>NC_136384.1:29346575-32249075 GCF_965140285.1 Lepidochelys kempii | reverse complement strand
ATGACAAGGAAAAAGTTGAAGTACTCAATGCTTTTTTGTGCCTTGGTCTTCGTAGACAAGGTCAGCTCCCAGACTGCTGCACTGGGCAGCACAGTATGGGGAGGAGGTGAGCAGCCTTCAGTGGTGAAAGACCAGGTTGAGGACTATTTAGAAAAGCTGGACATGCATAAGTCTATGGGGCTGGATCTAATGCATCTGAGGGTGCTGAGAGAGTTGGCTGCAGAGCCATTGGCCATTATCTTTGAAAACTTGTGGTGATGAGGGGAGGTTTCGGACGGTTGGAAAAAGGCACATATAGTGCCCATCTTTAAAAAAGGGAAGGAGAATCCAGTGAACTACAGACTGGTCAGCCTCACCTCAGTCCCTGGAAAAATCATGGAGCGGGTCCTCAAGGAATCCATTTTGAAGCATCTGGAGGAGAGGAAGGTGAGCAGGAACAGTCAACATGGATTCACCAAGGGCAAGTCATACCTAACCAATCTGATCGCCTTCTATGATGCGATAACAGGCTTTGTGGATATGGGGAAAGTGGCAGACGTGATATACCTTGACTTTAGCAAAGCTTTTGATACGTTCTCCCATAGTATTCTTGCCAGCAAGTTAAAAAAGTATGTATTGGATGAACGGACTATAAGGTGGATAGAAAGCTGGCTAAATTGTCAGACTCAATGGGTAGTGATCAATGGCTCAGTGTCTAGTTGGCAGCCGGTATCAAGTGGAGTGCCCTACGGGTCAGTCCTAGGGCCAGTTTTGTTCAACATCTTCATTAATGATCTGGATAATGGGATGGATTGCACCCTCAGCAAGTTTGCAATCGGAGTAGAGGTAGACACACTGGAGGGTAGGGATAGGGTCCAGAGTGACCTAGACGAATTGGAGGATTGGGCCAAAAGAAATCTGATGAGGTTCAACAAGGACAAGTGCAGATTCCTGAACTTAGGACAGAAGAATCCCATGCACTGCTACAGGCTGGGGACCGACTGGCAAAGAAGCAGTTCTGCAGAAAAGGACCTGGGGATTACAGTGGATGAGAAACAGTGTGCCCTTGTTGCCAAGAAGGCTAATGGCATATTGGGCTGCATTAGTAGGAGCACTGCCAGTAGACTGAGGGAAGCGATTATTCCCCTCTATTTGGCATTGGTGAGGTCACATCTGGAGTATTGTGTCCAGTTTTGGGACCACCCACTACAGAAAGGATGTGGACAAATTGCAGAGAGTCCAGAGGAGGACAACTAAAATGATTAGGAGGCTGGGGCATATGACTTACAAGGAGGGGCTGAAAGAACTGGGCTTATTTAGTCTGCAGAAGAGAAGAGTAAGGGGGGATTTGATAGCAGCCTTCAACTACCTGAAGGGGGGTTCCAAAGAGGATGGAGCTCGGCTATTCTCAGTGGTGGAAAAGCCCTGGCTAGGATGATTTAGTTGGGGTTGGTACTGCTTTGAGCAGGGGGTTGGACTAGATGACCTCCTGAGGTCCTTTCCGACTCTAATTTTCTATTATTTTAACCTCCAAAGGGTCTGTGCCTTTTCTACGCCTTCTCTCTCTTCCTCCCTCAGACATTCTACCTGTGAAACAGAAGATTTTCATAATACTAAATCAAGATGAAATAACCAGATCTGAGAATCACATGGAACTCTTCATGTAGAAATCTTCTGAATACAACATAAACAGACAGACTTCTTCCTACTTAATGAGAAATATCAACTCTAAGACTCTCAATTTTCCTTTTAGCAAACATTTCAACAAATTCTCTGTCAGTACCAAAATACAGTATATCACAACTGGAGGAGTCAGAGGGTGCTGGTGTGCACTACCTCTGGCTGTAGAAAAGTGCCTCAATGCCATATACTAACTCAGTGCACACACAGCTAGCAGAGACTGGTGTAGGTGGAGCTCACACTTCTTTCGGAGAACTGCAACAAAACCGTTGCATATTTTAATCCTGAATGACTTAACAGTGTCTGCTTAAATACATGAAAAGTATTAAAAAGTATTAATTCATCTTTCTTGCAGATCCATGGAATCACCTGTGACTTCTGATTGTTCCCAAAAGTCTTTAATCAAAAAGGGCATTTGAAATACATTAAATTATTCTCTAGATTCTCCCACATGTTTGTATCACATTGAACTGCTCAAAGGATTATTTTAATATGCATAGTGGATCAGTGACCAGAGACAAAATGGTTTCTGATCATGTTAGCTGAATGCATAACCCACAATGTTCTTACCAACATTAATAATAGCCAAGGGTAAAGACAAAATTGGAAGGTGTGGAGGGCCTGAGTCTCTTCTCATTACTCTGGGGATTACACTGATTTCAGTGGAAGCTGCTCCTGATTTACAATGGCATCAGTGAGAGGAAAATTAAACTCATCTAATTCAGAAAGAATTAGAAGCCAGTTCTCTCCTCCTACTGTTATAAAAAAATCACTTATAATATCTAAAAATAAGAACCCTTATGATCTCACCTTCCTTTAATCTGTAATTTTAAAAATTTAAGATTTTTATATGAAAGACAAATATAAAGGTAAGAAGCAGGTCTCATCTACAATATATGGTATGAACTTATATTCACTGTAAGATTAAAGATGGAACCATATCCAAACACTCCTAAACATCTTCCAAACCAGAACCCTCATCTGGGATTTGGGATCCAACACAAAATGAAAATTCATGGAGCAGGTTCATGTTTCTAGGTTCCAAAATCACCCCACTTCCCTCTCCAATCAAATCCACATTCTGCTCCCCTGCCTTTCACAACAGAGATGGTCTTGTCTTCTTCTCCATTTCTCCTCCTGATCAGCCTAGATCCCAGCCCCACCCTTTATTTATTATTTATTTATCATCAAGACTCTTCAGCGAGGGGAGCCCTCTATTTGCAGTCTTGCTATAGAATTCAGATTTGTATCCTTTTACCCTTGGCTCTGGTTACAGACATGAACATCCGCTATGTTAATACATCTCCATTCTCTTCCACAAAACTTTCACTGACTTCCTTTGGAGCAGGATTGGTGAATGCATTTAAAGTCCCACTGAAATTAGAAAGATGTTGCAAACTCCTCTTTCATCTCTCTCCATAACGTAAGTATGTATTCAATTTTGGCACAGGAGCCAAGAAGTAAAGCATTTTAATAGGCAGACTGAGCCTGTTGTAGCCAAAAACTATTCCTTAATTAATTCAGTTTTAATTTGTTTACCTAAAATCAAAATGGTTTGTAATTCAGCCAGGATTTAGATGCAATGGTTCCTGTTACAATTTACAATCAACAACAAAAGTTAGAGTGAGGCAAACTAACAAGCTAGGGCAAAAATTGAAGCTGTTTATTATAGGCATGGCCGGTATCATGACCTATTATTAAGGTTGCCTGCCACTTCCCATGATAAGACCTTGTTTTCAGCTGCTTACAATTTTGCAAAACTTTAACTGCTTGAGCTACTGAAATTTTCCATATTGGTCATCTGCCTCAGGCTGAATTTCCCCCCCCAAAAAAATTCAGTCAAAATGGTCCAGCTGTTCCAAGAACAAGGATAGGGGGAAATACATTGTTTTGCCCATTTTAAAAATTCTTGACACCTTTTCTTTGAAAAGCATTTTAGCTGCTATGATTTTTCTCTGACTCAATAGAGATCTCTACTACCTCACCTTTTTCTTTCTCATCTTTCCATTTCTCTCTCAATTCTAGGTTTCCCCTCTCACTCCCCCTAAGAATTATATTCTTCTTTCTCTTTTCTCTATATCCTTCTCCAACCTTCCTCTTCTCCCCAGAGTCCTCAAGTTCCCCCACCCCCATTCTCTCCTTCTTCTCAGGGCCCTCTCTACCCGAGTTTTGCCATTGGTTATAATGAGGCAACTCCAACTAGCATTAGCTGTGTGCATGGACCAAAGACCATATATGACCACAGTTCGACTTTTAATCTCTATTTAGCTGTTGAAAGACAAAAAGCAATACTAACAGTGAATGATCATTATACCAACAATTCCCAATACGGTTCTGTCACGGATCCACGGGATCTGTGCTATGCCCCAGCTTTTAAACAGTTACTCAGATGAACCCCTTCAGTTTGCCAGACCCTCTAGGGGTCTTACTCTGCGTTAAGGGTAGGCCATGTGGCCTCAACACCTCCGAGACTGAACTGCAGGGCTCCAGCACTCCTGTTCCACATTGTGAGTTCTACCCAGCAATTCCAACCGAGATAGACTTCTTGTCAGAGACTCTTCAGGGACCAGTGTAGCTCAGCAAAAAAAGTGACACCAGAGAGTCTTTTCAAAACAGAGTAGGGTTTATTAGTCAACTGGAACACAGCATCAGAAAGTCCTTAGGTTAGCATAGAGAAATAAAGGTTAAGACATAGTCCATTCTGGCCAAGACAGCGTTCCACCCTGCCCAGCTGCCATGGAACCCATTTTGGCTCTCTCTCCCTCCATGGACAGCACGTAATGGAGGCTGGGGGAGGCTAAGCCTCTCCAAACCTACACTAATGCTTGCCACCACAGCTCCAGGGGTAGGCTATGGTGAGGCTCAGAGTTCCTCTGGGTGGCCCGAGCTGAGGGCTCGGCACCAGCTGGTTGCGCTCCTCTGGATGCTAGCGGGCCGGCTGAGGTTCGGGGCTGCTCCGGGCGCCAGCAGGCCGGACTAGGTTTGGGGCTGTGGCGGCAGGCTGCCCAGCGAGACGGGGGAGGTGAGAGTAGAGTGGGGGTGGTGTCTTGGGTGGAAGAGGTGGGACAAGGGGCTAGCCTCCCTAAAAGGAGGGGGCATGCAGCGCCCATGTCCTCCTGTCTCTTTGTCAGTCCAAGGTGAGAGCTGCTCTGTCCCTCCGAAAAGCAAACTCTTTTCCCAGCCACATGTCAACCTTTGGTACCTTGTCCAAAACCTTCATACGCATGCTGAGTTCACATGTTCTGCCAGCCAGAGAGTCCCATGGATAAGTGTCAACTGTTCAGTCACCGGCACTCCCATTGTCTTTGCAGATCCTTGATTCTTATGGGTCAATTTCAGCCAGTCCTTTAAGGGCCACTGATTACTCCCCAGACAGTGACACAACAGCTCATGTTTCCTGCCCTGCCCCAAGAAAAGCTTTTTAACCCCATTTCACCCACTGGAGAGCAGTGCAAAGTAGAGAGGGAAACTGAGGCACACACAGGAATCAAAAATATTCTACAAAATTCCCACTTTGTCACAGGTTATAATGAGATTTAGTGTTTCCAGTGATGTCACTAAACATCTGAAAAAAGAAAAGGAGTACTTGTGGCACCTTAGAGACTAACCAATTTATTTGAGCATAAGCTTTCTTGAGCTACAGCTCACTTCATCCGATGAAGTGAGCTGTAGCTCAAGAAAGCTTATGCTCAAATAAATTGGTTAGTCTCTAAGGCGCAACAAGTACTCCTTTTCTTTTTGCGAATACAGACTAACATGGCTGTTACTCTGAAAACTAAACATCTGAGTCTTTATGCCATATAATGAACTATCACAACAGAATACATTCAATTGTAAGGCACATACCAGAGTTATGATAGATAGGGCAATATTTGCATAATCAAATTGACTCTAAGGATCCGTTTTAGAATTAACCTAACAGTGCTACTCATTGTTGAAAACCAGAGATGTCCATACTGATATAACAATATGTGCCACAAATAATACCTTCAGCATGATTCAGATATCTAAATGCAAATATTCGCTCTCACATCATATCGTTTCTGGGGTCCATAAACTCATGACTGGATTACACTGCTCCGTTAATGCAGTATTCCATCTGTAAAAGATAATCTAGATTTCATATCCTCCATTCTCTGTAACTTTTTAAGAACACCATGTTAGAAAGCACATCAGAATGGAAGATGCTTGTAAAGAATGGTGAAATAAGGTTGTTTCAGGTAAATTGTATGCTTGACTATATTTATTTTGCACTCTGAATACACGGAATCAGGTTATAAAAAGAACTAACCATTTTTCTTTATGGGTGAGGCTCACCCAAATGGAGAGGGCTGTCATATCCTTTACAATTCAGTGGCCCCAGGATCTCATGCAAGTGGCATAAAGGGGCTGTGGATACTATTTTACTCAATAGATAATAAAGGAGAATGGACCCATATACTAGCACTGCATCATGGTTCTGTATTGAAGAGTGGATTTAACCTTCCCAGCCACTTCACATTTTGCCCACATAGAGTCAAACTCCATTGACATATGGTTCAATGGAGGTATGCAAATTTCCACCAGGAAATGAGGATATGGTCAACAAATCACAAATACTTTGTCTTTTATGCAGCTGTAGGGAATTTTAGTCAAGAGTAGTAACTCATTAATTGACTCCAGTGACTGTTGACTAGGAGACTCATTATCAATTAGTAAATAAAACAAATACAGTTACAAAAGCTGCACACTAATATTAAAACATTTCCTTAGAGGTATGAAGAAGACAGTAACCCTGTGTGAATTATAAAGTTTGCAAATTAGAGAAGTTTTATTTACTCTATATTGCATTTTGTAGTAATTTTTTATGAACTCCAAAGATTGTTAAGGACTTGAATCATCTTTACTTTTCATAACAAATGAAGCCTCAGATTTCTCTCTTAAGAAATGCTAATGTTAGGTATCAAATATTATTTATCAGGGCATATCTACTCTATCATTAACTGTCTTACTGTTGTAACAGTGAACAGCTGAACGCTGGTTATTATCTGAATAATGCTGAAACTCCAGTGCCTCAAGAGAATCCTAAACCACATTAATTGATGGAGAATTCTGAAAATATGGGCAAAGGTCATATAAACTTTGTTGAGGATTGTCCTTTAATTAATGGAGACTGAGCAGCACATTAATTCTTTTTCTGGTAATGCTATTCACAGTCTCTGAGATGGTAAATGCTAATGAAAATATAACAATGACAAAGACACACACTGAGTATCTGAAAACTATGCCAAAGACATATAATGGCCCAAACTCCAGATTTACTCTGATGAACAGTAACCAGATGGCCTGATGCAGCAAAACACTTACGCACAACCCTAATTTGAAATGGGACTACTTATATGCTTAAAGGTAAGCAAGCATGTGTTAAGTGTTTCACTGGATCAGGGAGAATAGCAGAATTTTGCCAACTGAGTTCAGTACTTCCCTCAGTTACTTCTGTGTAACTTAACTGAAATGAGTGAGGTGTCGCACGTGTGACTGATGGCAGAATTTGGCCAGTACTAGGAAAGTTAGGCTCAGTTCTTCCCCCACCTATGCAATCCCATTAACTTCTAGAGTCTTGTGGGGGATAGGAGAGAGAAACAGGCTAAATCTGTAAACCTTTCTACATCCAACTTCCATTAAAATACCAGTATATACACCTTCACATTCTTAAAACCACCTTTACCAAACAAGGACACTCCATCAAAGAAGCAGATCACATCATGGAATGGATCACCCAAATACCCGGAGAGAGATCTTGCTTCAATAGAGAAATAAAATTCCCTCTGATCACAAACCTAGCACCCCACACTGAAACCCATACAGGGAATCAAACAATTACAATCCCATATTCGATGGGGATCCCATCCTGAAAGAAATCTTGCCTGAACCCTTCTTCCAGCTGTCAAACAACCCCTCTCGAAGCTCATCATCAGAGGAAAGCTCCCCAGAGAGCAGGACACACCAACTCAAAGTGGCACCAGACCCTGCCAGAACAACAGAATCAAATCCTGCAGATATATCGCCACTGCTACTATACTCAATACCCCCCACAACACATCTTTTAAGATCCCTGGATTCTACACATGCCTATTACAACATGTACTATAGCTCATCCAGTGCACTAAATGCCCCAGTAACAACTATGTGGGTGAAACCAGACAATCACTATGCTCCCGAATGAAATCATACAGGAAAATGATAAAAGGCAAAAGCACCATAACGTCTATGTATGAATGCTTTCACAAAGTGATCATTTTATATCTGACCTATCAGTACTCACCCTCAAAGGAAACCTGCACAACATTTTCAAAAGACGAGCCTGGGAGCTTAAATTCATAACTCTACTAGATACTAAAAATCATGGACTGATCAGAGACACTTCATTTATGGCTATTACATCAATCTGTAACCCGCCCTTTTTGTCCTATGATTGCAGAGATGTTAATGGTTGACTATACCTTCATTGCTCCCTTCGGTATGTGCGAACTACTTATGCTAGATAATCTGTTCCACCTTGCATTTTGCTGTGAGGCTAGGAATACCTTTACCATACCTGAAGAAGAGCACTTTATAGCTCAAAAGCTTGTCTCTCTCATCCACAGAAGTTGGTCCAATAAAAGATATTACCTCGCTCACCTTGTCTCTCATTAAAATATTAGTCAGTAGCAAGACAAATGTTTGCATTATATTCAGGCTTTAAGAAACGTGAATTGACCCACCATTACAGCTACAAACTGACCTATCAAGGACAGCAGTAACACAGATATGCCCAATATTAATATATTTGTCAGTTATGACCAACTGACCTCAAAACAGAAACAGCTGAGTAGGAAAGTCCTAACATCATTGTGGGCCAATCAGTATTCAACCTCCAGCTTAAAATGTCATTCACTTTCTAGAATTATGTCTAAATAATCACAAGACCATTGAAATCACCAGATACTGAAATCAGCTTGAAGTTTACTAGTCGTAACAGACTTTCACCATGGCAACCTCTGATCCCAGCCAACTATATTGTAATTCTAGAATACAGTATAATCAACTAATCTAACAAGGAACTTAGAAATACTGCAGGCAGAACAGTTTGTGTTTTATATCTATTTGAACCTTTAATGCATTTCAGCTAGATACCAAAATTGATATATAGAAATATTAGAATAAGATGTAATGCTAATCCCATTCTTTCCCCAAAATGAAATGAAATGAAAATTTGGCATCATATTCTAACTGATATAATGAATATAGAATGAAATACTGTGACTGTACCAATGTAAGATATGCCTGTCTCCAAGATGGCACAGGAACTATTAATGATTTATCATTAATTTTTATATGATTCTTTATTAAGCTATCTATTTATATTATGGTGGTGGCTTCAGGCCCCAAACAAGACCCCTTCATGCTAGGTTTCGTACAAATGCATAGGAAGAGGCAGTCCCTGCCCCAGGGAATTTACAACCTAAATAGACAAGAAAAGGGACATCTTATTATCCCTTTTTTAAGGGATGGGAATTGGAGACACAAATGGATTAAGTGCCTTGTCCAAAGCCACACAAGGAGTCTATAACAGAGCCAGTAATTAAATACTGAGACCCAGTCTGGTGTCTTAACCATAAAACCATCCTTTATTTTAAACTTTTTGGGCACTAAACAATTGGAAGAGGTGACTTCCTATTAGGAGACTGCACTCTGACACACACAACATGAGTATTGTCTTCCAATAACTGAACTCAGGCGTAAGATCTCTTTACAGTGTGTTTAACGTTTGGATTCTCTCTGGTTAACAAGCTCTCTGCCAGCAATAACCAATAAGCAACACAGTAGAAAGTTTATATGTAAATAGGCAATATAATAGTTATTTATATTGTGGTTGTTATTATATAAAAAGGTTCTAGTTCAATTTAAGTAAATAAGTATGTATGCTGCTTGTACTTACCTTTTCTATAACAATGAACGCAGTCCATTTAGCATGAGTACAGAAAGCCATATACAGCCAACAAGAAGTATATGGAATTACTCCAGATTTACACTGGTGTAACTCATAGCTTAATCTGACCCAGAGGCTTTATTCTTTTACCACTTCCTCTATTTTTCTTTTCAATGAGTTATTAATGCTACACCAACAATAACGAAAGGAAACAGTGAACCTTTTCCAGTGGCATGATTCTAACATGTTCAGTCACATATTAACGCTCCCTGGAGCAATTGTGCCCAACCTTTGCAGCACTGGTGGCCGCTGTGGCAACTTACCAGGAGTCTGAGAGGCAAAACCAATTTGCATATATGTTTACATAATTGTACACAAATATGTTGATCAGAGATAATGCAAAAATATTTTTACCATTTGTGGAGCATTATGAATATACACAGTGCTTTAAAACAAAAACAAAAAAACAATAACACAGGAAGAACAAAAGGAAGAAGCATCAATGAGAAGGCTGGTATGGCTTTTCCAAAATCAACTTAGATGTTTGACACTGCTTGAGGTGATCCTACTTATTGCAGGTTTGAGTCTATTAGCCAACTGCTGTGGGGTTTGATCTGCTCTGACTCACAATACAAAAGAACTGTTCTTCTTCAAACATTCTCTGCAAGGCTTTCTATTCTTAGGAACGTAGGCCCAGAACCTCCCAGGTATTTGGGCAGCTAACTTTCATTGATTTTCATGGGAATTAGCCACCTAAATACCTTTGAGAATCTGGGTCTTAGCCATTCTCAACCTGAAACTTGGAAAGCCATGAAAATTCAGTGGGAGACTATACAAGGAGCTGTGGTCCCACTTCCCTCAGTTACTTCCAAACACCATAGCCTCAGAGCTCAGCACTCTCTCTACTGCTTCTGTTGTCACTCTGCTGGCCACATTACAATTGTTTTCTGGTCATAATGTTTCTTAAAACTTTGGGATAGAAGTTATTAATTGTAGCAGAATGTATGCAATTGTGTGGTTCAGCAAAGCTGTTGCATTTGTCAGTGAGGCTCAGCAAGAGACATGTTTGTTGGTTCCATCAGCCAGTATCATGTTTTACTGACACCACTGGAAAATACTGATTAAAATGATGCCCATCTGGTAACAGTAAGATGCCAGTCTCTGACCCACATACCCACTACCGGAAGCTTGTAGGAGAGTGGCAGTTACCAGGGAAATACACTATTCATGCTGGATTCACTCTCCTTGCCAAGAAAGATCATATATCTCAGTTCAAAATCTTCCTCATCAAAGATGGTACCCTCAGGTAGACTCAGCAAGTCTGATTTTCCTCTCACTTACCCTGCTTTTACATCAGTGAAACTCCATCAACTTCAATGGATTTATCTCTGGTCACAGTAGTGACAGAAAAACCATTTCCATCAAATAAGAGAGAGAGAGAGAGAGAGAGAGAGAGAGAGATTAACCCATCAATTAAATCCCCAGATAAAACTACTCTGGATTGGATTTCAGATCGAGTACATATCATTTATACTAAGGGTAAAAACATTAAAGGGATGCTGTAATTATCTCCAACACAAGCATTACAAACTCAGGAAATTCAGAGTTAAGGTTAACAACATCATGTGGCTACTCATTTACAGCATATACTGATCCTGATCCTGATCCTGATCCTATCCCTTGGGAGGAGGCATACCTCAGTGGTTTGACAATGGGCCTGCTAAACCCAGGGTTGTGAGTTCAACCCTTGAGGGAGCCATTTAGAGATCTGGGGTAAAAATTGGGGACTGGTCCTGCTTTGAGCACGGGACTGGACTAGATGACCTCCTAAGGTTCCTTCCAACCCTGATATTCTATGATAGTTACATTATTATGTTGTGTTCAGTGCTTAATAAATAACACAATAATACAGTTAATATATGGTAACTGGTGGGTCATCACTAAAGACTCTGAGAGAAGAATGCATTTTACAGAAAGGCTGGAAAGAAGGTGAGAGTGTTCAACTTATACACAAGTAGAGGAATGGGGAATTACATAAAAAACAAGCCTTGTTGTTGCTTTGTTGTTATTTCAGGATTTTTCTCTGATGTGTAAAACCATACAACCTTTATCAGTTTAAGATAAGAAACTAGTTGTGAAGTATTGCTATATTTTGCACACACAAAAAAGATTAAAAACTGGAAATTAATTTTAAAACATCTTCCATCATTTTTATTTAGGCACTACAGAAATCTTAGCGATATTTCACTTTAGTCAGAAATGTTTATCATTGCCTAAAGCAGGCAGGTACCCAGACTCCAATTGCAAATATTTCAACATTATAAAGCGAAAGCCACACATATATTAGACATCAGAAACAGAATGATGTGTATTAGTGAACGTGTGAACTATCGGATTAGGAGTCTGAGTACCCTCTGTTATATAAAATCTCTCAGGCTTTTAAATATCTCTGGATATAAATATAATTTGGAGATAGTTGATGAATATCTCATCTACATCCAAAGGCGGCAAATTATATGGGCCCATGGTGCCCGTGCTCCACCAATATTCAGGAAGCTTATACTGGCAAAAGCTGGTATGTACCTTGACTGAATTTAGTCCAGAATGCTCACGCTGTTAAGAAACATGAAATATTCTCTATAAATAATTGAACTGAGCTAGTTTTACATAATAAATTAGCAACACACAATAGCTATAGGGCGCCAGGTTTGTATAATTTTTGGTAGTGTCTAGAACAGGTCCAAGCAGAGCCGTCCCGTCCATAGGATGGACCGGGGCAACTGGCCACACCCCCACGCTTTGGGGGGCTCCGCGCTTCAGGGGGAAGCAGGATCCAAGAGAGTGGGAGGGAGGATAACGGGGGTCTGGCACCAACAGCAGCGAGCAACCCAGCCCCAGCCTGCCCCACTCTGCCTCCTCCCACCCCTGCTACGCCCCCACTCCTCCCTTTCCGCCAAGCTCCCACCCCACCTCTTCCAGCCCCAGCTCCACCTCCACCTCACCTCTTTCTGCCCCCATTCCACCCTTTCCCCTAAGCCCCCGCCCCGCCTCTTTCCGACTTCCACCCCCTCCCCCGAGCGACACTAGGAGCTGGTAGGACGGAGCAGTCTGGGGCTAGGTTGCTTGCTGCTGCTGGCGCCAGGCCCCCCTGCTAACCCTCCAGGCTGCCCCGGACACTGTGAATAGAGGGGAACAGAGGCCTCATCTGGAGTTTTGGGCCCCACACTACAAGAAGGATGTGAAAAAATTGGAAAGCGTCCAGCGGAGGGCAACAAAAATGATTAGGGGACTGGAACACATGATTTATGAGAAGAGGCTGAGGGAACTGGGATTATTTAGTCTGCAGAAGGGAAGAATGAGGGGGGATTGGATAGCTGCTTTCAACTACCTGAAAGGGGGTTCCAAAGAGGATGGATCTAGACTGTTCTCAGTGGTAGCAGATGACAGAACAAGGAGTAATGGTCTCAAATTGCAGTGGGAGAGGTTTAGGTTGGATATTAGGAAAAACTTTTTCACTAGGAGAGTGGTGAAGCACTGGAATACGTTACCTAAGGAGGTGGTGGAATCTCCTTCCTTTGAGGTTTTTAAGGTCAGGCTTTACAAAACCCTGGCTGGGATGATTTAGTTGGGGACTGGTCCTGCTTTGAGCAGGGGATTGGACTAGATGACCTCCTGAGGTCCCTCCCAACCCTGACAGTCTATGATTCTATGATTATGCAATACTAATTCTGGGAGAGTGGGTGAAAACTACTAATTGACCCCCGCTTATGATCAGCTTATGCCCTACGGCAGAAGGATCAATAGCTTTTGTAATTTTTATCCTGACTAATGTAACTGTGACTCCTATTCTCTTCCTATACAGCAAGTGCCTAATCCTTATTAGCTCAGTATGATACTGAGGCTTTCCACTCATCCATTTGTGCCTTGAAGCCAGATGGTGCTAGCTGCCAAAAGTATTTATGCTCAACATGTGTGTGTTTGTTGTCCTTGACAAAGGCAGATTTTGGCTGAATTGTTGGATCAATGTATGTTTTCTCATGCCTGAATAAATGGTAACTCTTTACACAGTGGTATTTTTTACAATATCTATATATTGAAGTTTAATACATGGACACAATACGGTGCCCAAATATCCAAAACAAGAGGGATAATATAAATCAAACAAGAGACTAACTGGTAGTTTAATAGAAGATTTAGACTTAGATTTACCAAACCCTAGTGAGGTTTGTTTTGTTTTGTCTAGATTTTATTTGTTTATTTGTTTGTATGTTGGGTTTTTTGTGGTTAGCGGGGAAATACAAAGGCCTGCGCAAGTGAGACATCTGCATTTCTTTTAATCCACTATCCACAATATAGCACAATGTGTACAGTAGAAGAATTTGTCAATGAGAACAATGAAGACAGAAAACAAATTAAGCAAAGAACAATGGAATGGAAAAATTATGGGGTAATAAGGTCCTATTTGATCAATAATAATTTAAAAAATAATTAAGATAAAGAGCCAAATTGTGGTCTCATTTAAACCTACACAACCTTACTGAGGTTAAAAAGGTTACACAGGTGTAACTGAGAGCAGTTTGTCCCACAGACCCCATCACTATTTAACTCTGGAAAATGCGCATTTAGAAAGCCAGGGTAATATACCAAATAGTATACTGCTCTTGTGTCATTCAGACATTTGCAAAACTATGAGATGTGTGGAAGTAGGTCTGCAAAAGGATAGAATAAGTCCCTTTGGCTAGCTGATTCTTTTGACTCCCTAATTTGGAAGTTTGACACCACATACTGAGCTCATTTGAAACTCCTATTGGCATCGTAACCTCTGGAGTAATTTCCTTCTTCAGAATATTCCTTCTATTGTCCTAAAAACTTGCCCAATCTCTCTCTTCTCCCCATTCAACTCACATATTGGACCTATAAAAGATCCTCTTTGGACATGTAAACCACATTGCAAAATTCCACCATCCTGAAAGACAAATGAGCCTCCTAAGTATAAAATGCTATAGCATGGTATAAATATAGCACCTCATTAAATCTCTATAAAATCTTATTGGTTTAAATAATTAGTAAATTCTGGAGGACTTGTCCTGGAGAGAATGACCCTTCCCTTGTAGACTGCAGCCATCACAGATTATCAATTATCTCAGTATTTGTGTTTATGGATTTCATGGGCTTGTTTGCCTCAGAGAGCTCTTTATGGGTCTAAAATAATGTGTAGAGTCATGAAAATCTGTGGATATCCGCTTTATATCTGCCAATCTCTGCAGATGCGGATATCTGTGGACCATGTTTGCAGATCGCAGATGGACGTGGATCCAAATTTTATATCCACTCAAGGTTAGAGATGTGATCTTTTATGGTATTTCCACACCCTGGAACTAACACACTCTGAGATGACCAGAGCTCACATTATTGCCAATTAAGTCAATATAAGCCCTTTTATGCATGTTCACAGATTGTTCTATATTAAAAATTGGTCATTTTTATTCTCAATTAATGATTTCACCTGTAAAATGCTATGACGCTGTTTTGGTTAACACTGAATGCTGATTCAATACGAGTGACATATGAAGGATTTTTCATATGGCCTAACAAATTATGTTCTTAAGAATGGCTTCAGTGACAATCTGGTACCTAGATACCAAGGCTCAAAAAGATTCAGAAAAAAAAAGTACAGCTTTGACAATTGGCATTCTACCTTTACCCTCTGCATTGGCAGATACTTGATAAGAATGCATGAAAGAAAGCTTTCATTCTTAAATTGCAGGTCTCTCACCATTTAAGAAAGTACTCCAAAATGAGCATGTCTTCAAAAACAGCAGTAATAAAATAGAATGCTGTACTTCATAGCTCCCCTAGTGTGAAAAATCAACTGCATGTTGATTCACTGAAACATTCAGGTCCAAATGAAACTCTCACTTATCCTGCTGTAAACCCAGGGTAGATCTACTCATATCAATGGTGTTATTTCAGATTTACGTTAGTGTAACTGAGATCAGGAGTTTTCCCTCAGTATGTGTTTTTATGACATAAGAATCATTCAAGGTTTTTAAACACATCCTCCATAAATTCCAGCTCCTAATCTGACACAAAAGCATTCGCAATTAATTTCATATCTTCACTGAGCATGGATGGTTGAGAGGCCTGATCCAAGATGAATTTATCAACACTGAAGATGGTGGGAAAAGAAAGAGGAAGCATGAACAAGAGCAAAAGAAAGAAAGAAAACATTCTATCATTTGCAGAAAAGTCCATGACTTGGAATGCCATCTCTATCCTTTAGGCCATCTTTTCTACTTGAAAGCAAATGTTGTCTGCCGTAAATGCCATATTAGGTGGAAAAAAACAGTTAGTGCAAAATTGTAATTTTCTAGAACTATCCATAAATTAGAAATTCCTATCTGTGAACAGAAAATGAAATCACCATTTGTAACATTTAAGAAACCAAGACTTCAAGATTGCATCCTAGATCATATTTGATCAAATGCTGTTGAATGCTTAGACTGTTATACTGATGGAGTAGAACTTATTTCTTTAATTATCTACCACTTGAGGGTCTTCTTTCTGCAATGCTACATTTCATTACATATAAGGCATGCCTATGGTTTAGGTTTGATCAATGCTTCTACTATTCAGGGTGAAAGCCAGAAGGTTTGCTTGTTTTTTTCTTTTCCAGTTCTTTAATCAAGGCAAGTTCTGAGAAAGCACAATGGAAGTCTGCCTCAAAAACTGTCTAACAGACTTAGAATTTGGCCCTGAATAGTGACAGCCCCATTGCTACTTTAAGCCACCACCCACCATAGGGGATCATGCAGGAACTGTCTCCAGGGGTCTTGTGGGAGGGTGGTGTCATAAATATAAAGGGAAGGTTAACCACCTTTAAATCCCTCCTGACCAGACGAAAAAACCTTTTCACCTGTAAAGGGTTAAGAAGCTAAAGATAACCTCGCTGGCACCTGACCAAAACGACCAATGAGGAGACAAGATACTTTCAAAGCTGGAGGGGCTGGGGGGAAACAAAGGGTTCTCTCTGTCTGTGTGTTGCTTTTGCTGGGACCAGAGCAGGAATGCAGGTCAGAACTCCTGTAAAGGGCTAATAAGCAATCTAGTTAGATATGCGTTAGATTCTGTTTTGTTTAAATGGCTGATAAAATAAGTTGTGCTGAATGGAATGTATATTCCTGTTTTTGTGCCTTTTTGTAACTTAAGGTTTGCCTAACGGGATTCTCTAGGTTTTGAATCTGATTACCCTGTAAGGTATTTACCATCCTGATTTTACAGAGGTGATTCTTTTACTTTTTCTTCAATTAAAATTCTTCTTTTAAGAACAGGAGTACTTGTGGCACCTTAGAGACTAACCAATTTATTTGAGCATAAGCTTTCATGAGCTATAACTCACTTCATCGGATGCATACTGTGGAAAGTGTAGAAGATCTTATTATATACACACAAAAAGCATGAAAAAATACCTCCTCCCACCCCACTCTCCTGCTGGTAATAGCTTATCTAAAGTGATCACTTTCCTTACAATGTGTATGATAATCAAGTTGGGCCATTTCCAGCACAAATCCAGGTTTTCTCACCCCCCCTTCCCCCCCACACACACAAACTCACTCTCCTGCTGGTAATAGCTTATTCAAAGTGACCACTCTCCTTACATTGTGTATGATAATCAAGGTGGGCCATTTCCAGCACAAATCCAGGGTTTAAGAAGAACGTCTGGGGGGGAGGGGGAGGAAAAAACAAGGGGAAATAGGCTACCTTGCATAATGACTTCGCCACTCCCAGTCTCTATTCAAGCCTAAGTTAATTGTATCCAATTTGCAAATGAATTCCAATTCAGCAGTTTCTCCCCGGAGTCTGGATTTGAAGTTTTTTTGTTGTAAAATAGCGACTTTCATGTCTGTAATCGCGTGACCAGAGAGATTGAAGTGTTCTCCGACTGGTTTATGAATGTTATAATTCTTGACATCTGATTTGTGTCCATTTACTCTTTTACGTAGAGACTGTCCAGTTTGACCAATGTACATGGCAGAGGGGCATTGCTGGCATAAACCAGTCGGACGTGGACGTGGTAGCTGGCGTGGACGAGGGCAAGGCCATAGATCGCTCCCACTGGGACATATAGCACCGAAAGCAGGACTGATGTTATGCTGTCCATGTGCTCAGGGAGTATAGTGCCTAATGCAAAGCCCAATAAAGTTAATGTGAGTCTTTCGATTGAGAATCCAACTCATAAAGATGACTGTGCCCAGCTCCTACACAACGGTGCAGTGGGGGAGGAGGGATACTCTTCTTCCCCACCCTTGTTCTCTTGCATAAAGGCTGGACACAATCTGTCTCTTAGTTGTTTGACTGCACTGGGGGCTTTACAGATAGGGCCCTACCAAATTTACGGCCATGAAAAATGCATCACGGACCGTGAAATCTGGTCTCCCCCCATGAAATCTGGTCTTTTGTGCGCTTTAACCATATACTATACAGATTTCACAGCGGAGACAAGCCTTTCTCAAATTGGGGGTCCTAACCCAAAAAGGAGTTGCAGGGAGGTCACAAGGTTGTTTTAGGGGGTTGCAGTATTGCCACCTTTACTTTTGTGCTGCCTTCAGAGCTGAGTGGCCGGAGAGCGATGGCTGTTGGCCAAGCGCCCAGCTCTGAAGTCAGCGCCCTGCCAGCAGCAGCACAAAAGTAAGGATGGCAATACCATACCATGCCACCTTTACTTCTGAGCTGCTGCCTTCAGAGCTGGGCAGCCAGAGGGTGGTGACTGCTGACTGAGGGCCCAGCTCTGCAGGCATCAGCGCAGAAGTACAGGTGGCAATACTATACCATGCCATCCTTACTTCTGTGCTCCTGGCCAGCAGCTGCCACTCTCCAGCTGTCCAGGTTTGAAGGCAGCACCAGCAGCAACGCAGAAGGGTAGCAGTACTGCAATCTCCCCTACAATAACCTTGTGACCGCCCCACAACTCCTTTTTGGGTCAGAATCCCTACAATTACAACACTCTGAAATTTCAGATTTAAATAGCTGTAATCATGAAATTTTAGATTTTTTTAAATCGTATGCCCGTGAAATGACCAAAATGGACCCGTGAATTTGGTAGGGTCCTATCCATAGGGTAAGCAGATGGATTCTACCTACCCTACGTAGAGTCACATATACTGTGATCTTTACCCACTGCTGTAACAGTCTCTAAGTTTATCTTTAAGAGTGACTTTTAACTAATCGATCCACTTTTAGATGCCATCAGCCTTCAGTGTGTGTTTTCCTGAATAAGGGAACATGCTGATTATGGGCTCCTTCTCATGAAGACAGAGGCCAGCATGTGTGAGTTCAATGAAAATTGATGTAAAAATCCTTAATAGTTAGAAGCAAATAATTAAGATGTTCTTGCTGAAATAATGTTAATTCATTCTCGATAGTTACACACTTAGCCATGATTTTTTTAATGCTAAGGCAAAATTATATCATGGAAACTTTCTAGATTTATTCACAATACAATAATTTCTTTTTATAAATTATACGTGAACTGAACTCCTTCTGTAATTTAAGATTTACTTTGCTTACAGCATATAAATTAAGAAAGTTATTTTGATTTTAAATTATTAGGTTCTCACACAAAAACCTATGAGAATTATTCAAATCCAAACCACTTTATGTTATTTTACAGTAACTAATCCAAAACTAAACTATTGTGTATTACATATACCTGTTAGTAGGCATATATATATGTATATGCCTACTGACAGGTATCTAGAAGTCTTTATTTGTGAACACTGAAAACCACTGCACATTACTATGGTCTAAGGGTAAAAATCAGCTATGGTATTGCTCACTTTACAGACAAAAGTGATCTAAATAAATTTTGTCACAGTGAACTTGGCTTTTAAATTTGTTTGTCTTATCATATTAACTCTTTAACAATGATGGCCCAGAGGTCTATTTTTAGGCACCTGATGTGTTAAAATATGATGAAAGCACACAAAGAAGTTGCTGAAAATATTTTTGCATGTATATTTAATCACTTTTCCAAGCTGCATGCTTAGATAGAATGTTCTAATTTTGGTGCCTAAATGTATGCACCCAAGTCCATATTTAGGCACCTAAATAAATGGTCTCATTTTCAAACGTGCTGAACAACCACACAGTAACATTGACTTTAGTGGCAATTATGGGTGTTTATCACCTCTGAAAATCAGATCACATATTTAGAAATACAAGTTTATGTGCCTAAAATTAGGCACCCAAATCTGAATATTTTGGTCTGAGCACCCTGCTAGAGGAACACAGCACTTTGCAGCATCAAAACATCCACTGACCTCCATAGGACCATGATGGACACCATAATTCTTCTAAAACAGATTATTTTTTACAACAGGTAGTGATGATGATCCAATTTATTTCAAACATTAATGAGTTTCTAACAGCAAGGAAAGAAAGCCATCAAAAAGAAATAAGAACCTTCTAGAAAGACAAACTGAATATCAGAAAGGAAATGTGAGTAACATTAGCTGAGTAAAGCTGAATTCTTACTTTCCCTGATCCCTTAACATTTGCATTTAATTTTCTACCAATGAGTATTATGGAGAAGTGTTTAATTAATAGCTGGATGCATTAAAAGAATGCCCCGAATATCCAATCATTAGTAGTAATTAGTAATAAATACAGATTAATAATGCTGTCAGGTATTATTAGCAGGAGGACGCACACTCTCTGCTTTAAAGAGAGATTTTAAAGCTGAAATAAACTCTAGTTAAAACCCTTATGCAAAACTGTTTTTAATGGAATATGGTCATGGGGCCATGTCCTGCCACTACTCCTTGTACAGAATTCCCCCTGAAGTCTTCGCAAGTTTTGCATGAAAATAAAAATCAATACCAGTCTGTGGCCCATGACTGTTTTATCTAACTAGCCTATGCAGACAGCCATCTCATATTGCAGGTTTATCTACAGTGTTCCAGGAATATATTCTCCCACCAAAAATGCCAATCCAAATGTATTGAATATATTCTCCCACCAAAAATGCCAATGCCCTTTCCCCTTTACTTTTATATCCCCACCCTCAACCACACATGTGACAAGCAGGGGTTTGAGTCATAACCCCTCATGAGCAGAGGCTTGAGGACCACCTTTCTGCCTTGTCACAAGACCTTCAGCAGTATTGTACAATATTTTTTGATAGCTCTCCTCACTGATAACGCGGCTTAAAAAAAGAGTAGAATTGCTATGGTAGCACTGGTGACCAAAATCTCTGTTGCAATGCATTGGCTAAAATTATGGCAAGGTAAATTCTAGAGCTGGTCAGAGAAACTTGAATGGAACCATATTCTATCAAAATTGAATCACCATGAAATCAGGTAGATTTTTCCAGAATTTTGTTTAAGAAGAAAATCAGGAAGCAAGTTCCAACAATATAGAAAGGTCTCATTTTGACATTTTTTGAACGAAACATTTCAACTTTTCATTTTTTGTTTTGGATTTTTTTTATTTTGTGTATTATATATTATAATACAAAAGTCAAAATAAAAACAAAACTTTTTGATCTATCAAAAACAAACATAACAAAATTTCCCTTCAGAGAGAATTTAGAAATGCTTGGTTTTCATTATGATTTGGAACAAAGCCAAACTTCAAAATCCTAAAATCCTTCATGAAACAGAATTTCCATCCTCTGTAGAGCTCTAATAAATTAACTTAAGAAGCCATGTAGATAGACCTAAAATTCCTGTCAGTACCCCATTAAAGCAAAAAAAAAAAAAAATTAATCACATCCACTTATCCTCAGGTTGCTCAAATGAGAAGTCTTGTGGCTAACACCCTACACTGGAACTTCAGTCATCTAGGTTCTGTACCTAGCTCTGCCACAGACTTCCTGTGTGACTTTGGGGAAGTCACTTACCCTTTATATGCCACAATGGGGATGAAGATATTTCTATGCCTCACTGAGGTAGGAATTAATTCAATAGTTTAAGTGAGGTGCTTTCATATCACAGTAACAAGCACCATAGAAAAACCTATAATTATATAAAAATCAGAGACAAAACTTAAAAAAAAAAGACAATAAATCTTTACATTTTACCATAACTTTAAGGAAGACTACAGAGGAAAATTCTCCTCTCAGAACTGAGCAATCGTCTTAGATCAATTCCATACAGAAATTCAGCTTTACTTGAATGCACGAAACTGCCATTGTTATCATCATTCTGCTCATGTAGGAAGGACAGAACATCAGAGTCAAAGAGCTGCCAGGCAGACTGGAAGGGAGAATTTTGTGGACAAAATTAATCTATGTGTTTAGTTCTCCTAGGCCTTGTCTTGTTTCTTTAAAAAAAAATGCCTCCGTAAAAGATCTGTTCTTCTCATGCACAGTCTTCATTGTCACAGTCCCTCACTGCCAATGGGAGTTATGCACATACATGAGTGAAGAGCACTTGACTTGATCATCTTGTTTATCAGGAGAAAAAGAATTATATTCTCTCAGGACAACCAGGCATTCTTTTCTTGCAAACTAAGTCAAATTATATCTATAACCTGAAAACAACATTAGGGCATTCATTATGTGGCTTCATTACTAAGGTGATAGGTCAGCACATCTGTTCAGTCTGCTGAGTTTTGGAAGAAGCAATGTGCCACAAAAGGAGTCAGTTTGTAGGACAGCAGAAATAAGAAGGGATTCTAAAAAAACCAAGATTCTCAATGTGTTATCATTTTAACATCCTTGTTAGTTCTTGCAGTACAAACCCTAAAGAATAAAGAAAGAATCCAGATGTTTCTGATATTCTGCCAGCAGCAGTTAAATATGGGTAAATCTTGCTCAGTCACAGCACCTGAAGGAACATGTCACTCTGTGAGAAATATCTCCCAATTTGCCTATCGCTTTCTAAAAATAAAATTAAAAACGATTAAATTTTCATATAATGTGCTTCATACTTAGTGACCACATTATACAACAAAGATGGGTTTCACTAATAAATTTCTAATTACATGTGTGACAGAGTCAGGCCAGATGGCTACAGGAGAGTGACTTTTTTTTTTTGGTCACTTTTGTATTGAAAATTTGTTTAGTTTTCATGTACATTGACGGTCTGTAGACTTTTGAAAGTGGTGACTGGTACATAGGTAACCAGTGTGTATAGTTTGTTGGATGAATCTTCATCCTCACTGCGTTTCTGGATAAATGTACACAGATGCAGTAGGGAACATTCCTTATCCCTTTCGCCCAGTTCAATCTGGTGTCAATGCATACATCAGGAGTACCCATCTCCTTCATTGCAAATTTACGGATCTCCTTGAGAGCACGGGGGGCGCGTTTCTTGAATCCCACTCCATGGATCCGTTTGTGAATGTTGATGGTATATTCCCTAGTCACCACCTCATTGATGGCAGATCTCCCCTTCTTCTTTTCTCCACAGAAGGCAGATATATTAGCCCCAGGATTTTAGCCCCAGGTTAAGTAGGTCCCTTTTCCCTGTGTAAGGTAACAGGGAAGGTTCCAGAACAATCACGAACTTTCTGGAAACAATTAAGGCAGACAGGCTGATTAGAACACCTGCAGCCAATCAAGAAGCTGCTAGAATCAATTAAGCCCGGCAGGCTACTCAGGGCACCTGGGTTTAAAAAGGAGCTCACTTCAGTTGTGGCGTGCATGTGAGGGGCTGGGAGCAAGAGGCGCAAGAAGCTGAGAGTGAGAAGGTATACTATTGGAAGACTGAGAAGGACAAGTATTATCAGACATCAGGAGGAAGGTCCTGTAGTGAGAAATAAAGAAGGTGTTGGGAGGAGGCCATGGAGAAGTAGCCCAGGGAGTTGTAGCTGTCACGCAGCTGTTACAGGAGCCACTGCAGACAGCTGCAATCCACAGGGCCCTGGGCCGGAACCCGGAGTAGAGGGTGGACCCGGGTTCCTCCTATCCCCCCAACTCCATACTTGATACCAGAGGATTTGACCGGGACTGTGGGTTCCACCAGTGGGGAAGGTCTCTGGCCTGTTCCCCGATCCACTAGGTGGATCAGCAGAGACTGCAGAGATTGTTCTTCATCCTTTCCCCCATCCTGGCCAGTGATGAGGCTAACTGAGTGAACGGCAGATTTGAGCCATGAGAGTGGCCAAACTGAGGGCTGCTGTGAACCTCTGAGGCAAACAAAATCCACCAATAAGCGCAGGACCCACCGAGGCAGAGGAGGAACTTTGTCACACAGGATTTCAAAACCGGCAAGCACCCCAGGACTGTCAAAAAAACTAATAATTTAGAAATGTGATGTGAACACAGTTCATTTTAGAAAAATGAAGTGTTGCCCAAGCAGAGACCAAAATGATTGTTCGTGCTTCACAGGGAAAGGATTATTTATGATAATCCATGCAATAGAAATATGTTTGTTCTTAAAGAAATGTTTTCCCCCTCCTGTAACTTTTCAAGAGAATTCATTCAAATGGCTGGCCAGTCCACTGTAGTCATATTTATGCCTAGCCTAAAACTAGTCTCATATTATGTAAATCAGTGGCTCTTAACCTTTCCAGACTCCTGTTCCCCTTTCAGGAGTCTGATTTGTCTTGTGTACCCCCAAGTTTCACCTCACTTAAAAACTCCTTGCTTAACACAAAAGTGTCACAGCACACTATTACTGAAAAATTGCTTACTTTCTCATTTACCATATAATTATAAAATAAATCAATTTGAATATAAATATTGTGCTTTCATTTCAGTGTATATTATATAGAGCAGTATAAATAAGTCATTGTCTGTATGAAATTTTAGTTTTTACTGACTTTGCTAGAGCTTTTTAAATAGCCTGTTGCAAAACTAGGCAAATATCTAGATACGTTTATGTACCCCCTGGAAGACCTCTGTGTACCCCTGGTTGAGAACCACTGGTATAAATAATATAGCAGCTCAATATAGTTTACAGAGACATATGCTGGAATTGCTCTGTATGTAGAATGATAGCAAGATCATGCCCACAGGGCCTGATTCTGTACTTGCACACAAGTGAGAATTAAAAATAACTCAACTGAAATCAGTGTAAAAGCAGTGTAAGTGGTATCAGGACAAGGACCTGAGATAGGTAGTGTGCCTCCTGGCTCTTTCCAGCAGCACACTGAGAACTAGTAACATGTGATGGGGCAGTGCAAGTCCAAGAAGAAAGGGTACAATGCAGTTAAATTGGGAAAATCTCTCCCTAAGTAGAAAAAACTCACAAATATGAACCTTAGAACAGTTTTTAAAAAGAAAAGAAAAGAAAAGAAAAGAAAAGAAAAGAAAACCAAGGTCCAGAACTTCAGCTAGCAATGAAGCAATGTACACTAACTTTCGTGGAATTACATTGATTTATAGCAGCTGAGAATCTGGCTCTGAGTACAGAAGTTAAGACCACTAGTAAGTAGACTTAATATGCCTAATGGACACAAATGATATGCAGAAGAAATCCCTAGGTCCGTTTAACCTGATGATTTTATAGGCCAGCCTTTACATAAGGGTGAGCAGTCCTAGAAAAAGGTCATCAATCAGTTAAACAAAAAATACTCTACTTAGCATCAGACATAAAACATATTTTCTTGTTTCATGTATTTTGCTCTTGCACTGTAGACAAAGTAAAACCATACTGTGCACTAGCTTTGAGTTTCCAGGGCTCGCTAAAAAAATAGCTAAGGGAAATAAAGCACTAAAGGATAGAATTGCAAAATGTGGCTACAGATAGTATCTTGTAATCTTCCTTACCAACTGATCCATGACTTAGCCATCAAAATTTATTTCTCAGTAAAAAAGCCCAGAGTACATCCCTTGTCCCATTTCTTGAAACCATGCAGCGGTGCCAGCACAAAAGATATAAAATCAGACAATTGCAAGTATCTGAGGTGATAATATCAGGAGTATCACCTGATACTTATTCTACAAGCTGCTATGTACCATGAGCTAATAAAGTTTGTCATTTAGGGGCAATTCCTGCCAACAGTACTCAAACCACAGAAGAATTGCCAGTGGGTGGCAGGGAACCTATAGCTGCTGTACTGTGGGCAGGGATGGGGTTGGTGGCCAAGCTCAGGGAGGGGAATGCCCAATAAACCCAGTTTTAACTTGGAGGGGATACACTCCCAAGTAGGGAATACACAGAAGGCCACTATTACAGCCCTCTACAGAGTCTGCATTAGTGGCTGCACAGCTGATTTGACCTCTGGCTTTGGGTTACATGTGGAAGTATTACATCCTCTGCAGCCATGCATCGTTTCCCTGCATGAAACTCGTTTACTCAGCTTTGGCATGGGAATCAGAATTTGGCCCTTAATGCTTTGCACTTTATACAAAAAGAAAGCAAACAGAAAACTCAGCTGCCAGTGCACCTCTGTGTACTATGGATATTCTGAAAGATTGGGGGGGAAAAACCCACAGGAAAGATGAGAAGTCAGTATGAATCCCTTATTTTAAGCTATTGATTATTTTTAAGTGTCCTTTAAATGTCAGAAGGAATGTAAAATTTGAACATGCACTATGGAAACCTATTTGTATCATCTTCTCAAGGTATAACATGAGATTTTAAATTCAATTTGAATTTTCCAGATCCTGAAACTGGTTCTCAGTGGCCCGTCCAGTAAGACTCCACTATGTGTTCTAAATTCCAGATCTGATTAGTAAAAGTGAAAGCATTTTTTTAACAATGCAGCTTACTTTCCACTAGTTATGCTTTGTTACATTTTTACTGCACTCAGTTTGGACAATGGAAACAGCAGTCTGTTTCACTTCCCGGTTCCATGCTGAAACATTTGGCTTGCAAACACTGCATGGGAATGTTTAAATCTGAACGACTGTATCCTTTAATTAAAGAATAATAATTTCATGCTCATATTACATCTTATAAAAACTTTGTTTAAAGCAAAAGAAAATTTTAAAACCCCTTTATCTGGGCCTTAAGCAACCTGAGAATATCTCTAATTCTAAACCATTAGGCACACGATAATGGTCCCCTTAATAACAGGAAGTTTTGCCACCCCCTTCAGTATGAGCATGTGGAGGTCATTAATGTGACAAAAATATTTTTTGAACAAACTGCAAACCCATTTACCAGTTATGGTCCTGATCCTACAAGCTGACCTGGGCAGGTGGATCCATGAAACTGCACAGAACCCACTGGTGTCAACAGCGCCCTGTTCAGATGTAGGTATCCACCTGCAAAGTTCATCTTGCAGGATAGAGGCCTATAACTCCTAATGATCCATTCCCTTTTAAACTGAGGTGGCCTGAAAAAAGTAAGCACCAAAGATAGTGAACTGTTGAAGCTATCTAAATCAAGATACTTCTTTTTAAACCTGATAAACTATATTTAGTCTTGGATTAGGATTATAGTTTTATAAGTAAATGTCAGTGAATGTCAATTTCACCATACACACACAAACTCATGAAAAATATTCCCATAGTTAATAACTGAACTCTCTCTATATATAGGCAAAGTAAGTAAAATTGTGCTTGAAAATTTATTAGTTTGATTTAAAAATATTTACTTCGTATATTTTGACATGTGATATTGTAATCTGAATCTCAATATCTACTAGCATTAAATAATTACTGTTTTACACTCCCCCCATAATTTCCTACAACTGTGAAAATTTAAAATCAATAAAAATGGAAAATGCTTAAAAATAAATATTGATTATATCAGAATTCTTTTTAAAAAATAAATTCTACTAAACCTAGCTATACTTTATTATTTGGCTTAATATGAACACAAATACAATAGCAATTCACAAACTAAACAAACAGCTGGGAAAAAATCCATTCACCAACAGGAAATTTTTTTAAAAACTGAGTTACTTTGAAAACAGACAGGTATGCAGAATCCAGGCTAATGATATAACACAAGCAATGAAATGCAACTGAAGAAGTGATATAAATTGCAACCCCCTATGCAAATAATAAAAATGAGTATCCATTTACATATACACCCTAATTTGTGAATATACTAAAGTGTGCTTACAAGCAATATTTAGATTTATATTTGGTTGTTTAAATGATTATCTGCATCATAAACTTTATTGACATTTTCATTTAATTCCTCTATACTGTTAATTTGTTCTATTGCAAAATGATTTGCGTCTATTAGCATCAAATTCTGGTCTCTCTGTGTTACTCTGGTGTAAGAGTAAAATTTGGCCTATTCTTCTTTATTAGTTCTTATAGTCAGTTTTTTTAAACATCTTGCATTCAATGGTTTTTGTTTTTCTATACCATTTGCACCAGGCACTAATTTTACTTATCTTTGTAGACTGAATATCAAGACACACAAATTACACAGAGGGAAAACTCTGATGAATAGGTCTCTGATGAATGGGATCACCTCATAGATCACCTGCTCAGACCCAACACTCTCTCTCTAGTTAATTATGTCCCACTGGATGTTAATCATTTGCTTTCATTGCAAAAGAAAAAGAAATTACTATTCAACAATTAAGAAAAAAAGAGACACTAGCCAGTGAATGGGAAATGAAGTAACTCATTATTACAGAGAAGTACCTTTTGGCGCCTCCAATATAGGTGAAGGTGAAGGTGGAGTCTGAGTACCTGAAATCTAAAATACAAAGAATTGCATTATTATCAGTGATCATTTCTAGTTCTTTGGTTTTGTCTAAAATAGCTGAAGTCTCACCCGCCCTCATTCTGCTACTGGTAGGGGGGTTAACATCCATCAGAGCACCCTGCAGCAGGGAACCCCCCCTCCCCTTTGCAACAAGTGCCCTGGTGCTATGGCAACGGCTGGAATTTCCATTGTCAGTGAAGGCAACAGGCAGCAACAAGCCAGGCAGCTCTGGCAAATCAAATACTGTAAATAGTGAACACCATAAAGCAACAAGCAAACACCAAGGCTTTGCACGGAAAGGACTCATTTATGACTGCTAATATTCCAGCTCTGGATCAATGCATTTAGGGAACTAGATGACCCCAAAAAAATCTAATTTCCCCTACAGCAAGAGCTAAGCAGCCCCAAATGGCAACGACCTAACCTGAGCAGCTACAAAGCGGGATGTATTCTACCACCACCGCCAACTGCGCAAAACAACTCGGCTCCAAACCGAAAGTCTTGCATTAAAAACGACCGTGGGCTGAGGGGCTCCCTCTGATCTGAGGACTGTCGTGGTAGCAGATGCTAAGAACAGATAAATTGCTCTCTCTGTGTGTATTGCATTCCTCCCTGTGCTTAGATACATTCCACTTCTGTATCTGTTTTCTCATACAGTACCTGTTCTGCCTTCTCTTGCCAGTGTGTTGGGGGGGGGAAAGGAAGGAGACCTATTTCACACACATACACACGAAGACTTAAGGGTCAGCGATCGTCACTGTAACTGTTGCAAAATGACAGCAGAAATGGGACAAGGGAACCCCAACCAAACATGTCGCGCTGGGGAAACGTCTGAAGCAGGCAGAGAGGGAGGGGAAGAGAGTGGCAGCTGGTAACCTGGAGCCCAGCCGGAAAACTCACCTGTAAACAGGCAGTCCTTCTCCGCCTTGCACTTTTGAATCACAACGTCAATATCCTTCTGAATCCTCTCTTGTCTTGAACACATCCCCATGAAATAAATCCCAAAGGGGGGGCGGGAAGCAGCCTTTATCCCCAGCCCACCCCCCTCTCTTCCAGTTTCAATATTCAGTTATAAGATGGAACCTCTGGCTTGACTGCAGAAGTATTTCCACCCCCAAAGTGATCCACTCGGGTGAAGGAAGAAGAGGAGGAGGAAGCCGATGTTGCATGCCCAGATGTGACAGCCCAGATGTTGCTGCTGCTTCTGCTTGACTGCAATTTCCTCCTTTCCTGACAATAGATCCAGCTGATGAGGATGCTGGTGGTGGCGGGGGTGACTGAGACACACACACACACACACACACACCCCCACAAAACCCGTTCACATTCCTGCCCCTCCACCCCTGGCCGTGCTGGGCTGTCTGAGCCGGGGAGAAGAGAGCGGCGACAACAGTCACCAGCGGTGGCAGGAGCAGCTCGGCGAGCGGCGGAGACTGGAGGCGCGCACACACGATCACTCCCAGAGAGGCCGAGACGGCTGCTGCAGCTACGCCAAGCCGCAGACCCTCCCCTCGCCGCCGCCGCTGCTCCCAGCCCCAGACAGACACGCCGCCTGCCACACGTCCTTTGCTCCGCCGCTGCCGGCTGCTGCTGTTAAGCTGGGGGTGTCAAAACAGCCGGCGCCGCCCAGGGCAAAGGCACCCAGCAGAGGCGGAGCGGAGGCAGCTGCCCAGCGCGGTCCAAGGCTGGCAGTCAAACGGCATGTGCACAGAGACAGCCGCCGCCACCAAGACGCTCCCTCTGGCGCAGAGGTTACTGGCGCCACCCGGCGCCCGATGCAAGAGTCCCGCGACCCAGCCCGGGTCGGTCGTGCACAGGGCTAACGGCCGACCGGACCTCGGGGGCACGAGGGGGGAAACCGTCACCTAGAGCTACCGGGCTGGCACGAAGCCAGGTAGTACGGGGGCGGGAGAGAGACAATATTTATAAAGCAATTTCTCAGGTGGGAAGGGGGAAAAAATACCAGGATCCGCAAGGGGGCAGCAGCGCTTCAAAGCCCCAGGCGGGGGCAGTTCGGCTCCAGCACGTCAGCAGGTCCCCCTACACTCATGGCAGCAGGGGGTGCACCCGGCGACTGCGTAAACATACTCCTCACCCCTAGGAGCTGTGAGAGGGAAGGGGGAGCTGGCCAAGGGGGACGAGACTGCAGTCCAGTCAGGGCCCTGCCTTCTCCCTAGACCAACAGAGGGGACCTTCTTGCTGATCCAACAAGCTGGGGCAAGAGGCCCCTTGTGGCCTGCCCCTCTCCCACAGCCAGGGGCACTGGGGAGCTCTTCCCCAGCAGCAGAGGTGTTTTCCTGAGGTCGCAGGCTGGCAGGAAGAAGGGTGGTGGCATAAGTGCTGGAACTAGGAGTGCTGCTGCAACTTCTGGGTTGAAGTGGTTTCCATCATATACAGGGTTTACCATTTGGTTCAATGGCTCTCAGCAAACCCCCCCCACACACACACACACACACACTCACACTAAAAATTGTTCCAGCATCCCTGAGGTGACTAAGACCACTTATTCCCCATCCCTCCTGAACCTGGTCCAACAGGGGAGACACACTTAAGTGGGCCTGTACCCCCAAGCCCCATGGACTAGCAGAGAATAAAGCTTGCAGGAGCAGTGGTGTCAGACTACTTTCTTCTGTTTTGACTCTAGCTGTTTTTTCTCTGCCAGTTCTGTCAGCATTTCATCTTCCTTCCCTCTCCCTCAGTCATTACTTCTTTTTGTATTCCTGTGCTCCAATGAACTCATCCCCTACACTTCCCTGCTCATCCCACCCCCTTATTTATGTGGGTGGGGAAGGTAGGGGTTTATTTGTATATATCAACCCTATGGAACTACTATTAAATTTGTCACCCATCTCTGATTACACAGGGTATATATCACATCCCTTATCCACCACTCTTTGACAATCCTGTTTTAGATAGTAACCTCTTCAGGAAAGGGACTTTTACTCTGTTGTACAGTGCCTACCACCATGGAGTCCACATCAAAGCCTCTGGGTGCTTCTGTAATACAAGTAAATAAATAACCATTATAACACAATTCAGAAGGAATGGTGAAGTCTCACTCAATGCCTCCAAAACCAATTACCCTTCATCCTCCCAAGAGCTAGGTGAATAATTCATAATAAATAAATGGGAATGAACATAACAGAAGACAATTTGTTTAAAAATTCAAAAGAATATTCATAGAATTTGTTGTTTCAGTCCTCACCCAGCTCTAATCAGCTACCATGGATTATTCATTATTGAGCACAATTGCTTTGGTGCATTTTCATTAGGCAAATTTGTATTAATCATGTATTGTTGATTTCAGGCACAGGGGAATAAATGTGATCTTTATTTTATTATGTGTTTTAAAGTGTAAATACATTTAGAAAAAATGCCATAAAAATGACATTTTCTGGGGGTCCATATTTATCCTTGCTCCAATTTCATTAAACAAGAAAAAGTGGTAATGAGGGGACAGAGATTAGTGAGAAAAGTGAACAGATACAGCTCAAAGACAACAGAGTAGTTCTAGGTTGATAGAAATACTATACAGTGCTAGAAATACTATATATAATCTCCACCACTAAACAAAGAAGGGTTATATCAGAATTTGGCCTTCCAAACACTTCAGTGATGCTTGAAGTGATGTGGTCATTCAGCAGAGTGTAGGCTACCCTGCAAGATATTACTGTATCTGAATACAGTTAACAACAATTGTTTTTACTGACAAAATTTAATGAGACTTTATTGGCACAATATGTTATACAAGCTTGGTCAAAGTGTATAAAGAGATCCCTTGTGTATCTTCAAAGGTTACGCTGTGGTTTTGGCCCGTGTCTGTTTGTCATTAGTGTCCATTCCTGATCAGGTGTCAGATTGCTATGTAGTGCAATGCCATCTCTGCTGCATCTCTCCTTTCTCCCAATGCTCTGCAGGATAGTGCTCAGCACAAAGCAGGATAAACCACATTTAGATCGCATCTGCTAACTGTGATTAGAGTCCTGTGAGAAGCCACTTGTTCCCCCTTCCTGCTAGACTAGGGGTTTAATCACAGTGAGGGTTTAAATAGTTAGCTGACATGATGCTGTACAGAATTTGTCCTGTTCTACACTGACCAACCCTTTTTTTCAGCATCATGTCCCTTAACATGATTGATGACTTCCCTGTTCAGCCACAGTAAAATTTCATAGACCAGACACAAGTGAATAAAAACTTATCTATAAAGCAACACCACGGCTTCAGTGGAGCTAACACAGAGATGAATTTGGTTCATGATGTCACCACCTGGACTCAAATAAAGTAGAAAGCCTGGTGCAAATGTCTGTATCAACATACTGTATTTTGTTTATTAATCATGAACCAAGCTCAGTGCCTTAGCCTAAATTTCCAGATAATGAGCCAGTTTGGTCTCTGGAATATCTCTGCTGACTCTAGTGCAGTTACACTATGGACAACTGAGCCCATCATAACAATATTAGGATTTATGATCAGCCAAATTCATAAAAATTGATTGAAGATGGAACCTGTTGTAAAACTAAGGAGACAGTATTGTAGAGCTAAAAAAATAAAAAAAACCCATCTTTCAAAACATTCAGAAACTGTGAACAGACCTAATATCCTAAATTTTATTGTAACAATGATCCTCTATCTCCACAACACCATATGCTGTAACCAGAGTGATGTTGCACATTATACCAATGTCAAACCAAAATCTTAAAAACAAAAGCTTTACAAATAATTTAAGGTTCCACATGAATTCAGATTCAAGGACAACTGAGAACAATGAAAGCAATATCATTTGAGAGTCGAGTGGTCTCTATCCTGAGATATTCAATGCATGTCATTTCTAATATAGCCTTGAGTCCAGCTCTGTCAGTCAATGAAACAGGTTTGCATTCCTGTGGGCCAGATTTTTCTCTGGTTCACACAAGTGTAAATTAGGTAATTCAGATGAAGTCAATGGAGTTATACCACTGTAAAATCAGTGTGAGAGAAGGAGTGTTAAGAGATGGCCAAAAGGAAGCACGTTGAAATGATGAGTGACCAGTGAATAAGAGAGCTGTCTAATAAGACTTTAATCTGGCAGCTCCTTACACAGCCTGATTCTGTCTCCCTTACACTGACCAAGTCCTTTCACCCAAGTGGACTACTTGCACAGGAAGGTACTACCTAACAGTGAATAAGGGTGGCAGAACTGGGCCACTTAGTGAGTAGTCCCATTGATTTCTACTAGGGCTGTCAAGCGATTAAAATAATTAATTGTGATTAATCACAGAATCATTCTGTTAATAATAGAATACCATTTATTTAAATATTTGTGGATGTTTTCTACATTTTCAAATATATTGATTTAAATTACAACACAGAATACAAAGTGTACAGTGCTCACTTTATATTTATTTTTATTACAAATATTTGGCGTATAAAAAGCAAAATAAATAGTATTTTTCAATTCACCTAATACAAGTACTGAGTGCAATCTCTTTATCATGAAAGTTGAACTTACACATGTAGAATTATGTACAAAACCAAAACTGCATTCAAAAATAAAACAATGTAAAACCTTAGAACCTACAAATCCACTCAGTCTTACTTCTTGTTCAGCCAATCACCCAGAGAAGTTTGTTTACATTTGCAGAAGATCATGCTGCCCGCTTCTTGTTTACACTGTCACCTGAGAGTGAAAACAGGCGTTCGCATGGCACTGTTGTAGCTGGCGTCGCAAGATATTTACGTGCCGGATATGTTAAACATTCATATGTTCCTTCATGCTTCAGCCACCATTCCAGAGGACGTGTTCAGGCTGATAACCGGTTCTGCTCGATAAATGTGCAAAGCAGTGCAGACCGAGGCATGTTCCTTTTCATTATCTGAGACAGAAGCCACCTGTAGAAGGTTGATTTTCTTTTTTGGTGGTTTGGGTTCTATATGTAAGCAGTGTCAGGATGAGCTCCACCCTGACATCTGGTGGTGAGGTGTGGCAAGTTGTGGAAAAGAACTTCAGGGGCCGATCTCATTTGCATAGGCACACCCACCACGCCTAGAATGAGACCATAGCTGCCCAAATGGTCACTTTGGCTGCTGTGGGATCCCCAGTGTCTCTGTTATTGGGGCAGGAAGAATAAATTGTTATTACCCTGATTATGGGAACTGTGCTTGGAACTGTACGTGGCCTTTTGTTACGATGGAGGGATTCACCATCATCTAAGTAGCACTCGCTAGGCAAGGGTCATGGGTTCCAAAACTGTGTGAATGGAGAGAGGCTGGGGACAAGTATTAATACTTGGTGGCATGGGCCCCTTGGTGAGGGCCTTACATGCTAATTGCACTTCCTCCTCTCTCCACTGGGGAATATCAGAGCTAATTTTGATTTCATTAGAAGTCTAGTTATAGGCTGCTGAGCTCACTTTGGGCTGACAGTGCACCAGCACTGGGGCTCCCCTATTATAAGCTGAATTCACCTAAGCGCTGAAATCACTGAGTGTTGCGTTAAGTAGTGGGGGAGCCTGAAGATATATTGTGGAGCAGTTTGCGGGACGGCTGGCGAAGCAGTTCGACACGGAGCAGTGTGTGGATGGCAGGAGCTGCTTGTGGGCCGTGGAGCTGAGCGAAGGAGTTCGTGGGGCGGCTGGCGGAGCGGAGCGCAGCTGAGCGAAGGAGTTCGTGGGGCGGCTGGTGGAGCGGAGCGCAGCTGAGCGAAGGAGTTCGTGGGGCGGCTGGTGGAGCGGAGCGCAGCTGAGCGAAGGAGTTCGTGGGGCGGCTGGTGGAGCGGAGCGCAGCTGAGCGAAGGAGTTTTGTGGGGCGGCTGGCGGAGCGGAGCGGAGCGCCGCTATGGAGCTATGGGGCGGTCAGCTTCAGATCACGTAAGGTGCCTCTTACCCCCGTCCCATTTCCACCCAGGTTGGGAGGTAAAGCTCCGCCGATAAACTTTCGAACTCTGGGGCTGCCCTGACCAGGGACAGAGACTTTTGGGGCATTGGACTTTTGGGGTTGCTGGACTCAAGAACCAAAGGGAAAAGGGCATGCCCCAATTTGCCTGGGGTGGGGTTGTTTTTGCTCATGGGTTGTGTTATGAATCCGGTTGGTGGTGTTTCCCCAACATAATGCCACATTGTTTCTCTCTGTTATTAAAAGACTTTTGCTACACTCAGACTATGTGCTTGCGAGAGGGGAAGTATTGCCTCTTGGAGGCGCCCAGCGGGGGTGGTATATATTTGTCCCAGGTCACTGGGTGGGGGCTCGAGCCGGTTTGCATTGTGTTATTGGAATGGAACCCCTAGATATTGAACCCGGCCCTTGTTGCTGCCAACTCTGACGGGCAGAAGGGTTACATATAGTTTCCTCATTGGAATGTTGTTCTTTTAAGACTTCTGAAAGCATACTCCACACCTCGTCCCTCTCAGATTTTGGAAGGCACTTCAGATTCTTAAACCTTGGGTTGAGTGCTGTAGCTATCCTTAGAAATCTCACATTGGTACCTTCTTTTCGTTTTGTCAAACCTGCAGTGAAAGTGTTCTTAAAATGGTTTCAGAGTAGCAGTTTCACTCTGAAACCTGTCATTATGCAAGGCACCTAATTTAGTCGTATGGAGTGGAAATCTATCAACTTCATGAAAAAACTTGTTCTTAAAATGAACGTGTGCTGAGCATCATCCAAGACTGCTATAACATCAGCGGCACTGCTATGGGTACCCGCATGGCCTCACAGTATGCCAACATTTTTATGGCTGACTTAGAACAACGCTTCCTCAGCTCTCATCCCCTAATGCCCCTACTCTATTTGCGCTATATTGATGATATCTTCATCATCTGGACCCATGGAAAAGAAGCCCTTGAGGAATTCCACCATGATTTCAACAATTTCCACCCCACCATCAACCTCAGCCTGGACCGGTCCACACAAGAGATCCACTTCCTGGACACTACGGTGCTAATAAGCGATGGTCACATGAACACCACCCTATACCGGAAACCTACTGACCGCCATTCCTACCTACCTACATGCCTCCAGCTTTCACCCAGACCACACCACACGATCCATTGTCTACAGCCAAGCTCTACGATACAACCGCATTTGCTCCAACCCCTCAGACAGAGACAAACACCTACAAAATCTCTATCAAGCATTCTTACAACTACAATACCACCTGCGGAAGTGAAGAAACAGATTGATAGAGCCAGAAGAGTTCCCAGAAGTCACCTACTACAGGACAGGCCTAACAAAGAAAATAACAGAACGCCACTAGCCGTCACCTTCAGCCCCCAACTAAAACCCCTCCAACGCATTATCAAGGATCTACAACCTATCCTGAAGGGCAACCCAACACTCTCACAAATTTTGGGAGACAGGCCAGTCCTTGCCTACAGACAACCCCCCAACCTGAAGCGAATACTCACCAGCAACCACACACCACACAACAGAACCACTAAATCAGGAACCTATCCTTGCAACAAAGCCCGTTGCCAACTGTGTCCACATACCTATTCAGGGGACACCATCATAGGGCCTAATCACATCAGCCATGCCATCAGGGGCTCGTTCACCTGCACATCTACCAATGTGATATATGCCATCATGTGCCAGCAATGCCCCTGTGCCATGTACATTGGTCAAACTGGACAGTCTCTACATAAAAGAATAAATAGACACAAATCAGATGTCAAGAATTATAACATTCATAAACCAGTCGGAGAACACTTCAATCTCTCTGGTCACTCGATTACAGACCTAAAAGTCGCAATATTACAACATAAAGACTTCAAAAACAGACTCCAATGAGAGACTGCTGAATTGGAATTAATTTGCAAACTGGATACAATTAACTTAGGCTTGAATAGAGACTGGGAGTGGATGGGTCATTACACAAAGTAAAACTATTTCCCCATGTTTATTTCCCCCTCCCTCCATCCGCCACTGTTCCTCAGACGTTCCTGTTAACTGCTGGAAATGGCCCACCTTGATTATCACTACAAAAGGTTTTCTTCCTCCCCCACAAACTCCCCCCCCCACTCTCCTGCTGGTAATAGCTCATCTTAAGTGATCACTCTCCTTACAGTGTGTATGATATCACCCATTGTTTCATGTTCTCTGTGTATATAAATCTCCCCACTGTATTTTCCACTGAATGCATCCGATGAAGCGATCTGTAGCTCATGAAAGCTCATGCTCAAATAAATTGGTTAGTCTCTAAGGTACCACAAGTACTCCTTTTCTTTTTGTGAATACAGACTAACACAGCTGCTACTCTGAAACCTGTCATATGGCAGAATGTGGGTAAAACAGAGCAGGAGATACACACTTCTCCCCCAAGGAGTTCAGTCACAAATTTAATTAACACATTTTTTTTAACGAGTATCATCAGCATGGAAGCATGGCCTCTGGAATGGTGGCCAAAGCATGAAGGGGCATACGAATATTTAGCACATCTGGGATGTAAATACCTTGCAATGCCAGCTAGAAAAGTACCATGTGAACGCCTTTTCTCACTTTCTGGTGACATTGTAAATAAGAAACGGGCAGTATTATCTCCCATAAATGTAAACAAACTTGTTTGTCTTAGCAATTGGCTGAACAAGAAGTAGGACTGAGGGGACTTGTTGGATCAAAGTTTACATTGTTTTGGTTTTGAGTGCAGTTATGTAACAAAAAAATCTACATTTGTAAGTTGCATTTTCACGACAAAGAGATTGCACTACAGTACTTGTATGAAGGGAATTAAAATATTATTTCTTTGGTCTATCATTTTTATAGTGAAAATATTTGTAATAAAAATAATAATATAAAGTGAGCACTGTATACTTTGTATTCTGTCATAATTGAAATCAATATATTTGAACATGTAGAAAAACATCAGAACATATATAATAAATTTCAATTGGTATTCTATTGTTTAACAATATGATTAAAACTGCAATTAATTGTGATTAATTTTTTTGAGTTAATTGCATGAGTTAACTGTGATTAATCACCACTCTAATTGCTATGTTAAATTATTTTCTTTGCAAATTTTTTATTAAGATTTCTGAAGTGTGTTAATGAAATCCTAATAAAGACCAAAATATGTAGTCATACTATTATAGGGACTGCATGTAGCTTAGGCTAATGTGACTTATAGGTGATGAGTAAGGAACATCTTCCAATAATTAGAACTTTATGTGTTTGATGCTTTTCTTGATACTACCTTCTAGCTAGTTAATAGAATCATGGTGAATTATTCTTCACCAGTTAGTCCACTCTAGTCTAAGTGAGAACACTCTAGCTGTATTCAAGCTAAACTAAACTGTCTTGTCTCTAAAACCAGTCCTTTTTGTATTTCTATTACAAGAGGATTTCCTAAAGAAAGAAAAACAAGGATTTTAAGTTTCACCCCAAACCTCCCAGAAAGCAAAAACACTGTCTCCATCCTTACCTGCTCTGAGCAAGAGGGACACTAGTGAGATACAAATTTCTAAGACTTTTGTATCTAGGGAATTTGCCCCAGTTCCAGCCATTGATCACCTTGCCCCAAAGTTGCTGCACTGGTGCAAACCACAAATAGTATGTGGAGCTTATCTCTGCTGGGCATTGATTGCTGTAATCAGGATAACAAATGTAAAGTTGTAGACTATCCAGTGGGAATTATTAACCCCTGATAAAATAATCCATGAATAAGGGCCTACTTGAATCACAGGATGATCTAAAAATAATTATGGCAAAGTTGCGGACAAGACATGGAAAATCGTGAAAAAGTAATAATGGTATTTATTAATTGTGGTGATTTAGAAAAGCCAGAGAAGACCTATTTGTTTAAGAAAAAATTGCTGGAACAATATGAACACTCAAGTATTATGTTATACCTGCTAATTTTTTTTTGATGACCAGACATTTTGCTACAGCTATATTAAATTCATTTTTTAAAAAGTGACTGTTACAATATAAAATTCAGAAGACTAATAGTCTTAACACAACTACTGTAGAAATCAAGTCCAGTCACTTTAGATTTTTACATTTTACAGGTATTGAATGTTGGTGCAGTGGTAATTGCATTCTCCAAATGTACGCAAAATTGTGGACTGTGCAAAGTAAGCTAATTAAAATAAAAATTGCAGAGGAAGCCTAATATTGCAGGATTCGCAATTTCCGCAGTATTGCTATGAAGTAGGGCCTTATCCATGAAATTTGTTCAGAAAAGGCCAAATTGTGCTTGGCCTTTATGTGAGTGCATGGCGGTGAGGGTGGAGGAAAAAAATGTAAGGAGCCTTTCCTAAAAATTGTGTGTACAATGTAAGGACAAGCAGGATTGCTTGGGGAAGTTCAAATTCTGCAATCCTTGGGGCACACAGAAAATCAAAGAGGGGTAAGAAGGCAGTGAGCAGATGGGGATGGCCACATCCTACAATACACCTGTCAGTCATATAGATGGTAGTAAGCTGCATACCATAAAGGGGGTAGCAGCAAACATGCAGCCTCTGTGCCCTGAGAGATCTGGAAGACAGAATGCCTCCAGGAGCTCTCCTGGGGAAGTACAGCTCCTACCAAACCTTCAGATAGGCTATGCCAATGACACAAAAATTCCAGCTTCTGAATTGTGAGGTCTGTAACAATAATGCTCCTCTCATTCCCACCATCACAGAATCTGTGAGTGAATTGTAAAAATATCTTCCAAAAATTAAGTAAGCAATATTTGGCCTGTGACATTAAAATAACTTTCACCAAAAGTCTGCTAAAAACAATTATATGTTTGTACTTTGCAGAAAGAATAGTCAGCATCTTCAGATAAATATTCTAGAACCATTACATTCTTGAACCTCTTGGCCATCACTCAAACCTATTGGTCTTGACTATGATTTTAAGAGGTGTTAATATGTTCTAACACTCTAAAAGTTTGATGTAGATAAGGCAGTTTATACACTAGGATAAAAAGTGTCTTTTAAAATATGATCACTAATGAGATAACTATTTAGTAACCCAGGAGAGATGGGGTAACTTGTTCTTTAACATATGTTGGCAGGTCAAGCAGAACATTTGGGGGTAAGTCTAGAATACACAACCAGCTAATACATGTTAAGGTACAACCTGTCCTGTCTGCATTAAGATTTTAATGTATTTTTAAAGCACATCTTTTAACCAGTAGAGCTGGATGGGATTTTTTCAACTAAAAGATTTTTCATTGGAAATACTGATTGTGAAAACCAAAACTGGTCATGGAATGGTTTGGTTTGGATGAATTTTTCAACCCTAAAAAAATGAGAAAAAAGTTTCAAAATTGTCAAAATGTTTTATTTCTAAACATTTATTTCTAACATTTTCTAAACAAAAATACTCCAGTTTTCTGGTTTAAAGTGTTTTATTTTTGTTTCAGAATGTAAGCTATAGTAAAAATAGTTTTTAAATTAAAAAAATCTCAAATAATACTAAACATTTTGAAATTATTATAATGAAGTATTTCAATTGACCTGAACCAATTTTTTTTGTGATAATTTGAGATTGACTTTTTGTCCTGAATCTGGACAAGAAAGTTTTTTAATATCTCAAAAAAATTTCACGGGATGTGAAAACCGTTTCCCACCCAGCACAAATGAACAGGCCCTTATAGCTAACACATTCTAACAGCACACCTTTTATCTTATTCAACACAAACCTCAGATGACTTGATAACATGAATGCAGGAAAACCAGGTGAAGCTGAAAGTTTTATGTTGAAAGGTTGAGGGAGGAAACACAAAATGGAACAAAACACAGTGGACGCAGAAAGAGGAGGATGAATATGAGAACATTTTAAAGCAACAAGATCTGAAAAGAAAATGCAATGATAAAGAAGCTAATGGAATTGACGACAAACTTCTTGGGATTATAAATGAGCTCAACCAAGATTGCAAACTCTTTGTGGCAGAGACTAGTTTTACACTACATTTGTACAGCACCTGGAATAATAGAACTCCAATCCCTGACTGGAGACTCTAGGTGCTACTGTAATACAAATAATAAATAATAAAACAAATTAATGAGAAACAGAAATGGAAAGATTTGGATTAGAAACTGAAATTAGAAATTAAATAAAATAATCATGCACCAAGACTGAAACACTCAATAAGAGCCTTTAAGCTGTGTTCACAAAAAGTGGACAAGAAACAGTATATGAATTCTAGAGTCCTGTGAGTCAGAAATTGAATGCAACCAAGCAAGATTAAGTACTAGCACACCTGAAAAGAAAAGCAACGTAGTTTCAGAAGAAAACTTTGAGGTGATGAAGTTCTTCAGAGTGAAATAGGTAATTTGAGCACTTTAAGTAGAAGTGTTAGTTCATTTGTCTGTATGGACTTCAAGTGGGAATATGACAGAGAGAGATGGAGTCCAAGACCTCTTTGAACTTTATTGAGTAACCGGAAAAAAATAGCAAAGCATTAAAAGATGAGCCAGGGACAAGGACTTTTTTCAAATTCATAGCTGAAATATTCAAAATGGCTGTAATTTTTTTAATGCATCATATTCAACAGCAAGGACCATCTCATATAAAATAAGTCAAAAGAAAGCACTAATGCCCAGGCACAGACGTATAGTATTGCTATGACAGTGGCACCACTAACTTTTGTACAAAGGCCAATTTTCATCTTATGGACACCACAAAGGGCCACATTAGTGATGTCATATGTGACAATCCTATCTCTGTAGTTTCTGCTGCAGTGGGAGCTGGGATCACACTTCAAGATGCCACTACACCTTAAAATTAAACTTTCTGATTCTATTAACCTTACTATATCTTCCTTCTTTTAGTAATTGCTCTGTTTTTCCTCCGCCACTAACCTCATTTCTTTCTCATCTTCGACAACCCCTGTCTCTCCCCATTACCCATATTCTTCCCACCCTTGCATCTTTAATCACTCACCCAATTCTCATTGTATCCCTTTTCTAAAAAGTTCATTCATACCCTCCTTCTTTCCCTCCACCTTCATCCCATCCATCCCTCCAATTCCATTTCACGCTCCCTTCCCCTTTCCCCATCTAATTTCCTCACTTCCTCATGTTTCCCTGTTCTTTAGGGTGAACTGGGAGGGGAATGAGTTGCATCTTCTCTAACTCTGCCCTGAAAGAGACAGGAGCTGCCCAGTGCAGCTTGCTCTTCCCCTTTAGAGGCAAGGGGAGTTTCAGCAGCTCTCTGCTTTCTTCACCACCTCACCTGACAAGGATCCAGAAAAGGCTGATGGCTGCTCAGTTTTTTATAATTTTAGAAGTTTAAGGTTAATGAAACCAAGGGAAAAAACAGAACTTTTAAGGGAAGTTTAATGGGTGGTCAGTGAGGTGTTCAACACCTTGCAAGGGGGGGATCTTTAATGTTCATTGAATTACTCTACTGCACACAAACTATTTCTAAAATCTATGACATTAATGCATCATTTACACCAGCAATTTATACACTGACAATTTCAATTGCCAAACAAACATATAGGAAAAAATCCTAGTAATAAACCTTAGTGGAAAGTTTATCTGCACCCAGACTGACAGTTGCTTTTCAAACGTGTTCTTCAAAACCTCCAGTGATGGGGATCATTCAGGTTTCCTTACCACAAGCGGAATCATTCAGAGGCTGATTGCTGTTCCAGGACCCACGGGAACAGAGCTCTAGAGGAACCATGCTTCCAGGTGGGCAGAGGTATGGGAATTAGTATAGAGGTACAGTGCTCCTTGTGCAGATAACTCCAGTCTTCAGCACGTCTTGGAAGATCCATGGGTGTTGGGGGTCAACTACTCTCCCTGTTCTGGAGCGGATAGTAGGAAAAGGGAAAACCTTGCTTTCCTCCCCTCCCCACCACTATTCAGAATGGAACAATGAGTTGGAAACTCCCAAGTCATGCAGGAGACATTATTCACATGCTGTGATCTTGATATAAGAAGAGGCTGAAGGAAAGCTAATCATTCTGGACATGGGTTTTATTGATAATCTAGCTACATGTATTGTATATACTATATGATCCTTCCAATCTGAACAACATTGAATTAAGGAAGGCAACTTGAGTGTGGAGCAGATTAGTGGTGGCGCTGAGGCTGCTTCTGCAGCAGAGGCAGAATGGATGGGTAGTCTTACTTATGCTGCAGCTCCGGATCTCTCACTTCCAGAACAACCCTTGAAACATAGGCAGCATGGCATAATAGAGAACAACCTTCAGTCTTTTCTGCCTTACTCTGGGAACAAGCCCCAGTCTCCAACCAGCCACAAGATCTGGACAATGCAAAGGTGGCTTAAAGCCACTTTCCCCCACTTCTCCACACTCAGCTCTGCAAAGCATATATTGGCCACAGATAGGGATCCAAGCCAAAATTTTCAAACCTGGATGACTAAAGTTAGACCTCTAAATTCATATTTTTGGCATTTAAATAAAAAAGGCCTGATTTTAAGAAGTGCTAAGCATCCATAGCTCCCCCTGAAGTCAGTGAGAACAAAGAGTATTCAGATTGGAAAATCAGGTCACTTTTTTATAGTTGCCAAAATACAGATTCAGGAGTCCAAAGTTTGGTCCCTGGGGTGTGAAAATGAGGGCCCCAGCCCTCTTTCAGTAAAGACTTATGAGAGGCATCTTTTGATTAGGACCTTAAGAATTTTACAGCTTGCAGTCTTGGAAGCCTAAATCCACTTTATTTGATGTCATTTTAGTTGAGAAACACTGGAATATATGCCTTTAATTTTGTATATGCAGATCTATGATATTTAAGTAATTCTCTCACCACCTGTGACCTTGGATAAGGCACCTAAATTAGGTTCTCATTTTAGGAGTTTCACTGATCAATGTACAGTAGTTATTGTACATGTTTATTCTAAATCTCATAATAATTTTACATTTGAAACTCAGTATAGTTTGTGTGAATTGTACTGAACAATTATCCTGAATGTGTTTGCTTTTATGGATGAAATCTATAAGTCTGTCTTTTCCTGGTGACTGCACATCTTAAAGTTTGTGTAGTGATTTAAAGACCAATAAACTTCAGTTTAAATGCTACAACAGCAGTACACACACTCTCAGATTGTCAATAGAAGTAAGATAGTTCAGTTTGATCATGGCTCAGTTTTCAGAGCTCCTAATATTAAAAATGTATATTTTCTGATAATAGGATTTTTGGGAGTTCTATGGTGATACTAGGTCAGAAGTAAGGTTATTTCGCCTGTATTTCCAAATGTTCTAAAATCGGAGGTTTTTAAGTAAAACCTTAACTTTGAATTTCCAGCCTAACTGCTCATTCAAGAGATTTTCTTCTTAAGTAATCAATAGATATTTACAAACCTAGCCTGAACTATAATATTTTTTTTTTATGAAACAGTTAAGAATTGTTCAATGAATGCAGTCCCTGTGGAGTTTGCAGCTATACAAGGATAGTTCCCCAGTGAGCCCCGGTGGCTTCCTCCCTTCTACACCTCTCCCTCTCACAGAGCGCTCTCTATTCCACCTGTCTACCCATCATAGAGACCCGCATGCTAGATATGTATAGTAGATTTATTGGATTAATTTGGGAAACAGATTCAAGACTGCTAGATTAGCCTCTTTCTTTCCCAGACTGCTCTTTGCTCCATGTGGTTCTTTATCTTCCACTCCTGCAACGTGCCCCTGTGTGGTTTTGTTATGGCTACAAAGCTAGCTGCACCTCTGAACCCCATTCTGGTCTCTCTGAGTGCACCCCCTCAGATGTTAGGCTCCATGCCTCCACCTTTCTTGGGATGGAATCCCATGATCCTAAAACAAAACAAGGGCTCCATGCAGGTCTCTCTTACCCAAAGATCACAATTACCTAGATGCACAGGCAGGCCTAACTTCTTCATCTCTTCATCGATGCCTGTATTTGTCTGTTCTCTGTGAACAGCTCCCTACCCCTGGATAGAAAGGGTTTTTAACTATTTACAGTCCTTTTTGGTCTGTTCTTTCCCATTCTTGGCAAAACAGCTGAGTAACTGGGCTGAAGCCAAGGAAGTGGGTTCTTCACAGTTAGTAGCTCAGGCATTGTCTCTTAACCCTTAAAGGATCTACCAGGAAGTGTTTTATTTGGCATCATTATTTGGCTGTCCTGCTTATTTCCCATCCACCTGATATTAAACTAAACCAGCATATGTATACAATAATCACCTCAATGATTCAATAAAGCCATACAGTGACTATTCCAATAAGCATGTCACATACAGTATTCATAAATTACAGGACATTTCTGTGTGCTTCACAGCGACTTCCCCCCATTATGGCTAGTTAACCATCTACATCAGGCCCATGCTGAGTTTATAAGTTTTACTGTGTCCATAATGCACAGCACATGGAAAACACTATTAAAAACTAAACAATTCCACAGACTCTAAACAAGTCAAAGATACCAGTCCTTGCCAAAACCAAGGAGAAACAAATTTGTAGTTCCTAGGCCAAGCCCAATATGGAATTAAGATGAACCAAAAAAAGGAGAATGTTTGAAGAAGCGAGTTCATTTCACTTTTAAACCCTTCAGATGATGTACTCTAGATCACACCTATGATATTTCAGGTGGATGGCTTTTGTTTTCATTAAGTTAGGGAGTGGTTTTAAAATCACATTAAAAATAGGGTTCAACCTTCACATGGAGGAACTAGTACCACTCCATAAAACAGGGACAGCAATGATTAGAACAGTGAACATAAGAACATAAGAATGGCCATACTGGGTCAGACCAAAGGTCCATCCAGCCCAGTATCCTGTCTGCCAACAGTGGCCAATGCCAGGTGCCCCAGAGGGAGTGAACCTAACAGGTAATGATCAAGTGATCTCTCTCCACCCTCTGACAAACAGAGGCTAGGGACACCATTCTTTCCTATCCTGGCCAAAAGCCGTTAATGGACTTAACTAGATAAATTCATGGAGGTTTTCTTTTAAACCCTGCTATAGTCCTAGCCTTCACAACCTCCTCAGGCAAGGAGTTCCACAGGTTGACTGTGCACTGTGTGAAGAAGAACTTCCTTTTATTTGTTTTAAACCTGCTGCCCATTAATTTCATTTGGTGGCCCCTAGTTCTTATATTATGGGAACAAGTAAATAACTTTTCCTTATTCACTTTCTCCACACCACTTATGATTTTATATACCTATATCATATTCCCCCTTAGTCTCCTTTTTTCCAAGCTGAAAAGTCCTAGCCCTTTTAATCTCTCCTCATATGGGGCCCGTTCCAAACCCCTTGCCCCTCTCTGAACCTTTTCTAATGCCAGTATATCTTTTTTAAGATGAGGAGACCACATCTGTATGCAGTATTCAAGATGTGGGCAAACCATGGATTTATATAAGGACAATAAGATATTCTCTGTCTTATTCTCTATCCCTTTTTTATTGATTCCTAACTTCCAGTTTGCTTTTTTGACTGCCACCGCACACTGTGTGGATGTCTTCAGAGAACTATCCACTTTGACTCCAAGATCTCTTTCCTGATTATTTGTAGCTAAATTAGCCCCCATCATATGGTATGTATAGTTGGGATTATTTTTTTCCAGTGTGCATTACTTTACATTTATCCACATTAAATTTCATTTGCCATTTGTTCTTCACAGTCTCCTTTGGTCTTAACTCTCTTGAGCAGTTTAGTAGTGTGCTTTTGAAGGGGGAGGAACTAATGAAAGAAAACTGAATGACCCTCAATGTTTATAAAGCAAATGCAAAGGAAAATGAGAACTAGTTACAAGAAAAAGCTCTTTCTTGCTGTAAATTTACAGAACATTTATTGTGCTGGTGGTACAGAAGTTAATCCAAAGCCAGCAAAATTTCTCAACTTTGAGAGCTCACATGTTTTTTTTTTGTTTGTTTGTTCTGCTTTGAAAGAGTGCTACTTGCCTGCCAGACAGGTTTTTGCAATCTCTCATAGCCATAATACTGCTAAAATTAAGTAAGATTTATTTATGTTCTCAATCTTCAAGGCAATCAGAACTTAACCAAACACTGTACTTTCTTCAGCCAAAGCTTTTAGTAAACCTCATCATTCAAGCTTCCTGTGTGATGCTTTATACTGTAACATATATTGTGTGTCAAATAGCCCCATAGCCCTAGAAATGGTCAAGTCTATTTTAAAAATGTATTTGTTTAGCCTTGCTTTAGACTACCTTATTGATGACTACAACATACTTCAAGACTCTTATTTGAGTGCTGCTACAGATGAAAAAGATAGATTAGGTAAAAACATGTTGTATGACAGAGTTGAGTAACTAGTGCAAAACGTGAATAGTCACTTTGATTTTTAAAAAGAAAAGGAATACTTGTGGCACCTTAGAGACTAACCAATTTATTTGAGCATAAGCTTTCGTGAGCTACAGCTCACTTCATCGTATGCATACTGTGGAAAGTGTAGAAGATCTTTTTATATACACACAAAGCATGAAAAAATACCTCCTCCCACCCCACTCTCCTGCTGGTAATAGCTTATCTAAAGTGATCACTCTCCTTACAATGTGTATGATAATCAAGTTGGGCCAGGTGGATTTTGAGATTTTGAACCAGAAATTCTTGGACTCTTTACCAATCAGGGGTTAGAAACAATCATGTGACTTCTGACTAACCACAACTAACCAACACAGCTTGAATAATAAATATTCCATGAAATTACAAAAAAGTAATTGAATAATTTTGAAAAAGGAATAAATTCAGGAAAAATCTTGATCTGCTCTTGGAATATCAATGAGCAGAAAGTGAATTTATAACCATTACATTTTTGATTTGTCTTCTCAACTATAATGTACTATATTATGTTCCAAATTCAGAGAGACTCATTTTGGGGTAGATATTTAGCTGGGATAAGACCAGCCTTCTTGTTTGGAGATGTAAATTGAATTTCTTGCCATCCCCCCAAAAAAGAGTGGGTTCATTCTGGGTGTAAATATTAGCTCTTAGATGCTAAACTGTTTGATTTGTGGGCATAAACTTTTGCTCAAGGAGAAAGGCCACAAGATGTATAGACAGCCTTTGAAAATCAAGATGATGTCTGACTTCTCTGTGGTGCTCATATTGACCATGCAGAAGTTACTCTACAATACACAAGGCAGGATCCTATGTGGCAAGCCCAAGGTCACACCTTAAGTACCTGGCAAAGATGCTCTCCTGTCACCTATTTGTTGTATCAACCAGGCAAGGTACTAACAAGCTTCAACGGGACTTTATTTTCAAAGTGGAAACCTCTTTACCAAGCTGCTGCTGCACCCTCTGTAGCTGTCTCTCAGCCTCTCAACTCCTCCCTGCTCCTTCCTGTTTCCTGTCCTTTCAGACTCCCAACAGCCAGTGCTCCCAATTCTAATAATTATAATCAACATCTAACCACCACACTATTCCTTTGCCTTACCACAATAAGAGCTATCTTCCTCGTTTCTCAGTCCTTATCATATATTCAGAAGTTATAATTCTATCAAGGAGTTCTGGCAGTGCAATAAAACCAAGACTGATGCTTGAGAGGTTTGGGTAATCACTAGAATCCTACGAAAGAATTATAAACTTTCACAGAAATTAGAAAATTTGTCTTGTTGATTTTATACGTACCTGGATTTGATGCATTTTCAAGCTCTTCCATATCTTTCTCTGTTCTTCCTCTCTTCCCAAATGCCACTGTCACTAGGAGCAGCGCCTCTTTTTATCTTAAATGAAACTGAGTGGTCACCACCTGAATTACTTTTTTTGCAAATCCTGCTGGAGCCGCCATCTGTTTTGGTTGAATCTTGTATTCCCTGACCTCACACCAGACCCATCAGTACAAATGGTGCATGTTCATAATTAATTGGTGTGATGGCCTATGAATTATGAGGTGGTTTCACATGGATTTTAGTGTATCTAACACTGTGGATCTTGTATTACAAAACCAAATTCTGCTCTATTCAGTATATGACAAATATTTATAATAGTATTAACAAACTAACTCTAATCAATGATAGACAAATCTGGAATGGGAGATTATATATCTATATCTCAAGAAGTCACCATTGAAAACCAGGGCATTTTTTACAGATTCCTTGTTTAAAAATGGAGTAGATATTTAAAGCTGTGTTTTAGATTTGATGAATCATTATCACCAAAATGATGCAAACTGCACGGTCACACCTAATCTTTGCACATATGAATGTTTGGAAAATAAATGCTTGCTTTGAGTGGAAGTTGATAGCTTTTCTTTATATATCTGCTGTTCTCCTAAGTCAATTATTAATCTGTCAGTCATTGTCCTTAAACTATTCTGGTTTTACAGAGATGCTGTTTATTATAGTTTAGGTTATGGTGTGCAGAGCAGTGATAAAATGTTACATAAGAAGATTTATTTCAGTCATTATGCCTTGGTGATATTTGCTATGCACCAACAGACTGTTCAGTAATATAAACCCTATTTTATTTTTTATTAAATTAATTTTCCATCCTCCTACATAATTATCTAAATTCTCTAAACTACACAGATATAGCTCTTGGCACAACATTGTATACTGACAAGGGAACGTTTAAAGAGAAATGTAGCTGGATAGACTCCTAAAATACTCAGGGAACTGACTTATGCATTTGGGTAAACTCAGTTACAATATAAGAGCTGGATAAATAGTGTGAAAAATTTTTCATGAACACACTTGAAAATTTTTTTCAGTTTGGCAACATTCCCACCCCTTTTACTTGCTTGTTCACAAAAAAAATATTAGGGAATGGCTGTTTTCTGGGTAATACCCATATGCAACTATATCAATATATTTACATTTGAGGCAGAAATGTTTGACCGCCTATTTATACAGTCGGTCATACAATCAGGGGGCCGATATAATAACATGTGACACAGCTGACCAATCACACTTCATGAGGAAATAGTCAGATATATGGTTGAAGCGAATAATTTGCAAGCAACCCACTGCCTCAAATATGTTCCCAAAGTAGTTGTTAAACAATGACACGCAACATAACACATACATTCATAAAAATCAGACTCCAACATGTTGTGACCCATTTGCACCTGTCCAGTAAAGAAAAGGGGCTAGAAAACCTGATGGATTAAACCAGCAGAGGATTTTCTTGGCATTGGGGAATCCTTAGGTGATGTAGAAGTGTAGGAAACAAGGCCAGGAACAATGGGTACAGGTGGAGTGAGTTTCCCTGCTCTTCAGAAATTCAGGGCTGGCAGAACAGTCCCTGATAGCTGTTTTTGCCTGGCATAGTTCAAAGCAGTCTTGAGGTTTCTCTAAATTATGATAGGGAGCAGGCTGGCATCAAGTCAGCGACATAACTAAGGAACTGCCAGTAGAGTCTTTATGTCCCCTACCCCAAAGCTGCATCCAGTGTTGATTGAGTAGAGTTAGAAATCTGGCTCATATCTCTTCAAGGATAATTTGGAACAGGAAGAGTGCCAAATTAGCTATTAGTGATTAAAATTATTTTGCCCAGCACTACAAAGCACCTAATCATCGTGTGCTTGATTTTTTCCTATTTGAATGTGGCTATAGTTTCTAGCTATTCTGAAGACTACACGAAGTCCTACCACCTGATTATGCTTTCTCTTACACTGACTACAGTGAAGTTACTCCTGATTTACACTAAAAACAATGAGGAGTTTTTAGTGTAGAGACTAACAAATTTATTCAGGCATAAGCTATTGTGGGCTAAAAATCGCTTCATCAGATGCATGGAGTGAAAAATACAGTAAACAGTATATATATATCACAGCACGTGAAAAGATGGAGTTGCCTTACCAAGTGGGGAGTCACTGCTAACGAGTCCAGTTCAATTAAGATGGAAGTGGCCTATTCTCAACAGTTAACAAGAAGGGGTGAATATCAAGAGAGGGAAAATTACTTTTGTAGTGCTAACAAGGCCAATGCAATAAAGGTGGACGTCACCCATTTCCAACAGTTGACAAGAAGGTGTGAGTGTCAGCAGAGAGAAAATTACTTTTTGTAGTGACCGATCCAGTCCCAGTCTAATTAGGCCTGAATAAAGACAGAAGGGCCTAGGGCTTACAGGAATCCCCTTGGTCTGGTATTGACATTCTAGTTAAAAGCGATCATGTATGGTTTCTACTGAAAGCCTGTGTCACACTGGTCTTCACAATCTTTGCAAAACAGGTGCAGATAATATGCAAGGAGATTTATTTATATATACACACACATATACACACATACAGAGAGAGAGAGAGAGAGAGAGAGAGAGAGATTGTAAATTACATTCTCAAGGCCTTGTAGTGAATTGCAGGTTGAGACAGATTTCACAGACAGGAGGTCGGAGTAACTTATCTCCCTAGCTGACCATTGTGTATTGTGTGTCTTACAATAGAAGTCTATTGGCATATTGAGTCAAGTGCTAATAAAGAGTTTGTGGTGACTTCAGAAGGAAAATTAACAGTAAACAGTGTGGGAAGGGGACACCCTCCTTTGCAGCTGACAACAGAGAACTGATCTAATCTCTAGGGGGTGCAAAAATACACCATGGAATCCTTCCTGGGGGGAAATAAGCTGCCAGTGGCCTTTGTCTCTTGAAAGTAGAGCCTCAGCCATCCTGGTTAAAAAACACAGAAAAGGACTTTTGGGTAAACAGCATCTTATTAGACAAGATAGCTTCTTGTTGAGTTTCAGCTATAGAATGTGCATTATGGTTTCATTTTGAATGCAACCCTTTGTTTCCTATATTTCTGTTTGCTAGCATATGAATCTCAGTTCTTTGTTAAATAAACTTACACTTGCTTTTCTCTATAAACAAATCTAAGTGCTTTGTGTTAAGTGGAGTTGTGTTCTAAGTGTAACTAGTAAGCTGTGTATGGTGCACTGCTCCTTTTGGAACAGAGGAGCTGGTAATTCTGAGAGCGTCCAGGGAAACTGATGCTGGACACCACAGGGGGATGCCTGGAGGCTGGAGTGTGCCTGTTGCTAGCCTGGAGGGACAGCGGAGCCAGCTTGGGCATAGATGCAGGTCCACAGACGGGGCGGGGGGGGGGGGGGGCAAAGGGGGCAATTGCCCAGGAGTCCAGGCGATTTAAAAGGGCCTGGGGGCCCCCAGCCAATGCTGCTGCAGCGGCCAGGAGCTCCGGGCCTTTTTAAATCACCCGGGCAGGCCACAGGTCTCCTAGGCACACGCGTGACCGCGCTGGCCAATCGTGCCAGCCCACGGAACCCTCCAAAGTGCGGGGCCCGGAGTGGTTGCACATGCCTAGGAGTAACGGGCAGTCCCAGAAGTGACAGATTTGTCACTTGTGCCCCAGGCCCCGCCCCAAAGCTCTGAGGCCCAGAATTTCTGTCAGCGGACCTGCGGAGATGGGTGTGCTTGTGTTTTTGCCTGTGGCTGGGAGTGTCAGGGAGCTGATCCCTAGCAGGTACAAACAAGGTTTCTCACACTGAGGGCAGGTGTTAGTGAGTGGCCTCACAATCTTGGGTTGCCTTGCAGGGTCAGCCAGCTGTGTGGCCCTGCAAAGGTGCCAGGAAATGGTCTCCATGCTGGCCCCATAAAGACCACTGTAGCAGGGTTCTGTCTCCAACCACCCCTCTTTGACACACAGGATGGTCCTGCAGACATACTGCCCACAGCTCCTTGGTTCTTGCAATAATTTACTCCAGACTAAAGTACTGAGAACAAGATCCCCTTTGTGGGGTCTTATTTATTAACTTTTTTACAAATACAAAACTTTACCCCTCCAGTCCACACCTTCTTCTAGGGTCCAGGTGTTAATTCAAACAGGCTTCCTCACTTAAGTTCAGGAGTCTGACACTTCTCCTTTTGGGGTTTGTATAATAGTGCAGGTAGGCTTCCTCTCCTTGGATCAGAAGTCCCCCAGCCCTCCCTCTGGAGCTGGGTTTAATTCAAGCCAGCTTCAGTCAGCAGCCAGCTTCTTCCAGCAGGTCCATTTCCACTCAGTTCTTTCATCCCTAGGCTGGGAGGGGTCAGCACACCTCCTCCTGCTTGAGTCTTTGTTATTAGGGAAGAGTTAGCACATGCACTGCTCTCCTTCCCAGGGCTTCTCCTATTTGGCTGGGAAAGAGGGGAACTTTGTCCTACTGGGCTCCAGGTCTCAGACCCTTGAAGGAACAGTAGCACAGGTTTTTCCTCAACCACTAATTATTCCCACAGATCCACTTCCTCTCTCCTAGTATATGCCTCTGCCATTTCCGAAGTTCTTGTGTACATCAAAACTCCTAAAACCTGACAGGGCATGCCATGGTCAGGCTGGCTGACCCTTACCCCCTTAAAGAAGAAAGATCACTGCTGTTACAGCCACTTTGGGGGTGGGCTGACAGCAAGCCTGTGGATTCACAATTCCAAAGATTCAATGGTCCAAGTACCCCAAGTAACTGGCTGTGAGGGATGCAGCTGCTATCGTAGGTTCTATGGTAGCTCATACCCTTTCCCCTGGGAGATAAATGTTACTTCCCAACTTGCATCAACTCCAAATACATTAGGCTGAAGTGAGTTTTCATCCTATGACATGGAGGATTACTTGCACAAATAAGGGTTGCAGGACTACGCCTTTAGTCTTACTTCTTTAAACATGGTAGAACATTACTCTATGAATTGTTTTTGAACAACAAATGTAAGTGATGAAGAAAACCAATACACGGGAAAAACATGCTTACTCATATATCTGATCCTAATTTCAGAAATCTATATCTATATTTTTATATATCTATCTATAGATAGATAGATATAGATCACAGAAGTCTATATTTCCTTTAGTACCATAGGGCCCATCAAATATTTTACGATATGTATGTATATGAGAGAGAGAGAGAGAAAGAGATTTTTAATATCTTTTAAGAGATAAATGTAATGTTTCTAATTGTTTAGAAGCTAACAAATCTGGACATCAATATAGTTTTATGTATTCTGTTTGTGAATCTGTGCAGCTTTGAACATTTTAATATACTTAAATTATAAGTATCTCTTCCAGTTGTTACCAATATATTGGAATCAAGCTTATTCTGATTAATTTAAAAAATAATTTGTTTCATGGGCCATGGAAGCCTTTTCTCTGTAACAAAGCAAAAGTAAGTGTTCTGAATACACGGACACAGCAAAGTCTACAGATTGCACATAACTATAGGAATCTGTTGCCTGTTACACATCCAGAAATAACAGAAAAAAATCTCATTTGATTCTAGTGTTTGTCTTAACATGTCATATTTTAGGGATCTTAAATATATAGTACAAAGTATAAAAAGGATTTTAAATGCAAGAGAACTTTGCGAGTTAAACAATACCATAGCACACCAGGCACTTCTATTGTATTTGATATCACGGCATAAAATACATAAAACATACAGCTATCTTCAGAAAGGGGGCAGAAGGATGTGTCCTACTATCCTCTAACTGTATTTAATTAGAACTGTTCAGAAGTGTGTCACAGGCCCGGTACTTCCAAAATCTACAGGAGCTAGTTCTTTAGCTACAGTGGTAAGGACTGTGCTTGTACAAGGGGAATCTGAATTGTAGACCCACAGATGCCAAAGAATTCCAAGTGTGCAGCACAGTAATAACTATAGGAAAACATGGAGGGGCCACAGATTTATTACAGCAGTCCATGCTCTTGGGGATGCCTAACTTTAAGGGCCAGCAGACTGAGCCAGAATGAGTGAAGGGTGAGAGTCTCTTCAGGCTGCTGAAGACAACCTCATTCCCCCAACTCCCTGATCTGATTTCTTGCCTAAACTTCTGCAAGCAGTCCTTTCATTGACTGGCTGAAAACAGACTCTCCCCCATTCTGACAGGCCACAAGTGTCTTTGTGGGGGGTGGTATACTGGACATTTCCTCCTCTCCTTGGTGGACTGAAGGTGTCTCTAGGTTCCTTTCAATATCTGCCGTCACAGCTCTAATCTCTTTGCTACCTACTCCTCGCAGTCTGCCAAGGCAGTGCTCCTTAACACTTGTGCAAAGAACTTCAGCAATATGATCTTTCCATCAGAATCAGAAAGTGAACAAGATATTCTGTATAAAGACTTAGATTAGTGTTTTTTTACTCTATCTATAAAAGTGTGGACTTTGAGTATTGACTTGTCTGAGTAAGAGAATATCCACACAAGTAAAGATTGCAGGATCAGGACCAAATAAGAGATTGCCATTTAAGGGCCCAATCCTGCACACTCTCTTACTCACACAAATAGTCTCATTGTCTTCAACAGGACACTATGCATGAGTAAGAACTAATTTGCAGAAGGCCCCAAATTAGTCACAGCACAGCAAGGACTGCCAAAGAAGGGAAAGGACTGTGACTTTCTCTTTTATAAAGTCCCTGGGCCAAATCTGGCTCTATGACTGATTTGGTTAACCAAATCTCTCCATTTGTAGTACACTGCCTTGCCAGCTATCCTTACTCAAGTATAGTGTGGACTTCCATAAGTATTATTCAGAGTATATCTTTCTATGAATGTAGATGATTCTTGTGGTAATTATAAATATTTTTCACCAAATTAATTGAGTGATCCAATCAAGCTATACTTTTATATATCCTGTGATTAAGGGTCTTCTTCTTAGTGTATGCGCAACATGCCTCAGGTGACCAGGATTCATAGCTGAATTTGGTCTGCTGGTAGGATCATTAGCTTCCCTGGCTTCGGCGAGGTACTGACAGGGAGTGCAACATGAACACTGATCCATGCCCCCTATTAATGGTCATTTTAGGATATATTTGTATTGAGTATTTTTTCATATCCAACTGACTGAGCACCAGCATCTGTAGACTTAGCAATTCATAGCCCCAGTACCTCTGGGTTTGCTGCATCAGTTATGAATGTAAATAAATTGCTTGAGTACCGGCACCTAATTGCTTGAACCCCAGCACCTCTTATATTACAATTTAAGCACTGCTTTGTAATGCTTCTTTTTCCTTTTCTTAGAAGCGACTTGTTTTGTTTTGAGAGTACAAAAGAAAGATAAATATCAATCCTTTGTTTTTGAAGCTGAAGTGACTACATGTAGTTTAAGCAAAGCCTGAGGAAAAACATTCTGTGTAAGCTATCAACTTCTTGTTAGCATGTGACCACCCATACCTTACCTTTAGGTTGCACTGTTTTCTGATCATGGCCTCCTATGGAAGTTGCTCAACTGAAGCAACTTAAACACTGTTGTGAGCAGGCCAGAAGTTAGATACAAAGTTTGAATACAATTGTGAAGTACACATTTAGCAAAACATCAAGAGTAGCTTTTGCTGGACATGGAGTGCAGGATAAGACTCTTCACTGTGTAGCACTATTGTTAATTTTAGAATGTATTTAACAATGTGTGCCAGGGAGAAATATTACACATTCCAAATTAGCAAAAGAAAATGATGTGTTAGTAATTATGTAGATTGCAATAGCAGTCTACATTGTGTGCTAAGCACATAGGAAGCAGTAGACCTAACCAACGAGTATATAATCTAAGGCCTTGTCTACACTGGCAAGTTTCTGTGCAATAAAGCAACTTTCTGCGTTGTAACTCCCGAGGTGTACACACTGCCAAACTACTTACTGTGGGAGAAACTGCGCAGTTGCATCGCTGTAATAAACCACCCTGACAAGAGGTGTAAAACTTTTCTGCACCGGGGCTTCAGCGCACGGTGCCAGTGTATACATCCTGGTCAATTACAGCGCTGCTATTGGCCTCCGGGAGGTGTCCCACAATGCCTGTTCTCACCTCTCTGGTCATCGGTTTGAACTCTACTGCCCTGACCTCAGGTGACCATCCATGAGTCCCACCCCTTGAATTCCTTAGGAATTTTGAATGTCGCCTTCCTGTTTGCTCGGTGACATGGGCAGTGGTCTCAGCGCATCTTTCCAGGTGGCCATGCCTGCTCCATGCACCAGCTGGTTCCCTGCTTGGAGCAATGTCGAGCTGCTGGACCTCATCAGCATTTGGGGAGAAGAGGTTGTCCAGTCCCAGCTGCGCTCCAACTGTAGGAATTATACCACTTACGGACAGGTTTCACGATGCATGACAGAAAGGGGCCATGACTGCAGTGCAGGGTCAAAGTGAAGGAGCTGCGGAATGCCTACCACAAGGCATGGGAGGCAGACCGCTGTTCCTGTGCTGCGCCCACGAGCTGCCGGTTCTACAAAGAGCTGTACGTGATACTCGGGGGCGACCCCACCTCCACTGCAAAGGCCCCAGTGGATACTTCGGTGGCTCGTGTGCCAGTTGAGAGTGGACAGAGCCAGGAGAAGGAAATCTTGGATGAGGATGGGGAGGGGGACCCAGAGGCAGAGGACGACTCGGAGGTCAGAGATGCATGCAGCCAAGAGTTCTTCTCTACCTCAGAGGAGACTAGCCAGTCACAGCTGTTGGAGCTTGGTGAAGTGCAAACAGGAGAGGAGTCCCCTGGTATGTGGCTCTGATTTTGGGAATCGCTGAAGCAAGTTGTTGTGGGGAGGAGGGTTGCAGAAAGCAGGCTTTTGTCTGTATGATGCGTGTACCACCACATGCCTAGTCTGAGCGGTGGAACAGGGTGTTGATTGACTCCCCCTCTTCACGGGAATATGCCTCAGAGATCTCAATAAACTCTCATGGAGATACTGGGCAATCCACTGCTGCATGTTCTTTGGAAGAGCTGTTTGTTTCTTGCCCCATTAAGGGTAACTTTCCCACACCACTCTGCCATCACAGGGTGGAGGGACCATTGCTGCACGCAGGCGAGCTACATAAGGGCCAGGGCAGAAGCTGCAGTCTTGCAGAAGACCCTCCCTTGATTCCCTGCTCACCCTCAACAGTGAGATATCTTCCATAATGAACACAGTTTGTGGAAAATGTGAGGACGGTAATGATAAGGCCTCCCCCTACAGTGCTGGCTCTCCCTAACAGCCATGTGTCCAATGTACAGTATGGTCCTGGAACACTCATTTCTCCTGCCCCTGCGGTTACTCACCATTTTGCGGGTCTTGTGGCTCATGTCTGCTTGCCTGGGCTCAGCCAGTTAGTGATAGGTATGTGAATAGTGGCTGTGTTTTAAATCACTGAATCAGTGGTCTGTCTGCTACAAACACTACTGCTTTGGGAAAACGTTGCAATTCGGCTTCACAGGTATGACCTTGGGAGCCCAGCCTCCATCTTTGTTATCGCCAGCTGAATGGCTGCTCAGAATTAGGAAGTGGCCACGAAGAACTAAAGAGGACTTTCTGCATGATGTCATGATGCACTCCATGGCCGAAAAACAAGAATTGAAGGAATGGTGGGACAGCGAGAAGAGGGACTGAAAGGAGAACGTGGCACTCTAGAATGAAGCCATGGAGGGGCTCTTAAATGTTATGGAGCGCCAAGTGGACATGCTCCAGGCACTACTAGCATTGCAAACCGAGTAGCTCCGTGCCCACCCTCGCCTGCAGCTGCTGTCACAAAACTCTTTCCCATGTGCCTCCCAGACACCGCCAACACACTGTTATCAACCTCCTGGCTCCAGTCTGTACCCACCGCATTCCACTCCTGCCCCATCACAGTCCAGCCCTGCAGTACCCACTACACTCAATACCCATCCCTCTGCAGTTTAGCCCTGCTGAAGTACAGTACCCACTGCACTGAACTCCAAAGGAAAAGGTTGGATATGAAATCTGGACATACACAAATCTTTAACCGTCCCGGGACCCCACTTCCTCCTAACACCCTGCCTTCCCCCATCCCCCCTCAGTGCTGATGTGTTTTTTTGTTTGTGTCTCTCCTCCAGGTGTTGTTTTTTAATAAAATAATTGTTTTGGTTTGAAAGCAATCTTTATTCTATTAATTGAAAGCAAACAGAGACCTGCAAAGCAACAAGCAATTTTCTTACACCTTCATAGTGCATCATCTGCACCAATCACAACCACCTCCTAGCATTAAAAGCACTGCACGCCCAAGCATAGCAACAAATATTAGTGCTTTTCAGCTTCAAATTGCTGCCTCAAGGCATCCCTGATTCTTATGATCCTGTGCTGTGCCCCTCTAATAGCCCTGGTCTCTGGCTGTTCAAATTCAGCCTCCAGGCACTGAGCCTCAGCAGTCCAGCCCTGAGTGAAGCTTTCACCCTTCCCTTCACAAATATTATGGAGCATACAGCACGCGGCTATAAGCATAGGAATATTGTCATCAGCCAAGTCCAGCCTCCCATATAGGCAGCACCAGCGGGCCTTTAATCATCCAAAAGCACACTCAACAGCCATTCTGCACTTGTTCAGCCTGTTGTTGAACCGCTTGCGCATCTTCAAAGATTTACAACCTATCCTGAAAAATGATCCCTCACTCTCACAGATCTTGGGAGACAGACCAGTCCTTGCTTACAGACAGCCCCCCAACCTGAAGCAAATACTCTCCAACAACCACACACCACACAGAAAAAACACTAATCCAGGAACCTATCCTTGCAACAAAGCCCGATGCCAACTCTGTCCACATATTTATTCAAATGACACCATCATCGTACCTAATCACATTATCCATGCCATCAGGGGCTCGTTCACCTGCACATCTACCAATGTGATATATGCCATCATGTGCCAGCAATGCCCCTCTGCTATGTACATTGGTCAAACTGGACAGTCTCTATGCAAAAGAATAAATGGACACAAGTCTGACATCAGGAATCATAACATTCAAAAACCGGTAGGAGAATACTTCAACCTCTCTGACCACTCAGTAAAAGATCTAAGGGTGGCAATTTTGCAACAGAAAAGCTTCAAAACCAGACTCCAACGAGAAACTGCTGAGCTTGAATTAATATGCAAACTAGATACCATTAACTTGGGTTTGAATAGAGACTGGGAGTGGCTGGGTCATTACACATATTGAATCTATTTCCCTAAGTTAAGTATCCTCACACCTTCTTGTCAATTGTCTAAATGGGCCATCTTGATTATCACTACAAAAGTTTTTTTTCTCCTGCTAATAATAGCTCATCTTAACTAATTAGCCTCTCACAGTTTGTATGGCAACTGTCAACTTATCTGTATATATATATATTTTATATATATATATATCTTCTTACTATATGTTCCATTCTATGCATCCGATGAAGTGGGCTGTAGACCACGAAAGCTTATGCGCTAATAAATGTTTTAGTCTCTGAGGTGCCACAAGTACTCCTGTTCTTTTTGCGGATACAGACTAACACGGCTGCTACTCTGAAAGCTATCCACAATGTCATGCACGTTGCCCAAAGTCATGGTCTTTCAGAGCAGGATGCGATTAATGGCCCTACACACTTCTGTCAACACGAGTCCAATGATTGACTTTCCCACTCTAAACTGGTTAGAGACCGATTGGTAGCAGTCTGGAACAGCCAGCTTCCACAGTGCAATTGCCATGTGCTTCTCCAACAGCAGGGCAGCTCTCATTCTCGTGTCTTTGCCCCGCAGGGCTGGGGCGAGTTCACCACACAGTCCCATGAATGTGGTTTTCCTCATCCAAAAGTTCTGCAGCCACTGCTCGTCATCCCAGACATGCATGATGATGTGATCCCACCACTCAGTGCTTGTATCCCGAGCCCAAAAGTGGCATTCCACTGTGGTCAGCACCTCTGTGAATGTCACAAGCAATCTTGTGTTGTAGCTACTAGATGTGGCGAGATCAATGACAAACTCCTCTTGCCTTTGTAGTTTAAGGAATAACTCCATTGCCACTTGTGACATGTTAGTGAGAGCAAGCAGCTTATTGGCCAACAGTGTGGGATCTATTCCTGCAGACTGAAGAGGCAGAACGCGCAGTACACAAACTGTTGAAAGATGATGCCAAATGCAGACAGAAGCACAGGGATTGCTGGGATGCAAAGCAATGAATCACGGGGCATTGGGACAGGACCCAGGATGCCCCACGACCCCCTCTGCCTTCCCACAACTCTCAGTGGCAGAAGAGGAAGAGATGCTCTGTGGGATAGCTGCCCAGGGTGCACCACTCCGAATACTGCTACAAGTGCCGCAAGTGTGAACACACTATTGCGCAGGCAGCTGACAGTGTGAACACACAACAGGGGTTTCCCTTCAGCACTCTCTGAACGACGCTGTAACTGCCAATGCTGTAACTCTGCCAGTATAGACATACCCTAAGCTGACAAATGAAGGGTGTGGGCAAAAGGGATGCAACATATAAGGAAAGTGATTAGGGTTATAGTAAGTATGTAACAGGTTTTTTTGTTGTCGCCCTACCCCTAGTTTTAACATGCAAAAACTCTCCATAATTAAACCTCATCTTCTCCTATGCAGATTCTTTCTTCACTTCTAATATCCTTATGCCCCTCTCTTGATATACAGTTATTGACTATAAGTAATGGGAATAACATAACATTTTAGACTCTGTACCAAAAATAGCAGACCTCTTACCCATTTTTACCCATAAATGATCTACAAACAGAAATAGAATAGATTCTACAAATAGAATAATCTCCAATGAAATAGAACAACCCTGAAACAGCTGGAAACCATAAAGAATCCCAAATTGTCTGAGGACCAAGGCAGCCCCTTAAAGTCCTGACCATAATAAACATATATTTCTCCCTTACTCAGATGATGAATTAATCTAGCCCAAGTTATAAAAAGATATGTTTATTGAAATTGACTGAAGAGTATTATTTACAATAACCAAAGGGATTGGATGTTTGCTTCAGAGTCAAACTCAAATCATAAATGTCCTGTGTCTTGATATTTGAACTCTTGGGATTGGCAACACTAATCAGACTGAGCTACATAAAAATCTTAAAATATGAAGCTAAGTATTTTAGTAGTTCAGATTTTCATAGTTCTTGTTTGAAATTATTCTATTTGTAGATCATTTACTCATTTATTCTCAGAGTCTGAAAAGCCCTTCCTCCTTGAAAAGTCTGGCAGTAGTGGCAGATCTTCCACATAGAGTGAGAGGGATAATGGATAACAAGGGTAGTTTAACTTTGCAGCAGCGGATCCAACATTCATTATATTCACAGCAGCTGAAATACCACCTGTTAGTTTATAATACCTCGGCCCCCATTGCTTCCTCTGCCAATTACCAAGGAGCATCAGAGGGGTGGGGGAAAAAACGGTTTTGAAATGAATGCTATAACTGGAAGAAATCATTGCCAAATCCCAAAGAGACAAATGGATGAAAAATTACATGCATAAGTATATAGGTAAACTGCTGACTATAGTACCAGATAGGCAGTTTTTAGTGCAGCTTAAAAGTGGTGGATGAGCAAATTTTTTACATATTGATGTATTTTTGCTCTACGAACTGCTAAAACATTAAGATTACAGGTAGTATTATTTTACTTCAGACAATACTGTGTTGGTGTCTTAAATTTCACCTACCACTTTACTTAAACGAATAGCATTATCTTTACCGTTCGTTTTCTTCAGATAGAAATGAAATATTAAAAATCTGAACTGACATCAAATCTACTTTTTAAATGGGTGGGAATAAAGAGGGAACTTAGAGGGTTATAATTTACTGTACTTTTGTGGAGCTTCACAGTAATTAATAATTGAAGAGTTTGCTTTTCCTGGGACAATGAACTGTATATTTATAGATGACTGTGTAAATTGCTTTCAGAAAAGAAAAAGCTCTTAGAGGTGCACAATATAATCATTGGATTAGAATTAAAGCGACACTATCCGTTGAAGCTCAGGATCAAAAATTAGTATTTGGGGTGTGTTTTTGTTTTAATAAAGGCATTACAAAATCTAATTTTGAGAAACATTTTCAAATAGATCATTCAAAATTTTAATTATGGTGACCCTTAACCTTAGCCGATTGCATTGTACTGCCAACCAATTTGATGGATCTTTCAATAGAGTAAAGTAAAAAAAGTTTGATGACATTAAATTAACCTTGTTAGAGATGTAGGCCCAGATTCTCTCTTGCTTTCCGGGCACTATGTTGCATCACCAGTGCAAATTTGTTCTAAACCTGGTGTATCTGACCAAAGCAGGGCTGGGGTAGGGCTGGGGTAAGGTTGTGCAAAACGCAGTATTGTCAAGGCTTCAAAGTATCACCAAATCCCAAGCATTCAATAATAACGAGTCGGGCCTTCAAAATAAAGAGATTGTTTTAAAATTTCCTGGTTTTAAAGTCAAACACCAGAGTTTTGGTTCCTTTTGTTTGCCATGTTTGGTTTCTGGGCCACTATGGTACACCCAGGTCATGTTTTCAAGCTTTTGTTAAGGAAGGCTGTGATTCTCACTTAGTCACATGCCTCCAGGAGCAGAGGTTTGAAGAAAAACACCAATATTGTGAGATTCGTGATTAAAAAACAAACACAAAAAAACCACAAGAGTTGGTAATGCTGCACCCTGGTGATCCCTGGTTGCCAGAATGAGACCAAGTATCAGAGGGGTAGCCATGTTAATTTGTATCCACAAAAACAATGGGGAGTCCGGTGGCACCTTAAAGACTAACAGATTTATTTGGGCATAAGCTTTTGTGGGTAAAAAACCCACCCATAATGAGACCATTGACAGTTGGCTGAAGTTTTGAGCTGCTGTAATTAATTCACGGGGAAGGGAAGGGAGAGACAGATTCAATGTATGGCAATTGCAGGAGAGGGAGTGTACAAAGCTGGCTTAAAGTCAAGCAGTCCTTGGCCATATTCAAGGATCTTGGGCCTAACTCTTCCAGAGCTAATGTTCAATTCCTTTTATGGGACCAAATCATAAGAGTTACTGAATACCTGCAGCTCCCATTGAAGTAAGAGACTCAGCAGATGCTCAGCATCTCTCTGGAGTTGGTTGATAACACTGAGTAGCATACTCTGAAAGCAGCCACATTAGAATGTACTTCCTCCTTAGTATGTTACTATGATATTTTACATAAAGAGGCTCCACATAGTAAGGGGTGGGGAGAGAGAGAATAGTAACTTTGACAAAGTCTTAGACTAACAAAAATAAACAGAATGAGAAAATAGAACAAAGCTTCAAAGACCAACCAACCAAAAAAAAAAAAAGGGGGGGGGGGGGACAAGACACTATGAGAACTGACACTTAAATACAGTGCACAGATACCAAACTAAAATTTGATACTAAGGTTCTCTTACTCCCCCATCTCTTTCTTAGGAATAGGAGATGCTATGCCAATTGTAGCCTCAGCAGGCAAGCCTGACTTGCTATTCACTGCCTGGGAGAACCTTAAATTAAGCACTGAGGTCTTCAGTCCACTCACCAGATGAGCCTGAGATTTTGATTCTATTCCAAATGATGCACCCTGCAGAGAGCCTTTGTTGATGTATGCTTCCTCCCCAGGCCCTAGGAAAACTTGTGCCACAGGTGTCCATCCTGTTAGTTTCCTTGGCAACTTAGCATGCAGTTCAAGTAGCTTCCCTTGGCACATGCCCATTAAACCTCATATCTAGATGTAAACATTTTCCTGCAAAGCAACCCAAACACAGTAGCATTGTGCTAACCCATGAGAAGCAGAAAGCTCATAGCTTTTTCTGCATTACAGAATTTTCTACGTGCAGTTTCTTAGTGTATTCCTTGGTGGGATCTGAGGAAAGTGGCCTGTAGAATTTGGTATTGGAGAGTTGTCTGGTAGCCAGACCTGTTCATGATGACAACAGCAGCTCCTTTATCAGCCTCTTTGATTATAATGACAGGTTTCAGAGTAGCAGCCGTGTTAGTCTGTATTCGCAAAAAGAAAAGGAGGACTTGTGGCACCTTAGAGACTAACCAATTTATTTGAGCATGAGCTTTTGTGAGCTACAGCTCACTTCATCGGATGCATACTGTAGCCCACGAAAGCTTATGCTCAGATAAATTGGTTAGTCTCTAAGGTGCCACAAGTACTGCTTTTCTTTTTGATTATAATGTCAGGGTTGTTTCTGAGGCTGTGGATGGCATTGCGTTCTGCACAACTTAGGTTATGAGGCAAACGATGTTGTTTTTCCACAATTTCTGCCTGTGCACGTTGAAGCTCTGGCTGCTGACGTTGGGAGGGGTCACTTCAAATCAGTATACTCATACAAATGAGCAGAGTGCCCGGTCTCAATGCCAAATGCGAGTGAGTATCCATCACTGATATGGATTGGTATTTCCAAATTTGTTCTCCCTACACGTGAAATAAAGAGAGTTTTTCACAGTGCCTTGCTATGCCTGGTTATAATCAACAACTTCTAGGTTCCATTGAGTCTAAGCTACTGATACCTGGTTATCTCATTTTAATCCCTGTTTGGTCTTATCTGACGGCAGGGAATGGCAGCTTTGTTCCTTTTCCTTCAGGGTATTCGTGTATCTCTAAATGTCTGTAACCAGAGCCAGATATTAGAGGGATGGACACATTACAGATCATAGAAACGATTACTGTTACAAAAATGCAAAGATATGTTAAAAGAAAAGGAGGACTTGTGGCACCTTAGAGACTAACCAATTTATTTGAGCATCAGCTTTCGTGAGCTCCAGCTCACTTCATCGGATGCATACTGATGAAGTGAGCTGTAGCTCACGAAAGCTGATGCTCAAATAAATTGGTTAGTCGCTAAGGTGCCACAAGTACTCCTTTTCTTTTTGTGAATACAGACTAACACGGCTGCTACTCTGAAACCTGTCAAAGATATGTTGTCATGACTTGGTCAAAGTGAGGGAGGAGAGTTACAAGGGAGGACAAGGGGCTCCTCAGAGTTCTAATAAAAACCTAGAGAAAAAAATACTTCTTCCCACCAAATTGCTAAGCCTGTAGGAGACACAAATTGATGACAGGCTACATGCATAAAAATATAGGCAAATTGCTGATTGTAGTACCACATCAGCAGTTTTAAATGCAATTTGTAATGGTGGGTGAGCAGATTTTCAGGTACAGAAGGTGGACTTCTTGCTTCAAAAAAAATAAACTAGACAGCTGAGATGAAATCTGGGATGGCATTTGAATTATAACATAAACCACACATACAGAAGGGGGGGAAAGGTCAAACAAAAGCCCTGACTTGAGAAAGGTATACAAAAGAAAAAAAATTCCTGCAGGAGGAAAAGGGGAAAGCAGTTTAATTCACTGATAGTTCTTTTATTTATGTGTTTGTTTGTTTATTATGGTGCGGGAGGTCAGAGAGAGAGAGAGAGAGAGAGAGAGAGTGTGTGTAGGTATTTTAGGCACCTAAAGATTCAGATAAGCTTTTATTGTTGGATTACAAAAGTGCCTAGGTGCCTCTCTCTCATGGTGTTAAGCACCTAGGCACTTTTGTAAATCTCCTAGAAGACCATCTGCATCTTTAGGTGCCTAAAAAAACTTTTGAAATCTGGCCCTTAGACTAAAATCTTCAAGGCAGGTGTGATAAATGAAGTGGTGGGGAATAGCTCCCTTTGATAGACACCCAGCCAGCCAGTTAGCTGTAAAATCCCTCTTGGTAGCTGTTCTCTGCTTGCTTTACCTGTAAAAGGTTAAAAGTCCCCCAGGTAAAGAAAAGGAAGTGGGCACCTGACCAAAAGAGCCAATGGAAAGGTAGAACTTTTTAAAATTGGGAAAGAAACTTTCCCTTTGTTTGTTCTCAGGAGAAGGAGACATGAAGCAGCAGTGCTATAAGCAGGAATGCTGTGTGAAGTTTGAACCAGATATGAAAACCATCAGATCATATCTAGAACTATTTTTAAAAACCAAAATATGTAAGTAAATTAGGAAAGTTTAGGAAGACGCTATTAGGTTTATTTCTGTTTATTTTTTAAGGCTTATGGACTCCTCTGTGCTAACCCCAGATGCTTTTGTTTGCTTGTAACCTTTAAGCTGAACCCCCAAGAAAGCTATTTTGGGTGCTTAATTTTTGGAATTGATCTTTTAAAATCTAGCAAAAGCCTAAGTTCCAGATGTATTTTCTTCCTTTTTGTTTTTATTAAAATTTACCTTTTTTAAGAACAGGATTGGATTTTTGGTGTCCAAAGAGGTTTGTGCACATGCTGTTTGATTAGCGGGTGGCAACAGCTAATTTCCTTTTTTTTCTTTCTCAGCTCTTCCCTGGAGGGGGTGGTGGTGAGGTGAAAGAGCTTGAGGGTACCCCACAGGGAGAAATTCCCAAGTGCTCCTTCCTGTGTCCAAGGGTTTGGTTTGGTTTTTTTTGGCGTTTGGATGGTGGCAGTGTTTACCAAACCAAGGTCAGAGGAAAGCTGTAACCTTGGACACTACAAGTCTGGAGTGGCAAGCATTAGTTTTTAGAATCCTTGCGGGCCCCCCACCTTCTGCACTCAGAGTGGGGATTCAGCCTTGACAGCAGGGACCATAATTTTTCATATTTTTTTTAAAGAAACATGTACCTTTATGGTGCTCTATACATAACAAATAAATAAATAATAATTTGAACATACTGGTAATCACCCAATTTATATGGATTGTCTCAGCAATAGCATGTTTATATGCAGGCAAAAATGTAGGTAACAACTGCATGGGAACCTGAGGACTCCCCTTACTGAAAATTTTTGTCTTACTATTCACAAGTGGAAGAACCAGAGTTTTACATTTTATTCAAAAAACAACAGGCCTAACACCATAGTTCTCTCTTATTCCATTTTGGTTCAGTACAGATTCTGAGGGAAGCATATCAAGAAACTAATCACGAACACCACTTCCTGCAGCAGTCTGGGTTTTCCTTGGTGACTCCTATCTATGTAAAATGAACCTGGCCCTCTTTAACTTCTTAGATCTGAAGAGGTCACAGCCTCAAGCTGGTATTGCAGCGGGTAGAAGAGACATAACCAATTCTATATTAAATGTTAGATTTTAATTATTAGTGGGGAAAGTGATCCAAAAGAGCAGAGTGGATTATATACTTACCTCTTTTTACCTGAGTACTAAACCAATCTTCAGTTTGTTTTGTAAATCAATGTTTTGTTTCTGTTAGGAGGAGAAACTGATGAAGTCAGGTATTTCTTTGAGGCAATCCTGTTTATTTACAAAGAATATATCAAGTTTCTCTGAACACCATAAGAATCAAAACAACAGAGACCATTTCTCTGCTTACAATTCCAAGTCTATTTCCAGCCAGCACTCCACCCAAAAAAGCTATCTTTTAGGGCTTAACGTATAAGATAAGATAAACAGAATAAGATTAATGCAAACTAGAAACCGTTTAATTCATGCCAGTGGCATCCAGACAGGAGAGTTACAGTCCAGCACTTTGTTGCTCACTGCTATTTACACCTGCTACAATCCAAGCTGTGGGGCAGCTAAGAGTATGCCTCCACTTTTTTGACTGGTCACACTACAAGTGCTTCTTTGGCACTCTCTGGGCATCCTTGGTGCCTTCTCTGTGCACTTTTGTGTTTCCTTACACACACTTCATCAAACAATACCCAGCCCCACATGTGCATTCAAACCCTCAGGCTAGAGTAGGAGTTGACCCATATGGTCTATCATATGGCCAGTGTTTTAGACAAGGGGTCCTCTTGTTTCAGCTATCTATTCCACAATAGGCTTTATTTGCTTTTTAAATTTATCCTGAATGAAGGGTGGCTATTATGCCTACAAGCTTCAACAAGGTTTCACCCAATCTTCAACACAATTAAATTTTTTATAAATCAGCAGCAAAGTTGGCACTTAAAGGGTCAGTATTATCAGAAACTGAATACAGGCAGACTGTGTATGGTCACAGGTTAGTAAGCTATTGGTACACTACAACAGGACATCATTGTCCAAAAAATTCTTTCAGTAAGTAATGATGAAAGTTTCTGACATGAAAACATGCAGTAGGGATTGGATAGCTCAGGGGAACAGTAATGGTTTATAGAGCTTTTTCCCTGCTAGCTCACTGCTTCAAATCCAGCCTCCATTAGCAGTAACTGAACATTGCTAGTATCAGGTAAGTGTTCAGTGGCCTATGTCAAATCCACAAAAAAAGCTTGAGGCCCAGACACAGAAGCATTATTCCACACTGTATGGGGATAAGAGTTCTCCCCTTGCGCAACTCAGCTGCACTATTCAACTTTTCGACATTGCCTTAGTGGAAAAAAAATAGAAAGAATTCAGAGAAGGGAAACAAAATTGAATAGCCTCTTTGTCTGACTAAGGAGAAGGTCTTTATGAGAAAATAATAAAGCGCTAAATACATAGCTATCCAGTGTCTGAGGGTAGGACATGCTAACAGTCTACAAATATCTCAAGGGTGTAAATGCAAGGGCTAGTCTACACTAGAATTGCTACAGCTACTGATGGCAAAAACACTCTATGCCAATGGGAGTAAGCTCTCCTGTTGGCATAATAAAATCCCCTCTCTGGGAGGCGGTAGCTATGTCAGTGGGAGAAGCTCTGCCGCTGACATAGCACTGTCTACACTGGTGCTTAGGTGGGTGTAACTTATGTCACTCAGGGGAGTGGCTTATTCATACCCAAGTGTAGACACACCCCAAGAATACAAGAGTTCTATTTAATGTCAGAAGATGCTATAATTAGTCGTAAAAAAAAATTGAGGCAACGTCAGCTTTGAAATCTTGTCAATTTCAAAAAATGAATTTAAAGTAGCATCAGGTATTGCAAATACCCTGGAGTGTCCCTGCCAATTTCTGTGGTTTAAAAGTCATGTTTTCCTGTTTTGGTCTCAGAAAGATACACACACGCACCAAAAGGCGAAGTGATTAACTGACTATAACCAAAGTACTGCAAAATGCACAAAGTACACAAGCTGAAACAATAGAGGAAATCTACAGTTATTTCCTATCTTGATTATCACTTGTAGTAATAGTAGGTAAGAAATAAAAATCAAGCAGAAGTGTGATTTTTAAGCTGATTTTGTCCCTTTAAGTTAAAGAAAACTGAGGCTAAGTAGTAGGAAAATCTTTCTATCATTGAGGTCAATTACACTGTAGCTTCATCTCCTAACAAAAATAGTGGATGTCTCATCACTTGAGACAGATACCTGTCAGGTCTGTTTTTTCTTATACTTTGTCAACACTTGTATAGCTGTCATGCCAAAATGGCTCTCTGAATTGAAACATATTTAAAAATATTTAAAGGAATCCAGAATATACAGTAGGGAACATTCATGCATTTCCAGGGGATGGACTGGATCATCCAATAGGTCTTTTCATCTCCAGTTTCTCTGCATTAGATTATCTCACTTTATTTCCAAGTAGGGAAGTGTCCACACCTCAAAAATAACCAAAGCAGCTCAGATTCCTCGTAGGTAGGCCAAGTAGTAAGACTAAGGCCTGAGTAACCAAGTTGATCAAACGGTGCTCGCCCACTACATATGGTGGTGATTCCACAACAGATTTAAATCACGTTGCCTTGCCACAGTGGGGCATTCACAGATTGATAAATTCTATGGTCAGACAGGACCACTGTGATCACCTAGTCTGATCTGCTGTTTAATACAGGCCATACAATTTCCCAAAAGTAATTCCTGTTTGAACTAGACCCTTTCTTGACTTAAAAATTGCTGGTGAGGGAGAATCCACCAAAACCCTTGATAAATTGTTCCAGTGACTAATTACCCTCACTGTTAAAAATGCATGCCTTATTTCCAGCCTGAATTAGTCTAGCTTCAACTTCCACTTTTGGATCTTGTTAGACTACAGAGCCTATTGTGACACTGCACCCTATGTTCTTCATAGCGCTATTATTATCTGATTATAGAATTATGATGTATTTTATGCAAGACAGGTCATGTAAGGTGTCATTGGAAAAGTTATGATTTTCTGAATATGGTTATCCTATTTGTACACATGTATCATTTTTGTATATGAAGTTATAAATACTGGCTATGTATTTGTACATCAAATGTAGTCACACCTGGGTAATTCCCACTAGATGATGCTTTTAGTTTCGACAGTTTGTTGGGAAGGGCCTATTCAGGGCAAGGAGACATTAGGGAAAACAATAGGCCTTAGGAGAAGCTTATCTCCCACCTGGTGAGCCTTTCTGAGAACACTCCAGACATCCTCTGAGTAATGGCTGCTATGACTCTACAAGGACATGTGATGAGACTACATGTCTCTGGACTCCATCTTGGGATGTCAGTATTTTTCCACAAACCTGCCGGGGACCCAAGCTTTGGAACAAAGGGTTCCTGCCATATGCTAAAGCTATATAAGGCAAGGAGTGACATTATCTGTGGTTCTTCACTCCCCACACAAGAAGACTCCTGGGAACACCTGAGGAACAAAAACTGAACTGGGGGAAGTGCTGGACCCAGACTAAAGTGATATCTAGCCTGTGTATGAAAGACCTGGGAATTCTAAGCTGTAAAGCAAGTGTAGCTTGTCCCTTAAGAATCTTCAAGCCTGCTTGTACCATCTCTCAATATGAGAATTTGCTAATTCATATACTATCTTTCTAGTATCTTAGACTTAGTTTGTGTTTTTTGCTTGGTAATCTACTTTATTAGTGATAGCAAATAGATCTATCAATTAAAATCTATCTTTTGTAGTTAATAAACTTGTTTTTCTTTATCTACACCAGTGAGTTGGAGTGAAGTGCTTAGGAATCTTAGCTGAGAAAGTCTGTTGCATATTCCTCTCCAAAAAGGGGGCGGGGAGGGAACTCTATGAGCTTACGCTATATAGTTCCCTGTGCAGCACAAGACAGTATAATTTTGGGTTTATGCTCCAGAGGGAGTACATGCCTGGACAGCTTTAGCCTTTCTACTGTTGGTTCATGCAATGGCTAGTCAGAGAGCATGCATGTCACTGCAGCTGGGTGTGTCCCTCCCTGTGTAAACAGGCACCAGCTTCTAATTTTCCCTGGGGGTGCTCAACCCCAGGCCTCACCTGCACTCAACCCCTTCTTCTATGGCCCCAACCATGCCCCAAACCTCTTCCCACTCCACCCCCACCCCACCTCTTGCCTGCCCCCTCCCCTGAGCACACCCTGTCCTCACTCTTACCCCTCCCTCCCAGTGCCTCCTGCATGCTGCTGAACAGCTGATCCGTGGCATGCAGGAGGCACTGGGAGGGAGGGGGAGAGTTGCTTGGCGGGGGCCCGTGGTGGGTGGGAATGGGGGAGAGGGAGGAGAGCACCCACTAATTTTTCTCTGTGGGTGCTTCAACCGTGGAGCACTGACGGAGTCAGCACCTATGCTTATATGTATGCTGGTGGAAGTGTAGGACCGGGAGCGGGTCTACACCTTGTCACAGGAACACAGTGTGAGAGGGAGCCCAGGCTGGTGGGTCAGAGGGCTCAGTGGTACCCCAGTTCCAGGTGGCACCCCAGGGGGGAACCTATCACATCCATAATTAAATTTTTGTTCACCAAGTAAGTGCTTCAATGTGATCCATTCAGCCCTTAACCTTCTCTTTGTTAAGGTTACTAGATTGAAGTTATTGAGTCTTGCACTATAAGGTATATTTTCCAATCCTGTAATCATTTTGGTGGCTCTTCTCTGAACCCTCTCAAATTTATCAACATCTTTCTTGAATTGTTGACACCAGATCAGGACACACTATTCCAGCAGTGGTTACACTGTGCCAAATACAGAGGTAATTTGTCCACCCAGGATTACTCTGTTTATGCATCCAAGGATCACATTAGCCCTGCACTGTTGTTTCCTATAGATATACGGAGCGCTTTAATTTTCAGTGCGAACAGTTAAGTGTCCAGAGGCAAATACGCAGCATAGGACAGTTAACGAAGCTTGCAAAACTTGCAAAAATTCATTGAATTTGGGAAAAAATGAGTTTCTTATTTTAACTGGCTTCCCCATCTGTTATACCAATAAAATAAAAACCAGTAGGATCTTATTAAAGGGGAAAAGACAAAATACCACATTTATTGTGAATACAGAAAGAATCATAGTAAGCAGTTAGTTATAGCTATAACATTCCATTCAATCTCATATTTATTCACACATTCATTCATTCATACACACAGGTTCTGCAAGGTTGTTATCATAGTTACCAGCCTTAGAGTTGCTCATGCCAAGCCACTGGCCAGGTGGCCTGGACATGAGGAGGGAGCAGGGCCTCATCAGATGCACATCTGATGCTCCTGGAAGTTGGTTTGCAGAATCAGACCCCAAAGTTCTCACTTTCCAGAGTCCATTTTTATAGGAATTTCTTTCTATGTCAGTCTATGGGAATTGCTTCATCATGCTATTGCTGAATCAATCAGAAGATGTCACATTCCTGACAGCTCCATGCTGCCAGATATTATCTTGTTCTTTGGTTCTCCCATTCTTGAGGCGATTGGGTGGATTCCAGTCTGCCCTCCAGGGGTCCTCTGGTTATTTCCAATTGACGCCTTCTTCAGCCGATGGACACTGCATTCTTAGGCTGGCACCTCCCTGATCATTCAGTTATTATCCACACCAAGCACCCATCCACATACATCCTCTATCTCTACTTTAATCACAATTGTTAACAAAGCGAGATGAATACAACAAAAGGGCAGGGAGTCTCTGGGTGCTGTTTCTATTGTTACGGAGTACTGCTTTGAGTCTCTCTCTGTGTGAGTAGTTGTTGTTACAAAGAATTGCTTTGAGAACAGACTCTGTCTTAGAATGTACTAACACAATTAGCAGCTTGCAAGTTTCACACATAAAGGGAGAGAAACAGTACCAAAAACCAAGAGACCTCTTAATTAGTAATACCCTGGAATTTAAACTATGGGGAATCAAACTCATTTGAGATTTTAATACAGAACTTCTTTAATATGATCCAACACATCCATAGTTTGGATTATACACTCTTCACCTCAAGAGCTAAAGAGGAGTACACAGACTCACATTTCCTAGACGCCAGCCTCTTTTGGGACGCTGGTTATCAAGATCTGTTGTACAAACCAAATATCTAGGACTACACAGGAAGTTTTATGATAGAAACAATAAGTAAAATAGTAGTGATTGGATATTCACATGACCTACACATTTTATCTCATCTTCTCTATTATTTTCAAACCTTTCTTGAACAAAAGGGATAGAGAGAAAGTAGCATTAAAGTAGAACATAGGCACAGGAAAATATGGCAATAAAGCTATGATGGGTCATATTTATTTATAGAGAACAAATAGATTAACATGTAAATTATAACCATTGCCCTTTCCCACAAGAGGGGAAAATTACTCACAAAATTTCTTGAGTTAACCCTGAATAAGTTTAAGGCATTATCTGGGGGTGGCTCTCCAATAGTACCAGTGTCCATCTAAGGCCATAGAGAAATTCTGCATACCATGGTGCATATCTTGCACTACTCCTGCACCCCCTCGCCACTTATTTTCTTTATGGCCCTGCTTCCTTTAAAGATCCAGAACGCTTTTTTTTTTTTTTAAACCAAGTGAGGGAACACAATGCACGCTTTACTAACTGTGTTAGTCATACCATAGATCAGACAAGCTGTACAGCTGGCACAAAGACAAGGGAATGGAAAGTATGTAGTTTCCAGATACAATTGGCCCAGGTTGCAAGATTCTGACTTTTTTTAGGTTCCTCTATTGTAAGACTCTCGCTTTTTTTTTTTTGGTAGGTTCTGTGATCTATTACTGGAGATGCACAGAACCTGTCCTCTCTCACATCAGGTTAATGATACCAGAGATTACTTAGCAAGAGATTGTCAGCAGCAATACAAACAGGCTTGCAGAAGAGCAGAGTATATGAAAAGATGCACTATTTAGTCAACCGGTGGATTAAGTTAAATAGCATGCAGGCCAGATCACATTCTCCACTTCCACACAGATTTACCTCCTCCTTGTTTCTAGGCCTGGCAGGAAAAGCTAGTTCGAGGTGAAGGAGGTAGAGAGCACCAGAGCTATTCTCGAGTCCCAAACCTCTCGCATGGATATTTGTATCTTCACAGATTCCATTAGCTCTGTATGTTCCGGTGGCTGGAATCCTCAGATCTGGCCTAATATTCTTGACTCCCACTTCTATTGTCTACAGAAATTATTAAAAATTAGAGGAATTGTTTTTCTTTTGCAAATTCTATATGTATTGTTTGATAGCCCTTGCCTAAAATAAATATTTTATTTTGACTTTTTTTGGATGTCAGAAGACAAGAAGACTCATGAATTTTCAGTGGTCCAGGTGACTTCTGCTGTACACAAAAGCTGGGGAAAATATAAATTATAATAAGATCTTTCTTTCTTTAGGTTTTCTTTTCCCTTCTCACGACAAGGTTGCAGTCTTCAGATGTACTGACTGTAAGAATAATGATCAACTATCCTGCAGTGATAAATTGAGATGCACGAAGTGACCCAGCAGGTCCCTTCCTATCCAGTCTATGAGTCTATTATTTCCTAATCAAGATTGAGTAAAACAATGACTAAGGGAGTCAGAAGAGATGAGGGGCATATTTTCCAGCCACTTTGTTCATGGAATCTATGTAGGTGACTTATTTAGCAATATATTCCTCTAGTTTTCTGTTTTATTCAGTAGTACTTACAGTATGAAGCTCTAGGTCTCCATGCTAAGAAAAAGCCATCTCACAATTACTTGTAAAAAGTATAATTAATACCTGTGCCTCCCAGGTATTATGTATTGAAATAACTATATACTATCACCCTGAAGGGTGTATTACCTAGGGAAGGGAAAAATCTTAAAAAAAGGCCTATTAATTCTAAATTACTTAGGGAACTTTGCAAGAGGTTTTAGATATTTTATGAAACATTCAGCCATGCAATTAAATGAAACATGTATTAATGAGAAACAACTGAAACTTGGTTTCTAAATTAGGAGATCATTGTACAGGCCAAATTCAGCAGTGGGATAAGTCACACATCTGAAGTTAGTGATAAAGTGGGTGTCATTGATAAGTTAGTATAACTTGCACAATAAGAGCCAAACTGTGCCTACCTGGGACCCCTGAACAGGTGACCATATGAGAAATACTACAATGGGAGGCATCAAAACTCAGTGTCACAAAGCCTCCTGGAGCATCTTGGTGCACAGAGGAGTGCATCCACTGCCCACTCCTTAAGTGCACCCCACATTTTCTGTAAGATTAAAAGAAAAGGAACCAAGACCTAACAGGCCATTAGAGGAAGACCCTGCAGAAGTCCTGGAGGGTTTATTGTTGTTTATTGAAAACTGTAAGCGGTCACTTGAGATGCTCAGAAATATTTCCTAGTCCTGCTTTCAGGCTACGGGGCTCTGCAGGGAAGTGTGCAAAGTGGGTGTAGCAGCAGTTAGCAGCCAGCCAGCCGAGAGTAAGGTTGCGGGAGTTGTGCCTCTGATTAAGGGAGCAGCCTGATTTGTCTGTTCAGGTTCTTGTGTTGTTATCATTCTAAATATTAGAGGAATGTTAGGTTATAACCTTCCCACAGGAATCCTGTTTTGATCTAACTTCTGTTTGTATGCTGTGAAACATAATAGTGACTTGCTGCCCAACTGGAATTCTTTAGTTGAAAGGAGCAGTCTGTCCCTGTGTGCTCCCTTGTGGCCAGGTGTGGCACAGCAGCTGAGCCCCACTTTACATTCCCTGATTGGGCATCAATAAAATTCACTTTAACAGGTCTGGGCAAGGAGAAGCTAACACATATTAACAAAATAGCATGTCCCCTTTAACAAGGTTTTATGAGAGGAGCAGTTATAATCAACAGTTCATAAGGCCCTCACCATAGGATCCTGGTTCAAAACTACAAAACTTAAAGTCCTCAAATAAAGTCTGAGTTTGGTCAGCCTAGTTTCCTGGAGCCTGAGAGAGAAACCACAACCCACTTCAGCCTACACCGCTTCTATTTCCCCTCTCCCTTGCTCAGCTTCATGTTCCTGTTCAGAAAGCCCAGCTTAGGGCAGGGTCTCCTTGATTACACTCCGGGCTGTTCCTGGCCATAGGCTCCAACCTGTCCCTTAAAGGGACGGTACACACTCCAGTTAGAACATAAGAATGGCCCTATGAGGTCAGACTGATGGTCCATCTCGCCCAGTATCCTGTCTTCCAATAGTGGCAGTGCCAGATGCTTCAGAGGGAATGAACAGAACAGGGCAATTTATCAAGTGATGATTGAACTTGGCATCTGTAATTTCTATAGACAATGCCAATGATATGAGAGCACCCAAACACTTTGCCTGTGTGGAAAACCATGGATTCACACAACCATCCCCAGCTGAGCCAAAAACTCAGCTGACCACATCCTGGACCTGATCTTAAGTGACAAAGCTCATGCAGCAGTGGAAGCTTTTGACTCTTCCACATTTTCATTACCTCCTAAGATGGCAAATTGTTTTAGTTGCAGGAATTTTCATCTTTATCATTTATTGAAGCAAGAGTAACTATTAGTGTTTGGCACAAGGAAGAAGCTGCTAGAGGAAAACATTTTAATGGGTCAGTCTTCCTATGTAATCTTAGGCAAGGTCACTTAGTACCTCCCGTGACAAAGTACCTCCTCAGCCATTGTGCCCCAGTGTGGTATTTTTCCTCTTTATAGTCCCATTGACTGGCCATTAAGATCTGCTTGTGGTCCCCTTCAACTGGTAACTTGGCCCTCCAGCCTGGTCACTTAGTCCAGCCCCTTTCAGGGTAAACCAGAATTCAACTCAACAATAGACCCATAACCGCAAATCAGATCATTGGCTCAAGTCCAGGCCCAGTAGTCCTGCTGGCCTTTATGTCTGGGGTCTTCATGCTAACCTCCTCAGTGAGGCTGTAGGGGGACCCAGTCCCTCCCTCTATCCTAGGTTCCAGCCCAGTCCAGTTCCAGGACCTTACAATAAGTGATTAAGACCTGTCTCACCAGAGCTCTTGAACTACTTCCTATGTCAGCCTGTTTTCTCCTCAGGGTGCTTGCATTATCAGCAGGGTTCTGCTTCTGGGCCCCAGCTCCCATACGGCAAAGAAAACTAAACAAATAAAAAAAGAGGACTAGGCCTCTTGTCCCACAAGAACCCTCCAGCCATCTGTATGAACCCTCCGCGCTCTCAGGATACTTAAAGCAGCTTGGCTTTCTGCTGTGCTCCTCTCTGGAAGTTAAGAAGGAGAGAGCTGTCCACTTCCAAGGGCTAGGGATCTCTAGGCTGGGGTTCTCTCTTTCAAGGCTCCTCTTCCAAGTCCAGCATGCTTCACAGGCGTGGTAGGACAGAGCCACGTGAGCTAGATAGCGCAAAGTTTCTGCTTACAGATTGTTTCAAAGAATGGAGGAAGTGTGTCACAGGGATCTGAGTCATCTAAATGCTCAGATAGACCCAAGAGCATAGCATTTAATTGTTTTATATTATTTTCACAAACCTCAAGTTTCTTAAGACTTGATGCTATCTTTAATCAAAGCACCTACTATGGTCTTGGTGCAGTCTCCTCTAGGTGGTGTTTTGTTTTGTTTTTTAAACATACTCCTCTAAAAAGTTCCATTTGGTAGTCTCTAAAACTAACTTCAAGTTGAATTGATCAAAATGTGATTGTAGACAAAATTGTATCAAATGATATAAGTTGTGACAATCCAATAGACGGAAGATAATTTATCCAATAGCTGCCAAGGGAATTGTGATGATGAGAAACTAGGAGAAAACCCTTTGCTTTTCTCTTCTGCTTGTAGGAGTTGCAAAATCTGAGACTTCAGGACAGGCATTGTTCCATTGGCTTCCATGGAGCTATGCCGATTTACACCAGCTGAGTATCCAACCCTATTGGTATGTCTGCACTGCAATAAAACACTCACAGCTGACATGGGTCAGCTCACTCAGGCTCAGGCTGCAGGCCTATAAAACTGCAGTCTAGATATTTGGGCTCAGGCTGGAGCCCAGGCTCTGGGCCCTTTCCCCTTGCCTGAGCCCAGACACCTACACTGCAATTTTATAGTCCCACAGCCTGTGCCCCACAACTCCAAGTCAGCTGACCGAGGCCAGCCATGTGTGTTTCATTGCAGTGTAGATGTATCCTATATATTTTTCTGTAGCTCCACATTTTCCTGTGGAAGGTCCTTTAAGAGGCAGTATACAATAAGCTAGGAGAGAAGTAAGGGAAAATAGATCATTCTTTTTGCTTATCCCCCCAAAATTTAGCTTAGGGCATAGTTGGAAAATATATAAAATTATCAAGAGTTTCAGAATCCAACCCCTGAAATGTAGACTGTGAGAGAAGAGCTCCATCTTAATATTCATGTTTAATGTTTTATTTTGAAGTAAACAACGATGTACCAGTCTTTCTTAAGCCTTGGCTACATGGGGAAATTTTCTGTTGATTATTTGATTTTAAAATGCCAACATTTTCCATTAATGTTATTCACAAGTTATTCACTGGCTATAGACAAAAAATATTTTCTTTTGAAAGTTTCTTATTGCAGACAAATGAGTCAGTTTTGTGGGTTTCCTTCCTTTTTCAAAACCCTACTGTCACTGTGTGCAATTTCCTCAACCACAGGCAAAACATTTGCAGACCAAAAAGCATGCAGGCTCTCCAAGAGAGGCTTTTCTGGGTGCAAGGAACTAGAGATATTTGCAGGTTGGTTTGTTGTTTTAAACACCTTTTCCCAAAGAACAATATCTAAGATTATGCTTGACTGAATCGGACACATTTTAACCAGTCTAAAACTCTGCCCCTCAACTCCATTTGTGTGCTATATAAATTTTGTTTCTACATTAGCTCTCACTGCTTAGTGAAGATACATGCATCATTTCAAAGTCAATAAGTATTTTTCAATATATCTGTGTCTGTTATATACGATGTTACCAGTGAGGGAATTTAGTGCATGTGAAAAATACCAGAATGACAGAGAGAAACCTTCAGTCGTTGGGGTTGTCAAAAGAACAGGGATAACACAGCGAGTGACCGCTACAAGGCATGCCAAACCCACGAAAAAAATCACAGAAATTGGGCTAGTTTTTGGCTTAATTGGCTTGTGAGTTGTTTGTTGGCTAGTTTTTGACTTGCAGCTTGTTGCTTCTTTGGCTTGTTGCTTCTTTTTTTTGATTGGCTCCCAGCAAGCGGGGGGCAGGGGGAGGGAGAAGAAAGAGTCAGGGGTGCACAGCAGGCCCACCACAGTTCCAGACTGCATGAGATCTAGTCACAGAGAGTTGGGGTTCTCAGGGATTGGCTTCAGAGTAGCAACCATGTTAGTCTGTATCCACAAAAAGAACAGGAGTACTTATGGCACCTTAGAGTAACAAATTTATCTGAGCATAAGCTTCCGTAGGCTACAGCCCACTTCATTGGATGGATAGAATGGAACATATAATAAGAAGATTTTATATATATGTATATATATATATATATATATATATAAATATACACACACACACAGAGAGAGAGAGAGAGAGAGAGGGCGTGAGAGCATGAAAAGATGGAGTAAGAGGCTAATTAATTAAAATGAGCTATTATCAGCTGGAGAAATAAACCGCTCATCTTAATTAATTAGCCTCTTACTCCACCTTTTCATGTTCTCTGTATGTATATATAGGGATTTTTTGGCCTTGTTTCAAAATGAGTTTAGCTTGGTTTTTGGCTTATTGTGAAAGTGGGGGTGCTTATTTACTGCATGAAAGTTGGCAACTGTGCTGCAACTTGTAGAAAAGCTGAAATTGCATGAAAAGTTAATGGTTTTCTTGCTTTATTTAGGCCTGGATCCTGAAAATGCTTATGCATATTCTTCTACTGACATGCTTACAATTAAGTACTGTTGGCAGGACCGGGGCCTTAGTCTGTAAACTCTCCAGGACAGGGAGAAATGTGCATTGCATGAGCTACATATGCTCTAAAATTAATGATGGTGCAAGCTTCCTCATTCCTTCCAAATGTGCTTCAGTCCTTACAGAGATAAACCACTTCTAATTCTGCTTCCCACACTTTGACTAACCTCAAGATTTTATTATGAGTTTTGTGATGTTTGAGATTTCTACTCAAAGCTCCAGCTCATGGAGTCTTGTGATTACATGAGAATCTCAGGTTTCTTTTTCATTAAAAAAACCAAGCAAATAAAAAACAAACAAACCTTCTAGGCCTACAGATTGTAGATAAAAGCTTGAACATGTGATCCAAGTGCAACGTAAGGGCTCAAAAATCAAAACACAAATGAAAATGAACCGAAATGTATTTATTTACTCACATAATATTTAGGCCCGACTACTGATTTTTTAACATAGAGTTGGCAATCCCTATCCACTTTTGTCCATTCTTTGACTTTTAACTTTGATTAACTGATGCTGCTATTGTGTCTTTTATAGTGGCGGTTCTACAGTCTTCTGGTGGAAAAGATATATCCTACAGAGGGTAAACAATTCAATTGTTTACATTTTCAGAAAAAAATGCAACAAACTACATAAATGCAAAATGTCTGCTAGTGCCTGGCACACACTTTTAGCCCTGGTGTTGCTTAGAGCTACTGCTTCCGGCCATCGGGTAGCAAAATCCATGAAAGTCAGTATGTACTGCTTTCCTCTGGGTGTCTTTTTCGGAAAAGGACCCAGAATATCCACAGCTACTCGCTGAAATGGAACTTCAATGATGGGGAGTGGTTGTAGAGGGGCTTTGACCTGGTCTTGGGGTTTTCCCTCTTTGGCACACCTCACAAGACTGGACATAGGTAGAAACATCCTTGCCCATTCCCTCCCAGTGGAATGACCCCCCCAAACGGTCTTTGGTCCTGTTCACCCCAGCATGGCCACTAGGGTGATCATGGGCTTAGCTCAAGAGCTTGGCCCGGTATTTAGTTGGAACTACCAACTGTCTCTGAGGATGCCAGTCTTCCTGGTGTCCACCAGAAAGAGTTTCCTTGTATAAAAGTCCTCTTTCTACAACAAACCTGGATCGATTAGAAGAGCTGAGAGGTGGTGGGTTGCTCCGTGCCGCCGTCCAAGCTCTCTGGAGGCTTTCATCTGCTTCCTGTTCAGTCTGGAACTGTTCCCTTGATGCTGGAGACATCAGTTCCTCATTGGATTGTGGACCTAGGCTTGGTCCCTCTAGAAGTGATATAGGGGATGGAGCTGTTTCTGTTGACTGTGAACCGCTCTCCGCTGGTGCACTATGTTGGGATTCAGGCTCCGGCTGAGCCTCTTGTGTAGGGTTATCGGCTGCTGCCAGTTCAGGTTCGGTGGGGCCCTCTGGTGTTGAGGTTGCAAGTACTGGATTCAGTGCTGACACGGGGTCTGGTGTTGGTTGTTCGGCTGGTTCCAGTTCTGGGACTGGTTCCGTCTGGCTCTCTGGGACTGGATCCACTACTGCTGTTGCAGACATTGGCCTGGGGTCTGGGTCCATCACCTCTGACCGGGCCCTGATAGAAGTTTCCGGAACAGAGCTAGGCCTCACGGCTTGTTTAGCCTGGCTGCGGGTGACCGTTCCCACCCTCTTGGCCTGCTTCACGTGATTGGCCAAGTCTTCCCCCAACAGCATGGGGATGGGATAATCATCATAGACTGCAAAAGTCCACATTCCTGACTAGCCCTTGTACTGGACAGGCAACTTGGCTGTAGGCAAATTGAAAGAGTTGGACTTGAAGGGTTGAATCGTCACTTGGATCTCTGGGTTGATTAAATTGGGGTCCACTAAGGAAGCATGGATAGCTGACACTTGTGCTCCGGTGTCCCTCCACGCGGTGACCTTCTTCCCGCCCACACTCACAGTTTCCCTCCGCTCCAAGGGTATCTGGGAGGTATCTGGGCCTGTGGACCTCTGGTGTGATTCCGGTGCAATGAACTGTAATCTGTTGGGGTTCTTGGGGCAGTTGGCCTTTACATGCCCCAGCTCGTTACATTTAAAACATCGTCCAGCTGACGGGTCACCGGGGCGAGGTGGGTTGCTGGAGAACGGGGTGGTGGGACGATAAGGGGTCTGGAGGGTTCTTTGGGAGGTAGGTGGGGTTTTGGGCGGCCCCTGGTAATAGGGTGTGGTCTGGGGTGGTCCCTTCTGGTCTCCGCTCCAACTGCGACCAGTTTTCTTCTTCTCTGCCACCTCCACCCATCTGGCTCCAATCTCTCCTGCCTCGATTACAGTTTTGGGTTTCCCATCTAGGATGTATCTTTCTATTTCCTCAGGAACACCCTCTAAGAATTGTTCCATTTGCATTAGGAAGGGCAAATTTACTGGAGATTCAACACTTGCTCCTGATATCCAGGCATCCCAATGTTTCACAATGTGGTAGGCAAGTCGGGTAAATGACATGTCTGGTTTCCACCTTAGGGCTCTGAACCTCCGACGAGACTGCTCGGGTGTTATCCCCATTCTGACTCTCGCCTTGGATTTAAACAGTTCATACTTGTTCGTGTGTTCTTTAGGCATTTCAGCTGCCACCTCAGCTAAGGGTCCACTGAGCTGCGGCCTCAGCTCTACCATGTATTGGTCAGTAGAGATGTTGTACCCAAGGCAGGCCCTTTCGAAGTTTTCTAAGAAGGCCTCAGTATCATCACCTGCCTTGTAGGTGGGGAATTTTCTGGGATGGGAAGTGGTACCTGGAGAAGGATTGCTAGGGTTTGTTGGTATATTCTGCTGGGCCTTTATCCTCTCCACCTCCTCCACATGCTTCCTCTCTTTTTCCTTCTCCTCCTCCACATGCTTCCTCTCTTTTTCCTTCTCCTCCTCCACATGCTTCCTTGCCTCCATTTCCCTCTTGTGGGCAGCCTCCTGTACCTCCTTCTCCAGCCGCATGAGTTCTATCTGTCTTTCATGTTCCCTTTGTTTTTCCTCAGCCTGAAATTTGGCTAATTCCAGCTGTAGTCGAGCTGAGGATTTGGTCATTCTAACCTCTCTGTTTTTAACTAACTTTACACCCGAGGTTTAGAAATAAACAAACAAAACGTGGCTGTAAAATTTTGCTGTGCTGGAATAGAATACCTATTCTCTGATAGTGACTGTCAGCCTACAGAAAAAGACAATTCCCTTGTCTCTGCTCTGGGCCCAAATTAAAGCAAAAAACCTCCAACTACTTGGAAACCTGTTTACCCAGCCCAAAGAAAAAGCAAATGGGTAGAACACACACCCCCTATTTACTTTTAGGAAGAAAAGAAAAAAAAACCTCTGGGTTGGAAGACTGTGAATTTCCCTGCAGGAGTTAAGTACCCTGCCTCCAGGCAAAGAAAACCTGCAATTCACAAGATAATCCCCTTTTGTCTCTGCTTGGCCACAAAGTAGAGAAAAAACAATCTGCTTTCAGTTTCGACTGCTTTCTGGACTTCCTTTCCAAAGGAAAAAAAAATTTCTTTTTAAAATCTGTATTTCTAGTTCAAAAAATCTCAACTGGATCTCAAAATGATTTCAGGTTAATCCCACCACTATGCCACCATGTCAAGGTTCCTCCCCCACTCTGAACTCTAGGGTACAGATGTGGGGACCTGCATGAAAAACCTCCTAAGCTTATCTTTACCAGCTTAGGTCAAAACTTCCCCAAGGTACAAAATATTACACCCATTGTCCTTGGACTGGCCGCTACCACCACCAAACTAATACTGGTTACTGGGGAAGAGCTGTTTGGACGCGTCCTTCCCCCCAAAATACTTCCCAAAACCTTGCACCCCACTTCCTGGACAAGGTTTGGTAAAAAGCCTCAGCAATTTGCCTAGGTGACTACAGACCCAGACCCTTGGATCTTAAGAACAATGAACAATCCTCCCAACACTTGCACCCCCCTTTTCCTGGGAAATGTTGGATAAAAAGCCTCACCAATTTGCATAGGTGACCACAGACCCAAACCCTTGGATCTGAGAACAATGAAAAAGCATTCAGTTTTTTACAAGAAGACTTTTAATAAAAAATAGAAGTAAATAGAAATAAAGAAATCCCCCCTGTAAAATCAGGATGGTAGATATCTTACAGGGTAATTAGATTCAAAAACATAGAGAACCCCTCTAGGCAAAACCTTAAGTTACAAAAAAGATACACAGACAGAAATAGTTATTCTATTCAGCACAATTCTTTTCTCAGCCATTTAAAGAAATCATAATCTAACACATACCTAGCTAGATTACTTACTAAAAGTTCTAAGACTCCATTCCTGGTCTATCCCCGGTAAAGACCAGCATATAGACAGACACAGACCCTTTGTTTCTCTCCCTCCTCCCAGCTTTTGAAAGTATCTTGTCTCCTCATTGGTCATTTTGGTCAGGTGCCAGCGAGGTTACCTTTAGCTTCTTAACCCTTTACAGGTGAGAGGAGCTTTCCCCTGGCCAGGAGGGATTTCAAAGGGGTTTACCCTTCCCTTTATATTTATGACATACTCAGACCTATCTCTTTCCTGACTGTGCATACTCCGGCCTGTCTCCAGATGTTGTCTCAGGCCATGTCTATACATACCAGGGATTGACACTGCTGCAGTAGACACAGTAGGGGTCGATTTAGCAGGTTTAGTGAAGACTCACTAAAGCAACCACAGAGCGCTCTCCGGTCGACTCCAGTACTCCACCAGAACAAGACGAGTAAGTAAGTCGACGGGAGAGCATTTCCCGTTGACACAGTGCAGAATAGACACCGCAGTAAGTCGACCTCAGGTACATCGACTCCACCTACATTATTCACATAGCTGCAATAGTGTAATTTAGGTCAGCTTACCCCAGTAATGTAGACAAGGTCTAAGTTTCATGCCCCCACCATTCCTACTCCCGATGGTGCTTCAAGGGCAGTATAGCACAATGGTGGGAGATTTCCCAATGTAGTCTACTACTTGCAAGACCTTTGATGATTTTATCTTTGCAAAAGAAGAAGATCAAAACTTAAGAATGCAGATGCTTGAGAAAAAATTCAGGAAGAAGTGCAGCGATCACAGGAAGGAGATTATCATCAAAGTCATGCTTTTCTGTTCGCCCTGATACTAAAGCTGATATTTTGGAAAACAAGGCTGTGTGTTTCAGAGCATCAGACCCTGTGACAAAACATATGCACTGATGTCACAAAGGGAGAAAAGCTTCATTATTTTTAGATTTAGATTTAATAAAATCCCTATCAAAACCTATAGACGCTTGTACAGTACCTTTGTAGGGCTGATCAGGTTTCCATCTTAACTCTCTCCCACCCCCCACACACAGAATGCTGGGTTTCTAGGAAAATGTTCATTTAATTGAAAAGCATCTGCTTTTGTAGTAAATTTCAACTTCTTTTTGGCAGAAAACTTCAAAATAAAAAAAAAATTTTTGGCTGCAAACTTTTTGGTTTTCAGTTTTTTGATGAAAAGTCAAAACTTTTCCATGGAAACAAAACCTGCTCTGTATGTTTGTGGATTATTTTTTTTAAATGTGTTCCTGAAACACCAGCTTTCCTCTCATAGCCCATTCATACCACCCCAACTAAGATTGCTAGGTGGAGGTCACCTCTCTAATGACGGCACCACAATCCACACCCCCACGGGCACTATGGGATAGATCCCCAAAGACACCTGAGCACTGTAATGCTGAGTGTTGCAGCACCTAACTTTTAGGTGCCTTGCCACTCGATGGAATTCACGGTCCTGAGTTAGGTGTCTTGCCTCCCTATAAAATGAATAGGGACAGTTAGGAATTTAAGTGGTATTTGCAAAAGCCAGCACAGTAACCAGGGAATTGCCTAAGCTAGCCAGTTGGAAATGCTGAGGAGACAGGTAGGGGCCTACACTCTGCCCCTCAAAGGGAGTTAGGCACTGAAGTCCTTTTGTGGATCTAGCACTATGTCCATATAGAGGCCTACCTAAATTGTAGTAAATGACATGGAGCACACTTAGGAGTGGTTTTTCAGTCCTCTAACATTTTCATTCCTGAAACCCAGGAAATATAGGAGGTCTTAGTGAAGGCTACCTCCCCAGTCTTGCTAGTTACTGAGTGCTACCTGGGAAGCCATGAGAATTGAAAGCACTCAGAACCTTCCAGGAAGTCCACAGGAATTCACAAGATCAGTCCTGTATTTCATGCTCAGATTCAAGTTTCAAACTTGGTTCATTTCTTCAAGTTTACTTTTGAGTAGCAAATGAGTATGGAAAGATTTTGTACAAGGAGTTAATTCTTGGGAATGCTTCTGTAACATTGTTCTGCAGTCTTAAAGTTGTCACTACTAGAGCACGTAATACTTATTCTGGCTTTAGGAAACAATATTTATTACAGGGAGATATTGTTATTTTCATAAAATAAAGTTACATATTAGAGAACTTAACACCATTCAGAATACAGCAGGGCAATTTTTTTAAACCAAAACTGCAGATTGGCGTCAATTAAAAAAAGATTTCAAAAAGTGTTTTGTTTCAACATTTTCAGAAAGAAATATTTCAGTTGTTTGATTGGAAGTGACTTTGTTTTGAAGATCACTTCAACTTCATTAAAAAATTTAAAAAAGGATGAAAAAAGTCAAAACACAAAACATTATTTCAAATTGAACAAAACGTTATGTACAACCCCAAATGATTTTTCCTGTTAGTTGATCTTGCTCATGGCTCAAACACTGGCAGCGCCAATCCTGTGGTACTTTAAGTGAGAGCAAGGACCCAAACATACCCAGTAGATGTTGGATTTGTGGTATGTCTTCACAGCAAAGAAAATCCCACAGCTGACCTATGCCAGCCTGCAGGTTGGAAGGGTCCCAGAGCCCAGGCTCCAGCCTGAGCCCAGAAGTCTTCCCAGCAATGAAATAGCCCTGCAGCCTGAACCCCACAAGCCTGAGTTGGTGGGCATGGGCCAGCCATGGGTTTTTCTTTGCTGTGTAGACATACCCACTTTGATCTCCTCATGGTGCAACATAGGTATTTTTAATGAGAAGTGAATAGGAGGGGGTGCCTAGACTTCAGATGGCTGGCAATCTAGGCACTTACTTAAACCAAGAAACTGACAAAATGAGCAAGAAATCAAAAAACTATACTAGATCAGACAACACCAAGCCCCAAAAAGGTTCATTCCAGCAGTATGGAAACTTTGGTTGCTGCAAAAAAATTGGCTAGGAAAGAAAAGTTTGTTCACTACCAAAACATGAGTGCACATTGGAACATAGAATGTGAGAACTCTATATCAATGTGGCAGAGCCAGAATGATAATGGTGAACTCAAAAACTAGAGCTACATCCTTTTCCATAGATACCAGTTTGTGAAACATTGGACTGGCAGTGGCAAATTTTTTATAAACTGATGTAAAATATTTTTCTTCTTAAAGGACAGAATGCCCACAGAGAAAGTTGCTTTCATAGTATCAGAAAAAGCTTAAAATTCTTTGAAAATAATTCAAGAATTTGAAAAGAAATTCTTTGATTGTTCTTTCAAAATCTAAAGGTGCAGATCACACAGGGTTTGTCTTCACTATGGGGGTAAGTCGACCTAAGTTACGCTACTCCAGCTACGTGAATAACATAGCTGGAGTCGACATAGCTTAGGTCGACTGTGACACTTTGTATCTCGGGGGAACACCCGGCACCCCCATAGTCATCCTTATAATAGAATTGTTTGGTATCCAGTGCAAAGTTTGTCATGTGTCTTCAGAAGGCTCAGGATGCACTAAGCATTGTTGTTATAGTAATGTTACAGGTTGTAATTTCATATATATAGTTATGAGGCTGAAAACATGTCCCCATGGCTTAAAACAAGCCCAGGCAAAACTCTCCAGGAACAGGGGGGCAGTTCAAACCTAATTCAGGGCATGTATGGGACAAACCCAGGCCAGCCTCACAGGAACAAAGGACACTAGCCTAGGCAGCAACAAAGGATCTGCTGGACTCTCAAGCGAGTCACCCCCCACTTTCCTTGGTCAGTCAGGGACTATGATGAGGTAATGCTCACCTGACCTTGAAGGGGGGGGGCAAAGCCAAGAGCGAAGAAAGAACATGATAAAAGTGAGAGATGTTTGCCATGCTTTTCCTCTCTCTTCCACCTCCATCTACAGACACCACCACTAAGCGACTGAAGCGCTGATCAAAGGGGAGAGCCTGGCTGAAGGACAACCAGCCAGCCTGTGGTGAGCAGCATCTAAGTTTGTAAGCGCACTGAAAGTGTTAAGATCAGCTTAGAATGCGTTTTGCTTTTATTTCATTTGACTGAATCTGACTTCTTGTACTTTGACTTATAATCATTTAAAATCTATCATTTGTAGTTAATAAATTCGTTTATTCTACCTGAAGCAGTGTGCTTGGTTTGAAGCATGTCAGAGACTCCCCTTGGTATAACAAGCCTGGTGCATATCAATTTCTTTGTTAAATTGACACACTCATATAAGCTTGCAGTGTCCAGCAGGCATAAGTGGACACTGCAAGTTGGAGGTTCCTAGGGTTCTGTCTGGGACCAGAAATATTGGCTAGTGTCATTCGGTTGCACAATCCAAGCATCTTACATGCCAAAGGCTGTGTGTGAACAGCCCAGGAGTGGGGGTTCTCACAACAGAGCAGGGTAAGGCTGGCTTCCAGAGTCAAGGACTGGAGTGACCTAGCAGATCACCAGTCCAAATAACACCAGGGGAATGTCACAGTGGTGCAGCGGGCAGGGTGTATGTGCAGCTTGTTACTCCAAGTGAAGTTCACACTTTAAGCACTGATATTTGTGATTTTAAGTGAGTCTTAAGTGCAGTGGCTAAGAACAGTCAGGACACGGTCACAGTTTTGTTATTTTCTGTTAATTTCGGGTGAGGGAAATAAGCACACAAAAGCAGAAAAATTACTCCCAGTGAGGTTGCTACAAAACTAGAGCTGGCCAGACTGGAAGTGGAAGAGAAGGAAAAGCACCATGAGTTTCAAATGTGGCAGGCAGAAATGAGTCTTAAAGAAGAGGAGGCTGCACACAGAAGGGCTATGGGAGAAAAAGAGAAAACCCAGCTGGACCTGCTAGAGAAGCAGAACCAGAGCCCTTCCCCCGTCCCCATTGACTCCCATCACTCCAAAAATCCACAAATGGGAACACTTATGTCCTACATACAGTGAGGAGGATGATATTGCTGAATATCTGACTACCTTTGAAAGGCTGTGTATAATACATGAAATCCCCGACGATAGGAGAGTTCCTACCCTGATTGAGAAATTAACTGGTAAAGCTCAAAATGTATTCAATGGAATTCCTATTGAAGATGCTTTAGATTATTGTAAATTTAAAAACACTGGTTTTGCAAAATTTTCAGATTACCCCCTGAAACATAGAATTAAATTTAGGAATCTCAAAAGGGATATTGGGATGAATAATGGGGGATATGTAAACAAAATGAAAAATTTGTTGGGAAAATGGGTGAGGTGTAAAGAGGTGGCAAGTTTCGAAGGAATGTTGGCTCTTGTTGCTCAAGAGCATTTCCTAAGCATATGTAAGACTGATGTAAAGCAGTGTCTATGGGACAAAGATGTAAAGACTGGCTGAGATGGCTTTTTTAGCTAATGCCTTTGAACAGACTCAGGTGTCTATTGAGGGCAGGCCACAGAAAGAGGAGTTTAAAACTGGTGGGAAGGGAAGATCCCATTTTGCCCCTGGGAAGAGAGAAGCGGGTTGGGAGCCTAAACATTCTCCTACCCAGGAACAACCTCTCTGGCCACTCAGTAAAAGATTTAAGGGTGGCAATTTTGCAACAGAAAAGCTTCAAAAACAGACTCCAAGGAGAAACTGCTGAGCTTGAATTAACATACAAACTAGATACAATTAACTTGGGTTTGAACAGAAACTGGTAGTGGCTGGGTCATTACACATATTGAATCTATTTCCCTAAGTTAAAAGAAAAGGAGTACTTGTGGCACCTTAGAGACTAACCAATTTATTTGAGCATGAGCTTTCGTGAGCTACAGCTCACTTCATCGGATGCATGCCGTGGAAACTGCAGCAGACTTTATTTATGCACAGAGAATATGAAAAAATACCTCCTCCCACCCCACTGTCCTGCTGGTAATAGCTTATCTAAAGTGATCATCAGGTGGGCCATTTCCAGCACAAATACAGGTTTTCTCACCCTCCACCCCCCCACACAAATTCACTCTCCTGCTGGTGATAGCCCATCCAAAGTGACAACTCTTTACACAATGTGCATGATAATAAAGTTGGGTCATTTCCTGCACAAATCCAGGTTCTCTCACCCCCTCCCAAAAACCACACACACAAACTCACTATCCTGCTGGTAATAGCTCATCCAAAGTGACCATTCTCCCTACAATGTGCATAATTAAGGTGAGCCATTTCCAGCACAAATACATCTTCATCATCTGGACCCATGGAAAAGAAGCCCTTGAGGAATTCCACCATGATTTCAACAATTTCCATCCCACCATCAACCTCAGCCTGGTCCAGTCCACACAAGAGATCCACTTCCTGGACACTACAGTGCTAATAAACAATGGTCACATAAACACCACCCTATACCGGAAACCTACTGACCGCTATTCCTACCTGCATGCCTCCAGCTTTCACCCTGACCACACCACACGATCCATCGTCTACAGCCAAGCTCTGCGATACAACCACATTTGCTCCAACCCCTCAGACAGAGACAAACACCTACAAGATCTCTGTCAAGCTTTCTTACAACTACAATACCCACCTGCTGAAGTAAAGAAACAGATTGATAGAGCCAGAAGAGTTCCCAGAAGTTACCTACTACAGGACAGGCCTAACAAAGAAAATAACAGAACGCCACTAGCCGTCACCTTCAGCCCCCAACTAAAACCCCTCCAACGCATTATTAAGGATCTACAACCTATCCTAAAGGATGACCCAACACTCTCACAAATCTTGGGAGACAGGCCAGTCCTTGCCTACAGACAGCCCCGCAACCTGAAGCAAATACTCACCAACAACCACATAGCACACAACAGAACCACTAACCCAGGAACTTATCCTTGCAACAAAGCCCGTTGCCAATTGTGCCCACATATCTATTCAGGGGACACCATCACAGGGCCTAATAACATCAGCCACACTATCAGAGGCTCGTATACCTGCACATCCACCAATGTGATATATGCCATCATGTGCCAGCAATGCCCCTCTGCCATGTACATTGGTCAAACTGGACAGTCTCTACGTAAAAGAATAAATGGACACAAATCAGATGTCAAGAATTATAAACCAGTCGGAGAACACTTCAATCTCTCTGGTCACGCAATCACAGACATGAAGGTCGCTATCTTAAAACAAAAAAACTTCAAATCCAGACTCCAGCGAGAAACTGCTGAATTGGAATTCATTTGCAAATTGGATACTATTAATTTAGGCTTAAATAGAGACTGGGAGTGGCTAAGTCATTATGCAAGGTAGCCTATTTCCTCTTGTTTTTTCCTCCCTCCCCCCCCCCCCCCCCGATGTTCTGGTTTAACTTGGATTTAAACTTGGAGAGTGGTCAGTTTGGATGAGCTATTACCAGCAGGAGAGTGAGTTTGTGTGTGTATGGGGGTGGGGGGGATGTGAGAAAACCTGGATTTGTGCTGGAAATGGCCCACCTTAATTATGCACATTGTAGGGAGAATGGTCACTTTGGATGAGCTATTACCAGCAGGATAGTGAGTTTGTGTGTGTGGTTTTTGGGAGGGGGGTGAGGGGGTGAGAGAACCTGGATTTGTGCAGGAAATGACCCAACTTTATTATCATGCACATTGTGTAAAGAGTTGTCACTTTGGATGGGCTATCACCAGCAGGAGAGTGAATTTGTGTGGGGGGGTGGAGGGTGAGAAAACCTGGATTTGTGCTGGAAATGGCCCACCTGATGATCACTTTAGATAAGCTATTACCAGCAGGACAGTGGGGTGGGAGGAGGTATTTTTTCATATTCTCTGTGCATAAATAAAGTCTGCTGCAGTTTCCACGGCATGCATCCGATGAAGTGAGCTGTAGCTCACGAAAGCTCATGCTCAAATAAATTGGTTAGTCTCTAAGGTGCCACAAGTACTCCTTTTCTTTTTGCGAATACAGACTAACAGGGCTGTTACTCTGTTCCCTAAGTTAAGTATCCTCACACCTTCTTGTCAACTGTCTAAATGGGCCATCGGCTGATAATAGCTCATCTTAACTAATTAGCCTCTCACAGTTTGTATGGCAACTTCCAACTTATCTGTATGTATATATCTATATATCTTCTTACTATATGTTCTATTCTATGCATCCGATGAAGTGAGCTGTAGCCCACGAAAGCTTATGCTCTAATAAATGTGTTAGTCTCTAAAGTGCTACAAGTACTCCTGTTCTTTTTGCGGATACAGACTAACACGGATGCTACTCTGAAATCCCTCTACTGGTAACTCCTATCCCAAATCCCCTGTAAAAGCAGAAGAGCCCAAAAGGTGCTATCAGTGTAATTCCACTAATCACCTGAGGCATAAATGCCCTGTGCTAAGAGGAAGCAGGCAACCAATACCTCATGTTAGTTCTGCTCTCCTCAACACAGAAACACCCCAAGCAATTGGAACCTATCATATTGGTTTTGTGAGATTAGCCTCTGCAGAACCAGATATGGAGCATGTTAAAGCTGTCCAAATTAATGACAGGGAATGCTTAAAGTAGAGGGATACAGGGGCCCAGATCTCTCTGGTTAAGCAGAGTGTGGTCCCAAAGGCCAGTATATCTGGCCAAATCGCAGAGATTGTGGGGGTGGGCAAAAGCAGATTCCTCATACCACTAGCTAAAATCCATGTGGTGTGGGAAGGTTTGGAAAGTGTTTTGACTGTGGGGGTAATGGAACATCTCCTAGTTGACCTGCTTCTTGGTAATAATTTTTTCTGTGGAGCTCAGGTTAAAGTATTTGCCTGCAGCAGGAGGGAGTTTTATGCTTGGACCCCCGAGGGAAGGGGTAAGATCTCAGGAATTGCTGAGAGAATGGGAGTGTGTCTCCTGGATTTTTCTGCAGCAGGGGGAAGCCACATGCTTCCAGGTGGGAGGGTGGTTGAGACCAACTCCTACACTGCAGCTGGAGGCAATACATCAGGAAGGGATGGGGGTGTAATGCCTGCAAAGGAGAGAATTGGCCCAGTTGTTAGCTGCCAGCAGGTCGCTACTGAACCCAAGACAAACCCAGCTCTAGGGAGCATAGAGAAATATGTCCCAGAGGAGAGCCCAAAGAAGGGGCAGGGAATCTCAGAAACCACTGAGGTGGATGAGGATTCCTGTGACTCTAACACAGGGAAGCAGTGTACTTCCAAGTATGGGAGGGACTGAGACTAGCTCCTTTCCAGCAGAAGGCAACATGCCCTCAGGCGCAGGAGAGGTGTTTTCAATGATTAAGGAAACTGTCCCAGTTGTTAGCTTGCAGTTGAACAAGGGATAGAACCCTTCCTACGGAGCACAGCGAAATGTGTCTTAGGAGGGGGCCCAGAGGTGGAAACGGGGGAAGGAATAGTGGGGATACAGGAATGTCTCCTCACTAGTCACTTGAAGCAGGATGCCCAGGACACTAGGAGGATGGCTGGGTCAGCATCCGTGCACCCAGGCACTCAGCCTTTGACCCAGGTTTTGAGACGGAACTGTGTAACTGATCTCCTGGAGGGGAGCAGTCACACAGCTGACTTCTCAGGGACAGAGAAAGGGGTGGCGGAGGGTACCCCAATCCAGGTCCCAATTTTTCAGGATGCTATTTCTGATAAGTTTTTGGAAAGTAACTGTTTCTTTAAATCAAGATGCAGCTCCAATGCCTGTGGTAACAGAGGAGTTGGGACCAGGAAATTGCCAGGGTGGTAGTTTGCCAGAATACAAATGACCCAACTGACAGAGAAGGGGGTGTTTTCCCCCAGGCTGGTGAGACACAGAGAACAGTTATGGGAAAGCTGCTGGGAAAAGGTGAATCAGATCACAGCCCTCTGGGGCAGGGAAGGACTCAGTGCTGGGAGGGGGAAACACCAGGTAACCCCAAAAAAGGGAGCTGAATTGTCTGTATATGTACAGTCCTGGGCTTGGGAGACTGCTCACCAAAGGGCCAACCAATGTGCAGGATCCCCCTGAACACCTATCTTGCTAGACCCTGAGGCACCAAAATTCCAGAAACATGATTAAATTAAGAGCCTACATAGAGGGGAGCACTGGAGGGAAAGAAGAGCCAGTAACTGATTGCATGGGAGAGAGTCAAAGGACACCATGGGTAAGGAACAAACTAACATATCTGAACAGAGGGCATGGTATGAAAGATACCTGTAAACGCACATCTGTGATAAAAATTTTGGTATTAATGTTGAGTTTTGGGAAAGAATTTTTTACATGGATGTTAAACCTTATGATAATGCAACTTTTCAATTAATACCTGTAAACAGACTTACAGCTTATGACAGCAGAGAAACCATAACAAACCTGGTTTGCTGGGGGAGGGGGAAACTGAGGCACTCTGCCTCATGGCCTTGATGGCAGGATGCCAAGAGAACTATAACACAAACTGCCTTCGAGATAGTCAGTGGGGCAGGTGTGACACTATCTCGGGGAAATACCCCGTACCCCCATGTTCATCCTTATAATATGATTGTATGGTATCCAATGCAAAGTTTGTCATGTCGGGTGTCTTCGGAAGGCTCATGATGCACTGAGCATTGTTACAGTAATGTTATAGGTTGTAATTTCTTTTATATAGTTATGAGTCTGAAAATGTGTCCTCATGGCTTAAAACAAGCCCAGGCAAAACTCCTAGGGTTGTGTCTGGGACCGTAGATATTGGCTAGTGTCATTCGATTGCACAATCCAAGCATCTTACATGCCAGAGGCTGTGCCTGAACAGCCCAGGAGTTCTCACAGCCGAGCAGGGTAAGGCTGGCTCCCAGAGTCAAGGATTGGAGTGACCTAGGAGATCACCAGTCCAGATAACACCAGGGAACCGTCACATTGACTTACTCCAGTGTCTTCATTGCTCTGCGTCAATGGGTCTTCACTAGATCTGCTAAATCGATCCCTGCTGCATCAACTGCAGCAGCATCAATCTCCCCATAGTGAAGACCAGCCCACATTATGAGCATTGAACTACAGGGGAAATATGGCCCTGTGACATAATACAAACCTATGCACCCACACGATGCAGGAGATAATGTCATAAACCAATTGTACAGTGAACTTCAGAGACTTCTCAAACCCCATCTAGAGATTTTTTGCTCATAATGAGATACTTTAATACCAAGATTAAAGTGGATAAGGAAAAGGAGGAATAGAATTAAGAAGTGAGCGAGATGACAGACTGATTTTTGCTTCAGTTCTACATTACTTGTTTATAAGACATACTGCACTTCAGCACAGGTAAGTCCGTATAGAAGAATGGATTTCTAATGATGGTACTACAAAAAACATGATCAACTTCATCTTAGTAAGGCCATGCTGGAAAACAAGTGGACTAGACTGCAAGGTCTACAGGCACCTAAATGCAGACTCAGACCATCACTGGTTGCAAGAGTCAGGATCAGACCAGTCCTTAATTTTTTTTTATTATTATTATTTTAGACAAGAGACTCTATGATCTAATAAATGTGTTAGTCTCTAAGGTGCCACAAGTACTCCTGTTCTTTTTATAGTGGTGAAGTTTTGAAAAACACAGATACTATGGTAACCTTTCAGAACACCATCGGTGGCTGCTTTGTCCCTCTTAGACCTAAGGGACACAACAGTAGAACCTCTCTGGGCAGAGATGAAAGACATCATTCCTACCTTGAGCAAGGAGTATTTTAGGGATGCAAAACGGAAAAGACGGGGAAACTGAGGAAAAAAAAACCTACCAAGAATAAAAAAGGAAGCATATCAAGAACATCTGAAAGCTTAAGATTGCCCCAAGGAGAAAGTACAGACAGCTCAACAAGGAACTAAAAAGGCTAAAGAAAAACTGGATTGAGAGAGAAAATGAAGAGCTTGAACCACACTTACAAAAAAGTAATGTGAGAGGGCTTTTTCAGAAAGATTACTATCAAAGGCGTTACAGGTGTTAAATAAGCTATGTGATGTTTAGGGGACCTATGTAATAGATAAAGATCAAAACCTGAAAAGATGGAAAGCATATTTTCATCAGCTATTGAACATGTATAGTCAAGTAGACACAGCTGTCCTTGCGGCTATCAACTGCAACAAGAGGAACACCACATATCGGAGGCAGAAACTGAAGCCACAATCAGGTTCCTGAAAAACAAGGCACCTGGGTCCAGTTGGTTTCCCATCTGAAGTGTTAGAATAGGGCACAAGAGGCATGGTCATGCTCCTTTGCAGACTATTTAACCTCATTAGGATGAAAGGGGAAATCCCTGAAGATTGATACAATGATTGAGCATTGACAATCTTTAAATAAAGTGGCCCAATAGACCAGGGGTGGCCAACCTGTGACTCCGGAGCCACATGCAGCTCTTCAGAAGTTAGTATGCGGCTCCTTGTATAGGCACCGACTCCGGCGATGAAGCTACAGGCGCCAACATTCCAGTGTGCCGGGGGTGGTGCACACTGCTCAACCCTGGCTTTGCCAGGGGCCCTGCCCCACTCCACACCTTCCCACCCCCTCCCCTGAGCCTGCTATGCCCTCACTCCTCCAAGCCTCCTGCGTGCCACAAAACAGCTGATTGGGAGGTGCGGGGAGGGATGGGGAGGCTGATCAGCTGGACTGCTGGTGGGCAGGAGGCTCTGGGAGCAGAGTGGGGGAGCTGATGGGCAGGAGAACTGCTGACATATTACTGTGGCTCTTTCGCAATGTACATTGGTAAATTCTGGCTCCTTCTCAGGCTGGCCACCCCTGCAACAGACTGCAATGACTACAGACAAATAAGTCTCATAAGCATTCCTAGCAAGGTATTCTGTACAGTGATTTTTGGCTGAATGAAAAAAGAGTAGAGTAAATCCTTTCTGAGTCATAAATTGGCTTTAGACCTGGACATTCCACTGTAGATCAGATATTTATTTTTTGTCATATCTTGGAGACCTGCACAGAGTTCAGCAGTCCCCAATTTTGCACGTTCACTGACTTAGGTTCCACCATAACAAATGACAACCAATATGAAGAGGGCATTGACAAGAGGATAGCTTGCCAGCAGAAAGTTTGTATTTCTGAATATAAATGTTTGGAACCTTAAATCAATGTCCCTGTCAGCTAAAGCCAGATTATATACAATACTCATTGTACCCACATTACTTTCTGGTCATGATACATGGGTACTGACAAAGTGTCTGGAGCAAAAGCTGTAAACATTGTAAATTAGGGGACTGTGGCATATCCTGGGCATGACAAGGCTAGATAAACCAAGAAATGATGATAGCCATAAAAGATTGAAAGTACAATACATAACTACAATCATCAAAAGGCACCAGTCACAGTGGTTTAGTCATTTTGCTAGAATCACTTTATACTGACTGCCTAAAAAAATGTTCTCTATGGAAGAGTGCATGGTGAGATGGCCATGGACATCTAAGGAGACAGTGGTAAAACATAGTATATAAAACCATCCAGGCAAAACCCCAACAGGCTCAAATAGTGATTCAAAACAGCCATGAATGGAATCTGTTCATAACCTCATCCCTAACCAACCTTGTTATTGGAAAAAAGAGATGATGATGAAAAAAGTTTGGTTTTGCATGACTTGAAATTTTTTTATTTTGGCCCCTCCAAAAAAAAAGCGTTATTTGCACGTCTGATTCAGAGCACTGGTCCCATCTAGTCCAGTTACCTGTCTTTGACAGGAGTCCAGAGAAATAAAACCCAGTCTATCAGCCCCCCACTCCAAATATACACGTAGCCAACTGTGCACTCCCTCTATTCACTCAAAGCAGCCATTCCCTTTTGTGACAGGTTTGGTCACAGAGACTCCCTCAAGACTGTCACTATATGTGCTGGGATACCACTGTGTACAAACCCCCCTGCCAGAGAAAGCTTCCCTCCACTCCCGTCTTGCTGAGTTAGACACTCCAGTCAGCTACAGTACTGATCAAGAGGTTGGGCCACACGCCGCTGCAGTACACAGAAAGTAAGACTCACTTAGCCCAGGGGCTTCTCAGTTCACAGGGACTTTCCCAGCACCCAGTATTCAGTCTTTTCTGAGAGCCGAAACCCCAGATTAACCTGTTTTACTCTGTAAAAAGCGTATAGAGATTAAACTCAAATTGTCCACCCTCTATAACACTGATAGAGAGATAGCAAACAACTGTTTGCTCCCCCAGGTATTAATTACTTGCTCTGGGTTAATTCATAAGCAAAAGTGATTTTATTAAGTACAAAAAGTAGGATTTAAGTGGTTCCAAGTAATAACAGACAGAACAAAGTAAGTTACCAAGCAAAAACAAAACAAAACATGCAAGTCTAAGCCTAATGCAGTAGGAAACTGAATACAGGTAAATCTCACCCTCAGAGATGTTCCAATAAGCTTCTTTCACAGACTTGAATCCTTCCTAGTCTGGGCCCAATCCTTTACAGACCAACATTGTGGTTTATGGTCTGGGTCCCACAATCACTCACATCCCCGTAGTTATAGTCCTTTGTTCTAGTTTCTTTCAGGCATCTCTTTGGGGTGGAGAGGTCATCTCTTGAGCCAGCTGAAGACAAAATGGAGGGGCTTCCAGGGCCTTTTATATTCTCTCTCTTGTGCATGGAAACCCCTTTGTTCTTCTGTGCAAAATCAAAGCAACAAGATGGAGTTTGTAGCCACCTGGGCAAGTCACATGTCCATGAATGATGCTGCTTTTTGCAGGCTGACACCATTGTTTACATCTTAGTTTGAACATTCCCAGAAAACTCAGATCTAGATTGGCGTCTCCCAAAGTCCATTGTCAGTTAAGTGTTTCTTGATTGGGCACTTACTCAGAATAGACCTTTCTCAAGAAGCTGACCAAATGCTTCACTGATGCTACTTCAAATCAAACACAATGAGATACAAATATTAGCCAATATTCATAACTTAAAATACAAAAATGATACACACACAGACAGCATAATCATAACCAGCAAATTACAGCCTTTCCACAGACACCTTACTTGACCTCCTTTGTACAAGATTTGGTGCAACTATAGGACCATGGTTGCAACAATGATCTATACAGTCACAGTTCATGTCAATAATGTCATACCTTTCCCCTAGATTATCGCTGTATTCTTTGCTCCTTCTCTCTCTTCCCCATTCATCCTCTTTCCCTTCACTCTCACTCCTCCACATTTCTGACTATCACCACAAGTTGTCCCCCCTACTCAGTACTATTGGAGCAGTAAAATCCCACCAGGTCCTAATGAGCAGCTTGATCACTCAGCTTCAGAGACAAAGACCAGGCATCATCTCTAATACACATTTGGGTATTGCCAGGTCAATGGGTTTCCAATCACTTTTGACAATTCCTTTGTTATCGTTCCATGTAGTTGCATTTTTGCCCCATTAACTTCTTTTATAAATACATGTTACTTTTTTGGACTAGCAGTGCTGTCAGCCTGCCTGATCAGGAAGGTTTCTTGGTTATCAGGAGGAATGGGTTGAATTTCTTGCTTCAGTAACCGATAAAAAGAAACTGATGAACCAAAAATTCTCATGAGCTTAGAGAGGGGTACTTGGATAAAACGCTGCAAGTATTAATTATTAACACAATGTTTATTTTCAGCAATATCTGATATATTGAGGCTATTTTCAAAGCTCATTTTGGGCTCATTTCACTCAGCTGACATGACAAGTTATAGCATAGACATTCCAGGTGACTAAATCCACAAATCAACATTAAGCAGTTTTCAGGATGCTATACTTGATTTCAAGATTTTTTGATAGTCAAGCATCTGCTCCAACTCAGAGATTGCTGCCCATCTGAAACTGTTACAGTTTCCTAATGATTGCCTTGTGAAAAGAAGTCTCCCCAAAGTCCTAATATAGTTCTAGTGTGATGGGAATGAGAAGTAGGTAGGCAGGGAAGAACAGGGAAATACTCTGTGGACATTTCTAGATGGACATGAATTACACCAAGGATGGATTTAGCTCACTGTTTAAGCAGCAATCGCACTCTCCGCATCTTGAATCATGGGTCTGCCAAAACGTTTTGAACCTTAAAGCAAAGGTGACATCTAATTCATTAAACCCATTTTTTTTGCCAGAATCTCAGTTTTTCAGTGGTGTCTGACTGTTTAGAACTCTGGTGGTTTGTGAGATATCTTTCCTTAAGCTATTTTATCTGAGAGTAATCCACTATTCAATATTGCAAGTTCTGGACCTTAAACCAGAATATTTTTTAAATCCTGCTGAAAACATTTTTCCCCCTACCTCTGTGCTATAATCTGTTAGATAGTCCTTTAAGTTTTGCTGTTTCTCCCCCCTACTACCTGCTTTCCCCCATCTGATATCATGAGTGGCAGGATCCAGTAGCTCATGAAGGAATGGTTAATAGACTGTGCTTATCCTGTAAATAGAAGTTTGTATGGTTCCATGTAAACATGGGACCTAAACAGTAACCATTAGTCAGATGATGAGAGTGAGAGACATTGCAACTATAGTATCTAACATATCAGATTAAATCTGCTATATACTGCCTATTTAATACATCAGGTGTCTGATTAAAAACTACAGATGGACTTGAACCCAAATGAACTTGAAGGTCCAGATTCAAACATCTCTGAACTTTAAAGACATTCACATTCAGATCCAAACTTAGTAGCTCAAACCCATCTCTAAAACCTAGTGATCCAATGTTTAATAAAAAATGGATTTATTTTCACAGATGATGCCTACATTTCAGTACAGCAATGATTTGGAGATCTCTCTTTGTAACATACAAATTCTGGTTGGTTTTATTAAGTTATTATGAACTGCTGTATCATGCACAGCCCGTGTCAAAGTGTATCCACTATCCTTCATCGGGCCTTCAATCAAATCAAATACGTACTTTATTTTAATGACAGTGCTTTGACTGGACAATATATATGCTAAGGGAGTTTGCTCAAGCTGGGAACAGATCCTTCAGACAGAGGGGGAAGTAAGGTAGGAAGTGGGGAACAATGGAAAGTTACCAAAACAGGACAAAGACAGGTTACCACAGCAAAAGGTTGGAAAATGTCATAGGAGAGAAGTGGGGAAGACATACCGGAAATTTGGGCAGAGGAAGCCATTACCAAAGCCATTACCAAGACTTACCAATGTCAGAGGGAGCAAGCAAGCTGACTTAGGGAGAAGGCTCCATGTTTCAGAATACAAGCCATGTACTGCAGTAGGACTCTGCCTGTGCCAAAAGGACTCAGAGCCCAGCCCAAAGAATGCCCTGGAGTGATGAGGAAACTGAGGCAGAGAAATTAGTGTAGGGTTGGGGGGAGGGGTGGTGAATCATATTAAAGATCTTGAAAGGTGTGTTGGGGGAATACAGAGCCTCGTAGTGCTGGAGATATGTCTGGAGCTTTTTCATCTATTATTATGGCAGGGTCTGTTGTTGCTTTGGTTGGTGTGCCCCGGTCTGTGGGGAGCTTGCTTCTGATGATGATCCTGGTGAGGTTGGAGCGGTTGTTTAAATGCCAGGAGAGAAAGTTCAGGAAAGATTTCTTTCAGGATGTGGTCCCCATCGAGTAATGGTTTTAATTGTTTCATGATAGCTTGTGTGGATTCCAGTGGGTGTAGTAGGTGACAACTAGGGGTGTGCAGTTAGTGTTTGGAGGTTTTTTCCCATATAGAAGTAGATTCTCTCAGGGCATTTGGATGGCCCGTTTCATGAGTCATTCTACTTCTACTTACAGGAAACCTGCACAAAACCTTAAAGAGATGAGCCTGAGAACTGAAATTCATAACTCTGTTAGACACTAAAAACCATGGACTTAATAAAGATATTGGTTTATGACTCATTAAACAATTTTTAACACCCCTGCCTGCTGTCCTGTAATTGCCCACTTCATTTTAAGTGGTCTTGTGACCCTGCTCTCTGGTCACTACAAGTCCAATTAGGTGCTCTAGAGTAGGCCTTAAGAGCTGTGCCTAATTGATAGATTGGAATGGGAGGAGGAGAGCTAAGAAGACAATTAGTCCATTAGGCAGAAGGTAGAAAAGACTCAGGGAGGAAGTGCAAAAGGGGAAAGGGAGGTTTCCAGAGTCCAAGGGATCTCTAAGGAGGAAGATCCCTTCCAACTCCCCCTATCCTTGGCCAAGGAAGGTAAGGATTGTATGTTATTGTAAATGAGGGACTGCATGAGTCTTTAAAGGTGCTGGGGAGAACACTGTGAAATAAATCACACAAGCAGAAGTCTCCAAACTGTTTGCAACTTGAAAAGAGAGAGGAGTGGGACTCCCTCCCCACCCCATCACACATGGGGGCTTGTCTGAGATCCCTCCTGTGTCTGAGTAGACAAAGAATTGGATGTGGGAAGCTGGTGTAAAGGTTCAGTGGCCTGGAGACCCTGCAATGGCTGGTGAAACAAGAAGAGGAAATGCAGAAGACCCTGCAAAGTTTCCAATGCTCCCGCCACCTGGGACGGTAGGCCTTGGTCGCCTGGCAGGTGGAGGAGCAAAAGAGTTCATAGGACTTTGTAAGAGAACAAGCCAACATGCAGCAGCAATGTCTGCAGAAGGTGGTAAGCCCATGGTGGGGAATGACAACCAGACGTAGAATATATAAGAATATACAGCAGTGGGTCAGGTGGCATTTACTGGGTACTGTGGAAGCAGCCATGAAATTGACAGAGGAATTTTCAGAGGCAGATGACCCCAGGAAAGAGGGCCAACTGTATAGGGGATTGGAGCTTGGGAGGAGGACCAGAGAACCTACACCTGGAAAGGGTATAGAGAGGAAGATCCCAGAGCAGCTCTGGCTGCGTCCATTACATGTTACCAGTGTGGGTATCAGGAACAAATGAAAAAGGATTGGCCGTACATGGAATGCAGGTTTGCCAAGTTTGTGGCAGGGCCAAGACTGGAGGAAAGGAAAAGGGACAGAAACTGTCCTGCATTTCAGTAATATTGGGGAGAAAACTTCAAAGGGATCTCGTATATACTGCCTCAGCTTGCTCTCTGGTCTAGTAGGAGCTGGTGAAACCCCACTGGATAATTCCAGGAGCAAGTTTGAACACTGAATGTATCCATGGGGATCAGAAATGCTGCCCTGTGACAAAGGTGCCTCCTTGAAAACAGGTTGGGATAGTGGAGGGGTTGCTCTACCCGTTGTGTTGGGCACTGACTGAAGCCCCTTCCCAATAGGAAACCGAGCTGATGTAGGGGCCAAAGTTGTCCGAAAGGAATCCTGGAAGGGGGGAAATGAAACACAAATGAAACACTAGAATGCCAAGGAAAAGAAGATGAGGTGCAGATTGGAGGGTTAGGAGACCAAGTCCCTGAGTAATCAGGAAGGTGAGGAGAGACCATTCAACCATTCTCGGGAGAGATGGGCTCCCCAGGGTGCCTATGGTATGAAGATTTGTGAGCCAAAACACAGCTGTGGGGGCAACCTTGCCCCACCAAATGTGATTTCTGTGGGAGGAGACTGAGAGGCCCTCATAAGGGGGACCTGTATAATTACCCTAAGGATGGGAAAGGAGGGAGAACATGGAGAAAGAAAAAACCTTTCTGTTATGAAAGGGGGCAGGTATGTGACAGAGTGCTGGGAAACACCCACTGATCCAGCACTCTGGTCACTACAGCTCCAATTAGTTGCACTAGAGTAGGCCTGATTAAGACTGAGGAGAACTACACGTTACTGTAAATATGGTGCTGCACAGTCTGTAAAGGTGGTGGGGAGGACAGTGAAATAAACAACATGATGTGCTTACCAGAAGGTTTCCAAACTGTATGTAACTTAAAAAGACAGAGGAGCAGGGCCCTGCCTTGTTACAGATCTCCTACAGCACGTGTGAACCTCTTATGCTAAACAATCTGTCCCACATTGTATTTAGCCAAATACAGGTTATCTTCCCTGGACCCGAAAAGAGAGCTCTGTGGAACTCAAAAGCGTGGCCCTTCCACTAACAGAAACTGGTCCAGTAAAAGATATCACCTCACCTACTTTGTCTCAAATTCTGGGACCAACATGGCTACAACACTGCAAACAATTATGAAGTTACGCACAAAACTAAAATGTATTATTTAAAAATAAAGGATTGTCTTTGAAGCAGGGGTGCTGGAACAATTTTTAAAGTGGGGGTGCTGATGATGGAAACTATGTATTTGGTGGTTGTTATTACTGCTTCAAGCCAGGGGGTGCAGCAGCACCTCCAGCACGCCTAGTTCCAGCACTACTGCTTTGAAGCAAAACATTTTTTTCTCAAAGAAAACGGAATGTTAAGGATCCCCACATAACTCTGACCAGAGCCATCAATGAGGAATAGTCGGTCTAGATGAGCCCAAACTTTGAAGGTAACATTTTTTTAAAAGCTCATGTGATTTAGGACCCTAATCTAAATTTCTAAATTAATTTAGTTATTCATCTTACTGAGGCCTCTATCCACATTTAGAGATCACACACAGCCATGGAGATTGGTCATAGAAGGGCTTCCATGCTTTATACCTGTCATTTTCTCACACTTATCGAGTATCTGGGGGAACGGGCGGATGCAGCCACTTCCTTGCAGTTCCAGGTCTCCCTTCTCCAGGGCACGTAATGTTGTTTAATTTGCCCCATGCTTTCAAAAGGCTGCTGGTAGGGGCTCCAGGCTATTAAATATAGGATTGCCAATTTGGGTTAGGTGTATTCCCGGAGATTTCACCACATGCCATAATCTTTATTTGACGATTAATCTTTAATTCCCAGAGACTCCAGGCCAATGCTGGAGGGTTGGCAACCGTAGTTAAATACCAACATTAGGCGTAGTGATGCTGGGCCAGGGGAGGGGGATTGTGCTGGGCAAAGACTTGGCGTTGCTGATAGAGCAGCAGGGTTACAGGAAGCTGGGCCTAGCCTGTGGGTATCATGCCCCATCCCTGCCTAGGCAGTAGCCCAGAGCCGCACTGGCTGGAGAGGAGCACAAACCCCCTTTGCCCCCAGATTGAGCCGCCCCCCCCACCGGCCATTGTTAGCCATCTGCTCTCCCTCCCCTCCCTTCCGACTCTTTCCCGCCCCCTACCTCTGTCCCATTTTGCTCCCGGAGCAGAGGCGGGCGGCAAGTGAGGGCGGGCGCAGTACAGCGGCTTCTCTTGTCCGCACTGAGCCTGCTCCTGTCCCTCGCGCGTGCTGAGCACCAGCCCGGCGGGAGGCGCCGCTGCGTGACTCGGGCGCGGCAGCCGGGCGCAGAAGGAGTCTCGCTGCGGAGCTACTGCAGCTGCCCGGCCCGCACCATGCGCGTCTCCGGCTCCGGGGCGGGCTCCGTGCGGCTGCAGCTGCTGCTCTCCCTGGCCGCTCTGTGGCTGTCGGATGCTAACGAAGCAGGTAAATATGAGCATCCTCCCTGTTGTTCTCCGCACCGGCCCCCGGCAGCTGCGTCCTTCAGGGGGTGTTGGAGGGCAGCGAGGCGAGCGAAGCCCGCGGGTCTCCTGCAAGTGGCGTCGCCAGCCGCCGCCGGTCTCGCTAGGCTAACTTCAGGACATCCATCCATCCCCTCTTTGGGTCATAGTGGGAGTGAGGACGTGCTCTCTTGTCTCTGTTAACTGCAGCCCAGCAAAGATCCCCTCCGCCCTGAAGCATCTAGCTTAGATAGTGAAATTCTCCCACACGCCCCATGAGAAAATAATCACTTTATATGGGCACGTCAGATTTGTCTGATGCAGGGGTTCGGGGGTTTTTACTGTATTTTTTTGTTTTGTTTTGTTTTTGTTCCTCTTCAGAAGAAACTAGAGCATTAATTGGAAGGCGACCGACGCTTCCTGCCGCTTTGCACTAGACTTTTTTTTTTTTTTTTTTTCAATCACCCTCCCTTCCTTCTGTGCTTGTGCAGTGGCTGGGGATTGTTCTTGCTCCTTAGAAACTTTAAGAACAGTCTCAGTGTGTACCAGTAGAAAGTGCAAAGTAGTTCTTGCACTGTGATCTTTGAGGAGACCTAATTTGACTGCAAGTTAGAGCATCTTCCATGTCACAGTCTATTTAGTAGCCAATCTCCTCTTTTTCTCGGGTGTGGGGTTACACATAGGTATATTAGATACTAAAATCCAGGGGCTAATCTAAGAGTTTAAATTTCCTATCTCACAGATTTATTGGGAGGATTCATTAGTTAATGGGGGTACTTGAAAATGTCAAGTGCTGCAAAAGGTCTAAGAATCAGCAGTCTAATGTAAGGCTCTCAAGTGATTAAAAAACTTAATCGCAATTAATCGCATGATAAAAAAGTTAATCACATGATTAAAAAGATTAATCACGATTAATTGTGCGATTAATCACACCATCCGATGAAGTGAGCTGTAGCTCACGAAAGCTCATGCTCAAATAAATTGGTTAGTCTCTATGGTGCCACAAGTACTCCTTTTCTTTTTACAATTAAATAATAGTAGAATACAATTTAAAGATTTTTGGATGTTTTCTACATTTTCAAATATATTAATACAAAGTGTACAGTGCTCACTTTATATTTATTTTTATTACAAGTATTTGCACTGTAAAAAATCAAAACAAATAGTATTTTCAAGTCACTTAATACAAGTACTGTAGTGCAATCTCTTTATCATGAAAGTTGAACTTACAAATGTAGAATTATGTACAAAAAAACCTGCATTCAAAAATAAAAAAATGTAAAATTTTAGAGCCTGCAAGTCCACTCAGGCCTGCTTCTTGTTCAGCCAGTCACTCAGACAAACAAGTTTGTTTACATTTGCAGAAGATAATATTGACCGCTTCTTGTTTACAATGTCACCTGAAAGTGAGAACAGCTGTTTGCATGGCACTGTTGTAGCTTGCATCGCAAGATATTTATGTGCCAGATGCACTAAAGTTTCATATGTTTCTTCGTGCTTCAACCACTATTCCAGAGGGCATGCGTCCATGCTGATGACGGGTTCTGCTCTATAACAATCCAAAGCAGTGCAGACTAATGCACGTTCATTTTCATTATCTCAGATGCCACGAGCAGAAGGTTGATTTTTTTTTTTTTTTTTTTTTGGTGGTGGTGGTGGTTCGGGTTCTGTAGTTTCCGCATTGGAGTGTTGTTCTTTTAAGACATCTGAAAGTATGCTCCACAAATGTCCCTCTCAAATTTTGGAAGGCACTTCGGATTCTTAAACCTTGGGTAGAGTGCTGTAGCTATCTTTAGAAATTTCACATTGGTACCTTCTTTGCATTTTGTGAAATCTGCAGTGAAAGTGTTCTTAAAATGAACAACATGTGCTGGGTCATCATCCGAGACTGCTATAACATGAAATATATGGCAGAATGCAGGTAAAACAAAGCAGGGGACATACAATTCTCCCCCAGATAATTCAATCACAAATTGAATTAACACATTATTTTTTTTAACAAGCATCATCAGCATGGAAGCATGTCCTCTGTAAGGTGGCCGAAGCAGGAAGGGGCATGCGACTGTTTAGCATATCTGGGATGTAAATACCTTGCAATGCCAGCTACAAAAGTGCAATGCAAATGCCTGTTCTCACTTTCTGGTGACATTGTAAATAAGAAGAGGGCAGTATTATCTTCTATAAATATAAACAAACTTGTTTGTCTTAGCAATTGGCTGAACAGGAAGTAGGACTGAGGGGACTTGTAGGCTCTGAAGTTTTACATTGTTTTGTTTTTGAGTACAGTTATGTAACAAAAAAATCTACATTTGTAAGTTGCATTTTCACGACAAAGAGATTGCACTACAGTACTTGTATGAGGTGGATTGAAAAATACTATTTTTTATCTTTTTTACAGTGCAAATATTTGTAATAAAAAATAATACACACTTTGATTTCAATTACAACACACAGAATACAATATCTATGAAAATGTAGAAGAACATCCAAAATATTTAGTAAATTTCAATTGGTATTCTATTGTTTAACAGTGCAATTAAAACTGTGATTAATCGTGATTAATTTTTTTAATCATGATTACTTTTTTTGAGTTAATTGCGTGAGTTACCTGCGATTAATCGAGAACCCTAGTCTAATGCCAAAACTACTATTTAAGTCTTTGTTTTATAAAAGAGGCACTTTCTGAAAGCTATTGTTGGAAAAACTCCATGTAAACTAACCATGACAGCCTACTTTTGGCAGCTGTTGAAGATCTTATTTATTTATTTGGACATCATGATATTTTAAAATTCAGCACTTAAACAATGGAGCATGAAATAGGACCCAAAGACTATGGTCTGTACCCTGTGGGTAATTGACATGGTTCTCAGCAACTCCAGGGCCTGCCAGTCTATTCGGAGGAAAGATCAGCATGTTCACGAAGGAGAGTGAGTTTGTGTGTGTATGGGGGTGGGGGGGATGTGAGAACCTGGATTTGTGCAGGAAATAGCCCAACTTGATTGTCATGCACATTGTGTAAAGAGTTGTCACTTTGGATGGGCTATCACCAGCAGGAGAGTGAATTTGTGTGGGGGGGTGGAGGGTGAGAAAACCTGGATTTGTGCTGGAAATGGCCCACCTGATGATCACTTTAGATAAGCTATTACCAGCAGGACAGTGGGGTGGGAGGAGGTATTGGTTCATATTCTCTCTGTATATATAAGCCTGCTGCAGTTTCCACGATATGCATCTGATGAAGTGAGCTGTAGCTCACGAAAGCTTATGCTCTAATAAATTGGTTAGTCTCTAAGGTGCCACAAGTACTCCTTTTCTCTTGAATTAAGTGTGTCAGAGCTGGATAGATAAGTAGTGGAAGGAAAGCTCTGGTCAGTGACTTCTCTGACACAAGGCACTTTCTATCTTATTTTGGAGTGTCCTGTACTACAGCCAAAAAGACATGGCCTATATAAATGAACATTGTATTGCTGCTATTTATGGTTTATTAATTTTAAAACTATTTTATAATCCCATCTACTAATGCATATAGTTGTGGGGGGAACTGATAAAAGCTGAGCAGAGGCATGTAAGATGAGAACTGTCTTCACAAACCTCTCCACTCTGATAGGGCTGTTTGAGTCAGTCTATGCAATATGAAACTCATGTAGTTTCTTGGCGTCTTCTGCCTCGTCCCCACATATTTTTCTTCAGGTTGATATGGCATGGCCTTGTCATAATTTTATTATGAAAATGTGAGAAGATAAAAAGTCCAGAAAGAGTCCCTTTCTACTAAGTCTTCTGTAAGCTTTCAAAACCTACTGTTTCTTTAAGTGCATTGATGTCTATACAGCAGCAAGTACATGCTGTCCTTCCATGAGGATTAGAACCCTGCTGCCAGACACAATTCCAGGCAATCCTTGTGTTGATCAGACCGGTCCCCTGCAGCAGTTCTGGGCTTCCAAGTGCAATAACAACACTTACCTCATTTAGCTGATGGATTAGGATTTTTCCATCCCTTCTTTATTAGTTCCTGCAATGTGCAGTGATGCCCTCATGTTCTTAACCCTACTTGCTTCCACCGTGTGCTGCCAGGGTCTTTGTTTGATAGAGGCAGGTGGACCTAACTCAGCCTGAGTTGTAAAAAAAAAAGAAAAAAAAGAGGCAGGCCAAATCCCAAGCTTTGCTAATCAGCCAGCTTCCTCAAGCATGGTCCTGGCACTCTAGTAAAGAGGGTTGAAGAATTTGTAAAACTCTAGGGATATAGCAAATATGGAAAAAACAAAAACAAAACCCAGAGTCTGATGCTTTGTTGGAGAAAGCTGTTTGGCTATGGAACAAATGTACTGATTATCTGTAAGATGCAATTAAATACCTGGTGTCAACCCCATTAATACCCAGGCCCTTAGCTGCATTGTCCCTCAACATCATCCCTCCGATCAAACTGGTTCATTGATGACCGTGACTGGTTGAAGTGTGAAGGAAAAGAACTAGTACAGATGGCGTCAGACAAGTCTGGTCTGAACTTGATTGTGGCACAAAGAGTTCATATGATTCTGTGCTGTAGACACCTGTGAGAGAGGTCAAAGAGATCCTTCTCAATCTATATTGGACAGCAGTGCTGTTGGTAGGAAGAGGAAAGTACTTTATGGAATTGGCAAATGTTCTGATTTTGACTTCTGCTGAAGGTAGTACACAGTGTCACTCCATCTAGACACACGCCTGCTCACAGTTGCTCAAAGGGCAGCAGCAATTTTTCACATCCTGTTTTTGCTACAGTACTGGCTGTTTAGCAAAACCTGGTTTTTGTTTCAATCTCATCTACTTATAGACATGAACAAATTTTGTTCTTTCCGTGCTTTTTAGTCATAAATGTAGCAATCATTTGTTTGTGGTTATTGCCCATGTAATAATAATTATTAAATAACTTGAGGTGAGATTATGCCATTTAGGGGAGCCATAGTACCCCTTTGGGGAGCTCCTAGGCACACAGAGATAGCAAGCCTACTGCAAAACTGGCACATTCTGTCAGCCAGCGTATGGGAGCAGCTGAAGACATGACCTTACTTCCTCCTCATCTTTCTCCACCACCTTGGGGCATCAGGCATTCTCAAGAGAAGAGTGACAGAGCAACCCCTTCCCCATCTTAAGTATACATACTGGAATGTTTCTATCCCTTATTAATTGGTGGGAGGGAGGATCTTTGTGGTTTCCCTGCCTACTGTGTACCAATGTGGGGCCAGTCAGAATCTGGCCCATAGCAATTTTAATGAAGACTTCACACTAGTGCTTTACCACTAATATCACACCCTGACAATTGACATGTATGTGGTAAAGGAAACTGACTGAATGGAATTCTTCTGCAAGGTAACTATAGCTGTGCACACTGAGCCAGACAGCTGTTTGAAAGAAATTCAGCCAATATTTTTATTTAGGTCATGAAAAGAACTAATTTCTAATTCAGTTATATCTGTCCCATCATTTCAACTGAAAGGAAATAAAATAGTTTTAACCCTTTTTTCTTCCCAATAGGTACAGCTATGACAACACGAGATATCAATCAGCAAACTCGAGAGAGCATTTCAGATTATACCGAAAAGGGACATGACTTATCTACCCCTGGTAAAAAACAGAAATCTTAATTGTTATACTATAGTATGTTTAAGATTATAATTCTTTTCCCCCATTATCCCTTTTCTCAAATGGCCGTGACAGTATGATGTCTTATGAAGTAAGTACCTCTCATGAATTCCATTCTTCAGAAGGGGAGACTGAGGCCCAGAACGTTTAAGTAGCTTGTCCAAGGTCATACAACAAGTCATTGTAAGAATCAGAATTTGAACTCATGGGTTGAACCCTGAAATCAGTGGGAGTTTTGCCTTGGCTTCAGTGGAATTAGGATTTTACCCCATATCTCTGACGTCCTGGGCCAGGCCAAATCAGCTACACCATGATGTCTCTTAAGCAAGTTGCTCAACCTCTGTGTTTTAATTCCCCCCTCTTAACACTTTTTCTTAAAAAAAAAAAAAAAAAAAAAAATTGCACTAACCCTCTAGGTCACAGTTTTGCAAACCTCAGTCGTTGCAAGTCATTTTTTTCTGAATTCCTATGATTTTGCAGAGGTTTCACGCTGACCATTCCCCAGCCTCAATTTCTAATGGCTCTATTGACAGTCACTGACACCTCTCAGGATTGGGCTCCTATTTATTAGTGATCTGCATGCGCACATTTGTCGGTCTTGATAATATTGTACAGATTCAGTTTGTGGGTTTTTTTAATCAGAAAATGTCTTTTTAGTTGTGCAAAATATATTTGTTGTTCAAATATGCAATTTTTGGTTTAGTTACTTCCCTGCTTTATTCCTGAAATACAGACAACACCTGAGAGCAAACAGCACTATTGAATTTGAAAGAAATAGAATTGTGCTTTACAGTGGTTACTGTTTGCATGACAGCTGCTTATTTCCTCCATTAGTAAGGCTATCTAGAGCTCTGAAAAGGCAGCCTCAGAACAGCTCATTGTCTCCTGTCTAATGGCACAGGAGTTTTAACTTCTTATGTGGAAAATCTGGAATTTTCCCCCACCCCCAGTTTCCATTGCAGTCCTTGCCCTATAAAATTCCTTCTATTCCTGCAGGAAGGAAGTGTCTTTTAAACATGAAAGCAATGTTATTTAATAGGATCACTATGCAGAGCAGGAGATTCTCTTCATGATAGGAGGAATTTTTATGGACCAGGGATGTAATCCTGACTCCATTGAAATCAATGTGAGTTTTGTCATTGATTTTACCCCAGGACTGTATGTCTAGTCGTGGTGATTCTTATTTTCACTGTAATCCCAGCTATTCATAGAGGACCCATTTCATCAAGGTGCTTAACTGCATTGCTGAATCAAGTCCTAGCATAGCTAGATATTCCACTTGTCATGGTCATGGCTACAGTGTTGTAGCAAGAGCCAGCGGGCAGAAATTAACATTTTAAAATGGCATAATAATAATGATGATCTCACGCCACCACTAATTTCATATTCTGACAATTATGGCAAAAAAGCTGAGTGGAAATTAGTCTTCTATAATGTCCCTGCATTTCTATTAAGATTATTAAAATAAACAGTTACAATATATCAATAACACTCTGCTGAATAATGACAGCTGTATGATAATCACTTCAACTTTTCTTTTTTGATAGGTTCACATCTCACCACACAAGATTTTAATCAGCAGACTGAGGAGACTGTATCTAATCTCACATTAGCGGTGTATAGCATATCCATAGATGGTAAATGTGCTTATTCTTCACCCTGTAGCATGTTTAATGTTAGAATTATTTTTCCAGTTATTCTGTAACATCAAATGGCTGTGGTGTTACAAAATTATTTGCTTGTACTGCTTCATCTTTATGCCTAAAATGTATTTAAGGTAGGCATGTCTCTTATCCACAGTTTAACTAGTAATAACACAGTAGGCAAAATCTTACACTACATGCCTTCTAGGAGAGAAAAGAATAATAAGCTTGGCCCATTATTCATTGTTATTCCATTCTAATAGCCACTTATGCTGCAGAAAATCAGACTCAGCATTTTATTAAAAACACAAGTTGGAGAAATAAGTATTTTGTCTTCTTTGCTAGGAATGACAAAATGTGTGAACCATAAATCACTTTAAGGCGTGGGAAATACACTGTTCTAGTGAATCCACCTATAGATAAGTTTAGGGCATACTGCACCTTGCAGGAGACACTCGGCATTTCACAGGAGTGGGCACTCTGGGAGGATGAACGGAGAGCCACAGATGGATCATGTAAGGCAGAAACTTCCAGTTACCGAACTGGAAGCTATAACAAATTAGTAGCAGAAACAAAAACCCCAAGCCATCCCCAACTATAGCAGATTAAAATAGACAGCGGTTTCTAAGTGTCCAATTCCACAAGGTGTTGAGCATCCTCAACTTCCATCGGGTGAAATTCATGCCGTACATTGGGCCAGTGTAATATTTTGAAGGCTGAACTGGGATGGAAGTGATGCATAGACCTTGTGCTAGACTTCCATGTGAAGCCACTAGAGTTTAATATTTCACTAACAGTTATCTCTATCTTTTTACATCTCTCAGTACATTTTCCTCTAGCTACTCAGATGCTATGGTGATTGGCACTATAGAAATTCCTGCATCTAACACCAGAGAAGTATAATTTCCCATTCATCTGGAGTGCAGCATTTTAAAAATAACAAATCTTGAATGTCACTCATATTGTTTTAGCCTTCATGATTCATCTGATTGCAAAATTTACACTAATATCCATTTGAAGAATCACCTTGATTCTTGATTATACACAAATCTGGCAGATTTAATGCTCTTATTATATTTTTGCATCTAAGAGATGTCACCAGAAATAGATAGTTATTTTTAGTAAATGGATTGTGGTTATGACTCCACTCTCCTACAGAAGAAAACACAAGACCTAGGCCTTATACTTAAAGTTTAATATTCCTTGATCTGGGGCTTTAACATTCCACCTGTGGAATTTTAAGCTCCCTTGATCTGTAAGCCTCAAATGCCTATGTCAAAAGCATATTAAAAAAAAGTGTTTTGTGGTGAGGCCTTGTGTGCCTTGGAATGATGCTTTTCCATTTCCTGTGTTGTATCTTACTTGACTCTTAGATTCCAATTTCTCTGATGAACTAGTGGGGCATGCTTTATGGCTTCCTTTCAACCGCTGTTCTTCTCAAAAAGGAGTTGAGTTGTGCAATGCAGTGCAACTCTTATATGCAAGGTATGCTGCAGGGTATGCTCCCAGAGAGCAGAACTCCATCAGACATACAGTCAGGCCAACAGCAGTTAAGGCAGCAGGCCAAGAAGGAAGGTGCAAGGATGGAATGCAATGTCAACACAGGGCTTGGGGATATGAAGATTTATTTATATCTTTCAGGATCAAAAGGCTTGTTGTTCACATGGTTTTTCAACCTGTAGAAAATGTCTATTTGCAGTCAAAACCCTTTTGGTTCTGCAAATCATTACACCCAAAAGGAACTGGTTAAAAGCCAAAAATGTGTCATTTTCACTGTGGATATGGGAATGTTCTCACATTGCCGCTTGCACTATTGGTAGTTTGCCATTGGGAAAGCAGCAACAGCAGCAGCAGATGGATCTAAAGATAGCTTAAACAACACATGATCAGCTCAAGCAACAGTCGTGTTGGGGCCTGATTCAGCAGCATTGAATTTGGGAGTTTTGCTGTTGACTATCTAAAACTGTAGGCCCAAAAGGACCAGAGTGTGGAATTTTCAAAAGCACCTAAATGTCTTAGGAGTACACATACTATTGACTTTCAGTGGGATGTGTGTGCCTAAGTGACTTAGGCACACAAGCAAAACAGTCACATGTGTGACCCCCAAGACAGTCACACATACTGGACACTTTTGAAAGTGACAACCATAGTCTCTTTTGTAATTTAAAGCTCTGGTTCTATGGTCTTACTTACGCAAAGCACTCTTTTCTCCATTAACACTGTCTTAAAGGATAGTTGCTTAAAACTGTGGTTCTGTCCACATTAGGCAGCATATATATGAAAAAATGGGGCCAAATTCTGCCTTCATTTATGCTGGTAAAATCCAGATTAATTCCATTGCTGTCAGTGCAGTTATTCTGTATTTTCACCAGTGTAAATGAAACCAGAATTTGGCCCAATAATTGAAAGATATCCCAACCCCCCAAAAGGAAGTATTATGTTTCCTTCAGATAATTTCATCTGTTTTATTCTTTGATAGGGTTTTCCAGTGCTCCAGAGGAAAAAAATGTGATATTATACAGTCCAGCTAACATTGCACTCTCGTGTGACTTGACTCGCCCATCCACTGATTCAGGAACTGTTGAAGTGATGTGGAAGAAGGATAATGAAACAGTCAAAAGTAGCAATGTCACCGTTAATGAAACCAAAAATGTCTGGAGTACTCAATATACGTGAGTCTTCTTTACAGTTTGTCTGGCACAACTGAAGGAATTAAATCAAATACATATGTTGTTGGGTAACCATTATCAGCTTGGGCTGTATGTGCTGTAGTATATCTGATGAAAAATGTTTTCCATGTAAAGGTGTGATATCTATAAAACCAGGTATGTTACAAAAGATATAGACATTAAAAAGGTCACATTGAATGAGGAACAATTCCATGACCCATACATGGGAGCCAAGGATTATGTAAGGGGTTGGGGTTAGCTCTGTCGCTTCTTCCTGGCTTGAGGTAGTTCAGTCCCCTCTCCTCTCTGTCTGGTAAACAGAGGACCGCTCCAGGCAGCGGAATCTGAAATGGGAGTAGTAGGCGGAGATGGTGCCTGGCTAGGGAGGAGAAGTTGGTTTTCCCTTCGCTCAACTAACTAGAGCAGCCTCTATACCAGTGTTTTTTAAAGTTTGGGTTGTGACCCAGTACTGGGTCATGGCATGTAAGGCACTGGGTTGCCTTGCTCAGCACCCAGGGACCCTAGCGGCTCTGGTCAGCACCTCAGACTGGGATGTTAAAAGTCCTGTTGGCAGTGCTGCCCAGCTAAGGCAGGCTAGTGCCTACCTGTTCCAACCCTGCACTGTATCTCGGAAGCAGCCAGCAGCAGGTCCGGCTTCTAGGCAGGGAGGCCACGGGGCTCTGCACACTGCCCCTGCCCCGAGCACCGGCCCGGCCAATGGGAGATGGGAGGGGGCGGTTCCTGCGGGTGAGAGCCGCACGGAACTGCTTGCATGCTTCCGCCTAAGAGCCGGACCTGTTGCTGGCTGCTTCTGGGGTGCAGCACAGTCTGCAATGCCAGGCAGGAAGCCTGCCTCTGCACCCCGGCTGCGCTGCTGACCAGGAGCTGCCGGAGGTAAGGCCACGCCCCAACCCCATACCCCAATCCCCTGCCTCAGCCCTGAGCCCCCCTAAAACCCGGAGCCCCTTCCTGCACCTCAAACCCCACATCCCTGGCCCCACCCCAGAGACCAGAGCCCTGACCTCCTCCCGTACCTCAACCCCTTGCCCCAGCCCTGAGCGCCCCCAAACCCAGAGCCTCTCACTCCTGACCCCATCCCGGAGCCCTCTCCCCCGCACCCCAACCCTCTGTCCCAGCCCTGAGCCCCTCCCACAGCCCAAACCCCTTATCCCCAGCTCCATTGGGTCATGGGCATCAACAATTTTCTTCAACTGGGTCCCCAGAAAAAAAGTTTGAAAACCACTGCTCTATATTACCTGTTAGCCTCTCTTCTAAACCACCTGTATTCACTACCATGGGAAGAAGAGATGGAAGAGCTCTTTGCCTTTCTCTTCCCTCCACTCCATCCGCTGCACTAACTCCTCCTCCATATATTGGTGGATATATTTTGGGGGAAAATATTGAACTGTATTTAAATCTTCTAAAAGGGAGTTTTATCAGGTATTTCAAAAGTTTCCAGAGAAGAACACTCTAGAGCCACCATTTTTATAACACTACAAATTCTCCATTGTGGTAGAAATTGGGATAGGGAATATCAGGGTTGTACACATACGCAGCTACCCATTACTGCACATGTGCATGCATAGTCTACACGCGTGACTTCCATACTGGCTGTGACAGAGCCAAATGGGAGTCCAGCACTTGCTCTACTGTATGACATCCCTTTAAAAATTATTCTGTAGGGTGATCTACAGCTGCAAAATCCATAGGCTTCATGATGATGCATAGACTTTAAGGCCAGAAGGAACTCATATTGTCTGACTTCCTGCATAACACAGGCCTTAGATTTCACTCAGTAAACTTGCATGTAACCCAGTAACTTGTGGTTGAATAGAGCATTTAGAAAGACATCCTGTCTTGAGAGTGTATCTATGTGTGAATTTGTGAAATACAGAAAGAGTACAATATATGTGCATATTCACCCATGCATACATTTTCTAATTTTTATATTTCATAGAGTTTATTTATTCTCTTTCTGTCAGACTGCATGAAACCTGAACCCAACCCTTTTAGCAACTTGTATTTCATGTTCCAGTACTAATATTTTCTAGTTTCCTTTTTTTCTATAAGTGTCTAGTATCTTAAATGTGAGACAGCAAAGATATAGGCATTAATTATTTTGCTTTTTTTTAGGTTGAAGATCAGAGATAAAAACCAAATGGGAAATTACACTTGTGTTTTTAAAAGGGACCAAGAAGTTAAAGCCACATTTCATTTACATGGCAAGTTGTATTAACGTTGGTTGTTTCACTTGAAAATCATATAAACATTAATAGATTATAAGGCAAGAAGGGACCATTGTGATCATCTATTCTGACCTACAATATAACACATTGAACTATAATCATAGTTGGCTAATCATATTAATAATTGGCCATTAAAGCTGAAAACCGTTATTATTTCTTTATGGTTAAAACTATAGCAGTAGTTGCTAAGCCTCTTAAGCTAAGGGTATGTCTATACTACCTGCTGGATTGGCGGGCAGTGATTGATCCAACGGGGGTCGATTTATCATGTCTAAACTAGACGCGATAGATAAATCGACCTCCGAGCGCTCTCCTGTTGACTCCAGTACTTCACCAAGGCGAGAGGCGCAGGCGGAGTCGACGGGGGAGCGGCAGCAGTCGACTCACCACAGTGAAGACACCGCGGTGAGTAGGTCTAAGTACATTGGCTTCAGCTACGTTATTCACGTAGCTGAAGTTACATAGTTTAGATTGATCCCCTCCACCCCAGTGTAGACCAGGCCATAGTGAGAATCTTGAGTAATTATCCATGCTAGCCCTTCCAAAGATATGAAATGAAGAGTTTTGAACAAAGGCTAACCTTTTATTTAACAATGGATTAAATTAGTTCCTTCCTTTTAGTTCCTTTCTTTACATGGAAAAGGCTAAAAGAGGGTGTAAGCCTAAATTCTGAAGTGCCCAGCTTGAGGCATCTTAAAGTGGTCTGATTTTCAGAGTGGAGGCTCATTACTCTTAGAAAAATCAGACCTCTTAATGGTGTCTCAATTTAAACATTGCAAAAGACATTGAGGCAACCAAATCACTAGTCACTTTTGAAAATGTAAACCTCAAAACATAATTGAGTTTAATAGGAAAATCACTAGTGACTGGTACAGTTGAGACCGATCTGGGATAAATTCAGATTTGGATGAATATTGGCAATTTCAGATTCAAATGAGCATTTGCGAATTTACAAAGAATATATATATATATATATATATATATATATATATATAAAAAAACACATATATTTGCAATCTATTTGAATAGACTGTATTAGTGTGTCCATTAAATATATGCATTTTAGAATATGTTAGAAATTTTAGGATGTACCCTAAATACTGGCAGGTGAAATTCAGTTGACTGAGAAACAGGTAAAATGGACTGTAAAATTTAGTGACATTTAATCCAAAAGACATTCTGCCCCTTGCTAACTTTTGGAGCCATTAAAATGAAAAGAGATGCTCAAATAAGGAAATGTAAAGTGCTCTTGAGGAGCTCCCCTACCCTCACCACCCAAAACCAATAAGCAAGCAAGCAAACAAACAAGAAAGAGGTTAGCACTCACTGGTTTGTTAAGAAAACCAGTGGAGCCAGTATGCAGCACTGGGTAGAACTCTGCTTGGAGACATTCTTTAAAATAAAAAAAATAAACCATACAGAACTTGTAATCGGTGGGGCCAGAAACCAGCACAGCTCCAAGGAAATCAGTGGAACTCTGCTGATTTACATCAGCTGAGGACCTGGCCACATAACTTTGAAAAAATAAAAAAGAAGAAACTTTATCCCTTACACTGCAGTCTTTCATAGAAGCACGACATCTGCTTTCAAATCTCCAACCACTGGAGAGCAAGACTGCTACAGTGCAATTACTTCTGGGTTGATAATGAAAGAAAGAAAGAAGCATAGTGTTTTATTCAAACTCTCTTTCATCGTCTGAAATGGCAATATATTTTTTCATTATGAGCATCTGAATAAGTTTTAGCTGAGTGCCTATTCTAGTGTGTATTTTAAATAGGCCAAAGGAACTCTTATTCTTTTGAAAGTATAAAATAGCTACTGCGAAAAGTTAATCAGAGAAGTCACCTCTGTCAAAACACGATGAATAGGCACTGGTTGATTTATCACCATAAGATGGGAGAATTGCTTCAGAATGGTCAAGAGCTGCCACTTTTGATGCTATAAAAGCTGCTGATTTGACATGCTCTCAGATTGATGCCAATATGCGGGAAATGGGGAAAGAGTGAGATCTGAATCTTCCAGTTGCTAATGTGGTGAGAATAATTTCCAGATCACAAGCAATGACAGATATGCTAGTACATCTGATTGCTAAACACTGTGGTTTAAAGTCCACACGACTAAAATTAACTCCATGATTACAAACAAGGGATGAATTTAGCACTAACAGCACTTAAGCTTGAATGCTAGAATTCTGTGAAAAAGACCTAGGGTGAAATCCTGGTCCCACTGAAGTCAATGACAAAACTTCCATTGACTTTACTGGAGCCAGGATTTCACCCAGGGTGCCTACAAGAAATAACAGGAATGTAAGAGAAGCTAAGAGAAAGAGATTATAGAGACCATAGGATCTAACACTCAGAGAGTGCTCTAATGTATTCATTAATATTAAATGTCCACACAACACATATACATATCTACAATAAGCAAGAAGATATAGGAGCATCAGGATCCTGGGCAAACGTAGGCAGGACTAGTTTCAGGAGTTTGGGGTCCAGAAACTGAAGCTAGAGGTCAGAGCCAGTATCAGGGTCAAGAGTGAAGCTGAAGGTCAAGCTGGAGTCAGAGTGAAGAGTCAGCCAAGGGTCAGAGCCAGACTTAGGAATCAGGCCAAGGATCAGAACCAGGTATTGGGGGCTGTGTTAGGATTCCAGGGGTCAGAATCCAAGTCAGAGCACGGTCACTACTAGGTGTTCAGCAGCAGGGCAGTCATGACAGCCAGTTCAGGATCCACACTGTAATTTGAACACTTCTTAGTACACCTCTGCGGATTGTTGGTCAAAAGGAGGAGCTAGCTTATATCTGCCACTGATGTAGTGTGGGGATGTTTGTTACCTAGTTCCCCTCCAAGCCTGAGTTCAAATCCTGCTGTTCCTTAAAAGGAGAGGTTTATTTTTCAGTTGTAACTGTTCATCCTTATTTAGGGCTATATTGTGGCTCCCCACAGGAAGGGAGCAATCTAGGACTTTAAGCAACACAGCATTCTAACCCTAGTGCAAGTAGAGGTGGGCAAAGTCATTGCCTACTGAGCACCCCTTCTGCCTCCAAGGCGCTGCAAAAGTGGATCAATTTGGTAACGGCCACTGCATTTCCCTGAGCTGTAATTCTGTGTGTCCTTCAAGAAGACCATGCAAAAGCCTGGGCGAAGACTCCAAACTCTCTTCCCTGCATGAATTATGTGTATGGCTTCCCTGATGTATAGTGTTAGTCACATAAACTGCCAGTGGCAGCTGTACTTGTAATACCTAGAACTATATTCTGCCATTGCATGCGAAAATATTTCTTAATTCAGTAAAAATCCTCTGGAAGAATACAAGCATTTTCAGATTTTTTTACTCAAATTTGCCACCTTTATTATTTGTACCAGTTCCTTTGCTCTGATCTTTTAGTTTTGTTTTTGCCCTCTTCTCCCAAATTGCGCAGGATTGGCAACAGTTTTTACTGATACTGTCCCTTTTTACTAAAACAGGCTAATGAGTAAAGTTACTCTGACTTTAAAGGCCCTTTTTAAAGATATAATGAGTAAAATATGGAATGATGGTACACGGTGACAGCTGGATTGGTGTACATTGCTAACGTGTGTAACAACTAAGCTTCCACTAGTAAGACTCATCTAGAATTGAGCAAGTAGTGAGAAATGTTCTTGAATATTCATTTGAATTTTTTATGAATTCTCTTCAGTCACATTTGCACACTTTTCTGCAATCACAGAGTATGCAAGCAATCACATTATACTAGCATGAATGCTCCTGGAAAGTGAATTTGAAGACTTCAAGCTTGAATACTCACAGAAAGTGAATATTACATTTATTTATTTAAATTGAAACAGAAAACGTATAGAATTTAAACTCATCCTATTAAGGAAGAGAAAAAAATTACTTGAGGCAAATCTTCAGCTGTTATAAATTATCATAGCTCCATTGAAGGCATGGATCTGGCCTGTTATGTCTTGTGTGGTGACGTAGCATCACTAAGCACGTCATCTCATATTCCAAATAGCAAGGCAGAGCCAGTGAAATGTAAGAAATAAAATACATTTGAGAAAATCATGATCGGCTAGTAGACATTCCAAGAACAGGAAAAAAAGAGGTGACATTCATCAGATAAATGATCTGTCATGGTTTATTTGCTCAGTTCTAATTATATCGGGGGTGCAGCAATATGTTCAACAGAGGATATGGGCTTCTGGGAAGGCTTTAGGTCATCTAGAATGATGATAAAATTATAGCACAAGTAATTCCAAATTAACATCTTATTCATTGTTTCTTGTGGCCCCGTACTGTGTCTTGCAGGCTTGGGCTGGCACTTCACTTGGCATCTACATCTAGTAGTCTTTGAAAGTATAACATTTCCATCACCCCTTCATTTTTTTCAATCAAGATGAAGTGAAAACTGTTCTGAAGCAATATTTCTCAGCACACAAAACTGACCAAATACTATTATTTTATGTTACTATAGTCTGAAAAGAAGTCTTGCAGTTTTGGAAATTATATGAATTTTTATGCTTAGCTTATGTATTCATATAGATTGTAGCAGAATCTGAATCATGGATTTCTCACAGATGGGTATGGGGGTGGGAGGGTAGAAATACCACAAGTCAGTTAATACTTTAGCTTTTAAAGTTAATTTATGATAGCTACTGCACTGATGCCAAATCCTGCAACTGCTCTGCAAGCAGAATTCCCATAGATATCAATAAAAATTCTGTATGTGGAACACCAGCCAGAAGTAACCCTTACATAGTTCACACATTAGAAGCCATATGCTATACAATGGTTTGCAAATTAACTGGGGATATGAAAAGAGAATGGACTTGCTACTAATACATTCTTAAAAATTAAAAGCTTTGATGTGATATATATTTCAGTTAAAACCCTTAGAGCTAACTTAGTAAATTTTCTCTATTTATTCTTAGTACCTCAGATTGAAGGAAAAGAACATCACGTAGTCAGTTATGTAGGAGATTCTGTTACTCTGGTATGTAAAAGTATCAAATATGTTCCCATCAACTGGATCTGGTACATGAGTAATGGAAGTGACAAGGTAAGATTTCCCTTAATTGATCACACAAAACAATGAAACAATTGATTGCAAGCACATTGTCATTTTGCAGGGTATAATTAATTCATGCTTTGTAGACCTACAGCAGCTTTCACAAATCCTACCTTATCCTTTAGATAGAGTTGATATGAATTCACCCAAATGATAAAACTATAATCTATCAGTATCGGACATCATAGATATCTTTACTGAGGACCTGCACCATATGATTACGCAATCAAATGTACTCAAAACAAATCAGATGGGTGGGCCCAATCCTGAGGTGTTCACTTTATCCACATTCAGTCAAAACTTCTGTTGACTCCTGTGGGATCTTTTTCTGAATAGGAACCGAGAGACATAGTGTCCTCCATAGGGAAAAATATGTATTATTCATTCAACTTACAATTTCCTCCTAATCATCCTGTTGTGGGACCTATTTAGCCATCTCTCTTAATCCTCAGGAGTCCGGAGGGCAGGCGTTTTGTATGAAGTCCAATGGCTTCACAGTATTTCCAGTGTCTCCACAATATACCCTGGGTTACCTTTTTGTTCACGCAACATGGCTTCTCTTCAGAACCCATCTAGAGATGGTCTCCCACCTTGTTGCTGTCTAAAATAATCTCTCAGATTTTTTGCAACACAGAGGGGAAGGAAGCACAAGGTAATGCCGAGAGCATAATCATTGTCTTATACTGCTGTATCACCACTGGTGTGAGGAATGATGTCCTGGAAGACATCTGTGACGATCTGCCTGAACTATCCACAACTGTGGAGCTGAAGACCTATGGGAAGATCACTGCTTCCACATTTCCACACCATCCATCCTTCCCCTACAGCATCTGTCTTCTAGGAGAATTATGGTGGAGCCCAGGGTCCTGAATAAGGACCACTACAGTACATTTAGGGCAGATATTTAATTTTTCAGTAGCTTGGATAACTCTATATAGGAAAGACAGGAGGCTTTAGTTTCCTAACAAAGTTTAACTAAAATGCAGAATCAAGTTATCTTGATTTTTATCCATTCGGGATGACTAAGACAAAAGAAGGTAAGTGTTCTGCCCAACTGTATACAGTAATTTAGAAGTACAGCCTTGATTAGAACCCAAATCCATATGACTCCTTGCTCTAATTTCTAGACCAACCCAGCCACATTAACCCTTACAGCTATAATGTTCCTTAGTCATTTATACCAGGTCTCATCCTAAGTAATAATTAGGACTGATTACATTTTTCATTTTTGCCAACTTTTCGCTTTGATGATTGATCAGTTTTTAACCTGGAGATGTTATTTAAGTGGCCATCACACTCTCCCAATTCCCATTATTTACAAATACTTGAATTCACATGTTTACACCAGTGTAGCTCCACTGACTTCAGTGGAGATAAGCCAATTTACATCAGCTGAAGATCTGGCCCAAAGTTTCAACATCAAAGAAACTGTGCCAGTGAGTGGGCAAAATGCAAAGGACAGCAACAAATGAAGTTGATCAAAACAAAAATGTTGATCACATTCGGAAAATAATGTATGTTCTGAGACCAAGTCCTGAAGGTGCTGAGCACTTCCAACTCTTATTTTAGTTAATAGGCCTGATCGTACATCAGTGAAGTCAAAAGCAAATCTCCTATAGAGTCCGGCAAGTGCCAGAAGATCAGGCTCAAGGGATGCATCAAGTACTCAACGCTTCCCATTTTCTATCCCTGAATACGTGTAGTTTATCTGCAGCTGTACCACCTCAGGCAGTATTATTGTCAGATCACATAAACCAAGCAGGGTTGGGCCAGGTTAATAATCTCCAGGGAAAAAACAAATGCTGGTAGAATCAATGTTGGTAATTCACTAGACTGAATTCTACCTTCAGAGTCATGCATGAACTAACTGCTCAGTGAGGTGTTATGGGGATGCACAAAAGAGGCATTTTAGCCAGGCAGACTGATGATCCAATAAGAATTTAATCAGGAATGAGCACTGAGTCTGCCAAAAGTGCAATGGTATTTTTAAGTGATCAAGAACAAGGTGTTACATCTCATCCAGAAGCGAGCACCTCTAGGAGAACACTGAGCAATTAATTCACTGATGACTTTGAAGGTACAATTCAGCCTGGTCTACACTAGGAATTTACACTGGTATAGATAGCTATGTCTACACCCCTGGGAGACGTAGCTATAATGACTTAGCCCCCAGTGTAGACAGTGCAAGGTCGACGGAAGAATTCTTCCATCGACCTAGATACTGCCTCTCAGGAGCGTGGATCACCCACGCCGATGGGAGAATGCCTCCCGTCGGTGTGAGCAGTGTCTATACTGGAGAGCAATACCAGCGCAGCTGTGCCGCTGTAGCATTTTAAGTGTAGACAAGCCCTGATTCTTGTAGCACTTTTGTTTTCCTTGGAGTTGCCTAGCTAAAATTCCTCTTATTTGAACTAAATAAGGTATTCTTTCTTCACCTGTGCTGTTATGTATTGAACTGAACAGTTGTGTACTGTGGCTGTGTGGACATAGCTTGTAATTAGTCTATAAAGCAGGGATGTCAAACTTATCTTGGAAGAAAGGGAAAAATTCTATGTTTAATTATTATCTGTGAGCTGGGATATAAATTCAGGCCTATACGCGCCACACAGTGCCAAGTGAAATGCCCACTGGTATCACTTAATGGTTTACACAGATATCTAGAGGAGCATATGGTCTTTGTGCAGTAACTAAATGTTCACTTACTATTATTTAGTGCCTTTTCTTGAATTGATCATATGCAACACCATTTAATGTTATAACTAACATTACCTGTTGTAAATACAGGGATTTTCCACTTTCAAAGTATAAAGGATTTTATTAAACATTTTTGACAGTGCAATCATATAATTTTCAAATATCTTTTTATATTAGGTTGCTGTTAATGATTCTTTGATGCCAGATAAGTATATAATCGATGAAAAATATGCCAACATAACAAAACTCAAGATTCTGAAGATCTCAGAGAAAGATGATAGATCATACTGGTGCCAAGCTGTATTTAAACTAGGAGAGAGCAAAGGGAAAGTATCCCTTAAAGTTCTCACCTATATGACACCACTCAAACCATTTCTTGCAATAGCTGCTGAAGTTATTATTTTAGTAGCCATTATTTTCCTGTATGAGATGTACTCCAAAAAGAAACAGAAGCATGCAGGTATGATCTCTTTGTTTGTTTTTTTAAGTAACACTTATTGCACTTTGTAATACTATAATCTGTTAGATACAGAGGCATACTCTACACACCGTTTCAATTTAAATTATAGTCAAGGACAAAATGTGGCTCCTAATTCTGCATGATAGTTGTCTATATATTTTTCTCTAAATGAAAATATCTTCTTTTGAGTATTAATCATTATTTCAGTTTTAATTTCCTAATATTTAGGGTCAAATTCATGTCCTAAATGCTTTTAGTAGGGACACAGGTGCCTATATAGGGTCTAATCCAACCTTACTCACACAAGTAAAATTAGCAGATAAGGATTTCAACGATTGATTTTAAATGCTCCCAGAACAGTGAGTGCACAAACACTCACAGGCACTGATGGAGATTACTCATGTCAAGAATATTATAGTGGAGAGGGGGAAGGTAGCAATGTATTAAAACAAAATGCATTGATCGCAGCCCCTGTGCACAAATATCCCTTTCAGATATCCATTCTGTGATATGAACTGGGACAGACCTGCAGAGTGTGATCTCAGTGGATTTTGGAATAGGATGCTTAAGTTGAATTCCATAGTTTAGTGGTGACTTTTTAGGCATTTGCATAACCTGAGGGCTGAATTTATCCCCAGGGTCTGAAAAGTTAAAAGCACGTATATGTGACTCAAACTGCCATGTGTTCAGGACAACTGATGGGATGTAACTTAAAAGTCACTTCTGTACAGAGAAAAAGCTCAATGCTCAGTTTTATAAACTGTTGGAGATTCCCCAAACTTTCCTAAAATGAGAAGTCTGTAGGAAATTCAACAGCTTAATCTTAGGCAGGATACAGGAAGGAATTTTGAACAAAAGGGAGAATAGTAAAATTGTACTTCAGCTGTGTATCTTGTATGCCGATTAGTATAGAATTTCCTTGTTTACTGTTTTACTGATTCTTTTATATGTTAGACAATTAATTTATTATAAAAATGAAGTGAAACAGTTTTCAGTGTCAAATAACTTCTTAACAGTAAACACATAATATAATAACATACAGTTTTCTTTGTCCCACAGAAGATGAAAAAGAATTTGAACAAATTGAGCAACTGTAAGTAGTGACTAATATTTTTACAATACTTAGACTGTACTAACATTTAATGGAATATTAAATAACTTTGAAACTAGGTAACTTAGAGCCAAGAAATATATATTGCTCTTAACATAAGATATTGTAAGGTATAAGTATGAATGCCAAAGTATTGTTTTAATTTCATTTCCTAATACATCCCTAGCTCCCAGTTCTCTGTAAGTCCAGCATTTGTAAAATGCTGCCATCTTCCCTCTTATATATTTTGTTGGGTTTTTTTTTTGGTGGTAGGGGGTGTTTTCATTTATTGTTTATCACAGAATCGACCTGGTAGAATGGCCTGATACTGTTCCCATCAAAGATTATTCAGGGTGAGGGAGATAATTCTCAGATAGAAAACTCGTCCAGAATGTTTCCGTCCATTCACTTGTACTGTGTTTCTAGTTTAGTCTGCATTATGGGACACACAAGGCTCTTCTGTATATAGTACATGAAAGACCCTTCATACAGTAGAACTGGTGTGGGTAGGTTTTGTGGTGGGGGGATGGGGTGGTGATGATTTGGGGAGCTTTTATTGGGAGTTAAGATCACCATGCCACCATGGTAGAGGATTTTTAGGGAAGGTCATGGGCAGGAGCTGAGGTTATGAAGCTAGTTCGATGCACTAGCCAATTTCCCATCCATGCAGTGTAGCAGAGTACACCAGCCACAAGAAGTACTGCAACACTGTGACTGAAGAAGTAGGTGGGAGGCAGCTCGGCTGCTGCTCTGTAGCTTATGGGTGAATTCCTTCTCCCAGAGGGTTATGGAACTCTGGATGTACAGTAAAGACAAGCTTTAGCCTTCTTTGATACCCATGCTTATACCAGGATTAATGTACTAGTTTATTGAAATAAACTATAATTACCTTAAAAAGCACAATAACTTTCCCCAAACTCCTCCACTGGCTTCCCATTTATTTAAAGATCCTATTCAAAAGTATTCTTCCTTTCATGGAGTTGCTCTAGGCTCCCATGAACTTTGTTTTTCTCTACTCCACTCTTCGCTCCTTCCATTCATCAAGAGCTTGGTCTCCTCTTTGTCCTTCTATATGATGTCCACACTGCTGATGCAAGCGCCTTTTCCTCTACCTCTCCTACCATCTGGAGCAGTCTCCTGCTCATCCCCCTCCCACACATTTCCAAAGGCAGCTAAAAATATAGTATTTTCTTCCTTGATTATACCTCTTAGTTCCTCTTTAGTGCTGCTGTTATTTATTTAACTCTGTAATTATGTTGATTACTCTGGAAAGTGTTTTGGGATACCAAGGGTATGTCTTATGTTGAGGATTGAGTAGCTGTGTTAGCTTTACATTGCTGTACTTTCATCACAAACAATCCAACTGAAACTGGGATTCATTGTTTTTAAAAGAGAAAAAAATAAGTTCTTACTCGTAGTATATAAAATGCACATTATTTTCACTGGAAAGCCTGCAAAGTCTCCTTTGAAGCCATTTGATCTTTATTGAATACATTATTTATCTACAAGGTTGGAGTTCTATCCTACTGGATAAATACACAGTTAAGGTGTTTTTATAGTGTGTACTGTTTGTGTGATTGCTAAAGCTCTCTGGTATTAAATTAAGTAGCTATATATTAGTAGCTGTTTAAAGCAAAGAGTTATGTAGCAGATGGCCTGGAATTTTTCCTTTGGAGCCATTCCATCAGAGTCTAACTTTTTGTGATGTGTGTTGCTGTCCTGAATCCTTATGGTTGGTGTCATAAATAATAGTCTCATCAAAAAAGTGTATTGCAAGGGGGACTGGATGGTTCAGGTGTAAGTAATGGGAGAAGTAGAACTTTTTGTCTACACTAGTTAAATCTAGCCCAGGTCTGAGTTGACCAACAGCAGTTAGCTGTATAATAGATGTAGGCACTGTAAGGGGAGACTACATGAAATGAAATGATAGTTTTAGTCCTTTTCCTGCTGGACAAGTGTCCATCACACAAAAACCACATTAACAATTGGTGCTAATGTGCCCCTTTTTAGCACAGTCATCAGAGAGAGGCTAAGGATTGAATGCTATGGAGCCTAAACTACACTCTCGTCCTTAGGTGGTCCCTCCAGAATGGGTTGCGCATATTGGAATCATATTTTCATTGCCTGTAGTGTAACCATGTTTTTAACAGATAGGACTGGATTCCAGGACTGCCTCTTTGACATTCTTCATAAGAACAGATTTCACTCCCAACTTCAAAAAGAACAAGGGATTTTAAAAACCTTTAGAAAATAGCCACTGAGTAGATTCAGTCCTGTAGCTAGACAAAAACCTTCTTGATTTTCCAGAGTAACAACTGAAGGATTGGGCCCTATATTATTAATATTTAAAAGCTTAACATTTTGGCCCTTTTTAAGCCAAAATACCAGAAACTGATGAACCATACTATACACTGTTTCCTCAGTTTTTGGTGAACTGATGAACCATACTGAACACTTGCAAAATAATTTAATAATAATAAAATCAGTATCTTTCTTATGTTTTGTTTACAGAAGTGTAATTTTAAGTGTGTTTTTATTATACCTCCACTTGGAAACAACACCCTATATCCTGATTTTCAGCACAAAATGAATTTATACTACTGATTTATTGTAGTAGGAACACTGGCACAACCTATTAAAAAAACATTGTAAATTTTTCACTGTAATAATCCTTTCCAAGGGTTTTATGGCTTCAGGAAATGAATGCAGAAAGCATTGTATGGTTAGGCTAGTCACTACCTGATTGGTAAAGGTCTCTGAATAGGTTATTTTGCTATAATAATATTTTAATATAAAATACATATTTGTTCTTTTCCTTTTTCTCATGCCTTCAAGTAATATCACAGTGGAAAAATGTAAAATGCTTTTAGTGCATGCTAGGTAATTAAATCATTGGATTGGGATGAACACTATGATTTTTATTATACAGTCTATGCATGTTAAAAGCTTATTTTGGGTTTTGGATTTAAACTTGTTTCTTTCTTCAGTAAATCAGAAGATAGCAATGGTGTAGAAAATAGCACTACCAGGCACCGAAAAGTTTAAGTCAGTTCCTAAAGGAAGGTAAGTAAAAGAGAAGATATATTAGAGACTTACTAGGCTCTTTATGAGCAGAATATTTCAAAGGACAAAAAAAAATCTTTCTACTGTCCTTATCTAGTACATTTTCAGTATACATTATGTGGGAGTGGCACAGAACTGGAACAAATAATATGTACACCTCATTCATGACTGAAGGGCCCTTTGTATTTAACTCAGAAATCAAGTTCAGTGCTGTTTTCAGAGCTATATTTTAATTCATTATTATTATCTTCATCATTACCATCATAATTACTTTACTACATCTCCATAACACTGTAAATTTGCACAGCACTTTTAAAAAAATGGGGCCCAAACATGAAAAACCCTAATCATGTGAGTAGTCCTTAAATATACCAACAGTCCCATTAAAGTCAGTGTGACAGCTCACTTGTATAAGGACTACTCATATAACTAAGAGTTTGCAGGATTAGGCCCCAAAACAATAGGAGTAGATAGCACAGTGAGGGTAGGGAGTGAAGGAGTCAAGGATAGTGGGAAGGGCAGAGTTCAAAGTAGGTGACATGGCATCAGCAAAAGGGAGCAAAGACAGAGAGGGAGGTAGAGGACCATGAGCAACAGAGAAGAGAGAGAAGTAACAAATTGGTCATTGTGAAAGAAGTGAGTGACAGAAGGGGTAGATGAGAATGCTGAAGGAGTGCAAGTGGTGGTGGTGAGAAAGAGAGGAAATTCAGAGACGGGTTCAACCTTCCTGATTCTTTGCTCCAATCACAGTCCTGGCACAGACTACTTTAACTTGTGCCGACTGGCAATCTTTCCCAATGGATTGTCTGACAGCTGAGGACAATAGTGTGCACTTAGCTACTCCCCCTATTCACCCTTCCTGGAACTTGACGTGTCGTCTTTGACATGGGACATTGGCATTCAAGGTGGCTCCCCTGGCTTTACATTCACTGGCTCTTCCCCCATAATCGAGGACTTGTGGAAGGCTTCCACCCCCTTTGCATTTGAGGACTGGGAAGTGAGTCCCACATGAAGAGAGTGACCAGATCAGAATGAGATTAAAGGTACAATTTTCAAAAGTGCCTAACTGATTTAGGATTCTAAGTCCCCCACTGACTTTCAATGAAACATAGACTCCTAAGGGCCTTGGAAATAGGACTTAGGCACTTCTAAATGTTTTTTACCCCAAATCCAACACTGAGTCAAAATGAAGTTTGAGATCAAATAAAGAAATTAGAGAATGTAAACTGCAGGCATAAAACAATTAATAGAATGCATCTGTGTCAGTAAACAATAATATGTATGTTCTGTTTAATTCAGGAGACTTTAAACCAACAAAAAGGAAATATCATTTGACCATCACAAAACGACAGGAAGATGTACCTGGCTATGCATTTCAAATATCTACAATGCTTCTAATTAGAGCTCATTAGACTTGTAACAAAAATAATGAAGATCTCCTATTCTGCTTTTAAACTATAAACATGAAACTGCCTCTTTGCCAAATAGTTATTCTATAAAGACTATATTGTATCCTGACATTATACATATGTACTCTCAAATGTCTGTTGTTGTGTTTGTGTCTCCTTACTGGTAAAAGTCAATCTTTATGCTACTGAGACTTTCTGGCCTCAGTCCAATTGGTTAAGAAGATTAACCTGTATAATATTTGCGTCCTACATTGGGCCTGATCCCGCATTCATAGATCACCCAACACTTTAGTGATTTCACAGAGTGAGCAGATGATGCAAGATAAGAATCACTATAAGCTGACAGTAAATTTTACAATGTAAGTTCAGATTCACAACGTCTTAGAGAAAATATCTTTTACTGGTAGACAAAGCAAATACAACACACAAAGCCATTTTTTACACCAAAGGAATAATCAAAGAGGGACCTTTATCATATTTTCCACACAATATTAAGGGTTTTATCATTTCCTATGAAGATTCTTAAACCCAAATTTGATTAGCATCATTTGCAATTAGGAAGAAATAGATGGTGAACTCTGGAAATTTAAGATGATGCACATTGCCTTAAGATTTCCTGGCCTAACAAAGAGCCATTTTTTGTACAATAATGTGACATTTTGTACTTTATAAATTATTAAACAAACGAATAAATAAGCTTGACATTAAAAGGTCCTAGCATTGATTTATATATCAAGAGAATTCCCTTACTAGGCAACCTCATGTTTTGACAAAATATCATCACATGTAATGAGTTCAGTTCTGTTCTATCTTTACTAGAAGACAGCGCACCTGAAGTGACCATTTTTGGCCATCCTTTTAGTGGACACTTAAGACAGATTTGTATTGCAAATTTACATATTGCCTTTCATTCCAAAGAATCCCAAAGTGCTATTTTAGGGCAGGAAGTGAATGAAAATAAATAATCTGAAATAAAATAAAAATAACCTGTTACCAATTTAAAATCCAGGGAGAATGTTGTCTACGTGGAATGTAATTAAACAAACTTGAATGTAACCAGAACATTTGGGTTAATGTCCCTACTCTTACGCAAATTGCCATAAAATCTTCAATGACCACAAATTGAGAGGGCTCCACTCTTAGTTCTTATCCAAAAGACAGCATTTCCAGGAGCACTGTTATATGTACCTCTGTGTTGTAGCATCCTTGACTATTCTTTGGTAGAGTCCCATCCAAGTACAGAACAGGTTTAATTCCGCTTAACTCTTGAGATTTGGCAGGATCTACTCCTGGGGAAATTCTGTGCCGCTGTGTACGCGCAGAATTCATGTCCCCTGCAGATTTCCCCCCCACAGAAAATAGATTCTGCCAGGGAGACATTGCAGTTACACCTTTTGCCCTCAAGGGGCTGCTGTGCCACCATAAGAAAGGGCAGCCAGCTGAGGGCCAGAGCAGCCAGCCATGGAGATGGAGGGGGCAGTGGCTGCCTTCCTCACAGCACCCTGCCCAGAGGGCTATCTCAGAAGGCACAGGATATGTGGGGGACAAACAGAGCAGGGCACATGGGGCTGTTGGAGGGAGATCACATAGACTGGTGTTCAGAAGGTTTAGTGGGGGGAACAGACTGGGGTGGGGGCACAGGAGCTAGTGGGGTGACAGTATTGAGCCAGGGGTTGAATGGGATTGGGGGTTGCCGGGACACATGAGGTCAGGTGGGGTGCAGGGACACATGGGGACTGGGGCAGATGAGCCTGCCTGAATGGGAAAGGCTAGGGGTTAGCCAGGATCTGCATGGGGGAGACATCCCAGCCCCTAACAATCCCCCCCTCCAAAAAATACAAACAAGAACCTTGTTCCATACTTCTCCCATCCACACCCAACAACCCTCCAGATTCACTCCCAGGCTCCTTCCCAGCAATTATTTCCCTCTCCCTCAGCTCCTTGGTTATCCCTGACTCCCCCAAGCTTTTGCAATATGTTTCTGTATAGTAATTTAAATGAATTATTACTCAGAGTTCTGTACTGATATGTCAAGTAAGGTATCTATTTGTCAAAAAACATTTCCTGAATCTTTTTTGTTGTCTGTATTGTTACAAACATACTTGCTAGTTAGTATTTTGAAATAAATTACCAAAATAATTGAAACTTGGTGATTATATTGTATTATTTTGACAAATAAAATATGCAGGATTTTTCAGAATTTGAAACTATTGTGCACAGAATTTTTATTTTTTTGGTGCAGAATTCCCCTGGGAATAAGGAGCACAGCACAAAGTGGTATGGCTGCAGATAGCACTATTATATAGCATTGCCATTATGGCTTATGGTATTATCATAGAACAGCTGAGAGTCGTGGCAGTTTAATTTTAAAGTGTGCTAGTTAATTATAGTATGTACTCAGTAAATAAAAAACGTACAAGCTATATAATCAACTACTTTTCTATTGCAAGCTCCTGGTTTTTATTCCACAGAAAATTTAAGAATCCCTTGTTTATACCAAGGGAACATTGTGCATGTTATTTTTCTCCTTCATTTGAAAACAATCATCAAAAACCATTCCCTCTTTGTCCTGATTGTATATTTTAAATAAAATAATAATTTAAGCAAACACAGATAATTATGTGCAAGTTTCCTGTTGCAGGAGAAAACAAAAGCATCTCTTAAAATCTTAAATTGCACAGCCCAAAATGGCCTTTTGTCATTTTGCCCTCGAGAGGGAGAAGGAGAAAAGAAACCACATTAAAACACACCAGGCAGAGAATTGGAAGGGAATAAAACTTCATTTACAATCTTCCTGGGTCTGGAAATTGTAGCTGCTGATTGTATTGTGGGTTGTTGGAAATCGATATCCAGTCTGACCTGTTTTTAAATGAAACTAAAGAATATGAGTTTAATGATTTGTAGCCTAACCAGCACACATTTAAAAGCCTAAATAAAAGCAATGAGCAGAACAGAAGTTTGAAATACTTGGATAAAGATCATTGATAAAGATTTCCCTAGTCCAGATACTGTGCTTAATTATACTCAGCCTCAAACTTTCTGTGTGCTGCACATCAAACCAAAAGCAAAACTTAATTATAGGTTTTTACATGAAATTTTATCATGGTCAGATTTGCATTTATTGTTAGAACAAGTAAACATATATGCAACTTGAGAAAAAAAAAAGAAAATACTTGACTTGCTTCTTGTATATTAATCATCTGAAAATATAACATTCTAAGATTATGGCTTTTTTGTAGAAAGCATAGTAACTAAAAAGTATGATTAATTAAGAAGCTTTGTATTAGATGCTGTATAATGCAGACTGAATATATTTTTTGCAACAAAATAGTGGCATGGATAATATTCTGATAAAGAAAATATCTGAAAAAGCCATTTGTTAGAGATAAGGACAGTTTATTCATGATGATAAACTGTTCTACACAGGGCCTAGTCCTGCGTTGCTGGTGCATTCGAAAGTCACCTTGAAGTTAAGGGGTGAAATCCTGGCCCCCCACGAAAGTCAATATGATTTTGCCATTGACTTTGACTTCAGTAAGGCTAGGAGTGCACTCCAAGAAGTGGAGACTCTGGTCCATTGTGTCTATTGCGTCTATGATATATGTTAATACTATACAGTGTTAATGTAATACTACAAATACAATACAATAAATGCCAAGTAATGCATATTGGAAAACATAATCTCAACTATACATATAAAATTATCTAAATTAGCTGTTACCACTCAAGAAAGAGATCTTGGAGTCACTGTGGATACATCTCTGAAAACATTGATTCAATGTGCAGCAGCAGTCAAAAAAGCGAACAAAATGTTGGGAATCATTAAGAAAGGGATAGATAATAAGACAGAAAATATCATATTGCCTCTATAAATCCATGATATGCCCACATCTTGAATACTGCATGTAGATGTGGTCACCATATCTCAAAAAAGATATATTGGAATTGGAAACAGTTCAGAAAAGGGCAACAAAAATTATTAGGGGTATGGAACGGCTGCCATATAAGGAGAGAAATAAAACTGGGACTTTTCAGCTTGGAAAAGAGACGACTAAGGGGGGATATGATAGAGGTCTATAAAATCATGACAGGTTGGAGAAAGTAAATAAGGAACTGTTATTTACTCCTTCTCATAACACAAGAACTAGAGGTCACCAAATGAAATTAATAGGCAGCAGGTTTAAAACAAACAAAAGGAAGTATTTTTTCACACAATGCCCAGTCAACCTGTGGAACTCCTTGCCAGAGGATGTTGTGAAGGCCAAGACTATAACATGGTTAAAAAAACAACTAGATAAATTCATGGAGGATAGGTCCACCAATGGCTATTAGCCAGGATAGGCAGGGATGGTGTCCCTAGCTTCTGTTTGCCAGGAATGGGCAACAAGGTATGGATCACTTGATTATTACCTGTTCTGTTCATTCTCTCTGGGGCACCTGGCATTAGCCACTGTTAGAAGACAGGATACTGGGCTCGATGAACCTTTGGTCTAACCCAGTATAGCCGTTCTTATGTTCTTATACTCTTCTCTTGACACTGGCTTGTAATTCCCAAACTAACATTAGTGGGAGTCATGTGCTCCTAGAGAAGAATATAAAAGAAGTTTTTCTTCTTTTAAATAGTAGCTTTCACATATTGCTGTATAATTACATGCTGTTTCTCCAAGACAGTCAAAGCACAACAACCAAACATGAAGACTTTGCTTTATACAGTTGCAAGTGTCCTTATAAAGAGTGCATCCAGGCAAGACAATTTAAGACAGTACTAGAAGGAGAGGTTTAAGGTGAACAGTTACATTGTGTGTCTAGTATTCACTTTGCCATCAGTGACAGCCCTCTAAATTTTCACATTAGACATAATTAGTGTATTCTGAATATAAATAAATAAAAGTATTTACACTAATGGTGGATTCTGAATTTGAACCATGGAGCTTTAGTCTGAAATTTGTTAAGGCCAATGGAAATTTCATGGTTAAAGCATAAATACCACACTTTATAGTTGTGACAGTGCATCAGGGAAAAGAGACTGGGAGACAAGATAATGCAAAATTACTGAACAAAAACAGTAATATTTTATAGCGTGTTTTCACTATATTTTAGAACAGCCTGCACTTTAGAAAATACCTAGGCATGTTTAAAAGATGGTGGTGATGGCAACTGTGAGTAAGAACCCAAAGAATAATACCGTTTACATTTATTTTCCCCCCAAGTGAGGATGCCTGTTCATTACAACTGCTGTTATAGCATCACCTAACTTTACAATTACTAGGCCAAATCCTGAAAAGGACTGAGCACCTGCAATCCTGTTGACTTCACTGAGAGTACAGCACCTCATAGGATTGTGTCTCAGATGCTCAGCACACCTCAGGATGTGATCCATTATCAAGAAAGGACAATGCAGTTATGAGTAACTGGGCTTCCCATCTCACAGAATCTCCAGAGTAATTGGAGTCTCTAGTGTCCAACCACCTGTAGCGGGGCAGTCACCCCACTCCGGCCCTGAAAGAGTTAAAAGCCAGCCCTCGGAGAGGGCTGGGGCTGAGAGCCAATAAGAATAGGCTGACTGGGAAGGCAGCCACAGCTGGGGCCACGCCCATTTATGCTACAGCTGGCTCTATAAAAGGGCTGTGAGCCAAGAGCAGAGTCACTCTCTCTCTAGCTCTTGAGAGGAGGACCTAACTGTCTGGGAGAGAAGGGTACTTGGGACAGAGCAGTGCTGGGGAAAGGGAGGAGGAGCTGGGGTGCTCCAGCCTGGCAAACCCCCAGGCTGCGGGCCTGGTCAAAGGTATTGGGGTTGCAAAGGTGTAGCCTGGGAATAGGCAAAGACAGCAGGTCCTACCCCATTGCCAATGATGAGTGGTTTACAGACTGCAGTCTGCCCCAGTGAGTGGGGGCTAGATAATGACACAACATGGAACAGCCAGCATGGATTCACCAAGGGAAGGTCATGCCTGACTAATCTAATCGCCTTTTATGATGAGATTACTGGTTCTGTGGATGAAGGGAAAGCAGTGGATGTATTGTTTCTTGACTTTAGCAAAGCTTTCGACACGGTCTCCCACAGTATTCTTGTCAGCAAGTTAAGGAAGTATGGGCTGGATGAATGCACTATAAGGTGGGTAGAAAGCTGGCTAGATTGTTGAGCTCAATGGGTAGTGATCAATGGCTCCATGTCTAGTTGGTAGCCGGTATCAAGTGGAGTACCCCAAGGGTCGGTCCTGGGGCCAGTTTTGTTCAATATCTCCATAAATGATCTGGAGGATGGTGTGGATTGCACTCTCAGCAAATTTGCGGATGATACTAAACTGGGAGGAGTGGTAGATACGCTGGAGGGGAGGGATAGGATACAGAAGGACCTAGACAAATTGGAGGATTGGGCCAAAAGAAATCTGATGAGGTTCAATAAGGATAAGTGCAGGGTCCTGCACTGAGGACGGAAGAACGCAATGCACAGCTACAGACTAGGGACCGAATGGCTAGGCAGCAGTTCTGCGGAAAAGGACCTAGGGGTGACAGTGGACGAGAAGCTGGATATGAGTCAGCAGTGTGCCCTTGTTGCCAAGAAGGCCAATGGCATTTTGGGATGTATAAGTAGGGGCATAGCGAGCAGATCGAGGGACGTGATCGTTCCCCTCTATTCGACATTGGTGAGGCCTCATCTGGAGTACTGTGTCCAGTTTTGGGCCCCACACTTCAAGAAGGATGTAGATAAATTGGAGAGAGTCCAGCGAAGGGCAACAAAAATGATTAGGGGACTGGAACACATGAGTTATGAGGAGAGGCTGAGGGAGCTGGGATTGTTTAGCCTGCAGAAGAGAAGAATGAGGGGGGATTTGATAGCTGCTTTCAACTACCTGAAAGGGGGTTCCAAAGAGGATGGCTCTAGACTGTTCTCAATGGTAGCAGATGACAGAACGAGGAGTAATGGTCTCAAGTTGCAGTGGGGGAGGTTTAGATTGGATATTAGGAAAAACTTTTTCACTAAGAGGGTGGTGAAACACTGGAATGCGTTACCTAGGGAGGTGGTAGAATCTCCTTCCTTAGAGGTTTTTAAGGTCAGGCTTGACAAAGCCCTGGCTGGGATGATTTAACTGGGAATTGGTCCTGCTTCGAGCAGGGGGTTGGACTAGATGACCTTCTGGGGTCCCTTCCAACCCTGATATTCTATGATTCTATGATTCTATGAATGACTGGTAGTAGCCACTGAGGCAAGGTGGGTTTAGAGGGTGGAGGTTCCCCCTGGGAGGGGAGACCCATAGTGTGGGGGTACTGCAGGGGCACAACACCAGGGTAAGGGGCACCGGGGTCCGGGAGTGACATGGGGGCCCTAAGGCAGGTGAGTCACTGGCCTGCAGAGGGTGCTCTGGGCTGGAAGACCTAATTCCCAGGATAAGCAGCAGGAGGCACTGTGGCAGTAAGTCTCACTTTGCTACACCACCTCACAGTTTCTGGTCCACTATAATCTGACATTGTAGTACCACCACAGAATGTAGAATAGTTGCTATAGGCAAAAGATCATGATGTATTTGTTCTGTGAATCAGAAAACCAAGATAGGCAACTGGATATTCCATGAGAAAGTATAACCCAATTTCTATATGCACAAAACAGTTACTTATGTATACCTTTTTAACATGCAAATGTAGATTTAGTCAGGACAATTTAGATCACCAGTTTTGAAATTTTGACCCTGAAAAACCCATCAAGAACAAAAATCCTATGAAAATAATACTAAGATCTAGTTCCAGTAATGAAGGGAAGCAATACAGAGTCAAAGCCAAATCAATCCTTAAACCAATTTCCCTTAAAACACAACATACACCTAGTTCTAGTTGCAGGCATTTAATTCTTCAGATCCTTTGGCTTGGAGCTAGCTGTAATAGTTGACATGTATTTATGGGCTGGCTGTGGCTACTTAGTGTTTAACACATCTTGCGCTCTAAGGCTAAACCTTGCTTATCTTACTCACAGGAGATGTTCTGTTGCCCCCTCTCCAATCAGCAATCCCTCAAATATTTCCCCCAAGAGCAGTGGTTCTCAACTGTGGTCCACCACTTGTGCAGGGAAAGCCCCTGGCAGGCCAGGCCGGTTTGTTTACAGTTCGCGGTTCGCGGCTCCAGGCCAATGGGGGCTGCGGGAAAGGCAGCCAACACATCCCTCGGCCCGTGCCGCTTCCCGCAGCCCCCATTGGCCTGGAGCGGCGAACCGCGGCCAGTGGGAGCCACGATCGGCTGAACCTGCGGACGTGGCAGGTAAACAAACCGGCCTGGCCTGCCGGGGCTTACCCTACACAAGCGGTGGACCACAGTTAAGAACCACTGATTTAGAGAATGGTAGGTGTATCTGGCTTTCACGCTCCCTCTTTAAACTGTCTTGCAAAACTTCCTTATTTGCTTCTCCTGTTCGCTAGCTCCTCTGGTTACTTAGGAGCTGGCTTTTTAAACTCCCATTTTCCCTGAATAGCCCTGCCCCCCCCTCCAGGGATCCTAAAGGAATTAGGGTTCAAAGGATGGCAGGCTAGAGCCTCATTAGGAAGCTCTCAGCCTTGCCTAGCAGGCCACTAAACTCAGCATACAGCCCCCCAAACAGACCACACTGTAAACTTCAATCAAGAAGGCACAGAGCAAGCATGCAAGAATCAATCAAACAAACTACCAGGCCATGGCTCTTATGTTCTATTATTGTATATTGTTTTTGAGAAGACTCTATTACACGTTGAGCACAAGGAATGCATCCCATTTCATCTGATCATTTCACAACTGCCCAGTCACAGTTCTAGGCAACACAGCCATAGAGCATTAGTCACATCTGCACACTCATGCAGCCTATGTTATGAGACAATGTAGCTGCATGGTAGAAACTGACAAGCTACATTGCCTGCTCTCAAAGTAAGTGTACATACAATAACTATTGTTACTATCTCTGCACTGTTTCTTTATACTTGGTTTGAGAGCTACCACATAGTGTCTACCTGTAGATGGCAGCATTTACAATTCAAAAAGTTACCTAGAAGTTTCTCAAAAACCCATAGGTATGTTCAGATGGGATTTAATAATTCTGTGTGAGGTGACCGACTGTTTTCTTTATTGCAGGCTTAAAAGTGGATTTTCCATGGGACTTTCTTAGTATCCTTTATTTCTCTTCTTTCCCAACAACAACATGGTAACAGCTCAGTCCTATAATATGTCCAGAGCCAAATCCTGTTTGCCTTATTTACCCAAATAGTCTCACTGATCTGAAGCCACTAATATCCTGCAAACAGTAGCAAGGGTCACCAGAATCCTCTTCTAGGCAGCCCCTTCAGCTGTTTTCCCCTGGCACAGGGAGAGAGACAGATGCTTGAAAAGGGAAGTAGTGTACTCTGAGCCCAGTGGGCCTCCACCACCAGATGAATTCCTTATCCCCATGGGAAAAGAGAGGGTAAAGAATAACCTTTTCTTGGTCTTTGGGGGAGAAGAAAAAAGAACCCCTAGGGCTCCTAGATAGGACCATGAAGGGATATCCTTGTTGCTACAAGCTCCTGCTTCCCTTCCACTGAACCGTGGGGTAAGGAGGGAAGAACTCTTGTCCTGGTTTATTAAGCATGTAGGTTTGATGCCTGTGAGAGTTTGGGGTGAGCAACTGTGAGGATGAGCACATGGGTATTTGGGGATTGACTGAAGGGAATTGGAGGGAGGGGGAGTGGTGGTAGGGGTAATTGATTGTGTGAGGTGAATGCTTGGGGGGGAGTGATAGGATAACAGTGGTTGGGGGGAGGAGGGATAAGGTGTCGTGCTCAGTATTCTCCAGCAACTGAACAACATCGCTGGGCCCTGATGTTGGCCTCTTCTGCCTGCTGTCCCTCCCACAACAGCTGCCTCACATGAGATTGTCTACTGGGGTAAATACAAATACAAACAAAAAGCTGTACTGATTGCTGGACGATTAAAATAATAATAAAAATGCCCCCCTGCTGAAACCACTGTTTAATCTCCCCAGGGTCTAGTATTGGTTGCTGATTTTAGTGTTTTGTGAGTAGGTGGTAGAGGTGGCCTGTGATTTACAGAAGATCCAACTAGATGACCTGGTGGTCCCTTCTGGCCTTAATTCTATGAATCTACATTAAAAATGGAGATGAGGGGAAGATGGCAAGAGAGTCGAAGCCGGTCATTTTATATTTTGTCCTGACCGCTGTAAACTTGCCCTGAACCCTGTATTCTGCTCAGACAGCTGAAATAATACTATGTGATTACCAAGCGGTGCAACACAGCTCAAATTTCAACTATGAAAGCCATAGTCTTGAAGAAATATGTAACAAAGTCACTGAATAATTTAGAGTAATGAATAGTGTACACTCAAGAAAATACAGATCTGCCCATAGATGTTCCACAAAAGCAATAAAGGGAAAATTCATCTCACTATTTGTTACAAATTATTCAAACAGCTCTACCTATTAAATATCTGACTCCCGAGTTCTTCACTGGGTAATGCAGCACATGATATCATATGTACCACAACTAAACAATCATCTCAGGCTTTCAGTAAACAACAACCAAAGGTCTGCTGTTTGAGGTGGGCTCACAAGGGTGCCATTTACACTCGCACAACTATGCATCAGTCTTAGAAGGGTATTTTGCATGCAATCAGGTGACAGGGAAAATACAGAGCACATTTGACAGCTGGAAGCTGAAACATATCAGCTTCTATTAAGCACACATGTAAATATTGATTCATATTCAAGGCTAGAGTTGAACCAGTTTGTCTGAGCTGCAGCCACTTGGTCTTGACCACTTCTTTGAGGTGTATACAACTGAGGTGAAAACATTCCCTCAGCTAGATATGCAACACTAAGATCTACCTAAAGGAGGACTTGTGGCACTTTAGAGACTAACAAATTTATTTGAGCATAAGCTTTCGTGAGCTACAGCTCACTTCATCGGATGCATGTAGCTGTAGCTCACAAAAGCTTATACTCAAATAAATTTATTAGTCTCTAAGGTGCCACAAGTACTCCTTTTCTTTTTGTGAATACAAACTAACATGGCTGCTACTCTGAAACCTAAGATCTACCTGCCACTCATCTGCTCATGCACAGAGAGATGCAGATACAGCTAACAGTTGTAGGATCTTCCTAACAGTTCATTCTTTCAGATTTACTCTGTGACTTTCTATTTCCGTGTATGACTGGAACTACACCAGGGATAAGTAAGGCTAATTGACATCAGTAGGAACTCCACACTCTGAACAAGTGTAAGATGTGCAATAGAGGTACAAAAAACAGATCTGAGATGTCATGAAGACACACATTTGGAATATCATGTGCTGTTCTGCATTTCTTTATCAAATAAATATATAATAAAAATGAAAAAGGAAGTGCTGGGGGATGCTAAAACAGGAGAGGGACTCAAGGATCTTAGTTATTCCGAAAGAGAAGATTAATGGGGTCTATATTCTTTAGAGCTCTTTTATTACTAGTGATAATATAGTGATGAAGACAGAGCCTCACTGAGGCGCACATGGATCTGAGGGGGAAAAAAAAGATGATATTTAAAGTAATGCCAGGTACAAACAAACCAGAAATATGGCAGCTTAAGTTAAGGGCATTCAAGGAATTTGGAAACAAATTCTTTCCACGGAGCTCAGAAAAAGAAGTAAACTGCCAATGGCAGCAGTGCAGTAAATACTATACATTGTACAAAGCTTGTAGTTTAATCCCTTGATGACATAATATTTATGGATGAAGGGTCTGGTGCAGAATTAATCTTTATTAAGGCCAACATTTTTAACCTCAGGAGCCTAATGTTAAATTTACATATGGGGGACCTAAGTAAATGGCCTGGTTTTCAGAGATGCTGAGCATCCACACGTCCCACTGAAGTCATCTGAAGGGATGATGCAGTGCACTTGTTCTCCTCGAGCACTGGGGAGAGATTGTGCTCCTTGAAGATTACATTTTTCTGATGGTGGTGTGACTCCCAAGGCAAGCTATGGACACAGTTTGGCCCACAGCTGGGTCATGACATGCTGCTGCACAATTAGGTTTTGCTGGTGCAGCGGTTTGATCAAATTTTGGGTTTTGTTGTGGGTCCAAAGGGCCACACAAGTCACTGCCCCCATGGATATACATGATGTATCTATGGAATTAGAGAAATACTTGGAAGAAGGCAATCCTGTAAGATACACCAACTCAAACAAGTGGGATGTACCTAGATGTTCTTCCCAGCCTCTTTCCATCCTTTAATATATATATATACTGTAATTTATTAAAACTGATGTACTCTGACATAGTACGCTTCAGCAGAGATAAATAAGAGCATATCTGTCAGATCAGTTAGCCTTTGGAGGTAATGAAGCAGCAGGAAGGAGAGATTGTGAGATCTCTAGAGCAGGGGTGCAGGTAAAGGGAGTGGCCAAGCAGAAGGAAGGAGTGGGTGGATGGGTGAGTGTCTAGAGAAATGTCACGAGATTTTGTTGGCAATATCAGTCATGGTGGTAAATTCAGACAAACTTTATTCACACCCTCCTCAGTCCAGAGTAGTTCATTGAGGAACATAGGAATTGCAATGCTGAATCAGATCTGAGATCCATCTAGTCCAGTATCCTGCCTCTGACAGCGCCCAGCATTAGATGCTTTAGAAACAGGTGCAAGAACCTCCCACTAGACAGATGTGTGTATTCTGTGCCCCATATAGAGTTTATTCTGCTTTCTAATAGTTAGAGATCATTTTAAACCCTGAAGCATAGAAAGCATCTGGAGAAAAATCTTCCATGTGATAGACAATGGCACTTCTGAGTGGACCTAAACCTGCTGTGGGATGAAAATGAAACTAAGGCAAAGCAAACATAAGTACAAACAATATTTTGTAGATATAGTCGTAAATTGTTCACTCTATCCATTTATAACACCATTGCCTTGGGTTGGATTAAGCCTAAAAGTGGCCTAGTTCAACACTACAATGATTGAACTGAGACCTCATGGTAGTGAGATATTTGCTGCATGAAAATGTCATGATGCAAGGTTGAAATATTTTATCCTGAGGGCCAGCATTTCCAACCAAGGGTGGTTAAAGAAAGTCAAATAACCAGGTTACTAGAAAAGGAGTCAATGGTACCATTCAGGCGTAGCTTAGTCTAGCCTAGTGCAGGATACAGGCTAGTAATTATTTATATACTTTATTAAAGCATCAGCACTCTTACTTGTGGTAAACATAACTCGTCACCTTTGTTCACTTACTGGTTGGAAATGCTGGCCCTGAGGATAAAATGGTCTTTTAATGCTGACCCCCACCCCCTATGCCCACCCCCAAAGCACCTGTTTTGGTCTCCCCATTTAAAAAAACAAACAAACAAACAAACATTCCAAATACCATGAGGCTTCTCCTGGGCAGCCAACTTGCACTGCTCCCATTGCTCTTTTAACCCAACAGCGTCCAAGACAGCTGGAACGTTACGTATTTGGGCAAAACTCCAGTGATTTCCCCTGGCCAATGTGACCCAAAGAGAGAATTCTATAGAAGACAATCAGGCATTTAAAAATGTCGCTGTGATGGGTGTAAGCCCCATGCAGGCACCAAAATTCTTAAATGAGCCTGAGAGTGCAAGTAACCTTGCTGATTGTATCTGGGGAGAACATGGCCAGGTGAAGCAGATGGAATTAGCAAAGGAGTGAGAGATCATTTGAGAGGAAGAGACCCAAAGGAAAGAGGGAGGGAGTGCCCTTTCTCTGGGAAGGGATCTGATAGAAGGTTGGGAGGGTACAGAAGCAGACACTCTGTTCCTGAGGTGAGCCTGAAGGCTCTAGGAAGATCAGGAGCAGCTGAGGAATGATGGCCTGCATCTAGAGTGGGGCACAGGAGACTGCAGACAGATGTGAAGAAGTCACACAATAGCTGAGATTCACCTTAGTGAGAGGCTTGCTGATTGGGCTGAAGATTTACTTTTATATTTCTGTTGGACTGGTTAAAAAACTCTCTAACCTTGGAATGTGTGGAAACAAATTGTGATATGCCCAGAAGGTCAAGTCACGGGAAGAGGCAGACCAGCAGAGGATAAGAGTGGCTGGTGGCAGGAGGTACCAGATGGAGAGAGAGCCACTGTGCCACAAGGAGACATTCCACTACCTTTCTACAGTTACTTATAAAAAGAACCAGATCTTCTTCTTCCCAGTTCTGGGCCCTGGCACACCATGTAAATGGTTTCTTCTCATCCCTCTGAAACAGGAATTTACAAAGTGAACCTTGGATGCAGCAAACTTGTGTACTGGAAAACATACAGTCCAGACTCCTGGGGAAAGAGGTTTTTTGTTTTCATTTTTTAAATTATTCCTAACCAGTTGACTAAGTGATCTACCAGCTAGAAGTGGATAACTCCTTTGTGAGGTCAGTCAGGAAACTCTGAGGGGTTTCTCAGAATGTCTTTTAGACTACGAAAATTAAACAAAAAATAGGATCAGAGCGAGACCTTCACCAGATTTGCAAAATCATCATGAAGATTTGCTAGCTCAGGCCAAAATGCTACTCACCTGCCCTTTCCATGATGATGATGAAAAAGCTAATGAGATTATACTCACCTAATAAGAAGGTGACTAGAATTCTTCAAGGCTGCCCTAAAGTAAACAAGACATTCTGCAAATTAGGTAATTCCTGTTTAAATCATTTTTGTGTCTCAGTTTCCTTTTTATTACGAGAATATGTATCCTTTTGTAAACAGTGTGATTTTTTTTTGACTAGATACTTCACCCCACATGGAAGAAGAGTCTCTGACCAACCCCAGCAAAACTAAATGACTCCCATCAGCATCATCCTCTGTTCCTGAACCCAATGAAAGGCTAAGACAAAGAAAGAAAACAACACTGCTATCGTTACCAGCAGAGCCAGATCATTTGATAATCTAGGATCAGAGTTTGCAAAGTTTTACTTGCAAGCACAGCTCTGACGACCAAGATTGTCCCATGGACTCCAGGACAGGGATTCTTTCTTCATCTGTGTTTGTAGTACAATGGGGCCTCAATTCTGACTGAGGCCTTTTGATGCTACCATAATGTGAGTGTTTAATAACAATCATAACACAGGTTCAGGTGGAGTCACAGAAAATCTCTTCAAAGTCAAAACAGCCAAAAATCTAAGACAGGATATGTTCTAAGACAAGATAATATAAGGCCTTGTTAATACTACAAAATTAGGTCCATTTAACTGTGTCGGTCAGGGATGTGAAAAAGTTAAACTGACCTAAGTCCCTGTGTAGATAGCACGAGGTCAACAGAATTCTTCCATTGATCTAGCTACCACTTCTTGGGGAGGTGGATTACCTACACCAACGGGAGGGAATCTCCCGATGGCTCAGATAGCATCTACACTGAAGAACTACAGCGGCGCAGATGTGCTTCTGTAGTGTTAAGTGTAGATACACCCTAATAGGCAAGAGTTTGGCTAAGGGAGGGAAAAGAGAGATTACTGTTGAAGAGAACAGGACAGAAACGATTCCTGAAAGAAGTCACTGTTAGGAAAACAAATTAGATTTTAGTTCAGTGAGTCACTGATTATGGAAATTTCCCTTGAGTAGAGGTGTTTAGCTAGGAGGCCTGCTGTCTTTGAAGTCAATGGCAAAACTCCCATTGATTTAAATGGGACTGAGGCCCAGCATTTTATTATCTATACACATTTAAAAAGAATAGAAGTCAGTTTTCTTTTTCTAAAGCGATTCGTTTTGGTCATCTTGACCACTAACATTCCTATTTGTTCTAACTGTGAGCAGAAAAAACATGCCAATCTGTTTAAGTTTTCTCCTTTTGGTGGCCGTTGTTCAAGTGCAGGTACCTTGGAGTGAATCATCAATTTGAGATATTGGGTATCAGGTCACCTCAAGGATACTGGCAGCTTTCCAATATGGCTCTTCAAAAAGTTTCTGTAGACCTAAAAGAGTACAAGTCTGAGCCAAGCAACAAAAGAACCTGCAATTGAATTCCCTCTGCTCTCACCAGATTCCATTTGTCAGTGTCTGCAACAGTAGATGTCATTTCAATCAATGAGGTTTTTGTGGAGAGTTTCTGAAAATACAGGGCAATTCACTGGATAAGAAGTAATAAAGGAGAGTCGAACTGAATTATCCAAGGGCATATCAGATACTCAGCAAGTTAAAAGAAAAGAAGTACTTGTGGCACCTTAGAGACTCACAAATTTATTTGAGCATAAGCTTTTATCTCTAGGGTGCCACAAGTACTCCTTTTCTTTTTGTGGATACAGACTAACATGACTGCTACTCTGAAACCTATCAGCAAGTTAAGCTATCCACCAATTTCCAGATACTGTACTGTAGAAAGAAAAATGAAAGTTAGACTTTACTATCTAGGTGACATTACGCTGCATTGATTTGCATGCTAAGTCAAGTCTTCGTCTCATGCTGAGTACTTGTACATTAGAATCAGTTTGCATCCAACAAGATAACAGGAAGAGGAATATTAAGTAAAACCTGAACTAGCACATCGTATCAATTGTGATATATTTTTAGTTTGGTCCCATTTCCTGAATTTTTATAAAATGCCTTTTAAAGGTAAAAGCATTTGAAAAATAACAGTTTCACTTCTCAAATATTCACTTGTTTAATGCAATCTAATTCTAAATATAATCAAATATAGGGAATGGTAAAGTATTATAATTATCTGTCAGTGGAAGTGCTGAGATATCAGCATAAAGTAGTTAAAAGTCAAAAACAAAATTTTGGGGAAAAATGAAAAGAAAAGAAAAATAGAAGCAAGGATATCAATGGCTTATTCTGTTTGTTGTATAATTCCGAAAACTTCCTGTTTTTACCTTGTGTTACATTCCAGCTACAGAGAAAAATGTCTCGGTGCTGTGCAACTTGTCCTTTGACCAGAAGATGTCACTTTCTTACCATCATTTGCAAATCTAAGTTCAAAGATGAATTGCTAGTATTTTGGAAAAATAGTGGGGATATGAGCCCAGTTTTGTCACCTTTACTCATTGTAGCAACTCTTACTCACTAGAGGTGTGTTCAGGGATTATTCCTATGCATGAGGACTACATGCATCAGTAAGTGCTGCAGAATGGTATCCCTCATCGGTATGGGGCAGAGGGCATTCAGAATATAAGTGACAAAGTAATCTTTGAAAAATACTTCACCCCAAAGTCAACCAAGCAGCTGCATTGTGACATCACTGTTACAGGTACTGTACCATGAATTCAACTGGTACGTGGAGCTAGCACACAGTGACAGGTAAGGGGCTTTTTAAATGCAGATTATAAACTTTGCCCTAGGGTACTGAAGATGAGTAAACTTGTCTTCATTGTAATTCATATCCATTTCTTTCTCTGTTGTCATCCACTACCTAGAGCCCCTGTCCCTCTCTTCTGAGCAAAATATGGCCCCTCCATTCTTTCTTATCTCCTTGATACTGCTTCCAAACCAAGTTCTGGATCACCCTCAGCTATGCCAACTTCTCAGTTCCCTAACTCTGCCTTTCCTCCCCTGCCTAGACTGCTAGTCTCTCTTCCATACATTGATCTCCTCTGAGCTACATGTCAGCTTTATCCACTACTGAGCCTCAACTCTACTTGTTAGCCTCTTCCACGTTGCTGGTTTCCAACTTGACTGAATGGTAAGGAACCAGCCTGAGAGGCCAGTGGATCACACTGAGTGTGCAGGGGAGAAGAGAAGCAGCTTCTCATGAGTGGGAGAGAGTGGGATTAGTCTTCTCCAAGTAGGCAGAAAACCACCACCATCTCCAGCACAGTGCATTCAGAGGACCCCTTTGTATACTTAGGAAATGTATGAGCCAGATGCCAGGCAATAGTGAAAGGAGTACAACAGAACTTCCCTAATCTCTACCCTGTTAAATGCTCAGCAATAAAACTTCTAGGAGTGAATTTGCAGTTTGGTGCAGTGAGGGAACCCTTAAATAGCCTCAGGGGCTCAGAGTCTTTATGGGGCAGGAGACCATTAGAAGCTAGATATTAATAATTATTATTTAATTATTATGTGCATATTTATTAAGATCCCATGATTGTCATTTCTAGGTACTTTAAAAGGACATTGTCAACTTTCTATCTGAAACTTGTATGAACTACAAGTAGTTCTTAAAGTAACTATAACCAGTTCCTGGACCCTCATTTCCCTTTTGCAAGCACAGGAGACCCAACAGAAACCCATGTTCCTACATGAGCCTCCCAAACTCTACCCATTCTGAGGCCTCCTGTTTTCCACAGAAGTCCTTCAATGGGGGCTACATCCTGCAATCCCTCTCTAAGAGGTTGGGGGTGGAGGCAGGTCAGAATCTGCAGAAACCAGGTTGATGAGGCATGGATTTTGTTTGTATGAGCTGCTTTGTCCTCTTCTGGGTCTCAAAGTGTCCTGACCACAGAGTGACTGAGTAACCGCTCTCTGACCCACTACTACACTGACCTGGCCATTTTCTGAATTAGTGATGCCACCATGGAGCCCTCCTCTGAAGGTCTCAGAATCTTGTCGGTACAGTCTAGCTTCCAGCTTTCAGTAAATTTCACATTATTTGTTTAGATTTTAACTACACCCATCTCTCTCATATTCTAGTCTCCACAGATAAACTCAAGGAAAATTAAATACAGGAATTAAAATTTTATCATTAGTGAACTGCCATTACAATATTTAAACAGAAGATTAGAAACCGGTCCATAGTTAACAAAAGTGTCTGCCTCAAAGATGCTTTCATGAGGAGAGGCCTCACAATAGTTTCCTGAATAGCTACTGTCACACTGCCCCTTATAGGTAGACAGTGATAATTTCTATCGATCATAATTCTCAACCTATCAAGGCCCAAAGATAGGACACAATGTGTGACAAAGGCTAAAAATGAGGGACACAAATTATTACACTTCACATTAGGTCAGAGTTCTGCTTTTCAAATAAATGACTACCATTTTACTTTCCTAATTCTTTGTTTCTCATGTAAATAATTTTCAACAGTCAAAGTGAGGGCACAAGGGGTGTTTGGAATGCAGGGACCAGACCAGGTGCCAGCTCTTGCCAAGCCTGCAGGCATTAGCTAAGTGACTGGTCTCTTGGGACTGGATACGCCCTGAATAAAGTGTATTTTGGTTTGGGTTTTTTTGGTATCAGTGACCATTTATCACTAAGTCCAGTTTGTCTGGGTGGCAAGATAGAGTGGAGAGTCCAAGAGGACTATCTGTGGCACCATGGAAAGACTATTATAGTGATCCAGGAGTTCACATTTGTTACTGAGTTGGTAAAGTCTGATTATAGACCATACCACCAGTTTGATGTATCTGCCCTGTTTTTGATAGTGTGGCCTGAGGCAGGCACTCACAGTCATGAGCCATCCCAGACAGTGGGACACCTTCCTGTCATGATACTTTGTTTCTGATGTAAATACATTTCAACAGTAAGTGTGAGGGCAATCTGTGTGTGGAATGCAGGGAGCTTTGTGACTAAAATGAGTGATGTCCCTGTAAACATTTGAGAAGTGTGATACTAGCAATAGGTTCAGTATTTTCCTGTTGGCCTTCACCAAGGATTCACTCAGGATAAGAATTCAACTCACAGTTTGTGACTTGAAACATCATGTACATCTGGCCAAAAATCAAGGAGAGTAGATTTGGGTTTTTTTCCACTCAAGGCACCAACTTGCTACCATGGCAGTTGACAGGTCTATCCTCAACAAGACTAACAAGAACATTCTTTCCAGCAAGAAAAGCTTGATTCTGTAAATGAAAAGTAGGATCAAACCTCTAAGAATAGTTCGACTGAGCAAAAGTTTTCAAATGCTCTGGGAGAGATGAAGAGTCCTTCTGTTACCTATTGCATAGTCACAGCATAAAATTTCAAAATACTCAGCATCAAAATTGGTTAGATTCAGCAGGAATGGCATTATCCTGACATTCTGATACATTTGCACGTATATACCCTGTGGCTGACAGATGCCGTGATAATGAGGAAAGCCATTAAACTTCTGCAATAGATTTAATTGTGCACTGGGCAAAATATGTCATTCCTATAAAAACAGCAATATGGAAAATGTACTGTACCCTTAAACAATGGACATACAGAGAAACGTCTACTGAGCATTTTGTCAATTAAGATAAAAATGACTTCTCATATTGCAATTTATGAACCATACTCCAATTCACCCAGTCTCTTTGTCTCCTTTATAATGTAATAAAGGAAATGACATATTATTTGTGACAAACCTACAATAAGAGAAAAAAAAGAGATCCTATAAACATTCACTATTTCTCTGAAATGATATTTTATGGAAATATTTGCCACTAAAAGATATTTTTAATTTGGAAGTAAAACATTGTTTTGAATTTCCAGTTCATTACCATTAACAGCTGAGTATTCTTTACCAACCCTGAAGATAATTCTGTAGTTTCTGAATATGTTGGTTTATGGTATCTATTAACTGTAGTTCAGCCACAACAGTCCAGAATTAAAAATGATTGAAATAATCAGAGATATCATAAAATTATAACTGGGTCATTAAATTCTATTTTATGTTAGCAATCTGAGCAGCTTTCATTGTTAAAATGAGAGCCAAGTATTGTGCAATTTACACTAATAGCCACACTGGAGTCTGTAGGCCACTAGACAAAAAATATTTGATTCCTATATAGCAGCCGTGTTAGTCCTTATCCGCAAAAGAACAGGAGTACTTGTGGCATCTTAGAGACTAACACATTTATTAGAGCATAAGCTTTCGTGGGCAACAGCCCACTTCATCGGATTCATAGAATGGAACATATAGTAAGAAGATATATATATATATATACATACAGATAAATTGGAAGTTGCCATACAAACTGTGAGAGGCTACTTAGTTAAGCTGAGCTATTATCAGCAGGAGAAAAACACTTTTGTAGTGATAATCAAGATGGCCCATTTAGACAGTTGACAAGAAGTTGTGAGGATACTTAACTTTAGGGAAATAGATTCAATATGTGTAATGACCCAGCCACTCCCAGTCTCTATTCAAACCGAAGTTAATGGTATCTAGTTTGCATATTAATTCAAGCTCAGCAGTTTCTCATTGGAGTCTGTTTTTGAAACTTTTCTGTTGCAAAATTGCCACCCTTAAATCTTTTACTGAGTGGCCAGAGAGGTTGAAGTGTTCTCCTACTGGTTTTTGAATGTTATGATTCCTGATGTCAGATTTGTGTCCATTTATTCTTTTGCATAGAGACTGTCTGGTTTGGCTAATGTACATGGCAGAGGTGCATTGCTGGCACATGATGGCATATATCACATTGGTAGATGTGCAGGTGAACGAGCCCCTGATGGCATGGCTAATGTGATAAGGTCCTATGATGGTGTCACTTGAATAAATATGTGGACAGAGTTGGCATTGCGGTTTTGTTGCGAGGATAGGTTCCTGGGTTAGTGTTTTTGTTGTGTGGTGTGTGGTTGCTGGAGAGTATTTGCTTCAGGTTGGGGGCCTGTCTGTAAGCGAGGACTGGTCTGTCTGAGGACTGACTGCTTATCTTTGAGAGTGAGGGATAATTTTTCAGGATATGTTGTAAATCTTTGATGATGCACTGGAGAGGTTTTAGTTGGGGGCTGAAGGTGACAGCTAGTGGTGTTCTGTTATTTTCTTTGTTGGGCCTGTCCTGTAGTAGGTGACTTCTGGGTACTCTTCTGGCTCTGTCAATCTGTTTTTTCAGTTCAGAGGGTGGGTATTGTAGTTTTAAGAATGCTTGATAGAGATCTTGTAGGTGTTTGTCTCTTTCTGAGGGATTAGAGCAAATGCGGTTGTATCTTAGAGCTTAGCTGTAGACAATGGATAGTGTGGTGTGTCCTGGATGGAAGCTGGAGGCATGTAGGTAAGTATAGAGGTCAGTAGGTTTCTGGTATAGGGTGGCGTTTATGTGATCATCGCTTATTAGTACAGTAGTGTGCAGGAAATGGACCGCTTGTGTGGATTGGTCTAGGCTGAGGTTGATGGTGGGATGGAAATTGTTGAAATCATGGTGGAATTCCTCAAGAGCTTCTTTTCCATGGGTCCAGATGATGAAGATGTCATCAATGTAGTGCAAGTAGAGTAGGGGTGTTAGGGGATGAGAGCTAAGGAAGCGTTTTTCTAATGTGAGTGTCACAATCATAGCAAAGGTGGGACTGAGCCATATGTAGAGATTGACGAGTCTGTGACAGCCTTGGTTAACAGAGCTGGGTTTTTTACCTCAGGCAGTAGAGGCCCATGCTTTAAGATCTAGAGGTCTCAGCTTCCATCCCCACTGCTGTTGACCTACTCTGGGGTCCATATGGAGCTGTTTATCAAATGGGAGGACTGCAGAGCAGAGAAGGGGGTGAGAGAGAGTGAATGGGGCAGCTATTTCCAGCCTCTCCAGCACATGCTGTCACATGGAGAGGGAAAGAAGTTAAATAATATAGGAGCTTCTTCATCCCTGAAGATTGTAATGGTCCCTGAGGAGCGGAGAAGGTGTGTGAGGGACCTTAGGCAAGGAATCTGACGGCTTCAGTTCTTCATCTGTAAAAATTGAGCTAATTATATTTATTTCTCCCACCCTTTGTCTGTCTTGTCCCCTTTAGACTCTGGCTATTTGTCTGTATAGTAGCTAGCACAATGGTGTCCAGATTTTGGTTCAGGTCTGTAAATTTTACCATAATGCAAATACGTTAACTACCATATCTGTGGAAGCCAGAAACCTCTCTTGAATTAGCTAACAAAATAACACAAGTTAATTAGATTATTATTGTTTCCACAGAAGGGGTGTTACAGATAATTGTTTCATGGCTGGACTTCTGATAAAACTGTTTAAAAGAAACTATTTAAATTTCAAATGATAGTCCCTCCAATTCTGTACCTTCTGTAGAATTTAGTGAATGCCTAATACATGGAATGTGTCCGCATGTCCAATAAAAGAGACAAATCCACTGCATTAAGGAAAGGCAGAACTATTCATTCATAAATTTCACTAACTGGAAGTATTTGCTAAATTTCAGAGTGCAATGACATTTGTAACCTTATTGATCACTTTACCATTTACAATAATATACACCAAGATGATGAGCAGGTAGACATATAGATATATAAAACTAGGCCTACACTAGGAAAAGTTCATCAGCATAGCTATACTGGCAAACCAAGTTTATACCAGGAAAAAAGGGCTTTGACCAGTATAGGTATAGTACTTCCCTGAGAAAAATAAGCTATACCAGCAAAAGTGCTTCTATAATGGTATAATGGTGTCTATATTAGGTTGTTTGGTGGTATAGAAATGTTGTAAAAAATCACAACCATACTCCACATTACTGTACTGGTAAAAGTTTCCAGCATAAACCTGAACTCAATACTTTATTTTTATAAGCTTTATTTCTTTCTTCTTCCCTGTAACACCTTCTGATTAACACCTATTGTTCAGGAAAGTATTGTCTGTCTTTATTCCTCTAGTTTCACCTTTTTAAACTAGTTTGTCTTGTCCCCCTCTGCCACACACAATTCCTTTGCTATTTGAGAGATAATCTAGTTCTAAGATGAAGTTTCAAAAACAATTGAAGGTACAAACATATACACAGTCTTCCAAGTTTCAGAGTAACAGCCGTGTTAGTCTGTATTCGCAAAAAGAAAAGGAGTACTTGTGGCACCTTAGAGACTAACCAACTTATTTGAGCATAAGCTTTCGTGAGCTACAGCTCACTTCATTGGATGCATACTGTGGAAAGTGTAGAAGATCACCCCCCCCCTTCAGAAGTTCTTGTTAAACCCTGGATTTGTGCTGGAAATGGCCCACCTTGATTATCATACACATTGTAAGAAGAGTGATCACTTTAGATAAGCTATTACCAGCAGGAGAGTGGGTTTGTGGGGGCGGGGGGGAGTAAGGGGGGTGAAAAAACCTGGATTTGTGCTGGAAATGGCCCAACTTGATTATCATACACATTGTAAGGAGAGTGATCACTTTAGATAAGCTATTACCAGCAGGAGAGTGGGGTGGGAGGAGGTATTTTTTCATGCTTTGTGTGTATAAAAAGATCTTCTACACTTTCCACAGTATGCATCCGATGAAGTGAGCTGTAGCTCACAAAAGCTTATGCTCAAATAAATTGGTTAGTCTCTAAGGTGCCACAAGTACTCCTTTTCTTATTACAGTCTTCCAAGTCATTATGGGCAGACAGCCCTGGCTAAAGATCAAGTCATTACTATTTTCCTGGCAAAGAACACTTTCTTCTCCTTAACTTCTCTTCTGTCTTCCTCTTTGCTCTCTTGTTTAATGTTTATTCTACTGATCTTCTCTCTCCTCCTTTCTCCTATTTTACTTACCTGTCAATATCTGTTTTGTTTTGAGTTAAATTCCAATTAAAGTGTTATTTTCTCAAAGCTTTAGCCATGTTCTTATGAAACTTGAGACAAGTGATCTTCCCTCTAGAGGCCAGGATGGACAATGTTGACTTAGTTGTAATATTTGCAGTGGGAAACTTGCCAAGAATGTTATACATGGTGTAAATTAGTGACAGTATTACAATTTGCTTAAGTGAAATTTAAAACCAATCAATTTAACTGGACTTTTCTGTGCTGCTGTATTATGGGTAGGATGGTAAGAGGACTAGGCCTTGTTTACATGTATATAGGAAGGGAAATAAGCTACACTAGTAGTCAAATATTTATACTTATGTAACTGTATTCACACTCAGGTTTATATCAGTAAAAAGTCACATGCCTAACAAACATAATTATATCAGTACATAAACTGTGTGTAGACCAGGCTTAAAGAATTCCAATACAGTAGCAATAAGTGCATCAAAGGAAGAGAGGGCTTTTTAATTGTTTCTTTAAACATTGTTGAACTCAGTTTTTCTATGTAACAGATTCATTGCACAGTGTAGACAAGGCCATTAAGTCTGCAGACAGCCAGGAAGAATCACTCCATGGCATATGTGAGTTGCTTCCATTCATTTAAATATGAAAGTTATTGATTTTAACTATTACATTACTGATCATTTAAAAAGAAATAGCCCGCTGGTATCCTTGTCCATCACTGTCGATTTTCATGAAGAGTATTAGAGTGGGAGGGTGGTCTTGGTCACAGGCTCCTAGGGTGGGGTACTGGGATGCAAAGTACCTTCTCTCCCCCTTCCCTAAATAAACCTTCTCAAGTCATTTTTGACCCCAATAGGAAATGCAACCCCTCCTCATTGCCAATACCCTCAATCACTTCCTTAGCGCTTACCACACATTCCAGTTTACCAAAAGCTGAACCCTACCCAGAACCCCACACATTCAGTTTTCTCCTATTCTCTCTTACAATGCAAATATGCATTGACAATACAAAATTCCATAGTGCATAAACAAAAATGGGAGAGAGCAAAAAACTGAATATCAAGATCAGTAACCTAAGAACAATATATTGACTGTTCATAAATTTCCACATTTGGTTATTAGAAAGAGTTATTGGGAAAGAAAGAAAGCCTGCTTATATATGGATTTATTTTTTTCCCCTGGGTTCCATGAGTTTTTGGGACTGAGACTGATAAATGCGTATGTGTATGTTTCCCATCTTCCCATTCATTCGTCACAAAGCCCAAGTTATCAGGCTCTGCATCAGGAATTCCATGAAGGCTGAGGGTGGGAAGGCATCTGTATCCCCAACCACAGACAGTCCATTATTATTATTTATTAATTTAATGCAGTAGCACCTAGAATCCTCAACCAAGTCAGGACCCAGTTGTCCTAGGCACTGTCCAAACACATACTAAATGACAATCCCTGCCCCAAAGAGCTTGCAATCTAAATAGACTATTTGGAATAGAAGCCACTGCTCCATCCACACCCTTCATAAGGGGTTTATAGGCCCATGAATTTCCTGGGGGGAACAAATCCTGGTGCCTTGCCTCAGTCTACCTACAAAGGCCTCCTTTATGTTGGTTTATTCAGGGCTAGCATGAAACACCACTTCCTTACAGGCAGAGACTTTCCTACATTGCCTTTCCCCACACTTGCATAACAGCAATGTGGTGCACAGACCCTCCACACCCAGATGAATTTCCCCCTTGGTTGAGTAACCTGCTTGTGCCCTTTTAAAAAGTTACTTGATGAAATGCACCAAACCAAATGGTGTGGAATTGTCTCTATTCATTGTAAAACATCATTGGCACTGGCAGCATTGGCTCTGAGTTTGGTATTGTGATTCCATATCATTTGCTTCAAAGATTCTCAGGTGCACTTTTTTTGGAGGGGGGATTAAATTAAATACTAAAATCTGGTGGAAAATAATTATGCACTAACTCACACTTGTCAAGACATACAGATTTTCTGCATCAGAGTTCAGACCAAGATAGAAGAGAACTAATACAATTATGTATGTCAAGAAACACAGATTCACCCTTCAGACCCAGCATACCTGACCAGTCTTACAGAGGCTCTGCGTGATTAACCATGTCACAGCTTGGAAATCAGGGCAAATGGAAACAAATTGTCAATGCTACCATCAGTGCCCACAGGTGCTTGCATCTGGGTAAAAGGTGATCAAACCAGTGGGGTGATTTTCTCTTTAACTTTAATTTAAATGCCTTGAGCTTAGATACCAGTTGAGTACAAGGAGTGTGTGGTCCTGCTCCGCTCTTCTTAGTCTCTGCTCTGCTGTTGCTCTTCTCTATGGCTGTCCACATAATTATGGAATCATAGATCTAATTATAAGCATATAGGGAGTTCCAGACTTGCTCGTGCCAGTACTGATGATACGTCTCATGAAAAAATCACTGTGTTGGCCAATAAGACTGAACAACACATTTATTAATTTCTATAACGAACTGTGTACAGTTCTGGAGTCTTAACATTTCATGTGTTATGTAGGAAGGGAATGTAACTTTTATGTTCTAGAACTCTATTCCCCACACACAAACATGCATCATTTTGACTTTCCTTGCCTACAGCATAACCCATGCACTTCTCAGAACTTCATTTAGTCACCTTTACCTTCTACTTTCTGTTCCCAGTTATGCAACTCATTCACTGTGCGATACTTAGCAAGTGGGTTAGCCTCTCCATGCCTTAATTTCCCCATCTGTAAAATGAGAATAATAATTTTTTTTTCCTGTAGCTCACAGGTGTGTTATTGGACTTAATTAATTCATGTGGTAAAGTGCTTTAAGGTCTTCAGATGAATGGTGAATATTATTATTCATTAATCTTTGTACTGCATTTATACTTAGAGGCTTCAAATGAGATCGGGTTCCACTGTGTTAGGCACTGTACATACATGCACGCTGGAAGAGACCATCCCTGCTCCAGAGAGGCTATACACTAAATAGACAAGACAGACAAAAGATGAGAGAAAGGAAGTATTATTATCCTCATTTTACAGATGCAGAACTGAGTCCCCGTTATTCATTATGACTCAAAATTTTTGGATGGTTGGAAAATTAGTAAAGGCTTCCAAAGAGAAGTCCATTTTGTTAATTAATCCAGAAATAATTCTTTTAACAATTTTTTATGACATTAATACCGGAGGGCCCTATTCCAGTCTCAAGTAAGCACATTCAACTACCTATGACTCCAGCAGAGTTGGGAGTGTTTATTTGAAGACAGAATTTGGCTCCCACAACTCGAAAGAATTTCAGATTAGGAACATTTCTCTCAGTCTGGATCCAAATATAACTGAATCCTACTGTATTTTTATCGTGTGCCAGAGTTTCGATTGTATTTTTTACTACAGATTGGTCCAGTCAGAGGTTAATGAAGTATACAGTGTTTGCACACAGTGACCTTGCAAAGCAATTTTGTTCTATAGCACCACACACAAAACAGTCCTTTGTAGTTCGGAGTGAGTCATTAATTTTAGCTGACAGACCTGAAGGCAGCATAGGAATTAATGTGCAGCCCGCAAGCCACCTCTCTCAGCTGACTTAACCAATGAAATCACTCTAATTTCTATGTCTTATCCCATTTGGCCTGCAGTTCTGAACAATTCAGACAAGTCCCCAGAGATATCTTTGGAAAATGACCTGAAGCTTGGAGTAGCATTTTTGTTCAGGGCTCCCCAGCTGTCCAGACTGATAAGTATGAGTAGCAGCTGATTAATATTTTACACACTGTATCAGCAATTACAGGGGGAAATATCAAACTGGTCATAATTTATTGAAGGGAAGATGGAGTTACTTGTGTGCTTGGATCCCTTTTATTAACTTTGTGCCATTGTTTCTTCATGAGGAACCAGAAATTGGACAATGATTAAAAGACTTTCACCACATGACCACAGTATATAGCACTCTCATTTATTATAATTAGTCCTGATTACTTGTGTCCTGTTTCTCAGTGTCCCCACCAGGTATCATATTTGTTCAAAGACTTTAATAAAATGATGACATTAGTATGCATGAGAGACATTTCTGATAGCACTTGCAGCTGCTAAGAGTAGCATACACTGATTAGGTTTCATGATTGATAGCTTTCTCCGTCCAAACAGGAATGAATCCAGCAGAGGATGAGTGAAGCTGGTTTCCCTCTGTCAAGAAGATAAGCTCTTGCACACACACTGATAGGTGAAATGTCAGCAAAAGGACATTTGCTGTTTGCAGAGTCCAAATAGAAAAGTCAGTTTGGAAATATTATTGTTCCCACCATGCTAAGCAATAAGTTTCAGAACAGGAATGCTTTGTGCTTTAACCATTAAATCATACCATATTCCTGTACTCATGTTTATAAAAATGTCTGTGTTTCTGCTCTGCCATTGTCTTTCCCATATCTTAAAAACGAAGGCTACATTAGAAAGTTTTGCTGTTTATACACTGGGATAGTTAAAGCAACAAACCCCCCTTGTGTGGATACAGTTATACCAGTATAACAGTGCTTATACTAGTGAACAGTTTATTCCAGTTCCAGAAGCAGAATAAGCTATACCGATATAAATTGCCTTTGTACCCGTATAACTGCATTCACCCTACAGCTTTTTCCAATCTATTTTGGTTAAATATAAATCCCAAATGAAAATAGTGATATCAGTAAAACAAGTGTAGACCACTTACGTTGGATTGGTTTAAAATCACAGCAGCTGCTATTCTTGATCCATTTGTAAAAGTTCCTAACCTCCATAACATAATTAAATGTCGACATTGAAACACACAGCCTGAATTGGAGAATCCTGACTTCTGTCTCAGTAGGTGAAAATGAGGCCTTTTACCATGTGCGAACATGGTCTCATAAGGAGTGGGAGATAGGGTGACAGGCTGTTACTTTGAGCTGGCGAGTGAAGGGGTTAAATGGGAAAGGGAGCAAAACCTGCTCTGCTCCACAGAAACTGCCATAGCTACACAGAGACTCAGTTCTTACACCTTCAAGTGGGTATTTATGTTGGTACCTAGATCCCCACTCAGCACCCGTGGGCAGTGACGCTGGAACAATTTTTATAGTGGGGGTGCTGAGAGCCATTGAACCAAACTGCAAACCCTGTATATAATGGAAGTCATCAAGTCATGGGGTGCTGCAGCACCCCTCCGCACCCGTAGTTCCAGCACCTATGCCTTTGGGAGGCCTCAGTCTTGGTTTCCTTCTCTTCGCATGGCTCCTGAAAATCATCCAGCAATTCCTATGATCTTTAATAAAGGTAGGATTATATGACATAGGAAAAAAAGAGAAAATGAAAGTAAATAATTTAAAATTAAATACGTCTACCATTGATAATATGCAATGCCTACCCAGGACAGATAAGCCTTCAAGTTATGATTAATTGGTTAATCGAGAGAATTATAAAAAGTTATATTTAAGGCCTTGCCTTCACACAAACTTGCACTGGTTAAGTAAATGTGGTTTAAATACACACTTTTTATTAAATTGGTCTGAGTTTGTGTCTCAACAAGTCTGTAATTTTGGTCTCACTTTCAGCACTTCAGCTGTCAGGTTTCCTTGTGTCTCATTTGGATAGTTTCCCTTCTGTCTCTTTGGCTTGTGTCTCATTTTGATATGCCAGTATTGCTAAGGGAATCCTAAAGCAAAAGACCCCATATTAGCTCTGCTGAGTTATAGAGCAGCTGTCACAAGTCAATATAGAAAACCCAGCTACCTCTGCTTATGGGTTAACAGATCAGAACAATGCTGAAAAACTTACAGGTGAATATTCATCCTTAATGTTCCTGCTTAAAGGATGTGAGTCTGAGATATGCCAACTCTGAGGTCTCAGGGTCTCTTCTTTAGCTGTCATAATGCAGCCTGCAACTTACCCCGTCTAAAGCCAAAAGACCCACTTCTGAAAAACAGGATGCAGAAAATGACTGGAAACCACTAACTGCTGTCCTTGAGATCCTGCACAGATACAGATGACTGAGATACTCCATACAGAACTAACAGGCCTCCTCAGCTTGTTCCAAATCTATCTGAATTGCTGCATGACTCTAGTAAGTGTAACATCACACCCAAGGTGGGTTGTTGGAATAAGGTTTGACCCTGGGACCTCTGGATTTTAAGGCATGAGCCTTTACTGCCTAAGTTAAGATAGTTAATAGTCAAACACATTCATCAACGTCTGCATGTGGCCCAGACACCCTTAGATGAGGAGAAAGCACCACAGTGATTGGTTGTGGTTACATAACCACTAGTGCTCACACCACAGTCTTAGTGAAGGGAAATAATCCTGATGAGAAGAATCCTAACACTATTGGACTACAGCTACAGTCTACAGCTTCAGGACTTCATAGTACAATTGAATCAAATGGACAAATCTCTCTTCAAGATCAGAAGATGATCAGATCTGTGTCCTACTTCAATCTGAAGACTCATCCGAATCCATAAAAAAAGCAGAGGCAACATGAGATTATCTGCATGATTTCTTTGCATGCACAATGAAAGCCAGACAGGAGAGGCTGGGATATGTTCTAGACTGAAGTTCTGCAGCGAAACAGAAGAGAGAGAGAGTTGTTTAAGGATAATATTGCTTCTTATTCTAATAAAGCTTCTTGTTCAGTGTGACGAGAAAACAACTTTCTGCAATTGTTTATCATTGGGAACCAGGGACACAGTGTCTCATTGTTCAATTCTGGTGCAGATAAGAAAGTGGCGGTGCAAGATAAAAGGACTGTTAGGACCTGTTCTTTCCTCTGCTTTTTCTGTTGCCCCAACCAGAGTCTCTCCCTTGCCTTCATTGGTCTGGAGACTTTTTAAAATCCCCACTGGAGACTGGAGGGAGAGTTCTACTCCATGTAGCATTGGGGGTGAAACACTGGAGCCCTGTTTGTTTGTTTGTTTTTCAGGTTAAGCACTGGTTGAAAGTCAGTAGAGTAGATACACATCTGGAAATAATAGTGTGAAGCTTTATTATTTATTTAAAATGGTAATTTAAATCTTTTTGTTTATTATGCAATGATGGCAAGTACTTCAACTGTCTGTTTTTAGATGCTGTATTGGATGCAAATGCAGAATAGGAAAAACCCTTCATTTATGCTGTTCAGCGCTGACTCAAGGCTAAGGATGTCAAATGTCATTCTAATCTAAGGGGTGGGAGTACTTTGCAGAAACTAAAAAGCAAGGTTTAATTTTCACAAGATCTCTTTCCTTGCAGTGTTACACTGAGCACATGAAAGTGTTCGGGCATTTATAATTTTTTCCTCCTTTATAACTATTTTGAGGCTTGTCTTCAAAAGCAGACACAGCTACTGCAGATGAAAGAACCTATTTGAAAGCTGCTGTGCTATAGAAATTGACTCATATTTTTAGTCTGCTTTCTACAAGGAGGCTAGAATCTGTATTGGGGGCATGCTTGTTGGTCCTGCAGATTCAGATTCTTTAGCTGATTGTAGTGACACATGGGGAACCATATTCTTTAGCAAGACTCTCTTGTTACATAGTTATTCCTGAGGAAGTATTTCAAAGTAAGAGAGGAAATCTTGGGTGAAGAACATTGATGCTTTTGTGGAGTCCGGTGGCACCTTAAAGACTACGATTTATTTGGGCATAAGCTTTTGTGGGTAAAAAAATCACTTCTTCAGATGCCTGGAGTGAAAATTACAGATGCAGATGTATATTTATGCCTGCATCTGTAATTTTCACTCCATGCATCTGAAGAAGTGGGTTTTTTACCCACGAAAGCTTATACCAAAATAAATTGGTTAGTCTTTAAGGTGCCACTGGACTCCTCGTTGTTTTTGCGGATACAGACTAACACGGCTACCCCTCTGATAATTGATACTTATATGTCCTTGTAAAGAGACTTGAATTTTAACTGGATCTATGAGCAAGTGGACTGAGGTGTCTGTTTCTGAAAGGAGAAAATAGAAATGTGATTAGTCAAAAGCATGCCTATTGTTTCATAACATGCAAATAAATTCCATTCCATACTTTCTCCAACAATAAACAATGGCTGAGTGTTCTAGGAATGAGCCAAACACCTATTTATTCAGAATGAAGTGGTAGCATGTAATGCAATTTGTGTCGCAAGGACTTGTCAAGTAGTACACTTAGTAATTAATCACATTAATAGCCAGAACATGATTTCCACAGGTTAGGTTAATGCTCAAAGGTAAGCACCCTGAGGCTTTTGCTGAAAGGAACCATACTGAAATACACTGAGAAGGAGAATATTTTGAATAGAAATTAAATGTAATTAAAGATATCCATTAATTACTGACAAAACTCACCTACAGGCAAACACATAAACTAGAATCATTGTGTCAACATAAAGGAGATCAGCATCTGGCCCACAGACTGATAATAACGAACGAATAATATTAACAAAAATACGTAGGGCTATACTGAATTTTTTAACAGTAGGTCTCAACATGCTTTACAAAAATAGGTAAACACTGTTTTCCCCATTTTACAGTTGGGCTATTGAGATGCTGAAAGTTTAAATGACTTACCCCAGGCCACACAGCAAGTCAAAGGCAGAGCTGGGAATAAACCCAAGCTCTCCTGGCTCTCAATCCTGTGCCATATGCATCAGATCACACCACCTCTCATCTTCTTAGGCCAATTAGTTCCTCTCCCTACCAGTGCTGGACTGTTCTGTCATGTACATTAACCAGTGTTTCATCTAATTTTTTTTTTTAAAGTCCCAAGTCTCAGGTCATCTGCCACTTTCTTTGGAGATTGTTCCATAAAATAATATATGTCAATATCAGGAAATTTTCTTTTTCTTTGTTGTTTAAGCCCATCAGATATTTGTAAATTATGGTCGGCGCCTCCTTAGCCATTGCTTAGCCAAGCTACACATATTTGCACTTTTAACTTTCCTTAAAAACCAATGTCTTATACCCTGAAACAATTTGTGCTCTTTGTAAACTCCCTTCAGTTTGTCAATAACTTTTTGGTAATGAAGTGCCCAAGTCAGCAGAGTAATCCAGAGGCAGGGGTATTACAACAGGCTTTACTTCCTTTTGCCTCAGCATATGCAACTCAACATTGGATTGGTCTGAGCAGCCTAAAACATGTAGTCAGATTTATTTGTTCCCAAATCTAGTACATGTTCAGCTACTACGGAAATTTGGGGGAGGGGTTGTGCTGTTTTAAATCTTTCTTTAAAAGTAGACTTACAGATAGTTAAGCAGGTGAATATAAAATGGGGGAAAAGTTAACTGGTGCTACATCAAGTGACTTAACAAGTAGGCTGACTGGGAGCCTCTCTGTGAGAGATAATGATTAGGTACCCTCAAAATGATGAAGTCTCTGGCTAGCATTCTCACTTAGATAAATCACCATACTTGAAGGTGTTTTGGGATACGGTATCTTTTGGTTATAAGCAGCACACATAAGGAAAATGGAATGGCCAACCAAATACAGCACTGGGGTAAAACAGAGGAGATCTAGGTTCTAGTACCAGTTTGCCTCCTCTTACTTGCCAGATGACCTTTGGCAAGTTGCTCTTCCTCCCTATGACTCAGTTACCTCATCTATAACACGGGAAAAATTATAGTGACCCGCTTTGCAATCCACTGACGGAAAGAGTTAGGTATTATTAAGTGCTTTCAAGTTTTGTCATTTATACCGAACAATAGTTATATCCTGATCCAGTTTGAGAGAGGAGGTCAACATACATAAAAGAGCAAAGGATGCAGAGTGAACGAGGTCATACTGTAAAGAAAACAGCACTAGAAGTGTTTAGCTAGTCTATTTCAAGCATATAGTTTGTGGCACTGGGGATGAGAGTACACTTCAGTTTTTATCATTATCACAAGGTAATTCTTTTCTAAGTCAAGATTTTAAAAATGTTATGGTCGGTAACTCTAGTATAAGAGAGCTTCCAGAGAACTAAAGACAACATGCTCTTTGTCAAGGGATCTCTGTCCCAGCAGATGCAGGAATGCCATACATGAAAGAATTTAACAGTTTTGCTTTCCTTGTGGATATAGAGTAAATGGTTGGTTTAATTTTTTCCCCATTTTCTGGATTTCAGTGTGGATTGCGGGAGTTCAGCAAGTACTCAGCCCCTCTCAGAATTTGGTCCTTACCCTGGAGATGGAACTTAGCAGGTACATCTACACTGCACACACCTTATGGCGGTGTAAACATAAGAACGGCCATACTGAGTCAGACCAAAGGTCCATCCAGCCCAGCAGCCTGTCCTCCAACAGTGGCCAATGCCACGTGCTTCAGAGGGAATGAACAGTACAGGCAATCATCAAGTGATCTATCCTTTGTTGCCCATTCCCAGCCTCTTCTGAACAGATGCTAGGGACATCATCCCTCCCCATACATACACTATGTGGCCCCCAGCACAGGAATAAATACCTGTGTAGAGGGTGAGGCGCTGCTTAGGTTAGTAAGGACACTCCTGAATCCAGTGTGTATTTGCCCGACATAGCTCTCCGCACACCCAAGCAGTGCCTCCCCTAAGCACATTGCTATTTTTAGCAGTGTAGTGTCCCACTGTCTCCCAGCTGCTGGAGAAAGGCTCTAGCGGGGTTGGGGGAAGCAGTGGAGAGCCAGAGACTCTCCCCACTCCTCCCCCCACCAGAGCCTTTCACTCACAAATGTAGCTAAACACTACAGCATAGTCGCAGCCTGCATTTCCCTGCGGCACGTAACTATGCATACCCTACTGACATCACCACTGGTGTGCAGTGTAGACATAGCCATAGACACATGCACAGCTCTGATATACCTCCAAAGGGAAGGACAGACACCTTCACTGTCTGGATGATATTCCCTCTTAACATGTAGAGTTTTACTGAAGAGGAGGGAATTGTGAACTGCATTCAGTTAAAACTGAGAGGAAAATCTCTGTAAATTAAGCTATGGAAAATATCCTGTATATTGAAACAAACAATCAGTACCAGTGGCAAACTCCACTAGTGAGGCCTTTATTCTGAGCATAACACAACTAGATGAAAAATGATCAATTTAAATCAAACGGTAGATTGGAAAACATCTGCACATTGATTCTTTTACTTTCCCAACCAATTTTCTACTCATTCGCTTTTTAATGTATTAATAATTGCTTCGTTTACACACAAACTGCCAACAGAAAAATGTATACATAGATTCTCTCCTGTTTACAATTGACATTAGGTTTTATAAATCCACTCACCAATCCAGCTAGCTATAGACCCTTTCAAATCTTATTTAAAGAAATCATCAGTACATCGTATGATTATGGACTTGATTTTTAATGCCCCACTGCTATAAGTGCAGGTAATAGACTTTAGCTTTTTCATGCACAAATATTGGAATTTTCAATTGCATGTTAGACAGATCTGAGCTGATGTACACTGGCTTAGCTCCATCAAAGTCAAACTCAATTTATGCCAGCTGAAGATCTGGCCCAGTATGTGCAAATCCTATTTGAATAAATGGTTTATGCAGGTGAAAATTCCATCACATACACAAGGACGTGTTAGTGCTGGAAAACTGAATATGGTGTTGCATATACATTTAATGTTGTGTATGTCCAAGTAGACTGTGTATGTGTGTAAGGGGTGGGGCCCTGAAAATTACGCTAAATGGTAAACGTCTTTTCCCATGACAATATCACTTGCATGTTTAGCTTGTAAAACCGTGAAGAGCATGAGCAATCGTGTTAGGGCAAGTGACAGTCACTTCCGTATTTGTTTGTTGTATGTTACTACCAAAAAAACCCCAACCTAACTAAAAGAAAATCCTATGCTATTGTGATGTCCTCCATGTTGGCCCACACACCAATGATTGAACCAGAGATCTCCAGAGCTAAAAGCATAACAGCTGGGCCCACAGAGCGATTTAGGGACCTAACTGACACTTCAAGTGCCTAGGTCCAAAATTTAGATCTCCTCCCCATCCCGCTCAGCTACCATCTAACCCTGTGGATTCCTAAGTTTCCACTGGTAAAGTCCTCTAGGAGCACATGCACATCTACCTCAGCTGTCTAGCTCATGCCTAAGTCTCAGTGGGATCCTCAGGCTAGGTGTTCCCCCACCTATCAGACCTTCAGGGCTTGATCTGGTCAAAATTTTCAGAAGCCATCTGCCAGGTTGGACCCTGACAAAACACCACCAAATGAGGAGGTGTGGTGGCCCTTAAAATCTTTAGCCTAGCTGTGAAAGAACTCACCCAGGATGTGGGAGACCCAGATTCAGTTTCCCCCTCTACCTTCTTCTTTCGTATGACTGGTGTAAAGCAACAACTACAATTTCACCTGAAGTTGATTGAGCCAAATGGCTACATCTGGCGTAGCAGAATTTATTGCTGTAATGCCTCCTTCATATTTATAAATTGGGCAGTTTGATGGTCTGTTGTGGGGACCCACATTCACATGCCAGGGAGTGTTTGATTTTCCATTTGTGCATTAGATATCCGCAACTACCATGTTTGGTTCAAATTTGGTTAAGAGTTGGTCAAGATGACCAAGGTGGAAGGTCAAACCCAGGAACCTTCTGTGTGGGATCTGGCATAAGGTTCTTATTTTTTAAGTCTTGTTGAGCCCAATTTGCTTTCCAAGCCTCCTTCTGATCATAGCCTGATTGCATGAGGCTAATCAAATGTTCCCAGAAAGGCTTGTGGGACTTAAGACTTTGCGGGGGCGGGGGCATTGTCAAGGTCTTGATGAATAGGAAGACATCTGTTTTCCTGGATTCACTGAGCTTTGTGAAATGTTGCAGCACTTCAGCATGTCGGCAGGGGGAGTAATCTTAGACAGGACAGGTAGCCATGGTATAAATTGACTCCCCCTCTACCTCATAGGTTTCAACCTGGTCTCACCTCCCCAGAAAGTGCCCTAACCACTGAGATATGGGATATGCCTCAGTCTCTCCTGCTGAAGCTATTCCACTGTGTATAAATCATTGAATATTCATTTGAGCAGGGGGACTAGCATCTGGATTTCCCACCTTCCAGGTGAGTGCCCTAACCATTGGGCTATAGAGTTCTTCTCACTCTGTGTCAGCACCAGTGAGTATTTAACACGGTAGAACAGCTTTAACAGAAGCGTATAAGGGAGTACACCACCTTCTCATTTGTTGTGATAAAGGGCTTAGGTGCCGAACTCCAGGAGAGGGTTCACAGCTGTGAATCCCAAGCAGAAGGAGATGCCTCCCTCTGCCCTGGAATTAGGCACCTCTGTCCCTTTGTTCTAAAGCATTTCATATTGGCTATCTTAGGCGGCTCCCCACTCTGCATGCTGGATTTTGTGGATCCAACCCTTCAGTGCCTCTATCCCCCTGTGCATTGTACAGGGCCCATAGGTGCCTAAATAAGGACTGAGAATTCCATTAGGAGGCACGGCACCTAAATGTTAGACATTGCCATGATGAGTCTATGTCCCTTTTGTGGCTCTAGCCCCTGGTCTCCACAGTCTGAGTTAAGCTCCAGCCTCGGTAACTGACACAGTACAGAGGGGACACATAACACACACTGTTCAGTGGTACACTCTGTACTAAGGTTATAATATCTGCCCAACCCACCCCAAACATCTAGGACATCAAAAGTGAACTCCTTCCAGTTTATAGACTGCATTTCATTTTTCTTTAGTGTTTTTCTCTACCCTCCTTTCTGTGCTTTTATCATACTCTCTCTTTCCCCTTGCCCGCCCCCAACCCCTTCTTCTGGTCTCTACCTTTTTCCTTTCTGACTCTTGTGTGTTCCTGTTTTCAGTCTTTCTTTAAGTGTACAGAAAGAACACCATTCTGGTCCAGCTGCAACCTTCGAACCCACTACACTTAGGCAAATTAGATATTAATCAAACTGAGTTTTCCTATCGCTAATTAAACAGAAACAAACTCTCTTGGTTACAATTTAGTTCATTTTTTGGGTCCGTGGTTAGATTCTTCAAAGAATATTGTACTGATTTTGATGGACATGATCTTTAATTATTTCCAGCACTTGCAGTGATATCTTTTATGTACTGTACATCCTAAAACAAAGTGAAAGGCTTTAGACATCTAAGATAAAAGTCCAGAGTCTGATTTCTTTTACAGAAAAAAGAAATGAGTTCCTGAGGGATATGTTGCTTCAGGCAAATCAAAAAGAAGTGATCCTCCTAATCAAATAAAATCCATATACAGACAGCTGGGGGCAGTAAATCTTCACTATCTACAATTCTAATGCATGCTACTGATTTCCTAAGAGCAGATGCACTGGTGCTGCAACAAGGAAATGATATAACATTATTTGTAATCATTTTGCATACAGGGTATATAGCACTGCAGGCTTTATTTCATTTCTAAACCACACACAACAGCCCCATTATGTGTAATAATAATATATTCACATAAACAGCTCATATTTATGTTGAATATTTTTCTTTGCATTTGAATTGCTTCAAGGATTTAAATGCATTATGTCAGTATAATCAGATTCACAGTAAATGTCTTTCTGGAACTTTAAATGTTATGTGGCAGATTCTTAACTTTAATTAACTTCTCCTATTACCATAGTACGGTACATATCTGCCATGCCATATTTTAATAAACAAATTTTGTCCTAAATGCAGTGTAGCTATGGGCTCAATCTTGCCATGTGGTATGTAAGTGGCTCTATAGAATGTAGCCCACATTCTATGACTAACTGTATTGAGGACACTCAACACCTTAAAGGATAGGGCCCTTAGAGAGTTTTTAAAATGTTTCCTGATATATGTCTCACCCGTCTCTCTGTAAGGCCAGACTGCCTAATACCAGTAGTGCAACCATATGGATCTCACAGTGAAAAGAAAAAAATAATATTAATTTTAGGCATCTTTAAAATCAAAATTCTACATGTTTCCATTTTAGGTCTGGTATCTTGAGATCTACCAGATCAAGAAATAAGCCCTTGGACTGTAAACCTATCACTTAACCAGGCCAGAAGATTTTCAGTTCCTGAACACTGGTTAAATGTAATTTAGAGAGTAAAATCTACATTATACAGATCTTCTTCTGTGAAATCTGCATTACTGTAGGGGTGCCACCATGGTAGCCCATTCTATATGGTTCTCTGCTAATCTGTACAAATAGCCACACTATACAGATAGCCTTATTTAACCATAACAAACACAAAGGTATGGTGAAGAATGTGGGAATTATGTATTAAATGTTATGAAAGTCATATCTATACCTATTTCTATGTATCTGTGGATTGGGTGATTATGGTATTGCTGGCTAAAAGGTTGTTGAGGGTTGAATCCAGGAGGAACTAAAAAACAATGGTTGTGGACATAATCAATTGCCTGGTCCTCAGAAAGACAATACCAGGAATCCATTGTGTGAAGAGTACCTCTAAAACCGGCTGGAAATACTCAGAAAACAGTCAGCTCAAGTTCATGTGTCCTGTTCAAAACCCCAAGGGATCTTCAGGTGGGAACTCTGAACAAAGGAACTTTGGAATAGATAAATCACCAGCCTATGTGTTGAGGGGAGGGAGGAGATACTGACTAGGGTGTAAGAATGTCCAAGAGTCAATCAGTCTCATCCAGTGTATTGGCTGGGGGTGTCTGGCATAAGCAGAACTTGCTTAAACTGACAATGAAGGGCTAAGGTTAAGACAGACAATATGCATGTAGGCTTTTGTTATTTTAACCCCTTTCTCTCTGCTTATTAAGTTCCTATGATCAAATAAATCATACTTGTTTTTAAAAAGCTGTCCGAAGTGACTGCATTTATCAGCCAGTCACAGCTCCAGGAGAGAAGTGTATAGCAGGGCCTGAGCACCATTGGCCCTGCTGGAATAACATGATTGGTAGAACAGGGGATTCAGTAACCTGGCGCCGCAGTCTAAAAGTTAGGTGAACTATAGGGTTCCATTGTGAGTGAGCTGCAGGTTTAGGTCTAACACTTGAAAGAAGTGCCTCAGAGATACTGGAAGAGAAATCACAGGTGCAGCTCACATCTGAATCGTAACAGATGCATGTTATTTTTAGAAGGCTAAACGTTGATTAAAAATCATGGGCCAATATATATTCGGGGGAGATGATACAGCACTTGTCAAACCAGCAAGATGGTTTCCATCACTTCCTGAGGCCATATACTAGAGACAAGACTGATCTTGCACAAGAAGCACAGAAACTTCGTGTAGCATAAGCAAGAATACCCCTTTCCTGTATAATTTAACATTAAAGTGTTACTCCTCAGCATCCGTTTCTCATAAAGAATTGGGTCATTTTGCCACATTTGATCATATCAGTGATCCATCTTTGACAGTGGCCAATATCAGACACTTCAGAGGAAGATGCAAGAAATCTTGGAGTAGCCAGTTATGGAATAACCTGCCCACCGGGAAAGTTTTTACTCCTAACCACCATTCATTAGAAGCTGTCTTACACCCTGAAACATGACGGTTTATATCCTTTCCAAAACACTTATTTGTTTTGTTTTTGTTTATTTATTTGTAATCCTCATTATTATGACTCATCCAGCCACTGCAGTACTTGGCAGAGGGGGACAGGCGTACAAATGCTAAAGACAGAAATGAGGGGTGATTCATAGATTCTAAGGCCAGACGGGACCACTTGATAATGTTGTCTGACCTCCTGCATAACACAGGCCACAAACTTCCCTGAAATAATGCCTATTTGAACTGTGATGGGAGCAAGTTACTTTGATGTACAAACACAAATCTTGGAACTTTAGCTGATAAAAGCTGGTTGCTCAAGTTAAATTTGCCTCTAATTCTTACAGGTCTTACTGAACATGGCAAATTTTAAGGTAGCAGTTTCTCAGGGAGAATTGCTTTGGAATAAATGTACCTGCCATAAACAGTCCATGCCTTCTGCAGGGACAAATTCAAGCATGCTTATATAGCTCAACAATGCTTGTCACAGACAGAAACAGGTAAGTATTATCAAATAATCATGAGGACTAGTGAACAGAAATATTATTGTGACTACAGCAGAGAAAACCTTGCTATGCATGTCTGAATCTCCCTGTGTACTCATTATATTCCACCATGCTTCTCCAGCCTTACAACATGCCTGTAAGAGTAGAATTCCTCTTGAAGACCGCAATGTTATCTATATTCTATAGCATAGAATTAAAAGTATTTGGGTTACACGTTCTTTGCTGACTTTCACACAGTGGAACCACATTAAAGTCAATGGTATCGCAAAGCATGTAAGTCTTCACAAATTGTGGCCCTCTTAAGTCTTACAAGGATTGACATTCAATTTGTCATCTAGATGTGGAAAGACTCAGGCTACTGATGTTGCCCTATCATTCCAGAGTAAGGAGAAGGGCGAATAACTGGAAGTGTGTCAAAAGCAGTTTATCTGTAGGTCTGGTACAAAGAGAAGGGCTAATTCTCCTACTGGCCTATTCAGTAGAAATCAAAACAGAAAACATTTAGTCAGTTAGCAGGAAAATGTGGTTGGATTTGATTGCTTTCAAATAAAAAACATGTTTCTTAAGGGAATATTTGCCATAAGTAATTGACAAAGAATCAATTCCCCTGTTCTAATAAGTTCTCATGCAGGCTCCTGCGGGCAGTTGATCTTCATTATCTTCAACTGTGATTCACAATCTTAATTCCCTTAAAAACAGATGTTCTGAAACTGCTAAACAAAATATTCTTTCCTTATTTCCTCGTACAGGATGTATAGCTCTACAGGTTTTTACATCACTGATAAATCATGTACAAAAGGCTTTATTTACTTGTTTCTTCCATTGCATTATGGATAAAAGTTGTGCCCCTCTTAGCCCCCCCAAACCATGTTAAATCAGCATTAAGACTTGTACAGTTGTATTGTCAATAAAGACAAAAATCACTGTAGCACTATTTGAAATAGTCATACAGTCAGAATACCCATAAAACAGTACTGGTGCACGGAAAAAAAAAAACAAGATCAAGAGTTAAGTGTGACTCCTATGTTGTTATAGGCAGTGTAACTAGCACTACCTATTGTTAAGATTGGCTGAACATTTCCAGTATTAAGGGTCATTTCGGTTGGTCATAACTTTCACAACATTTTGCCTTTCTGGTTGAAATCTGGTTCATACCTGCTTTCTGCCTAGGACTGGATTTTTGCTGCGTTTTATAAAGGGGAAAAGTGACATTTTGTCAGCTGAAGGATTAAAACATTCTGATCTTTTTAAAATCACTCTAGCACCTCAGTGGAATGGGGACAGTAGGTTTGACAGAGACATAATTCATAAATAGTAGATGTGCTTCTTGTTGCAAAGTTTGAATTGGCTGAGCTATAAGGGATTAAAAATGTATTCTGCATGTGTGCACTGGATTCTGATAAACAATTAAAAAGTAATGATCTCCTAAAATTCCGTTGTCACTGCACACTGACTAGATGATGCCTCGGGCTCCTTTGGTTGGTCTGCTTAATAAAGCAGAGTGGAATTTCAGATTTTATAGGTGAGGTACTGCAGAACATGTTTTGTGAAGGTGAATTCGGAACGAGGCAGATCTGCTCACAGATTCATAGACTGTAAAGCCAGAAGAGATCATCATGATCATCCAGTCTGACTTTCTGCACATCACAGGCCGTGGAACCTCATCCACCCGCTCCTTTAATAGGCCCATAACCTCTGGCTGAGTTACTGAAGTCCTCAAATCTTGATTTAAAGACTGAAAAGTACAGAGAATCCACCATTTACTCTAGTTCAAATCAGCAAGTGATCCATGCCCCATGCTGCAGAAGAAGGTGAATCCCCCTTAGGGTCTCTGCCGTTCTGACCTGGAGGAAAAATTCCTTCCTGACCCCAACTAAGGCAATCAGTTAAACCCTGAGCATGTGGGAGCATTCTTCCCACCAGCCAGACACCTGGGGGAAAAAATCTCTGTAGTAACTCAGTGCAGCCTGTAATGGTGGTGCCTCAACCACTGCCTTCTCCACTTGCAGACCTGTCTCAGCCCAGGAACCTCAGCATCCTTTTCATGACTCGGCCCCCCAGCCATGCCACCATCCCTGTTTTCCCCCTTCCGGGGAGAAGTATCTCCCAGTTTTATAGTCCAGCCACTTCCCCAGTGGCAAATGGAGGGGCTCAGGGACCTGGGTCCATCCACTACTCTGTAGATAGAAGCCTCTTGCTGCCTCTCCTCAACTTTTCTGCCAATACTGCTTCAATTCTCTGGGCCACTTCCCTGCGATCCCAGCACCTTCTTCACCTTCTTCTCAGAGCCTCGAGCCTGCAAGTCCCAGCAGCCAGCCATGAGCTCCCTCTTGCTCCCCTGGTCCCTGCAGGCAACTGCTCTGTCCAAGGTGTTACCTTCCTGCAGCCCACTAGGGACATAGTCCTCTCTCTTTGGGCTCCCTGCAGCAACTGATTGTCTCTGGCCCAGGAGCTCCTTTTGTGTAAGCCTGCTCAGCCCTGACTGATTGCTCCGTGCAGCCTCTCTTCGATTGGCTGCTCCCTGCACAGCCTCTCCAAGCTGCTTTTAAACCCTTCCATGCTGGTGTGGGGTGAACCCCTATTACAGAATGATACAAGTGTTCCATATTTCACAGTACATATTGTACATCCTACTTCTGCGCTAGAAAGGAGTAACGTGATGGAATTTTTTTGTTTCTTCATTTTTTTATCTTAAAAAAGGAAACTCCATATAACATACATTAAAAGAATCTATGGATCCAAAATGAAACCCCAAAAGGTTGAGAAATAACTGTGCTTTAGATGTATGTTGTACAATACAATCTTTAATTACATGATTAATATTATTTTGCACAGAACCCCATTCTCATTCAGTGTGCATGAGGGATAATTTATAAAGGAAAGTTGTGTAGTGAATCAGTCTGAGAGCCAGAGCATCCCTGCATTACTTGCATGGCGCATCAATAATAAGGCAGGTGTCTGCAACATCTCTGTGTCCTTTATTGCAGAAGCTGTAGCGAAATAAGCAGGGATCCACTGTAAGAGGTAAAATGGTCTTATAAGTAAGACACAGGATTGGACTCAGGAGATCTGTTACTGCATCTACTACAGATTTCCTGTGTGAGGTGATCTCAGAAGGAGAGGTCCATCAATGGCTATTAGCCAAGATAGTCAGGGACACAAAGCCTATGCTTCAGATGTCCCTAAATCTCCAAATGCCAGAAGCCGGGACTGGACAGCAGGGGAAGGATTACTCAGAAATGCCCTGTTTTGTTCATTCCCTCTGAAGCATCTGGCACTGGTCATTGTCAGAGAAAGGATACTGGGCTAGATGGACTGTTGGTCTGACCCAGTATGGCTGTTCTTATATTCAGACAACTCATATAATCTATTTATTCCTAGTTCTGAATCTGTAAAATGGAGATAAATAACACTTTCCAACCTCTCAGAGGCGACATGAGGATATATTTGTTAACTTTTATGAGGCACTCAGATAGTATTGGTGATGAATGCTATAGAAAAGTCTGTTAAGAAAGAAAGAAAGAAAAAAATCTTATCGAGTGCACTGTAAATAAGACACGGGGCTCAACACTGAACTATGAGGATAAAAAGAAATATTGATCAGGTGCCTTGTTCACTGAGTTCTGTCCATCTTGCATATTGAATAAGGTAAGAGTTCTGCAGAAATAATATTATCTAACAGCATGACTAAATGTGATAGTGTAATGCCTACACAATGGGGCAGAATTTGCACAATGGTATAAATAAAAAAGTTTACCTGACAAAGCGCATAAAGAAGATCCCTTTTACTCAATCTCATGCAGAGCACATGTTCTGTACCACAGGTTACAAGGGGGCCCTGTTACAGGTAGTGATTGGCCTGAAGCCAAATTTCCCATACATATGTACACACAAACTTTGAGGAAGTTCTTCTGATCTAGCTCTGGGTTAGAAGTTCACATCTTGAAGCTAGAAGTGAAAATTTTAGTTACAATCTAGTATGTTAAGCAGGTGTCTGAAACCATGTAGATTCCTAGAGCTTCACCATGGATTATTAGAATTAGTTAGATATATTATAATCAAACCTATATGGCCCAAGAATTCTAAGGACCTCAATGTTTCTGTTCTTTATGGAGAAGAGATTTGATTTTGGGTAATGCATTCTCATTAAAGCTCACTGCATTTTTTCCCCTTCTGTTTCTGCCCATTAATGAATTTCTTCTCTCAAAAGGTATGTATATTTGAAAGGTGCACTTTATGCAATAAAAATGTAGTACAATGACATGAAGAAATGTATATTTTATGTTTTGTTTTCTATCAGTAAGACATTTAATATTTGGTAATAATCTAAACCTCTGAATAATGTATTGATAGTAATAATAAATAAATATAAATCTTAGCATTCATAGCATTTAGTTAAAGATCAGAAGAGATCACCAGATTATCTAGTCTGACCTGCTGTATACCATAGGGCACCAACACAACCCAGCACCTGCACACTAAACCCATCAAAATTAGACCACAATATTATAGCCCACAGGAGGTTAAACTATTATATGCCACAGTCAGAGAATGGGAGGCATTGAGGTGCAGCAATGCCTTAGGCCTCTGCAATGGCAAAGAATTGATTAAGTGAGATATACCAGGTAATCCCAACAAGTGACCCATGCTCCATGCTGCAGATGAAGGTGAAAAAACCCCAAGGTCACTGTCAGTCTGGCCTGGGCAAAAATTCCTTCTAGAACCCACATATGCCAATCAGTTACACCCCGAGAATGTGAGCAAGAACCAGCCAGCTAAGCATATGAGAGAGAGAATGCTCAGTGCCACCACAGAACACTGGCCCATCCTGTCCAGTGTCCCATCTCCAGCTGTGCCCATCTCTAATTCTTCAGAGGAAGAAGACAAAAAAATCCCAGAATACACTGGGGAGACCCCTTCCTGATGCTTACAAGTGACAGGATGAAGCAGGGAAGCATGAGCTTTAGGAACCTAAAACATAAATCTGAAGAGACCCACAGGGCTGCTGATCCCTGCCCCATGCCATGACAAGCAACCCCATCATACAATCCCACTCATAAAGTTATTCAGCTCCCTCTTAAAACTAATTAAATTGTTGGCACCACAACTCCTATTGGAAGGCAGTTCTAGAACCTAGCCCCTCTGATAGCTAGAAACCTTCTTTCAGTTTCCAGTCTGAATTTGCTCATGGCCAATCTATACCCATTTGTTCTTGTGCCAACATTGTCCTTGAGTTTAAATAGTTCTTCACCCTCGCTGGTGTTTACCCCCCAGTATATTTATAGAGAGTAATCATGTCCCCTCTCAGCCTTCTTTTTGCTAAGCTGAGCAAGCCAAATTCTTCCAGTCGCCTCTCATAACATAGGCCCTCCCTTTCACTGGTCATCTTGGTAGCTCTTTTCTGCATCTGTTCCAGTTTAAATTCATCTTTCTTTAACTTGGGTGACCTGAATTGTACACAGTATTCCAAATGAGGTCTTCCCAGCACCTTGTACAATGGCATTAATACATCTCTATCCCTACTGGAAATGCCTTGCCTAATAAAATCCTAGGAAGACATTTGCCTTTTTCACAGATATATCACATTGGTGGCTCATCGTCATCCTGTGATCAACCAACACACTCAGATCTCTCTTCCTCACTTCCTCACTTCCTACTGATGATGCCCTGGCTTGTAGCAGAGATTTTTATTATTAGACCATGCTCTTACTATAAGAGCATGACCTTACACTTTGCACTATTGAATTTCATCCCATTTTTGTTACTTCAGCCTTCAAGGTCATCCAGATCTTCCTGTATAATATTCTGATCCTAATCTGTATTGATGATGCCCCGCAACTTTGTAACATAAGCAAATTTCATTAGCACCCTCCTACTTTTTGGGTCAAGGTCATCAATAAAAATATTGAATAAGTTGGTCCCAAGAGCAGTCCTTGAAGAACTCCACTAGTAACCTCCCTCCAATCCAATAGTTCAATTTTCAGCACAACCCATTGCCTTCTCCCCTTTATTCTTATCCATCTTACAATTCTTGTACTAATTCCCATCTTCTCTAATTTAACTAATAATTTCCCATTTGAGAAATTACTTTGCTGAAGTCCAAGTATACTACATCTACGACATTTACCTTATCTAAAAAATCAATTATTTTCTCAAGGAAATAAATCGAGTGAGTCTGGCATGATCTACCTTTGACAAATCCACATTGCATTACATCCCTTTTTCCATCCACCACAAATGTAATTATTCTTTCCTTCACAATTTGTTCTAAAGTCTTGCATACCAATGAGGTTAGACGAAGTTCTGTAATTGCTTGGATCACTTTTTCTTCTTTCTTAAATGTAAGTACAGTGTTAGATCTTTTTGTTTTCATAACTCCGTAAAACATCAGCTAATTAAGGTTCACTGTTTACATACTGTATACAGATTCTTCATTGTGATAGCAAACATACTACAAATAACTAAGAACAAATGTTCGTTTTCTCATTTTACCAGTCCTGTGAATATTAGCTTAAATTTTCTCAGCTTTTTATAGTTACATGCAAAAATTCACAGAGAACATATGCTATTGCAAATAAACAGGATCAAATTTTGGAGTAAGCTCTAGGTTAAAGCTAAATATGTATATAGGATTTTTTCACTTTCGATGTTTGACATCTGAAATGCTTTACACTAACTATAGAAATGTTGCTTGGAAATTTTCCGCTAAGACGAGTGGTACATTTTATCAGTTTAGAAATACATTTTCAGTGTGTAGCATTCAGGGGTTATTTATTTATTTTTTTCCTTTTTGCCTGTTCACTCAGTGCTCCTTTAGAATTGTTCTGTTTGATTTCTGTCATCCTCTATAAATTAATATATATCATCAGGAATTATCCTTCTATTAAGAGACTGCTATCTTCTGAAAGGAATGTGTGAGAAAACTACAAAACAAAAGAGACAACCTGTAAGCAGGCAGAGTTCCCACCCTGCTCTGGACATGGTCCACACTCAGCAGAACAGATCTTCAGCTGTTGTCAAACAGTGTAGTTCTATTGACTACAGTGAAGCTATGCCAATTTACCTCTGCTGCCTTACTATATTCTGTGCAAACTTTCTGTCTTGCTGGGATATGAATATTAATAACTCCAAAAACAAAAACATAAACTTCAGCCTAAGTTTTCCCTCTAAGCTTGGTTGTCCTAAGCTTTCTTTGAAAAGAGCTATGTCCCAAAACTTAGATCCCTCCAGAAAAAGAGCTTCTGTTACCTTAGACCTGAAAGGGAATAGACAAGCCACACCTGCCACAATGAGAAATTAGTCAGCATCTTCCTGTAGGCTTCCAGCTAGTAGGGTAGGTCAATGAAAAAACACTACCATCCTGTTACACCACTATTCCCCAGATGAGACAACACTCTTGTAACATCAGGGAGGTACCTCCAATAGAGTATATGAAGTTGCGTTAATGAAATTAGATTTCATGCTCCTATATTGATCTACAATAATAAATGGAATATCAAGGCAAAGTGTTTATTAAATGACAGACCACTGTTAGAGCCAAACTTACAATAAATTAACATAAAATATAATCACTTAAAACAATAATGAAGGTTTTTAATGTGGACACCTGTATTCTCTGCTTGTGCAGAGTGAATTTAAAAAGGGGCTGCTGAATTCCTGTAGCTTTAGAGGCTTTGATGGTTTCTGCAGCAAAAAACCTCTTTGAACACCAGAGAGGCAAGCAGAATAAACAAGAGTAATTGAATCTAGCCCTCCTTATGTAGGAAAAAAACTAGGATAGGAAATCTTGATAAATCAGAAGGCAGAAACCCACCACTAAGAAATATCAAGGAACACAGCAAAGAGACTGGAGCTGAGAAGAATTGCTGCAACATTGCAGCAGCAGTGGTTAAAAAGGAACTGGTTTTAAGAGAATGGTGAGATATATTAGGGACTCCTATATCAGCTCAGCAGATGCGTGTGTATGCCTCATATTGGGGACACTGTTAAGTAACTTTAGAACTATAGTCTTAACTTCTCAAATCTGGGTGCTTAAAGTTAGGCTCCTAAATCCATATGCAGGCACCTAATGGTACTGATGGAACTTGCAGCTGTACTTGACTTAAGAGGATGCTCAGGATCTCTGAACACCAGACCACTTAATATGTTCAACTGCCACCCATCACACACTGTGACCACAGATCCAGGAATGGGCATTTCTTATCATTCATACTTTTCAAGGAAGGAATGTGTTGTACAAATTTGTTCAGATAACGAATGAGGCTTTGTGTCAGCTGTGGAGTGCAGCACAGATTTAAAGTATAATATTACTTTGGGTCTTGAAGAGTATTTTCCTTAAGAGGAGGGTATTTTGGTTTAGGGGATAGGATTCATGCACATGGGTAAATAATAGACTTGATCAAACTGTCATATTGTTTTCATTGTATTTTACCAATGCTTCAATTCCACCCAAACTGACCAAGGTGGTGGTGGTTGATCTTGGAAATAAGGGGATTTTGTGAGAGGTCTGAGCTACAAAGTTAAGATCTGAAACGGAATTTTCCCCAAATTTAGGATCTTCTGATGGGAGGTGCTTTTTTACCCTTTGTTTAGAGATAGAGGGTAGTTAATAAATTTAGATCCTGATTTACACTTACCACAAAGTCTACAGGTCTCTGGATCCAAGATTTCACTTCAGAGCCATCTCCTTAGAAAATCCTCACCTCTTCACACTTCCCTGTGTGAAACATTTTTTGAAATTGCACTACTATTGCACTACAATTTTTGAAATTGTACCTTTGCGTATGATAGCGGCCCTGATACTAGGCTGTGTCCAAGTTGGAGCAGCACAGGATGGGGAGCAAAAATGGCATAAGTATGGCTTAAGGCTTTCAGAGATCCTCAGGCTGCCAGTTAGCTACCTGAAATAGTTTCATTTATACATTAGGTCACAGTGTCCCAACAGCACTATCTACTGGGGAGCTCAGTGCAATATTATGAATCACCTTTGAGTAGTTCAGCTGCGTTTCATGTAATTGACAGTAGAGAAGCTCGTCATATATAACAGAAACCCATACAGTACACTGGTCTATGAGAGGGCTTTTCTGGGACCTCAAGCACATACTACAGCCTTATTAATGGCTGCCTGAGTTTGTTTACAATTGAAAGCTGATCTGGCTGTGGTCCAGTTCCCAATGACTGATAACTTTGCTATACAAGTCATGCTGACCCTGAATGCAAAGAACACTCATGCACAAACACATAGAGTGCCAGAGAGAGTCAGTTATACCAGTGGTTTTCAAACTTTTTTTCTAGAGACCCAGTTAAAAAAAATTGTTGATGCCTGTGACCCAACGGAGCTGGGGATGAGGAGTTTGGGGTGTGGGAGGGGCTCAGGGCTGGGGCGTGGGGGTGAGGGCTGTGGGATGGTGCCAGGAATGAGGGGTTCAGGGTGTTGGAGCAGGCTTTGGGATGTGGGAGGGGGTCAGGGCTCTGGACTGGGGTTACAGGCTCTGGTGTGGGGCTCAGGATGAGGGGTTTGGGGTGCAGGAGGGGGCTCCAGGTTTGGGGGGGGCTCGGGGCTGGGACAAGGGATTGGGGCTCAGGGTTGGGGTGTGGACTTACCTTGGGCAGCTCCTGGCCAGTGGTGCAGTGGGGGTGCTAAGGCAGGCTTCCTACCTGTCCTGGCACCGTGGACGCGCTGTGCCCCACAAGCGGTCAGCAGGAGGTCCGGCTCCTAGGCGGAGGTGCGCAAGCGGCTCTGCATGGCTCTCACCTGCAGGCACTGCCCCTCAGCTCAGCTGGTTCCCAGCCAATGGGAGCTGGTGCTCGGGGTGGGGTTAGCGGGCAGAGCCCCATGGCCCACCCACCTAGGAACTGGACCTGCTGCTGGCAGCTTCTGGGGTGCAGCGCGGTGAAAGAACAGGTAGGAACTAGTCTTTCTTGCCAGGCAGCACTGCCGATGGGACTTTTAATGGCCCGGTCAGTGGTGCTGACCAGAGCCGTCATTACTCACTGCCTTATGTTCTGAGACCTGTACTGGGTCGAGACCTGCAGTTTGAAAACCACATACCACAGTTCCTGTGAAAATATCACTAGATGGTTTCCTAAAGCCTCATTTTTTTTCTCCTTGTTTGGGATTATTGCGATTAAGGATTGGACTAATTAAAAGGAATCATTTAGCCATTTTTTAAAGAATATTTCTCCAGTTGCATTTGTAAATTTAAAAAGGAATCCATGAATCACTTGGATGCTGTCAGAAATTAATAATAAGCACAGTTCATAGAATCATAGATTATCAGGGTTGAAAGGGATCTCAGGAGGTCATCTAGTCCAACCCCTTGCTCAAAGCAGGACCAATCCCCAACTAAATCATTCCAGCCAGGGCTTTGTCAAGCCTGACCTTAAAAACCTCTAAGGAAGAAGATTCCACCACCTCCCTAGGTAACGCATTCCAGTGTTTCACCACCCTCCTAGTGAAAAAGTTTTTCTAATATCCAACCTAAACCTCCCCCACTGCAACTTGAGACCATTACTCCTCATTCTGTCATCTGTTACCACTGAGAACAGTCTAGATCCATCCTTTTTGGAACCCCCTTTCAGGTAGTTGAAAGCAGCTATCCAATCCCCCCTCATTCTTCTCTTCCGCAGACTAAACAATCCCAGTTCCCTCAGCCTCTCCTCATACATTGACATGCACTCATTAACAACATCATGCTGACCACTGATCATTTTTTATGTTAAATTTCTGCCAGCAAATGGGTTCCTACACGCACTGTCTGATCAGCCCATTGGAAAGAATCCCATATTGAAAAATTCCTTGGAAACCAATATTTTTCAAATTCTACATTGCTGCACATGTACCCACAGAAAGTTCTCTGGACATACTTTGGAAACAAACAAAAAACCATCCAGTGTCTCTTTAGTTATATATTTTACATACTGCAGTGGCAAACAATGACTGAAATACTGGTGAATTGAATGATTTATGGAATTCCATGAATCACATAAAGCTCCATGCTAACAAAGGCTCATTGGCATTTTTCAAAATGTGAAAAATTCACACAGGGATTTGCAACAAAGCCGCTCCCACAAGCAGTTTAGGTCCAGTTGTGACCAACCCTAAATCTGAAACAAACTAGTGTTCTACAATTGTACATTACCAATTTTACAGCAAGTAACCAGATAACCATATCATTATAAACTTTGTCCTCACTTCTAGCTACCCCCTTGTTACCCACACAAAATTCTCTGTTACTCGTACACACTAGGGGCACCCTCCCTTACATGGGCACAGGGTGTAACTTTACACGCTGCAGATTTGTGGGATCTTTTACCAGTGAAAGAGCCTTATACAGTAATATTGTACTTAAACCTCTATTTATTTAACAATTACCAAAAGAGAATGCATACGCTACACGTACAATGCTCACCACTCCCAATGAGACAGATTAACTTTTCTTGATGGCCAGTCAGGATCAGGTCATCTGGGGGACTCCAGTTTCTGCACGGTGTCGTTGGCAGAGCATTGAGGTCTTGCAGCTCTGTTCTTGGAGCTGTATTGTGGAGTTGGTTCCCAAGAATTTCCTTTTGGACCCCAATTTATATAGTGAAACTTGAGTCCTGCTTAGCTGTACCTTAACCAATCATTTTACTAAAATTTTACTAACCAATCCTAACATACTGTAACAAAATTCTCTAACCATTTATACCCCACCACCTTAATTAATTTACACCTAGCAAAATTAATTATGTAACAGACAGAAACAATCAATGAACCAGACAGAGATCATACAGATAAACAATAGAGAAGTAGGGACCATAAAGATAAAACAATAAAGAAATGAGGATTTCACAACCACAGCTATTGATAAGTAATTTCTTGACAGACAGGATGCTGTCAAACTAAGTTTTCTTAAACCATCTTAAGATCTGTTTCTTTATCTGGTGATAGTGGGTACTATTAGGACAGGATCTCCTTCTTCACAGCCGGATAGTACATTGTTTTAATGTAACTTAGATGGAATGTGAGGATGCGACTTTCTGCTTCTTAGCTCATGGCTGCTGCTCTCCTAATATGGCTGCAGACAAAGGCCTTAGGTCTTACAATATGGCTACAGGAAAAAGCCTTATCATTACACCCATTCTTTATTGTTTGTGACCATTGCTCATGTCATGTAAGAATTTAGGCCCCAATCCTCCAAGGGCTTATCCGCATGCTTAACTTTACACACTGAGTAGTCTCTTTCATTTCAGTGGGTAACATTGTGGAAGTTCAGATTCAGAACCAAACTTTTCAGCTCAGACTTCTCTCTACTGAGATGGGGGACAGTGCTCTCTGGGGCTCTAGTACAACTGTTGTACTAGACCCCCAGAGCCAGTAAGTTTCTAATTCCAGCCATCAAAGCATAAGGAAGGTGGGGGAAGTGTGGCCCCTCACTACACAAACAGAGGAGCCATTCTGACAAAATTCCACACCCACAAGGGGGAGGGAGCAGGGGGAGAAATCAGTCATCCCTTAATGTTAAAGGCAAAAATCAATAGGGAAAGAAATGTTATTTTCAAGCTCCCGATTGGGTGGTGCTTTTGGCATAAATGTCTGCTGCTATCAAGTCAGTTCTATAATTACTGCATTTGAGTGGACTTCTTGTTGAAATTAGGTCAATCAAAAAGCACGGTGGCCGGTCAGATAAAATACCTGACCTCTTCACTAGCTTCACAACACCTCTGGGTTCAGAAGGTACACAAATTTCACATTAATGATTTGGTCCACCTTTTCTTTTCTTTTCTTTTCTTTTCTTTTCTTTTCTTTTCTTTTAAATAGATCCTTAAACAAACACAACAGCAGAACTATTTGTAGAATAAGTTCTGCTAGTCCTGCTGCTGAACTGTCCCATGTAAGGATATAGCCATATTTCCCAAATATTTCCTCTGCTGTCTCAATGTTTCCAGGTTTCCGGGGGGAGGGGAGGGTTGTCTGTCCTCAGTCTTCTTTTCATCCCTTACACTTGTCTGTTGGGTGACATCGTTCCGATTGTCTCAGTTACCACCTCTACACTGATGACTGTCAATCTACCTCTCTGCCCGCCCTTCAGACATCTCATTTGGGATGTCCACAGCTGATTCCATAAGCTTAATTTGTAACAACGAAACCTGTCTTTTTTTCTTTCCTTTTCCTTCCAGTCTCCATCACTGTTGACAATTCCACTATCCTCATAATCAGGTGAGCCTACAACCTTAGGGTCTCCAAAATCTTTCCCCATCATATCCAGGAATTTACCAAATCCTGCCACTTCTTCCTGGATCATATTTCTAAAACCCACTCCTTCCTCTCAGTCCTTCCTCAGACAGCTGTGGTTAGTGTCATGGTCTTTTCTCAAATAGACTCTTATAATTTTCTCTTCTCCAGCTTTCCCATTGTCTGCAGTTGCATTGCCTGGTGTGATGTCTAATTTATACTGGTCAGGAACTTTCTCTTATATTTCTGTGCAGTACCATGTATATTTATGGTATGTTGTTGTACAAATAATTCCATATTAAAAAGAGTGTGTGTTAAAAGAATTAATAAGTTGCAAACTGAAGCACTCCAAAGGTAGAAAAAGCCAGAATTAACGCATCTCCATATATTCCACCATGATCATTCATTCCCTGTGAACGTTCACAGTACAATGTTAGCTGAACTAATTTTTCTATGACATATTACATCTGATAAGTGTGATCCTGCCACTCCTGTACCTACCACATATGTATTAATCAAAAGTTTTCTTGTAGCCCAATCACCAAAATGTCTAAGTGCTTCCAATTTAAATAAAATCTGCATTTTGGGGCACCTACTAGATTTCAGCCTGGTTTCTTTGCTGTTCTCTCTTCTCTGGATAAGGAATAATTATTTTAAGTTTCTATCATCATTGTGGAAATGCTTTCTCAAAAAGGAAGGTCATGTAGCATACTGGCAAAGTGGCCAGACTTCGGATTAGTCTGACTTTCTCTGGAAATTCATTCCTGAACTGAATCCCCTTGATCAAAGCCTGATCTACACACAAAGTTGCGCCAGTTTAACTAAAGATGTGTTTTTAAACTAACTTCATTAAACTAGTGCAATTACTCTTCTTTGGGTCTATCCACTGTTAAACTCAGATAAGAGTATCCACACAGAATTTTGCACTAGTTTAACTAAATCAGTTTAAAAACAAATATAAATTAAGCTGGTACAACCCCTATGTTTAGACAAGACCCAGGAATATTTTGTAAGAAGGTTTCCTTCTGATTACAGAGTCATCCAGAATCAATGTGATAGCCCTGAGAGAGTGAGGATATCTGTCATCTCTTCTGGTTGTTTTCCCATTCTGCCAGGGTTATCTCAATCATATAACTATGTATCCTTTCTGCCTGATGGAGTCGGCAGCAACAAGGGCCGGGTTCTATATCCAGAGGTTCATCTTAACAAAACAATTTCTTCTGCTAAATTCTTCTCTCTATGTAATTCCTGGTCCTGTGGCAGAGAATGCAAAGTTTTCCTGCCATACTTTATTAGTTGGCTTATGCCAACTCCCATTACTTGTCCCAGTCTTTCCTGTCGATTTATTCTGCACAGTCATTGTGGTCCCCCTTATCACAGGATGGACACACCAGGGCTTTATACCAACACCTCTTATTGAAAGATCCATTCACCTTAACACATCAGTAACATTCTCAAGTACCTGACAGTTTGCTTGAAAGGTCCATTGTTTATCTGGAGCACTTTTCTGACTGCATTCTGTGCCTGAGATTCCCTTTCAGCATTTTCCAAAGAAAACATTTCCATAGCCTTCCGGTATGTGAGGCCTGGGTCAAACAACAGTCATTTTCCCATTGCTTTCCTAAGTAGACAACAGACCAGTTGGCCATGGGGGGTGTCATGTAACATATCCATCAGGTTCACAATGTTCACTGAGCCTGTTTAGATTCCCATGGGATGTTTCCCCCTCATTTTTATTTATTTATTTATTTTTAATGCAACAGGAATCTCTCAGCCAAATGTGACAGAAGTAGTTGAGCAAACAGTGTATATGATTTTGTTCCTGGTCTATCTAGTTGTATCAAACTATGTAATAAGGTGAAAGCTCATGTTAGAGTTGCCATCATAGTAATTTGCTTAACAAATATTATCTTTGGGGTGCCCCAGACGCACTTGCCACCAGCAACAATCCTTCAACTCTCAAGATTCCATTCATTCTGCTACTAATACCTTTATCTTTTTTTTCAAGGTGTAGCTCTTTATCTGTTATTTGAATAGTGTTCAAAATCCCTTACCCTTTATGATGGAGACCTTCTTTTTCATCAGGGGATGTTTCCCTCTTACAAGCCTTCAGAGGCTTTGAAAATACATAGAGCTCAAAAGTTGACTGTTATTATTGTCAGGTAAAACCAGTCATTATATCATTCCTTTTCTCTCTCTTTTTGTAAACATGGCCCAATTTTCCTGTGTTATTTCCCCCTCCCTCCCCGTGGAGGCATAGTGGAATAATAATCTTTTCTACAGTGAACTTTCAAACACAAAATAAATGAGAGAGACACCAGCCTCCAACTCAGCAAACTCTCCTTTCTGAAGCTGCTTTTGTGCAAAGCAGAAAGAGATAAGATGTCTGTGGCTATCTCATCATTTTTAAGGTCAGCTGTTAAAGGTAAGGTGGGCTATTCATGCACTGTAAAGCCACATATAGCAATAACCCTCACACAGAAAAGAGATGCTATCGCTAATTAGAACAGAAAGGACTCCACTCTACCCTCAATAAAAGGTGGACACTTGTTAAACTCATGTCTCTTCTGAGGAAGAAAAGGAACTGGGTAGTTGAGGACTTGGCACATTCCACTTCACCCGTCAGTTGTATAGCAGTGACTCTTCCGTAGTTCCTGAATTCTCAGCTTGTTAGTGAGCTTCCAACCTCTCACACCTGAGGCTTGAGAACCCAAGAATGGGTATTGACTAAAACACTTACCTTTGGAAAATAATGAGAATGGCTATTACTGTTTCAGGCTGCAAGTGAGCTAGAGACTTGCAGGGTAAAAGCCACACACACCCCTGCCTGGGTTTAGGAAGCCAAGTGGAAATAGCACAGTAGATCACACAAGTGGAAATTGTTAGAGGTTTGTTCTCCAATTCAGAGTCTGACATCAACAAGCCATTTATTCAAAAAGCAGAGTTTGTCATTGACATGTTGCTGTAGTCATCAGTATGATAGATTTGGAGGCATCTTTTATTTTTTCTCATGTTAGCAAATGGCCAGATTATCAGAGGCTCTGAGCATTCATTTCACCTCTGAAAATCAGACATAAGTGGTTAGAATGAGAAAAATGAGATGAAGTCAAACTACGCTCTCTGTTGAGCCATTGCAATCCTATTGAAAATAATGGGATTGCAATAGTGTAAGTCATGGTAGTATTTACAGCTTACAGTAGTAGTGGCAGTTACCTTAACTCTTTGTATTTCTGCACCAATTCTATCTGTTCCCTACTCCCTCCATTAACCATAATGAATACAAAGATCTCTCTTTGTAGATAATTAAAAAATCCCCTCAAACTTCTTTGACCTGACCGGTTTCTCCTTCCTCTTTACATAAACTAATCTCCTCATGTCAGCCTCTGAACACAAGAACAAATTTATTAAGAATTGTTCCTTTTGAGATCTGCTACAACCAGTTGTTCATAAACAATTGTCTTCAGAATTCTAAGTGATCAAGTTGTGCTGGCTTTGTTGCTTGCCTCTCCCTGCTAAATTACATTAAAGGCATATAAGAATGCATTCATTGCTTTCCTAAGGTTACTTTTCCATGTAGACGATTGCTGTATCTGTCAGAAGGATGTTATGCAGTGGAGGGAGGTGGTCTTCACAGTCATGCATGAGAGGGAAATTGGTCCACGAGACAATATTTCTATATAGATGTAGTGCACACAATGAAAAAGTTTGAGAACCCTTGTGCTACTGGTATTTCAACAGGTACTGCTAGACAGCAATATCAATAACCCGAGGAGGTTCAGGAAAAGGAATAGAGGGATATCAGGTGGCCAAGTTTCTCATTTATGCCAGGAGATGCAAAAAGAGTAAGGTAATATCAGGTGGCCAGGATCCGTGTGAGCCTCAGCCACATGAGATTGGTCTCAAATTAACCCTCATATATTCAGGGTGAAGAGAATGGCTATGCATACAGATAAGGAGGAGCATAAGCTCAGAAAAAATGCTTTATCAAACTAGTCATTGATACATGTCTTCTTAAATAACAGTGCAAAATTCATACTGCTTCATTTCAGTATGACTGAACATAAGTTAGCTGTGTGTAAATCAAAAGCCATACAGCAAAGATAGGCAAAGCGGATAAATTATAAGGTTGTTGATATAAATAAAGAGGGCCTGACTCTCTTCACATTCACTGCAGTTTCACACTGGTTGACTTCAGCAGACTGACTGCGGTTTTACTGCTTTAAGACAGAGAAGAATCAGGCTAACACTTGCTAGTAGTGATATATAATGTCACAGCGGTAGGTTTACATGGCTATTTCATCAATCAGAATGAATAGATTTATTTTATGTCTTAATGAAATTAAAATATTCCATCCAGTAAGTATAACAAACACATTTGGGTCAGATTCTGATCTCATTTATTTAGGTGAAGTTCTGGAGCAGCTTCCGTCACTAGAGTTACTCTGAGTTGACACTGGTTTAATGGAGATTAGAATCTTACCATCTGTATTTAAAAGCTAGCAAGATTTAACTAACTATTTGATGCAGAGTCAGATCATTTCCTACCCCAAGGATAAATCCATTGGAGGGGAAAACACTATGCAGATGAGCAGGGAGCCTGGGATCTAACCATGTGGATCTTGAGACTTGAAAGGAATCTTGTCCCCTTGTCAACCTAGTGGATCTCAGGGGATCCAACTAGAAGGTCTGATGTTCAGACTAATTCCAAGGAACCTACCTGATGTGCCAAAAAAAGGAATGGCTTTCTCAGGAGCCATGCTGCCATGGGCTATATCCACCAGCACCTCCACTCCAGCCTTCTTCCAATGGTCACACATGTGCTCATGGCAGAGTGAAATTCTACTGGATTATCAGAGGACAGCAGCGGTCACCCAGCTGTACCTTACCCTGCTCTCATTGTCTTTCTCACAAACCTCCCACCTCCACAGAATCACAAGCACACAATACTTACATACAGGGCTTTTTGGAGGCTCAGAAAGAAGATGGGTGTAATTGGGTGGCTTCCTGGCTTGCCTACGGTCTGAACAGTCTGCGGCCAAACCAGCCAAGATTACAAGATGAGCCTCACCTGTGGGGAGTAGGGTGATCTACATAAGAACATAAGAATGACCATAGTGGGTCAGACCAATGGTCCAGTATCCTGTCTTCTCACCGTGGCCAGTGCCAGATGCCACAAAAGGAATGAACGGAACAGTGGAACTATTGATTCATCAATCCCCTGTTGTTCACTCCCAGCTTCTGGCAGACAGAGATTTAAGGACACCTGGTGCATGCTGTTGCATCTCCGACCATCTTGGCTAATAGCCATTGATGGACTGATCCTCCATGAACTTATCTAATTCTTTTTTCAATGCAGTTATAGGTTTGGCCTTCACAACTGTGAGCGTGACCACACATCAACACAATACCAGAGTTACAGAAAATTATTTGATTGCAGCACAGAGTGATCGAATTAGCTGCTGAGGAGTAGTTGTAACTTGAGCTGTTGCAATCCCACCTACACCAGTAGCTGGTGAGTGTCAACGTCTCTGGGGCTTCAACCCACCTCTTCTGATGGGCCAGCTAGTTGGAGCTTAAAGCGCTACTTAACTTGAGCTAGACATTTTTTTGTGTGGATTGGATTTGAAAAGCAGTTTTCAAACTGGGGTATACATACACCTAGGGGTATGCGCGTTCTCATCAGGGGGTGCGTGAGAAAAATCTTTTAATGGCAAACAACACATTTTATTTCATAAAGTGTGGCAGGCAATATAATCAACGTTTAATCTATCAATTAAAACTGCAGATGCATTGGTGTACATTTCCTTTCTACTGTGTGACTCAGAACCAGAGGTTTTCAAACTATGGGACATGTTCCCCTATAGGGGTGCGGAAGAACATTCAGGGGGGAAGGGGGCTGTTTTCAAACTTTTGAACTGAGCCCCTCTGCCCCCCCCTCCCCTTTGAGTTTTTGGTTGTGCTCCACCCCCCAACGCAGACTGGCTGGGTGGCCCAACGAGGTGAGTCAGGGGGTGGAGTTGGCACTCCCTCCCCGAGCCCTACCATGCGGGGCTGGCCCGAGCTATCTGGCATTGCTGCTTGCCCCCAAGAACGTTCCTCCCACCCACCTAGGGGGGCATGCCCCATAGTTTGAAGCTGTTTCTAAATGGAAGGTAAAAATCTGGGGGAGGCACAGAAAAAAACAGGGTCACCAATCAAAGCCCCTACCCTTGCATTTGAAACTCATTGGGCCCCATGGTTCAGCTTTTACTCAAGCTTTTCCATGTGCCTGAGTTTTTGGTGCTGCTGTTACTGTTTCAGCCTCATCTGTACATTTAACCTGAATGCAAGGCGGCAGTATGTCCAACCCAGAACAACGAGATTGATAAAAAGCACAACCGGTTTATATTGTGTGGAGGAGGCAAATCAGAACTTCCTTTATCATGCTGCTGAGGTTCTGAGATTCTCCTGTGCTAATATCAAGGAGTTTTCCAGGGCAAAACCACCATTCATTTTGTGTCTTGTCCTTGGAGCTTGCAATATGGAAATGAATATCACACCCATCTCTTTAGACAAAGTGCCTAACAAGAGGCAGTGCTGCATGCTGGAGCATGCAAACTTTTCAAATTCTCTCCCGCAACAACGCTCTCCTTTCAAAAGCATGAAACCCTGGCTAAGAAATGTTTTCAGTTTCATAGAAAAAGGCAAAGCCACCTTTGTGGCTGGAGACATCACAATACTGAACAATCCTTATTCTGACAAGAAAAGGAGTACTTGTGGCACCTTAGAGACTAACCAATTTATTTGAGCATGAGCTTCAATGTTCAGATGAACATCTGATGAACATCTGATGAAGTGAGCTGTAGCTCACGAAAGCTCATGCTCAAATAAATTGGTTAGTCTCTAAGGTGCCACAAGTACTCCTTTTCTTTTTGCGAATACAGACTAACACGGCTGTTCCTCTGAAACCTGTTATTCTGACAAGCTTGCCCTGAGAAAGTTATGAACATTTGTTGTATGCATACAAAACTCTTGACTTTAGCAAGGCTGTTGATACTGTCTCGCATGACCCTCTTATAAACAAACTAGGGAAATATAGCCTAGATGGAGCTACTATAAGTTGCGTGCATAACTGGCTGGAAAACCATTCCCAAATGACAGTTATCAGTGGTTCACCATCAAGCTGGAAGGGCATATCAAATGGGGTCTTGCAGGGATCGGTCCTGGGTCCAGTTCTGTTCAATATCTTCATCAGTGTTTTAGATAATGGCATACAGTCTGAGGACATAAAGTCTGAGGACAATACCAACCAGGGAGGGGTTGCAAGTGCTTTGGAGGATAGAATTAAAATGATCTGGACAAACTGGAGAAATGGTCTGAAGTAAATAGCATGAAATTCAATAAGGACAAATGAAAAGTACTCCACTTTGGAAGGAACAATCAATTGCACACATACAAAATGACTGCCTAGGAAGGAGTACTGCAAAAAGGGGATTTGGGGGTCAGAGTGGATCACAAGCTAAATGTGAGTGAATAGTGTACCACTGCTGCAAAAAAAGCAAACATCAGTCAGGGATGTATTCGTAGGAGTGGTGTAAGCAAGACATGAGCAGTAATCTTCAACTCTACTCCCAGCTGATAAGACCTTAACTGGAGTATTGTGTCCAGTTCTGGGCACCACATTTCAGCAAAGATGTGGACAAATTGGAGAAAGTCCAGAGAAGAGCAACAAAAATTATTAAAGTTCTAGAAAACGTGATTTGTGAGGAAAGATTGAAAACATCCAGTTTGTTTAGTGTGGAAAAGAGGAGACTGAGAGGGGACATGATAACAGTTTTCAACTACATAAAATATTGTTACAAGGAGGAGGATGAAAAATTGTTCTCCTTAACCTCTGAGGATAGGACAAGAAGCAATGGGCTTAAATTGCAGCAGGTTTAGGTTGGACATTGGGAAAAAATTGCTGTCAGGGTAGTTAAGCACTGGGGCAAATTGCCTGGGAAGGTTGTGGAATCTCCATCATTGGAGGTTTTTAATAACAGGTTAGACAAACACAGGTGAGGAATGGTCTAGTTACTTAAGTACTGCTTTGCAGGCATGCCACTGGAGTAGACTATTGTGGTCCCTTACAGTCCTACACTTCCGTTATTCTTACGATTCAGTAACTCAGGCTCATTTTGTTGAGCATGTATGTTATATATACTGGGGCTAGATCCTCAGCTACTCGATGTAGGCATAGCTCTACTGACTTCTCTTTGATCTGAGGAAAGAAGAGGAAAGCTAATCAATAACTAATTTATTTAGCTAGGAGCACTATTGAGAGAAAAATGGAATAGGCCCGGGGTTTTAGTTTACTATTTAAACAGGTATTGTGAAAATGAACAATGCCAATGTAACTTACTTCTCCCAGATGCTTCCTAAAGAGTAAAGTCAATTCTTTATATTTAAATAGCTAAATACTACAGATAAGCTCTCAAGTGCGACCTTGCAGATGTAATTTGCAATAGCATCATTGAAACTCTCAGACAACTGTTTGGCCTTAAAGGCTTCAAGATGTAACTTTTATTGAAATAAACACAGTATTGAGATTAGCTGGCACCTCCTAGTGCCTGTGGTCACTACTAGTGTACCTTACAGTGAAGGCCTCATATCCCACAAACAGAAGGAACAGACTGTATATCTGATTTGCATGTGAATTTAACATGATGACATGGGATATGGGCTAACAGTATACACAGGGGATGCACAGATGGCCAGTGATCGTTATTTTGTGTGCAGTTGTCCAATCAGAATGCATAACTGCAGTAATTATGTGAACAAATTAGGCACATGATCGCATGTGCATTTTGCTCCTAATTTATTTTAAGATCAAGCCCTTTCCTTTCTTGTATTGTGTGGCAGAAAGAGAATATCTGAGCGTAATGAATGTAATAGTGTATGTTGATGTCTGCTACTCAAGTGCTGAGTGATCATCTTTAGAATACTCAGGTGATTCTGCTGAATGCAGATGCCTACATATTTTCTGAACTTGAAAGGTCATTACAATTACAGCTGCAGCAAGCTGCTGCAAGAAATGTAATCTCTGGGTCATCAACCCCATCTAAACTAAGAAGTTTCTGTTCCTTCATTCATGCCTGAGAGTGTCAGTGAAAGAAGAACCTAAATTGGGCCACTGAACACCATGGGGTGTACTCTGTATTAGCTGTGAATATCCCAGATATCTGGCTGCTCCTAACTAGCTGGAAAATGTAAGATCAGAGAAATGTGTGATGGACACTGAAATGGATTTGGATTGGTTCTGTAATAATTTAAGAATAATTATGTTGGCCTGTTTACTGCGATGCTTACTGTATGACTAATTAGTTTAACTCAACAAGACTGTCTGGAAAAACAGGCAGGACGAAAAGGATGGCTTAAGATAAAACATCTCCCAACAAATTCGTGAGAGTTGTTCATGGACAATGTGAGAGCCAATGGCTCTTAGGACTCTGGCTCAATCTCCTGCTGAGCCTACAGGACTTGGTTTGATTGGAAGACCCAAAGCCTGGGAAAACAGAAGAACCAAAGAACTATAGCAAGGTTTAAAAGGGATCCACTCTCTCAAGAGAGAAGCAATAGTTGTTTGGGGGAACCAGACAAACATAAGGACCCATTACCGTTGTCTGGAGAAGCGAAGCTTGCCATCAAACCATGGTAGGGCTTTAGGTAAGAGAGATATACATTCACTGTTGTTTTAAAAATCATTTTTCTCTGACTGCTTTTTGCCTACTGCTAAATAAACAATATTTTTGTTTTAAGAAGCCTGTCTGATACCTATACACTAAGGGTCACAGAGTACCAAAAGGAAGAACTACAGGGGCCTGAATTCAGTCAGAACTGATGGGTAAGCACAGTTGATACACAGGGTACTGTAATACAGGGCCTGGTCTAGGAAATGGAGAATTGTGGAATTCCATCTTGGGACAGATAAAGGCATGAGACCTGAGACCTGAGAGGGTACACTGAGAGAGATCAGAGAGGGGGACAGAGATGCAGTAGCCTGTAACTGACAGATCCAGTTATCCTTTCAATCACTCAAATTTTACAGCACTGTAGTTCTATTGACTCTAGTGGGGATCAACTTGATTTACACCAGTGAACATGAGAGGAGAATCAGGCTGGCTGATCCATCTGCAAAACATGCCACTTGCCAATTGCTTCACTTAGAAGTCACGATGTGTGATTTGTTAGAGAGCAAATTCAAAGCACAAATGAAGAACATGATTTATTTCTTTTTTTATCTTACCCACTCTCTATTTTTAATGTACTTATTCTTCTGCAATTTTCTGATTCTTTTACACTTTCTCTCTAGGCTCAGAAAAAAATGTGCTTGTTTGCCACAAAAGCATTAAACTCCACGGACCAGATTCTCACTTGCATTCAAGGAGCACTGTGTACAACAATGGCAGAGGGCACAAAAAGCCATGTGTGCTCTCCGCCAAGACAGATCCTGGGGCTGGTTTTGCAGGTATAGTTAGAACAGTCAAAGAATCATTCTAGCAGCTGAGAAACACTAGTCATGTCTCTTTTACCTTGGACCCACACCCCTACTGCTGGTTGGGAGTTGAAGAAGGAACCATTATTGTGGGACATTACCACTGGAGGATTTCTCCACTGCTGAGAACTGCCAGCTCTAGAGCAGTTTTGTTCTAGGGTGCTAGAACAGACCAAGAACGTGGCCCTATGCCTGCAGTCATGATGTTCCTTTTTCACATTTAACATCGGTTTTGCAGATACCTGTAGGTCTGAAGCACACATACTATCATTGCTTGGTCAGACAAAACTCATGCATTTCCTTCTCAGGAAGACATAAGACAAATATTTATCTCCATTAGTTTTCAGGCATCTGTCCTTTAAAAAGAGACTAGCACCCCTGGACTTTCAAACTGAGGTAAATTCCACTTTAAGGTTAGATACTTAAACTCTGCCATGTTCAGATATTATAATTTTGACATCAAACTTATCAGATCCTTTCTTTTGTAGAATTAGATCAAACCCTAAACTTTCTTTTAATGTGATTACATTGGGCCAAATTCCGAGAGGTGCTGAGCTTTCCCATGGAAAAACCTTGTGACGATCCTCAACGCAAAATGTCATATTATGACAAACCTCATCATTCTCATAGGTTACAACCTGATTTGTTTTTAATTCAGACTTCAGGGGAAAGGCCTATGTTCATGTGTTTCAAGGTTCATGTGTTTAACATTTGCCACTAAAATGTACCGTTCAGTGCAGTGTGCGGTGGATTAAAGGGACGGCTATACTGAGGGTTGTGCTGCCTAATTCTATTCTGCCCTGCATTTTGTGTAGCCCATTACACAAGTACAATGTAAGTGCAAAGTGGGTGTAAAATGTTTGGTAGCATCTTTCACTGATGTAGATGAGTGCACAAAGGCATAACATACTCACAGCACTGGTTTAGCAGCCACCATTGGTGGCTCCCCCAATGCAGAGGCAATCCCTGGGTGGTATAAAGCAGGCATAGTCAGCCCAAGAGCACGCTGTTTCCAGCTCCCAGCATAGGGAATGTTGGAGGTGGAAGGAGACATGGCATGAATGCACAGCACTCCTGCATTGTCACTGTCTAGCTGATGACACTTTGAAAGCCACAGGTGGGACATGGGGAATAGGGGACCAACTCCACTCTCCCAAGGAAGAATATAGAGGAAACTCTTCAAGGGAAGTTTGTGGAGGAGCATCATCCTAGCCATATTACAAGTATCCCCCTATAGAGGTATGATATACACCAAGTACGGAGTCCCTGCATTCAATCGACAGTGAGTGCAGTAATCATATTTCATGGCCCAAATTATAATTTAAAGGGAGTCTACCTGCCTTGGGGCTGCTCTACATAAGATCTGTGACCATCTGGCCCCCAGTTCAACCCAAGATCAGGGAGTCACATGTGGGGAAGGCAGATTCAAGAATAGGTAAGAGTCCAAGACTCAGAGGAAGCTACCATCTTCCTCTTTAAATGGTGTTGTGAGGTTTGACAAGGGCCAAGGTGGGTCTGGGGTGAGATAAACAAATCTGGAAAGGTACTAGATGGGGTCTCAGTCCTCTTCAGGGCAAAGCAAACAGTATCTACATGTTCCTTCCATAGTTATATGTTATCTAAAGTACAGATGTCAATGAAGTTAATGTAAAGAAGTAAGACTGACCTGAAAGGTGTAGATATATGCAGCAATAAATTTTCTTTAAATATGAAAATTCAGAGAGTATTCTCATCTTGCATACTTGGCTCTTCTCAGATTCAGAAGAATCTTTGGTGAGACAGGCAACCTCATTTATAATATTAATGCAATTAATTTAGAAACTACATACTGAAGGGGTTGGAGAGATATCACAGAATTTCATTGTACATCAAAAAATAAGATACCTGGGAAATCATGATTTCCCAGGGAAGTTGCTGCTCTTCATAATTTTTAATTTGTATATTAAATCCTCCCTCCCCCTTTACAAGTAAACTTGCAATTAACATGTAGGTGCTGAGTAAACAAAAACCCTTTGAAGTTTTGCGGAATATATCGAAAGTGGTGCAAAAGGCAGGAAAAGCTCTATTTGTGATTTAAAGACCCACCATTGGTTGAGGTGTTAAGCTTTCAAAAGTCAGTCTCTTCTCACTTATATATGGTTCTAACGCACAGTTTTAAAGATTTTTTTTTCATTGACAGCAAGAATAGTCGAAAATTTATCTTAAATCTACAATACATTCTAACAAGTACCCCATTCATGTGATATAAAAGCCTAATTGCAGAGTGACATGTTTCTGATATAAATATGACATTTATAAAATTATGCTTTATTGTGAAAGAAGCGTTTTAAAACACATAAGTTAGGATACAGTGTGCTCCTAAATGGAAATCAGTAATGTACACTGTCATGAGTTCTGAGTTAGCATTTCAGCTTAGAACAAGTGTAGGGCTAGTTTACATCTAATATGGTCTATCCCCTTTATAGGGAATACAACTGGCACTTGCAAGTAGATGGACTAGGCGACTGATCCTGGGAGGGGCTGAGTGTCTTCAAGCCTGAGTGATTTCACAACCTGACTTTACAGCACATTGGAAATTCAGTGGGAAATGAGGAAGCGAAACATCCTTCAGATGGTGATCTGCATTTTGCTGGGTGAGATCCTAGATAATGCAATGGGTCTTCTCCAGCTCTGACGTCTATTAACCAGATTCTGGAGTGGTTATGGCCTAGTCTGGATTGCTGTTTGTTGTTATACAGGAAGCCAAGATTAGACAGGATTGCACACCTTGACCATAGGCATCCCCCATAGACTTGCCCTTCCCTCTTGGCGTGATAAAGGGCCCCCTTACCTCCCAAAGAGATGGGCAGTGCCATGGGACTTCCTTGTGCCCCCAGAAATGATAGCAGGGCCGCTTCCTCTCAGGAGCAGATAGGAATTCTTCTAGGAAAACTAGGGTGGCAGCAGAGCCTCCCTACTACTTAGCTGAGGAGCATCTGCATGGGTGGGCTGGCTGATTCCACTCCATTCTTCTTCTGCAACATACAGAGTTATCTTCTGGGGTGATGTTGGTGGGCCCCCCAGACCAATGTGTCTTGGGGCTAATACCACATTCAGATGCATGGGGATGCTCACACCTTCACGGGTTTTTGGTTCAAGCTAGCAAGTAAAATATCATTGCATTTGTCACACTTGGGTTATATTTTCAAACTTTTCTTCACAACCAGGAGGGCTTTACTTCTAACTTTGTTAAAAATTAAAGCTGAAACTCTGGTGTAATCATGGTCCAGGAGCCTATAGTGCCTATGCCTTAATCTGGCCCTGAGGTTAGATGTCCTTATCCAGGGCTGCAAATCAGTCAGTCTATTATACTACTGCCACAGAGGTCACATGAATGTGGTACAGAGTCAGATGGATTCCTGTGGATCCTATACTCACTGTAACCAAAACAGCAGGAAGACTCACATAGCTGTATCAAAAAAAAAAAAAAAAAAGAAAAAAAAGAAAGAAAAGAAAAGGAGTACTTTTGGCACCTTAGAGACTAACCAATTTATTTGAGCATAAGTTTTCGTGAGCTACAGCTCACTTCATCGGTGAAGTGAGCTGTAGCTCATGAAAGCTTATGCTCAAATAAATTGGTTAGTCTCTAAGGTGCCACAATAACTCCTTTTCTTTTTGCGAATACAGACTAACACGGTTGCTACTCTGAAACCTGTCATAGCTGTATCACTCACACTTGTGAGCCTCAAGTTTTCAGCTGATTAACATCTGTCAGCTAATTCAGTTTCCTTTTGTTTTCCTTTTTATTTCTTCTACTGAAGATATACATACACACATACACACAGACCACTTGAACTTCCATGGTAACTAGGTTGATTTCATATTGTTTGAGAGAAGAATTAGAAGCATTTTTGATGGAAAGAATCTGTTCGCAAATTAAAGCCTAGTCACATGAAATGGAAGGAATTCTGCAGTAGCCTGTCAAAGATTAAACGTAATATTAATGTGCACCACAAGGTCTGTCTCAGAAGCTAGCAAAGAAATGTGAAAGTGAGAAAATTAAAAATAAGAACTGTGCTTGCTGAGAAGAGTATAGGCACATAAAAAGGTTTTAAGCAGACAGGAGTTCTGAGGCTGTCAGATTTTCTGTTTTAGTAAAACAAACTGGAGACAGACTCTCTGTTCTTTATTTTGACAGTAGAGAAAGATGTTAAAGCACTGAAATAACTATCATCACGATCTAAGTGGAGAAGATCAATATTTGAAGAGTTTGTGTGAGTGATAGTTCAGAAACTTCTAGTTTTGTTATAATTATGTAATGCAAGTTATATAATTCCCATAGATTTTACTTTGCACTTTAATTATTTGTATATGGAAAAATGGCTTAATTCAAATATAAACAGAGGGCCAAAGTTCTCTAATGTTAATGTTTAAAGTTAAGCACCTAATTCTCCATTTAGCATGCTGGTTTTCTGAAGTGCAAGCATGGACTGGAGCATCCAACTTTACACAATGTGTTGAAAAAATTTGGCCACAGTATATCATACAAAGAGTCAGTGATAGCGGCTTCATGAGGCCACACAGGCACAAAAGTTGGTCACAACTTCAAGGGTAATTTTCCCTTGGATAGAGGCTATGGAATGCTACTTGAGGCATTCTATGGCTTCTTGCTATTAACCACATCTTCCCTGCAAGGAATCTGTGGCTATGGCTACACTTGGAACTGGGGGTGTGATTCCCAAGTCGAGAAGACATACTCATGCTAGCTCTCGTTCAGCTAGCATTCTAAAAAGAATAGTATAACTTCATTAGCATGAGTAGCAATAAGCAGATGCACAGGCTAGCTTTCCTGAGTATGTTACCACAAGGTTCAGCTGGGTTTTTATACAAGGCTACTGCTTGCACCACTGGTTACGGCTGTCCATGCTACCGCAGCTCTACTAGTGTTTTGAGTGCACTACCTCAATGAGATCAAGTGTGAATATGTCTATGCTAGCTGGTAAATTTAACGTTGGACAGATCCATTATTTTTTCAATCTCCTATCCTGTTTCTTTGATTAGTTTAATCAAAAACTTGCTATAAATGTTGAATAAAGTTGGTGACATTATACAGTATTGTCTCACTCCTCTCTTGATTTCTATTAGATTTTCATTTTCATCTCCCATTATAATAAAGTGTTTGATTAAAGTAATTGAAGAAACAGAAGAAGATATTAAGAAGAATGAAAAATGGGTGAATGAAGTGAGCTGTAGCTTACGAAAGCTTATGCTCAAATAAATTTGTTAGTCTCTAAGGTGCCACAAGTCCTCCTTTTCTACTTGCTATACAGGTGACACAGTGCTGTTGGCTGATTCAGAAGAAGGTCTGATGAAGTGAGTGGAGTTTATATGAATATGGCAAAGAATATGGTGTCGAGTTGAACGTGGACAAGGCAACAACTACGGAGGTATGAAGAGAACATGGGAAACCATGTGATTCCAGAGAATGGCACAGCTGTACAGCAAGTGAAAATTTATTGCTACGTAGGAAGCATCATTACAGAAGATGGAAGATCAGAGCCTGAAATTAGCACCAGAATAGCAAGAGTGAAAGAGACATTCAGAAAGAATAAACCTCTGATTAGAAGGGACATGAATTTGAAGACTGAATTCTGATTCTTAAAACCTTACATTGGTTTATGTTACATTATGTCTGTGAAACATGGACACCAAACAACTGATAGTAAATAAACTACTATCTTTTGAATTATTGTTATAGAAGAATTCTGAAAATATCATGGATAGAGTGCGTAACCAACAAAAAAGTTTTGGAGATTATTGGAACTCCGCAAACGCTATTTAGAGATCTTATGAAAAGAGAGATTCACTTTGCAGGATACATTTTAAGAGGTTCAGTGGGCAATCCAAGTTTACGGGCACTGGAAAGAAAAGTTGGCGGCAGAAAAACACAAGGCAGACAAAAGATCTTGGATGGACAATACAGTATCGTGGGTGGATCAAAAGGATTATTCATCCACAAAGAGATTAGCAAAGGATAGTACAAAATGGGCTACGATGGTTGTAAAGCTCCATTAATGGAGATGCCATATAAGAGGAAGAATACAGAGTCAAGCCAGAGACCCTGCATTTCAGGCAATAGCCCTCAGCCCAGGAAAGTACATAAGCAGTGTTTAATTTTAAACATGTAAGTAGCTCCATTTAAATCAATGGAATTACTTACATGCTTAAAGTTAAACATGTGCTTTAGTGCTCAACTGGACTAGGGCCACAGGCCAAGTAAAGAGATAAAGGATCAAATTTTGCACTGGTTTGCACCCCATGAAATCCCATTGAAGACTATTTGGTTGCATAGGATTTTAATTGGGACAGAATATAGCCTTTAGGATAAAAGAAGAGTGGTAGAATTTGGTTCTCTCTCTCTTTACTTACTTACTGTAAGGTTTTGATTTATGCCTGTGTTCTTAATATGCCATAATTATGAAGTCTTATGTGATTGACTGAAAAGTGTCATATGGTAGAAAGAGAAAAGAGAGAAAAAATTTGTATTTTCTTCTGCATTCATGAAATCATAGAAATTAGACATGGAAAAGACTAATTAAGTCATCCAGTCATTCCCTTACTGACAGTTCAGAATAATTCCCTATATTTTCAAGTCCTGAAAATGCAGCATTTACATACATATGATAAAATACATTTTAATGAGCCAGGTTCTTTTCCTGTGCAATCCAAGCAGAATTTTTCAGATGAAGGCATTTCTGAGTCACAGTAGAATAATTCTAAGAGATATATACACTGCATCTAAGAAGAGTATATTACCGTATTAAAAGGTGTATTGAAACAGGCAATTAAACATTCTTTCAAGTCAACAGTATTGCCATACCGCATAGAAAAATAACCCACTGGATTTTAGATGAATCAATAAGTCTTCCAAATGTCAATATGGCTATTAAGAGGTTAAATATTACCTTAGACATTATGCAAGTTGTTCAAGTGGCTAAGATTAGGTAACCTTAGATAAACTCTATTCAGTGTCATTCAATTAAGTAAAGATTAGGGGTTCGTTCATTAGTTAGTCTGACAAAGTGCCATGTGGTCAAGGATTGTAACCTGAGAATATCTAGCTATCAATGAATAATAAGGTCACAGTGTATTTATAGTTCAGGAGAAGGCCCCAAGTGGCCCTGTTAACATAATGTGACTCCTTTTTAAGAAGTTATGATCAATATTTTGATCTTCAATGCAGTCCCAGTTAGACTGCTGAAAATACTTTTGAAAAAAAATTAGAGTAGATGAGATAAAATAGAATTCAAAGATGCTTTTTCATCTTTTGGTGGATACTAAAAATTGCCTTTCATATGTTTTTAAATGAGATTTTATTTTTAGACAGAGAGTTTTGCATCACAATTCAGAAGAATGTCCAGACACTGACTATTATACTATTTTATTTTGGGATCCTTTCCCTAAGCCATTCTTATGTAGTGATTTTGTTATTATATTATTTTATTAATAACACAAAGGACAATAAATATGTGCACAACAGCCTTCACAAATATTGCAATATATATTCTTTGCCTGAAAGAGAGGTACTGGAGGCCAAATTTAAGTTGCTAGGAAAGAGATTAAAGTCCAGCACTTCCACAGCAGGATTCTCTGAAATGCTTCCAGTTCCATGTGCAGGACCAGTTAGACAGCAGAACTGCAGGGTCTTAGTGCATGGATAAGATAATGGTGTTTGGAGAAGGGATTTAGCTTTATTAGGAACTGGGGAACCTTTGGAGAAAGGAGGAGCTGTGATGGGATGGCCACTCCATACAAGGCCTGAAGGGTTTAAGGTGCCTATGGGGGTCAATTAACTACCTATGCTGCACCTGGAATAGGAGCTAGGGAGCCCTGAGGACTAATTAGAGGTGAGGCTCAGCTGGACAGGAACTAGAGGGGCCTGTATAAAGCCCAGTAGCTGAGCATAGAAGGGGGTTGCAGAGAGAGAAACTGCAGGGCCAAGGTGGGTCTGGGGTGGGTCTCAGAGTGACAGAAGATAAGGTAAGAAGTAGCCCAGGGATACAGCAGTTAGGATAGGACTGTGCAGACCTTAATTGCTTGTTGTAGGGTCCCTGGACTGGAATCCAGTGTAGAGGGCAGACCTGGGTTTCCTAGTAGCTATGGGAAAAAGGGCACAATTAAGATTGCCTGGGTCAGTGGGTCCACGTTGATAAAGTTCAGGTAGGAACTGAAGCATAACACAACAGTCCAGTGAAAAAGAGTCCTATTCAATTACATCACATGAAGGTAGAAAACTAAATATTAAGATATGTTATAAGGGCTTGTACACAAATGTAAGAACCCTAAATACTAAATATTAAGATAGGTGAACTTGAGTGGCTGATATTAAATGAAGACATATATAATAGGCATCATAGAAACGTGGTGGAATGAGGATGATCAGTGGGACATGGTAATACCAGGGTACAAAATATATAGGAATGACAGAGTAAGTTGTGCTGCGGGTGGAGAAGTGGCACTAGATGCAAAAGAAAGCATAGAGTCAAAGAGAGTAAAATCTTAAATGAGTCAAACCGTACCATAGAATCTCTATGGATAGAAATTCCATGCTTGAATAATAAAAGTACAGAAGTAGGGATACACTACCGACCACCTGAACAGGATGGTGACTGTGAATTGCTGAAGGAGATTAGAGATACTATAAAAATAGAAAACTCAGTAATATTGGGGAATTTCAACTACCTCCATGTTGACTGGGAACAGATCACCTCAGGGTGGGATGCAGAGATAAAATGTCTTGACACCATTAATGAATGTGTCTTGGAGCAGCTAGTCCTGGAACCCACAAGGGGAGAGAGGTAATCGATTTAGTCCAAAGTGGTACACAGGATCTGGTTCAAGAGGTGAATATAACTGAACCGTTTGGTAACAACAACCTTAATATAATGAAATTTTTAACATCCTTGTAGGGGGGAAAATACAAAGAGAACCCACCACAGCAGCATTTAAATTCCGAAAGGGTATATGATGTCCTCCCCTTACAATATTTGAGCACTCTCCCCTGCCCAGTGCAAAGCCTCATTTCATTTTCACTTCAGTTTTGCTTCAAAAACAATGAAGCAATTACAGCAGACAGCTGTTTCTATCAGTTGCCTCTGTGTTTATGTGAATCTCCTCCTTGACAGGGTCCCGAAATATAACATTGGTGACACAGGATTTATATCCCATGAATTTCCAGATCTCCCACTGCCCGAACAATAAGAAAAAAAATGAAGCAACTAAAAAATTTATTAAGGCTAATGTTAAAATGATCCAATACACAGGTCAAGGAAAGAGAGCATGTATATATCTGTGTATAATGCTTAAATTATCCCAAAGTACAAAGTTTGGTTTAAAAGTCATAACATACGTATAGTATATAATCTGCAATAACCAAAATTAAGGTTAATAAATTTAACAATACAGTTGAAGTATTAGCATCCAAATATTCAGGTATATAACAATGAGTGTAGATTGTCGCTCTGTAATCGAGAATTTGGGGTAGGTTGTGCCTCAGTAAATATAATCAGAGAAGTATTCAATTACTTTCCCAACAGCATTCCAGCTCATCTCTGCTGGTATTGCTGATGTATGGAGATATGTTCTAAATAGATGTGCCTTGATCACCTGATGGCATCTGACACGAGGAGTTGCCCCATCAGCCGAGCATAGCACTGACCAATTCCACATTCCCACAACACTTGCTCTGATGATCAGTGCATGTGTTTGAACCTGGTAACCCCTAGTTCTCAAGACATCAGCCGTCGTATTTCTCCACCTTTTGAGTTCGGGTGTCACAGAAGGCCAGGATCCTGTTCTCAAAGGGAACTGTGACATCCATCATGATTATCTTCTGTTCCTCATTAGTGATGATAATGTCTGGTGCAGTTGACTCTGTTCCTGAAATAGCAGAGTTCATGGCAACCTTACCCACAGGTAGCAGGATGGCTTTGACTTTCATACTACTATGTAAAAGGGGGAAAAGTTCACCTAGAGACACAGGGTGACAGACTGCTGTTTTTGGTCCTGGGACAGCATGAACCAGCCAGCTAGAGAGAGGGAGGCAGGCAAATAAAGATAGAACAATGGATAAGGGTTCTGCAGTTACAGCTGGAACTATTCATACAGAGCAGGGAAGTGGAAGCAAGCAACCATCTTGACCTACCTCGTGCAGAGGCAGAGAAACAGGTTAGCCTGCAACAAAGGTTTACTGCCAGCAGAGGGAGCCCAAGTAAAACCAAAGGAAGACTTCTGCAGTTTGCAGTGTGAGCACACAGCCAGCAGAAGGTGTTCAAGTGCAGATCGTGCAGTAACAAATAGTTTTCCTGTGGCATGAGATGTCCAAGAGGCATCAAGTCCAAGCGGAGAGCAGTGAAATGGGACCTTTTGTGGGCAATGTTGGTGAATTTGATGACAACTGTGAATCATGGGTGGTGTATTGAACGTTTTGAGCAATTTGTACACTGCAGCACCATTCCAGATGGATGATGAATTTTGACCTTGCTGACAATGATGGGTCCAAAGGCATATGGACTGTTGTGTGACCTATTGTGTCCAACTGTGCTGAAACTGCCATGTACACTGCAATTACTGCAGCAATTCAGGAACAGTTTTCTCCTATCCCGATGATAACAAAATGATATCAGTTTAATCAATAACAGCATGAAAATGGAGAGTCAGAAGCAGTTTGTGGCTCTAACGAAGTTGTCAGAGCATTGTCAGTTTGGAAGAAACATTAGGTGATGCCCTGCATGACAAATTAGTCTCTGGATTACACAATGGCCAGGTCCAAAATAAGTTATAGGCTGTATCATGCTTACATTCAGACAGGCTATGGAAGTGGCTGTTGCAATGGAAGCCACAGAAAAGGATTCTCTGGAATTAATGTAACCAAAAAGTTCATCTCATGAATCAGCAGGATAGAGGACCACAGCAATGTAAGAAATTTCCATGTGGCTGTTGTGCACAAACAATGCGTGCTGAGAAGAATTGCTGGGCGTGCCAGGTTATTTGCAGAAAGTATCGGAAAAAAGGACACATTGCTGAAACACAGTTCAATGGCTAGCAATGTAGAGTAACATTACATACAAGAAGACACCAGTCAATACTAAACCAAAGAAACAACAGAAGACGGGAATTCATACTGTGGAAAAAGACAAGAGCAATAGTGACACTGATGACCTAGCATTGCACATGTTATTGAAAGCTGGAGACAGAGATGGCATCTAGATCACACTGTTGATCAAAGGCATTCCTATAATAATTGAGCTTGATACTGGAGTTTCCATGTCACCGATTTCTGCATCTACCTATCACCAGACTACCAGACTTTGTCCCAAATTCCTCTAGAAGGAACCTCCACAGTTTTGAAGATTTATGGATACTCCAGGTGAAAGTTCAGCTAGATAGACAATTAGTTGTTTTGCCCTTTTATGTGACTGAAGGAAAGTATCCACCTTTACTTGGCAGATCTTGGCTTGAGAAGCTCAAGTTGAATTGGACCGAGATCAAGGTGATCATAGAATCATAGAATATCAGGGTTGGAAGGGACCCCAGAAGGTCATCTAGTCCAACCCCCTGCTCGAAGCAGGACCAATTCCCAGTTAAATCATCCCAGCCAGGGCTTTGTCAAGCCTGACCTTAAAAACCTCTAAGGAAGGAGATTCTACCACCTCCCTAGGTAACGCATTCCAGTGTTTCACCACCCTCTTAGTGAAAAAGTTTTTCCTAATATCCAATCTAAACCTCCCCCACTGCAACTTGAGACCATTACTCCTCGTTCTGTCATCTGCTACCATTGAGAACAGTCTAGAGCCATCCTCTTTGGAACCCCCTTTCAGGTAGTTGAAAGCAGCTATCAAATCCCCCCTCATTCTTCTCTTCTGCAGGCTAAACAATCCCAGCTCCCTCAGCCTCTCCTCATAACTCATGTGTTCCAGTCCCCTAATCATTTTTGTTGCCCTTCGCTGGACTCTCTCCAATTTATCCACATCCTTCTTGAAGTGTGGGGCCCAAAACTGGACACAGTACTCCAGATGAGGCCTCACCAATGTCGAATAGAGGGGAATGATCACGTCCCTCGATCTGCTCGCTATGCCCTACTTATACATCCCAAAATGCCATTGGCCTTCTTGGCAACAAGGGCACACTGCTGACTCATATCCAGCTTCTCATCCACTGTCACCCCTAGGTCCTTTTCCGCAGAACTGCTGCCTAGCCGTTCGGTCCCTAGTCTGTAGCGGTGCATTGGATTCTTCCATCTTAAGTGCAGGACCCTGCACTTATCCTTATTGAACCTCATCAGATTTCTTTTGGCCCAATCCTCCAATCTGTCTAGGTCCTTCTGTATCCTATCCCTCCCCTCCAGCGTATCTACCACTCCTCCCAGTTTAGTATCATCCGCAAATTTGCTGAGAGTGCAATCTACACCATCCTCCAGATCATTTATGAAGATATTGAACAAAACCGGCCCCAGGACCGACCCTTGGGGCACTCCACTTCATACCGGCTGCCAACTAGGCATGGAGCCATTGATCACTACCCGTTGAGCCCGACAATCTAGCCAGCTTTCTACCCACCTTATAGTGCATTCATCCAGCCCATACTTCCTTAACTTGCTGACAAGAATACTGTGGGAGACCGTGTCAAAAGCTTTGCTAAAGTCAAGAAACAATACATCCACTGCTTTCCCTTCATCCACAGAACCAGTAATCTCATCATAAAAGGCAATTAGATTAGTCAGGCATGACCTTCCCTTGGTGAATCCATGCTGGCTGTTCCTGATCACTTTCCTCTCATGCAAGTGCTTCAGGATTGATTCTTTGAGGACCTGCTCCATGATTTTTCCAGGGACTGAGGTGAGGCTGACTGGCCTGTAGTTCCCTGGATCCTCCTTCTTCCCTTTTTTAAAGATTGGCACTACATTAGCCTTTTTCCAGTCATCCGGGACTTCCCCCGTTCGCCACGAGTTTTCAAAGATAATGGCCAATGGCTCTGCAATCACAGCCGCCAAGCACAATCCTAGAACAATAAAACAAGCACAACTGTATTTCTTTCAGCTCCCTCTGTGTCTGTGTCAATCTCCTTCTCTGCTGGGTCCAAATATAATAGAGAAACGTTACAAAAATGACAAGGCTAGTTAAACAGAAATTAAAAGGAACTGTCAAAAGAACGAAATGCCTGCAGGCTTTGTGGAAACTTTTTAGAAACATCATAAAAGAGGCTCAAACTGTATGTATGCCCCAAATAATAATAATAAATAATAATAATGATGATAATAGGCCCAAAAAAACCCATAACACCACCATAGTTAAAGAACAGAGTAAAAGAGGAGGTTTGAGACAAAAAGACATCCTTTAAAAACTGTAAATCAAATTCTACTGAGGAAAATAGATAGGAACATAAACTCTGGCAAGTCAACTGTAAGACTATAATTAGGCAGGCCAAGAAAGAATTTGAAGAGCAACTATGAAAATACACAAAAACAACAATTTTTTAAACTACATCAGAAGCAGGAAGCCTGCAAAACTACCAGGGAGGCCACTGCACAACTGGTGTGCTAAAGGCGCATTCAAGGAACACAACACCATTGCAGAGAAGCAAACATGAATTTGTTGCATCAGTCTTCACTGCAGATGATGTGAAGGGAATTCCCACACCTGAGCCATTCCTTTTAGGTGACAAATCTGAAGAACTATCCCAGATTGAGGTGTTAATGGAGGAGGTTTTGGAACAAATTGATAAATTAAACAGTAATAATAAGTCACCAGGACCAGATGGTATTCACCCAAGAATTCTGAAGGAACTCAAAGACGAAATTGTAGAACTACTAACTGTGTTATGTAGGCTATCACTTAAATCAGCATCTGTACCAGATGACTGGAGAATAGCTAATATGATACCAATTTTTTTCCAAAGGCTCTAGAGGTAATCCTGGCAGGCCAGTAAGCATAAATTCAGTGCTAGGCAAATTGGTTGAAACTATAGCAAAGAACTGAATTATCAGACACACAGATGAACATGATTTGTTGGGGAAGAGCCAACAGGGCTTTTCTAAAAGGAAATCATACCTCACCAATCTGTTAGAATTCTTTAAGAAGGTCAACAAACATGTGGAGAAGGATGATCCAACGGATATAGTGTACTTAGACTTTCAGAAAGCCTTTGGCAAGGTTCTTTACCAAAGGCTCTTAAGCAAAGTATTGAGTCATGGCACAAGAGTAAGGTCCTTTCATGGATCAGTAACTGGTTAAAAGATAGGAAACAAAGGGTAGGAATAAACAGTCAGTTTTCACAATGGAGAGAGGTAAATAGTGGGGTCCCCCAAAGATCTGTGCTGGGACCAGTGATGTTCAATATATTCATAAATGATCTGGAAAAGGGGGTAATCAGTGAGGTGGCAAAGTTTGCAGATGATACAAAATTACTCAAGATAGTTAAGTCCAAAACTGACTGTGAAGGGTTACAAAGGGATCTCCCAAAGCTGGGTAACTGGGCAACAAAATGGCAGATAAAATTCAGTGATAAGTGGAAAGTAATGCACATTGGAAAGCATAATCCCAACTATACATATAAAAAAAACTATACAGATATAGTCTGAATTAGATGTTACCACTCAAGAAAGATCTTGGAGTCATTGTGGATAGTTCTCTGAAAACATCTGCTCAATGTTCAGAAACAGTCAAAAAAACTAAACAATAATGTTAGGAACCATTAGAAAAGGGACAGACAATAAACCAGAAAGTATTGTAATGCCACTGTATAAATCCATGGAACGCTCACACCTTGAATACTATGTGCAGTTTTGGTCATCCCATTTCAAAAAAGAAACATTAGAATTGGAAAAAGTACAGAGAAGGGCAACAAAAATGATTAAGGGTACGGAACAGCTTCCATATGAAGAGAGACTGGGACTGTTCAGCTTAGAAAAGAGATAACTAAGGGGGGATACGATAGAGGACTATAAAATCAGGAATGGTGCGGAGAAAGTGAATAAGGATGTTTTATTTACTGGCTTCCTAGAACACAAGAAGCAGTGGTTACCCAATGAAATTAAGAGGCAGCAGATTTAAAACAAGCATAAGGAAGTACTTTTCGCAATACACAGCCAATCTGTGGAATTCATTGCTTGGGAATGTTGTGAAGGCCAAAAGTATAACTGGGTTCAAAAAGAATTTAAGAAGTCAATAGAGGATAGGTCCATCATTGGCTATTCCACTTTGGATTCTGCAGAGAAATTAGACTTTGATAAATATCTGAAAAACAGACCATTTTGAGGGTTTCTTTACCTCAGCATAAATAGTCAACCCTAATTATCTGCAAAAGCTAAAAAACATCATTTTTAACCTTTGAACATCTGGCTGACTAAACATAATATGAAATGGCTGATCAAAGGAAAACCAATATCCTTATTTTTTTTCTTTTCATCATAGAGCTGCAGATGTAAGCTTGGCTTACTTTTAATTAGACCTGATGCTCTACCAGTTTTAGGAGCTACAGAGTGAATTCTCACAGAGCTAGTTGGCTCATGTCATAAATATAACGGGAAGGGTAAACCCCTTTGAAATCCCTCCTGGCCAGGGGAAAGCTCCTCTCACCTGTAAAGGGTTAAGAAGCTAAAGGTAACCTCGCTGGCACCTGACCAAAATGACCAATGAGGAGACAAGATACTTTCAAAAGCTGGGAGGAGGGAGAGAAACAAAGGGTCTGTGTCTGTCTGTAGTCGTCTTGGCCAGGGACAGAACAGGAATGGAGTCTTAGAACTTTTAGTAAGTAATCTAGCTAGGTATGTGTTAGATTATGATTTCTTTAATTGGCTGAGAAAAGAATTGTGCTGAATAGAATAACTATTTCTGTCTGTGTATCTTTTTTGTAACTTAAGGTTTTGCCTAGAGGGGTTCTCTATGTTTTTGAATCTAATTACCCTGTAAGATATTTACCATCCTGATTTTACAGGGGGGATTTCTTTATTTCTATTTACTTCTATTTTTTATTAAAAGTCTTCTTCACTGAATGCTTTTTCATTGTTCTCAGATCCAAGGGTTTGGGTCTGTGGTCACCTATGCAAATTGGTGAGGCTTTTTATCCAACATTTCCCAGAAAAGGGGGGGTGCAAGGTTTTGGGAAGTATTTTGGGGGGAAGGACGCGTCCAAACAGCTCTTCCCCAGTAACCAGTATTAGTTTGGTGGTGGTAGCGGCCAGTCCAAGGATAACGGGTGTAATATTTTGTACCTTGGGGAAGTTTTGACCTAAAATGGTAAAGATAAGCTTAGGAGGTTTTTCATGCAGGTCCCCACATCTGTACCCTAGAGTTCAGAGTGGGGGAGGAACCTTGACAGCTCAGATTCAAAATGATAAACACTTCAATATAGGAAAATAATCTGTTTCCTTAAAACTTTAATAAAAACATGATTTGAGATGTCATGCTTTGGCTGCATAAACCGTATTTCCCAAAGCAATACTCCAGAATAAGCTATTTTATTAGTAGTGTGGTGTTTGAAGGCACACAAGCTAAACATGCTTGGAGTAACTCACTAGGATCTGTTTTATCTCTTCATGCATATATGGCAATTTTTTCATATTTAGAATTTGGTGTTTGTAATATGTCTTACATAAAAGTTGTGATCTGGCTGACTGAAGACAGTTCCAAATTCATAAAATTATCTCTAAATCCACACAGTTGTCTTCAAATAAACATATTTAGGGGCCCCCTCATCATTGCCTCTGGTCAGTGGTATGCAGCAGGTAAAAAAAGTACTCCAGCATCTTTGGGCACATAGACTTCATCTGGCCACCTTGACCCATCTCTATTTTATTGTCAGTCTGGTCTGCCTTACTTTCTGACTTAACTAACTCCATGTGACTTCCTGAGCAGTCACCAACAGGGCCTGACCCAGCTACCTGTTGTTTAATTGATAACTTTTCCTTGGAACTGTTTTATTGTGTTGCTCTTCCAGGATTCCACTCACTACACTGCCCCTCATAGAATAATGAGCCATATACTATTTAGACATCACAGTCCTAATTTTCAAGGCTCCCCATGGAATTGGCCCAAAGGATGACAATCTCCATTAGCAGCTTCACTCATCAGGACCTAGAAACATGTCCACCTGGCGGTTAAAGTTTGTGGCAGCAGGAAACAAGGCTCTCTCAATAATAGGGCCAAGGCTTTGGCATTTAGTAGTGGAAGAAATTAGAATAACCACTAATCTCATGGGCTTCAGAACAAAGTGAGAACCTCTCCTTCTTGATGTTGCTTTCCCATAAGTGCAACAGGAAAGGTGGAGAGAGGGATGAATGAGGGGCAAAACACAGTGAAGGCAAGAAGGAAGTGAAAGAAAATGAGGAACAGTAGAAGAATGAAGACAAGAGCGAAAAGGAAATAAAAACTCCCCCAAAATTGCCTGTATAGGGGAAGTGGGGAGAAAAATTAGGTCATAGGATATTTGTGGATTTGGGGACAGATCCATAACTTATATAATTTGTCATCACTCCATTCAAGTCAATGGAGTGATGACAAGTGTCTGTTCATTGGTTTATAACTTTGGGAGGTGCTCAGATACTACAGGTTTCATAGTAGCAGCCGTGTTAGTCTGTATTCTCAAAAAGAAAAGGAGTACTTGTGGCACCTTAGAGACTAACCAATTTATTTGAGCATCAGCTTTTGTGAGCTACAGCTCACTTCATCGGATGCATACCGTGGAAACTGCAGCAGACATTATATACACACAGAGATCATGAAACAATACCTTCTCCCACCCCACTGTCCTGCTGGTAATAGCTTATCTAAAGTGATCATCAAGTTGGGCCATTTCCAGCACAAATCCAGGTTTTCTCACCCTCTGACCCCCCCCCCAACTCACTCTCCTGCTGGTAATAGCCCATCCAAAGTGACAACTATCTTCACAATGTGTATGATAAACAAGGTGGGCCATTTCCTGCACAAATCCAGGTTCTCTCACCCCCTCACCCCCCTCCAAAAACCATACATACAAACTCACTTTCCTGCTGGTAATAGCTTATCCAAAGTGACCATTCTCCCTACAATGTTTGTGTGTGTGGTTTTTGGATAAGCTATTACCAGCAGGACAGTGGGGTGGGAGGAGGTATTGTTTCATGATCTCTGTGTGTATATAATGTCTGCTGCAGTTTCCACGGTATGCATCCGATGAAGTGAGCGGTAGCTCACGAAAGCTCATGCTCAAATAAATTGGTTAGTCTCTAAGGTGCCACAAATACTCCTTTTCTTTTTTCAGATACTACAGGGGCTGTTATAGAAACTGAAAGACAGACAGATAGATCCATTTCAAACTGGCAAGTTTCACACAGCTCTACTCTAGATTACTTGAGGCAGCTGGGGGATCAGCTATTTTTGGCAACCATACAGTACTAAAGCTTCTCTTTTTTAAGTTACTAGGCAGGGATACAGAATGTATCTTTTATTCATGATACACTGAAGTCATATGAATAAAGCTTAATTTCACTGCTTCAGAGGCTGAGGTGCTTATTGTTTATGCAAAACAGTTATGAACAGTATTGCTGCATTTGGACTGTGAAGTAACCATTTCCTGGAGACTTTACCAGCATACACCATGATCAATGTTGCTAGTCTTTCATTTGATGTAGAAAAAAAGAATTTAATGTGTGCATATTAAGTAGAGAATTAGAGGGCAAGTATTCCCACAATTGATCTTAAAAGGCATGTCGCAGGGGCTAGAAAGTCATGCTTTTTCTTGTGTATTTTATCTTGTTTTTCCATGGGGCCCAAAAGAATTTCCGTGGAGAAAAAACTCTATTCAGATGAAAAACCTTATACCCCAGGGGATATGTATCTCTCACAAAAATAATTCTGTCTATCCAAACTGTAACTACTGAACTAATGAATCAGTGAATTACATTCCATATTTCCGCTCACTGCCATCTGTTATTGGCAAGAAATATTCTGTTTGTTCCCACCTACAAACCCCAAAGAAGTGGATTACCAGCAATTTAGGAGAGAGAACAACACTGAGTGCTGCAAAAATGGAGTGCTTCAACACTTCTAGAAATTCAGTACTTCTGCACTTCTGTGGCTGGTAAAAGTCGGCAGTTACCAAAATAGGTGCAATACTTTTCTTTGATCTTTTTAATTATTTAAAAATTGCAAGGGCAGACTGAACTGTATTACATCATTATAAACTTTACTACAGGGAGCAATTCTTCATAGATGCATTGAGAAACAAAACAGTCAGTTCTTTTCCATTATTTTCCATGCATACACCATAACACTGTGATCCTATCACCTCTCACGAGTTATGAAAATTGGGCTGCAAGATACACAAGGATCTCTCCCTAGTGTTACAGAAAGTGGTCCTGCTGATTCCGTAGCACAGTGCTGCTGGAGGTGCTCTCTTTCACACGGATGTAAAACAAAAGTTTGGACTAGACCTGGCTAACACTGGTGAAACTTTTTTTTTAACCTTAGAGTGACTTTTTTTGTCAGTTGATTCCACATGGTTTTCACACCCTTCAAACTCTGGGAAAATGAAAATTATTCACAGTGAAGCAAGGGTGAGAAAACTCACATCAGTGTTTGGTTCAGAGCCATGTAACGAAGAATATTTCACATAACAGGATTTTGTTGAATATTTTGGAAGCTTCATAAAATTGATGCAGTTTTGTATTAGTTTGTGAGCTCAGGAAAATTTCTAAAACAGCAACAGAAGTCATTTCACCTGGTTTTAGTCCTGATTGCTTGTCTGGCTATGACGAAAGAATGACAGGATACATTAGATACGGGTTTAATCAGACCGCAACTTTATTATTAGACAGATGTCAGGGACTAACCCGGCAGATAAGATGAGTACAGTGCAGGTGCAAAATTTATGTCCCTCCAGCAGATTCACTGCTGGGATCTTACCAATTTCTAGCCAATTTGTGTGTGTGTGTGTGTGTGTGTGTCTTACACAACTCCGCCCCATTTATCCAGATCCCTTCAGCAATTCCCTTGCTGGAACCTGGCCAATTCAGGGGGGAGCTTTCACCAGGTCCCCCCCGCCCTTTCATCCAGGTCCCTCCAGCAATTTCCTTTCCAGGACCTTACTGACCACCCCCCCTCGTAGGAGGGGTTAAGGTGGACTATAATGATGCGGGGGTTGGCTCCCTGCTGTACCAATCATAGGAGTCCCCAACTTTCCCAGCTCAATTACCAAGCACCTCTCCTTAATTCCTTTTCCAAGCCATTTCTCCATTCTTTTGTGCCTTAATTTATGGAGTACTTGCGCTGAACATCAGCTATATACTTAAATAAAGAGTTGTAACATATGGCCTACTGCCCGTCATGCTATGCATGAACTGAGCCCACCTGAACCTGCTGCAAGGAAGGCAAAAAACCCCACACTGCACCTGGCCAATATGGTGGTAAGGGAAAAATTCCTTCCCAGCCCCCCTTAGTGGGGGGGCTAGCGTAATGCCCTCAGCTGATATAGTTAAACACTCAGTATATTTGTGATCTAATTAGAGAGTGAGGGTAAGTACTGCCCAGCCTGCTCCTAGTGATGAGGGGAGGGACCAGGCCCAGACTGACCTTTTTAAACCCCTCATTCCTAGGTGGTGAGTCATCCACCATGCTGACAGCTCTTTCGGCAGCTTTAGGGCTTCCCTCCTCCCCCAAGCCAGAAAGCATTTCTTTCTTCTCCCGGCCAGCCAGACAAAGCCCTTCCTGCTTAAAGTGCAGGGTGGTGATTCTAACCTAGTCATTAAAGATCCTATAGTATTCTTTGTAGAGTCAAGGTTCTTTCCAGTGTCCTCCTGTCCAGCCTGGTGACATTATTAACAGGGTTTGTTACTTTTATTCAGAATAAAAATGGACTTTGTTGGCTAATTTCATGGAGGCATAATGACAGAAGTGAATCTCTAAGGAAGGATTTGAAGGAGAAGAGAATAATGGCTTTGCAGATTATCTCAGGAAGGTTGTGCCACATTGTCACAACCCCAGTTTTCCTATGCCCCAGGTTTGAGTAACTGCTGCCACCACCAAGTATCACATTTGGAAATTTTACCTTGTGCCACTCCTTGCTTTGCTCCCTTATTCCAAAGGCCCTGTCCCCAGAAGGAGAGTGTTCACTCACAAATATGGTAGGTGCTTTTTGAAAGTCACTGAAGGAAAATCCAGCCTCCAGAGCTCCACTCTGGACTTGTTTAATGAACACTTACTTTCTAATTACAAGTAAAGTCATGAATAAATTAATTTAGAGTCCTTCCCTGGCACCTTGAGCGTGGTCCTGGAAAAACCCACCTCCAGCTGGCAAACCTCAAATCTCCCTTCCACTGGTTCTCATTCAACTTTTGGAATTTAATGAACATTCCATGGTGGCTCCAAGCAACAAAATGGGTCTTTGCTTCCCGCAACTCCACACACAAAACAACATTAACTTAACACATTATCTAACATGTGCAGGCAGTACTGTGGAAGATAGCCAACTCTGTGAAGAGGACAAATAGGGTAATGAGGCTGGTGTCATTAGAAGAACAGAGGAAATAAGAAGTAACATATGATACAATAAATAGTTTAGACTCATTTTATTTAAAAACCATGGCTGTGTCCTAAAACTGAGATGCTTTTAAGTGACCTATTAAGTTGGAAGCTGGAGGCTGTGAGGGGACACACACACACAGCAGTTTGCCTAGGGAAGAAGAAACCTGCCAGCACCACTTTACCTGCTTCACTTAAATGGCTTGGGGTGCTCCACCTGTCTGTGTGAGCTACAAATGCGAACATCAAAAAAAGTAATTTAAGGAGAGTTGGGATCAACCAGTTTGCAAACTTTGAGCTAAAGTAAGGTTATTTAGAAGCCCCAAGTAAGGCTGGGTTGAGAAAGAGCCACAGGAAGATCATCTCAGCTACAATTTACTCATTACCTAATTGACCTACCTCTAAAATCATTGTAGGGCTCCTTGCATGTTATCAGGTGATCAGAGGCAGGATACTCTTTTAAAAACTGTCATGAACCCAAGTGATGGACAAGGTAAATGTAGGAAACACACTTTACTTTGTGAAAGATAATTACCATTGTATTGTATTTAGATAGCAGATTAATTTGAATTAGACCATGGAGATGGACTAAAAATCCTTTCCACACTTAAGATAGTCAAATGTTTGAAATATGCCCCCTCCTATCTCTGCCCACAAGAGCAGCTGACCTCATTCCAAAAATGGTGGCCATTAAGCTGGTCTGAACACACTGATCAGATAAATTAAGATCCATACTCTATTTATTCTGCATATGTGAAGTGGTAGCAGGGTACCAATCAAATAGCCACCTTTAAAATCTAAAATAAGGTGGTTGGATAAAACTTTTCTGCTTTGAAATAAAGCATCTGAAAATGTATTTTGCACATTTTTAATAAATACCTCTGACTCACTACTGCGGCTCAGAAGGGAACTATTCACAGTTAATAACATTGTGTATGTTACAACATCTCCTCTCTTCTTCTCTGGCTTCTTTGTAGTCCTTAGTCCTGCGTTGAAGCCTGGAATTAACCTTAAATATAGTCCATAAGGAAAATATTCTCTTAAGTCTCCATTGCACTCTGAAATCAGAATGAAATCTAATTTTAACTAAGAAATCTATTTTAATGTATATTGCTCTAAACAATTTATGTAGACATATGCACCATAAATTATACAGAGAGAGTTTAGAATTTGGGTAGCCTGGGGGGTAAAAGGAGGGCTTTCTTGTATGTATAGTAAAAGAAAGTCACTGAAGTGATTAATTCTTCTATAGAATGTGATAGCAGTTTAACTACTCTGTATGTTTTCCTTCTATTTCCATTCAAGCCATTGTTATTGGCTTATGTGATGGATCTGATTCCCTCTTTTGGAATCTCTTGTCTATCTAAAGGTATGTACACAACTCCCCGCCCCTGCCATTACTGTAGTATATCAGTGCCTCACAACACCCTTGTGAGGTAGGGAAATGCTATCACCCAGTTCTTTTAGATGGAGAATTGACACACACAGTTGCCCACAATCACACAGGAAGTCTCAGAGAGCAGGAACTTGAAGCCAGGTCTCTCCCAAGTCCCAGGCTAGTATCCTAGTCACTCTATCCTTCCTCACCTAGATTTCTGAGCATGGAGACAGGCAGCAATTTAAATCAGGGGTGGCATGCTGGTGTCATGGGGTAAGTATTCTCTCTTAGGTTTGACCAATTTGCCAAATGTTACTTGTTTTATAGCATGCCATTACACAGTATGGTTTCCTTAAAAAACAGCTTTACACGTGGTGGATCACCTCTGATGCAAAGCCCAAAAGTTCACTTTTTGAGGTACAGTTTGAACAATTTGGGTTGGATTCTGTGGTCTGCTAAGCAGCCTTAAAACAGCTGCAAAAGCCAGTACAGGATTCCCCCCCGTGCAGGGAATCTCTCCGTTGTCATAAAGCAGGTATAGACAGCTCTGCTGCTTCTTGCACTCCCCTAGCAAAAGGAGAAGTCAGAGGCACATTGGGATCTTTTGGAGATGGGGTGTGAGTGGGAGAGGCAGGGGAGTGGTTGTGGCAGAGTCATGCTCTGCTATCCTAATCCTCCTCTGGCATAAAGTAAGGCTTCAACCATGCAGCCCGAATTTGTGCTGGGGTGGGCTCACCCTGACTCTCTTCAAGAGGCTATTCAGCTCTACCCCTCCACTCTGTCTAAGCCCCACTGAGATTAGCCCTTTATTCTCTAGGCAAAAAGCAAGAGAGAACCGATAACCCTTGTCCATTCTCTAGAATTTAATAGAGAATTACATACATCTCTGATTTTGAATCCTATAGGTACCTTTAGGATATAACTAATTAGGATATAATTAGGATATACAATTAGGATATAATTCATCCATTAATTCAGTAGCTTTTAGAGTAATCTCTATACAACCCTATTGGTTTCATCCCTATTAAGTTCTAAAGGGCATGTCCATAAAGGATAAGTTCAGTACACTCAATAATAGGGCCAGATTCTACCAACATTGACTTCAGTGGAGCTACTCCTAGAGTAACTTACTGTTACTTAAGTAGTAACTTAAGTAGACTGCTTACTACTCAACATGAGTAAGAGGATAGGGGGAGGAATCTGGGCCTTATTCAGTAATTCAAATATTGGTCCAGCATTTTGATTTATATAAGCAAACCAATTACAATAAAAGAACACAAATTCATGGGGAGAGGGGAAGAGGAAGGGATGTTTGTTTCATGGGTTTCCCACACAAGCCATAACACTGTGTTTCATGTATAGTTTAAACATGTTAGTTTATGGTGTATGTATGTTAATATGGTATATTATTAAATGTAAATACATTATTAAATACACTGGAAATATGGGTTTCAGAGAAAAAATTCAAAAGCTAATAAGTGACAATTCAAAAACAAATATTTATCAAGATACACTGTGTGCAACTTTCATTATCTTTTTGGGCTGTGAATTGAAGCAGATATGGTGAGAAATACCTTTAGAAAAAGATGTATATTTACTTATATAAAATATATTAACTAACACCTGTAACATAGTATAAATAATTCATTGCATGCTATTCCAGTCAGTTGCATCATGTGAGTCTATCTAGTGCTCTGCATATCTATGTTAATATTTAAATATAAACATATTAAGACTGATGCTTAAAGTTGGTACTTAAGAAATCTTTAACATCCATTAAATATTTATGAGGATTATTTATAGTATGAAAGGTTTTTATTTTACTACTTTACATTCAGAACAACAACGATCTAATTTATACCAGTGAGTTATGATAAACAACAATCATATATGTGCAAAATCTGCAATTCAAATAGGAGACTGGAGTCCCGTCCGATAAGAACGGAGTATATTTCAATGCCACTTGTCTCATTACTTTATCTCGATCTGCCCTTCCCTTTTACTTTCATAAGCCTCTATTTGTTGCATAATAGTTCAGCTAAAGTGGACCAACGATGAAGATATAAAAGCTAAAGGAACCAGGTCAGCAGTTTAATTAGAAAAATTTCAATTCTCCAGGAGCACCCACTCTAAAGAGCAATTAAGAGTTTTCTGACATATACAACATTGCTATTTAGATCACGACCAACTGTATCTTCTCATTCTGATCAGGTGGAGAGGTAGAGAAATGGTTTAATTGAGATCATTATGAAAAATCTTGATTGCTTCTGTTTCATTACGATTCCATAAATCTTCATTCGCCCCACAAGATTTCTAAATTGTTTAGAATCTGTGGGGTTAAACAAATGACATGCAGTATGACTGCTTATACTGTGCTAGAAGTATTTGAAGTATCAATTATTATGTAAAAGTAATCCAGTTTATAAAGTGGTTCAAGCTCTGTTAAAGAGAATGAGACTTTTAAGATTTGCAGATGCAAATATAATTTTTTTTTGCCTCAGAAATCTCTGTAAATCCATTACAACCATTTTATAGGTCTGATTCTGCTTTCACTAAAGTAGGTACTCAGAGGCTTAAGAACTTGTACAGAAAGGCAACAGGAGTCTTCTTATTGACTTCAGTAGGAAGAAGATCAGATCTTATTGTGTACAAAAGCTAAGTTATTGAAAAAAATGTGAGATGAATAAAGCCGTGGAGTAACAAATTCTGTTCTTGGGGGGAAAATCCTCTTTCTCATTCTCAGCTCAGGGAATGTAGCTGAAATTATGGGTTCAAATCTCTGCTCTGGGAAGTTTGCTTTGTGCCAGTTCCTAGCAGGCCTAGCCAGCTGAGGATTCTATCCATGAATGGGTATCATCTGGTGACACTGGGCTGATGTAGAAGCTCCTATGCCATACCTGCTTCCAAGAGTAAAGGAATGTTCAGAAAAGAAGGAGTGTGGTTAGAATATCCCCACCCCAAACTCCATGATCCTGAGCTAGCAGACAGCCCCACTGGTTGCTGAGGTACTTTAGAAGAGCCATGGAGGCTGCTCCAAACTATGCCAGGAACTGGGCTGATACACAACCGGCTCCAAGGAAGATGATTTTTTGTGCATCACTTTCTGCAGCTGCTCTCAGTCCTCTTTGGCACAGCTGAGAATCTGGCACTAAATGAGGAGAAACAATGCAAAGCTTCTGAGGACACAGATATAAATACATTCTTTAGCTGTGAGAAAATGAAGATAAGACACACAGCTTCTTTTTGCCCCAGCACTGCTTTGTTGATCTACCAAAAATTATAATAAAGTCAGATGTCTGCATGGTCTCTCCTCCTAGCAGTCTGTCATTTGATGGGATTGGGTTCCTTGAGGTTAAAACAAGTTTCCTATGTGCGTACTTCCAAATTTTTTGAAGGAAGGGTAACCTAATTGGAAGTCCAATTAATAGTGTTGGGCCAGGAAAACTTGACTGGGGGTGAGCTACTCTCTTTCACAATTTACAGCGCTGCAACTTTCTCGCTCAGGGGTGTGAAAAAACACCCCCCTGAGCGCACCAAGTTTCATCACTGTAAAGTGCCAGTGTAGACAGTGCCCCCGCGCTGGTAGCTGCGCCCCTCATAGAGCTCTCTCCCAGCGCCCTGCTGCAACTACCCAAGCCACGTTAAAGCACTGCTGCGGCAGCATTTTAACGTGGGCCAGTGTAGACTAGCCCTTCGTCTGTGGGCATTGTTACAAGACCCTTTGTTTAGCGGATAGTGTTATCTATAAGTAAAGGTAGAAAAAAAACCCCAAACTCTTCAGTAGCATATTTATTTATTCCCACAGTGTTATTTTATTCACATTGTATATTTCAATATTCTAATTTTCTATAAGTCCCAAAGACATTGGCAAGGAGATGCATGTTATGAATTAAGGCCCCAATTCTGCAAAACTTTAAGAACCTGTACAGTCTGTCTTTAAATATGTGAACAGTCCCATTGACTTCAGTGGAACTCCTCAAATACAAGTTAGATACCTTGATAAATCAGGGTCTAAAGAAGGACAAAAAGCTTCCAAATGATATCACCCAAGATAGTAGCAGTCTACAGATCTTGGAGCTCTCCTGTCTGGCAAACTGCCTACCAAGCTAAGCTACAATGCCTAAAAATAGAAGATGGCATCATTTACAACCTTGGGGAAGATAGTAGGAAAACAAAAAAGCAAAAGAGGTTACCACTTTTCTTAGGAAAGCCATGGCACAATCAAAAGAGGACTCAGCCTCTCAGTTCTGGCCCAGATGCAGCTACATCGGAGAGCCAATCCAGAAGTTGCTGCACAGCATCCAGAAAACTACTAACAACTTACAGGGCAAATAGAAATAGTATCCCCAGCTTTGGCAGGTGTTGAAAATATTTATGGGTTCCTCTAAACAAAGAATGGTGGGAGAGAAAAGACAATTAGGGGCCTGGAGGATACAGAGGCCAGTAATAATATAATGCAGTGAATAAGATGAGTCTTCAAGTTATGAGACTGTCAACAAAATAAAAGAGATTCAACTACTTAGATGCAATCTGAAATTAGTTGGATACCCCGAGTGGGAAGAAGACAGTATTATTCTCCCATCTACTAGCTCTTTGCTGCAGGAAATATTCTCCATAGGGTTCTCCAGAATGTGTCACAGCCCCAAATCAGTGAGGAAAGCAAGTGCATGTTAGAGGCTCTACTGATTTGCAATGCTTCCCTCTCAGCACTGTGAAACTCCATTTTAGGATGATCTTGTTAAGAGCTGCAGCAAAAAGAAATCTAGGTCCTGCAAGGAGTTGCTGTCCAGGGGTATGTCTACACTGCAATTCAAAATCTACGGGTTGCCCATGCCAGTTGATACAGGCTCCCAGTGCTCAGTTTGTGGGGCTGTTTAATTGCCATGTAGACATCTGGGGTCAGCTGGAGCCTGGGCTCTAGGACCCTGCAAGGTGGGAGGATCCAGAGCTCAGGTTACAGCCTGGGCTGGAACATCCCACAGCCCAAGTCCCACAAGCCCAAATCAGCTGGCACGGACCAGCCGTGGTTGTCTAATTGCCGTATAGACATACCGCAGGAGACAGTGAGGCAGGTGGCAGAGCAGGGCAAGGAGCAGCGGCATGTACATCCATTGCCTGTTGCAGACCCCAAGGGTTCTGGTATAAAAAAAAAATCTTTGATTCCTGATGGTGGGAAGCAGTAGGGGAAGTAAAACTTGCAGAGAGTTTAATCTAAGTGGGTTATTCCTGTATAGGGAAGAACAGCATTTACAGTGATCTCTGATAATTCTCTTATATAGGCCTTAGTTAAACTTCTAGGAGAGAAGAAATCCAAAAACATTGAACTTTGACTTAAAATAATCTGCACATAAGAATAATATAAAATTTCAAAGAAGGTATTAAAAACACTTAGTAACCAATGGTACAGGGGGTGTTTTAGACAGAGCATTATAGGAAGCTGCCAAGCTGTGTGGCAGGGTAAGTTAATAGTAATTGGCAGTAAAAAGACAGAGAGGAAAAATGCAAAGTTTTTCTCAGGAGGAGAAGAATTTGGAAGCCTTATTTAACCAAACAAGTGGAACACAGCAATATAAAATCTGAATTTTACATACATGGGGAATTCAAATTTTTTTTCAAGAAATGCAATGAAAATTTTAGCAGAAAGCTCCTGTTTTTAAAGATGTGGCAGTAAAACAAATAGGATTTTTGTGGATAGGTTCTAAAGAAAATCCATAAGTGAGGTAAAAGGAAAAGCCCTAAAAGTAAGCTAGTGACATGAAAAGAAACTCATTCCCCAATCCCTAAAGTAAAGCATATACCTCTCAGTACTCTAATAGACATTTACTCAATAATGTGAAAAACTGAATTTGTCTAAATTGGGTTTGGACAAAAGGGCCATTTGCCTGGGAAAAGAGGGGAATGCTACAGGTAGACTGAGGTCTGGGTTACAAGTAAATAGGAGGAGCATTTTATTGTCAGTAAAGATTAAATGTGGAAGAATCCAGTATATATGGCTAATTAAGGCAATTTAAGATAATGTGTAAAACAACTTGGGGACATCTGAATGTGGCATTTGGCAGCTTGCAGGTAGGGTTGTTGCTGCTTTCTTACCAAGGACACCTCTTGCACACAGTAGGCAAGGAGTATTGAACATGTAAGTCACATCTCCTAGCAAGTAATTGCAAATATTTTTAGCTCTCTAAAACATATAGCACTATGATCACTTTATTTTGACATTTGTGACTTATTAAGCATGAGTGAAAATAATTTGTCTTTACAACTAAACAGGATGTTGAATCATTGCAATGATTCATCAGGTCCATTGTAAGTGACTTTTTAATATTCTATGCATGCGGTGGCATAGTAACAAGCTATCAGCTACAGCAGATTTGAAAACAACACTTTCATTTTTAAGAGAATTTACTGTTTATTAATACCCCTGCAGTCTGAAATCATGCCTCCCTAAAACAGTGCTTCAGCCTGGACCTAAAAAGACCACCTCCAGCATAAAGAAGGTAATTCACTCTTGATACCCTGACCTGAAACCAGCTCATAGTTTGTCACTACCTATGAGGGCTAGATTTGACTTGGTGACTTGCAGGAGAAAGGGTCTATAGCACATTATTTCATATCCTCCACCACTAGGTCCACCAGTAAGTAGCCTGTTCCCAGTTATTTATAGATGAGATAACTAAAGATACACTAAAGAAAAACCAGCATGAAAAGGCCAACTTGGAAAACTACCTTCTTAATCTACCCATAGGGTCTGTCATCCCCTTATTCAGCAGGAACTGGGAGTGATGCATAGACAGCAAACTCAACAGGACACTGGAAGGAACTAATCTCAGTTCAGTCCTCCTAAATAGAGGCTAGGAATGCTGACATAATGAATGTATACAAGGAAGGAAAAGAAAAGGAGTACTTGTGGCACCTTAGAGACTAACAAATTTATTTGAGCATAAGCTTTCGTGAGCTACAGCTCACTTCATTGGATGCATTCCACTGAGTGCCACAAGTACTCCTTTTCTTTTGCAAATACAGACTAACACGGCTGCTACTCTAAAACCTGTCAAAAGGAAGGAAAAGTCACCAAAGTTCCAGACATGTTCTATGACAACAGGGGCTACCATTTTCTGATTTGAAACAAATTTTCATATCAGAGATAAAGCACCTTAGCCAGTAAAAAACAAACAACAAACTGTGAATGCTTAATGTTGCAAGCTATTTTAAAATGATTGTATTCTTTATGTTGCATGTATGGCACTGAAGTGAGCAGCTATAAGACTACATGACTGCTGTCCCCCTGGAATCATCATAAAATGGGGGTCTCATGGTGGTATCCCAAAGAGGAAAAGTTTGCCTAGATAACTTACACCTAGGTCTTTATTTTATGACCTTATCTCATTTCCTCCTTCAAGTTTACAATAGGTAGTGAGGCAAAATAAATGAATAAAATTGATCAAACTTTATGCTGCAAGACGTAGCCCTTCTTTTGTAAAACCTGCCTGCAGTGATCTCTCCAGTAAAGTCTCCACGCTTCCTCTTCTATTTAAGACATTAACCTGTGTATCCAAATTCTCTGTGGTGGAATGTAAGATCTTAGAGGAAGGAGCTTTTCTTTCTACATACTGTGTAAGGCTCTTTGAATATTTATGATACTATAACAAACAATAATTAATACAGTAGCTCTTCAGTATATTATTCTAGGTACTAGGAGATGCATTGGAAAGTACCAAATTCTGCAGATTAGCAAATAAGTGAATTTTGCAGATTAACAAATGAACCAATTTTTACAAATGTATTCATTGTTTGCAATTGCTTAATGACAAGTTTGTGCAAATATATTTTAGATTATGGATTGTTTGCCAAATGAATACTGAACATTTGCCATTTGTTATTCATTATTTGACCCAAGTTCACCTAAATCACATGGCATTGTTACTTTTTCCTTAATGGATAACCTGAACATTATATTGTGGAAGCTGCTAGAGGCCAAACAAATCGGAATCCCATAATGCTAGGTGCTGTACAAACATACAGAAAATGAAAGAGGAGTTTACAACCTAAATACAAGACCTAGAGCTGAGGGTAAACAAGCATTCTTAGTCAATCAATAAATACAACTCACCACCAGCCTTCAGGTTATACATGAAATAAAATTAATGGAGAATTTATAAAACAAGAGTCAATGTCATACTCAATGTATAAGAGATACACTTTGTATCACACTAAAAAGAAAAATCACAATGAAGTAATAATCATATTGCAGAGGTCAGATGCCATCAGAGTCCATTAAACCACCCAAATATAATATTCATGTCTAGGAATGATAAATCTTTCATGGTGAAGTCAACAAAGACAATTGTAATTTGATGTTTACATCTAGTGAAATGTGGTAAATAATGCAGTGCGTTAATCTGAACAGTGTAATAAAAAAGTAAAATTTGCCTGGTTGATTTGCTCTCATTCCATCTAGGCTCTGCCATTTCAGCCTGACTGTTTATACTTCATTTAGTCTGTAAATATGTGGAGTTATGCAGGTGTTCTGCTGTACTCAGCCATCTAAGGGATAACTAGAGGTCAAAGCTGTGCATTCATTATTTATTTATAGCAATGATACGTAGAATGACTGACATCATAACAATTAGATACTACTTATAGAGATTTAAAAACACAGGGCCATATTGTCCCTTCTAGCTCTGTGGATGATGGAAACAAAAATCAGATCCAGGTGGATGTGCAGGGGATTGCTGTCTTTATGGTATTCCCTTCCCTTCTCTTCCAGAGGCTCCTATGTGAGAGCCCATAGGATTTTGTTTGCATAGTATTGGTAAAGGAAAGAGAGGGCAGGGCCTTGTTGAATGGGTGCTATCTCGATACCACCTTCCCCCAAGCCTTATGGGACTATGTTAATTCATACTCAGTTCCCTCCTCTTCCACTCACTAATTTACTGTAAAACTGCACACTATTTGTTTCTATTGCCTGCTCAAAATGTCTGAAAGCTACCACAGATGGACATTTATGTTCTTTTGCTTCCTGATTGTTTCATTCACATGGTGGAAATGAAGGAACAAATAATACTAGAGTCACTGCTAAATCAGCTAAATGATTTGCAAAGTCTACTTTAAACAACTGTAGTAAATAACTTATAAATGTTGACAGCTATTTGAATTCTCATTCTTCCAGTCTTGCTTTTGCATCTTTTCTTACTGTGTAACTATACTGAATTATCCTGCAGCATTTTTTCATCTGTTGCTAAACATCTTACAATTATCCTAAGTCTTAAAAACAATTCATTGCTATTAGAATTTGGTCCTCTTTTATAACAGGACTAGGGATGCATGAAATATTTGCATGAACTCCATGCAAAACAGGTATGGTTGTGAGTTCATTACAAACTCAACATTCAGACCAGATTTAATAATTACTGTAGATTAATCATGCTGAGATCTTCATATGGAAGATACTATGACAGTGCAAAGCATTATGACACAAGTGCATATTATTAATAAAACACTTCAATCTAAATATTTGCCCTTCATCAAACCCATTATTCTTTTTATTTAATGATGACATTCTGTCTTATCTTATATATTTTCATTTTCTTCCAGCAGGTAAGGATTTTATATTTGCTGATACACTTAGCCTCCTAAATACCTCACAAATTGTGTGTGTGTACGTATGCATTAAGGGAAACTCAACAAATTGCTCTGTAAAAGATGGCACCTTTTAGTTATCATGTATTTAGTGGTATAATTTTTCCATCTAGAGTCTCCTAGGATTTTCATAATACTAAGGATATAACCTTCTTGTCATAATAGCAGACATCTCTACATGAAAGGAGGAAAGTTTCATAAGCATAGGATGAGCTATACACAATCTCACAGGATAGTCATCTGAGAACATAGCATTTTCTTATGTCTTTTTTCTGTGCAGTAAGAGACCAGAGATAATATTCCATAATAAGTAATGTAATGTAATTAAGAATAATCTGTAACTTTAAATTTAGAACCACACCAACAATGTTCTCTGTGCCTTAATTAGATATTATTAGATTAGATATTATGAAAAGCTTTCTAACTACTGTATAAGGATAGCTAAACACTGGAATAGGTTATCTAGGGAAGCTGTAGAATCCCCTTCATTGGTTCGACAAATATATGTCAGGGATTGTCTAGGTTTACTTAATCTGACCTCAGCACAGGTTGATGGACTAGATGACCTCTCAAGGTCTCTTCTAGTCCTATCTTTTGTGGTTATCCATCTAACTATTCATATGTTTATACCTTATTGTCTAGTACCATCTCTCTCTCTATTTGTAGAACTCCAATAAATGCTTCACTTCTTTAAGGTGAGGTGAAATTGGTGTCTATTATAGGAGGCAGTTGCTGGCTGATTCCTCAGGGAGAGGTGAAGTTGTTTAGTCTCTGAAGGAAATCAGAGTAAAGTTTCCACGGCATGCATCCGATGAAGTGAGCTGTAGCTCACGAAAGCTCATGCTCAAATAAATTGGTTAGTCTCTAAGGTGCCACAAGTACTCCTTTTCTTTTTGCGAATACAGACTAACAGGGCTGTTACTCTGAAAAGAGTAAAGAGTGAGCAATACTCCCGTAGAATATCAGGGGCACAGAGAAAACTGCAATCTTCCTTTGGACTGCTTCCAAAGAGTAGCTCATAAAGGATGCTTTACGTAAATAGAAGCCAAGTGACTTAATAAGGAAAAGACTCAGTTATGCATTGTAGGCCCGATTTTCTACTTCCCTAGAGCCCCCTTCCACTGCTCCAGCTTGAAGCTATCTTTGTTCTCCCATTACTGCACTAACAAGGGCATAGCAGGAAGTGACACTTAAGGCATTCTGCCTCCTGATTTCTGCAACCTGGGAGCTTAGATAAAACTCTGAAAATGTTTTTTAGGTAATTTATAACAAAGACGGCATCACTGTACTTGATGCCTATCATTCTCAGTATCAAACTAAGTCTAACATTTTCCAGCTGCTGTTTAGCTACTCTGCTAGTTGGCTGAAAGTGAAGATAGATTTGTAGTAACAGTGTTTATCTGCAGTTCCTGACATACAGACTCTAATCCCTTCCTAGATCTTTCACTTGTAAAACTCACAACAGGTCAGTCAAACAGATGCAAGGTACTTCATATGCCTGAGGCTGAGCACCTGTGAGGTGCAATTTATTGAAAAATAGAATGTGATAACAGCACCACCTGCCCTTTTGAAGCCACAAACACAGAGACAGAGAAAGGTTCTTTCATCCAAAGACTAAAAGCTATAGAAAAAGGATTTCCCCAGTCACAATATAAAGTAAACATATAGAGGAAGAACAAAGTAAGAAGTTTTTTCAACTATATGGATATAAAAGGAACCCTGGAAACTCCCCATTGTTCTCTAAAATCAAAGTGTGCGAGTGTTTGCTTTCCCCCCTCCATTGCTTTCCCTCCTGATTTATATAGCCTCCTCCCATTAAGCATGCAGATGCTTGATGCCAATGAAGCTAACTGACATTACTGAGAGGAGCATCTGGTTAGCGGAGTTCAAGAGGCAGATTCCTTTATCAGATATGTTAATACAAATTGGGAATATATAAAGTTGTCAGTTACTCTTTTAGATTTTTTTTTTAAAGAAAGTTTTGTATTAGTCCAGACCATACTTCCAGTATAAGAAAAGTCATGCAGGAAATTGAATCCCACATTACATCTATGAGTCACAAAATTTAGCATGATGCCAAAGAACTGCATACTCAGTGAAGAGGGTGTTTTTCCCTGTATGTGTATATATGACTCCCATTAGGATGAATGAGAAATGCGAATATGTGAGATCAAAGGGAGATCAATTGGTAAGTAAAATGACCTCTTTAACACTTCTTTCAATACCTTACGAAGGATAATCCTTAAAATTAAGAAACTATATAACAGCATGGTGCAAGATAATTTTATTACTATCTATGACTTGTGCATCAATATACTTTAGTACATATTTTTCTACATATTATCCTTGGACAGTTGATTAAATGATCAGAGCATTTTTTTCTGTGCAATAAAAGACAACACACTCTCCTAGGAAGTTAGCAATCAGGTAAACTTTGTAAACTAACAGCAGTCTTCTGGTGAGATGAGCCAGCTACAGTCCTTGAATCATCCTCTACTCCCACCCCAAACCTAGGGGAAGTTCAGATCTGAAGCTAGACTTCGTAGCTCAGGCGCCTCCTCAGCCATCTGTGAGTTTTTGCTCTGCTGATGCAGAATTAGGATAGACAAACTGGAGCTCCATTAAAACCATTCAGGCCTCTTCGGTCTATATCCCTAGAGGCAAGGGCAAAAGGGTTCTCCCCAGGCACCAGCCAATGCAGCACCACTAGAGAGGGAGGTGAGGGGTGATGCCCGGTGTGGCTCTTTAGGCTAGAGCAAGAGGGTGCCCTCCGCCCCAGTGTCCAGTCACCTACTATCACCCTTGACCTGTATTCTTAGTCTAGCATGCAAGCTGGACAATCACACAAATAAATGCATTGGAGTAATTTATGTATTTTCAGTATTCCTGCCCACTATTGTCTGAATTAGACTGGAAACTCCTTGGGGCAGGGACCTGTCTTATTCCATATTTGTAAAGCCTTATGCATCTGAGGTGCAACCATGAAATTCACAATGCGAAGCAAGGCTGCTGATTTCAGAAGAGCTCCCAAGGGGCACAGCAGTCTTTTGGTGTATTGGAAATTTCAGAATCCGGACTTAAAACACAAATAATATTAAAATGTGTGGGTCACTGAACATACTGTATTGTTTCAAGACAAACTCTTAACTTACAAAAACATATTATTTGAACTCAGGCTATCAAGTCACCTGCAATAGGAATCAACAAAAATCTGAATATTTTTCCCTTTCATGCATGGGATATTTTGCTTGTGAATGCACAAATAGGGAAATTAAGGCTGTACTTTAACAAGTCAATTTGTTTTCTACTTGTGATAGATGGAGTTGCACCGGGTAATTATTTTATTTCCAATGTGATGTAAGATTAACAAAGGCTTTTCTCTTTCAAGAAAAAACAATATAAAAGAATGGGATTGATTTGAAATTGTGCCTGGTGCAGATGGTAGTCATGCTGAGATATTGCATTAGAGTTACCGAATAAATTGCTGTCTTTGACTGTAATGTTTGGTCAAAATGAAATTTGATCAAATGCTGAATTTCATTGACAGTTGTGGCTCTGAGAATATATATTCAAATTCTGATATGCCTTGAAGATGTTCCTAATTGTTCAGGGGACACTATGTCAGTCAAGTAAAGTTTCACAAAATGTAAAGCAATATGAACTTATTTCCTCTCTTTAGAGTATCAGCAGCATCTATGAAGCTTAGCAACATTTTCACCTGAATGTGATGTATTAAATTATAGTACAGACTGTTATAAGACTAAAATGCATTTGTGTATGCAGATTGGAAAGTACAGTGATTCACAAGTGTTGAACTCTTTGTAAGAGGAAGGCAAAGGAGAGTATATGCTATATGCGTGTTCAGTTACTGCGTGTTTGTCAGAGATGTTTATTTTGGAGTCTGCTCAGACTCAGTAGCATTATGCACTCCATTTTTCAGACAAAAGCCATCTATGTGTAGAAGCTTGTTGAGGCTCAGTCTTCCACAAAGCTACAAATTGGGACTGAAAAGACACCGCTCTCTCCTAGCTCTAGGACCCATAATTCCCTCTGAAACTGGGCACACACTCTTCTTCAAAAGGAAACTGTTTTAACAGGATTGTTTAGATATTAAGGGGCTGACTCTGGTCCCTGTCTACTGGGATTTTTTACAGAAGTATTTACATGATTCTAGTCAACTTTATAGCCTGTCTCTGGACTGTGTCTATTTCTGCTATGTCTTTTTCACTGAGGGTATGTCTACACTACGAAATTAGGTCGAATTTATAGAAGTCGGTTTTTTTGAAATCGGTTTTATATATTCGAGTGTGTGTGTCCCCACAGAAAATGCTCTAAGTGCATTAAGTGCATTAACTCGGCGGAGCGCTTCCACAGTACCGAGGCAAGCGTCGACTTCTGGAGCGTTGCACTGTGGGTAGCTATCCCACAGTTCCCGCAGTCTCCACTGCCCATTGGAATTCTGGGTTGATATCCCAATGCCTGATGGGGCTAAAACATTGTCGCGGGTGGTTCTGGGTACATATCGTCAGGACCCCGTTCCCACCCTCCCTCCCCCCGTGAAAGCAAGGGCAGACAATCATTTCGCGCCTTTTTTGTCTGCTGCCAGCCAAAGATGTAAAGGATAGATGGAGTGGGTCAGAACAAGAAATAGACCAGATTTGTTTTGTACTCATTTTCCTCCTCCCCTGTCTAGATCACACTGCAGTCAGTCACAGAGAAGGCGCAGCGAGGTTAATCTAGCCATGTATCAATCAGAGGCCAGGCTAACCTCCTTGTTCCAATAACAACGATAACTTTGGTGCACCATTTCTTATTGGAACCCTCCGTGCAGTCCTGCCTGAAATACTCCTTGATGTACAGGCACACCCTTTGTTGATTTTAGCTCCCTGAAGCCAACCCTGTAAGCCGTGTCGTCAGTCGCCCCTCCCTCCGTCAGAGCAACGGCAGACAATCGTTCCGCGCCTTCTTTCTGTGCGGACGCCATACCAAGGCAAGCATGGAGGCCGCTGAGCTCATTTTGGCAATTAGGAGCACATCAACCACCACACGCATTATCCAGCAGTATATGCAGCACCAGAACATGGCAACGCGATACCGGGCGAGGAGGTGACGTCAGCGCGGTCCCGTGAGTGATCAGGACATGGACACAGATTTCTCTGAAAGCATGGGCCCTGCCAATGCATGCATCATGGTGCTAATGGGGCAGGTTCATGCTGTGGAACGCCGATTCTGGGCTCGGGAAACAAGCACAGACTGGTGGGACCGCATAGTGTTGCAGGTCTGGGACGATTCCCAGTGGCTGCGAAACTTTCGCATGCGTAAGGGCACTTTCATGGAACTTTGTGACTTGCTTTCCCCTGCCCTGAAGCGCATGAATACCAGGATGAGAGCAGCCCTCACAGTTGAGAAGCGAGTGGCGATAGCCCTGTGGAAGCTTGCAACGCCAGACAGCTACCGGTCAGTTGGGAATCAATTTGGAGTGGGCAAATCTACTGTGGGGGCTGCTGTGATGCAAGTAGCTCACGCAATCAAAGATCTGCTGATATCAAGGGTAGTGACCCTGGGAAATGTGCAGGTGATAGTGGATGGCTTTGCTGCAATGGGATTCCCTAACTGTGGTGGGGCTATAGACGGAACCCATATCCCTATCTTGGCACCGGAGCACCAAGCCGCCGAGTACATAAACCGCAAGGGGTACTTTTCGATAGTGCTGCAAGCTCTGGTGGATCACAAGGGACGTTTCACCAACATCAACGTGGGATGGCCGGGAAAGGTGCATGACGCTCGCATCTTCAGGAACTCTGGTCTGTTTCAAAAGCTGCAGGAAGGGACTTTCTTCCCAGACCAGAAAATAACTGTTGGGGATGTTGAAATGCCTATAGTTATCCTTGGGGACCCAGCCTACCCCTTAATGCCATGGCTCATGAAGCCGTACACAGGCAGCCTGGACAGTGGTCAGGAGCTGTTCAACTACAGGCTGAGCAAGTGCAGAATGGTGGTAGAATGTGCATTTGGACGTTTAAAGGCGCGCTGGCGCAGTTTACTGACTCGCTTAGACCTCAGCGAAACCAATATTCCCACTGTTATTACTGCTTGCTGTGTGCTCCACAATATCTGTGAGAGTAAGGGGGAGATGTTTATGGCGGGGTGGGAGATTGAGGCAAATCGCCTGGCTGCTGGTTACGCGCAGCCAGACACCAGGGCGGTTAGAAGAGCTCAGGAGGACGCGGTACGCATCAGAGAAGCTTTGAAAACCAGTTTCATGACTGGCCAGGCTACAGTGTGAAAGTTCTGTTTGTTTCTCCTTGATGAAACCCCCCGCCCCTTGGTTCACTCTACTTCCCTGTAAGCTAACCACCCTCCCCTCCTCCCTTTAATCACCGCTTGCAGAGGCAATAAAGTCATTGCTGCTTCACAGTCATGCATTCGTTATTCATTCATCACACAAATAGGGAGATGACTACCAAGGTATCCCAGGAGGGGTGGTGGAGGAGGGAAGGAAAATGCCACACAGCACTTTAAGCACAGCACTTTAAAAGTTTACAACTTTAAAATTTATTGAATGACAGCCTTCTTTTTTTTGGGCAATCCTCTGTTGTGGAGTGGCTGGTTGGCCGGAGGCCCCCCCACCGCGTTCTTGGGCGTCTGGGTGTGGAGGCTATGGAACTTGGGGAGGAGGGCGGTTGGTTACAGAGGGGCAGCAGTGGCAGTCTGTGCTCCAGCTGCCTTTGCTGCAGCTCAACCATACACTGGAGCATTCTGGTTTGGTCCTGCAGCAGCCTTAGCATTGAATCCTGCCTCCTCTCATCACGCTGCCGCCACATTTGAGCTTCAGCCCTGTCTTCAGCCCGCCACTTACTCTCTTCAGCCCGCCACTTACTCTCTTCAGCCCTCCACCTCTCCTCCCGGTCATTTTGTGCTTTCCTGCACTCTGACATTATTTGCCTCCACGCATTCGTCTGTGCTCTGTCAGTGTGGGAGGACAGCATTAGCTCGGAGAACATTTCATCTCGAGTGCGTTTTTTTTTCTTTCTAAGCTTCACTAGCCTCTGGGAAGGAGAAGATCCTGTGATCATTGAAACACATCCAGCTGGTGGAGAAAAAAAAAATAGGGACAGCGGTATTTAAAAAGACACATTTTATAAAACAGTCACTACACTCTTTCAGGGTAAACCTTGCTGTTAACATTACATACATAGCACATGTGCTTTCGTTACAAGGTCGCATTTTGCCTCCTCCCACCGCGTGACTACCCCCTCAACCTTCCCCCCTCCCTGTGGCTAACAGCGGGGAACATTTCTGTTCAGCCACAGGCAAACAGCCCAGCAGGAATGGGCTATACTGAGTGTCCCTGAAGAAAAGCACCCTATTTCAACCAGGTGACCATGAATTATATCTCACTCTCCTGAGGATAACACAGAGAGAGAAAGAACGGATTTTGGTTGAATGCCAGCAAACATACACTGCAATGCTTTGTTCTACAGTGATTCCCGAGTATGTGTTACTGGCCTGGAGTGATAAAGTGTCCTACCATGAAGGACGAAATAAGGCTGCCCTCCCCAGAAACCTTTTGCAAAGGCTTTAGGACTACATCTAGGAGAACCGCAAATGCCAGGGCAAAGTAATCCTTTCACATGCTTGCTTTTAAACCATGTATAGCATTTTAAAAGGTACACTCACCAGAGGTCCCTTCTCCGCCTGCTGGGTCCAGGAGGCAGCCTTGGGTGGGTTCGGGGGGTACTGGCTCCAGGTCTAGGGTGAGAAACAGTTCCTGGCTGTCGGGAAAACCGGTTTCTCCGCTTGCTTGCTGTGAGCTATCTACAACCTCCTCCTCCTCCTCATCTTCTTCGTCCCCAAAACCTGCTTCCGTATTGCCTCCATCTCCATTGAAGGAGTCAAACAACACGGCTGGGGTAGTGGTGGCTGAACCCCCTAAAATGGCATGCAGCTCATCATAGAAGCGGCATGTTTGGGGCTCTGACCCAGAGCGGCTGTTCGCCTCTCTGGTTTTCTGGTAGGCTTGCCTCAGCTCCTTCAGTTTCACGCGGCACTGCTTCGGGTCCCTGTTATGGCCTCTGTCCTTCATGCCCTGGGAGATTTTGACAAAGGTTTTGGCATTTCGAAAACTGGAACGGAGTTCTGATAGCACGGATTCCTCTCCCCAAACAGCGATCAGATCCCGTACCTCCCGTTCGGTCCATGCTGGAGCTCTTTTGCGATTCTGGGACTCCATCATGGTCACCTGTGCTGATGAGCTCTGCATGGTCACCTGCAGCTTGCCACGCTGGCCAAACAGGAAATGAGATTCAAAAGTTCGCGGTTCTTTTCCTGTCTACCTGGCCAGTGCATCTGAGTTGAGAGTGCTGTCCAGAGCGGTCAGAATGGAGCACTCTGGGATAGCTCCCAGAGGCCAATACCATCGAATTGTGTCCACAGTACCCCAAATTCGAGCTGGGAACGTCGATTTAAGCACTAATCCACTTGTCAGGGGTGGAGTAAGGAAATCGATTTTAAGAGCCCTTTAAGTCGAAATAAAGGGCTTCACTGTGTGGACGGGTGCAGGTTTAAATCGATTTAACGTTGCTAAATTCGACCTAAAGTCCTAGTGTAGACCAGGGCTGACTTTGTAAAATGACAGCCAGGTCTTTTTCCTTAGTAGGTGCAATTAATTTAGAACCCACAAGGCACATGAGTAGTTAGGATTATTCCTTCTAATCCCTATTACCTTGCATTTCTCAACATTTAATTTAATCTGACATCACAATGACCAGTCACCTAACTTTATTAGGTTCCTCTAGAGTTCCCCACAGTCTTGATAATCCTAAGTAATTTGATATTATCTGCAGCTATTGCCTTTATAAGTGCTAAACGTTATTAGCCTAAGGAACTCTTAATTTCTTTTCCTGTCTGTGTCTGCTGCTATATTTGTTAAAAACCAAATCAAACTATACTACACCATTTTTTCATATTTCTTTTCCCACATTCATGACCATGTGTCATAAATATAAAGGGAAGGGTAAACCCCTTTGAAATCCCTCCTGGCCAGGGGAAAGCTCCTCTCACCTGTAAAGGGTTAAGAAGCTAAAGGTAACCTTGCTGGCACCTGACCAAAATGACCAATGAGGAGACAAGATACTTTCAAAAGCTGGGAGGAGGGAGAGAAACAAAGGGTCTGTGTGTCTGTCTATATGCTGGTTTCTGCTGGGGATAGACCAGGAATGGAGTCTTAGAACTTTTAGTAAGTAATCTAGCTAGGTATGTGTTAGATTATGATTTCTTTAAATGGCTGAGAAAAGAATTGTGCTGAATAGAATAACTATTTCTGTCTGTGTATCTTTTTAGTAACTTAAGGTTTTGCCTAGAGGGGTTCTCTATGTTTTTGAATCTAATTACCCTGTAAGGTATCTACCATCCTGATTTTACAGGGGGGATTTCTTTATTTCTATTTACTTCTATTTTTATTAAAAGTCTTCTTGTAAGAAACTGAATGTTTTTTCATTGTTCTCAGATCCAGGGGTTTGGGTCTGTGGTCACCTATGCAAATTGGTGAGGCTTTTTATCCAACATTTCCCAGGAAAGGGGGGGTGCAAGTGTTGGGCGGATTGTTCATTGTTCTTAAGATCCAAGGGTCTGGGTCTGTAGTCACCTAGGCAAATTGGTGAGGCTTTTTACCAAACCTTGTCCAGGAAGTGGGGTGCAAGGTTTTGGGAAGTATTTTGGGGGGAAAGAAGAGTCCAAACAGCTCTTCCCCAGTAACCAGTATTAGTTTGGTGGTAGCGGCCAGTCCAAGGATGACGGGTGGAATATTTTGTACCTTGGGAAAGCTTTGACCTAAGCTGGTAAAGATAAGCTTAGGAGGTTTTTCATGCAGGTCCCCACATCTGTACCCTAGAGTTCAGAGTGCGGGAGGAACCTTGACACCATGCTACCACAGTGCCACTACCTGGTGTGTGTATGTACCCATGACCTATTCTGGAGACTGTCCTTTAGATCAAGTGACAGGGCTCTGTGTTTTTGGAGAATGAGATGCTGAGTTATATTCTTATTGTCATTCTGAAGTTCTGAGTGATCATGATGTGCAGCACTGGGACAGCTGTGAAGTTCCAAGGTGGCCAAGGATTTGTTCCAGCATACTCAGCACATAGCAATGAACATCACAAGCTCCTCTGGCATCACACGGTAATTCATAGTGTAGGGGTGTATTGCAGGATAGAATAATTAAAACCATATTTGCTGTAAGGTATAATGATTAATCAATTCAGCCTTCCACTTTAAAAAGGCATGAAGCAATTATGGACTGTGAACTCAAGCAGTTAGAGTTAACAGAGTTCAAAGATTTCAGAGTAACAGCCGTGTTAGTCTGTATTCGCAAAAAAGAAAAGGAGTACTTGTGGCACCTTAGAGACTAACCAATTTATTTGAGCATGAGCTTTCGTGAGCTACAGCTCACTTCATCGGATGCATGCCGTGGAAACTGCAGCAGACTTTATTTATACACAGAGAATATGAAAAAATACCTCCTCCCACCCCACTGTCCTGCTGGTAATAGCTTATCTAAAGTGATCATCAGGTGGGCCATTTCCAGCACAAATCCAGGTTTTCTCACCTTCCACCCCCCCATACAAATTCACTCTCCTGCTGGTGATAGCCCATCCAAAGTGACAACTCTTTACACAAGGTGCATGATAATTAAGTTGGGCCATTTCCTGCACAAATCCAGGTTCCCTCACCCCCCTCCCAAAAACCACACACACAAACTCACTCTCCTGCTGGTAATAGCTCATCCAAACTGACCACTCTCCAAGTTTAAATCCAAGTTAAACCAGAACATCTGGGGGGGAGGGGGGGAGGAAAAAACAAGAGGAAATAGGCTACCTTGCATAATGACTTAGCCACTCCCAGTCTCTATTTAAGAGAGTGGTCAGTTTGGATGAGCTATTACCAGCAGGAGAGTGAGTTTGTGTGTGTATGGGGGTGGGGGGGATGTGAGAACCTGGATTTGTGCTGGAAATGGCCCACCTTAATTATGCACATTGTAGGGAGAATGGTCACTTTGGATGAGCTATTACCAGCAGGATAGTGAGTTTGTGTTTGTGGTTTTTGGGAGGGGGGTGAGGGGGTGAGAGAACCTGGATTTGTGCAGGAAATGGCCCAACTTAATTATCATGCACATTGTGTAAAGAGTTGTCACTTTGGATGGGCTATCACCAGCAGGAGAGTGAATTTGTATGGGGGGGTGGAAGGTGAGAAAACCTGGATTTGTGCTGGAAATGGCCCACCTGATGATCACTTTAGATAAGCTATTACCAGCAGGACAGTGGGGTGGGAGGAGGTATTTTTTCATATTCTCTGTGTATATATAAAGTCTGCTGCAGTTTCCACGGCATGCATCCGATGAAGTGAGCTGTAGCTCACGAAAGCTCATGCTCAAATAAATTGGTTAGTCTCTAAGGTGCCACAAGTCCTCCTTTTCTTTTTTGAGAGTTCAAAGAGTTGATGAACCTTAGTTTGTAGTTACAGCAGGTGGAAATGCATGAGGGATTAATACTCTTCAAAAATACTATTGGTACAGCATTAGATACAGTCATTTTAGCAGAATCTTGCTGCTCCTATTATTACTGTTCTTCCTACAGCTGTTGTTCAATAAGCAGCCTCACATGAGTAATAAAACCTTGCACTGATAGTTACTCGGGAAGGAAATGTTTGTCTGCTAGGATATGGGTATTTATTTTCTCATTCCACTCTAAACTGCTATGGAAAATTTGGGAAGCTTTTTTACTACTGTGCATGTTTATACAAATAAGAAGAGAGAGATGAAAAGTAGAAGGCTATTAATAATTTTAAATAGTTCCTTTACTTAGAAAACCACTCTCATTTGACACATGAACAAACTAATCTTTGAGTTTGTCTCAAAAAAACACACTCTTTTGACAAGAAAATAGGAGAAAATAATGGAAGAATCAAAAAGAAACTCTTACTGGTCCCAAAATTGTCTAAAGCTTTAATGGACAAAATGCATTAGAGGAACATTAGTCTGTTGAATTATTTATGTTGACTTTTAGTTGTTTTTGATACGGTGTCTGAGTGTCTTTGTCTCACTCTTTATGCCCCATCTAACATACTTCTTCAGACACTAAGACTATAGGTGAGGGAGAATAAAAAAAAATTAATATCAAAACCTCTGCCAATACTATTCATTAGTAATCTTCAGTTTTATCCCATTATGGTATGGTATAGAAAAACCTTATCTCTGAACCACTGAAAAGCATATTTGTTCAGTTTTATCCATGAGACACTGTACTCTACTAATACAGGACTAGTTTTATGCCTTTGGGCTATGCAGAAGCAGAGGGAATTGTGGACTTTGGACAACTGTGGGAGAAAAGGGGTTGAATACATGATATTCACCACTGTGAGGAAGTGGGATGTGTGGGGAGTGAGCAAAGCCACCAAAGCCAGTTGGAAGGAGTTGAGCAAGAGTCCAGGTTACTCTTGGTGTTATGATAGCTTCCAATTCAGGGTTGTTAGAGTATGCACAAGAGAATGTTTAGGAACTTTTAAGAAACACTCTATGGGAGAGTACAGCCTTAATGTTGAGTAATGTTAGTTCTCTCTTCTTGTGCTTGAACAGAGAACATGGTGTCAGCAGTGAGTTAGCTTCTAGATTCATAGAGATAAGGCCAGAAGGGACTATTAAATCATCTAGTCTGACCTCCTGCATATCTCTTTACACCTCACCTAGCTACCCTTGTATTGAGTCCAATAACTTGTGCGTGATTAAAGCATAACTTGTGTTTGGCTAAAACATATCTTCCAGAAAGGCACCCAGTCCTGACTTAAAGGCAACAAGATATGGAGACTCCACACAGTGCTGGATTTAGGGGCAGGCGACCCAGGTGACTACTTCGGGTGCCAGGCTTGGGGGACGCCAGGCTTGGGGTGCTGTAAGGTATACAAAATTTTAACAAATGGAGGGGCGTTGCCAAAGACACTCCTTGCCTGGGCATCATTTGGTCTAGTGCTGGCCCTGATTCTACCACTCCTCTTGGTAGTTTGTTTCAGTGGTTAATCATCCTCACCATCAATAATTTTTGTCTAACTTCTAATTTGAATTTGGCTGGCTTCAGCTTCTGGCTACTGATTCTTGTTATGACTTTCTCTACTCAAGTAAAGAACCTTTTCCTATCTAATATTTTCACCCCATGAAGATTGTTATACACTAATCAACGCAACTCTCTATCTTCTTTTTGATTGAGCCCTTTGAGTCTTTCAATATAAGACTTTTTCTCTAGTCCTTAAATGTGGACACCATAACTAACTGTACACAGTACTCCAGCATCAGTCTAACCAATGTCATATGACTTACTTAACTTATGCCTCTGTATCCCATGTGGAACATAGAGCCTTCACCACTGCCTTCTTTGGTGATCTCTTGTTGCAGTCTTAGCTTCTTCCCATGTAATTTTAATAGTTTTCAGTTCTGCATTTCCATGTTGTTCTTGGTCTACCTCTTCACCTCTTGCCCTCTGGGTTCCAGTCCAGTGCCTGGTTTGTTATACTGTTCAGTTCTTTCCTTCATGTGTCCTAGCCATCTCCATTTTCATTCCATAATTTCCTGATCTATCAGTTTCTGTTTTGTTCTCCGAACAGTATTCATTTCTGATTTTTTTTTTTTTTTTTTGGCCCTCTGATATTCAGGATTTGTCTAAGGCAGGTGTTTATAAAAACTTGGAATTTAGATAAGGTTTTGATAAGTCTCCAAGTTTCAGTCCCATATAGTAAAACAGACTTTATAATCATGTTAAACATTCAAAGTTTAGTTCGGAGGGCCAGTGTCATAAATATAAAGGGAAGGGTAAACCCCTTTGAAATCCCTCCTGGCCAGGGGAAAGCTCCTCTCACCTGGTAAAGGGTTAAGAAGCTAAAGGTAACCTCGCTGGCACCTGACCAAAATGACCAATGAGGAGACAAGATACTTTCAAAAGCTGGGAGGAGGGAGAGAAACAAAGGGTCTGTGTGTCTGTCTATATGCTGGGTTTCTGCTGGGGATAGACCAGGAATGGAGTCTTAGAACTTTTAGTAAGTAAGCTAGCTAGGTATGTGTTAGATTATGATTTCTTTAAATGGCTGAGAAAAGAATTGTGCTGAATAGAATAACTATTTCTGTCTGTGTATCTTTTTTGTAACTTAAGGTTTTGCCTAGAGGGGTTCTCTATGTTTTTGAATCTAATTACCCTGTAAGATATCTACCATCCTGATTTTACAGGGGGGATTTCTTTATTTCTATTCTATTTTTATTAAAAGTCTTCTTGTAAGAAACTGAATGTTTTTTCATTGTTCACAGATCCAAGGGTTTGGGTCTGTGGTCACCTATGCAAATTGGTGAGGCTTTTTATCCAACATTTCCCAGGAAAGGGGGGGTGCAAGTGTTGGGCGGATTGTTCATTGTTCTTAAGATCCAAGGGTCTGGGTCTGTAGTCACCTAGGCAAATTGGTGAGGCTTTTTACCAAACCTTGTCCAGGAAGTGGGGTGCAAGGTTTTGGGAAGTATTTTTGGGGGAAAGAAGAGTCCAAACAGCTCTTCCCCAGTAACCAGTATTAGTTTGGTGGTAGCGGCCAATCCAAGGACGACGGGTGGAATATTTTGTACCTTGGGGAAGTTTTGACCTAAGCTGGTAAAGATAAGCTTAGGAGGTTTTTCATGCAGGTCCCCACATCTGTACCCTAGAGTTCAGAGTGGGGGAGGAACCTTGACAGCCAAGTTTCTGCTACTCCAGATCAGCTTTGGGGATGTTAGGGAATGTCTGGCTGTCACTATTCTGGCTTTAATGTCGTCATCTGTTCCACTTGTTTGGCTTATGATGCTACCAAGATATGCAAACTGTCAGACCTCTTCTATGTCTAACCCAGAAAGTGTTATTGATGTTTCTTGTTGTGCGTTGATTCTCATTGTTTGTTTTAGATTTCTTTGTTGATTTTCAGCCCTACTAACTGTGCATAGGTATGAAGATGATTTGTTTTAGCTTGCTGTGAATATGGAACAACAGGTTGATGTCATCTGTAAAGATGACTTCTTCTTCTAATTTCTGTCTGTAAGTCCATTGTATCCCTCTTGGTTGTTCTGTGATCTCTCATTACCTAGTCTATTACCAGTAGGGAAGTCCTGGGTGACATAAGACATCCCTGTTTGATGTACATAGTTACCTCAAAGGCTAATACACTGTTATGTATTTCTTGGCATGACATTTTTTTCATGGAAGCTCTGACTAATCATCAAAGATTTCTGGGGGATCCGTAGAGCAACTTCCATAAGATTGTTCTATCCATGTGTCAAGGCTTTATGGAAATCACTTTTTAACAATTGATTGCCCTCTCTACTTCTACGCTAATGATAAGTCCAAATTCAACATCCAGATATTGTCCTTCCTGTATGGCTAGGGATTGACCACTGGCTTGCCATTTAGTAGCTGTTTAAATACTGCCTTCATATAATTGTTCTGATGTCTTTATGGTTAAAATTACCCTCACTGTCTTGGACTGGTCAGTTGGTGTTCTTCCCGACAACTGCCTAGTGATGTTGCACAGTGTCTTCATCTGTTGCCATTTTGTCTATAAAATCTCATTTGTCTTTCCTGGCACTCTTTTTGATCTTTTTTTGTGGAATATTCCTCTTGGAGTCATTGCTTCTGTGCTGTTGCTTGAGTTAGTTTATTTAATTTTACGTCTTTCTTCTATTTTTGGGTCATGTATCCTCAGACAAACCATTCTTCCTCAATCCCTGCACTTCTTTTGTGGGTTTTGCTGAAAATTTCCTTTACGCATTTCCATTTGCCTTCTACTGTTGCATCATCTTCATCTTCATGCTCCTGGTATCTGTTTGCTAAAGCAATTCTAAACTCTTATTGTGTTATCTGTATTAGCTTGGTGGTTTTATAATGTGGGCATCTCAGTTGTTTGGTTCTAATTTTTGTTCTTATATTTATTCTCAGTATAGTTAGTACTAATGCATGGTCCATTCCTGTACCTGCACCATTCCTGATACGTACATCCTCTGAAGTTAATTTCTATTTGCACCAAATTGTAATGTGATCAGTTTGGTTCCCTGTTCTGAGGTCTGGTGACCTCCAATTTATCTTGTGCATAGGACAGTGAGGGAAAATAGTTCCTCCAATGACCAGGTCATTCATTCTACAGAAATTACCGAACATTTCACAATTTTTGTTCATTTCACCAAGGCCCTGTTTCCCCATAAGAAGGCCCCTGGCAGTATGTTTCTCCCCACGTTAGCATCCATGTCTCCAGTTACTAGCTGGACATCCCTTTTAGGGAACTTGTCAACTATTCTCTGTCTATTAAAGTTTTATTTTTTCCTCTTGGATAGCTTGATTTGTTTAGTGCATAGCATTGAATAATTGATACTTGCTGGAACTTCTATGTAAATTGTGCTGTTAGAATTGGTACCAAATTCAGAAAGGATTATATCAGGCATTTAGGAGCCATCCTTGAGAGTATCTGACCTATGCCATCTCTATGGTATTCGGTAGCCCAGAATATAGTAGGTTTTGTCCAGTTAACAAATTACTTGTTCTGATGTTACCTATCTCACTTCACTTTGACCTAGTATATCTAGGCCATTTCTTTGGTTACTTGGGCCATTTTACCAGACTCATAGTGTCTGCATGTTTAATGTATCAATTTTGGTTATAAATTTATTCTCTCCTAAATCTATCAGTGGAGTAGCTTCCTTATCGGTTTGGCCACTTCCTATATCTCTTTACTCAGTCTTACTGAGTTGAATTGAATCGAGTTGGGATTGTAGAGCTGAACAGTAGTTTAGGTTTCCCATGTACTGTCTTTTCATGTATTGGGTAAGCTTGTGTGATTCCATGACCCTGAGAGCTATGCTGGCAGGAGTATAACTAGTAGGGCCACTCATGCCAGAAGAGTAGGAGCCAGAACAAAGGTAGTAAACCAGCCCTTCTGGTAGGGGGTTAAAAGTGGGCTAATGACCCACTCCTGTACATAAGTAAATAAACAAATAAAAATAAACAAACAAAGCTGTTACAGAAACCTACCAATGTCATATACAGCGGTACAATCACCTCCCTACTCCTACCATTAATACATCCAAAGATCACATTAGTACTTTTTGCTCCATCATCACACTGGAACTCATGTTCAGTTGCTTGTCCAGTATGGCTCCTTTAAAAAAACAAACTTTCAGAATCACTGTGTACCAGTCTAGTCCCCCATTCTGTAGTTTTGGGGGTCATCCCATTTTCCCTTTTTTAGATATTGGCACAACATTAGCACTCTTCCAGTTTTCTGGAATTTTACCTGTATTTCAAGTTTAATTAAAAATGCACGTTAGTGGTCCAGAGATCTCCTTGGCCAATTCTTTTAGGACTCTTGGGTACAAGTTGTTCAGGTCTCCTGTTTTAAAATTGTTTATCCCTAGTAGATGTTGTCTAATCTCTTCCTCAGTTACTAATGGACTGGAAAGTACTTCATTCTCATATGATATGAGTACACCTTCCTGCTTCTTTCCATATACACTACAGAAATATGTATGGAACACTTCTACCTTTTCTGCATCATTATTATCAATTTTACCATTTCCATCTAGTAAAGGGCTTATAACGTTCTGAGGATTTATTTTGGTCCTAAACCATTTTTTTAAAACTTATTTTTGTCCTTATCCCTGCCACCCATAAATTTTTCCCCTGATGTATTTAGCATTCCTTATCAATTTTCTGTACTTCATAAATTTGCTAATTTATATAAATTGCTATAATTTATCCCCTTTTTTCCATTTGTTATATATTGAGTTATGTTTAAACATCCAATTCATGCCCTCACTTCACCACTGAACCAGGATGGGCTTTAGCCAAAGCTGTCTTCTTATTTTCAGAGAGTCAAATGTAAGAAGGCACCATTGTGATCATCTAGTCTGACCTCTTGTATAACGGAGGCCATAAACCTTTCCCTTACAGGTTCAAATTTAAAAATTTTAAAATGTCGTCTAATGATTGTACTATTGTGGAATGTGCTCATAAATTGATGGGTTTTGTCAAAAAGTGGGTTATGGGAGCAAAAGCTTCTGGGAGTTTTGATACATTTCTAGACTTAATTACTTTGGAACAATTATTAAGCATAGATCCTGAAAATATTAAAGCAGCAATCTGTGCTAGAGCACCTGATTCACTCTGAAGGGCTGCAGCAATTTTTGATGATTATCTAGAGAATAGAAATCATGAAAAGTCTAAACCCCAGTTTAAAAGGAATGAAGGGTTTAAAAGTAGGTCTAGGTCCAGTTCTGTCAGAGAAGATCATGGGATTATAGAACATAACCTCTTACCCTAAAGGGAAGCAGGTTATATGCCATTTGTGTGGTACATCTGGCCACGTAAAGCCAGATTGTCTGAATCTGAAAAACTCCCCAAATACCACAATAATACTAATGCAATTACTTTAAGCATGAAGGTAACCAAATAAACCACAGCACTGCTATCTTGTGTGCAAATGCTGTTACTGTGGTTTCAGAAGGAGTCAGCTTCATGATTCATATTAATGCTAAGTATGGGAATAATAATATGGAAACCATTAGCAGTGCAACAATTAAAGGGAAAAGATGTTTGGCATGGAGGGACACCGCAGCTGATATAACTTTAGTTAAAGCAAGTCTTGTCAGGGAGTAAGACTATTTGCCAGATCAGAGTGTAGACATTGCAGCACTCTGAGTAAGTGAACCGCGGCCACTGGGAACTGCGGGGGGCCGTGCCTGCCAATGGTCAATGTAAACAAAATGTCTTGCGGCCCGCCAGCAGATTACCCTGATGGGCTGTGTGCCGAAGGTTGCCAATCCCTGATCTAAGCGGTTCTTTTTAATAAAAAAAAAAAAAAAAAAAAAGACAGGAAAGGTAAAACAATGACTTACATAAGGAGTATTACCCACACAGCCACTAGGTTTGGCACCAGGATTGCATGCCAAGGCTGACAATCTGAAGATCACAAGACCCTGTCAAAGGTTTGGTCCTACAGAGAGGAGGGGGAGAAACAGTCAGCCTGCCATAAGCCTGACATCCAGATGGAAACTTAATGAAATCCAGGGTCTGCGGCAAGCACGCTGTAAATTGATGCCAAGGGAAAACAGAGGACACTAAGGCTAAGACATGTGTACCTTGGTGCTCAAAAGGGAATGCCAAGTGTTGGTAGGACAATATGCATGTAGGTCTCTGTTATTTTAAATCCACTTTACTAAGCATTATGTAAATCATATTTTGTTTGCTGCTTCTATGTCCCTGAATGCTGTTACTGTCCACAGCCTCCTGGAGGGGAAACTCTTGCGGGTGCCAAGCCCATTGGTACCTTTGGAGGAGTGATGAAACCTGGAGATCCCGTTGATAGAGGTTGGATTGTGGGATCATACCCCAAAGAGAAGTGGAGGCACAGGCCTGCCACTTGCAAGGAATGAACTTGGGGGACTAGAAAAGGGTCTCAGAAAGGGCAGCCTACCCAGAGACCATGACAGAAGGAATAAAGTCCAAATGTTGCACTGTCTTGGATCTTTCTCATGCTTGAACATGGAGCACTGCAGCCTCCACCCTTCAGCTTTCTCTGGACTGAGACAACTAGATCATTTAAGCCAAAATAAATACATATACTGTTTATATTGTATAGTTCTATTTTAATTTAATTTACAGGGAGATAAAACATTCCAGCTAGGGGACTACTAATCAGTTCAGCTGGTGTTTCTCAGCAGACTACTCCAGCGTGGTGCATATGCTTCTCTTCAATTTAAAATACAGAAGATGTCAATACAAATGAATCACATCCTCAGAATATATTTCCTTTCTCCTACCAGACAATTTCTGCATTAACTTAAATAAGTTGTAGACCACCTATAGATTGAACCTTAATGTTAACACTTGTTCCTCTTTATTTTGTCTCATGCACTTTCCACAACTGAAATATCTATGGGCTAAAACACATGACATAATCAGATTTAGTCATTTATGCTGTTACTCATGTTATAACAAATTATTTACTTTCTTCGGAAAGAATACAAGAGTCGCCTCACAGGAATATTTCATATATAGTGTGTGTATGCACTTGTAGGTACAGAACTGTATATTACAAGAAAAACATAAACCTATTAAATAAATGGCTCTCAAACTTTAGCACTAAATATTCTCATTTACCACAATTAAAAAAATAAGATAAAATAAGTCAATGAGAGCACCATCCAGCTGTCTTATTTCCTATATTTGATGGTTGTAGACCGGTTTAAAGGGTTAGGATATATACTTAATAATGAATACCTATGCAATGGGATCATCTTTAGTTATGTAAAGTATTTGCATCTCATTACATTACTAATTTTTCATTTAGTTCCACTTATAAAAATCATAGTATGAGATGGGCTGTCTTACCTCCTCCATAAGAGGCATATGCTTTGTTTTCCAGCTGCTCCAAATAGCTTTAGTTTCCATCCAACATTTTTCTTTATAAAGAAAACATCAATTCTTCAGATAACATCTGCATTTCTTTTTGTGTCAGTGGGATACTATGACAAATCCTCCATATTGCATTGGCTTCTAGTGTTGTCATTGCCTTTAAAAAATGGTATCGTCCAAATCTTTAATTGGTTCTCCTTTCTGGTATTAAGTTCTTTCACTATAGCTCTAAGAAATTTAATTTAATACTGAATTGGCAGAGTTTATTATGTTCTTTGTCTGATATTATGTTGTGTTACTATGTCTCCTCCGGCCTTGACCTTAAAAAAACCAAACAGGTTAGAATAAGGTAGGGGCTGCATTTAAAAGGATGTTCTAGGTTTTCAGAACCACATATATTGTATTGTCAGGGGTTCTTAGCCTTTGCTTTACTGTGTGACCGCCAAAACATTCAGCTACTTTAAACTGCTCTGATTCAGATGTGATCCTGAATCTTCTCTGGCACTTCTACATTCCTTCAAAGGAGGTACCATGGGAATCGGTGAAATAGTTTACAGAATTTCTGGCATGTGAAGTACACCCAGTTGCAAGTGCATAGAAGCACAGGGTCTATGTGAAACCAGAAACAGGGAATTGAAACTGGAAAACAGCCTCCTAGGCAACTACTGGGGACCCTCATGAAGGTTGTGAGCCAGTGCCTGACAACTTCTATAAATTATGTACATCAAATATATTTTAATATGTAGGTTTTGTTAGTGATTAAATACATCAACCCATTCAATCTAAACTGTATTTAATTACAGTAAGCTGCTAATTACAGTGACTGTAATTCTTACTAGTTCCCAATAAAATCTCTTGCAATCATCTTCTAGGTTGGATTTTGAAGCAGGCCAGTTGTGGGCAAACGTTCTTTTTTGTCTTTTCTGTACTACTAATAAAGTTAATTTACCTAAAAATTGCCCTAAAAACTTCCCCCTTCTGGAATATTGGGCTTTGATTTATTAGTATACGACTTTCTTATTAAAAGACCAGGGTCAGATCCTCTGCTGGAGTAAATTAACGGAGCTCCATTGAAGTAAATGGAAATGTACTGATTTACTTCAGTGCACAGTCTGGCTCCTTATTTTTAGTCCCATCTGAGAGTCACATTCAAAGCTACTGACTATTCAATTACCTTCCACCCCCCCCCACCACCACCCCATGCTGAGTTTATTTATGCAAGAAGTAATGATATTGCTCTTGTGAGGTTTTCAGTTTAGATCTAAAAGGTAATTTTATTAGAGCTGCTATATAACTGCTCTCTACAGTATTGCAAACATCAACTAAAGTATCAACAAACTATGCTGGCATCATGCTTTTTAATCACATTATTTGGACCAAACAGAACTTTGCATACAAGTTAAAATAAGTAGACCCAATTCTGTTCCTGGATTCCTTCTGAAGTTAATGGGGGTTGTTCCCATGTATCCAAAGGATCACTTGAGCCTAACATGTCATAATATAAAGAACAGGTCAGATCCTCATCTGGTGCAAATCTGGAAAACTCCATTGACTTCAGTGAATCTAAACTGATTTGCAGCGGTTTAAATGTTAGAATTACACATCAGTAAAATAGGGTTGAGTAAGCGCCAATGATTATGCTTAGAGCTAGGTTTGTCACAGAAAATGCTACAAAAACATCTTATGAATGAGTCATGGCAAATTATGGTTAAATCACAGATTTTGTGACTCATTGATTTTTACATTGTTTCGTCCCACCCACTGTTTTAGCGGGATTCTTTTCATCCTTCTACATGAGAGGAGGCTGACAAGTGTCTTCCCCCCTAGTGCAGAGGTGACAGGAGCAGGTGCAGGAGCAGAGCGTCTATTTATCAACTTCCACCCCCTCAGAAGGGCCAAGGAGGGGGAGCAGCCACATTCTGAAGGAGAAAAGAGGTGGCCTTTCCTGGCACTTGCAGAGAATCAAAGGAGTGGGATGAAGCCCAGCATGTTCCAGAAAAGTGGGACTCACAGCGTGGAGGTGACAGAACACTGAATATTAGCACAAAGAAAAGGAGTACTTGTGGCACCTTAGAGACTAACCAATTTATTAGAGCATAAGCTTTCGTGAGCTACAGCTCACTTCCTCAGATGCATCTGAGGAAGTGAGCTGTAGCTCACGAAAGCTTATGCTCTAATAAATTGGTTAGTCTCTAAGGTGCCACAAGTACTCCTTTTCTTTTTGCGAATACAGACTAACACGGCTGTTACTCTGAAACTGAATATTAGCTTTGTCATGATTTCTTTGGTAGGCCTTGGCTGACTTCAGCAATATCCCTCATTTAGCAAATAGTGTAGCTGTACCGGTGCTGACTACTAAATGAATACAAGGGCATGGAGTAGTTTACATAAATTAAGTTAACAGGTGTTAACCTCCTCCGTGAACCTTTTCCCTAATATGAAAAACTGGGCCCTCATATGGAGGTGACTTATCTGTGCCCAGTAAGGTTTTCCCCTGCAACTGTTCTCTATTCCTAATCCCTACACTTTCTGCCTGAGTTTTGGGAGACAGAATCCTGTCTAAACAGGGATAGAGGTTAAGTAATTGTGCTGTCAGTTTCCCCTCAACTCTCTGTCAGTATACAGCCCTTTAGTGATGTATGATGAGCATATTAAAAATATCTGCCCCAACATGAGAGAACCAGATTCCATCCACCAGACAGAGAACTGGACAATTGTAGTAAATCCTTTCATGCCTGACCACACTCCCTTTGATGACGAATATAATTTTTCTCATCTTCATTAATAATGCCCTCCCGTAACATATGATCCATCCTGATGGACCTGTCAGCTCCCCACTAAGCTTATCAAGGGAGCATTTCAGACCAAACTAACACTATACTTTGGTAACACTGCTCTGACTGTAAAGAAACCCTTTTTTATCCTGATGAGTAAATTAATCTTAGTTTTAATTACCAAATCATCTCCTGCAAATGAATAATCAAAATCTGCAGCTGGCCTAAACGTCATCTCATAGAGCAGTAACAAACTGATGAGCAGATTTCACAGCATCCCTTGTGCTCTCTGAGGGCACAAGATGGCTTAATGTACATCAGTTGAAATGTATTCATTGAAAACACTATTCATTGGTATAAGCTCATGGATACACTGTCTTCTTCAAAAGCAAAAGGATAAAATATCAAAGTTTTATCCCAGAATACTTGAGTCCAGTACAAAGGAGGACACCCAAAAACAAACAACTCCCCCCTCAAAAAAAGACAATAAGAAATTCACCATTTCAGTTTTTTATAATGATAAGACTTCTAAAAACAACAGATTAAAAATTTCTTAAAATCCCAGATTCCTGTACGTCAGTGCCTTCCAGCTGTTTAGAGGTATAATTCCTGAAGTCTGTCTCTTGTAGTCACTTAACTCTAAATTAATAAATATGGGCCATATTGTACTATTGATTTTTTTTGAAAGCATAACTCCATATTGATTTTAATTGGGAGTTGTGGTTTAACAAAAGAGATGACACAATATGTCCCCAAATAAATGGTCATTCTTCACATGCTAGTCTGCTTTTCCTCTGTCTCCTAAATCTGACCTAAGTTGACACTTTCAAATGAACAGAGTGATTTTGGTTTTCTGTTGAAGTTTCTGGTTAATATTAATTTGGCAATAATTATGACACAGCAGGAGAAAAAGGAAGCCAAAATTGTGAGTTTAAAATAAATTTTCCATAGAGATTAACTGCACCTAATCTGTGATATCTTTCAAGAACATTTGTGTTATCTTATGCAGAATGCCCTACAGGTTGCCTAGTAGTTTGGAAGAAGACAACATGCCTAGTTTCTTGAGTAAGGGATTGAGTGATTAACATCTGGAACAAACTACCAAGGGAAATGGTGGATTCTCCACCTCCTGATGCCTTCAGATCAACACTGGATACATTTTTGGAAGTTATGCTTCAGGCAATCTCAATAGAGAGGTAAGTGGGTGAAATTTAATGGCCTGTGATATATAGGAAGTCAGATTAGATGATCTAATGGTCCCTTCTGGCCTTAAACTCTATGAATCTATGAAAACATTTAACTATATGAAATTATAAGATGAAATATAAATGCTTGTCTTTATTGTTTTATATTAAATAAGGAATAAAACATTACCTTAGTGCTAAGTTTAGCCTCTCCTTGTTTGGTACAACTGCAGAGGGAAGAAAGAGAGAGACACAAAACCTCATATAATCACCACTGCTTGAAGTCTAGCACTCAAGGAAGTGCTGTGAGAGTTGCCTAACCAACAGGGCAGCCCATGCACCACTCTCCCCAATGTGCCTGGTCTTCAGGACAAGAGACAAAGCCAGCTAAATCATCTGCTGCCATCAACATCAAGTAGACGTATGAAGAACAGAACAGTTCAGCTGAGCTGAGCAGCACACAGCCCCACAGTGCACTACACTGGGACGGACTGTGGAATTCCCTTGGTAGAGAACTAACCTGGCTGGATATTTGATTCTCCTTGTGTCCTATTTTGCTAGTGCCAGGACATGATTTCTCTCACTATGTACCATCTAAAATAGGAATACAATACAAAAGAGATGATGTTTATTTACCTTCCTATAACATCTTACAACCACAGATCTCAAAGTGCTTTATAAACGAGCCAATTATGCCCATCACACCCATTATCCTCATTTTATACATGGGAGGGAAATGAGGTACAAACCACTTAAAATACTTGCACAGGATTATCCAGGAAGTCTGTGGCAGAGCCAAGGATTAGATCCAGATCACAGATAGAACCCATATACTTACAAAGCAAATTATTGTTATTTAAATCCCCTGGATACACACACACACACACACCTGAGACATCACACACAAGTTATTCCACTAAAATGAATGTGTGGGGAAGAAAAATCTCTTTTTTTAAAAGCCCTTAATGTATTCATAAACCTCCTCTAGGACTTTGTTTAACCATAGTAGGTGTTCTATGTAAATCAACACATTAAATAATTAAATTCCCCATATAAAGTATTCCACATTTGCTCTCTGCAAGAGATTTCATTTTGCATGAGCCTCGTCATGTTTGTACTTAATTTATACTATGTTTGTCAAAAGAAGCAGCAAAGCTAAATTATCTCTTCTGCATGGTGGACTTGAAAGAAATGAATGGCAACAGTGTAATCAAAGATTAAATAAGAACGAGCACAGGAAAATTAAACAACTGCAGAGAAGGAGAAGTATTTTTTTTTTAAATAGGAGAAATAAGAAAGTGCTCCAGCAGAGAAGACAAGAAAGTTGGGAAGTGGTAAAGCATGATATTTTGATGTAAAACACATTTACCAACAAAGAAACATTACAAAGAAGAAATGTGGATGACAGATGTAATTACACATGAGCAAGACATGCATTATAAACAGAGTTACAGCTAGAGCTGGTAAATAATCCCCCCCACCCCCCGCATCAGAAAATGGCATTTTATCAAACCCAAACCATCCCAGGCCAAAATATAGCAAAATAACAGAGATTCGCTGTAGCCTGGTAGTTAGGCCACTGGCCTAGGACCTATAATGACCCCCATTCAAATCTCTGCTATGTTTAAGGTGAGTTGGGGTGAAAAGTTCTTCTGAGAATTAGGCAGAGCAAGGACTTGAACTAGGGTATCCCACAACGCAGCCAGCATCCTAACCACCAGGTTATGGAGTGTGATTTCTCTTTCCTCCTCCCCACCCAAATACAGACAAGAGGTGAAACTCATTCTGAGGGGTCTCATTATTTTCAAAACATAGATGACCCTTAATGGTTTTAGTGACCAATGAATGTAAAAAAATTGAACTGCATTTACTCTTTATGGTATTAGGCTTAATGAAAGCAATATAGTCTTGTATGTATTTCTTGGTATACCAGACTGAGGCCTCATTTTGCTAGATGCTGCACAGACATAGAAGTAGAAACAGTCCCTGGTTGGAAGAGTCAAGAAAACAAGTGAAATAGTAGCAAACAACACAGCAGGAGAGAGAATAAATGCTGATTTTGGATGCAATCCATTCATTTCAGCAGGAGCTGAGGGTCTTCAGCCTTTTGCAGGATCAAAACCTTAATAACTATTTGCTTGAGCTCATGCATTTCCCCCTTCCTGTAGTATTTTATAGATTTTTCTGACTTTAAGTCTTCATGAGATCCCATACTGTAGCACAGTAAATACTAATATGTTAGTGCTAACCAAGGTAAGTGTCAGCTAGTGATATAAAAGCCAGACATTGATCTCTGTCACAGTCATAGTCCCCGATCCTGTAAACATTTAAGCACATGCTTTACTTTAAGCATGTAAATAGTCCTATATAAAGATAACCTTAAGCACAGGAGTAGCCCCATTAAGAAGATGACTTAGCCTGTGCAGGATCAGAACCTTAGAGAGGAGAAAACAGGATTAGGACTATTGTTATCGGAATTTGGGAAACACACAATAAAATTATGCTGAGTTAACTAAACCTTTGATCTGAGTATGTTCAGAAGCCAATGAGAGTTGCTGCTCAGCATATTGCAAGAGTACACTCTTTACCATTTTACAATAAAGAGAATGCATCACCTTGCTTCAGGTTATGCCGGATAGGACTCTCTGGTTGACTGTTGTGTAATCCAAAGCAATGAACTGCACACCTGGCACTGGATCAGAGAGCTTTTAGAGACATAGAATTTTGCTTTCTTACATAGAATCATAGAATATCAGGGTTGGAAGGGACCCCTGAAGGTCATCTAGTCCAACCCCCTGCTCGAAGCAGGACCAATTCCCAGTTAAATCATCCCAGCCAGGGCTTTGTCAAGCCTGACCTTAAAAACCTCTAAGGAAGGAGATTCTACCACCTCCCTAGGTAACGCATTCCAGTGTTTCACCACCCTCTTAGTGAAAAAGTTTTTCCTAATATCCAATCTAAACCTCCCCCACTGCAACTTGAGACCATTACTCCTCGTTCTGTCATCTGCTACCATTGAGAACAGTCTAGAGCCATCCTCTTTGGAACCCCCTTTCAGATAGTTGAAAGCAGCTATCAAATCCCCCCTCATTCTTCTCTTCTGCAGGCTAAACAATCCCAGCTCCCTCAGCCTCTCCTCATAAGTCATGTGTTCTAGACCCCTAATCATTTCTGTTACCCTTCGCTGGACTCTCTCCAATTTATCCACATCCTTTTTGTAGTGTGGGGCCCAAAACTGGACACAGTACTCCAGATGAGGCCTCACCAATGCCGAATAGAGGGGAACGATCACGTCCCTCGATCTGCTCGCTATGCCCCTACTTATACATCCCAAAATGCCATTGGCCTTCTTGGCAACAAAGGCACACTGCTGACTCATATCCAGCTTCTCGTCCACTGTCACCCCTAGGTCCTTTTCCGCAGAACTGCTGCCTAGCCATTCGGTCCCTAGTCTGTAGCTGTGCATTGGATTCTTCCATCCTAAGTGCAGGACCCTGCACTTATCCTTATTGAACCTCATCAGATTTCTTTTGGCCCAATCCTCCAATTTGTCTAGGTCCTTCTGTATCCTATCCCTCCCCTCCAGCGTATCTACCACTCCTCCCAGTTTAGTATCATCCGCAAATTTGCTGAGAGTGCAATCCACACCATCCTCCAGATCATTTATGAAGATATTGAACAAAACCGGCCCCAGGACCGACCCTTGGGGCACTCCACTTGATACCGGCTGCCAACTAGACATGGAGCCATTGATCACTACCTGTTGAGCCCGACAATCTAGCCAGCTTTCTACCCACCTTATAGTGCATTCATCCAGCCCATACTTCCTTAACTTGCTGACAAGAATACTGTGGGAGACCGTGTCAAAAGCTTTGCTAAAGTCAAGAAACAATACATCCACTGCTTTCCCTTCATCCACAGAACCAGTAATCTCATCATAAAAGGCGATTAGATTAGTCAGGCATGACCTTCCCTTGGTGAATCCATGCTGGCTGTTCCTGATCACTTTCCTCTCATGCAAGTGCTTCAGGATTGATTCTTTGAGGACCTGCTCCATGATTTTTCCAGGGACTGAGGTGAGGCTGACTGGCCTGTAGTTCCCTGGATCCTCCTCCTTCCCTTTTTTAAAGATTGGCACTACATTAGCCTTTTTCCAGTCATCCGGGACTTCCCCCATTCGCCACGAGTTTTCAAAGATAATGGCTAATGGCTCTGCAATCACAGCCGCCAATTCCTTCAGCACTCTCGGATGCAACTCGTCCGGCCCCATGGACTTGTGCACGTCCAGCTTTTCTAAATAGTCCCTAACCACCTCTATCTCCACAGAGGGCTGGCCATCTCTTCCCCATTTTGTGATGCCCAGCACAGCAGTCTGGGAGCTGACCTTGTTAGTGAAAACAGAGGCAAAAAAAACATTGAGTACATTAGCTTTTTCCACATCCTCTGTCACTAGGTTGCCTCCCTCATTCAGTAAGGGGCCCACACTTTCCTTGGCTTTCTTCTTGTTGCCAACATACCTGAAGGAAACCCTTCTTGTTACTCTTGACATCTCTTGCTAGCTGCAGCTCCAGGTGCGATTTGGCCCTCCTGATATCATTCCTACATGCCCGAGCAATATTTTTATACTCTTCCCTGGTCATATGTCCAACCTTCCACTTCTTGTAAGCTTCTTTTTTATGTTTAAGATCCGCTAGGATTTCACCATTAAGCCAAGCTGGTCGCCTGCCATATTTACTATTCTTTCGACTCATCGGGATGGTTTGTCCCTGTAACCTCAACAGGGATTCCTTGAAATACAGCCAGCTCTCCTGGACTCCTTTCCCCTTCAAGATAGTCCCCCAAGGGATCCTGGCCATCCGTTCCCTGAGGGAGTCGAAGTCTGCTTTCCTGAAGTCCAGGGTCCGTATCCTGCTGCTTACCTTTCTTCCCTGCGTCAGGATCCTGAACTCAACCAACTCATGAGGCAGTTAGTGTGTCCTTCTAGACAAGAAGAAACCTTTAACGCCAAAATACCCTTATTTTCATAGTCCTGCCATTTAAAAAAAAATATGAAAAGTCTGACTTTAAGACAAATGCCAAATCAGAATTAGAAGTCTAACTCTATGGTTCAACATGACACATTTACTAGAGCAGGTTAGGAATATTTGGATGCATTTTTTTTCAACCAGACAATGCCAATTCATTAAAACTAAAACCACTCACGGGAAAAGGTAGCTTTTAAAAAAAATTTTCATTTGGAAAAATTAAAAAAACAAGTTTTGAAATTGTCAAAAATGCCCCGTTTTGACTTTTTTAAAAAAAATGAAAAAGTTCCATTTGGGGGATTGAAATGATACTTAATTTAGAAATTTAATTTTTAGTAAAAACAATTAAAAGTCAAAATTGAAACAAAATATTTTGAAATTGAAACAAAACATTTGATGGCTACTATATGATTTATTTTCAGTTTGCAAAAAAAAATTGATATTTTAAGTTTTAATCTTGATTTGTGACAGAAAATTTTCTGAAATCTTAAAAATTCTCTTAGGAGAGGATAAGGATTTCCTACTCAGCTCTAATATATGCCTACTTTTCATGACTATGAGTAGTTCAGACACACGTGCAATGGTGATGGAGCCTTGTTGTAAGAACATATATAGGGGGTGTGTGTGAATCTGTCTCATCTTTATTACATCTTTCCTAGTAACAGTTAGCTCCTCCCCGCTTCCTCATCCCCATAATTCTATAATCTAGGAATGTTACGGGTACCTCAATAGGGGCTGCTGCCGAACAACGTATCAATGCCTGTAAAAGACTCACAGACCCTGCCATGCAGGGAATTGGGTCAGTGGGTCTTAGAATTTAACTCAGCAACCAGGCTTTTTGCACAGGTGAGTGGAGTGCCACCACCACTGAAAGCAAGTCTAGCGCTGATAATGAATTGCATATTAAGAGTATAATTTGTAGAGTAGAATTGCAGGTACAGTATAAATATAGGCAGTGATGAGCTGCCAAAATCTTAACAATTGGTTCCCTCCTCACCCCACGAGGTGGTGGTTGCCCACCACCGCCCCCCGGGACTCCTGCCCCATCCAACCCCCCGCATTTCTTGATGTCCCCCCACCCCCAGGACCCCTGCCCCATCCACCCTCCTCCCCTGTACCCTGACTGCCCCCAGAACCAGGCAGGAGGGTCTCGTGGGCCACCGTAGTGGGTGCCCACCCCACCCCACCCCTAAGAGCCAGAGAGACCTGCTGGGAGGCGAGGTGGGGAGTCCCGGTGGTGTTTACCTGGGGCAGCTCCCAGGAAGCATCCAGCAGGTCCCTCTGGCTCCTAGGGGCGGGGGAGCGTAGCTAGGGGGGGAACAGGGGGAGCGGCCGCTCCCCCCACTGATCACATCAAAAGTGGCGCCTTAGGCGCCAACACCGTGGGTGCTCCAGGGCTGCAGCACCCATGGAGAAAATTTGGTGGGTGCAGAGCACCCACCGGCAGCTCCCCGCCCGGCCCCAGCTCACCTCCACCTCCGCCCCTGAACGCACCATCCTGCTCTGCTTCTCTGCGCCCCCCTCCCGCCCCCGGCTTCCTGCGAATCAGCTGTTCGGCAGGAAGTTGGGGAGGGCTGAGAAGCAGGCGGCAGCTTCCCGCTCAGGCCGAGGGTGGCGGAGGTGAGCTGGGGGAGGGAGCAGTTCCCCTGTGCACCTCCCGCCCAGGTTACCTGCTGCAGCGCGGGCGGCCCTCCTCTCACCCCCCACCCCAACTCACCTCTGCTCCGCCTCCCTGGGCCTGAGTGCGAAGCCGCCGCCTGCTTCTCAGCCCGCTTGGCTTCCCGCGTGAACAGCTGATTCGCAGGAAGCCTGGGGGTGCGGAGAAGCAGAGCGGCACAGTGCATTTAGGGGAGGAGGCGGAGGGGAGGTGAGCTGGGGCCGGGGGTGGGGTGGGGAGCTGCCGGTGGCTGTTCTGCACCCACCAAATTTTCCCTTTGGGTGCTCCAGGACTGGAGCACCCATGGAGTCGGTGCCTAAGGCGCCACTTTTGGCTGGTTAAATTTAGAAGTCCTTTTAGAACCGGTTGTCCCTCCTGGAACAACCGGTTCTAAAAGGGCTTCTAAATTTAACAACCGGTTCTAGCGAACTGGTGCGAACCAGCTCCAGCTCACCACTGGTTATAGGTATAGTAATACCTTGTTAATATGCATGAATGACTGGGAGACTAACTGCAGATCACCAAATGTTTGTAAAATAGTTAGCAAGCAAACCAACACGATTTCAAAAAATGACAGAAACAGTGAATCACAAAATGTACTTAGTTCTTTATTTTGATCAGTTTGGTTTGGCTTTAAATATTAGTGATGATTCCACATATTTTGTTACTAGATCCATTGAATTATACTTAGCACCTTTAGGTCCCAATTCAGCAAAGTACCTAAGAATGCACATAAATAACTGCTGAATTGGTGCCTAATTAGGCTAAATATAATTACAGCTGGGTGGGAAATGGTTTTCGCATTCCACAGGACGTTTTGAGATTTAAAAACAACAAAAAACACTCCCATCTTGAGCTGGGACAAAAAGTTAAAATCTGGAAATTTTTTGTGAATTGAAAATCTAAGAAAAAAGTTTGGATGATGTCAACTGAAATGTTGTTTCAGTTTTTGTTTCTTAAATTACAGTATAGTAACAAATGTGAGCTTGAAAATAAAAACTTGTTTCAACCTCAAAACCCAAACTTTTTCATCTGTAAAATGGACACTGGACATTTCTACAATTTTGAAACTTTTAAAAAAAAATTGTATTCATCAAAGCCAACTCTCTCATGAACAGTTTCATATTGATGAACTGGCATTTTCTGATGAAAAATATTTTAGTTAAAAGATTTCTGACCAGCTCTAAATATAACACAACATAACCCATTTCTTATAAATATGTGCCATCTTCATGAAGTCAGTAGGACTAGTCACTTGTTTAAAGTCTCGCATGTGCTTAAGAGCTTTGTTGGCCTTGATGAAATCTTAGTAATTTGAGATCCTCTCAACAGCATTTGTTTACAAAATCTTTGCTGAGAAAAATTTGAGACTTCTGAGGAGTCTTTGAGCACTACTGGATTTAAGGATTACTGAAGCGAATTATCAAGTTTCTATTGCATTTTTTTCCTCCTTGGATAGCATATTGCAGTGTGTTTGGAATACAAAAAAATAAAAACCCACTCTTTCTTTCTCTTTAAATAAAATGATTCATCACACGAAACATAAGCCATAAAATCTAAAGAAAACTAAACAAATACTTCCCACGTTGCATAATTCTCAGGGTGCAATACAGTGGAACTTTTTATTTGAGATATTAATAATCAAAAAGAATATTATAGCAGGCTCTTTTTGTTGAATGTGTCACTGGAAGTACTTTATTATTCAGACAAAATATAGGAAAACAATTAAAATTTAAACCAAGCTAAAATTAAGAGAGATGTGTTCCAGAATTGAGCACACATAATGCTACTGTTCCTTCAAATCGATGCTTGAGTAGAAGGGGAAAGTAGTGTTTAATTTTGCAAACTTTCATAATTTGTAACACTAGGAATTCCCAAAATTTTGAAGTACCAAACACATGAACTAGAATAAGATTGAAAGCTGTCATTCTTTAAATTGGGGGGGCGGGGGGGGGAGCCGTTTTAACAATGTATTTGAAAAAAAGTGCATTTGGGACAGTCTTGGTTGGTATACATATCATTTGCTTTTTCGCAGTCGTGGCCCAGTCTATGAACTAGCACCACTGAAAAAGTAAGCCAACTGTTTACTTGTGAATGTTATTCCTGCAGCCAGCCAAAGAGTGTATGGATGCTATTCCTGGTACTCTTCCAAAATAACCTAGCACAAGAAAGAAGATGCACCTTTCACATAGTAGCCTACTACTTTGCTTCTTGAATGTCTGTTTATCTTCTTCAAAAAGAAAAGGAGTACTTGTGATTTGCCATAGTGCATATCACCATAGCATCTAAGCTGCTTAATAGACTTTGTGACGTTTTCACCATTCTTCCCTTCTGTGGTTGGTGCATTTATAGTTTGTTTATTAATTTTTCAGTCCACTTAGGGTGGGAATGTTTTTAAATAAAAGAGGAGGAACTTGCAGTATGCCCTGAATAGCTCTTGGGATCTGACACAAAGCCCACTGAAGTAAAGGGACAGACTTCCCTTGACTTCACTGGGCTTTGGATCAAGCCCTTGAGTAACATAATTTTCTCTGGGACTCATTCCACAGCCCAACTCCCATGACCAAGCATGATTTGTGACATGCTTCACAGCCTGGGCTTTGCAAGATGCATTGCTCTAGAGGAGTACAACCATCTTGCTGGATCATGGAGCAGAAACAGCTGCTGGATCTTGATCTGGTGATGGCTTTGATGACCAGGAACAACATATTGAACTGGTAACAGATATTGTCTGGGCTCCAGAGAAGGGTTCACAAAGTGCAGCAGAAATGTATTCATGGTGGGTGTCCATATTCTGCACATGCTGGAGCCCTGACATTGTTTCTATCTTTTGCCCCAGCAGGGCAGGCTCTAGGACTTTTGCCGCCCCAAGTGCAAAAACAAAACAAAACAAAAAAAACCAAAGCCGGAGTTCCACTGAAGCGCAAAAAAAAAAAAAAAAAAAAAGGGCCAGAACGCGGCCCCTTGAAAAGTGCCGCTCCAAACACGTGCTTGGTTTGCTGGTGCCTAGAGCCGGCCCTGAGCCCCAGATAGTAACTTTTACAGTAACAGCGTGCAGACGATATAAGCATAGATCATGTCAGCCAGATGATCATTTGAAAGGTAGGGGTAAAGGACAGCAAGGGAGCAAAAATCCTTAAAAACAAACATCAGAGGAATTGTGTCAGGGGCTGCCCTAGGGAGAGTGTGTCTACCCAGTTATCCTCAGTACCTCCCCATGGTTTGTTGCTGCCCAAAGATGTCTAATCCTTTTAGGAATGTGTTTTATACCTTTTAACTAAACAGGTATAGAGCCAACTTTTAGAAATCTGTGGCCCCTTGCACGCAGAAAAAAAATCACATGATGCTTTTAAAAGGCAGCACATATTTGCCATGTTGTTCAAAAGTAGACAGAAAATCTTCTAGATCGCTTGGGTAGTGTTTTACTACATTCTGAACATTATGGGTTATTTTCACCCATGTAAATACAGAGTAACTCTACTGACATCAATGAAGTTATTTCTGGTGCAATGGAGAGCCGAATATGGCCTTATAAGGTAACTCTGAGGAAGACCTCCAGTAAGTTTCAGGAGCCTTCCTCCCTTCCCCATCATTAAACATAGTATTACATCTAAAAGAAAACACACAGTTAAACAGCAGAGGGGGCAATTAGAAGATGACCATTTAATTTTGTAAGATAAATTTGATTCAGAACATTCTTGCCATCTCTTTTTTTCCTATTTATAAATGCTCTCTCAGCTGTTTATTTATAAGCATTGACCTAAAAAGTAAGATAAATACAGACCAAAAAAGTGTGCATCACAATGATAAGAATGAAATTATATGAACAAAATGAATCTCTGATGTAATTCAACTGAATTCAGCTTACTGCTGTTGTATTTTTTTAAGTGGACTTTTCCTTCTGAGATTTAAAATAGAGAGAGATTTGTTTTCTGCATAGCTATGTATGACTGTGATGGAACATCAGAAGTCGTGTTGTAGAACTCAAAATATGTTGAAAGAAAGCTTCTTATTCTGACAGTGCACTGGTATTTATTATAGTCATAGCCGGTAGTGCCCTTCTGTAGTTAAAGTAGTTAAGTATTGCTTTTCATTACAAGAAGCAATTTTCATTTTCTTATAACTTTTGCCAGCCTTTAACTGTTCAAGCTGAATTTTTCTAGGTGTCTGCTTCAGGCTGATTTTTTGGAGGAAATTTTCAGAAAAAATGCTTCAGCCAATTCTGAGAACAAGGTTTTGGGAAAAATACATTTTTAACATGTTAAATTATGTACAGCCATTTCACTGATGAGTTCTCAGGCCTCCATGCTTTAGTGCAGGAACTTGAAATTAGGCAGTTGTGTTGCTCGAGTGTCAGGGATGTGCTCATCAGGGTATCTTGGGGTAAGAGACACTACACATCCCATTGAAAATCTGGCCTTAAACACTTCATCTTCCTGAAATCAGCAGCACAAGTTGCACTGGCTCTATAAGAAAAGGGAAAAAATAAATCTCAGCTAGCTATACATTGAACCATGAACATCATTTATCTGCAGACTAGTGAGAAAGTTATTTCCATTACATTATTTAAGAAGTGAATGGGCTTTACTGAAATTGCTATTTTAAAATGCCTCTGCAATAGTGTAAGTGTGAGAGGGAGAGATATGCGGAGACCTTGCCAATTTTCAGTACTGAGTTTGATACTTCTTTGTATTGGAAACAGCCTCAAAAAAGAAGCTACAGTCAGAAATGTGTATTGCCAAGAGCAATGGAACAGTTAGTTATTTTAAATGAGTGAAACCAGAAACAAGTTTAGCAAAATCATTACTTTCTTCTCCTTTCTATAGTATTTCTGATATGATCCTTTGGTAACACACCTGGTGGTACTTCTCCAAACACAACTCAGATGCTAATAAGGATAATAAGCGTTTTGCCCTATACATTTTTGCTTAATATTGAAATCCTCAGAATAGCTTCTAAACCCTTTAAGCAATAGTGCAGCCCCCCTTGACATTGATAGGGAATGTTGTGCCATGCACACTTTGAAAAAGGCAAAGTTTTGTTATTTTAAATTTTCCTGTTCTCTGCTGTTTCTTTCTCTATTTGTTACATGGATAAACACATCTGTAATGTGGGACAATCACCTTTTGAGTGCCTCTTAGCCATCATGTGTGGTACTGTAGTCCTTTTCTTGCCCCAGCAGCCCCTGCAGGCTGCCAGCTCACCTTGGCAGGTCTTCAGTGGCTTGGCTCTCCAGCCAACTCACAAAATCCAAATGAACTCCTCCCAGGCTACTAGAGAGTCCAATAACTAACACTATTTGCCCTCACTAGAGTCTTCATCCCCAGCTCAGGGTCCTTTAAATTCAGCTCTTTGTTCAGGCTCTAAAATAAGGCCTGTTTCCTTCCGGGGTTAACACCACTTCACCTGTGACCAGTAGCAGAACCCAGGCTCACCCACTACTCTGAGTTCTAGGCCAGGGACCCTATAGACAGCAGCTACACACTGCTCCATTTTAGTTTGTTGCTGCTGCTTCCCAAGGCCTCTCCCTATCTGGCCCCTTTTAGCTTCATCCTTAATTCAGGGTTAAGGTTCTTAGGCCTCCTCTCTTCCTGCAAACCCAGTTATGCAAAATGCAGCTAGAAAACAAACTCTAGCTATCCCTCAAGCACCTTTGACCAGAGAAGAGCTCCATTCCTTTTACCTCTGGCCCCTACACCAGCCGTTCTTTTTAGCAGAGCCTGCTGGGCTCTAATTGGCTGCCTCCATAAAGTTTCTCTAAGCAGGCCTGGAGGACTCACCTTTGCTGATCCTTTTCTGCTGCTGGGGTAGGGGGAGTATAACAGAACTGCAGGGCCTCCTGCACAAAGCTGCAAAGGCCAGGTACACCCCATCCCAATGCTGCTCTCACTTCCTTTGGGCTATTAACAGTAAATAGATGTAGGTCTCCATATTGGAAGAGAAGATTGAAGGTCTGGAGCAACAGATAATGACCCTGCGTTGCATACGAGAAACTGAGGATTTTCTGGACAAAACTCAGGATAGGCTTCTAGGGGCACAAAGCTCTACAGATATAGAGCAGGTTGCACAGAGGAGCCAAGAGGCCAGTGAAGAAGCTTGGCAACATGTGACCTCCAGAAGAGGTAAGCGGAATGTCCAGGTTCCAGTAACACAGACACAGGTAACTAACCGCTTTCATGTTCTCTCCACAGGTATCGTTGCGGAGAGTGGACCAGATGATATGTCTGGGGCGAGAAAGCAGAAGGAGACTCCGCTGGTTGGAAGGCATGAGATGCTATGTCCTGAGGTTGGGAGTTCCACGACCACCACTCTCAAGAGGAGAAGGCGGGTGGTGGTGGTCGGGGACTCTCTCCTCCGGGGGACTGAGTCATCTATCTGCCGCCCTGACCGGGAAAACCGAGAAGTCTGCTGCTTGCCAGGGGCTAAGATTCGCGATGTGACGGAGAGACTGCCGAGACTCATCAAGCCCTCGGATCGCTACCCCTTCCTGCTTCTCCACGTGGGCACCAATGATACTGCCAAGAATGACCTTGAGCGGATCACTGCGGAGTATGTGGCTCTAGGAAGAAGGATAAAGGAGTTGGAGGCGCAAGTGGTGTTCTCGTCCATCCTCCCCGTGGAAGGAAAAGGCCTAGGTAGGGACCGTCGAATCGTGGAAGTCAACGAATGGCTACGCAGGTGGTGTCGGAGAGAAGGCTTTGGTTTCTTTGACCATGGGATGGTGTTCCATGAAGGAGGAGTGCTGGGCAGAGACGGGCTCCATCTTACGAAGAGAGGGAAGAGCATCTTTGCCAGCAGGCTGGCTAACCTAGTGAGGAGGGCTTTAAACTAGGTTCACCGGGGGAAGGAGACCAAAGCCCTGAGGTAAGTGGGAAAGCGGGATACCGGGAGGAAGCACAGGCAGGAATGTCTGTGAGGGGAGGGCTCCTGCCTCATACTGGGAATGAGGGGTGATCACAGGTTATCTCAAGTGCTTATATACAAATGCACAAAGCCTTGGAAACAAGCAGGGAGAACTGGAGGTCCTGGTGATGTCAAGGAACTATGACGTGATCGGAATAACAGAGACTTGGTGGGATAACTCACATGACTGGAGTACTGTCATGGATGGTTATAAACTGTTCAGGAAGGACAGGCAGGGCAGAAAAGGTGGGGGAGTAGCACTGTATGTAAGGGAGCAGTATGACTGCTCAGAGCTCCGGTACGAAACTGCAGAAAAACCTGAGTGTCTCTGGATTAAGTTTAGAAGTGTGTGCAACAAGAGTGATGTAGTGGTAGGAGTCTGCTATAGACCACCGGACCAGGGAGATGAGGTAGATGAGGCTTTCTTCCAGCAACTCACGGAAGCTACTAGATCGCATGCCCTGATTCTCATGGGTGACTTTAATTTTCCTGATATCTGCTGGGAGAGCAATACAGCAGTGCATAGACAATCCAGGAAGTTTTTGGAAAGCGTAGGGGACAATTTCCTGGCGCAAGTGCTAGAGGAGCCAAATAGGGGGGGGCGCTTTTCTTGACCTGCTGCTCACAAACCAGGTAGAATTAGTGGGGGAAGCAAAAGTGGATGGGAATCTGGGAGGCAGTGACCATGAGTTGGTTGAGTTCAGGATCCTGACTCAGGGAAGAAAGGTAAGCAGCAGGATACGGACCCTGGACTTCAGGAAAGCAGACTTCGACTCCCTCAGGGAACGGATGGCCAGGATCCCCTGGGGGACTAACTTGAAGGGGAAAGGAGTCCAGGAGAGCTGGCTGTATTTCAAGGAATCCCTGTTGAGGTTACAGGGACAAACCATCCCGATGAGTCGAAAGAATAGTAAATATGGCAGGCGACCAGCTTGGCTTAATGGTGAAATCCTAGCGGATCTTAAACATAAAAAAGAAGCTTACAAGAAGTGGAAGGTTGGACTTATGACCAGGGAAGAGTATAAAAATATTGCTCGGGCATGTAGGAATGATATCAGGAGGGCCAAATCGCACCTGGAGCTGCAGCTAGCCAGAGATGTTAAGAGTAACAAGAAGGGTTTCTTCAGGTATGTTGGCAACAAGAAGAAAGTCAAGGAATGTGTGGGCCCCTTACTGAATGAGGGAGGCAACCTAGTGACAGAGGATGTGGAAAAAGCTAATGTACTCAATGCTTTTTTTGCCTCTGTTTTCACTAACAAGGTCAGCTCCCAGACTGCTGTGCTGGGCATCACAAAATGGGGAAGAGATGGCCAGCCCTCTGTGGAGATAGAGGTGGTTAGGGACTATTTAGAAAAGCTGGACGTGCACAAGTCCATGGGGCCGGACGAGTTGCATCCGAGAGTGCTGAAGGAATTGGCGGCTGTGATTGCAGAGCCATTAGCCATTATCTTTGAAAACTCGTGGCGAATCGGGGAAGTCCCGGATGACTTAACTGGGAATTGGTCCTGCTTTGAGCAGGGGGTTGGACTAGATGACCTTCTGGGGTCCCTTCCAACCCTGATATTCTATGATTCTATGATTCTATGACTGGAAAAAGGCTAATGTAGTGCCAATCTTTAAAAAAGGGAAGAAGGAGGATCCAGGGAACTACAGGCCAGTCAGCCTCACCTCAGTCCCTGGAAAAATCATGGAGCAGGTCCTCAAAGAATCAATCCTGAAGCACTTGCATGAGAGGAAAGTGATCAGGAACAGCCAGCATGGATTCACCAAGGGAAGGTCATGCCTGACTAATCTAATCGCCTTTTATGATGAGATTACTGGTTCTGTGGATGAAGGGAAAGCAGTGGATGTATTGTTTCTTGACTTTAGCAAAGCTTTTGACACGGTCTCCCACAGTATTCTTGTCAGCAAGTTAAGGAAGTATGGGCTGGATGAATGCACTATAAGGTGGGTAGAAAGCTGGCTAGATTGTTGGGCTCAACGGGTAGTGATCAATGGCTCCATGTCTAGTTGGCAGCCGGTATCAAGTGGAGTGCCCCAAGGGTCGGTCCTGGGGCCGGTTTTGTTCAATATCTTCATAAATGATCTGGAGGATGGTGTGGATTGCACTCTCAGCAAATTTGCGGATGATACTAAACTGGGAGGAGTGGTAGATACGCTGGAGGGGAGGGATAGGATACAGAAGGACCTAGACAAATTGGAGGATTGGGCCAAAAGAAATCTGATGAGGTTCAATAAGGATAAGTGCAGGGTCCTGCACTTAGGACGGAAGAACCCAATGCACAGCTACAGACTAGGGACCGAATGGCTAGGCAGCAGTTCTGCGGAAAAGGACCTAGGGGTGACAGTGGACGAGAAGCTGGATATGAGTCAGCAGTGTGCCCTTGTTGCCAAGAAGGCCAATGGCATTTTGGGATGTATAAGTAGGGGCAGAGCGAGCAGATCGAGGGACGTGATCGTTCCCCTCTATTCGACATTGGTGAGGCCTCATCTGGAGTACTGTGTCCAGTTTTGGGCCCCACACTTCAAGAAGGATGTGGATAAATTGGAGAGAGTCCAGCGAAGGGCAACAAAAATGATTAGGGGACTGGAACACATGACTTATGAGGAGAGGCTGAGGGAGCTGGGATTGTTTAGCCTGCAGAAGAGAAGAATGAGGGGGGATTTGATAGCTGCTTTCAACTACCTGAAATGGGGTTCCAAAGAGGATGGCTCTAGACTGTTCTCAATGGTAGCAGATGACAGAACGAGGAGTAATGGTCTCAAGTTGCAGTGGGGGAGGTTTAGATTGGATATTAGGAAAAACTTTTTCACTAAGAGGGTGGTGAAACACTGGAATGCGTTACCTAGGGAGGTGGTAGAATCTCCTTCCTTAGAGGTTTTTAAGGTCAGGCTTGACAAAGCCCTGGCTGGGATGATTTAACTGGGAATTGGTCCTGCTTCGAGCAGGGGGTTGGACTAGATGACCTTCAGGGGTCCCTTCCAACCCTGATATTCTATGATTCTATGAATGCAGTAAGAGGCCCCTGTTTATGTGTAAGATCAGTTGTTGATTTAAAGGACTCCAACAGAAGTACCACTCCTACTCTCTTTGGCTGGGGGGGAGGGAAGGCGTTTGGTGGTTTCTTAGCTTTCTTTCCTCTTTTTTTAAAAAAACGTTTCAAAACTGTAGTTTTCTTTTTAAAATCCCTGAAAGTAAAGTGTATTCAGCTGCCTTCTCTTAGATCAGAGAGATTTCCCGTATTAAAAAAAGTCATATTAGATGAAAGAACAGTTCAACCCCAGGAAGCCTTCCTGTTAGAACCCACTTTCAGATCTCTCAAAGCCCATAACAGAGGAAGGGGGAGAGGCAGAAAAAGAGATGGGGAGAGAGAGAGAGAGAGAGAGAGAATAAGCAAAACTGGATAGGTCTCAACATCACTAAAGAGACAGTGTGGTGTATGCTGTCTCTACACCACTGCGCCCGCTGCCTGACTGGTAGCAATGGATCAAGTGAAAAATCAAGCACAGATTCAATTGATACTATTGCATTGCAGTACGGTTAGACTGTCAGGCAGATTGCTTTGTTCTAAGGCGTTTGAATTACATCAGTAATCTTCTTTACTTAAACTAGTGAAGAATCTGATTAGCCTGTCTCTTCTGTCCAGAGAGCTCTTTCTGCCTGCCTCCAGAATGGTGTTGATAAGTTCTGGAGGGAGCAGAAAAATGGTTGTGATAATGCTTGACCTTGACAGCATGAAAGGAAAGTAAAACCAAATAGGGCATCCAAGTATAGCGTGTAGCAACCCAGGGGGAAAGAATAAATCTTGAAACAGTCTGGGACAAAGTAAATTCTCATTTACACCCACACAATCCACTGAAGACATAGGTTGGATGGATATAAACAAAAGCAAAATATGACTGTTTGTATTTAATCTATTTTTTTAGGCTTCCACAAAAGTAGATACAGTAAACAGAAATTTATATAATATATTGAATATCCAGATCAGACTCTGCTGTGGAATGTTGTCTGAGTAGCCTCCATGCAAAAATAGATGAATTTACATTAATAAATACCCTGATACAAAATCCAAGATGGCAATGTTGTGAATGAGCAGAAATAGATGCAAAGTCTGCTTAATTTGCTCATTACTTTGGGAAAGCACATGAATGTCAATTTCCAACTCATTACCAAACACCTGCATATTTGATATGTAGGTAGAAATTAAAATGAGCATTTTCTTCTGAGTTAGATTAATCATTCCAGCCTATAAACCAAGAAAAAGAAAAACAAGTCCAGCAGTCTCCTTCTTTCTGGGTTTCCTATATCACAGCACACCAAGCCTCATGGTTAAAAGCAAGGCCTTTTTCCACTGTGAATGATCTCTGTCCATACTGAATCATTAAAATTAGAAAACATAGAAGTGATATTTTTTAAAAAGGCCTCTCAATCCAGGCTATGATTTGTGGATGCAGTTTGACACTCTAAAATACATAACTGCACCAGATATTTTGCACCCACGGTTCATTGTAGACACAATCATCTGCTGTCATTTAAAATACGAAGTACAAACTTTTTAGGCAGAGTCAGGTACTCAGACACCTGAATGATAACATCTCTTCACAGTTAACTGAGGGTACAATTATTTGCAAGTGCAAAATTGCATCTACAAAAATGGAAGTCATTTCCAAAATCAGGTCCTTTTAATATTGGTATGACCTTGAGTCTGACTACATTCAATGCTAAGCTAAGTTAAAGCTAAGCATGTGCTGAAATGTTGTCCTGAATAGAGATGCTTTCCTGAATTATGGAGTTAGTCTGCTGGCAAACACTGCAAGTAGAATCAGGCAGACTATACCTGTTCTGTTGAAGGTTCCAGGTACATCCTAACATTCCACTAATGTAAACGGAGTCTTAATAGTATAATAGGTTCAGTGTAGGGCCAGCATAAAAAAGGGTTAGTAATCACAATAGCCCAAAGTAACACTGAATTTTTTTTACTGTCTTTCAGGCCCAATTTGATGTAAGAAACAACATTCAAGTTTCTGCAAACAGTGCTTCATCAATGACTGAAACCCTTATCTAGAGTGACTACCCATTTGGGAAGTGATGAATTATTCATTTCCTAGGAAAAAGAAAAGGAGTACTTGTGGCACCTTAGACACTAACAAATTTATTTTAAGCTCATGAAAGCTTATGCTCAAATAAATTGGTTAGTCTCTAAGGTGCCACAAGTACTCCTTTTCTTTTTGCAAATTTATTTGAGCATAAGCTTTTGTGAGCTACAGCTCACTTCATCGGATGTATTTTCCACTGCATACATCCGATGAAGTGAGCTGTAGCTCACAAAAGCTTATGCTCAAATAAATTGGTTAGTCTCTAAGGCGCCACAAGTACTCCTTTTCTTTTTGGATACAGACTAACACGGCTGCTTCTCTGAAACCTGTCATTTCCTAGGCTAATTCACTAGTGAACCTCTCCTAAGCAGAATCTGATAGTCATGCTGACTATTGCCTAGTATGTGGCGATCTTTATATTGGGAACTGTATTTCATCAGAACTGAACTGAGTACCACATTTCTTTTGTGTTTTGTTGCAATTTAATTCTCCTTTGGTCCAAGAACAAGGGAATAGAACCCTATGCAATACAGACATGGAAGTTTCTCTGTGCTTCCCTCTTGTTTTTGCCAAGATAGAGAATGTGAATTGAGTCTGAGAGCTCTAGTAACGTGTATAATGTATGAGCAAGTTTATGCTTGGATCTGTGAATGGGCAATGGGAGGCACTGAAACTCCAGTGGGTCATGGAGAGTTCACCAGAAGATGGATGAAGGTCTATATGGATGGGTTGAGAAGCAGTCTAAGGGAAATGGGGGAGAAAGGAGCTGTGAGAATGAGCATATGTGTATGCAGGTGTGGGGGTTGGGTATACACTGACTGAAGGTTGTCTGGCTGGTGGCATGTGTTTAAACTGTACTAAAAGGCCCACATGATAGCTACCAAAGCATCCCGTTAGACATGGGTTTAGCAAACAACTTCGAATATGGCAGGAAATATATTTCAGGAACTCCACAGTATATAAATACCTTTTGCAGTAAAGCTCAGGAAAAGCACTAAATAAGTGTGGAGTTATATTGCCCATTCCAACTATACTCTTAGCCCAGCAGAAGCAGCTGTCCTATCTCGGAGCCTCTCCTTCTGCCCCTCCACACCCACAAACATGATACAGTTCTGTGGTGACCTAGAATCCTATTTTCTACGTCTCAGACTCAAGGAATATTTCCACCACACCTCTGAACAACATACTAATCCATAGAGACCTCCCTACCAACACTACAAAAAGAAGGATTCTAGGTGGACTCCTCCTGAAGGTCGAGACAGCAGACTGGACTTCTAAATAGAGTGCTTCCGCCGACGTGCACGGGCTGAAATTGTGGAAAAGCAGCATCACTTGCCCCACAACCTCAGCCGTGCAGAACACAATGCCATCCACAGCCTCAGAAACAACTCTGACATCATAATCAAAAAGGCTGACAAAGGAGGTGCTGTTGTCATCATGAATAGGTCGGAATATGAACAAGAGGCTGCTCGGCAGCTCTCCAACACCACTTTCTACAAGCCATTACCCTCTGATCCCACTGAGAGTTACCAAAAGAAACTACACCATTTGCTCAAAAAACTCCCTGAAAAAGCACAAGAAAAAATCCGCACAGACACACCCCTGGAACTCTGACCTGGGATAGTCTATCTAGTACCCAAGATCCATAAACCTGGAAATCCTGGACGCCCCAGCATCTCAGGCATTGGCACCCTGACAGCAGGATTGTCTGGCTATGTAGACTCCATCCTCAGGCCCTATGCTACCAGCACTCCCAGCTACCTTTGAGACACCACTGACTTCCTGAGGAAACTACAATCCATCGGTGATCTTCCTGATAACACCATCCTGGCCACCATGGATGTAGAAGCCCTCTACACCAACATTCTACACAAAGATGGACTACAAGCCGTTAGGAACAGTATCCCCAATAATGTCACGGCTAACCTGGTGGCTGAACTTTGTGACTTTGTCCTCACCCATAACTATTTTACATTTGGGGACAATGTATACCTTCAGATCAGCGGCACTGCTATGGGTACCCGCATGGCCCCACAGTATGCCAACATTTTTATGGCTGACTTAGAACAACGCTTCCTCAGCTCTCGTCCCCTAATGCCCCTACTCTACTTGTGCTATATTGATGACATCTTCATCATCTGGACCCATGGAAAAGAAGCCCTTGAGGAATTCCACCATGCTTTCAACAATTTCCATCCCACCATCAACCTCAGCCTGGTCCAGTCCACACAAGAGATCCACTTCCTGGACACTACAGTGCTAATAAACGATGGTCACATAAACACCACCCTATACCGGAAACCTACTGACCGCTATTCCTACCTACATGCGTCCAGCTTTCACCCTGACCACACCAAATGATCCATTGTCTACAGCCAAGCTCTGCAATACAACCGCATTTGCTCCAACCCCTCAGACAGAGACAAACACCTACAAAATCTCTATCAAGCATTCTTACAACTACAATACCCACCTGCGGAAGTGAAGAAACAGATTGATAGAGCCAGAAGAGTTCCCAGAAGTCACCTACTACAGGACAGACCTAACAAAGAAAATAACAGAACGCCACTAGCCGTCACCTTCAGCCCCCAACTAAAACCCCTCCAACGCATTATCAAGGATCTACAACCTATCCTGAAGGATGACCCAACACTCTCACAAATCTTGGGAGACAGGCCAGTCCTTGCCTACAGACAGCCCCCGAACCTGAAGCGAATACTCACCAGCAACCACATACCGCACAACAGAACCACTAACCCAGGAACCTCTCCTTGCAACAAAGGCCGTTGCCAACTGTGCCCACATATCTATTCAGGGGACACCATCACAGAACCTAATAACATCAGCCACACTATCAGAGGCTCGTTCACCTGCACATCTGCCAATGTGATATATGCCATCATGTGCCAGCAATGCCCCTTTGCCTTGTATATTGGTCAAACTGGACAGTCTCTACGTAAAAGAATAAATGGACACAAATCAGATGTCAAGAATTATAACAATCATAAACCAGTTGGAGAACACTTCAATCTCTCTGGTCACGCGATTTCAGACATGAAAGTTGTGATATTACAACAGAAAAACTTCAGAAACAGACTCCAAAGAGAGATTGCTGAATTGGAATTAATTTGCAAATTGGATACAATTAACTTAGGCTTGAATAGAGACTGGGAATGGTTGATTCATTATAAAAAGTAACCTATTTCCCCTTGTTTATTCCTTCCCCCCCCACTGTTCCTCAGACGTTCTTGTTAAACCCTGGATTTGTGCTGGAAATGGCCCACCTTGATTATCATACACATTGTAAGGAGAGTGATCACTTCAGATAAACTATTACCAACAGGAGAGTGGGTTTGGGAGTGGGGGTGGGGTTGGGGTTGGGAGAAAACCTGGATTTTAGCTGGAAATGGCCCACCTTGATTATCATACACATTGTTCGGAGAGTGATCACTTTAGATAAACTATTACCAGCAGGAGGGTGGGGTGGGGGGAGAAAAACCTTTTGTAGTGATAAACACCCATTTTTTCATGGTCTGTGTGTATAAAACCATCTTCTGTATTTTCCACAGTATGCATCCGATGAAGTGAGCTGTAGCTCACGAAAGCTTATGCTCAAATAAATTGGTTAGCCTCTAAGGTGCCACAAGTACTCCTTTTCTTTTTGCGAATACAGACTAACACGGCTGTTACTCTGAAAATTGCCCATTTAGTGTCTCAACAAAAAATATGATAATTGCATTGCCAGTAGCTTCATTACAAACAGTGAAATTAAAAGAACGGCTGAAAGTACAGTCATCTTTCTTAAAATGATACTTCACTACAGTAACAGCTGGTGTTGCACAGCTCTGCAGATATTAGCATACTGAAGCAATTCTTTTGCAGCAAAACTGCAACAAAACTTATTCTGCCAGGTTGAGCTGGTTCATAAAAGGCAGAATATTTCGTATCCAGCCTGAGTTGATAGTTACCAAAAATTGTTCCCAGCTGATGGCTAAGTGGCATATGTGAACTGATTTGTTTGTTCTCAGTGAAGCTCCCAATGGACAAATATCTACATTTCTAAAATCATCACTGGCATTGGCATGAATGTGTTCCCTCACTGGCAGTGGATTAATAGGTATAGAGTGAAATTCATCCCAGTACAGAGGGCAAGCACTACACTTAGGCACTGCTTAAATTCCAGTTATGTCATCAGAATAGGAGTGAATTTCTTCCAAACAGCATAAACTACTCCCTAGCCCATAAAAGTGGTCTTTCCAGATCAAGGGTGAGAGACACGCCTGGGAGACAGCGTGAAGTGTCAAACTCAATTGCCCTTGTTGTAGAAGTTCTGTTGATACACAAAGAGTATAATTCTCTAGGACTGTCAATCTAATGCTTTCCATTTGTGATATTCTGTTTAGTAATAAATTGAATCATGCACGCACCAAGTATATTTTTTAAAAAAAGAATGTGTCCTTTGGAGTCATTCCAAATTGTTCATTAAATATCTAACTAGACATTTTTTGCCAATGTATTATGAGCCTAATAGAATGAAGTCTTGAAAACATCATTTATTTTTAACATATAGGAAAAAAATGTTTTATTGCCAATCAGACAAGAATCCCGTGGAATTAAACACACAAAATAATCATTATTTTATCCAGTGTGCTGACTTAATTCCTATTAACAGTAATGGGAAACGCATGCATCGAGAGAATAGACTCACAAACTAGGAAAATTAGCCTAAGAAAAATTAGCTTCATTTTTCTTTAGTGTGCAGGAACACCACTGAAGATTCTCCCTACCCGCAGTTTGTAATTCTCCACATAGCTAGACTTTGCAAGTCCACAAAGCCCTTTTAATTTGTGGACCTGAAACCGTAAAATAGAATGTTGGCTTTCATTTGGCAAAAAAGTGAGTTGCTAGCCCTTTTCTTTGGGAAGATAGCCTTGAAAAAGTATATATAAACCAATGCAAATCAGTCACTAGAGCTGAATACTTGTTGCAAATTTTCCTGAATATTTTTCTAAAATATTGCATGCTATTTACATACCCCTTTACAGACAGCCAAGTCTGGCCTTTTGGATCTAGCAAAACCATAGCCAATGGACTCTGGAGTTTTGAGAAGACCCGCCACTCAGTTCACACTTAAGGATGTGCACAATTCCCATCAACCAAGTGCCTATGGCTGAGACAGCTCTTCTGTTAAGCTGACAGCGTGACCTTTGGCCATAAACAGGTCCTTGGAGTCAGGTGTCAACATTATGTGCGAGATGTTGAGGTGGTACCTGAACTGCCTGTGCACTCACCAAGTTTACTGTCAGTTCCACCAGCACAGATGACTGTCAGCTCCTTCAGGTGGCAAGTCTGCTGCTGTTTTGAAAAGTCAGGAGAAAAGACTGTTTTCTGCAAAATTGAGAGGGACACAGGGACAGCTCCAGAAAATGAGATCTTCCTGTTTTACCCTATTTATTGATAAGAATTGAGATTGTGTGGTCCGTTCTCATTAATGGCATAGGAGCATGGGGACAAGAGACAGTGTGCGGGGGCAGAGGGGAGCGGGGAGAGCGTTGCTGGCTGTTTGGTTTCAGGAGAGGGAGTTGCCAGAGTGAAGAAGGAATCACAGGTTTTCCTGCAATCTCTTGCTTCCAGTAGTTACAAAAACAAATCTCATGATACTCCTAGTAAAATTGTGAGACGTGGCGAGACTGCTTTCTTCCTGTGCCGGTAAGAGCTGGGAGCACAGAGTCGACAGTACAAGCAGTGCATCTGGGAACATGGAGGTTAAAGGAGAGTGTCTTAATGTTGCTCATTGGTGTGTTGTATTGAAAACTGTGTTAAAATTGTGATCAATTGATCTAAATTTTCAGGGGGTTTCCTGCACCTGCTTGCAGGCAGGGGGCTCTGTAGGGAAGTGCGTGATCAGACTCAGCCTTTAGAAAACCAGTTTAGAGTCAGGTACGGTATGTTGTGCTTCTGTTTTAGGGAGCAGCCTCCTTTGTCTCTATCTGTTTTTGGGTTCCACTGTGTTATCATTCTGAAGCCTCAGAAAAAAGGAGTGTTACATTGCAATTTTTTAATCTATTCTCTGTTTGTATGCCATGAAACATAATCAGGAACTTCTTCACCTAATGGGCTGGCATTGTCACCCACTGAAAGAAATCCTATCAAAACCTTCTCAACCAGAAGAATGGGATCTATGATGCAAGGTCTTGGCTGGAGGAGCTAAAGAATGGCCAATCGTCGAGGCTGCAGCTGACAGCTGGAAGGTTATCTTCTGGAGAAAAAATTACCAAAGCCCACCAATTTGCCTATGTTAAAAAATCTTTACAATAAGGTTTATCAGTGACAATAAGAAGAGTATTTTGGTGCAGCTGCGTTATACACATTCTTATAACATTACATTTAAGAGTACAGTATTTTTTCTGATTAGAGTACATCTGTATCTTTCCTGTTAATATCAGTCATTCCAGTTCTCATTATATATTTATAACCCAGGCCATATGTCATAGTGCACCTGGAATTTCCAGAGGAGATTGCTGGGGTAAAACAAGATCTGCACCTGAAATTCTGTTCCCCAGCTTATCACTAGATATTAGGGAAGAGCTCATTCAGACCCTGCTTACATAGTTGTAAGGGGTTCCACCCTGCTGGACTCCTTCAGGAATTAAACTGTGCTTTCATAAGCAATTTCTTTACTGTTCATTACTAAACCTGGTTGAAAATATTTGAAAGTCACAATTTTGACAAAATATTGCCAAAATTTGTACTTTCAATGAAAAAAAAGTCAGAATTTTATGAAAATATTCACAAAAGACTGAGGTCTCATTTTTCAACCAGCTCTATTGATTGCCACAAATCATAACGACAGGTTTCAGAGGAACAGCCGTGTTAGTCTGTATTCGCAAAAAGAAAAGGAGTACTTGTGGCACACTTTGCTTCTCTACAAAAGAAAAAAGACACTAAACTTTCTAAACTACTACACAAATAAATTGGTTAGTCTCTAAGGTGCCACAAGTACTCCTTTTCTTTTTACAAATCATAACGGATTCTTCCAGAATCACCATATAAAATATAATACCAGGTTGTGTGTGGCAATGTGTCTCGTGCCAGTGAGAAATGCCAATCGAGTGGTGCTGAGCACCTCTTGCGATCTGCTGAGTGCCTGCAATTCCCACTGATTTGATTTGAATGTGAGTTGAGACAGCTTGGCACCTTTCAGGAGCGGACCCTACAAAAGCATAAACTATGCATAGCTTTGGTCATGTGCAGTAACTGATCTGTTTTCGTCAGTATTAAAAAAATCAACACAAAGGTACAACGAGAAACAGGCATCCGCTAATAAAATGGATAGTTGACAAGTAAGATCTGGGGCACAAACTATTGAAGGATGTGTTTTTAAAGTGCAGTACAAATGATCTGCACTTCCTGCTCATTTCAAACCTCAGCAAAAAAATAATCCCTTGAGGTTTAACACCTTTCATGTTTATTGTTATAATATATTTCCAAGGATAATACATCTCAAGGAAAGGTTATATTCAGCTATAATTTAATACATCTCTCCGCAAGTATATGTTATTTGATACTATTTACATCCACTTTGGCATATCTCATCACTTCAGTTTCAACTCAAATACACTAATTGTTTAAATGTATTATTATAAAAGAGTGATGGGAAGAAATCTGACATAAAATTTAGAAATAAAAAGACAACAAAAGATTTCATGAAATTCCTGGGCACCTGCCAATCTCATGACTCATGGTTTCATATTGTTCTCTTTTAAATTGTTGTGATATTCATTTCTGTTGATACATTGGAATATAGAGCTGAACAAATATTTCTTTCCCCATTATTTGAGCCATGTCATTGTTAATATAAGTAGAGGCTGTGATGAGAAAAAAATCATTATTGAAATCTTTTGAACCAGCTTAGAGCTAACAAGCTTAGAATTAACAATCAAGGAGGGAGCCTATGTTAGCAGAATATAATATCATCAGGTAAAATTATAGATAGATTATTATAGATATTATAGATATCTATAATATCTATAATAATTATAGATATTGCCATCCCAACAATACCTTCTTCTGAAGAAGATTCTACAGATGTCATTTTATCTGGTGCAGTGCAAAATGCTACAGGATGGTTTGTTTTCCATCCTGAGTGAATTTGGTTCTTGTGAGATTAAGTGACTAATAATATATGCTTAAGCCAGGCAAGATGTAGGCGGGTGCTGTACAAGCATTCATCCACCTGATTAAATGTACCTCAGTTCTGAGGTGAAACATGCCTCCTGTTCTAGGCTTTCATATCTCTTGATCAGAGACAGTCCAACATCTTGAATTGTGTATTGATTTTATGTTACCATTCTGTAGAGTGCAAGAAAGAATCAAACAAACATACAAATACTTAATGCAGGCAGGTTGTCTTGTTCCTACCAGTGTCTAAAGCCATCACTACTGTTAATTTAATCTGCTACATAGGACCGTTGTCATGCATGGCATTTTACAGACATGTAAGGAAGATAAGGTCCTCACCCTGAGGAGCTAGATAAGTAACTCACCAAATAATGACAACAATCATTGGGTATAGGATGGGAAGTAAACAATGGAAAGGGAAGACAGCTGTTGAGTGAGTAGCACACTGATCTGTTGATGGAATAGTCATGTGATATGCATAATCCGTAGTTGTTGATGTCAGTAGGTTTCAGGCCCATATTCAAGTCAAGAAAATAGTGATGGATTAGTGTGCGTCCTGAGCTCCCATCACTATTCTCTGGACTGGACTTTGGGACTGAAACTTATGAACAACTACTGATTATCTATCCTGCTTTCCAATTAGTGTCATATATACACATTTTGAAAAATCATTTGTGCATGTACTAGGAATGCAAAGGAAAACAAATGAAAATAAATGTCATATTATTGCACAATTTCAAAAACATATGTGTGATGATGTACAAAACAAAAACAGGTCAGATAGTTCAAGAAAAACAAACAAAAACATTAGAAACTCTTTACAAAGTCTTGAGCCAATCAAAGGCCACATCTACAGGTGCCTTTTTTAACCAGGGCCACTGTCCTAGGCAGATACAAAACAGGAAGGAGTTTGTTTCTCATCCAGTGAAAATATCACAAACCCTTTTGTAGAGGTAGACTTGTCTTATGTTGACAGGTAACTGGCCTTGAGCCCAGATCCAGATATCATATCACTATAGACTATGATTAGGGACAGATTCTTTGTTTGGCCAAGCATCCAAAAGTTCAGATGCTTATCCTGACTTTAAAATGCAGTTCTACTCTGAAAATGGCACTGTGAGGCTACATGTTGTTTGTTGGGGCTCAGTGAGACATGCTCTGAAAATTAAGTTGTATTCTTTTTGGCTCCTGCTCCAACATCATCATGTTTTTTCCATACACAGAGAAGAACTTTCAGGCAGCATGACTTTTATTTTATCTTAAGGAAATAACAAACCTAGAATGATCTCCACTGTAATAGAGAAAAGTTGCTCCCCTTCACTTCCTATATTCCACCAGGACCCTGTGTTGTAACATTAGGCACTACAGGCTGTGGTTAGTTAATCGGGGAGCAAGACAGCTAGAGAAAACTACAGTCTTATTAGGCTCCCACAGCCTTCATAAAGTAGGCATTTATTTCTGAGTTGTGTTAGTTAAGGTTGAAGTTAGATTCCCATTACAAGCTTAGTTCAACCCCACACTTAGGTTCCCTAAAAAGAAATCAACCCCATTGTTTTCACATTGTGCCCAAAGTTACATAATATGGGATTTCACAGGTTACACTAATTATATTACACTGGTGTGATCCTGCTGTAAATACATTAATAGGGTCAATGGTTAAATTGCACAATTTGAAATCCAAAATCCTTTTATTTTTTGTTGAAGCACTGAATTTGGGTAACAAACAGGCTGGGGTGACCATGGAATAGCAAGTATGTTTGAGACAAGGAGCAAGTAATATGCAGATGAGGTGAAAAATGTGCAATATACATGAAAAAATGAAACAGTGATATGCGATCCCAGTGCAGAGAGCAAGAGGGGTAATGAATAATATGCACTGGACCAAGGTACGAACAATAAACCAATGAAATGCAATTTTTGGCAATGGAAATGAAACAAATGATCTATAGTTCAGTCACCCATAACGAAGGTATGATATGAAACTGCCCTTGGTAGCTGTAAACTGCCATTTTAATCTGAATGCAGCGTTTTCAGGACTAAAAAGAGAGATGGACCCAAACCAAAACTCTGTATCTGAACAACCCAAAACTTTGAAGGAGTTCAGAATCTGAACCCAAATCCAAGTGCAAATTACCAGATCACCCTCCAGCTAAAAGGGAGGGAGGGATTTGAGGGCTATCAAACTGGTTTTAGACGGAAACCCGGAGTTCAGACTGCTGAAGCTATGCCAAGAGTATCTCAAAGAATCATGCAGACTAAATGAGCTAAAGTTTGCTCTGTGCTAGGTCGTCTAAAATGTGCATTCATGGCATTTATAATACAGATAGTTGCACATTGTCTATTGAGTGTAACAACTGATGCATTATTTCAATGCTAAAATAATCAGCTATGTGAAATGAGCTGTTTAACCCAGCATCACAGTCTTTTGCATTAGCTATCACTGCACTAACTTAGTCGATGCTGGGAAATCATTTATATGGATGCATACTTCTAATCCAGGGGTAGGCAGCCTGTGGCACGTGAGCTGATTTTCAGTGGCACTCACACTGCCCCAGTCTGGGGGGCTCTGTATTTTCATTTAATTTTAAATGAAGCTTTTAAAACATTTTTAAAACCTTATTTACTTTACATACCACAATAGTTTAGTTATATATTAAAGATTTATAGAATGAGACCTTCTAAAAATGTTAAAATGTATGACGGGCACACGAAACCTTAAATTAGAGTGAATAAATGAAGACGCGGCACACCACTTCTGAAAGGTTGCCGACCCCTGTTCTAATCAATTACATTTTTAGACAGTTTCGTCAAGCATTCAAGCTTGGATGCTATAACAAATTTGTTATTCTGGGCACTGCTAGAAAGCCATAAGCCGCACGGGCAGAAAATCATTTTTTCTTTCTGAGCATGGGCATTTCTATCATTTATAACATTACCACCGTTCCCTCGAGGTGTGTCTGTGTGCCGGGCTTCTGTGAAGGCATTCTTTGACAGAGAAAACCACAAACTTTTCCACAGTGCTTGTGGTATTGGCTGCTTGCTTGTGAAATATACTTAAGAACCTAGAATGGGACTGGTTACCAGGGTACTCTGCTGCTGCTGCTTTTGTTGCCACCATGAACCACCAGTTCTCCTGATTTTACAGCAGTTTCGTCAACACCCAGTGCTCCTCTTGTGCACAGGCAATACTGAGGGTGAGTTCACCAGACAGCAGCAGGAATGTTTCTTTTGTTTGAGTATTTTCCTTGATTGTCCTTTGTGGGCAGAAGTATTGCAGGAGATAAGCATTTTAGTCTTTATGCATCCCTAGAAGATTTTTTTCCCTCATCATCCAGTCCAACCAATCACAGTAAACATAAAAATGTTGCTTCATGAATATAATTCCTCACCTCAGATTCAAAATCATTTACAAACCTGAATTTTTAAATTCTAACCTCATGTTTTAGTATGTATTGTAAGTGGGTCAGTTCCTGTCCCTAACCACTGGGAGGTAGCAGATGTATTATTCATTCATTATTTTAAGATCTCTGAAACTGTGCTGGAGACATCACCTACAATATAATCCTGCTTCCACATGCTGGTAACTGCAGTTTTGACCTCCTTAGATCTACTATGTTTAGTTGGAACAGTACATTATGAAAAATACACAGATTTTTACAATATCTACCTAACTACAAGTAGTAAATGAAAAAAACATATTCACATTTTACTAACCAGGTACAGAGGACTAATTTTCTTCTGACACGCAGTGGTGAGCTGGAGCCGGTTCGCACCGGTTCGCTAGAACCGGTTGTTAAATTTAGAAGCCCTTTTAGAACCAGTTGTTCCGCGAGGGACAACCGGTTCTAAAAGGGCTTCTAAATTTAAGAACCAGCCAAAAGTGGCACCTTAGGCGCCGACTCCACGGGTGCTCCAGCCCTGGAGCACCCAAGGGGAAAATTTGGTAGGTGCAGAGCACCCACCAGCATCTCCCCACCCCACCTCCGGCCCCAGCTCACCTCCGCTCCGCCTCCACCTCCTCCCCTGAACGCACCGCCCTGCTCTGCTTCTCAGCCCCCCCAGGCTTCCCACGAATCAGCTGTTCATGCGGGAAGCCAGGGCAGGCTGAGAAGCAAGTGGCAGCCTCCCGCTCAGGCCCAGGGAGGTGGGGGTGAGCTGGGGGGGAGAGGCATGAGGAGGGCCGCCCGCGCCACAGCAGGTAACCGGGGGGGGGAGGGGAAGCGCTCCCCACCCCAGCTCACCTCCACCACCCTCGGCCTGGGCGGGAAGCCGCGGCCTGCTTCTCAGTCCTCCCTGGCTTCCCGCCGAACAGCTGATTCGTGAGAAGCGGGGGCGGGCGCAGAGAAGCAGAGCAGGGCGGTGCATTCAGGGGAGGAGGCGGAGCGGAGGAGAGGTGAGCTGGGACCGGGCACGGGGCGGAGAGCTGCCGGTGGGTGCTCTGCACCCACCAATTTTCCCCATGGGTGCTCCAGCACCCATAAATAATATTATTTATTAAATAAATAAATATTTTTTCACCAAAACCCTCAAAGCCTCTCTGGTTTAGCTATCATCTGAATAGGATCTATTTAATTACAGTTATAACTCTCCTTGCACCACTGCATGGACTATATAGACCCTGGATCTAAGCATGTGGAAGAAAGTGGGCATCCCGTGTTACAATCAGGTGGCTGAGTACAGGTGTAGTGAGGCAGAACTTTAGTTCCTTCCTGCAAGATGCCAGCTAAGTCAGAATAGTGGTGCTTTACTTTTCTCCTGGTATAGGTCAGCAGCAAATTACTAAATTCTACATTTCTTACTCACTCACACACCAGGAGCAAAGCGGAAACAAGGAAGGAATTGAACCTCAGTGAGGTATCTCTGAGTCACAGTGCCTTCCAGGGGTACTCCTCAGGTCAGGTGGTTCAGCTGATGTACCACCCCTTGCATACAGGGCTATGCTAAAAGGCACAATCTAGGTTTTAGTGAGTCATCCAGGTTCACATCACGAATCATTGGCAGAGAAAGATTTAGAACACCCTTATTCCTGAGCTCAGTCCTCCAGGCAGTTTGTCTCTTGAAAGAATTCTGTGGCTATGGCCCTTACTTTTGGGAAAAGATAAGGAAATTGACAAATTAGAGCCAGATGTAACTCTTTCAAGCATAGTGGGCTGTAGTCACCACAGTTAGTTCTGGTAGATAAGGATCCTTTTCCTCTCTTGCTCCGTCCACGCTATGGTTAAAACTATGGTACCAATAACCAAGTTTAAATATGGTTGCTGTTCACATGTGTCAAGCCTGAGAATTTTTTTTTTTTAAACTTTCTGAGAGGTATGTTAGAAACCTGTACTCGAGACTACCGAGGCCGGCCATTGATGCAGTCTGGTTAACAGAGTTCTTTTAAAAACTATCTCTGTTCATACTGCTTAAAGAAACTGGGTGGGCAGCAATCGAATTTAAACATGATTATTGTTTGCATGGGCTCACCTGTAATGTAGGCTGAGTTTCCCATCTCTTCCCCCACAAAGGAAATTCTAGGGTTATTCTCCCCCACTCCTCATATGGAATTACTTAAGTCTAAAATCATTTATTTGTCCCCTGCACATTAGCTCTTATATGTGTACCACCACTAACATATACACAATATACACTACTTGGTTTCATAACCAAAGATAATCTGGGTGGGGATCCAGTAGGATGTAAGGTCATAGCACAATTCCAAGAGGATATCTTCTTTTCACGTCTCTCTCTATATCAGAATCCTCCATTCCAACCTGAATTTAGGCTGCAGCTTCTGCTTCACAAGAACAATTCTTTGCACTTTCATAGCCTATTCCCTTTGGAGAGCGCAAAGTGCTTTACATAACATTTAATGCATTTATCCTCACATTGTCTGTACTTAAATAATAATAGCATTGTGATGAAGGTACATTTTTATTATCTTTATTTTACAGATAGGTAAAATGAGGCAGAGTAAGGTGAAGTAATTTACCCAGGTTCACAGTGAAGGTCAGTCAGATTTCTAGTCTGTACTTCGACCACAGCCCATCTTTGTATTATGATTTTGATTTGACTTCAGACATTGATAATTCCAGTTCTGACATTTAGTTATTGCTCAACAGATAAGCACAGGAATTTTGCTCCACATGCAAGGCACATCGAATGACGCTTATAATAAATGCTAAAACATTGAAGAAACAAGAAATTCCTGTTACAACGTTTCTTATAACAGTATACACGTTTTAGTATAGCACTATGGGTGAATCTCATATGGTTCATTATAGATATTTATTCAAAGTATATTCAAACACCTTTGGTCTGGACTGATCTGAGAATTTCATTGGATTCTCAGACCTACCTGGATTAAAAAACAACCAAATACTGTAAAAGCAGCCTCTCTTTCAGTCCTAGATAAAACTCAAAAAACTAAAGGTTAAGGCTTTGGTTGTTTGTTTAATATCATTTAAAGCATTTAAACAATTCTAGATTTATGTGTACATTCAGAATTTATTTTACCCTTGCATTTTTCACGAATTGGAAAGTTCTACCAATTATAGTACCTACACTGATAATATTTCATTTCCTATACATTTCTATTTTATTCTCTCTCTGTTCTTACTGTTTAAAGGAAACTAATGCCCACATTTTAAAATGTTAATGCTCCTACAGAGATTGCAAAATATAAACTATACAATTAGTGCTTATATTTGCATATATTCTTTTGTTCATACAAATGCCAGATCTGCTTGTACAACTGGCACAAATGCAAATTTTCTGAAAACAGTTAAGGCATCAGACTTAAAACGTGACACTAATTTTTCATGAATGAAAATCACTTGCCCATCAAAGTTGTATTGTTTCCCTCTTTTGTCTGAGCTTTTTAAAAAATCAAATGGTGTAGAAAGCGGGAGTCGATTGGAAAATACTGACAAGAACAAATATCTCTGGTTGTATGTTTTTATTATTAGTATGCTGGAATAGAAAGGAGAATCTGACTAATTCAGAGGATTTATCACATGAGTGCCTAGTAGTCAGCTGATACAGCTCTTGGATGCTAAATGAAGCTACACAGATGGCTTAGGAAGCTTGACAAGGAGCAGGAGAAAGTAATTAATAGCCGCAGACTTGTGAGTGTTATGAAGATGTGATGGTGAATCAGTAGTAAAAAGAGCTGTGTGGTTAACTGGCAACAAGCAACTTATTTGGGGAAATATAGCTACTTTTTCTGTTCACAAATTAGCACTATTTATTTCTTTGGTGAAGACTATAGTGGGTTGGACCAACAGCGTATGACATATGTGACTTAAAAAAACAAGTGGTATTTCTTTGGGGGAAATTATTTTACTGTTGTTTATTATTCCACAGAATAGGAACTTCATGGAAGTCAAAAACTTTGTCAAAAACAAATCTTTCCAGAACAATGTTTTGTCGAAAAATTGCCACCCAGACTTACTTATAAATTCTGCATGGAAACCTGGTAGAAACCTATTTCTCAATATTCATTAGATCTGATTATGCGCAACCTCCGCTGGTGCTTGTTTACGGGTGATACTGCAGCATGATTCTTGTTAGAGGAGGTCAGTCCTCTAATAAGCAACCAGCTAATGCAGCTCTTCGATGCTGAATGAAGATGCACAGATGGTTTAGGAAGTTTGACAAGGAGCTGGAGGAAATAATTAAAAGATCTGCAAGTATTATGAAGTGCGATCGTGACTCAGCAGTAAGTAGAGTTAGATGAACATCACAACAAATAATGTCTTGGGTGAATATAATCACCCCTTGAATTAATTAATACAAGACTTTTGATGTCAAACCAAAAAAAAAGATTTTTAAATATGTGCAAATTTGAATACTGAGATCGCCTATGTCAGGGTTCCCTCCACACTCTGAACTCTAGGGTACAGACTTGGGGACCTGCATGAAAGACCTCCCAAGTTTATTTCTACCAGCTTACGTTAAAAACTTCCCCAAGGCACAAATCTCTATTTGTCCTTGGGCTGAGGTATGCTGCCACCACCAAGTGATTTAACAAAGGACCAGGGAAAAGGACCACTTGGAGTTCCTCTTCCCCCAGCAATTCCCCCAAGCCCTTACACCCCCTTTTCTGGGGAGTCTTGAGAATAATATCCTAACCAATTGGTTACAAAATGATCAAAGACCCAACCGCTGGGTCTTGGAACAATGGAAAAATCAGTCAGGTTCTAAAAAGAAAGATTTTATTTAAAAAAAAAAGAAAGGTAAAAATCATCTCTGTAAAATCAGGATGGAAAATACTTTACAGGGTATTCAGATTCAAAACACAGAGGATTCCCCTCTGGGCAAAACCTTAAAGTTACAGAAAACAGGAATAAACCTCCGTCTTAGCACAGGGAAAAATCACAAACAAAACAAAAGATAAACTAATCTGCCTTGCCTGGCTTACCTTTCCTGGTTGCAATATTGGAGACTTGGATTAGGATGGGTTGGAGAAGATGGATTTTTGTCTGGCCTCTCTCAGTCCCAAGAGAGAATGGCCACAAAAACAAAGAACCCCAAACAAACCCTCTTCTCCCCCCCATCCCCCAAAGTTGAAAGTATCTTTTGTCCCCATTGGTTCCTTTGGTTAGGTGCCAACCAGGTTATTTGAGCTTCTTAACCCCTTACAGGTATGGAGGAATTTTAGGCTACCCTTATGGTTATGACAGCCTACATAGAGGAAGAGGGGAAAAGACAGAGATACAGATGCATTCAGAAAGGAGAGCAAGAAGAAAGAGAAACAGTGGCAGGGGAACTGAATTGACTGGTGGGAATGAGAAGCAAATAACAAGGGAAATGTGGAGGCCATAGTTGAATTGTTTCAGGGGTAGGACTGGTTAACAAGATGTTTCTTTCTATCTTAGGTGTTTTCATGGCCCTCATCACTGTGGTATCTGAGCACCTCACAGTCTTTAATGTAGTTAGCTTTACAACACCCATGTGAGGTAGGAAAGTACTATTAGCCTCATCACATAGACATGGAAGTAAGGCACAGAGAAGCTAAGTGATCTAATCATGGTTTCACAGGAAATCTGTGACAGAGCAGGGACTCGAACATGAGTTTTCCAGATCCTAACTAGCCACTGCACTACCTTACGTCTAGGAGGGGTTAATGTACCTCCCAGTCTGGGAGAATAAAGTGTTCACCTTTCCCCACTACATCTCTCCCCCACCCCTTCTGTCTCTCTCTTCCCTGTCCCACCATTTCATTTTCTAATCCTGGCAAGCCTTTACCTTTAGGGAAATGTTTAGCTCTTCACCCTTTGCCAGGCATGGGCAGGATTTGGCAGGGATTCACTCTCTTTCAAGCCAGTCACAAGGAGCAACAGCTCCCTGGCTAGCTCTCAGGTGAGAAGGCAGAATCCATCTGAACCACTTCTGGACCTTCAGCAGGGGGAGAGGAGAAAGTTCAGAGCCAGGGCTGGCTCACAACATTTTGGCACTTGAGGCGGGGAGCTCAAATGACGCCCCCAAGCCTCCTCAGTTGGGCCAAAACTTTGAAAAGTCTCAATTCTGCCTTCTTCCTGTTCTACTCCTCTCATGGTACTGCTCTCACTCCATCATCTCTCTGCATCTAGAGCAGAGAGAATACATATGCACCAGCAGCAGACACAATTTTCTACACTCTGAGTCCTAGTGGCACCCCCCAACCCCCACAGTCTAGCACCGGAGGTGGCAGCTTCAGTTCACCTCATGGTAAGGCCAGCCCTGTTCAGAGCTCTCACATGAGGAGGAGGGGAAAGGATGAAAGGCAGCCAGCCAGAGAAGGATTTCCTTGTAGGCTGGAGGGTTCCCTCACTGATCGGTCGTACTATGGACTGGCAGGGTGTGAAAGGTTTTGCATTGGGGAACTATTCTGCACTCCCCAAAGACCCATCTTGTCCTGGTCAGAAAGATCCAGATCCACAAAAACACTTAGGTGGTGGGATGCACAGCACTGAAACACCTAATTTTAGGCACCTAGAAAATCACAGGAACAACACTGTGATCCAAAACCCGAGTTAGGCACCCAGGCTACCAGTACAATGAATGGGGAGAGATAGGTGCTTTAGAATGTGATCCATAACATCCAGCATTCCTAAGCTAGCAAATGGGAGATGATGACACCAGGGGTGTGTTCTAAGCCCCTCCTCTCTCACAGAAATAGATGCTGCCCTGTAGCTTGGACTTAGATGCCTATCTATGCTAGCCATCCATGAACCAGAGGAAGATAGGTGCTCTTCCCCATACTTTGTATGAGGGGCCCGATCTGGTAGGCAGGCTCAGAGGCCTCTTAACTCTGGGCTATAGAATGATTCTCACTCTTTCTGGTCCAATTAATATTCAGTTATACAATTAAAGTAGAGAAACCTCCTTAGGAGAGATTGAGGCAACCCCACATCCAAATATCCCATAGTCTAGTGGTTAGAGCACTGACCGCAAAGGTTCAAAACTCTTCTAATCTGATAGACAGGGGACTGGAAGTGAGGGTTATTCACATCCAAAGTGAGTACACTAACCGTTGGGCTAACAAGTTATAAACAGAGGCCTGCCTGCTGCTCCCTCCTGGCTGTTTTGTGTGGCATTAGGCAGCTTCTGAGCACAGCTGCTGGATTGGGCCCTGTGTGTAAGTTATGCAGAGAAACACTATCTTCCCCAAGTTCATAGATTGCTCTGGGGGGTCAGGTGCTCAGGCACTTAGAATAAGGCAGCAGTGCTCACGCACAGAGGGAGTAATGGAGGCACATAGGGAACTTTTAATGCAAAAACAGAGGTCTGAGAGAGTTTAGGCACCTACAAGGTCAGCAGCAGCCAAGTGAAGGTTTCATGGATCACAGTAGTGCCTAAAAATGGGACTTAGGATCCTAAGTACCTTTGTGGATCTGGGCCAAAGTAGTCTGTTCCTCCCCGCCCCTCCCCATCTTTTCAACACAAAAGAAAGTTTTCATTGAAATTTTACAAGGGGATTCACTCTAGCCTGTCAACTTTGGATCTTCTTGTGCTTTATATCTTCTGTATTGCTATTCAGGGTCAAATACTAGTACTAGAGAAGTCAATGGCAAAGCTTCAACTGTGCCATGATTTGGCCCATCCCCAAAATGTCAGAAGCAGCATTTATGCTCCTATAGAGAGATTTCTTCATGCTGTGCTAAACTAGCATGGTTTTCATTCAAGTATGATGCCAGTTTGCATCCTTTTTTATGTGTTAAGCACGGACAGCATGTCCTGTGCTGCACGAGGCACAAAGGAAAAGCTATCTGATTCTCCTGTGAGTGACACATGCAGATGCTATCCACTACTGTCAAATGTAACTCAGAAAAAAGTTGATGGTGCTTAAAGCATTTCCCAAGAATCATAGAAAAAGCTTTTAAGCTTATTAGTAAAGATTGGAAGTCATAGGCAGCATTAGCCCTCTACATAAAGTGTTCTAATAGTAATGTTGTTTTGCACAGATTAAATTCAATAACAATTTTCATGTGAAAGTACCATATCAGATTTTGATCCTAAACACAATTTTACAGATAGTCAAATTTACTTCTAGACACGATGTCCTTCATGAACTCTGTGTCCGAAATATGACATCGCAAAGAATATAGAAGTACATAGATGAAAATACTATGGCAGAACAGTGACCCATTGATTCTCCTCTCACAATTGTGTAATTTCATTGATTCAGTGGAGTTATTACATATTAAACACCTGTAAAACTGGGAAGAGAATCTGGCCCACTGTGAAGAGATTATACTCACTGGTAATGAAGGACACACACCACTGGTGATAATTTTACCATAATCCTGAGATTGCATGCAGTAAAAAATAATCCTATGCTGTTTTCAGTTTGGTGTACTGAACTAGCCCAGCAAACTTTACTGATAGGTTAGTGTTTAGTTCATGCAGTGTTTTCATAGCTAACAGTAATGGCAGCAACACATAACAGGGATACATTGATTCAGGGGATCAAAACCACAGTACATATTAAAAACACAAGCTGCATGTTTTCTTACTTACTCTGCCAATTTCCAGTCTGTGAAAGCCAACCAATATTTCAAAGCAATATAGTTTCAGCAGACAATCTTTGCTATTTCAACTGGCATAGAAGAGCTCTGAATTAGACTTCCCAGCTTACAAGGAGTGGCTGAGGGAACTGGGGTTGGCTGGGATGATTTAGTTGGTGTTGTTCCTGCTTTGAGCAGGGGATTGGACTAGATGACCTCCTGAGGTCTCTTCCAGCGCAAATCTTCTGATTCTATGAACTCCATGATGTAAAAAAAAAAAAAAAAAAAAGGCCTTTTCTCTATCTTGTCACAGTTTCAAAGCATTTTAGCTACACAGTAGCACCCATGCAAATGACTTCTGTAATACAGAGTATTTCACCCTACTTAGTAGGATGTATTTTCATAGTTTTGCATTACAAAAATATAGCAGAAAATATACTGGAAGAAAACTTGAGTTCATTAAAAGTGCAACATTTGAGGAACAGGTGAAATTCAGCACACCTAATGTTATTATAATGAAGTTAATTATGATGGAATTAAAAAAAGAGACAAGATGTATTCTGTACCTGAAAACAAGGAAATATTTCATATCCATACTGTAAAGTAAAATAACAGGTCTCTAAGCAAAGTTGTCTTGACACTTCAGCTGTGTTGCGATGTTTGAGTTTAGCAGGCATACACCATTTTCTTAGGAAATTGGTAAAAGTTCATAAAGATGTTAACAGGCACTGTTACAAGTTATTGTGACAGAAAAGGGATGAATGGGAGACAGACTAAGTTAATGTAAGCATGAACATATGTATCTCACATTAGTACAAATGAAAAGGGCCACTGGGTAACACAAGGGCCATGTTGATAGTGATTTGTAAACAAAGAGACATTAGAACCAGAAAAGGATGACCAAAACAAGTATGTAAGAAATTAGGTCTAGTTGGTGGTATGATGCGGTGTTCACCCCCGACTAGCTTAGAAAGGGATAATGTAGCTTAGCAAGATCTAAATAACCTGATGGGCCATTCCTGAGGGAGAGTTAGGCATGACAGGCAAGCACTGATTGAGGATGGGCCCCGTTGGTCAGGAGCAGGCAGGGCTGGTATAAAGCGAAGAAGTTTGCAGCAGTAAGGGGCCTGCAATGTGCAGATCTGCCGTTGTTTGCTGGGCTTAGGGTAGGAAAAGGAGAAAATGCAGGGGGAGAAGCCCAGAGATCCTTGCCCTGAGGGAAAGGTGTACCCAGAGGGAAGTGAAGAAGGAAGCCTGACAGAGGTGGAGTAGGAAGCAGCCCAGGGAAACAGCAGTAAGGTTTGTGGCAGTGCAGACCTTGGTCGCTGATTATAGGGTCCCTAGGCTGGAATCTGGAGTGGTAGGTGGGCCTAGGTTCCTCCACCAGCCATTGGGAAAGTAGCATATCCTTGAATTGGAGGGCTGCCAGGAACGATACCCAGACACGCGCTCCACTGAAATGTTTGATACCCCCAGAAGAGAAAACTATAATGACCTGGCTGGAGGGCCATGCCACTAGGAACACCCCACGCTATGAAGAGGAATCACTGCAAGTCCTGGAGTGTGAGAGGGGATGCAGCATGAATAAGACAGAAGGTGGCATCAGATCAGGCAGAGCTATTCCCCACATGAAGCTACAAGAAGGTGCCCCAGCAGTGAGTAGAACAATAAGGGAAAGACTTTTTCTGCTCATCCTATTTCTTGGGTCTTTAAAAAGACTTTGGGAAGCAACATGGATCACTGTGGAATTCCCTTGAGATAAGGCCAGTAGACCTCTGCTTTGCTCCATAGACACTACCCTTTGTTGGTGAGCCTCTAAAATCATTGTGACACACAAAATTTAGCATACCTGTGGGGATAACAGACACTCACTTTTGGATTAAGAAGGACCCCAGGTTGATATGCGAGATCTCACTCTGTCCTTTTTGCCTTCTGCATTCCTTTCCACCCCACAGTATTTTTTCTTACCCTTTTCCCCTCTCTCTGCTTAAACTGACCTTGAGACCAACTGCATTGCATAGCACCAATGGGATGAGATGGCCCATCCAGCTCTGCCCTGCCTGAGAAGAACCAGTGGAAAAAAAGGCCCTGAGTAGACCAGCCAGATGATGTCCCAGACCAAGGAAGTGAGCTAGGATCCTGAGAAATGTCTGCCATGACTCAAAGCATCCATCCATGACTCACTATTCCTGAGAATGTCAACAATAAATGTTGTTTTCTTTGCTATTCTAGCTCTTCTTTCTCCTTGAGTCTGTCTTGTCAACGGCAGGAATAGTGATCCTTTCTTCTCCTTTTAAATATGATTGCCTCTGAGAATGAGACTCAAATTGATATTTTTGTCTCTGAAAAAGAGACTTTGTTTTTCATAACCACTCAGTTTCAAAAGACTTTACATTTTGGTTTTGATTTTTTTGCCTTTTATGTATCCAAAACAATAAATTTCCAAATGTTGTCATCAGTGTTGTAGGGTGTTTGCTGGGGGGAAAGCAGACTGAAATCTCTGTAGTGACGTGCACACGAACATCTTTGACTCAGGCGCCCTATTTATTCCCTTGGAATTGACACAGCATCAGGAACTCCAAAAATGGAGAAATATTTGTATCATCATGGATAAAATAATATGGCTAAGGCCACAGTTCAGCAAAGTGCTTAAGCACATGCCTAACTTTAAGCATGTGAATAGTTCCATTGAAGCTGTGTATTTAGATCTATTTAGATCTTCAAATGTTTTGCTGAATCAGGACGTGAATAAGTAGGGGTTGGAAAAAACTGAGAATCTTCTCCTAAAACTCCTACAGGTTAGAAGCATATAAGAGATCTAGTAACAGATAACACAAACAACTAGCAAAGGCTATTCAAAGCTATGAGAATGTGTGTCTTGTAAGGACAAATCCTTCATTGTTTATTTCTGTAGGCGAAACAAAAAATAATCACAAGTTCTTCAGTGCCACCAATCCCTGACGACAGACTGAAGCCAGTATCTTTAAATATCAATATAGTTAAAGAATGGTTGTGGACAGTAAGCCTCTAAGGCCTGGAATGAAAATATTGTGCAAGCAAAATGGATAATCTTTTGCAATATACTGCACTTTTCTGCAAAAGCTTTTGATTAATTCATGGCTACAGATGAGGTGACCCATGTGGCTGTGTTCTTTTTCAATATTTTTCACTAGAAAGGGCACTTTATAGCTCAGCGAGCCATTCTGACTATCAGTCAGGGACAATCTTACAGAGAAAGATAAAGTACACCACATTTTAATCACTGCTGCTATAGAGGCCAGTGATCAAACAGCTGATTAGATGCCCATCATGGCATACGGAGCAATCTTACATTCTGATGTTTTTGCCCTGCCTAAATCATACAGGATCAGGCAATGTGCAGCTCTGTATTTTATATACATTCTTATATGAAAGATTTGGAGACTATATTGCAGTGAAAGGCAGTAGGCATTTATGTGCCTATATGATAATAGTCTCAATTGTCTATAGCATTTGAGCTGAAGATTCAATTATGCTGGTACAGAGCTAGGGGCTGTTGTACCCACATATGGAATTTAATTTGAGGGAAGGACAGGCTGTTTCTCTACTACCACCTTATCCCAAAAGGGAGGTCAGCTTTAATCACAGCTATGGGCTCTGGGATCCCCAGGGGAGAAGAGATTGCAAGCATTGAAGGGTTCATGTAGAGTTCATGCACCTGGAAACATTCAGGGCACACCTTGAGTGTTGTGTAGGAGCAGTGCACACACTGCTCCGTCCAAGGACATGGACCATGGGAAGTCGCTCAGAGGACATGAACCGTGGGAAGCTTCCTTGGACTGGGCTCAAGGCCTGAGAACCAGGATTGTAGTAGATAGAGGCTGGTAAATAAGAATATTAATCAAAGTCATATTATTTCCTTTGTTGATGCCTTTTGCGGTCGGAGTATGTAATGCGCAGGGGGGAGAGAAATAAAAGGGAGGATGGAAAGCTGACAGGCAGAAGCCCATCAGCTGACCAGCCTGCTTGCTTGCTAAAGCCATGTCCTGTCTTGTCTCTGAACCACCACACAAGCATGTTGTGTATCCTCTATGCAGGCATCTCCCCTCCTTTCTAGTGCTGGTCCACAGAGAGGTTGACAACCTACCATTGTTATCAGGTATTCCATTAGTGGGAGAGGTCTACATGCTGGATCTAAAGTGGGTTTTTGTGGGTGTGTGTATATTGCCATCCAACATGAATAACCAATAACAAACCATTAGAGGGATCTTTTTAGGTGAAGAACTTTATACAGTAAAGGGAATATCATTTAAGCTTTTCACTTTTTTCCTAGTTGTTTCTTAAGGTGGTATACAGATCCAATTATATCAGCCAATATTTTCTCATTTCCTTCTACGTGCTCAGCCCTTGTGGTCAGCAGCATACATTTGGTGGTTTCACAAAGAAAAGGAGTCCAGTGGTACCTTAAGGTCTAACGGATTTATTTTGGCATAAGCTTTCGTGGGCTAGAACCCACTTCATCTGATGCATGGAGTGAAAATTACAGATGCAGGCATTATTATACTGACACATGAAAGAGAAAGTGGAGAACCAGTGCTGACAGGGCCAATTTGATCAGGGTGGACATGCACAGGCTGAAATAATGAACAAACAGCATCACTTGCCCTATAACCTCAGCTGTACAGAATGCAACGCCATCCACAGCCTCAGAAACAACTCTGATATTATAATCAAAGGGGCTGACAAAGGAGGTGCCGTAGTCATAATGAACAGGTCGGATTATGAACAGGAGGCTGCCAGGCAACTCTCCAACACCACATACAGGCCACTATCCTCTGATCCCACTAAGGAGTACCAAAAGAAACTACACCAGCTGCTCAAGAAACTCCCTGCTACAGCATGGGAACAAATCCACACAGACACACCCCCAAAGCCCCGACCAGGGGTATTCTATTTGCTACCCAAGATCCATAAACCTGGAAACCCTGGACGCCCCATCATCTCAGGCATCAGCACTCTTACAGCAGGATTATCTGGCTATTTGGACTCTCTCCTCATACCCTACACTACCAGCATTCCTAGCTATCTTTGAGAGACCACCGACTTCCTGAGGAAACTACAATGCATTGGTGATCTTCCTGAAAACACCATCCTGGCCACCATGGATGTAGAAGCTCTTTACACCAATATTCCACATGAGGATAGACTACAAGCTGTCAAGAACAGTATCCCTGATAAGGCATGATGAGGCACACCTGGCGGCTGAGCTTTGTGACTTTGTCCTCACCCACAACCATTTCAGATTTGGGGACAACTTATACCTACAAGTCAGTGGCACTGCTATGGGTACCTACATGTCCCCACAGTATGCCAACATTTTTATGGCTGACTTAGAACAACGCTTCCTCAGCTCTCGTCCCCTAGCGCCCCTCCTCTGCTTGTGCTACATTGATGACATCTTCATCATATGGACCCATGGGAAGGAAGCCATTGAAGAATTCCATCTTGATTTCAGTAACTTCCACCTCACCATCAACCTCAGCCTGGACCAGTCCACACAAGAGCTCCACTTCCTGGACACTACAGTGCAAATAAGTGATGGTCACATGAACACCACCCTATACCAGAAACCTACTATACTTACCTACTGCTATACTTACCTACATGCCTCCAGCTTCCATCCAGGACACTTCACACAATCCATTGTCTATAGCCAAGCCCTAAGATAAAACCGAATTTGCTCCAATCCCTCAAACAGAGACAAACACCTACAAGATCTTTATCAAGCATTCTTAAAACTACAATACCCACCTGGGGAAGTGAGGAAACAGATTGACAGAGAGACACGGGAACCCAGAAATCACCTACTATACAACAGGCCCAACAAGGAAAATAACAGAACTCGACTGACCATCACGTACAGCCCCCAGCTAAAACCTCTCCAGCACATTTTCAATGATCTACAATCTATCCTGAAAAATGATCCCTCACTCTCACAGACCTTGGAAGTCAGGCCAGTCCTCGCTTACAGACAGCCCCCAACCTGAAGCAAATACTCACCAGCAACCACACACGGCATCACAGAAACACTAACCCAGGAACCAATCCCTGTAGCAAACCTCGTTGCCTACTCTGTCTCCATATCTACTCTAGCAACACCATCAGAGGACCCAATCACATCAGCCACTCCATCAGAGGCTCATTCACCTGCACGTCTACTAATGTTATATATTCATCATGTGCCAGCAATGCCCCTCTGCCATGTACTTTGGCCAAACCGGACAGTCCCTACGTAAAAGAATAAATGGACACAAATTGGACATCAGGAATGGTAACATACAAAAACCAGTAGGAGAACGCTTCCATCTTCCTGGACATTCTATAACAGATTTAAAAATAGCTATACTTGAACAAAAAAACTTCAGAAACAGACTTCAAAGAGAAACAGCAGAACTAAAATTCATTTGCAAATTTAACACCATTAATTTGGGCCTGAATAGGGACTGGGATTGGCTGGCTCATTACAAAAGCAGCTTTGCCTCTCCTGGAATTGACACCTCCTCATCTGTTATTGGGAGTGGACCACATCCACCCTGATTGAATTGGCTCTGTCAACACTGGTTCTCCACTTCTGAGGTAGCTCCCTTCTCTTCATGTGTCAGTATAATAATGCCTGCATCTGTAATTTTCACTCCATGCATCCGATGAAGTGGGTTCTAGCCCACGAAAGATTATGCCCAAATAAATCGGTTAGTTTTTAAGGTGCCACCAGACTCCTTGTTGTTTTTATGGATATAGACTAACACGGCTACTCCCTGATACAAAGGAAAGGGTTTCTACTTACAGTATGATAGAGCTTCAAAATCCAGACCTGTAGCTAAAAGCAGCTTTTTATTCAGACAAAAAGGGGAAAGGGTACCAAAGTGAACTGCTGTGTCTAAATCGGTCTTGTATTTTAGCAGAGATATGTGAAATCAGAGGTGCATGAGTAAGCTTGTCACATGAGCTAGTCACCTAGCTCATTTTGTAATCAACTTAGCAGGTCATGTAAATGCCTGGATTCATTTTATTCTTTCAACAGTGATCTTTGTTCAGTTTGCTTATTTCCTCCAGCCACAGGTGATGAAACTTTAAGAATTAAATAGTTGACAATAACTACTCTTTTCTTTGATTTTTCAATTGTCTATGTATCATGATTGCTATAAATTGATTTGTTCTCAATTGCTTAACAAATAGCCTTTGTGATCCCATTTGGGTCTATAGATTAAGTGTTCTTAAAAAGTATTCTATAGCAGATATTTGGAATTATTATTAGAATTCCATCTGGTCATCTAAATCACATAGTATTGTTCATTGATTAGGTAATTTAATCATTACAAGATGACTAAAACAAGTTTTGTTCAATCACAAAATAAGCTTTTTCTTGGTTAAACAAAATTCAACTAATTATTGTTATTGAAGCTTATTGTTCTCAAATTATTCATTTGAACATTATTCAACCAGCTCCACAACTCCACACTCCCTAGCTTGTGGGGCTATCTAGGGTGGGGGAATCTAGCGAACAGGAGCAGCTAACGGGGAGTTTCACAAGGGAGTTTAGAGGAGGGAGTGTGAGTCAGTGGGCTAGATACACTTAAAATTCTTTAAACTTAAAGCCAAACACCCCCTGATAAAAACAAAACAGCAAAGGAACAAGCTTCAGGAGTAAAAAGATAATGCAGGCAGAAGTCCAGCAACAGAGTGGGAGCTATCCAGTTTATTGCACCCAATGCAGCATGTATGATTACCTGCCCTATGGACAGGTGGCATATGTGTGCATTTGGTGCAAGGAGCTCCTGGCCCTCAGAGGCTGTGTATGGGCTTTGGAGACCAGGGTGGCTGAACTGGAGGAGCTAAGGGAGACAGAGAGGTATATGAGACTTTCTGGGACACAGTAGAATGGTCCCACCCCCGGTCTGACAGCCTCTGTGCTGTTGAACATCTCAGGGAAGGAGAACATCCAACTGGAGCAGACGGAAACAATCCCATATTTGGAACCCTTCTTCCACATGGTGTTGTGGTATCCTTTTGCACTGAGGATACCTCTCCAGGGAAGGGAACTCCAGTTATTAGGAAGAGATGGGTAATAGTTATGAGGGATTCAATCATTAGAAACATAAATAGCTGGGTTTGCAATGACCGGGAGAACCACATGGTGACTTGCCTGCCTGGTGCGAAGGTTGCAGCTCTCTCGAGACATCTAGATAGACTTATGTGTAGTGCTGAGGAGGAGCCGGTGGTCATGGTATATGTATGTACCAATGACATAGAGAAGGATAGGAGAGATTCTGGGGGCCATATTCAGGATGCTAGGTAAGAGATTGAAGTCCAGGACCCCCGTGGTAGCATTCTCTGAAATGCTTCCAGTTCCACTTGCCGGGCCAGTTAGACAGGTAGAACTGCAGGGTCTCAATGTGTGGACGAGACGATGTGTAGTGAGGAGGGGTTTAGATTTATTAGGAACTGGGGAAACTTTTGGGAAAGGGGGAGCCTATACAGGATGGACGTGCTCCACCTAAATCAAAATGGAACCAGACTACCTGACTAGGATGGTGATAGTGACTGTGAAATGCTCAGGGAGATTAGAGAGGCTATTAAAATAAAAAAAACTCAATAATAATGGGAGATTTCAACTATCTGCATATTGACTGGGTACATGTCAACTCAGGACGGGATGCAGAGATAAGGTTTCTTGACACCTTAAATGACTGCTTCTTGGAGAAGCTAGTCCTGGAACCGACAAGAGGAGAGGCAATTCTTGATTTAGTCCTAAGTAGAGCACTGGATCTGGTCCAAGAGGTGAATATAGCTGGACCACTTGTTAATAGTGACCATAATATAATTAAATTTAACATCCCTGAGGTGTGGAAAACACCACAGCAGCCCAACACTGTAGCATTTAATTTCAGAAAGGGGAACTACACAAAAATGAGGAGGTTATTTAAACAGAAATGAAAAGGTACAGCGCCAAAAGTGAAATCCCTGCAAACTGCATGGAAACTTTTTAAGGACATTATAGAGGCTCAACTTAAATGTATACCCCAAATTAAAAAACATAGTAAGAGAACCAAAGAAGTGCTACCGTGGCTAAACAACCACGTAAAAGAAGCAGTGAGAGGCAAAAAGGCATCTTTAAAAAGTGGAAGTTGAATCCTAGTGAGGAAAATAGAAAGGAGCGTAAACTCTGGCAAATGAAGTGTAAAAATATAATTAGGAAGACCAAAAAAGAATTTGAAGAACAGCTAGCCAAAGACTCAAAAAGTAATAGCAATTTTTTTAAGTACATCAGAAGCAGAAAGCCTGCTAAACAACTAGTGGGGCCACTGGACGATCAAGATGTTGAAGGAGCATTCAAGGACAATAAGGCCATTGCGGAGAAATTAAATGCATTCTTTGCATCAGTCTTCACGGCTGGAAGATGTGAGGGAGATTCCCAAACCTGAGCCATTCTTTTTAGGAGCCAAATCTGAAGAACAGTCCCAGATTGTGGTGTCATTAGAGGAGGTTTTGGAAGAAATTAATAAACTAAACAGTAATAAGTCACCAGGACCAGATGGTATTCACCCATGAGTTCTGAAGGAACTCAGATGTGCAACTGAAGAACTCTAACTGTAGTCTGTAACCTATCATTTAAATCAGCTTCTGTACCAAATGACTGGAGGATAGCTAATGTGACGCCAGTTTTTAAAAAGGGCTCCAGAAGTGATCCCAGCAATTACAGACTGGCAAGTCTGACTTCAGTACCGAGCAAACTGGTTGAAACAATAGTAAAGAACAAAATTGTCAGACACATAGATGAACATAATTTGTTGGGGAAGAGTCAACATGGCTTTTGTAAAGGGTAATCATGTCTCACCAATCTACTAGAATTCTTTGAGGGGGGTCAAAAAGCAGTTGGACAAGGGGGATCCAGTGGATCCAGATTTTCAGAAGGCCTTTGAAAAGATCCCTCACCAAAGGCTCTTAAGCAAAGTAAGCTGTCATGGGATAAGAGGAAAAGTCCTCTCATGGATTGGTAAATGGTTAAAAGATAGGAAACAAAGGGTAGGAATAAATGGTCCGTTTTCAGACTGGAGAGAGATAAACAGTGGTGTCTCCCGGGGTATGTATTGGGACCAGTCCTATTCAATATATTCACACATGATCTGGAAAAAGGGGTAAACAGTGAGATGGCAAAATTTGCAGATAATACAAAATTGCTAAAGATAGTAACGTCCTAGGCAGACTACAAAAATCTACAAAAGGATGTCTCAGAACTGGGTGACTGGGCAACAAAATGGCAGATGAAATTGAATGTTGATAAATGAAAAGTAGTGCACATTGGAAAACATAATCTCAACTATACATATAAAATGATGGGGTCTAAACTGGCTGTTATCATTCAAGAAAGAGACCTTGGAGTCACTGTGGATAGTTCCCTGAAAACATCCACTCAATGTGCAGCAGCAGTCAAAAAAGCGAACAGAATGTTGGGAATCATTAAGAAAAGGATAGATAATAAGTTTGACACTATTGTTCTTTTCACTGTTATTTATCACCTTAATATCATTTAGGTGTTTGCAAATTGATTGCTTTGTTGTTTGCTCCATTATCTTTCCAAGTAATGAAGTTACCCAGGTTGCCTTTATATCTCTTTTTATAGATTGGCACTATATTTGCCCTTTGCCAGTCCTCTGGAATCTCTCCTGTCTTCCATGACTTTTCAGAGAGAATCACTTATGGCTCAGATATCTCCTCAGTCAGCTCCTTGAGTATTCTAGGATGCATTTCATCAGGCCCTAGTGACTTGAAGACACCTAACTTGTCTAAGTAATTTTTAACTTGTTCTTTCCCTATTTTAGTCTCTGTTCCTAGCACATTTTCACTGGCATTCACTATGTTAGATGTCCAATGGCTACTAAATTTTGGTGAAAACTAAAAAAAAAGTCATTTAGCACTTCTGCCATTTTCACATTTTTTGTTATTGTCTTTTCCCTCTCAGTGAGTAATGGTCCTACTCTGTCCTTGGTCGTCTTCTTGCTTCTAATGTATTTGTAAAATGTTTTCTTGTTTCCCTTTATGTCTCTAGCTAGATTAATCTCGTTTTGTGCCTTGGCATTTCTAATTTTGTCCCTACATATTTGTGTTATTTGTTTATATTCATCCTTTGTAATTTGACTTAGTTTCCAATTTTTGTAGGACTCTTTTTTAAGTTCCAGATCATTGAAGATCTCGTGGTTAAGTCAGGGTGATCTCTTGTCATACTTCCTAGCTTTCCTGCACAGTGGGATAGTTTACTCTAGTGCCCTTACTAATGTCTCTTTGAAAAACTGCCAACTCTTTTGAACTGTTTTTCCCCTTAGACTTCCTGTGGGATCATACCTACTAACTCCCTGTGTTGATTCTGTCTCCAGTTTCCATTTGAATGCTATATAAGTCTTGTTTCCTGTAATTCACTATATATTTTTAATACAGTATGGACTTCACCATGTGAGAGACACACTTTCCTGTTGTGCCCGATTAGTGGATACAAGTGTATCTTGGGGCACAGACAAACACTAGGAATAGATATATACAGTGCATTTAGAATCATAGAATATCAGGGTTGGAAAGGACCTCAGAAGGTCATCTAGTCCAACCCCCTGCTCAAAGCAGGACCAATCCCCAACTAAATCATCCCAGCCAGGGCTTTATCAAGCCTGACCTTAAAAACTTCTAAGGAAGGAGATTCCACAACCTCCCTAGATAACACATTCCAGTGTTTCACCACCCTCCTAGTGAAAAAGTTTTTCCTAATATCCAACCTAAACCTCCCCAACTGCAATTTGAGACCATTACTCCTTGTTCCGTCATCTGCTACCACTGAGAACAGTCTAGATCCATCCTCTTTGGAACCCCCTTTCAGGTAGTTGAAAGCAGCTATCAAATCCCCCCTTGTTCTTCTCTTCCGCAGACTGAACAATCCCAGTTCCCTCAGCCTCTCCTCATAAGTCATGTGTTCCAGTCCCCTAATCATTTTTGTTGCCCTCCGCTGGAAGTTTTGAAATTTTTTCACATCCTTCTTGTAGTGTGGGCCCAAAACTGGACACAGTTTCTGAATATACTTACAGAGGATCAAGCCCATAATGTCTGATTCTGATCCTATAATGAACACATTTTTGTATATTCTTGTTTTAGGGTAATGGTTTATTTAGCTTTGTGTTATAGCAACCAGGCAAGGTACTAACAAACTTCAACAGGACTTTATTTTTAAAGTGGAAACCTCTTTACCAAGCTGTTGCTGCATCCTTGGTAGCTCTCACTCCACCTCCTCAACTTCCCCTCCCCCTCCTTCCTGTTCCTGTCCTTTCAGACTCCCAACAGCCAGTGCTCCCAGTTCTAATAATTACAAGCAGCATCTAAACACCACATTCCCTCCTCACTTAAGAAACACTCCCAATTAAAATAAACATTGTTGTTCTAACCACAGGAACAAATATGAAACAAGACACTATACTGTTGGCAGAAATATTACACTGAAAACACTGTAGAACATTTCCTCTCAGCAGTACTTAGTGTTCTTGAAGCAAATGCAATAGTCCTCTCTGTGTTGTCCTCATGAAGTTGTGTGAGGACAGCCCCACGTCCATAATCAGAAGCATCAGTAGTTGCAATTGTGGGCAGTGAAGGAGTGAATAGTACAAGTACTGGACTATGTACAATCAAGTCTTTCACAGTTTCGAAACTAGCTTGTGCATCTGTTGTCCACACTAAGGTTGAACTTCTCTGTAGTAATTCTTGTAAAGGTTCAATGACAGAAGCATAATTGGGAATGAATTTTGCATACCAGGAGATAAGACCCAAGAAGGAACGTTAGGTTTGCAAATCTGTTGGAGGAGAAGCATTTGAAATTGCCAGGATATGATTTGGATAAGGTTTTAGTCCAGCCTGTGAAATTGTATGCCCCAGAAAGGAGAGTTCAGTTTGTCTAGATTTGCATTTGGACCTATTGAGCTTGAGGCCTGCTTTGCTGATGCAGTTTAGTACAGACCGCAGGTTATTGTCATGCTCCTCAGAAGTATTTCCAACACTATAATATCATCCAGATAGCACTGAACTCCATGTTGATTCTTCAGAATAAATGACATGATTGTTTGGAAGGCACTTGGGGCAGATGCGAGAAAATATGGAACACATTTAAAATGAAATAGTCCCTCATGTGTAATGAATGCTGTGAGGTCTCTGCTATCTTCATGCAACATAACCTGGTAGTATGCGGTCTGCAAATCAAGAGTAGAAAACATCTTTGCTCCATGGAGTTCTGCAAATACTTCTTCTATGTGGGGAAGAGGATGGCTGTCAATCACAATAGCTTTATTTGGTTCTCTTAAGTCCACACAAAGGCAAATGCCTCCACCCTTCTTCTGTGTCACTACTATAGGTTAAACCCATTCTGAGGAGTCAACCTCTTCAATAATGTCCTTTTGAACAAGTTTTCTAAGTTCCTCTGAAACAGCTTCCCTGACTGAAAATGGTAAGCGCCTTAACTTCTGTTGTACAGGCATCACATTATTCTGCATTTTAACGTTATGCAGAAACCCATAAGTACAGCCGAGTTTCTCCTTAATGTAGTGTTGGGTCCCAGCTGAAACTGGTGTGTGTACCGCAAAAGTGCTTTGCTGTGGAAGATCAATTCGTCCATTAACTACCCTGAGATTTAAAGCAGCCAATAAATCTCTGCAAAGGATAGGAATATCTTTGTGGACAATGTAGATCTCTGCAGTTACACAGCAATCACCAAAAGTAACTATTGCTGGCAGGCAGCCATGTACTGGAATATGGTTTTTCAAATAGCACATTGTGGTGTTTAGATGTTGCTTGTAATTATTAGAATTGGGAGCACTGGCTGTTGGGAGTCTGAAAGGACAGGAAACAGGAAGGAGGGGGAGGAGTTGAAGAGGCTGAGGGAGAGCTACTGAGGGTGCAGCAGCAGCTTGGAAAAGAGGTTTCCACTTTAAAAAATAAAGTCCTGTTGAAGTTTGTTAGTACCTTGCCTGGCTACTACAATACACACCAAGTGAAGTTTGGGTTCAGTAAGAGGCACATCTTTAAAGTAAAGCAAATAGATGGAATCAGGTAGTATAGATACTGCTGAGCCAGTATCCAACATTAGCTGAATAGAGTGTGATTTACCTGAGGGTATGGCGGAAACATTTACAGCGGTCTTTATTTGTTCTGGAATATGTGCAGTAGTGATTTTGTCCACACCCAGCACAGTAACATCTGGTATTGTAACTGCATGCACCTGTTGATTGAACACAGCTGCTGCAACATACTTTAGCAAAATGCCCAATCTTTTTGCAATGATTGCACTGAGCTACTTTTGCCAGACATCCTGTGTAGCTTGCAAGGCGTTGTGGGGATCCACAGCGAAAGCATGCTTTTACTGTATTTTGAATTTGCTGATTCGGTGGTTTTCCATTAGTTTTCCTCTTGTAATCGTTTGTCTGCAGCGATAGTGAACTTTTCTGCAAAGGAGTCACAGCCTGGACTGTGCCTCCTGTATTCATACTCATTATTTTGGCTTCAGCTGTAGCTGAAGCTGCAGCTGTAGCTGACTCAATCTGAGTAGCAATGTTTATTGCTTTTTCTAGTGTAAGTTGTGGTTCTACAAGTAAGCGTTCTCTTACACGAAGCATGGTTGTTTTCTCAATGAGGTGGTCTCTAATATCTCATCTGCCATATTCCCAAAGTCACAAGTTACAATCAGACTCCTTAGGGAAGCAATATACTGCATTATAGTCTCCCCTGTTTTCTGCTCACGCTGGCGAAATCTGTAGTGATTAGCTACTACATTCACTTTTGGCACAAAAAAGTTCTTTAATGCAGTGAGTGCAGTCTCATATTTATCATCTACAAGGGGAAAAGTGTAAATATACGCTGCCCTTCTGCTCCAAGGCAGTGGATTGGCAGAGCACGCTTTCTTATTTCAAAAATCTCTGTAGCAGTGATTGTAAGCAGATAAGTCTCAAACATATGGATCCAGGCAGTAAAAGCAATTGGAGGCTCACCTGGGCTTTGCAGAAACAGTGCAGGTGGGTTCAGAGGGAGAAAATCCATCCTTGTCGCCAAAATGTTGTAGCAAACAGGCAAAAGGTACTAACAAACTCCAACAGGACTTTATTTTTAACGTGGAAACCTCTTTACCAAGCTACTGCTGCACCCTAGGTAGATCTCACTCCACCTCCTCAACTTTCCCCCCTCTCCTTCCTGTTTCCTGTCCTTTCAGACTCCCAACAGCCAGTACTTCCAGTTCTAATAATTACAAGCAGCATCTAAACACCAGACCTTGTTATTCAACTGCTTATAAACTTAATCAGCTGCATCTGTTTAAGTTGACTCTGAACACATTCCTTCTAATCCAGAAAGAAATAAAAATTGAAAATCATAAGATGACATGGACATAGTATAAAGTAAGTTTGGTTGAGTTAAGGAAGACTTAAGAATTATACACTTTTTCTATAGCTTTTCAGAAGCCATTTTCTGCAGAATCGAAAGTGATACCCCTCAAAGTATCTTCCCGATAAAAGAAATGGACAAATGAATCAATGTGATGTAGAACTGCTAAGTTTCTGTGAACTGTGCGACATTTAAAAAACTGAAGGTAAGAATGACCATTCAGGATCAGACCATAGTCTATCTAGCCCAGTCTGTCTTCCAACAATAGCTACTTCCAGATGTTTCAGGACAGAACAGGGCAATTAGCGAGTGACCCATCCCCTGTTGTCCACTCCAGCTTCTGGCTAATAGCCATTGATGGACCAATCCTCCATTAACTTACCTAATTCTTTTTTGAACCAAATTATAGTTTTGGTTTTCACAACATCCACTGGCATCACGTTCTACAGTTTGACTGCACATTGTGTGAAGAAATACTTCCTTTTGTTTGTTTTAAACCTGCTGCCTTTTATTTTCAGTGTGTGACCCCTGGTTATTGTGTTATCTGAAGGAATAAATAACACTTCCTTATTCTCATTTTCTCCACACGATTTGTGATTTTAGAGACCTCTATCATATCCCCCACTTAATTATCTCTAAGCTGAACAGACCCAGTCCTTTTCATCTCTCTTAATATGGAAGCTGTTCCATACTGCAATGCTGTCTGTAGTGGCTCATGATTGTGAGTGCCAATCTCAGGGCAGACTGTGAAAAACAGGGCAGATACCCCAAACTGGTGGTATGTTCTACAATTAGATTTCAGCAACCCTAACAAATATGAACTCCTGGATCACTGTGCTAGTCTTTACCATGGAGTCACAGACAGTCCCTTTGGGCTCTCCAGTCTATCTTACCACTCAAGCGAGCTGGACTTAGTGATAAATGGTCACTTACACACACAAAAAAAATCACAAATTATTCAGGTTGCTTCCAAACCCAAGAGATAAATCACTTATCCCAGATTATTTGGTACCCTAGATCTGACATCAAAGACAACACCTGTAGTCAATCCTGTAATATGCTATCTAAAGGTTTATTAACTAGGAAAAATAAATGAGTTATTTACAGGTTAAAGCAAGCAAACCTATACACACAAATAAGTTACCATCTGTGGTTCCTAAAGGTGACAGATGTCATACTCTATCTGTTCAAAATGTCTTTCAGGACAGTCCCATGTTGACCCTGAGGATCTCTCCTTTAGTTTAGTTTCTCTGGCACTGTGAGAGTTCAAAAACAAAGAGATGAAAAATTTTCTTGAGACCCTGTTAACTTTTACATTTTGCCTTCCATGTCACATAGCATTTCCAAGGAGGTGATAGGGCCATTTACCAGTCCTCGGTATTGTGATATTCCTTAGTGGCCCATTTGATCTTGTGCCTGATTTCACAACTTCAGAGCAAACATTTTCAAAGTTATAAATCAAAACTTACCTATTTGCTTATAGCATGGAATGCAGACATTACCAGTGAGATTAATGCATGCAGCAATTTAAAAGCATTTCATAGAGTCTAAACCAGAGGTCTTCAATCTGTGGGCACGCCCCCTAGGAGGATGCAGAGTAATGTTCTGGGCAGTGTGGCTGGGGCCGGACTAGCCCCCACAGGGGCAGGGAGGGACCACTGCCCAGCTCTGCTCCTGGTCCCGGCTGCCGGCCCCGTGCCTGGGGTCCCAGTTGCCAGCTGCTGCTGCCGGCCCCACACCTGGGGTGCCAGCTGCCAGCTCTGTGTCTGGGTTGCCAGCTGTCCGCCCTGCGCCTGGGGACCCTGCTACCCAGCCCACACCCGGGGTCCTGGCTGTTCACTCCCAACTCCGTATGGAGGAGTTCAAGTTAACAACTGGGCTAAACACTAAATGCATTTTTATAAGACTATACCTATTTTGAACAAAACTAACATACAGATAAGCTGGTTTGGTTTCCAACTATGAGTTTGTCAGTTCTTAGCTAACAGCTATGGCCTTGGTGAGAGCTAGCACTTGATTTACCTGCGTCTCACATACCCTTAATCATTTTTATTGCCTTTCTCTCTACCTTTTCCAATTCTAATATATCTTTTTGGGAAGGGGCAACCAGAACTGCATACAGTATTCAAGGTTTCAGAGTAGCAGCCACGTTAGTCTGTATTCACAAAAAGAAAAGGAGTACTTGTGGCACCTTAGAGACTAACAAATTTTATTTGAGCATAAGCTTCATTTCATTTTAGCTTACATGTAATTACTGCATAGAGTGTGAATACACCAAGGGGCTTTTTACAAGCTTTTTGGGATGAATTTGTTTGGAAATTGTATTTCAGGTTACGGTACTTTCTGTCCTATTATAACTGCTCAGAGCCATTTTGCACAGATCAAAGATCACCCTCTTGCTTTAACCAATATAATTGCCTCCACTCCTAATTCCATGTTCATGTTTTCCTCCTCTTCACAACTATAATCTTCATATAAACACACTTTACTTCTTTTAAACCTGCTCTAGTTACAAAGTTTGAGTAGCAGGAGAGGAAGCTCTGAAGATGGTTTTTAATGTTTCCGCACAAATAGATATTATCAAACAAAAATGACGAGTCCCCTCCATTCCCCCATCTTCCTTCATACATACATTTCCTTCTCCAGTGGAAAAATGGAAAAGGGATCACCCCCAAAAAAACCAAAACATTTTTGGTGAAACATATTTGGTACCAAAAAATGAACATTTTTGCTAAAAAAAACCACTGTTTTTGATCAAAGATGAATGGACATTTTTTGGCCATTATGTTTTTTATTTCTCTCCCTGTTGGCCCAGTGCTGCAAACACTTGTGCAGATGACCAAGGACACTCACGGGTGTTTGGAGAATAGAACTGTATGCATGGAGTATCCTCACTTGACCCGTGTGTCAAGCAAGCTCCCTTTCCTCCTTCAAGTATGTACTTATAGGCACAACTTTCTCTGATTAGCTGTGCAATTCCATTCTCCCTTTTGTTCTATCTAACCCTGTAGCGGGGGGTCGTATTGGAAAACCTGGGAGGTGGGCGGGCGCAAGCCCATCCACTGCTAAAGGCCCCTCTCCCAGCCTAGCGGGAGGGACCACTGGACCCAGGGACCAACTGATTGTGGGGGACAACTAATAAAAATCAGGGATCGGAGTGAAGGTCAGAGGTTCAAAATGAGGATACCGGATGGGGACACCGAGCAGAGAACCCCAGACAGTACCCACTGCTCCTCAAAGCTGTCGAGGGAGCCAGCGGACGCTGCCCAGTGGAACTCTGCCCAGATGCGTGAAACTAAGGAGGAACGTAAATAGGCCCCGCAGTCGCAGAGTGCCCCCTCGTCCAACAACCTCCTCCTGGTATTATAGATGGAGACTTTGGCCAGAGCCAGGAGGAGGTTGACGAGGAGGTCTTGCAACTTCGTGGGGTCACGGATAGGGTGTGCAAAGAGAAACAAGTGTGGGGAGAAGTGCAGCCAGAACCTCAACAAAAGGTTCTGGAGGAGCCGGAATAGGGGCTGCAATCTGGCACATTCGAACTTGCCCATGCTCATGGCTCCATGAAGGAGCCGCCAACTAATGTCCCCAGCAGGCCGTGGGACCATGGTGGAGTAAAGGCTGGCCCACTGGGGCTCCTCACCCTCTTCAGGTGGAAGATAGTCCCACCATTTGGTGTCGGGGTGGAACACGAGGCTGAGGAAATGCAACGTATGGAGCACAAGCTTGTACAGATGGTTTCTGGGCGTGGTTTGAAACCGGACTGGCTGCAGCGTATGCAGCTGGCTCGGTGCGTGGGAGCGGGGAGGCCAGGGGGGCTCATGGAACAGGGGCCCAAGAAAAACGTCCAGAGGGCCAGGGGTGAGGGGTGCGCAGGGAACGCCCTCTCGCAGCGCTTGCCACAGGAAAACGAGAGAATCGGGTGACAAGGCAGCCTTCACCTCCTGAAGTACGCGCCTATGGGTCGGAAGGGTGGAAAGCCCCATGCGTCGTCCGAGCGCGCGGGGCTCCACCCAATCCCCCCTGTCGTAGTCCAGGAGGTCTCCGACTCTTGTGGTTTCTGCCAGGACCAACCTCCGACACAACGAGGGAGGCTCTGCCACCTGCACACGGAGATCGAGGTTGTGTAGCAGGGCTCCGCAGGGGGGAGCCCAAGGGTAGGCAGAAGCAGCAGGTCCAGACCCTCCTTGCTGATGATGAGTGGCAATTATACTGCAGTCCACCCCAGGGAGCGGGGGCTAGATGGTGACTGGCAGTAGCCAAAAACTGGAGCAAGGTGGGGATAGAGGGTGGGAGTTCCCTGGGGGGGGATGACCCAGATCTGTCGGGGGTACTGCCAGGGGGCAGCACCCCAGCGTGAAAGGGGCCCTGGGGTCGGGGAGGGACTTGGGGCCCAGCGGCAAGTGGGACATCGGCCTGTAGAGGGCGCTCTGGAGGCTGGAAATGCTAATTCCCTGGATGACCAGCAGGAGGCGCCACAGGGGTGAATCGCTGCCACGCTACAAACCCTTATGTCTGTCAAATTAGAAAATGCTTTTGAGCAAGAACTTTGATTTCCTATATGGCCGTAAGTCACTATGCAAACTGAAGGTGTTTTATTTGTTTTTAAAGTATAGTAATAGCCATACCAAACCAACAAATGTTAGAATATTTTCAGCTACTCATGAGCTACTCATTCCTTGATTTTTTTATTAGCTACAGCTGAGTATCTGTACACATGATACATAAGTTTGTGCATATGTTTTCTAGCATTTTTTATGCAACATAAAAAGGTCTCGGGTATTATTTTTCAGCTTTGTTTTACATAAGAAAAATCAGGTCTCCACATACTGGGTTTTGTCTACACAAGACTTCTTTAGCCAAAATGTTCCCCATCATTGCTACCCATGGCTCAGCTTTCCTAATGGTATCAATGATGGGAGTGTTAGTATCATCAAGGCTTTGGCCGTTGTAGGCATTTCAACAACTGTGCTATGTACTCTGAGCAGATTTAGATGACATGGTGGTTAAAATGCCAATAGCTTCTTGGTGTGCAGAGTAGAGTAGTCCTTCCACCATTGTTACCATCAATTAATGCCTACCTTTAGCCACTCAAATTTGAAAAAGCGGGCCATCTACACAGCTGGGTACCTGAGCTTGCAATGGAACTGGCATATGTGGATCCTAACACCTCAGCAGAAGTCACTGAAGACCTCTATGAGAGTGTAAAGTCCAGTGTTTGTGGAACTATTTGCAGAATCAGGCCTACAACTGAGGTTGTCAGTGTCTCATTAAAAGTTTATCAGCCAGATAATCAGCTGGCATAAAGTGGCATTGACATCACTGGATCTACACCAGTTTATGTCAGCTGAAGATAATCTAGCCCTCTAGTTCAGTGTTGTATACCTTGACATTTAAGTTTAGTTTTTCCTAACAATGGCTCAAATTAAACTAGGAAATGAAAAATGTGCTTAATTGGTGTAAGGCACAAGCATATTTGCATTTCTCATAGAAATATAGTAATGCTGGTCTAGAATACTGTGTCAAGATACTATTGTAGTAGTTTCAACATTATCACCAATAAATATCAGTGTAAATTTAAAAGCAAAAATATCACAATTCTAGTTCTGGGTATCTGTCCATCAGTCACTAATCTATCTACTTCCCAGAGGGAAAGTCAGGGAGTATGGAAATCTGCTTCCAAACACTTCTAGTATTTGAACTGGCAGTAGTTCCCTCCAAGCATTTATGCCAATTATGGGGCTTTACATTTTTTTCAGCAGCTCATGTTTTACTCTTTGCTTTTGCCAGTTGTGACAGCTTGTTCACCTCCCCTGCACCTAACACTGGCTTTAGTTACAGGAAAGGCAGGAAACTTGTCAATACTGGTGTGAAGAAGAGACAAGAAAACCTGGCAGCAGAAATTGGAACAGTGCTTCCTGACTTTTGTGTTCCGTGTTATCATTTAGCCCGCACCGCAGAACCATTAGAATCAGTAGAGAACAGAACTGTAACACATATAATTAGAAGCATACATTGTTAGAAATGCCCATATATCCTACATATCCATGATTAACACCAAGTTTCCCACAGGTAAAATTACCTAGTTTACCAGATATCCCAAAGAAAACAAGTCAAGTGGTAGAATTGACTTTGGATTGATCAAAACTTCGGACAGCAGAATCATCCATAAGGTAATCTGTAAACAACTGCCTACAACATTGTTATTACAGGGGACTATAGTGTCACTAGACTATTTTCATTATTTTTGTGCAAAATTGAAGCTTCCTACTTGTATTAAATCATGAGTTTTTCCATTGCAATATGTAACCCATGGGCCTACATCATGACATCAGTAATTAAGGAGAACACCCCGTCACTGTCACCCATCCTCCCTCTGGCCTTCTCCTAGGCATGACCTTAGGAACCAGCTAGTTGAAACTTTTTAAATATAGAACTCCCCCTATATATACCTTTCTTTTAAAGAAATAGGAAGGATCTTGTGTCCACATTAACATGCTGAAATGAAATGTATGTTTTTTATCAATGGTATATGTAAACAGGTATTCACAGAAAAATGATGTTGTCCCATTACAGGAATTTGCAAATATAACAAATGACTCAGGCATATTATGTGCAGTATGAGAATGTGTATTGGTAATGTCTAAATCCAATAAAATACGATGTTTGATTAATAGATCTTAAGTGCTCAAACTGTCTAAGTTAATCAACACATAAAAGTAGATTATAGAATTAAAATTGACAGCTATTAAGACCTTTAAGGGACCTAAAGATCTACAAGAGGATGTATACCCCCCTATTTTAGCAATGCCTTACCAACTCTGTCAACTTATTGAAGTTAACACGAACAAGTGGTCAAGACTGCTGATTCCTGGAAAATTTTGATTATAGAGAATATTTCTCTAAAGGTACCATATTAACCTATAATATAACATCTATTTTTGTACTATACCATAGCTAAAGAAATGTTTTATTTTATCATCATTGTAAAATGTTATGGGAATACAGCAAAAATGTAAAAGCTTACTATGCTGGCATGAAAGTTCAGATAAATGAATGGCATTCTTTTTAAATTGCCACTGCTAATGAAACCAAGTTCAGTTATTGCCACCATAGTTACTGTGTAATATTTACACAATTATGTAAGAAATTTCTTGTATTACAGAAAGCAAGTTAGTTATATTTTACATGGAATTGTAATGTCAGGTAGATTGTAAATTTAATTTTTTTAAAAAAAGATATGGTCTATTTAGTTCATTTGTTACAGAGGCAGGGATTAGAGGATCTTGCAAATACTAACAAGCATAGCGCTTATCACTGTGAGTCGACCCATGTGACTATTCACAGCAGTAAACACTACACTCAATACTGTTTGCAGGATTAGCCTTATATTAGATTGGAGCATTTTATGTAGACATTGTTTCTGAACATTTTGCATGTTTGTTGTATCAGAAAGTCTTAGTTCCTCAAATCAATAAAGTTAATTAATCACAAAAGAGAGTCATTTTTTTTCTAAAGAGAATTGAAGTATATTGGATATTTGTATGGTTTTCGTGTAAAATACACAAAGTACTCTAAAATTCACATTGCTTAAGGATTCAGGTTTCTTTTCAAAACAATTTTTCCTCTAGAACCACCCTGAATGTGTGCAGTTTTTTTACAATTTTCACAAGAAAAATCATTTCTGCAGGACTACAAATGTCTGAAAATCCAAAGGTAACAAAGAAAAATGTACAGTGATTTATTGATCTCATATTAAAGAAGAACTTCAGGTGTAGTTCAGCTCTGTCTTTTTACTCTGTTTTATTACTCCTTGATAATAGTCTGGGTGTATGTTAAGCGCTTCCTCTACAAAGAAGGTTAGGTGAAGATGTGGCAGGTTATTTAATATACATAATGAAGAATAACCACTAGTATTAAAACATTTTTCAAAAGAAGATAAAACCCAAAGTATAAACCTTGAGACCATGTGAAAACTCCCATTGATTTTAAAGTAAATTTTACATACAGTCCTGGCCAGAGAATTAGTAGGTGGCAAACATGAATTTCAGTTCTATAATTCCATCAGGGGATGGCAACATTATAAACACCTCAGCTGTCCAGTCAATTGTTGTCCTGAAGCTCAAATGTTTATTATTGTATCAGGGGTTTACCTGCTCCAACATTGTGACACAACTGCAGTCTCAGTTTTCTCTCAATGATGCTTTTCCTCAGTGATTTGGCAATCCTGCAAGGTCACTACAAGTCCTTCCCTTCTGGAACAAGCCAAAATGAGTACAGACAAGAACAGGCTTTTCACCCAGTTCCACACCACTTTTCTAGGGGGTACCGTAGGGCTGCCCATGCCCTTCATCTACTCAGGGTACCAATCCTGTCATTCTAAATTGTGGATAGCAGAATGCCCTGGACCCAAGGCTGCCATGTCCCATTTCCTACACTTCCTGTTGCTGGTCAAGTTTTCTTCTCTGGCTGTACAGTACATAAACCCCCTCCAGCGTCCTTCTGGACCCCATCATTTAACTTCTCCCAGATCATTCACCAGCTCTCTCTCTCTCTCTCTCTCAGAAGAGCAGTTTCCACCAGGTCTTCCACAGACCATGGTTCCTGGAGAACTTTACAGTACTGCTTTTGCATATCCCACTACTGAAAACAGGCTATTTATATTTCCCAGAAGGCCCGGCTTTCAGTCACATGGTCAGAAGTGTGTGGCAGGCAACCAAGCATAGGTCAAATTTGGGAGTTGAGGCCCAGCTCAGCCATGGCAGTTATCATTATTAGAAATATGACTAATTGACAGTTAATGTATTAATACAGCTAGTCTTACCTCTTTTACTATTTGTGGACTGCCCCCCAGATAGATCACTGTTTTCTCCAATTTGTTATTCAAAATTAAAATTACTTCCTGAATAACTTCAGTGAATATTTTGTGGTGTACATTTCATTTACAAGCAGTTCATTAAGTATTCAAAATCAGCTTGTGGTCATGAATACAGGTCCCCTGGTCCCCTTTGAATGAGCATAACGCGAAATTAGCTTCCTGCCGTGTTTATGGATCATTACAAGTATAAAATTATTCTCTTTCTATAGATAGTCTGCAACAGTCACTTAAAATTAATTGTTTTGGCAAACAAATATTCTTACCAGTAAACTCATTTGATAGCATATGTATGGCAAACATTACGAAAGGGGTGTGGACACAGTCAAACTCAGTATGGTTCAAACTTCAAATGAATAGAGACAGAAAATGTTCTACAGTGTCTGTCCAGATTTAGTCTTTATTTTAGCTTGTATACCTTGTTTCCTTTTTAATCCAGCATTAGTGTTTGACTTGCTGAACTCCTACTGTGTGAATTCCATAGGTTCAATACACACTGGCTGAAGAAAAATTTCCTTTGTTTTAGGATTATCTGCCATGATCTTTGAGTGTCCTCTTATTTTTGTATCATGAAACAGTATCAAAAGGTGATGAAACATATTTTTAAAATGTACAATCTTAGGGTATGTCTACACTACGAAATTAGGTTGATTTTATAGAAGTCGATTTTTAGAAACCGATTTTATACAGTTGATTGTGTATGTCCACACTAAGTGCATTAAGTCAGTGGAGGAGTCCTCACTACCATGGCTAGCACTGACTTACAGAGCGGTGCACTGTGGGTAGCTATCCTACAGTTCCTGCAGTCTCCACTGCCCACTGGAATTCTGGGTGAAGCTTCCAATGCCTGATGGGGCAAAAACATTGTCGCGGGTGGTTTTGGGTGCATATCGTCAGGACCTCCTCCCTCCCTCCCTCCCTCTGTGAAAGCAACGGCAGACAATCATTTCACACCTCTTTTCCTGGGTTACCCTTGCAGATGCCATACCACGGCAAGCATGGAGCTCGCTCAGCTCACCGTCACCGTACGTCTCCTGGGTGCTGCTGGCAGACGCGGTACTGCATTGCTACACAGCAGCAGTTTCTTGCCTTCATGGCAGATGGTGCAGTAGGATTGATAGCTGTCGTACGTCTCCTGGGTGCTCCTGGCAGACCTCAGTGGGGTCGATCAGGGGCACCTGGACAGACATGGCTATTCTCCTCTTAGAGCACCAAATGGGAGCCAGGACTCCAGGTCATTCTTTTCTTTAAGTTTCATCTCATGGAGATTTAGTCCTGAATATCATGCGAGCTGGAGGCTTCTGCCTCAGGCTGCTCTCCCAGCCGGCAGCACTGCGTGGTTGCACCTACCCCAGCCTACCCCTTGCTCCCATGGCTCTTGAAGCCTGGACAGTAGTAAGGAGCAGTTCAATTATAGGCTGAACAAGTGTGGAATGGTGGTAGAATGTGCCTTTGGATGTTTAAAAGTGAGCTGGCGCTGTTTGCTGACTAGGTCAGACCTCAGCGCAACCAACATTCGCATTGCTATTGCTGCTTGCTGTGTGTTCCATAATATCTGTGAGAGTAAGGGGGAGATGTTTATGGGGGGTGGGAGGTTGAGGCAAATCACCTGGCCTCCAATTTTGAGCAGCCAGATACCAGGGCGATTAGAAGAGCACAGCAAGGCGTGCTGCGCATCAGAGAGGCTTTGAAAACCAGTTTCATGACTGGCCAGGCTTTGGTGTGACAGTTGTGTGTGTTCCTCCTTAATGCAAACCCACCCCCTTTGTTGATTTTAATTCACTGTAAGCCAACCACCCTCCCCCTTTCGAAATAAAGTAACTATTGTTTTGAAACCATGCATTCTTTCTTTATTAATTAAAAAAAAAGAGATAACGGACAAGGTAGCCTGGGTGGGGTGGGGAAGGAGGGAAGGACAAGGCCACATTGCTTATTGTAGCCACACTAAAAATCAAACTGTTTGAATGACAGTTTATGTTGCTTGGGTCATCCTTTGGAGTGGAGTGGCTGGGTGTCTGGAGCCTTCCCTCCCTTTCCCCCGCGTTCTTGGGCATCTGGGTGAGGAGGCTATGGAACATGGGGAGGAGGGGAGGTGGTTATACAGTGGATGCAGCGGGGGTCTGTGCTCTTGTTGGCTTTCCTGCAGCTCCAACAGACGCTTCATCATGTCCGTTTGCTCCCCCATTAGCCTCAGCGTTGCATCCTGCCTCCGCTCTTCGCACTCACTTAATTCTTTCCAGGCCTATGCCACTGAATGCCTCCATGCATTAAGCTGTGCCCTATCAGTGCGGAAGGACTGCATGAGCTCGGAAAACATGTCATCGCAAGTGCGGTTTTTTCGCCTTCTAATCTGCGATAACCTCAGGGATGGAGATGATAGGGGGAGCGTAGAAACATTTTGCGCTCTACGATTCTGGGGGGACTGCATGGTCACCTGTGCTGCTGAGTTTGCCACACTGACCAAACATGAAATGAAATTTAAAAGTTCCCGGGGCTTTTCCTGTGTACCTGGCTAATGCATCGGAGTTCAAAGTGCTGTCCAGAGCGGTCACAATGGAGCACTCTGGGATAGTTCCTGGAGGCCAATACTGTCAATTTGCATCCTCACTACCCCAAATTCAACCCAGCAAGGTTGATTTTAGCACTACTTCCCTCATAAGGAAATACAGAAGTATAGTATAGAAGTCAATTTTAGGAGCCCTTTACGTCGACAGAATGGGGTTGGTTGTGTGGATGCAGTCATTTTTAAATCGACCTAACACGGCTAAATTCGACCTAACCACGTAGTATAGACCAGGCTTTAGATAACCTCTTAGGGCATGGTACTGAGTCTCAGGAAACCTATGTTTTGTTCCCAACTCTACCAGTGCCCTCCTGTGTCATTTTGGGCAAGTCACTTCCCCATAGTTTTCCATTGAACTATCTACATACATTTTCAAATGCTTTACGTCATGTGAGAAATATCAGGCCCATTCATTAACACTGTGGTAAAATTAGAAATGAAATTCATAATCAGGCTCCACAGAAACCCAGCCTCAGCTTCATCTCTGCAGAGACACCATCTTCCCATAATATGGTCTTTAACCACATTCTTCAGACCTACACAGACTTGCTATGCCCCATTCCTCCAGTTCCATCCTTTGATCTTCTATCTATTAGAAATGTGAACCTAAAAATCCTCTAACCACATGAATGTGCCAGACTGGGATGCAGGAAGTTCTCGTTCAATTCCCTCCTTCACCACAAGCTTTCTGGGTGATCTTGAGCAAGACACTTAGGCACAGAGTCTCAGTTTCCCACCTGTGTAGTAGAGATTATAGTACTTCCCTACCACACAGGGTGTTGTGAATATAACTATATTAAAGATTGTGAGGCACTCCGATACTAAGGGAACAGAGAGCACACAAATATCCAAGGTAGATACATTATTTGGCAGACTTCAGATTTCATATTGTTGAATTCTGGGGTGCCATACACACTAGTAAGGGGTTGTCACTGCCTGCCCTATAACCTTGGTCACCTCACAATGCTTTTGCTGTTGTAGCTCCCAACCTAGGCCCTCCTCAAACAGCATATCAGGATGCGGGTCACACCCCGAGTGTCTGTGTGTTAGCCAGCCCTGCTTCAGCAGCTCTGACCCCAGCAACCCATCTACAGCCCCAAGCCAGCTTCCGCCAGCCTTGATTACTACTTGAAGAGTGGCCCTGACATACTCCCAGTCCCACATTTTCCCCAAACTGTGTGCCCTGCAATGTCCAGCCCTCTTCCGGACAGTTCAAAGAAATAATATGGTTTGTTTGCTCTTTTAAGGAGACAAAACACACAGTTTGCCACATTAACTGAAGTTGACATCCACTTTGCTACAAACACAAAACTATTGGTTTAGATGAATAGTAAAACAAGTGTATTAGCAAAAGAAGATAGGATTTTAAGAGAAGTTAGAAATCGTTACCAGCAAATAAAAGTGAAAACACACATCTAAAAGTCTAAAACTTAATCTAGCATGTTTTGGTTCAAGGCTTTGTTCAAAGTGGCCTTTCTCACCCCCAATCTTCCAGCAAGATGGTAGCTAACCCTCTCCTGGGTCAGGATCTCTTCTAGAGGCCCAGAGGTGCTAGTGCCTTTGTCATCTTAGGTGAAAGAGATAACTTGGAGTTTTCTGCCCTGTTTTTATATATTCTAGGGAACCTTTGAAATGGATTTTTCTGAAGGTTACCCCTCAAAGTAAAGTTTATTTAAGCTGTGAGGAAGATGACATGGAGCCCGGTGGTGAATGAGGCTCCACACTCTTTCTTCTCCCACTTGTGTTTCCTGAAATGCAAATTGTTCTGTTTTCTGCCATCTCTTCCCTCTGCCACGTTAATGATCCTATTTACTTCTTATATGTAAATTGAAGTAAACACACATTCCTTTGTTTAGGATAGACCTGTTTAACAATTTTTGCTTAAGAAGGGATGTCTGGTTTTGAACATATTCTAATGTCATCATAAAGGGGGAATTCAAAGCTTTACATATAATGTTGCTACATACATTTCCCTATGATATTATTGACCAGAAAGTTACTAGTCTTCAGGTGATACTGCACAAGGCATGTTTTGTACAAAGATTATTACTATGGTGTGTAGTGTGTGAATCGAGGGTCACACATACATCATGTGTGCATATACGTTTATTTTAGATTTTTATTACTCTTGTTCTATGTGATTAGATAATATCCGGAGAGCTCAAGTGAACACAGTCAGAAAGTAAACTTTAAAATATGTTCCTGTGTAGTCAGTATTGCTTAATATAAGTTGGATGTATATACAGCATATATATGTGATATACAGAGCATATGTGATAGATACATTGAAGAACTTATTTTTGCACAAGTTCTCTGAAATCCTAGGAGATCATCACTGGCGGTCTCTCAAAGTCGAGGATAACTGTATTTCATGGGATTGTCCATTTAAAGTTATCTATGGATCCAATGGTTGAGGAGGCCTATTCTAGAGCCACAGACTCTTCCACATTCCAGACATGTATTTCCAAGCAGGATGGGTGAACCTGGGATGTTGGTTTGATGCATGGCACAGTCTTTCCGTTGCTCCTGTTTTTTTGTTACATGTACTCCCATCTGGTTCTCAAAGTACTTAGTTCCCTTCATCAAGTAATTCCTCAATTGTTGTTGGTCCTGAACTACATTCCCATGAGTTAATGTCAATGTTGCATTTCCTCATACTAGCCTTGAGGATGTCTCTATAGAATTTTTTCTGCCCTCCTCTAACACATTTGCCTTGGCTGAGTTGAGAATGAAAAACTTGTTCTGGCAGTCTGGAATCAGGCATCCAATCAACATGACCTGCCCAACGAAGTTGTTGATAGATAATCATTGCCTTGACGCTCATGATATCAGCTTGCAAGAGAGGACACTGATGTTAGTGTATCCATCAGCCCATTTAATTAAAATAACCTTACATATGCAGTGTTGATGATACTTCTCCAGCACCTTAAGAGGTCTCCTATATGTTGCCATGTTTCCAATAGGGTGGGGATCACAACAGCTTTATAAACTATAAGTCTGGTTTTAATTCTGATGTTGCAATCTTCAAACACCCTCTTTCTCAGATGACAAAATCTCGGCTAGCATAATTGAGCCAGTACTGGATTTCTCCATTGATGTCAGCTGTCTGTGAGGTGGCTTCCAAGATATGGGAAATGCACAATGTTCTCTAGAAGGTTATTGTGGATCTATATTGCTGGTGCTGGGAGTTGTACACCAGGAGCTTGCTGATAGAGGACCTTTGTCCTCTGGGTGTTGAGTGTCAGTTCCATTTTCTAGTATGCTTCAGTGAAGACTTTGATGATCACCCTAAGATCTGTTTCTGAGTGAGCGCACGCTACAGTACTGTCAGCATACTGCAGCATGATGACTAAAGTTGGAGACATTTTGGTTCTGGATTGAAAGCGGGCCAGGTTGAATAGCTTACCATCCATTCAACAGATTAGCTGCACTGCTGCTGGGCTCTTGTCAGTGATCAACTAGAGCATCACAGCAAGGAAGATGGAAAAGAGCATTGGGGCAATGGCACAGTGCTGCTTAACACCTGTCTTAACTTTAAAAAGAGCTGGAGTAGATCCATTACAAAGGATCACTGCTTGTATGTCATCATGAAGGAGATGAAGAATGGTGACAAATTTCAGTGGACAGCCATACTTCAGGAGGATTTTCCATATCACTTCTCTGTTGACGCAGTCAGAAGCTTTTGTCAGGTCAATGACCGTCAGGTATAGTGGTCTATGTTGTTCTCTACATTTTTCCTGCAGCTGGCGAGCAGTAAAGAGCATGTCAGTAGTGCCTCTAGATGGTCTAAACCCACACTGAAATTCAGGTAGAATGTCTTGGGCAAGAGGAAGAAGACAGTTCAGGAGAAATCTAGCGAGGACTCTTCCTGAAGTTGCTAGCAGAGAGACTCCTCTATAATGCCCACAGTCAGATTTATCTCCTTTCTTAAAGATCATCACAATCATAGCATCTCTAAATTCATCTGGAATTTTCTCATGGTTCCAGATTTTCAAAATAAGAGTGTAAGGTGAGTTTCTCTCCCCCTGCTTTTAGATCTCTGCAAGGACTCCATCAACTCCAGATGCCTTGTTGTTCTTCATCTGCTTAATAGCTCTACATGCTTCTTCAAGAGTGAGAGGTATTTCAAGTTCATCTCTGTTGGGGTGTTGTGGAATGAAGGTGAAGGCACTGTCATCAACTGCAGAGTCCTGATTCAGGAGATCTTCAAAATGTTCCTTCCAGTGTGTGCTGACGGCTTCTGTTTGATCAACTCCTCTCCATTCAGCAATCTCAGGGGGGTTGGCCCCCTGCTGCATGGGCCATAAATGGTTTTAACAGAATTAAAGAAGTCACACATATCATGAGTTTCAGTGAGGAGTTTAAGCTCATTAGTTGTCCAGCCACATGTTCTTCATGTTGTGAGTTCTTCTTTGAACCTCTGCCTTTGCTTGTTGATGAGCTGACTTCTTTTGCACAGAATTCATAACATTCTACCAGACAAAAAAGGCCTTGTTTGTGATCGATCAGGTTTTGTATCCCCCAATCATTTTAATCAGACCAATCCTGACGTTTCCTAGTAGAGGATCCTAGCATCTCTTCACAGACACTGAGGATACCAGATTTGAGGGCATCCCAGGTACTGCTGACACATTCCAGTTGTCTTTCTTTGGAATTTTTCAGTTTTTCACTAAGGTATTGGTGGAAGTTTTTTTCAGATCCTTGAGTTCCTCTATATTGATTTTATGTCTGCTTTGTTTCTGTTCCAGCCATTGTTTAGGGGCCACTCTGATGATCATGATTGAGTTGATTTGGCGATGATTGGTCCAGCAGTCATTGTTTCCAGTCATGACTTGACTAATGTGGACATATTTGCTATTCTGGGTCTGGACAGTGACATAGTCAATCAGATGCCAGTACTTGGATCATGGATATTGCCATGATGTCTTATGTTTGTTTTGCTGGCAGAACAAGGTGTTGATGACAATGAGTTCATGTTCTGCACATTTGGTCAGGAGGAGGATACCATTTGAATTGATCTTTCCTATACCTTCATTGCCAATCATTCCATTCCATTGTTTCGAGTCCAGTCCAACTCTAGCATTAAAGTCTCCAAGAAGAATAAGCCAATCTGTCATTGATATGCCAGAGAGGACTTGGTCAAGGCTGGTGTAAAATTCTTCTTTGGCATTGTTGGCATTATGTGTCAGGGAATACACACTAATAACAGTAGCATATTGGTTCACTGGAGATTTAAATCGAAGAGTCATGTGGCGTTCATTGATTCCAATACAGAACTCATTAAATTGGTTGACAAGTTCAGTTTTGATGTCAAATCCAAATCCATGAGTTTGACATTCCATTACAGATTTTCCTTTCCAAAAGAAGGTATATCCACCTCCTTGTTCCTTAAGATGCCCCTTTCCTGCTCACCTGGTCTCACTCAGGGCAGCAATATCATATTGCCTATGTTCTTGGGCCATAATTGCAGTACAATGCTCTGGGCGATCAGTATTAGGTTGGTACATGAGAGTCCTAACTTTCCAGGTCCCAAATTTGATTGAGTGACTTTGCTGATTTTGACTGCTACAGGGTGATTCCTCTGGATGCAGTAATTCAGATGGAAGGTGTGAGGCAGGCTATGTAGGGGGAACATTTTATAGCCTTCTCCCTTTATAGGGTAAGCAGAGTGGATCCTAAAAAGAATTGCTCAGTCACAGTTACAGCTGCCAAAAAAGCACTCCTGCCTCCTCCAAGTGCTTGATGACCATCTTATAACTGGTGCCTGCATGCCAGTTCATGACTAGAAGCTCCCAGACATCACGATCCTGCTCCTGTTGCCATTAGCTAGTCACTGAAGGACTTAAGGTATGTGCTGGTAGATAGTAGTTCCATGAAAGATGCCTGTGCGTGGATTCTTTTAATGTGAAGAAACCATTGCACACCAGTTTCCCCTCAGATTCTTGATGGGACAAGATCTTAATCCAATGGCAAGTAAACCAAGATGGTTGGGGATCTTGCTCCCCTACAGTCTATATCTGCCTTTACAGCTGTTGAGGATATTAGACTCAACATCTGCCTGATCTGCCATTAAAGGCCTTGTTTCCAAGAGTTTGGGGCTATGCAGGCTTATTATAATGGCAGCCTGAACTCGCCATGTCACAGCACCGTCAGAGGGCACATACGGCTTTTCAATAGGAACAACATTGCCATCTTCTGTCCCCACCATGCCAAGATGGTGCTGCTCCTTTATCTGTGACTGCTTACTCATCAGAGTTACCTCTGCTTATTTGGCAGCTAACCTTCACAAGTCATTCCATGATCTGCCACCTGTGAACGTGCTGGGTAGTAGTACAGCTCTGCCTCAAGCCTAGGAGATACTGATGTTGCAAACACCATCAAATAGTTTTATTCTTTTTAAAGATTCGTTCTTGGGATTGAAGATAGGGTTAGTTTCTTACAACATCTAAAAATATGAATCATGTAGGCAGTAGTAATCATTTTCATGAGCCTCTGTAACGGGGTTCGTGCAGGGCCCTCCTGGCTGCTGCCCCCGCTGGGCTGAGACAGTCACACAGAGACCTTGGTGCAGTGCTCACCTGGTGCTTTTATTTACAGGTTGTGTTCCCACCACCTTTCCACCATAGACATAGTCCCCTTCTTACAGTCCACCAGCAGAAGAGAGGGAGCAGGCTATCTCTCTCTCTCTCTCTCTCTCTCTCTCTCTCTCTCTTTCTGCTTCCCCTCGCTGCCTTTCCTCTAATGCAGCTTACAGCCTGTCCAGCTACTCCCCTAGCTTCCTTCCCCTGGGGCTTTTATCCAGCCCCAGCCTGATAAGGCAGTGGCTGTTCCAGCTTCCCCAGTCAGAGCCAGGTGATCTACCTCCCTTAATTGGAGCTACAGAGGGTTGGCTAAGCAGTTTTCTGCTTAGCACCCTGTCACAGCCTCCCATTCTAGTGGCTGTGGAGCTCATACTAATTAAGGATGGTAATGACATAGGGAGAGATTTCCTCTGCTGAACAAACTGACAATAGAATTTATTACAAATAAAATGGTGACAAACAAGAAGCAAAATGCCCCTGTTGTGTCCAACAGGTCTTCATTTCCCCTTTCTTCATCCTACTGTTCTGCGTAGACACAAATTCACATACAAAGAAAAATAGTAAAATTCATATGGACACAATATACACACAGGTCATATATATATTAATTACACATACCCACTCATGGGTTTTACTCAGCTGCATTCATACATGGCATCTAAACCCACAGACATGCAAGCATTTTATATATACATATATCCCCCCATATTAATACACACACGCAAAATAAAACTTTGATGCGAAGCAGGAAGTGTTGCTACACACACACACACACATACAACATGCCTGACACAAACCCACAAAAAGCAAAGCATTGAAAAGCTAAGGCACTTACCTATATATACCCTCTACTCCTTCCACAGGCACACACTTTAGCATTATCACATCTGCTGTTCACCCTGCCCCTGTTTACTCTTTTGTACACACCCCTTTACAACATTATATTTCCCCTTAAAATTAGCAACTGTGGTTGCCTGATATAACAGTTGGTCTTGTTGGGTGAGGGTAGTTTGGTAAAGGGTTGTTTTCAGAAAGACACTTAAAGTATGTGGTGAAAGGCAAATATCCTTATAGAGGCAAAGTCAGGTTTGCAACATGTGGTCTGACATATGGTAGGTGTGATAATGGTAAAGTGTGTGTTTGTGTCTGAAGAAGGACTTAGCTTTTCATTTCCTTGCTTTTGTGGATTTACATTAGGCATGGTGTGTGAGTAACGACCCTAACTGGTTCACAACACAGCTTTTGCATTAATTTCCTACGTTTTTAATAATTAATTGGAGGTGGGCATTGGAGCCTCTGGGGGAGCAGAAGTACATCAGAAGAATATTTTATCTAACTGCAGCTATGCATGGACCTTTCTCTGTTGCAGAATGAAGTCTGACGGAAAAGCCTAGCTCCTGACTGAGGAGGTTTAATGTGCAGCTGGTCCCCATCAACTAATCATCCAGTGCACACACTCCTCCCTCCTCCATCAGTCATGCTTGTGTGCTCAGCTCCTGTCAGTCAGTCTTAGATGTATCTCACCCCACACCTGATCATCAATAAACTCTGTGTGTGCCTTGCCCCCAATCAAGTTTGTGTGCACAGTGCATGAACTCTCAGTCATAACATGACTGGCTAAAAGCGCCCTTAAATCCAACATAAAAAACCTCTCATAATCTAACAGCTGCCCCTTGGACAAGATTCACACCAATCTAATTTACTTCTCTAGCAAGCTTTGAGTAACCAGACTTTAAGAGAAGATATAGGTCAGAAACAGAGAATACGACGCTTGAGGAAAACTTTCACCCTGAAGCTGAATTCAGAGGCATTCTATTAAAAATGTATAAACAAAACAACCCTACATGGAGAATTTAAATGGTCTGAAAAACTAAGCAAATATGATGTTTACACTGATTGGACTCTTTTTTTTTAAAGTAGAAGTACTTATGTTCCATTTTAAGCTATCAGACATTTCCATTATATAGTCACACATACACAGTTATATCCATGTTAGATATTGACACAACTTTTACACTCTGTAGCAGAGGTTAGTAATTACTTCTCTGATATCACCCTTGGCCATTGCTTCAGCTGCCCTTCCATGGTTGGCAGTCTCTGTCCTATGCTCACCAAACCAGAGTAAACTCCTTCCCTTTTAGTTTAAAGAGATGTCTAAAATTTTCATTCTTCAAGGCAGCATCTAAACCTTACACCTTTCACCCAGGGCGTACACAGAGTTATTTTACCAGCACTGGGCTTCTTCCAAAGCTTTTTGGTGGAGGGAGATCTGCAAACACCTCCTGCTCTCTATAAGTTGCTAGCTCTCTTGCTTTCCCCTCCTAGACGGCCTTGCTCTGCCTACAGTGCCCAGAGTTCCTCTGAACTACAAGCCCTAGACTCTTTCTATTCTGGGGAGAAAATACTAATAGGAATGTGTTGGCCCTCTGCCAACCCTTAAAGAGCTAGCATACCCTATTACCCATACAAAGAACCCACCTGTAGACATACACACATACAGGTTTTACCTATTTGCATATCCCTACAGTTTCACATATGCAATAAAATGTGTAGTCATACAGACACATAGAATTTCACACAAAAATAGCACATTTATTCACAGAAACACATAATCATGCAGGCACACAATAATACACATTTTCAATATTATCCAGAGAAAAAGCCTTGCTCATAAATATACATTTAGTCTCACATATAAAAATGCACGCGCACACACACACAGAATATAGTCTCTCACACAAAACATACTGTCAGTCACAGCGCAACATACAATAACACATACACACTTATAATAAGAGACAGTTACATAAACACCTACTGAGAGATACATGTTTGTGTGATTTTGTGTCGCTGTTCGAGTTATTTTGTGAGTGAAAAAAATAAAAATGACTAAGAATCTCATGCACACAGCAGAACATAGATATGCAAAGACACAGGGACAGACTCTGATCTCATTTTCAGCGGTGTAAAACCAGAGTAACTCCATTAATGTGAGTGGTGTTTCTTTGGAATGAAATTTGTAATTTAGATTAGAATATATCTCTTGCTATTTCTCACACACATAAAGTCACACAGAGGCCAGGTCAATAATGGTTTATTGACAAGTGTTGTCAAAGTTTACAGGAAACATAATCCTCAGGGATCTGTCAGGTAAGTACAATCTGCTCAGGACAGGGCTTCCCACTGTATCTGGGGTTTCATCTTCTGTGTCCATTTATCATTAATGTCCATTTCTGCTCTGGTGGTAGGTTGCTATAGGGTGCAACACCCTGCCCGCTGTCTCTTTCCTTTCCCCCAGGGGTTGGCATAGTTTTTTCCCTCTTTTTTTTTTTTTTTAACAAGAAAGTCTTTGATCATATGTGATCATTTTAATACCAGGCCTCCCACATATTTCAGACACAGGATTAAAAATCACCACTCTTTCTGAGTCTTTCTCTTGCCAAATTGTTTGCACAGGTGTGCACGTACACATGTACACAAGCGCAGTCTCTCTCTCTCTCCCGCACACAGGCACAGAGTGACAACCCCAGACGAAAGGCACACCGTGGCCCTACACCGTGACCGCAGAAACAGGCTCATGTGCCGCGCAGGGGCACGCGCCGGTGCTTTCGGTGCACACACAGAGAGCTCTGCTGCCTACACCAGGCACAACACAACCTGCTTTTGAGTCTGTGGCTCCCAGTCGCGTGGACACAGGCAATCCCACGCACCTGCTTCCAGAGGGACGCACGTGCAGTTAAAGATAGACACACGGAGCGAGGCGCGCACACGCAGGCTCTCTCTCGCCCTCCCCTGTCTCCCACACACGCCCTTCCGCTCCCTCCTCCCCCTTCCCAGCTCCCGAGCCCCTCAAGGACTCCGGGGCGCTCAATGTCAGGCGCAGGGAAGCGGGCGGCCGGGCAGAGCGCGGTGCGGCGTTGCCGCCAGCAGAGGGCAGGCGAAGGGAGCGGTGCGGGCGCCGCGGCTTCCCTCCCTCTGTCCCCGGCGTGTCAGTACCGGCTGGGCTCGCAATGCCAGGAGCAGCAGAGGGGCTGAGCTGCTGAAGGGCACCGGCGGCGGCTGCAGGGAGGAAGGCGGCCGGCCCGCTGGCTGCGCTGCCCCGGACTCCCAGTGCCGCAGGAGCCCGGGCCAGGCTGGAGAGCGCTCCCCCCGCAGCATGGAGGCGGGCAAGCCGAGCTCCTCGCCCGGCAGCCGGGACGATGGCAGCGGCAGCGCCAACGCCTTGCAGGCGAAGCCGGCGGAGAAGGCGCTGGGCAGCCCGGGCGGCGGGAAGGAGCACGGCAACTCGGTATGCTTCAAAGTGGACGGCGGCAGCGGCGGCGGCGAGGAGCCCGGGGTGGGCTTGGAGGAGGCCGAGGGCTCCGGGCGGCAGTACGGCTTCATGCAGCGCCAGTTCACTTCCATGCTGCAGCCCGGGGTCAACAAATTCTCCCTCCGCATGTTCGGCAGCCAGAAGGCGGTGGAGAAGGAGCAGGAAAGGGTTAAAACTGCGGGGTTCTGGATCATACACCCCTACAGCGACTTCAGGTGAGTGCCCCCCCACGCTCCCCACCCCCCACCCCAGGGGAGAGCTGCCCCGGGGCGAGGGCCGGCGGCGGCTCACGGGTGCCTTCTGCACGCAGGGACCCCCGCCCCTCCGCTTCAGCGTGGCGGCTCCCCCCTGAAAAAGAAAGGCACCCCCACCCCTCCAGGCAGCGCGCTGGACAAACTTTGGCAAATAAAGTGGAGCCAGTCGTGCAGAGCGCCGCCGTTTGTAGCTTTGCGCCCCCGGGCACGCTGCCAGTCCCCCATTGTGTGCACGCTGCAGCGTGTCTCATGGCCGGGCGCTGGGGACTGTCTCTGGGCGGAAAGGCGTTCGGGGGCGGTGGGAAGGAGCTGCCTGCGGGCAGGCGGCGTGGTCCCGTGTGTGGAGTGTGGCTCTGGGTGGGTGCCCACCACGCGCACGCCTCGGGGTAGCCTGGCGTGGCAGCTGGCATCTCTTGTCTTCTTCAGACGCCTTATGAACCCAGTGCCATGGCCAGCAACGAAAGCCCCACCAGGCTGTGCAAGGGCAGGACCTGAAACCCAGCGCTGGGTTCCGAGTCCGAGAGGGGGTTTCGGGGAAGGGGGGGGGGAGAGTGCTTCCAGCAAACGCCCGGCGACCTTGGCTACGAGTCTGTGATTCAAACTTTGGGGGTGAGGGGGGTTGTCTCTTCCGGTCCCAAATCTATGTAATGCAGCTTCACGGGGAGAAGGAGGAAACAGGCAAGGCAGAGAGGAAAAGGTCAAGACAAGAGTTGGTCCGAAAACAGCCAAGCTGGAGGGTACTTTTTGCCAGTCGGTTCATTGTGTGAAGGTTGCAAACGCTTGAGACAGACATCCCTTGTCCTGTTATTTTAGAGCGAGAACTCGCTGTTCCAGCTTTGCAATTTGATGCTGAACGCACGGCGTGAGCTCTTCAGAAATATTTAAAGGTTATATATTCATGTGACTAAAATGCATGGACTTGAACTAGGTGGACTGAGGGGGAATGGAGGTTTTCTTAATGATTTTTTTTTTTTTTTGCACAGAAAGAGGTTTGTTCCTATTTAATTTACCTGGAGCTTGAAAGTCATCTAGCGAGCGCTCCCACCTTGAGCTATAACGTTGTGTACTAGGGAGAAGGAAAACACGTAGAATTTCTACCCGGTCCCTAAGTGGGAGCTAGCCGTGGTGCTGAATGATATGGTTTCTGAAAATCTCGGGCCAATGCTAAGTATAACCTTGGAATCTCTGCCCTTGTGTTTCTTGGAATATGAAGTATGTCAATGTCCATGTATACCGCAGAAAATATAATTGTGCCTTTCTTAGTCCTTTAAATGCCAAAGAAAGGGCACAAAAGATGCTGAAGAAGCAGGCAATGTTAAGAATCCATGACCGTTTCATTTTAATCCATTAATAGTTGGTTTGAAAGCATTTCCAAATCCATGAGGTCTGTCAGGTAATATAAAGCTAGAAAGGTTCCGTAGTATCCTCACAGTAGGGGAAAATGACCTTGCCCAAATCAGAAAAAGCTTATTTTGTTTCACATAGTGCTACATTGTTGTACTATGCCAGGAATATATTGGAGCTCATGCTTCAAAGGAACTCAGAAATCACTTATTTATTTTTATTTTTTCAAATACTATACAAAATTTGCTTATTATTTAAGTATATTATGAACTTTAACTGCACACATATTTTTCCAGAAATAAAATTAGAGTGCAATATGACTTTTTATAGTTAAAACAGTAAATGCAGTATTCAATTAGAATGTTAATGTCAACATATTTTGATTGGCTATAAAACATAAAAATACACAATTAACATAAAATATATTTCCAAAAGGTACAACAATAAACATTTAGGGAGAACTGTATTTATATTAAAAATCAATTCTCGTGAAGAATTAGTTGTTTTACTACATAGTAAGAATTGGTTGGCTGCCTTTGTAAAATTTATTAATCACAATTATAGTAGTACTTTCTGAAATAATAAATGTGCTTAAAAGGGTTGATAGTGTAAGTAAGCAATTCATCAATCTCTTCATATACATAGAATAGTGAGTGAATGTCATAGAAAGGGATACACCTGTTTAAATCAAATAGTTGCACTGTTCTGTTAAAGAAAGAAGTAGGTTAAATAGTACATTTTTCAAAAGAAGTGAAAGAGAGATTCTTATTAAATCCTTGGTTCCAAAGGGACTATTTGCAGTGTGATGTATCACTCAATGGGATGTACTGGAACCTTGCATTCAAGCCCAAGTAAAGGTCAGCACAGCTATGAAAGGAGCAGAGCAGTCACTAAATTGTGACTCTCAGAGTCACGCTTCAATCCCTGCTTTCTCCTTGTTCCCTGGGGGAAGTAAATTTTATTAGCTCTTTTCTTGGAATAATTTTTTCCCCCTTTCCATGCTAGCTCAGCTGCACTGGCAGGTGCATGGGGAGAGGAGAGCGGGGAGTCAAGCTCCACCTATTCCCCACTTGTCCACCCACATCCTTCCTGCCTAGGAAGGGAATGTAGCAGCCTACGCAGGGTCTGGTGATGTGCATATCATGCACAGGCAATTAAGGAGGTTGATTATGCCCCCTTGTTTCCCTGCATGGGTGGGCAGCCAGGCTCACAGTTCAAACTAGAGTGAGTAATGGCACAGTCTTGAATTTTGGACAAATGTAGAACATGAGTAACTTTACTCATGTGAGTATTTCCATTAAAATCAAGAGGACTACTCCTGTGATTAAAGTTATTCAGGAGTACGTAGTTGCAGAATTGGATTCTTAAATGATATATACAGTAAAATAATATTTTATGTGATATTAGTTTATGAATGAAATAGATTTCTGCCTTACAAGTGAAACATTTTATGCTGATAGTCTCAGATGAAGTAGATCAGTACTTCTCAAGCTATCTGATGTGGGGGACCGGCATTTTTTTTCCCCAACGTGTGCGCAGACCGGCAGCTGATGGCTTGCGGACCGGCAGCGGTCCGCGGACCACCACTTTGAGCAGCACTGAAGTAGATAACACTTATACTGAAGGAATTCTAACACACAATAAGGACTGAATCTTTTCAATTTTTTTTCCAATGAGAGCAGATAGTACTTCACCCATGGCAGTACTGGGTCTGGTATGTGCTTGAACTAGTTGTATTTTGCAAATAAATAAAATAAATAAATAAATAAATGGGATGGGTGGGAGATAAATGTACTTTATTATGTCAAAAATTACATGTAATCATTCATACAGATTAGTTCCACAGCTTCTTTTTTTAAGTCCTAGTGGTGGTTTTAAGGCCAGGTTGATACATAGTTTTTGTACCCGTATGATTGCTTCAGTTAGAGGTGTGATTTTTATTGGAATAGGTATACTGGTGCAACTGACTTAGTGTGAATGCAGTTATGCATGTAAAAAAGGGACCATATACAGGTATAGCTTATTTCCCTTCCTAAACAGGAAATAGATATACCAATATATAGACCTTCATACCAATATAACTGCATCTCCATTAGGATGGTTGCACCACTTTAACTCTACAACTCTTGTGTATAGACAAGGCCTAAAGGTATCTTGGACCCATAATTGCACTATGAATGCCTGTTATACTAGCATTTTAATATGGTATATAAAATCATTTTCTTTCATTCTTCTACTTTAAGTGCCTCTTCACATTTGCATTTCACTATCAAGATAATATTATAAAAAGTAAATATTTGACAGCATCAGACTGGAAAGACACTGAGTAATATAGCTCCTAAAATAGTAAAATTATTATTAACTAATTCCATCACCAATACAAAAGGCATAGATGCTTTTTAAATGTCTCTGTAGAAAAGAAAGTTGGGCATCAAGTGTAAATTATAAAAACATGAGAATATTGTGTTAACTATGTCAAATGCGGGCAATTTCTGACATGGATTGTTGTACTTTTGTGTTGTTTTCCCCTGCTGCTGAAAATTTTCAGTGCATGAAATTTACTTGAAACATTCTTTTTTGCTTTAGATCAAATATTGATAAAATTCCCCTTAAAATACACTGTGGGCTTTTGTGTAAGATTACCTACTGTACAATATTTTGTTGTGTGGATGTCATGGCTTTTAAATTCCTTCATTCCCTTCCCTGACCTTTTTTTTTTTTTAATGGTATGAACAGTAGTGTGGAAAGCTCATTGCATGATCTGTAAAAACTCAGTAATTCGATTCAGTTGCTAAAATTGTTGCTGTGTTTAGCACCATGTTTTCTGGAAGCATTAGCTTGTCTGTGCTGCAGAGAAGATTGTGTTCTCTATCATATGTGTATGCTTTTGGGGAAATAAGTTCCATAAGTATTACGTAGTTTCCCTGTAAAGAGACCATTTGTTTCCAGTAGTCTCTTGCAAGAGAACAACTCCATCTTCTGGGGTTTAATGTCTAATTAGCAAACCATTATGTAAGCTCTGTACTAAATACATGTCAGAAACTCTGTAGAATGCCTCCATTTATCTCTTCACAATCTAGCAGTGATTACTGAATCTGTAACCCTGGATAAGATTTCCTTTTGACTGTGATAAACACACTGTTGTAACTCATACAATTGTTTTTGTTACGGGGTGTAAAATGCTGAGTGTCTCCTGTGGGATGTAGAGTGTGCTCAGATCCATTGAAATCAATGGGCTTGCTCACATGTGTAAGGACTACCCATGTAAAAGAGAGTTGCAGTATTGGGCCCTTAATCTATCAAGCATGCTGTGAAATATATCACAAATAAAGAGATATTTGAGTTACTCTGAATGAATCACTTGTTTTTGTATATGTTTTACTCATTAGATCACATGCTGATTAATGTATTTAATGGTTAACCTTGAAGTAGTGTGACTTATTCATTATCCACTTCCTCTATTAGGGATATTTTATATGTCTGATTTTCAATCGGGTGCTTGCCCCCTAATTACTCAATCCTGCAACACTTAGACACATCAGTAGTCCTATTAGCTTCATTGGGACTGCTCATTTGTGTTAGGGTCTCAGGGTCAAGCCCTATGAAATCTTTCTTTTATACATGACAGACTCACAGATCAGCTCACATCTTCATAGAATCTATGCAGTTGTGCATATATTCTATAATATCAGCCAGTATACAGTACATACAAAAGTGTATTAGGAAACAAAAGAGAAAACCTTAAGATTTAGAAGGGTGGATATTTTGCTTTACAAAAATGCCATTCAACTCTTGACAGTTTTAACTGTCAGAATCCCTGTGCTGAAATCTTCTATGTTAGGAGTGCAAATCCTCCTCCTTTTATAATACCTGAAAAAGAAAAAAAAATGAAGACAGTTCTAAAAGTTCAGCAGAAAACTTCAGGGTTTAGTGACTGGAAATGGGGTGTGCCAGATTCAAAGCTTAAATGCAACTAATATTATACAATGGTGGTATTTATTTATATTGCATCTACCCGGATCCACAAAAGTGCCCTAATCCCAGTTTGGGCTCCACTGCGATCCACAGAACTCCTGCCAAACCCTGTAGGCACTCACACTTACTTGATGCCTAAGTTTTCAGAGTAAAAATGTCCTAGGTACCTCTATGTTTCTGACTCTGAGCATGTGCATTGTTGCCTCCCTCTAGGCATTCGGATGCCTATCACCCTCCTAAGTCCTAGAACAATTTACAAACCCAGGGAAGATAAGTATTCAGCCACTTAAATCGTGTATGGGGCCTGATCCTGTATGCATGCTCATCGGCTGCCTATTGGATTGGATCCCATTTAAATCTGGCCATGGAAGGTGGTGGTGCTACTCACTTGATTATATGTTTTAGCCCAATAGTTAGAGCACTCACAGGGGATGTGGGCAACACAGGTTCAATTTCCCCCTCTCAACACTAGTACAGCAATTCTTATGAACAAAACTTTTACAGAACATGAACTCTTCCTTTTGTGTGCATGAAAATGGAGAAATATAGGATAGTTTGAGTATAAAAAATGTCATTGACTTTTGGCCTTTTGCTTACTATATTCCCACAACTTTTGAATTTTTTACTGAGCGCATACTACATTAGCTAACAGCTGACATGACAAAATTGCAGCCTTAACTCAGTTCACTGAAGCATTTCATCAATACTTCCTGGCAATAAGGTCTACTAAGCTTTGAAATAGTTTCCCAGCTGAAGTAGCAGATGTTCCATCATTTCAGACATTTCAGAGTAGACTGGACAAAGTAATAGGAAGTGTAATGTAGGGTCTAAAACTTTGTCTTCATGGAGGAGGGATGGACTAGATGACACAATAGGTGTTTTCCATCTCTGATTTCTATATTTTAATTTGTATAATGTCTCACTGATGGCAGTCACTATATGACTTGTTTGTTTAATGCTCAATTATCCAACTTGACTAACTAAAGTTAGTCATCAATATTTATTTTAGATATCTAAATACCAGTTACAAATACTTTTGTTAACATTTAGGTGCATCTATAGTATCCCAAGTGGATGGGGGACATGGTTTCTTGCCCTCAGTCCTCTCACCATTATCAAGCAGAGCTGATCAGATATGCAAGTGAAAGCATGCTTCCCTTTCTAAGGTTACTGCAGCAGGCCCACATCCTCTGTACACCCTAATACTCTGGGAAGGACTGTGCCTTCATTTATTTAAAGAAATCATTTCATTTTACTGATATGTTAGCCTTATGGTGAAGATAGTGTAGAATTAAAGTGCATGGTCTCAGCCTAAGCGCATTTCCAGTATTTCACTAGAGTGGTGTTGTACTCTCATGTAATAGTACATCCATTACGTTGCAGCTCAGAATTAAAATATGCAATTTTCTATAGCATTTTTTCTCTCTTCTTTTTACAGGCAGGTCAGTATTTCTAATTTACAAACAAATTCTAAGAAAGTTAATTTAGATGCAGCAATATATCTAGTCACAGCGGGAAAAAGAACTCAATACACTTAGCAAAAAAAAAAAATCCAAACTCTCATTTTTTCAATCTACTTTCAGTTTAACTTAGAATTTTCCCATAAATTCTGTAGCACCCAAGGAAAGTGCACATCAGTTCTTGTTCTTCATAAGAAATGTTCATCTTTTAGTATTCAGCCAGTCTCTGCACATTCTAAACAAATATATGTATGTGTACTGTGTTCACTTGTGCCTCTAGAACATGGTGCTTCTTGGGCATTTTTGAGTCTTTACAATGTTATGAATGATGATTAATTGTATCATGGTAATTTTTCACCTTTGCTTCCTGTACTATTTGCTGATTTGTTTGGACTACAATGATATAAAGTTCTTGATTTTATTTTCTTTTGAAACTTATATGTTGTGAGATCAGCATGATATTTGGAGTTGGACCAGAAGATACAGGTTACATTGTTCTGATGAGCCGCCAATCACTGTATTTTGCAACCTTTTTGTTGGCCAATTATACTAGGCAGCATTGGCATCCACTTCAGTAGAGCTCTATCCTTGTTTGTCATTTTATAAAGGTATTTCTGGAGTGACCCAGTTGGAGGAATTTGAAGCTAGTGTATTGGTTGGTGAATGCATGACATAGTGATTAGACTGCAGAACTGAGAACCAAAGTTGTTGGGTTTATTCCCAGCTTCACCCATAACTTACTTTGGCAAACTAAAATGACCTCTAAATTTTGAATGTCTCTGTTTTGAGTGTCCAGTGTGAGACAGCTAGGTGTCTCAAGACGCTCAGAAATAATACCTACTTACCTAAGAGGAATATTGAATATTGTGAGGCTTAATTAATGTTTGTAAAGTTATTTTCAGAGTCTCAGATGGAAGGCATGATATAAATCCAAAGCATTATTTTTATGAGAAAAATATAAATGTACAAACAGTGAAAATTCACTTAGTTTTCTGAAGTATGAATTTCTCAAGCAATGTCCTGTCTCCTTGTGCTTTCACCCGTAAGTGCAAGAGCCCTACCTTTCTATCAACATGACATTTTTAAGAGAAGAAACTCTTAACCTAGTTTGCACCATTTAATTTTTAACCTTACAGTACAGTGCTTGTTAATTGCTTGAAAGGCCTTTAGCCATCTATTTCCTTGGTTCTTTCCCAGAGGCTTGATTTAATTTTAAAAATCAGAATATTCAGTTCTAATTATTGGTGGGCTCATTCTAGACGTATAGCAAGGTATGTTAATAACCAAAAACTGTATCAGCTGGAGTCAACGTCAGTGATACTTCAAGGACACTGTCATTTAGCTTTCAAAAAAATTGTATGTTGGTAGTCAGGATCCAGAAATTCAAGCAAGTTGCATGATATTTTGAAATGGACCCTTTCCCCCCTAGACTCCTAATATTTCTGCTTTTGTTCATGGTGCAACTTAGGACAAAGCCAGAATAGACCTGTTTTGGGAAAACATTTATTTCATTTCCACAGAAATACTTTCCATCAGTCTGCAGAATAAAATAACTTAAGGCCAAATTCTGGTCTCAGTTACATTGGTGAAATTCCCTCAGTGGAGGTTGTAACTGTGTAACTGAAAGCAGAATTTGGCCCTTATTGGCCCTTCCACTCTACGTTATATAGAAATCTTATTCAATGAAGTATGTTTTTCAGTAAATTGTTGATTGATATCCTAAAAGATTTCAACACACTGCTGTGTCATATCAACATATTTTCCAAATATTAAAAAAAATCACAAATAAATATATTAAAATAGGTACTTGTTATGCCATGTAGCTTGTTTTGTCTTGAATAGGTAAATGCTGAAATAAGACAGATTCTTTCGAATATGAGACTAGAAATGGTCAAAGCAGTAAAAGAGTTTAATTATAAACAATAGTCACCGGGCCTCCATGGGTCACAACTGAGAATACCAAATTCAGGACAAACTGCTGAAAAATAGGGCAGATATACCCCAAAACTGGAGGTTATTCTCCCATGAGATACACCAAACCAGCAACAAAAGTAAACTTCTGTTTCACCACACTGGTGAAGTCAGACAGCAGTTTTCTTAAGCATTCCAGTTCTTATATCACCAACAAAAACACTAGACTTAGAGATGAGTGGTTCTTTAAAACCAATTTAATCAAATAAAGGGTTCTTCTGATCCCAAAGGACCAGCAACACACCCAAGTCAATTTCCAATTTAGATCTTACCCAAAAATCACGCTGTTGCCAATTCTTTAGTATCTCACATCTAAAGGTTTATTTATAAAAAGAAAGAAAGAAAGTAAGAAGAGTAAGAGTTAAAATTGGTTATAGGAGTCAAATACATATAATAATTGAAAAGTTCTTGGATCAGGCTTGTAGCAGTGATGGAATAAACTGCTGGCTTAAGTTAAGTCTCTGGTTGCTTCCAAATCATTGGAAGGTCCTCGATTCCTTGGCTAGAATGCACCCTTTAGTATAAATCCATTGTCCAGAGTTTGAGCAGGAAAGAGGCAAAATGGAGATGTTTCCAGTGCCTTTTATAGCTTCTCCCATGTGGAGGGAAACCCATTGTTCTCACTGTGGAAAACTACAGCAACAAGATGGTGTTTGGAGTCGCAAGGGCAAGTCATGTGTCCATGTCTGATGCCGCTTAGTCATAGTAGAAACCATTACCTATACTTCAAATAGCGTGTTCACAGGAAAGTCCATTCAGGGTAGGTGGGTGCCTTCCATTGTGAGTTAAATGTTCTTTTGATGGGCCGCTCAATTTGAATAGTTCCTCCAAGAGGTTCTGGCTAATTACCTTGTGGGCATTACCCCAGGAGCAAACATTTAGAAATACAGGTATAGAGCCAATACTCATAACTTCAAATACAAAAATGATACGTGTATACAAATCGCATAATTATATTCAGCAAAGCATAACCTTTCCATAGACACCTTCCTTGACCTTTGTACAAGATTTGTTGCAATTATATAACAGTGGTAGCAACAATGATCTACATGGTTATAGTTTATCGATAACGTCACAACAATTATAAAGTTAAGTTTGATAGTGTTTGGAATGAATCTGTTTTTTGCAATTTTTTCCCTTTATCTATCAAAAGAGGAAAAATGAAAAGCAAGCATTGCAAATATCCTTTAACAACATGATACTAAATACCATGGACCAATTTCTGCTTTCAATTACACATGTACAACCTTACTGAAGACAAACCAATTTAAATAAAAATGTGGCTTGTTGCCTTTTGAGTGTTTTGTCTTTTTTTAGTACAACTTTAGGCTCCAATCCTGCCAAAATGTATTCATATGCTTAATTTAAAGCATGTGAATAGTCCCACAAGAGTTAAGCATGCCTGTGTTTGCAGGACTGGGGCCTGAATCTCAAATCATGTACATAATATACTGATGACTTGCAAATTTGCTTCTATCACCATACTAAAGAGTTTGTCAATCTTCAAGTACTGACACTATCTCTGGATTTCAGAGGCTTTTTGATGACACTCTCCCTCCTCCCAAACCAATTAAAATCCATGAAAGAGCCTCTCTATGCTTGTATGACTGGCTGATTTCAATGGAAATCAGGAGCCTAAATACTTTTGTGTATTGGGACCGTAGACAAGTGACCTAAAGAAAGTTAGAGTAGTCAGAGCTGTGGGCAATATGAGGAGATTTTGCAGTAATAAACATAAAATCCTGCACCAAGGAGAAGAAATAAACAGAACAGATACAGAAGGAACAGATACAGAAGGAACTGTTCAGAACAGATACAGAAGGAACTGTTCAGAAGGAAGGTCCTGTGGTGAGGATACAGAAGGTGTTGAGAGGAGGCCATGGGGAAGTAACCCAGGGAGTTGTAGCTGTCACACAGGTGTTACACAAAATACTGTAGACAGCTGTGATCCACAGGGCCCTGGACTGGAACCTGGAGTAGAGGGTGGGCCCGGGATCCCCCCAACTCCTTATTGGATACAGAAGGAGTTGACCTGGGCTGTGGGTCCCACCAGAGGGGAAAGTCCCTGGTCTGTTCCCCGACCCACTGGGTGGACCAGCGGAGACTGTGGGGATTGTTCTCCTTCCTTTTCCCCATGCTGACCAGTGATGAGGTTAGCTGAGTGAATGGCACGTTTGAGCCACTAGCAAAAGTGGCCAAACTGAGGGCTGCCGTGAATCTCTGAGGCAAGCAAATCCGCCAATAAGTGCAGGACTCACCAAGACAGAGGAGGAGCTTTGTCACAGTACATAAAAGGTTGTTACAAGGAGGAGGGAGAAAAATTATTCTCCTGAACCTCTGAGGATAGGACAAGAAGCATGGGCTTAAATTGTGGCAAGGGCGGTTTAGGTTGGACATTAGGCAAAACTTCCTAACTGTCAGGGTGGTTAAGCACTGGAATAAATTTCACAGGGAGGTTGTGAAATCTCCATCATTGGAGGTTTTTAAGAGCAGGCTAGACAATACTAGAAAATACTTAGTGCAGGGGATTGGACTAGATGAACTCTCAAGGTCCCTTCCAGTCCAGTGAGTCTACGATTCTGTGAAAATGGGGGGAACCCCAGAGTGTCAGTCATCCTCCTCGTCATCTTCATGGTCCTAATTGTGACCAGTGGGTGTCACCTGGGGTGTTCCAAAGCACACAGAATGAGATACAGCTTTTATAATGGTACACTGATGCCCACTGGGGTCCATACATCTTTATGAAGGTTTCAACCCCCTTTTCCTTATCTACACTTCCACACTCAACTAAATGTAGGGTGCCCCACTTTTTATAGGCTAACTTGTTAGTTCCCCTTACATTTATTAACATTTACTTTATTCAACCACCATAAAGACATGGTTAGCATATTATAATACCCTATGTCTGCAAAAATCCCCCAAATACTCTAACTGGCTTTAACTGGTACATTACAGAACATAGCTCCTAAATACCAGCAGTATAAAACACTTAATGCAGCATTCTGTCTCATGACATCTTGTGATATAAGATCATTGCTCTCTTGTGACAGCTTACAATCATTCTAGGGTCACTTATTGGGTAGTTGCTTTTGTCAAATCTTTCCTTAGGCCTGGGGTCTCGTTTGGCTAAGCTAAATATCTTACAAAGCTGAGGCCTGTAGACTCTATGTTACAACATTAATTAATACTTATATTTATGATATAGAGGTGACATATACCTGATAACTTTGTAGCCAAGGATAAAATATATTGTCTAACTGGATGTTTTAGTTAATAGTGGGTTTCAGCATAAATCCCTGCCTGTCTGTTTGAATTGTTCATAACTGACAGTCTATATACTATATGGATTAAAGCAAATTAACATTTCTTCTCTTAAAAACTTAAACCTATCTTTCTTAAGGAACATTAACATCTGACTAAAAATGTTTTCCCAAATCTCTCAAATAAAATCTCTTCTGCTCAAAGAAAGATCCATGTTCATTATATTTAGTCAACTGAATTTAAAGTGAACCTGGCTGAAAAGTGAAAATAGACTTTAACTCGTGTTTTTTCAACCTAGTACATTAAGAGAAGTTTCCTTCTAGTTTGTCAAAACAATAATAGTTTTAACTGTTAGAAATAATTTTACTTTTACTTTTCATGATTATATTTTCAGATCATAAGTCTGTGATTGAAACTTCTATGAGTGCTAATTCTAGCAGCTTATCAGTGGTTACGGCTATAGGCAACTTTACTTGCAGGCAAACACTTTTCTTTGTCGCTCTTAACCCATACTTTGGGTTGATGATGTGAAGAGCAAGTACCGGTGCTGGGCAAAGTCACTTAAGAGTAGGAAATACTTTGTCTGAACTCTCAAAGATCAGAAAGAATTTCTGTACTATGACACTTCAAAGTGGATAGTGGAGAATAAAACATTCAACCAAAATATAAATCTTGCTGGTGAAGTAGACTGTTAAATAATTCTCTTTATATTATATTGGGTTTTGATTTTATATTGATAAATATTTATAGGTGGAGCATGTAGTTAATGTTGAGCAAGTTTTCATTCTTGAGGATTCTTTTCAGATACTTAGAACTCTATCAATCTTCTGCCTCTCACCCTGAAAACTGGCATATTTCTTCTCAGCTGTAAAGTGATTTCTTTTTCATTTTGGGGAGGAAAACACGGTTGTGTAATTACACTTTTTTGTGTGGTTTCAGAGTAACAGCCGTGTTAGTCTGTATTCGCAAAAAGAAAAGGAGTACTTGTGTGTGACATTTTTTTGACACACATTTTTGTGTGACATTATTTTGAAGAGTTCAGTTGTGTGAATGGGACAAGAGAGAAACAAAGTTTGTCAAGGACATAGCATGTAGGTCAGAAATGTGCCTTTCAGGGTTCAGGTAACATCAGTTTTCATGTAGCCAAATTACAATGGTTTTAAAATGCATTTTGTGCATACACGCTTGTTATAACTAGTGATCTGCCAACTTTCTATGTGAACTGTTAATGCACACATATACAAGTTGAATGCAAATTTCCTTTTTATAAATGGATCTGGATGTTCTACTGTAAAGATACATACATTTATTTTAAAAAAGTAAATGTCATTTCCATTAATGACATGGAATGTGACTTGTGGCAATGCTGATGACAAAGATATGTGTTGGAAAGAGGCAGAGCTCTGAAGGAGTTCTGCCTTGCTGTACTGGCTATTGTGAATATGCATATGAAATGAGGCAATAGCTCTAGCCTCACTGGTTGAACACATTTTTCAGGATAGAGCACTTTACTGCTTTCTAGCAAATAGTTGCACACTTATTTTAAAAACAGCCAGGAAAATTCCATTATTATTTGGTATTGAAGTAGTCTGCAAAGGACCTATTGAGGAATGGAGCTTCACTGCACTAAGCTCTGCACAGACATATGAAACACTGTTCCTGACCTGAAGAACTTAGTTACTGAGCTTCAGGCTGGTGGACCATGTGGGTTTTGTGCTGATCTACCTGTGTAGAGCTCAGTGAGGCTTCATAGATTCATAGATACTAAGGTCAGAAGTGACCATTATGATCATCTAGTCCGACCTCCTGCACAATGCAGGCCACAGAATCTCACCCACCCACTCATGCGAAAAACCTTCTCTGAAGCAAAATGGAACAACAAGGGACTGTAATGAACAGCACGAGCCTAAGGAGAAGGAGCAAGGGTAATACTAATATGTTTACATGGTTATACAGGCAAAAAAAAGGCACATATTGATGCAACACCCTCATTTGGAAAGCCTTACATTATAAATATTCAGGCCCCAAGGACCTTAATCTTAAAATTAGGGGAGATATTCCCACTGTATACTTCTGAGATATTGCACCTGCTAAATCCGAACAAAGTCTTGCATCCACAATATTCTGCTATTGTATGGAATTCAGAGCAGTCTGATTGTAGGAAAACCCCAGTTTGCTGTGTAGCCTCAAGTCACACCAACCCTTTTCCAGTTGAGAGATGCATACTGGAGTTGTGAGCCCACTGACAATTTATGTTAGATCAGCCTGGAAGTGCCTTAAAGAAGAAATCATAGATTGAAAATAAATATAATCAAGGACATTGTGCCTTGCTGAAGCGCTCATTATTCCCCATGCTTCAAGACAGTGGAATACTGAAGGGAAAAACAAACCTGAGTAACTTTTTCCCCAAATATGTATGGAATAAGCAGGGTCTCTGCAACAACTAAAATAAGTGACAGTTGAAATGATTTTAAAATAAAATTCAGTTTCCCCCAGGCTAGTTGAATAGGTAGAGAACAAAATGCTACATAGAGCTCATATACTGCTTTGCAATGCAAAGCTCTGTACAAACATTAAGTAATGCTAATTAATTCTTAATCACTATTGGGTAGGCATGCATTTTAAACTGACTCTTCATCTTAACTAGGATGTCCTGTGGCAATAAATAAACCAACAAAGCTTCAGTAGATTCCAGAGGTATCAAAAGCACTATATCATCAGTGAATGTAGAGTAGCGTGACTGTAAGTAAAGAGGTTTAGCAATCTGTAATGGAAGAGATGTAATTAAAAGCAAAATTCATATATTAAAATAAAACAGAAAACACTTTAGTAACAACTATGACTCACCTAGTTTTATATTTTTTCTATTTAAAATAACTCCTTTCATAACTGAAAAGTCATACAATTTATTTTGTGACTTTCTTATGAAAATTTGACTATGAAATATTAGAACTCCCACTGATTTAGAAATCAGGCTATTTAGTTTCTGGGATGATAAATGCATGTAAAATTTAAAAATTGGGATCATTCCTCACAGTGCACATGAATTGAAAATTATGGTTCAAAGGAAGGGAGTTACTGTTATCACCATTCCAGTCTGCACTCTTCAGGCTCTTCCGGTCTCCTTGCCCAGCCAGTCCTAGTCTCCCCCTCTGAGCTTCATGTCTAAGGGATTGTCTTCACTACTGTGCTACATTAGCACCAATGCAGAGCGTCGGTGAAGACATGCTACGTTTGCGGGAGAGTACTCTCCCATCGACGTAATTACTCCACCTCAATGAGAGGCAGAAGCTATATCGGCAGAGAGTGATTCCCACCAACATAGCACGGTATAAACACAGATTTATGACAATACTCCACTAGGGGGGTGGTTTTTCAACTCCTGAGTGACATAGGTTACATCAACTTAACCGGTAGACAAGCCATGAGCCCCAATCTCTTCCACCATCACAGGCTCCTTGTCCTTGCTCAGCTAGTCCTAGTCCTCCTAGCCCTGCAATCTAATGTTTTTCTTTTTCTCTCCCCTTCTCCCACCCACCATTGTCTCCCCTTTCCCTTCCCCGTGCATCTTGTCCAGTTTGTCTACGCCACCCTTATTCCTTCCACCTCCACAGTTTATTTTATTCCCTATGTGGTTTTATACCATGCTCATCACCATAGTGTCTGGTCAACATCCAGTAGTGCTTTAGGCAATGAAACTAACATCTGTTATATGTTTGGCTGCTTGTCTCGCTGTCCAGTCAGTCCCAGTTCTTCCCTTGCACCCTGACTTTTTGAAACATCTGTTTCCCTTCTCCCTACAATGGTTTCTACTCCCAGTCTCCTTGTTCAGCTGGTCTGTTTCTCCTCCTCCCCCAGCTGCTGGGCCAATCTCAGTCCCTCCCCACTCATTTCCCTCCCTGACTCCCAGTCAGTTGTCTGCAGTCTATAAGTACCTAGCCAGGGAAAACAAATTTTATAACTGAAGAAGTCCATCTGGCAGAGAACGGTATGACATGATCCAGCAAGTGGAAGTTGAAGCTAGACAAATTCAGCTTGTAAATAAGGTGTACATTTTTGACTGAGGGTAATTACCCATAAGAAAGTATAACATGTCCAAACTGTCTTCATTCCATACAACCTGCTTCAGAAAAATCCTCCATATTTTTTGGCCAAGAACAATCTCAAACCAATATCTATTGACACAGTGCAGCCAAGAGGATCTGAGCACCATCATTGCCAGGAAGCGTTGGAGATTGATCGGTCATGTGCTTTGGATGGAAACTGATTCCATCACCAGAGTAGCAATAAGATGGACACCTGAAGGCAAGTGAAAACGAGGCTGCCCGAAAACAACATGGCTAAGAGCTGTGGAAGCCGAGCTGAAAAGCCTGGGGCACAGCTGGGGAACCATTGAAAGACTTGCCAGAAACAGACAGCAGTGGAGGAGCTTCGTCACTACCCTAAGCGCCAGAGGCATAATGATGATGATGATGAATTAACCATTGGAACAATTTACCAAGGGTCACAGTGGATTCTTTATCACTGACCATTTTAAAATCAAGATTGGATGCTTTTCTAAAAGATCTGCTCTAGGAATTATTTTGGGGAAGCTCCATGGCCTGTGCTATACAGGAGGTCACACTGATGATCACAATGGTCCCTTTTGGCCTTAGAATCTATGACCCTAGATGCAGGGGGCAGGTCCATCCAGCCCATCTGTCCTGAGAGGAAGATACACAATACAGTACAAATAGAAGGATAACTAGAGAATTTTCTAAAGGAAAAATGAATTCTTTCAAAATGAGATATTAAGAAAATTGATGACGAACTAATCAGATAACATTATATTTTGTTTCAGAGTAGCAGCCGTGTTAGTCTGTATTCGCAAAAAGAAAAGGAGTACTTGTGGCACCTCAGAGACTAACCAATTTATTTGAGCATAAGCTTTCGTGAGCTACAGCTCACTTCATCGGATGCATTCAGTGGAAAATACAGTGGGGAGATTTATATACACAGAGAACATGAAACAATGGGTGTTATTATACACACTGTAAGGAGAGTGATCACTTAAGATGAGCTATTACCAGCAGGAGAGTGGGGGGAGAAAATAAAATAAACCTTTTGTAGTGATAATCAAGGTGGGCCATTTCCAGCAGTTGACAAGAACGTCTGAGGAACAGTGGGGGGTGGTGGGGGGAAATAAACATGGGGAAATAGTTTTACTTTGTGTAATGACCATCCACTCCCAGTCTCTATTCAAGCCTAAGTTAATTGTATCCAGTTTGCAAATTAATTCCAATTCAGCAGCCTCTCATTGGAGTCTGTTTTTGAAGTGTTTTTGTTGAAGAATTGCAACTTTTAGGTCTGTAATCGAGTGACCAGAGAGATTGATGTGTTCTCCGACTGGTATTTGCATGTTAAAATTCTTGACATCTGATTTGTGTCCATTCTTTTACACAGAGACTGGCCAGTTTGACCAATGTACATGGCAGAGGGGCATTGCTGGCACATGATGGCATTATCACATTGGTAGATGTGCAGGTGAACGAGCCTCTGATAGTTTGGCTGATGTGATTAGGCCCTATGATGGTGTCCCCTGAATAGATATGTGGACACAGTTGGCAACGGGCTTTGTTGCAAGGAAAGGTTCCTGGGTTAGTGGTTTTGTTGTGTGGTGTGTGGTTGCTGGTGAGCATTTGCTTCAGGTTGGGGGGCTGTCTGTAAGCAAGGACTGGCCTGTCTCCCAAGATCTGTGAGAGTGATGGGTCATCTTTCAGGATAGGTTGTAGATCCTTGATGATGCTTTGGAGAGGCTTTAGTTGGGGGCTGAAGGTGATGGCTAGTGGAGTTCTGTTATTTTCTTTGTTGGGCCTGTCCTGTAGTAGGTGACTTCTGGTACTCTTCTGGCTCTGTCAATCTGTTTCTTCACTTCAGCAGGTGGGTATCGTAGTTGTAAGAATGCCTGATAGAGATCTTGTAGGTGTTTGTCTCTGTCTGAGGGGTTGGAGCAAATGCGGTTGTATCTTAGAGCTTGGCTGTAGACAATGGATTGTGTGGTGTGATCTGGGTGAAAGATGGAGGCATGTAGGTAGGAATAGCGGTCAGTAGGTTTCCGGTATAGGGTGGTGTTTATGTGACCATCGCTTATTAGCACTGTAGTGTCCAGGAAGTGGAGCTCTTGTGTGGACTGCTCCAGGCTGAGGTTGATGGTGGGATTGAAATTGTTGAAATCATGGTGGAATTCCTCAAGGGCTTCTTTTCCATGGGTCCAGATGATAAAGATGTCATCAATATAGCGCAAGTAGAGTAGGGGCATTAGGGGACGAGAGCTGAGGAAGCGTTGTTCTAAGTCAGCCATAAAAATGTTGGCATACTGTGGGTCCATGCGGGTACCCATAGCAGTGCCGCTGATTTGAAGGTATACATTGTCCCCAAATGTGAAATAGTTATGGGTGAGGACAAAGTCACAAAGTTCAGCCACCAGGTTTACCGTGACATTATCGGGGATACTGTTCCTGATGGCTTGTAGTCCATCTTTGTGTGGAATGTTGGTGCAGAGGGCTTCTACATCCATAGTGGCTAGGATGGTGTTTTCAGGAAGATCACTGATGGAGTGTAGTTTCCTCAGGAAGTCAGTGGTGTCTCAAAGATAACTGGGAGTGCTGGTAGCGTAGGACCTGAGGATGGAGTCTACATAGCCAGACAATCCTGCTGTCAGGGTGCCAATGCCTGAGATGATGGGGCGTCCAGGATTTCCAGGTTTATGGATCTTGGGTAGCATGATAGAATACCCCAGGTCGGGGTTCCAGGGGTGTGTCTGTGCGGATTTGTTCTTGTCCTTTTTCAGGGAGTTTCTTGAGCAAATAGTGTAGTTTCTTTTGGTAACCCTCAGTGGGATCAGAGGGTAATGGCTTGTAGAAAGTGGTGCTGGAGAGCTGCCTAGCAGCCTCTTGTTCATATTCCAACCTATTCATGATGACGACAGCACCTCCTTTGTCAGCCTTTTTGATTATGATGTCAGAGTTGTTTCTGAAGCCGTGGATGGCATTGTGTTCTGCACGGCTGAGGTTATGGGGCAAGTGATGCTGCTTTTCTACAATTTCAGCCCGTGCATGTCTGCGGAGACATTCTATGTAGAAATCCAGTCTGTTGTTTGTGGAATAAAAAATATTCAGAACTTTGATACAATCCTATAGTCTAGCTTTTTGATCTTATTTTGTTCTATAAACTCTGATTTTAATATAACTTTTTGCTGACATTCAGTGCAAGGAAGAGCATAGTGGTCTGCATAATCACAATGTATAATTAATCCATTTATACATTGGATTGTTCTGGAATGAAATTTCTCCATTCAGCATTCTGGGTTTTGTCTGGTTGGTGTTTGGCTCGGTTAGTCTTAGTTATATAACTACTTCTTGTGGCTCTTAAACTTCCAAGTCAATTAGAAGTCAAGCAATGGCTTATTTAGAAGTGAACCATGGGCAAATGTGCTTGTGCTATGTGATTATTCTAGTTCTCTTCCAACAGTTTTCAGGATTTCTTGGCGATGTTCATAAATGCTCTCAAAGCAGTTAAATCACTTTGGGAGATAATTTTGTAGAAGTGATTGCAGGGATGGTAATTATGGGCTATAGCACTATTGTATGTGGAAGTAGAACAGCTTTCTCATCTATGCGGCAGTTTTAGCATGTCCAACAACCCTATTGTTGTATAAACTCAAGATCGTTTGTACTAGTCTTGATAATGGACTGTTACGCATTTACTCCAATGAGTGTGCAGCCTACCAACAGTGTTATCGAGGTGTTAATCAGATTGGAGCCACAAAATTTGTCTGGAAAAAATGGGAAAATTTTGTAAGTTTTGCTTTCACTCTTTGTTTGCAGCAAGGTTTCAAATGCACCAGAAAGAAATAAGAGTGCATGAAATAGATAGGGAATTACTTGCAAGAGTCTGTTCTGTGTGAACTTTTGCATTTCATTTTAAAGATATTTTGATAATAAAGACTAATCTCTTTTGACTTCTGTTGGAGCAAAGATTTTTAGTATATGGAATCTTTCTGGTTGCTCTATAGTGCATTTGCTAGTTGTTTTTAGTCCGTTGTGTAAGAAGTTACATCATTTGTCTTCTGCCTCTGTATAATGTATTAAATTAATAGGCAGCAAATTTAAAACAAACAAAAGGCAGTACTTCTTCACATAACACATGGTCAACCTGTTTAACTTTTTTCCAATGTATGTTGTGAAGGCCAAAAGTATAACTAGGTTAAAAGAAAGAATTAGATAAGTTCTTGGAGGATAGGTCCCACATCCCCATGCTCCAGTTGTCCCTACCATCCAACTGCCACAAGTTGGTACTGGATGACAGGGGATGGATTACTCAAAATTGCCCTCTTATGTACATTCCCTCTGGACCGTCTTGCACTGGCCACTGTCATAGCCGGGATACTGGGTTAGATGGACCATTGATCTGACCCAGTATGGCTGTTCTTATGTTCCTTAAGAAGTGGTACTATTCCTTTCCAATTTCTGTCCCCTTTGTTACAAAGCCTACCTTCCCTTGAGTTGTGTCCATTGGGAAGTCATGCAGCCCTCTACTTAAAGTCCCAGCCTGAAGCCCTTCCATCCTCATCCCAATGGGTGCATGTTCTGTATGGCAGGTTACCAGCCTGACTCCCCATTTCTGCAGTAAACGTTAGAGATTTGAGACTGATACACTACAATCAGGGATAACGAGACAATTCAACAGTAGAATACCAAGGGAGGAAAAATCACTTTTGTAGTGGTAATAGGGGTGGCCCATTTCAAACAGTTGACAAGAAGGTGTGAGTAACAGTAGGGGGAAATTAGTATGGGGAAATTAGTTTTTGTAATGACCCATCCACTCCCAGTCTTTATTCAGGCCTAGTTTGATGGTGTCCAGTCTGCAAATTAATTCCAATTCGGCAGTTTCTCTTTGGAGTCTATTTTTGAAGTTTTTTGTTGAAGAATTGCCACTTTTAAATCTGTTATTGAGTGTCCAGGGAGATTGAAGTGTTCTCCTACTGGTTTTTGAATATTATAATTCCTGATATCAGATTTGTGTCCATTTATTCTTTTGCGTAGAGACTGTCCGGTTTGGCCAATGTACATGGCAGAGGGGCATTGCTGGCACATGATGGCATATATCACATTGGTAGATGTGCAGGTGAACCAGCCCCTCATGGTGTGGCTGACATGGTTAAGTTCTATGACGGTGTCCTTTGAATAGATATGCAGACAGAGTTGGCAAAATGTGACAGCTTCAACAGGAGAGATTGAGAACAACCCATATTAGAATATCCCAGTGTCCTGTGTTCCCTAACCGCCAGGATAAAGGTTAGAAGGGAGGCTTCCTTCTTCTCTTCCCTGTCCCCAGGCCATTTTGTGATTATCACCTTACTTCGCTTTTTCATCAAAATGCCCAAAATTGAAAGGAAAATTTTCAAGTTGGATCAAAACAAAATGTTCCATTTTGACATTTCCAAAACTTTTCAGTCTGGCCAAAAGTATTAGGTGAACTCCACATAAATTCATTCATGGTTTCTGGTTGACCAATGCTGTATTTTAGAGTGAATACATTATTTTCCAAAAGTATTTTTCCCAGCTCTACTATCCAAACATTTTAGTACCTTACAAAAGATAGTTTTGTTCAGGTTGAAAAAATGGGTGAGGATTTGGATGTTGTTGTTTGGGTTTTATTTTTGCTTCTGGGTTTACTGTTTTATTCCAGTGCAGTTATGGCATGGACATACTTAGTGTGTTATCTGCTAGATTTTGGGTTTTCATTTGGATGTAAGGCAAGAAAAAACTTCATTAGCTTGCTAAAGCATTCATGATTGATATCAGGCATCAGTACTTTTTATGTAAACATTCTGATAGGTTTTGACAGGAAGTCTGGGGACATCTACTGAATCACATATTCACCTTTCAGATATGCCATGGAGGGAATAAACTAATGTCTTGTCACAATCCTGCATTTATCCCAGATGCCAATCACCAGTAGGCAGATTGTGTAATGTTTATATAATGATTAGTCTTTGCAGTGATTGTGCATATTTCAAATGGCTAAAAAGAAAACTTTATCTTTGAAAACTCGTGGCGAACCGGGGAAGTCCTGGATGACTGGAAAAAGGCTAATGTAGTGCCAATCTTTAAAAAAGGGAAGAAGGAAGATCCTGGGAACTACAGGCCAGTCAGCCTCACCTCAGTCCCTGGAAAAATCATGGAGCAGGTCCTCAAAGAATCAATCCTGAAGCACTTGCATGAGAGGAAAGTGATCAGGAACAGCCAGCATGGATTCACCAAGGGAAGGTCATGCCTGACTAATCTAATCGCCTTTTATGATGAGATTACTGGTTCTGTGGATGAAGGGAAAGCAGTGGATGTATTGTTTCTTGACTTTAGCAAAGCTTTTGACACGGTCTCCCATAGTATTCTTGTCAGCAAGTTAAGGAAGTATGGGCTGGATGAATGCACTATAAGGTGGGTAGAAAGCTGGCTAGATTGTCGGGCTCAACAGGTAGTGATCAATGGCTCCATGTCTAGTTGGCAGCCGGTATCAAGTGGAGTGCCCCAAGGGTCGGTCCTGGGGCCGGTTTTATTCAATATCTTCATAAATGATCTGGAGGATGGTGTGGATTGCACTCTCAGCAAATTTGCGGATGATACTAAACTGGGAGGAGTGGTAGATACGCTGGAGGGGAGGGATAGGATACAGAAGGACCTAGACCAATTGGAAGATTGGGCCAAAAGGAATCTGATGAGGTTCAATAAGGATAAGTGCAGGGTCCTGCACTTAGGACGGAAGAACCCAATGCACAGCTACAGACTAGGGACCGAATGGCTAGGCAGCAGTTCTGCGGAAAAGGACCTAGGGGTGACAGTGGACGAGAAGCTGGATATGAGTCAGCAGTGTGCCCTTGTTGCCAAGAAGGCCAATGGCATTTTGGGATGTATAAGTAGGGGCATAGCGAGCAGATCGAGGGACGTGATTGTTCCCCTCTATTCGACATTGGTGAGGCCTCATCTGGAGTACTGTGTCCAGTTTTGGGCCCCACACTTCAAGAAGGATGTGGATAAATTGGAGAGAGTCCAGCAAAGGGCAACAAAAATGATTAGGGGACTGGAACACATGAGTTATGAGGAGAGGCTGAGGGAGCTGGGATTGTTTAGCCTGCAGAAGAGAAGAATGAGGGGGGATTTGATAGCTGCTTTCAACTACCTGAAAGGGGGTTCCAAAGAGGATGGCTCTAGACTGTTCTCAATGGTAGCAGATGACAGAACGAGGAGTAATGGTCTCAAGTTGCAGTGGGGGAGGTTTAGATTGGATATTAGGAAAAACTTTTTCACTAAGAGGGTGGTGAAACACTGGAATGCGTTACCTAGGGAGGTGGTAGAATCTCCTTCCTTAGAGGTTTTTAAGGTCAGGCTTGACAAAGCCCTGGCTGGGATGATTTAACTGGGAATTGGTCCTGCTTTGAGCAGGGGGTTGGACTAGATGACCTTCTGGGGTCCCTTCCAACCCTGATATTCTATGATTCTATGATTCTATGAAAGAACTCTCATAGTCTTAATAGAATAAATAAAATACACAGAGAAGATAATATTCTATATGGGTCTCATTGTGTAGTCCTCTCTTAGGCAAAGCTGCCACTGATTTGTACATTGCCTACAGTGTGCCAGGTTCTTTACAGACAGATGCAAAGACAAGAACCTGGTCTCAAAGGGCTTACAGCATAGATACTCAACATTAAATTGATGTTTTTTATTTTATAATTACATCAATAATTCTATTTGTTGTTTTTATTTCCTGTAGGTTTTACTGGGACTTAATAATGCTTATAATGATGGTTGGAAATCTTGTCATCATACCAGTTGGAATCACATTCTTTACAGAACAAACAACAACACCATGGATTATTTTCAATGTGGCATCAGACACTGTTTTTCTGTTGGACTTGATCATGAATTTTAGAACTGGGACGGTCAATGAAGATAGCTCTGAAATAATATTGGACCCCAAGGTCATCAAAATGAATTACTTAAAAAGCTGGTTTGTGGTTGACTTCATCTCATCAATACCAGTGGATTATATTTTTCTCATTGTAGAAAAAGGGATGGATTCAGAGGTTTACAAGACGGCTAGAGCACTTCGCATTGTGAGATTTACAAAAATCCTCAGCTTGTTACGTTTATTACGACTTTCGAGATTAATTCGATACATACACCAGTGGGAGGAGGTAAGACATATATTTATATATCCATTCACTAAGATTCTGTTCCTTTAAAAATGAAGTATTAGAACTCTTTAAAGAGCTATAGATAAACTGGGCATGGAGAATCATGAAATCTATGACTCAGATAAAGGCATTTTCACTGCCCATTTAGATTATTTACACAGGTTGAATATTTTGATTACTTACCTGGTTTAAAAATGGTGATTGCCACCATCTTGAGTTAGCTCCTTCTTACCTACCCACTTCCAAAAGTAATACTTTGGGGAATGATCTCATGCTATCTAGCAACTTCATAGAGGTTACATTTCCAGAGTTCCAGGAATGAATGGCATTCCCTAGTATTTGGCATGCCAGGAAATATTACCATGGCCAAGAAAAAGTATTTGGGAAGGGTTTCTGCACAAATAATTACAAATCAGTTATTTAGTTTCTTGCTTATCTCCATTTTTGAAATTGCAGACCATGAATGTTTTTGTTTTTGTTTTGTTTTGAAGTGTGTGGAGCTGCCAAAAGTAACAGTAAAATATAACTATTGGCTGTTAAGAATTCTCATGGGTAAGAAACCTGAAGAAGGTTTTGTAACTAAAGAATATTTTTGTGAAATGAATGCTGTAAGATATTATGGTGCCTTTTCCATCTCATACGTTTATCAGCTGTATCCTTTTCAGTGCACTAGATTCTCCTGCTCCTTTAAAAATATAAACACTAATTTTGTCCATAATATCCAGCAAACAAATCAGTTTGTTAACAGCCTGACCCTGAGAGGTATAGAGTACAGTATAAAACACTTGTTCAAGCCAGTGGTGATGGTTGGAAAACAGAAATCCCATGCAGATTGATGAGAACTGCCGATGCTCAGTACCAGTTAGAATTAGTCCCTGAATTTTCTTTGTGAAATCTGCTTAGTTTTGCCTTCTAGAATGACATGGTAGGTGATACAGTGTAGTTATTATTTAAATGTTAACAATATACTGTACTCTTATACTCAGTTTAGGTATGACAAGTGATTAAGAAACTCTTGCAGGCCTCCCATGAATCTGTGCTTTTACCTCTGCCGTGTTTTCTAGAGGGACATCCTTGAGAATTGTTTTCAATGACATTAATTTGGTTCAGATCAAAATGAGTTAATGACATGCTACAAACCATGGTGCCACAAATGAATAGTAAATTTACTAATTTCCAATTTATAAGCAAACACAATATTTTAAAATTAATATAATAGAAGTGAGATCTCAAATCCAATATAGGGACATAACGTTTGTACTCAAAGGTTTCTCTTCCAAAAGGTTTTGTTTCATCTCTGTTGGCCAATAAACTGGCACAAACAACATTCCTCCCCACCAAAAAAACCCAACAACAGAGAAATGAGTCCAAAGCAGAGATAATTGAGTAGATGCTCCATCTAGTTTACAGTGGGCAGCCATTGAGAATCCCCAGGGCAAACAAGCTCTCCCTTGGGCTGCCACGTCACTCCATCTTTGACTCCACTTGTGAATCCTCAGAAATGTTTTTGGGTTGACAATTTTTGTGCTTGTTGGGTTATAAGCAGTGGTAGTCCATTTCTCTGGGAATTTCTACAATGCCTTTCACCTTGATATCTGAGCACCACTAGGAAGACAGAAAAAGAATCCAAAACAAGCTATTCATATTAGTTTTTAAAAAACAAACATTTTGCTTTTTTTAAAAAGGTCCCAATGACCTTAAAAATGTACAGATGTGTTAACAATGTGGACTAAATCAGAAATTGTCACCATAAGTATTGATGAATACATGAATGAAATTCATCCAATAAAAATATTTCTCTTCCCATTCTATGCGTTTTTTGACATTTTAGTAAAGTTCCTCATGGATTTTCATACTTTTCTTTCATGTCCTCTAATAGCATATTGCTATTTTAAATTTAGTTGAGTCTTTGACAGTATTCTACATGATTATCTCAGCTACAGATTATAGACTGTACATTAAGATATGATAATAGCTTAAAAGGAAACAAAAATAGTTTAAATGTAGGATGAGCTGTGCTTGAAAGACCATTAGCTGTATGGTCCCCCAGAGTGATCAGTGCTCAGACCTTTGCTGGTATTTATTTACACTGCATTAAGAGCATGCATGCACATGCCTGACAGAGAACAATTAACTTTGTTGATGACACAAAATTAAAACCTGTTTCTCTGTATACAAATTAAAGGATTTGATCCTTTTTTCATATGGGCTGATGTGTGATTTTAAATGTAATTTAGAAAAATCTGAAATACTACATATTTGGATCAAGAATGGTGAATACTAGGCCAAAACCACCAGAAGGGCCATAAGTGATTCCTTATTTTAATAAACTGCCAACAGAATGCACTCAGGAAAACAGTAATAGACAAATTAGGTTGTATAATAACACTTATCCCACTGAGTTTCTTTTATAACCTAAGTTACAAAAGACAGGTTGGGATTGTTTGGGATATCCCCAGAACTCTAAGATGAATAGGCTGCAACTATAAGAGGATTTTTATTTGATATTTTTCACACAGGTTCACGTTCATTTTTACATAATTTAGTATCCAGCTGCCAATAGTCATATTCAGCAATTTTGAGGCAGTAATGTGTGTAGTCTTGAAGATTTCCCTTTAACCATCATGAAGGAATGCAGCTGCAGCCTGCAGTATAGTTTATATAAATTCCAACTAGCTGTCATGGGGTGTCTCCTGAGGGTCCTTCAAGATTAAGTACAGGCCACAATACTGCAGGTCTCCTTCACCACCACCACCATGTTGTATTTTGTTGTTCCAGTAGGCTGCCACCTGTAGTGCTATTTACATATATTTACAAGCTAAGCAAAGCAAACTCCCCCACTTTTTTCTGGGGAATAGAATGGGGCTCGAACAGCCAGCTCTGCTTTCCGCCAGCTCTCCCTCTTCTCAGGGCTTCCTTCCTCTCAGTTTATGTGCTCTCAGCTGCTGGGATTTCTTCCCCTTCTAATTAGTCCCTGAATAGTAGCTCTGCTGTGTTGATTGACCTTCCAATTAGGTCCCAATTAACCTATATTGGAGGGGATTTGAGTGACAGGATGCTGAGTCAGCTCCTGACTCATCACACACTGTCACAGGAGCATAGTTAATGTCAGCCCATGTTAGTAGTTAGACCGGGGTGGGCAAACCTTTTGGCCCAAGAGCCACATTTGGGTATGGAAATTGTATGGTGGGCCATGAATGCTCATGAAATTGGGGGTTGGGATGCGGGAGGGGGTGAGGGCTCTGGCTGGGGTTGCGAGCTCTGGGGTGGGGCCAGAAATGAGAAGTTCAGGATGTGGGAGGGGGCTCTGGCCTGGGGAAAGGAGTTGGATTGTGTGGGAGGGGGAGGGCTCCAGCTTGGGGTACGAGCTCTGGGGTGGAGCTGGGGATGAGGGGTTCGGGGTGCAGGAGGGTGCTCAAGGCTGGGACTGAGGGGTTCAGAGGGCGGGAGTGGGATCAGGGCTGGGGCAGGGGGTTGAGGCACGGGAAGGGGTAAGGGGTGCAGGCTCCAGGCGATGCTTATTTCAAGCAGCTCCTGCCTCTGGCTCCTATGCAGAGGCGTGGCCAGGCAGCAGGCACTGCCCCTGCAAATCCCATTGGCTGTGGTTGCTGGCCAATCATAGAATATCAGGGTTGGAAGGGACCCCAGAAGGTCATCTAGTCCAACCCCCTGCTCAAAGCAGGACCAATTCCCAGTTAAATCATCCCAGCCAGGGCTTTGTCAAGCCTGACCTTAAAAACCTCTAAGGAAGGAGATTCTACCACCTCCCTAGGTAACTCATTCCAGTGTTTCACCACCCTCTTAGTGAAAAAGTTTTTCCTAATATCCAATCTAAACCTCCCCCACTGCAACTTGAGACCATTACTCCTCGTTCTGTCATCTGCTACCATTGAGAACAGTCTAGAGCCATCCTCTTTGGAACCCCCTTTCAGGTAGTTGAAAGCAGCTATCAAATCCCCCCTCATTCTTCTCTTCTGCAGGCTAAACAATCCCAGCTCCCTCAGCCTCTCCTCATAACTCATGTGTTCCAGTCCCCTAATCATTTTTGTTGCCCTTCGCTGGACTCTCTCCAATTTACCACATCCTTCTTGAAGTGTGGGGCCCAAAACTGGACACAGTACTCCAGATGAGGCCTCACCAATGTCGAATAGAGGGGAACGATCACGTCCCTCGATCTGCTCGCTATGCCCCTACTTATACATCCCAAAATGCCATTGGCCTTCTTGGCAACAAGGGCACACTGCTGACTCATATCCAGCTTCTCGTCCACTGTCACCCCTAGGTCCTTTTCCGCAGAACTGCTGCCTAGCCATTCGGTCCCTAGTCTGTAGCTGTGCATTGGGTTCTTCCGTCCTAAGTGCAGGACCCTGCACTTATCCTTATTGAACCTCATCAGATTCCTTTTGGCCCAATCTTCCAATTGGTCTAGGTCCTTCTGTATCCTATCCCTCCCCTCCAGCGTATCTACCACTCCTCCCAGTTTAGTATCATCCGCAAATTTGCTGAGAGTGCAATCCACACCATCCTCCAGATCATTTATGAAGATATTGAATAAAACCGGCCCCAGGACCGACCCTTGGGGCACTCCACTTGATACCGGCTGCCAACTAGACATGGAGCCATTGATCACTACCCGTTGAGCCCGACAATCTAGCCAGCTTTCTACCCACCTTATAGTGCATTCATCCAGCCCATACTTCCTTAACTTGCTGACAAGAATACTATGGGAGACCGTGTCAAAAGCTTTGCTAAAGTCAAGAAACAATACATCCACTGCTTTCCCTTCATCCACAGAACCAGTAATCTCATCATAAAAGGCGATTAGATTAGTCAGGCATGACCTTCCCTTGGTGAATCCATGCTGGCTGTTCCTGATCACTTTCCTCTCATGCAAGTGCTTCAGGATTGATTCTTTGAGGACCTGCTCCATGATTTTTCCAGGGACTGAGGTGAGGCTGACTGGCCTGTAGTTCCCAGGATCTTCCTTCTTCCCTTTTTTAAAGATTGGCACTACATTAGCCTTTTTCCAGTCATCCGGGACTTCCCCGGTTCGCCACGAGTTTTCAAAGATAATGGCCAGTGGCTGTGCAATCACAGCCGCCAATTCCTTCAGCACTCTCGGATGCAACTCGTCCGGCCCCATGGACTTGTGCACGTCCAGCTTTTCTAAATAGTCCCTAACCACCTCTATCTCCACAGAGGGCTGGCCATCTCTTCCCCATTTTGTGATGCCCAGCACAGCAGTCTGGGAGCTGACCTTGTTAGTGAAAACAGAGGCAAAAAAAGCATTGAGTACATTAACTTTTTCCACATCCTCTGTCACTAGGTTGCCTCCCTCATTCAGTAAGGGGCCCACACATTCCTTGGCTTTCTTCTTGTTGCCAACATACCTGAAGAAACCCTTCTTGTTACTCTTGACATCTCTGGCTAGCTGCAGCTCCAATGGGAACTGTGAGGGCGGCGCTCGGGGTGGGGGCAGCGTGCGGAGCCCCCTGGCTGCCTCTACGTGTAGGAGTCAGAGAAGAGACATGCCACTGCTTCCAGGAGTCGCATGGAGCCACAGCACGCGGGGAACGGGGCAAGCCCCCAACCCCACACCCCGGTGGGAGCTCAAGGGCCGCATTAAAATGTCTGGAGGGCCAGATGCGGCCTCCGGGACGTAGTTTGCCCATCCCTGAGTTAGACTCTTGTTGGTCAATGAGTGGTGATGAGAGAAAACATTTAAACAAAGATGGAGTGGATAATTTGACAGGAATTCAATTCCTTTATTTATAAATTGTCATTAACCTAGACCTATTATTTTTTCACTCTGGCTAAAGTACCCTACACTTACAACCCAAACATCAATAAACAGATGATACCTTGTTAAATAAAACCACACAATTTTAAAGTAAGTAAATTTTTGGAAGAAAAGGGGGAATTAGTATGTAATTATTCTTTTCGCAAAAGACTCCTTTCCTCCTCTGACAGCTCAGCATAGACTTCCAAAAATATTAAATATAGAATACTGGACCAAATTTCCACCTAGTATAACATCATAGAATTCAAAGAATCAGACAGAAGAGACAATATTATGTGATTTAAGTGACTGATCACACACAGCACAGATATTGAATCATGGGAAGTGGATACTCAAATGCAGTTGTCAAAATGAATAGTTCAGAAGCAAACTGATAGAGGAAACTTGTTCACCTAAAATATTCATTGAATTTGAATTAACAAATTTAAAAACTATTATTTTTCATGGTAAAACTTCCAGTAGAAAATGGGGATATGTTGATCAAATTATTTACTTTTATAGGTCAAAGGTCTATATGTGACTAATCAGCTATTCAAGAAAATTTTCTATCATCTTGAGGGAATGGACCATTAAGTAGGGAATAACTCATGTTACGGTTTACTTTTTTCTTTAAAATTCCTACTTTACTGACAGCACTTTCTATTCTTATTTTGAATCTGGTATATTACTCTTGAGTTTGTATTCAGCTATTTTGGTTGTATAAATTTCTTTCAAACTGCTGCTTTCTTCAGCAAGGTACTTCTAAAAACATGATTTGTAATAGACTTAGAGCAGGGATCTGCAACCTTTGGCACGCAGCCCGCTAGGGTGAGCCCCCTGGCGGGCCGGGCCGGTTTGTTTACCTGCCGCATCTGTGGGAAGCGGCGGCCAGCACATCCCTTGGCCCGCGTTGCTTCCTGCAGCCCCCATTGGCCTGGAATGGCAAACCGTGGCCAGTGGGAGTAGCAATCGGCCAAACCTGCTGATGTGGTAGGTAAACAAACTGGCCCGGCCTGCCAGGGGGCTTCCCTTGGCAGGCTGCGTGCCAAAGGTTGCTGATTCCGGACATAGAGATTGCTTTTTTCTATTGCTACTTGCAATTACAGAACAGGCATCAATAATACTGCTCCGTTGGCCTGAATGCTTAGCCAGTATTTGGGTCCTTTCAGGTTTGTTTCAGTTAGGAGGAGAAATTTGATGATGCAAGTCAGGTATATTTTTTGGTTTAGGACTGTTTATTTATTTTTTTTTAAAAAAAGGTTATAAAATCGTGTTTCCCTGAATATAGTAGAAACAATATAAGGCAGTTTTTGCTTTGTTTCCAAGACTGCCCCTCCTGTCAGTTCTGTGCCCTGAGGAGCTCTGCCTCTCTGCTCCCTCTCAGCACCATGGCCGTGACTAGAGGCCTAGCAATTTCATGGTCCATGATTTCAGCTATTTAAATCTGAAATTTCATGGTATTGTAATTGTAGGGGTCCTGACCCAAAAAGGAGGTGTAGTGGGGTCATAAGGTTATTGTGGGGAGGGTTGCGGTACTGCTACCCGTATTTCTGTGCTGCTGCTGGCAGCGCTGCTGCCTTCAGAGCTGGGCGGCTGGAGAGCGGCAGCTGCTGGCCAGGAGCCCGACTCTGAAGGCAGCTTGTGCCAGCAGCAGCGCAGAAGTAAGGGCACAGTCTGGTATTGCCACCCTTACTTCTGCGCTGCTGCCTTCAGAGCTGGGCCCTCGGTCAGCAGCCATCACTCTCCAGCTGCCCATTTCTAAAGGCAGCAGCGCAGAAGTAAGGGTGGCCCGGTATATTGTTGCCACCTTTACTTCTGTGCTGCTGCTGGCAGGCCGCTGCCCTCAGAGCTGGGCGCCTGGCCAACGGCCGTCACTCTCTGGCCACCCAGCTCTGAAAACAGTGCAGAAGTAAGGGTGGAAATGCCATGACCCCCTCCTAAAATAACCTTGTGACCCCCTGCAAATCCCTGTTGAGTCGGAATCCCCAATTTGAGAAACACTGTTCTGTCCCATGAAATCTGTATAGTATAGGGTAAAAAGCACAGAAAAGACCAGATTTCTTGGGGGGGAGACCAGATTTCACAGTCTGTGATGCATTTTTCATGGCCATGAATTTGGTAGGGCTCTACTTATGAGTGCTTCGCTTGCTGTCTACTCACTTTTCTCCTGCTTTTCTTTCTTTAATGTGTCTAAGACTTGCCAAACAATCCTCTAGCCCCTGCATTTTCAGTGCGGGAGCCCACATTGCTAAGCTTCTGATCAGTTCTTGCCATGTGGTCCATTGACTTGGGAGGTGGCTTCTATTGTTTCCAGTGATCTGAGTACATAAAGAGGCTTAATCACCTTCCATTTAGCCAGAAAGAAAATTTCTTAGCGGACCCACTGGCTTTTAACCATGTTTGTGATTTTCTGTAGGTCAAAGACCCCCTTGATGGCTGGCACTAACACCTTCCAGACTAACAATAAATAAAACTGTATTCCTAGAAATGCACCATAAATCTATGTGATGTTGAAACACATGATTATCTGGGATTTAAACACATTTTAAAATGGCTAGACAACTGCTATCTTCATCTGAGTAGGGATGGGCAAAGAAGGCTGTTTTGTAAAATTCAGTTACCAAAAGTAACTGTAAATTTAACTATAGCCAAAATAAAAATAAGGTATGGGTGACCTCTAGTTTTAATTTTACCCGAACTGCCCAACTTTAATGAGTCAAGAGGATTATAGATTTCAGTGCTGCCCTTTGCTAATGCTTACCTCTGAGCAAGTCAAAACTTCCCAGAAATGTCTTACTGTTTTTCTGTTTGCCATATTGTTGTAATAGCTGACTTTTACAAGCCACACAGTAATGAGTGCCCACATCTGAGACAATTCATGCTTGTAGCCTGCGAGAAGCATTCAGAAGAATGAAGAGAATTTATTTTGGCTGTCTTGATTTGGAGCAGTTTTCCCCCAAAGCTCCTGAACGTTCAGGTAGCAGGCATCGCCAAAATTCACTTTTCATATTGGCATTTGGCTAGAAGGTATCAACCTTTTTTTAGTATGTGAACCTGACTATGATGGTGGCGTGACATACCAGGATACAATCCAGACTAATGAGTAGTTGTGTCACCCTTGCCCTGTAACACTGAATGCCCTTTACAATGTCTTGCTGCTGTAGTTTCCAACCTGGACTACTCACAAACAGCCTTCAGCATGTAAGTCACTCCCAGCTGTGACTCTATGTGTGCTGCAGCCAGCCAGCCAGTCCTTGACTCTCACCAGCCTTGGGTATGCTGCAGGGTGAGCCCACCATACCCTCAGTCCTGGATCTTTCCCCAGAAATGTATGTCCTGTATCATCCAGCCCTCTCCTGGATAGCTCAAACACAATAAATCCATTATTCTGTACACAACTTGTTACCCCAAATGGAGTTACCCAGACATTTCAACTTGAACACATTGGGTTAGATAAAACAATAAAACAACAAAGAGAGAGATTTTAAATGCATATAAGTAATGAGGCATAAAAGTCAGAAATAGTTACAAGCAAAATAAAGATAAAATGATAACTGGTGCCTAACTTAGACTATATTAGATTCAAAGCAAAGTTTTCTGACCACATACTTTCAAGCAGTCTTACTGACCAAACTCTTTCAGTCAGGACTGTTCCCCCAGAATCCAAAAGCTGCTTCCTTTGTCTCTTCAAGTGCAGTGAAAGCGATGGGCGGGGGGAAGAAAGGGGTGCCTTGGGGTTGTTTGTCCTCCTTTTTATAGTTTCAAGTCTCCCTCTTGGAAAACATTTCCAGCTGACACCCAGGAGAAAAAAAGTCTATGTGGAAGGATATTCTCTGTTGATTTTTCCACGTGTATGAACTTCCTTTGTTTTCCCACACTGCTTGATGACACTGTTTATTACATAAATGCAGATTAAAGCAAGTATACATTCATTCCTTTGTTTAGGACAGACTTGACTTCTGCATAGACAGGGCTGTGGGGGTTGGAACATGTGTAATAACATCATACAGGGGAATCTTATAACTTCACATACAATGTTGCCACACATACTTTACCAGGACAATACTGATTTTCAAATACCTTACAAGTCATACGTTTTGTACAAATATTATTACAATAGTGTGTAGGGTGTGAATACAGGGTGTATTCTGTCACAGATGGTTATCAAGATCAGATTACTGTACTATCCTCTGCCTGGGGCTACCCCAAAAGACCATTTAGAAACTCCCGGTAGTGCACAATGCAGAAGCCAGCTTGCTTAGCCTTGCTTAGCTGTGTTTCCTCTAGGGAAAGTATTTTGCTCATGTGCTGCAATAACTGCCAGTTCACTTCTTGGTGCAAGTCACAGTGCTGGCACTCATTTGTAATTTGATTTTGAGTCTTGACAGACTCTCAAGAAGAGTCTTACAGCATTTGAAATCAGCTAAGGTACTTGATAATCAGTCTTGATCCTATAGAGCCAGAATCTGTTGACTTTCCGGTTATGTACAAAGTCCATCTCATTTCCCAGGCACTCATGGAGGGGCTGGGATAGTTCTAAGTGGGCAAAAGGGGGTTGTATTTATTAAACCAGATAGCTGGAAGAGCTAAGCAGAGTTCATAATATGCTTTTGGTTTATTTAATATGATTCACTTATGTTTTTAAATGCCACATGTGCTAGGAGTGAAAGAGTAGGCATATTTTAGAAATCCACATAAATTCATAAATAAAATATTGAATGTGATGGAATCCAAACGGTGACCAAATAACTGCACAATTTCTCTATGAATAATAATCAATCCTTGAATGCAAAGGTATGCAAATCTCAGCTCCTTTCCCAGTATGTTAAATTTTGCTCTTTTGTGGTTTAGAAGTCTAATTTATATCATCACATAAAAGTACACACAGTACGATATTCACTAAACTGCTAGTGTTCCAAATGAGACATGTTCATAATTTTTTCTTTTCCCTCAACCATTTACTCTTCTGTGGAACTGCCTATATTTTGCATATAATGGGATAAATTCTCTTCCAGTTACACCAGAACAACTCCATTGACTTCAGTGAAGTTACACTGGTCTAACCAACTGGAGAATTTAGTTTTGGAGCAGAAATGTGCACCCATGGTTTATGTAGGTACTATAATGTGCTTTGCTGTGAACTGTACTTTTTCAAATTCAGGAAAACCCACGTAACTGGAAAATAGAATTAGAAGCCTTATTAAATTTTGAACCAGGTGCGCCCCCCCCCCCCCGATGAAATAACAGGTGTGGAAAAGGAACAACACCGTTTGGTTTTATAACAGGTAATTAATAAAATGCTGGCAAGACCATAAAATGCTTGTTTTTATGTTTTTGCCCTTTATGATACTGATCTAAGCATAATCACTGATGTGAGGGGAAAAAAAATCTCCTTTTACTCCACAGAATGAAAATGTTCAATATGAGTTATTGCTAGAGTAAGGTTACTTCCATAATCTTTTACTCTGCATTGTGATTATTTGAACTGGGCCTCCTGTAATTTATATTTTGTGTGTGTGTGTTTGTATAAGTATGCTATATTGTCTTCTCTAGCAGCTCAGCCACAGAGGAGAAGGTCCTAATAGTACAAGCAGCTATGGGAGTTTTCCTTTAGCTCAAATGGTAGATGCCTCTGTTTTGGCAATGAAGGATGAGGGTTCCAGTAGTGCTTTTTCCCCTCTGAATATGTGTGACTGTGAGATTTATGTCGTAATATTGTCCCTTTGTCTGCAGTCATGGATTCATTACACTGCCTCTCTTTATCTTACCTATAGTAGCTTTCTCAGTCATTCCTATCAATCTTCTTTGCAAATAATCAGAACTACGTCTTCCTGGATTTGAAAATGAAATGCAACCCAAACTTTAAAAAAAGATCATTTAAATTAACGATGTTATTCATCTCTTTTGGACCATTGTGCAGATGATTGCCTAATTGTAGTGAGTGATCCCACACTTGCTGTGATTCTTCCTGAAACCTACATGGATAGTCTTGACTGCAGATTTGAAGGAGATCCTCTCATTCCTTCTCTAACCAAGGCTTGTAGTACAGATAGCCTACTCAGCACTGCTCTTTGCAAGCCTTTTGTAGGAAGTTTAGGCTTTAATGTTAAAAAATGTATGTAGAATGACTTTCATTAAAAGGGTAATGTATGCAATGTATGCAAAATAGATACCAAAAAAGTTTAAGTTAAGTTTCTAAGTTAAACAGGAAGGTACATTGTGGCAATGCAAAAATTTTATCATACTTTAGAGTTGCAGAGGTTCTCAAAAAGAAAAGGAGTACTTGTGGCATCTCTCTGGTCACCCCATTACAGACCTAAAAGTGGCAATTCTTCAACAAAAAAACTTCAAAAACAGACTCCAACGAGAGACTGCTGAATTGGAATTAATTTGCAAACTGGATACAATTAACTTAGGCTTGAATAGAGACTGGGAGTGGATGGGTCATTACACAAAGTAAAACTATTTCCCCATGTTTATTTCCACCCCCCCCCACACTGTTCCTCAGACGTTCTTGTCAACTGCTGGAAATGGCCCACTTTGATTATCACTACAAAAGGTTTTCTCCCCCCTCCCCCCCGCTCTCCTGCTGGTAATAGCTCATCTTAAGTGATCACTCTCCTTACAGTGTGTATGGTAACACCCATTGTTTCATGTTCTCTATGTATATAAATCTCCCCACTGTATTTTCCACTGAATGCATCCGATGAAGTGAGCTGTAGCTCACAAAAGCTTATGCTCAAATAAATTGGTTAGTCTCTAAGGTGCCACAAGTACTCCTTTTCTTTGTGCGGATACAGACTAACATGGCTGCTACTCTGAAACCTGTCATTATGCAAGGGGCTCTCAAAGTGGCGGTTGGGACCAGGCTGGATTTGATTTAAATCAATCATTATTTAAATCACTAGTCAGGAAGACTCGATTTAATCATGGATTTCTACATACAAGCTCATTCTTGTTGGTTGTTATAACCTTAATACATATTCTTCACAACTCAGAGATGTAGGTTTCATTTTTAAAGGTACACACTATGCATTTTAAAGTAATTTATTTTGAAAACTTTTCAGATTAGTTTTACAGCTATATCAGAAAATGAATGATTGGTTATTTCACTTACGAAAGCTAATTGAAGCAGATATTTATGAAGTCACTGGGAGGTGAACTATCTCCAATTCAACAGGTTAATCATTAACATTTGGAGGATTTTCTTGCCATGCTGTATTACGAAGAGAACATCACCAGACAGACATTTAAATTGTTCTGTATTCTAGATTTTTTTCTTCAACAGCAAACATATAATATTTTAACAAAAAAAGCATATGAATTTTTGAATTTAGTTAAACATTCAAGTTTTTTAAAATCAGGTTTGTTTTTGTGAAAATTGTTTTTAACTAAAATAGTTCAATGAAATATTAAAAACAAAAAAAACACAAAAATTAAATCGACTATGTCAGCCAGGTCAACATGAGAAACTTAAAATATTGGCTTCTGCAGCTAACTCAGTCATCTTCACCTTTATTTTCCTATTTTTCATAATCCGGAAAAGAAAAACAAGCTTTCCTGCTTTTTCAGGTCCGAAACGATTTCTCAATTTGGAATGAATTAGTCCAAAGGAAGAAAATATTCTTTCTACACCAGCAGAAGCTATTGCTGTTAAAAATGAGATTATCACTTCAACAGTCTTTGAATCCAAGTGCTTAAGTCCCTTCTACCAGTTCACTGGTGAGACTTTCTTTAAAACATCAACAGCAAACATATATTTCTTGAATGGTTCTTATTCCCAAACTGGGTCTCTTTTATGGCCTGATGCCATTATAGGTTTTCCCTTCTAGTGAGAGAATGGTATGGTAGATCTCAAATCAATGGAGGCTACACTCAGAAAGACCTCAAGACTTCTGGAATATGCTGCTCAAACAGTTTCACTTTTGTTTCTACTCCCTGTCCCTCCCTTCTCACATTAATCTCCAGACTTCTTCTCCTTTTCCAGATCTATTCCGCCCCCAACAATCTTTTCTATTCATTGAACTTTTTGAAACTTTGCACTTTTAGAGAGAGGTAAGAGATTGACTCTGTGTACACAAATTTGCAGAGGAACAATAGGGTTGAGGTCTGTTATTTCTTACCTCTATATATTTATTTATTTAAAACCATTTTTGCTGTTAACAAGCATGTTATCTCTGGAGACACAAATCCACAGTTTGAGAACTGCAAAACTAAGCCTCTCTGATGGTATCTTCTAGACCAGGGGTCTCAAATATGCAGCCCGCGGAGTTGTTTGCTGCAGCCCAGCAAGTTCCCTGCACCCCCCCACATTATTTCCTGCGGCCGCCAAGCTCCCCTCCCCCACTCCAGCATGCTGTGTCCCTGCTCCTCTGCCTACCTCCAGGTGCTTCCCACCACCAATCAGCTGTTCGGCAGCGCTTAGCGCTTTCCAGGAGGGAGGGGGGAGGAGCAGGGAGCCGCATGCTCGGGGGAGGAGGTGGAGAAGAGGTGGAGTTGTGGTGGAGATTTGGGGAAGGGGTTGGAATAGGGGCAGGGAGGAAGGGGTGGGAAGAAGCGGGGTGGGGCGGGGCCTCATGGAAGGGGTGGAGTGGGGCGGGGCCAGAGGCAGCGGGGGTGGGGGTGTCAGTGATGTGGCCCTCAGTGGCCCTTGTGGTGATTTGAGTTTGAGATCCCTGTTCTAGACAGCACTGAGTTACATTGGGTAGATAGAAAGATTAACCTAAATAATCTATACAGAAGCCCCTGGAACCACATAAAATTGGGTCCCTAATCCATGGACTATTGGAACTCATTTACAAAACTTTTCTTAAACATTACATGAATATATGGTCTCATACTATAGAATTAGAATTTATAATTCCTGTTCCATGACGAGATATCTTTGAGCTATAATGTATCTTAATTAAAACTATATTTGATTTAAAAAAAAATTGATTTGTATCCACCATGGTTGGGACGCCTCAGGCAGTTGTAAGGTTATTACATGGGGGTTCACGAACTGTCAGCCTCCACCCCAAACCTTGTTTTGCCTCCAGCATTTATAATGGTGTTAAATAGATAAAAAAGTGTTTTTAATTTATAAGGGGCGGGTCTTACTCAGAGACTTGCTATGTGAAAGGGGTCACCAGTACAAAAGTTTGAGAACCACTGCGTTAGAGTCTTCAGACAATGCACAATACTATTATAAGCAGTATTGATGGCCTTAAGTGTTCAGAAAATAATGTTGCGTCTATTTTTATTTTACTTCTGGATTTTGAGCCTTTAGGACAAACATTTTCAAGCACTTCTTCACAGCCATAAGGACTGCACACGTCCTATTTATTAATCAAGTTTGAAATTCTCACATAATCAAATGACTCTAGGAGCCTACTCCTGATAGAACAGTGATTTCTGGCAGCACGTTGTACATAACAGACAAAATGTGCAGCTATATTTGACAAAAGTAAAATTTAGACAGAGGGATCTTTACCTCTAAGTTAATATTCTTGGCTGAAGTTAGAAATATAATTATGGCAGTGACTGGCAAAACCATGAGGATGTTGTGTTTGTTCCTTTATGGTAAAATTAAGGATGTTAGCTCTTGTCCACAGTTCTCTCTGAAGGATGGTGGATAAAGCATAGGCCTTAGAATCAGGTGATGTTGGTTCTATTCCTGGCTCTGCTATAGACTTGCTAAGTGAACTTCAGCAAATCATTTAACTTCTTTGTGTTTATTTCCCCATAAACAATGAAGTAAGTAACACTTCCCTAACACATGCTTTGATATTGAACTTTGAACCTATAAACATTTTGCATATGAGTAATTTCATGCATGTGAGTAGTCCTTCTTCAGTGGGATTTTCTTGTATTTAAAAATACCCATGTGCTTAAATGCCTACAGAATGGGTAGAGCTAACAATTTTTTAATAATAAGTTTTAAATAACAGAATTTTCCACAGAAACCTTACATTTTTCAAACATAAAAATAAAATTATTATTAATAATAATTAATAATAAAACTTTAAACAGACCTGTTTGGAAATGTTCTGATGAAACTTTTTCTGTTAGAAAATGGTTGAAATGGAAACATTCTGTTTGAACGTGTTGATCTAGACCAATCTTTCAACGGAAACCAGGCAGGTTTCCCCAGGCTTCTGGGCAGCCTGGATTCCCAGGCTTCCTGACCTAGTAGGCTGCTGAGAAACCATGGCTTCCAAGGCTCTTGGCTCCTTGGCAATGCACCTGGCAGGTTCTTGGGGAACCAGGACTTCCTGCTCCACAGCTGCTGGGACTCACAGGCATCTAGGTTCCATGGCTCTGTGGCAGCCTTCCTGACTGGTTGCTGAGGATCCTGGGATCCCAGGGAATATATTTTATTTCTGCAAAGTTCCCACTATGGAAACATTTTGGTGTTTCCTAAATGAAATATTGCAGGTTTTCAGCTCTATGAAAGATGTTGCGTTTTTGGCTTTTCATTCCAATGTGGGATAAAAAAAATTCCCAAAACTAAGTTTTTCACAAACTGTTGTTCTGTTTCCTGGCTAGTTCTAATTTTAAATGAAAGAAAATAAGTAAATGGTTTTTTGTTTTGTTTTCCATATTTTTATATTGCCAGTTTTTATTAAAATGCTTATTCAAATCATTCTGGAATTTCCTATTTCAAAAATGAAAAATAAACATTAAAAATACCCACAAAACTAACAGAGAATTAGATTCACTAACTAATATTTTGTTTGTGAGTTTTTTGTTTTGTTTCATTTTATGAATCTCTTCTGTTTAGCTAATCTCTATTTAAAATACAGAGATGTTTAAAATACAGAGGTGTAAAGTTTTTGTTTCTAAAACCTCATCTTTGCAAATGCAGGGATCTGCCTCAGCAGATGAAGTTGCAGGATTGGGCCTAGGAATACAAAACCATAAGTGAGGATTCTTGGGATCCTGCTTGTGCTTGTTCTGTACCTGAATGTGACGAGAGTGTGGTGCCCACTATGGCCCTGATTCAGCACCCACAGCATTTCAGTGGCATTTGATTAGGCCCTGCTTGTATTGCACTAATGCCATCAGGCTGTAGTCCAGAAAATATGAAGGCATAACCTTAATTTAATAACCACCCAGCAGAGTTCCACTGCCCCAAAATAGATTGTGGATGTGAGTAAAATTAAGCATATGTGCAAATGTTTGCAAAATTGGGGCCTTATGTGTTGGTTGCTGCATCTTCTGAGAGATTCCTCCCTGTGGTGACCAAATGCAATGCACGTTTATTTGATTCTCTACAGAATGAGAGAGAAGTTTATCAGTCCCTCCTTACTAGGAGTTGGATTTTTCAGGTGTTTTTGCTCCATTTTAACCAGAGGAGTGTGTGTGTGTGTGGAGGGGGGGATTAGTTTTGTTTTTTGTTTTTCTTAATTAGGTTCCTTGGAGACTAAACAATATCTGTTTGTTGGTTTTATGCATTTTAATCTTTATATTTTAGTTGGTACCAGTTAAAGTGACTCTCTCCTATGATTTTATTAATTCATGATCGCTTAACTCAAATTAGCATCTGCTTTTCACTAATGCCGTGCTTTTTTAAAATTTTGTTTGTTAATAGTATGTCACATCTTGGTTGACTGAGGCAGGAAGAGGTCAAATGAATGAGCATTTAGGTCTCCTCTAGGTTTCTTAGCTCTTTTTCTGTAACTGCTAAACTACATAACCCTGTGGCTATTCTAGGTAATAGCGAAATATGGCTTACCCAATTTCTGTTGTTTCAGAAGAAAAAAATGTACCTTGGTTGATAACCTGATGTGTCCTGATGTGTAAATTGAAATGGGAGATTCATAATCCCCTGAAATATGCCATCTATAAAAAAGCAGCAAGTCACCTTTACAGGGAACAGCTACTGAATGATGAAATTTGAGGGGCAGATAATACTGTAAGCATTAACCATACAAGGTTTTATGGTCAGAGGATGAGTAGGAAGAATTTTAACTTCTCCTTAGCGTCCTGCTGATGTACACATTTCAGTTTTTAAATTGAAGCAGTCATGTCTTAACGGGTGAAAAGGTGATGCATTAGACTCCAGGATTATATAATCATAGAGTCTATTTTGAGTAAGGGTTGTCAATTAGAATGATTTCTTTTTTAAATAGAAAAACCAGAAAACCTTTTTTTATTGCTGTGGTGATTGGAGTTTTGGGAGTGGAAAGCGGGGGGTGTAGTTAAAGCAGTGGTGGAAGATGGATTTTTTGGGGGGATGGGAATGCCTCAGGCATCTCAGGAAGGGTTAGGCAGCTGAGAGGTGGTCAGGATGGTGTGCTTGTCACTAGGAGTATTTGTACACCATTGTCTTATTCTAGGTGTGTCACTTTACAATGATGGTGGAATTTTATCAGTTTATAACAACTGCATGGCTGGGACTGCCTGTTTAAATATTTGGTGCTATTGCTTCTTTAATGGGGAACAGGGTACTGTTTTAATACTAGAGGTGGAAGCAGAGTGCGCTTCTACAAAACTGAAGTGACTTGAATTAAACCATTTGGAGAGTCCTGTGTGATTGCATCAGTCAACTTAGAGTCTATCCTTAGATTCACTCTGACTGTCCAATGGGAGGCAGAGAGCCCACAGAGGAAGAACAGCCACCCTTGCATTTCTCCAGCATGCAGTGTCCCCTCCCTGAATCAGTGTGTCCACCCTCCTGCTTCTTGCTGGTTCTACCAAATTTCCCATCCATTTATGTGGGTGGGTGACATTTCAAAATCTTCCATGAGCCAGGGATACCATGTAGTTGTGCTGCATCAGGTGCAGAGCAGGACCAAAATGCATGAATTAAAGTGTTTTAAACTCAAACTAAATTATATGGGCATATTTACACAAACATGAACCTAAATGTGAGAGCTTTTTAAGAATAGTTAGAGGCTAATTTCTGAAGTGTCAATAAGTCCCTCCAAAATCTACAATAACTTTTTTTTTCCCCTTGTTTTTTTGGCCATTCTGAAAACTGTGTGTTTGGGGGGAGGGGAGGACTTGCTTCACATAGAAGAAAACATTTGTTTGACCTAAAAGGAAACATTGTTTCTGAGCTTTTAAAAATGTTTTATTTTAAATAAAATGTTAGTCAATTTCAAAATGAATGCTTGAAATTGTACAATTTTTATATACATATTCACATTTTAAAAATAACTAATTAGATAAAGTAAATGCCAACTATTCCTATATGCCCTTCGTGACCATCATTACAATTATTGAACTTTCTTTTGGTGAAAAAATTATGATGCAAGCTTGAAACCAGGTGGAGAGAGTAGAGGTATATTTTAAAATGAATCTGTCTTCTTGAGCCTCAGAGAGACTTTGGGTGAGACTTCCCAGAGTGCCTTACTGAATTAGGAGAACAGTTCCTATTGTCTTTTAACCCAAAGTGATCAATTCCTTCTCCAGATAAAGGCATGAATTTTAGGATAGCCTTTCAAATGAATGATAGTGCAAGAGTACACAACAGCAGTAGATAAGCAGCAACACGATGTAAGTCATGCATTGATGGATGCTAGTGAGAAAAGGGAGCAGTGAGTGTGGCCTGCCTATGCACCCCTCTACCTCTTCCAATGGATTGAGTTGTTTTCCTCCATTCCCTCAAAGCATTATTGTTTAGAGTTTGTGTATAATAATGTATTACATATCCAGTGCCACAGAGAGGCATGACACTTTAACATATAGATAATAATGAATTATCTGCCTGTGACAGAGTGCTGTTAGCAGCTATAAATTGAGCCCTTTGGAACCCAGCACCCTGGCCACTTAGAACACACAGGGCACTGCATGTAGTTGAATAAAAGGGACTGCTTGAATAAAAGGCTTCCTGTAGGAAGCCTGATGAGCTAATGAGGTAACTAGCTCACCAGCTGGATAGCTTTGAGAGAAGGCAAGCAATATAAAAGGGAGCAGGAAGGGGACTTTGCATAACTTCAGTTATGTTGTGATATACCTGGAGCATAAAGACATAGTGGAGGTACTCTGCTGGACAGTGTGTGCTGCTTAATTCACAAAGAGGGCTTTCCGGCTAGGGTTTCCAGGAGCTGAAGGGGGAACCCATACACAATGCCCCAGAGATCGACTAAGAAAAGAAGAGGAGAAATTAGATGTCACTAAGATAGAATACTGTACAGATGAGATTCATCAATGTGTGTAAAATAATCTTCCAAGGGAAGAAGTGGAAGTCCCATTACTTGAAACAAAGCACTTGCATATATACTGTAGGGAATAAGTTGGCACTGGCAGGAGTAGGACTAGGTGACCTAATAGGCTTTTTCTGTCTCTGACTTCTGAGACTCAGATTTTCCCTAACAACACTGCATGCTCCATTTTTGGCAAAAACTTTGGAGAGGATGAAAGCAGTATGAACTGAGGCCAACATTTTCAAACCTAGGTACTTTCAGTTAGGTGCCTAAATCCACTCTTAAATGCCTAGGGTGAGACTTTTAAAAAAGTGCCAGTGGTATTATTCATTTAGTGATTATTATTTATTAAAGTATTCAGGCACAGATGCGCACAGGTGCCTAGTGGGGTTTTTCAGAAGCCCTGATGTGCCTAACTCCCATTGATTTCAGTGGGATTTAGGCACATAGGTGCTGTTAAAAATCCCACTAAGTGTCTATGTGCATTTTTGGTTGCTTAACATGACCCAATGACTGGAAATTGAAGCTAGACCAATTCAGAATGGAAATAAGGCATATTTTTAACAAAGAGAGTAATTAACCATTGGAACAATTTACCCAGGGATGTGGTGGATTCTCCATCACAGGCAATTTTTACATCAAGATTGGATTTTTTCTAAAAAATATACTTTAGGAATTATGTTGTGAAGTCCTATGGCCTGTGTTTTCTAGGAAGTCAGACTAGATGATCACAATGGTCACTTCTGGCCTTGGAATCTGTAAACCATAGGAGTACAAATTCTAGTGACTTTCAAAAGGACTTGTGCTCCTAAGTCACTTGGGGATAACATTTTCAAAGTCACTTAAATCCCATTTTCAAAAGTGACTTAAGCATTTTGAAAGCCAATAAGTCTTGCGCTTCTGCTGTGGTTCTCAGGGTACCCAGGACTGAGTCACCTTGTTATTCTCCTACAAGAGAAAGCCTTGTTTGTGCTTAACCAGATGTCAACTTCCTGACACTCCAGTCTAATAGTCACCCAATCTCCTCTGGGCAATGCCAGTTCTTACTTTGCTTGCAGGTAAACAATAGGTGCAGCCCAATTTCTGTGCCCCTTTTGAAGCATCTGCCTGTAGGTTCAATCACTTATCCACTGAACACCCACAGTACTATCAGGTATGCTGTCCCCAAAGGAACAGAATACACACCAGCTTTAATGATTCAACTCAGGATTAGCTCCTTTTACATTACAACAGCACTAAGTTATATTTATAGTGAATAAATGTATGGTGGATTTTTTTATCAAAGGTTAAGATTTAAGAGATAGAGTAAGTATAATGGAAACAGAAGGCATACATCTAAAACAAAATTATAAAGTTTAGTCTGCTTTTTAGGAATTGTGTTAACAGTCTAACCATTTGTCTAAAGAAGCTTATCTCACCCCAAATATCCTTTGCAGAGTTTCTAACCAAGGCTGATTTGGATTCTGTTTTCATGAATGTAAATGCACTGTCCATTTATTTCTTTGGTGAAAGATGAAGGGGTGTCTTCTTATACTCCCTAAAGTTCATTGGCTGCCCTGAGAGATGGGATAAACCCCTGTCCTTTAGTCTCCAGTGTCTTGAATCTCTGTTGATTTTCCCTCCCCCATTAACTTGGTATGTAAATAGGGTTTCCATTGTGTTGGCTCACAATGCTAAATTTACATCTGAAGTGAGATAGACAGGTGAATATACATCTTTTGTCTGACAGAAACCCGTTTGCCAACACTGCCAGAATACAGATATTAGGAATATATATTAGCATACATACATAACTCTTTACATAGTACTTGCACATATATTTCATAATATATTAATGACCAGAGTGACCCTGGCATCCGTTTAAGACCACACATGACATCATTTATGGATAAATACTATGTAGGTATAGTGAGCTAGGTGTAGCAAGTGCTAGGTATAGTGAGTTTGTCAGGCCTGTTAGGAGTTGCTGTTATGCAACATTGAACCCTTTGCCAGTAGGCACCAATGGGCCTCTCTGTCATAGGTCCTAAGTATCTAAGTCACTTTTGAAAATGGGACTTTGGCTGTTAAATCTTCTAGATGCTTTTGAAACTTTAACTCTTAAGCACTTTGAAACTCTTGTCCTAAGTACCTATATATAAATTTAGGAATCTAACTTACATCCAGGTTTGAAATTTTTGTGCTAGGTCTGTAAACAGACCTTTCAATTGATTATGTATTTTTTCCTCTTTCTCAAATCCTGTCCACAAAAATGAGAGAGGGCAGAAATGTGATGGGGAACTTAACATTCTAAAACTGCCTTGATCTTAAAAACTGAAAGATTGATCAATAAAATGTTCACCAAACGATTCACAATATGACAAATAATGGGCAAATTCACTGCTGTTGAGCTGCCCAATTATTTTGCCTTTTGACCATTTCAAAAAAATTGTAAATTCCCAAGGCATGTGCTTTGAACTGTAGTTATATAGCGGAAGCATTTCACACATTGTATAACATGAACATGATCTATCAATCCAGAGGGGATCCATACTTATCAAATAAGGGAGCAAAGATAACCCCCTGGCAAGGTTCCTCCCCCACTCTGAACTCTAGGGTACAGATGTGGGGACCTGCATGAAAAACCTCCTAAGCTTATCTTTACCAGCTTAGGTCAAAACTTCCCCAAGGTACAAAATATTCCACCCGTTGTCCTTGGACTGGCCGCTACCAGCACCAAACTAATACTGGTTACTGGGGAAGAGCTGTTTGGACGCGTCCTTCCCCCCAAAATACTTCCCAAAACCTTGCACCCCACTTCCTGGACAAGGTTTGGTAAAAAGCCTCACCAATTTGCCTAGGTGACTACAGACCCAAACCCTTGGATCTTAAGAACAATGAACAATCCTCCCAACACTTGCACCCCCCCCCCTTTCCTGGGAAATGTTGGATAAAAAGCCTCACCAATTTGCATAGGTGACCACAGACCCAAACCCTTGGATCTGAGAACAATGAAAAAGCATTCAGTTTTTTACAAGAAGACTTTTAATTAAAAAAATAGAAGTAAATAGAAATAAAGAAATCCCCCCTGTAAAATCAGGATGGTAGATACCTTACAGGGTAATTAGATTCAAAAACATAGAGAACCCCTCTAGGCAAAACCTTAAGTTACAAAAAAGATACACAGACAGAAATAGTTATTCTATTCAGCACAATTCTTTTCTCAGCCATTTAAAGAAATCATAATCTAACACATACCTAGCTAGATTACTTACTAAAAGTTCTAAGGCTCCATTCCTGGTCTATCCCTGGCAGAAACCAGCATACAGACAGACACAGACCCTTTGTTTCTCTCCCTCCTCCCAGCTTTTGAAAGTATCTTGTCTCCTCATTGGTCATTTTGGTCAGGTGCCAGCGAGGTTACCTTTAGCTTCTTAACCCTTTACAGGTGAGAGGAGCTTTCCCCTGGCCAGGAGGGATTTCAAAGGGGTTTACCCTTCCCTTTATATTTATGACACGCCCCCCAAATCTCAGCTAGGGTGAAACACTGGCTGGGATTTCTTCCTGGAGCTCTAGGAAAAACAGAGTTAATAAGACACATGCATCTCTAAATATACTACCAAGTACATAAAGACTAACAATATTTTCCACATCTCAAGGACGATTTTAACCGGTTGATTCTGGGAAACTTTCACGGGAGAGTGCATCAGCCACTTTGTTAGAAGCTCCTGAGATGTGTTGGATGTCGAAATCAAAATCTTGGAGAGCTAAACTCCACCGAAGAAGTTTTTTTGTTAGTTTCCTTGACGGTGTGAAGCCACTTCAGTGCAGCATGGTCGGTTTGCAGGTGGAAATGCCTCCCCAAACATATGGGCGTAGCTTTTCCAGAGCATAGACAATGGCGTAACATTCTTTTTCAGTGACTGACCAGTTGCTTTCCCTCTCAGACAGTTTTTTGCTGAGAAACACTACAGGGTGGAATTCTTGATCAGGTCCTTTCTGCATTAAAACTGCTCCCACACCACGCTCGGACGCATCTGTGGTTACTAGGAACGGTTTGTCAAAGTCTGGGGCCCTTAGTACAGGGTCAGACATGAGTGTCGCTTTAAGCTTGTTAAAGGCCTTCTGACACTTTTCGGTCCACTGAACAGCATTTGGCTGTTTCTTTTTGGTTAGGTGTGTCAGTGGGGCAGCGATTTGGCTGTAGTGCGGTACAAATAGTCTGTAATAACCGGCCAAGCCTAAGAAGGATTGAACCTGTTTCTTTGACTTTGGGACAGGCCACTTTTGGATAGCATCCACTTTGGCCTGTAGGGGACTGATAGTTCCTTGACCCACCTGGTGTCCAAGGTAAGTCACTCTGTTTAGGCCTATTTGACACTTCTTAGCCTTAACAGTTAGTCCTGCCTCCCTTATGCACTCAAGGACTTTGTGTAGATGTTCCAGGTGGTCTGCCCAGGAATCCGAAAATATGGCCACATCGTCAAGGTAGGCGACTGCATATTCTCCTAATCCCGCTAGGAGACCATCTACAAGTCTTTGGAAAGTGGCGGGTGCATTTCGCAGCCCGAAAGGGAGTACATTAAATTCATACAGCCCGAGATGTGTGATGAAGGCTGACCTTTCCTTGGCAGATTCATCTAGCGGTACCTGCCAGTACCCCTTGGTTAAGTCCAAGGTAGAGATGAACTGGGCCCGTCCCAGTTTCTCTAATAGTTCATCTGTGCGTGGCATTAGATAGTTGTCTGGGCGAGTTACAGCATTTAGCTTACGGTAGTCCACGCAAAAATGTATTTCCCCATCTGGTTTGGGAACTAGAACCACTGGAGATGCCCATGCACTTTCAGAGGGGCGGATTACACCCATCTGTAACATATCCTGGATCTCCCGTTCTATAGCAGTTTTAGCTTGAGGAGACACCCGGTAAGGTTGGACCCTAAATGGGTGAGCATTACCTGTGTCAATGGAGTGGTATGCCCGTTCAGTCAGTCCTGGGGTGGCTGAGAACGTTGGCGCGTAGCTAGTGCACAGCTCCTGGATCTGCTGTCGCTGCATACGCCCAAGGGTCATGGAGAGGTTCACCTCTTCCACACTACCAGCACATTTCCCTTCGTAGTAGACACCTTCAGGCCACTCAGCGTCGTCTACTCCCTGGGCTGTAAACTGACAAACCTTTAATTCTCTGGAATAAAAGGGCTTTAGAGAATTAATATGGTACACCTTAGGCTTTTGGTTGGAGGTGGGGAATGCTAGGAGATAATTAACAGCTCCCAGGCGCTCCTGGACCATGAATGGCCCTTCCCATGATGCTTCCATTTTATGGGCCTGGAGCGCCTTTAAGACCATGACCTGGTCTCCTACTTTGAAGGAACGCTCTCTGGCATGTTTATCATACCAGGCTTTTTGCTCTTTTTGAGCATCCTGTAAGTTTTCTCTAGCAAGGGCTAAAGAGGTTCGGAGGGTGTTTTGTAGGTTGGTTACAAAGTCCAGAATGTTAGTTCCTGGAGAAGGTGTAAATCCCTCCCATTGCTGTTTCACCAACTGCAATGGCCCCTTAACCTCACGGCCATATACAAGTTCAAATGGGGAAAACCCTAAACTGGGATGTGGTACAGCTCTGTAGGCAAAGAGTAACTGCTGCAATACTAGGTCCCAATCATTGGAGTGCTCATTTATGAATTTACGTATCATGGCCCCCAAAGTTCCATTAAACTTCTCCACCATGCCATTTGTTTGATGATGGTAAGGAGTGGCAACCAAGTGATTTACCCCATGAGCTTCCCAAAGGTTTTTCATAGTTCCTGCCAGGAAATTAGTCCCTGCATCTGTGAGGATGTCGGAGGGCCAACCTACCCTGGCAAAAATGTCTGCTAGTGCCTGGCACACACTTTTAGCCCTGGTGTTGCTTAGAGCTACTGCTTCCAGCCATCGGGTGGCAAAATCCATGAAAGTCAGTATGTACTGCTTTCCTCTGGCTGTCTTTTTCGGAAAAGGACCCAGAATATCCACAGCTACTCGCTGAAATGGAATTTCAATGATGGGGAGTGGTTGTAGAGGGGCTTTGACCTGGTCTTGGGGTTTTCCCACTCTTTGGCACACCTCACAAGACTGGACATAGGTAGAAACATCCTTGCCCATTCCCTCCCAGTGGAATGACCCCCCCAAACGGTCTTTGGTCCTGTTCACCCCAGCATGGCCACTAGGGTGATCGTGGGCTAAGCTTAAGAGTTTGGCCCGGTATTTAGTTGGAACTACCAACTGTCTCTGAGGATGCCAGTCTTCCTGGTGTCCACCAGAAAGAGTTTCCTTGTATAAAAGTCCTCTTTCTACAACAAACCTGGATCGACTAGAAGAGCTGAGAGGCGGTGGGTTGCTCCGTGCCGCCGTCCAAGCTCTCTGGAGGCTTTCATCTGCTTCCTGTTCGGTCTGGAACTGTTCCCTTGATGCTGGAGACATCAGTTCCTCATGGGATTGTGGACCTAGGCTTGGTCCCTCTGGAAGCGATATAGGGGATAGAGCCGTTTCTGTTGACTGTGAACCGCTCTCCGCTGGTGCACTATGTTGGGATTCAGGCTCCGGCTGAGCCTCTTGTGTAGGGTTATCGGCTGCTGCCAGTTCAGGTTCGGTGGGGCCCTCTGGTGTTGAGGTTGCAAGTACTGGATTCAGTGCTGACACGGGGTCTGGTGTTGGTTTTTCGGCTGGTTCCGGTTCTGGGACTGGTTCCGTCTGGGTCTCTGGGACTGGATCCACTACTGCTGTTGCAGACATTGGCCTGGGGTCCGGGTCCATCACCTCTGACCGGGTCCTGATAGAAGTTTCCGGAACAGAGCTAGGCCTCACGGCTTGTTTAGCCTGGCTGCGGGTGACCGTTCCCACCCTCTTGGCCTGCTTCACATGCTTGGCCAAGTCTTCCCCCAACAGCATGGGGATGGGATAATCATCATAGACTGCAAAAGTCCACATTCCTGACCAGCCCTTGTACTGGACAGACAACTTGGCTGTAGGCAAATTGAAAGAGTTGGACTTGAAGGGTTGAATCGTCACTTGGATCTCTGGGTTGATTAAATTGGGGTCCACTAAGGAAGCATGGATAGCTGACACTTGTGCTCCAGTGTCCCTCCACGCGGTGACCTTCTTCCCGCCCACACTCACAGTTTCCCTCCGCTCCAAGGGTATCTGGGAGGTATCTGGGCCTGTGGACCTCTGGTGTGATTCCGGTGCAATGAACTGTAATCTGTTGGGGTTCTTGGGGCAGTTGGCCTTTACATGCCCCAGCTCGTTACATTTAAAACATCGTCCAGCTGACGGGTCACTGGGGCAAGGAGGGTTGCTGGAGAACGGGGTGGTGGGACGATAAGGGGTCTGGAGGGTTCTTTGGGAGGTAGGTGGGGCTTTGGGTGGCCCCCGGTAATAGGGTGTGGTCTGGGGTGGTCCCTTCTGGTCTCCGTTCCAACTGCGACCAGCTTTCGTCTTCTCTGCCACCTCCACCCATCTGGCCCCAATCTCTCCTGCCTCGATTACAGTTTTGGGTTTCCCATCTAGGATGTATCTTTCTATTTCCTCAGGAACACCCTCTAAGAATTGTTCCATTTGCATTAGGAAGGGCAAATTTACTGGAGATTCAACACTTGCTCCTGATATCCAGGCATCCCAATGTTTCACAATGTGGTAGGCATGTTGGGTAAATGACATGTCTAGTTTCCACCTTAGGGCTCTGAACCTCCGACGAGACTGCTCAGGTGTTATCCCCATTCTGACTCTCGCCTTGGATTTAAACAGTTCATACTTGTTCATGTGTTCTTTAGGCATTTCAGCTGCCACCTCAGCTAAGGGTCCACTGAGCTGCAGCCTCAGCTCTACCATGTATTGGTCAGTAGAGATGTTGTACCCAAGGCAGGCCCTTTCGAAGTTCTCTAAGAAGGCCTCAGTATCATCACCTGTCTTGTAGGTGGGGAACTTTCTGGGATGTGAAGTGGTACTTGGAGAAGGATTGCTAGGGTTTGTTGGGATATTCCGCTGAGCCTTTATCCTCTCCACCTCCTCCACATGCTTCCTCTCTTTTTCCTTCTCCTCCAGTTCTTTGGCCCTTGCTTCCATTTCTTTGTCCCTTGCTTCCATTTTCAGCCGCATGAGTTCTATCTGTCTTTCATGTTCCCTTTGTTTTTCCACAGCCTGAAATCTGGCTAATTCCAGCTTTAGTCGAGCTGAGGATTTGGTCATTCTAACCTCTCTGTTTTTAACTAACTTTACACCCGAGGTTTAGAAATAAAACAAACAAAATTTGGCTGTAAAATTTTGCTGTGCTGGAATAGAATACCTATTCTCTGATAGTGATTGTCAGCCTACAGAAAAAGACAATTCCCTTGTTTCTGCTCTGGGCCCAAATCAAAGCAAAAAACCTCCAACTACTTGGAAACCTGCTTACCAGCACCCAAAGGAAAAAAGAAATTCCTTTTCAAACCTGTGCTCCTTGTAAAACAAAAAAAATCAAAATCCTAAAAAAAAAACCCCTGCCACTTTTGTCTCCAGGCAAATGGGTAGAACACACACCCCCTATTTACTTTTAGGAAGAAAAGAAAAAAAAAACCTCTGGGTTGGAAGACTGTGAATTTCCCTGCAGGAGTTAAGTACCCTGCCTCCAGGCAAAGAAAACCTGCAATTCACAAAGATAATCCCCTTTTGTCTCTGCTTGGCCACAAAGCAGAGAAAAAACAAGCTGCTTTTAGTTTCAGCTGCTTTCTGGACTTCCCTTCCAAAGGAAAAAAAAATTCCTTTTTAAAATCTGTATTTCTAGTTCAAAAAATCTCAACTGGATCTCAAAATGATTTCAGGTTAATCCCACCACTATGCCACCATGTCAAGGTTCCTCCCCCACTCTGAACTCTAGGGTACAGATGTGGGGACCTGCATGAAAAACCTCCTAAGCTTATCTTTACCAGCTTAGGTCAAAACTTCCCCAAGGTACAAAATATTCCACCCGTTGTCCTTGGACTGGCCGCTACCAGTGCCAAACTAATACTGGTTACTGGGGAAGAGCTGTTTGGACGCGTCCTTCCCCCCAAAATACTTCCCAAAACCTTGCACCCCATTTCCTGGACAAGGTTTGGTAAAAAGCCTCACCAATTTGCCTAGGTGACTACAGACCCAAACCCTTGGATCTTAAGAACAATGAACAATCCTCCCAACACTTGCACCCCCCCTTTCCTGGGAAATGTTGGATAAAAAGCCTCACCAATTTGCATAGGTGACCACAGACCCAAACCCTTGGATCTGAGAACAATGAAAAAGCATTCAGTTTTTTACAAGAAGACTTTTAATAAAAAATAGAAGTACATAGAAATGAAGAAATCCCCCCTGTAAAATCAGGATGGTAGATATCTTACAGGGTAATTAGATTCAAAAACATAGAGAACCCCTCTAGGCAAAACCTTAAGTTACAAAAAAGATACACAGACAGAAATAGTTATTCTATTCAGCACAATTCTTTTCTCAGCCATTTAAAGAAATCATAATCTAACACATACCTAGCTAGATTACTTACTAAAAGTTCTAAGACTCCATTCCTGGTCTATCCCCGGCAAAGACCCAGCATACAGACAGACACAGACCCTTTGTTTCTCTCCCTCCTCCCAGCTTTTGAAAGTATCTTGTCTCCTCATTGGTCATTTTGGTCAGGTGCCAGCGAGGTTACCTTTAGCTTCTTAACCCTTTACAGGTGAGAGGAGCTTTCCCCTGGCCAGGAGGGATTTCAAAGGGGTTTACCCTTCCCTTTATATTTATGACACCCCCCAAGGCAAACTCCAAAGTTACCAAAATGACTTTATCACCTTTCAGAACATCAGTTATTTGTCTAAAACCAGACAGCACAGGAATTCCTATGTCATATGAATTCAAATAGTACATTAATTTTCCATTCACTAGTGACTAAAATTCTGACACAAATTCTTGAAACTGGATAATTGGTCCCATCTAATAGTTAATGTGATTTAACATTAAAATGAGTTGGCAAGAGCCAGTAAGTCTGTACTATTTCTTTTTATTTAGCTATTTAATGAAATGGTCTGGATAGTGATTAATTTTATGTTCATGGTATTGTTCTAAGTGGCTTGCAATGGGAAGCATAAGTGAGAAACAGACTGACAAGTTTTTTTGTGGCTTGTATCTCAATAACTTCCATGGAAATTTTATGACTTCCTGCAGAAATGCTTCTGAATGAATTACAGTAATTCATCACTCAACTGCCTCGAGTAAATGAAAACACTGAGGCACTATTTTCCCTTCTTTCTTCCATGGAGGAAGCTCCTAAGTATTTCAAAAGACTATGCTACAATAGTGCTCCAGTGCTAGCTACACTAATACCAATATATATTCTATACCTTAATAGAGTTGGAGAAAGGAACCATGCATTATTTTTTAATACAATGAATTTTATACTTACCTTATTTTTCTCAATTGAATGTTAAAGGGGCACTATCAAAATGAGTGAATTTAGACACACTTTAACACTTACATATTAAAGTTTAATGATGTTCTTAATATTAGAGAAGCATATTTTACTTTGTTTAAATTGCATTACAGGAACTAGAATAACCTATAATCGGTGGGTGTGTATTTAAACAAGGTTTCATAACTTTAAATTATCTGGAAAGCCACATGTATAACTTATTTGTCCATGAAAATTATCAGCATGGAGATATTTAGTTCCTGATTTTCTATAGTTTTGTGCACAACTGCTTACACAAATGTATGCATAATTTCATGCCTAATTTGTGCATGCAATTACCATGAGTGTATATTCAGATTATTTAGAGTTCTATCTGATTACTGATTCATGCAAATACCTGATTAGTGTGTGGAGTCATAACACTTGTGTAATCTAGCTGCTTACCTTCATCACCAAAGTATCTGAGCAATTTGGGAGACTCATATTTTGAAAATCAGGGGGCAAAGTAGGGCAAATCAAGCAATTAAATGCGCCAAGTAGTTGCTGCTCACCTCACACACTCCAGGTTTCAATTTTGCATATAGCTCTGTTTTATAGAGACAAATTTTCAACTACTCTTCTACCTGGACTCCATTTTGTCACACACTATTGCACATGCACATACATATGCCTGCACTTTTAACCTGTTCATGTAAAATTAAAATACACTCAGATACACAAGTGTTAGGATTTGCACTCACAAAAACAATTTGTCCCAATGAATATATGATTAATCTGTTAATCAGTGACTTAGCTAGTGTGGTTTATTTTATCATTGTTCTATATTTAATTAATACTTCACACTCAACTTGGAACATGGATTAAGCTATATTTTTCTCCCACATCTTTCAAGAATAGGTCATGTTATAGTCTCAGTTTAAACAATGATGGTTTTTTAAAAAAAAATGTTTCAAATATAGGTCATGCCAGGAAACAGTACTTTATATGCAACATGCATTTTTCATTCTATTATTTGAAAAAAAGAAGCAGCCTCTGTCAAATGAGCAGTTCAGAGATTACTTTAGCACACTGAATATTAGGGTTGCAGCTATTTCTACACAAGCTATTCATGCAGAGTGCCATGCAGTGGATTCATGCAGAGTGGCATGATGTGGCCAATCCTAGTGCATGGAGCTGCTCTTTCCATGTGTTCTGTTGATACTGCCAAAGTATAGATTGGGAAGGTGGGTCAAAGGAAGTATTACTAGCCTCAAACATTAAAAAAATCACAAGATTATCTTTCAAATCATGAGATTTTTTTTAAAAAAATAATATATTCTGGATATTTGTTTTCTGGATTTTGAGCCTTTAGGGTTCATGTTGTTCAAGTTTTTCTCTGCAACCAGGAGGGCTAGTGTGATGGGGTGTACTAGGCGCAGAGGCTGCCTGCTGGATGCCTCAGGGTCCTGCCACACCTGTGCCAGGAAAGGAGCAGTGGAGGTAAGTCCTCCAAGCAGCCTAGAGAGATTGCACAGGAAGCAGCCAATCAGGAGGGGAGGCTGCAAGTGGCTAGCCAATCAGAGGGTTGCAGGCTAGTGTGAAAGGAGCTGCAGTGCAGCCAACAGTCAGTTCTTCACTGGAGCTTGAGGAGTTCAGCTGGTGGCTGGCTATAGGGAGCTGCAGCACCATGGATAGCTCAGTGCTGGCCTGAACACAGAAGAGCCATGAGGTAAGGGTGAAGCATTGGTGAAGTCATGCAGGGCCACATTAACTCTCCTATAATGACAGGTTTCAGAGTAGCAGCCCTGTTAGTCTGTATTTGCAAAAAGAAAAGGAGGACTTGTGGCACCTTAGAGACTAACCAATTTATTTGAGCATAAGCTTTCGTGAGCTACAGCTCACTTCATTTGTAGCTCACGAAAGCTTATGCTCAAATAAATTGGTTAGTCTCTAAGGTGCCACAAATACTCCTTTTCTATTAACTCTCCTATGAGTCCGGAGCTATTAGATTTTGTGGGGCCCCTGTATACAAGTCTTTTTCTTGGGAGGGAGTTTGGTACAGGAGGGGGCTTGAGCAGGGGATTGGGGTGCAGGAGGGAGATTCTGATCTAGGGCAGGGGGTTGGGGTGAAGGAGGGTCTGTGAAGTGCAGGCTGTGGCTGGGAGGCGCTTACCACAGGCGGCTCCTGGCCAGTGGTGCAGCAGGGCTCAGGCAGGCTGCCTGCCTGCCATAGCTCCACATGGCTCCCAGAAGCAGCCAGCTGCTAGCATGTCTCTGTGGCCCCTGGTGGGAGAAGGACAGAGTGTCTCTGTGCCCTGCTTGCAAGAGCTGCCCCTGTAGCTTCCATTGCCCAGTTGCTTTGGGGATGGTGCTGGGGGTGGGGTTAGCACACGGAACCACCCCCTACTCCTGCCAGGGGCTGCAGAGATGTAGTAGCAGCTGGCTGCTTCCGGGAGTGGCGTGGGGCCACTGCATGCAGGCAGCCTACCTGAGCGCCCTGCTGTGCCATGGGACTTTTAGTGGCCCAGAGTTGGAGATCGCTGCCTGTAATTTATTTTTGTGGGCCCCCATGAGATGGGGCCTTGTGCTGCAGCCCCTAAAGCCCCTGCCTTAATCTGGCCCTGGGACCATGGGGAAGTGGGCCCAGAGAACTAAAAGCAGTTTCATTGGAGGGACATGGCTGTTATTCTTAGGGTTACTGGGCTGGGTCCTGGAATAGTGAGTGAGCCTGGGTCCCCCCGCTAGGCCACTGGAGAAGTGGCCTGCAATTGGACAGTGATAAACCTCCAGAAGGGGATCTATTTTGTAGCCAGCCAGAAAGTTGGGAGTGGAAGGGCCCCCAGAAGGCAAACCATTTCCTCCAGGGATATAATTAATATTCCAGTATCACAAACAAGATGGGTATATTTATGGTTCTTTTTGAAAGAGTAGCAATTCTGTGTTGCCAACTCTGACCATTTTATAGTGTCTCCTGGTATTTAGTGTGTGGGGTTCCCCCCCTGCCCCCTTAAGATCCCAGCTCCTGGGCTGATGTAATATCAGAATATTTTTTGAAAGAGTTTCTGGGTGTAATAGCATGACACCTACCTCTTGTGAGCATCTCTTTTGGTTGAGATGTCTATAGTCACTGTTTATCTAGTTCCAAATCATCCCTTCCCTTCCACTGAAAGGCAGAGAAGAGAAAAGCCTACAGAAATCTCTCTTGCATAGAGGACAGGGGCCTGAAGAGTGTAACCTAAGACAAATCACCCTTCCTTCCTTCTTCCAACCCCATGGACTACCTCCATGAAAGTAATTTGCTTTATGGTTTGGATGAGTGAGGGAGGGGCAATTCATAGGGCAGAAATTGGGAAACATTTGCTCTATAAATGCCATCCTTTGGCAAAACCACAAGTTTTCTGTGGAAAAACAGCAGCAGGAATTAATGCTGTTCCTTACAACTTTAACTCTTGTTCTGGGTCTTCTAACGCCTCAGAGGGCAGGGACTAAAGTACAGATGGGAAGCCACTAGCCAGGATGGCTCCTGAGGAAGGCAGGCTGCCAATGGGATGGCAGCCTACGAAGCAGAATAGAAATTCTGGTCCTCCCATGGTGCTCTGGGATTTTCCCATGATTCTAGAAGCATCTGCGCAGTTAGCTTCCTTCCCATTTGTGGGACAAGGAATTTGAATCCCCACCTCATCCAAGGGAAAATACATATCTCCAGAATCTGATTTTCATAAAGAAACTTCTCTTCTCACAGGTTTTTCCATGGGAGGGGATGATTAGTCTCAAGCCAATTATGACTGAAAACATAAACAGCCTAAGATACTGCAGATATATCTACATGGGAGACCTTCCAGCAGCACAGCTGTACCGATGCAGCTGCGCTGCTGTAAGGTCTCCTGTGTAGCTACACTCCCCCATTGTGTGAGGGCTCTCCCATCAGCATAATTTAACCACCCACAATGAGCAGCAGTAGCTATGTTGGCAGGAGAGCATCTCCAGTGTGTTTTTTTTCACACCCCTGACTGGCACAAGTGCTAGTGTAGACATTGCCTAAATGAGGGAGACTCTGACCCTTCACAGTAGGGAAATTGTGACAGCTGTAAGTATTGAACGCTGTAATGGTACATTTTCATCTGGAATGCAGTGCTGCTCACATCTCATTTGTCAAAGCTAATACACTAGTAAATCCAGATATCTGTCAAGAGAGTGGGTCAGATTCTCTTTGGTTTCTAGCTACAAGAGAACAAAATGTCTTGTTAGTAGACCTTTATTATAATGTTAGTCAAATAAGGAGTTATCACTTAAAACCTTGTTTTGTATCAATATAATTTCCATGCTGAAGAAGGACCCAGAGCAATGATTTCAGTAACATGCTCTACATCAATTCTGACATATCACAACTCTTGTCTTTAAGCAGGAGGCTTTGTTTTCCAAGATACTTCTGACAAAATCTTAAAAGAAAAACCCAACAACAAAAAAAGTGACTTAAAGGATACTGCAGAATTAATGTCTGGGGCCATTTTTTGTTTGTCAATAACTTATAGAAGGTCATTTAAGTATATTCATACCTAAAATGAGTCACAAACCATGTGCATGAAGTGCTTCATCAACACAAATCATCATCATAAAGATGATAAAAGCTACAATATGTTAAATACATTTTTGGGTCTGTGGTGTAATTCCCCACGATGTTCAGTTCAGAACAAAGCATCCAGCAAAGAGAGCAGTTAAGAATGTGTAGCAGTATCTATTCTGCTAATCAATAGGAAAAGCATCCACATAAAATATTTGGAAGTGAAATGATGAAAATATTGCACGGTGAACACCTATTCTTGAGAATTGATTGATATATATATATATATATATACACACACACATTTCCCCCCATCAACTTGTGATTTAAAGGTTCTTGATATGGTAGACCAGCTAGGGAAGAAGGCAGCAGTCAGGTATATGGTCCTGCTCACTGAGGATCCAGCAAAGCAGGCCATATTCCTGTAGATACCAGTGAGATGCTTGCATGGATGGGTGTTACAAGTTTACCTTGCAAACGCGCCCCTGCCCAAGGACTCCAGACTGGGGAGTCTGTCTCCTAGAGATATTCTAGGTGAGTGGGGTTTGCAGGCAATCCACATGAGAGTAAAACGCAAGGAGCAAGCACAGGTTCTGTTTGACAGGGAATTCAGAGATGAAATGTTTGTTAAAGTTTCTTCATTTGTGGGCTGAGTTCCGCGTTAGTAAGTAACAAAGCTCCAAACCAGGTGAAAACAAAGCGTTGTCAGTTTTAGGGATCTAAGAAACAACACACACAAATCTACATGATGTAGTTTTATAAGCATATACTTTCAAAGTAAATCAAACGTAATCCTCTGCATTCCCAGACTGCTATAAATGAATCCACTTGAGACTAAAAAGTTGACACTTAGTTAGTACTAATACAACTGGGCATTAAAAGCAAAAGGTCTCTAACTACAAGTGGAATGCTGCTCCATATGCTGTGGGAATGCATGCAACCCCCCCCCCCAAAAAAAAAACAAACTGACATGATTCTAGAAACAAATATGCCCCTTGATTTTATTCCAGAACTTCTTGAGAATACATAAAGAATAACTAGCCGGTGCAGAACAACCCTGAAGAAAACAGCTCTGCTTTCTAATCAGGGGACCTTTCAAAAAGAGAAATCCGTCCCTTTTGTGATCATAGTTTAATAATACACCAATGATGGTACCAAAAAGGTGCCTATCAAGATTGGGGCCCTCACTATGTGAGGAACTGCACACTACATGCTAAAATGCCCCAAAGGGATCACAATCTAATTAAGTGAAGGAGTAAAAAACTTCAAACAGTCTCAAAAATAAATGACAGGCTTCCTGATTTCCAGTGTCCCTCCTTGAGTTTGTTTTCCCTTGAAAATCCAGTGTCCATTTGAATTAACTAGCCATAGTTATGATACAATCACAGGGGTCTCTTATTGATATGGGCAATCATTTAAGGTTAACCAAAATGAAAAACAAAGATCAACAATTTAACTCCATCTGACAAGTTAAGATAGAGGTCAAGTCCAGAATGCTTTCTCCCATTAGTGTTCAAAGGGAGACATGGCTTTGTGAGGCAATTTTTACTGATTTTCATGCAGTCTTCTTCCGTCGTTTGACTCATTCCTCTGTGTATTGAAATGGTCAGAATGCAGTTTTATGGGGAGAGAAATAGGTCAGCATTTTGCTGTATTTACATTGACCTACTCCATGGCTGAAACTGTCTATAAACACATGAAAAACCTCTTCTCTTCGCCCTGCCTTGTAGTCCCTTTCTAATTTTCATGTAATTTGAACTAAAAGATGGTATTGAAGGGAATTCTCTCACTGGAACAATATGATGTTGATCCTCTCCTACATCTTGAGGAAACATAATCGCTAAATTGTGGCAGTGAAATGGAAGGGATTATTAGAAAGATGAGGCAAATATTTCAGGAGGCTACATGGTGTTTTTCTCTCTAAAAGGTGTTAAGATATTGCCCCAAAAGGAACTTTCCTGATCACAATTTACTCAGCAGCACACCCAAATGTCTTGAATTACTACAGATATTTTCACAAGGATGACCTGCTCTCTTTTTGAACAGTCTCTCTCCAATATATTAGGCTACATGCTGACTTTTTTCTTCAGCATCAGTCATATACAGATTGTCTTCTACTGTCATTGATTTATTTTGCCCATATCAAAACAAATCCAGCTTGTCATAAATGTTTGCATCTCCTTTGTCCTTTTTATAGTATCACATCTTAGTTACTGATTACAGATTCTAGTTCTTCATGAAGTTTTTTTTCTTGGAAATATCCCCAATTAATATTAAAGTACTACACAACATGGGCATATTTATGGTTCTTTTTCGAAAGAGTAGCCTGTGTTGCCAACTGTCATCATTTTATAGTGTCATGATATTTTGTGTTTTTTTTTCTTAAGGTCCCAGCTTCTGGATTAATGTGACTATATCAGAATCACTTCTGAAAAAAATGTTTCAAGCTGTAACGGCCTCCACCTCTCACAAGCGCCCCTTTTGGGTGACTGTACCTAAATTGAATTGTTCTACTACAATTGTGAAAATGATGAGACATCACTTATGCAGTATACCACTTGATTATAGGTTTCCTAGCTTGAAATACATGTTCCATCACAACATAAGGTTATGTGAGAACAGAAATGTAATTGAGTGGAAGGGATCCTGTTCCCTCCACTTGATAAGCTGGAAGGTTAAAACCCTTGCTTAAGTGTTGTGTGTCACAATTAAAAGATCACAGCATGCTTCTTTTGTATTGTATGGTACCTTCTCCTTTTTCATATTGTAGGCTCTTTGGGTCATGGCTCTGTTACTCATTACAAAGTTTATGCATTGTTTAGAACCATGTGAACTTTTGATGCTATGACTGTGTACTGAACAGCCGAAGCCTTTATCCAAACCTGTACTAACTCCAGGGCTAAAGGATGCTGGATCCAAACTAGCGTCTCTTTACAACTAGAGTTTTCCCTCTCTTAAGCCAACCTTAACAGATAATTTGTAATACCGATTCAAGGTGTTACACTTAAATGAATTTTTTTTTAAGGAAGGTCACAATATGTTAAAATAGTGGTTCCCACCTTTTAGCAATTATAGCCAAATGCAATAGTGGGTGACTAGAACGACAAGAATTAGGGAAGGGCGAACAATGTTTTCTGATCATCATCGTTGCTGTATAATTTGAGAGTTCACAAGTGAAACTTTTTTTTTAAAGAATCTTAGTGTAAATAGGGCAAAACAACTTTGTACTGTCAGAGCAGTGTAAAGTAAGTGTCCACTTTAAAGTCACTTTTTACTATACCTGGGCAAAAACTTTTGCACAGAACTTAAGTGAAAAATGCAGATTCGGTGACATCAAAATATTTTGCAAATTCATGTTTTTTTCTGAATATTTTGGTTGATACATTTTTTAAAGAATATTTTTAAAAAAGTTGTGTAGAGATTGTCAAAACAAAAGTTGCAATTTCAGTTTGAAAATTTCATTTCAAAATTTCCTTGTAATTTTTTAAATCAAATATCTAAGTCAATCAAAATGAAACTTTTGTCTAATCCAAAACCATTTTTTGACTTTTTGATTCACTGAAAATTTAGAAAGTTTGTTTGCAGTTTGACCTCAAATAATCTTTCCCAGTTTTTCAGAACTGCCAGCAAACCAAAGAAAGTTGTTTGCACCGTTTTACTCTTCACTGGCAGAACAGTGAAAAGTGGCCTTAGAAATTCTCAGCTTAATTTTTATTTATACTAACAAATGTAGTACAAAGTATATAATGTAGCTAGTCACATATGACATTAACAGAAATAAGTTAAATTAACATTAGAAATGTTAATCTACCTATTAAAGTTAAATTAATATGTAGAATAATTATAGTTTTTATGTACTGCTGTAAAGTTGAGACATTTAATTGAAAGGTTCTTTGAAATACTTATCCTTTTGGCAGTGTGTGCTGTTCATAATTTTTTTTAATTAACAACTTATTTCTAAATTCCTCCTGATTTTAAGTGTATTCTTAATATCCCACAACTCTCAAGTAAGTAGAGAGATACTGGACCAAACTAAACCCTGGTGTAACTAGTCAGTGGTTTAATATGATCCATTAATCATATCTAAGTTATCATTGCAACCAATGGGCTAAAGTCATAGAATTCTTCTATATCAGAGGTTTCAACCTTAAGTCTGGGATTGGCCTATAGTTCGTATTGATCATTGAATTCAATGGGGCTACTTGTGAATGCAAAGCTGCTCATCTACATAAGTTTGCTGGTTTTGAACCTCACACTGCAATCTCCTCAGGGCAGGGACCATCATGGGTAAGATCCTGTGCACGAGGTGCAGCACAGGAATGACCAGGAGTAGGGAGAATGGCATGCAGATGGCTTTTGAGACACCTTTGCGCCCACCTATTCCTGGGCTCTTCTGTGGGTTGGAGCAGTTGCTGACATAAACTAGACTTCCTTGGGGGCCTGTCTAACTTACAGCAGTCTCCCTAGTCTTCCCTATGGTCTGCAGCACTGCCTGGAATTTCCTTAGTACTATATGCTTCAGCCCCTGCTCTCTCCTCTGTGGCTAGTGTGGGTGTCTTTAGGAGGCAGCCTTATAGCTGTATCCCTCGGTTCCTATGCCAGATAAACCTTCCCCTGGCCAGTTCTGGAACTTTTGGGCCCCTTTAGGCCATTGAGGTCCTCTTACCTGAAATAAAGGTGGTGGACAAGGTTGAAGATCTCTCCCCATGTCTACAGCACATACCACACTTTTTTTGATACTTGAAGAATGATATAACTAAGTTGTTATGAAGTGCTGATTGTCTAAAAATTAAGTCATTATCACTAGATTTTTACTTTCTCCCCCCCCCACACACACACTTTTGTTGCTAGAATTGTTGTTTATGTGCTCAAGGTCAAAACAAACAACAATTTAACAAAATTGCCCTTTAACTACTCTGGCTATTTTCTCAAACTGTTTGCAGATTTTAGCTTTAAGGGCATGCTTGTGCATAGAGGAAAAAGATGTAAATGGCATTTGGGGGTTAGAGAAAAATGGAAAGGAAGCTCACAGAATATTTCCTTGTAATGTGCCAAGTTCTGCAGTTTCATCAGTGCAACTCAAATGAATCACTGAAGTGGCACCAGTGTAAATTATATAATGGACAAAATTCTTCTCTATAAAACCTTATTTCTCCTAGCACAGGGGTTCCCAAACTTGGTTTGCGGCTTGTTCAGGGTAAGCCCCTGGCTTGCTGCGAGATGTTGTTTACCTGAACGTCTGCAGGTACAGCCACTCGCACCTCCCAGTGGCCATGGTTTGCCGTTCCTGGCCAATGGGAGCTGCAGGAAGCGGTGGCCCGGCACGCGGCGCTTCCCGCAGCTCTCATTGGCCAAGAACAGGAAACCGTGGCCACTGCAAGCTGCGAGCGGCGGTTCCTGCAGACATTCAGGTGAACAAAGGATCTTGTGGCCCTCCCCAGGGGCTTACCCTGAACAAGCCACAAACCAAGTTTGGGAAGGCTTTGCCACCCTGCATTCATCTGCTGGGAATGGAGAAGAGGGAGATGTCTATTGAAAAGCTTTTCCAAATATGGCAAGAAGATGAAACACCTTTTTAGGATATGACTTTTATTTAAGTTCCTGTTTTTAAATCAAGTAGGTAACTGGTGAGGTCTGCCCCAGTTCTCAAATAATGCTAGAGAAGTTTGCTGGAATGTTGCTGTGTCTCATATTGTACTCTGACTTTTCTCAGATAACCTGTAAGATGGCTGACTTAGAGTAATTAAATAGCTGGTCTTCCTTACTGTTTCCCTGGATAGGCCAAATATACATACCTGTAGGACTAATATCATGCTCATGTACCATCCTTTAGCATCTTATTTTTGTCTGGGGAGTGGGGAAGAGTAGATACGGCAGAGGGCGAGAACCTTTTAGGTCACTGTCACGCTATCTAAGTAGCTCATAACCGAGTGTGCCAATCTCAGGTCAAACTGTCAGAAAACTGGGCAGACACTCCAAACTGGTGGTATACTCTCTAATTCGATTTCACCAAGACAGGAGTACACATTTGTTACTAACAACTATATTAGTCTTACCATGAACTTATACACTGTTATAAACAGCTCCTTTAAGCTCTCCAGTGCATCTTGCCACCCGACAAACTAGTCTTTGTGATGAAAGATTATTAAAACCAAAAATCCTCACATTAGGTTACTTCCAATCCCAAAGGATTGATCCATTACCCCCAGGTCAATGGATAGCATGTTTTTTTTTTTTTTTGGCAGAAGAGCGAGACTGGCAGCCAATTTCTTTAGTTAATGTAACTAAAGATTTATTAGCTAAGAAAGGAGTTAGAGAGGTTAAAGCAGGTAAAATACATTAACAGGTGAATCCAAGTTGGTAAGTCCAAAGTGGTAGCAGAGATGTAGTAGACTGCTAGTTTTCCATAAATCTCTCAGGGCTACACAAAATAATGTTGGGGATCTCTGTCTTGCATAAGGAAACTCCCTGAAAGTGTCCAAACAGATCAGAAATACAGGATCATTCCCTGGCTCAATTCTTAATGCTTTCTGGGGAAGACAGCTATCTGGCAAGTGTTTCCATCACAACATGGGTTTTTCCTCTGACTAAATGCAGACTGGGTCTGTGGATTTCCCATTGTTGAACACAATGACCCATGCTTTGAAGTTAGCATGCTGCTTCATTTAGAGTTCCAAGGCTCTGATCCTGTTTGATGGGGAATCCAGTTAGAGATATAAACAATGCATTTAGTTACAGCAATCCAAAACACTTTCATTAAATTGAATGCAATTTACGCATCAAGTAAATTCTTCCTAACATACACTTTTGACCTAGGGTTAATTAAGTACAGGGTATACATAATGTAATGTGATAGTAAACAGGTTACAGGTAAGTGAAAACAATAACATTAACATTTATTTGATATTCACGCAGAAGTGAATTGGCCTATGGCTTTGATTTGAGCTGGTTTGTGAGCATCACGCTGAGCTGGTTTATCCGCATCAGTTACTCACACTATTGACACACTTGTGTGGTGGAAAGAGCAATTAAAAATCCTTTTGACATACAAACAGGTTTCAAATTCACCAAATTTTGCATGTTAGTAGTTTATAGTCCATCTACATTTAAATGCTCTTCTGAAAGGTGTTACTTTTTTAAAACTAGTCATTAAAATGTAGTATTTCTGCCGATTAGCAATGCACGTTTTATTGTACCAAACTTAAAACATGTCCTCAGTCTGAGCCATTAATACAATGTCTGTGAAGGAGTTTGGTGACAGCCTCCTGATTCAAAGTAGGATGGAATAAGCTACCAATAATTTTGGGGGTGGGGAAGGAGACAAATGGGGGTCTAATCCTAATCATTATAGGACTGGAAGGGACCTCAAGAGGTCATCTAGTCCAGTCCTCTGCACTCATGGCAGGATGAAGTATTATCTAACACCTGACAGGTGTCTGTCTAACCTGCTCTTTAAAATCTCCAATGATGGAGATTTCATAATCTCCATGGGTAATGTATTCCACTGCTCAACCACCCTGACAGGAAGATTTTCCTAATGTCCAACCTAAATTGCCCTAGGTGCAATTTAAGCCCATTGTTTCTTGTCCTATCCTCCAAGATTAAGGAGAACAATTTTTCTCCCCTCTCCTTGTAAGAACTTTTTATTTATTTGGAAACTTATGTACCTCCTCAGTCTTCTCCATACTGAAAACATTGGGTTTGTTTAACCTTCCCTTGTAGGTCGTTTTCTAGACTGTTATTTTTTTATTCTTCTCTGGACTTTCTCCAATTTGTCCACATATTTACTGAAACATGGTGCTCAGAACTGGACCCAGTACTCCAGTTGAGGCCTCATCAGTGCAAGTAGAGGGGAAGAATTACTTCTCATGTCTTGCTTATAATACTCCTGCTAATACATCCCAGAATGTTTGTTGCCAAAAAAAAGTGTTATGCTGCTGACTCATATTTAGCCTTTGATCCACTATGACCCCCAGATCTTTCTGCAGTACTCCTTCCTAGGCAGTCATTTCCCACTTTGTATGTGTGCAACTGATTGCTCCTTCGTAAATGGAGTCCTTTGCATTTGTCCGTCTTAAATTTCATCCTATGTACTTCAGACCATTTCTCCAGTTTATCCCGATGACTTTGAATTTTAATCCTATCCTCGAAAGCACTTGCAACCCCTCCCAGCTTTGTATCATCTGCAAACTCTCTATGCCATTATCTAAATCCTTGATGAAGATATTGAACAGAACTGGACCCAGGACTGATCCCTGCAGGACCGCACTCGATAGGCCATTCAAGCATGAGTGTGAACCTCAGTTACTCTCTGGGAATGGTTTTCAAACTGGTTGCGCACCCACTTTATAGAAGCTCAAGTTAAGCTGTATTTCTCTAGTTTGTTTATGAGAAGGTCATGCAAGACAGTATCCAAAGCCTAAATAAAGTCAAGATAACACACACAGTTTTCCCCCCTATCCACAAGGCTTGTTACCCTGTTGAAGGGTACAGAGAATACAGATCTGCTGCCCCAAATAACTAATCACCATAACAAATAGCAATGAGGCAAATTGGCTCAGCAAAATGTGAGTACTATGCTCAAAGGCCTGGGGTTGAGTCAGAATTCTGCAATCTGTATCTCTTCATAATCATGCTTCAGAGGGTTTTTTTACTATATATGGTATTCTAAATGTGTCTTTGGCCTAAATACCATACATCAGTGACATTATCCATGGGCTTCCTGATATTAGTTTGTAGGACTCTATGACCTTCTGAGTTAATGACAGATCACAACACTAGTGATGGCTGCTATCTTGTATTAATACAAGTGAATATTTTCCCTCATTGTGTACAGTTGTAGCCTTCAAATCCAGTTTATAGAATAAGTTGACCTCAGAATATTATTAAGCATTCCTCCTTGGTATGTGTGAATATATTTACAGTTTTTATTCAGGCCAAAATTTTAAAAAGTAACCTTTGATTTTTGGGTGCCTAATTTGGCACACCTTGAGCCTGACTCTGCAGAGGTACCGAAGACCAGCTGTTCCCAGCATTTCTTGACAGAAGCTGGAATTTAATGGAACCCAAACTCTGTCAGCTGGATTTGGTATGACTGTAGTTTTAGTCCAGTAGACTAGTTCAGGTGCTGAAAGAGGCACTTCTGCTGTGTAGTAGCCCAAAGAATGAACAGAAGTACAAAGAGGAGAGTCCACACCAAGTGAGCAAGTGGCCCAGATTAAAAAAAATTAAAAAATCTAAACAGTAGCTTTACATGCAATTATTTTACCATCACAAATGAGTAAGCAATAAATAACCCAAAATCTCACTGATCCTGGCACTATTACAGAACAAGTTTTTTTGGTCCAACAGTGAACCATTTTTGAACAGTATATCCAGCATATAAATTGTCAAACATGTTCTGCTTGAATTCAGACATGCCGGTTATTGTGTTCAACCTCTTTTTTTTGGGTGGCAGAGGAGGGGAGAGGGAATTGTAATGAATGAGGAAAATTCCACTCCTAAATTAGGATTGAATTCTCTTATCCCTAAACCAATAGTTTTCAGAGTAGCAGCCGTGTTAGTCTGTATTCGCAAAAAGAAAAGGAGGACTTGTGGCACCTTAGAGACTAACCAATTTATTTGAGCATAAGTTTTCGTGAGCTACAGTGAGCTGTACTCGTTTTCTTTAAACCAATAGTGAGGTTCATACTATTGTCTGGGTTTGCCATACAAGAGCCCATTTCTGTGATAGCGATACTAATGTTTACCCTTGTGTAGGAATAGTACTAGCAGCACACACAAAGTGGTATGCTGCTCTTGTATTTGTTTTGGCTATGGTAACTCTGGGGATGGTAGGATAATCAGAAGATTATGAGTAGAGATGCACAAGAACTTATTTTGGGATCTTACTTAAAAATCCCAATATAAAATAGAAACTGAGTTCAGGAACTTTCTGAATCAATAGTTCCATTTTGTACACCTTGAAGATGGATTTTACTCGTCTTGGGTCCCAAGTCCTTGATACTTGCCAGTTGCCCCATTTGTGTCTACTTGCATCAGTGACAAGATGTGGAAGCAGTTGCTCTTAGGATATCTGAACTGGCATAATAATAAATGTTAGTATGGACAGACTGTAAGACAGTCCTGCTGCTGTTTGCTATGAAAATGGTGAGTGCCAGTGTACATATAACTGACTGTGTAAAGTGACCAGCCTTCTTGATATTGCATATCATGATATTCTCAAATCAATATTGAGATTGGTTTAACCAGTGTTTCATGTGCTTTGTGCAACTAATGCACAAATTCTGTTTATATAATTCAGGGTAAAGAAGTGGAGTAGAAGATGTAAATATAGTTTCAAGATCAGAGTAGATCACATCTTCCTCCATTAGCCAAAGGCTGAAAAGAATCTGGAGACTCACTTCAACCTGTGTTTTTTGGAAGACATGTCTTGTCATAAAAATAAGAATTATTACAAGATTTAGTGCCACAATGCTCACAGCTATATATACTGTTATGTTTCCCTTGTTCATCTTTTGTTTCATTTGACATCTATTTCAACTGTTGCCTTTTTATTTTATATCACATATAACACACAATAGGGTCAAAACAATGACATTAAAATGTAAAATTGAAACATTTAGTTCTGAAAATGTTGAAACAGGATTTCTTGCCATTGTTAGAGCTCTCCCCCTGCTTTTTCTCCAAAACAAGATTTTGGTGAAATCCGTGCAGTTTCAGTGTTTTTTTACTTTAGTGGAATAGCATTCTCTAATGGAAAATGGTTCCACCATATATTTTTCGGATCACCTCTACTCCTCAGTCACAGAAATGGACATAAGTCACAGGAGGTTCTTTGGTTTGTTTGTGCACAGAGATGGGGTTAGCATGTGTTTGCTTAAATGTCTCATTTTCAGGAACAAATAAAATGATTACAGGGTCTGGAAAAATTATGATGTTCTTAGTCCTTTACCTTTCAATTGATGCATACCTTACTAAAGACATTACTTTCTGGTGAAAAACCTGATGCCATCTTTGCTCATTGCTAGAATAAGAAATTAAGAATATTGGAAGCGACTGAAATTAATCATAAGGATGGTATTTGAAGAGGAGTCCCGATTAATTTTTATATGCTACTATGTCTATAAAATAAATGGTCCAAGAAGATTCTTGCTAATCAGTGGAGATCTGATGGAGATATTATTATACTGGATGGTGTTGTGATTTCCTATTTGGAAAGAACTCAGCCATGAGTGGAGAAATGACTTTTTTCTCTGACCTGTCACACCTTTTCTTTTGAGTTGTGGAGGTTTTCCCTTTCTAATTTAGTTTAATTAGCCCCTCTAAATATCAGCCAATATGGGTATCTGAGCTGTATATCAAAAGGAACACCTGAGGTGAGTTAAGATCATTAAGACTAATGCTCACACACAGTAAAGGATTTCTCCTCCCTTCAGCCTCACCACTGTATAATGACTGAGGTTTCCTTTTCACTGTAGGAAAGTGAGTACAGTTTCCCTGAGGGAGGAATAGGTTGTATTCCTTAACAGAGTGACTGATACCTCCCTGTAAAGCTTGGCTTTAATGTTTTAAAGTTTTTTATTGCAGTTTTTCCTTGTAACCACATTAATTTTTAATTAAAAATCACAAATGTGGAATTCCTAGCTCTCTGGATATTTGGACTCTTCCATGAACCCTGTTCTCCAGAGAGGCTATGATTTTTCCATTTCTCTCCCCCCCCCCTTCTTTTTAAAAAGTTTGGCTTTGAAGTTAAAATTCAATTTTTAACTATGATTAAATGCTGCATTTATTCATCCACCCATTGTGCTATTAAATTCCGTCAACTTCTACCTCTGTTCTGCTTGATGGTATATTGTTCTATAGGACTCATTTCATGCAACCATTCTTCATGGTTTGCACTTCCTTTTATTGCATTTTGGTAAATTTTATCTCTTATGTGAGACAGGGAATCACACTATTGTTTCTTTAATGATAGGAACATAACTGTCCATGCAGTCACCTTCCTGAACCTGAGCTCTGAATTTACCCAGTTGTCATCTTACCATAAATCTGGAGCAGCTGTTGGAGTTTCTAATGCATGTTTGTTTTTCAGATGTTGTGGGAGAGAGAAGATTTTTCTAATATAATAGGCCTGACCATTATTTTTCATGAACTATCTTCTGTTTCTCCCTTCCCCTTCACTCCCACCACACATTCAATACACTTTTTTTTTTAGCATAAGGGAAGCTATTGCTTGCTTGTCTTCTCTGAATTTTACACAATATTCATGTAATTCTATGCCATGAAATGGAGGTGGGGGAGAGCATATAGTCTTCAATTTGTAACTGAGAATCAGTAGGACAGGGTAAACCAATTTATGCACGTCTGTAACTAGACTTTTTGTGAAATGGACCAGTTACTGAATGCTAAGGTAATTTTAAATTGTTTGATATTCACTTAACATTGAGCTCTATTCAGTTCTCTCAAGCTGCTAAACTAATTCTGAAATTCAGTAACTAGAGTTAAGATTGATTTTTTTTTTAATTAATAAAATGGGAGCTGTTCATGAAGATAGCAGCATGAAAGCTTTGGGGAAAATAATGTCCTGATTTTTTCCAGTGAAAGTAATTTGATATCATTAGACATTAATACATATGAGCACAATTTTGTCACATCCATTACTTGAGTCATGAATCTGTTTTCCAATAAATGGAATAAAAATCTATGAATTTTGATCCTCTGGGTGAGAGAGTGAAGAGCGTATGAATGAACTGAATAAACCCATTGCTACTTGGACAGAATTACCTGAAAGAGTTGTAGTAGCCTAGGCAAGAGCAAATTGGTAGGAACACTAAGGACCAGATAGCAACACTGAAACATGGCAAACCATTAAGTGTCCAAAACGTCAGTCTTTTTTGGGGTCTGATATAGTCTTAAAATAACACAAACACTGAGTCTTTGAATTGCCTTCTATATTTTGATCCTTTAGGGTTCACATTTTCAGTATTTTTTTCCTGCAACCCTGAGGGGTAGAAGCTACTTTTTTGTTTAAGTATCAAATAATTGAAAGTTGAGATTCTCAGTTGTATAACTCAGAACACCAGGAGAAAAATGCAAGATATAGACTCACATAAGTTGGCAACACTGAAACTTGCATTAGGTTGTATAAATTACACATCTTCATCGCTATATAAATCATCATACTCCAGAGCAGAACAAAGAATATAACTATATGGCTATCTAGCATTACCCTCTTTCCCCACCCCTACAGATGCACACCCATTTATGGAAAAGAGAGGGGTAAACAAGTTATTATTATTACAGAAGTGCTGAATTGAGATTGGAGTCAGGTGTTCGGTGCAGCACAAACACAGGGAAAGACATAGTAAGCTGTTTCATTTAGAGAACCATCCAATGTAAGTCAAACAAATGAGTGTGTTAAACAGGGGAGAAGTGAGGTGAGAGGGGGTAATAGTTGAAAGATCACAGTTGAGTTTGGGAGAAAAAGTAAAACAGTTCTATTCTGGGCAAGTTAAGTTTGAGCTGATGTCAAGCCATTCAGGAACAGATAAGATACAGAGTAGGATGGATAGAGACAAATCAGGCTCAGATGGGTAGAATCATGAGCCATTGGTGTAAAGATGGTAACTGAAATTGGTGCTTTCATCCACTCAGACCAGAGAAAAGGACACCAAATGAGAAGAGCAGGGGCCAAAGATAAAGCCCAGAAGGACCCTCTCTGTTTAACTGTCACCACAATGTTTGAGCACATTGGAGAGTGATGGAGGAGGAGCTGGACTCCCCAGAAGATGCTAAAGGGAGGCATGGTAAGAAGGAAGAGGAAATAGAAGTAGTGGTAGGAGGGGAAGGAGGAGAGAGAGGAGATGATGATTCAGAGAAGTGTGGTAAGAATGAAAGGGCAGAGTTAGTGGTAAACCATGGTTGGGCAAGAGCAATGCTCCAAATGGCAGGCAAGCAATGAGATTACAGGCAAGAGAAGTCAGACTAACCACATTCTGCTCCTGGCCTGGTGAATGGAACACTCTGTTCTTTAAAGCAACCGAGGGGACTAATGTGAAGAGTAAAGAGACAAATACCTGAGCACCAAAGGGGAGAATGACTTGGACAATAAATATTTGAGATCCAAGCCTTGTTGGGAAACATTTGTTTCTACATAATATTAATGTTAATTTTTGAAAATAAACCCCCCACTATTCTATAGGAATGGTCCAAAATGCCAAGATACTTTATTGGCATATTTTGAGCCATTTCTATAATATTATGTTATAATGTGAGCAGGTGGAGTTGCTTCCTTGTTTTGGCCTAGTAAAGTATTTACCTGAAAATCTTGAATTTTACTCCCAGTTGTTGAGTTCTTTATGTATATTAAAGCTTGGGTGTCTACTAATGAGCCTATCTAAGGCCCTATTTAAATGGCCCCCATTTCGGTAATATCTGAGCATCTCACAATCTCTTAACATAGTCACCCTTGCAAGACCCCATGAGGTATTATCCACAGCAAAGTGAGACAGAGATAATAAGTGACTTTCCCAAGGTCACAGGAAGCCTTTGGCTGAGCAGGGAATTGAATGTGGAGATCTCAGGTCCCAAATTGGTGCCCTACTCACTGGACCATCCTTCCTCCTCTAGTGTTAGGAATTGTGTGGCATTTTCCATGCTTACAAATGGAATATTCAATCAGGATAAGACAAGCTATGGATCAGTGAAAAGCCAAAACAAAACCAAGCAAACCAGCACTACACACAACCTGTTCACATGTGCTACTTCAAATAATATCATTCATGTGTTTCTGAGAAACACATGTAGCCATTGATGGAAGCAGCTTAAATAATTCAAAGTACAGGCCTACTATACTACTGCTGCTTTGCTGACAAATCTGTCCCTAATGTATATCGTAATTTTAGAGGCTAGTCACATTTTGAAATGTGAACATTTCTTATATGCACAAGAAGATATTTGCAGCATTCAGGAAAACATGAAGTAAACACTAACTAGTAAGAGGTGTAGTTTATTTATTATTGGATTTCTTAATGTTTTCTCCCAGTTATATTTTCAGCACCATCATTCAAATAATCCATCTGGATGCATGGGTATGAAGTAGATGTATACTTATATTAAATGCAGGTTGGATTAAGTTCCTTTTAGTCCAAATAAGCAAGGGCACAAATGATATTTATAAAATAGGAAAGTAGAGTGCAACCAGTAGCAAAGAAATCTCTTCCAACAGCTATAGCAACCTCACTTTACACAACATGGCTTCAGCTGGCTGCCTACACTTTTTATTTTGTGTGTGTGTGAGTCAAAGGTGAACCCTAATGCAAACATATAAAAGCTTTTGGAACTAAAAAGCAGATAGTGTGGTGGTGCTATCCATTTAAGACTCTTCTACAAATTAGCGTTATCAAGCAAGTAGTCCCAGGAACCAGGAGTGCATTTGAAATAAGTGATAAAGGAAGACATGAAGCCCCAGAAATACATTTTAATTGGGCCCCAAAGGAATGTTTGTCATCACACTGGGAGAGAAGCAGAATAGTAGAAGTTTTCCAAATGCTACTAAGCTCACTGTGGTCTCTCAGAGGCAGAGAATCCCAATACTGAGTTGTACCTCTTTCAGATGGACTAAATGTCAGATATGAGACAGTATTTCTAAACTGGATGCTTGTATGGTAAGAGGCAGTTAAAACTCTGCTATTTCAGCTTGATGATTATTTACCAGAGTCATTAAACTACTACTGCTAAAGTGGGACACTCACACTCAAACACTAGTTTCCATCCTTTTCTAATCTCTAAGCAACAGTTCTGAATTGTCAGCAGAGAAATCAAAGAATCCAGGAAAGAATAGACTCTCACTCCTGAAATGGCTTCTGGGATACCCCTGCTAAAGATGTCCAACAATTTATGTGGCTATATTGATAATTACATTTTATTATTGATTAACAGGGCAGATCCTTAACACTTTATTTTTTTCCAAAGGACTGGGAGGTAGGGGAGAAGAAAGTCCAAATAGTTCAGTAAAGAAAATAATTTATTTCCAAAAAGGAAACCTGATCACACTTCTTTACTGTTTGGAAATTTTACGTAGGATCACAGAAGTTAAGCATTCCCCTGGAGACTATCCCATTGCCCATTCTAAATGGGGTTTTGATGACATTCAACTTAAGTGTTCCTTTTCGTAACTGAATCCTGGTACTCCTGGTTGTAACTTTGTATACCATACTAAGGACTAGATTGTACCTGTGAGACACTTAATTTTTTTGAAAAATGAAAATGAGTACAATTAAAAAGTCAAAACAAATTAAATGGCAGTCTCAGCCATTTGCCAACAGATTTGCAAAGCAGAAGGTATTCCTACACCTAAACAACGTGAATCCTGATATTTGCTAGTACTGTATAGTCAATGGGAGACTATATGTGAGACCTGCAACTATTCATTGGAAGCAGAAAAGATTATACATTGACTGTACTTTTATTTTTAATAGGAGATAATCACAAGTTCATACTCCTGCAGAAATCTTGAAGAAGCAACTACGATTAGTAAAAAGGATGACTTTAGCATTACAAAATTTATGAAAGGAATATTTGTTTGATATTGGGTGGATTGATGGAATTGGCATTCTGGCTTTGTACATTTTATGTTTTCTCTATCATCAGTTTCCAGTTATGAATTGCTTTAGTAAAAGTTAATTGCTTTTTTAAAGTTTGTGGCCTAATAAAGCACTGGACTAGGACTCAGGAGATGTGGGTTCTATTCCTGGCTGTACCACTGATCCGCTGTGTGATATTGGGAAGCCACTTCCCCTCTTTTGCCTCAGTTTCCCCATCTGTAAAATGAGGATAGTTATACTGACCTCCTTTGTAAAGTACTATTAGATGCACTGCTGAATAGTGCTATTTAAGACTTCATTATTTTATTACTAATGCTGATCCTACTCTGCATAAAAAAATTCTTACACTATGATAAACAGCTGTTTTATCAAAAGGAAGCAGAGAGTGTGGAAACACAAATGGGAAGCTTCTGTTTTTTTTTTTTAAACTGCTTGACTTAATTTTTTTTTTCCTGAAAAATTGAAAGGATTTTGATGTATCCTTTATAAGATGCTGGATCTGGAAATAGTGAATGTGATTGATAACCATTGCTGAATATTCCCTTTATCAGGATTTAAAAAAAAATTAAACTCTCCCAGCAGCATTGTGGATGGCTTCAATTTGTGACAATTAACCAGAGGATTGTGCTGTTCAAGAAGTGTTCGAGTGGATTAACTCCAATGAAATTGAGATAACTTCTTGTTAGTTTTCTGTATAGTGCCTAGCACAGTTGAATGCTAGTGCTCGATTGGAGTTTCTAGGCACCACCATAATACAAATCAAAACTATTAATATTTTAATCTGAATGCTGATGTCTCACTGTCTAAGAAACTGTTGGAGTCTCCAAGGTTATAAGTGTCGCTTAGTTTTGTATTCCTGTGGTGCCTGGAGTTCCAGCCTGAAATCAGGGCCACATAGTGGTAGGCACCGTACAGACACATGGCAACTGTCCCTTACCTCCCAACAATTGAGCCATGGCCATTTATATAAATTGAGGATCTGTGCCAGAGACATTAAGTGACACAGACTGGAACTGAACCTGGGATGTGAATTTTGATCATCTATTCCCAATCTAAAGGCTTAACCAAAAGACCATCCATTCTCTCTAAACAATGTAGTCATAGCAAGGTTTGAAGAGGTTTTTTTTCTGTTTATCCAGATAGTTTATGATATGTCCATCCCACAGTATATAGGTACTATTCATCTAATTTCTGAAGCATAATTTCCATCTGAAAAGAGCATACTCTCCTCCTTTTTGTCATAAGTACATATTTTACTTTGACATAGCTGAGCCATCTGTAGTTGTCATTATTAATGTTAAGTCTGTACAAAGAGAACCCTTGCATTGAGTTTTAAAGGTGGTAATAATCCAGCCCATCTTGACTTTTTCCAGGGAGTTTCATAGCTGATTAAAAATAATAAATATATAATTAAAAAACACACATTGCTCCCAGTGGTTTAGTATTCTGTTTCAAACTTCTGATGTTTCCTCATTATGGATTATGATGGATGTTAAGGGTTTAATTCTGAAAAGTGCTGAGCTGTCTGCTCTCCTTTCTGCAAAATGCTTAATTGTAAACTTGAGTAGTTCCATTTAGTTCCAAGACACTGAAGGTAAGAGTTGAGTGCACAGCACTTTGCAGGATCAAGCCTCAAATTGTAGAGTTCACAGCAAACTCCATCTTCTTTCTTTATTCAGTTCTGCCTTTTCCCCACATAATGTTAGCTATAAATACAAAACTAAGCTTATTACAGCTAAAAAGTAGAGTTTAGCAAGCTGTAAGCAGATTGATTTGCATAATAATCAATTCTGAAATGTTGCTTAATATTGATCTTATCTGTGTACTGCACAGTTAAATTTAACCAGTAGGAGTTAGTGTTAAGACATTTATCTCCTTTCAAACTTGCCTTGGGGTTTATGGAAAAGCATAGAATACTGTAGTTAAACATGCCTTTAGATTTTAGAAGACAACCCGTTAATAGCACATTTATGAAAATTCATTTAAAACTACAACCACTATTTTCATAGGACAAGTAAAGAGATTTGTTTAATCTGCACTATTTTTAAAGCAATGTTTTAAAGCCATGTGAGATAGGGTTTTATTGTTAGAGAACTAGATAAACACCTTACAGTAATTAACCTTCCTGGGGACAGGGAGCTTCTGGCTCTGGACTTGGTTGTCTCTATTACAAAGTTTAAGCTAAAAACAATGAGGAGTCCTTGTGGCACCTTAGAGACTAACAAATTTATTTGGGCAAATTAATTTTAGTTCTGCAGTTTCAAGGTGACGTCTGTTTTTGAAGTTTTTTTTTTGTTGAAGAATGGCGACTTTTAAGTCTGTTATTGAGTGTCCAGGGAGATTGAAGTGCTTCCCTACTGGTTTTTGAATGTTCTAATTCTTGTTGTCTGATTTGTTTCCATTTATTCTTTGGCCAAACCGGACAGTCTCTATGCAAATGTACATGGCAGAGGGGCATTGCTGGCACATGATGGCATATATCACATTGGTAGATGTGCAGACGATGTGGCTGATGTGGTTGGGTCCTATGATGGTGTCCCTTGAATAGATACGTGGACTGAGTTGGCAGTGGGGTTTGTTGCAGGGGTTGGTTCCTGGGTTAATGTTTCTGTTGTGTGATGTGTAGTTGCTGGAGAGTATTTGCTTCAGGTTGGAGGGCTGTCTGTAAGTGAGGACTGGTCCATCTCCCAAGGTCTGTGAGGGAGGGATCGTCCTTCAGGATAGCTTGTAGATCCTTGATATGCTGGAGAGGTTTTAGTTGGGGGCTGAAGGTGATGGCTAGTGGCGTTCTGTTAATTTGTTGGGCCTGTCCTGTAGTAGGTGACTTCTGGGTACCCTTCTGACTCTGTGAATCTGTTTCTTCACTTCCCCAGGTGGGTATTGTAGTTTTAAGAATGCTTGATCAAGATCTTGTAGGTGTTTGTCTCTGTCTGAGGGATTGGAGCAAATGAGATTGTATCTGAGTGCTTGGGTATAGACAATAGATCTTGTGATGTGGTCTGGATGGAAGCTGGTGGTGTGTAGGTAATTCTAGCGGTCAGTAGGTTCCCGGTGTAGGGTGGTGGTTATGTGACAATCGCTTATTTGTACAGTAGTGTCCAGGAAATGGATCTCTTGTGTGGACTGGTCCAGGCTGAGGTTGATGGTATGATTTGGGCATTAGAATTTGTTTAATCACAAATATTACCATAAACAGAATGTTGTTCTATTTGTTTGGTACTAAGGTTGCCAGGTGTCTGGTTCTTGACTGGAATGCCCAGTCGAAAAAAGGGACCCTGGCAGCTCCGGTCAGCACCGCCGACTAGGCTGTTAAAAGTCCAGTTGGCTCAGGACCAGCTCCCGGAAGCAGCAACATGTCCCTCCTGCTTCTAGGCATAGGGGCGGCCATGGGGCCTCTACATGCTGCCCCTGCCCTGAGTGCTGGCTCCGTAGCTCCCATTGGCTGGGAACTGTGGCCAATGGGAGCTGTGGGAGAGGTGCCTCTGGGTGAGGGCAGTGCGCAGACTCCCTGTGGCTGCCCCATGCCTAGGAGCCAAAAGGAAATGTTGCCGCTTCCCAGGAGTCGCGTGACGTAAGTGCCGCCTGGAGCCTGCACCCCTCACCCCAACCTCCTGTCCCAGCCTTGAGCCCTCTTCTGCACCCAACTCCCTCCTGAAGCCCGCACACTTCTTGTGCCCCAGCCTCTGACCCCAGCTCAGAACCCCCTCCTGCACCCAACTCCCTCCCGGAGCACACACCCCACAGCCCCTTCTGCATCCTGAACCCCTCAATTCTGGCCCCTCCCCAGAGCCCTCATCTCATCTCTCACCCATCCCCCTCCCCCAGCCCTGAGCCCCCTCCTTCACTCCAAACCCCTCAGCCCTGGCCCCACCCCAGAGCCTGTACCCCCAGCAACCCTGGCCTACACTCCAAACCCCTCACCGCCTCCTGCACCCCAAACCCCTCATCTACTCCCGCACCCCAACCCAATGTCCCAGACCGGAGCCCCTTCCCACATCCTGAACTCCTCATTTCTGGCCCCACTCCGGAGCCTGCACCCCCACCCTAGAGTCTGTACCTCCTCCTACACCCCAATCTGCTGCCTCAGCCCAGAGCCCACTCCGAACCCTTCACCCGCCCCGGCTCCTGCATGCCAAACCCCTCCTCTCTGGCCTCACCCCAGAGCCCTCACCCACCTCCTGCATCCCAACCCCCTACCCCAATCCAGAGAAAGTGAGCTGGTGGGGGAGAGCAAGCAAGAGAGGGAAGGGGATGGAGTGAATGGGGGCAGGGCCTCGGAGAAGGGGCGGGGCAAGGATCTTAGGCTTTCTGCCATTAGAAAGTTGGCAACCCTATTTGATATACTTCAATTGTGATAATATTGCTATAAAATTACAAACCTTAGTTTTTCCATCCTCTCTGGTAAAATACAAGTGCAGTTTGATATGAAGTAGATGAAAATTGCAAACTAGCCAAAGCCTTAATTTTTGCACCTACTTTTAGTATTTTAAATAGATATAACAGGTATGAACTAAGCATTTATTTAAAATGAGTGGTACTCATAAGATCTTATTCTCTTTTAAAGTCCACCTGTTGCCTTTGCTGCTATTCAGCTTTCACCTGTCTCAGAATTGATTCCTTTTGAGCGTTTTTCCTTTCACATACTGTATTACACTATACTCATTTATCTCAGTACATTTTCAGGTGAAGTAGAGAAGATTTTTTTTTTAAGTCACTGGAATTATAATGCTGCCCCATATGGAATCAACAAAAATGTGGGTTTTAGCATTTAGAAGGTGGCAGATTAACATGATATTCCAATACTTCATAATGCAGTGAAGTCTCTGTTCTCTACTTTGGGTATGCTGTATGGTATCAGGTATGTTCAGGTTAAATCAGGTTTAATGTCTATCCTTTAAACATGCAAGATAGTGCCATAGAAAGATGCCCAGCTGCTGTGGATATCTGAGCTTTGCTATCTCACTAATACAGCTCTCCATCAAGGCGAAGTGAGCCTCTGATGAAGATTGAACTTGTAACTTGCAAATGTGATCACACTGTTTTATGTCTGTGTGTGTGTGGGTGCCATTACTCTTCAAAATGGAACTATAAAAATTAGTTGTGTGCGAAGAAGCCTTATGGGGAAAAGTTTAAAAAAAAGCTAAATATCAGTTTTGTATGTTCTAGCTAATCTGGATTTTTTTTTCAAAAGAGGAGAAATAATTTTTTTTCAATAAATATATTCAATTGTAGATTTAACTTTTTTTTAGAAAATCCATTTTATAATTAAAAATAGGACATAGAAGAGTATGAAAGTACATTAGGCACAACAAGAGTACATGGTCTGCTGAAGATTTTATCATGGATATCTGAGTGCCCATCAGAGCACTAGCAGCCCTGAATGCTTTTTATTTTTCCACTTAGACTTCAATACCCCTGCTGGATCTCTGGTCTTTGAGATGTTTAAATACAATGGTGGGAACATTGATGGCTTTTGGTCAGACAAATGGAAAATCTACCTTATGAGAGGAGACTCAAAGAGCTGGGCTTGTTTAGCCTAACCAAATTAAGACTGTGGGGAAATACGGTTGCTCTCGATAAATACATCAGAGGGAAAAATACCAGGGAGGGAGAGGAGTCATTTAAGGTAAGCACCAAGTTGATTCGAGAACAAATGGATATAAACCAGCCATCAACAAGTTTAGGCTTGTAATTTGATGAAGATTTCTAACCATCAGAGGAGTCAACTGCTGGAACAGTCTTCCAAATGGAGCAGTGGAGGCAGAAACCCTAATTGGTTTCAAGACTGTGCTTGATAAGTTTTTATGGAGGGGATGTATGATGAAACTGACTACAATGTTAGAAACAAATTCCCATCACCAGCCATTGGGGATGGGACACTAGATGGAGAGGGCTCTGAGTTACTACAGAGAATTCTTTTCCAGGTGTCTGGCTAGTAGGTCTTGCTGAAGTGTTCAGGGTCCAACAGACTGCCATATTTGAGGTTGGAAAGGAATTTCCCCCTGGGTCAGATTGACAGAGACCCTGGATTTTTATTTATTTATTTAGCCTTCCTCTGTAGCATGGGGCATGGGTCACTTGCAGGTATAAACTAGTGTAAATGGTGGATTATCTGTAACTTGAAGTCTTTAAATCATGATTTGAGGGCTTCAGTAACTCAGCCAGAAGTTATGGGTCTATTACAGGAGTGGGAGGGCAATGTTCTGTGGCTTGCAATGTGCAGGAGGTCAGACTAGTTGATCGTGATGGTCCCTTTTGGCCTTAAAATCTGAGTCTACATGTGTTAGCAACAACTGATAAACCAAATCATCCTAGTCAAAGGGAAGTTGCCAACCAAATGTAACAAGAAAAACTAAAACTGTGGTAAAAAGGAACACAAGAATTCAGTAGGACATTAAGAAAAAGGTATTAAGGTCTAAATTCCAGATCATATGCTAGAAAGAAGGAAAGGAATACTACACAATTTCTCTAGTATTGTTCAGTACATGATTTCCAATATGCAAAATCATACTCGAATACATGAATTGCATTAAAATTTTAAACATGAGCTCTCTGAGAGAGTTCTGAATATGGCAAATAAATAATTCCTTTAAATAAAAATAAATTTAATTGACATTCTGTACCTCTTGCTTCTGTAACATTAATACAAGTTATAATAAACATAATAATGAACAAGAGATACTGTCCAAAGTATGACCTCATATTTCCCATCAATGTGTTAAAGATGTCACCAGTAGACTTAAAGCACATTCCAGAAAGTGATTACAGCTGATTCTTCTTGGCAATGAATGTAAACTGACATTGGTCTCAAGCTCGATAGTGAAATATTTAAGCCTTTTGACCTAACATGTAGTACGCATTGTTCTTACTCTGCTACCATGGAGAAAATAAATGCAAGAAGTAAACTTCACTTCAGGCACACTTGGAGATAAAACTTGCAGTCGTTTACTCAGGCAGAAGTCCCAGGACATGAGTGGGACTTTAGCCCAAGGAGGACTGCAAAGTATTCCCTTACTTCAAATTTCAAGATCTGATGGAACATGAGCCCAAATGCATTTGTAACTGACACTCTGTATGTCAAGGTATCACTGTGAGTGTAGTAGTACATCAATCCTCTCTAGGTATCTGGCACCATGCCTGCGTATCACGAGCTTGGAAGAAAGCATTTTAAGAGCTCCAAGCACTGGGCTCTACAGGCTTTAGCCCTCAATGGGTGTCCATAAATGCTCACAGATTCTATGTGATAGGGTTACTTTCCTAGGAGTGTCAGAAATAAAGGGTGCAAATACCCGACATGCAGTGATTTTTAACAGTCACAGAAAAAACAAAACAGCTCCTAATCCAGCCCATTATTTGGCCTTCTCTCAATAGCCAGCTCCCAGCTCCCTCCAGTGTTTCTACTCACCTGTAAACTCTGGCTGTCTCCTGAGTCTGATCCCAACATACTACCTCAGTTTCCTGAATGCTAGGGATTATAAAGCCTTCTATAGGTTGGATGGTGAATGTGATAACCATGCTTTCTGCAGGTTAGATCCATTGTCTCCTTCAGCTGGAGTGAACTGAATATACCTAGTAATGAGCTGACAGGTTCATTACACATTGTTTAGTTCACTATGAGTTCTAAGAATGGCGACACTGGGTCAGACCAAAAGTCCATCCAGCCCAGTATCCTGTCTACTGACAATGGGCAATGCAAGGTGCCCCAGAGGGAGTGAACCTAACAGGTAATGATCAAGTGATCTCTCTCCTGCCATTCATCTCCACCATCTGACAAACAGAGGCTAGGGACACCATTCCTTACCCATCCTGGCTAATAGCCATTAATGGACTTAACTAGATAAATTCATAGAGGTTTTCTTTTAAACCCTGTTATAGTCCTAGCCTTCACAACCTCCTCAGGCAAGGAGTTCCACAGGTTGACTGTGCGCTGTGTGAAGAAGAACTTCCTTTTATTTGTTTTAAACCTGCTACCCCTTAATTTCATTTGGTGGCCCCTAGTTCTTATATTATGGGAACAAGTAAATTTTTCCTTCTTCACTTTCTCCACACCACATTTTATATATCTCTATCGTATCCCCCCTTAGTCTCCTCTTTTTTCCAAGCTGAAAAGTCCTAGCCTCTTTAATCTCTCCTCATATGGGACCCATTCCAAACCCCTAATCATTTTAGTTGCCCTTTTCTGAACCTTTTCTAATGCCTGTATATCTTTTTTGATATGACGGGACCACATCTGTACACAGTATTCAAGATGTGGGTGTACCATGGATTTAAATAAGGGCAATAAGATATTTCCATCTTATTCTCTATCCCTTTAATGATTCCTAACATCCTGTTTGCTTTTTTGACTGCCGCTGCACACGGCGTGGATGTCTTCAGATAACTATCCATGATGACTCCAAGATCTTTTTCCTGATTATTTGTAGCTAAATTAGCCCCCATCATATTGTATGTATAGTTGGGGTTATTTTTTCCAATGAGCATTACTTTACATTTATCCACATTAAATTTCATTTGCCATTTTGTTGCCCAGTCACTTTGTGAGATCTTTTTGAAGTTCTTCACAGTCTGCTTCGGTCTTAACTATCTTGAGCAATTTAGTATCATCTGCAAACTTTGCCACCTCACTGTTTACCCCTTTCTCCAGATCATTTATGAATAAGTTGAATAGGATTGGTCCTAGGACTGACCCTTGGGGAACACCACTGACCCTTGGGGAACACCACCCTCTCCATTTTGAAAATGTATCGTTTATTCCTACCCTTTGTTCCCTGTCTTTTAACCAGTTCTCAATCCATGAAAGGATCTTCCCTCTTATCCCATGACAACTTAATTTACGTAAGAGCCTTTGGTGAGGGACCTTGTGAAAGGTTCTGGAAATCTAAGTACACTATGTCCACTGGATCCCCTTGTCCACGTGTTTGACCCCTTCAGCTTTAGATATTGCTTAAGTCAATGCAAAAGATGGAAGCATTTTGATATAACTGGATCCACCTAATGAGAATAGTTACATGGCAGCCAGGCAACCTGATCTACATGGTATCCATATTTAGTAACGAAGAAATAAGTGGGGTGGGGAAAGAAGATTGGGCCTGGATTATGTATCATTTCATCAGCATTCAGCACCACAGCAGTAGCATAAAGCAGAAAGAAACAGACACTTGAGGAGATATAGGAAGAGGAACACTGGTATCAAGAACCAAGGTGTTTCTAAATGGAACTGAGAAGAGCAAGATGATGGTCAGGAAGAAGGCTCTGCAAGCTGTGCCCGCTCAGTCTTCTGACAGCCTAATGAGCACACCTCACTTGACCACCTGACAGAACACCACGCCTGATTGACTGGGGAAGCTAACAGGCTTGCTCTGAAACCCAGTCAGAGCAGTTTGTTGACTTCTCAAAGCATGGAGCCATGACTGTGATAGCTCCTGTGACTGCTTGCTCCCAGCCCTGTCTTGCCTCACTTCAGGTAACCTGGTTCTGGCCCTGAGCTCTAACTTCTGCTTTGTCTCTGATCCTGGGCCCTGATTCCTGGCTACCAATGCCTGTGCTAACAACTAGGTACCAATGGAATGTTCTGTTAAAAATCAGTGGAACAACATGGTTCTCATATCTTGCTGTCAGCGAGCTAGATATTCCTTGATTTCCACCTGCAAGAATTCTTGGCACTTAAGTAGCAGGGTGGGATGTTTTATTAATTGGTTGTTGACAGGGTGGCACTGTTCAAATTCCCTTTGTTTTCCCCTTTGAATTTCATATTTTTTCTTAATTATCCTTTGTCTAAAATAATTCGTTCTAATATCTGATCCCTGTTACTCATTTCTACTGATCATGAACATGTACTATTGTCTCCTGCTACTCTGACTCTCATCTCTGACCCTGGTGTGTCAACTTGTATAAATTTCAGGATTTCTAAATCGTATGGTGCTTCTTGGCCAAGTCTAAATCTCTTCCCACACAAAGATCATCTTCTCAATAACCTTACAAGGTATCGGAAAAAAACACCTTAATTCTAGCAGCAACTGGATTTGGTCAGTTTCTAGGTGACACTTTAGCAGCTTTGTGGCCAGATAGGACTTTATTGATATAAATGTGTATAGAGCTCATGCTTTTCTGCTGCAAAATACAGTTTGTCACTGCTTTTAATATAAAGCCAAATTTTGCACTTTTTTCTGTAGGACAGTATTTTCCACTATAAAACTCAACACTAATCAGTATTTAACTTTTGTTCTGATGGCTGGAATTCTAAAAAATTAGGAAGAGATAGAAATCACTGTGATTGTGATTTTTTTTTCTTCATAACTTTTGACTTCTATTCCATTATCTCTTTCTTAGTAGTAATATTTTACAAAACAATTATCTGGGGAAAAATAGGTATTGTTTGTTTTGTTACACTTCTTTAAGCAGCTTTATCTATATTTTTTCTTGTTTGCTACTATGTTATGTTTCATTATGAAAACACTGAGCTTCAGAGCATGTTTAGTGATATATATTTCATGCTTTTCTCAACAGCAAGGTTTTGTGGATAGTAATCCCAAAGCATTTGAGATCTCATGACTAGAGCTGGGCAATTTTTTTCTGGTGAATGGTAAATTTGCCAAAAAATGCATATTTGGGGCATCAAAATTATTCCCAAATTTGGACAATATGGTGAATAATTTTAGCTGAAACAAAAAAGATTGAAAAAGATTTTGGAAATGTCAAAACAGTTTTTTTTTGTTTTGGAAATGTCCATACCATTTCATCTTTTTGTTTTGAATCAACATTTTGGAAACAAGATGTCAATTTGAATAGACATTAGAAACATTTCATTTGACCTGAATAAAACCTTTTTTGTTTTTTATTTTGTGAGCTAGGATGGGGAAAATTTTTGTTCAGAATTAGACATTTTACTTTATTTTTTCAGGTCAGCCATCAAACTGAAAAAATCAATTATTCACTCAGATCTATTTATGATTCTATGTTGGCCAATAACAATTAAGAATATATAAAAGTATGCAGTAACTTATACATTCTAAAAAAATTGTCCATAAAACTGAAAGAATTAGACTTTCAGAATAAGACTTCATTAATAAATCCATTCTATATCTGCATCTGAGATATTTAGGCCATAGAGGCAAGAATGTGTGCATCAAGTTCTGCTCACTGTCAGTTAGAATTTTGAGCTTAAACTCTGATTAGTTCCATAGAAACACACTAATATAATTAAGGACTATGCTGAAAAGTGCAGGATTATTGGTATTGATTAGTGCTGAGGTTTCAAAGTCTCAGTACTTGTGGACAAGTAAATACACATGTATTGGGTCACTTCTTTTTCAGTTCAGCTACTGCTGGAACAGGATGTGTCATCTCATCTGAGCTAAGCTTAGAGAACAAATATGTGACTTGATATCTCTATTAGTTCTTGGCACTGCTGCCAGTAGCTTCAGTTTATCTTTAAGAGATGGGAAACATCTGCTACTGGGGAAAAGAATCTGCCTCTCAACTATATATGTGGGTGACAGTTAACATCAGGGTGAGCAGGCACCTCTCCCAACTTCCTAGCATGTGGTATGAGTGACTAACAGTCAGGGAGGGAAACATCCATTGAGCCCTGCACCCTCCCTTCCCAACAAGAACTGGAAGTAGAGGTCAGCAGCTTCAAATGGGGATGTCAGCCAGCAAGGGCACAGTCAGAGCAAAGACACTCATTTCCCAGGAAAAAAGTTGTGTTGGAGGTAGGAAGCTGATCTCATAATTCCATTTCCTGACTCCTATAAGCATATTGTTTTGGGGCTTTCCCCAATTCTGGTTCTCCCCCCACCCACCCTCAGGCACGTGGTTCCATGTCATAGTTTGAGGGGTGGAGAAGAGGGGTCAGCATTTGCAGAGAACCAGTGGACAGCATTAGTTGGTTTCAAAAATTTCTGACAAACTGGCATTTTTTTGATGGAAAAAGATTCTCAGTAGACACATCATGTAGAAATGGCTCAATTTTTGACTAAAATTTTCTGGTGGAAACCTTCCTGGTTTTTGCAAAACACCCAAAAGCAGGTGCTGGTAGGGAGTCAGGAAATGGAATCAGGAAATGCAGTCATGGGGCTTCTCAGTAGCCGCTGAAATCACCTCAGAGTCTGGGAGCCCTGGCATGAATCAGGCCTCTCAGGACTTCCAGGTTCCCTGCCACACAGCTGGGAACCTGGCAACTCTACCCTGGCTCAAGCTGGTGCTCGCAAGGATTCTAGGCTCCCTGCTCTTCATTGGTGGACTACCAACACTGGAGACTCCCAGAGTCAGGGGCAGCCTGGGGAGTTCTCCAGGAGCCAGGAAACCAGCTGCTCGTTTTTTTTTTAAATAAAAATAGTTTTGGCCAAAAAATCAAAACAATTTTTGAGGGGATTTATTTTTGTTTGTGACTCAGAACAGAAATATTTTCAAAATGTCAATTGTCCATGGAATGGAAATTCTGAGTTTTGACCAGCTTTATTCATTTGAATGGGCTCCACATGGACAGCTTTAGCACTTGTCATTGCCAGCTTTGGATCATTCAGTTTTTGTGGATCTTCCATTCATGGGATTAAGGGCCCTTTTGATCCCTTATTGGCCCTTATCACCCATAGAAAAATGTAATAAAACTGTCTGTTTCAAGTCTTTTTCCTTGGGAAATATTTTGTATTAGCTAAGAGAACTGCAATGCTTGTGAAATAATGCCTGAAGCAAAATACTCCATTATCACACTGAAGAATGCTTATCACAGTTTCTGAACTGATTCCATTTCTTAGAGCTAGGTAGAGATCAGTGTTTTAAATAAGAGCACGCTCACCCATGGTGAACAAGATTATATATAAATGACCCAACTGTGAACTAAACCTTTTATATGCAGATATGTAAAAGTTTGCACTATACACTGGAGGCTTACTGGCAAACAGCCTAACTTCAATGCTTGCTTTCTCTGAACTGTTGAAATACAAAGTACCTAGATCAATATTCCACAAACAGCAGAATTTAAGGCAGGTACAATTATTGGAAAATAATTGCTAGACTGTAGCATACAAATAAAAATTAAGGGAAACCAAATAAGATTACATAAACTATATACAGTTTAGAGGCTTCTGTGCCTAGGTTTAGAATTTCAGATAAAGTTTCAGAACAAGTGGTGCCTTTGCCATGGCAGCAAAATGTCCTGTAATAGCATGTACCACTGATTAAGGAGAGCTGTAACATTGATTTCAGTGGACACAGAATCGAGCCCTGTATGTGTTTAACTGAAGGCTAGCAAAAACAAACATTTGTTAGCTTGTTTGACCATAGGTGCCCTGCAAGCAACCTGGCTTCTAGAGTTGCTTTTTACTTTAAAGATCTCTCTATAGTTAGGCACGGGCTAAACAGGTTTGGAAAATTAGAATAAGTGCAAATGGGGATGATATTTTGTCTTCTGCAACTGTTGAAGGGTCTGGGGAAATGAACCAGGTTAACAAAAGGAATCAATGTTCTTCTAAAAGGATGTAAACCTCAGCAGGATATGAGCTACAGTTCTGTACTAGAGTAATAATCAGGTAATAAAATATCTAGATATCAATTTCATGTAGAGCTCTGGAAAATACAAGTGTTTGCATTGTGAATGTGGGTATTTGAAATTACATCTTCAAGCATATTTTAGATTCAATACAGGATGCTATTACTTAAAATATCCTGATGAAACTTCGTTTCCACACTGGAAATAATGAAAATCTACTCTCTACAAAAGTTTTGCTATCATGAATTTATACCAAATAGAAAGATACTAGTTTCACAAAAAATACATCATCTTCATAGCATAAACAGATATTTGAATTTAGCTTCTATTTCTATATGCAAAACTTTCCTTTAATTTTTCATCAGTAATTCAGAGGGGAACTTTCCTAAACTTGTGACAAGTTTCACCAGTTATAATAAATGTTTTCTCACAGATCTATTTTTCTTTCTATTTATTTTTTCTATTCATCTCTTTTCAGATCTCATCTGAATCTGGATCTCTTCACCATAGCTTATGTGTAGAATTTTCAAATGCACAAAACTGACTTAGGGAGACTTGAAAGGAGACATAAAAGTGACTTAGTAGCCTAGAAAGTTAATGAGGCTTAAGTACCTGAGTCAGTTCTGAAAATGAGTTAAGCTCCTAAATCACTTAGATATTTTGAAAAGTGTATGCTATTCCTCTTAATTATTCTTTTCTGCTGCTATTACTTAAGTATTTAACCTTGTAACTAGTGTAACTATTATTTCTAAATGATTTTGGATCAGGATGACATGAAGGATGTTTTCCTGAGTAGGGTTGCTTCTGTATTTTCCCTTCTTATTCTATACTGATCTACCATCCTTTCCTGTGCCACTAGGAAAGTTAATCTCATAATTAAACATAGGGCTGGGCATTATGACTCTTTCATAGACTTGCTGTGTAACATTGGACCTAGGATGCTACCCAATTATTGCACAACCCATCCAAGACACAAGGGGCGTGCTCACCACAAGCTTCCCTCCTTCCCCCATCCACCAAGGAAGACTGGCAAGACCCACTCCTGAGGATAAACAGGAGGGTGTTGGAGAGGCGCTGTCTCCTAAGAGCCAGGATCCTTTTCGGACCCAGGACCCTGTCACTGGCCAACTGGGAAGCCAGCCACATTCATTTTCTGCTGCAGTATATCCTGATTCCTGCCCTGCATAAGCCAAGTGGGAGTCTGGCCTGGGACAGTGTTGTAGTAGCCAGGCAAGGTACTAACAAACTTCACCAGGACTTTATTTTTTAAAGTGGAAACCTCTTTTCCCAGCTGCTGCTGCACCCTCAGTAGCTCTCCCTCAACCTCTTCAACTCCTCCCCCCACTTCCTGTTTCCTGTCCTTTCAGACTCCCAACAATCAGTGCTCCCAATTCTAATAATTACAAGCAACATCTAAACACCACAGACAGAAGATACAGATCCCCTGGAGGGAACTTTAGCATGTCAGCATCTATCCGTACAATGCATTTATTACTGTGCTATGTTGCCTTTCTACTTTCTATTCTGGGTGCCCCATGGACATAACCATTTTAGATAGATGTGAGCTTATGCTGCTGCTGCCGGCCCGCTTCCCCAGAGGGGGGAGTGGAAGGACCCAGCCCCCAGACCCAGCCGCTTGCTGTTTGTCTGCGGACCCATCTCCGGTTGAGAGGAATCTTTTCACTTGCTCCGGCATTTCTGGAATGCAAAAAGGAAAACCCGGAACAGACAGAGAAAAAGCAGTCCACCAGAGGAATACCGCCCGGGGAATCTACAAATCGCCGTGGAGGAGACCTAAGACTGAGTAACTTTCGAACTGTGCTCTCGTTTGGGGGGAGGCCTTGACTGTGTCGTGACTGTGTTTGTAGGGACATGGGGTGTAGCACGGAGCTGCCCCCCCGATCCGTCTGTGTCCTCCCAACCCCCACACTACTATCCTCATCACTGCCCCCTCAATCGTCATTGCTGGCTGTTTAACATCTGCCTCTGAACTTAGCTGCTTGCCCTGATTCCACCGTGTGGGTCAGAAGCACCAGCCAACAAAACAGGACTCTCTGGACAAGCGTACAGTGGTTCATGTGCCCCCCCGCCCCCGAACTGCCCATCCCACAGCCTGTCCCTTTTTTACCTGACCCCAACTCCTGTTAACCACCTGCCACTGCCCCCGCTGGGGCATCGGCAATGGAGGGCACCAGGGTAACCTCCACCGCTGCCATGCCCACCGCCTCCCCAGACTCTAGGGAAGCCCCCCCCAGCCGGCGGGAAAGGCCAGGGCAAGAAGAAGGGGAAGGGCCCCGCTAAAACCACCGAGCCCTCCGTGGCAGGGGCCACCCCCACTGTTGCGGCCCCGCCACCGACCACGGCATCCCTCCCTGCTGCCCTCTTCACCAGCTCTGCGGATGTCCCTCCCTCAGCCCCCAGGATGTATGCCCAGGCGGCGGCAGCCCCCCCCGCCTGCCCCTCATCATCCACCACCATGATCCACCATCATCCACCACCATCATCCACCACCATCAACAGCGGCTGGGGCCCCTTCCCCACCATGACAAGGAAGCATGGTGTCCGATGCCTCCTGGTGCCCGCCTTGCCCCACGTGGAGACCTACGTGTGGGCGTTGGCGAGGGTGGTGGGGCCCTCGGCCATTGTGGCAGCCTCCAAAATGTATGGGAAGGTCGTCGTCTTCTTAGCATCGGAGGCTGCTGCCCAGGAGGCGGTGGAGAGGGGCCTGGCGGTGTGGGGGGGGTGTTTGTCCCCCTAGAGCTGCTAGAGGACCTGGGTGTCTGCCTGGTCCTGATCTCTGTCCCTCCTTTTCTCCCCAATGCTGCCCTGTTACCCGCCCTTTCCACCTTGGGGAAACCTGTTTCTGTCATCAGCCCTCTCCCGTTGGGCTGCAAGGACCCCACCCTCCGTCACATCTTTTCCTTCTGCCGGCAAGTACAGCTTCTACTGCCGTCGGCGGCACGTGACGGAGAGGTGCTCGAGGGGTCCTTCCTAGTCCCCCACCAGGGGGCCCGTTACCGGGTGTATTTCTCCACAGGGGAGGCCCGGTGCTACCTTTGCCGGGCGTTAGGGCATGTCCGGAGGGACTGCCCCTTACCCCGGCAAGGAGGGGCACCTGGAATCTCTGAGACCTGGCAGGACATCAGCCCCGTCATTGCCGACTCCTCGGCCGCTCGATACCTGAACCCGCCCCCCCTCCTCTTCGGACCACCACTTCTCCCGCTCAGGCCCAAGGGGCACCTCCCCTACAATGCCCAGACGAGCGGAGAGCCCCGCCCTTGCTGCTGACAATCTGGCGGGGCCTATGGAGGAGGGTGTAGCAGAGATACCACCAGGCATGGGAGAGAGCTGCCCCAGGGAGAATCCTCTCTCCTTTATGACGCCCCCCCCCAGCCCCTGAGCCATCGCCTTTACCCCCTGACACAACCCCTGCTAACCAGCCCCCAGATGATGCCATGGAGGGCTGGGCCCTAGTCCAGGGGAAGCGAGGCAAGCGGAAGTCTCGAGCTCCACCTATCTACCCAAGGTGGAGGCTCCCCGGAAGACCAGGAACGGGGGCATCGATGCCGAACCTTCCGCTTTGCCCACGAGTGCATCCCATCTACTGGTGTCAGCCGGGAAAGACGTGGTAGCAACGGAAGGTAGTGTCTCCCCTACACGGGAGACCCTCCCCTCCGAGACCCTCGAGGAAGTCCCTTCTGTCCTGACACTACCCGAAGCCCCCGTGAACCCCGAGGCAACCGTCATGGCGGGTGCTAGCGGGGAGAACCCTGGGGCGACGGAAAGTGTCCTCTCTTCCATGTTCGAGGCGATCGAGGCCCTAGATCTTACCCCGGTCGCCCAGGGGGAGGTTGACCTTTTGCCAGCAAACCTCGAGTTGGGCAACCTCACTCCACCCCTCTTTTCCCCACGCTCCCTCCCCCCAACTGCTGCTTCTGCTCCTACCTCTGCTCCCACCTCCTCCCTGCCCCTGGACTCCTCCATTGACCCGGCCGCTGATGGCGCCCCGCTAATGACCACTGAACCTGCTCAGGTGACAACCGGTGCCACGCAGCCGGGATACAAGTTGCCAGGGGCACCCCCTGTTGGTGCGGAGCAATCAATTTCCTTCCCAGGCAGGGGCCCAAAAGAAGATAATCCACCTCCTGATGCTGTGGCCGCTAAATCCACCGTAGAGCCCACGCCTGGCATCACTGAGAGCTCCCTCCCCACCCCCTTAACCTTCAAGTCTGATCGGGAGGCGCCACTATCCAGCTGCTTGCCTCCCGAAACCCAGAACCTCGCCTCTGCCCCTGCCCCTACCCCTATCCAATTTACCTCCTACAATGTCATTGCCACCACCGGGGCTGTCTCCTTCCCTTTCCCAACTGATGACCCCCAGGGAGCAGCCTTTGTGTTCTCCTGCCCCGACCCATTAGGAGCTGCTGTCTTCCCTCCACCGCCCCCTATCGCCCCAGAGCTTGAGGCGGGCCTAGAAGCTCCAGCCCATCAGGCACCCCGTTGGGGGTCCGCACCCTGCGTGTCCGTTTTAGTGGACCATGGGGCTGCACCAAGGGCCCCGCCAGGGAACAACCGGGAAAACGTAACCCCCCCCCCATGAGCTGCGAGGGGAGCTGTGGAAGTTTTTAGAGGATGTCTGTGGCTCCTGCAACAAGGTACAGCTTGCTCTCCAGCGATCGGGGGATTTTTTTCAAATCCTCTGGGCCACAAGGGCCCTCATGGGGGAAAGTAAAGGGACGGGGAAGCAGGATGCCGCGGCTTACTGGTGGGTCCAAGTCTTCTATGACCAATTACTCACCTACGGGATGGGTCAAGGACTGTTGCGCAGCCCGCTGGGGGATGTGAGCGTCCCTGCCAGTGAGGATCCCCCCCAGCCTTCCTCTCCCGTGACACCTCTCACCATCACAACGTTGAATACCCAGGGTTGTAAGATGGCTCTCCGCAGGTCCCAGGTGTTCTCCTTCCTTCGGGAGGGAGGGTACTCTGTGATTTTCCTGCAGGAGACCCATACGGATCCAACCGCCGAAGACAGTTGGCGGCTGGAGTTGGGGGGACAGGGTCTACTTTAGCCATTCCACGATTTGGCAGGCTGGAGTGGCGACCCTGTTCTCCCCCGACCTACGGCCTGAGGTGCTAGGGGTCGCCGAGGCCGTACTGGGTCGCCTGCTGCATCTCCGGGTCCGTATAGAGGCACTCACGGTTAACCTCGTTAACGTCTATGCCCTGACATTGGGCCTGGAGTGGCTGCAATTCTATCAGCAGGCGTCCGTTTTCCTCGGCAGCTTAGATTCTCACGAGTGCCTAGTTCTGGGAGGGGATTTTAATACCACCCTCGAGAAGTGAGACTGCTTGGGGACCGAGCAGAGCCCGGCTGCCGCGGACACCCTCCGGGAGATAGTTGAATATCACTCCCTAGTGGACATCTGGCATGACCACCACCCGGATGACACTTCCACGTTCACCTTTGTCCGGGTGGAAGCCCATCGGTCGAGCCACTCCCGGTCGGACTGCATTTATTTATCACGCTTCCATCTCTCACGAGCCCACTCCTCCAGGATTCGGCTGGCCCCATTTTCTGACCCATCACCTAGCCACCGTGATAGCCTCCCTGTGTGCGGAGAGGCCAGGGCCATCCTACTGGCATTTTAACAACAGCCTGTTGGAGTTTGAGGGCTTCGTGACGTCCTTCTGGGAATTCTGGCTGGCCTGGCGAGGGCAGCGGCATGCCTTTCCCTCGGTGCGGTGAAGGTGGAACCTGGGGAAGGTGCGCGCCAGGCTTTTCTGCCACGACTACACCTGGGGCACCAGCCAACGGAGAAATGCGGCGATAGAGCAGTTGGAACGGGAAGTTTCTCCGGGTGCTGTACACTTCCGCAGAGTGTCTGGTTAAGCTCAACTGGACCCTGACCGAACCGGTCAGCTTCGTGCGAGGAGTACGGCAGGGGTGCCCCCTCTCGGGCCAGCTGTACACTCTGGCGATCAAGCCCTTCCTCTGTCTTCTCTGCAGGAGGTTGACAGGGTTGGTGCTGCGGGAGCTGGAGCTGCAGCTGGTCCTGTCGGCGTATGCTGATGAGATGCTCCTCGTGATCCAGGACCCTGGCGATTTGGCACGGGTGGAGGCTTGCTAGGCCATCTATTTGACAGCCTCCTCTGCCCGCGTCAACTGGGTCAAGAGCTCTGGCTTGGTGGTAGGAGACTGGCGACAGGCGAGCTTTCTCCCACCCGCGCTTCAGACCATCCGGTGGAGCGCGGGTCCGCTGCTCTACCTCGGTGTTTACCTTTCTGCCACGCATCCCTCTCCGCCGGAAAACTGGGAAAATTTAGAGGGCGGAGTGATAGAGCGGCTCCGGAAATGGACGGGACTACTCCGATGTCTCTCCCTCCGAGGGAGAGCGCTGGTGCTTAATCAACTAGTCCTGTCCATTCTCTGGTACCGGCTGAACACCCTGGTCCCGGCCCCAGGTTTCCTGACCAACCTCCGGACATCGATTCTGAGGTTCTTTTGGTCGGGAACTCACTGGGCCCCTGTAGGGGTTCTTCATCTACCTGTGAAGAAAGGAGGACAGGGCCTGAAGTGTCTACACACTCAGGTCCGTGTCTTCCACCTCCAGGCCCCACAGAGGCTCCTCTATGGTGCAGGCAGTTCGGCGTGGAGCACACTGGCGCACGCCATCCTGCGCCGCATCCGAGGACTCCGATATGACCTGCAGGTCTTTTATCTCCATCCGGGAAGTCTTCCGCGAGACTTCTCAGGGCTGCCGGTCTTCTACCAGGACATCCTCCAGACTTGGAAATTGTTTTTAATGACCAGGTCTGTGGCGGCCACCGAGGGGGTAGATCTCCTCATGGAGCCCCTGCTACACAACCCCCAGCTCCGTGTGCAGGTGGCGGAGTCTCGCTTGGTGTGCCAGAGCTTGATCCTGGCAGAAGTCATGAGATTCGGAGACCTCCTGGACTACGACCGGGGAGACTGGCTGGATCTCCTGACGCTCGCATGGGGCTCTCCAGACCTCGCACCCCCCGGCGCGTACTTCAGGAGGCAAAATCCGCTTTGCCGCCCACTGCTCGAGCTTACCTTGACCGGGTCCTGCTCGAGGGCACACCCCGCCCACCTTCTACCCCAGGCCGGACCTTTTAATTGGACCCCTGCCCCGCAGACCCAATTGACTCCCTCACCCCTTCACCGCGAGCCAGCTGCATGAACTGCAGCCAGAACGCTTCCAAACCGCGCCAAGGAAACATCTATACACGCTTGTGCTCCACACCCTTCACGCCCTCACCCTAGTGTCCTGCCCCGACACAAAGTGGCGAGACCTTCTGCCACCTTTGGAGGGTGAGCAGCCGCGGTGGGCCAGCCTATATTCCACCTTGGTTCCGAGGCCCGTCGGGGACATCAGTTGGCGGCTCCTTCATGGAGATGTGAGCACGGGCACGTACTTGGCGCGGTTCACCCCCGTCCCAGATACTTGTCCCTTTTGTGGTGTGAGGGAAACCCTGGCGCATGTATATTTGGAGTGCGCCAGGCTGCAGCCCCTGTTCCAGCACCTCACAAATCTCCTATTACCTTTTTGGTTGCATTTTTCCCCTCACCTTTTTATTTATGCACTCCCCATCCGTGGTCTCACAAAGTCGCGGGATCTCCTAGTTAACCTCCTCCTGGCCCTGGCTAAAACGGCCATCTATAAAACCAGAGAGAGGAGGTTGGCCGATGGAGTTTCCTGTGACTGTGGGGCCATTTTCCGATCCTTGATCCGTTCATGTATCCATGCGGAGTTCCTCTGGGTGGCATCCACCGACTTCCTTGATGCTTTTGAGGAGCGGTGGGCGCTGTCCAGGGTTCTCTGCTCAGTGTCCCCGTCCGGGTCCCTTTGTCTGACCCTTTGATTGGGGGAGAGAGTAAGGGACCCCAGCCCCAGCCATTGCTGCTGCGGACATCACCACCTTAGAGGGGTCCTTTCACATGTGGGCGCATGTTTCCCCCTCCCCCCCGGATTGTCCACCCCACAGCCTGCTCCTCTTGTTGGGTGCTTTCAGAGGAGGGAATTGTTGGTGACACTCGGGCGTGGCGCCAGGTAACTCGAGGGGGTGGAAGCCCACGAGAGTCGAGGAAGCCCCCCGCTCTGGGTCCAGGCAAGCTTGAACACTTCCCTCCCCTGAAGCTAATGAGAAAACAATTGTGATTGGTTGCTGTGTTACACACTGCATATGCTGCTGTTTTTACTTTGTAAGTGTGTTATGCAAATAAAAACATCTTTTGCTTCAAAAACAAAATTACTCTCTGTCAAGGTTCCTTCCCCACTCTGAACGCTAGGGTACAGATGTGAGGACCTGCATGAAAAACCTCCTAAGCTTATCTTTACCAGCTTAGGTCAAAACTTCCCCAAGGTACAAAATATTCCACCCGTCGTCCTTGGATTGGCCGCTACCACCACCAAACAAATACTGGTTACTGGGGAAGAGCTGTTTGGAAACGTCTTTCCCCCCAAAATACTTCCCAAAACCTTGCACCCCACTTCCTGGACAAGGTTTGGTAAAAAGCCTCACCAATTTGCCTAGGTGACTACAGACCCAGACCCCTGGATCTTAAGAACAATGAACAATCCTCCCAACACTTGCACCCCCCCTTTCCTGGGAAATGTTGGATAAAAAGCCTCACCAATTTGCATAGGTGACCACAGACCCAAACCCTTGGATCTGAGAACAACGAAAAAGCATTCAGTTTTCTTACAAGAAGACTTTTAATAGAAATAGAAGTAAATAGAAATCACCTCTGTAAAATCAGGATGGTAGATACCTTACAGGTAATTAGATTCAAAACATAGAGAATCCCTCTAGGCAAAACCTTAAATTACAAAAAAGATACACAGACAGAAATAGTTATTCTATTCAGCACAATTCTTTTCTCAGCCATTTAAAGAAATCATAATCTAACACATACCTAGCTAGATTACTTACTAAAAGTTCTAAGACTCCATTCCTGGTCTATCCCCGGCAGAAACAGCATATAGACAGACACATAGACCCCTTGTTTCTCTCCCTCCTCCCAGCTTTTTGAAAGTATCTTGTCTCCTCATTGGTCATTTTGGTCAGGTGCCAGTGAGGTTACCTTTAGCTTCTTAACCCTTTACAGGTGAGAGGATTTTTTTTTCTCTGGCCAGGAGGGATTTTAAAGGGGTTTACCCTTCCCTTTATATTTATGACACTCTCCTATAGCCATCTGGCCTGACCCTGTCACACTATTTTTCTCTGCACGTTCTCCATGTCTGCAGGGATTGATAAAGCAGGACAATGACCGACTTTCAGGCTCCAGCCCAAAGTTACACAGCTGTTTTGGGAGCTAATAGATCAAAGGGCTAAAGAGACTTCATGTCTGGGAAGGGAGGTGATCAAAAACACTTTGCTGTTTTTAAAGGACAGTCTCCCAAAAGCAGATGGGAGTGAACTGGGGAACTGATTATACCTCCCATACTCTGAGGTCTTGGTTGGGGAAAGGGGGATGGGGGAGGGCAGGTGTCTATAGGAAGCTCAGTCCTGCCAGGATCTCCATGTGGAAGATTGATAGATATCTGGTAACCTAGACATGTATATAAGTTATTTATTTATTCTTTTAAGATCTCTTTTTCTTTGAAATGCTTCTGTTCTAAATAAATGCTTTGCTTTAAGAAAGACAGGGTGGGTGATTTTTTATTGGACCAACTTCTGTTGGCAAGAGAGACAAGCTTTTGAGCTTACACAGATCTCTTCTTCAGACCTGAAGCTCTTTAGAAGACAAGATCTGGGTAAGTTTGAAAGCTTGTCTCTCTTGCCAATAAAAGATATTACCTCAACCATCTTGTCTCTCTAATATCCTGGAACTGACATGGCTACAACAATATTGCTTTAAGAAGGCAGTCTGGTGATTTGTTACCTCTGTCATTGCTCTTGATAGGAATAGAATTGCAGGTACTGAACATACGTCAGGCCTGCTAAAGTGATCATAGGCCAAGGCCCAGTCTGAGAGGAGGAGAATTGTCATGAGAGATGTCCTGATTTTGTAGGGACGGTCCTGATATTTGCGGATTTTTCTTATATAGGTGCCTATTACCCCCCACACTCTGTCCCGATTTTTCATATTTGCTATCTGGTCACCCTAGATGTGATGGCCTGAAATCCTACAGAGGTGCACTCCAAAGAGACCAGGAGGGGTCAGAGGTACAGTTAGCCTAATAACTTACATGCAGTATCTGTTTAATCTCCTCTTATAAAATGCTTTAAACTGTATCCTATTTTAAAGACTCATCCTTGATAACTCATCCTTGATAAATAAGACAACTAGACTGCCCTTGCTGATTGGAATGCAGATTCTGAAATATTTTGAAGTAGAGCCTAGTTAAAACTGTATTTCTTTTAAACCAAAGACTAATCGGTTCTTGCTCCCTTTGCAAGCTGCCCCTCTGTAATCTTTCTCCCATTTTTGCTTTTTGGAACAAGTATTCATAGGAGGTTCGTTTGGTAATTGTCAATTATATTAATCTTTCTCATGCTTCTGTTTGTTGGTAGCAACGTCACACTGTTCTGCTTTTTCAGGCTTCTGAGTCCATTGCACTGCCATCCTTTCTCTTTGCGAGTCAGCTCTCCTCCAATAACTTGACTGCTCCTTCCCCAGAGTTCTGCCTGATCACTCCTGAGGCTGCTCCCTCTAGCTGTTATCTTATCCAGGATGCAGCTTCAGTTCTTTGGTCACCTGGCATTGATGGTGCTATTAAATGGATGCCTGCCACTTCTCAAGGCCTCCTTGTGCCTGCCTGTTTCCTTACACTACTGCTATCCTCTCCAGCAGCTGATATGTCATTCTAAAATAGCACCCCCAAAGCTACTGCTTCTGTTTTCTCAACCAGCTATGGACACAATAGAGTGGAACCCAAATCTACAAACCCTGAAATTACAAAATTCTGTTGGGGCTCAAATGCCTTTGTGACCTTATTGTGAGATTGCATGTTGCTTCGCTTCTAAGAACCCCTTGATTTATAGAAGTTTCATATTGTCCCCAAAGACTTTTGCAAACTTGGTCATGGGGGTCTGAGGTGTGACAAATGTACACTTTGGCACCCTGGAAATTTCCAGTAAGCATTTATAGACTGGGTTGAAAAACTAATTGACCATGATGTATTCATACTTTATTAGGGTGAGAAAAGAGCTATGTCCTGCACATAATGCTGTTTCTCAGTTATTTTGACACAGCATGAGTATGCTTGTGCATGGTACAGTACAGCGTAGCTATGTTCCACTTACTTTGCTTACCTGTAAGCCTTTATAGGAATGTGAAACATGACAGATCTGTTTCATTTTGGTTTAAAAATTTTCCACATGGATTATAACATTCAGAAACATGGAAGAGGAGAATATTTAGTGTATGCTTAACTTGTAACAAAGGGTTTTTTTTATATTGATGAATCATAGAATCATAGAATATCAGGGTTGGAAGGGACCTCAGGAGGTCATCTAGTCCAACCCCCTGCTCAAAGGGAAAAAAGGGACTTTTTTCTATTTATTTAAGACAATACCAAAACAAGAATAAATTACGCTAGGATGAGAGATCACTTGTTTACTGCAAAGCACATTAAATTCCAGTAGAACTGAAATGAGATTGCTATAGGTTTTCACTCAGGTAAACCAATCCCTTTAGACTTGCTTGGATAAGATATCAAATTCACTGTTGTTTACGCATTAATTTCCTGGTAAAGAGAGAATCTAAAAGATGAGACTACTGATATTTTACCATTGGCGTTTAAATAATCTTATCCAAGAGCATAAAATCAGGCCTGGACAGAGGCAGTGGTTCAGTAAGCCCCAAACAGAAAAAGCGCATTCCAGAAACAGACTCAAGATGCTCCCTCACCATAGTCTCCAAGGGACTCTATTTGATTACAATTAATCTGTTCAGTACTGCACGTATTAATAATTCAAACATTTTACTGCATACTACATGTAAAGCACACTGGATATGCTATAGTAAAGAAAGCAGTTCTAGGAGCTTTTTGCATTTGTTCAAGTTTGCATTAAAATGTTATTTTCTGCTCTTGTACTCTGCGATTTTAAAGCAAATATATCTTTCAGCTGATTGTTTGTTTGTTTGTTTTGTTTTTGTTACACGTAGTTACAGGGTTAATGGGATTGCTTTGCATTTCAAGAGTTGCCTTGTCCTGAAAGTGGTGCATTATGGGAGCAAAATGACTGAGGGCATTTTAACAAATAATCCCACTTTAATACACACACAGTGATACAATAGTGGGAATCAGAACTCATTCTACAGTGTAAGTGGAAATGCACAATATTGCAACAGGGGATGTACTGAATTTCTAGGAAAATTACTAGAGGTACTACCGAGAGACATTCTAAAAGATGCATGAGTTAATCTAGTTTGGAGTTCAAGTGGATGCTGGCTTTATATAAGCATTCAGCTAAAAAAATATAAAGTACCTTTTTGAAGGGCCTCTTTGTGAAAGGGATTAAGTGCCCAAAACTTCCATTAAGGATGGTCCTTTAAAATAGTAAAGAGAAAAATAGGAATTTGCACCTTGGGTTGTTGTTTTGATGGTGCACTGTTGAGTAGATTTGGTCAGGAAATTTTGATCGAAGCAGTTTTTAATGGAAAATGTTGATTTGTCCAAACTGAAACTTCTCAGAGGAATGTACCAGTAGGATTTCTCAGGTCCTGGATATCAGGGGAGGAAGAAAGAAAGAGACCACCATCCCATAATTTCCATAGAGCTTGTGGCCAGGGCACTCACTTGAAATGAGGAAGACCCACATCCAAGTCTCAGATCTGAATAAGGTAGAGCCCTGAGGGGCTTGAACCTGGGTTTCTCACATCCCAGGTGAGAACCCCAGCTCTACTATTCAGTAGCATGATACTACATAAGACAGTGCTATGTGATGCCCTCCTCTGTAAAGGCAGGCAAGTTTTCATACTATGCATTATATTTCACTGGTCACAGTACTTCAGTCTGTATTGACAACTCTGCTATGTGGCCCAGCCATTCCTTAATGTTCAGCTGCCTTTTGATATGCCATTCCCTTCCCTTGCCTTTTCGGTATCCACTTTCCCAGACAGACTGCTCTTTGATCCCTATCCAAAAAGAAGAGCACATTGGCAGAATAATTACTCAGGCCCATATTTTAAAAGATATTTTAAGTTTCCTCTACAAAATGGAAAAAGCAAGCTCTTTGTAAAAGCAGGTTTAAAGAATATGTAGTCTCCACAAATCCACTTAAGTTTTTTCTGTTGTCAGCCTAATAACAGGTTTAACTGGGCCAGCCACTTGTCCCTTGTTTATTCAATGTGGGATCATCCTTTATTTCTTCTCATATGTTCCTTACTCCAGATTAAATAATATGGCATGTGTACCTTATTTTGAATGCAGACTGTTATGCCAGAAGTATTTTTCAGGAACATAGAATCATAGAAGTGTAGGACTATGGGAGAAGAAAGTATACGTGGACCATCCCTGAAAGGTGTTTGTCTAACCTGTTCTTAAAAACCTCCAATGATGGAGATTTCATAACCTTGGTTAAAAACCTATTTCAGAATTTAACTACATACTTAGAAAGTTAACTATAACATTTAACCTACATCTCTTGCTGCAGATTAAGCCTATTATTACTTGTCCTACCTTCAGTGGACTGGGATAACAATTGATCACTGTCCTCTTTTAATAACAGCCCCTAACATATTTGAAGACCATGAACAGGTCCCCAAGTGTGGCACCCAGATCTATACACAGCATTCCAGCTGAGACCTCACCAGTGCCGAGTAGAGTGGAACAATTACCTTCTGTGTCCGGATCATCATAGCTAAGTTTATACAGTTCAGAATGTTATTAACCTTTTTCACAACTGCATCACATAGTTGACCCATATTCAATTTGTGTTCCACTACAACCTCCCAATCCTTTTCAGCAGTATTACTGCCTAGCCAGTTATTCCCCATTTGTAGTTTTGCATTTGATTTTTTTTCTTTCCTAAGTGTAATGTTGTCATTACTGAATTTCATCTTGTTGATTTTCAGACCAATTCTCTTGGCAATGAACATTAATTGCCACGCTCTACCTCGGCTACATACAACAAGCTTGAGAAACGAGATTTTTTTTCCCTAATGGTCACTACCAAGTCTAGTAAGCTAATGTTGTTTTTGCTGCAAAAACATACAATAACAGTTCATTCACAACACCTATTAATTGTTTTTAAAATGCTCATAAGAATGGCCAGTATCCTGTCTTCAGACAGTGGCCAATGCCAGGTGTCCCAGAGGGAATGAACAGAACAGGTAATCATCAAGTGATCCATTCCCTGTTGCTCATTCTCAGCTTCTGGAAAACAGAGGCTAGGGACACCATCCCAGCTAATAGCCATTGATGAACCTATCAATCTCCATGGATTTGTCTAGTTCTTTTTTGAACCCTGTTATAGTCTTGGCCTTCACAACATCCTCTGGTAAAGAGTTCCATAGTTTGACTGTGCATTGTGTGAAGCAATACTTCCTTTTGTTTGTTTTAAACCTGCTGCCTATTCATTTCATTTGGTGACCCCTAGTTCTTGTGTTATGAGAAGGAGTAAATAACCCTTCCTTATTTACTTTCTCCACACCAGTCACAATTTTATAGACCTCTATTATATCCCCCCTTAGTTGTCTCTTTTCCAAGCTGAAAAGTCCCAGTCTTATTAATCTCTCTTCATATGAAAGCTGTTCCATATCTCTAATAATTTGCCCTTTTTTGAACCTTTTCCAATTCTAATATATCTTTTTTGAGATGGGGTGACCACTTCTGCATGCAGTATTCAAGATGTGGGTGTACCATGGCTTTATATAGAGGCAATATGATATTTTCTGTCTTATTATCTATTCCTTTCTTGATTCCCAACATTGTGTTTGCTTTTTTGACTGCTGCTGCACATTGAGTAGTTGTTTTCAGACTCAAAAACTCCAAACTCCATTTTTACTGTAAATATTTAATCTTGCAATTTTAGTGACTATAGTAGATTTTTCAATCTTTGTGTACAATTTATATATATAATATATGCTGTGCACATATGATAATATATTATTCCAGTGTCATCAATTTGTTTGAAATTGGTCCTATTTCAAAACTATACAATTTGTAAAGTCTTCATTTCAGAATTAATTCAGTTCTGAATATTTCTTACTCTACTTGAAAGATAAGTAATTATCTGCATAGGAGTCAGGCTGTGTTAGTACTTTGGTAAATACATTTCCTTTAATGTGTGATAGTCATAATACGAACTCCTGTTCTGAAAAAAATGCTTCAATTTTCCTCCTCACTTGAATATCTCCTGCTCTTGCAACAGTTCTCACCATTTCAGTGTTACAAATTTTTATTTCTTAGGTGAAATCCTGGATCTGCTGGAATCAATGGGAGTTTTGCCATAAAATTCAGAGAGGCCAGGATTCCAACACGGATTTGTACCCACAGATGGCACATGCCCCAATATTAGGCCATCTGAATTTAGTTTTGTCTTTGAGCATAATCCAATTGCAAAGCATGTGTTTGTACTGTTTCATTTTGTGTGAAGTTTATGTAGTGCTCATTCCTTACCTAGCAACTATCTTCACTTCCTGGGGAAGCCTGCATTTGAGACAAGGGCCAAAAGCAAATTATTGATTTGAACTTCTTGAATGTTTGGGGTTGTTTAAGATGCAATCTGGATGTGAAACACTCAGGGTTCTATGAAATGTAACTAACCTAACTAATATGTTTTCACAAAAAACCCAACCATAGCAGGTTTTAAAATGTGGATTCTGTCTTTTGAAAACACAGCTTTCTTTATTTCTATTGGTACAAACATACAGCATACACCTGTGACACAGAGCAGGGACTGAGGGTTTTGTACCAAAATATGGCTTCAAGCCCAAAATATCTGGCACCTTACCACAGCAATCTCAGCCAGCAAAGGCAGGACATGTCTAAAAATTACCATCTCTAGGGAATACAGCGGAGATTGTCCAAAATGTTCAACCTTGTGCGCACCCGTTTTGTGTCAATGGACACTCCCTTTTGTTTATGCCTTAATGGCAACATTAAATGTTGTCCTGACTTTTCCAGCATTACAGATGTCTTACATAGTTGTAAAGTTTTTATTTGGTTCCAGCATGAACAAACCCTTTACTACTTAGGGACCAAGACTTTTAGTGTCAGCAGTTTGACCTCACATCACAAACATATTTTGTAATGACTGAGTACTACTATACTTCTATAATATACTACTATACTTCAAAATATAACAGGATCTGATAAGCAATTAATCCGGGTGTATAAACTGTTAGATCTAAATGTACTGGCACTAAATATTGCAGGAACTGGTATGCTAGAGAGACAACTGCAGAGGGACTAATCAAATTGATCTCTGGGTCCCAATACTGGTAACTTGGGATCCCAAGCTGATTGTATGTGAATATCCTCTGTTCTTTTCTCATCCCTGTTACTGTGCTTGCACTGATTCCTTTGACATATGTCCATGTGATACCTGAGCACTTCCATCAGAATCACCAGGAGTCTGGGAATCATTGGCAATAATGGGACTATAAGCACCAGCCTCTGGATTTGGTGAGCTGGTTGTTCTAGGTCGGCTACCCTTCAGATGTTGGTCACCAGTGCTAACAGGAATGGTTTTATTCTGACTTTGAAGATTAAGGAACTGAACCCGTATGTCACCATCTGAACTGCCAGAGGAGTCTTGTTGCTGGGGAATGTGTTTGTTCATGCTTTTCTTAGGTTTCTTTTTGTTGTTGGACTATCCATAGGCAAGTAATCACTGGGCAGTAGCAGATTGCGATGTAATACCCTGGCTTTTCCCTGCTGACTGTCCAGAAGCACTTCATAAACTGGACGATTCACCTCCCCCCCACGCCATCCTGCCAGCTTTTGGTAATAACGTGAATCTGCTTTTCCCAGTAGGCTTTTAATTTTAAAGGTCCCCTATGCCCTGACAAATTCTGGACAAGTACATGATCTCCTGAGAGGGGAGAAGTACTGTGAACTCTATGATCCCTCGTTTTTGGCAGCTGATTTTCCTGAGTTTTTTCCAGCTTTGTGTTCAGGTGAAGCGTAATATCATGTTGGGTTGAACTACTGATGGGAATGTTGACTTTGTGATGACCTCTGTGCATAGGCACCAACTCTGTGGGTGCTCCAGGGCTGGAGAACCCACAGGAAAAAAAAATAATGGATGCTTAGCACCCACTGGCAGCCAGCGCCCCCTCCCTCCCCCAGCGCCTCCCGTCCACCAATGGCCCCGCTGATCAACTCCTCTCCCTCCCTCCCAGTGCCTTCAGCCTGCTGCAATCAGCTGTTCCGTGGCATGCAGGAGGCACTGGGGGGGAGGAGCAGGGATGGAGCACGCTTTGGGTGGGAAGAGGTGGGGCGGAGGTTTGGGGGAAGGGATGGAGTCGGGGTGGGGCCTGGGGCTGAGTAGGGGTTGATCACGCCTGGGTAAAGGGAAAAGCGGGTGCCTGTGGCCTCTGTGGAATTTTGAGTAGGGTCTTCCCAACCGCTAAGCCTTCTGGCCACTGACCCTGGCTCACAAATGGCTGATATGCCGGTAGAAACACCACTTCTGAGTTTAACATTTCAAATGTATTATGTCCCCCTTTTTTTAAATTTTGATCCCACATTTCCCTACTTGTACCATACTAAGGTCATCAGACTTTGTGGCTTTAGAAAGTGTACCAATACACTCATTTTTCCCCTCTACCGAACATGAGGAAAAGCCATTGACAAATGATTGTGGAAGTTTGTGGGTACTGTCATCTGGCCATTCCTGACAATACTGTTTAATAACCTCTTCAATAGCATGATAGGCAATGATAGAGAGTTCTATCTCATGAATTGTGACCAGCCTGGGGACTGTTAATGCTTTCCCACCATTTAACAGCTGAAACCGTATTTCAATCCACCTTCATAGGGAGTAGAGGTGGCATTAGCAGCAACTCCATGAGCAATGTAACTGTTATATTAGGAAGGTTCTCTTTCACCCAGTGATGTGGCACTATGCATACCTGTTTATCAGTGTCCACAAAGCTCCTAATTTAACCTCATTCAAATTAAACCAAACCATACATTCCCTTCCCCTCTCCTCCCCCCCAACTTTGTTAGTTAACTAAGTATGCTGCTTTGGTGTCAATGAACAATTACCACCTATCCCTTCAGTATTACAGCTGTATTCACAATTACCCTTCTTCTGTTCAAGTGCATCTATAGCAGATTTTAACATGTTCTACTAGTCCCATGGGTTTCTCAATTTCTTGTTTGTTTTTGGCGATTGTCTCTCTGTGGGACCTCTGAGGATGGTTGGTCACTTGAGATCCCTTTGGAGAGAGTGGGTGTAGTTTCCTTTTTAGTCTCATCAGGAGACTCAAAGTAGTGGACTATGTCGAGGTTGTCTTCATTCCCACACTGAAAACAGTGGTTGCAGGTATAACCTTTGTCCTCCTCCTGGCAGTTGTGATGGCCTTCCCGGCAAGGAGTTCTCTGTGGGGTGGATTTGAGTGGTCTCCTTTCCTCATAATGGGGGTACCCTTAGAACCTGTTTGATACTAGTGATCTCCATTATTTTAACCCTCTAGACTTGTCTTCAGTTCTCCAATCTCATCCAGCAAGTTGGTGCCTCATAGGAATTTTTTCTTGTTGGTGCTGCTACACTGTCAGTCTCTGGGTCTCCAACAACAGCAAATGTTCTGCAACAGGCAAGTTCTGCAGCTTTTCCTCCTCGCTACTTTGTGGTGTTTTTTCTCTGTCCCAGCCAGTTACAATGTTCAGTCTCTCCAACAAAGCTTCATCTGTGTTTGAACTATTTTGGAGATAGCATTTGTATTGTGATGCTGTCCTATCATTCTGCAGCCCAGTGGAGACTGAATGTATTTTGCACCAGGAGTAGACCATATTTTAGAGTTGAATCAGTTTCCTGTGAGGCAAATAGTACTTTCTGTCACAAATTCAAGGCATGCAGGAGGAAATCTTGATGTGGATCTTTGGGACCCTGAGCTACACTGACAAAATTATGATGCAATTTAGTTTCATCCTTCTCTTGATAGTAGGATCTCAAAATTCTCCTGAGCTTTGGTAATGTCACTGTACTATTTTCCTACAAATAGCTCTGAAGACTTGCTCTAGGGAAAACTGCTTTCATAGAATCATAGAATCATAGAATATCAGGGTTGGAAGGGACCCCAGAAGGTCATCTAGTCCAACCCCCTGCTCAAAGCAGGACCAATTCCCAGTTAAATCATCCCAGCCAGGGCTTTGTCAAGCCTGACCTTAAAAACCTCTAAGGAAGGAGATTCTACCACCTCCCTAGGTAACGCATTCCAGTGTTTCACCACCCTCTTAGTGAAAAAGTTTTTCCTAATATCCAATCTAAACCTCCCCCACTGCAACTTGAGACCATTACTCCTCGTTCTGTCATCTGCTACCATTGAGAACAGTCTAGAGCCATCCTCTTTGGAACCCCCTTTCAGGTAGTTGAAAGCAGCTATCAAATCCCCCCTCATTCTTCTCTTCTGCAGGCTAAACAATCCCAGCTCCCTCAGCCTCTCCTCATAACTCATGTGTTCCAGTCCCCTAATCATTTTTGTTGCCCTTCGCTGGACTCTCTCCAATTTATCCACATCCTTCTTGTAGTGTGGGGCCCAAAACTGGACACAGTACTCCAGATGAGGCCTCACCAATGTCGAATAGAGGGGAACGATCACGTCCCTCGATCTGCTCGCTATGCCCCTACTTATACATCCCAAAATGCCATTGGCCTTCTTGGCAACAAGGGCACACTGCTGACTCATATCCAGCTTCTCGTCCACTGTCACCCCTAGGTCCTTTTCTGCAGAACTGCTGCCTAGCCATTCGGTCCCTAGTCTGTAGCTGTGCATTGGGTTCTTCCGTCCTAAGTGCAGGACCCTGCACTTATCCTTATTGAACCTCATCAGATTCCTTTTGGCCCAATCTTCCAATTGGTCTAGGTCCTTCTGTATCCTATCCCTCCCCTCCAGCGTATCTACCACTCCTCCCAGTTTAGTATCATCCACAAATTTGCTGAGAGTGCAATCCACACCATCCTCCAGATCATTTATGAAGATATTGAATAAAACCGGCCCCAGGACCGACCCTTGGGGCACTCCACTTGATACCGGCTGCCAACTAGACATGGAGCCATTGATCACTACCCGTTGAGCCCGACAATTTAGCCAGCTTTCTACCCACCTTATAGTGCATTCATCCAGCCCATACTTCCTTAACTTGCTGACAAGAATACTATGGGAGACCGTGTCAAAAGCTTTGCTAAAGTCAAGAAACAATACATCCACTGCTTTCCCTTCATCCACAGAACCAGTAATCTCATCATAAAAGGCGATTAGATTAGTCAGGCATGACCTTCCCTTGGTGAATCCATGCTGGCTGTTCCTGATCACTTTCCTCTCATGCAAGTGCTTCAGGATTGATTCTTTGAGGACCTGCTCCATGATTTTTCCAGGGACTGAGGTGAGGCTGACTGGCCTGTAGTTCCCAGGATCTTCCTTCTTCCCTTTTTTAAAGATTGGCACTACATTAGCCTTTTTCCAGTCATCCGGGACTTCCCCGGTTCGCCACGAGTTTTCAAAGATAATGGCCAGTGGCTCTGCAATCACAGCCGCCAATTCCTTCAGCACTCTCGGATGCAACTCGTCCGGCCCCATGGACTTGTGCACGTCCAGCTTTTCTAAATAGTCCCTAACCGCCTCTATCTTCACAGAGGGCTGGCCATCTCTTCCGCATTTTGTGATGCCCAGCGCAGCAGTCTGGGAGCTGACCTTGTTAGTGAAAACAGAGGCAAAAAAAGCATTGAGTACATTAGCTTTTTCCACATCCTCTGTCACTAGGTTGCCTCCCTCATTCAGTAAGGGGCCCACACATTCCTTGGCTTTCTTCTTGTTGCCAACATACCTGAAGAAACCCTTCTTGTTACTCTTGACATCTCTGGCTAGCTGCAGCTCCAGGTGCGATTTGGCCCTCCTGATAACATTCCTACATGCCCGAGCAATATTTTTATACTCTTCCCTGGTCATATGTCCAACCTTCCACTTCTTGTAAGCTTCTTTTTTATGTTTAAGATCCGCTAGGATTTCACCATTAAGCCAAGCTGGTCGCCTGCCATATTTACTATTCTTTCGACTCATCGGGATGGTTTGTCCCTGTAACCTCAACAGGGATTCCTTGAAATACAGCCAGCTCTCCTGGACTCCTTTCCCCTTCAAGTTAGTCCCCCAGGGGATCCTGGCCATCCGTTCCCTGAGGGAGTCGAAGTCTGCTTTCCTGAAGTCCAGGGTCTGTATCCTGCTGCTTACCTTTGTTCCCTGCGTCAGGATCCTGAACTCAACCAACTCATGGTCACTGCCTCCCAGATTCCCATCCACTTTTGCTTCCCCCACTAATTCTACCCGGTTTGTGAACAGCAGGTCAAGAAAAGCACCCCCCCTAGTTGGCTCCTCTAGCACTTGCGCCAGGAAATTGTCCCCTACGCTTTCCAAAAACTTCCTGGATTGTCTATGCACCGCTGTATTGCTCTCCCAGCAGATATCAGGAAAATTAAAGTCACCCATGAGAATCAGGGCATGCGATCTAGTAGCTTCCGTGAGCTTTAACCACTGCCTCCATTGTTTGTCTTAAAACAGGGCTCCAAACCAAAATATCAGCCAGCAAGGCTAAGGACTATCTAAAAATTACCACTTCCACTGAACACAGTATGGGGTTGTCCAGAAAGTTCAGCCACTGTGCTCTGCTTTTATATGCGTCTTACATATCAACCCCCATTTCTGCTTTGTATTTAATTTATTTAGTTGGAGTTGGGATTTCATAGTAGCTGTCATGTATCCTCTGTTAGTAAAAGGAAATGTTCACAGTAAAGGCAGCATTTTATAGTTGTGAGTTGCAGATTATGACCTTGATCCTGCAAAGAATTACACATATTCTTAACTTTACAATTACACACGTGTAAGTCTTTGCAGGAACACAGCCTAAGGCATTGGCATACATACGTTCTTGTGCAAATATCATAAATTCCCATGCCTGATGCACATTATAGTTCCAACAGTTAGTTAGTCTTCACCTCTAGGAAAAAGATCAGCTCTTAATTCCTTGACGCTAAGTTGAAACACATCAGACCCATATTATTTTTGTTCTCAGGCTCTGAAGAGTTTCCTCAATTTCTTTACAGGCTCACTTTATCTATGTCTATAATCTTCTAAATCCTCAACTTCCAGAACCACATTCTTGAGTCCTGTCATTCCTAAATATTTTGTATTTCTTCTTAGTACCAAACTCTGGATGTGTTATACCTTTGTATGCAAATAAAGAGATTGGCTGATGAGCAATTCTGTTTTAAGAGTTGGAGCTGAAATAAATTATAGACTTTGTAAAACTGTAAGAATTATAGATCCTTTTATCTGACACAACTTCTAGAACAATATTTCGTCCTGATTCTCACCCCACCTTCTCTACATTACCATTTAAAAAGATTCTTTTGAGCTAAGTCTTTATTAATTTATATGCTGACAATGGGAGAAGCGGCTTGCCACTGAGTGAAGACATGATAGTGTTCTAAATTCTTCGGAAAATGGAAGCCTATGTTTCACCATGGCACTTAATGCAAAAACAGAATAGAATAGATTTAAATAGTGAGTGGAATTAAAAAAATCATAAGTCCTACACCAAAGAGTCATGAGACTGGCCCCCAAATCATGATTTTTTTTAAAATATAATATTGTGTTTTGTGTTTGTCTTTTGATTTTGAACCCCCTCTGTCCACCCCAATGTGTGTGTGGCAGTTAGTGTTGTCACTTTACAAATCTGGGATAGCTACGGTGACTTTTGGCTGTCAATGCAGGAACGTTTTCAGCTTTTTCCCAGACCCCCAAATTCTAATGAATTAATTCTGTGCTCCACCAGCCTCATGTCTGCCCTTCTCCCAGCACCACAATGAATTATGTATTCCTCTAGCCCCACATCTGCCCCTCCCACAGCCCAGCAATTTATTATGTATGACCCGAGTCAACTGTGTTATTATTGGCTGTGTCAAGGTTCTTTCCCCACTCTGAAGTCTAGAGTGGGGACCTGCATGAAAACCCCCCTAAGCTTATTTTTACCAGCTTAAGTTAAAACTTCCCCAAGGTACAAACTATTTTACCTTTTGTCCCTGGACCTTATTGCTGCCACCACCAAGCGTCTAACAAAAATAACAGGGAAAGAACCAGCTTGAAAATGTCTTTCACCCCCAAGCCCTACACCCGCTTTCCTGGGGAAGGCTTGATAAAAATCCTCACCAATTTGCATAGGTGAACACAGACCCAAACCCTTGGATCTTAAGAATAATGAAAAAGCAATCAGGTTCTTAAAAGAAGAATTTTAATTAAAGAAAAAGTAAAAGAATCACCTCTGTAAAATCAGGATGGTAAATACCTTACAGGGTAATCAGATTCAAAACATAGAGAATCCCTCTAGGCAAAACCTTAAGTTACAAAAAGACTGAAAAACAGGAATATGCATTCCATTCAGCACAACTTATTTTCTCAGCCATTTAAACAAAACAGAATCTAAAGCATATCTAACTAGATTGCTTATTAACTCTTTACAGGAGTTCTGACCTGCATTCCTGCTCTGGTCCCGGCAAAAAAATCACACAGACAGAGAGAACCCTTTGTTTCCCCCCCTCCCTCCAGCTCTGAAAGTATCTTGTCTCCTCATTGGTCATTTTGGTCAGGTGCCAGCAAGGTTATCTTAGCTTCTTAACCCTTTACAGGTGAAAGGGTTTTTCCTCTGGCCAGGGGGGATTTAAAGGTGTTTACCCTTCCCTTTATATTTATGGCAGGCTGCTTTTCTCCAGGATATGGGGAAGTGAAAAAGGCAGCCAGTCAGAGTTTTGTTTTCGCAGGCCACGCTGAAAATCGTGAGAAGGCTGAAGCTTCTAAGCTGTTGTCATTGCAAACCAAAACTGCATAACTTGCAATGAAATTGCAAGAGTTGTCAACTCTATCTGTTGGAGCTGCTGGAGAGTAGAAATAGGAGGCAGGCTGCAATGTTAAAATCCTGTTTTTGAATCTCGCCCCCCAAATCCAAATTTTGGGATATCTGGATGAAGGGGTTTTGTTTGAGCTTTTATAGGTAAAGGACCCAGCTGTCAAACTGAGACCATATCTCGGTTCATGTTCAAAATCTCCACAAGTTTCAGAGATACTCAGATTCAGGTTTGTTTCAGGCCTATTTCTAGTGGAGAAAGAATGGGCATCAGTTTCGTAAAGTCTTCATTTCACTATAATGAGATGGCTGCAAATCATTCAGAATGTACACTGGAGAGAGAGACAGATGGACCTCGATCTGTGAACGTGAGATGTAGTACATGAAATTCAGGAAGTAGTGGGGTAACATAAGGGGGAAAGCTTTCTTTTTTTATTGCTTTTCATGGTTTAGTAAGAATTGCATTACACAATGTATTCATGGTAAAAGCTGTTTTTGCAGCAATGTTACAAATTCATTTGAATGTTGCTCAGAAAACAATTCAATAAAGAATTAAAATCCTTTAAAAAGGGCTGTGGCTGCAATCATGGGAAAGAGGGGTTTAGAGCCATTCCTAGTGGAATGTGTCTATTGGCAAATTATTTTGTTTTGGAAACTGTAATTGATTTTAAAATGTCTAGTAACCATGAATGCACTAGGTATCTGCCCCAGTCATGCTCTCATCCCAAAAAATGAAACATGAAAAGATCAGCCTTTCAACATCTATATAACTTAGTATCTAGGCCTGACACTTCTGCAGAACCTTGTTTCTCACCAGAATCCATCTGCAAACAGATAGGCTTACTAAAGGATCTGTCAATACAGCTGTTCTATGTCAAGTCTGAAAATATGCAGGATCCTCTGACCACTCTAGAAGGTAACTCAGATAAAATAAATGTACCTATAGTTAATGCATAGCAAAATGTGTAGTCATCCGAGACAGGGATCCAGACTTGTGCAAGAGAGAAAGTTCAAGTAAATCAATGACAAACTTGGAGGTATGAAGCTGAAATGCAAATTGGAGAAGGCTGGAGAAACAAAGGCTCACATTTCACAGATTTGGGCATGAGATTAAGTGTCAGATCCCCTTGGACTTTAACAAATCACTTTCTGAAGAGGTAAACTTACATGCTAAAGAGGACCATTTCTATATTGCAATTGGTGTTCATAAGTGCTCCTACAATATTAAAATAACAACAATCAAGTATCAGTGTCCCGCTGAGTGCTGTAAGGAGAAGCAACAAAGAGAACAGTCCCTGCCTCAGAGTTTTCAATCTATGGCTTAACCTACACTTCAGAGTAGCAGCCATGTTAGTCTGTATTCGCAAAAAGAAAAGGAGGACTTGTGGCACCTTAGAGACTAACCAATTTATTTGAGCATAAGCTTTCGTGAGCTACAGCTCACTTCATCAAAGCTTATGCTCAAATAAATTGGTTAGTCTCTAAGGTGCCACAAGTCCTCCTGTTCTTTAATCTACGCTGCGGCTGGAGATGTAATTCCTAGCTCAGGTCAAACTACGCGTGCTAGCTCTGCTTGAGCTAACACACTAACAATAGCACTGTGGCCTTATGGCAGCTCAGGCTAGTCACCCACATGTCTGATCCCATCTGAGATCCTAGGTGCATATTCAGGTGGCTAACCTGAGCCTCTGCCCATGCCACCCCAGCTAAACTGCTATTTTTACTATGCTCTCTCTGTCAAAACGAACACCTGTACATCTATCTGGGCTGGAAATTCTGCCTCCAGCTGTACTATAGACATACCATAAGTGTCAGCAATGAGGCAAGAGATTGAGGACACAGAGATAGTCAATATACCGAAATATATGGCCAAAATGTTGTTCAGTAACTACCTGAAAAATGGAAATCCAGGCAGTACAACGTTGTCTATATTTTCTAACCTAAACGATAAATGCCCTGATCACATCATCTCTGCTGATGCATGTGAAATACTCTGACGAACTTCTGTGGGAACAGGATCAAGCACAAAGGGAGCACTTTATAAGCAGTCAGGAAGGAAAAAGATATGATCTAAAAAGAAGCCTAGATTATCATATTCCTCCGCAATGTCTGCTCAGTAATATAGAATAAAAGGAAGGCAATTTGCAATGCTGAAGAAACAGTTCGCTGAGAAAGGCACCAAAAGAGTAGTTTTATGCCCAGATTCGGTCTATGTGGATCTGTACATCATGGTTTAGCTTTTCTGTGCTGGGATTCTAGGTCAGCTCAAGTCTCCTGGAGAAAGTGAAAGTGAACATCAGTTTGAGCAACACACAGAATGAAGCCATAGAAGATTTAAAGGAGGATGGAACTTTTGAACTTTAATTTAGATTAATTCTCACTTCAAGAGAATCTTATTTAAGAGGACTAATGTTTCTCTTATTTGATGCAATAGAACAGTTTGAACTGTTAATGCTGTGGATTAACAGTTATTACGATACCATCATTTTTCCTCCACTTTGTCCACAAAGATGAAAGACAATAGATTAGCGTTAAATTTAGAATGCAAAGAAATGTAACATTTTAAGGAGAGGAGTTCCTTTATTACAAGACTGAGCATATGAAAGGACTATTTCTGTTTCATATATTTCAGTAGCAGTTTGGCTGAATACATTCTTGACATGTTACTATATACAGAGTAACAAACACAAATAGACAAAACCAAACCAAACCAAAACCCAACAACCTCCCCCCAATTGAAATAATCAGGCTGTACAGTACCTCCTTAGTCTGAGAATGAGGAAAGAAAGAGATTGCTGTTAGTGTATACAAATAATTAGGGGGTGCTCAGCTGCTACAGTGGTGGGGGCAGTAGAAGTACAGGCATTCCTCGGACTTATGACACAATTGGTTCCTGAAAATTGAGTTGTATACTGAAATGTCGTAACTTGGAACCACAATCCACTCCATTGCAGAACCAAGCATCGTAAAGTCAAAACCAATTGCCGTATGTCGAATTGGTGTCAATTCAGAAATGTTGTGTGTTCATCATAAGTCGAACTTCGTAAAGTCGAGGACTCCCTGTAGATAGATTTGTATATAAGAACATAAGAACTTCCATACTGGGTCACACCAAAGGTCCATCTAGCCCAGTATCCTGTCTTCCAACAGCGGCCAATGCCAGGTGCCCCAGAGGGAATGAACAGAGCAGGTAATCATCAAGTGATCCATCCCCTGTTGCCCATTCCCAGCTTCTAGCAAACATAGGCTAGGGACACCATCCCTGTTAAGTCATTGATGGACTATCCTCCATGAATTTATCTCGTTTTTTTTTTAACCCTGTTATAGTCTTGGCCTTCACAACATCCTTTGGCAGTGAGTTCCACAGGTTGACTGTGGTTTGAGTGAAAAAATACTTCCTTTTGTTTGTTTTAAAACCTGCTACCTATTAATTTTGTTTGGTGGCCCCTAGTTCTTGTGTTATGAGAAGGAGTAAATAACACTTCCATAACATATCATATAACCATAACATATCTGTTTTGTTCTATCTAATGACAAATTGTAGCATGGCTAAGTAAAACTGTTTTACTGATTGTGTGTGTCCATGTTTGTGTCCCATGCTATGGAGAACTTAGAATTACATCCTGATATAAGAATGGGAAAACTTTCAAATCAAAGTTACTCACAGAAATGAGTGGTGGGGTGAAGTTCCAGTACTTGATTTCTCTTTCTGGTTCCCCAGTGGAACAAAATAGTGGTGAAATAAACTTTGACCCAAATACCTTCTCTGAATAAATAAGATGTGTGCAGGAAAAATCGGGTGTAGTGGGAATAGAATTCTCAGACCCAGGATACTACTTGTCTGCAATCTCGGTGTTCCAGCAGACCTCTGGGGGAAAGTTTGGTGGCCAATGAGTCGGCTCTACATGTGCCACAGATCCAAAACCATCTGGAGTAGATAGGCACTGTGAAACCCCCATAGACCACAGATCTACAGCATGCTGCAGGTGAAGATTTGATTTATCCAGATTCTCTGCAGCGGATCTGCACTGCTTCCACTGGATTCCAGTAATTTTGTGTCATGTTTATTTGGAGCAGTAAACTTGTTTCATGCTGTGAAGAGTAAATTAACGCATGCCTTGATAACGCCAGAAAAGAGAAACTATAAGGCACATGATAGGCAAGGAGGAAAGCATATATTTTAAAATAGAATTGCAGAATAATGGAGAATTGGTAGGGTGGGTAGGTGCAGGAAGATGGTAGGGTCTGCAGTTGGGAAGGCTCACACGATGATAGTGAGAACACAAGGGGACAATGAGAAGGATGGTGCTAGATGAGTGTGGATGAAGACTGGACAAAGAGAGAAGATCTATGAGGAAGTTTAGAGATTACAGAGAGATTTAGAAACACAGTGGAATTCTGAACTAGATCATGAAATGAATGGTGTATTAGTGAGAGTCTGAGTATGGAGTTAGTCCGGCTCTATTCTTGGTATGCATAAAAGAAATTAGCAGAGAATTTGGTATATTTTGGTGTCTTCATAGCTGAAATGTGGAAACAGTTGTGGTAATCAACACAAGCGTGTATGAGGCCACAAGTGAGGATGTTAGCATAGGTTGAGTCAAGGCAGTTGTGTGCATGGTCAGTGTTGTGAAAGAGCTACTGCAATAGGCAGACTTTCAAGACCTAGGAGGAGGAAAAGAGTTCTTCAGGGTCAAAGATTGTCACAGTTCCTGACAGCAGAGACAAGTGGGAGGTCTCAGTTGAATAAAAAGACAGTAGTGATGGAGTTGTTTGTGCTGCCTTTGCCCAAGAGAAGTATTTATATATTCAAAACATTCTACTGAAGGAAGCTGACACAAGGAATCTGATTTATTTGGCCGATATAATCAGAGAGGACTAGCATCTGATTTTTTATCTTGTGGTATGGATTTAAGAAGCTGGGGGTAGGGCAGAGTGCAGTTCTGTAGAGCATAAGAACTAATATATATATATAAATTACTATTGAACAATGACCTATCCACATTTGTGGGTAGATAGCCAACATGCCTCCTAATTGCAGGTAAGGGTGGATACACTCTTGTTCAGAGGTTCCTGAATTTTCACAGGTATAATCTGTGCCCTTTGTAGATTGCTGTTTGAGGAGTTTGTACGTGGTCATAACTAAACACATTCATTCAGGCCAGGATGTATGGAAGACAAATATCTAAAGTGGGTTATGTAATTGTGGCTGCAAGCATATCATGGAGTTTGAGGAGGGAGTGGAGTGAGGGAAGTTAAGTTGGGTTTTTGCCTGCTTGTGTATAAAGGACTTGGAAGCTGTTTTTCAATGGACTGTTTGATAGAGAACACTTGAAAGTCCTTCAAACACTTGTGGCAAACATCCACATGGAGAAGCAATGGGGAAAGGTCATTTACTGATACACACTCCTATTTCTGGCTCTATATGAAATATAACCTAGTCTCACTTGGGACACTTGTTGCACAAAACTAGCCTTGCCTCTAGTTTGTGTAATGTGTTGTGTTTCTCCATAGATAAAGAACAAAACATGCATTTCTTTCTTTAGAAGACACTTGTTTCTGATGAAAGAAAAAAACAAAAGCAAATATAAGGTCTTGGTCAGAGAGAGAGAGAGAAGAATTCCCACATTTGAAGATTCAGAACACAAAACGAAAGTCTCTCCTTTCAGTAACATAACTAAATACAACAAAATGTATGCAAAATGAAAAAAAAACTATGACATTTTGTTTGAGAATATGTGTAACTAAATTGTCCCTGCAGCAGGCAGGTCAGTTGAACATGTAAAGTGAGAGTATTATTTTGGAAGTGGCAATGAAACACTGCATCTAGACGCCTTTCATGAGGCTATAAATCTTCAGAGTTATGCATAACTGTTCTGTACTTCACTCTGTCCATTTTTAGATGTTGTAGATACCTAAGAATCAAGCCTACAAATCTATATTCACAAAAGTTGCTCCCTCTGACAGTAATAGGACTATTTATAAGAGTATGGGCACAGTGTTTCCAACCTCAAGCTTTCAACAGTCTTGAGTCAGGCCTCCCCAAAAGTCATGAACTGGCTTTAAAAATAATGAGATTCTTCTTACTTGCTGTCTGACGTTTAAGCCTTTAGGGTTCAGGTTTTCAAGCTTTTCTCCAACGATGCAGGCTAGAAAGTTACTTTATTTATTTTAATAAAATCTGGTACTCTTTTAATCATATCACTTCAGGAGCTCAGACCTTAAAAATTGTAAATACCATGAGGCTTGTGATAAAATTGAGAGCGTTGATAATGCTGAGACTACTTATGTGAGTAAGGGTCTACAAGATTGGTTCCTTAATTAACTTGGTATAATTAGCTCTCAAAATAAGTAAATACAAGTTATTTCACAGACTGCAAAAAAAGTAGAAAATGGTTTAGTGAGAATGAGTATAAAATATGCATCTTGTATTAATATTTTTGGAGTAAGAAAGATGGAATGAAACTTTTTTAAAGCAGAGTCTGTAAGGGAACTAGAAGTGTGGCATCTGCAAGAAATCTGTGCATGTTTCAGTTTGTACAAACCATTAGGTCTGTTGAGTGTTAGCGTTTCATCAGGAATTGCATTGTGTATCCATAGCCTGTGATGTAAAGTAACAGAACTCAAGTATTGAACAGGAAACGTGCCACAACTAGATATATTGGAGATGTCAGGTTTAATAATCTGACTTTGCAGTCTGAGAATATGATAGATTTCACTGAGAAGGATATTTATAGAATCCAGTTTCACTGATGCAGAGCTGGGAGAGTTTGGGACAAATTTTCCTTGAAGAGCAAGTCTCTTTTTGTGTGGAAAACTCGCCTAACTGATACACAGGAAAGCCGAATTAAATTTGAGGGAGAAATGTCCATGATAGGGGAATTCAGCACACAATAAATGTGTTTTGATTTTATTTGATCATCTTCCCTTCCTCCTCCCAGTTTCCTCTGCAGCAACCTTATATGCTCTACCGTTATACATCCTGCCACCAGCAGTTTTGGTGTTTGGAGGAGAGGGGGGTGGTGGTGGTAGTGAAAACTCTCAAATAAAATATTGGCTGCTTTAAGGCTTGTTTTTCATCCCAAGTGTAACAGCAATTAGTTCGCAAGCTTTTCAGAATAAGTCAGAAGGGACTGTTTGTTACTGTTTAAATCTATAGTGAGTAACTTGCTGAATCTCTTTACGATAGCTGAAATGCACAGGCAGAAAAAATAATTGACAGTAATACGAATTATTGCAGAAAATTATGCCATAATGGCAAAATGAGTGTCCTGTAGCCATGAGACTTAACGTCTCCTCATTATCCAACCTGTGAACAACTATTAATATTATTTTAAATAAAGGAGTGATATGATGCCTACTTACCACCGTCTTTCAGAAATGAGGAGGCATGCGTATGTTTCTTATGCTTTTAAGAGCGTGTCTTGTGTGAAACAAAGCAGGTCTTCACAGAGTTTTAGAAGCCACCTCCAAGATACAGATTTCATTTTTGTTTGTTGTGGACACTTTAAAGGCCATAGCATTAGGCTTTGTAGTATTTAAACCCCTTGGAACCAGAGACTTCACAGGATAAACTTGACTTTTCATCCTTAAATTGTAAGCTCTTTGGGGGCAGGGACCCTCTTTTTGTTCTGTGTTTGCACAGCGGTTAACAAAATGAGGTCCAGGTCCTTGACTGCAGCCCCTAGGCGTTACCTCAATATAAATAATAATAATTCTCCCAGGGCCAGTAATTAAGCATCCATGAACAGCAGTCACAACCTCAGTTTTGAAAGTTGCAGCTTACTAGAGGAGTGTGTAGGGGTGTCTTTCTGATGGAATCTTCAAAATGGAAGTTGTGTTTGGTCTTCATGGAAAATAAAGATCCCTTATTGTAAGAACAGTAGTTTGTCTAGTGCCCTTGGTCTAAGTTCCTTCACTGTTGCGGTAGGTACAGTTTGGCCGCTGCCTTCACCATTCCCCCCCAAAGAAGTAGCTGCATTTCATTCATGCTTGCTCTGTAGATATTTTTTTGAAATACTTTGATTTTTTTTAGATGAAAGTGCTATATAAGTATGAAAAAAATATGATGATTAGAGGGAGCAAAGTGTTAAATCCCATGCAAATAAACTTTTTTTAAAAAGTCCCTAGAAATATGACTGGTTTCATATACGAAAAAAATCTGTGCTGCTCTTCATGATACATATTTTCAAATGAGGAAGGCTGCTGTCACACCACAGGGAAAATAGGTGATGTTTCAGTTGAAAACAAGTATTTAAAAAGAGATTAGAATAATCTTTGGAAATTGAAGGTTAGAGAGTAGGGCCTACCAGTAAATGTTGGGCTGCAAGTATTTTATATGAATACACTAAGATATTGTATGTTTATTAACAAAATTACCTGCTGGCAATAAAAGTGCTAACTTCATTGATATGGAATGAAAATGAATGAACTGCACTGTCTTTTATACCTAGGGTGTGAACCTGTAAAATATGAAGGGGTAATTAGTTGGACTTCTGCCACTGAGAGGCTGGGGCATTGTGCTCAGAAAAATGGCCAAATAAAATCTAATTAATGGGAACTAAATGTGCTTTCATTCCAGTTCACAGCAGTAAATAAATAGTTTTAGTTTAGTGCAGTGGTCTCCAACCTTTTTACACACAAGATCACTTTTTGAATGTAAGTGCAACCCAGGATCTACCCCACCCCTTCCCTGAGGCCTCGCTCTACTCACTCCATCCCCCTCCTTCCGTTGCTTGCTCTCCCCACCCTCACTCATTTTCACTGGGCTGGGGCAGGGGGTTGGGGTGCAGGAAGGGGTAAGGGTTGCAAGAGGGGGTATGGGGTGCTGGCTCCAGGAGGGAGCTCAGGGCTGGGGTGTGGGAGGGGTGCAGGCTCCCGCTGGACAGCACTTACCTTGAATGGCTCCCGGTCAGCAGTGCAGTGGGGCTAAGGCAGGCTCCCTGCCTGCTGTGGCCCCACGCCACTCCTGGAAGCGGACATCAGGTCCCTGCGGTCCCTGGGAGTGGGGCATGTGGCTCTGTTCCCGCAGCTCCCGTTGGCCGCAGTTCCCCATTGCTAGCCAATGGGAGCTGTGGAGGCGGTGCTTGCAGTCAGGAGCAGCGCATGGAGACCCCTCCCCCCCAGCCCAGAGCCTCAGGGGCATGCTGGCCACTTCTGGGAGCCGTGGGTGGCCAGTGCAGGCAGGGAGCCTGCCTTAGTCCTGCTGCACTGCCGCACTTTTAGTTGCTGGAGATTATGATTGACTGGCAGAGGCTCCAGGATCGACTGCAGACTATATCTGAGATATCCAAAAAGGTCTGCACCTCTATTTGAAACTTTTTTAGGGGTCTGCAAATGAAAGGTTGGAAAAACACTGGTTCAGTGCTTCCAGAATAAAGGTCCCTATAGAGACAAAGGGTTCAGAATCAGAGCCCCTGACTATACAGCACACATTCTGTTTGGTGCTTCCATAGTAGAACAGCTGGATTCAAGGAGAGTGCCTGTATGTCATTGTACAGCCAGACATCCACCGAAGAGGACCAGTGGGAACTAAAAAGGTCCTCAGTTATTTTGTACAGGTTCAGTTAAGGAGCAGGGAGAGAATCCTCTTTCTTACCCAGGACTGCAGAATAAAGGGGGCTTTTCTGCTCTCTCTACCTGGGGATTTTAGGTCATGATTGTAGATTTCCCTCCTCCAGTCTCTTTCTACCCACCCCCAAAACATTCTGTGTCAAAGCACAAATAAACTTCATGGTAAGACTGGTTCCTCTGCCTCTGAGACCTTCTTTTGGCCCTTTTGCAGGACTCAGGATCTGGCCTTGTCAGAGGGCTATCCCTTTTCTCAGTTATCAGTATCCTTTTAGTATAGTTATTTCCTCCAGAGTCATTCTATTCTCTCATTGTTTAAAAGGCATCTTATTCTCCTCAAAACTCCATGATCAATCTATTGCCTCATTATTTCAAAGGACAGGCACAAATAAACAAAAGATAAAGTGATCATGAGATTTCTTGTTCTTCTGCATATTTAAGTAGCACAATCACAAAGACAGCAATTTGTGCAAGTCAAAAGGGCAAAGGGGCTTGAAAACAGCAACATGACACCACACTCTTCTTCCAGGAGTATGAGAAAGTGAGGTCAATTGGTGATAGTGGGAAAGAGGAAAGGGAAATGTACATTAGTTGCATCTTTTAAAATGAAATGTGTGTTAGTCAATGGGTTGGATTCACTCTCCGTTCATGAGCTACAGAGACTGTAAAGGCACACACATCTCCTAACACAACGTAAAGATAAATATGTTTTGTTCTTCTTTAGAAAGTTTGGGTAGGTACACCGGATGTCTATTTCAGTACATCCCAGCAAGCTATCTCAGCAGCCTCAAAATAAAACCAGGCTACATCTTCCATAATACTCTTGCCATTTAAATATTTTACGCATTTGCTTTTTGTGTCTGTGCGTAGCATGTTCTAGCTCTCCATCAAGCCTCTTACCTTCAGCCCAATGGCACAGTGGAGAAATCTCTAACAAAGCTTAACTTTGAAGTCAAACATGGTGAATATGGCAGTAATTAAAACACAAGGTGCAGGCCACACAACTGCTCCTTACAAGTTCCCATGTAGGAGACTCACCAGTTCCTTTAGCATCTAAGTTACGGGGTTACAATATGACCTCTGTTACTACTGCTGCTTCTCTGTTGTTACCAGGGTAACATTAATCAAAATAACACCTCAGGAAAACATCAGCAGTGTCCATTCCAGCTGCCAACCTGAAAGAAACCAGCCACCCTATTGAACTACTTCCTCTGCTTAACAAACCATTACAAAACCCAAGTCTGTTGCAGAGATAATAAGTAGCAGGCTACTTGCAGTAAGGGCAGTGAACATTACAAGATATGTGCCTATATAATTCAAGCCAAAAAACAAATCTCCTGTCAGATTGGGAAGAAAATAGGGGAGGCCATGATATTCCTGACCACAGGTCAGGGAGAGAGAGGCAGGGTAGAAAGATATAATTTTGAAACGACCTCTCTTTAGTTTGTGCCAGGGTTGCTAATATTGCTAAAAGGACAAAATGTATGAAAAGAACCAATTACCACAGTCCAAGGTCACTCTAAAAAGTCAATATAGACTTTCACTTTCCAGTGATTCAAAAGACTGAAATATCTAGCAGGATGGCAGGCTTTTGTTTTTTGTTATTTTGTTATTGTTGTTGTTTGTTTGTTTACTTTCATCCTAAGAAAGATGCTTGTCTGACAAACGTTAGGATTCCTTCATTTTTTACAGTGTATACCAGACCATTTTTAGCATCTGTGACACAAGTGTCAATCAAAGGAAACGGAGAATGTACTGAGGTGACTAGGAACACTGAGCAGAGGGAATATTTGTGTATGACTCCTGAGTCCAGGAAGCCTCACTCATTTTCTTGCAGTTAGCTTCATATTATACAAAATTATTAGTTAATGCACAGTTAAGGCTGGGAATTGAAACTTTAAGGGTCTGATCTGTGACTCTTTTCTGAGACAAAACTCTCACTAAAGTCAAGCAGAGGTTTCTATGAGTAAGAAGTACAGAATCAAGCCCAAAAAAGTCAGGGATTCTCAGTTAGGGTGCCTGTAAAGTCATGACTTCATCATTCTACTTTGCACATATGTGATACAGTAGGGTTTTTATTTATATTATCATAAAATACCTACAAGAGATTAATACCAAACACTGTGTGTCAGAGCTTAAGAATATATTTTTATGTTCCTTTTATTGTGTCCTTTGTTTCTCTTTTCGGTCATCTAGGGACAAGGGGCTGTGGTATTTTCTGCATACAATGCCCATGCTTTGAAACTTGTTAGTTTAAATTAGTAAATAATTATGATGGATTCTCCCTGAGGTGCCACTTGGAACTGGGGTACTGCCTGACCCACCAGCCTGGGCTCCCTTTACACTTTGCTGCTGTGACAGGCTCTCAAGCCCCTTCCAACACACATGCAGGTAGGGAGACACCCAGCTTCACACAGATGCTGAGATCAGTTCTGCATGGGAAGGCTTAGCTAAGGAACTGCCCAGTTACTTTATTGCACATCCCCCTTTGAAGGTTAAACCCAAAATTATACCATCTTGCGCTGCACAGGGAACTGTACTGCGTAAGCTCATGAAATTCACACACTCCCTCAATGTGGAGGAAGATATGCAACAACTTTCTGCCCTCAGTTAGGATTTCTACACACTGGTTTTTAGACAAAACAAAAACAAGTTTATTAACTACAAAAGATAGATTTTAAATTATTATAAGTAACAGCAAACAGATCAAAGCAGATTACCTAGCAGATAAACAAAAATGCAGTCTAAGATTAATATATACTAGAGAAATTGAAAACGGATAGCAAATTCTCACCCTAATTGTTGGGTTAGGCAGTTTACAGAGATTCTTGAGGGCACTTGCTTGCAGCTTAAAACTTCAGGTATTCCTTTTACAGACTATAAATTCCTCTAGCCTGGGTTCAACCCTTCTCCCCCAGTTAAAACCTTGTTTCTTAAGCGTTTCCAGCAGTCATCTCAGGCGGGGAGTCAGTGAAGAAGAACCACAATGATGTCACTCCCCTGCCTTAAATAGCTTTTACATAGGGCAGGAACCCTTTGTCTCCCACTTTAGTTCCCACTCCTTTCAGTGGAAAAACATTTGTATTCAATGATGGAGTCTAGTACCAGATGACTTGGTCACATGCCTTTGTAGGACCATAGCAGCCATGAGACAGAGGCTGTTTGCAATGTCCTCATGAAGGTTCCCAGGTGGTAGATTAGCATTTTCTAAGACCTGTTATTCTTCCGAATGGCCCTTCCCAGTCAGCCATCTAGACTGATTGCATTCTGCCTAGTGGGCATTCCTCAGGTGTAAACACATTTGTAATAGATGCATAGACAATGTTCCTAACTTCAGATACCAAAATTTCCTCAGGTGTAAACACATTTGTAATAGATGCATAGACAATGTTCCTAACTTCAGATACCAAAATGATACATGCATACAAATAGGGTAATCCTATTCAGTAAATCCTAACCGTTTCAATGCTATCTCACATGACCTATCTTGCATAAAGTACATCATAGTTATGCCATAATCATATCATAACAATATCTCTATGAATAGTATGGGGCGTAGTGTCACAATGTTATTTTGAGATTTGGTATAGGGAATACTGCAATCTTTTTCTGGGGCTGCCAGGGGAGTACTTCAGGATCTCAGGATTGGCTGGTAGGTATGGCTAGCACTTTCTTTAGCACCTTTTTGCTTTCCCTTTCCTCTCAACATGACTCCCATCTTTTATCTTGCCCACAATTGTGCTGAAATGGTAGGACTGGTAGTTTTGGTTTGTTATGTGAGCTATAATGTGGTAGGGAGGTAGATGTTTGCTTATGTATTGTGGGCGAGGTTTTATTTTCTGTATTGTGAAGTTGATGATGTTGTCAGCTGTCTCTTATTATTTCTTCTAGTTTACAACTTAGTCTTTGTGGGATAGTTTTTACCAGGGAAATTTGCAAGCCCAATGGGCAATTTAAATTGAGGTGAGATTTTTTTTTGAGGCAGACACTCCATTGACTTCAATGGCACAATAACAATTCAAAACAGCTGAGGGGCAGCTGCTTTGTCTGTGAGTCTGGTATTTGGGAGATTGGGAACTGTGATGTCTCAGGACAGTGAAACCTGTTAATATATGACTCCCCGGGGGGATATTCTAGCCTTTCTGCTGCAGAATATGTACTTGCTTGTGGTCTGAACCAAATCTCTTTTTAGGCTTCATGGCTAAGTTCATCCATTCTTCTGCTGGAGGGAAAAACCTTGGAGTCTCTTTGTTATCATGTGGGAGAAAAAGCTAGTTTGTGGTCCAGTGATCGGCTGCAATAACACCTGCCTGTCGAGTAATTCTGTTTTTTCCCGTGTATAGTATTATTGTGTCTCAAAATGTTGTGGCCTATGTGTCGCTCGTTTCAGTCTGAGTATGAGAATCACCCTTGTGGTATCCTTGGCAAGTCTAGGGAATACTACAAATATTAAGGTAAAGTTATCAAAGGCAAACTTGGGAAAATTTTAAGCACACCAGTGAACATTATTTAACTTTAAAGCAAAAAAATTATGGCATTTAAAGAGAGGCTGACATTTTGTAAAAAATGAGGTTGCTATGGTCTTATTGTATCAGTGGCTTTAAAGGTGGGCATATAATTTAATTTGTATGTGTTATGTAATCCCCCACAACTGTACTGTTTAAAAATGTGTTTCATTCCATTTTGTTTTTGCAATTTGCGCCTATTTTTTTCTTGGGAGCTTCTTAGGTTTTTGGTATATAGAAGCAAATTCCTTTGAGCCCAATAAAATATTCATTTGAAATCTGCTATTGTTGATCAGATAAGTCCAAAACATCATGGGAACTTTTTTTGTCTCATCTGTCACTACAGTCTTATTCTGCAGCTACAAAGATCATATTGTATAACTAACACAATATTTAGTGTGTCAGTACAAAGAAGTGCGAGACCTGAAACTGAAAAATGGGTTATTTTATTTAGTAGTGAAAATGAGTGAACATTTTCATATTAGTCTACTTCTATTTTCAAATATATAGTTTCTATATATAGGCTTTGAAGAGAATTTGATCTTAGCAGAAAAAATTCTCACAAGGTTGTCTTGGACATGTCACAATTCAGATTCTGCAACTCATCCCTTTTCTACAGTTTTACTGACTATTCAAATTCTGTGTTTACAGATCTCAGTGTAGAAATTCTGGTCAAAATTTTCAGACATGGATACTTAAAGTTGGGTTACTAAATCCACGAATATGTCCTGCTTTTGAAATATACAGCTCCCAATTAAGTCAATGGGAACTGATGTGTGTTCAGCACTTTTAGAAAATCAGGCCATTTAAACTAAGTAAATATGGCATCCAGTTTTGGAAATTATGGTTCTAGGACCTTATGTTACATTCATCCCTGCAGTATCTGAACACCTCCTTGTAATAGCTAAGCCCTTGTTGTTAGGAAGGGTAATGAGGTGAGTGCTGTGATAGGAAGACTGTTTACTAGATAATTATAGCTATGAGCCAAATTCTTTTCTCAACTGTCCTATGATGAGCAATCCAAACTATAGCCCACTGAGGCATTAGAGATTAGATTGTAGAGAGCAGTTTTATAAATGTTTCTTGCAGAAAGACATTCATGTGCAATATACAGATGTTCCTGATCCTGTTCATGCACGATTTCACCAGTGTAAATGCATTTGCCATCAGTTATGTCCAGGGATCCTAGAAATCCATTTGCCATGGAAAAACACAGAATTTGCATTTTTACAGAGAATCTTTAGTTTTTACAGTTTGTGGGAAAAAATAAAAACAGATACAGTAGAACCCCATTTATCTGAGCCTCCATTATCCAGCTCTCCATATCAAACAAACTGAGTCTGTCAGCCCCACGTGACAGGGCTAATAGACATAGAAGTATTTGGTATAGGTAAGAAATACAAATTGCAACTCTATGGATTTTATTTTTTTATTGTGCTAGTGGATGATAATCCCCTTGTATTTTTACATTATCTTGGGCAAACAATTTTAAAACATTCGGCATTATTTTAAAATGCTGAAAAAGCTTTAAATTGTTTTTAATGCTTGATGGCACTAGTAGACTTCGAACTTGCTTAAAATTGAAAATATATCAGTAATACATTGTGTTCAACTGATACCTATATGTATATTGTGCCTAGAGAAACTAAAGTTCAGCATTTCATTTTAATCACGGAAAAACACAGATTTTTGTGGGGTTTTTTGTGTCAGAATTTTCTGGTTTTTTTAATCATGGAAAGCTAGAATCCCTGGTTATCACATCGGCATATCAGGAACATTAGTTTTCCCTCTATTCTTGGAAGGTACCATAACTATTGACTTTTTAAGGGCTTTTCTTCATGTTTTCATTTAAAGCAATAAAAATATTTTCCTCGTCACCTTTTTTGTTTTGTTTTGTTTCCTATAGTTATAAAAATGACTGCAATCAGTGCAACAAGGTTTCAGTGATGTAAACTTCCTCCCCTGTGTATTGAGAAACAGAAACAAAAGTGAGTGTTCACTGCTGTGCATTATCTGATAAACTTATACCAATAACAAGGTAGTATTTAGCTCAGACAGTCAGAAACGATCAGTCACTGGTTCTAGAGAGTGTTGGTATTTTTAAATCCTCTATCTACTTTTATTTTTGTTCCTAATTCCCAGCAGAACACTAGGTTTTGGGGAGTGCAAGTCTGCACACAAAAAATGTTCTTCCACCAAAAAAAGCCTGTATGTTCTTCAAATAAAAACAATTTAAAGCTTTTTCAGCATTTTAAAATAATGCCAAATGTTTTAAAATTGTTTGCCCAAGATAATGTAAAAATACAAGGGGATTATGGTCCACTAGCACAATAAAGGAACTGCTAGTTAATGTGGCTGAAGTTTTTTAGTAATGCTCACAACATGCCCAGGAACTCATTTCAATAGTTGCATTAAACTTCTCGTGTAGAAAGTATTCATAGTCTTTGGGCCAAACTTTGATCAATTGCAAGGAACTCCATCTAACTGATCCTAAATGTTGATTTTATTAATACAGTCCCCAGTGTTAAAAAATCATAAGTCAGGTACCTCAAAATGATGAGATTGGGTTAAAATCATGAGATTTAAAAATAATAAATAAAAATAACACTTAGGGAGTTTGTCTTGTCATTTCTGAACCTTTAAGGTTCATATTTTCTCTGCAACAACAAGGGCTAGAAACTTCTTCATGAAAGCTGACAGTCTCACCATTATCACATGACTCCAGGAGTTGGGACTTTAAGAACAACAATAAATATCACAAGACTCACAATAAAATTGCAAGAATTGACAACGCAATGACAACCTTTCTAAGCAATACTCACCTCCTGTAGTTTGGACTATCCATGCACATAATGCATATCAAATCATTATTTGGGCTAGGATCAAGAGTGTTGATGGAAAATGAGCATTCTGCAGCTTGATTCAAAAATTCTAATAATATCCTGCACCTCTGAAATTCCCAAGCAGTGAATGTAATCATACTGTTCTAGAACTTTACTTTATTTGAGCAAGCTTAATTTTCATTCTTGGGGAGGCTACATAAAGTATTATATTTAATATGGTAGTTCAGTCATCTTTCTTGGTATTTACAGAATTGGGGACTGACATCTAATGAAAGCAGTGCTGTCTAGTGGTTAGGACAAAGGGATAGGACCCAACATTTCCTTGCTCCAATCTCTGTTCTGCCAGTAACTCACTGTGGGCTAGACTGTGCTCTTGTCTTAATCAGCCAAGCGGGGCAGTAAGGGAGAGTAAGGCTTACATAGATCTTTGGTCAAGATCTGGTGTGTAAAGCTGACCCTACTCTCTGGATACTCCCCATTGTGAGCAGGTATGTGGAGAGAGATGGGGGAAGCCCAAGCTCCATCCAACCTCTGGCTAGTAGGGCAGACCCTCAGTCTTTGTATTTTCTTCGGTTAAGTCATTTACTATCTCTAACATAGCTGTAACATTAACATGCTTGCTTAAAACTTATAGCAGCATTCTGAGGCTCAATAAGTAATGTTTGGAAAGTGCTGTGAAATCCTCAGATGAAAATCACTCCATATTATTATGACAACCACACTTTTTAAAAAAGCTACATTTTGGTAGATTTGAAATGAAGTCCACCTAAAATAAGTAGCACCTTTAATTTACTGTGGTCAGCAGCTGGGCAGTGGTAAAAATGTTCTGAGTGTCAATACAGTCTGATTAATGGGCCAGATCCTCAGCTGGTGTAAATCAGTAGAGTTGCACTGATTTACACCAGGTAAAGATTGGGTCCATTTTTTGTGTTCATAACAACATTTCTGATTTGGATAGTTTACTGTACCTCTATGAAATTATCTTTTATCTCGTAAGGTCATGTAGAAGATTCTGTTGCATAACAGTAAACAAATTCTGATATCACTGTGGGCATCTTTTTTATAGTTAATTGCAATTTTACTTATCGGTTGTGCTGTACCTTTGAATATTAGTTATTCAAAACCCAGGGAAAAGACATGGAGTCCAAAAATGCTGCTTACAAGGCTAACTGCAAGAAGAGAAAACATCACAACTTTTGAGATGTTATCTTAAAATATTTTGCAGTCAGGCCTCTCCATTTCACCAAATCAGGATTTATGTACAATACTGCTCCTTTCAATACAAGAGGTCATAAATGTGCAGCCTTATCAGTTAAATAGAGTAGTATGTTACCTTAGTTGAACTCTGAGAAGCAGTGTTTATATGTAGCATTGTGTTTTGCCAGAAGGCATAATATACATGTGACTGTGTGTAATGGACCAGTCTTTTAAGATTGTTTGTTTCATGCATTCCTTTCAAAGACTGTCACATTTCTTCTTGTCCTATGTTATCTTTAATGGTATCAAACTACCTAGGGCTAATAAGATTTTTGCTGTCTAGACAAAATTTCAGCCCCTCTGTCCAGATTTTGTAATCACATTACTAATCCTATATTATCATGTCTTTTAGGCTTGCCTCCAAGACCACTACCTTCCCCTTCAAGTGGTTTATCTTTCAAGTTTTTCACATAACTTGAGAGATCTTGTGAGCGCAGGCTAGTCTTCTCAAAAGTTGTTAGACCTGGCTATATATAATGTGGATATATTGTCAAACCACATAAGTATTGATTTCCTTTCAGGTTTTTCACACCAAAAGTGTCTTGTATACTTACCCTCTCTACTTATGTTTGCCATCTTTTTAATTATCTCCCAATAATATCTTTAGCTCTAGCAGTGGCCTCATACAAGTTTGAAAATTACAATAGGTATATGAAGGAAGGAGAATTGTATTTGCATGTCTGTACCTCTTTTCTGGGTATTACAATTTATATATTACTTTTAAAAAATACTAGATTGTACACCTGTAATTCAGTCTGCGTAATGGGCAGCAGTTTGCTGAGCTTCCCTAGCAAACAGGTCAGGAATTCAACTGTCATACTTCCCCTTTGCTCCTAGTTCGGGTGTGCATAATCTCTCAGTCATTTTGATGATGCAGATTGCTTCCCCCTCAACATCAGCTCCAGAACACTTGCATTGAGGGAACAGACTGGAGCCAAGGGTCCACCCAGTCCCTCTCCCATTGAGGAGGAGTAGCATTCTTGGTGGCAGCAGCTCCTTCCCCCTACTCCAGAAAATCTTCAGCAATGTGGGTCTGTCAAGGTTACTTCCCCACTCTGAACTCTAGGGTACAGTTGTGGGGACCTACATGAAAGACTCCCTAAGCTTATTCTTACCAACTTGGGTTAAAAGTTGCCACCACCAAAGTGTTACACAAAGAACAGAGAAAGAGCCCACTTGGAGACGTCTTCCCCCCCCTCCCCCCAAGCCCTACACCCCCTTTCCTGGGGAAGGCTTGATAAAAATCTTCACCAATTTGCATAGGTGAACACAGACCCAACCCCTTGGATCTTAAGAACAATGAAAAAACAATCAGGTTCTTAAAAGAGAATTTTAATTAAAGAAAAAGTAAAAGAAAAACCTCTGTAAAATCAGGATGGTAAATACCTTACAGAGTAGTCAGATTCAAAACATAGAGAATCCCTCTAGGCAAAACCTCAAGTTACAAAAAGACACAAAAACAGGAATATACATTCTATTTAGCACAACTTATTTTATCAGCCATTTAAACAAAACAGAATCTAACGCATATCTAACTAGATTGCTTATTAACTCTTTACAGGAGTTCTGACCTGCATTCCTGCTCTGGTCCCGGCAAAAGCATCACACACACAGACAGACAGACAGACAGACAGACTCTTCTCCCGCCCCCACAGCTTTGAAAGTATCTTTTCTCCTCATTGGTCATTTTGGTCAGGTGCCAGCAAGGTTATCTTAGCTTCTTAACCCTTTACAGGTGAAAGAGTTTTTCCTCTGGCCAGGAGGGATTTAAAGGTGGTTAACCTTCCCTTTGTATCCATGATGGGGAATAAAGTGGGTCATCAGCTCTTACTCCTCAGCCCTGCATAAATACAATGACAAAAGAGCCAATGGGTGTTTGGGTTACATTAGCAGAGGTTTTTGGTTAGAGACTAATTAGGGGGTAGTCTGCAGAGAGTGTCCTATGAAAAGCAGGTCCTTGAAAAATGTGCGTAATTCTAGACATCTCAGTACTAGAAATAGTGGAGTGGGGTGGGGTGGGGGGAGATCAGAAAACAGCAAATAATAATAAAGAAAGAATTGATCTATAAGGAAAAATGGAAAGGAAACAGCTTCATCATCTATGACATACTCATGTTTTTAAGTCACTGGAAGTTTTGCCTATGTAAGGTGTTGATGGCTGGACCCTAATTCCCTAATTCTGCAACAGGTGGATCCATGCACCTGCACAAAATAAATTACAGGATTAGGGTCTAAATTTCCATAGCTTCATTAAACAATGACTGAGCAGGATTTGTGAACCATCTGGAAGTGTCGGAAGTGGTAAACACCAAAGAGAAAAAGATGAGAGATGTCCAGTAGATATAATTAGGGAAAGGGGTCCTGGTTCGAGGGGGTGAGTGAGGGGTGCAGGGGAAAGTAGTTCTGTTCCACCAAACCTCTACCAAATTTTAAAAACAAATTTGAATGGAATCCTTTTAGGGTTCTGTATATATAACTGCATTCCCGCCCCGCACCCACTTCCCGGGTTCCTGCTTTCTGTCTGGTACAGGAAAAGTAATAAATTCCTTCCCAGTTTTGCAGACCGTAGAGAATGAAATAGTTTGTGGATAATCTTCTCCAGACTGAATTCAAACACCAAAGTTTTGGGGGATTGTTCCTCACCATGATGGATGAAATTAAGTAAAAAGAAATATAATTATCTCTGTTTTGTTTTTAATTACTTTGAGTTTTTGAAGCCATGAACAGGTAACGTTAGGTGGAAATTTTCATAGGGTGCTCTAATAGACTGTGGAATGATCTTCCAAGGGATGTGGGGCGAGTCATATTTGTTAAGTAATTTAAAACTAGACTAACCAAAACACATAAACATACACTGTAGGGAACAGGTGTTCTCTGAGAGAGCTAGATATTGTTACTGTTGTATTCACTATGCTTAGGAAATTATACTTAGTATGCAAGGATTATTCTGAATACTGTGGTAATGTTGTTTAGTTAACAAGGTACTTGAAACATCTTTAAAGGTCTTCCCCAGTTGAGTTTTACCTCTTTCCCTATTTGCTTCCAATTATGTTCAACTAATAGTCATATTGAACCACTCCAGGGGTGGGGTGGCTTCTGGCCTGCTTTGCATCTCCTAGGATGTTTGGTGCCTCACCTTTTTGTGTGTTCTGTGGGAGGGTGGGCAGAAAAGTACGCCTACTGCTGAAGGATCCATTCAGCCTTATCGCAGCTGTCTCTGCATTACACAGAGGTGCTGTACAGTATAGTAGTCCTAAAGGGATTCCTTTTCGGTCAGGCCAAGGGAAGGGCCAGACTTACCGAGCTGGCTCTCCTAAAACGAAGAGGTAGTGGGAACAAGATAGTCAGCTTTCCTTAAAAACATTGGAGTACAAGGTAGGGGCAAGCAGAATAAGACCGGGGTGAAAGACCTTCAGCTGCCTAGCAAATGACACCAGGGTGTGAATAGAAACCTGGTAGATGCAAAAGCAAGAGTGCTGGTGGTTCTGGTGAGAGCTTCACCTTCTTTCTCACTTGGGCTAGCAGAGGAAGGGGCTGTGTGAAACTGAGAGTGAGGTGACGTTTCTCATTTCTACCCTCTAACTCATCCCCCATGGCCACTAAGGTATGTGAGCTATTCCTTTGTTCATTTGGCCAGGGGAAAATGCATAAGGGTTATACATTGCTTGGGTGAAGCATGTCTGTATATGGTCATGTCCTCTTCTGCCACATCTGCACTGATGCTAGTGGCAGAATTCCAACAGGAATACTCTCTTCTACCCCTCTCAAAGAGGGTTAATACTTACTGTGCTGCAAGAAGAGAGGAGAGTGGGCCACTGAATTGGAAAATGTGCATTCACTGAAATTATTATTATGATGTCAAAATTGTCAATCATTAGCATATAAATGGCACAGTCTGAAAATGCATTCTTCAATTAATCTATTCTTAATAAACAGTATACCAAGTGGGTAAGAGTGTACTATTCTTCTTGTGCTATCTGATTCATGCCTGAGGAGATGGACTTTACTAGTTATAGCCCTTACTTCAAATGCCAGTGCCACTGATTATATACATATTAAGTTAACTCACTCACAGAGAAGGATGGTGCCCTTTAGATAGCTAGTGCACATTCAGAAAAATGCAACATGATGAATATAGTATTCAAATTTCATGTAGGACGTAAAATATAAATGTGTGGTTATTTACATGTTGCTTTTTTGACTGTTACACCAGAGTCAACACAAGTGTATATCTTGCACTGGAGAAATTTGCATTTGAGTTTCATTTTCTTAAAGATCTCGAAAATCTCTGCCGATGAAAGTGTTTTTTCTCTTGTCCTGGAAGAGCACGTTGCACTACAACTTCTGAAGTAGAAAGAAAAATAGAATAATAGAAATCATGAACAGCCTAATTGGAGCACACTGACTAGTTTTTTTCCTTATTTCCACTTCAAGTTCATTTGCTTTGCCTTATCAGCTGTATTTTAATTTGTTTAAAAATGCCAACATGTTCATAAAACTAGCAGCTCTGCATTGAGACAGTGACTATAACCAAATCTCACCTGCAGGGGTAAAGAAGAATCCCCCCCCCACCTTAGTACGCTATTGGCCAGATGTATCCTGGTTTGTGGGTTTTTTCCCATCTTCCTCTGAAGCATCAGTAATTGGCCACAGCTTGGTGGTGGGACACCAGACAGGATGGACTAGTGTTCTGAGATGGTACAGAGAATCCTCTTTCTTATATCCCTGGCCAGTGTGTCTTGCTTTATATGCACAGAGTCAAAGTGATCACCCAGATGTGGGGTTGTGAAGAATTTCCCCTCCCCCCCCAATCAGATTGGCAGGGATTTTGAATGGTTCTCCTTCCTCAGCAGCATGGGGTATGGATCATTTTATAGGATCATCTGGGCATATCTCTCGTATTCAATTCACTGCCATTGCAGGGGCCTCAAGCATTGGTGGAGCCTTGGTCTCTCCTGTTATCTGCCTGTGACACAAGTAATTTGGGTTCAGTACTTGGGTATCTGGTTTAACAGTAATAGCCTGTGATATGCAGGAGGTCAGACTAGATGATCTAATTATTTATTTTTGCCTTAAACTCTATGAAACATTAACTGCAGAATACTTCATAGTATCATAGATGTTAGAGATAGGAAGTAGGTCTAATAGTGTATTTCCCTAATAGGTACATCTCCCTGCTCATGCAGTATTATTACCTGCAAAACATTTTCCGGTGCTTTCCAGTTTAGTACATATATCTATATGTATATGTCCAGCCAAAGGCTTTATAAATTTTCAAGCAGAGCCTCTCCAGTGGTTTAACTGACATCAATGGCTTCCCCTATTCCTTGTCTGTCTCCACTCCTGTTGACCAACTAGCTCACAGGTAGAGCAGTGGAAGTGGATCTCCTGCACCCAAGATCTGGTTTGTCCTGATACAATCAATGTGGTGGGTGAGCTGAGGTGGGAGTGGGGAATCCTTTCCACCACACACTACTTCCTTGTGTGCCTGTGCTAGGGCTAGGGACAATCCTATCCCTTGTCTCTACACTTCTGATGTTTCTTGTCCTATGAAATGGTGAGTTCTTTGAGTCGGGAATTGAGTCTTATTAAATGTCTGGAAAGCACCTGGCACACTGTATGCACTACCCGTCACCAAATTATAACATTCTGAATGAAAGACCGTTCTCTGGAGCCTGAGGGCATGGTAACCAGTGGGAAAGCCCCTAGAGAACAACTTAATGTAATAATTTAGAGACTAGTTTTGTTTTGCTTAAAATGTTTAATGTAAAATACTAAGATGTAAAGTGTAATTCTGTTGGAAAGCAGTGTATTGAGCTTTGAGTCAGAGAAATGTACTTATGGTTTTGGGTTGTAGCTATGTGTCTACCAGCTGGGTTTTTAATTGCTTGCAGTCTACTAATCAGCTCTTATGATAGACCTGCTGAGAGAGCATTGCAGTCATCCAGTCAAGACATGAGAGAGAAATGCATGGTTTAGCTTTTCTGAATCAATTTTGTATGTTCTATGTTGTATGGTTCTCTGAGCAATTTTTCTTATATCACGACAAGCAGATTTAACGGTACCAGTAATGGGTTACTGAAAAATGAGCTAAGTTGAAGGAGTCATTTCCCCCACCTTTCCCTTTTATTCTTTAAGAGCTGTACTTCAAACTTGCTAATTTTCATGGCCCTTGGTATGCAACTGGAATATTGTAACAAATTCTGTTCTTTGATATTCATGGATTTAAACTATATAGGCCTGAGCATAAATGTTTTTGAAAATTTAACCCTCAAACACATAAGTGATTCGGGAATCTGAGTCCCACTTTCAAAACTGATTTAGACACTTAGGACCCAAAGCCAAATTAAAAGTTAATGGGACTTAGATTTCTCATTTCTTTTGAAAATCGGCCGTAGGCTCCTTAGTCATGTAGCCCCAGATTTTTAAAGGTATTTAGGCATTGCTGTGTTTCAGAGTTGCAGCACCTATCAGATCTTGGGAGACTAAATATCATTTTTCAAAAGGGATTTAGGCACTTAGGCCCCTAAATCCCATTGGTCTATAGATTATCAACTTATTGGGTAACCATGTGGGGCTGTTTTGCTCATGCAAGGAGGGGGATGGTTCTACCTACTCTTACTCCAGGGATGGTCTGGCCCCCCGTGGGGCCAACAATATTTGGCAGAAACTGGGTGTTAGAATTTTCATTTTTGGCCTGTTTACAGGGAGTAGCTTCAGGTAGCAGCCAAGGGACCCCAGCAACAGCTCCAGTCAGGAGCAGCAGCTGGATTCTTCAAGTGAGGGATGCAGCCAATGGGAAAGGAAACTGGGGAGCACGTGAGCCCAACCAACAGGTAGTTCCCTTGTTCTCCTACCCTTACATCTTAACAAGGAGAGCCAGGGGGCATCTCCTGAAAGTGTAGTCCATGCCTAAGGTGTTCTCCATTCTTCCTGAGGGACAGCTTGCCTCCTTGCTTCAAATGGCCTGGAGAAAGAATGGAGCGGAGCTTGGATTTTTTTCCCCAACATGTACTTTTCCAGAGACTAAGGCTACTACTCTGGGATAAAATATATATTCACCACCACATGCCTCTCACTCTTAAAACCATATCCAAATCCTTGCATATTTCATTCCCTGTGGCTCATCTTCAGTCCCTCCAAATTCTATCCCAACCTTGCTCTCCACACTCACATTTCTGGTTCGGTTTCATGTTGATCTGTAAGGTCCATGCAGTAGCTTTGCCATGCTCTCTATCAGTTGTGAATTTCTACTGGGTTTTTGACCCACAGGAGGTGACATGCAATCCACGGAGATTTTAACAAGTTCTCCTGCCTATTTTTGCTATTTTGTCTTGAAATTTGTATAGAATCATAGAATCATAGAATCATAGAATATCAGGGTTGGAAGGGACCCCAGAAGGTCATCTAGTCCAACCCCCTGCTCAAAGCAGGACCAATTCCCAGTTAAATCATCCCAGCCAGGGCTTTGTCAAGCCTGACCTTAAAAACCTCTAAGGAAGGAGATTCTACCACCTCCCTAGGTAATGCATTCCAGTGTTTCACCACCCTCTTAGTGAAAAAGTTTTTCCTAATATCCAATCTAAACCTCCCTCACTGCCACAGGGTCCTAAATGAAAGGTAATGATAAAAAGAAGTGAAACAAGTAGTTAAGAGAAGCAGGAGGGGGCAAAGAAGGGGGCAGCAGGGATTAGTATTAGGGATGATGTTATTTTATATCTTCTTTAATGCTCTGGAATAGCATATTAATCAGATTCACATAGAATATGATATTCAATCAGGAGGTGTTGCATACTTGCCAACAGAGATTGAGAAATAATACATTGTATCTTAATTTTTAAAATATGGACAAAAAGTAAAATGAAACTCATTTTGGAAAAAAGATGAAGCTAATAAATCAACAGGAAAATAATTGGAAACCTAGATATTTGATGGGAGGGAGAAACTTTGAAAGCAATAAATGTCAAAAAAAAAAAATTAACTGGTTTGGTGCAGTAGGCCCTTAGTGTCACTCAAGCAGGTTAGAGAACCAGAATCCTATGTGTGATCAAATACAATGCTATTTCACATTTACTTGTGTACTTTTTTCTTTCATTGTTATGTGTTCAATAAATAGCAGAACAGCCTCACAACCCCCAACATAAAAGAATACAGTAGAAGCACAAAAATTCTTATAAAATACAGCAGTAAAACTGCCAGTACTTTGTTGGATTGCATAAAGTGGGTTTCGCATCATAGAACAGGAAAATGACAGCTCCTCTTTGTATGTCTCTCTCATGAGACAGCAAGGGGGAATTTGAGAGAAGAAGAACAAAAACACAATTAAGGGTTTGGTTGGATTGATTTATGAGATGAGATTTAATGAGCTCCCCACTAGGATACAACAAGGCCAACTAATACTGCTTCAGACATGTTAGCCTGCATCTTAACAGATGTTGTGATGCGTTTTCAGTCATGTTAAACTAAGTCACTTGACCTAACATTGAAAAACACATGTTTTTTTGCCATCAGGGTCAATAGTATTACATGCATGCTTAAAATAAGGCACATGCTTAAGTACTTCCCTGGACTAGAACTGGAGTAGTCAGCATTTTGCAGAATTTAGCCCATGTTTAGTAAGTGAAAAATCCAATGTTGTCAGGACAATAATTTAAGTAGGATGCTTTTTGTTTCTTAGTGGTGTTCTGAATAATTGGATTTTACTGTAGCATGTTGATGCATCTGAGCACTTAATATATTATGAAGACTCCTGCAGATGGCTCCATAGTATGTTTGTGTTGACATTCACACTTAAAGCAGGACTAAACCCTTCTGCCCCCCAGTTTAATGACTATTGGTTATGGATATTTTAAGGAAAAGTATTTGTTGAGAAAATTTTCTGAACGGTTTCTGGAAATACTCCCTATTATCCTCACATTTACTGGGTTCTGCTAACTAAACAATCCACACAAGTCTGCATAAACTCAAAGTTTTACAGACACATTCTTATAACATCTGACTTCTGAGAGTACAGATTTGTGGGTGTGTTTTGATGGAAAGGAGAAAGCTGAGGGTGAGAAGGGGAACTGATGTGTGGGGTGAAGATACGGTGTTGAGTGACTTACCTGTTTATTTCCTTGTTTATTACACATTGCACTGATGGGCTGTAACTTCTTGCCACCTTAACTTAAAATAAACTTAATAAAGGATTTGGTGTGTGCAAATGAAAGCATAAGAAAGCAGTAAAAAAACACTATAAAGAGGAAAAGTGACAACTACTTGAGCAAACTAATAGTTTTTCCTAATCAAGAGGAAAAGTGACAACTACTTGAGCAAACTAATAGTTTTTCCTAATCAATACTACAGAAACAAAATAGAAATTTAATTCTTAAGCCTATACTCTGTAAAAGTGATGAACACTTGGGTTAAAAATAGTGCTGTGGACCAGGAAGATTGACATAAGGCAGACTAGAGTCTGTGATAAGGTCATTCAGGACCATGACAACTCCCTGTCTTGTTGCAGTGATATTGTGGAAATGTGCTCGGAATATTTTGTACTGTAAGAATGTTAAGTAGCTTGTAACAACATTGCCCATTCTATCATATTTGATAAGAATGGAAGATTAGAGATGGGCCAATAATTGCCTAACAAATCAATATCCCGGAGCCTTTTAAAATCTAGGTATAAGAAGTCAGGAACAAGTAACAGCACAGGACCTGCAGAAAATGAATCATTTATTATTGAACAGATGAATATATTGAAGTTACACTACAGTAAGAGACTTGAAGTGTTTTTGTGCGGGTGGATTCAAAAGAGAGGTTTTGAAATGGGTTTGTAATATGCTCAGAAATGTCATGGTATCATGAGGTGACAGCATTTCATATATTGATGCAGCATGATCAGAGTCACTTAATTTTCATTATTGTGGTAAATCTTAGGTTCCTGATGTAAAATAATCAAGAAAAAGTAGCAGCCCCATGCTGTTCTAAATTTTCTAAAGTGTTTTCAGTTCAGACTCCAGCTCAAAACCAAAATAAAGCATGGCTGTATTTGAAATCACAGTAGTACAATGTTAGCAGCTGGTAGCATGGTAGCAGCTCTCTCTGCTGGTAGCATGGTACTGATAAGCATTCACCAGCCTGTGAGAGCAGCCTTCCTACTGTTAGCCAGGATGGGCTATACATATAGCCAGCCACACACCAGGAGTTAGGGATTGACCTGTGTGTTCCTCCCTCAGATAACTTCACATATCCCTTCTGACAAAAATAAGTCAACTCACAGATAAGAGAAGAATTCAAACCTATGGTCCCAGTGCCGCTGAATTGTCTAGGAAACCTTCCCATCTATGATCTATGTGATCTTTAGCTGGAGTGGCAGGGCTAAAATGGTGAAAGTATGTGCCCCTGAGGAGGGGCTGGGAGTGTAGAAGATTCCTGATGCGAACTGTTCTCAAAGCAAGCTGCTCTGCATGGACAGGATTCTGTGCTAAGAGCCGGAAAATCTGTTAGCAAACTACCCATGGTACTTCAAGACCTAATTTAAAGTTGATGTGGAGCCACTTTAACTACTATCATGAAACAAGACATACACCATATCTTCCAAGGAAATAAATCACCAAAAATATGTAAGTCAACCAAATGAAAGGTTGTTGGTGGTTTTTTGTTGTTTTTTAAAAGACGCCGCATTACACACACCCTACCAAAGTGGGAACTGTTAGATGAAACTATGTGAAGGTGGACATAAAATTCACTTACATTTCAGTGATTAACAAGTTGATAAAGGATGCATAATCAAAACATCAATGGTTATAGTTCCTTGAAATTAAATGAGTTTTCTTTGTTTTTCAATATTTCAGTGGGTTTGAGTCCTTGTTATATATTTATTTGGAATGTGTGCCAGTCATTTTGGGATTTTCTGTGTGTGTGTATTTTTTTAAAATGTATTGATTAAAACATGAAACAGCTTAATTTTGTACCATCCTGGAATTATTTTATGCAACACTATTACAGTGAGAATATGGAGTTAAATAAATCTGCTTTGGCATACATTTTCTTCCTGAGAATGTAGTTAAGAAAAACAAAAGTAATTCATAGTATTTGGTCTCTCAGTCCAAATTTACAAATTAGTATATACCCCTAGGTGGCACTATATGCTTTTTTTTGTATAAAAGTAATTTAAATACATTATCTTAAAATAAAAGGGAATTCAGAACAGCTTAATACACCTGATGAACTCTTAAATGTCAACTGTAAAATAGATATAATATTTTCCCCATTAAAAGATTCCAGCATGTCCTCTCATCATATATTAAACAAGACTGTTGATACGCTTGATTCTATATGACAGACCATTTTAGGACTTGTAGCAAAAAAGATTATGGTTGCATATCCAGGGACAATTTTGGGGCAAAGATGAAAAGCCATTATATTTAATATCTATTTGTTATTTTTAGCTCAAGTGGAGAAAATAGTTAAGATTCAAAGACGCCTTTGAATAGCACTGATTTTTTGTTTTTGTTTTTAAGAGCATCTTTTAAATCAGACATTTCAAACATAAATCAAATGGCAGATAGACCTGATAGAATTATACCTTTTTTGTTGTTGTTAAAGTTGCTGAAGAAATAATGTTGCTTTTCTTGAACTAAAAATAAGTTATTACTGTACCATTTATTTACCTGCATAATTTTATATTGCTTTAATATCTATCAGTTTGAAAGGGACTGACAAGAACTGATCTATATAACTGTCTTAATAACTTCACAGTTCACTCATTTAATTTTTAGGTTCAGATATATGAGTCAAAAATGAGGCTAGGAGGTATTCAGTCTAAAGCAGATTTAAGAAAATCAACATATCAAAAGTGAAAGGAAGAGCCGTAAGACAGAATATAAAATAAAATGTGTATTTTCCTTCTACACAGTGAAAATATTACCCTCTCATTTTTATGTCCTTGAAAAAACAAATATTGCCTTGTTGTGAGAAATACTCATTTACTGTTCATTTGGACATTGTTCGTAGTTTGCTTAAACAGAGTTGTCAGTTCAAAATTAAATAATATATATTTGGAAATTGTAATAGTGTTATCTTTTATTAAGAAAAAGATGGAGAATATACTTCAAATATTCTAAAGCTCGTCTATAAGTCAGTAGTACCCCGTCACCAGGGTTCAACTGTGTTCATCCCATCTCACAAAGGAGATCACAAATAAAGGTTCAGGAACTGGAACAAAAATTATTAGAGGCACGGAAAGACTTCCATATGTAGAGAGGTTAAAAAGAGTAGATCTAATCAGAGAGGAGATAAATAAGAGCTGACATGATAGATATAGAATATAACGTATGGTTTAGAGAAGGTAAGTCAGGCACTCCTATTTACCGCTATAAACAATAAGGGGTCAAATAAGGGAAAATTAAATGTAACAAATTTAAAACTGTTACAAGAAATACTATCTTTTATACAGTACACAACCAACACGTGGAACTCTTTGCCACAAGAGACTACTGAGTCAAAGAGCAAAAGTGAAAGAAAGATGAGACGTATATAAATAATAGGACTATCTACAGTTATACAAGATAAAAAGAAAAGGAGTACTAGTGGCACCTTAGAGACTAACCAATTTATGCTCAAATAAATTGGTTAGTCTCTAAGGTGCCACTAGTACTCCTTTTCTTTTTGCGAATACAGACTAACATGGCTGCAACTCTGAAACCTGTCATTATACAAGATAATGTCATTCATAAAATTCATAAGTGGTAAAAACCCTCGGGAAATAAGCCAGCTATTAACTACCTGGTTACCTACCCCCATTTTTGTTGTTGTTGTTTTTCATTTTTTTCTCTGCATAATTGTCCATTATAGAGGTTTAAAACCTTCCTCCTAACCATCTGTCAGAGACAGGGCACAAGAGTAGACTATTCTTCAGTCTGATCAGTTATGCCAATTCCTATGTGTCTATGTTTAATCTTTTGATTACATGGATTTTCATGAGGAGTTATGCTCAGTAATCAATGGCACATTATGCCTCTCCGTCTTGATGAATGCCCTGCTCTGATTATCTGAGCTAGATTACCCTTTGGGGATTGCATGCAGAAGGATCCCTCAGTCTGGGTCAGTCTCAGCCCCTGATGAAAAAGTGATCAACCAACCCTGTCCTACCCACCAATGACCCCTGCTGCAAGGGAAAGGGTCTATGTGTTGGAAGGGAGTCAGTAGAGCAGAGGAACAAGTACTGTTCCTTCCCCCTTTTCAGAACAATAGGAAATTAATTTACAAGTTAGTGCAGCCTGAGTCTCTGTTTTTAAGTGGAGCAAGACCCTTTGCAATGTGGAACCTACCCTTTAGGGAGGTGTCAGAGGTGGTGGGGCTGCTGTGGAATTAGGACAGGCTCCAAGGTTGTGCAATGGAGTTCTGGAATTCTGCAGTTGCTGTAGATTGAAAAAGCTAAGGGGGGAGATTTTTGTTTTGTTTTTTGGAATGGATAAAAGGGGCAAAACCAGCTGTCCTAGTGGAAAAATCTATGGGGTAATCTGACAATGGGAACCTCAGGGATTTCTTTCCCCCAGCATACCTACCAAGCTTTGTGTAGCATCATATGATACTTTATGCACATTTGCAAATATATAAATTAGCTTACTAAATATGTAAACAATTTTAATATAACCATAAATTTCCTTTACCTTAAGGTCAGTAAACTCTGCCCCAAGTAGGGAGGACTGGCTGGATGTGAGTGTTTGGGAATGGGAGATGATTGGTTGCTGGGATGGGGAGCATGGGGCCAGTACAGGATCCCCTCACCTTCTATTCTATTACTTGCTGTTGCTGGTACCACCCTTTTCCCAGCCTCACTGCTTGGCTGCTCAGCTCTGTGCCTTCCTCTTTCTCCAGATCCAGCAGCAAGATAGTGGCCCCTTTTCTATTTGCACAGCCAGCTCCACAGCAGCCTCTCCCAGCTAAAGCAACAATAGCAGAACATTCTTGCAGCCCAGGTAAATGCATGACACTGAGTCTGGCCTGGGGAGCAGGGATCAGCATTTGCATTGCACTCCGCATCAGTAACTGGCCTGGGCCGGGGAAGCTAATGACCCAACCAGTGGACCAAATTCGGTGATAAATCCTGGCCAGGTGCCACCTAAGGCATGTTGCGCATATGCTAAGAAATCTGGACTGCAGGATGTGTGAGCGTTGCCTTGCAGGTCGCTCAAGATACACAACTTTTAGTAGGTCTGCCCTGACTCCCTTCTGTCGTTTTTTTTTCCCAGGATTGGATAATCTGTCACTTTATGAATAATTGGGAAAGGTACTGTTGCTGTACTCTTAATTTCTTACATATAGCTTGGGTTGTCTGCTAAATTGATGTTGTGAAATCTTTAAAACATGATTTTAAAATGATCAGATATGCTAATAAATGTAATTTAAAACTCTGATATTAGAGCTGTTCGTGATATTAATGAATACTCTAATCTCTATGGTAATATTTCTTGGCAGTTATTGCTACTCTGTGTCACCTGTGCCATTGCTGAATTAGCGTTAGCGTTGTTTGTTCACTCTGTCCTTTCATCCTGAGGTAAATTGATTCTGTGGCATCTTTTATAGAGAAACTGCAGAGTAACCAGTACCCCCTCCCCACCCCACCCCCCAAAAAATTGGTTTAATTGTGATCTGGAATGAAAACACAGAGGCACATCAGTCACAAGGCACTTTCATAACTGGCCTCCTTGTATTGTGATGTGGGAACTTTGCACACTTAAAACAGAGTGGGAAAGAGTAGAGGAATAGATGAAATCTGAAAGCCAGAGGAGAGAATAGCAAATTAACTTCTATTTCAGAATAACTGGAACTGCTGCATTCCAGGGTTTAAAATAATACACAGATAAAGAGTTAAGATACGAAGTTTTGTTAGTGGAACAAAATATTCACAGTGTTCATTTTATGGATTAAGTCACCTGGTATTTTTTCAGGATCATTGAATGGCAAAGCCTACTCTGTGTGCATAGCAGAGCCATTATTACTTGATTTCTCAGGACTGGTGTGAAGGAGGGAATAATGCCTCAAAAAGTTGCCAGGTGGGACTGTGGGGGTGCCATCTATCAATCAGTTTACCTGTCCCCATTTTTCCAAGCAAGAAGATTCCAGTTATGGAGAGACTGGGGTTGTCATTGGGAAGAGTGGAATAGTCTGCATCTGGGCTTGTAGTGGGATGTAGGGATTGTATGTACCTGAAGCTTACACCGTAGGGCCTTATACTGAAATACAGTAGCTCAGATAGATACACATCCAAACCAAGCCCTGAACCTTTAGATATTTCCACCCTGCAGTAACTACTGTATATGGACAGGTTTCAGAGTAACAGCCGTGTTAGTCTGTATTCGCAAAAAGAAAAGGAGGACTTGTGGCACCTTAGAGACTAACCAATTTATTTGAGCATGAGCTTTCGTGAGCTACAGCTCACTTCATCGGATGCATCCGATGAAGTGAGCTGTAGCTCACGAAAGCTCATGCTCAAATAAATTGGTTAGTCTCTAAGGTGCCACAAGTCCTCCTTTTCTTTTTACTGTATATGGGTTTACTGAGTGCTCATATACAAAGTTTTACTTCAATAGTGGTGGGGTTGGTGGTTTATATGTATAGTGCCTTTTGTAGTTCTAGAAGAAAGGCAAAAATTATTTAAAAGGGAAAACCAGGAAAGGTTATTTGTGCATATTCCTGTAAACTGGGACACTGAAACTAGCTAATATCCTCCAATGTTTAGTATTAATGTGGATGAATGAGAATTTTATTGTCTCTCCTTTATAAATACAGCAATGTCTATTTGCAGTAATGTGGGGGATCAGCCCAGTATATTTTCTTTTGGGTTCTCATTATTTATGTTTACATATTATGTAGCATCTGCCACAAAACTTTGTTTTCTTTTTCCTCTGAAATACCTTTGGTATCCAGTTGTGGAGAAAGTGTCTACAACTTCTCCAAGCTAGCATTCAGTTTTTGCTGATCTTTAATTCTGTGACTGTCTGGGTGCAGAACTCTCCCTGCACAGGTCACTCAGGCCGCTTTGGCTACACATTAAGAACACTGCAAAGAGATCCTGGGGAGAGACCAAGATGAGAAGTTTATCTAACTCTGCCCCTTCTGTTGCTACCCTGTGCCACACATTCAGGAATGTGCTGATGACCTTCCTGTCTAGTGGCACCTGGTTGGGGTATGTGGGTACAGGACCAAGTACTCTTTGTTAAGGTGCGTTCAGATTACTGTGTTCCCTCTGCAAAGATCACAGCTAGGACCCTCTCCCACATTCTGTTCGTTAATCGTAATATCACAAGTCCTGTTCCTTATCCATAGGAACATACTTTCAAATCCTGGACATTCTGTCACATGCCCTTTGCCATCCTCAGTTCTAGCCAATATCACAGTTCCTCAAGTACCACATTTTCTTGAGACTGGGCTTTTTCATGTTGTCTGAAATGTGATTGGGGTTTAAAATCAAGACGTTGTTATCTGAACCTTTTCAATAATTCTCCCTTTTTTTCTATAGTTCTCTGGCAGGGATCTTTTTCTGAACATTTCCTTACTTTTTAGTAGCACTGTTTTTTACCACTTTAGCTGAGAACCTTAGCACATCAACATCTACAGGAGCTGCTGATGCTTAGCACGAGGCTGCTATAAAACTGTAGATTTCTGTATATGGAATAAACACACAACATAACACCCTTTTATCTCATATTGATCTAGTCAAATGGCGCTTAATTTAGGACCAGAGCATATATAAGGTCACATTAGTCATTTTCTGAGTGGTTATAAGATGAAAGACATAGTCATAGTAAAAACAACTAATAAAATAGTTTCTAAATGGTAGAAAATGATCAAAAGTATCTATATATAGTAATCTTACAAAAACCATCAAAGAAGCAAAATCAAATAACTATTTCCTGGTCTTCTACTAATGAAAGAATATGTTCAGAGCGTGGTCAGCTTAATTTATATACAAAATAAACGTAGAGCAAAAATATAATAGACTGCTGCTGTTTTGCTCTCTGATAACAATGGCTGCACATTATCACACAGTATCCAAAGAAAAACATCCAGAAGGAGAAGATCTGAGTTTTACTTTTATTTTGAGGGAAGGGTGTGAAGAAAAAAGGGATGGGTATTCTCTCTCTATTTCCAAAACTTGCATTCAGGCATTTACTACTGGACCTGTATAATATAAGTTAGCTGTTATCCCTAACATATGAGACTAGAGAGAAGGAAATAAAAAGAGCTAAATGAAGTAAAGATTTGAGGGGTTCAGAAACCCTGAAGAGATCTCAGATCAGGACTAACTCCACCTCTCCATAGGTTCCTCTCTGTTATTACTATTAATAATCATGTTTATTATGGTAGTGCCCAAGAACCAGCCAAGAGAGTGGGCCCCACACTAGACTAGGCACTAGACGAATACAATATAGCAGACAGTCCCTGCCCCAAAGAGTTTCTCATCTACATAGAAAAGACATGGTGGTGGAAGGGGGTCTAATGCGCAAGCAGAGTGAATAATGTGACAGCAGCAAAACATCATGTTGGTTTCATGATTTTTCTTTTTCAGGAGAGGGGTTTTAGGAGGAAATAAACTAAATAGAAAAGAGAGGAGAGAGGGGACATTGAAGCGGGATGGGATGATGGGGACAGGGAGGGGAGAGGGTAAAAGGGGCATCTTCACAGTTGTCTCCCTTCCTCTCCTGTCTGTTTGGGAAATGGCTATCTACCAAATTCCTTAGTCTACTAGTAGTTGGGGCAGGCAGACGGACTACCCACTGACCTCATTCCGCAGCAACAAGACAGGGAATGTTAGGTGAAATCTTGGGCTCACTGAAGTCAATAGGAGTTTTGCCATTGACTTCAGTGGTACCAATATTCCACCAATCACATCTCTCCTATCTTAGATATTCCTAAGGCACCAATTGCCTTTTAAACAAGAGGAAAAGTATAAGTAGTCCTGTGTCCTCCTATATCTTTTTTGGGAGAGTAGGGTGTTTGAACACAACCGGTTGGGATGTCAGAGCTATATTTCTATATAGAACTCTGCTGAGGTGTCAGCAATATGCAGCTCCAAGCCAGGTGTGGTTACGGCAGAGATTTGGGCTCTGGTAGCTTCAGAGCTAGGGATACACATGTAACGGTCTGATATTGCATCCAGTAGATTAAACTGGCACACATAGGCATTAGCTAGCACATTACATGCCCTTTAGCAGCAGCATACAGATTATGGAATCTTTTCAACTTTAGAAGTTACTGTTGTTTGATGAGTGAAGGTCTAAGAGATTACTAATGGAATGACATTTCCATTTATACATTTTTGTTGTTGTTCTACCAGATAGGGGAATAATTGAGACCAGATAATTGTTTTACAATTCTTCTTCCGAAGAGAGAGAATCAATAAGTGCTAAAGAGGCAAATCAATTGAAAGCAAAATGTAAAAAGTTTGAAAGGAGAACCTCAGAGAGATTGCAATTGAACTTGAATGTTTAGATTGTATGTAGCAAATTAGTAGAGAATCCACTTCCATCACTTGAAAAAATAACCAAGCATTTAGTTAGTCCTTTATTTTCATCTAACCTTCAGGATTTACACTGATTACATTGTTACCTTGATGCCATTAGGTACTTGTTTGGTTGGGTTTTTTTCAGGGGGGTAACATGCAATGGGCTATTTTATTCCTTTTTTATATAAATAACATTTTTACTTTGCTTCTTTCTTAAGACCTACAACACTACTTGTGAACTATAAAGAAATTAAATGCTAATGTTCCTTTTTGGTTTTAGAATGATTAAAGGGGTTGGAGCATTCCATGTATGTATAGCACACACAGATTTTTAAAGGAATAAGCTCAGTCACAGCTTTGCCACAAGCCTGGTGTATGGAGTAGCTTGATCTTGTACCGTCCCAGGCAGAAAACTGTGACTGAGCCCTATACCTGGAGCAGCACCCCCCATGGCTCGACCCATTCCCACTCACTTATACCAGTATGCACAAGGATGGACATAGTGGCCTATTCTCTCCCCATAACAGAGCTACCTTTGGTATGAGTAGCTGGTGCAGGTAGCCCTTCACTCCCAGAGGCACAGGCCCACAATTTGTGCCAGGGCTTGTCAGGGCTAAGCCTTGGCACTGCTGGGCTTGCTGCATCAGTTATGAATTTAAAAAAAATTGCTTGAGCCTCGGCACCTCTTCATTACAAATTAAGCGCTGCCCACAGTCTGGCCCAATGTGATTTATTCAATGTCTTTTTATAATTAAATAGAATAAAAATTAATACCACAAAAATTGACAAATTAACAGTATAAGTGAAGGTCCAAAATTACACTCTATCACTTTAGGCATATAGTATTAACATTTGACCATGAGGTGTGAGTTACTCGACTTAAAAAAATATCTATTAGGTAAGCTCTTTATGTATTTTAAAGCTTTATTTACTTAAGAAAGCAGGACTATGTGAAAGTAGGTGATATGATATAATGGTTTTATCCACCATGATTAGGGATAGTTTCATTGCTAGGGAGCAGTGAAGTTTATAGTCATGGCATTTTAATATCTAGAAAAACTCTATTGGTCTAGGACTGAATTCTGCTTGTCCTGGGAAAATTTAAGGGGAGGAAAAAAAATCTTGAGTAGGTTGACTTATAAATAATGGAGCTGTTTGTAGCGACTGAGGACTTTGGAATGTTAGAACAAGTCCCAGGGAGATGGAGTAGTGGGCAAGGGAAGGTTCCAAGCATGTGATAAATTGTCCAAGCAACTTACCTCCAGTCATTTCAACATTGCATTTTTGATGATGTTTCCTAGTAAAAAATGAAGGAAATGCTATTCCACATGCGTGCAGCCTTGCAGAATAGGCTAGTCTTTGTGAACTGTTCAAAGTATATCTCTGTGCATCAGGCAAAGACGGTAGGATTTAGAAAGGAAGGAGTGTAACAGGTCAGGGCAGCTGCACCTGTGTTTCACCCCCAGTGTTCCAGCAAGGACACCACTCTCAGGCTTCTGGCTCCCCAGCCATTGCATTTCTTAGGTGGAGGCCCATGTCTCACTCCCTCCTGACTGGCATACTTTCAGGCTGCACAGTTCCCTGCTTTCACTGTTATTCCCAGCACAGACAGGGCTGCCAAGCACACCTGCTTGTTTTCTCTTCAGAGATGGGTAACTATGTGACAGCCTGCATTGTAGATACCACATAGCTCTTTTTGTGCCAGTCTATTTTATTCTTAAGGTAAAAACACTACAGAGAGACTATATTAAAGACCATACAAGAACCGACACACTTGCTAATTAGCTTACCAGAGATCATTCCCCTCACTTTGATAAGGGTGTGGGTTGGTGATTAGTCCTTCCAACCCTTCCCTAGGGATTGGGGCCCAACTTGGACCAGAGGTCATGTCAGATCGCTGATTTAGATAGGTGGCACTGAGCCAGTTTAAAACCAGGCTATTGATCCAAAAGATCCTTTCTTTGTCTCTTGGTTCCTGGAGAATCCAGTTTGAACTAATATATGTGGATCTCTCCAGGAGGTGATGTTTCTCTGGAGATGTTACACCCTGAGTTAATTTGCCTAATTGCCCCCTGCTGTTTTCCTATTTTACCCTTCCCATGGAAAAACATACAATCCTCAATAACACATAGATGATTGCATTTTTAATACAGTGGACTGCAAAGATATGAAACTCAGTTCAATAAGATATGTCCAGTATATTACAGGATATTGTCAGTCTGTCACAAGTAGGTTTTACAGGGCTGAGGGACCACTGCTCCCCACACTGTAAGGTCAAAAAATCTATGCAAATGGAGTGGTAAAAAGATACTCCAGACTCAGAGGTAGAGTAACGTCCAGGATATATCTGTGCTGCACACTAAGCCCAGGCTCTGACTCAGGTTTGAGCCCAAATCCGTCTGACTTGGGTCAGTAAGCACTCAGGACCCTGCTAGAGGGGTGGGTCAGAGCCCGAGACCCACTGTGACTCGGGTCCAAACGCTGACATTTTGTAGTGCGGATGCAGGTCAAGCTACAGAAGGTCTGTGCAGTTCAGTAGAGACTTATTACTGTGACTGTGAAATCCAAGTTCAGCAATGCAGAGTGGATGCTGAAGCACAGACTTGGAAACACCAAGTCCACAAGCCCGGATTCCGTGGACTAGGTTTACAATGCAGTGTAGAAATACCCCCAGTATACAGCAACAGGGTCATTCCAGGGCATCCATAACCCTAATTTCACTGTCACTGGAAAATAAAGTGTTCTATAGCAAAAGCAAGCTGCCATTATCCCCACACAGATGCTCTAATCACAGAGACTCTTAGGTACCCTACATGCCAAATTCAATGTATCCTGTGAAACCACAATGGACAGACACTGATGTCAGCAGAAAAATGACAAATAGTTACTAGCTAATGGGTACTGGAGAATTGCCCAGCAGTTAGGACTGGCTAACCTAGGTGCTATGCTATATCACATTCAGAGTAGTCAATCTTGGCCAGCTTACTGCAACTCACTATTGTTTCCATATAAAACCTCTATAGCTATGGTACTCAGGACTATGCCATGTTGTATCCTATCCTTTCAGTTCCACCATTGTTTCCAGCTTGTGAAATTCTCATGCAATCACCTTCATGTTTTCTTCCATGCAGGCCCCACTTCTGCATCATATGCCCTAACTGAGCTCTTCCACAAGGCTCCTCTTAAAGACCCCTTTCTGCTATGCTGCTTACAGCACATTGCGTTGACATGTAAATAAACTGCTAATTTTTGTTCTTCTGCTACCCCCTCTGTTTACTTTTCTGTCTATCTTTAGCTTGTGAGGCCCCCAGAGGAGAGACAATATCTTATTGAATATCTAGAAAGCATGTAGCACAGTGGGTTGTACCATAAGTAACTGATAAATATAACTCTCCATCTCACATTTGTTTGTTGGCAGTCGTGTGACATCACATTGCTCCATTTCCAACGTGCTAAGATTGCAGGATTGTTAGTCCCACACAGCAAGCAGGTATAAGACTTCAACATTTGCAACTCTTATGACATAGTTATCACATATCTCCTGTTCTAAATGTTGGCAAAACTGTGATAATCTAACAGTGTTGCCAACTCTCACAATATTATCATAAGTCTCGTGATATCTGTATGTTCCTTAAAGTCCAACTCCTGGAGTCATATAATTATGAGAGACTCTCAGATTACTTTTTCTTTATGCCCTCATAGTTGCTGAGAACAGCTTGAAAACATGAATCCTAAAGGTTAAAAAACCAGAAGGTAAATTAAAAATAGCCACAAAATATATTGGTTTATATCTTGTGATTTATTTTTAAGCCAAACTCATGATTTTTGTTTAATGCCTGGGGTTGGAAATACTGACACTATGTGGTAACTGCCAGCAAATGATGTTTTTTTTTCACAGCAGCCACTGTACACACAATCATTATGACAGAAGATGGGCAAAACTGAATGTTTTTACCTTACTGAAATGAAATATTTTGACATTATCAAAATGAAACAATCTGATATTATCTAAACAAAATATTGTGATGGTACTGAATTAAATTTTTTCAGAATTTTTGTTGCATGGGAAATTACAGAATTCTAGGTTTTTTGCCCCCAATTTGGAACAATTTTTTCCCCAATTTTTTTTTTGGGGGGGTGGGAAATTTCCCTCTGAAAGGAAATGCCAGTTTCCAGCCAGCTCTAATTCTCATTATGTAGCATTGTACTGATGATATTTTACTTGCACTCTGTTATCTCATTCTCTAATCACTTAAGTATTATAAACCCTCATATTTAGTACTTAACTAGTTGGATTGCTCAACAGTCAATACTCTACTTTATGTCCTGTAGCTTTGATGGTATACAGCCTTATTCTGCCGGTGATACTCCAGACTATAATGTCATCCTCAATCTTAATCCTGTTTGAAATTTGAACTTCTTTGTTCAGCAATTATTGCTATGGAGGCATTACCTGTAATATACCATTCTGAATGTGGAAAACTGCTACAATAAATGTTTTTAGCTATTGCTCCATATGCCTGTTTTAAGAAAGCATACCTGTAATTTCCAGTTTGAAATTGAAACCACCAGAAGCCAAATATCCAAGATGGCTATTATTGACTAGAGATTGATTTTGCTTGGAAACCTCTGTTGTCCAGTGGATATCCATAAGGTACACAGTTGCTCATGGTTAAAACTGAACTCTATCATTATCCTGAAATCCTCCTTGCATGTTCTTCCCATTATCTATTACTATTTACAACTTTATTCCTCATATACCCTGTCACCTGGGCCTATAACCAGGGGGTCATCTTTAACACCTTCCTCTCTTCCACACATCTAGTTTATATCCACATCTTACAGATGTTTTAGAGGAAAACAAGTAAGTTCCAGATTTTTCTCTCTATCCTTGCAACTAAAACTCTGGTCCAGAGAATCCTCCTCTTTTCTTATTCAGACTAGTTCAGTTTCTCCTTCTCTTGTCTCCTTGTCACTATACTGCCCTACCTTCAATCAATTCAGGAGGCTGAGATAATCTTCCTCAACTACTGTGCTGTCCACATCATACTCTTTGAATTTCTCTACTGGCTCCTCCATTTACAGTGGATCAAGTTCAAGTCAAACTTCTTATCCTCACTTGTAAGGCTCTTCTTAAATCTCCCCATCCCTGCTTCTCTCTTGTGTGTTGGCACATTAATCCATGCCACCTTTGCTACACCAGAAATGCCAGCCTCATCCATGTCTTGGGTGCTTCCCCAAATCATCTTCATACTTTGTTCCATGTTTCCTTGTATGCTTGGGACATAGTCCCTAACATGGTTCAGAAAGCCACTCATCTTACCACCTTCAAATCCTTCCTTAAGACCCACTGACTTTGATTTCAGTATTGCAGGATCAAGCCTTTATTCTGATGTATTATGATGAGCTGGAATATTAGTTTCTAGTTTAGAAATGCAGGAATTCTGAAATTGAGGTTAGGTACAGTGCAAAAAGACCCAACAGTGATAAAATAAGAACAGACATGAATCGTCTCCTAAAAGCTCAAAGTGAGCCTTTTTGAGGTACAGCATATGTGGGATATCTTTCTTTTCACTCTTTCATGTGCCTCAGATGTACCTGGCTCTGGCTGGGGCAAAAAAAAAAAAGAAGTTTCTTGAAGTATTTCTAGTCTGACTAGAAGCATGATGCCCAGGAAATCTAATGAAAAGGCCTACTCTTGAGAGGATTATAGGCTGGTTTTGCAGACTCAGATAAAGTTTTGATAAACACCCAGACTTTTAGGTATTTATGCAATCAGAACTTTTTGTATTGCATCCGTGTTCTTAAAATGTACAGTATGTTCAATTTCAGCTAATGTCGGGGGTTGTGCATGCAATTTGAATATTAAAGAGTGACTAATTTTAAAGAGCTATATAAGGTTACATTTAGCAAATGTGTCTGTGTGGAAATAATTTCTGGCTATAAATGTTGGTTACATTTCCTCAATATTTATTTGGTACATTCTATTATTAATGTTGTGATACACTATTAACTGCTTGTACACTTTAAAGTATTTCCAACACATTTATTATAATTTTGTTTTTTCTTTAAAAAAACAAACTAGACTTCAGTGGAAATACTGCATGATAGAAATAATGTGTATTATAAAGTAACAACAAACTACACTTATGAATATTCCAATTAAACCTGGAGCCTCCCTTTGGCAGCAGAGACAATTTTTGAAAGGGTCTGTTTTTTGTTTAGGGTTTAGAGAGAACTACAGTACATGGCTACAAGTGGAACCAAGACACTTGGAAAGGGAGCACTGGAAACATTAGGCGTGTTCTGTTTTTATTGTAAGATCAATAAAAGCAATGGCTACAGTTGTTGGAGAATTCGTGATTTGCTGTTTTGATTATAATGCTGTTCAACATGGTGCACCATTCCTATGTTTCGAGAGGGTAGAGTGCATTCAAATCAAAGCAATGAGAGTTTAGACAAAAGCTTTAGCATGGGTGGGTTAGCATATGAGCACTTGTTGGGTTTCAATTTAAACACAGAAATATAAAAGGCCCTCTGTCTCTTTAAGGATATAATTGCTGAAACATCTCTATCGTCCAAATCTGGACAAGCAGTAATAACAACAACTACATCAAATGCAAATGGTCAGGGCCATCCCTAGGCATATGCTACATATGCGGGGTGTGGGTGTGGGGGGGAATGGAGGAGCTGGGGGGGGCTTAAAGTGACAGTGCGCTCACTGTTTCTCACACTTCCCTAAGACACACACAGTCTCTCGCACACCCACATACACTCTGCCTCTCACGAGTCACAGTCCCCCAATACAGATGGTCTCTCTCACACACACACCCCACAGAGTCTCACAGTCACACACACACACACTGGCTCTCTGGCTTTCTCCCACGCGCTGGCTCTCTCTCACACACACATACACACACAGACACACGTATTATTGTTTCAGAGTAACAGCCGTGTTAGTCTGTATTCGCAAAACAAAAGGAGGACTTGTGGCACCTTAGAGACTAACAAATTTATTTGAGCATAAGCTTTCGTGAGCTACAGCTCACTACATCGGATGTATTATTGTTGTTATTACTGCTTGGTACTTCCTGTCAAAGTGCTCATGGTGAGCCAGGAGTATTGAGGGGCTGCAGGAGGGCTGTGGGCTCTGGCAAGATGCAGCCCCCGTGTGACAGTGCGAAGCCTGCCTTGAGTCACTGCCGCAGCATCTGCTCTGTATGAAGCACGATGTGTGTCAGCAATGGGGGAGTTCTGGGGGTCCATGGGTGGGGGTGGTCGCTGTGCCACCTCAACACAGTGGGTCAACGGTGCCAGCTGGGGACCGCCTTCAGTGGAGCATAGGGGCACCAGTTTAATAATACTACGTAGGGCCCCCATAAATCCTAAGGATGGCCCTGCAAATGGTTTCTGGTATATCTTGCTTTAGTTTTCACTCAGGGCTGTTTTTATCACCCTGAGGAATCATGTGCCTAATGCCAATGAGGCTAATGAGCATTGCTGCAACCTGCTAATCTACCCTCCTTGTTACAAGAGTGCAGGAGAATTTTAACCCCTACAGTTGCCAGACTTTGTGTAGGATCCATTCAATACTTCACAGTGGTACTCCCAAAAGTTAAACCCAGTCTTGCTTCAACCTTCCTCTTCCCTCCTCCATGGCTCTCCTAATAATTTCCGTTGCTCTCCGCTGGACTCTCTACAATTTGTCCACATCCTTTCTGTAGTGGGAGGGGGGGCCCAAAACTGGATGCAGAACTCCAGTGCCAAATAAAGGGAAATAATCACTGCCCTTGATCTGCTGGCAATGCTCCTACTAATGCAGCCCAATATGCCATTAGCCTTCTTGGCAACAAGGGCACACTGTTGACACACATCCAACTTCTCGTCCACTGTAATCCCCAGATCCTTTTCTAAGTGGCAGAACGGCCACTTAGCCAGTCGGTTCCCAGCCTATATCAGTGCATGGGATTCTTCCCTCCTAAGTGCCGGACTCTGCACTTGTCCTTGTTGAACCTCATCAGATTTCTTTTAGCCCAATCCTCCAAATTGTCTAGGTCACTCTGGACCCTATCCCTACCCTCCAGTGTATGTACCTCTCCCCTTAGTGTCATCTGTGAACTTGCTGAGGGTGCAATCCATCCCATCATCCAGATCATTAATGAAGATGTTGAACAAAACTGACCCCTGGGGCATTCTGCTTGATACCGGCTGCCAACTAGACATTGAACTGTTGATCACTTCCCATATTCCATCCACTGGGAATTCACCCCTCATTGTACCACTTCTGCCTTCCCCCAGAGATTCTATAAGGAGTGAGTAGCTTTACATTCTCTAGGGGCTTCACTGTTGGAGGAGAAGTGACTGACTTTGGGTGCCCATTTCAGAGATACATTTGCAGATACCTGATATTACCAACAACCTCCCCTCAGCATTAGGTCCCTTCATCAGTGTTGACCATGGGTGATTTTATTTTTGTGATAAATTATATAAACTAGCCTGGAAAATTATTTACCAAAACTGTGTTGTGTTTTACCTGGATCAGGCAAAGTATATTTAACTCACATTAGCTGTTTTATAAATGGGTTCACTGGCACAGATATTTTCATTGTATTAATGGGGCCTTAACAATCTCTTCTGCCCTTCGTATGTGCACATAACTCCCACTGATATTAATGGACTTATACCCAAAAAGAAAAGTGAGACCTATTGTCCTTTTTATATGCAAGAATATCTCCCAAGCATGCTAAATACATGGGAATATTCTACAAGTACGTTTATACTGTATAGCAAAAGGAAATAAACCATTTATTAACTCTTTGTGAACACTTAGATCTAACTTCTTCCCTGGTCTAATTATTTTGCACTTCACCAGTCAATCATTTGACCCACAAATTTACAGTTGAGGTAAATATCTATGCCAGAAAAATCCAAACCAAATTATGATTTTTCCCCCTGTTTTTGCTGGTCTTGTAACATTAAAAACTAAAAGTACTGCTATAATTATCTAGGGTATTTAGTATCCTTAAGTGAAATATTTACTGTGTTGTATTATGAGAGTTATTTCCCAAAGGTCAAATATTGCTGTCAATCTGTGGCAAAACTCCTACTGAAGTGAATGGAGTTGTATGAATTGAGTGAGGATAGTGTATAACTCTAGTGGTCCAATTCAGTAAACAATTTTATTTGCTGTGTAGTAGAAACTTATATTTCACTAAAGAAACAGTATGAACAATTTCTGCTTTGCAGATATAGAGTTGTATTTTTTCTTGTATAGAGTCATAAAGCACAAAAGACCTATTTGCAATACAAACATTCTATTAATACATTTTCCATAGTATTTAATGTAACTGTATATAAATGTGACCTATAAAAACATTCAGCATTAGAGTTCAACCTCAACGGGCACAGGTGAAGTGGCTGATCGCATTACTCCGCTTCTAAGGGAGACTGTGGCCTGCATGAGAACAAGCTAGCTGAGACTCAATCCAGACTGGAGGAGAGTAATGCTTGTTGCTTGAGGGAAGCGGAGGAGAAATAAGAGTTAATTGCTGGTGTAAAAATTATTGGTTTCTTTGGTACCATTGGCCATGATCTGGTTATCTGTACCGTGTGCAAATAGAATACAACAGCAACCATTAACATGTACATTTGGAATTTTGAAGAGGGTACTTTTTCAGGGCTTTAAGCAATTGTTAGCATAACTGACTGTGAACATAATGTTAAGGTGGGAAGTGTTTTGTTTTGTTTTTTGTTTTGGACAGGATTATAGGTCTGGCTGATAAAAGCAACTCTGTTGAGCTTGCATACTTGGATTTGATTTAATACCCATGACTTTCTGATTTTAAAACAAAACAAAAAACCCAAATTGTGTTTATATGGAACTAATAGACACAGATTAGATGATTAAAAACTGTCTCATTGTTAGATTTCAAAATGTTGTTAATGTAGCAGTATTGATTAGTGGTGACATTTAAGCTAGGTCCACATGACCCATTATTGGTCCAACACTATTCAATATTTGTATCAACAATCTAGATGATGATATAAAGTCTGTGCTGGAAAAGCTTGCAGATGACACAAAGATAGGTGGGGTAGTAAATAATGAGGAGGACAGGTTATGGTTAGAGTGATCTGAATTGGTTAAATGACCAAAATCCAACAAAACGTGTTTTAATAAAGCCAAATGCAAGGTAATACATCTGGGAACCAACTATACAGGTTATACCTACAGAATGGGGGACTCTGTCTTAGAAAGCAGTGACTCAGAGAAGGATTTAGGGGTCACTGTAGATAGTTGCCTCAACATGAGTTCTCAGTGCAATGCTGTGGCGAAAGGGGCTAATGGGATCCTTTGTTGTATAAAAAAGGGGAATATCGAATAGAGGTAGGGAAGAGATCTGTCCTCTATATACAGCATTAGTAAGACTGCTACTAGACTACTGTGTCTGGTATCTGCACTTAACGAAGGACGTGAAAATGCTGGAGAGAATTCAGAGGTGACTCATAAAAAAGTTCCAGGACTGGAAAACAAGCTTTACGATATACGACTTATGGAGCTCATCTTATTCAGCTTATCGAAGAGAAGTGACTTGGTCACAGTGCACAGGAAAAGATGGAAGTAGTAGGGTCTTTTCAATTTTGATGACAAAGGTATAACAAGAACCAGTGGTTGGAAGTTGGAGTTAGACGAATTCAAACTTGAAATAAGATAATTTTCTACCAATTAGGGTAATTAAACATTGGAACAGCTTACCGGGGAGGTGGAGGACTCACCATTGCTTTCCAAAAGATTTACCATAAACCACTTCTGGGAGAAATTATGTGACCTGTGTGCAGAGGGTTGTGCTTGGTGGTCATGGTGCTCCCTTCTGTTCTTGCAGTCTGTGAATGTGTACATCCTCCTGCTGTCCCCTTCCCTCATGGGCCATGGAGAGAAGAGGATTGATCACATTACCCTCACCATGCTCCTAACAATTGCAGCTCTGCAGGAAGACAATGACTATAATCAAATCTCACACTTCAGGTCTTCGGTCAGTCTCCTGCAGGGATAAGGAATTGTTTTTCCATGATGCCCATTGTCTTGATGTATCCTGGGAGAACACCTTCCTTTGAAGCATCAGAGATTGGCTACATCTAGATATGGGACACTATAGGGTGGCTCAGTATCTTTTCTAAATTTCTGGATGGTGTGTCTTCTTGTTCCAATGCTCAGATTTGAGGTTAAGAAGGAATTTTCCCGCAGATCAAATTGGGAGGGACCTTGCGGGGTTCTCTCCAGTATGGGTCATGAAGGGCCTGCTGGAATAATCTGGAATATCTCTCAGTTCCTTGCTATTGCAGGGACCTCAGCATTGGTGACACCTTGGTCTCTCCTGTTTTCTGCCTGTAGCACAGAGTTCAGTTTCCTGAGGACTGACATGATTTGAACTAAAGTCTTTAGGTTTAATATAAGGGTATCTGCATGAAATGTATTGGGTTGTGTTATACAGGAGGTCAGACTACGTGATCTGATGGTCTGTTCTGGCCCTAAACACTATGAAATCAGGTTTCAGAGTAACAGCCGTGTTAGTCTGTATTCGCAAAAAGAAAAGGAGTACTTGTGGCACCTTAGAGACTAACCAATTTATTTGAGCATGAGCTTTCTGTAGCTCACGAAAGCTCATGCTCAAATAAATTGGTTAGTCTCTAAGGTGCCACAAGTACTCCTTTTCTTTTTACTATGAAACCAGAAGCTATGTCAGGAATAAACTGCCCTTTTGACTGAGGGCATAGCTCTGCCATTTGTGGATTGGGTTTGCAGTTTGAGGTGGGGGGAGGGGGTCAGGGTCTAGTTACATTCTCAGCTGCTATTAGCGAAGCAAAAGGCAGCTACTGCCAGGTTAGAGAATTCTGCTGGCAATTGTTATAGTCCTATTGCTACTAGAGTAGTGCCTCCAGAGGACATTTGTGAGTCTGTTTATGTGTGAATTGCATTTCTAAGTGTAAGGGCACCCAGGCCTTAGAATGGATGTGTGCTTTTTAATAGTTAGTGCAAATCTAAATAAAGAAATAAAATCAAAACATAAATATTGCAAACCAAAACCCCAAGCAAGAAACATGAATAGGCTGCTATGATGTAATTAACATATTACAACATATTACAGCTAGGCTGTTCTCAGTGGTGGCAGATGACAGAACAAAAAGCAATGGTCTCAAGTTGCAGTGTGGGAGGTCTAGGTTGGATATTCGGAAACACTATTTGACTAGGAGGGTTGTGAAGCACTGGAATGGGTTACCTATGGAGGTGGTGGAATCTCCATCCTTAGAGGTTTTTAAGGCCCAGCTTGACAAAGCCCTGGCTGGGATGATTTAGTTGGTGTTGATCCTGCTTTGAGCAGGGGATTGGACTAGATAACCTCCTGAGGTCTCTTCCAACCCTAATAGTTTATGATTCTTTATGGAGCCAGTTTTGAAGAAGAGTGCATCTTAAAAGCTCCTCATCAACTAAAGCCCAGGGAAAGGAAGGTTAGCTCTGGCAGACCTAAGAAGGTGCACCATTGAGGCTTGTAAGTGGTCAAGCAGAACACCTATGCTCCATAAGAACAGGGACTTTGTATCTACAGAACTTGGATTTTAATGAGGGAGAGTAAGGCAAACAGGATTTAGACAAATATATGTCTATTAATTGTTTGTAATTGCTTTGTTGTTTATTTGTAACTTTTTCTATGCACTGTCACTCGCTTATCTTTGGATAGTCCTGCTCCTTCATAGAAGAGTCTTGTGAGTAGAGGAAGGATAGATTTATTCTGCTCTCCACTCAATAAGAAGAACATAGTGAGAAGGTGGGAAAGGAGCTGGGAAAGAGGAGAAGGGGGAGCCACTTGTCATGTCATAATTGGGGAAAAAAGGAGATTTCACATGAAAGATTGTTGTTCTAATATGAAGAGTATTCTAATAACCTTTGCAAAAATGAAATAATGACAGTACTATCAAATCAATGATATAATGTATATTATGCGTATCTGTTACTTGTCAAATATTTTTCTAACAATATATATCAAACAGTTTTGTGATACCTTTCATGAAAATGAAACCATGAAAGACTTATCAATCCAATATGACTGTGAGATATATTTCTACATCTAATATATAATGGTATACAGACATTTTGGACTAATAGTAGTTTCACTCTTTCATTTTCAAAAAGGTTATTAGAATACTCTGTTTATCAGAACAATGAACAATTTAGGAGGGGAAGCAGATTTTTAAAATAAAACATTTTTTGAGATTTTCTGCCCCTAAGTCTAACTTAGTTCTGTGCTTCGCTGGTTACTATTTGTTTTTTAAAGTGTGTGGGGGGGGCGGGGTTGGGTTTGGTGTTTTTTTGTTTTTGGTTTTTTTTGCATTAGTAAGTTATGGTTTTGGTAACATTTTTATGCATGTTTCAGAAGTCATAGGAATGAACTATTTGTATTTGAAGTTAGGCAATACATAGTGAGGGTCTGCCAACAGATATTAAGTTTATACAAAAGACAATTATGATTATATAATATGTTTTAAAAATGCCAGTCGTCAACTCTGTGCTGTACAAAACATACCGAAAGACACTTCCTCCTAAGAATTTTCAAGCTAAGGACCAGATTGTTCCATTTGGGTAGAGCCCTGAATAAGTAGTGATGCAGAGCTTCACAGCCCTGGGAGGAGGTTGGAGAAGGATTGTCCTTTGGTAGGACAACTCCTGGCTGCAGGATGGAGCGAGTGCATTGGATGGTGTATCTTGTTCCTCTGTTGTTCCCAGCCTACTCTTCTGGACAGTACAAAGGGGGATGGTCCTTGCCCCTTTCTGCTCCAGCATTGCAATTGACTTTGGCCTTTGTGTGGGATGATGGGAAGAAGCACCTTTCACCCTTGCTCCCCGCCACCCACTGCACACAGGCACAAGCACATAGGAAACACTGACTCTAACTAAGCAGAGGGAACATACCAGACAAAAATGTCCTAGGCATCTAGAGAGTGTTTCTATTTTAGTGCTGTGGGTTTGTTTGTGTTTCATGGCTGTGAAACAGTATTTCTGACATCAGCGGTTTGAAATTGTTGGACTTTATGGAAGAAGTTAGTTAATTCACATAGCACTGCTAATTTGCTTCATAAAATATATATAGCAGATGAATAAAGTTTGCTTTCTGAGCTATACTAGACCTTTCCAACACTGGCCTAATTCTTTCTCCAGAAAATTAGTTGCATTATAGCTTTCATGTTTAATCATGATTTAGAGCTCTGCCACGTTTATATGTGGTGGTGCAATTCCTTTTGCTACTCACAAACTGGCTTCCATTTGTACATGCCTTGGAGTGGAATAAATGTGGCTTGTGTAATAAATTGAATGTCACATTGACTAGATCTAGAAAGTAATTTTAAAAGGTCAAGTAAAATAGGCTGCTCTCAGCTCTTTTTTCTGGATATGTTTGATTAAAATAGTTTGTTCTGTTTATTAAAACTCTGCTGTTTCCCTCCAGGGTCAGCTAAAGGGAATGCAGATTGTTATACTTGTCAGCATTTTAAAGTTCTGAATATAACTAGATTAAGTAGTGTTGTATACCTTTCCCCACTACACAATTATTAGCTATAAAATTGGTATGATAAAATTAACCACACACATCAGGATTCAGTTGAGTACACAATGTACATTTAGGCATATCCAAGCATTCCAATCAATAGGAGTTCAAGCTATTTTTCCAGACATAGTTTCAGTTTAGAATGTTGTAACTGGTTACAAAATACATAGACCCATCAGGCCAGACTATTTCCCACTGAGATCAAATGGAATGATTGTGCTAACAGTTGGATCAGGACCACACTGTCTCACTGATCTTTACAGATCTGATCTTTACAGAGAATTCCTATAGACATCAATATCTGGAATATGTAGTGCAGAATATATGAAATGACAATGTAGAGCAGTGGTTCTCCACCAGGGTTCCAGGGGTTCTGCCAAGCAGGACAGGTGTTAGACTTGCTGGGCCCAGGGCAATTGCCCATCTTGCTACCCCTTATCGCTGGCCCTAGCTTTTATGTGCAGAAAACCAGTTATTGAGGCACAGGTGGGCTGTGGAGTTTTTATAGCATGTTTGGGGGGAGGGACTCCGAAAGTAAAAGATTGAGAACCCCTGATGAATCCCAAAGAGAATCCCAAAGAGCTCGTATTGATTTAAATGGGCCCCTCAAGCCGGTACAAATGGTGTCCAAAAGAAAGGCTTTATTCTTTCTCCCGCTCCCTCTTTAAATTATATTATTTCTTGTGGAGCTTTGCCACTATGTAACTATTATCTTGCTGGAGACCACATGAAAAGTAAGCTCATATAGGAGACTCTGGATCTTACAGTGTTCAGTCTGTCTCCATGTGCTGTTCTGAAGAATAAAACCAGTAATTTCAGACTGATAGAGAGAAGGAAGCAAAAAGAATGTAATTTTTATTACTAATATTTATTCCATGCAGTCTGTTTCAATGTTCTGTTGTTGAGCTTTAGATTTGATTTCAGAAAACTCTCGGAATCACTGTCCACAGGCAACTTTTCAGATCTGCCCACAGTGGTTATTTAATATTTCAGACTCTGTGTGCAGTTTCCTTTAGTTCAAGTGTCATCTCATGTTGCCTGCAGCAGGATGCAAATCATGCTCTGAGAATTAAAAGAAAGATACTGTTGCCAATTGTGCCAGTCTTTCAATACTGAGCACCCTTGACACCAAAGCAGTTCTACAAAATGGTTGTGGGGAAGAAGTATCTGAACAAATTCCATGGCATCACAGTTTGTAACACATTTTCCAAGCACTCCTCAGATTTTTGCCGTCCTCTAAGAGTTAATGGCATTTACCCAAAACAACCTGAAAATCAACACACAAAAGCAGCAGGGATTAACTGTCTGCATTCCCTGACATGGAGTTCAATAGATATATTATTAACTTAATATGACAGCCCATCTCCAGAATCATTAAGGAAGAGAGCTGGCAGTTAGGACTGCAACAGTTCTTTGTCTTGAGTGAAAAATCAGAGCTAAAATTTCTGTACTTCGGGGTATGCACTGTATTGTAAATATGGAAGACAGCAGTCTGCTTTTTCTCCACACATGGGAGTGAAAAGAGTCATTACTAAAGTGTGAGTGAAAACTGAGATAATCAGGGAAGCTCTTTGACTCTTAGAGCAAATTTCTATTCTTAACAAGTAGGTGTTGCCAAATCGTTCATAACTGAATTCACCCAAAGGTTATATTTCAGCCATATTAAATTAAAGGGACATTGTCAGCTTAGGTTAGGGAGAAAACTTCAGGTTCAAATGTTATGGAAAGAGGTTATAAAATTAATATAAAAATGATTTTGATTTTTAAGAAATCAGTGAAAACAGATTTTTATAGGTAAATAGTTTCCTGAAGTTTTTTCAAACTGAACATTTTAGCATTGTTAGTGCATAAAAGCCAGATAGCAAAATGGACAAATGGTCGGAAGTAGTACATAGTATTTTTGTCTAATCAGAGTTAAATGCAAATAGTAAACAAAGACAGAAAAGCAATGGAAGATACATTAGGTTTTATTTTTTCCCTGTTTTAGTAATTTAAGGTGGTGTTAGTTAAAATTGTTTAAATATATTGGCCAATTTTTTCAAACCTTGGTGCTGAAGTGAGACTCCTCAGTCCACATTTAAGTACCAAAATAAAAGTGGTCTGACTTTCGGAGGCGTTCAGTACCTGCAGTTCTCACTGACTTATACAGGATTTGTAGGTGGAGTGCACTTATGAAAATCAGGCCACTTATATTTAGATGTCTGAGTATGGATTTAGTAGCCTAACTTTAGGTACAAAGGTTTAAAGCTTTAGCTATTAATTTTATCTTGATAGTGTCTCTTTTAATGTCAAAGTATCTGGCTTAAACTCTTGGTCCCACAAAATGGGAGTTAGGTGACCTAAGTCCTATTCCTGGCTCTGGTATGCCTTCTTTGCTGCAGTTTGGCCAATTCACTAATGGTTGAAATTGGAAAGACTATAGATTTCTCTGAACTTTCTGTATCTCTGTTACCCTATAGAAAAATTTTATTGTCCCCATTTTATACATCTCATAGGAGTTTTGGTGAGGCTTAACTCATGAATGTTTGTAAAGTACTTTGTGATACCCTGTATGTGTACCAGAATGTCTTCCAGTAAGCATTATTGTTACGGTTATTAATTTACTTCAGTGTTATGACAATTGTTCTACTATGTCAATAGAAAATGTTACATAACAGATTTCTGAGATAGGTTATTTGCTCTGTTAGTGAAAAATATATCAAAGGAGTCTTTATCAGTACTATGACTGAATGTAGTGGTGTTAAAGCCAGTGGATACATTGTAGTCAAAGGGGCTTAACACATGTACAAAGTTTGGGCGTTTTTTTTGTGTTTCTCTAGATCATTTATAAACTCAAATTACGGTTCTGGGGATGCTCTGTAAAATCTGCAGTAGTTTGGGATCCAGGTATTTTGAGAACTCACATCTCACTACCTGCTTTACATTGATAATTGATCCTTCGGGGTACACAGGCTTGCAGCACGAACATATACATAAGAAGGACCCAATGGAAGGATGTTTTCAATTAAGGCTTCTCTAAATCTGCAATTTGCTACTGCACGCTTTTTTGCTCAGATTCTCAATTTATTGATCTTTAGGATATGTTGTGAAATGTGTCTATTTAAATAGACCTTTTCAGGAGGTTTAGCTTCTAGAGAGCTTGTCAAAATATAATATTTGGAAGGAAAGTTTGGAAAACTTTTTAATTTTTTTCTTCAAAACTTTATAGGAAACCAATGCATTTTTCAACAAAAAGTTGAAAAACAAAATTTTGGTTTTTTTCTCCCTCAACCTGTTTCTTTACCATTCCTCCCCTTTTTTTTAACTTGTTTCCATCTTGCCACTGAGAAAAGAGGGAAAGGGGGAAAAACAGATGGGAAGAATCCCCAATTTGAAACATTTCTTTGTTATTTACCACTATCAAAAAACAAAAAAACAAAAACCACACAGAAAACTTCAAAAGAAACAAAAAATGTCCCTGAAAATTTTCATTTAAAAACAATTTTTCATTGAAAATTTATTCAAATATGTGCACTGGATGATTTGAGGATTTTTATTATTTCATTGATATTCATAAGGTAATTTTATGCAGCACAAAGATATCGTAATAAGCACTATAAAATGATAGAATATGTAAACACTTAACTTATGAATAGAAGTGCTAAAATAGGATGGATAAACAGTATGGTTGAAATGCTAATTTAATATACCACACTAAGCTATTTAGATAATATCGAGAACACAATAATGCATGTGTAATACTGATCCTGAATGCTAAGAAATACAGGAGTCATTCCTTGAGTGGAAGCTTTCACAAACAATGAAAGATTACAGTGTCACATACTGACTATTCACTCCTCTTATGGAGTGTGGATTCACATAAAAATTTCAACACGTGCTATTGCTCTTATAATGTATGATCACTGTTGTAAAGGCACACCACTAATGAAGAGACAGACATACTTGAATGGTGACAAAAGGACAAAACTTTATTCAGGCCAGCCATTTTTACAGGATAAGCATTGGGACAGTCCTTACCAAATCCAGCCAAACTAATGGTTTCCCAGTTTGCACACACAATCCCAGACCCAGCCAGAATCCCTCACTAAAACCCAAAGATTTGAGCAGAGTGCCTCAACTACTAGGCTTTAATTTTAACCTCCCCCTGTGATTGCTCCTTATTTATATTAATCCTTGTGGCTCATAGGAAGAGCCACATTGGATAGCAAGCAGTTTCACTAGGCAACCAGGGACTGATGTTGCCTTATGCTACTATTGTTACTGTAACAGCGTAGGTGTCATGTTAGTACCCTACAGTAGTTCATGTAAATTTCCCTGGTAGTGCAATCACTCACTTGCTTTGTTATGCATTCCGTATTTATTCCCCACATCACCTCAGTGAGTAATATCCAGTTTAAAGGGTCTAAAATAAAGATGGATCTGAATCAAGTGCACACAAATAAACTTCTCCAAACTTTGGGAAAGCATAAATCAAGATCTGAGCTTTGCTTGTGAGGCCCTTCCCCAGCCCAAAACTATGCCAACGGTGGAACTTGCCCAAGTGAAATGGCTTTGACTAATCAATTTTTATGCATTCATGTCTAGTGGGTACATGCACAATCATCTTTGCTTAGAGTAGAGGGATGAGAGTTAGGAGATCTGTATTTTGTTCCCAGCTCTGTCAGTGTGAGTTTGGGAAAGTCACGTCGGGCCAGGGTTTCAAATGCTCAGCACCGAAAATAAGGACAATACTTTCAGAAGAGCTATGCTCTCATTTAGGCATCTAAGAAAGGGGAAGATTTTGATCTCAACACTCAACAACTCCTATTGTCACACTTCTGACCAAATTTTCTGAAGAACTCAGCACCCAATGTATTGATTTTTTTTTTATTGAAAATCTCACCACTTACTTTGGTGTGTAAATGAAAGCCAAGCTCCTTTTGAAAATATGGCCCAATTGCTGACAGAGCTCTTCTAAACTTCTAACCCTTAATCTTCTGCTTTAGTATCTCCAGCTGTAAAATAGGGATGTTACCATGTATGTTAGTGCAACATTTGAAGAGTCTGGGTGAAGGTACAAAGTATGTGCAAACCATGTATTGCTACTAACTAAATTTCCCAGATTTGTTTGTCATAACTAGAATAGGCACTCTGGCTGAAATCATAGCTCCACTGGAGTCAGTGGCCAGGCTCCCAATTCAATAGGGTTGGAATTTCACTTCCAGAAGTGTTTATGGTTGCAGTAAATGTATCTTGACAGATAGTTGCCCAATTGCAGCTCAGCTTGGGGCATTCCTCGACTGTACATATTCCATATTATTTACTGTCAATTTTTTTAAATAAAGTCATTTCCTGCCTAGTCTCTAGGTGCATTCCATGCAACAAAACACAACAACTTTTAAATCAAAATAAGCAATTGCATCTCTATTTATTTAAAATTTCTAAACAGCAAAACCAATTTTTTTCTGTTTATTCCTATTTGCAGTAAGTTCTCCATGAACTTCCAGTACCACAGCCTGAGTTTTGACAGGAATGAAATGGTATTTGGGTAACACATGACATTTTGAATAATGTTATAAGCACCTCTCACCCATTTCTATCAGAATTGGGACTTGGGACAAATATTTTAACAATAGCATGGCTGAGAGAAAAATACTTTATACATAACATTAGTATCTAGATAAGTGTTTGAATATCCTAAGTAGTTTTGGATTTTAGATTGAGAAATACATTATAATTTTTCAGTTTTAAAGTAGGGCACATTCCATCTAACAGAAAATATCAGCCATGTTTTGGAAGGTGCCTAATCTGATCTCAGAATATTTCATTTGTACTCATTTACACATGCAAGTAATAGAAACTGTGCATTCAGTTTACATATTTAACAGTTTACCTATACAAATTCCACATGCAAATTCTATGTAAAATTGCATGTGCAAATACGGAGGTAATTTTTAAAATCATTGTCTTTGTTCAGTAAGTTTAATTGATTCACAAATTTTAAGGCCAGAAGGGACCAAGGAACATAATGATTATGTAGTCTGACCTCTTACTATGTCACGTAGGAGGTTCTTAATGTATCATGTAAAAGGTTATAATTTGGAGTAAAAATCAACAGGATCTTCAGTAAAAATAGTTTCAACTGAGCTTCAATGGCATTCATAGATTCAGTGTAACAGTACATAATGTGTTTGTGTAATGTCTGTAATATGATGTTGCTGTAGATTCTCTTCACATGCTAAACCCATGGCATATTTGTTCATCATCCTCAGCAAAATTATCTTTATTCCTTCTTCCCTCCCTCAAAAGGAAGTTTATTTTTGGAGGACTGTATGGTCTTCCCTCTTCCTGTTCCCTCCTCCAGTCTTTGTTGAGAGCAGTTAGATCCTTTTTTTCTTCTTTTCCTTTGCTACCCTCTATCCCCACCTGCAGGAAAGTTGATTCTGGGTGGCTGTGGGAAACTGTTGCCCTTTTTCAGCAGTAAGGACTCAGGTTTCCTAACTCAATTTCATATGGGAAATTATATTCTATTTAAAAACGCCTTTCAAATTTTGTATAGACAGGGCAATCTTCATCTTCTTACCTGAACTGTTGGATAATGTTGGTGTGCACTGTTAAACAGGTAGCACATTTTACCCTGGAGCTGGCTGCATTTCAGGAGTAGCTAAATTGAATCACATAAAATATTAATAGTTCGGAAAATGTTTTAAGATACTGTGTACATATTTCCTCTAGATGTGGGACATAATTCTTATTTTGTATGTCAGTGAACAAAGTGTCTTTGCTTCTGAACATGCTAATTATGTCTGGCAACATTGCCCTTAATAAGCTGTTAAATGTATGTGGCGTATGGGTATTTGCATGTTCTCACGCATGTATTTATATAGGGGTTTTTTTTTCATTGTAAAGGACAATGCAGATACAATCATTTTTGTCCAGCAATGAAGGGATTAATTGAACACACCAAATTATAATGAGTTGGTCCAGGTGTTTTGGAAATTGCTATACGTTTGGAAAATTAATAGAGTTTAATAACCATGAAATCTACACTTCCATCTGTATGATTGTGGTATAGTAGGGCAGGTGTTTGTGTACTGAATTGTGAAATCAACAAAGAATACAGGAATATGACCCCAATATGATTAAAGGCTGCTTCATACTCTTCATTTTCTTCATTTATATTTAGCACATATTGAAAAGGAACTGAACACACACACACAGATATATTAGCATAAAACAACTATGAAAGATTGAAGGAAAATTCTTGTGAAATTTCTCATTTGAAGATGCTTAAATATTACATTGACAGGTATTTTAATATAGATTAAATTATATGACATTAGATTAAATAGATGAAACAAAGATATAAAGCTAGTTTTTAGATCTGGACATCTCCTTCACTGCACAGTGTACCATATATGGAGGTGAAAATTTGGGGAATTGTGCTCTTGTAGGTATTGTAGTAGTCTAAGTGGTAGGATTTATGGAATCTGTTCTGTTCTGTCATTGTCTTTTGCATGACATTGGGCACTTAGCATTTTTATGTCTTAGTCTGCTTACCTGTAAAATGGAAATAGTAATAACTACTTTCACTGGTGAGGCATAATTAATATTTGTTAAGTACTTTAAGATCCTCAGGTGAAATCTTTAAAACATGATTTGAGGACTTTAGTAACTCAGCCAGAGGTTGAGTCTGTTATAGGAGTGGGTGAGGTTTTGTGGCGTGCAATGTGCAGGAGGTCAGACTAAATGATCATGATGGTCCCTTCTGGCCTTAAAGTCTATGAATCTATGAAAGGCACTATAAAAGTGCAAAATATTGGCATTATATGTGGAATATGGTGATGTGATTTTATATAATAAATTAATCCCAAAGTATGGTAAGAAAATCAGTGTTTCTTTAAAAGAAAAGGAGTACTTGTGGCACCTTAGAGACTAACAAATTTATTTGAGCATAAGCTTTCATGAGCTACAGCTCACTTCATCGAAGCTTATGCTCAAATACATTTGTTAGTCTCTAAGGTGCCACAAGTACTCCTTTTCTTTCTGCGAATACAGACTAACACGGCTGCTACTCTGGAACAGTGTTTCTTGCATCTCTTTAGTTTGCTTGGATGAGAAAAATCTCATGTTGTATAACCTGAATTTCATCACATAAATAATTTGTAATTTTTGTCTCCAGATTTTCCATATGACATATGATCTGGCCAGTGCTGTGGTGAGAATCTTTAATCTAATTGGAATGATGCTACTTCTTTGCCACTGGGATGGTTGTCTTCAGTTTTTAGTACCATTACTTCAGGATTTCCCACCAGATTGCTGGGTGTCCCTAAATGGTATGGTTGTAAGTATTGTTCATTTTTCATTGTGTTTTTTCAAATATTTTTCTAAATTGTCAGTAAACTGCTAGTTAAAAATTTTAATGGGAAAAAAGTACATAGTAATACATTGCACTACATGTTAACATTTAAGATTGCCTTTTTCTTTTGTTGGTTGACTGACTACTAACTTTTTTTTAACCCGAACCACCGAATCACAGCTAGAGCTAGTTGTTCTCCATGACTGACCAAAACTAGAAGATATTTCAGTTTTAAAATCATCTTTATCTATCAATCCCCACTCTCTCAGCAAACTACCGAGAAGAAAGTTGGATGAAGTTTAGTATGAACTTTTAAAAAAGACTAGGAGTTATGGCTGGCCAGAAAAGATTTCCATTTTACAAAAATTTGTTCCAGTGCAGCAACAGGAGAAGGTGAGAAACAGCATGTTTAATTGAGAGCTGGGACTTGAACCCGGGTCTCCTACTCACCTGGGATATGGGAGACCCAGGTTCAAGTCTATGCTCTGAATTGGGCATAGCAGGCACAGAGTATCCAGCATCCCAACTAACTGCCCTAACCACACTGTATGTTCTGGGCTCTTGCACTCTCCTTCTCACTCACCAGAAATGACATCCTGGGCCTGAGAAATCTTAACTATGAACATTTTGTCAAAAAACTGGCATTTTTCAACTGGAAAAGGTTTAGTAAATTTTCCCACCAGGTCTATTAAAAAGGCATTTTACCCATGTGTTAGTAGTTCAGTTTTGCCCTCAGTTACATGAATACAACATCCTTTGAACCAAATCCTGAAGTTGTTTCCCAGTTTTTTCCTCAGCATTTTACTCTGGCCAAATTTCCATGGAAAATTTTCCAAACAGACAGTGAGGAAAAATTAAGGATTTACATCACTGGTGTGTGTGTGTGTGTGCGTGTGTGTGTGTGTGTAAAGTGCTAGTTCAAGGGCAGAACATGGCTGCATTTGTGTTACTTCTCATCTGTTGTAAGAGAAATGGAGCCACACAGCTTTGATAACTGTCTTGAAGGCTGACCGCTTCAAAGAGCTAGGTGGTGTTTGTGTTGAAGACTTCAGATGATGAAGAATAGTTGATATACATGGAAATCTGTTAAAAAGATGCTAAAATAAAACTTTTCCCGGTTTAATATATTCCACCATTAAGACTACTTATTATTATGTGGAACAACACAATATTGCCTATGTGGAAGGAAATGTGATTGAGGTAAAATAAAAACAAAAACAAACAAAAACCCATTTAGAAATAGATAAGCCAGACATCACAGGAACTTGGCAAATTGTCAAGTGAATACATCCAATAAATGGAACAATTTTTGGCCGTGTCTGTCTCAGTTTGTTGATGGTACAGACAACATCAAGGAAGTGTTTAAGCAAGGAATATCTCTGCTGGGATTTGAACCAAAAAGCCTCAGATCTAAAAGCAGTAACTCTGCTCTACTGATACTCAATGCAAAACAAAACAAAAAAATTCCTTTAGTGTCAATAGTGGCAGCACTTACATTTTGTTTCATACCTTTTGTCACTAAAATACATCATTACGTGCAACCACAGTAAGAATGGGCTAAGTTATTTGGCCTTATTTTCAACTAATGAAAGCCTTGAAGGTTTGAAATGAGGCTGTTGTTTTGAGAACTTTTCCAAGCTCATGTTTTTCCAGAGCCAAACACTATGCATATAAACAGCTTTACTGAAGCCCATCATTTACTAAGCACACTATTCTATAAAAGGGAGAGAAAGACAGTACAGGGACAGGTACACAATTCTGTAAGCATGAATGATTGTCTCGTTCAGCAACCAGAAGCTGACCCAATAAAAGATATTACCTCAACCACCTTGTCTTGCTAAAATCCTGGGACCAACAAGGCTAGAACAACACTGCAGAGAGACAACCCCACCCCCAAACGGTCATTTCTAGAATTTAAGAGCTGAAGAGGGAGACGTCCTTAATCAAAGAAAAATATTTTATACGGTACCTTGTGTTCGTATGAAGCATAAAAAGGGGCAAATCATTATTTTTCAAATTAGAGAAGTCATTTTATAGTCTTTTACTTAAAAGTAAATGCAATTTTATATATCAAAAAATAAATTCCAGGAATAAAGGAGGAAAATCTTTTTGCTGAATAAAAGAATGTCAACCAGATATTTAGAAAATGCCCGTAAGAAGACGAGAAGGGGAAAACAATATCGCTACACTGGTGCTACTACCCATTTTGGTACAAATTCATTGATGGCATAAGTTGGTGCAATGCAAATCAATGTAGTTGCACCCACAAACACCATGCCATTAATAAATTCTGGTCATATGCTTCTATTTGTAGCATATTTCATTTTATATATTGTCTCTGTTAATAAAGGCCACAATTATTTGTACCACCGCTATCTGTGGCTCAGTAGGGCAATTGGTGTGACTGCATTTCTTTGTCCCTGCCTTAGAGAAAAGAGGACACTTGTTTTGACGCTAGCTGTTCCTTTCTGACAGTGAAGGTATGTCTACACTAAAGCTGGAGATGAAATTTTCAGCTCAGATAGACATACATGCACTAGCTTTGATCAAGCTAGCATGCTAAAAACATCAGTGTGTCATTGTTGGTACGGGCAGCAGGACAGGCCAAGTGCCTCTGGAGTACATTCTCTCCTGGGACCCTATATATTTACTCAGACAGCTACCCTGTCCTGCTACCTCACTTCCATGACTATACTGCTAGTTCAGTCAGAGCTAGTGGGTGTATGTCCACCTGAGCTGGAAATTACACCTCTATCTCTACTGTAGCTGTACCCACAATTGATTAGCATTCTAAAGAGAGCAGCTGCCAGCTGGTATATTTGTTCTATAGAAAATGGTGACTCTTGCTACTACTGCCTTTTGTGAGTGAGTGGATGAGCAGGTTTGATGGTGTCCCACTGATTCTTCATTAGACTAAGAGGACATGATTTGATTACTTCTGTTCTCCCCATTATTTCCATTGTTTTTCCTTGTGGGGGTTCATAGATTAGAAGTCCAGAAGGGACCATTATGATCTTCTCGTCTGACCTCCTGTGTAGCACAGGCCACAGCTTCCTTGTATTCATTCCTGTTTCAACTAGAGCATATCTTTTAGATAAACATCCAACCTTGATTTTAAAATTATCTGTAACGGAGAATTCACCACAACTCTCGCGCTAATTGTTGTTCTAATGGTTAAGTACCCTCAATGTTAAAAATATACACCTTATTTCTAGTCTGAATTTGACTAGATTCAACTTCCAACCCTTGTATCTTGTTATAATTTTGTTGACTAGATTGAAGAGCCAATTATCAAATTTTTGTTCCTCACTTAAGTACTTATAAATGTTGATCAATCATCCCTTAACTTTCTCTTTATTAAACTAAAGGGATTGGACTGCATGAGTCTATCACTATGAGGTATGTTTTCCAAATCTTTAATCATTCTCGTGGCTCTTCTCTGAACCCTCTCCAATTTATCTACATCCTTTTTGAATTGTGGACCTCAGAGCTGGACACAGTATTCCAGAAGCAGTCACAACAGAGCCAAATACAGAGGTAGAATAACCTCCCTACTCCTACTCAATATTTTCCTGTTTATACAGCCAAGGACTGCAATATACCTTTTGGTCACAGCGTTGTTCTGAGAGCTCACATTCCGCTGATTATCCACCATAACACCAACCCCTACTCCCCACCCTGAGAAGTCCTTTTCAGAGTCACTGCTTCCCAAGATAGAGCCACACTTGCTCAATGATTCCTCCTTTACAATTGCATTTTGAGATCTATCAGTTAGCCAGCTAGTCAGTTTTTAAATCAATTTGGAACATGCAAAGTTGATTTTGTATTCTTCTAATTTCTCAATCAAAATGTTCTGTGGTACCAGGTTGAGTGTCATGCAGAAATCTATGTATATGACATCAACACAATTGCCATTAGCAATCAAACTTGTAATTGCATTAAAAAAGATAATTAGTTCTGACAAAATCTGCTTTGCATAAGCCATTGCTGATTGGCATTAATTATATTACCTTCCTTTAATTCTTTATTAATCAAGTCCCATATCAGTCATTCTATTATTTTGTCTGGGATTAATGTTACGCTTAAATTTGTATAATTACCTGATTGGTCCCAAATATCCTTTTTACATATTGTCACAATATTAGCTTTCTTCCAGAAATTTCTCTTTCTCCCCCCCCTCCCATGACCCCGTATTCCAAGACTTATTGAATATTCAACATTAGTGGTCCAGAGAGCTCCTCTGCCAACTCTTTTAAAATGCTTGAATGCCCGTTGTCTGGACCTGCCAACTTAAAAACTTCTATCTTTAGTAGCTGCTGTTTAACATTCTTCTTAATTATTGTTGGAATGGAAAGTATTTCCTCCTTATCATCATCATCCATGAATATATCATCTGGGCTTCTTTCCGTAAATACAAATATTTATTGAACAAGTCTTCCATTTCTACATTATTATTGACAATTCAACCCTTTCCATCTAGTAATGGAGCAATATCATTGTTAGGATTCCATTTGTGTCTTCCTCAGGCTGAACTTTTTTGGAAAGTTACAGCCAAAATGGTTCAGCCATTTCTGAGAATGAGGGGAAAATGTTTTATTTTTTATTATTATTTTTTAAAGGTAAAAAGAATGTGGATGGTATTTTCCTTGAGACGGTCATGGGACTTGTAATATGGCAAAGGAGTAGCCTTGGTGCTTTTTGCCATCTCCAGGAATCCACTGGAATTTGGCTAATTTATAAGCCTTTGAAAAAATTCAATTTACACATGGTCAGTAGAGACTTAAGAGTTTAGCAAGTAAAATCTCCAAAGTTTATCCTCACTGAGCATTCTCCATCCCCTCACAGCTCCTCTGTGTGATTGGGCACGGGGAAGGAGTAGATTCACCCAGCTCCATGTCCACAGCTGAGACAGCAGTGAGAGATTGAGAGGGAAACTGTGACTGGGGGTGGGGTGGGAGAGGGAAGGCTGGGAATGGTTAGGTAAAGAGGCAGGAGGGAAGACTGGGACTGTTTGGGCAAGGAAGCCAGAGGATCTGAGGGAGAGGGGAGGCTGTAACTCACTGGGCAAGGAGACTTGGAGCTGATGAGGGAAATGGGAGCAGAGGATGATACTTGGAGCCAGTTGGGAGGGAAGACTGAAATCAGAGGCAAAACTAGAGGAAGATTGGGACTAGTTGAACAAGGAGACTGTAGCTGGGACTGAGTGTGGGAGGAATGGGACCGGGAAGAACTGAGACTGGCTAGGCAAATACACTGGGACTAGGAGCCAGGGAGGAGTGTGTGTATGCTTAGTGGGGTGAACAAAATTGGATGAGGAGACTGGGGAGGGAGAGAAATGGGCAGCATATGGGAGAACAACTAGCAAGCCAGCATGGAAGGGAGAGACAACTGATGAGGAGCTGGGAGGGAAGAATAAGGACTGGCTGGGCAAAGAAGACTCATATGGGGAGCCTAGAGTGGACAACTAGGTCTGCCTTGGCTAGGTGACAGACTGAGGAGTGGAGAGTTGGTTTGAGAAGAATGGAACTTGGAACAAGGTGCTAGGGATGGAGAATAGACATCACTAGGACAGGGGAATTGTTGCAGGAGACAGGAAATGAAAGACTATCACAAGGGGGCTGGATTAAGACTTAATTAATTCTGGCATTTCCAAACTTTTGCGTGCTTGACTTCGTAATGTTACTGTTCTTTTAATGTGTGGTGTATGGGTATTGTTGTGCATAATATGTGTATATAACATGCTCAAGAAAATGACTGCTGGTTGTGGTGGTGACAGTAAAGATAACGGTAACAAAGATGGAAACAAGGATCTGCCTGTGTACATTACATAATCTCTGTTAGGTGCTTAGGTACCATGGTGATGAACATGGTGTAAATAATGAAGAGAGAGAGAGAAATATAGTGGATGTTATAACAGCAAAAATAGCAACCCTGCTTCCAACAAAAAGCTCATTGTCTCAGTGGGCAATCAAAATATAAAATCCAACGCTATTTTCTCAACAAAGAAAATCAGCAAGTAATATATTGGTTAGGAAGCATTGGGTGACCAGCTGACAATACCTGTCATTTGACAAAAGAGATGATACTCATTTTCTACTAAGAAAAGAAAAGCATATATAAGGAAGAGGGTTGCACTGGTTGCCAGTATGGCAATAGATAGAACAAATGAAAGAAGGTACTGCTGTTGTAAATAATTTCTCTAGTTCAACATCCAATCTATCTTTGGTCTAGGACTGCTAAAATCAGTGTCATAGTGATCGGCCATTAAACTGGAAAAAAAAGATGCCAAGAGTTACCACAGTTATACAAAGAATAGAAAATAACAGTGGTATTTCACATTCTGCTGTGTGATAACTGTTGGTAAATTTTGACTTTTTAATGACAAGCACCACACTTGTGATAGGGCCCTAACAGTGGCAGAGTGGTCCACCATTGGCTCAGCGGGCAATCTGGCCACAACACACTGGCCAACTGTCAGTCAGCAACACTATATTTGGCTGTGGGGGGGTCCCTCACTTGCTCTGGCCCAGGGCCCCACAAATCCCTATTCCATCTCTGATTATAGAGACCATTAGTGAGCACTTAACCTTATGCTGGTATTTGTATAATCTAAGTTATCCATAATGATTCTTTTTCCCTTTGGGGGAGGGGAAAAGAAAATCAACTGTGATGGGATCCCTGGGGTACTGTTGTGCCCTCTTAACTCTCTAGCCTGGACTGTCTCTCACAATGCTTTGCTAGTGACAAGCAACAAGCACCTCCAGGCACTGCTATCACACAGCATAACAGCATATGGAGACCCGTACCCAGCTAGATTGCGTGAATGCTCCCTGAGCCACTCACGAATCACAAAGAGAAAGGCAGCACCCATTTCCCCCCAGCTCCCCAGCCTTGCACCCCAGAATTGTACAGTCTTGGCCTGGTCAGAAACCTGACCAGTGTGTGTTTATTACCCAGTCTGCCCCTCCCTCAATGTGGAGAGGACATATGCAAGCCTTTGTAAACTAAACTGAGATTTCCCAAACACTTCAACCAAAACACATTGTTTTAGGTAAAACATAAAACAGATTTATTAACTACAGAAAGATAGATTTTAGATAATTATAAGTGGTAGGCACAAAAGATCAGAGTTAGTTACAAAAGACAATAAAAGATAAGCACAGGGTCTAAATCTTGAACCTTATTACACTGGCCAGTATTTAGATCAAGCAGTTTTCTCACCCCACTGAATGTTATAGTTCTTAATACACAGGTTTCCACTTTTAAACCTGGGACCAGTCTACTCAGTTGAAGTCTTTGTCTTCCCAGCATTCTTATTATTTCCAGCGTAGGTGGGGGAGGAGAAAGGCCAAGACATGGTGCCACTGTACCTTGTTTTATACCTTCAGTCCTTGTGCCTGGAAAATATCAGCACAGACATGTCCTAGTGGGCTTTGCTGAATCACAGAGTTGGGGCAGTCCCCCATTGTGTGATGCTTGTGCAGCCCTCTTATGGCATTGTTAATCCCTTGATTTACAACTCTCCTGCTGATTAATGGTCACTTAACATCGTCCTGGGAGTGGTTCACCTACTTTGTTGTCACTGCAAACCCTTACAACGTATTTCAATAACAAAATCTCATCACTTCACACACACTAACAATATAAATATTTGGACAGGACAATGGGTTTCAGCAGATCATGACCTTTCATATGATATCTTGCATGGCATGCTTCATATGAAATATGTCATGATTCTATGACAGAGGTGAATATGGGGGTTCCAGTATGCTGCTTTGAGGTACAGAGTGCCACATCAACCTCATTTCCACCACTATGACTTCACCTTTTAAAACACGGAATTCCAAATCACTTATGTTTTTCTTTCCAAGTGTTTCATATTGGTACCATATATAGACGCTTCTTCTTTATTTGCAATGTTATGGACATTTATGAGCGTGGTCAAGTCTTTGTTCAGCTCTGGTTTTTTCCCATTCCAACTATAATTGCTGTCTATATTGTCACTTTTTATACCTATTTATTCTAGAAAATTTCATTTGTTAATATGAGACGTCCTTAACATCCACTGACTTTTCCTACAATCTTCCAAAAAGGCTTCATTTTAATTGCCAGTTGTCTCATTCCCTTTTTCTTAAGATGGATACTATGCTCACATCTCGTAAGAGTTAAATAAAGTTGGAAGTATCTTCTCAACACCACATTTAATCTACAAACTCTATTTGTCCATTCCTATGTACTGAATCAGGAGTATTTCACAGAAGGTTATTGTGGAGATTTAGAATCCTAGAATCATAGAATATCAGGGTTGCAAGGGACCTCAGGAGGTCATCTAGTCCAACCCCCTGCTCAAAGCAGGACCAATCCCCAACTAAATCATCCCAGCCAGGGCTTTGTCAAGCCTGACCTTAAAAACCTCTAAGGAAGGAGATTCCACCACCTCCCTAGGCAACACATTCCAGTGTTTCACCATCCTCCTAGTGAAAAAGTTTTTCCTAATATCCAAACCTAAACCTCCCCCACTGCAACTTGAGACCATTACTTCTTGTTCTGTCATCAGCTACCACTGAGAACAGTCTAGATCCATCCTCTTTGGAACCCCCTTTCAGGTAGTTGAAAGCAGCTATCAAATCCCCCCTCATTCTTCTCTTCCGCAGACTAAACAATCCCAGTTCCCTCAGCCTCTCCTCGTAAGTCATGTGTTCCAGTCCCCTAATCATTTTTGTTGCCCTCCGCTGGACTCTTTCCAATTTTTCCACATCCTTCTTGTAGTGTGGGGCCCAAAACTGGACACAGTACTCCAGATGAGGCCTCATCAATGTCGAATAGAGGGGAACGATCACTACATATACAATGCCCCTACATATACATCCCAAAATGCCATTGGCCTTCTTGGCAACAAGGGCACACTGTTGACTCATATCCAGCTTCTCATCCACTGTAACCCCGAGGTCCTTTTCTGCAGAACTGCTGCCGAGCCATTCGGTCCCTAGTCTGTAGCGGTGCATGGGATTCTTCCATCCTAAGTGCAGGACTCTGCACTTAGAATCATAGAATCATAGAATATCAGGATTGGAAGGGACCTCAGGAGGTCATCTAGTCCAACCCCCTGCTCAAAAGCAGGACCCATACCCAAGTAAATCATCCCAGCCAGGGCTTTGTCAAGCCTGACCTTAAAAACCACCACCCTCCCAGTGAAAAAGTTTTTCCTAATATCCAACCTGAACCTCCCCCACTGCAACTTGAGACCATTACTCCTTGTCCTGTCCTCTTCCACCACTGAGAATAGTCTAGAACCATCCTCTCTGGAACTACCTCTCAGGTAGTTGAAAGCAGCTATCAAATGCCCCCTCATTCTTCTTTTCTGCAGACTAAACAATCCCAGTTCCCTCAGCCTCTCCTCATAACTCATGTGTTCCAGACCCCTAATCATTTTTGTTGCCCTTCGCTGGACTCTCTCCAATTTATCCACATCCTTCTTGTAGTGTGGGGCCCAAAACTGGACACAGTACTCCAGATGAGGCCTCACCAATGTCGAATAGAGGGGGACGATCACATCCCTCGATCTGCTCGCTATGCCCCTACTTATACATCCCAAAATGCCATTGGCCTTCTTGGCAAGAAGGGCACACTGCTGGCTCATATCCAGCTTCTCGTCCACTGTCACCCCCAGGTCCTTTTCCGCAGAACTGCTGCCTAGCCATTCGGTCCCCAGTCTGCAGCTGTGCATTGGGTTCTTCCGTCCTAAGTGCAGGACCCTGCACCTATCCTTATTGAACCTCATCAGATTTCTTTTGGCCCAATCCTCCAATTTGTCTAGGTCCCTCTGTATCCCTGCCCTCCAGCGAATCTACCACTCCTCCTAGTTTAGTATCATCCACAAATTTGCTGAGAGTGCAATCCACACCATCCTCCAGATCATTTATGAAGACACTGAACAAAACCGGCCCCAGGACCGACCCCCGGGGCACTCCACTCGGCACCGGCTGCCAACTAGACATGGGGCCATTGATCACTACCCGTTGAGCCCGACAATCTAGCCAACTTTCTACCCACCTTATGGTGCATTCATCCAGCCCATACTTCCTTAACTTGCTGACAAGAATACTGTGGGAGACCGTGTCAAAAGCTTTGTTAAAGTCAAGATACAATACATCCACTGCTTTCCCTTCATCCACAGAACCAGTAATCTCATCATAGAAGGCGATTAGATTAGTCAGGCATGACCTTCCCTTGGTGAATCCATGCTGATTGTTCCTGATCACTTTCCTCTCATGTAAGTGCTTCAGGACTGATTCTTTGAGGACCTGCTCCATGATTTTTCCGGGGACTGAAGTGAGGCTGACTGGCCTGTAGTTCCCAGGATCCTCCTTCTTCCCTTTTTTAAAGATTGGCACTACATTAGCCTTTTTCCAGTCATCCGGGACTTCCCCCGTTCTCCACGAGTTTTCAAAGATAATGGCCAATGGCTCTGCAATCACAGCCGCCAGTTCCTTTAGCACTCTCGGATGCAACTCATCTGGCCCCATGGATTTGTGCACGTCCAGTTTTTCTAAATAGTCCCTAACCACCTCTTTCTCCACAGAGGGCTGGCCATCTATTCCCCATGTTGTGATGCCCAGCACAGCAGTCTGGGAGCTGACCTTGTTCGTGAAGACAGAGGCAAAAAAATCATTGAGTACATTAGCTTTTTCCACATCCTCCGTCACTAGGTTGCCTCCCTCATTCATTAAGGGGCCCACACTTTCCTTGGCTTTCTTCTTGTTGCCAACATACCTGAAGAAACCCTTCTTGTTACTCTTAACATCTCTCGCTAGCTGCAGCTCCAGGTGCGATTGGCCCTCCTAATTTCATTCCTACATGCCCGAGCAATATTTTTATACTGTTCCCTGGTCATATGTCCAACCTTCCACTTCTTGTAAGCTTCTTTTTTATTCTTAAGATCCGCTAGGATTACACCGTTAAGCCAAGCTGGTCGCCTGCCATATTTACTATTCTTTCGACACATCGGGATGGTTTATCCCTGTAACCTCAACAAGGATTCCTTGAAATACAGCCAGCTCTCCTGGACTCCTTTCCCCTTCACGTTAGTCCCCCAGGGGATCCTACCCATCCGTTCCCTGAGGGAGTCGAAGTCTGCTTTCCTGAAGTCCAGGAAACTTGTCCTTGTTGAACCTCATCAGATTTCTTTTGGCCCAATCCTCTAATTTATCTAGGGCCCTCTGTATCCTATCCCTACCCTGCAGCGTATCTACCTCTCCTCCCAGTTTAGTGTCATCTGCAAACTTGCTGAGGGTGCAATCACACCATCCTCCAGATCATTTATGAAGATACTGAACAAAACCGGCCCGAGGACTGACTCTTGGGGCACTCCACTTGATACCAGCTGCCAACTAGACATGGAGCCATTGATCACTACCCGTTGAGCCCGACAATCTAGCCAACTTTCTATCCACCTTATAGTCCATTCATCCAGCCCATACTTCTTTAACTTGCTGGCAAGAATACTGTGGGAGACCGTGTCAAAAACTTTGCTAAAGTCAAGGAACAATGCGTCCACCGCTTTCCCCTCATCCACAGAGCCAGTTATCTCGTCATATGATTTAAGACTCTTCCCTAATAATATAATTTTGTCTTCCAGGACATCTCCCTTTGCATTTTGTAAGTCCTTCCTACCGATATATATCATCTATGTTTTGCCTCCTTGTTGTAACTCCTCTGCCATATTGTGCCATTTCACATTGGTTTTATTTTCTCCTTTGTCTAAGATAAAAATAAATGCATTAAGAACACTTTTGTGTGAATATATTGCATTTATATTTGTGTTACCGAGCCAGCACCAGTATAATAAACAATATTTTATTTATCTATTTGATTTAAATAAAAAGATGATGTCAAGGTTCCTCCCCCGCTCTGAACTCTAGGGTACAGATGTGGGGACCTGCATGAAAAACCTCCTAAGCTTATCTTTACCAGCTTAGGTCAAAACTTCCCCAAGGTACAAAATATTACACCTTGGACAGGCCGCTACCACCACCAAACTAATACTGGTTACTGGGGAAGAGCTGTTTGGACACGTCCTTCCCCCCAAAATACTTCCCAAAACCTTACACCCCACTTCCTGGACAAGGTTTGGTAAAAAGCCTCACCAATTTGCATAGGTGACCACAAACCCAAACCCTTGGATCTGAGAACAATGAAAAAGCATTCAGTGTTTTACAAGAAGACTTTTAATAAAAAATAGAAGTAAATAGAAATAAAGAAATCCCCCCTGTAAAATCAGGATGGTATATATCTTACAGGGTAATTAGATTCAAAAACATAGAGAACCCCTCTAGGCAAAACCTTAAGTTACAAAAAAGATACACAGACAGAAATAGTTATTCTATTCAGCACAATTCTTTTCTCAGCCATTTAAAGAAATCATAATCTAACACATACCTAGCTAGATTACTTACTAAAAGTTCTAAGACTCCATTCCTGTTCTGTCCCCGGCCAAGACGACTACAGACAGACACAGACCCTTTGTTTCTCTCCCTCCTCCCAGCTTTTGAAAGTATCTTGTCTCCTCATTGGTCATTTTGGTCAGGTGCCAGCGAGGTTACCTTTAGCTTCTTAACCCTTTACAGGTGAGAGGAGCTTTCCCCTGGCCAGGAGGGATTTCAAAGGGGTTTACCCTTCCCTTTATATTTATGACAGATGACTAAACAAAACTCTAGCCACCTTATCAGACAACTAAGTTTACTCCAGAACCAAAGCAGCAGTAAAATAACTGTTCAAAAGAAATCTGCTAGCCTGCCACCTGCAAAAAAGGGTTCTTTCCACCCTTCATCATTCTGGAGCCCCCTCCAAAAACCATATCAAACAAAGATCTTTTGCAGTCTGCTCAGTCCCAAATGTTTGATCAAACATTATATACTATTGCAGAAGTACAATATTTGTTGTTTTTGTGATAGTAATTTTATACTGAGTATTATTGCAGGAGTCTTTTGCCTTGAGTTGTCAGAGATAAATGTTTGCAGATATCAAGTAACATCTTTAATGATAAGCAGCACATTTGCTGACATCGCCTTTTGCAGCTTTCCTGACAAAATAGTGACGTATCTTCAAATATGTAATTACTATAGTAAAAATGGGTCACCAGGATGCTGACTGGCATACCTTTGCATTCTGTATTCTGCTTTGTGACATCTTTTCCACATTTTCTACTGGACTGCCAAAAAGCTAACAGAGCATTAAAAAAAGTGAGCATTAAAAAGAAAACTGTTCTGTGCTAGGCCGCAGGCCTATCAGGAGTGCTCCGAAAGAACGAGAACTCACACGCAGCAAAGCAGCGAGTTATTGGCTTTAATGAAGGTAAGTGACACACCCGCAATGGGGACTCCAAGCGTTGCTGTCACGGAGGCGGGGAATCCAGCACACCGGAGCTCTGCCTGGGACGGAGTCCGACGAAGGGGCAAACAGCGAGCCATAATAAGCAGTACACAGAAACAGCTCATGCATATATAATTAGGTACTTCCCAAAAGGGGTTTTCTGCTACCTGGGAAAAGGTCATGCAGGGCAGACAAAACCGGCCTAAAGCTGGTCATAGCTGGTTTTCCATGTCCTACAGTGACCCGTTGGCTCTGAGAAAGCGGAAGTTCCCTAGCTAGGCCGTAACAAAGTCTTCCGCAGTCCCTTACAAAAACAAAAAACCATACACACATGCACTGTACCATCAGCTAGTAAGAAGAAAGAAAATATACTTTGTACAGTGCTTGATTTAAGCAGGATTTAATATTTAATAACTAAGGCTCTCAACTTGAAACCATCCCTATTTCTTAGGTTGTAGAAACAGAAAAGTTCCCACTAGCCACATTTTGTCTCAGAGGGCTGTACACACCCTCTGGAAGCTCCTTCTCTCATCCTCCATACACTCAACTCTGCATTGAGTCAGTATTCCTTCTGGTTGAAGAGAAACAGACACAACTCCCTAGAAACTTCATAAAGTTGCTTCTCAGTTAGCTGGCATTGTAGCTTCTGAGAGAGACAATGTGATCCCCTCCCCTCCAAAGGCTGAATAATATTGTCTTTCTAACATATACAGTCCCTACATTAATACTGTATGGCAGTGGTTCTCAAACTTGTTCCGCCGCTTGTGCAGGGAAAGCCCCTGGAGGGCCGGGACGGTTTCTTTACCTGCCGCATCCCTAGATTCGGCTGATTGCGGCTCCCAGTGGCTGCAGTTCGCTGCTCCTGGCCAATGGGAGCTGCTGAAAGCAGCAGCCAGTACGTTCCTCGGCCCGCGCCAGTTCCAGCAGCTCCCATTGGCCCGGAGCAGCGAACTGCAGCCACTGGGAGCCGCGATCGGCTGAACCTGTGGATGCAGCAGGTAAACAAACCGGCCCAGCCCACCAGGTGCTTTCCCTGCACAAGTGGCGGAACAAGTTTGGGAACCACTGCTATATAGGGTTCTATGCCAAGCTTATCACTGTGGTACCTTAATGCCTTCCTATAGTAACTAATGTCTTTCATATATTGTTTCACTCATACTCTCCCCAGAGGGAGAAGCATGTGCAATGGAGTGTCTTGTTATAATAGCATTTTAAGGGGAAGTTATTTCATTTTTATTTACATATTCTTGTCTTGGTCCTACAGTATTTTGGTTTGGCAGCTTGCAATCTTAGAGCAGCTGCAATCTTTCCACAAGTCGTATGCAAGTTTCTGTAATCTGTTAGGAGTCACACCTATAAATTATCGTTTGAGGAAGTCAAGTGCTGATCATGTGCACCATCTAAAGTCAGTTTTTGGTGCCTTAAAAACAAAGGTCTTGTGCCCATCAGATAATGTTAATGGTGACATGACATAAGAAGTATTCTTCATTAGGCATCTCTATCCTTGTATTTGTATATTATAGTGGGGCAGTGGCACTAGAGTTAAGATTGGGACTAGCTTACTGTTTAACAGCAATTTTCCCAAGTGCTCTAAAATCCACATGCTTACTCTCATTATTTTGAAAATTGCTGTTCCTCATGGGGGTCTGAGGTAAGATTTGTGGTCCAAGTTTGAGGTTATTTGAGGAAGGGATTCCTGAGACAAGCCCCTTAAAATTATGTGATATCAACATTTTATTGTCAAGGGAAATAGTATTCATTAAATAGAGGGAAGATGAAAGACTCTCATAAACAGCAGCATTAGGTAATGAAATCATTCTTTTCCTGAGCAGTGGGACTCAATGTGATCAAAGAAAAGCAAATAGTTAAGACTTATCATGATCAAAGGGATTGCTGAGCATCAGAAAACATCAGTATAGACAGCCCTGTTCTGAGGACTGGTGTCAGGTCAACATGGACTAAGAGAGTGGCCAGAGACAATGAGAAGTCAAAATAACTTGTTTATTATGAAAAATAAGCACAAATAAGCTCACATTATGAGCTTCTTTTAATTTTTGAAATAGAGTGAGATTATCTTGAATACTGGTATGCCATCATAGGGGCAGCATCATATATTTTGGTGTTAAGTTGGAGCAATTTGGATAGCTGGTTCCTCAGACACAACTCAAGTCAATAAGTTGTGAATTTTAATATTCCAATTACTATGAAACCCATGAGTAAAACAAAATTGTTGTAGAATACTGGTTTGAAGACAGAGGCTGGAGTAGACTGTGGGAGCGTGGAGAGAAGACCATCCATTGAGACTGAGTCAATTGACACATCACAGGACTAGTGTCAGTCTGGACTCCTCTCCAGCTGGTGATCTGTTTCATCTGAGAATATCCCATTAAGATTAAAGGGCCACTTCACGATCCTCCGATGTTGCATATGGTTGTTCAGAGTCATCTTCCCGCTCCACTGTCCCCCAAAGTGGAGTATGGAGTCTAGGGTTCCAATCATGTCTCAGTTCCGGTAGATGTACTCTTCAGAGCCCATCAGTTACCATCTTCCTTCCTCCGTATGACTCCTCCATATTCCCACTAGGGCTGAGGGGACTAAGAGAGGGGAAGAGCTGGTGGGTGAGGTGTTCCAAGGGAGCCTCCTAGTGCCCCTCCACAGATGGCTCCCAATCATGCTCCCTTCTTACCACTATGTCTAGCAAAACAAGGGAAATTCACCACCCCAACTTGTCATTAATGCAGAGTTATGGCTGACAAGCAGTACCTCGTACCCTTCCAGAACATTGAGTCCACCTATACTTAAACCTCTGAAAACCAGGAAATGCAGAGTTAAGGCACAGTCCAATTATGCCCCACTACCTTAACTCTGCCCTCTTTGAGTGATATTCCAACTGACAAATATCATAGCCCTGTGTCCTTCCAGGTGATATGAGGTGCTAGTTTTATTAATTTTCTCTTTTGTTGTTGGTGGATAGGAGTTATTGGGTAAAAGAGTGTTGATCTTATCACAGAAAGGCTTTTTACAAAGAGGGAGGTATTATAGCATTTCTTGAAGCTGGTCAGATTCTGGCTTTGCCTGATCTAAGTTCGTTCCATAGCTGGATCTCTTCAACTTGAGAATGCTTTGTCCCCAGCTTCTCATGTGCTTCATCCTGGGCCTTGTGATCTGCATTGTCCGAGTGGAGGACAGATACCCAGAGGTTCATAGATCAAAATTTGGTCTTTAATATATCTGGGATTTGATCCATTGATTGTGTTGAAAATTAGAATCAAAATCTTCAGCTGTCCTTGGGAGCAGACTGGGGGCTTGTGGGGTGGGATTTCCATATGGACCTGATGTGCTTATGGCAGGCTAATCCACATAGTAGGTGGGCAGCCACATTCTGTCCCAACTGAACCCTGCACACTTGCCTTCACATTCAGCTTCAGGTACAGTGAATTACATTAATCCAGCCTGGACATGACGAATGAATGAGTCACTGTGGCCATGTCTTTGACTGCGACTATGTCTACGCTACATACTGTGACGGGTTGGATCATTGAAAACCCCTTGGGAACTGCCAACTGATGTACTGAGACTACTTCTAACCCACTTTCCCTGCCAGCTTGGGACTCCAGAACCTTGCCAGTTTGAGCCAGACACCGCTAGCCTGTTACAAAACCAGACCCAGGTCTGAACCACGTCCCCCAACAGCTGCAGGCTTAACTGAAAACAGCTTAAGAAGTGTTCCTGTCTCTTACACTCAGATGCCCAGCTCCCAATGGGGTCCAGACCTCAAATAAATCCATTTTACCCTGTATAAAGCTTATACAGGGTAAACTCATAAATTGTTCACCCTCTATAATACTGATAGAGAGATATGCACAGCTGTGTGTCGTCGTCCCCCCTGCCCCAGGTATTAATACATACTCTGGGTTAATTAATAAGTAAAAAGTGATTTTATTAACTACAAAAAGTAGGATTTAAGTGGTTCCAAGTAATAACAGACAGAACAAAGTGAATTACCAAGCAAAATAAAATAAAACATGCAAGTCTATGCCTAATACAGTAAGAAAGTGATTACAGATGAAATCTCACCCTCAGAGATGTTCCAGTAAGCTTCTTTTACAGACTAGCTTCCTTCCAGCAATCACTCACACCCCCTGTGGTTACTGTCCTTTGTTACAGTTTCTTTCAGGTATCCTTTAGGGGTGGATAGGCTATCTTGTAAGCCAGCTGAAGACAAAATGGAGGGGTCTCCCAGGGGCTTAAATAGACTTTCTCTTCTGGGTGGAGACCCCCTCCTCTCTCCTATGCAAAATCCAGCTCCAAGATGGAGTTTTGGAGTCACACGGGCAAGTCACATGTTCATGTATGACTCAGTTTTTACAGGCAGCAGCCATTACCCACATGCTATCTTGAATGTCTCCAGGAAGATTTCTTCGATTGGACTGGAGTCTTCCAAGATCCATTGTCAGTTAAGTGTTTCTTGATCGGGCACTTAATTTGCACATTCCTTTCTCAAGAAGCTGACCAAATGCTTTATTAAGGCTACTTAAACTCAAACAAGTACACAGCCAATATTCATAACTTTGAATACAAAAATGACACATGCATACAAATAGGATGAATATATTCAGTAGATCATAACCTTTACAGAGCTATGCTACATGGCATATGTAGCATAAAACATATCTCAGTTATGTCATATATACATTCATAAGCATATTTCCATAAAGAATTATGGGGTGCAATGTCACACATACTACTAACAGCGGTGTGTGGTGTATGAGGTAACTACACACTGCAGTGAAAAGCAGCCTGTGTCCATACTGCAGTGTGTGGCTACACAAGAATGAAAGGCTCTGGCAGAAGGTAGACAGCAGGGAAGGGCTTCAGCAATGACCTGCTGCCAGAGTCTTTCCCTGTGGCAGGGGAGGGCTCCAACAGCAGAGAGCTGGCAGAACCTTTCTCTGAACCTCCCCCCTTGCCAGAGCCTTTCCCACTCCAGCACTAGGGTAGGCAGCGGGACGCTACACTGCTACAAACTGCAGTGCTGATGGGGAGGCATGGGCTTGAGCAAGAAGAGAAAGTACTCATATACATATCTGCACCTCTCACTTACTTAACCTGTGCCTCACTGGCTACACGGCTGTTTATACCCATGCTAGAGGGGCTATGTGTGTATTTACTCTATGCACCACCAAAAAAAGCGTGCAGTGTCATGGTAGCCTGGGTTGAAGAGACAGTTTCCTAGCAAACTTGAGATGAAAGAAAACATTTTCAGACACTGTTCCTATCTGGTTGTCCAAGGATTAGTACGAGTAATATGCAGAAAACATCTCTCCTTACAACTTTATGCTGTTGTTGCTGGATTTTGAAAGGTTTTACTTTTGCTTTTGACACCATGTCATGATGTAAGCTATCACAGTGCTAGAAAGACAAACCATCCCTTGAAGTGATGCCTTCTGAAGGTCAACAATATGTAGCTGCCAGCCAGTTTATTTGTAACCAGTGATTGCATGGCTACCAAAAACGAAGGCAGTTGTGATAAATGAAGGGAGGAGGTAGCTCCCTTTTATGGACACCCAGCCATCCAGTAGGTATAAAATCCCTCTTAGTAGCTGTTCTCTAATTGCTCTGCCTGTAAAGGGATAAAAAGTCTCACTGCTTTGCATAGGTAAAAGGAAGTGAGTGGGCACCTGTACAAAAGAGCCAATGGGAAGGCTAGAACTTTTTAAAATTGAAAAAAGACTCCCCTTTTGTCTGTCTGTTGTTCTCCTGGGAAGAGGCGGACAGGGCAGCAGCTATGCTGTAAAAAGCTTGGGGCCAGGTATGAAAAATCCTCGGTATCATACCTAGAAACTACTAATTTAAAACCCCAGGTAAGTAAGTAGATCAGGAAATGTCTAAGAAGACGTGATTAGGTTTATTACTTTTTATTTCTTTATGGCGTGTGGACCCGAGTTGCTTTTGTTTTGCTTGTAACCTTTAAGCAGGATCTCATTAAAGCTATTCTTGGTGATTAATCCTTGTAGTTGCTCTTTTAAAATCTAGCTATAGCCTGAGTTCCTTAGATGTATTTTCTTTTTTTTTCTTTATTAATCAAATTTACCTTTTTAAAGAACAGGATTGGATTTTTGTGTCTTAAGAGGTTTGTGCACATGTTGTTTAATTAGCTGGTGGAAACAGCTGATTTTTTTTCTTGCTTTCTCCGCTTTTCCCTGGAGGGGTGGGGTGAAAGGGCTTGAGAAAAGGAAGGAATTCCCAAGTGCGCCTTCCTGGGCTCTCAAAGAGATACTGCATTTGGGTGGTGGCAGGATCTCTGGGTCAGAGAAAAGCTGTAACTTGGGAGTTTAATACAAGCCTGGAGTGGCCATATTAATTTTTAGAATCCTTGCAGGCCCCCACCTTCTGCACTCGAAGTGCCAGAGTGGGGAATTAGCCTTGGCAGCAGTTGTCTGAAATGAGCCATATCTTCCATTTTATTTGTCCAATAAAAGATATTGCCACACCCACTTTGACTCTAATGTCCTGGGATCGGCATGGCTACAGCAACATTGTGATACCATATATTCCATGTTCTTCACAAACATTATTGTCTTGATCAGATAAATGTCAAATGGGGAACTACAGAATTTAACCTGCAGTCTGAGTCTGAAAAGTTAAAAGGGCTTATGAGGCATTTGAGAAGGGCTTGTTTTGCTAGTAGCAAGGGAGGTGAAGGGTAACAAGAAGGGTTTCTACAGGTATATTAGCAACAAGAAGAAGTCAGGGAAAATGTGGGATCCTTACTGAATGGGGGAGGCAACATATCGACAGATGATGTGGAAAAAGCTGAAGTACTCAATGCTTTTTTTGCCTCAGTCTTCACAGACAAAGTCAGCCCCCAGACTGCTGCACTGGGCAACACAGTATTGGGAGGAGGAGAGCAGCCCTTAGTGATGAAAGAACAGGTTAAGGACTGTTTAAAAAAGCTGGACATGCACAAGTCCATGTGTCCAGATCTATTGCATCCCAGGGTGCTGAGGGAGTTGGCTGCTGTGATTGCAGAGCCATTGGCCATAATCTCTGAAAATTTGTGGTGATTGGGGGAGGTACCGGACAATTGGAAAAAGGCAAATAGCCATATTTTAAAAAGGGAAGAAAGAGAACCCGGGGAACCACAGACCGGTCAGTCTCACTTCAGTCCACAGCAAAATCATGGAGCAGGTCCTCAAGGAATCCATTTTGTAGCACTTGGAGGAGAGGAAGGTGATCAGGAACTGTCAATATGGATTCACCAAGGCCAAGTTATGCCTGACCAACCTGATTGCCTTGTATGATAAGATAACTGGCTCTGTGGATATGCGGAAACTGGTGGATGTGATATTTCTTGACTTTAGCAAAGCTTTTGCTACGGTCTCACACAGTATCTTGCCAGCAAGTTAAAGAAGTGTGAATTGAATGAATGGACTATAAGGTGGATAGATTGTTGGACTCAATGGGTAGTGATCAACAGCTTGATCTCTATTTGGCAGCTGGTATCAAGCAGAGTGCCCCAAGGTCAGTCCTGAGGCCGGTTTTGTTCAACATCTTTATTAATGATCCGGATGATGGGATGAACTGCACCCTCAGCAAGTTCACAGATGACACTAAGCTGTGGGAAGAGGTAGATACGCTGGAGGGTAGGGATAGGTTCACAGTAACCTAGACAAATTGGAGGATTGAGCCAAAAGAAATCTGATGAGGTTCAACAAGGACAAGTGCAGAGTCCTGTGCTTAGGAAGGAAGAATCCCATGCACCGCTACAGGCTGGGGACCAACTGGCTAAGCAGCAGTTCTGCGGAAAAGGACCTGGGGATTACAGTGGATGAGAAGCTGGATATGAGTCAGCAGTGTGCCCTTGTTGCCAAGAAGGCCAACGGCATATTGGGCTATATTAGTAGGAGCATTGCCAGCAGATCGAGGGAAGTGATTATTCCCCTCTATTCGGCACTGGTGAGGCTACACCTGGAGTATTGTGTCCAGTTTTGATCCCCCCCCACTACAGAATGGATGTAGACAAATTGTAGAGAGTCCAGCGGATGGTAACAAAAATGATTAGGGGGCTGGGGTGCATGACTTATGAGGAGAGCTGATTAGGGGGCTGGGGGAACTGGGGTTATTTAGTCTGCTGAAGAGAAGAGCGAAGGGGGAATTGATAGCAGCCTTCAACTACCTGAAGGTGGGTTCCATAGAGGATGGAGCTTGGCTGTTCTCAGTGGTGGCAGATGACAGAACAAGAAGCAATGGTCTCAAGTCGCAGTGCGGGAGTTCTAGGTTGGATATTAGGAAACACTATTTCACTAGGAGGGTGGTGTAGCACTGGAATGGGTTACCTAGGGAGGTGGTGGAATCTCCATACTTAAAGGTTTCCAAGGGCTGGCTTGACGAAGCCCTGGCTGTTGATCCTGCTTTAAGCACGGGATTGGACTAGATGACCTCCTGAGGTCTTGTCCAACCCTAATATTCTCTGATTCTCTGATAGTATTTCTGATTGTAGTGAGTCAGCAATTGATCAGCAAGAATGCCATAGCTACTGCAGTTTGTATTGCAGCACTTCCCTAATCTCTGTATGTGCCCTAATCTCTGCCTGTGCCATCTTTGGATGTTTTCCTGTTCTTTAAAATCTCTCCTGTGCCATGCCATTTGCTAACATTCAGGGACTGCAGAAATTCTGGTCCTTGTAACTAGCCTCCCCACCCCCATCTCTGACAGGGCGGCTGTTGTAATGGGGGAGGAGTTTGGCTGGGAGTCACATTATTCAGGTTTGCAAGCAGCTCTGGCACAGAATGAATAGATGGGCTATATATGTGATAGTGACATCTGAAAATGCACAAGACAGTTTATATAATTGTCCAAAATGTATACGGTGTTTCATTTATAATTACACACACAAAACTATGTTGAAAAACATTGTTAAGATTGCATAATAAGGCACTCAAAAGTTAGGATTGCTGAATCTAAGGTTATCCATGCAACCTTAATTCACTCCCCTTATGCATCATGATGCAGTTTTTAAATACATGACAACATGCCGTTTTTTCTACAGGACCTTATATCATTCTGTGCAGAAGATGCACACTGCTCACTTCAGAATTTTGTGTTCTCGTCATTCAGTATGTGATCCTAGCCCTTATTTACTGCATACTACTCAAACCCTGATCTGAAGACAAAATTATTCCATTTACATACATTTTTTTCTATGATGCTCATCACTACAGTATCTGAATACTTCACAGACATTGAATTATTCTCACAACACTCTGATATGAGTGGATGTTATCATACCAATTTTACAAATGGAAAACTGAGCCCAGAAAATTAAGGTAAAAAGTATCCACAAGTTTTGAATGCCTAATTTGAGACACCTAAAACCTGATTTTTCAGAGTAGTTCATTTTATATAGCAATTTGTATGTTCAAAGCACAGCTGCCACTGACGTCAGTTACAAGTGCTCAGCAGTTTTGCAAATCAGACCCCAGGGTGTCAAGCTGGCCCACAGCAAATGCGGAACACACAATTAGTGACTAGCTGTGAATGCTTGGTTTAACATCATATTCTGCTCACTGAATTGAGTCTCAGTTCTGGTCACCTCCAGCACAGAATAGACAGGATTCTAGCTCTTAGCTATGGTGCCCGATCCCAGCCTTGCCTGCAGTGGCCAAGAGCTATAACTGCAGGGAATATCCTCATCAGCCCACAGCTGGAGCATGCCACATGAATATGCTGTCTTTGGGGAAGCTAGCTGTGAAGCTCTAACAATTTCTCCTAAGCATGTGCAAACTGTTATTTTTTTTCAAATACTTATAACTTAGTCAAATTTGTGCAGATTTTGACGGGGACAGGAAGAGGCACAATCCTGGCACGAAGGTCAGCCCTCTGCCAAATTTTCACGTCTCAGCTCCAAAGCATGGGGGCGTTACAGATTTTTAAAAGAAAATGTCTCCAGAACTTTTTAACATGGTCAAAACAATGTATTTCTTCCTAGCATCATTCTTGGCTGACATTTTCCACAACAATTCAGCATGAAGCCAACATCTATTATGGAAATATTTCAGCTGAAATGGTGAATGTCTGAAAAAGTCATTAACAACTCATGGAAATATTTCAGCTGAAATGGTGAATGTCTGAAAAAGTCATTAACAACTCAAAACAGGGCCTTATAATAGGAAGTGTCAGGCAACCTTAACAATAGGGTGTGGTACCAGTACACTTATAATAGCATTAGATCTGATGGCTTTTGTGAGGTATAATATACCTTAGAATTAGAAATGTGTCCTGTAAATATTAATTTTTGGTACATTTTCTGAATTTTCAAATCAAATAAATCTAATGCAAATTTATTTACAGCAAGTACTTCTAGCAACAGGCAAGTGATCATGCTCCCTAGCTGAGATTGTTTATGAGCATGATGATATTAATGAAACAGGAATAGCATCTTTTTCATTAAAATAAACAGCACTTGAGTGCAACATACAATTAGGATATAATGTATAAATAAAGTAATAGTGTTGGAATGACATTTTAAAGTTACATGTACTTATATTTTGGGGGCTTATATAGGATGACTGTCCCTTTAACCATATACAACTGCAAAAAAATGATTTCTTCAATCTTCCTCGCTTCTCATATTGGAGATTACTGAGTCCCTCTCTGATGAGTAATCCATTGTCTGATGTGTCAGATATATATAGCTTTGAGAGTAGTTGTGGTTTGTGATCTGACCTAAGGGGTTCAGAATCAAGCTGTAGACCTGGGAAAATAGTGGTGAGGTATGTTAACACTGTAGCATGCTACATCAGCACACTGTCATCATGTGTAACTTTAGATACAGTATAAGAAACATGTTATTATTGATGCTAAAGGAAGACACGGTTAACTGCAATTCTGAATTTTTATGTGAAGCTTGCAAGTACTGGAGGAGTGAGGCAACTGAGGACACTGTTGATTTAACTTAGTGTGTCATGATAAATGAAGAGGAAAGCAAAACAAGTTCTAATTTTTACAACAGTTGTTTAAGCTTTAGGAAGACCATACAAGTCCTGGCTTATGTTTTTTCCACTCTGTGGTCGGTTATAAGGCCATCTCTTTTTGAAAAGGTAGAACACACTGAAAAGGGGAATTAATAATGTCCCCTAGCTCTTCTGTGGTTGCCTGTGCTGTGAGGTCATATTTTCACTGATGTGTCCTGTATGCTTTCCAGACTGTTTATTTTTGACTGGAAATTTGTGATGTGCTTTCCCAACAGAAGTCATTACGTTCACTGTGGTTCTTATTTAATGCAAACTTTTCTATTACTTCTTTTTTGTTATTTATTATTACTTACTAATAGAAAATGGATTACAGACACTAAGACAATGGCTGTGATTGGATTTAGCAAAAAACTGATGTGCATTCCCTTTGCAGTTATTTCTATCATGTCCATTGTTTGTAATCTTGAAAATTATATATCATTAAACATTGTGATCAAGGGTTTGTTGCCATCCCCTTTCATCCTCAATTCACATATACTGCTCAGTGCAAGACATGCTTTTCTGCTTCTTTTCTGGAATATAGCAAAGCTCTGTTGATTTTACTATTTTTAGTTTTTATGAAAACCAGTTCTTAGTGTTTGCTAACCTGATACTATAGCTTTAGTACCATAGCTATATTTCTAGACATTGTTTTTATTATACAAGTAACAACTGTGTAGTAATAAAAAACTGTATCTAGCTCTTAGAGCTCTTAATCAGTAGATCTCAAAGATAGTGTAAAGCGATACCCATAGACGGTGTTAGATGTTCATAAGGAACTAAAATTCAGAGGGCTAAAGGTTTACTCCAGTTGAATATAAAAGTTAAGCAGGCAAAAGCTTCTAGAGAGGACTACAAGAACTGAAAGAAAACTGGAAAACCAAGTTGTCAAATAAATCATTTGACTAAATATGGCAGAATAAAAAAACCTGAAAATAAAAAAATTCCGTTAAATAATATATTCAATAATCAGTAGTCCACCAGCTCTAGGTAATACTATATGGCTTAATGTTATGAACTGAAGAGCTTTCATATGTCCTGCATCTACCCATTATCTTCCTATTATCAAAATTTTATAAAACTCAGTTACATAGTATTTGTGTTAGACTGTACGGAGATGGCATTTCATGAGAAGTTGTTAGTGCTCAGCACTTCTGAAATTCAGGCCACTTATTTAGATACCTAAATATGGATTTGGGAGCCTAACTTTGGTCTCCCATGTTTGAAAATGTTGGCATTAACTCTTTTTGTGTGTGTGAAATTAGGTCTATAATAGATGTTTTTTAATAAATTAAGCAGAAGCCACGTACTCTGCAGTTTCTCCTCAAACAGCAGCAAAGTCTTCCTTAGCTATGACATACTGTTCCCCTACATTATCCTTAGTTAGTTGGAAGATGGAAAAGAAAATGTGGGTTATTTTGGTCATTTTTCATCAAAATTTATGTCAACAATTTTGTTCCAACCTGATGTAGTCATTAATAATTATATGGTAGTATAAATGACCAGGAATTATTGTGAACTCTTCATGTAAATTACCTTAATGGTTTCTTTCTGGCTTACACATAATATGCAGTACCACAAGATACTGCACTTCATGTATTTAAGGTTGTAGAATATAAATTATGATATGTTGCATAGTATGAAATATAGTATCAGAATTTGGTAATATATTAATGATGCTACCGTAATGCATGAATACAAGATAAGATTATGCATCATTGTCATTTCCTATCTTTGAGTGCATCACTGTGCAAACTTGATCAATGTGATTTTTTTTAATTACATTTCCTAGGCTTTCCTTGAGTTCTCCCCCCCCACCCCCAGTAAAAGGTGGTAACATAATGTGGAGCTATGTGCCTAGATGTTACTGGCACACATTACTGCATGTGAAGGAGCACACAAGTGGAGACCCTCACTTGCCCAGTTTGGCCCTGATCCTGCTCTTATTATGGGCAATGTGAGTGTCTGTTAATTTCACTGGGAGCTGAATCATGCCCCTTAAGAACTGTGCAGTGTTACCTTCAAATATGTGGTGAATACAGCTGGGTCTCCTGTGAATCCCCACCTCTTCCACTGCAAATCATCATGATATTTTTTTCTTTTTCGAAGAAAATGCAATTTCTGCAAAATCAAAATTTTCCACAGGAGAACTTCAGTGTTGCTGAAATGTTTCAATTTTCCACCAGGAAAATCAAAGCAAAGCATTTTGCTGTGGGCCATATTATTCTGAATTAATCCTCTGCAGTTTGTCAGACACTCAAGATGTTATATTTTGGGTCAGTTCAACATTAATTTGCATCCATCTGTGAGCTGCTGCGGTGCTTTGTGGGCATTGTAGTTTGGATGCTCATGCCTTCAATATTTTGTATTAGCCAGGCTCACAGGCTGGACTACATCTCCCAGGATGCACCAATCTCTCCTCCGGTTGGAACACTGTGGGGTCCCTGGCTGGACTATTAATGGAGAATGTGAGCATAAGCGACCCAAACTACAACTCCCGTAAGGCGCCACATACACATACAGTTCAATGTGAAAGTAACATTTCTCAATCCACTTTTTTCTGTTCCATGAAAAAAATTGATACTTCAACTTATTCAGTACAAAACCAAATGTCAAAGTATTGGTATTTCCTGTGGGACAGACATTCTAATTTTTCACCAGCTCTAGTCAAATAATTATACATAAGGGAGAAACTGTGGTTCTTTTAATCTCCTGTTCCCAGAATGTCTGAACCGTCTCTTGCTTGTGTGCTCTCTCTCTCTCTCTCTCTCTCTCAACTCACACACAAAATCACCTTTGGAGAGAGGCCAAACCTAGAATAATTCTGCTGTAAAGTGAATGTTTCTGAAAGTGATGTAATTGAAAACAAAGGTTAGAATGGAAACACACAGTACAACCTGTCATAAATATAAAGGGAAGGGTAAACCCCTTTGAAATCCCTCCTGGCCAGGGGAAAGCTCCTCTCACCTGTAAAGGGTTAAGAAGCTAAAGGTAACCTCGCTGGCACCTGACCAAAATGACCAATGAGGAGACAAGATACTTTCAAAAGCTGGGAGGAGGGAGAGAAACAAAGGGTCTGTGTGTCTGTCTATATGCTGGTTTTTCTGCCGGGGATAGACCAGGAATGGAGTCTTAGAACTTTTAGGTTTCAGAGTAACAGCCGTGTTAGTCTGTATTCGCAAAAAGAAAAGGAGTACTTGTGGCACCTTAGAGACTAACCAATTTATTTGAGCATGAGCTTTCGTGAGCTACAGCTCACTTCATCGGATGCATACCGTGGAAACTGCAGCAGACTTTATATGCACACAGAGATCATGAAACAATACCTTCTCCCACCCCACTCTCCTGCTGGTAATAGCTTATCTAAAGTGATCATCAAGTTGGGCCATTTCCAGCACAAATCCAGGTTTTCTCACTCTCCACCCCCCCACACACAAATTCACTCTCCTGCTGGTAATAGCCCATCCAAATTGATATCTCTCTACACAATGAGCATGACAATCAGGGTGGGCCATTTCCTGCACAAATCCAGGTTCTCTCACCCCCTCACCCCCCTCCAAAAAACACACACACAAACTCACTATCCTGCTGGTAATAGCTCATCCAAAGTGACCACTCTCCCTACAATGTGCATGGTAATCAAGGTGGGCCATGTCCAGCACAAATCCAGGCTCTCACCCCCACCCTCCGCCTTTTTCCCGGGGACACACACAGACACACACACAAACTCACTCTCCTGCTGGCAATAGCTCATCCAAACTGACCACTCTCCAAGTTTAAATCCAAGTTTGTCAAGGTTCCTCCCCCACTCTGAACTCTAGGGTACAGATGTGGGGACCTGCATGAAAAACCTCCTAAGCTTATCTTTACCAGCTTAGGTCAAAACTTCCCGAAGGTACAAAATATTCCACCCTTTGTCCTTGGATTGGCCGCTACCACCACCAAACAAATACTGGTTACTGGGGAAGAGCTGTTTGGACGCGTCTTTCTCCCCAAAATACTTCCCAAAACCTTGCACCCCACTTCCTGGACAAGGTTTGGTAAAAAACCTCACCAATTTGCCTAGGTGACTACAGACCCAGACCCTTGGATCTTAAGAACAATGAACAAGCCTCCCAACACTTGCACCCCCCCTTTCCTGGGAAATGTTGGATAAAAAGCCTCACCAATTTGCATAGGTGACCACAGACCCAAACCCTTGGATCTAAGAACAATGAAAAAGCATTCAGTTTCTTATAAGAAGACTTTTAATAAAAATAGAAGTAAATAGAAATAAAGAAATCCCCCCTGTAAAATCAGGATGGTAGATATCTTACAGGGTAATTAGATTCAAAAACATAGAGAACCCCTCTAGGCAAAACCTTAAGTTACAAAAAAGATACACAGACAGAAATAGTTATTCTATTCAGCACAATTCTTTTCTCAGCCATTTAAAGAAATCATAATCTAACACGTACCTAGCTAGATTACTTACTAAAAGTTCTAAGACTCCATTCCTGGTCTATCCCCGGCAGAAAAACCAGCATATAGACAGACACACAGACCCTTTGTTTCTCTCCCTCCTCCCAGCTTTTGAAAGTATCTTGTCTCCTCATTGGTCATTTTGGTCAGGTGCCAGCGAGGTTACCTTTAGCTTCTTAACCCTTTACAGGTGAGAGGAGCTTTCCCCTGGCCAGGAGGGATTTCAAAGGGGTTTACCCTTCCCTTTATATTTATGACAAAGTTTAACCAGAAAGTCTGGGGGGGGGGTAGGAAAAAACAAGGGGAAATAGGCTACCTTGCATAATGACTTAGCCACTCCCAGTCTCTATTTAAGCCTAAATTAATAGTATCCAATTTGCAAATGAATTCCAATTCAGCAGTTTCTCGCTGGAGTCTGGATTTGAAGTTTTTTTGTTTTAAGATAGCGACCTTCATGTCTGTGATTGCGTGACCAGAGAGATTGAAGTGTTCTCCGACTGGTTTATGACTGTTATAATTCTTGACATCTGATTTGTGTCCATTTATTCTTTTACGTAGAAACTGTCCAGTTTGACCAATGTAAATGGCAGAGGGGCATTGCTGGCACATGATGGCATATATCACATTGGTGGATGTGCAGGTGAACGAGCCTCTGATAGTGTGGCTGATGTTATTAGGCCCTGTGATGGTGTCCCCTGAATAGATATGTGGGCACTGTGCCACCATCATAGGGAAAAAGGGGGGGGGGGTGAGAAAAGCCTGGATTTGTGCTGGACATGGCCCACCTTGATTACCATGCACATTGTAGGGAGAGTGGTCACTTTGGATGAGCTATTACCAGCAGGATAGTGAGTTTGTGTGTGTGTTTTTTGGAGGGGGGTGAGAGGGTGAGAGAACCTGGATTTGTGAAGGAAATGGCCCACCTTGATTATCATGCACATTGTGTAGAGAGTTGTCACTTTGGATGGGCTATTACCAGCAGGAGAGTGGGGTGGGAGGAGGTATTGTTTCATGATCTCTGTGTGTGTATATAAAGTCTGCTGCAGTTTCCACGGTATGCATCCAATGAAGTGAGCTGTAGCTCATGAAAGCTCATGCTCAAATAAATTGGTTAGTCTCTAAGGTGCCACAGGTACTCCTTTTCTCTTCTGTACAGATGACTAATGCAACCTTTTTTTCAGTCCATCTCATATTTTAGCCAATGACTCCTTTCATTTTCATAAAAGGAGAGAATGTAATTGTCTGTATCATATTTGCATAAAGTATTCTAGTACTTTTCATTAAATACATCAAGTATTTTATTTTAATATTCCTGAATTAAAGCAAAATAGTTTATTGGGGTTGATCAATATACTTTGACATTTAATACTCTGATAAGATGATGTGAGTGCTAATATCACATGAGAACTGTTCTAAGCTCCTAGTGTGTTGCTGAGAGAGGAAACATAAGGTTCTGGATTTGAACATCCTCTTCCACAGTAATTGCACTCCCATAGAGACTCTGTTTGGATATAGGTTTAGGTAATCCATGAGAGGGGTTTTACTGGGGAAAACGTTGGCCCAGAATGAGTAGACAGGTAAAAACCACTTGAGGACATTTGAAAAGGGGAAAGAATCATCCCATAGAAGTGAAAATCCCTTGGCTTGCCTGTTTCCATTGTCAGGAAGGACTAGGAAAGCTTTAATGCCTGAGCCCAAATTCAACTTTAAAAAAGTGCATGAGTGATTTAGTCATAGGTGCTGACTCTATGGGTGCTCCGGGGGTCAAGCACCCATGGAAAAAAAATGTGGGTGCTCAGAACCCAGGAGCCAGAGCTTGAGTGTGGAATGTGATGAGTTCTGTGCTGCTAACAACTTCTACCCTTAAGGCAGGGAGTTTGTTTATAAACAGAGGCAGGATGATTAAGATAACAAAAGGCTTGTCATTAAATTAAGGATCCTTAAATGATCCTGAAAGCATTCACAGGCACTCCAGATAAAAAGGGGGTGGGGGTGGGAGGGAGAAAGGTAGGAATAAATGGTCCATTTTCAGAATGGAGAGAAGTAAATAGAGGTGTCTCCAGAGGGGCTTGTACTGGACTGGGATCAGTGCTGTTCAACATATTAATAAATGATCTACAAAAAGGAGTAAACAGTGAGATGGAAAAGTTTGCAGATGATACAAAATTATTCAAATAGTTAAGTCCAAAACAGACTGTAAAGAGTTAGAAAGGGATCTCACAAAACTGGGTGACTTGGCAACAAAATGGCAGATGAAATTCAGTGTTAAGTGCAAAGAAATGCACATGGCAAAATATAATCCCAACAATACATACAAAATGAAGGTGCCTAAAGTAGCTGTTACCCATCAAGAAAGAGATCTTGGAGTCAGTGCTTCCAGAGTATTGCAGATATGTTTCCAGAGTACTGCTAATTCATAAGAATCTCACTGTGTCTCTATCATCTTGAACTGTGGAATGCTCATTCTCCTGCTTCAGAAAATGTATTATCCGCAGTCATCAGTGGGACAGATGCATCTAAATAATGTAGCTGTCCTTAACGTGAATCAAAATAATACCAGGGAACCTAGATGTGAATAAGATAGCTGACAGTTCATCCAGAAAGCTACAGTGAGACAAAATGTCTTCAAACTGGGACATTAGTGAAGACAGCTTGTAGGTGATTGCAATGATCTTAATATATTGTAATTCATGATAGTGTAATTATGTAGTTCTTAACAACTGAATCATTATTAAAATAGTAAAGATATCAATGATAGACCCATTCAATAACTAGAATATGAAAGAAGTGTATGAATATGCTGAAAATAACCTTCCCCAAACTGGCAGAGTGCTCCCCTCCCCAAACACACACTCCGCTCTTCAAAAGCGCCCACTGTCAAAAACAAAAGTTAGTGCCTATGGATTTAGTTGTGAAATCTACTGACAAAATAAAATGGTTTGTTTGTACATTTTCTCCTACGAGGCTAAAGCAGATATATGCTTTGCAAAAGGAATTTACAGTAGATAAGAAGCAGTGATCTCATTCAGATTTTGAGTTTGGAAAGAGAAAACATGATTTAATCCAGAGCCCTCTATGAGGAAGTACTGTAATGAAAAATGGACAAGAACACTAAATCTCAACTACAGTAGAACAGATTCAGAATTGGAGTGGTTTTATCTTGGCACTTATTTGAATGTCTGTGTGAGAATTTCAGCTCACATAAGTCATACAGTTCATGTGTGTGACACCTTGAGACTCTCACCCATATTATTTGAGTTTATACATGTCTGCAAGTGCAGAATGTATCAAATGTTCCTCTTTTTTCCCCCTCCTTTTACTTTCTAATATTGTATATAGAATTGCTATTACAAAGTTTATTTTTCCAGCAACTTTCCATATTATTTCATTTATAATTAAAATGCTACAAAACTTTACCCTAAGAAAATCATATTTAAGAGTCAACTCTGTTTCTGAAGAGAATAAATATTCAAGAATGATTGCCATTTGAGCTTTATCAAGTAGCATCTTTACCCAGCAGTGAATTGCTAAAAGGATAACAAACATTTGCAGGGAACACATATTGCAAATGTCATATAGCCTTAGAAATGACAGTATTACATAACTTCACTGCTTTTGGTGACTGGCGATATAGTACTGGGCATACCTCGCAAAAGGGTAAGGTAAATTAGATCTAAACAAGTTGGGTTAAATTGTGAAGGAAAATTTGTATGATACCATGTTTACATTCCTCTTACCTCCATTAAAAATACTGAAAGTGTAAAATCTGAAATTCATATTTCCCGTTAAAGATTGTCACTATAAGCCAGTATAGTTGACAAACGAGTTTATGACATAACGGAAGAAATAAAGGAGGAATGTGTATAGTTGCAAATGAATAAAGAAGTTTAAAAGCTAGTTTCTTTTTTGTTTTCTTTAAAATCTGACAGTGTGAAGTGGAATAGCAGAAGATTTATTAATAATCCAGTTATTCTCCTAATATAAATAGAACTCTTTCAGCTTTATTTAATATGGATGTTCAGTTAAATATATATATAGGGCCAATGAAAATACTTCCTGAGTGCAATGATTCCTGTCTAGATTCCAAGGACAAACAATACAATTCAATAGTACGTTCCAAGGACAAACTATACATATTCAACAATTTTCTTCACTTTGCACATCTTTTATACGTGCTGGAAAAAACAGTTTTATCACTGTGAAGAATGCATTTTTGTTCACAGCATTTGGGCTTAACTCTCAAGATTAAATTTGGAAAATGTATTCAGATGTTTGCTTTTGTGTTTTGGTTGGGCCAGGCTGGCTGGCCAGCCTGTCTCCTGCAGGGAGTCAGGGCTACTGGTGCTGGGGCCCAGCACTGGGGCACTGGAACTGGGGGTGCTGCAGCTGCACCGCCCGGCCTCTTGGAGAACTGCAGCTGGGGGCGTTGCCACCTGACTCACCAGGGCTGGCCACATGACCCAGCTGCTTGGCGCACCAGGGCTGAGAGCTGGCCCCCCCCACCAGAGACCAGGCCTGGGGCCTCACCCCTCAGCTGCCCGGCTAGATGCTATTAAACGTCAGAAAGTGGTATTTAAATAAAGGAGAGGAAGTTAGGTAAAAAGCCCATGATGTCAAAACTGAAGAAATAAGCCCCTAGGCTCTGCATGGAGACTACACAAGCAAATGGTAATGGCCACAGAAATCATGTATGCCCCCCTTCAAAAAATGAATCAGGAAGTTAAGGAAAACAAGTATTGTTAAATAGCAAAATTGAAGAAGTTATTTGAGCCAAACAGATATTCTAAAGGAAAACAGAAATCCATCCCTCGTGAAGTCAACAGAAAGGAATACAAACTATGGCAGGTGAAATGAGCTGTAGCTCACAAAAGCTTATGCTAAAATAAATTTGTTAGTCTCTAAGGTGCCACAAGTACTCCTTTTCTTTTTATGGCAGATAAAATGGCTATTAGGAAGGCTAAGATGAAATCTGAAATGCAAACATTGAAAGACATAAAGACCAAGAAATATCAGAGTAGCAAGCCACGTGAAAAAGGGTGCTTCTGCTGGACTACAAAAGAGCCAAAATGGCAACGAGGGAGGGCGGAAGGGGAGGAGCGGGGCCTTGTGCACAAGGAGAGGGGCTGGGGACTAGCCTCCCCCAACAGCCAGATCACTGGCCACTCATGACTGGGTGAGGTGCACCACATGCTGTGATAGGCATGTGTAGGACCCATGGATCTTGAAAGGTGTGGTATGGGGTGTATTGATCATCATAGTAGTGCAGATATGTCTACAGGCTTTTCATCTGTTGCTCTGGCAAGATCTGGTGCCACTTTGAGTTAATATGTCCTGGTCTGTGGGAATTTTGCTTCTGATGATGAACTTGGAGAGGTTGGGGGCAGGTTCTTTGAAGGCCAGAAGAGCGGATTCAGGAAATATTTCTTTCAGGATATGGTCCCCACTGAGTGTGGGTTGTAATTGTTTGATACCCCACATGGGCTCCTTTGTGGGGTGGTAGGTCACAACTAGAGGTGTGTCATCGGAGGGAATTTTATTTCTGTATTGAAGCAGGTTCTTTCAGGGCACTTGGGTGGCCCATTTCATGATGTGATCTACTTCTTTGGTAGAGTGTCCTTGCTGGCTGAAGGCAGTTTTAAGTATGTTGAGGTATATATATCCTGGACTTTTTCCTTAAAGCATATTCCGTGGTATCTGAATGCCGCACTGTAGATAGCAGATTTCAGAGTGAGTTTGGGGTGGTTCCTGGATCTGTGAGGATAGGTGATCCATGGGATTTTTGTATAGAGGCATCTGTAGGGTTCCATTGTTGAAGCTAATTGTGTTGTCCAGGAAGTTGATGCTAGTGTGGGAGTGTTCTAGAGAGAGTTTAATGGATGGGTGGTGGTGATGAAGTTGTGGTGGAAATCTATATGGCAGTTTAGGTTGTCTGTCCAGAGGATGAAAATATCACTGATGTATCTCAGATAGATCATTGTTTTTTTGTTTCAGTTTTTCTTTTTTGGAATTTTTTCTTTAAGGTGGCCTATGAAGAACTTGGCACATTGGGGAGCCATCCTAGTACTTATAGCTGTTCCCATGGTTTGGGCAAAGTGTTGAATGTAAAATTGTTATGGGTGAGGATGAAATGGATGAGTTTGGGGATATTTTTAATACATTGTAATTTCAGCATGTTCCTCTCTTTTTTGAGATAGATTCAAATATCCAACTGTTTGCCCTGAAAATTGAAAAGCTTATTCTCAGTACTCTGTACTTTGTCACATTCACAAAAATATAAAGGAATGACCAAGATGTTCATATGTCTGTACTGGGAACACTTATAATTTCATTGCTGGAAGCCTTGTCCTGCCTTTCCACACTCCCTCTATACTGTTTATTGCTCCCCATTCATCATACTGTGTCTAAAATGAGGCCTAGGACTGCAGTCAAATCCATATAGGGAAACTCTTTGCACCTAGGTGGAGTCACACTGACTTCAATGGGAAGTGACACTGGCTTAAAAGTCTGCCATCACAGACTGTGCTGCAGGTTTGCAAACACAGATTATAAACACCTCAGGGATGGAACAAGGTCTATTTTTCTGGTGACTCTTCCAGATGGTTTACAGGATTACTGGACTAATATAACACTAAATAAAATGTTCTCTCATTCATTGACTTCATCTCCCATTACTCCCCTTGTTTCCTGCATCCAGGTAACTACCTCTCCCCAGTGTTTGTGCTTAGGACATAGAAGACTGAGTTGTTTTTTCTTACTATTCTCATGACATTATCCATGTAAATTACAGAATTGGAATATTCAATTTCAAGACTGGTTTCCTTTAAACTATCCAGCAGGTGACTGCTTAGTTCCTCTGAAGGCTAATTTCGTAGCTCCTGTAATCAAAGTACTGTGGTTTAATTTTTAGATTTACATAGATACTTTCCTGCCTTTTATGTAACAGCTCTGAAGGCATTCAATATGCTTTCCAAACGTTACTGCAGTTAAATGACATTACCATTGTTCCATGAATAGAACAGCTGTCTCATGAAATTATTATTGAGTTGTAGGATGCTCAGATATGCACAAACAGTTAAAGAGAAGTTAGACCTACAGAAATTTTATTATTATTGGACACTTTACTGTATTCACTAAACTGTGCAAACCTAAGAATAGAAAAAAAATAATTTGCTTATAGATTGGCCACAGATCTTTTCAAATTTGGTTTCTGCTGTCAGAAATATATCTTTTGCCCATTTTTCGGCTGAATAACTTAGTGCAAGTAGATTATTTGTCTGCCTTGTTAAATTTTATACAATCACATACAAAAAACCCCCAACAACTTTGAGGTGAAGTTAATGTTCTAGGCAAATGCACTCAAACCACTGAAATGTTACCTTTCAAGAACATTAGAATTTTTGAAAAAAATGAACAAAAATAAACCCCTCAGAAATGCAGGCTGCATTTCCTAGGTTTCAAACTCCTAAGACAAGGCACTGAAACTCCAAACTGTCTCAACTGTTCCCCCAAACCATAGTGGTGTCCTGAAAGTCACCTTCTCAACTCATAAGTTCCATTTTATCAGCCACAAAACCTAGAATACCTTATTTTAACTAAATAGTTATCATGATGCTTTAAAGCCTTCTTTATTCAACATGCACACTGTTTGAAGCTGCTGACTAGACAAATAGCATAATGAAGGCAATCATTGCTCATTCTTCATTAAGAGCCTAATAGTGTGAGGTGCAGTGAGGTATGGTTTTCTCATGGCCACTAGTTCTTAGTGTCATTTGAGAATGAACAATGTAGAGGTATGTTTTGAAGTACCTGTATATCTCTGCAAGGAAAAGGGGCTGAAACCCAAGCTTTTCAATAGATTCCCCAGCAATCATCTGATGTTCTATATCCAAAAGTTTATAGCTTTTGAAAGTTAAAATTTAGTCAACTACATTTTGGTGCTATGCAAAGGAAGTGCAATTAACTGTTTTATTTCTTTCCTGCATTCTGTTTGTTTGTTTGTATTAGAGGATGTTTTCCTATAAAATAACAAAGTTAGAAGTAAAATTTTTGAAAGTGCATAGGTTACTTAGAAGCCTACGTCACATTGAATTTCAATGAAACTTAAGCTAATAAATGTCTAAATTACTTTTGAAAATGGGAATTTGGTGCTTGTAAAATATTTGCCCTAACTGACTTTTTGACCCTTATTGGGCATCTCTTTTTATAGGGTGTCATAATTCAAGATCTCATCTTCCAATTAAACTCAAATGTGGTAGGAAAATAAATTATCCTTGAACCCTGATCAATTCTGAGCACAATACATTTTCGGTTTGTGGTGCCAAAATAGGACTTAGAATGGAAACTCAGTTGCTTCCTGTTATCAATTCATAATATAATAGTGTAGAATGTCAACTAGCTGGGAAAGGGCTCTTAAAGCTTTTAACAACAGGACTGAATTTGTGACCGTAACAACTATGCACCCCACAGTCAAAAGATATGGTGTAAAATGAATCCCTCCTTTAGACTAATGAAATAAACTTTTGTTTCTAATTCTTAAACACAGGTCTGATAATGTGGAAATCCTCAATTCTAATCCCTGTTCTGACATGGACTTTTTTTTTGGTAGTCTTCTGAAAGTCACTTAGCCTCTCTGGTTTAGGCTGGTTTAGGCCTACACAAGAAAGTTGCATTGGTTTAAACTTCATTCATTTAAGCTGATTTAATTAGACTTGTTCCAATACCCTTGTGGACACTCATATCAGTTTAAGGGTGGATTATGTTGCTTTAGTTTAATTGTGGACCCAAATATCCCAGTATCATCTACTCTTAAATTGAAATAAGGAGTTTGCATCAGTTTAACTAAACCGGTTTGAATTCTTACCTGAAGTTCAACCAGTGCAACTGCATTGTATAGACAAGCCCTTTGTTTCACTATATGTAAAGTGAGAACAATACATACTGGTACTTATTGACCATTCCCACTTAATTGTTAAAAAATTAAAATCTACAATCAAATATTTCCTTTGCTGAATTTTTTATTAAGGGCCCGATCCTGCCAACCCAAGAGAACTACTCACTGGGACTACTTATGAGAGTAAAGTAATTTGTGTCTATGTGGACCTAAAACTGAAAATGTTCCTGGTGAAGACAAACAGTAGGTGCTGATTAATATTTGGAGGCAAATTAATTTTTCTTGGCAGACTTATTCATGATAGTCTTTTCTGCTGTCTAGTTAGTGATTTATTGTACATGACTTTCACCAGTGATTCTGAGACTAATGATGACACCTCCCAAAGGAATAAAGGTCCAAAGCCAAAGAATGTTTTCTATGTTATCTTTAAGACAGTTTATCATTTCAGGTCAGGAACTCTGCATAATATGTTGTCCACTCTGAGCTGTATGCAGACTTCACACATGCTATTTTCTACTAGGTTCCCTAGCTGCTGCTGCTGCTGCATTTTTGTAGAATGCTTGTAAATATCATTGCAAACTGAAGATTCCCCTTACAATTCCTAGTAAGTCAGCATACTGTGGAGTTGCTAGTCAGGTTTATATCACTCTGCTCCTTGAACTGCCTCCAAGAGTTGTGCTATATAAAGCTCATGTGTATCTGTTTTTTTTCTTGACTATCAACCATTGTAAATTCAAATATATTTTGATATTTGCATTATAATGGCATTTCATAAAGGGATTGATTCATTACTCCAGATCTGTCAACTTACAATGCCCGTATTATCATATCTATCAACTTTTAACTATCTGAAAAATAAAATTGTTATTGTGTCTCTAGTCCACATAAGATTTTAGAATCTCTGTCATTATCCCCCAAATTTTAAAATTCTCATTCAAAAGGTTTCTTGAAGGATTTAAATTCTCTACCAGTAAGTCACATACTTTGGCTTTGACCTTGAGTTTTTCTTCCCCTCATCAGTTAGGGTTTGGGGCCGCTTCTCTTGTTTGCCCAGCCAAATTTAATGTTATGGAATCTTTGAAAATGAACTCCTATATTTATTTGCATTAAATATTTCTTCCTGCACTTCTACAGACCTTTGGGAATAGCTTTTGATTCTTCCTCTGTGTTGTATATTTAGGTTAACAGGATTACAGTTTGTATTTTTTTCAGTTGGTCTTAAGGAATTATTTCTTCATACAATGCATAGTCATCCTGTGGAACTCATTTTCAGGAAATGTTGGGGAGGCCAAAACTATAACTGGGTTCAAAAGGAATTATGTAAGTTCATGGAGGATAGGTCCATCAATGGCTATTGGCCAAGATGAGCAGGGACACAACCCCATTCTTTGAGTGTCCCTAAACCTCCAACTTCCAGCAGATGGGACGAGATAACAGGGAATGGATCACTTAATAATTTCCCTGTTCTGTTCATTCCCTCTGAGGCATCTGGCACTGGTCTTTGTTGGAAGACAGGAAACTAGGTTAGGTGGATCAAACCTAGTGGGTTTGACCCGAGGCCATTTTTATATGGCCATTTTTATGTTCTTATGATAGTTTTCCTGGACATTGAAAAAACATTTGACATGCTGTAGTAGGAAGGCCTCCTTTATAAACTAGCCAAAATTAGAATAAAAGGGAGAATGTTTTGGTGGATAAGGGACTTCTAAGTGACAGAATTATACAAGTGAAAGGGGGAACAGCTTTATCACAAACCTACAAGATTAAAAATAAAACTCAAGGAAGTTATTATAAGCCCTACTTTGCCTTCCATTATGATAAATGACCTCACGGAAAGCGTGCAGATGGGAGTACGTATTTCCTTTTTCACAGATGACTGTGCTATATGGACTAAGCATAAAAGACTTAAAATAGCTGTGGAAAAGATAAATGAGACACTCCAGAGAATTTCCAAATGGGGAAATGATTGGGGATTTAAATTTTCACTTGCAAAAACTAAGGAAATGCTTTTAACAGGAAGAAAATTAGGGAAGAATGGAACTTATTTCTTTTATGGTGGAAAAAATTTAGATAGTTAAAAAATTATGTTCCTAGGAGTAGTGTTTGATAATTTAAATTGTATGATATTGTCTATGTGACTTTTGCAAAAGTGTAAAAGTAGGATGAACTTAATAGTGTAGCTGGAAGCAAATCAGATGCAGATAAGAAAGTACTGATTATGATGGTATAGAGTATTGATAAGACCAGTTTTATGGATGCCAAGCTTGTGATTCAGCCTCAAAAACAATACTTAGAAACTTGGAACTGTTCCAGGACTCCGCTCTGCAGTTGTTATGTGGTGCAGCATGTGTGTTGCAAATAGCCACTGGAGAAGCACCTATAAATCTAATGATGAAACTATTAGATCTGACCTTTTGGGGAAAGGTAAATGAAAATCGTTAAAATAGAAGTACACAACCAATTTATGAAGACTGCCGGGAGCGAAGTAGACAAAATGATTTGGGTTGCCACAGACTTTCTTATACTATCATGGTCAAAAAATGTGTAAAGGAGATACATAAAAAGAAAAACAGAGAGAACTAAAAATTATTAGTCATGGGAAATCCAATTACAGTTGGATAATTATTCTCCCATTTGTGGATTTGGAATGGTATGAAAGAACTGAGGGAAGGAATAAAAACACATTATGACCAATGACATTTCAGAATTTATTTATGAAAAATAGGTCCAGATAGATCAAAATATGACAGCACAGATAGAGGAGCAACAGCCTTCTGTGTTCTTAGTCTTGGAATCCAGAAACTATCAAAGGCTATCAAATTGTAACCATTCTGATGTCTGAACTAATAGGGATATTGGTGGCATTCACCTGGGTAAGAGATGTTCAGTCTGCTACAGCTGTAATTTTATCTGCTTCCCTGTCAGGCATAGTGGCAAATAGAACAGAGTCAGAAACGACATAAGTGAAATAATATTCCTAACTATGGAAATAATGCAAGCAGGTATCTGTGTAACAATAGCATGGATTCCAGGGCATATTGAAATACCTGGAAATGAGGTGGCTGACAAAGCATTAAAGCAAGGTCTAAGAAATGAGGAGGTGAATATTATGATTCCCTTAAGTAGAGAAGAATTTAAAAATGTGATCAAAAAGGCACGTGTGAAGAAATGGCAAGAACTGTGGGCAAAGGAAACAAAAGGTCGAAGGTTTTATATTGTATGCTTAATATTGAAAATAATACTACACTCACTGTCGCAACAGAAAAAGTGAAGTCATTTCATAGTGTGAACAGGTCACTGTGCCCTAAATGATAAGTTAAACATATTAAAAATACATAAAGATGGGCTGTGTAATGTGTGCAAAACCAAAGACACAGTTGATCATGTTCTGTGGCATTGTGGGCAATATTCTATGGAAAGAAAGTTGAGTTGGTTTGGAATCAAAGGTTTTTCCCTAGAGGTACTAGTGAGAATGTCAGGAAAATGGAATAGTGGAAAAACAGCCTTGCTACATTTCTTTAAGGATACTAGACTGAGTGAAAGGATTTTAAAAAAACAAAAACAATTCCCCTCCCCAACCCCCCGCAAAAAACACCCGAGGTTGGATAAAAATGAATGAAGAAAGTCGCAGTCATAGCCTATAAGATGGGTCTGCTGCGCCAAGAAATAAAGACAAAGATTTGTGATCCTGCTTTGTTTTTGAGTAGCAGCCATGTTAGTCTGTATCTGCAAAAAGAAAAGGAGTTCTTGTGGCACCTTAGAGACTAACAAATTTATTTGAACATGAGCTTTCGTGAGCTACAGCTCACTTCATCGGATACATGCAGTGGAAAATACAGTGGGGAGATTTTATATACAGAGAGAACATGAAACAACGGGTGTTACCATATACACTGTAATGGTTTTAGTACCATTATACAAGGCACTGGTGAGACCTCACCTAGAATACTGTGTGCAGTTCTGGTGTCCCATGTTTAAGAAGGATGAATTCAACCTGGAACAGGCACAGAGAAGGGCTACTAGGATGATGCGAGGAATGGAAAACCTGTCTTATGAAAGGAGACTCAAGGAGCTTGGCTTGTTTAGCCTAACCAAAAGAAGGTTGAGGGAAGATATGATTGCTCTCTGTAAATATATCAGAGGGATAAATACCCGAGAGGGAGAGGAATTATTTAAGCTCAGTACCAGTGTGGACACAAGAATAAATGGATATAAACTGATCATCGGGAAGTTTAGCCTTGAAATTAGACAAAGGTTTCTAGCCATCAGAGGAGTGAAGTTTTGGAATAGCCTTCCAAGGGAAGCAGTGGGGGCAAAAGACCTATCTGGCTTTAAGATTAAACAGAGACAAAGTCCTACAAGATCTCTATCAAGCGTTCTTACAACTACAATACCCACCTGCTCAAGTGAAGAAACAGATTGACAGAGCCAGAAGAGTACCCAGAAGTTACCTACTACAGGACAGGCCCAACAAAGAAAATAACAGAATGCCACTTGCCATCACCTTCAGCCCCCAACTAAAACCTCTCCAGCACATCATCAAGGATCTACAACCTATCCTGAAGGACGACCCATCATTCTCACAGATCTTGGAAGACAGGCCAGTTCTTGCTTACAGACAGCCCCCCAACCTCAAGCAAATACTCACCAGCAACCACACACCACGCAACAAAAATACTAACCCAGGAACCTATCCTTGCAACAATGCCCATTGCCAACTGTGTCCACATATCTATTCAGGGGACACCATCATAGGGTCTAATCACATCAGCCACACTATCAGATGCTCATTCACCTGCACATCTACCAATGTGATATATGCCATCATGTGTCAGCAATGCCCCTCTGCCATGTACATTGGTCAAACCAGACAGTCATAGAATCATAGAATATCAGGGTTGGAAGGGACCCCAGAAGGTCATCTAGTCCAACCCCCTACTCGAAGCAGGACCAATTCCCAGTTAAATCATCCCAGCCAGGGCTTTGTCAAGCCTGACCTTAAAAACCTCTAAGGAAGGAGATTCTACCACCTCCCTAGGTAACGCATTCCAGTGTTTCACCACCCTCCTAGTGAAAAAGTTTTTCCTACTATCCAATCTAAACCTCCCCCACTGCAACTTGAAAAAGAAAAAGTCCCTACGTAAAAGAATAAATGGACACAAATCAGACGTCAGACATTCAAAAACCAATTGGAGAACACTTCAGTCTCTCTGGTCACTCAATTACAGATCTAAAAGTTGCAATTCTTCAACAAAAAAACTTCAAGAACAGACTCCAATGAGAGACTGCTGAATTGGAATTAGTTTGCAAACTGGACACCATTACATTAGGCTTGAATAAAGACTGGGAGTGGATGTGTCATTACACAAAGTAAAACTATTTCCCCATGTTTATTTCCCCCCCATACTGTTCCTCACATGTTCTTGTCAACTGCTGGAAATGGCCCACCTTGATTATCACTACAAAAGGTTTTTTTTCTCTCCTACTGGTAATAGCTCACCTTACCTGATCACTCTCGTTACAGTGTGTATGGTAACACCCATTGTTTCATGTTCTCTGTGTATATAAAATCTCCCCACTGTATTTTCCACTGAGTGCATCCAATGAAGTGAGCTGTAGCTCATGAAAGCTTATGCTCAAATAAATTTGTTAGTCTCTAAGGTGCCACAAGTACTTCTTTTCTTTTTGCTTTGTTTTTGTTTAACTGATGGCATATGGGACAAAGCAGCAAAACTGCAGTGTAGTGTAGTGACAGCAAAGTCGTATAGCAACTCTGAATGAAGTAAATATATAAATGTTTATGTGTGTATTTACTTTGTTGTATATGTATACCCACACTGTGCATGTGGATGGATTGATGGATGGATGGATAGATAGATAGATAGATACAGATGATATAGTCATTGCTTCTCTCAACAAGACTTTTTTTGCTGTGAAATGCAATGCTAATGTTTTTTCTCCCCCATGCTGACAGATATAGCAAGTTGGTAGATAACAGTGACCGTGGATATGCGCACTAACAGTCAAATTGCAGATTACAATTTAAGGGACCTATTCGGATCTCATTTTACACCAGTTTTATACCAATGTAACTTGATTGACTCAATGGATTTACTCTGATTTACACCAGCATAAGCGAGAAGAATCACACTTTGATTTGAAATAGGTGACCAACCATAGCATTAGAACTCTCTGAGTATGATACACTTTGTTACAGAGAGAAGTTTTAACAGGTGAGAGAAGAGTTGGACATGCAGGATGAGTGACACAGGGCTTGATAAAGAATGCATGGCACTTCTTTCCTATTCAAAACCTCTTTCTCCTTCTCCCACTTTTGGGTGTTAATTACCAGTGCTGTTGTAAATGTGCAGATACAGTCCTCTCTCAACTCTCAATTTTTGTAAGAGTGTTTAATATATAATGCAAATACTTGTGCTGTGCGTGGTTGATTAGTTTTTAATTGAATTTTAATTTTAAGAACTTTTCAAAGTCAGTTTCTAGGTGCCCAGCTTGTATGGTATTCTAGATAAATATTTAGTGAGAAAGTTAAAATAGAATCATATTTAGGGTATTAGGGCCTAATCAAATGCCCATTGAAGTTGCTGGAAAGACTACAGTTGACTTCCATGAACATTGGCTCATGTCCTTGAGATTTTGGTAGGACATTTCTCTAAAGCCATTACTGAGCTACATTGCAGCTGGTAAAGATACATTCTGCCTCCTTACACTGTCTTTGACTTCAAGTGGAATTTTTTGTTGATTGTTTTTTGCTTATAGTACTTTATATGTTACATTATATTGCAGAACATTTATAGCAAAAATGGGCCGAACTAAACTGCCAGTGCTTTAAACTGTTTCTATTCTAGTATAATGGGCTCCCAATTTCCCTTTATCAAATCTCTCCTAGCACACTTCTTTTCACAAAGTCCACAGATGGTACAGTGGTCATTCCTGAAAACATTCAGTTGATTAGATAGTAAGCTCTTTGAGGTGAGGACTATGTCTACCTCAGTTTATACATCACTTAGCACAATATAGCCCAAGTCCTGATCAGGGACCTGGGTGCTACTGCAATATTGGGTGGGGGGACAAAAAATCAGAGATTTTGGATACAACAATTTAATTTCCCCTGAGTAGTTCAAAACAAATATGTCAAGTCCACAGTGAGTAAAGCATGCCCTTGCAAACTCACCAGCACCTTCCTGTGACACCTGCAGCTAGCATAATCTGGAAGGGGTGGGGAAAGAGTGGAATCAGAATGTGGGAAAACCCCACTGCCATCTGTGAAATAACCTGCTTACTGCAAGATTTCTAAATCAGTTTATATCTGAATGCAAGGGAGGGCCGACTGACAATAAGGCCACAATTTAGACATGGAGGTCATGGCAGTCACGGATTCCGTGACTTTATTGGACCTCTGTGACTTCTAGGGCTTCAGGAGGAGGAGGTGGGACTGTGAGCCTCTGCCCTGCTGGGGCTGGCTGGAACCAGGATCCTGCAGCCCCTAGCCCCACAGCTTCCTCTGGGGGCTGCAGCTGGGGCCGTGCACCCCTGCCCGGCAGCTGCACCCAGAGCAATGAGTTCCCTTGCAGCTTCCCAGGGCCATGTGTCCCCCCTCCCTCCCCTCCCCCCGCTGCAGTCGGGACTTGGTGGGGGCTGCAGTTGGGGCCAAACACCCCTATTCTGCAGATGGGCCAGCTCTGGAGCGGGGGCTGTGTGCGGGGGCTGTTCCCCACACTGTGGCCACTGGACTATGGTTGGGGGCTCATCCTGTCAGTCCTTCCCCCACCATGGGACTCCATTCCTCCCCCCTACCTAGCCCTGCCCCCTGCCCCCAAGTTATTTTTAGTAAAGTAATGGACAGGTCACAGGCTCCATGAATTTTTGTTTATTGCCTGTGACCTCTTCCTGACGTTTACTAAAAATAACCGTGATAAAATCTTAGCCTTAACGATAAGCTGTGCCTGAGGAAAGGACTGCACTGTGCGAGTAGAAGTGATTTGTCTGATGACAACACAATCTTCTAGTAATAACCTCTTCAGATTCCACTAAAACAGAAACTCTTATTCCATTGAGTTTAGCTTTCCTTTTTGTCCCTGAAATGTGTCCTATAACCTTTCTGTGAAATTATGCTTATGAGCTGGGAAGTTAACATATTATAAAACAGTTATTTATAACAGGCTTATGTGGAGTTATGAGGGAGAGGATAACATCCTTCGATCAGAGGAAACAAGTGTACTCTTGATGTATAAGACCCTTAAACATCAAGCGTGCACTGTGCTGAATGTGCTCTGTGGATAACAGCTCTAAATTAATGCGTATACTCCCAAAACTAATTGCAAATGATCAGTGATCACTGCTTTTACACATCTGAGGATTTCCTAGTGTCATCAAACTAGATTATGCAATCAATCCTTAGATAAACAGCTTTGGTATTTCTCACAATTACTGTCCTTAATAGTTTATTCCAAATTAATGTTATTCCTTTTAAAACAGTTTAAACCGATTACTGCTAATCTGGAACCAGCGATCAACTCACTGTCAAATAAGAAATTAAATGTCCTTTTTTACCTATTGGTTGGAAAGGCTGGATAGAGGGGTTTTTTTTCCATAGCAAGAACAGAATATGGGTCATTTAGGGAAACATTTTAAATGGCAACAATTATATTACAGAAAAGCTGAATGTGTAAACAAAACATGGTTAGCTACATAATATGGACTTTGGGTAATTCAGCAGTATTAGTTCAGAATGCATCACATAAAATTGCCTTATGGAGTTGGTGACAAAATGCTGCATGCAGAGAATTCTATACTCTGGTAACAGAGGAATGATGCACTCTGCACTTTTGTCTATAGCAAAGACCAACACTTTGGCGTCCGGTTGTGGAAAATTCCAACCTGTGACACTGACAAATCTAAGGCTGATGCTGACAAACCCTAGGCTTAAACAACATGTATTGCAAATACTGAGATCATCTTTATTCTTATTTCTGTAGATTAAACTTGGTATTAGTGTGATGTATTTAACTTGAAAAACATGAAAAACAGCACATTTTATTTTAAGTGTATGCTATATTTGGGGACAGATCAATGAACAAAGAAAGCAGCTTCTTGAATTCTATTGAGACTCAAGCTTCCCTTCCAAAAATAGTATTGAATCAGCATCTCTCTCTTACTCACTCTCTCATACACACACCAGAATTTTTCAGATCACTTCTTAGGAACTAATTGATTATTAAGAAAAAAAAATAATGGAGTGAGTGGATGAGTGCTCTGTGCAACAAAATCTGAGTTTATGTATTTAAGTTCATATTTAAGTCACTGCTAAACACCCAGTTGTGCCATGCTGACTCCAATGAATGTAGTTGACCTGTGTGTGTGTGTGTTATACCTCCCCAAATTTCTCTGAGAGAAAAACAAATTGTTTGCTTATGTTGTGCTGTGTACTGGCCTTTGCCGAGTAATCACTGAATCTTGTTGCTGTCATCACTGTTTTTCTTCCCACACACCCTCATTGTGTCATGTCTGAAATTATATTGGAAGCTGTCTATGACAGAGATCATTTTTTCTCATCTGTTCTGTGAGGTTTATAGCATGATTTGTTAATAAGAGCAACAGATGGTTAACTGGTTTAAAGCAGTATTAGTTTTATTCCTCTGGCAAAGAAAATAGGAGAAATCCAAGATGAGTCCAATGGCTTCTATGTCAGCTTTACAATGTCTGGTCTTGTTTAGACATAGCTCCTTTGAGCCGATACAAGGCTAAAGGCACTTGGCGAACACCAAGGCAGTTTTTAAAGTTTGTGAATGAGCTGTAGGTACTTTCTAATCTCAGAGGGAATCCAGAGTGGTAGATACATGTCATATGTGCAGAACTCACAACTCTAACCCAGTCTAAAGTTGTTTCTGTATGTGTGGCTGTGAAAGCTGTTTAGTCATGAGTGCAGATTATACGTAGATAGATTCTTTGTGAATTGTGATGTTTTTGACGTATACTAGGAATATCACAGACAGAAAAAGAAGCAGAAAAACACATCATTCACCCATGAGAATCAAAGGTATTCTTAGGAAGTGAAATAGCTATTAGCTGAAAACAATGTAGCAGCTTGTTAAAATTACCATAAGCCAGTGTTGATACATTGCATATTTATTAAATGCTGCTGTATTGTAAATGACATTTATCTATTTAAACTTGTTAAAACCAAATGCATGGCTCCTGTAATAACTGTGAGTGAGGGCATCCATAGCGTATTACATTGAAACCACATTGCAGGCAGAACACAGGATAAAAGGGCAATGTGGGAACCAAATAACTCTTAGGGGTGGACACAGTGTGGGGTACCTTTCATTTGTAGAGAGGTTTAATTACACTTCTTCAAATTGAGACTGAAAGGTCTATATAGTTGAGGTTTTTACCTGCAGAAATGGCGGGTTCACAGGGGGGGAGCAGAACCTTTTTTCAACAGACAGAATTTTGCCTAAAATTTTAGAAAATAAAATTCCAAATGAGAGTGGTAAAATACAAAAACAAAAAAACAAAAACAAAGCAAAAAAATACACAAGCAGCTTTGTGTATTTTCTATACTATCACATTCACATATGGCAACATAAACAATTAGGGAAAGAAAGAAAGAAAGAAAGAAAGAAAGAAAGAAAGAAAGAAAGAAAGAAAGAAAGAAAGAAAGAAAGAAAGAAAGAAAGAAAGAAAGAAAGAAAGAAAGAAAGAAAGAAAAAGAAAGAAAGAAAGAAAGAAAGAAAGAAAGAAAGAAAGAAAGAAAGAAAGAAACACCTACATTGCTTCTTTCTGTCTTACAGGACATTAAACCAAAATATCGCCTGTGTATACTTGGAAGGTCCAGATGCTCAGCTCTTTCTATACTCCCTGCACTGGACTTTAAAATAAGAGTGACCTTTATCCTTAGCTTAATTAGGTTAACATACAAGTGTGAGAAAAAATATTTGTTTTTAAAATAGTCCACTTATTTTCTGTCACTGTGCTAAATAGTATCTGACAGTCTTCCCAAGCTTTATGTAACAGTGGACTTCAAAAGAATATCTCTTTCCTAAACACACAGGATACATTACCAGGATGTTCCTTCAGTGATCTATAATGTTCCTGTTACATAGGTCAAAAATACTTTGTCCTCCACCTTCTCGCTGGCTCAGTCACTTTTCTCTTTTCTTGCAGAATGATTCCTGGGGAAAGCAGTATTCGTATGCACTCTTCAAAGCCATGAGCCACATGCTTTGTATTGGTTATGGAGCCCGGGCCCCTGTCAGCATGTCCGATCTCTGGATTACCATGTTGAGTATGATTGTGGGGGCTACATGTTATGCCATGTTTGTTGGTCATGCCACTGCCCTAATTCAGTCTTTGGATTCCTCACGACGACAATATCAAGAGAAGGTAATTACGTTAAAATGCATCTCCTTCCATTTCAAGAATGATTACCAAGTTGTGTTCAATGTGAAATAAGGCACAAACCCATATGCTATAGCCTAGTAGAGTTGAATACTGCAGTTAACTTTACTGAACATGCAGAAATATAAGAATGGGCCAAATTCATCCCTGGTGCAACTCCATAGTAGTCAATGCATATGCAGATCTGTGTGTCCATGCCCTGGATGAGAATTTGGATATAAGTGAACAATATTTTGTGATTTTTAATTTATTGTTTAGTGTAATAAGTATTGTGTCAGTTCTTGTCCTTGAAGTCAATGGGAGCCTTTTTCTGACCACTTGTTGAACATGGGAAATTATGTTGTTGGAGTGACCAGCAGTGGCTTTCCTCAGCTTCTAAAATATTCAGAAGCTGATGCTGTTTTTCCCAGACACCAATACCCTACCAGGATGTTCCATGTCTTAGAGACTTCTAAGCTCACAAGATTAATGAGCTTTATCTGGAGCTAAATGAAACCCCTTCAGAGGGTCAGATCCTGAAGTCCTTATTCACATTGAATTAATAATATTTATTAGTTTACAATAGCATCTACAGTGTGCTGGGTGCTTTCCAAATATTAAAGAAGGTATGCCCCAAGGAGCATCCAGTCTAAAGATGGAAAGGTAGACAGAGTTTATGGGAAAGGAACCAACAGATTTTTTTTGTTTGGTTTGGTTTCAAGTAATACAATTAGATCCACTGTTGGCGGCATGGTAGCAATGTGTCTTTAAAAGGGACTTAAATGTGGATGGGGTAGTGGGCCTTTTGGACAAGCTTGAGGAGATGATAATAGGCATAGGTGGTGCTGTGAATAAAGACACAGAGGCAAATGTGGGAGAAGTGTCAAATGGACAGATGAGGATGGGAATGCTGGCAGAGCAGAGGGAATAAAGTACAATGTGAAACATTGCAAGGGAAAGTAAGGAGGTGCACAATTTATTGTGTTTTGGAGGTAGTGACAAGAAGCTCAAATTTCATGAGATAACACCTGGGGAGCCAAATTGAAGAAGGGAGTGATATGATCAAACTGACTTGCAAAGAGGAGTATTTTGTATGTGTGCACTAGGGTGGCCAGAGAGAAGGATACTGCAGTAGTCCAAGCTGAATATAATGAGGCCCTGAACAAGAAATTTGGCCGAGATTATGGAAAGTAAAGGATGAACCATGCTGGTGTTCAGAAGGAAGAATCTATGGCCTGAATATGCTGGGCAGAGAGGGAGGAATCAGTAAGCTCAATCATGAGGACGATGGCTGTTTTTTCACTATTGAAAAAAAAAGAGGATTTGTGAGAAAATATGAGTTTGTATTTGGCCATGTTAACTTTAAGCTTGCAACAAGATGAGTAGAGGAGTTATCATAGAGGCAGGTAGAAATATAGGATGGGATGGATGGAGATGGTTTACTAATCATTGGCATATAGATGATACTTAAAGCCCTGTAAGAACAGAAGATTATCCAGACACAAGGTGCAAAGTAAGAATAAAGATATCTGAGGACAGAGACTCAGCAAACAACTCCAGGGGTATCTCAAAAATTGAGTAGGATAAGAGGTCAAGAAGGGGACAGTGTTTGACAGGGTCAAAAGCACCAGAGAAGATGAGGACTGTGCGGGGGAGTAGCAGTCTTTAAATTTGTCAAGAAGCTTACTGAGCATGGTATCTCTAGAGCGGAGAAGTCATTTGCCTATATTTAATCTGTCTGTTACATATCTGGGAATTTATACCAGGCTCATCACCTGAACGTCTTACCAAAAATGCTCACACAAAAACTGAGCCATTCCTTCAGAGCACACCCAGAGATACAAATTGCCTCACAGGGACAGCAGTGCAAAGGAGGCAGAGCCATGACCCTGGAGCTAGAGCCTGACCTCTGGACAGTGTAGCTGTCAAAGCAAGCTGGGGCATCAGAGTGCACCTCCAAAGGGACCGTGCTGTGTGTGTGTATGATCTGTCTTTGGGCCACAGACCATGGTGAGGAATTGTGCCTCCTGTGGTGCATTCTTTCTCTGCAATGCCCAAATGGCACTATCTAGCCATTAACAAAGATGCTTACCAGGGAACTAGTCTGCATGTTAATTAATGGCAATAACTTCTCCCTCAGTAAGGCAGTGTTAGCCTTGTCTAGACATAAAAGTCATACCTTTTTATACCGGTATAGTTAAAGTGGATGCAGTTATACAGGTCTGGCTTATTTAATATAGAAATATAATAGTTCTCCACCTTTTCTGAAGAGTGAATTCAATCACAAGACTTAGTAAATCATTCTTAGTTTTCCAGAATAATAAGTCCATTGGGTTTGGATAAGTTGGTATAGACAGTGGTACAACTGCATACCAAAGATGAGGCATATCTGAAAAATGGCTCACCTCCTAAAGCAATCTGAGCATGACTTATTGTTAGAATTATGCTGCATAAGGGAAATTGTGCTACTATAAATAATGTTACATCAGAAAAAAAGCTGGGCCAAGTCAGTTTGTATATTATGCTACTTTTAGACTTTCAAAAAAACCCAATAAAAACCAAAACAAAACACGAAAAGCCTGGAGTTTTCACAAAACTAAGTTTTCCAAATCTTTCCTGTGCTAATACCATACAAACCATTTGCACATATTGTACACACCACTATTTCGTGAGTAGATGTGTTAATCATATCACATTCAATAATTACAAATTAAATTCCCAAGACTATAAATTCAAATCAGAATTTCAAAGTATATTCTTTCTGCCAGTCACAACACCCCTAGCTAAAAAATATACAGCAGTGAGAATTTAAATTACATTATTTTATGGATAATGCATGAAGTAGAACAGAGTACATTTTTTCCATTACTATAGCCTTTGCAGTTTTGACAATACTTGTTTTTATTAGTAAATGGAATATAAGAAGAGGCATGCACGCAGTCAGTAAGACTGGTCATGTATGTGCACAAATAACTAAGGAACATAGGCCCTTACACTTACTCATGTTGAGTAGAACTTTACTCCACAAATAGTCCTGTAGATTTCAGTGGAACCACTCAACGAGTAAGATGTGAGAAAGGGGATCAGAATTTGGCACTAACTGGTTTACATGTACAAATCAGATAGCGTGAGTCAAAATATCTGACCCATAATTTTGGTATTCTATGTTGATTTCATTAACTGTATCTCCATACCTTTTTGCATCTCAGCTGTTATCACATACAATATTTGTCTGAGTTAGACTCTATACTTGTTATGAATGCTCCTTCTAATAAATTGTTGTATGCCCATTACATAGTGCTCTAGTAATAATAATCATTTCCAGAGATTTCAGGTGGGCATATATATTTACCTTACATTACATAAATTATATGTATATTGTATATCACATATGTAATAAATGCTCCCTGATACTTTTGTCAGTTAATTACCTGTCCATCATCATATTTCTCATTCGTACACTAATCACCTCAAACTAATACAATCCTCTTTGTCTGAACAGTAAACTCACCTCCATCCAGTGTGTCCAAAATAATGTTAATCCTTCTTACTCGCTGGTTTCAAAGGAGAGATATTACGCAGAATCTATTTGCTAAAGCCTACTATATTTATCTGTGATTCATCCCAAAGCAGGGAGAGAGCTGGTGGGGGCAGGTCATCAATTTCTCCTTTCCCTTTGTAAAAAAGAGGGACCTGGAAGGCTAACAGATCTTCATGTTAGGAACATGTTAGGAAGAGGGAGACGGCTAGAGGACTCCTGGCTGGAATGCATCTTTTTATTCTGTCAGGTGATGCTGATGATGATTCTTCACTCTTTTGGGACAGATTTCTGTTACCTTTGCTCACTCTGAATAGCTTTACTCTACAAATAATTGCATTGAAGTGAGTGGAACTACTTATGGAGAAAGGTGCTACTTAGTGTGAACAAAGGTATCAGAAACTGACACTTTATATTTATTCTTTTTTGCTCACCGTTTTGGTACGCTCCCTATGTGTTAGGTGGCTAAAGGTCACTGCTACCTACTTCTGATAAATTATAACTTTGGTCCAGAACAGTGGATCCAATGCATAAGAATGGCAAACATTTGTTTTCTTACTGGAATTTTGATTTCTCTAAGTATGGGTGCATACTATACTTTGTTGGTATTTAGTATATTCGGTTTAACAAGGAACTCTTTCTTGTCTTCCTTGCTTACTTTCTCAGTTTCAAGTTGCAATATTTGTTCTAGTTTTGTGTGTCCTGAGCATTGGAAGTGTTTGTGTGGGGCAGAGATGGGGCAGAGATGGGCCACGGAAAAGTTATAAGTAGTAGAAGTACCTGCATTCAATTGGATTCTACAGAAATATCCATTCATTCTTATTTCATCCAGAGCAGTGGAACCAACATAGGAAAAAAGATGCAAAAATCATGTCAACACCAACCTAATGCAGATCTGAAACTAAGCACAACCTCCCTTCTCATCGCTCATTTCTAACTTAATCTCATATTGTTCAAAAATGCCCTTAATTTAACCACATTAGGTGCAGTATCGTTTGGATACCGTGGAGCCAACAAGTCCATGATGCTGCATGTAAGACTGACATATCAACATGAAGATACTAATGTATAAATCCAAGAAATCTAATAAAGCCACTATGCACATCAGTTTTTTCAAAATATCTTGAACTCAAAGTGCAACAACTACAACAAAATCTCATTCAGCATAAAGCCACATCTGCCACATTTGTATTACATAATCCTAATTTGGCTGCAGATTTGATTTACTTTTTCTCAAATTACTGGTAATGGGAATATAATGCTACTTTTAACATTCAGAGTTTTTAGCAAACTTTAGCTGACAAAATGCGCAGAAAAAACTGGTCTGTGAAACATCCATTTATCCAATTTGCAGGCTAAAGGAACAATCCTTATCAGAGGCATACAGAATACTCTAACTGAATATGATTGTGCTTTACTTAATCTTTCGTTATAATCCATTTCAAAATGTATGCTAATTAACAGACTAAGCTGATGAACAATACAGAATCAAAAAATATTTCTAAGCTATAGAAATAGATGGTGCTACCTGGAACCTGTTGTCAGGCCCAGTTAAGTCACTGGAAAGTCTCCTTTTGACTTCAGTGGGCTTTGGATCTAGTCCATGGCAACAGGCACTCAAGAATCAAATAAATTAGCCTGACAGATGTTCTTTCCATAAAGAAGAAATATGCATTTAAATTGTTGGATTGCCAAATAGAATATATGTGAATGTTCAGTATGATCTTTTTAATGAACATTTGTCTATTTGCAGAATGTTAACATTGTGTTTTCTATTGCTAGCCAGGTATAAATTTTAGAATATGTTGGCTTTTTCTATTGGTGATATTCCATTTAGTTAACTTCACATTCAATTGTCAAAATCTGAAAACTTCTGAAGTTTACAGTAAGGAAACATCCATTTGTTTATTAAGAGTTACTTAGAAACATGAATTGACCACTCTACAGAAATTAGGAATGTACAACAGCTTCCGTTTGAGGAGAGATTAATAAGACTGGGACTTTTCAGCTTGGAAAAGAGAGGATTAAGGGGGGATATGATAGAGGTGTATAAAATCATGACTGGTGTGGAGAAAGTAAATAAGGAAGTGTTATTTACTCCTTCTCATAACACAAGAACTAGGGGTCACGAAATGAAATTAATAGGCAGCAGATTTAAAACAAACAAAAGGAAGTATTTCTTCACACAACGCACAGTCAACCTGTGGAACTCTTTGCCAGAGGATGTTGTGAAGGCCAAGACTATAACAGGGTTCAAAAAAAGAACTAGATATGTTCATGGAGGATAGATCCCTCAATGGCTATTAGTCAGGATGGGCAGGGATACAAGGCCATGCTCTGAAGTGTCCCTAGCCTCTGTTTACCAGAAGCTAGGGAGGGTGACAGGGGAGGGATCACTTGATGATTACCTCTTCTGGTAATTCCCTCTGAAGTACCTGGCATTGGCCACTGTGGGAAGACAGGATACTGAGCTAGATGGAGCATTGGTCTGACCCAAAAGAAATCTGATGAGGTTCAATAAGGATAAGTGCAGGGTCCTGCACTTAGGATGGAAGAATCCAATGCACCGCTACAGACTAGGGACCGAATGGCTAGGCAGCAGTTCTGCGGAAAAGGACCTAGGGGTGACAGTGGACGAGAAGCTGGATATGAGTCAGCAGTGTGCCCTTGTTGCCAAGAAGGCCAATGGCATTTTGGGATGTATAAGTAGGGGCATAGCGAGCAGATCGAGGGACGTGATCGTTCCCCTCTATTCAACATTGGTGAGGCCTCATCTGGAGTACTGTGTACAGTTTTGGGCCCCACACTACAAGAAGGATGTGGATAAATTGGAGAGAGTCCAGCGAAGGGCAACAAAAATGATTAGGGGTCTAGAACACATGACTTATGAGGAGAGGCTGAGGGAGCTGGGATTGTTTAGCCTGCAGAAGAGAAGAATGAGGGGGGATTTGATAGCTGCTTTCAACTACCTGAAAGGGGGTTCCAAAGAGGATGGCTCTAGACTGTTCTCAATGGTAGCAGATGACAGAACGAGGAATAATGGTCTCAAGTTGCAGTGGGGGAGGTTTAGATTGGATATTAGGAAAAACTTTTTCACTAAGAGGGTGGTGAAACCCTGGAATGCGTTACCTAGGGAGGTGGTAGAATCTCCTTCCTTAGAGGTTTTTAAGGTCAGGCTTGACAAAGCCCTGGCTGGGATGATTTAACTGGGAATTGGTCCTGCTTTGAGCAGGGGGTTGGACTAGATGACCTTCAGGGGTCCCTTCCAACCCTGATATTCTATGATTCTATGACCCAGTATGGGCATTCTTATGTTCTTATGCATAGAAAAAATCAGCGTAATCATCAGAGTGTAGGACATTACAATCTTTATTGAAATCAAAAATGGTTAAGCCGTAATTAAAAGGCATTCTATAGGTGCCACCATTAGTACCTTACAATATCTTAAGATGACATAAAACAGCAAGGTTTCAGATCTCTTTAAGAACTGAAAAAGGTTGCAAATGTTCACAACTGCAGCAAAGAAAGAAAATGGAGATTTTCTCCATCCATTTCTGTGTTCAAGAAATTACTTAAATAAAGGGTTGAATGAAAATTCAATTTAATGCCTTTTTGCCATTATGTCTAAACTTGAGCTGTGTAATGCTATCTGATTTTGACTACATGGATGTTAATTTAGAAGACAAACTTTGCTTACAAAGACTGTGCTTAGCATTTTTAAAATTGATTATTAATTTTTCATAAATTTACATTTTAATTTAAACAATACCCTAGGGCCTCAATATTTCACACAACTTAAGCTACACTACATATACCATTTTAACATATTAACTAGCATTCAGAAATCATTTGACTTATGACATGAGAAAATCTAGAAAAATATCGGTGAAAAATTATGGATTCTCTTTTCCAGTGTTTGTAGATTCCTTTTTCTTTCACACTGCTATTCAGCTGTACAAAATACATTAGTGCCCATGCCAATAAAGCTCTGGGAACCTTAAAAAAGAATTACTAAAAACATATTTATTATGAGTAGGGCAACATGCTCAAATATATTTAAAAATGGGATCAAATACTCAGTATCGTGCAAAAGAATCCTCTTAATGGGAACACATTGGTGGGCGGCCTCTTGATGAAGCTGCTGTCCCAATTAAAAGTAGGACATTCAAAACAAAACAGGCTAACGTACTCAAAATGAAATAAAATAATGGGATTAAATAAAAGTAAATTAGAAATTATATTTACTGTATTTCATCTTTATTACTTCTTGTATACTCCATTGGGCAACTTCTGTATTAAAACACCAGAGCTTTGAATGTTACCCCTACTTAACACCTGTTTAAACACCGCCGGTGATCCTTTGGCACTGGTGAACGTTCCATTAAGTGGAATTTTTGCTAAGGCACAATGATTTTTGTAACTGTTATAACTATTTTCTTTGGGGGTGTGATTTTTACTGATATAGTTATGCCAGTACAACCACTAGTTTGAACAGTTATCCTGGCATAAAGGTGTTTTATACTGATATAGCTTATTCCCCTTCTTTGTGTATTGAATGCTCATTAGCCTGCATGGATTTTATTTCCTGCTTAGCTACATGGCAGTGAAATATTTGATGCTGAAAACAATTTGTCAAAAATCCCAGGAGTGATCTCCTGATCATTACAGTAAATACAGCTGTAGTCAATGCTATTTGTTGTCTCATACCTTAAATAACTAATTTAATTATGACTTCTGTGCCAAAAAAATTAAACTCAAGCTCACTACTAAGCCTTAAAAAGGAATAGTAATTGTGGAATGTTGACTTCTGGTTCACTAGTTTTGCTTTGTTTTTGTTACGTAAAGATGCTTTTTCACTTTCTTACTTGGATCACCATATGATTTACTGGTTAGAAGACGGGACTAGAAATCTTGATTCCTGCATTTTTTGCAGCTTAATACCAACTCACTATGTCATCTTTTGTGAGCATCAGCTGATGGTCTGCATGTAACCTTCCTGCATTTAATTAATCTTTGTAAAATGCTCTAAAATCCTTAATACAAAGGTGCAATATGAGTTTAAAGTATTATTTCAAAAGGAGATAGCTGTAACATTTACACACTGTTCTCGAAGGAAAAAATTAATGGCTGGCATTCAGAGGAAAGACCTTTTCAAATATTCTATTTCAGAAGTCATATTTGTGTTCGATAAGTCCATATTTCTGACTGATTTGTAGGTTCTTTTATTAGTGGGAATTTTGTAAATATTTTCAGTGCACAATTAGGACCAAATAATCTCCTTCATCCATTGTGAACTCAAAACTCTGACATATCAATTAATGTTTAATGACAACTGTGGGACTACAAGCATGGATGTCGTCAACTATATAACTCTTCAACAGTAAGGTCTTGTTTTGAAAAAGGGTATGTGCCGATTTGATCCATAAATATGCCATCCAGCACAAAAAGTGCGCTCTAGCACATTCACTATGAGAAAAAGTTTTGAATATTTTGGGATGTATGTGAATGTACTGGGCATCCGATGAAGTGAGCTGTAGTTCACGAAAGCTCATGCTCAAATAAATTTGTTAGTCTCTAAGGTGCCACAAGTACTCCTGTTCTTTTTGAGCCTTAAAGTCACTCAGGCTTGCTCATTTTTTCATTCTGTCAGTTCTGCATGCATGATTTTCATTTATTATAATTGTAATGCCTACTGGGTTTTTTGTTTGTTTTGGTTTTTTGGGTTTTTTGTTTTTGCTTTTTAATTTTAATTTTAATTTTTTGCAAGGTGTATATAGCGTATATTTTGACCCTGGGTCTTTCCTGTGAAAAACCAGGATTTGAAATGGGGAAAGGCATTAAATATGTCTGTGGTATGTTAGGGAAACAATTGTTGTTCTCAAAAATGTTTTAAAATCACAGAGGTTATTCATCTTAATTTTAAACATCAAAGATATAAAATAATGGGCATTTGTTTTTTTCAAATGTACATCAGTTGTACTCACTGTCTGGAACAGAAGCCTTATAGCCTTGTAAAAGGGATTATAAATCAATCAGAACATTCTTGCTAGAATATTCATTTGTTTTTTTTTCTCTTGTCATAATACTCCATTTTTGTGCTCTAGATTCGCTTTTGTTTTAGCCTGTCCTAGGGGATTCCGATTATTTTTACCTTGTACCTTTAAACAAATATCGGTTTCTTCAGATAACATACTGTGCAGCCAAGTGCTATCCACCCTGCTGTATCCGGCCTGAGTGAAACAGTAACAGACTTCACTGCTTCTATAATGACCGATGGGACAGTCCTGGATCTATTGCTGTGTCATGGGTAATTTACCTTTAAAATGATCTGCTGGCTTGCAATACAGATAAGGTTTCTAGCAGTTTTCCATTTGAAAATGTGGCGCAAGCTCATGATAGTTGCAGCCATGTTCATAATTATATTAAATTAGCTCTGAAAGCATCAAGTTATACTGGGCTCAGATTTTACAAACAACCTGCTTTCTTTGTTTCTCTCTCTGTATGTTCTCTCATGCAGTAATGATTATAGGATAGCTTACTTTTTCCGAATGAGGAAGGTACATATAACTTCTTGTTTATGAAAGTATGTCTTAGAATATGGTAGAAATTGCCTTTTAATGGGAGACACGTATGCTTCAGGCCAGATGGAGATAGCGGCCAGTAATTATCCCAGTTGTACCAGTGATCCTGATTGTGATTGATCCAGAAGGAAACAAGCCTCAATATTTTTCTAATACCATAGTATGGATGACAAAATATTTCTGACTGTGCAGATTCTAGGATTCTCTCAATTTTCTCCTGACCTCTGGTTTCCTGAGGTTTCAGTAATTAAGGGCACATGCACCTCTACCTTCAGAACATAATAATGTGTAAAGACATGTCTTACAGATCCATAAAGAGTATTCAGTATACCAGAAATGAATGGGAGTATGACCTTCCCTTTGCAATACAGAGCTTTGTGTGACACTCTGCACTGGCTCCTAGTGCATTATAAATTATTATTTTATATCAAGGGTTCTTTTAATAGCTGTGGAAATCTATTCTAATGTATGTATTCATATAAAAATAGACTGACTGTGCTAAATTTAAAGTGCAGTACTTTTAGCTGAATTTTTACATGCTGTTCAATATACATACCTTTTTATAATAAATTTCCTTTCATTCAGATACAGAAAAAATGTTTAAAAACTCTTTCTGTCCACATTGTAACTATTCTAAAACCATAATGAAAGCATACTGTTAGATAAGAAATGCATTAAACCTAAGTATTATCAATATGATTCTAGAAAAATAAAACATAACTTCTACATATTTATTTATATAACCTGCTTTTTTTGAGACACCTCCCCTATAAATTATCATTTTACATTACAGGCAGAGCTGGTCAAAAAAAAGGTTTTTTTTTTTCCAGTTCGGATGTTGACCAAAACAAAAAAAATCATTTTTGTAGAAATTTTTCATGAAAAAAGCGGACTTTTCATTTTAAAACGATGGCTGAAAACTTTTTTTGTTTGTTTGGTTTTTTTTTCAGTGAAAACTCAGTTTTTTTTCTTGGGGGAAAAAAAACTTTTTCACAAAACACTATTTAGTTAAAAAAACAATTTTTCCTGACCAGATTGGGCCAAAGAGAAGGACCCAGATGATATCACCACCTCCACTGGCCCTGACTAAATCCTGAACACCATCTGGGATGTAAGACTTTGTTGTTCCCTCTACACTTTGTGTGTTCTTTTCCTTCCCTACCTTATTTTTTCTCTTTCCTATCCCTCCCCCATTGTCTTCTGTTTAATAAGAGTCTGTCTTAGCCAGCCAAGACTGGAGCAGAGCGGAACGATTCCATAGTTGGGACCCTTCTTCCAGATGATATCATGGTATCCTCTCACACTGAGGATACCTCTCCAGGGGAGGGAACTCGAGTATTAGGAAGAGACAGGGAATAGTAGGTAAGAGAAGGTAATAGTAATGGGGGATTCAATCGTTAGAAACATAGACAGCTGGGTTTGTGATGACTGGAAGAACTGCATGGTGACTTGCCTGCTGGGTGTGAAGGTTGCAGATCTCTCAAGACATCTAGACAGACTTATGTGTGGTGGTGGGGAGGAGTCGGTTGTTGTGGTACATGTAGGTACCAATGACGTAAGTAGTACTAATCGACTGAAGTCACATGATATCTGTGTTTGCAAACATCTATTTGCACATATAAATAAGTTTTTTGCAAGTTAATATGCACAATTGTCGGCATTGTTTCAGAGGACTCTTGGAACATTGTGACTGAATGAACAGCTAATGAATAGTCTGAATATCTCTATTGGCTGCAAGTGCCTTTTTTAATCTAGTAAAGTACTTGCTTTTCTTAGAATTTATTTTATTATAACATACAATATGAGAGAAGAAAACTAACATAGAAAAGATTAGCATGTTTTGAATTCTTGAGAGTATTTCCTCTTTTTTTAAAATTAAGGATAACAGACACGGAAATGGTTGTGATGCCATAAATTGAAGATTAGGGGCATAGCTCCATTAAGTTCTATGACACTATGCAGATTTGCACCTGGTAAGGATCTGGTGCTAGGACGTCACTAAAGGAAAAAGTAACAGGAGACAAGAATGATGTGGAGATTTATTTAAACACAATTGCACAGCATTAGAAAATTAATAGAAGTGGAGAGGGAAATCACTAAAAAGGAGAAAAAAAGGAAGATAAATTAATTCTATTGTCAGTTTAGCTATGATATATTTACAAGATAGCATTAATGTCAAAAGCCCTATTGTAAGAAAAATGTCAGTTTAATAAGTAAAGCTTGACACTATTTGTGAGTTATGCAGTCACACCTTGCATATTAGATGCAAGGTCAAATGCCTTTAAGTGAACAATATGTAACTTGTCACACGGTAGCTTCTTCTGCGGACTATCATATTATGATTCTAAAATGGCCTGGGCCAAATACAATCTTTTTTAAACAATGAAAATATTTGAAAGCAATTTGTTTGCATAAGCAATGTATTATTACTCCAAAAAATCTTTGTGTTTAGTAAAAATGAAACAAAATAAAAATGCATTATAAAATATCTTAAAATGTCTACAAATTCGTGCTTAACAACAATACAAGCAATAGAATTAAAGGTAAGCTAATGTCTGTTGCACCATAATGTTCTCCCCTACTTCCATGTGCCCTCCCTCACTCCCCCCCAACACACATCCATTTTATACACTCACCAGCACTTCACAGGTAGCTTTGAGCCTCGGAAATTTCACTTTCACTTCAAAAATATGAAGGCCAGATTTACCTCTTGGATTCTGCCATTTTTCAGAATTCTTACTCTGTGTTAGTCCCCTTGTAAAGTTAACTCTTCCTCTGACATCAATAGCTTTTCTAGAAAACGTATTTAGGAGCCTCTATTGTGAGTGCTCAGGTCAATTAAATTTCAGAGAGACATTTTCCATTTCTTCCCCCTCAGACTCTTGTGTGGTACAGTTTTTAATGGGCAGCAAAGATCCTTTCACAGTAACATTAAAAAAGGAACTAATATGGAAGTTGTTATTAATTTCTTGTTGTTAAGTTAAGGAAGTTGTTATCAATTTCTATGGTAAACAGAGACTTAACTTAAAATTTGCTCAGCTCAGGTCCATCTGCATCTATCATTGGATAACCATCACCACCTCTGGGCTTTAAGCAGTTAGGCTCCTTTCAGATTTTAGTTTCAAATGAAATAGTCAAATCAATGGTGTTTGTAATCCAAAAATGGGAAACCATGCCCTTGACCGATCAGCCCAGTGAACACTGAGAGAAATTATACAGAGAGTGATAGGATTACTCCAGATAGAAAATGAGGTGTGCTGGTGTCTCAGCATTGTGGGTATCCTGTATTTTGAGTAGATAGGTTGATTAGCCATGTGCCATCTTTACAAGACAACTTTGGAATTTTTTAAGCTAAGACTTCTTGTCCAATATTCAGCCATCCCTAATACACACTGCTACACACTTAGGTGATTTTGAAAATTTTACCCTATGTGACATATGATCCCTAAGTCTCATTTCAACTAACTGCAAGAGTTTAGGGGGAAATTGACAGCAAGTAACTTAAGTTTTGTTGTCACTGGTTTGTGTTCTAACTCCCTAGTAGTTTCACATAATGAGGTATTAAATAAAATGTCATTTCCATGAGAATGTGGAGATTCTTGTAACATGAAGATACTTCTGAGCACTAAAATCAAAGTATTATAAAGGTTGCAAAGTCAAGCACTAAAATGTTTGGAAATGCCAGAATTAAGGTTACCTTTTCAACAAAAATTAGTGGATATTTTGTCCTTAATCTCTCTGTGCTTCAGTTCCTCATCTGTAAAATGAGTTAATCTGTTTATTATGGAAGAGCCTAAGAGCCAGCCAAGTGGATGATGAATTGTGCTCCATGTCCACTGAAAGTAGGACAGTGAGTAATTGGCTTAATATACAATAAAGGAGCTGTAAGTTAGATATCTAAATAATAACAATAATAATTAATTCTAACTATAAGGACAATTAAGTACTGGAATAGGTTACTAAAGAAGGTTGTGAAATCCCCATCACTGGAGGTTTTTAAGAACAGATTAGACAAACACCTGTCAAGGATAGTCTAGGTTTATTTGGTTCTGCCTTAGCACAGGAGGCGGACTAGTTGACCTCTCGAGGTGTCTTCCAGCCCTGTATTTCTATGGTGCTATGCTTGTGCTAGACCAGAGATGGGCAAACTATGGCCCGGAGGCCACATCCAGTCCATGGGACAATGCTGTCCGGCCCATGAGCTCCCGGCCAGGGAGGCTAGCCCCTGGCCCCTCCCCACGCTGTCCCCCCTACCCCGCAGGTACGCTGCCACACAGGCAGCGCGGCTTGCGCCCGCCCACCTCCCAGGCTTTGCAATAAGCCTGTCCTGCCACTCTGAGCAGCATGGTAAGGGGGCAGGGGGAGGGGCAGGATGTCTTATGTCTAAGATTTCCAATGGGGCCTGTACCTCCATTTGCTATTTTTTAGGGGTCCACAAATGAAAAAAAGGTTGAAAACTGGTCGCTCTGAATGTATTTAGGAACCTGGGGGGCAGGGGGCAAGCTAAATTAGTTGCAGTCACATCTCTGACTGCAGTGTAGATATATCTTAAGGGACTGGAGGCTCTACTGGTAATGAGAAAGGCCACTGGAAACGTACACTGTATTGTATCTGCCCTCTCACTCAGATTTGCATTTTTTTGTATTCCCAGTGTTTCTGACTGAATTATAACTTCAATTAAGAAAAATTTGAAGACTTTTTCGAAGATGGCAAAGAAATATTTAAGTGCATTAACCAATGCAGAGTTGTTTTTTCTGAGCCTCCAAAGAGACCCCCCAGGATCCCATCCCCTATATGACCCCCCCTGCTCCCTGTCTCCTGACCACCCCTCCGCCCCATCCAACCACCTCCTGTCCCCTGAAGACCACAGGTTGAAAACCACTGCTCTAGATCAAAATGAGCTCGGATATTTATACATGCTGCAATCACATTGCATTTTAGACATACACTAATAGTGGGGGTTCCAGTATTAGGAGACAGTTAATTCCACAGATGTGGAGCACAAGAGGACCCATCCCTAGCCTTGTAGGTAGATCTGGGGGAAAAAAAGTGCAAAACTCATTTTTTGATTTTTTTGGCAGGGAAGGGCAAAAATACAGAAAAATACAAAAAATTCAGCAACATTGAAATGTTTAGCAAATTCATACTGATTTTGCCAAATTGTTTTGGTCAGGGAAATAAAGAATTCTGAAAGTGTTAAGACAAAACATTTTGATTTTTTTGGTTCAAAATGACTTTGTTTCAAAACTTCATTTAATTTTATTTAGACAGTTTGTAGCATCAAAAGCATTAAAAAAATGCAAGCCACTAACATCATTAAAAATTGATGTATTCATTTGGACATCAATTTAAAAATCCAGGGGCACTCCTGCAGCTTCCCCTCCTTATGCTGCTACTCTATTTAGCAGACTGGACATTTTCACAGAAAAATGTAATGTATAATCACCTAGAGATCAAGGCATGACATGCAATGTGGAGATCAGTGACTGTGAAACAAGGAGAGTCCTGATTAGTTCTTTATGTATTATGTGCTCTAAAGATTAGAATATATGATAACTCCTTTGGTTTCCTGAAGAGGTGTATGATGCCTCTTTCCATAAGCTCTTTATCACTGATGGTAATTAAATGATTTTTTTTTAGCCTAAAAGCTATCATCTGTTGGCAATATCTGTTTTTCACTGATTACCCCACAAAGAGTTCTCTTGCTAGCAAGAATGCTTTCCTGCTGTCCTTTTACTTACAGGCAATAATCAAACATTTCCTTTCAGTTGCCACAAAGTACACAACCTCTTATTATTGTTCTTTTCAATTACAGTGATTGAGAAATTAATTAAGTTATAGTGAATTTTCTGAATACATGTTCTTGGCCAATTCCCATACAAATCAGCCTTTTACCTAAAACATAAAGACTCAGTACTGCTCCCAGTGAAAACAATGACAAAACACTCATTGATATAAATGGGACAAGGATCCAGGTCCCAAGAAATTAAAGATCAAATAATTCCTCTTCCATGCTGCCACAGATGAAGCCACCTCAAATCTCAGCTGCACAGTATGCTGGGAGCATAGATTTTACACAAACAAAGGAACTCTACAGTGGAATTAAACTGCATTGGTTCAGCTACCAGTCTGGGTCCTACGCACCCATGAGTAGGGAGAGAGAGGATTTGAGCCTAAAGTGAAGTTAGTAAATGTCTAGTTAATTTGTTCAATTTCTTTTCTTTTGTCTATATGTGTGTGTGTGTTAGAGAGAGAGAGAGAGAGAGAGAGAGAGAGGCTCCTTATAATTTTCATTAAATCCCTAGACTGACCGGAGATTGAAGTAGTAGTGTGAATTCTCCACACACCAATGTGCCTGCCAAGCATAGTGAGGACCATTTGGGTAAAAGCAATCAGTTTAGTCTTCATGCCCACTCAGTCCCTCTTTCGGCTCCTAGCAAGGGTGCCAGTTAGTGCCAGCTGTAATGCTTGTGATAGGGGCACCTGTCCACCAGGAACACAACTGAGATCACCAGGTCACTTGACATAGGCTTCTAAAGAAATGGTGACAAATGTCAATCACCACTTCTGCACTCAGTTTGCTTTCTGGAAATGTGTATTACCTCTGTCTGTTAAAAGCAGAGATTGATTATAGCATTTGCTGCAGTCTACCACATTGTTTCTGCAACAGAGGGACATTCCATGGAAACTAAAATCAGTATCTGGTATGATGCCTTTAGCAAAACTTGCATACTAAATTAGCATCTTGCCCAGCTCCAGTTATCATAGAATCATAGAAGATTAGGGTTGGAAGAGACCTCAGGAGGTCATCTAGTCCAACCCTCTGCTCAAAGCAGGACTAACCGCAACAAAATCATCCCAGCCAAGGCTTTGTCAAACTGGGCCTTAAAAACCTCTAAGGGTGGAGATTACACCACCTCCCTAGGTTATGTCAAGAAGCAATGTGAAAGTAATAACCTAATATATATATATATATATATATATATATATATATATATATATATATATATATATATATATATATATATATATATATATATATATGAATTCAGATTAAAATTAAATTACTTCCTATCTACTGTTAAATACTTATATTAAAAAGATATGGCTGAGTCCTGAAAAACTGAGCTGACATTTAGAAGTAAATCCTGCTCTCCCCTTTAGGGACATAGAGGTTCCTGCCTGCAAAGAGTTGGTGGTGTTCTGTTGCATAGAAGAAAACAGGATTTGAGTAGCCAGTACTAAGGGTTTGTGCCTTCTGTGTTTTGTGGAGTTCTGCTCTGAAGGGGATATCATATAGTAGAGTTTTGGTGGAGGGGCAGAATCAGTGGATCCACCATTATGTAGATATTGCAATCATTCCCACCCTGCGTAGGAGGGAACAGATGTTGCAGAGGTTATTCCAACCCTAAATATGGAATAGTGACCATACGGAGTAACATTTTTGAAAGTGAAGAGAAAGTCAATGGGACTTAGGCTCCTAAGTCACTTAAGCACTTTTCAGAATTTTACCCAGAATCTTCTGTAGCCTGGGAAGGTAGATTTCTGCCCTATATCCGCTATCCCAGCACCAGAAAAGCTTCTGTCAAGTGCTCAGACATTGCACTGAATACACAATCTTGAGAGTAAAAGATTTTGTTTTACATAACACCATGTGCTTTTAATAACAGTCCAATCCTGTACTAATTAGTCAGGCAAGACTGCCTTTGTTGGAGTGCCCTTCATCAGTGAACATTTTCTTTGGTATTTCACTACATTTATAGTTCACTAGAGGGATCTGCACTGGGAGGCCTAGTACAATATAGCTATTCCAGTGAGATAGACAAAGTATATGACTGCTTTTTTTTGTAACCAGGACTCAAGACACACGTACAATTACTAAATTGACTGTGTGGTTGACAATGATTGCAGTAAGGTGACAGAAACTGTGGAGACCTTATACCAACCAAGCAGTTGACAGATATATTAAGTAGAGCTGTGTGCAGTATGAAATGGAGAGAATGCACTTAACGAGACCCAACAGTTCCACAACCCTGGCAATCAGTCAAATTAGAGAGACAAGAAGGGGAGGCATCCCCACCCCCTTTGTAAATAGCAGTGCACATATATATGCAAATGCACACAGGGTCTGTTTCTTCTCTCACTTACACTCGTGTAAGTGAGTGACTCTTTTAAAGACATTGGGATAGCATGGAGTAAAACCAGTGTAAATGAGAAGAGAATCTGGTCCTTTGCGTGAATGTGACAAGAGAAAATTGAATGCAAAGTCTGCTAAATAGCCAGTAATATTGTATATATATTCTTTTCCTCTCCTTCCTGCCCAATCGGATACAGATACCCTAGATTTAAAAATACCGGTATGGTTAAAATTCTTTCATGTGGAAACAGAAAAAGAAACACTTAAAATGTCCTAAAATTCTCTGGGCCTGCTATGCCTGTCTGTCTTTTTCTCAAATAATGCTTCATCCTCTCTCTGAGAATCAAGCCCCATTGATTTGTACAGGCACTACTTTTATTTCTATAAATTAGATTATCAACTCAGGAAACAGGAACAGTCTATAGCACATAGAAAACAAAATCAGCAAGGAACCTTGAAAGGTCATCTAGTCCTTCGACCTTGCACTGACGCAGGATCAAGTAAATCTAGCCAATGAATCATTGATAACCACTATTTAACTAATAGTGTTTGTCTAACCCATTCTTAAAAAACTGCACAACTTCCCTTGGTGACCTGTTCCAGTATTTAGCAATCCTTACAGTTAGAAAGTTTTTCCTAATGTCTAACCTAAATCTCCATTGCTGCAGATTAAGTCAATTACTTATTGTCCTACATTCAGTGGACATGCAAAACAATTGACAACTGTCCCCTTTTATAAAACACGCCTTAACATATTTTAAGACTGTTACCAAATCCCCCCCACCTCAGTCTTTTTTTTCCCCACAAGACTGAATATGTCAAGTTTTTTTAACCTCGCCTGAGAGATCAGGTTTTTGAAAACTGTTATCGCTTTTGTTGCTCTCCTCTGGATTCTGTCCAGTTTGTCCACATCTTTCTTACAGTGAAGCACCCAGAATTGGACACAATTCTCCAGCTGAGGTCTCAACAGTGCCAAGTAGAGCAGTTGGTAATATTCTCTACTGCTTAGCCAGTTATTCCTAATTTTGCATTTGTGCGTACGATTTTTTTCTTCCTGTGTGTAGTACTTTGCACTTGTCTTTGCTGAATTTCCTCTTGTTGATTTCATACCAGTTATCCAACTTCTAAAGGTTGTTTTGAATCCTTATTCTGTCCTCCAAAGTACTTGCAATCCCTCCCAGCTTTGTGTCATCTGCAGATTTTATAAACATACTGTCCACTCTATTATCCAAATCATTAATAAAAATATTGAATAGTACCAGGCCCAGGACAGATACCTGCAGGATCCCTCTAAATATGTCCTCCCTTTTTGACAATGAATCATTGATAACCACTATTTAACTAAGCTTTTTCAACCAGTCGTGCACCACATTAAAGTAATTTAATTTAGACCAGTGGTTCTCAAACTAGAGGCACTCCTTGTTCAGGGAAAGCCCCTGGCGGGCCGGGCCAGTTTGTTTACCTGCCGCATCTGCAGGTTCGGCCAATTGCGGCTCCCACTGGCCACTGTTTGCTGCTCCAGGCCAATGGGGGCTGCAGGAAGTGGAGCGGGCTGAGGGATGTGCTGGCTGCCCTTCCCACATCACCCATTGGTGTGGAGCATCCAGTGGGAGCCGCAATCGGCTGAACCTGTGGACACGGCAGGTAAACAAACCAGCCTGGCCCGCCAGGGGCTTTACCTGAACAAGCCGCACCCCTAGTTTGAGAACCACTGATTTAGACCACATTTTTTAGTTTGTTTATAAGAATGTCATGTGGGACTGTTTCAAAAGCCTTACAAAAATCAAGTTCATGTTTGTAGCTCCACACACACATCCACTAGACCAGTAACCTGTCAAAGAAGGAAATTAGGTTGTTTTGACATGATTTGTTCTTGACAAATTCATGTTGGTTATTCCTTATCACCCTATTATCCTCTAGGTGCTTACAAATTGATTGTTTAATAATTTGTTCCAGTATCTGTCCAGGAATTGCAGTTACGCTGACTGGTCTATATTTCATCAGGGCCTGTATGTTACCCTTTCTAAAGACAGTTATTATGTTTACCATCTCCAGTTCTCTGGGACCCCACCTGTCCATAATGAATTATTGAAGATAATTGCTAATGGTTCCAATATTACTTCAGCTAGTTCCTTAAGTAGACCAAGGTGAATTTTGTCAGGACCTGCCTACTTGAATACATCTAACTTATAAGAATATACTTTACACTTTTCTTTCCCTATGCTGGTTTGTGTTCCTTGCCCCTTGTTCTTAATATTAATTATGTTTAGTGTCCACAGTTTACCTTTTTAGTGAAGACTGAAGCAAAATAGGCATTAAACACCTCCTCCTTCTTGGTGTCATCCATTATTAACTCTTCTCCTCCTCCTCTAAATAGTGGACCTCCACTTTTCTTCATCTTTCTCTTACTCGTAATGTATTTATAGAACCTCTTCTTGTTGCTTTTTATGTCTATTGCTAGCTGTAATTCATTTTTTGCTTTAGCCTTTCTGATTTTTATCTTTACATCCTGATACTATTGTTTTGTACTTATCCTTAGCAATTTGTCCATGTATCTAGTTTTGTAGGGCTCCTTTTTGATTTTCAGATCATTACAGAGCTTTTGATTGAGTCATGTTGACCTCTTGCTGTTACTCCTATTTTTCTTATACGTTGGGGCAGTTTGTTGTTGTACCTTTAATATTGTCTCTGAGACCCGCCAAACTCCATTTTCCTTTACATTTTCTTTCCATGGGACTATACTTATCAGTTCACTGAGTTTGTTAAAGGCTGCCCTTTTGAAGTCCATTGACCTTATTCTGCTACTCTCACTTCTTCATTTCATTAGAATCATGAAATCTATCATTTCATGATCATCTTCACCCACGCTGCCTTCTATCTTCAGATTCATCACCAATTCCTCCCTACTAGAATCTATCTAAAATGATTGCCCTCCTGGCTATTTCCTCCACATTCTGAAACAAAAGTTGTCCCTCAACACATTCTAAAAACTCAGGTCAAGTGACCTTACCCAGCTGATCACACAGCTCAGCTATTGATTCATGATTACTGAATACTAACATTAATAGTTCCATTTAATGTTCTGTAATCAGTCTATTGGCTGAAATTTATATTCACAAACCTATGTTGAACAAGTGAAAACAGCAAACATTAATATAAATCATAGTTTGTTTGCAGATAATTCCTCCCCCACAAAAAAGAGGGAAATTTGCCAAAGAAATTACTCATTATGATTTATCAACTTATGATTTTATCAACTCTAGTCTGAACATTCCGTTTGTGTGGTTATGAATAATGGAATATATGGACTTTAATTAAATCAATTTTTACAAAGTGTTTCAACAGTATGGTTGTTGTAAAATGCTTCCATTCAAGGTAGTCTCAATAAAAATGCTAATCATGCATTCCCATTTTGTAGCCTTCCTATTGACATTTACAAATCTTCTCTTATTCATAAATAGTATATTTTAATTAATGAAATTGGTTATGTCAGCTTTAAACAAAATAAAAATTGTTTTTTTCATTGTTCCTATTGATGAAAACATTTCCCCTTTATATTCAGCCGGTGCTCTAACAATTATAGTTGCTGCTCTTGCAGAAACAAAAGGTCAATAAATGAAAGACAGTGATGAAAAGTATTACATTTAAAAATTAATGTTATGTCCTCTTCTGGACATTTCTAAGAATTGTATTTGGAGTTTTAAAATGTCTCCATCATATAATTCCTAAAAGCAATCCAGTCAAGCTTTAATTAAATACAAAACAAACTTAATGGAGATTGCAAATGTTTCACTGAGCTATAACTGAGAATGTGATTTTGATATCAGTTTTGTTTTTAACTAAGGGTTGATATTTCTGAAGTTTATTTATCCTAAAAACAAACTACTCCTGCTTCCATTGTTATTTACTTACCAAGAGCAATTATGCATTTGAAAACACTGTGCTAATTACAGTGTTCTTCACCAAAACATTCCATCATTTATGGTATCAAAACATTCCAACTGTTAGAAAGAGATGTTGTTCCGAAGATAGTAATTAACTTATTTAGTAGAGCTGGGAGCTTTAGTAGTATATAGTTTTATTACTCAGGCTACTGATAACAGGACATAGACTAGAGCCTTTCCTCTCTGAGTTGCCAGTTCAACTAGGGTCCAAATCAGTAATGAAAATTGCTTATCATCTGTTGGCACTTCGAAGGCAGTTCCCCAAGTATCTATATCATGGTTGGTATTAACTGGCAGTCTACATACTATAGATGGACAGGAAATTTCCAAATGGTTTTTTGTAAGAAAATCCAGTTTCTGCAAAATTGAAATTTTCCATGTGAAAAGTTTGATTTTTCCCAATATTTGTAAATTTATTTTCAGAAAAATAAAACAAAATATTTTATTTTGGTTTGTTGAACTGAGTCGAAATGTTTTGTTTTGGTTCAGTTCAATATTAAACTGCATCCTTAAGCTGCCACAATGCTTCATGGGAGCTGAAGTTCGAATGCCCATGCCCCCATTCTCTCTGTACTGGGCTCCCTGGAAAGATGTACTCCCAGGGTGCGTCACAGTCTGCCCTCCAGCTGAACTGCTGTGGTGCATCTTTGAAGTTGTAGTCCTGGAGTCTCCCAGAAAGAAGAATGGGGCCGTGGAGCACCAAAACAACTACTCCTATGGGGTACTGCAGCAGCTCAGGCAGAAACGCTTCAAAGTCTAAGTGAGCTTAAATGAAATGTTTAGCCATTTCTAAATCATTTTTTTCTGAATTTCCCACTGTATGAAAAATTTAATATTTCAACAGTTTTGTCCCAATTCAGGATGCTATAAATGCTGTAATAGTGAAATTTTCTGTGGGATGTAAATTCTGATTTTTGACCAACTCTACTGTCAAGCACTTAATGAGCATAGAGACTGAACTGCATGGTTCTCCAGCAAAAAAACTGAGACTTGTGACGTTTTACCACAAGGAAGAGAGTTGTATTGACTCTATGTTATATTTGTTCTGTGGGCAAAGAAAGGACTTCAGTCTCTTGAGTATCAAACCAAAGACCTTTCACAAGGTCTAATATTAACACCAGAGAGTTGTTAAAAATAAATATTACAGTCTGAATATAGTGTGCTTATAAAAACACATTACTGAGGTATGTCATGTGCTACTTGGAATGGTAAAAAATGGAATAATCTAAAAATATTTTAGCATGGATTTTTTATTTAACATTTTCGTCATAGCCTGTTCAAGACAAGACAAGATTGTTATAGAAATATCAGACAAGATTGCAAGTTGAGATGCAGTTCAGCACAGTCATCTCAGGCTAGGTTATAATACTGGGAAGATTAGGCAAAAGGAGAAAAGGCTTATTTGTCCTGTTTTATTAAAAATGTATATGCACTTATCTAAGTAGTTCTGTGGATCCGAGCAGTCCTCTTTCAATTGAGCTTCACCAAACTATGATGAGCTTACTTAAATCCTGAGATGAACCCAATTACTGCACCTCTATGGTTAAGACAGTTGTCTACAATTACAGTATAAGCTGCTTTTTTATGGAACATGAAGCTACTTGCAGCTGATACTTGACATATAAAGGCCTTGAGAATGCTCCCCATTTCCCATGGGTTTTTTTTTTCTAACCAAATTTGTTTTAAATCCATTTAGTCCCTATAGGTTGTATTACATCCTTTTGGTTTCTAAAAAACATAATTACAAGGACGAATTATTGAATTTTAAAGTGATCCCTGAGGATGCAATGCCATTATTTACATGGTGCAGTTGCATAGTAGTTTTTTTCCCCACTGGATTATTTCTTATTTCTTATTTATGCTATACATGTCTAGTACTCCAGATAGATTTTATATACATTTTAATACACAAATACCCACTGATGCTGGTTCTGGAGGTATTGACATGATCAACACTCATTATATAATGGATAAGAGGCTTATCAGTTATTCTTGTTATCATATGTATAATTCATCACTGGCAATGTTCTTGATGCGGGTCAAGAGAACACACATATAAATAGTCCCAAAGGAGTGTGATCTTTATGTATTTTTTCTTTCTATTTTAATATTAAACACAAGAAATGAAAGCACAATCCTCCTATTTTAAAGTTACATTGTACAATCCCAGAGGAGCATGTAAATCCAGACCTCCAATATATACTTAAAGGAGAACTGCAATTTTTTAAACTTCTTTTAAGAGTCAGATTTTCAGACGCTGTCTTCCAGACAAAGTTACCTACCTAAAGTTATGAATTAGTCGCAGTTCTTCCAAGACACTGAAGGACCCAAGGCTGTGAGCTCAACCGGTATCAAAAGTCAGCACTGGTCAATTATAGGGTGAACATAAATAACCCCCACAAAATATCAATGTATTGAACTTTCAATCCTCGTCAGTTTATATTTTCCAAGCTTTCCCCTACCCCAAATGGAAAGAGAGAGAAACTTAAATTAGACTTGTAGGTTATTGGGCCTCTAAAATATGAAGCTCTATGGTCTTATGCAATCTTAAAGCCAGCTGAGGTGGTTGTCACTGTTGCTGCATTCTGCCCCCGATTTGTTGAATTGTCGTGCAAGGTGATAGCTTCGGTATCGTTTTGGATGAAAAGTCTTATGTAAACATAAGGTATTAGACCTTGTTTTCTGTAGTATCTTGCTTTCACATTTTTAATGTAATGTATGCACAGAGCTGCCTTGCTTTGGGGTTTCTGGCCTGAACCTGTGATTGTGATGTTGTGATCACAAGCCCTCACAATCAAAGTTGGAGTAAAAGGGTTATGCTCATAACAGTGATCAGGACGTTCCCATATTTGGGCTTCATCCAGCTACAGTTAGCTATGGAGATGAAGAGTGGGCCTACCCCCTGCTCTCCAAAATGTGGATTTGCAAACCCTGTAGATTTATGCTGTTCCAAGACGCACAGTTCTTAACATGGAAGCTCCCCATGATTCTCAAATTACCTTCCTTCCTGCTGCATTGCATATACCCATCGTAATGATCTCCTGCATGGTGTAGTGGTGTTATAGGTTCTTACTGTTATTCTAGCATGCAGATTTCAAGTTATGTTAGAGCACTGCTGGATTTGGCTCATCAGTGTTTCAGGGACCTAAACTGCTTCATTCCATTGAAGGGTTTTACAAATGATTTCAGTGTGGGTTTTCTTCTAAAGATCTGTATAAACTATTCTCTTTGTATAAGGCTTTGACTTCAAAATGGGAAATTGTGCTATAAAATATAACTACATTTTGCCCCTTTCTGTTTTTCCTGTGTGGATTTTTCTTTCTCTGCCCCCTTTTAATCATAATTCTGTTTTCTTTCCCTGTCAACATATTATTTATTTTACGTAAACTTATTATGTGGCATCTGAAAAATGTGTGGGTCATTAGGGTTTATAATTTATTATTTTAATTTATTTCAGGGAGCAGGGCTGCATTTTTTAAACTAGAAAGATAATTAACATAATACAGTTTTAATGATGACTTTATGATTTTCATAGGGAAAGTTTTAGAGGAGGCCTTAGTGAGTGTTGAAAATCTAGCCCTCATTTTCACTAAGTGCATAACACATGTAATTCAGATTGCATTTTCAAAACAGCTCATCTCTCATTAACCCACGAGGGATTGGGGGTTGTCAGTTTGGGTGAGGAGCTGGCAAGGCTTTAGTTATGGAATCAATGAAGCAGACAGGGCAGAAGGCCTGGAGACCTCAGGAGGCAAGATATACAAAGGAAGGGGAGTGCGAACCCTCTGACTCTTGGGTCCCACTGCTGTCCCAATCTTTAGGCCTGCTTCCTAGTTCTTCTTTGAGTGCTGGCCCCTAAATGTATTCCGCTGTGGGGTACGCATGTGCTCCAGGAATCTGAGACTCGAAGATTTTTTTCCAGTAGTGTCTTTTGGTCCATGCCTGCAGTCTTCCTTTCCTTATGCTCTGAACCAAGGGCATAAGATGTGATGTTGACTGATAGCCTCTCTGGTTTCTTCTTACTACTCTATGGTCTAAGATGGAGACCTCCACTGTCCACGAACTGTTCCTTCAATATTGAACCTATAAATAGAAATACTGTAAATATTATAGATAGAAAAAATTAATTAGTTATTAATTAAGTGAGTTAGCCAAGTTACTGAGTATTTGCCCGACATCCACTTTGACCTACCCTTCCCGGTATGGGACACTAATTATGCCCAGGATTCCAGGCGTCAAGAACAGAGTCTCCTGGCCCCATTCCTTCCAGTTAGTGATGATAACCAGAGGTGCCTCTATTATCTTGTAGAAGCCCATATCTCTGCCAAGTGCAGTATCTGTCACTCCTTCCTGCCCCGACCCCAACAAATGCCAGAGTTCAGGTTTAGAAAACACCTTATGGAGCATGCTCTGAGGCCTCATTTGGAGCTAAGCTTCTGGTAGTACTTGTGGCACACTCCTCAATGCCTCGGCCTGATGCCTCTGCCTGGGGATTACAATGGATGAGAAGTTGGATATGAGTCAGCAGTGTGCCCTTGTTCCCAAGAAAGCCAACAGCATATTGGACTGTATTAGGAGGAGCATTGCCAGCAGATCTAGGGAAGTGATTATTCCCCTCTATTTGGCACTGGTGAGGCTACACCTGGAGTATTGTGTCCAGTTTTGATCCCCCCATTACAGAAGGGATGTAGACAAATTGGAGAGAGTCCAGCGGAGGGCAACGAAAATTATTAGGGGGCTGGGGCACATGACTTACGAGGAGAGGCTGAGGGAACTGGGGTTATTTAGTCTGCTGAAGAGAAGAGTGAGGGGGGGATTTGATAGCAGCCTTCAATTACCTGAAAGAGGGTTCCAAAGAGGATGGAGCTCGGCTGTTCTCAGTCGTAGCAGATGACAGACTAAGAAGCAATGGTCTCAAGTTTCAGTGGTGGAGGTCTAGGTTGGATATTAGGAAACACTATTTCATGAGGAGGGAGGTAAAGCACTGGAATGGGTTACCTAGGGAGGTGGTGGAATCTCCATCCTTAGAGGTTTTTAAGGCCTGGCTTGACAAAGCATTGGCTGGGATGATTTAGTTCGTGTTGGTCCTGCTTTGAGCAGGGGATTGAACTAGATGACCTCCTGAGGTCTCTTCCAATCCTAATATTCTATGATTCTGTGGATGTACAGGGAGTCTGCCCAGCTTGTAAGACTCCTCATCTTAGGCTCAGGACAAGGCTAAGAAACCTTCTCTAAAGCCTAGAGAAAAGTCTCCCTCCAGATCCACTTCAAAGAGAAGGGCTGATTCCCCTACACCCTCAAGGTCGGGTGATTCTTCACATCTGGTTCCAGGAAGCTAAAAGCCCATAAGGATCATGGACTTAGTCTTCAAAATCTGTGAGTCAAGAGCTCCTCCACATTGGGATCAAGTAAAGAGAAGCATGTATCTAGGACCAGTACAAACTCTAATACCCGCTAAGAATATAGAAGCACTCCATATATCATCAGCACTGGAATGCACTTCCATGCTGGCACCAAAGGTTCACAGGCAGGAGACTCTTCAAGCGCTGGCTGTGGGTGACAAATACACCATCCTGCTGGATCTTGAATCTCCCCTCCTATCTGACCTGGTGCTTACAAGAGAGATCCTGACACCATTGATCATATGTTATGAGAGAAATTGATCTCGCATCCCCCCTATAAGTTGGGGTATTTCTTCATCAGTGGTTCTGATGGAACCACTTCGGGTGTTGGAGCCAACGTTCTCCTCATCAGGTGATTCTGTTATGGGAGGACTATTATCACCTCCACTGAGAGATGTCAGCCCTGATAAAGCATCCAGACTCTCCTGGGGTCCACCGCAACCGTGTAAAATGGGGTACTCCCCCGGGGCCTGGTGGTACCCTATGCCCTGTGGGTCTTCTCAGCCCATGACCTTACTGGGTATTGTGGGACCTGTATATGCATTATCCAGAATGCGTACAGTTGCATCAAAACGCACACCATCCTTCTCTGAGGGCCCAGCCTGAACTCCTCCCAGAACCCAGGGCGGAGGAAAAACCTGATTCCATTACCATCGGGCATATCGTCTTCCTCTCCTGATGAGGTGGTTGCCCCAGCCTTTTCTCCACTGAACGATTGCAAGCAGTTCCAGCAATTGTTCAGAAAGATTGCTGATGCCCTCCAGATTCCCCTGGAGGAAGTACAAGAGTCATCTCATGATATCTTGGACATTTTGAAGTTGGGGTCTGTTAGAATAACACTCCACGTCCACCAGTCTATCTTAGAGCTGCCTAAGGTGGTGTGACATGCCCCAGCCACATGCACACCTACTCCTAAGAGGGCAGAAAGGAGATACTTTGTTCCAGCCAAGGGAGCAGAGTTTCTGTTCTTATATCCTGTCACTCCTTCCTGTCCCAAACTCCCTCGTTGTTCAAGCCAGTAAAAAAAGGAGTAGACAACAACATGTCAGATCTACCCTTGCTGATCAGAAGGCTAAATGCTTAGACCTCCAAGGTTAAAAGGTGTTCACATTTACCAGCTGCCAATTCTGAATAGCGAATTATCAGGTGCTGCTTGCAGAGTATGGTTTTTTTAACTACTTCAAATTTGTGAAATTTAGGGACTAGCTCCTGCAGGTAGACAGAGTACAATTCCAAGCTCAGATTGAAGGAGGTAGGCTGATATCCAGGTCTTCTTTTCAAACAACTGTAGATGCGGCCTCTAGATTGATGGAAACTGCCATTGTGATGCACTGGGAGTCCTGGCTTAATTCCCTGGGTTTTCCCAGGGAAGTTCGCGGTGGAGGATTTGCCTTTTGAGGGAGAAAACTTGTTCAGACAGAACACTGGTGAGTCATTGCACTCATGGACAACCCTCTGTTCCCTAGATATATAGACACCAGTATTCAAGAGGAAGTACATCAGACAACCTATTATGCCTAGACAATATCACAGCCCTTCTATCACCATAGAACATATGAACTGCCATGAAATCAACAGAGGATGCAGTGCCACAAACATAGTGCACCTCCTTCCTCCTCTTTCTGACTGCAACCTGTCAATAAATACTTTTGATAGGACCTTTGAGAGCTGAGAACCAACCCAGCTGAAATGTCCTTCCATATCCAAAATTTGATTTGGTGTCCAACTAGCCTCTTTCCCCCCACAGATGCAGACAAATGCATTTTCAATGTCTTCCACTTCAGTTACGCCATAGAGTTCCTCTCCCCTACTTCTTCAAAACCCTCTTCCCTGTCTGTTTTCAGGGGCCCACTCTCACAAGAAGATACACTTGCAAGAAGTGCACTCCCTACTCCAATAGAGGTCATAGAGCTGTTACCACGTCAGCTCTGGGAAAAGGAATTTTATTCCAAATACTTGCTGATTTCCAAGAAAAAAGAAAGATGGAGACCCATCTTAGACCTCTGGCACCCAATGTCTTTAACCAAAGAGTAAGATTCAGGATGGTCACCCTGGTATTGACTATGATATCCCTAAATAGAAACTAATGATTCCTGGCGGTTGACATGAAGGATGCCTATTTTCATATAAATATCCTCCCCTCCCACAGGAGGTTCCTGAGGTTCATGATAGATGAGAATCACAGTTAATACAGGGTGCCTCGTTTTGGACTGGCAACAGTGCACAGAGTATTTATAAAGGTGGCAGCACACTTACAATGCCACAGTTTGATATTCTTTCCATCTCTAGACCATTGGCTTCTGATAAGAAAATCTCATTGGGAAGTAGTGACATCAACCTCATCTCTGCACAGTTTTTTAGCTACAAATCTATGTGAACATAGAAAAATCCACTTTAACTCCAACACAGCCCATAGAATTTATTGGAGCAACTCCAGACTCAATCAGAACCAGAACTTACCTCTCTATGGACAGATTTCTGTTGAGAATCATTCCTAGTCATCAGCTCAGAAGGAACCCACAAACACTGGTTCAGGCATGCCTCATCCTCCTGTTTATGTGACACTGTTTGTGAGGCTCCACCTTCATTGTCTACAAGCCTGGCTTCAAAAGTAGGCACAATATACACAAGTTAGTTATGCTCCCTTCCAATATACACAAGTTAGTTATGCTCCACAAAACTTTCTAGCTTGGTGATAGGACAGGGAACAGGTGTGGATAGGAATTCCTTTTTCTCTGCCACCTCCTCAAAAAACATAGGTCACAGAAGCCCTTATAGGTTGGGGTGCTCATCTGGACACAGAAACAGCTCAGGGAATGTGGACTTCTCATGAGACCAAGATGCATATAACTCTTCTGGAGCTGAGAGCAGTTGGAAATGGTAAGTGCTTTTCCGTTCATCCACTTCCATGATGACAGACAATATGACAACTATATTCTACCTCAGTGAACAAGGAGAAGAAAGATCTATCTCCCTACTCTTTATAACATGTTTAAAACAAACAAAAGGAAGTATTTGTTCACACAACATACAATCAACCTGTGGAACTCTTTGTCAGAGGAAGTTGTGAAGGCCAAGACTATAACAGGGTTCAAAAAAGAACTAGAAAAATTCATGGATGATAGGTCCATCAGTGGCTATTAGCCAGGATGGGCAGGGATGGTGTCCCTAGCCTTTGTTTGTCAGAAGCTGGGAATGAGCAACAGAGAGATGGATCACTTGATGATTACCGGTTCTGTTCATTCCCTCTGGGGCACCTGACATTGGCCATTGTTGGAAGACAGGATACTGGGCTAGATGGACCATTGGTCTGACCCAGTATGACTGTTCTTATAAGGAGGTGCATCCCCCTGTGGAATTGTTATAGTCATCATCAGATTATCATGTTAGCAGTACATCTTCCAGGAATACACAGCACTCTGGTGGATAGTCTCAGCAGATGCTTCTTGACAGAACATGAATAAGAGATCCACAACTCAGTGATAAAAGATATAGTCCAGCTATGGGGATCCCTGTCTTTGAATCTTTTTGTGTCACAAGACAAGAAAAAAATGCTCCATGTGCTGCTCAAAGGAACACGAAGTCAGAACTCCAAAGAAGATGCCCTTCTAATTCCAGGGATGGAAAGGTTTATGTCTGCCTTTCCCTCCCATCCTACCCTTACATCAAGTTCTCCGGAGAATCTAACAGGATATAGCAGTGATCATCCTCATTGCTCCCAGATGGCCAAAATAATTGTGGTTTCCCCTTCTTCTCCATCTGTCATCCTGTCCACAGATCAGCATCTAACCTTTCCCATACCTCCTGATGCAGGACAAGGGCAAGGTCAGGCAAACAAATTTGGAGCCTTTTCACTTCACATCCTGGTATTTGGATGACTGTCAAACCCAGAGCAGAAAGATTCAGCAGCTGTTAAAGCCATCCTGAGCAACACGAGGAAGAATCCACCAGGCGGTGTTACTTAGCCAAGTAGAAAAGATTCTCTGTTTCGACTAACCAAATGTTCCCAGAGGAGATGGATGTTCCCACTATTCTGGACTATCTGCTGACCTTGAAGATGCACCCTTCAAGTGAGTGTGTAGTTTATGAAAGGTTTACTGAAAACCTTCTTATCAATGATTAGATTCCATCCTTCATGGGATCTTAATTTGATCCTTTCAACACAAACTAAGCCACTATTTTAACCACTATTGACATGCTCACTATCCCATTGATCTGGGTAGGTTGCCTTCCTACCGGCCATCACTTCAGCTTGATTGGTAGGCGAACTTGGGCTCTTCTGGCCAATCGACCCTATGCCGTATTCTATAAGGTTTCTTTGAAACTGTGCCCTAAATTGGACCTCCACATAAATTAGACTATACACTTATCTGTGTTTTTTTCGTAAACCTCATATTGCTAATGATGACCAGACTCTCCATACCCTTGGACATTTGTGTTCTATCTTCAGAGAAAAATCCCTTCAGGAAGTCACTGAAGCTATTTGTTGCCATTGTGGAATGCATGAAAGGGCAAATGATGTCTCCTTAAATGCTGTCCAAGTGGATTTGGGGCTGTATTTTACTCTGTTACCAATTATCTGATGCTCCACCATGCCAAATGAAGACCCGTTAAACCAGAGCAAAGGCTGCTTCAGTAGCTTCACTTTGGGAAGTTCCATTAATTGACATATGTAAAGCAGCCACGTGGAGTTCCATTCAGACCTTCACCAAACACTACGCACTGGTACGCATCTCCTCAGCTAATGTGTCCTTTGGGTCAGTGGTCCTACAGTCTTCAATACTGCAGGGGCCCTCAGACTCCCCCCTCACCCTTCTTGAGTGCTTCTTGTCAGTCACCCACACAGGATATACATAGGGACCAGCACGTGAAGAAAGAGAGGTTACCAAAGTTCCATAACCAGAGTTCTTTGAGTTGTGTGGTCCATGTGTGCATTCCAGTAACCATCCTCCTTCCCCTCTGCTTCATATTGTAGAATTTATGCACAGTAGAGAAGGAACTTGGTTCAGAACATGAGGAGAGGAAGAACATGCCCAGACCAATGGAAATTACTAGCACAAGTCTTCTGGTCTCAGGCACATAGAGCACATGCATACCCACAGTAGAATACAGATAGGGATGACACATCTCTAAGAGCTCTGATTACGGAAGGTAGGTTACTTATCTTTTAGTTCCATGGCTCTAATTCCAAGCATACTTTCCAGTTCCAAGTCCCACCCTCCATTTCTCTAAATCCATACTCCATTCCACAGGAAGATCCTTTTTGATGTTTACTTATTTAAACACATCCAGTTCCTCAAATTGCACAACTTTAACTCCAACCTCAGGATTAAAGAGGTAGAAATAACACAATATCAATTTTTTTCAATAAGACTACTCTTGTTGGTAAATGAAGCTATCTTACTGAGTTGGAATTTAAGGTGATTCAATTTAGTGAAACTGTGAGGAGTTCTATGTGTTAATTGAGGTTAGAAAGTAAAGGGAGTTTGGTGTTGGCATGAGGATTCTGAGAGTGCATTTGGGTTTTGTAATGTTTGGATAGCAAGGCTTTGAGGTTGGTATGGATGTTAATATCTTAACTGGTGATTTCTTTGATGTTCGTGATTGCATTGCCACCAGTATAACCTTAACGCTATAAGTTATTTAAGTTATTGGGCACATTTATGGTATATAAAAATGGTCTCTTAATAAAGTACATACAACACTCCTTACAAACTGTAGTTCCTGTGTACAAATCATGAACGGAAAGTTATCCATCTCCATAATTGGTGCAATAGTGGACACCATGTCAGCATATATGCGGCTTACTTTATATCTGATGTCAAGGACTAACCAATGGCCTTCCTTAGAATGACCTTTCTTTTAATACCCTTTTGAAAACAAACCTTATTATAGATGAATCACCAAATGGCTACACTGTGTTTGCTGTTTAGAAAGTTAATTTGTAAAGCAGTTATAATTCAGATTTGTTTAATCTGATCATTTAGAAGGATAATTTCTTTGTTTTGTGACTGTTTTTACATTTATCAACTCTTCATGTGACTCAATTGTTCTTTTTTCTGACTTGCCTTCTTTGTTAACCCATATGTTTTATAAATAACATTATATCAATTGTCCGTGTTCAGAATCAACTTCAATCAATGTGCTGTCTCCTGTCTTCCATCGGTATACTGTGTTTCTTTGTACGTTAGAAGCTTTTCAACATTGCATTTCCTTTTCTTTAAGCAACTGCATTATTTAGGCTTCATTTTACAGGCATTTTAGATGGTTTTAGATTTTAAACGAGTAATGGACTGATCTTTTATTGACTTTCTTCTTCATTTTCGTTTTTTTTTTAGTACAAACAAGTGGAACAATACATGTCATTTCACAAGTTACCCGCTGACATGCGCCAAAAGATCCACGATTACTACGAACACCGTTACCAAGGCAAGATCTTTGATGAGGACAATATTCTCAATGAGCTCAATGATCCTCTTAGGGAGGTAAGACAAAAAGAAACAAGCAAACAAAAACAGTTCTGCTTGATTTTCCTCCATGGAGTGGGAGATTTCTATGCTAAGAAAAAAACTATTTCTGTGGCCATTCTGTACTATTTTAATCTCTTTAGGTTCTTCTACTACACTTGTCAGCAGGGTACCTGAACACCTATCCATGAACAACAATATATGAATAGAAACAGAAATCCTATACTAGATTGCTGCATAAATTGTAAATGCAAATAACTGGTCAATTAGTTGTGTCCATTGATGTACCCCATATATTGTCATAGCCTTTATTTGACCATGCAACAATGTTAGGGCAACTAAAACCTATTTATTCTCCTGTTCAACCAAGTAAGGGCTGCTCAGATTGTGTCTCCATCACAGTGAACAGGGCATGGGCTAGTCACCTGATACCCTCCTCTGCAAGGATGGTGTTGAGATGCAACAAAATGGGATGGCAATGGAAGAAGCCTTGGTACCACCCTTCCTACATGCTAGACAGACTAGCTGCATGGAGGAAGTAAACTGCTTTAGAAAAATGGGCAGGAGGGGAGCAGTTTACTAGCTAATAATAATATAATATAATATAATATAATTAATAACTTACATAGCATTTTTCATCAGTAGATCTCAAAGTCCTTTGCAAGACAGGTCAGTATCATTAATCCCATTTTACAAACTGGGAAACTGAGACATGGAGCTGTGAAATCACTTGCCCAAAGCCACACTCAAGGCCAGTGGCAGAGCTGGGAATAGAAGCCAGTTCTCTATTCATTAAGACACATTACCTAAACAGGCCTCCCCTTGGGGTAGTAGAGCTGTGCTGCACAAAAGCACAATCAAACCCACTGTGACTACAAAAAGAATCAAATGGCAAAAAAGACTTAGTCCTTTTTTGGAAGAAATAGCCTGTTCTGTTTTTTATTTTGCTTTGGGGAGGCATTATGGAGTTCTGTGGAGGGGGATATTGAGTGGGGAGAAAGAAAGAGTTAACTAGTATTAACAAAGCTATATATTTAACAATTATATAGAGAAGTTCTTGTGTCGTACTCCTCTATTGGATGGTAAGTCATTGTCAACCTACTCAAGTCTAAAAGAAAAGGAGTACTTGTGGCACCTTAGAGACTAACCAATTTATTTGAGCATGAGCTTTCATGAGCTACAGCTCACTTCATCGGATGCATACCGTGGAAACTGCAGAAGACATTATATACACACAGAGACCATGAAACAATACCTCCTCCCACCCCACTGTCTGCTCAAATAAATTGGTTAGTCTCTAAGGTGCCACAAGTACTCCTTTTCTTTTTGCAAATACAGACTAACACGGCTGTTACTCTGAAACTACTCAAGTCTGTGTATGTGATCCTAATACCCTCTAGTGGCTGCAGTCTACAGAGGATACCTTCTAAGGAGGAGGAACGGGGAAGCATAGCAGGAGAGAGAGAAAAGGGGAAGATGAAGGAAAGATAGAGAGCAGAAGAGGAAGAGGGAAAGGGAGGAAAGTAGAGAAAAGAAGAGACATGAGAAGGGAAGAAGGGAGAGAGAACCACCTATTGTGATAATCCCACCAGTTTGTGAAATTGTCATGGGTTCTAGTGGCTTTTAGTATTCCTACCATGGAAGGTATAATGCTGAATGCCCCACATCATAACTCACTACAGTGCCTCATGGCAGCTGTTCAATTTGGAAAGATGTGTGAGGGGTTTTGTTTGGCAAGGCTTGCAGTAAACAAGACACTTCATCTTTTACAATATTTTTTTTTCCCTAGTGCCCATGAAAAGATTTAACTTTGGTGTTTGCTCCTGACATTTTGGGTAAAATATAAATCATAGAAATAACCTAGTCTGTCACCCTGCTAGTGTAGCATTTTTCTCTTGCGTAGGTATTAAAGTGATTCACAGAGAGTTAATTAAAATAATAGTTTGTTTTTCTTCACTAGTGAAGGTAGGTAATTCAAATCTGGCACATCTTTAGAGAAGAAGCTATGTATTACCAGCTTCTAGTGTTTACCCAAAACTCCCAATATAGTTTTCATGGAAATTCCAGGCTCTCATTACAATAGTATTCCAGCTGCCGGCACAGCAATTTATATGTACTGTATGTTACACTCTTATATAAATGTCAGATCTCTAAACTACTAGCAGTGAACCACATGTTATGTGAATGCATTACAAAATCTTGTGCAATTTTCAAGAAGAACTCAAAATGGCTGCAGGCCAATTTTTCAACTGTAAACTATGTTAAGTTTCAGCAAGATGCACATATAGCATTGTTATCTATCACCTTATAATATAATTGCTTATTTGTATTATCACATGGAGCCTCCCGTTCTCATTATGGTGCCCAATTCACACAAGCAGTGTTTAACTGAATTCCTAAAACCTGAAATGCATTTTTCCTTAGTGCCTTACTCCTGTCAGCAACAGAAATACTAAGTGTTGGCAGAAGCCACTTTCTTACCTCACAATAGACCAAATTCTGTACGAAGTTACATCCCTGTAAATCCAATGAAGCGAGCTGTAGCTCACGAAAGCTCATGCTCAAATAAATTGGTTAGTCTCTAAGGTACCACAAGTACTCCTTTTCTTTTTGCGAATACAGACTAACACGGCTGTTACTCTGAAACCTGTAAATCCAAAGTTACTCTGGTATGATACCATGGAAATCATAAGTTACTGTAAAAAGAAAAGGGGTACTTGTGGCACCTTAGAGACTAACCAATTTATTTGAGCATGAGCTTTCGTGAGCTACAGCTCACTTCATCAGATGCATATCGTGGAAACTGCAGCAGACTTTATATATACAGAGAGAATATGAACCAATACCTCCTCCCACCCCACTGTCCTGCTGGTAATAGCTTATCTAAAGTGATCATCAGGTGGGCCATTTCCAGCACAAATCCAGGTTTTCTCACCCTCCACCCCCCCACACAAATTCACTCTCCTGCTGGTGATAGCCTATCCAAAGTGACAACTCTTTACACAATGTGCATGACAATCAAGTTGGGCTATTTCCCAGGGTGAGAAAACCTGGATTTGTGCTGGAAATGGCCCACCTGATGATCACTTTAGATAAGCTATTACCAGCAGGACAGTGGGGTGGGAGGAGGTATTGGTTCATATTCTCTCTGTATATATAAAGTCTGCTGCAGTTTCCACGATATGCATCTGATGAAGTGAGCTGTAGCTCACGAAAGCTTATGCTCTAATAAATTGGTTAGTCTCTAAGGTGCCACAAGTACCCCTTTTCTTTTTGCGAATACAGACTAACACGGCTGTTACTCTGAAATAAGTTACTGTGTGACTGAGAGCAAAATTTGGCCCCATAACTTTTTGTTGATGACAACTACATGACTGTGTTAGGAGTTTTATAATATGTTACAATTATACATCACTCACAATGTACCCATATTCAAATTTATCTGTTATTTTGTAGATCTGAAACTCTGCTGGATTTTTTACACTGGCTCTTCATGTTGTTTGCAGTGCTGTTCATGAAAGTAAGAGCAGAATGCACGGTGAAAATACACCTACACTCTACTCTGTGCATGATCGAGAGGGGGATTGTTTTCCTTTCTTCTCTCCAATTATATCAATATATAAGATTCCTAACACCTTGACATCTAAATTCCAGACAAAATTATGAAGGAACAAGAGAATCCAGAAAAAAGTGACTAGACCAGAGATAGTAAACCTCTGGCTACTGAGTTGCTTCTTTTAGTTAAAAAAAATCTATTGTTTGTGATCTTTTTTTTTTTAACTTGCAAAGGGTCATAAGCTAGTCAAATGAAAACAATTTTTTTTTCTGGAAAGAGCATAGGCATTTCTCCTCAATGAGGGCTATTTCTCAAACAAATTATAAATTTTATCCACAAGACTTTTCAGCTACGGAGCAGTTAAAAATGTATTGATAACACAGCAAGCTTATATATTTTTTTCACTCCCCACATATTCAAAAACAAGACAAACAAGTTTGTTCAAGCTTGAAAAGTAACTTTCGGAGAGAGACCAAGCATTGAAAGGTGAGAGTTATGAGCAACTGAAAACATGGAGTAAGAGTGTATGAAATGTTAACTATGGAAGTCACAGCCTCTACAATATATGTTGTAATTTGTTTTCTTCTACATATTGTATATCAGGGAAAATAACATTTCAGCTGAATACTTCCATCAGGAGCTATGCTGTGCACCTGAAAGATTAATGTCCTAATGAAAATGTAGCAAGTATTCTTGGAAAAATGTCGATATTGAATTAAAGGCTCAAAACCTAAAGGAATACAGACATGGTGGTAATGACATTGACAGAAGCAGGCTTCTCAAAACTGGTGACAGACAGCATTCTAGTGGCAGCTGTCTCATTCAGCCCTAAAAACATGATTCAGATTGGTTTAGGTCTTTCAAAGAATATATTAGCTGTTACTATATTACAGACATTTTTGTATTCCAGGTATTGAGGTTTTTTGTGGTTCTTTTACTATTCAACCATAAATTGGCTCTTCAGCAGTTAAATGCTGAGTACAATTCTTCTAGGTCTTAAAGAACATGTCCCATTTCATCTGCGACCAACTGTAGAAGGCAAAATCCATATAGTAGTTAAAACAAATATCCGATTGAATATATTCAAGTCTAAATATTTACAGAATTTATTAAGTGTTATTGAATTTTATGTTTTTTTATTATACTTTGAATTTAGCACAGCATGAGAATCAAACATTCATAATTTAAGCAGGGCACATTTATCAAGATGAATGTAGCTTCTGATGAAGGCATTCATCTAAAAACACGATTTTCTCATACACGGTAAGGAGAACAAAAGAAATCACACCAAGTACAGCATAATTATAGCAGTCACATCAGCAACTGCTATAGTAATGGTCACACAATGGTTTCTATTCTAACTCCTTGTTTTCTGTCTCTCAAATGCTCACGTTTCAGGCTAAAATTTTCCAAGTTTTCCCTTGCTCTAAAAATGATTTTTTTTTTGTGCAAGTTTGAACAAACTCAGCTCAGTCATTTCTGAGTGTGAGAAAAATATGGAAAATATAAGTGTTGCATTATATAAAAAAACTCTTGCCATCACTTTTCAAAATTTTCATGGAATTCTCTTCTATTCAGGTTCTATACACCCATCACGATAGGATGTGAGTGTCCTCACTGAGGAGAAATTCCTTTACTTTGTATGATAGAGAAATTGATCTTCATTTAACTGAGCCCTGAAAATTGTATACTGATCACAATAGACTTTTTGACTAACTTAATAAAATGTGCAGTTAAGGAAGGATTCGATGCACACGTGTGAGTAGCTAACTGTATAGATAAAAAATGAAGTGATGGATATTCCTGTGAATTGGCAGGGACACCTGCAGCAGAGGAAAAGGCTCCTAACCACTTTATAAGTGGCAATAGGGTTGAGAGTGATTTAAAGCACACTTTGTAAGTTGTGCAATGAGAAACTCCTCTCAGATGTACCCTAGGTGCTTCACAGTTGGGAAAGGGATGCATTTGCCTTGTGGTACATGACCATGTTATTAAAGATCAGGTTGTAGAGTTACACAAGGAGGTAGAGTTAAGGTTGTACACAAAGGGTAGATAGAATATATCACAGAATGGAATTTTAAAATCTTGGCTGTTGGCGACATGATTCCCATGAAAATGTAAGTAATGATCCACCGTCAGATCCAACCACCTGAACCAGACCTCACCATATGTTCCATTCTTCTACTTTTGTAGTACTGCTTGAAAGGAGGTTGTAAAGTGAGAATAAAATACATTTTTGATTGGATTCAGGTTTAAAGATCTTAGAAATGTCAATCATAACAGGGAAAAGTATATCCTTTTTTTCAAGCTGACTTCTCTGATCATCGTTCCAACATCAGTGAGAGCCGAACATGTATTATTTATCATTATTTGAATTACAATAGTTCCTAGGAGCACAAGTCATAGACCACTACCCCATTGTGCTAGGCACTATACAAGCACGGACAAAAAGACAGATCCCTGCCCCAAGGGATTTTACAGTCTAAGTCAAAAGATTGTTGGCAGCTGCTTGTTCCACACAGATGGAAGGATTTAAACTTGCTTAGCTGGGTCACTTAAATGACCTTTTACCAATAACATTTTTTCCCCTGAAAAAAGTTTCTTTAATGCATCAGTTATGTTTCTTTTTACATGGTGCCAGGAATCAGGGCCTGCAGCAGAGGCAGTCTCCAGGCAACATAACAAGTGCAGACAGCCTGGAGCAGGCTGCCTGATTGGCTACACCATCTGATTGGTTGGAAGAGTCAGCAGACCGGCTCTTAAGCCCAGCAGTAGCAACAATTTGCATGCTGCTCAAAGCAATCGCCCATGGCTGCAATAGCTCCTGTGCCTGCTTGTTCCCAGCCTTGCTCCTGCCTCGTTCCAGACCTGCTCTTGCCTTGGACCCAGCCCTGCTCTTGCCTCGCCTCACTCCAGTTAACTTGGCTCTGACTCTGAGCTCTTTATTCCTCACTGTTTACTCCTGCTCTAACCACGAGGCATGACTGCTGCTCCAACAAGTAGGCATGACCACCCACATCCCACTTACTGGCAAATGGAAGGTCTCTGATTCTTAGATGGACAGAAACACTGATAATTTTCCCTAGATTTTAAATTTCTGGGGCAGGGACCCTCTCACCTGAGCACAATGGGACCCTAATCCTGATTGAGGCCTCTGGCACTACCACAACACAAATAATTATGATGGACAAAAAAAGATTTTACCTAAGCCATCTCTTCACAAAGCTAACCATTCAAACTTTTACAATTATATGCACGTATATTATGCATAAGAAGTTATTGTGACTGTTCTTGCAATTCAGGCAACTGCATGTGAAAATGACCAGACACCTAACTAATTATATGTATGCAATGAATAATTGTAATTGTGTGCAAAGGCACAGAAATAGTGTGCAAATTGTGCACATTTCAAAATGAAAATGGACCGAAATATCCATCATCAGTCCCGTTCATTTAGACAAATTTAAAGCATTTTTAACAGCGTTTGGTACCGTATGCAGCATGTTTTTAATTACCTCAATAACGTAAAATAACTGTGATGAGAAAGCCCTGAAAGAACATGAACTGCAATTCAGCATCAGCCTCAGTCCACAAAGCCTACTGTGTAGATTCTTTTTTCAAGATAAATATTTCATACCAGTCCTCAGATCAACTTTTTAAATGATTAATTTTGTTACTTCATTAATTTTTCCTCAGTAATTTAGTAATAATTATTCTTTGTAAAACTTTTGAAATATTTAGGACAATTTTGTTCAAGTGTAAACTTACACCAAATTAATACGATATTACTTCTCTCTCCTCGTATTGCATGTTTATTTTTAGGAATTAATAAACTTTGTGATGTGTTCTCATTGAAACTTTTCAGTGTGGACTATGGGTAAATAACTCCAGAGTTAATGGCCTGAATGAAAAAAAACAGCTACTGATGTGTGTCATCATTAGATTATAATACACACCCTGCTGTGTTTTATAGCATAAGCCTTACATGTTTTTGGTATACTCCACCAAGCATTAAAACAATAACGGGAGAACTAATGAACGTAACAAAACCCATAAAGTATTAGGCATTATTCAAATTTTGGAACTTTCAAATATTCTACTTCCATAACAACTTTTATATACATTTGCCTGTATTCATAGAAGAGCTGTCTTATGATCCCTTCATAATAAATAGTACCCATCATACGGGGTTCATACTGAGAAAGTAAGGCAGTTGGCTAGTTATCTTAGGTGCCTGTACATGAACGCAAGAAGCCTGGGAAACAAGCAGGAAGAATTGGAAGTCCTGGCAGAGTCAAGTAACTATGATGTGATTGGAATAACAGAGGCTTGGTGGGGTAACTCAGATAACTGGAGCACTATCATGGATGGGTATAAACTGTTCAGGAAGGACAGGAGGGGGATAAAAGATGGAGGAGTTGCACTCTACGTAAGAGAGCAGTATGGTTGCTCAGAGCTCCAGTATGAAACTGGAGAAAAGCCTATTGAGAGTCTTTGGGTTAAGTTTAGAGGCGAGAGCAACAAGGGTGATGTCATGGTGGGCATGTGCTATAGACCACCAGACCAGGAGGATGAGATCGAGAGATTTCTTTGGACAACTAATGGAAGTTTCCAGATCACAGGCCCTGGTTCTCATGGGGGACTTCAATCACCCTGACATCTGCTGGGAGAGCAATACAGAAGTGCACAGACAATGCAGGAAGTTTTTGGAGAGTGTTAGGGACAACTTCCTGGTGCAAGTGCTGGGGCCATGCTCCTCTTCACCTGCTGCTCACAAACAGGGAAGAATTGGTAGGGGAAGTAGAAGTGGGTGGCAACCTGGGCAGCAGTGATCATGAGATGGTTGAGTTCAGGATCGTTACAAAATGAAGGAAGGAGAGCACCAGACTACAGACCCTGGACTTCACAAAAGCAGACTTTGACTCTCTCAGGGAGCTGATTAGGAGGATCCCCTGGGAGGCTAATATGAGGGGGAAAGAAGTTCAGGAGAGCTGGCTGTATTTTAAAGAAGCCGTATTGATGGCACAGGAACAAACCATCCTGATGTGCAGAAAGAATAGCAAATAAGGCAGGTGATCAGCATAGCTTAACAGATAAACATTTGGTGCACTTAGACACAAAAAGGAAGCTTATGAGAAGTGGAAACTTGGACAGATGACTAAGGAGGAGTATAAAAATATTGCTAGAGCATGCAGGGATGTAATCAGGAAGGCCAAAGCACAACTGGTGTTGCAGCTAGCAAGGGATGTGAAAGGTAACAAAGGATTTCTACAGGTATGTGAGCAACAAGAAGATAATCAGGGAAAGTGTGGGACCCATAATGAATGGGGGAGGCAAGGTAGTGACAGATGATGAGGAAAAAGCTGAAGTACTCAATGCTTTTTTTTTTTTGCCTTGGTCTTCACAGACAAGGTCAGCTCCCAGACTGCTGCACTGGGCAGCACAGTATGGGGAGGAGGTGAGCAGCCCTCAGTGCTGAAAGAACAGGATAAGTACTATTTAGAAAAGCTGGACATGCACAAGTCCATGGGGTCAGATGCAATGCATCTGAGGGTGCTGAGGGAGTTGGCTGATGTGATTGCAGAGCCATTGGGCATTATCTTTGAAAACTCGTGGTGATCAGAGGAGGTCCCGGACAATTGGAAAAAGGCACATATAGTGCCCATCTTTAAAAAAGGGAAGAAGGAAGATCCTGGGAACTACGGGCCAGTCAGCCTCACCTTAGTCCCTGGAAAAATCATGGAGCAGGTCCTCAAGGAATCCATTTTGAAACACTTGGAGGAGAGGAAGGTGATCAGGAACAGTCAACATGGATTCATCAAGGGCAAGTCATGCCTGACCAACCTGATTGCCTTCTATGGTGAAATAACTGGCTCTGTGGATATGAGAAAAGCTGTGGACTTGATATACCTTGACTTTTGATACGTTCTCCCACAGTATTCTTGCCAGCAAGTTAAAGAAGTATGGATTAGATGAATGGACTATAAAGTGGATAGATATCTGGCTAGATCATCGAGCTCAATAGGTAGTGATCAACGGCTCAACGACTAGTTGGCAGCCAGAATCAAGCGGAGTGCCCCAAGGGTCGTCCTGGGGCTGGTTTTGTTCAACATCTTCATTAATGATCTGGATGATGGGATGGATTGCACCCTCAGCAAGTTTGCAGATGACACTAAGCTGGGGGGAGAAGTATATACAGTAGAGGGTAGGGATAGGGTCCAGAGTGACCTAGACAAATTGGAGTATTGGACCAAAAGAAATCTGACGAGGTTCAACAAGGACAAGTGCAGAGTCCAGCACTTAGGACGGAAGAATCCCATGCACTGCTACAGGGTGGGGACCGACTGGCTGAGTGGCAGTTTGCAGAAAAGGACCTGGGGATTACAGTGGATGAGAAGCTGGATATGAGTCAACAGTGTTCCCTTGTTGCCAAGAAGGCTAAAGGCTTTTTGGGCTGCATTAGTAGAAGCATTGCCAGCAGATCGAGGGAAGTGATTATTTCCCCTTTATTTGGCAGTGGTGAGGCCACATCTGGAGTATTGTGTCCAGTTTTGCACCCTCCCCCCCCCCACTACAGAAAGGATGTGGACAAACTGGAGAGAGTCCAGCAGAGGGCAGCAAAAATTATTAGGGGGTTGGGGAACATGACTCATGAGGAGAGGCTGAGGGAACCTGGCTTATTTAGTCTGTAGAAGAGAAGAATGAGGAGGGATTTGATAGCAGCCTTCAACTACCTGAAGCGGGGTTCCATAGAGGATGGAGCTAGGCTGTTCTTAGTGCTGGAAGATGACAGAACAAGGAGGAGTGGTCTCAAGTTGCAGTGGGGGAGGTCTAGGTTGGACATTAGGAAAAACTATTTCCCTAGGAGGGTGGTGAAGCACTGGAATGGGTTACCTAGGGAGGTGGGGGAATCTCCATCCTTAGAGGTTTTTAAGTCCCAGCTTGACAAAGCCCTGGCTGGGATGATTTAGTTGGGGTTGGACTAGATGACCTCCTGAGGTCTCTTCCAAACGTAATCTTTTATGATTCTATGATCATGGTTTCATAAATGTGCATATACAAATAAAGTTGGGTGTCCAGCTTGAACAGGTGAAAACATGGCATCAGAATCACATCACATGTGTATGCATATACACAGATGCCTCTATATATAGTTATACAGGGTCAGTGAAAGAGATTATATACAGGATATAACAGTTTTATCATCAGAAATTTCGGGTTGTCATGTTACTCTTTAGTGTTGAAGCCATGAATGAATTATGAAAGTCATCTCAAACAAAATGCCGAAAAAGCATGTATACCATAATTCTATGTATTCTACAGATGCTACATAAAAATATTTTGTAACTTTAATAGACTTTTAAAATATGTTTGAGGGCTATTCTTCATTGCTGTCTGTAAAGTTTACTGAAATTGCCATCTGTACAAGGCTGAGTCATAAAAACCTCTAAAAAGTACCTTCAATAGATTTTCTTAATCTAAAAATGTTATTTTTTCTGTCTGGTTGCTTGAGTCCACAAGTATTGGGTCTCTTTGGGAAATGGAAAAACAAGTGCAACTTGCAGTGATTTGGTATTCCTTGGGGCCAAAATTCATCCCTGACATAAGAGTGCAAATCACTTTTGATATGTTTCGATATGTCTTCACTGTAGACTATCTTGTTATCCTCACTTGAGTTACTCCTCTCAAGTTAGCCTGGTTTGAGTGAGAGCAGCCACAATGTGAAAAAAAAAACTCATGATGATGTGTCCACACTGGTGTTGCACTCATTTGTGTGTGTCACTGACTTCTTGGTCTACATCCCATGATTCTGAGTGCTGGAGTAATCTAAGCGACTCTATGAATTCTTTCCCAGTGAATTTTGGGAGAACTTGTCTGTGCTCACTCAAGCTTTAGCCTATGACACCACTTGGGCCACCCAGCTCAAGTTTAAAGCACTATAACACTCAAGTTAAGGGTTTTGTGTTGGGGTGGGAGTTGAGTTAGAGGGAACACCCAAATTTTAACTTGAGTTAACTTTGTAGTGAAGACAAGTCATTGAAATCCCAGGTGCGTTGGAGATGGGAAGTTAAAAGAAAAGGCAGCCCATCATCTCCTGCCTATCATACACACCCTTCTTGCTCTTCCTACCAAAGCTCTTCTGCTTTATTGCCATGTAAATTACACTGAACTTTCACAATCCATGAATGCCAGATTGGTGCTAGTTACACTGATTTGCCCCTCATATCCATTTATATCTATTTCTGTCCCATTTACACTCAGCTTTTGATTATCCCAACCCCTTTTATCACCACTGATTTTGTCCCAGAAAGTTCCATGGGAATTCCTTCCACTTACTCTGAGTTCCATTCTTGAATGATTCCTTCCTAACTGGGTTTGCAGTAACTTTGTTGGCTGGGACAGCCTTTGGGTATAAGTAGGGCCCTACCAAATTCAAGGTCCATTTTGGTCAATTTCTTGGTTATAGGATTTTTAAAAGAACAAATTTAATGATTTCAGCTATTTAAATCTGAAATTTTATAGTGTTATAATTGTAGGGGTCCTGAACCAAAAGGGATGTGTGGGTGGGGGTGTCACAAGGTTATTGGTGGGGGAGGGGGTTGTGACACTGCTACCCTTACTTCTGTGCTGCTGCTGGCGGTGGCGCTGCCTTCAGATCTGAGCAGCTGGAGAGTGGTGGCTGCTGGCCAGGGAGCCCAGCTCTGAAGTCAGCAGCACAGAAGTAAGGAGGGCATGGTATGGTATTGCCACCCTTACTTCTGCGCTGTTGCCTGCAGAGCTGGCCTCTCAGTCAGCAGCCGCCACTCTCCAGCCACCCAGCTCTGAAGGCAGCAGCGCAGAAGTAAGCGTGGCATGGTATGGTGTTGCCATCCTTATTTCTGCACTGCTGTTGGCGAGGTGCTACCTTCAGAGCTGGGTGCCCAGCCAACAGCTGCTACTCTCTGGCCTCCCAGCTCTAAAGGCAGCACAGAAGTAAGGGTGGCAATACCGTGACCACCCTAAAATAATATTGGGACCCCACTGCAACTCCCTTTTGGGTCAGGACCCCCAAGTTGAGAAATGCTAGTCTCCCCCATGAAATCTGTATAGTATAGGGTAAAAGTACACAAAAGACCAGATTTCACAGGGGGACACCAGATTTCATGGTCCATGACGCGCTTTTCATGGCCGTGAATTTGGTAGGGCCTTTGATATAAATCTCTCACTGTCCTCCTCCTCAAAGTGTGGCAGCAACTGGCAGGACCACATAGGCTGGTTAAGTGTTGTAATATACTGTAGATATCTAACCAGCAGCAAATGTGTGAAGTCCAAAATTGAAAAATTACCTTATTCCAACAATACAGATATTGATATGTTCACAATATATATAATTAATTATCAATTTAACAACCTCATTGTGATTTCTTTGATGTAATTACTTTAAAAATATTTCAACATGAATCTTCTCATGATCATTTTAAATAATGTATTAATCTAATGTAAGCCCCAAATCAACAGCACAGTAATTGATCTCAATAAAAAGGTTACTTGTCTGATAAAATGTTGGGGAATGTAGATACAAAATGCTGGTTAAACCCATTAAACTAAATAAAGTGCGAGAGAGTCATCAGGAGTCAGTTATAGGAGGGTACATGCAATTTATATCTTGTACTTTGTGATCTATTATTGAAGCATCTGGAGAGTTGAATTAGAATAAATCACACCATTCAGAAGAGCTTTCTTAGAAAACAATGTTTGTTTCTTTCAGAGAATAACAGACATTGCAACAGCGGTGCTGTCCATCAGAGGAGTATTCCTCATCATTGCCTAATTCAGTTCAGCATCACACTTCCAAGTTCCTGTCAACTTCAAATAAAGTGAGAGACTATTCTCCCTGGCTGCTACTCAGAGTCTGATTAGTGCCATCAGTTTCTTTTATGTGGCTTTTACAGCTTCTGCTAAAAAGCCAGGAGACATTAATATATAATAGACTATGCTTACCACAGCATGACCATTCCTATAATATGTGAAACTACTATTGCACTTACAAATGTGGTAACTGAATTCCTGGGTGGCAGACATTAACTACATACTCTACATGTGCCTGCTGAGCAAGTTTCCTCTATGAGAACTGATTGATATGTTCTCTTTGAGCAGCATGCATGCTTTTTCTTGGATGGCAGTCTCTCTCTATGTAAGGGTTTTTTAAAAAATATAATTTTTAATTACCTTTATCCCTATCTTACAATATCTGGTACTATAGAGACCTCTTCATCGGATGCATGTAAGCCATCATAGAATATCAGGGTTGGAAGGGACCTCAGGAGGTCATCTAGTCCAACCCCCTGCTCAAAGCAGGACCGATCCCCAGGTATCAAATTATAGAATGTGGTTTTAATGCTATACTAGGTGCTGCAGAGGTGTGACATGACAAAGAGTTCCAGTATAAAGTGCTAACAGCATATGTCAGGAGTCTCTATTCACCCCCCTCCTCCCAAAGTTTATGGTTTTTGAAATCTAGAATTTTACTGTAGTCTGAGATTTTGCCTGTGATAAAGAAAAAAAGTAATTATCTGCCAAGCATAAGAGAGAGAGACTGTGGTGTAGAAAGACTGTGGTGTAGTAATGAACCTAATGTGGTTCTATGTTTCAGAACATGCATCCTCTTTTAATTCATGGAACTTAGATGCCTATTTGATTATGGAAAAATACAAGTTAAACCTGGACCACGAAGGCAGGCTGGAAATCCCTTTATACTACTACATCTTCTTGAAATTGGTAGAGTGCTTTTGGGGTCACTTGAAATAAAAAATGCTGGATAGAGTGAGCATACTTAAAACATTCAACCCAACAAGAAGATAGTGAATGTTTCTGGGTCTGGCAAAATCTTTTAAACTAGAATAAATGGGCTTGATCCAAAGCTTTTTTAACTCAATGAGAATCTTTCCATTGACTTCAGTCAGATTTTGATCAGGTCCTGTAAGTTTGTCCACTGTAAGTGCACATTGTTGTTGTTCACTACACGGAAGAGGTGACCATGATGGCATGCATTGATTGATATTGAAGAAAATGGATGTGCCTACTTGTGTGCACACAGATGCCCACTTTTGGTTTTGGTTTTGCCATAACTAGAAGTTATGGCAATTGTATATTCAAAATAGGCAAAAATTGCATATGCATTTTTCCATGCAAACTTTCAGCCTTCCTGTTTGAAAATATAGCCCTAAATAACTGCAGTGCCTGAATAGAGTAAGGAAACCAGGCAAGAAATGTCCTGACTATTCTTTTATAGATGAATTCTCCAGTTGATTCACTGGTGGTTTAAGAGGGTAAATCCTATTAATGCTAAGTAAGTTATCCAAGTTAATTTTCTCCACAGCAGAGCAAGAATAGATTTCTTATCATACATTTGTTTCTTTCCAGTGCCACTCTCATACAAAAAACAGTGCAGTATTCTACAGCAATAGCCTTAAATACAAAACTTTGCTATAAATTGGTATTTTGGACCGTTATTGAGAGACATTGCACAATAGTAATCATGGACTTACAAAAATATTTTGTCAAAATTCTATCACTTTCCGTTGAACTGGGTCTAATATAGCAATCCCTTATTCTTGTAGTTACTGATTCCTGAAAAGGTATGGGTCTTTTCTTCCATACCAAAACATAACCTCTGCATGAACATCTCCTTTGCTGGCAAGTCTTATATAAGAGATTAAAATGTAATAGGGGCAGGAGTGATGGTTGTTCTCTGTCCAAAATACGATCATCTCTCACTGCACCTTTATATCTTTTCAATATTTTTTTTCAGTATCTCTTCCAGTACCTCTACAGATAACTTACACATGGCCACATGAATGGAGGCAGTCACCTAACAAGATGGTGAATTGAATTGATTCACCATAAGAAGTATCTAGAACTATAGGAGGTTAGTGTTTTGGAGTTCTAATGGTTCGCAAGAATAACTCTACTATATGTCACTTCAAGACTAGACTAGTGCAATGAGAGGGACCATCTGAGAATAATAGAATGATAGAACTGGAAGGGACCTCGAGAGGCCATCTAATCCAGTCCCCTGCACTCATTGCAGGACTAAGTATTATCTAGACCATTCCTGACAGGTGTTTGTCTAACCTGCTCTTAAAAATCTCCAATGATGGAGATTCCACCTCCCTAGGCAATTTATTCCAGTGCTTAACCACCCTGACAGTTAGGAAGTTTTTCCTAATGTCCAACCTAAACCTCCCTTGCTGCAATTTAAGCTCATTGCTTCTTGTCCTAGCCTCAGAGGTTAAGAAAAACATTTTTTCTTCCTCCTCCTTGTAACAACCTTTTACATACTTGAAAACTGTTACCATGTCCCCTCTCAGTCTTCTCTTCTCCAAACTAAACAAACCCAATTTTTTCAATCTTCCCTCGTAGGTCATGTTTTCTAGACCTTTAATCATTTTTGTTGCTCTTCTTTGGACTCTTGCCAATTTGTCCACATCCTTCCTGAAATGTGGCACCCAGAACTGGCCACAATATTCCAGTGGAGGCCTAATCAGCACAGAGTAGAGCAGAAGAATTACTTCTCATGTCTTGCTTACAACACTCCTGCTAATACATCCCAGAGTTATGTTTGCTTTTTTTGCAAAAGCATTATACTGTTGACTCGTATTTAGCTTGTGATCCACTATGAACCCCAGATTCCTTTCCACAGTACTTCTTTGTAGGCAGTCATTTCACATTTTGTATGTGGGCAACTGATAGTTCCTTCCTAAATGGAGTACTTTGCATTTGTCCTTATTTACTTCAGACCATTTACTTCAGACCATTTTGCCAGTTTGTCCAGATCATTTTGAATTTTAAGCCTATCCTCCAAAGCACTTGCAACCCCTCCCCTTGGTATCATCTGCAAACTTTATAAGTGTACTCTCTATGCCATTATCTCAATCACTGATGAAGATATTGAACAGAACCGGACCCAGAACTGATCCCTGTGGGACCCCATTTGTTATGCCCTTCAGACATGACTCTGAACCACTGATAACTACTCTCTGGTAATGGTTTTCCAACCAGTTTCGCACCCACCTTATAGTAGCTCCATCTAGGTTGCATTTCCCTAGTTTGTTTATGAGAAGGTCATGCAAGACAGTATCAAAAGCTTTACTAAAGTCAAGATATACCACATCTACCGCGTCTCCCCTATCCACAAGGCTTGTTACCCTGTCAAAAAAAAAAAGCTATCAGATTGGTTTGACACAATTTGTTTTTGACAAATTCATGATGACTGTTACATATCACCTTATTATCTTCTAGATGTTTGCAAATTGATTGCTTAATAATTTGCTCTGTTATCTGTCCAGGTACAGAAGTTAAGTTAACTGCTCTATAATTCCCTGGGTTGTCCTTATTTCCATTTTTATAGACTGGCACTATATTTTCCCTTTTCCAGTCTTCTGGAATCTCTCTCATCTTCCACGACTTTTCAAAGATAATTGCTAATGGCTGAGATATCTCCTCAGTCAGTTCCTTGAATATTCTAGAATGCATTTCATCAGGCCCTGGTGATTTGAAGACATCTAATTTGTTCAAGTAATTTTTAACTTGTTCTTTCCCTATTTTAGCCTCTTCTGATCCTACCTCATTTTCACTGGCATTCACTATGTTAGATGTCCAATCACCACCAACCTTCTTGGTGAAAACCAAAACAAAGAAGTCATTAAGCACCTCTGCCATTTCCACATTTTTTGTGTTATTATTTTTCCCCACTCATTGAGTAACAGGCCTACTCTGTCCTTGGTCTTCCTCTTGCTTCTAATATATTTGTAGAATGTTTTCTTGTTATCCTTTATGTCTATAGCTAGCTTGATCTCATTTTGTGCCTTGGCCTTTATAATTTTGTCCCTACATACTTTGTTATTTGTTCATATTTATCCTTTGTAATTTGACCTAGTTTCCATTTTTATAGGTCTCTTTTTTGATGTTTAGATCATTGAAGATCTCCTGGTTAAGCCCGGGTGGTCTCTTCCCATACTTCCTATCTTTCCTACACAGTGGGATAGTTTGCTCTTGTGCCCTTAATGTCTCTTTGAAAAACTACCAACTGTCTTCTATTGTTTTTCCTCTTAGACTTGCTTCCCATGGGCTCTTACCTTACAACTCCCTGAGTTTTCTAATGTCTGCCTTCTTGAAATCCATTGTCTTTATTCTGCTGTTCTCCCTCCTAACATTCCTTAGAATCATGGATTCTATCATTTCATGATCACTTTCATCCAAGCTGCCTTCCACTTTCAAATTCTCAACCAGTTCCTCCTTATTTGTCAAAATCAAATTTAGAACAGCCTCACCCCTAGTAGCTGTCTCCACCTTCTGAAGTAAAAAAAATTCTTTCCAATACATTCCAAGAACTTATTGGATAATCTGTGCGCTGCTGTGTTATTTTCCCAACAGATGTCTGAGTAGTTGAAGTCCCCCATCACCACCAAGTCCTTTACTTTGGATGATTTTGTTAGTTGTTTAAAAAAAGCCTCATCCACCTCTTCTTCCTGGTTAGGTGGTCTGTAATAGACCCCTACCATGACATCACCCTTGTTTTTTACCCCTTTTATCCTTACCCAGAGACTTTCAACAAGTCTGTCTCCTATTTCCATCTCAACCTCAGTCCAAGTGTTTGCATTTTTAATACATAAGGCAACACCTCCTCCCTTTTCCCCCTACCTGTCCTTCCTGAGCAAGCTGTACCCTTCTATACCAATATTCCAGAAGGGGAAATGGTGCAGAATGTGGGTGCCTAATCATTAAGCTGGTCTTCACGTTGAGAGCACCTGGACATTGTGAATTGGGACCTAGTTTATCTGAGATTCCATTTTGCTCACATCTGTGATCAGTGGATGTGCTGAATCATAGCCCCCTGCTTTAAATATGAAGGGGCTGTTGGCAGGCAATTTTCCTGAACAAAAGGTCCTTGTTCTCCAGAGTTCATATTTGTTAACTTTCCATCCATACCATGAAGCTCATCTTCTCAGGCATTGGATAGTGGATGAGTTGTAGGATCTTCATGGTTAGATGATAGGATGTTATGATTATCATAGTGAGTAGAGTAAATACAATTTGAAGTTTTATGCACTGATCTTTATAAAATAATATTTTAGACCCCTACTTTAACTTATCTCTGATGACAGTAGAACAAGGTGCTGAAGTTCTACTTGTACAGTAGATAATGTGGAAATTTTCCACCAAGTATAAAAAGTCTCTCATCAATGGTTAGTAGAAGTAAAGCAGGTTGTGTTTTCTGGCATCTGTCACAAAATAAGGCCCTGCAGAGAGAGATGTTTTTAATATCATGCCTAACTGCATTAAAAAATGACAAACAAACCATGAAAGAATATAAAAGACTAAGACGTCTGCCTAGCTGTTGAGCAGAGCTTGGCTGATATAAAGTGTGCCTTGTCATTCTCTAACCCCAGACATGGTCTTATTATATTAATACTTATAGCTATGTGACAAACTTAGCATGTGAGAAAGAGGTTAATACCCTTCCTGAGCCACTATTTAAAGTTCATAGCTGGCCTATTTTTAGGCCACAGTTGGGGATGTTGGCTGAATATAGAAACAGATCATGTATCCTTGCAGAATATAGAACATTGTGATATTTCATTTGCAGAGAACATAATTAAGACTGTACATAGATTATATACTTTAGTTATACAAGCATACACCTTTATATGAATTATATTAGCTTCGTCTTACATTTAAGTGCAATTAATTGCAAATGTAGCTCTGATGTGACATATTATGTTTAAAATTCAATTTGTATTTATAAACTTAAAATATACGGACTTAGTGTATCAGAGCCCTTACACAAAACAATTGGCAGGTTATTCAAAGAAAGGGTGGTGAAATATACATCCTGTCTGATAACTACAGAGGTAGCCCATAAGCAACAGTGTAGTAGCTTCACTTGTCACTCTTAAAATATATCACTGATATGCATTATCTATGCCACCAACCTGCAGTTATAATATATTGTGTTACTCTGTACTGCAATGACAGTGCTTTCAAGTGATTTCCTGTGATATAAAATCAGTAGAGTTTAAATGTATTCGTAGAAATAAAGATTAAGATATAGCCTTGTTTAATATAATTTGAAACTTTCTGAATAAGTCATGGGACCATATTTCTTATGGAAATAATCCTCAGTCCATATTTAATTCATAAGGTAGGTAATGGGCACACAACTTAAAAGCTATTAACTGTTAAATAAATGTAATGCTTCAGGCCTGCAAATGAACAGAGGTTGTTTTTGCCTCACTTAAATACTCTTTTTAAAATGTCTTCCATATTGCACTGACCCCTTTCTTGGGGGTCACTGAGAGTGTCATGGTACACCAGTCCCATTCAGATATTTAGTATCCTTATAGTTACTGTACTAGGGTCCACAGGTTCTAGCATTTGGTTGGATACCAATATACACTAAGAGACATCTCTAGTACAATAAGGGGCTTCCCTTCTAGCTTGGCAGGAAAGAAAGGGTGCAAATACTAAAGTCTTAGTGGTTAATTATTGAGAACAAGTACAGTCCATTAATGGCTATTAGCCAGGATGGGTAAGGAATGGTGTCCCTAGTCTGTTTGTCAGAGGGTGGAGATGGATGGCAGGAGAGAGATCACTTGATCATTACCTCTTAGGTTCACTCCCTCTGGGGCACCTGGCATTGGCCACTGTTGGTAGACAGGATACTGGCCTGGATGGACCTTTGGTCTGAGCCAGTATGGCCATTCTTATGTTCTTATGTACAGCATAATTCCTAAATAAGCCCATAGGAGGTAGTCTAGTAAAATTATATAAGGCTCTCGCAGGGCTTCTTGGATCCACTATTAATATTGTCACTAAATTCCCACACTCTCTGGGATGTATCTCAATGAACCATTTCAAGTTTTGCTCCTTTAAGGTTGGCTTGCTACTGGCCATTTAAAGAGCCCCAAGAACTGATTCTACTCTAGTGCCCTGATTGTTTTAATTTCTCCAGGTTATTCTACTCCTGATAGTCTGTCTTCTCTTCTCCTCTCCCCCTTAATTGTTTCTTATCCAACATCCTTGGTCCTATACTGAGATTGTTCCTTCAGTCAGCTGTTTCTTCTTGTGCTCCCAAGAGTTGCTGAGTCTCCATACATCCTGTCCCCCTTGTGCATCTGTCTTGTCCCACAACTACCCATCCTCAGTAGCCACTCCTCAGCAGCGCCCTAGCCTGACACTTGTCTTTCCATTAGGCTACTCGAGGGCAGCTCATAGTCAGTTTTATCAGCTGTTCAAAGTTTCTCTTCAGGTCACAACTCATCAGGCTTCCTCTATCAGCTGACTGTCACTTTCTTGGATGACATCCCTCACACAGCTTGCAGTAAATTTGTGCTCCAAAATCTGTTTTGATTATTGTTCTAGCTCTGCATGCTGATGAAGATGGTTCATACTTTCAGGATTAACAAACGTGATATAGTGTTCCTGAGACTTCAGGAAACACTAATTGCGATAACAGCAATAGCTAGCTAAAGTTTGGGATAAGGGCTTCACCACACTCCTGCCACACAGTGGCTGACCACACTGCTTTGGTGCTATAGAACACTACTGACATTGTTAGCTAGACCACCTACCACCACCACCATCCCTAGCACTCAGGAGGACACTAGCTGATCCTGCTCCAGTGTCCTTCCTCAATAGCACAGCCAAGCAAGGCAAGTCAGAATTTTGTCCTAAGTGCCTTGCCCCAGGTCATATAGTAAACCAATGATAAAGATGGTAATAAAATCTATTTACAAATGCTCTTCTCTCCTTCCTGTTTGTCTTTCCCTTTAGATCCCTGTGAGATGTATAGAACCATGTTTTTATCTGAAAAAAAAATCCTAATTTGTAGTAAATAAGATTATCACTTGTTCTCTTTAAAAAGCAGAATTAATCTAAGTGTTTTTAAATGTCTGCTCCTACCCTGTTTTACCTAATGTTGGACTATGTTCACAGCATATCAATGCAGTAAGATGGTGCATTAAAAAAAAAAAATTCCTAACTTCATCTCTATTCATCATATTAAATTTGAACTTTATTGAATGGCTAAAAATCACATTAGATGCAAACAGAAATGTAACTATGATAACTAAACATAATTTGAATGTTGATATTTCAAAGCTCAGCTAACTATGATTTATCCAGTATAATCAGTTAGATTTAATTAAACCATTACATCACTTCATACAGAGAGATTATGGGCTTTTAAGTCATAATAGGAAAGAACTATTAACCTACCAATTAATGAGATAGCAGCATTCCTGAACCAAAAGTCCTTGGATAGTTTTTTTTTAAAATATCAATGCACACATCACCACTTATTTTTTTAAAAAACTAATTTTTACTCTTATTGTGTCTGCTGTACTATATATGTAGGATCCTGACAAAGTATGTCCCCTTCAGAGCCTTCTCATTTGCTGACTCATTTCATTTCACTAAATAGGACTGCAGCATGAAGATGATCTGAGGAAGAGGGCAAAGCAGAGAAGAAGAGGGAAGAGTGGGGAGGAGTACAAAGAGGCAGAGGAGGAAATAGGAGAGGAGAGGGCAGAGTGACTTTAATATCTTGGCACAGATCCTGTTCCTACTCCTTCGTAAGCTTTCCCTATAATTCATTTATTTATTTTAGTCTTTTCTTTCAGTCCCAGCCTATCTCACAATGGCATCCTAAACACAGATTCTTCCTCCTCACCCTTGACCCCCAGGTGATTTGTTTGCTTCTGCCCACTGCTGAGTCCTCTTTCCCTCCTATGTGAGGCAGCCCAGGTTGCTTAGCTGTGTGCGGAGCTGTCACCTGCTACTCTACCTCACTATTCCATATTGCCTTCTGACTCTGAGGCACTGCTGCTAGGATCCTGCCTTAACTTGGCTCTGATAACAGAGGAAAATACCAGGTTGAGGAAAGGAAGGAGAAAAGAAGTGGAGATGAGTTACTTCTCATGGATGCCACAATCCCACTACTCAATACAGAATTGTCCAAAGTCAACTCAAAAGGAGGAGAAAAGAGGAATGGGAGAGTAGAATAAAAGAGGAGGAATGGGAGCTACATCTATTAGAATTGCACAATACTGTGTGAAAATAACATTTATATTCTGATTTAAGTTTACTAAAACCAATAAATTCATCTACACCTGAAAAGTCAAACTTCAGTTTATTGTGTATTGTATCAATTACAAAGATGGACCCAAACAATAAACTTCCGATCAAGAACTGGGTTCAAAATTACCGAAAGTTTTGGGTTGTTCAGATCCAGTCGTGAAATCATGGCCCTTTTGAAATCAATGGCAGTTTTTCATTTACTTTGACTGGGCCAGGATTTCATCCCAGGGCTAGCATTTAAATACGTTTCCAGTGTGTCATTCAGATCCTGTATATAATCTAGTTGTAAATATGTTGGTCCCAGGATATTAGACACACAAGATGTCTCTCTCACCAACAGAAGTTGGTCCAGTAAAAGATATTACCTCACCCACCTTGTGATTCAGATTCCCCAAAGTCCAAGATGTTAATGTCTATGGTTTTGCTTCAAGCATATCATTAATCAGTTGAAGCTAGGAACCAGTGATATAATGTTGTTACAGATCTGTGCATGCACAAACAGGGCTTTGGTATGCTACTACTCAAAACTAATTATAGAAATGTAGAGCTGGAAGGGACCTTCAGAGGCCAGCATGTCCAGCACCCTGTGCTTAGGTGGGACCAAGTAAACCTAAACTATCCCTGACAGGTGTTTGACCAATCTTTTCTTTAAAACCTCCAATGATGGGGATTCCACAACCTCCCTTGGTAAACTATGCTTATAGTTAGAAATTTTCTCCTAATATCAGACCTAAATCTCTGTTGCTAGAGATTAAGCCAATGACTTCTTGTTTTACCAGCAGTAGGCATGGAGAATAGTTGATCACGGTCCTCTTTATAACAGCTTTTAACATATTTGAAGACTGTTCTCAGTTCCCCCCTCAGTTTCTTGTCTCAAGACTAAACTGGGCATAGTTTTTTTAGCTTCATAAGTTCAGTTTTCTAACTCATCATTTTTGTTGTTCTCCTCTGGATTTTCTCCAGTTTGGCCACATCCTTTTTAAGACATGGTGCCCAAAATTAGTTACAATACTCAGCTTCATCAATGCCAAGTAGAGCAGAATGATTTTCTCCCATGTCTTAAATATGACAGTCTTGTTAATACACTCCGGTATGATATTAGCCTTTTTGCAACTGGACCACATTGGCTTATGTTCCATTTTTGATCCACTATAGATCCTTTTCTGCAGTACTAATGTCCATCCAGTTATTCCCCGTTATGTATTTGTGTACTTGATTTTTCCTTCTTAAACATGTAGTACTTTGCACTTTACTGAATTTCAGCTTTTTTATTTCAGACCAATTATCCAATTTATCAAGGTCATTTTGAATTTTAACCCTGACCTCCAAAGTGCTAGCAACCCCTTCCAACTTGGTATCATCCATAAATTTTATAAGCATACTCTCCACCTCATTATCCAAGTTGTTAATGAAAATATTAAATAGTTCCAGACCCCTGAAGGACCCCACTAGATAGAGTTTGACAGTGAACTATTAATAACTACTCTTTGAGAACAGTTTTTCAACTACTTGTGTACACACCTTATAGTAATTTCATCTAGGCCATTTATCTGGTTTACTTATGAGAATGATTGCTTGATAATTTGACTAGTCTATAATTCCCTGGGTCTGCCCTTTTCCCCATTTTAAAAATAGGTACTACGTTTGCCCTTCTCCAGTCCTCTGGGACCTCTCCTGTCCTTCACGAGTTCTCAAAGATAATCACTAATGGTTCCGAGATTGCTTCAGCTAGTTCCTTAAGTGCCCTAGGGTGAATTTTGTCAGATCCCACCAATGTGAATATATCAAGCCTATCTAAATATTCTTTAACTCTTTCTTTCCATATTCTAGCTTGCATTCCTTCCCCCTAGTTGTTAATATTAATTGTGTTAGCTGGTCACAATTAACCTTTTTCATGAAGACTGAAGTAAAATAGCCATTAAATGCCTCAGCCTTTTTGGTGTTGTCCATTATTAGCTCTCTTTCTACTCTAAATAGTGGACCTACACTTTTTGTCATCTTTCTCTTGCCTGTGGAACCTCTTCTTATTGTCTTTATGTCCCTTGATAGGTGTAACTCATTTTGTGCTTTATTCTTTATGGTTTTGTCTCTAATAGTTTGCTTCTTCACAAAACAAATGTAGGGCTTAAAAATACAGTAAAGTACTGGAAGAAATGTTTGAAATAAGGACAGTAACCTAATTAACTAAACAATAGCTGCACCCTTGTATGAAGAAAAGGAGTACTTGTGGCACCTTAGAGACTAACCAGTTTATTTGAGCATAACCTTGTATGAAGAGTTTTATGGGAAAAGTCACTGGATATATAGACCACCTAATTTTAAAATGTCAGTTCAAATATTTATATGTTTGAAGTACTGAAATATCTCATATGTAGTCAAAACTAAAAGCCTCTATAAGTTTCATAACAAAATATGGGGGTCCTTTTGTGGTAAATGCCATCACTTGGAAAGTAAGCTGAGTCTTGCACAACCTACAAGATGTTTAGTAGATTAATAGATTATAAAACCAGAAGGGATCATTTATATGATCTTCTAGTCTGACCTATATAACACAGGCTATAGGACTTCGCTGAATTAATTCCCATTTGAACGAGAGGAAATCTTTTAGAATAACTTCCATTCTTGATTTAAAGATTGCCAGTGATGGTGAGACCACCATAACACTTGGTCAGTTGGTCCAATGGTTAATTACCCTCACTTTTAAAAATTTGTATATTATTTCTAGTCTGAATTTGTCTAGTTTCAACTTCCAGACATTGAATCTTGTTATACCTTTGTCTGCTAGATTGAAGAACTCTCTATTATAAAATTTTGGTTCCCCATGTAAATACTTGCACACTGTGATCAAGTCATCCCTTAACCTTCTCTCAGTTAAACAGATTGAGCTCTTGGAGTCTATCACTACAAAGCATGTTGTCAAATCCTTTAAATATTTTTGCATCTCTTGTCTGAATCTTCTATTTATTAACATCCTTCTTGAATTGTGGCCACCAGAACTGGTCACAGAATTCCAGTAATGGTCACACAAGAGCCAAATACAGAGGTATTATAGTCTTCCTGTACTCCTACTTGAGATTCCCTATTTATGCATCCAGGGATTGTATAATATTTTTTTGCATTGGTCTTCACTGCAGAGGATATGGGGCCTAAGCTATTCTTTTTAGGTGAAAAATCTGAGTAACGGTCCCAGACTGAGGTGTCAACAGAGGAGATTTTGGAATAAATTGGTAAATTAAATACGAATAAGACACCAGAACCAGATGGTATTCTCTCAAGTGTTCTGAAGAAACTCAAATATGAAACTGCAGAACTACTAACAGTGGTACATAACACATTGCTTAAATCAATTTCTGTACCAGATGACTGGAGGATAGCTAATGTAGCACCAATTTTTAAAAGAGGCTCCAGAGGCAATCCTGGCAATTAAAGGCCAGTAAGCCTAACTTCAGAACTAGGCAAATTGGTTAAAGCTACAGTAAAGAAAATAATTATCAGACACATAGATGAATATGATTTGTTGGGGAAGAGTCAACATGGCTTTTATGAACATGCCTTACCAATGTACTAAAATTCTTTGAGGATGTCAACAAGAATGTGAACAAGGGTGATCCAGTGGATACAGTGTATTTGGACTTTCAGAAAGCTTTTGGCATGGTACCTCTCCAAAGGCTCTTAAACAAAGTAAGCAGTCATAGACTGAGAGGAAAGGTCTTCTCATGGATCAGTAACTCTTTAAAAGAGAAGAAACAAAGGATAGGAATAAATGTTCATTTTTCACAGTAGAGAGAGAGAAACAGTTGGGTCCCCAAGGATGTGTACTGGGACCTTTGCTCTTCAACATATTCATAAATGATCTGGAAAAGAGGGTAACCGATGAGGTGGCAAAATTTTCAGACAATACAACATTATGCAAGATAGGTAAGTCCAAAGCTGACTGTGAAAAGTTACAATGGGATCTGACAACATGGGATGACTGCACAACAAAATGGCAGATGAAATTCGATATTGATAAATGCAAATTAATGCACATTAGAAAAATACTCCCAATTATTCATATGCAATGATGGGGTCTAAATTAGCTTTTACCACTTAAGAAAAAGATTCTGGAGTCATCATGGATAGTTTGGCTATTCTTATGTTTGTTTCCTTTTGATTACATTATTCATATCTGTTTTGACTTCCTCTCTGTAACATTGGGCTGGTTATCTCACAGTCAGAAGGTTCCTTACAATATTTCCAGCACTTCTGTTCCGGATGATATTTTGATGATATTCAGGTTCTCCTCCCAGCTGGAAACCAAAGTTAAAAAGACATATTAGAACATTTCAGAACCTTTAAGAAGTTGCAGACTATACTCACTTATAAAAAGAAACTAAGGCTTTGTGGCTGGGTATCGACGTCTTTTTTCCTTCATTGCTGTCTTTCTAAATAGCACTAAAAAGTGCAACAGAAATACAATACAGGAGGCCCAATAATGTTCTCTCACAAAGGTCAAGCAAGGGAATTAAGCAGCAATGAGGGAAGTTGAATATTGTTTATCAGACTGACTTTACTGAAGATTTGGTTGAACCACATAACCTTAAAAGGATTACCCTGTCTGCAGTTGAACTTAATATAATGATAATTCCAGTGTATAAAAAATGTATACAAAGAGTTGAATAGAAAACAGCAATCATGTAGGAAAGGAAGGAAAAATATCCAGAAGGCCAGCATTTATATAGATTCCCAAGAATATATTGAGTTAATGCTACATCCCATGGGTTGCAGATACACAGTTACCTTATCTTAACGACTCTGCATTATCTTATGCATTTATGGAGGCTGACTTACACTAATGTAAGTTATAAATAACTGCAGTGAAGTCTATGGAATTATCCTAGTGTAAAACTGGTGTAGGTGAAATCAAATTGAGACCTGAGTGTTGTTAAAAGTGCTAATTACTCCAATATTGAAACAGTGGAAGAAGAATGTTAATATTACGCACTGAACTATTAAACCTAGCACCATGCCAGTTTTTCACCACAGATGACAGAGCAAAATAGTCAATACACTTTTAAAAAAAAGAGAGAGAGAGAGAGAGAGAGAGAGACAGACAGACAGATGACAATGTCATTGATCTAACAACTCAATGTGTAACTATATAGTTTTCAGGTATAACTAAAATATTTTTAAAGTGCAGCGTTAATGATTAATCACAAGATATCAGAGCAGTTTAAAAATATATTTAAGCTTCCAGAGTCCCTGGACATAATGTTCTGTAGGTTTTCCTGTAGTTGTCTCTTCTTACTTACAAAGAAAAATTGTTTTCTCAGTACTGCTCGTTTTGTGCTGATCTCTTCCTGGGATAATTTGCTTGCTCTGGAAGATGAATATTGACCATATTCTGTGCAGCCTACTCTGTCAAAAGACCGGGAAATTGAGGCAAAGATCACAAGTTATTTTTAGTTTCCTGAAACAGTTCTTCCTCCTTTTAAGCAGAAGCAGAGTTTAAGAAGAGTATAAATCAGAGGCTCTCTGAACTAAATACCACATTGTTTGGTTTAGCTACTCATGTCCTACAAGCCACAGCAAATGTAGACAAAGGGTGTGTGTCATCAGCAGTCTTTACTGGTGATGAATTTATGTTTTTCTTTCAGGTCATTGTTAGTGTACCCCACTAGAAAAACACCTGCCCCTGTCTTCTTAAGAAAGTTATCCATCCATTGAGCACTGGTGTAATCTCTCTCTAACCCCCAAATCACAACCAAGATACAAAGTCTGACCAGCTTCACGTGCTGGGCCCAAACAAACTGACAGCCCTTTGGAAAGGTCATCAATCATCTTCAGGCATATTGAAGTCATGCAGAACAAGAAGATCTGATGATTTCAATAAAGGTTGAACAAAACTGTCAGGGAATCCAAGGTGTAATAGGACAGCCTGTAAATCAGTGCTCATCCCATTTAAATCTTATCCTGAGAATCTCTCTGTGCTGATTTCCCTTTAACCACTTTATATATAAATATTTACTCCCTAAGAATTTGCTCATTAGTTGGGTAGTTTTTTGGTGTGGCGGGGAGGAGCAAGAAGCTCGATCCTGATGGTACTATATCATGTAGCACAGTCTGGGTCCTATCCTGAAGATCCTACTTGGGAAAAACTTCTCAGAGATTTTTCTCAAAAAGAAAAGGAGTACTTGTGGCACCTTAGAGACTAACCAGTTAGTCTCTAAGGTGCCACAAGTACTCCTTTTCTTTTTGCGAATACAGACTAACATGGCTGTTACTCTGAAACCAGAGATTTTTCTGTGTACAGAATTCAGGACTGAGTATTGTTCCTGCAGTTTGTTCTTGTTACCATTTCTTGACATACCAAGCTATTTCTTATAGTGCTTATAGTTACCTAAAACCCACATCCATAATCTTTACTCCTTTCTATTTGCCCAATTAATACAATATGTAATAAATGTAATATGATACACAAGAACTTCAGGTTACTGCATGACTTGTGATTAAGACCAACAAAAAATTCCACCTTGAAGATCTAAATATAAAAACATTTTATGGAAAAACAGAGCACTTAAAAATGTCATTTTGTTGCTCAGTCTTCATGCATTTCTCTCTCCTTTTCTGGTAATTTTCCACCTTCTCACATTTTAAATAAGGGAATTTTTTATTTTAGCTTAAGCTTGTATGGAAATAAAAACAAATAAAATGAATGCATTCACTAGAACAGTAATGGCTGAAATTACCACAGCAGTGGTTGTATAAATCAAAGCAGCCACAAGACAGCCTTACCTGATAAACTCTGTGTGTGTGTGTGTGTGTGTAGGTGTATATATAGCTTATACGTAGCAAGAGAGAGAAGTAGATAGAGAGATGAGTTCTCAAGAGGAAATATATATTTTCAAAGAAGGAGAAAGACTTATAATTATGGTTGGATGTATTTTCCAAGTAGACAGTGGTTTCCTCCCTTTTGGAGTTAGAAGCTCTGTATGTGGTGGATGAGCTCCCACTTGTATCCTTTTATGTCTTGCTCTGGAATTATTTCCATATTTCACTCCCCACCTCCATTCTCTCTTTCTCACCATCCCCTTTTCCTTGTCCTTCATTGTCCTTACATAGTGACATTCTCCTGAGTGAGTGTCCTAAGATGTCATAACTCTATCCCAAATGTAGGAGATTTAGAACAACGTTTCCTCAGCTCTCGTCCTCTAGCACTCTTACTCTACTTTCTCTACACTGATGACATCTTTATCATCTGGACCCATGGGAAGGAGGCCCTTGAGGAATTCCACCAGGATTTCAACCATTTCCACCCCACCATCAACCTCAGCCTGGACCGGTCCACACAAGAGATCCACTTCCTAGACAACATAGTGCAAATAAGCGATAGTCACATAAACACCGCCTTATACCAGAAACCTACTGACCGCTATACTTACCTACATGCCTCCAGCTTTCATCCAGACCACACCACACGATCCATTGTCTACAGCCAAGCTCTAAGATACAACCGCATTTGCTCCAATCCCTCAGATGGAGACAAACACCTACAGGATCTCTATCAAGTGTTCTTAAAACTACAGTACCCACCTGGGGAAGTGAAGAAACAGATTGACAGGGCCAGAAGGGTACCCAGAAGTCACCTACTATAGGACAGGCCCAATAAAGAAAGTAACAGAACGCCACTAGCCATCACCTACAGCCCCCAACTAAAACCTCTCCAGTGCATCATCAAGGATCTACAGTGTATCCTGAAGGACGATCCCTCACTCTCACTGACATTGGGAGATAGGCCAGTCTTCGCTTACAGACAGCCCCCCAACCTGAAGCAAATACTCACCAGCAACTACACACCACACAACAAAAACACTAACCCAGCAACCAATCCCTGCAACAAACCCCGTTGCCAACTCGGTCCGCATATCTATCCAAGGGGCACCATCATAGGACCTAACCACATGAGCCACACCATCAGGGGCTCTTTCACCTGCACATCTACCAATGTGATATATGCCATCATGTGCCAGCAATGCCCCTCTGCCATATACATTGGCCAAACTGGACAGTCTCTACGTAAAAGAATAAATGGATGCAAATCAGACATCAAGAATTGTAACATTCAAAAACCAGTAGGAGAACACTTCAACATCCCTGGACACTCAATAACAGACTTAAAAGTGGCAATTCTTTAACAAAAAAATTTCAAAAACAGACTCCAACGAGAAACTGCAGAACTGGAATTAATTACTGGACACCATCAAATTAGGCCTGAATAAAGACTGGGAGTGGATGGGTCACTACAAAAAGTAATTTTCCCTCACACCTTCTTGTCAGCTGTTGGAAATGGGCCACCTTGATTGCACTGGCCTTGTTAGCACTACAAAAGTAATTTTCTCTCCCTTGGTATTCACCCTTTCTTGTCAAGTGTTGAGAATAGGCACTTCCACCTTAATTGAATTGGCTCGTTATCACTGACCCTCCCCCCACTAGGTAAGGCAACTCCCATCTTTTCATGTGTTAGAATATATATTCTGCTTACTGTATTTTTCACCCCATGCATCTGATGAAGTGGGTTTTAGCCCACGAAAGCTTATGCCCAAATAAATTTGTTAGTCTCTAAGGTGCCACAAGGACTCCTCATTGTTTTTACATTTGCCCTGGGCTTCTTTTAGTGGGGAGTAAGAAATTGATGGGGATAATAACTTCCTACCACTGGGACACTTGTTTTGCCTTGTGCTCTTCTTCCAGTTTCTTTTTTTTTTTTTTTTTTCATTTTGAAGGATCCATTCTTTAGTTTGGATTTTCTCTCTTCCACTCTTGTGCCATACATGTGCTACACTTGTCAGCAAGTAACACAAATCTAGTAAAACCTAAGGCAATCTTTGTGATTGGTGCCATCTAGTGGGCACCCTTAAAATCTTCCTAGATGACTTTACCTCAGTATTTGCTGCATTACCGATACACCTCCTTGTACTTGCTGTAGTGAAGGCCTGGGATACACTGCTGTTACTGAAGTAACATTGAACTTTCTAAGGCAATTGGCATGATATAAATAGTACCACTGTTTGCATGTTTTTGTGTTTTTAATGCATTTGTGCATTTATGTACAGATGATCATATATAACGTTTTGTCATACTTTTAATACATTGGTTGCTAACTGTACCCAATGGGCTGTGTCCTGTTGGAATCCCTCTTCATGACCAATACCAATCAATCTCGTGAAATGTCCTTCAGTGTGATAGCTTGTAAACCCTGTGCATGGAACTGAATATATTGTCCAAGGGAGTTTTTCTAAGTAAGACAAATTAAGGTCTGCAAGAATTGTCTTGCAAATCACTTCCAGGAATGACACATATTTAAATTTAAAACAAGTAGCATATTTAATCTTGTAGTGTTCTCCTTTGGATGTAATGCCTGCCAATGGCCCTGATAATGGACATTGGTTTGCTACCTTGGACCCTTAAAACCTTTATGGAGTCCCAGGAAGTCAACAGGATACTATGTGGATGCAAAGGTCCACTTGTATGGATTCCTTTACAGGATTGCGGCCTATAATTCTATGATTAGTTACCATAAGTTCAGATCTGATGGTTCCTGATCCAGAGGCATCTTTCCATTGACTTCAATGGGCTTTGGAAGAAGTCCATAATGTGCATTTATGTTACCCCTAAAGCTGCTGCAGTTGTACAGATACCGTTGATACAAATGTCAAAAATAAAAGTTAAGATTTTCTGCTCGTATAACTTCACTCAAATTATTGGAGTTATGCCAGCAGAGAATTTGTTCCATCTTGTTTTGCAAGCTGTGCCCTTTTTACAGAGTTTTCAGTGGCTGTAATTCATATGTAGTGTCTGTTTGTCCATAATTTTTCTTAAAAGCCAAGGAGAATAAATAAGTTGCAAGGGGACCCATGAAGAACCTACCTTTTGCCTCAATAGAAATAGTGGTGTGGTTTCTTTTGTGGGGTGGGGAAGTATGAGGGGTTGTTTGGGTTTTCGTTAGTTTGGTTTGGGGTTTTTTTGTTTCATTTACCATTTTAGTAGCAACAGGAATGAAAATGACTAGAAATGAGCCACAAAATGAAAGACTTATGTCTAATAAGCACACACAAAATTTCTACTGAAAAAAGTCTTGTCTTATTGTGTACACTGTTTTTGTTTTTTTGTTTTTTACCTACCCACTCTAGGATGTCTATTTGCTGACTATTACTATCATTATGTTTCCCTCCCATTTAGGAGATAGTCAATTTCAACTGTCGCAAGCTGGTTGCCACAATGCCTCTTTTCGCTAACGCAGACCCCAATTTTGTGACAGCCATGCTGAGCAAGCTTCGGTTTGAGGTGTTCCAACCCGGTGATTATATTATCCGAGAAGGGGCTGTGGGTAAAAAGATGTATTTCATTCAACATGGGGTCGCTGGTGTCATCACTAAATCCAGTAAGGAGATGAAGCTGACAGATGGCTCTTACTTTGGAGGTAAGTAATAAGGAAATGTATGATAACATATGCGGTGAATGTGCTAGAACAAAACATGTTCAAATGTCAGATATATAGAGATATTAGAATGTGTCTGGTGAGCATTTGTTGCCTAGAGAATTCTGATGGCAGAGAATAGTGCTTTCAGTATTTTTGAATAATACATTTAGAGACTGCTTACCATTTCAGTGATAGGTTATCCTCTACAGCTAGTAGCTTTCTCAGGTATTTCCTAAAGTAATATTCTCAGTTAAACTGTCTGATTTCAGAGTGACATTGAATTAAGAGCACTCTTAGGTAATGTGCTGTATCTTACTAAGAAACGCAATAATTTGCAAAGTAATTTTTAACAGGCTGAAATATTTCTAAGGTAAAATAAACATAATTCATCTTCTTTAAAGGGGGTTGTGGGTTGTTGGACACCGATGTGAAAGTATATCTACATGATAGACTCCAACGTATAAAAAAGTTAGAGAGTTGATAAAAGACCATAATATATGGGATACTTCTGATATCCTCCCTGGAGCTTTCAGACTGGTATTAGTGCTCTTTCACTAATTTTTAACAAGCTACAATTATTAGAGTTCCAGTATGTTCTGTCATAGACTGGCATCTCTAATGGACTGGACAGCTCTCAGTTAGATGTAAGTTAATAAGAACTAAACATAAATTTTGGTCTAATTTAATTCAATTCACTGGTAGCCCTAATGAAAATCAGATTTGCATTGAACTGAAGGTATATGAAATATTTACATATGGATGAGAATATACCTTTTTACATATAATATCTGACCAGCATGAAAATATATCAGCTGTGATAAGATATTCTAGTGCAATAGAATAGGAGTCTTCTACTAAGAGTAGCAATAGGCCTGATTTTCAGAAATGCTGAGTACCTGGAGCTACCATTAGCCGCAACTGGAGCTGTAGGTCTGGCTCATAGCTAATTAGTTTTTGTATTAATTTTAGCTAAATCCCATGAAGCATTGAAAAATTATGTCAAAAGCCTTTCAGAATTTTTTAGTTGCATTTAAAGCCTAACAAGTGACATTTAGATGTACAGAATGAAAAGCTCAGAGCTGTGAACTTAGCTCAGTTCTTGTTTGAACTGGGGCATGTAGATCTTTAACCGATTTCATCTTACAGAAGTATACTGAAATCTCTCCTACTGTCTTGGCCAGCAGGCCTTGTCACTGCACAGTAGCCCTTTCCAGGTGATTTGTGCCAGTGCTTACAGCATCAGTTAAATAAAGGAATCATGTGCTTATCCTACAGGCTTGGAGGCAAGGCACATAATTGTATTTGCTACAGAATGGAGATTAAGGAGAAAGAAAAGGCTGGAGGATGAAAAAGCCAAGCAACCTTGGTCTCCTTTAGCCTTAGGCAGTGCACCAAAAATGTCCTGATTCTGAGAGTGGATGGGCAAGGAGCTGTATTCTAAAAATGTCAAAAACACTTCTTCTACACCAAAAGAGCACAAATGCATGTCTATATGCTGTGATGACTAATTGCAGCAGTATTCCTGAGGACAATACAGTATCGTATCATGAAAGCCCAGAATACGTCTTATACCCTAAAAGGGAAACACCAACATCCCACTGGATGTCAAAAAAAGGTGAACCAAGTTACAAAAACATAGAACAAAACTTAAACAAAGGAAACTCAAAGTTCTGTCTGATATCAATGGCTGTAAAATTTATTATAGATGGAGCTGAAAGTGATGCCTACAATTAAGGTTGTCTGACATTTTCCCCATTAAAAGACTCTGTTTTCAGTTGCTTATAACTTTGCCAAACTTCAGCCAGTTGGGATGAAATTTTCCATACTGGTGTCTGCCTTAGGCTCAGTATTTTTAAAAAAAGTTTTAGCAAAAGGGCTCAGCTGTTTCTGAGAATAGAGTTAAGGGGAAATATATTTTGCTCACATTTTAAAAACTCCAGTTACGGAGATTCCACGATCTCCCTAGGCAATATATTCCAGTGCTTAACCACCCTGAAGGTTAGGAATTTTTTCCTAATATCCAACCTAAGCCTCTCTTGCTGCAATTTAATCCCATTGTTTCTTATCCTATCCTCAGAGGAGAACAATTTTTCTCCCTCCTTCATGTAACAACCTTTTATGTACTTGAAAACTATCATGTCCCCCCTCACTCGTCTCTTCTTCAGACTAAACAAACCCATTTTTTTCTGTCTTTCCTCGTAGTTCACATTTTCTAGACCTTTAATCATTTTTATTGCTTTTCTCTGGGAGTTTCTCCAATTTGTCCACATCTTTCCTGAAATTTGGCTCCCGGAAGTGGACACAATACTCCAGTTGAGGCTGTATCAGCATAGAGTAGAGCGGAAGAATTGCTTTTTGTGTCTTGCTTACAACACTCCTGCTTTTTTTGCAACAGTGTTACACTGTTGACTCATATTTAGCTCCGCAATGGCCCCTAGATCCCTTTCCTCAGTACTTTCTCCTAGGCAATCATTTCCCATTTTTTTATGTGTGCAATTGATTGTTCCTTCCTAAGTGGAGTACTTTGCATTTTTCCTTATTGAATTTCAACCTATTTACTTCAGACTGTTTCTCCAGTTTCTCCCGATCATTTTGAATTTTAATCGTGTCCTCCAAAGCACTTGCAACTTCCCCCCTCCATCCCATCTTGGTATAATCCACAAACTTTATAAACATACTCTCTATGCCATTATCTAAATAATTGATGAAGATATTGAACTGAACTGGACCTTGACTGATCCCTGTGGGACCCCACTTGATATGCCCTTCCAGCTTGACTGTGAACCACTGATAACTACTCTCTGGGAATGGTTTTTCAGCTAGTTATGCACCCACCTTATAGTTGCTCCATCTAGGTTGTGTTTCCCTAGTTTGTTTATGAGAAGGTAATAAGAGACAGTATCAAAAGCTAAGATATACCACATCTACTGCTTCCCCACTATCCACAAAGCTTGTTTCTCTGTCAAAGAAAGCCATTAGGTAAGTTTGGCACCATTTGTTCTTGACAAATCCATGCTGACTGTTTCTTATCACTTATTATCTTCTAGGTGTTTGCAAATTGATTATTTAATTATTTGCTCCATTTTCTTTCCGGGTGATAAATTTAAGCTGACTGGTCTGTATTTCTCCGGATTGTCCTTATTCCCCTTTTTATAGTACTATATTAGCTGTTTTCCAGTCCTCTGGAATCTCTCCCATGCCTTTCTGAAGATCAGAGATTAAAAAGACTGGGACTTTTCAGCTTAGAAAACAGATGACTAAGGGGGGATATGACAGAGATCCATAAGACCATGACTGGGGTAGACAAAGTAAATATAGAAGTGTTATTTACTCCACATAACACAAATGAAATTAATAGGCATCAGGTTTAAAATAAACAAAAGTATTTCTTCACACAATGCACAGTCAACCTATGGAACTCTTTGCCAGAGGATGTTGTGAAGGCCAAAACTATAACTGGGTTAAAAAAGAACTAGATAAGCTTGTGGAGGATAGGTCCATCAATGGCTATTAGCCAAGATGGGCAGGGATGCAAAACCATGCTCTGAAGTGTCCCTAGCCTCTGGAAATAGGTGACAGGGGATGATTACCTGTTCTGTTCATTCCCTCTGAAGCATCTGACATTGACCACTGTCGGAAGACAGCATAGTGTGCTAGATGGACCATTGGTTTGACCCATTCTTATGTTCTTATGTTCTAATCGTTAATGGCCCTGATATCTTTTCAGTCAGCTCCTTGTGTATTCTGTGATGTATTTCATCAAGCCATGGAACTTGAAGACATCTAACTTTTCTAGCTAGCATTCTCTATGTTGGATGTCCAATCGCTGCTAAACTCTTTGGTGAAAACTGAAACAAAAAAGTCGTTTAGCACTACAGTCACTTCCACATTTTCTGCTATTGTTCCCACCCCCCCACACACACCCATCTCCACATTGAGTAACAGGCCTACCCTGTCTTAGTTTAATCTTGTTTTGTCCCTTAGCCTTTCTAATATTATCCCTACATGCTTGTGTTGTTTGTTTATATTCATCCTTCATAATTTGACCTTGTTTCCACTTTTTGTAGGACTCTTTTTTGAGTTTCAGATAATTGAAGATCTCCTGTGAAGCCTCTTGCCTGTGCAAGTAGTCTCTTGCTTATGCAGTGGGATAGTTTGCTCCTGTGCCCTTAATAATATCTTCTTGAACAACTGTCAAATTTATTGAATTGGTTTTCCCCTTAGACTTGCTTCCAATGGGATCTTACCTACCAATTTCCCTGAGTTTGTTAAAGTTTGTCTTCTTGAAATCCATTATCTTTATTGTGCTGTTTTCCCTCCTACCATTCCTTAGAATCATAAATTCTATCATTTCATGATCACTTTCACCCAAGCAGCCTTCCACTTTCAAATTCTCAACCAGGTCCTCCCTATTTCTCAAAATCAAATCTGGGGGGTGGGGGGAGGTATTTTTTCATGCTTTGTGTGTACAAAAAGATCTTCTACACTTTCCACAGTATGCATCTGATGAAGTGAGCTGTAGCTCACGAAAGTTTATGCTCAAATAAATTGGTTAGTCTCTAAGGTGCCACAAGTACTCCTTTTCTTTTTGCGAATACAGACTAACACGGCTGTTACTCTGAAACACATCTTATTCTGAGAACTTCCAGGGACTAGACATAAGACAAACATAGAGAGCTGCATACCTGATTTTTAGGAAGGGCTGGCTCAAAGTTTAAGTTTAAGTGTGTGGTAAGAGCTGGGAGCAAGAGGCACTAGGAGCTGAGAGTGGGAACGAGGACTGTTGGAGGACTGAGGTGTACAAACATTATCAGACACCAGGAGGAAGCTCCTATGGTGAGGATAAAGAAGGTGTTGGGAGGAGGCCAGGGGGAAGTAGCCCAGGGAGTTGTGGCTGTCGCACAGCTGTTCCAGGAGGCATTCTAGACAGCTGCATTCCACAGGGCCCTGGGCTGGAACCTGGAGTGGAGGGCGGGCCTGGGTTCCCCCCAAATCCTCCCAACTCCTGGTCAGACACAGGAGGAGTTGACCTGGACTGTGGGTTCAGAAAAACGGCCAAGCTGAGGGCTGCCGTGAAGCTCCAAGGTGAGCAAATCCACCAATAAGTGCAAGACCCACCAAGATAGAGGAGGAACTTTGTCACACTATACAGCAATTGTGTTAACATGACTGATTTGGACTAGTCACTGTGTTGCTGTGGTTTTTTTTAAATGGAACCCAATAGATGTGGGACAAGAAGTAGCAACTTTTTTATTTTTTTTCAGGGAACCTCTTTGTGTTATTGGAAGAGGATATGGATGTCAGGCCATTGTCAGAAACATGCCATTGATTTTTTAAAGGATTTTTTTCCACACGAGGTCAAATCTAGCGAGGAGGCCCTTACATTGTGTATAAGAAGAATTTAAGAAAATTGAATCCAAACAGAAATGTTTTCATGAGATGTTTGACTTCAATGAGAATAATTTTATTTATCATTAATATTATTTATTAGCAGTATTTTAATATTTGTGCTCAGCCTTGTACAAAATGCAGAAAAACCAAGTCATTGTCCTGAGGAGTTTACAATCTAAAGACAAAATTTTCAAGCTGGCATGCCTAAGATTGAAGCTATCCCTAAGACATCTAAATAAGTGGTCTGGTTTTGAGAGGTATTGAGCATGGCGTCAACAGAAGAAGCTGTGAACAATGGGAGCAAAGTCAAATATGGTTGTTCCACATCTCTGAAAATACAGCCACTTACTTAGACACCTAACTATAAATTTAAGTTCCTAACTCTTGGCACCTAAATGTAACATAGTTGGCTTTAAAAACAAAGGGAAATCAGACAATGAACACACTATGAGACTCAGACATGAGAACCAGAAAGTGCAACTGACCAGAAAAAGACCATAAACAAAATTAAAAATTACTGGCCTGTTTTCATTGTTTAAATTGGGTGAAATACACAAAATAAAGAAGCAGCATAAATGGTGAAATATAAATTGGATTTAAATAGAATATTCAGAAAGGTATGGGTGTCTGAAAATGAGGTTAGAATGGAAATTGTTTTGCATCCTTAATTATAATTGATAATGGCCAGCGTCCCTTTTAATAATAGTAATAATAATAATAATAATTAATTAATAATACAAAGCACTTTACAAATTCCACACTTTCCCTAATGAACTGCCCCTCTGTTAAGCTAAGGCTTTCACAACTCCTCAATACGTATTTCCACGTGCTCCAGTGTTGATAGCCTTCCTGACAAAAAAACCTGGTTTTGGAAGATGGCAGTATTGTATTCCTTTCCCTTTCTTTTTAAATATCTTTTCTATTCTGTAAAAATACATCTTCTCTTTAAGATTTGTTTGCATTTTAAATTTTATTGATGTGCAAGTGATTTATTTAGTCAGATGTCACATGATCCTTTGATCCCTACTGCCTCTTATAACACTGGATTGGGAGAGATGCCTTTCATTTATCACAACAGAATGTCAAGATCATCTTGCAACACCAGTTTCATTTTTTTGCTAGCTGTTCATGAATCAAAAATCTGAACAGCTGCATAGCACAGAATATAGTTACTTTTGTAGCGAATGGAAACCAGTACTCATTTAGACTGCCTCGGCTACATTCAGATTGTAATCTGGATATTCGTGGCTCATACTATAGTGTGTAGTCTATACAAAAAGACCTAAAGGAAAGTACAGAATCTTTCATGGTTTTACAGTTTATGCCCCAGTGAGAAGCTCATGACATTATAAGGTAGGTCCTACTCGAGGTTGGCAGGGAATTAAAAAAAAATAGAGGCAGAAATACTGAAGCGCAACATTCAAGAACTCAAACCTTATCATATAAAACATTTTTTCTCCCTTTCTGTTTTGGAGATAGCTGAGTGAAAATCTAATTCTCACTGACTTCTGAACTACAAGAATAATAGTGGATAAAGTTTACAATGGACCCAGGAGTGTGAAATTGTATTTCCAGTTCTGTGCACAGTGTATTAGGAAAGTTGATGACTGAATCCTTTATCTAGTTTTTTTTATTGGGAGGGGAGGCGGGAAATCCTTGGCTTGCAGCTAATTGCCATAAAGTTGAGGAGCAGAAAACTCCTCCGTTAAGCATGAAAGCCCCATTGGTAATAGTTTAATTTTTTCTTGATGCATTTAGAATATAAAAAAAAGAAATAACACCAGCATGCTAATGTCCTGTCCATTTCACCTAACAAAAAATGAAAAGATTAGATTGCCTGTCCAAAACATTTAGATTGCTGTGATTTTCTTTCCTCCTTCAGCTGATGAAAGCTGCCATATGGCCTAAATAGCAGCGTGCCTATTTAGATGACCATGTAATATACCTAGTGCATGATGAAACACCAGCCCCCCTGCTGAGAAATTGGAGCAGTAGTCAGCTTTCCTCGGCTGGAAGGACACTGTTCATTATATCCTGCAATCTGGATTCTGTGGCAGACAACAAAAGACTGAGCAGGACTTTATTTAAAGTTCTTTAGCTCTCAAATATGTAGCAGTTTTGGAAATCCATGTAGGATCTTCCAACCAGTAGTACTTTGTTTTAACATGCAGAGCCAGTTTACTTAATCATCTCAGCACCACTTATCTGTAAAGCAAAAATCTGCCTCTAGAGCCCTATACCCTTTCTGATCTTTGGTTCCTACTTCAAACAAAGTATGTTGTCAAGGTTCCTCCCCCACTCTGAACTCTAGGGTACAGATGTGAGGACCTTCATGAAAAACCTCCTAAGCTTATCTTTACCAGCTTAGGTCAAAACTTCCCCAAGGTACAAAATATTCCACCCTTTGTCCTTGGATTGGCCACTACCACCACCAAACTAATACTGGTTACTGGGGAAGAGCTGTTTGGACGCGTCTTTCCCCCCAAAATACTTCCCAAAACCTTGCACCCCACTTCCTGGACAAGGTTTGGTAAAAAGCCTCACCAATTTGCCTAGGTGACTACAGACCCAGACCCTTGGATCTTAAAAACAATGAACAATCCTCCCAACACTTGCACCCCCCCTTTCCTGGGAAATGTTGGATAAAAAGCCTCACCAATTTGCATAGGTGACCACAGATCCAAACCCTTGGATCTGAGAACAATGAAAAAGCATTCAGTTTTCTTACAAGAAGACTTTTAATAAAAATAGTAGTAAATAGAAATAAAGAAATCCCCCCTGTAAAATCAGGATGGTAGATACCTTACAGGGTAATTAGATTCAAAAACATAGAGAACCCCTCTAGGCAAAACCTTAAGTTACAAAAAAGATACACAGACAGAAATAGTTATTCTATTCAGCACAATTCTTTTCTCAGCCGTTTAAAGAAATCATAACCTAACACGTACCTAGCTAGATTACTTACTAAAAGTTCTAAGACTCCATTCCTGGTCTATCCCTGGCCAAGACAGAATACAGACAGACACACAGACCCTTTGTTTCTCTCCCTCCTCCCAGCTTTTGAGTATCTTGTCTCCTCATTGGTCATTTTGGTCAGGTGCCAGCGAGGTTACCTTTAGCTTCTTAACCCTTTACAGGTGAGAGGAGCTTTCCCCTGGCCAGGAGGGATTTCAAAGGGGTTTACCCTTCCCTTTATATTTATGACATATGTGCACATATTTCTGACATGCCATCTACCAAATTGTTGGGTATTTCTTTTTTTAAACTATTATTCGAGCCCATCCCTAAGCTAGGGCAGTGTCTGATATGATGAACAAGGCCACATTCATCTAAAGTGCCAACTAACCATTTGACTCGTTTCTGTTTCCTGTATCAGCATACTTCATCTCTTTGTCACCAAATTATTCCTTCAAGGCAACTGCACATTGTTATGTTGCTAATTTGACTTTATTTTCAATCTCTAATCAAATGTTAATGTGACTTTGCAAGTTGAGTAATTACATTCTGAGTGTAATTTATATGGGAAATGAAGTGACAATAACTGGATAGGTGCCACTGTGTCTGCTACACTTTACTGCTTCTTGAAAGAGAATGGTGCCACACTTTTTCATAGAACCATACAACTGGAGATAGACTAGATGCCATAACACGGCTTTTCTATCTCTCTCCTCATTCACCAAAGGGCATTAACTTTTATTCACTGGTTTTAAGCAATGATTCCTACACATGATGCTGGAGTTGGATTGCCACCACCTTCACAATAATTTTCTGTAAGAGGTAGAGTTTGGGGATTGGGTAGAAAATGGCAAAAATGTTAACATCAAAGGTGGCATGTTGATACAATTAACTATGGCCACGATCATCTTCCCAATAAAATCAATACTAACACTCCCACTGATTTCAGTGGTGCTGGGTCAAGTCCTTTATGTATACCTCCACAAAGTCCTAAGTTTTTCTTTGAGGGTTGGTCCCTACTGTATTCCATTGTATTCCAGGTGAGCGCCATGCACCTGGAGCCAGAGAATTTGAAAGTAGCATCTATTGGTCCATGCATCAGTGTCTCAGGCCAAGGGGATAAGGAGTGGGGCCTCTCAAGTTCTTTCTCTCAAGTTCTTTCTCACTGCCACATGGTCCAGGTGGGAACCTCCAGTGTCTGTAGCTTCGGCTTCATCCTACAAAATAAGAATTAGGGTTAGCTTTATAAATAGTTTTTACAGTTTTTATAGTCTATAGTTCAGTGTTTTATGGATTTATTAATATTTAGATTTAGTCTCTTAGGGAACTTCCCCCAGCCCTGTACTCCATTCGAGTACTAGACTATGCCCTGGACTCCAGGCTTTAAACTCTGGACTTCATGCCTGCATACCTTCTCAGTCAGCAATGACCATCAGTGGTGCTTGTATTACCTTCGGGAAGTCCACATCACTGTGAGGTTCAGTATCTGCCCATCATTCCCCAGCCTTAGCCGAGAAGGGCAGGAACTTCATCTCTGCAAATACCTTATGGAGAAGGCCAGGAGGTCCCAGATCAGACCCAGGCCATGGAATCCTGCTGTATGTTGGTCTGATTCATTAAGGAGTGCACCTTCTACTGCAAAATCTGACACTGGAGCAGGAGATTCAACGCCCAAAACTCTCTGTTGGGATGTCGTTGGGAATCCTGGAAGCGCTCTCAGAAGCATGAGACTCAGTCTTCCTCTAAATCCACTTCAAAGAAGTCAGATTCGGCTCTAAGCAAGCTCACCACCTCAGCCTGTGAGAACTTAGCACATCCTAAGTCCCAGAGGCACAACAAGAAAGCCCATAAGCACATCAGTACCAAACTGTGATCCATCAGTACCGTCATCCTCAGCATCTCCAACCCCAGGATCCATTGGCATTGACAAGTTTTTCATCAATTTTCATCAGCTTCAGGTACTCTCTTCCTCTTCAGCTCCAGCAGTTTGAACAAGTAGAACCCCTCTCACACCAGGGAGATCTGAAATCCGTTGCCACTCCACAAAGCATTTTCTCCGGAAGGAGTTTGTTGCCCATCCCATACAGAGAATACCAGTCCCCCCAGTGGTACTGACAGTATTGCCACTGGAACCGGAATCAGCATTCTTGTCACTGGGAGATTCCTAACCACCAAGTGAACCTTTGGGGGCTGCTCTCACAAGGGTATCCTCAAACAAGAGGTGAACTCCCTATTACAGCAAGGAGCTATAGAACATATCCATCCTCAATACCAAGTTAGTGGGTTTTACTTGATTTATTTCCTGATACCCAAAAAGAAGAGCAGTTGGAGACCAGTCCTCAACCTCTGCCATCTCAACTGCTTCATTCACAAGCTCAGATTTCGCATGTTCACATTAACATCTATAATCCCATTTTTAGAAAAGGGCATGTGGTTTATGGCTCTCGATATGAAAGACGCCTACTTTCACATAGATGTTCACCCCGCTCACAGATGCTTCCTCAGATTATGGTGGGCTCTGACCATTTTCAGCACACTATACTACTCCCTTTCTGAATAGCAACCTCCCTCAGATTCTATACTAATATATTCTTGGTACTAGCAGCTCACATCAGATGATATTGTCTCATTATCTTCCACTACCTCGATGACTGGCTTCTTATCACCACCAGGAAGCCTATGCGCCAACGTCTATGATACTGCACCTCCTTTTCTGACTGGGAGTCAGCATAAACAGAAAAATCAGTTCTCATCCCCATGCAATCTCTGGACTTCATCACAGCCACCTTTAATTCTGTCACTGAAAGAACATACCCAGGACAGGTTCCAGCCCATGAAAAATATAGCTCAGATTACAAACAACGCTCAAATACCAGTCCATTTCTCTTAGGTCATTCTCTTAGGTCATATGGCCTCATGCACCTAGGCCATCCTGTTTGCAAGGCTCCAACTGCATTGCCTTCAAATGTGGCTTCAGTCAGTATACTTTCAAAATCGCCATTACATGAACCTCATTATAATAACCAAGGTAGTGTATTTCTTGCTATGATGGACAAATACTTGCCTGGTATGTGTGGGCATCCCCTTTATCCCTTGTTCTCTGGAAAGAACCATTATTACAAACGTGAAGGGATCCCCAGGGTACAAACTGGAACTGTGGGACCTCTGTGCCCCTTCACCCTCCAGCTTGGGCTGTCTCTCACAATGCTATGCCAGTGACAAATAGCAAACACCTCCAGGCACTGTATCATACTAAATTGTATGAATGCTCTCTAAGCCACTCATGAATCATACAGAAAGAGGCCCTAGCTAATCATCCCAGCCCTGTACCGCAGCACTATACCGTTTTACACTGCTCAAGACTCCCTTGGATAATACAAGCTCATTAATTAGTTAGCCACTCTGACAAAGAGTAGTGGCTCTTGTTAACCTCATTTGAAATTCCCCAAGCACATCAACCAAAGCCACACTGTTTTAGGTAAAATATAAAACAGTTTTATCAACTACAGAAAGATAGATTTTAAGTGATTATAAGTAGCAGGCGTAGAAATAAAAATTGGTTACAAAAGAAATAAAAATAGAAATTCTAACTTTAACAGACTAAGCAAGATTTGACTCAAAGAGTTATTCTCGCCCTAATAGATGTTACAAGCAGCTCACAGTCCTTAATACATGGGCTGTATTCCCTTTCAGCTTGGAATCAATCTCCCCAGTTCAAAGTCTTTGTTTTCCAGATGATTTTCCAGATGTTGAGATGGGGGAGGAGCGAGCTCCAGTGATTATGTCACTGTCCTTTTTTATACTTTATTTCAGCTGCTAAAAAGATCCTTGCTGTGATGTGGGTTAGGCCACCTTCATTGCGTACATGCGCTCTCTGTGGAGTCTCTGGGATGGCCACTGGGAGAGTGGATTCTCCTTAATGGTCCATAAACACATGTCTGGTTGATCCTGATGTAAATCTGTCTTACTGGGTGCTCCTTTGTTGCCACTGAAAGGCTGTCTGTAGATGTTTCCCAACCTCACAACATATGTCAGTAACCCACATAGCAAAACTTCGTAACTTCAGATTCAATGGTAACACACATAATTCAACAGGATATTAATGTTCAACAAATCAAGACTTATTAGATGATACCTCATCATAATCATATAACAGTGGTGAACATGGGGGTTCCAGTTTGCTATTCTGAGGTACAGAGTGTTACAACAAACGCATCCCTATTAAGTTGGGGAGCCCACATGAAAAGCCAAATAGCACTTGGACACCTTGAGAGTCCAGGATGCATATCAATATACTGGAGTTGCAACACTCTGGAAGGCATGCAAGACCTCTCTTCCATTCATCCATATTCACCATGTCCTTGTAATGTAAGACAATGTTATGACTGTCTTCTGCATCAACAAGCAGGAAGGAACAAGATCCATCTCCCTGTGTGCAGAAGTGGTCAGCTTGTGGAACTGGCGCATGAGCAATTGAATCACCCTCTCAGCAGCCTCCCTTCCAGGGAAGCAAAATATGCAGATGCCCCTAACAGATATTTGCAAAAGAAAAGGAGTACTTGTGGCACCTTAGAGACGAACCAATTTATTTGAGCATAAGCTTTTTTGAGCTACAGCTCACTTCATCCGATGAAGTGAGCTGTAGCTCACGAAAGCTTATGCTCAAATAAATTGGTTCGTCTCTAAGGCGCAACAAGTACTCCTTTTCTTTTAGCGAATACAGACTAACACGGCTGCTACTCTGAAACCTAACAGATATTTTGCAGTCAACCACAAGTAGGAGCTCTATGACTTGGCATCCTGCAATACTTTCACCCTATGGGGAACCCCAACTCGGGATCTGTTCACCTCTCAAGAAAACAGGAAATGCCTCACATATTGCTCCAGAGGCGCCCTAGGTCACCACTCACAGGGTGACACTCTGCTTCTTCCTTGGTCAGATCAGTTCAACAGTACCTTCCCTTCACTACTGCTCCTGCCACGGGTTCTACACAAAATCCAGCAGGACAGAGTCATCCTGATGGCCCACTTCTGGTCCAGGCAGTTTTGGTTTCCCAACCTCCTATTCATGTCACCTCGCCCACCTATCTTCCTCCCAGTGTTTCCCAAACTCCTGACTCAGTGGAATGGCAAGATCAAGCACCCTGATCCACATTCACTCCACCTCAGGGATTGGTATTTGGATGGGCATCCATCTTAGAATGTTCATGCTCCACAACCATGTGAGACAACCTTGCTAATAGTAGAAAGGACTCTGCTAAAAGATGTTACATATCTAAATGGAGGCATTTTTCTTCTTGAGCACATCAAAGAGGCATTCTCCCAGAAACTGCAGATATACCTCTCATCTAGGACTATATCCTCTCTTTGAAGACATCAGGATTGTCCATCAACTCCTTCTGAGTCTGCTTGGCAGCAAGTAGTGCATACCATCCCCTTCTGAGAACTACTCAGTCTTTGCACATCCACTGACAATAGATTTTGCAAAAGGACTAATCAGAACCTTTCCACCTATTCAGAAGCCTACTCCCCAGAGGTACTTTAACCTTGTTCTCTTGGTACTCACAAGGCCCTCCCTTTGAATCTTTAGCATCTTGCTCCATGTCTCTCCTTTCCATGAAGATCACTTTCCTTGTAGCCATCACCTCAGCTAGAAGGGTTGGTTGACAAGCATGAAGCAATGATGGCAGATCCTCCTTACGCTATATTCCATAAGAACAAGGTTTCTTTGCTTCTACATCTCAAATTCACCCCTAAAGTATTTTCAGAATTTCACCTTAACCAATCAATTCACTTACCATGCTCTTCCCAAAACTGTACACAGTTTTCTGCAGAGAAATTAAGACTCCATTCCTTCAGTGTTCAGCGGGCCTTTGTATTTTACCTGAAAAGAACAAAACCAATCAGGATTTCCCCAAGACTATTTGTTGCTGTAGCAGAAAGAATTAGGGGGCACGCCATCTCCACCTAGAGCAGTAGGTACAATATACCATGCCATGCCACCCTTACATAAATTAATAATTGTAACAGTGATGTTTTCACTTATTTTGCTAATTTAAAATGCTCTTGGTAGACATATGCCTGGGTTGAAATGAAAGGTACTGTATCAATTTGAATCATATTGCTGTCATATAACAAATACTAAACCTTATGTTTTTTTAGATGTACAGGTAGTATGTATAGTGTGTGGATGCAGCCCATATAACACATAGAGAGCTGTGTATGCAGCCCACAATCGTAAATAGGTTAAGAACCACTGACCTAGAGAATCTCCAAATGGATCTCTGGCTGCATTCTACTCTGCTATCAGCTGTTGAACCCCCCACTCCCTTCAATGGGGAAAGAGCTCATTCCACCAGAACACAAACTACAACAATGGCATCATTTAAGGATGTTCCCCTCCTTGAGATCTGTAAGACAGCCACATGGGACTCCGTTCACCAGTTTGCAAAACATGTCCCAGTGTGGGACTCCTCTGCTGATGCCTCCTTTGGGATGGCAGTTCTCAGCCCTTCCGTCTACATCCTCACGCCCTCCTCCTTAGGTACTGCTTTTGAGTCACCCACAGTGGGGTACAATAGGGACATCACTCAAAGAAGAAAAGGAAGTTACTGACCTGAAACTGGAGGGTCTTTGAGATGTTTAGTTTCAATCTGTAGTCTACTATCCTCTTTCTTTCCCCTCTGCTTCAGCTCTATCTAATTTGTGGTAGAGAAGGAACTGTAGAGGCGGTCAGTCCACTCTTTTTTTTTGTTCCCTTGGATGGAGACACAAGGTGAGCCAGGGTGCGTGCACAGACCACCAGACATTGCTTTCAAATTATCCGGCTCTGGGCACATAGTGCACATGCATAAACCACAGTGGGACCATACATCTCAAAGAACCTTCAGTTACAGGTCAGTAACTTACCCTTTTAGCCACTGCTAGCTAGCACTGGCTATTTTTAGGAGTCAGTTTGCCCCTTACTCTCTTATTATTTTTCTACTCTCTGCTCCTTGCAAAGGTCTTCCCTGTGCTAATCCAGACTACTAAGAAGTCATTTAATATGGGCCAACTCATTTATTTCATCCCTATTTAATTTTTCTTAGCTGTATCATTTGGGCATCTAGACGTGCCTGTCCAGAAAGTCTGTTGCATTTATGCATTATTTCAGGAAATTCTGCTTGCAGACCTAGATTTGTAATTCCACATATTTTCCACTTAGTTTTACATGGTGGAGATATAGATGTTCTTTTGTTTGTACAGGCTTCTTTGGAAATGTATATTGTGTAGAAGTCTGAAAATAGACATACTTATTTAAATACTGACATGTAGGAAGATAACTGATGAGCACAACTCATTTAGCCTCTTACTGGGATTGTTGTTCTTATGTTTTAATATTACAGATAGTCAATATTAATGCCCATAATCCTCAAAACATTTTTATCTGAAAATTGTTATTACTACATATGTTGCTTTGACTTTTTAAAAGGTACGTGTGCATTGTAATTGATCCACTTTCCGTATACTTTTGAGTTGTATGGTGCCATCTGTGAAGCAGTCTCATGATAGCGAAGTACAAGTCGTGATTTTCCCATATAATTAAATTGCTGAGTTAATCACAGTTATGTAAAAGATGGGCTATAAAAATAAACTGATGCCTGTAGCATTGTTTAGTGCTTTCAAAAGCCATTTCTCATTAGGACTGTGATTAGCATTTGTTTTGTAATGTTCCAGGGAACAATTGTCCAAACAGATTGTGTTTTTAGTAAAATAAACCTACATAAGAGTTGAATTACAGATTCATTGCAGTCTATCACCTAAAATCATTAATTGGAACTGAAGAAATAGTTAAGCTTGAGGAGGAAAAATAAAAGTGTTTGACACTTTCACAGTGTCAAAAGGATGGCAATGTACCATGCCAGCCACAGATGAGAATATGAGTGTGTAGTGGGTCACAGCTTCTTTCCTTTTATAATAAAGGACACCTCTGCTTCTTTGCGCTATTTACAGATATTTTCTCCACTATTGTTTACATTTGATAGCCTTTTTAAACTAGTTCAGTATCAAGAAGTGTCTTAACTATTAGGCACTGGACATGGTGCATATTTGCTATTATATTTGACACCTATGAGACAGATTTAAAATACAACATTGTGGGTTTCATTCCTGTATCCTCGACATAAAATATATTGATCCATTTGCGTGAAATAGTGCAGGTCTTTCAAAAGCAGCATGGTGGTTGACGGGCAACTTAAAATGCTTTGTGTTCTAGTCCTTTTCCTTGTGCAAAGTCGAAGTACAATGAGATTTCATATTTTATCTGTTTCATTATGTCCAAGAGCTTTTTCTGGAGTAATAGTTGACAAGAGAGAACTTATTCAAATGTAAAAATAAAAAATAAAATGAATTACAAAATTGTCATGACTAGGTTGCAACTGGTACTTGATGATGTAGTGAAATGAAATCCTTACACCTGAGCAACATAGTGTATTTATAATCGCTATTAGAATTTGAACATATCAGGAGATGTTGCTAGAAATGCCCTTCACAACTCCAGAGATGTACACATTAATTTCAGAATAATGTTGTAGTTTGAGTTTTGGAATGAAAAAGTTCAGCTTCATTGAAGCACTGGAATGGGTTACCTAGGGATGTGGTGGAATTTCCTTCCTTAGAGGTTTTTAAGGTCAGGCTTGAAAAAGCCCTGGCTGGGATGATTTAGTTGGGGATTGGTCCTGCTTTGAGCGGGGGTTGGACTAGATGACCTCCTGTGGTCCCTTCCAACCCTGATATTCTATGATTTGAAAATATGGAGCCCTCTCTGATATTTTCTTAGGGGCTCTTTCTCCTCCATCCTGGTATTTCCTGATATTCCAAGGTATTTCTCAATCCTTACCTAAACCACTGATTCTTTTACCATTATTATCTATCACTTGAAGACTTGAGATCAGAATTGAAGGTCTTTTTTAAAAGATATGCTCTAGCTCAACCAGAAATTATGGGCATGATGTAGGAATAAGTGTCACCTTTGCTGCTCACCCATCTGCCATTTACGTGCTCCCCCTCTCACTGTCTTCTCCCTGCTTTGCCCATTCACCCCTGCATCCCTGCTGCTCCTCCATATCCCGTCATGCTCCCAGTGCTGTGTGGAGAAGCAGCCCCTTATTGGAGCACTTAGCTCACCAACAGCCTGGATGGCAGGCTCCTTTCTTCCCCCCACTGCCTCTGGCTGGGTCAGCGACCCAGGAAAGCCCAAGACCCTCCGGCCTGGGGTGCTGGCCAGGAGGAGCCGAGCCCTGCGTCTGCTAAAGCCCCGCACTGCATTGGCACAGGGTAGCCTCTCCACCCCTCAGCTAAGCTCTGGAGTGGGGGGGAAGCAATTTCCAGCCTGTTCACCCCCTGAACCTGCAGGATCCACAGTAACCCCCTGGGCAGAAGCTTAGCACCCTATTCCCCCCCCACCCCTCGCCCGCTCTGGGTCCTGCCCCCAGGGAGCATGGGGCTGCTTTGACCCCTAGGCACCCTCCCCTGCTGAGCCACCTCTCTGGCTAGGTTTGCTGAAGCCCCTGGAGTCAGGTTCACTGTGCCCCGGTGCACAATGCATCCTTAGAGTTTAACCCCTTCCTGGCCTCGCTGTAGCCAGGGGACAGGAGGTGGCTGGATTAGGTCCATGGCCAGCAGCAGCCTGGAGGTGTTAGCTGCAGTTTGACACAGTGTGAGCAGAAAGGGAAAAGCTGCTTCCAGATACAGGGGATGGAGGCAGGGGGAAGAGATGAGCTCTGCAAAGACAGGTCATCCCTCGCACCCTACCCCCCAGTGACTGGAAGCAGCTCCCGTCCCTGCTCTCCCACAAAGTGCCGAAAGGCTGCTGCTGGCCACATTCTGGTGTGAACCCTGGCAGAAATCTGGGGAGGGGGGACATGTGCCCCAATTCCCCATGTGTTGCCTCAGGAAGAGGCGGCACTAGGTATCAGGAGAGGCAGGTCCATCCCAGGGGCCCAGCCCAGTATGGAGGGTGGAGAGCGCTGGGCAGGGAGGGGAGGCTCAGTTAGCCATTCCCCCCTGTGTGTGAGAGAGGTGTATGGGTGTGTTTCACCTCTGTCTGTGTGTGTGTGTCACCCCTCCCTGTGTGAACCCTAAAGTCTTAAAGATAAGGTAAATAAAAAGAATCCAACTATGCAGTATTTCTTTTTAACAGGGGCTCAGTCAACTTGATATATTAATTTGACTTGTTTGTACTGCATAGTTCTGATTGATTGCTGTCAAACTCTCTTGAATACGAGTAGTTTTACCAGGTGTCCAGTATTCAGCATTGGGAAATATGGTCACCCTACCCAATGTGCTTTGTTCATCCATTTGTTCATCTATTTGTAATTTAGTTTTAGCATTTGTTATGATACTATAGCTGGGCAGGAAACAGTTTTCCCATAATGTGAGTGTTTTGAGATTTCAAATTTTTTTCTTGTCCTGAAATAGGACACAGTAAAAACCTTGACATTTTTTGCGAACCAGAAATCCCTGAACAAGTCAGAAGAGCTCAGCTGAAATGTTTCATTTTGATAATTTTTAAATGTTTTGTTTCACTTTCAATCTTTTTATTTTACATTTCTTTACTGTAAATTTATTTAAATTTTGAAACAAAAAGACGTTTTGACCCAAAAAGCAGAACTTTTTGTTTCAAAAAAAATTTAAACCAGGAAATTTGTCCACGCTGACCCTTTCCCACGAATACTTCCGGTTTAGACTTTCTGGCAAAAAATTCCTGATTAGCGCTATATAATATGTAGTAGTTAATGTTCTGTGGCATTACACATTATGTAATACAAAACTTCACTAACACATCTTCATTGAGCAATGGGAAAAGATTGGGGCAAGCAAATGATGGGCTGTGAATATTAGCAAATTACAAATTAACAATATTCTACTATAGTGTCAATTTAAAGCATTAACGTATGTGAGAGTAATATCTATACTCATGTGTGTACTGGACACGTTTGGTGACTTCAATGGGGAGCCTTGCCTGAGCTGGGCCCTGTTATGTTCTTGCACAGGTATGGTGTCTGAAGGTAACTTTGGCCCTTATCAAACAACTGCATGCATGTGGATTCAGGGGTCTACCCATGTGGAGCCAGTTGTAGGTCTGAGGCTTTTATTATCCAGTATGAATCTACTATCACAGATGCTTTAGATGTACAATATAGCCTTAAGAGGGAAAGTAGTAAAATGTTAATTAATATCCCAAATGTTTCCCTATGTTAATATTAGAAAGTTGTATCTCTTATAACTGTTATTAATATTATGTATTATAACATTATAATTTATTGTTATATTAATATTATTTTAATTATAAGCATTAAAATTGTGTTAGCAAACTTGTTGAAATATTGACCCAGTCCCTCCACTCACCTGAATATGCCTACTGAAATCAACAGAACTACTTGGATGAGTCAGATCCGCAAAATAAGTTTGAAACTGGATAGATTATTTCAGGCATCTTAAGAAGAATCATTTAAAAGTTTAACTAATTGTTATGTGTATGTATTTAGAAAAAATAAGCCGAAACCATAGCCTTTAAACCAAATTGATTTCCTTCAGTTTATTGAAGAGAACCAGACTCTTTCAGAATTACCCCTGGAATCTTGATGTGCAGCGGCAGCGAAATCGGTGCTGTGTACAGAATTATTATTTGTTAGCACTAAATCCCTTTCTAGCTGTGAAGTTTCACATGGTTCACTGACTTTTTCATTTCCTGTGTGTGTGTGTGTGTGTGTGTGTGTGTGTTGTTTCCCTTTCCCCAGAGATTTGCCTTTTGACTAAGGGCCGCCGCACTGCCAGTGTCAGAGCCGATACATACTGCCGTCTCTATTCCCTCTCCGTGGACAATTTCAACGAGGTTCTGGAGGAGTACCCCATGATGAGGAGGGCCTTTGAAACGGTGGCCATTGACAGACTAGACAGAATAGGTATTGTTTTTTTTTATATTTGACTTTATTCTTAAAATATTAATTTTTTTCTGAGTGGAAATCTAATATTCCAAAATTAAACCCTTTTTTAAAAAATTACCTTACTTTTCCACTGCAGGAAATGTTCTGTTGACTTATGAATAAGAAATGTGGTAAGACAAGAAGTTCTGCAAGGTTATTTTTAAATACGAAAAAAGATTTTATTTTAGTCTGGGGTTTATTTTCTATACCTTAAGTATCAAGATTATTATTTATTAATCATGCATAGTGCTGTTAATGTGCACCACATTGTTCAGTGATTTAGGTTAGTGAAAAATAGATAATATTTCCCTGCCCCATATAGTTTATAGTCAAAGAAACCAATGCTGAGAGGAGCTGAGTGCTTTCAACACCCACAGAAGCCAATGGGAGTTGAAGCCACTCTGTGCTTTGCTTGAAGCCCTCATTTACCTCACAAGCTGGTTGCTATGGATTTGATTTCCAAAGGTGCTGAGCATCTGCAACTTGAATTGAAATCGCTGGAATCTGCTGATGTTCAGAAAATCAGGTCTAAGATGTCCAAGTGAAAGACAAAGTGATGAGGTAGAGTCTCCACCACTTGAAATCTTTAAATCAAGATTGGGTTTGTTTCTCAAAGTTATGCTCTAGTTCAGCTAGTGATTGTGGGCTTAATACAGAAGTTATTTGACCTTTGTTATGCAGGAGGTCAGACTAGATCATCACAGTGGTTCTTTCTCACTTTAAAATCTGTAACTCCTGCAAGATGCTGGACACCTTGAACTCCCACAAGTACCTTCCAGGATCAGACCCTAACAGAACAGACAGACAGAATTTTCACTCAGTAGGGTTGGCATTAGAGTTTAAACACTTCACCAAAGTGGTTTAGTTTTAGCAGTTTCTTCAAGTTGCGATTGTAGGGAGCTTGAAGTATGTTAGTCATAGGGGCACAAGAAGGTGTACACAGCTTAAAATATTTACTATGAAAAACAGGCAAAGAATTCAATATTTATAACAGACCTTTGCTAACATTTATTTAGCAAATACATTTAAAAATATTTGTGCAAACATTTTGCAGACATAAAAAAGGAGATTAGCTTTTGAGAATGTGGTGCACTGAGTTAGTAAATCAAGATGCTGCAAGCTCTTTCGTTCTGGGATCATATCTTTGATTATGTCCTTGCACAGAACTATGCATGTGGTCAGTGCTTAACAAATAATAAATATTATTAATGGTAGCATTTAATAGAGTTTCTATTAATAGGAAATCTTCAGATGACAAAAATAGTACAAATTCTCATATAAAAAATAAGATCAATTTAGTTGGAATTGTTATTCCTGTATGTCTGATTCAATTGATACACTGAGAAATACTGCCTGCCTGTACCTTCACAGATGGGCAAAACACTAGTCAAACCATAACTTGTGAGAGATCCCAGGTATTTAATTTACAGTGATTATTACACAACCAGGTACCACATAAGCAATGAGTCATATTAGGTCACAGATATTTAGAGATTACTTCTCTGAGTCTGGTAGTCACTAGTTACAAATGTCTAATAATTAGTTCCAAGAAATGTGCTAAATAGCAGATATATTTATAACTTATGTAACAGTTTAGTATTCAGGAAATTAGGACAGCTTGATAAAGAGAGAGATTAATTTTTTACACTTAGTCTAGTCGCTTTTCCCACCCCCTGTTGTTCAGTAAATTGTCATGGTTACGTGTTGAAAATAATTTTAATAATAATGGTGCATTATAAGTAAAGAGGTACCATGCTGATGCAGAAAGTTCACATCTCTCTCAGTGTACGGTGTTGTTAAGGCAGGCAGTTTAGCTACAGAGCATGTGGGGTGTGTAGCAGAGTCAGCTGGTCTGGGTTGTGTGTGCAGTATGAGAGCTACTGCAGAAGTACCCCAAGAGTGGTTCAGCACTGCTCCACAGCTAGGAAAGAAGAATTCTTTCATCCCTCACCCCCTAGGAAGATCATTACAGCACTACTACGTAGGCTGTCTGACACCCAGAACTTGAGCTGTACTGCATGACTGACAATGGACTTTGTGTTTTATCACGGTCTTAATACACCTTGCATGCACTCACACTGTGAGTGTGAGAATCTGTTACTGGGCACCAGACCTGCTAACCCATCTGCTCTTGTACCTCTTTCTTTCTAAAGGAAAGAAGAATTCGCTTCTCCTGCAGAAGTTCCAGAAAGATCTCAATACTGGAGTTTTCAACAATCAGGAGAATGAGATCTTGAAGCAGATAGTAAAACATGACAGAGAGATGGTGCAGGCTATTGTCCCAGTTAGTCTACAGCAAATGCCAGCACTGAATTCTAGCTCTTCAACCACGGCATCATCATCGCGAATCAGGACACAGTCTCCTCCTGTGTATACTGTGACCAGCCTATCTCATGGAAACTTGCATTCTCCAACACCAAGCACGCAGGTGCCCCAGCAAGCTGTCGTTCTCTCTCCTTGCTCTTATACTACTGCAGTCTGTAGTCCGCCAGTTCAGAGCCCTCTGGCAGGTCGAACTTTTCAGTATGCATCCCCAACTTCTTCACAGTTGTCACTGATGCAGCAGCAGCAGACACCTAGTTCATCACAGAAAAATGAAGTTCACAAGAGTACACAAGCCCTTCACAACACTAACCTGACAAGAGAGGTGAGGCCTCTCTCTGCCTCACAGCCTTCTTTGCCCCATGAGATTTCCACTTTCGTTTCTAGACCTCATCCAACAGTGGGAGAGTCTCTCGCCTCAATTCCACAACCTGTCTCTAGTATCCAAGGTCCAGGTATGCAGGTTGGGAGCAGAGGCACTGTCCCTCAGAGAGTTGCTCTCTTCCGTCAGATGTCTTCAGGAGCAATTCCTCCTAACCGAGGGGCCCCGCCGCCAACAGCTGTTCTACAAAGGGATTCTTCCACAGTCTTAAACACAGACCAAGAAGGAGACAAACCGCGATTTGCTTCAAACTTATGATCCTTGTTAACTGTGAAAAGCAGAGACATTGTAATGAACTGAAAACATCCCAGAAACTATTTTAGCCTATTTCCTGATAGACCCTGGCAGCCTACTATGAAACAAAATATTTTAGACAGCTCTGCCCTTCATAACGAATACAACGTATAGATCCAAAAAGGCATTTAAAAGACTTGGTTAGAATTTGTCTTTTTTCATTAAAGGAGCCTAGATTTTGTTGTAATATTATTTGTTTTTAATGTGTGTTACTTTAAAATTAATCTAGCATATTTCTCTACTTCTGAAGAGATGTCCTATTTCAATGGCGGGGGGAAAGGGAGGGGGGACAAAAATAACCCAATGATAATACACTTTATATGTTAAATGACCGTATTATTTATTCCAGGAAATAAACTTAAAAAAAACACCCCTCAAACTAGCTAGGAAATAGCACCTATTGAATAATAACTTTTAACTTTCATTAATTGCATTTCTGTATAAAAATTGTAAATCATTTATCATGGAAAATCAATCATAATCTCCCATTTTATTGGTCCAAATTTCATTTTAGTGCTTTCCATTGACAATTAGATTGAAGAAGAAATATACTCCAGCCGTATGCAGTAGAAGAACTAGCATTACCATTGCTCTGGATAATTGTAATCTCAAAACATGTAAATCATTCTGTGATTTCAGAAAACTGGGTGGACTTCTATCTTCATATTGCAGAAGACTTTGATGAAAACTATAAATATTGTCATTGTAAAAAACTTTTTAGACCCAAACAAAAATAGCTGCTGTGTGGTGTATCATTGCAAGGTCTTTGTTTAGAAATTTAGTTTCAGCTCTTCACTTCATAACTTTACAGTTTTAAAATTTATTAAATTTAAGAGCAACACAACTGTTAAATTGTAATGCAATGGCAATATTACTTTTACATGCACTGTTTTTATGCAAAATTGTACGCTTGATCCTGCAAAGTGCTTGTACTTCACCAATGCCATCACTTTTCTTCCTTTCCCTAAACAGCATCTGAAAATAGTCCATGCATGCTTTTGTAAAAAAACAAAAAACCACAAAAATATAGGTTCGGTCAGCCCTTGTAGGAAAAGGCTTACAGTAACTTTTTGGCTTTAGAAAATGATAAGCATTCATTAATTGTGTCTACCTTAAAATTTCCTATAATGCTGACTCTGAATCTCTGTTTTAAGGCTAGAAGTGAGGTTTTTCATTTAAAGGATTATTCGTAAACCACAGCTTAATTTAGACTTTCAGGTGCTTTCTGTGTCTTCACTGTAGTTTTGTAGTTGACTGTGGTGTTAATTTAAAAGAAATAAATAGAATATAGCATCAAGTCTGTCTGGGATTGCACGATTTGGTCTGTGTATATCGTAATTAAATGGATAGTATATCCTATGGCATGTAGTGTCAAACATAGCCCATAGATATGAAGTTTATTTTTTTAAAGTCTTTAAAAATAGAAGGGAAAGGGTGACAGAAAGCAGGGTTAAAGCATACTGTTTTGTGAACATTTTCTTTCGTTTGCTCAGATCTTCACATTATCTTGTGATTCGACAGCATCTCCACAAAAGAAGTTCTTTAATAATCATTTGTGCCTGACGTGTCACAGTAAAATAGAAATTGAAACGGAATATGTCATAATTCAACTATTATTGATAAAACAGCATTATGAACTATAATACAAAACATATATCATATTTCTTAAGAAAAAGCAAGCCAACCATGTGAAAGGAATGAATTCAGAGGAGGAGTTTTTGCCATTAATGCTGGCCTTAATGATCAGAGGTAGAATTAAATAACATCACAAACTACGTATTGCAGTACATTCAGATATACATGAGAGCCAAGTAAATGGTCTAAGGCTAACAGAGCTTGAACCCATGCTGCCTGTTACGCCTTTTTACTTAACTGGGTACATCAAGCTGAAAAAAAATAAAACTTTTTACAATTTTTGCCAACTCCCACTCACCAGTACAAATCAATGTAATTATCCCATTAACATGCTGCTGACATTATTAATTGGAGTGGTCAGGAATAGTGTACAAGGAAGCAATTGTTAAAAATGTTTGAAGCATTATGGATACGCTGCAAGACCATTTATTTATCAGTACAATGTCCCTTATTTTATTTTAATACTTATAATGAATTAGATCCAATTTATTAAGATCATATTCTGATCCTTGACACTATTTAAGGTTTACATTTAATAGGTATAATGGGGTTAGTAGTGAAATATTTTTATATATATATATATAATTTTATTTTAAGCACTATGAAGAAACATTAATTCATGTGGTCTTTCAGTGAAACCATAAAAAAATCTTTTTAATGACTTTGTAATCGAGTGGACAAAATCTAGGATTTGTATGTTAATTCAATAAAAATGGTACAGGGTATACAATTATATACATTATATATATATATGTATGAATGTATATATACTTAGGTTAAGAAACAAATGACTCACATTCCTGTAATATAAATGTTCATTGCTAGTTCCAGAATTGACCTATTTTCTCTGTACATAAATAAGCCCATATGTATGGAATCTCACATCTGTACAGGATGAAGTGTATTAATGAAAAGGTTGGATCTTACTGCTGCTGGGAAGACAATAGTTTAACTGATTCTTTCAATGACTGTATGATCAGGGACGAGTTAGATTTTTTTCTTTTGTCTTTGCTCAAAGCCATAAATATATATAAAAAGATTATTAATAAATTGAACAAAATATATAAAAATGAATATTTGATCTGATCTGATATGTTTATAACCAAGCATGTCTTGTTTTATCATAAAGTGCAGATTGTCTGCCATTTTTCCTTTTCATAACTTCCAAATTAATATACAGCTGATATTAGAAAAACATGAGTGATTATAGAGAAAAGGTGGGTGAGGTAATATCTTTTATTGGACCAACTTCTGCTCATAAAAGAGACCAGCTTTATAGCTTACACAGAGCAAAAGCTTGTCACTTTCACTGATAGAAGTTGGTCTAATAAAAGATATTACCTCACCCACCTTGTTTCTCTTTTATCCTGGGACCAACACGGCTACAACAACCCTGCAAACAATGAGTAATTATGGACACACAATAACTTTAGAAAGGAGGAGGACTCAGAATATTATGAGAACATTTCCCAGTATGCAATATCTTCTGTGCAGGATAAAGGAAAATTGTATTCCAAAATATTCTAATTTTTGCTAAAGCTCTTAAACTAATAAGCTAGTGCCATTAAAATGTCCCACTTTTTCAAATACAAATATTTGAAACTGAAGTTTATTTTTAATGCAGTTTTGACTGTGCCTGGGTCCAATCCAAAAGAGTTTTGGATATTCTGTCATATTTTTCAACGTTATAACATTATCTCACTATATTTTGCTAATCCCATGTGATATACATCCAAACTTTTATGCAGTTTGATACCTATTTCAAGCACTCCTTTTCTTTTTGCGAATACAGACTAACACGGCTGTTACTCTGAAACCTATTTCAAGCAAGCATATTTTTAATTAAAACTTTCTGAAGTGGCAGGAAACCAAAGGCTTGATTCTGCATCAGTCAAGTCAGTGGGAGTTTTTTCCAATAATTTGAATAGGAGCAAGATACTAAATAATACTTAATAATACTACCCCAATAAACTGCAGGTTTCTGTAATAATACTTAAGAAGAATGAATGGTTGTATTTATAAACGATGCCTTAATGTGCATCATGATTCGATATCTCCCGACACAGATACATTCTTCATTCATATTTAAATGATTTTGTATCTCATATTACTAAGGTCAAATCCTGACTTAAGTCATTGCAAAACTCCCATTGATTTCAGTGGAGTCAGGATTTCACCTAAATTTTTTTAACAATGGGCCAAATTCTGTCTGGATATATCCCTTGCTCAGAACCACTGAACACGTATAGGGATGCAACACAGGGCCTCACATGGGTCCGCTGCCTCGAGTCTTATTATGAATTATTTTTTCATATAATGTGTGTTCTGGAGGATTTTACAAGATTCTGGAGAAACACTTAAAGAAGCACTGAAATTCCATTAATCTGCTCATGTATGGAAAAAGTGTCCCTAATTTTAGGATTTAGGGCCTGATTTTGCCACTGCTGAGCTACACCTTATACTCAGAAAGGACAGACTAACACGGCTACCACTCTAAAACCTGTCACCTTATACTCATTCAACCTGATTAAGGGTGGATTGGAAGCAAAACTGAACCATAGTACATTTTATTTTAATCAGTAGAGTTTATCATTCATTGATTTGCATCTGATAGGACTACACTAATGCTCATGTTGTTGGTGTGTATTCACATTAGTTTACTCCCCAAATTCAATATGTCTACCCGTGTGAGTATCTGCTCAACACTGTGGAGGTTGCTTGGTATAGCCTATATTTAGCCTAAAATGTCCCTGCTCGTTCTGAAGTATTTTTCCCCACATTTTCTTTTTAAATTTTTAGAACCAGTTTCACTATAATTTGCCAACAATGTTCAACCAGAAAACAAGATTCAGATGTTTTGATCTTGAAACAAACCACTATCTCAACTGCACTGGGAATATGTGGTCATTTCAGCAACTTTCCCTTCTCTCAAGCTTTGTAATTGCTTCCCCCCTCCCCCGGTTACATTCCTTTAATTTTTAGATAGTCACACAAATAAGAGAGTTTCAATATAGAAACAGAAAACCATTTCTGTCATAAATTATGCACCTATGCCATAAGCATTGCCTCATAAACCCCAGCAGATGTTATAACTAAAGCTGATTGAGCTCTTTGTTGTGCACAATTTATCCTTTGGGTTTTGGTTTACAAATTGTCCAAGAGCAGATCATGTGCCTTTGGTAAGTTACAAACCTATCTGAGCCTGTGGGTTTTCACAAACAATCAATACCAAGTGCTCCTTTGCATATTTAATATTCTGAATCTGTGTGCTGAGGTCTGGTGATGTGGTTTCTGGGCCATTATTAGATGACCTTTACAAACAGGAGTAGTGCCTGACAAAATCATTGCAGCATTGAAACTCTCAGAAAAAGGGTGGGTAGCACTGCAGAGTGCAACAAGGTAGCAGTAGGATAATTGGATAATTGTCCTTTTTTTTTTCATAAAAAAGAAAAAAATATTTGGCTACATACATGAACAACCAGGAATAAAAATATATGGATTCCTTCCTTACTGAGGGAGGAAGAAAGAGACGTAAGAGATTTATTGACTTTAACAGACTTTGCATTCAATTCCTTCTTCTTCACACATACACCATGGTCTAGATGGTCCTTAGGAGGGGGATAAAGAAGAGGAAATGCTAAAGGATACCATCTAGGAGTTTTCTCCAAATCATTCTGTATGCAGAAAGGGAAGAGGCACACCAGCACTCATCCACTGAAAGAGCCACAGATCCATCCTCAAAGCCTGCAATCCCAGCAGAGAATCTGTGTCCCTGCATTGGCTCTGGGCACCCCAGAGCACCACTTCCATCCCTTACAGCACAGCTCTTGATTGTGGCTGTGCATGGACCCATCTTAAAGGGGGGTTTGTTTCTGATGAGGGAGAGGGGATGCTGAAATGCTAATACAGCCACCGGTGCCAGTGTCCATGGGGCTGGTGAGGAGCTCACTTCCAGATATGAGGAGTGCTGTCAAGTACTCATGTCCCTCTTCTATTTAATGTTTTAGTTCCAACTCTCAGGGATACCTCACGCACTGGAGGGGACGGGAGAAATGCTGTTAAATGTTCCATCATTTCCTATATAGACATATACAGCAATATTGTCTATAGCTAACGAAGTACAGTTACTACACTTACTGATGTCTAGATTTCTGACCTCTATTGATGTAGCTGGGTGAGTATGTGAAAAATGTCCATTAACCATGTCCATCATATTCATTTTGATCGTGTTCACCATCCACCACACATGTATTTTTCAGTTCAAACAATGTCCTTCAACATCCTCCATTTTGTCTTTTAACAGCTTAGAGTGACAGGAATTATTGCTCAAGTTGTGGCCCACATCTCAAGAGCCTTGTCAAACATCTTGGGCTGAAACACAAGCATTTATCTTCCCCACACACAAAATAGATTCAGCCACCACGGAAGGTACCAAGTTGAGTCTGAGTGATGTTATCCACAAAATAATGGGACTGAACTGCTCATCAGGACTTCACAGAGGTTGTGATGATGCTTCCTGAACAGCTATAGCATAGGATCCCCCACTGGTGCTGTAGTCATCTTCTCTCCTACTTCTTTATTTGCAGGTCGTCTGAATCACGTTGGCCTTTGAGAGTGAAACCAGGGAGCTACTGTATGGTGGAGCACAACACATCATGATAACACCCACTGAACCAGCAACCATTGATTTGTTAGCAAGGAAGTATTTTTCCTCAGAGTCCTTGGCACCCTACAATGCAAACAGGTTATTTGCTTTGATAGGTGAAGTATGCTCCAGCCACAAGGCAGAGGAGCAGCAGGTTGAGTCCAAGCAATAGGCAGGTAATGGTCAGGGCATAATCTCCACCACATTATCTCAACATCTCTCTGAACACTTTCCAATTTATCAACATTATTGAACTGTGGACATCAGAACTAGACAGAGTATTCCAGTACTGGTCATATCAGTGCCAAATACACAGAAAATATAACCTCTATATTCCTACTCAAGATTCCCCTTTTCATACATCCTGGAATCACATTATCCCTTTTGGACACACCATCACACTGTGAGCTCTTGTTCAACTGATTACCCCGAATCCTTTTCAGAGTTGTGGCTTCCCAGGATAGAGTCCTCCATCCTGTCAGCATGGCCTATGTTCTTTGTTCCTACAAGTATAACTTTATATTTAGCTGTATTAAGTAGGGCTGCCACCTGTTGGGTTTTCACCCAGACAGTCCAGGTTTCAACTTGTGTGTCTGGGTGCAATTTGACAGCCTTGAGGTCTGTTTTTTTTTAATCTGGGGGTAGAAGGGAAGAGGCAGAGCAGGGGTGGGGCTTTGGGGGAAGAGGTGGAAAAGGGGTCAGGGCCTGGGGGAAGAGGAGGAGCAGAAGGACCCAGATATTCTCTACTCTTTTTTCTCTTTCACCAGCCAATTTGGTCCACAGAATCCCTATTTCTGGGATGATGCATGAGCCAGAAAGAACACAGCAAATTTTTCTTTTCCTAGGGTGTGTGTTCAGGTCTGGCAATTAGGAAAAAATATTTGTTCGCTTTTACCCTGAACAAATTTGACTGGGAATCACTGGGCCCCACAAAGTCTCACAATGTCACTTGTCAGAATGGACCTCCGCTGTAAAGAATACTTTCTGGGAACAATGTGGTTGTCTAGTTGCATCTCTGACTGAGCTGAATCTGTGTTTATAACAGCATATTAGTCCTTGCACAGCACTGCATTATGTTTTCGTGGCACTAGGTGTGATTTTTCATTTTGTATATCATTTTCAACCCATTGCAGTCACATTACCTTATTCTGCAGTCATGGAAAAATAAAATGCTTAAATGATTTGAGAGAGGGGAGTTTATCTGAGAATCTAAACGTTTTTATCTACAATTTTTATCTGAAAGGCTGGATGTTAAGTTTGTGCTTAAAATACTGTGACTAGGAAATTTGTCCTTTGAAACTTCTATATGTATGCACTAGGCAGGTCTGATGTAGAAAGATTTTTCTACCTACTGTTAGACTCAGACACCCATCATCTTAATATTAATTTTCCTTTCACTGTTTTCTGCATCATCTACTTAATCAACTAGTTCCTTTTCTCTTGCCCCCAATTGCTTCATTTTAATGTAACAACCCCCCCCCCCACATTGCATTGGCTTGGTTATTAAATTCCCGTTCATTAGTAGCTAATCATTTGCCCATATTATTTAAAACTGACCTAAAATATGTAATGATGGTTTGCAGGGCCTACCTAATTAATTGAAGTTGGCCTAAAGAAGTTTCCACCAAATCTCTACCTCTGCCTTTGCTACCAGTTCTGCTGTTGTCTGCCTCTGCTTAGTCTTATTTACAGTGTCAGTACTCAGGTTTCAGAGTAGCAGCCGTTTTAGTCTGTATCCGCAAAAGGAAAAGGAGTACTTGTGGCACCTAACAAATTTATTTGATCATAAGCTTTCGTGAGCTACAGCTCACTTCATCGGATGCATTCAGTGGAAAATACAGTGGGGAGAGTTATATACCCAGAGAACATGAAACAATGGGTGTTACCACTCTCCTTACAGTGTATATGATCAGGTAAGGTGAGCTATTACCAGCAGGAGAGCGGGGGGATAAAATCTTTTGTAGTGATAATCAAACAGAGAGGTCTTAATAGGCTCTCCTACCCGAGGAGTGAGCAACCAAACCCTAATGTGCTGGCTATGCAACACAAGATACAAGAGATGTTGTTTAATTAGGGTGTGACTTTATTACTCATCTGGGAAATACCTGGCAACAAGTGTACAGTGCAGCTTCATATTTTCCTTAATTGTTTCCACCTATTTAGGATGGTCTGCTGTCACCCCTTCCCTTCACACTTAGTCCCAGCCTATTGCTTGGACTCAACTGCTGTCCCCCGCAATGAGGGGAAAAGGGGTGTCTCCCTGCTGTACCAGGCATTTGGAGCCCAATCCCTCTTCCTCAGCTTCCTTAGGGAATGCCCTTCCCCTAAGTTCACTTCCTCTCCAGCTTATCTGGGAACTGGACCCCCTATGGAATGAGTATCTGACCTAGACACCTGCCACAAGGAGGCACCAGCAATTAACTTGGCTGCTTCCCCAGCCCCTATTAGGCGGGTTCTCAGATCGTTAACAGTTCCCTCACTGACATTTGTGAAAAATACATCTGTTCCCTGGTCAGTTAGGTATTCCACATCGTCCCTCAACAATTGTGGGGCCCAATATGATATTTTCTGATGGATAATTACCAGTCCTTCCTGGTTTCATATTAATTTAGCTACCGCTCTGTTCAAGCACCTTCTGTCTTGTCAACTCAGGGATGCTTGTCACTTCCCTCCACACTCTGCTGCAGCATTTTAAACCAATTCATAAGCATCCTGAGAAAAGATAATGAAGCCTACCCCAAATCTCTCTTTGCACTGATGATCAAGCCAATCCCCTTACAAAATCCCAAATCATTTTCACGCAGTGAATGGTAATCATCTCCCCCTGCTGCTCGCTGCCTCCCAACGCAGGTAAGACATTCATCAGCTGGCCCTAAAGTATGCCCCTCCTTTCATGCCAATTCAAGATAGCCTTGCTACTGAGGCCCAGTTGTGAACCTCCAATACCTGGGCCCACAGATCTATATGCCTGACCCATTTGTCCACTTCTGAAATTGGATAGATAGTAAAATTAGCCATTCACACTGACTAGGAGCCTCACATATGTCCTGTACACATTTTAATGCCAGCATCTAATTGGCTGTATCCCCTAAGCCCAGTTAGTCAGCAGCTGTCACTGCCCCAATCCTGAATGAGCGGGATCCAAATTCACAAGCAAGACACCCTCCTATTGTAAGTTCCTTTTTAAAATCGCTACATTTTGGTATTTTGTGATGGGGCTCCTGTCACCATGAAAAAAAAAAGGCCCAGCCCAACTCAGCTGGCCTCATTACTATATAATTCCTTAATGCCAGAACAGGCCAAAGTCCTGCCTAACCACAACTCTTGTAGCACTATGGATATGCCTTGCCCTCCCTACTCTGTTTTTACCCTGATCCATAAGTAAAGATGACCAATAGTCCACCCCATTGTAAGTCCCTAAACTGCTACCTGAAGTATCCCTTGCCTACCCAATGACCAGTTCTCTGACTCTAAATGCTCCAGTAAATGCCCCCAGGAAGGTGGCTTTGAACAGGGCAACCACCTGGTTGCATTAAGATGTTTGGGGAAGAATGTGCACCAGGTCCCAAAGACACTAAACAGTGAAGGAAGTCAGGAATCTTCCCTAGGGCCTTAGGTTTGAGACCATGCCTCTATCAACCTCTTAACTAAAAATCTGCCACAAGAATCTGCGTATTTTTTTCGCCTACTAAACTCTCCATCTGCCTTTGCTACTGATTCTGCTCCCTCTGCCTTACCTCAACGACCGTGTCACTATTGTGATGCTAAAACACAGAGATCCTAATAGCCTCTGTTGGCCAAGGAGGAAACAAGCCAATTTTAATCTCCAACTCAGAAAAAATGATGCTTTAAAAGCCATTGCTGCCAAATTCACTGCTGTTGGTTTTTGGAACATGGAGGTCTTGGTCTTGATGTGGTAAGCTAATGATAATCAGTGTTAATGCCCAAAAGTGGCGGGCTGATGTGATATATATGAATACTTCCAGGGCCTTCTAAACCATAAATGTGAGTAGCTTATCTCAGCCATAAAACACAATTCCCCTGAGAGATGCCCATTTGCAAATCTTACTTGAGCTAATCTATGAACTGAAGTTGTTGTTCATTGTTGGTCCCCTGAAAAACCATCCATCTGATTTCTTCTGGCTTTTTGCTGAAGCTACAATCTATAGCTTTCCAATAGATGGCTGGGTAAAGTCCTGTTACTACCAGATCTTGTGTTCTGAATATTTGTTATATTTCTATCCCCTGTTTACCACACACACAATGTGACTCTCTGCCCCCACTCTGTTGCTCCACTTCCCCCTTTCCCCCATACTTCTTGGCTTCAAGTTTTTTAGAACAATCAAATACTACTGTGAGGGCATCAATATAACCTAGATAGAGAGGGGCAAGGAGGGCTATTCTTGGAGCATAACAATCCTCTCTTCTCTTTCCTGATGACAGAGTGAGTTATGGGATCATAGGCCATAAAAAACCAGTTGCCACATGCAAAACTCAGTTGAGGAAAACGTAGTCGAACAGTCATTCCATTGCATTGCCCCTCTCCATTCCAATTCAACCTCTGCAAATCTGAGATTGATTTTCTGAAGTCCATAAGGTTTACACAAAGTATTTATTTGAAAGCAAGAATCACTGACTGTCAGACTGATTACTTCTCTTTGGAAAATAGTTGTGCAAATGAGTGAAGGGCAGAGGAGTAATAAATACATAGGCATGGTTTAAGAACCTAAATACATTATTGTTAGGATACAGTTACAAAGGGAGGACCATTTTAGAGAAGACAGGGGGAATTAGAAGATGGGATTTTATTCTCTATCAAATTACCTTTAGCATTTGAAAGACTATGTCTCTTTTATTAATATTTGTTAGTGATAGTGCAAGCAAGAGCTTGCTTTGCTAAGATTTTCCTGCAGGAAATATACAAATAATATATTCAGAAATATATTCATATAATAGGACAACATGTAAGTAAGGCTCAGGAAAAAGCTTAGGTGCTCATGATCTCGTGGTTGTTCATATCAGTTTTCGCAAAAAGAAAAGGAGTACTTGTGGCACCTTAAAGACTAACCAATTTATTTATTATTAAGGTGCCACAAGTACTCCTTTTCATTTTGCGAATACAGACTAACACGGCTGTTACTCTGAAACCTGTCATATCAGTTTTATACCACTGCCCTCCCTTGTCAATTCTTTGCCTCCGCCATGCTGTGAAGCTACCTACCAAGCACATGGAGGCCCAGGAATCATCAGCAGAATAAAACTCAGATGTGACCACTAGCAACAGCATCACAGACTATCTTCCCCCCCTTCTGCATCTTTTACAATTTCCAGTATAAGAGACATTGTACAATGGTTTCGAGAAGGTGGAGAGGAAAAGTAGTTTTTCCACAAGCAAATACATAGCTACTTAGAAATTTTTAAACAGTGTCTTGAGTGTGTTTGTTTCTTTAATTTCTATTAATTTAATTTCCAGGTCTATACCCCTTGGGGTAATCTATATATGGCAGAATGCAGGTAAAATAGAGCCAAAGACATACAATTCTCCCCCAAGGAGTTCAGTCACAAATTTAATTAACGCATTATTTTTTTAACGAGCATCATTAGCATGGAAGCATGTCCTCGAGAATGGTGGCTGAAGCATGAAGGGGCATATGAATGTTTAGCATATCTGGGATGTAACTACCTTGCAATGCCAGCTACAAAAGTGCCATCCGAATGCCTGTTCTCATTTTCTGGTAACATAGTAAATAAGAAGCAGCACTAGCTCCCATATATGTAAAGAAACTTGTTTGTCTGAGCAATTGGCTGAACAAGAAGTCGGACTGAGTGGACTTGTGGGCTCTATTGTTTTGGTTTTGAGTGCAGTTATGTATAAAAAAAAATCTACATTTGTAAATTGCACTTTCATGATAAAGAGACTGCACTACAGTACTTGTGTGAGGGGAATTGAAAATATTTTTTCTTGAAATCACTAGCTAAACAGTAGGGTTTTGCTAGTAAAAAGAATATTGCAGAGTTAAAATAGAAAAATATACTTATTAAATGGTGCACATCTATAAAATAAGAGTTGTCAGTTTCAAATATTTCCTTGAAATATCTTACAAACAGGCAATTTTTTTAAAATTATAACAGTTCATCTTTTGTGATCACCATATTCTAGGAAACTAGGGTTACTATTTTCATCCAAGATGGGCTGTGCCTTCAAAAGCAGTGTTGTTTGGCCATAAGAGCCTGATCTAAAGCCCAATGAAATCATTGGAAAGGTTCCCATTAATGTCAGTGGGCATTGGATCAAGCCCTGAATTAGGAATGCACAAAAGCCCAGGTGAATTCCTGAGCTGCCCTAAATCAGGCAAATCTGAAACCCATTCAAACATTGTGCATTCAAAACTAAAAAACAGGAGTGAAAACTTCCGACATTCACATTCCATGGGAAGGAGATGGTTTGGCAGCATCAGTGCTCAGCTGGAGAGGGGAGAATGATGATATTCCCTGCCCTTCACTACATCTCAGAAAGTGATGGGATGCTGCAACATCTTTTATTCTTCCTTTTATGAACTCCCTCCAACCCCTGTTTTCAACATACAATAGTGAGAAGTGGGTACCTGACATGACCATCTATTCACTCTCTTCTTAACTATAGCACTGGCCAGTCTGCCTGTTCAGGATCCAGGGCCTGCTGCAGAGCTAGTCTCCAGGCAGCCTCATCAGCACAGCTGTCCTGCAGTACCTGCCCGATTAGCCACACAACCTGATTGGCTGCTGAAGCCAGCACGCTGGCTCTTGAACCAGCCACAGCAGCAGCTTGCTGGCTTCTCAATGCTTAGGCCTCTCACTGTGCTGGCTCTTGCATTACCTTGTTCCTGCTACTCCTGCCCTGCCTCTGTCCTGTCCCCACCTTGAGCCACTGTTTGTTCAATTTCCTGACCTCTGGTTTTGACCTCTGGCTCCTGACTATGGACTTGGACTTGACCCCCTGGCTCTGGTATCCAGTTCCTGACCTCCTGTTCTGACCCCTGGCTGTGGCGACTGACTGTGACTCTGACCACTAGGTCTGATGACCACTCTGGCCACTAGGATAGACCACCCTCACCTTGGTCAGCTTGCACTCCCACTGTCAGTATCAGCATTTTTCTAAAAGCACCATGAAAGGGAAGAAAATAATTACAATGCTGGCCTTCCTTTCACGGGCCTTGGAGAGGAGGAGGGGAAAAAACAATTTATCTTGCTAGTCTCTTCCTCTCCTGGTCTCTTTGAGAAGTGTGTAAGCTCTATCTCTTCCTGGATGCAAGAGGTGAAGATGTTGGTGCTCTATAGCCTTGTTTTTTCAAAGGGCTCCTGGCTCTTGCCTTTCTTATCGCTGACATCCTCTGCCTCCCACCGTTCCTTCCATAATCTTTGTTGGGTAGCAGTTGTTCTCCTTCCCAATCTTCTATCCTCCAGGGTAACTCTAAGAAGGACTAGTTCAAAGGCTAGACTCCCCCCACCATACACGCACTCCTTACTTACAGTGAGCAGCAGCACTTCAATCTATGAGTATTGATGCAAAATGTGAGTGTGAATGGCAAATCTGGCTCACAGGGAAGATTATTCGGGGAATAGGCAGCCTTCACACTTCGCCTTCTGTCAGGTGAAGGACTGGAGAGAGTCTCCGGCCACTCCCCTGATACTATCCTTTTAAATTATCATGGCCAGAGATCCTTTAATAACTCAGGCATAATGGGTAGAATTGTTAACTTTCCTATTGCAGAATATTTATTGTCAATGATGTGCAACCAACCTAGCTTGACTTTCAGATCGCAGGGTGAGAATCCAGGGCTTGCAGTTGAGGGGAAAATCCCACCAGTGTACTTGTACACTGTGCAGGTGCAGCTAGGAAGTCACAGAAAGACAATAAACTTTAAACTCCCCATATAATTTTTACAGACCCTTTCCAGGTTGGAATCACACTTTTCGGTTGCAAGCATTGGGCAGCTTAATCAGTGTTATGTGCCTGTCTCTTTAAATTCTCCTTGCTGCACACAGAGGCTCAGGGAATATATGCAGGTTTCTCCAGCTCAGTGGAGCTGAAAGGGACAGCAGGGAGAGCTGCTCTCAACCTGGCCTGCTACCAAGGTGTGGAGAGAACAGAGAGCTGGCATTATTGAGCAATCCCTTCAGAAAAACCAAAAAATGGCTGTAATCTCTACAGAAGGACTGACCAGCCACCATGGAATCGTTGTCATTGCACGCTAGTAAAGGTCTGTACAGAATCCAGGCACTTGTGTGGTTTTTCTAATTCCTTTCCCTTGCTTGCTGGAGGTGAAAACACATGAATTTCCTTGGTGTGCTGAAAGGTGACTTGTAGGAAACGAGCTGGTGTATGAATATTGTAGTCTTATTAACATACAGCTTGATCCTGCAAGGTGCTACATGTGTCTAGAGAGGTTGTGATCATAGCACCTTGCAGGATCAGGCCCAAAGATTGCTCCTAGATGCTGTTATACACTAATTGCCTGACTTTCAAAGGCACTGAGCAGCTGCGGCTCCAACAGACTCCTAAAAATCAAGTAACTTGCATTAATTTAAATAATAATTAGATCATAGATGGCTGGTGCCTCATTTTTGCTGGAGATAGTAATATTTTTAGCAAAAACATTGTCCAGGCTGAACTATAACACCTGAGTCGCTGCCAGAGTTACATAGCCCCAAGCATTGTCTTATTCTGTTTGTTTTTGTGACTAGCATTCAGAACGACTGCCCAAGCATGGATTTTAATAAAACCAACAACTTAGAAATATGTGACCAAATTCTGAAGGGCAGGTGTTCTATGGAATATATCCAAGCTGGGATTCTATAGCACAAAGTGTACAAATCTGACAGGTGGAAACGCATGGTGGGTGAGATAGAACAGTATAATTAATATAATTGTCAGTCTAAGAACCTTTCCCCCCCTATTTTACACAGACCAGTAAGGAAGCTGTTCACCAACACAGCACTTGTCACAGGCAGAAAGCTGAGGGGTTTTTTTTTAATTCCTCTTTCCACCTTGCTTTCTCTGTGGGCTTGGCTGCACACAAAGTGGTACCAGTTTAACTAAACATGTGGTTTTATACCAATTTATTTAAACAGGTGCAGCTTCACATGAGGACTCTTACACTGATTTCAACTTGTCTAACAGTTATATAACTTGATTACTGCATTTATGGATTCAAGCTAAACTCCAACCAGTTTGAAATTTATAAGAGTGCCAACACAGTGGTTTGCATCAATTTAACCTAAATAGGTTCTCAAACCAATTTAAGTAAACCTGTGCAACTTCTGTGTGTAGACAAGCCCCCAGAAGAAGAACCAGTTAAAAACACCCCTCTCAGCTGTTCAAGCCACCAAACAAAGCAACTCCTTGTAGCACCACATAGTCCAGTCGCCACCAGTCAGAAGAATATATATTGGAATGACATTTAGAGAAACATACACTGTTACTGTATGTCACCAAATATACAAAACATATTGTTAACACTGAAGTGATATTTTAAATTACTGGAAACCAGAATATTTTTATAATATGTAAAATATAAACCAAAGTTTTCAGAAATGAGTAGTGATTTTGAGATGCCTACAAATGTGACTGCTATAATTTGTAAAATATAGGCTTCATGTATCAATAAGATTCAAGAGTTTTAAAATATATGCAATATTAAAATACATAATTATCAATGTATCTTAATATTTAATATCAAGTAAAATATAAACAACACTGATAATTGCCATATTAACTATAATTCTGGGAGTATTTTCTGTTATATAATGATAATACCATATTTTCTAAGGAGCTCAGCAGAACTCTAAAGCATTCTGAGCTCTTTCAAAAATCTGGCCTTACGCATCAAAGGCAGCTGAACACTGGAAAATCTGGGCCTTATTTAGATACCTAAATGGAAGCTGAATTCCTTGGAAAATCTGGTCCCAGTTGTGAGTAGAGAACATTTTAAATTCTGCTCCATAGAATAAAGAGGTGTTAGTGGACCTAAATATGGTTTAGACAGATCAAGTTACCTCCATAAAGTGTGTAAATCTAAAGTGGGATCCTGCAGTCAGTGTAGTGCAATCAGGGAGTGCAATAAGGCGTATAATGGTTTGCATGGTATATAACTCGGTGACTGGCAGGTGAACTGCAAAGTAGAGGTTCATTTTTCACTGCAATAGCAACGGATATTACATTTACCATTGGTGTTCAAGATACCAATATTCTTGATTATAGGGGAGAAACAAGCTGTGTTGATTTAATGGGGGGCATAGTGGTTAAGATCAGTTGACAGGAGACAGTAGTTAACAATGTGAAAGGTTGGGGATGAGATTAGCCATCTAGTGAACACAACAGACGTAATCCAGATGCTTATGGTGGGATTGCCATCTGGTCAGTTTTTAACTTGACTGGCTGCTTGTTTTGTACTGTCTTGTTAGTCGAAAAATGGAATGTCCTGGGTTTTGTTTTTTGTGTTCAGGCATGGCTTGCAATGTTGTACCTGTAGTTACATCATAATATAAGATCCCACACCTCTAGAACCAAGATCTGGAGAGGCTGGTAAACACATAGCCCTTATTTTAGGAGAGGTCCCTTACTTGGTGCCTAATATTTTGTATCAAGCTAGTACAATCCTTTATTTCAGCAAGAATCAGACACCGTGAAAAAGTGCATTTTGTACCAAATATGATTCTATGACACAAATAAAACGTGGTCAGTGTATCGTAGATTCTAGTGAATGTCCCCTCCTGACCACCCACTTGGACTGATGCAAGGGGAATACAAGCCTCCTGTGCTCTGGATCCCGTTAAGCTTCTGGAACCTCCATGGGGCAGACCACCAGTTCCTCCCTTCACCTTTCTGGTATATTTCTTGGGCATCGATTCTCAGTCTGTTACCCCTTTCTTGGAAATGGAGTTCCTCAGCATACCTGCCTAGGCCGTCAGGACAAACACTGACCTCTGAGATATCCCAGTTACTAACATACTCCCTTGTCCCAGAACTCCCTGCCAAAGGTGTGAAGCTTCTTGTTTACAATTTAACTTTCTCAGGGGTATGCAGCTGTTGTAAAACAGTCAACATACACACTTTGCAGAGACTAACACCTTTATGCTCTTTTAGATGTAATCATGTATATCTCAGGAGAGTACAAATCATACAAAACAATAATCATTACACTTTCTATCTCACCTTTCCCTGGGGAATCCTTAGGAACCATCAGTGTCCAGGAATGAAGGTAGGATGCCGCCTGTCTCATGCAGGCTGTTACATGGTGGGTGATCTCTGGCACGGACTGAAGAAAATGGCCACTTACCCAGCTCCTTTGACCTTGCTCTTTCCTATCTTGCTCATCTATTTGTGTTTCTTTATTTAAACCTCTCCTGGTCACTTGGTCTTTTTTGTTCTACTCCTGATAAGTTTCCACTGTTCCTGCCTTCCTCCTCCCTTCCGAGAGGTTAAGCTAAAATTGGATTTCTAAGGATACAGTTTTTTTTGTTTTTTTTTTAAACATAACGTTTGTGAGGGCTAAGTACCATCATTAACCTTACGTATTTCCCATTGTATCTGTCGGGTGTGTCCCTGCTACAGGATCTAACAGCAACGGTGCATCTAATCATGACCCAGCAGATTTTGATAATAATACAACTTCACAATACATACGGTGTATGGCTATCGCCCAGTTCATCACAGAATGTCCCTTAAAAATAGCTCTGTCCTGCATTTTGGGGCTGGAGTGGCCCTGTCCCATGGCATCTGCAAATCATGCCAGGACCGGAGGAGGAGATACAAGGAGGGAACTCCACTCAGATAGGGGCCACCTTGGAAAGGCAACAGAATGAACTTCTCCAGACCTGAAGAGAGAACTGACAGCTTGCAGAGCTCCTTCCCTCACAGAAGGAGGGTGCAGAACTTCTGAGTTGAAGGGGAAAAGGACTAAGTCTGGCATTGGAGCCCAGTAAATTGTGAGGTGGGCAAAGATACTCCCAGGGCCCTCTGAAGTAAGAGGTGCGGGCCCATATCCTGGAGGAAGCAGATTACAGGTTTTTCTCTACCTCTCTTTTTTAACCCCTTTTGATGACTGCAGGTTTTGTGGCACACCTGGGACTAGCGTGATCAGATGTCCCAATTTTATAGGGACAGTCCCGATTTGGGGGCTTTTTTTCTTATATAGGCACCTATTACCCCCCACCCTGTCCCGATTTTTCCCACTTGCCCTGTGGTCACCCTACCTGGGACCCTGAGAGGGGATGAGACAGTGCAGAGGCCTTGGCTGGAGAGTGAGTGCTGACCCACTAGACAGATGCCCCAGAGCACATGCTGGTGTGTGGGAGGTACTTGGACTCATATGCACTCTCCATGTAGTGTAAAAGGGGGCTCTCTGCCACAGACACATTCATGACAAGGTGACCGTCATATTGGAAGAGTTTCCAGTTCTCAATAGTCTAAGGCTCATAATTAAAAATCCAAATATATAAAATAGAAGTCTAGGCATACATGCAGAGTAATCAAATGTGTTATCTATCCCTGTTATACATATATGCATGACTGTATTATGGATATATGCATAACACATAATGTGTATACAGTAACTGATCTTATTGAAATATTATACTGAAAGTTGTTAATGACTATCATCAGGTTAGTCTTAGATCTAAACGCCATTGCAGGCCACATTAAAGATAATAGGTCTCTCAAAAGAAAGAGCAATCAAACCCCTTTATACAGTAAAAAAGAGTTGTACACAATAGAGGGACTCTGAAAAAGATTTAGGGATCAGAGTGGATAAGTAACTCAGAATCAGATCCCAGTGCAACACCAGAACAAAAGAGGGCTAATTCCATCCTTGGATGTATAAACAGGAGAATAATGAGTAGTAGCAGAGAGGTAATTTTACTCCTGTATATGATATTTTTCAGACTCACACTGGAATACTATGTACAGTTCTGTTCTCTGTAATTTTAAAATTAAAAATTTAAATGGGTTAAGAAACAAGCTTCCAAAGAACCAAACAAAAAACCCCAAACAAAGAAACCCACCCTGAGGCTGGAGAAAATGTCTTACATAAAGATGCATGAAGAGCTCAATCTGTTTGTCTGATTAAAAAGAAGACTGAGAGGTGAATTATTTACAGTATATAAGTACTTTCATGGGGAGAAATTATTGGGTATTATAGGTCTCTTTAATGTAGTTGCAAAAGACATAAGAACCGATGGCTGGAAGCTGAAGTTAGACAAATTCAAATTAGAAAAGTGTAGCCAAGGATAAAAGATATCAGTTATATTTCACCGCTATCTTAAATATAAGTATTAATTCATGTTGAACCACAGGCCCCGGGTTGTAAAATACTTATTTTAGCCAAATTAGGCCTTAGGATAAATTAGCCATATTATAAATCTACTTATGGTACACAAGCTAACCACAGTTGGAGAGTTAAACATGTCATGTCAGACTCTAATGTTCCTTCACATTTAGTTGTATATTTATCCCTTTTTGTGTCTCATTTTTCCATGTCTTAAATACATTCTAATGTGTAAATGTTCTGCAAATTCCTTCATATAAAGTGACAGTTGTCAAAAGGCAGGTAATTCTTCTGATCTGTAGGCTTCAATTAGGAACATTCAAGGTAAATGATTACTAAATCAGGCATCCAAAGGCTTTACACACTGTGGCTATGTGACATGATAAACTTGAACAGGGCCTGAATTCCAGTTCTTCCTATGATATTGCTGAGACAGATAGGGCCAGTTGGTTGGATCTACTAGAACTCATAGACATTACAGGATGGAAAAGATCTATAATTATTTTGACTATTCCTTGCTACTGCAAGGTTGTTTCCTGTTGTTTTTTTTCTGTAAGAATTTGTGCAGTCCAGTTTGAAGTGTCTTCAGTAAAAAAGCTTCCTTTACTTTTTTGAGGAAAATATTCCACAACCTAATAGTTCTTAACCCCTATGGAATCTTTTGTAGTTTTCAGCCTTAATTATCATTTGTTCTCTTTCATCCCATTACTTATAAGTAACTCCTCTAAAGCTATCCTAAACAATTCTACTTCTTTGAATTGTATATATTTAAAATACTTGTATGACTAGAACATAATCATATCTCCTTTTAGCAGAACTTAGCCCAAGCAGAGTTCAGCTATCTGTTACACTGATGTAGCAAGGACTTAAAATTAGGTGAGACCATGATGGGACAAGACTCCCACATCTCCCTGTTTTGAGGGAGCAACATATCCCCACAGTTTCTCATCCTCTTATCCTCTTTAATTGGTGCTGGGAGTTTCCCCTTCTGTTCCAGTCTCCTTGAACCACTGGATGCAACTCTGGTCAACCCAACATAATACCAGAGCCCATAACCCACTGAAATCAGTGAGGTTGCATCAGTGTATCTAAGAGCAAAATATGGCCCTTTATGTTACAATGGAGAATGGTGTTTGATAAAATACCTATTATTAGATCAGGGGTGGCCAACCTGAGCCTGAGAAGGAGCCAGAATTTACCAATGTACGTTGCCAAAGAGCCACAATAATAGGTCAGCTCCCCTTGCCTCCGCTCCCAGTGCCTCCCACCCACCAGCAGCCCTGCCAATCAGTGCCTCCTCCTCCCTCCCCACACCTCCCGAACAGCTGTTTTGTGGTGTGCAGGAGGCTCGGGGGGGGGGGGGAGGAACGAGGGAACGGCAGGCTCAGGGGAGAGGGTGGCATGGGGGCAGGGCCTGTGGGAGAGCCAGGGGTTGAGCAGTGAGCACCCACCGGCACATTGGAAAGTTGGCGTCTGTAGCTCCAGCCACAGCGTCGGTGCCTAAACAAGGAGCCGCATATTAACTTCTGAAGAGCCGCATGTGGCTCCGGAGCCACAGGTTGGCCACCCTTGGATTAGATGATGTCAGGGCTTCTGGTTTCCTTTCCAGCTGAAAAGTAGATTCACTTCAAGAACGCTGAAAAACAATACCTACTAGTGATAGTATCTGGAGCTTTGATTCAGATAAGCATCTAAAAATCTGATGCTCAATAAATGTATCCAAACATCTTTGAGAAATTGCCTAGAAATCTCAAAAAAAAGGCCCTTTCCTGAGATTTCCTATAGTACCTGGCAACAGCTAAGTTGGATGCACTGCTGCAGTAAGCAGGATGCATCCACTGTATTTACAGTGTGTGCTGCAGATGTCATGAGATTCAACTTTCAATCCTGAACCAGTTTGTTTAGAAAAGTAAGACTTTTAATGACTCCCACAAAGGAATATAAAAACAAACCATGTATTACCCATGGAGGAAGAGGAATTCAAGTGGCTGTATGTAGCACTGGTGACATTTGTATTGCTCCGGTCAAACTCCACGGATCTACAGAAGTATTGCACAATATTTAAAAAAAGAGACAAAAAGAGTTAAATCCATTGCTGCATCCAGTCTCTCTGGTGGGCACAACTGAGATAAGGATGCTGCAATGGATTAGGTTGCAGTTTTTGATTCTGGGCCAGGGGGCCTATTTAACCCTCGGTATAGTTTACAGCAACTTTAAACCACATCCTTAGTTCAGTGGTCCTCATTTCCAGCGATGGCTCACCACCAGTGTCCCTGCTGCACCATGTAGGGATGCACCACCCCTGCACCGAGGGAACCCCAAGATAGGATGTTTAAACTTGCAATATGGAGCGAGGGGCCATAATGGTGCTCAATGATGAGCCCAAAATGCTTAAATGGGGAGCCAATATTCCATCCCAGAAAAGTGTGAGGTTCTGATTTGATATCCTCTGTTTTTCCTTTATACATGTGATCAACTTCTTTGTGGCTTTCAGTAACACTTGGGGTTTTTTTTATATAGACAACATAGCTTTTTTTTTCAGCGTCTGGATGTATTGTGCCTTCTAGAGCATTCATCTTTTCTCATGAGGCTTCTGCTGCTCACCCTGCCTAAGAATCTGTCAAAACTGAGATTGCCTTTCCTGAGCAGCCGTTCCGACAGGTGGTGATCCCAAGGGTCACAGACTGTTCTGTCCCAAATCAGAGAATCTGTCAAAACCCCAAAATTGCATGTAGCAGACAGTGTAAATTAGGCTGTTATACTCTCCTTTGTGAGAGTCATTAGAAGTCTTACTTTTCTAAGTATATATAGAGTTGCTGTGAACTATATTGTGGGCTAAATAGGCCCCTGTTATCTCCTCCTCTTCAGATTGTCTCTAGTTTTAAAAAACAAACAAACAAACAAACAAAAACAACCCAAAACAAAAACCTTGGTTGCTCCACAGTTTTCTTCTGCTTTGAGGAGTAATAGGTTCCCTGGGCTCCTATGACTGTTGTGAGGCTTGAGACAGTGATGAACTTCTGCATGGTGCAGTACTTTCTGCCTTGTTTTCCAATTAGGTTAAATGGTAGTTGTCATCGTCCTGCACGGCCAGGTCTGCATACAGCTCAGACTCCTCCTTCCATTCCTGTGCTAAGTTTGTGTCTTCAAAATTCAGACCAAGTTCCCTGACTCACACTGCCAGCTGATGCACTTCAGAGAACTCACAGCTCCAAGCTGCCACCATGTTTGATTCACAAAAAGTGAAGGGTAAGTTGAACAAGTGGACTTTTATTAAACTAAAATAGTTCATCCAGTACTGCTGCTATGCTAAAAGTGTGCATGTTCAAACAGGAACATAAACAGGAATAAGGAATGTCTTGCAAAACATTAGTGGCACTTACCACAAAATGAATAATCTAAAAAGTCTCAGGACAAGAAACTTGTCAATTGCAACCGTATTTGTCTTTTTAGTGTTGCCTTATGGACCAACCTACTACTTAGGCTGCCTCTAAGTACTTAAGCTGCTCAGTGAGAGGTGGACTGATGACCATACCCACAATCAAAGAAACCATTTGTATGTAGCTTCTTTTCTTAGGGGAAAAAAAGCTTCAAGGTCTATTCCCCTTCCATTTGCATGAGTATTGTAAATTCCACTGATGCAAATGGGCGTTATCCATATGTATTTAAAGGAGAACATATCCCTAATGTGTAATATAAGCATAAAAGATCTAATTCTGTCTTCAGCTTCACCTTAACCCATTTCCAGTCAATGCGGATGCATGAGAAGTGAAAGCAGAACTTGCCCCTAAGGGTACATCTTCACCAGGAAAAAAGGCTTTGTTCTTAATTTGTTAGTAATACATAGTATTAGTTACTAGACAAAGCAGTTTTCTGTTTTCACGCAAGTTAGAAGGTCAGGTTCGAGTGTTGGGGAACCTAGGGTTACCTCAACCTGCTAACTCATGTAAAAGTTTCATACTGACTATCTCCGCTAGGATTTTAACTCATGTTAGCTAGCATGAGTTAAGATAAGAACACACAATTTTTCCAAGTGAAGACAAGGCCTGAGTGGCAGTGTGAGTCTAATCCAACACAGGTCTAAACTAAGACTAACCTTCTTTCAGCATTAAACATAAAGATCTGAGAAATCTTTTTTATATATAAATAGCTGCACTGAATGTTTGTGGCAGAGGCTATGTGCAAACCTCTATGCAAAACTCTGAAAGCTAAACGTTAATAACCTTTCTGAGAGAAGTAAGGTGAGTGAAGCAATTGTGAAAGCATTCTTTCCCTCTGAGCAAGCTTTTAAGAGTTCCACAGGTAAAGACAACTTCTTGAAACTTCTTTTCTGTAATAAATAAGAACTCAATATTTTTCTGTTTTCTGCCTCTTATATATCCACTGTGTATATAATATTAGGTTACAATAACCTATGAATTCGAGTTGTACTAAAAACTGAATAAGGGTGGAGAAAATCCATGCACTAACTAGTTTGTTGTTTGTTTATGTTCAAGAAGTTTACAAACTGAGCAGAGCTAAATCACATGAAAAGGAGGTTAATAGAGAGGAAAGTTTTTCTGATATTTTGGCATATGTAGTTCTCAGATTGTTGTATGTACGCCTACAATGGACCAAATTCTGCTTTTTTACCAGTGCAACCTGGGAGTTTGACCTTAGTAATAACATGCAATTAGGGATATACTATTATTTGTTCCAACAATGTACCTAGTATTGTAGTCCAATCAACTTGTTAACAGATGCTGAGACCCACCCCTTTCATTTTCAAACTCTTTAAAAACTGGAAGGACTATATTTTCATATTTCAATTGTTTACTGTTTGAAGGGATAGCTCAGTGGTTTAAGCATTGGCCTGCTATACCCAAGGTTGTGAGTTCAATCCTTAAGGGGGCCATTTAGGGGTCTGGAGCAAAAATTGGGGATTGGTCCTGCTTTGAGCAGGGAGCTGGACTATATGACCTCCTGAGGTCTATTTCAACCCTGATATTCTATGATTCTGTCTGTTTCCTAACAGTCAGAAATAAGTATGGCTTTGTAGTTCTGTGATTTTTTTTTTCTGTGCCAGGGTGCCCCTCATCTGACCTTGATATTTGTGTTTCATTTATTTCACCTCCTCTTCCCTTCTCCAAGTGATATTCACACCTGCATCAGCTTTATGCCCTGAAGTGAATTTCACCCCTTGAATATTTCCCTGGATATATTTTGAATATATATTTAAACTGGATTCTGCCTCTCCCTAGTTGTCATGCTAGCTGACTCCTGAAAGAGAACATCTCTTAATTTCTACAAAACTATAAGTGTGCACAATAGCTGTGACATATAACACCTTATCCCTGCCTGCTTGCTGTCTGAAGGCACAGGTGGGTCCAAAAAAAAATGCAATACAGAATAAACAGTATATGGAATGATCATTATAGGTAGAATGCTTCATGGAGCAAGGCCTGACTGGCAAGTAAAGAAAGACAAGAAGAAATCAGAGTAACAGCCATGTTAGTCTGTATTCACAAAAAGAAAAGGAGTACTTGTGGCACCTTAGAGACTAACCAATTTATTTGAGCATAAGCTTTCGTGAGCTACAGCTCACTTCATCGGATGCATACTGTGGAAAGTGTAGAAGATCTTTTTATACACACAAAGCATGAAAAAATGGGTGTTCACCACTATAAAAGGTTTTCTCTCCCCTCACCCCATTCTCCTGCTGGTAATAGCTTATCTAAAGTGATCACTCTCCTTACAATGTGTATGATAATCAAGGTGGGCCATTTCCAGCATAAATCCAGGGTTTAACAAGAACGTCTGGGGGTGGGGGTTAGGAAAAAACAAGGGGAAATAGGTTACCTTGCATAATGACTTAGCCACTCCCAGTCTCTATTCAAGCCTAAATTAATTGTATCCAATTTGCAAATTAATTCCAATTCAACAGTCTCTCACTGGAGTCTGGTTTTGGAGTTTTTTTGTTGTAATATCGCAACGTTCATGTCTGTAATTGCATGACTAGAGAGATTGAAGTGTTCTCCGACTGGTTTATGAATGTTATAATTCTTGACATCTGATTTGTGTCCATTTATTCTTTTACGTAGAGACTGTCCAGTTTGACCAATGTACAGGGCAGAGGGGCATTGCTGGCACATGATGGCACTGACTTCCTGAGGAAACTACAATCCATCTGTGATCTTCCTGATAACACCATCCTGGCCACTATGGATGTAGAAGCCCTCTACACCAACATTCCACACAAAGATGGACTACAAGCCGTCAAAAACACTATCCCCAATAATGTCACGGCTAACCTGGTGGCTGAACTTTGTGACTTTGTCCTTACCCATAACTATTTTGCATTTGGGGACAATGTATACCTTCAAATCAGCGGCACTGCTATGGGTACCCACATGGCCCCACAGTATGCCAACATTTTTATGGCTGACTTAGAACAATGCTTTCTCAGCTCTCGTCCCCTAACGCCCCCTACTCTACTTGCGCTATATTGATGACATCTTCATCATCTGGACCCATGGAAAAGAAGCCCTTGAGGAATTCCACCATGATTTCAACAATTTCCATCCCACCATCAACCTCAGCCTGGTCCAGTCCACATGAGAGATCCACTTCCTGGACACTACAGTGCTAATAAACGATGGTCACATAAACACCACCCTATACTGGAAACCTACTGACCGCTATTCCTACCTACATGCCTCCAGCTTTCACGCTGACCACACCAAACGATCCATTGTCTACAGCCAAGCTCTGCGATACAACTGCATTTGCTTCAACCCCTCAGACAGAGACAAACACCTACAAGATCTCTATCAAGCATTCTTACAACTACAATACCCACCTGCTGAAGTGAAGAAACAGATTGACAGAGCCAGAAGAGTATCCAGAAGTCACCTACTACAGGACAGGCCTAACAAAGAAAATAACAGAACGCCACTAGCTGTCACCTTCAGCCCCCAACTAAAATCCCTCCAACACATTATTAAGGATCTACAACCTATCCTGAAGGATGACCCTACACTCTCACAAATCTTGGGAGACAGGCCAGTCCTTGCCTACAGACAGCCCCCCAACCTGAAGCAAATTCTCACCAGCAACCACATACCACACAACAGAACCACTAACCAAGGAACCTATCCTTGCAACAAAGCCCGTTGCCAACTGTGCCAACATATGTACTCAGGAGACACCATCACAGGGCCTAATAACATCAGCCACACTATCAGAGGCTCGTTCACCTGCACATTCACCAATGTGATATATGCCATCATGTGCCAGCAATGCCCCTCTGCCATGTACATTGGTCAAACTGGACAGTCTCTACGTAAAAGAATCAATGGACACAAATCAGATGTCAAGAATTATAACATTCATAAACCAGTCGGAGAACACTTCAATCTCTCTGGTCACGCGATTACAGACATGAAAGTTGCGATATTACAACAAAAAAACTTCAAATCCAGACTCCAGCGAGAGACTGTTGAATTGGAATTAATTTGCAAATTGGATACAATTAACTTAGGCTTGAATAGAGACTGGGAGTGGCTAAGTCATTATGCAAGGTAACCTATTTCCCCTTGTTTTTTCCTATCACCCCCACCCCCGCAGACGTTCTTGTTAAACCCTGGATTTATGCTGGAAATGGCCCACCTTGATTATCATACACATTGTAAGGAGAGTGATCACTTTAGATAGGCTATTACCAGCAGGAGAGTGGGGTGGGGGGAGAGAAAACCTTTTGTAGTGGTAAACACCCATTTTTTCATGCTTTGTGTGTATAAAAAGATCTTCTATACTTTCCACAGTATGCATCCGATGAAGTGAGCTGTAGCTCATGAAAGCTTATGCTCAAATAAATTGGTTAGTCTCTAAGATGCCACAAGTATTCCTTTTCTTTTCAAGAAGAAATCATTACCGTTCAGTAGATAAAATGCTATAGATACAAGCAAATCAGACCCTGAACTCTTCGCTACACAGCTGCTCCCCTGTATCCTAGTTTGCAAAGTTTTCATTTTCCCCTGAGCAAAATCCCTGGACTTTTCACACTTTTTGTTTGTTAGCCTCAGTGTTAAGAGCAAGCTAACATTCACCACCAGGCTTATGATGGAAAATGGTTAGCAAACTGGATGAACCATCTCTTCAGAGCATCTTTGCTAGAGTTCAGTGAAGGCTGAAACAGTTTGCTGCAGTTCTAATTCTGAATGACTTTCTCCTCCCTCTATTTTTGGTTCATCACCTCTTTGTGACCTTGCAAAGCTTTCCATCTTTAATCTTATAAGAGAATCAAGGTGAACCTGAGCCAAATTGTGTTTTGGAAAAAAAAGCAGCAGCAGCAAGCTTTCCCCAAAGACTATATATGCAGTGACCATTATTTTAATTTGGTCTCCTCCGTACATTTATATTAGATGAACAAAACCATTTTCTGACTGAAGTCATCTAATTTGTTGGAAAATGGCCATGCTGCTGCAAAAAGATAGGTCTAAAATATGGCCTCTCTCCAGCTACCATGTTCAGTATTGATGCAAACACTTTAAAGGATATTTTTAGACATGTAAAGAAGGGGCCTTTGTTGTCTCTGGTGATACATTTTGATAGTAGACTGGCCTCTCTAGGGATCAGGGATCAGATTCTCAGCTGCTAAAAACTGGTGTAGTACCACTGATGTCAGCAGAGCTATGCCTCATTTATTCATCTCTCTGCCATAAATGCAAATACCACCATAGGTCAGAAACAAAAAGAGGTTTGTTATCCTAGGTACTGATCCAAGACAGCATTCAAGCAAATGTGTAATTTCAGTGGTACTATGCAAGTGCTCAAGTGAATTGCAGCTATAGTTCACATTTTCCAACTCTGGCCTGTCTGTCACTGTTCAAGAAAAAGCCAGGGCTGGAAGAACAAGAATATTGCAGGCCAGGACTGGATTAGGAGTGCTGTCCAGATAGTTACTTGGCTCTTGCCACCCTAGTATCAGCACTCAGTTACTAGGGTGATGGGCACTAATAAAACACCTACAGTAGAAATCACAGGGCAATTTTTGCCACACTTATACAAGATTCAATAAGAGCTCTCAGTCCAAAGGTGTCCCAAGCATCAACTCCACCCTCAAACTGAAATAAATAATTAAATGTTAAACGAACGTACCTTAGTTAAAGCAAATCTAGATCTATGGATTCAGGCAAAGCAAATCTAATTTCAACTGTTTCAAAACTCTAGCTCACCTGTCTTTGAATTATCAAAAAGCTTGCATTTTTTTAAACAATGCAATTTATTAATGACAGGAAAGTAGTTAATAACTCTTCCTAACTTTTGCATGCACCTGCCTTTGATGTTGTAATAATAGTCAGCAGTTCAAACTGCAACACTGCAAATATATTGTAGCACAGAAAAGAAGACACATCTGGGACAGTGCACACCAATCTACTGACTCAAATGCGGTGAGATTTCCAAACAGCAGAACTTGCAAAACTAGAAATAGCTTGTGATATCTAAACTTAAAAAAAATACTCTTAAAATAGTTACATAGGTTGGAAAATGTTACCTTTTTTTGCTCACTAAGCACTTATTCAGTAGTTTATCATGCTTATTAAGCAGGTTCATTAAGCTTTCACCTGCATTTCTGGGAATGAATTGGTCTTTTGTCACTAAACTGAGGGTTATGTTCGGCAGGATACAATTAATCAAAAGTGTGGTTGCTTTTGCAATTCATAAATCAAAATCATTCCCCTTAAATCACACTGAGTACTTTGGCTTCATGTGTATGACCCTGTGCTGGTCAGATGCTATACACTATTGAGAAAATGCTCAAAATTTAGATGCAGTGGTATTAAAAAACACTGTTTTGTACCATATTTTTAATTCATACCTAATCCAGCTAGAATTAGCACTACTAATTGTGTTAAACTAAATGAACAGATGTAAGAAAAGAGTCCCTCTACTCAAACACGTTAGCACAAATGTCTGGTATACGGTGAGAAAAGGATGCAGAGTAATGCATGGCTTTAATTTTAGAAGGTGTGAAAGTTTCCCCGGGAGCAGAACAGGCATGTTTTCACTATGCAATGGAATATGGGTTTGAGGTGCCATGCAGGGGTTATGTGTTGTATATGAAAGCAGTGAGCAGGAAATCACCAAGAGCACAGAAGGGGTGGGACCCTGCAATTTGCTGTTAAGTAGGTCTTCCCTCCCGCCCCACTCTTCTTGCAGACTGTGCCCATGACACCGGGACGAGTGCAGCCTCAGGCTAGTAGCAGCAGTAGAGAAGTTTGTTCTGCAGTCATTCCATAGCGTCTAATGAAGGAGTCCTTCTGTTGCCCCTCTCCTTCCCATCCTATCTATGGAGATATCCCATGACCATTCTAGCTACTGAGTGGAGGGTCTAGGCTTTTGAGCCTGATCCAAAACCCAGTGAAGTCTCCAAAAGGCTTTGGACCAGGCTGTGAATGAACAGGTGCATATCATATGCATACAAAGCCCCGCTGTGCTCAGATAGCATCTGCTAGCGATGCCTAAAAAAAAATTGAAAAAATTAAAAAAAAAATTGAAACATCATAATAAAGAGGTTCAAGCAAAGCAAATGGTTCCACTATTTAGAACAATGAAGTTGTCAGTGGATCAGTTCTTCTGAGAAGAGACCTGTCCAGTACTGATGGTGTTTCACCAGTGGCATACCCCACCTAGCCAGACAGAGCCAATAACTAGCTGTGGAAAAGATTTTCATCAGGAAGGACTAGATGGAGTGTCTAGTCAGCTCAATTGTTTGACCTCTCTTGTGAAACTCCAGCCCCCTCCTCCAGAGCACCAAAGAAAGCCCTCCCCCCACCCCCAGTCACTTGCAACCGAACTTCGGTTATCAGTCCTTATTTTCCGAGCAGGGGCCTGAATACTGCAATGGGGAGCTTGAGGGAGCAACGGGAGTTCCAGCAACGTGCGGCCAACTATAGCCAGGGGAAATAATATGCCGGGTTTCCACCTACATACGAGCTTTGTCTAGAATAGGAAAATAGGTTGTGTTTTAAAATGTGTTAGCTAGCACATTTTAAGGAACGTTGTTTTAATCAAGACATTACCCCTAGTTTAAAGGGCAAGTTATGTTTAAAACATGTTGGCTGGTCATGGTTAGCCCTAGAACCGCCTATTCAATGGAATTGTTGTGGAATAAGGTGTCCTTATACATGCTCAATAAGATCAGTCTCACCTCTGCTGTCTTGTTCCTCCTTCTATTGTCTCTGTCTCTTTTCTAGAACTGGATGGTACAGCCCTAGACCATCCTCATACAGTGATGAAAACCTATTAGCAAGTTTTTAAGGTCACAAATGTATCTGAGACAAAGGTCAATGATGGAACAGCCCATATCCTTTGCTTGGGGTTTATAAATAATGTCAGCAATTTATTAGGGCAAACAGAGATGTGGGTTTTTTAATCAATTCAGTGAAGCAATTTCTGGTTTAAGGATATGGCATGGGCATCCACCCAAACACATTTTGCAAATATTGTAGACCAAAAAGCACACATTGATTACATTTCATGGAACAAAGGTAAGTGCAATATATTCTAGAAATCCATCTAAGCCCTGATAATAATAAATGGAGTTCCGGTGAGCGGGACCTGCACACTCTAACTGAAGCTTAGTGCTATTCAATCAATACGTTTCTAGCTTTTGCCTATCTCAGAGGGTGACACTGTCAGTGACTGTGCACATGACTTTTTAATTTGTTTTCCAAATTACACTTGTATGAAAAGTTCATGCCTGAAGCAGAAATACTCTTGCTAATGGCACATGCATTGGCTACTTACAAGTACACAGCTTGACTACTTTCTTTGCAGCATGCATGTGACACTGTATTGTCAGCTCTTCTATGAAGAGTGAAAAATGACACACTGGGCAGTGAATAGGGAGAGGGAAAATAAACAGAGACCAAAAGAGACACTGAATGGTGGGGAATGGGAGGAACCTTGGATCTACCCTCCACTTGCTGGCCAGAGTAGCTGAGCAGGTGCACAGGAGTAAGATGATCCCTGAAAACAAATGAAGTACTTTGCTCCTTCCCCTGACTAAAGGGGAAGTAAGTCAAGGAATGGTGACTATTTGGGTTACTATTAATTCTCTGGTCTGTTAGGATGATGGAACTACATGCCTCCTCCCCCTCTACTCAGGACAGATTGTGATGTTACAATCTAGTGCTTAGAACATACGGCGGCACTTCTACGGTGGTGTCATGTAGAATTTCCATGCTCCTTTTGAGAACTTGCAATAGGATGCTGGTGTGAATGACTTTACTTCCATTGGCAATAATGATCTATAACTTTGATAAATCATAACATGTGTAATATTGTGGGTCTCAAGATTAGGGGATTATTAACTGCCACCATTATAATTTGCCATCAGCTGTAAGATCTCAAAATTAACTATTTGATTTTTGGCTGATGTGGGGATAGTTTTATTCTTGCGGGTAAAATGGAAAGATCTTCATTTCTGATTTCAGATTTGAGTCAGACTAGAAAGTTAAGCCTGACATGGAACTTATTTTACTTTATGTAAGGGCTTGTCTACACACTGCAGCAAGGTGCACTATGAGGGTGTGAATTTTTAATAAAAAGAAAAGGAGGACTTGTGGCACCTTAGAGACTAACCAGTTTATCTGAGCACAAGCTTTCGTGAGCTACAACTCACTTCATCGGATGTAGCTCACGAAAGCTTATGCTCAAATAAATTGGTTAGTCTCTAAGGTGCCACAAGTCCTCCTTTTCTTTTTGCGAATACAGACTAACACGGCTGTTACTCTGAAACCTGAATTTTTAATGTGCACCAATATGTTGCACATTAAGAGGCCCCTGTAGACCCTGCTGTGGCAAATTAAAAGTTCCCTACTGCACGTCTACTACATTAAAGAGCACTGGAGAACTTTTAGTTCACCCCACCAGGGTCTACATGGGCCAGTTAATATGCAACATGATGCAAATTAGAATTCACACCCTCATAGTGTACATTGCAGTCACCATGTAGACAAGGCCTAAGTGAGTCATTAATCTGATTTTCCACTTGCTTCTCTCTCTCTTACTGACTCCTCCACAATGTAGTTGAGAGAAGGTGATGTATAGGTTTCCTATTTCTTGTTCATCGCTTGCAGAGAGATGAAGATGACACAACTACATACCTGAGATGTTTTTGTTGGATTTTCTTGGTGAGGAAAAAACACATTTCCTTTCTACCTGATACATAGATTCTAAACCCAGGAGGGACCGCTCTGATCACCTAGTCTGACCTCCTGTGTAACACAGGCCATAGACCATCCTTGAAATAATTCCTGTTTGAATTAGAGTCTACCTTTTAGAAAAACATGCAATCTTGATTTAAAATTTCCAGAACCTCCTCTAGTTTTTTAAAGTGCAGTTCTAGTCAGAAAAGTGACAGGAAAATGACATCATGAAGTTCCATATTTATTATCTCAGTGACTTTTCATATCAAAGTTGGTTGTTTTGGTTTTCCCTCTTCCCACCCCCAGCTGTTAACTTGGAACAATAATACTGAAAACACTAGTGAGATGAGTATTATCTCTTTCTTTTCTACGGAAGGTGTAGCTTGTGATGGACTTAGTGCGATTGCTAACATCTACAAGAGCATACAAATGATGGGGCTGCACTTTAATGGGTAGTGGAGACTAAGGACCATAGAATCACGGGATTAGAAGGGGGCTGCACTGGTCATCTAGTCTAATCCCCTGCCAAGATGCAGGATTTGTTACAGCTAAACCAGCCAAGGTATGCTATTTCCTATGAAAGCTAATGTGCAGAGGAATGGATAGTTTACACTCCCAAAGTTTCCCCACTGGGATAGCAGGAAGAACTTGTTAATAACAAGAATGTACAGACTTTCCACTCCACTGTTGAACAATAGGCAGCCTTTAGTTAGTTCACTGACACTCCAATACCAGTTCATAATGTTTAAGCCTTTACATGATTTCATTTTGGAAGAATCAGGCTCTGGGCTACTAATCTAACTCAATATAAACTGTCCATATGATTTGTTAGCTGGTACTTTGGGTCTCTTATTAGAAAAACTTTAGGAGCAAAGAGTACAGCTGTGTTCCTCTAGCATCGTAATTCTTTGAAGCCTCTTATCCCAGAGTTTATGTACAAATTCCTAGCACACAAGTATTAGGTTACCATTCAAAGCTTGATCTAGCACCCATTGAAGTTAATGGAAACACTACCACTGATCACATTGGGTCCTGGATCAGGACCTCTGTGAGCCACAGCACTTGACCTTCGCTTGCTTTAATCCTTATCATCCTCGATGAAGTCCAATCAGCTCTAAAAGTATTGTTTCCTTTTTTAGACTCTGCTTCAGATCTCTGGTTAAACTTCCCATCTTTCTATTCAATTAGATAAGTTTCTCCTTCCTGAGACTATTGTAAGACACTTCACTCCCCCTCCCCCAGCTTAGGAAATTCAAGAGGTCCAAGCAGTTTGCTTTCTCTCCTCCTCCTCCCATTAATGAGATCTACTAAAGTCTCTCTCAGTGCAACTTCCTGTTCCAAAATCCACCCAGCTTGTCAGAGCACTCAACATTTTCCCAGTATGGCTTCCAGCTTCCAAATGATTTGGGTGCAGCTAGTCTCAAATATATATATAAATATTGAGAATGAGCAGTAATGTGTTGCAAAAGAAATGCCATGAGGCATGTCTTCTGCTTCTACAGTACCCAGCTTCTACACTCCAATTTATACATCAGCGGTCAACAAAAGGATATATAAAATTACAAGAGAAAAAGCAATTAAATCAAACTCAGCTCTACAACAGCAGGACCTGACTACTGAAACAGAAAGCACATGCAAATAAATGAAGGTAAAAATTACTGCAGCCCCTTTTGCATTAAAGACTTTATTTTTATGCTTGCAAATGCCCCCAATGCTTGGGCTATTGGGAATGCACCAGCTTTAGGATTATTGGAGGTCAAAGTCACATATAATTTAGAGAGACTTAACTTTCCTTGCCCAACTGTGGCCTTTATAAAATAAATAACAATATAAAATTTGAGGAAGACTAACCTAGCTCGAGAAGTTCAGGATTGGATAATGTGGATATATTTATGTGACTAGGAAATGTAATGTGATTGATAGGTTAAACTATGAGCCGAACCTGGCTCACTTTGCTCATACAACTGGATAAATTCATGGAGGTTAAGTCCATTAATGTCAGAGGGTGGAGATGGATGGCAGGAGAGAGATCACTTGATCATTACCTGTTAGGTTCACTCCCTCTGGGGCACCTGGCATTGGCCACTGTTGGTAGACAGCATACTGGGCTGGATGGATCTTTGGTCTGACCCAGTGTGGCCATTCTTATGTACAATACTTGCATTGAAGTCAGTGGGAGTTTTGCATGAGTAAAGTGAGCTGGATTCCATCCACTGTGGCCACCCATCCGAGTTTTTCCCAGACAGCCTGGTTTTTGTCTTCTGTGGCTGGGTGCCATTTAGGGTTGCCAAGTGCCCAGTTTTTGACTGGAAAGTCTGGTCAAAAAGGGGACCTGGCAACCCTAAATGGCACCTGAACCAAAGGTCCAGTTACCGTGGGGCGGGGGAGGCACCGTGTCATTAACCTGTGCCGGCCTCTGCTCAGCCGGGGCCACTTCCTATCTGCAGGCAGGCTTCATGAGGAGATTTAGTGTGCAACGGGGAGAAGAGGGCATAATGGGGGAGGGGCCTTGATGGAAGAGGCAGGGCAAAGGCGTGGCCTCGGGAGTCCAGTTACCAGCAACTAGAAGGGTGGCAACCTTAATTCCATCCTTGTGTTTAATGTATTAGTCTATTTGCTGTACTAAGATATGTTGAAATATTGTAATACATACCAAACTGTAAACCCTGTAGATGATGGAAACCACTTCAAGCCATACATTACTGTAAAGCCACAAAATGTGGCAGGGGCATTCTGGGGCGGGTTCAGCAATCCAAACTTCTTTATTTACGTGTTTCTAAACTAAATTGCAGAATCTCTTTAAGAGGGGCCTTGGTCATACCCAAAGTGACAAGAAGCCAAAGAAGTTCTCAGTGTACTGTGAAAGGCTAATAACAATATCACCTTGGGTGTCAGAATTCTGATGACCATCCTAACCTTGGATGTATGCAAGTCTTATTTTATAGAGCTGTTACCAAGTCAAGTAATTATTCGTATGTGATGAGCTGTAGTCCAAGGAAATGTGTTTAATAACCTTCTGAGGTTTTGTGTCAGGTGACCTTACTTAATGTTTTCCAGTTTATATACATTAAAAGGGTGATTCTCTGTAGCTCTCGGTGCTCTTAATAACCTTAAAGTTATGAGTTCTCAGAAACACCCTTTAACCAATCAAGCCTAACAGAAAAAATATAATAGGTGTGAAATGTTCTGTTTTCCTTCTTATCAGCTCAACTTTCCCTCCTCCAAAAAAGCTAGGAATAAAAGTTGGGTTTTGCAGTGTGCCATCAAGGTAAACACATTCGTGCTGTTTGAACCCAAGGGTAGGGGAATGAGTTCCGAAGAATAGCTTGCACACAGCTGCCTTTGTTGTATTCTAAGGGAACTCCAAGTTGAGTTCCTCTGCTGATCTCAACTATGACAATGAGGCACAGGTAAATAGGCAGGTAGTACCCAGGCCACTCAGGGCTTGGTTGGTCAAGCCCAATACCTTATAATCTACCCAGAAAACAATAGATAGGTACTCCCTGATTTGGACTTCCTATGTAACGTACTCGTAGTGTGATATACCATTTAAAAAATAGGCTGATAAATTCTGCACCTGCTTCAGCCTACTGATAGATTTAAGATTTAGAGTATATTGCAGGAGACTAATCTTGAGGGGATGAATCCATAGATGAGGATAGCAAGGTCCACATCCAAAAGGATTGGTTGAAATATCCTGGTCTGACGTAAGTTTCGGGTGAGGGAGCCATCCTGTCTGTTACTGCTAACTGATCATCATTAGCTGCTAAAAATCTGACTACATTGCAAACGTAAGCATCAACTGCATAGTGTGCACCATCAGTGTAAGAGGCAGAGAGTATCCTCGTCAACCGATGGATAATTTTTTGCTGACATAGCTCCTGTTCGGAAGAAAACGCTCAGATAGAGAGCACTAGAGAAATTTTTCAGATACTGATCAAAAGAAAAAACAGTTCTGGATTACACCTGAGCCATAGGATTATGTCACTCCCCCATCAGGTTAGTCTGTATGACTTCAACACTTACAGAAAAATGGCTATTTAATGTTGATAACCAAAGATATCTAGCAACCGCTGAAGGCCGCTAATACAATATGAATATTCAAGGTAATTTAACAGCCTAATTCTGTTTATTACCCAGATAAATTTATAGTTCTATCTCTTTCAGTTGTTTGCAGATGTTTACAAATCAGTACCAATGGAAGATAAGGCATCTTCATTACCATCTTTCCTAGATTTGTTCTTGTTTCTTGGCTTTAGTACTGTTCACAGCTCTGGAATGATTGTCCTATGTAGTTTTCTGCCATTGCACCTAGTTCTAACTTTTTCCATTTAGTTCTCAGATTTTTATATATTGCCTTAAGGGTATTTCTGGACTTTTGTGTATAAATGTGAATAGAACAAAGATATTTTAAATGACTATTTCATATCCCTTGTGTTTGATTTCCTTTTTCCTAGTTAACAGGATTGATGCCATCTTTACGTATCAGCCAGGATCTGTTGCATTCTGCAATTTGCTCTGAATTGTGGTGCTTTTTTATTAGACACACTTGAGCCTTTAGACTGAAGGCAGGGATAATGTGTTATACACCACAAATCACCGATTGTGTTGTATACTCGTATAGTTCTATGTAAATTATCTCTAGTAAGGAATGTATGTACCCTTTCTGCAGTCAGCCAGCACAATTCAGGAGACGCAGACTCCACTTTAACAAACAATATGCCCAATTCTAACCTCAGATATGTGGTTCAACTACCATGAACATCACCTGAGAACTAAATTATACGTTCTTCTGCATGATTGTGCTAGTGTACAAAGAACTGACGTAATCTGTCTCCCAGTGCTCTGGTGCTCAAGGGCAAAGAACCAAGTAATGCAAATGTAAGTGGGGGAATGGTCCCGCTATTGTGGGGAACTTTCCTGACTTACACACTACCCCGGTGAAGTGGGCTAGCAAAAGGATCTGAGTCCTTGCTCCCACTTCCTTTACCCAGAGGCCTGCCTGATCTTAAGGGCTCCCCTTCCACTCCCCTGTGTGGCAGAGTCCTCGTAGCCCCAACAAGGCTGGACCCAGGATTCCTGGAGGCTCCACCCCCAACTTTGTTGTGGTCACTTAGGGCAGGGACTAGGTTGTCCCCACTCTAGGGTGTGCTCTCTCTGCACTGGACGCTTCCCTGACCCACTGATCATTACATACAGTCCAAAGCAAATACAATTTAACAGCAATCAATTTTTTTAAAATTAACCTTTCCCATTTTTTCTTTAAAGGACAACACATAACCCCGCTCTGTGGCACGGGGATATCACAAACAGCACTCTGTAAGGGCAGTTCACAGTCTGTTCCTCACACATCCCAGGCCTCTTTCTCAGGCCCTGGCTGTGCTGCAGGGATGCTGTGGGTCGGACACTTGCTCTGGCGGGACACACGCTCTCCGGTTCTAGGTGGCAGGACCTTCTTCCCAGCATCAGCTCCCTGTCCCCCCTTCGGAGGTTACGATCCCACTTCAAGTTTGGCCTGCAAGGCATCTTGGCTGGGGGTGTCTCCCTGTGCTGGGCCCGCTGCCCAGGGTCCCCGCCTCGCTCTCCCCAGATACTCACTGCACCTGGCTCCAGACTGCTCCAACCCTAGCTCCAGCTCCGCTCTGCCTCAGCACTGATGCTGCTTTGCCTCCAGTCCTCTGGGCTGCTTTTCTGGCCCCTCTGGCTCTGGTTGCTACAGCTCTCCTCCCAGCACAGTTCTGCTCTCTGGGCTGCTACGCTGGCTCTGCTCCCAGCACTGACCTGCTCGCTAGGCTGCTCCTCTGGTTCTCTATGTCTGGCACGGCTCTGCTCCCCAGCTCAGCTTGGGCCCCTGCTCTCTCTTTAGCTCAGCCCCACTCTGTTCCAAGCAATTCCAGCTCACCTGGAGGACAGTACCCCCTTGGCCTACTGACTCTCTCATTAGCCTGCCCACCCTGTCAATCAGGCAGACCTGGAGCATTGGCCTCTCCCCATTGTCCATCTCAGGGTCCTGATTTCCCATCGACTTCCCCTTTCTTTTGGTACTGGGAGCTAGCCAACCAAAACACCCCCACTGAGTTTTAGAAAGGGGCCAACAGTCCCCTTACACAAAGATGGTGCTGCCTAATGCCAAAGAATGCATTTCTGGGCTGGGAATTGGATTAAACCATTACTCCACTCCCTCTGCCAAAGGATGGCCTTGGCAGGTGAGGAACTTTTTACACCTTTTTTAAAACTGTAGCAAGAGATGTCTGTAGCTATACCTTCTGCAATGCCTGGGAGGCTTAATTCATTCCTAGTGCACAATGGCAGAAGCCACTGGTGTTCCTGCAGCGTGCTACCTCCCTTTCCAAAGTGCAGGCTAGCTGAGGAGAATCATAACTCATCTCCAAGTATGGGACTGTAACTTGTATCAGGATCCCTTTTCTGTTCCCAAAATAAAAACAGTATATTCTAACTGGAAGGTTTAATTTATACAAGCATTCTTATCTTATCCATCTCTGAACTTCAGAAGGTTTAGTCAAAGAGAGAAGCAGAATTGTCCTTACAGCAACCTTGATTTTTCTAGTAGAATCTGGCCATTGTTCTCAACTGACTTGAAATTGGAAAGTGGAATTCCCACTAGAATGAATGAGGAAAACAAACATTCTGACCTTTTCAAAATGCATTATAAACACAAAGATCAAAGACATTTTGTTTGCAAAATTCCACTTTTCAAATAGACAAAAATGAAACAAACTTAAAATGTATATAGTAAAACAAAGAGAAGGGAGCATGAACAGGTATCCCAATGAATGTATTCTGTCTCTATCATAGCTTGTTTAATTTTGCATATCTAGTGATTTGAAGGAGGCAATAAAAAGAGCCTGCAAACAAACAACCACCCTAGAGTACAACATGAGAGGAGCTTGAAGACAATAAGACATTATACCACAGACAAGAAGCTTGTGCCTTCAGTTCTGAATCAGCACAAGTATGACAGGAAAGTTAATTGCTAAAAATATTCTGATATTCTGGATCACATCTCAAAGAACTCATCTTGTCTATTTCGGTTACTGCAATCTTTTTATAATTCATAGGTCAAGCACTCAGCATTCAGCCCAATGTTCTTGTTATTGATCTTAGAAAAATCATGCCAATTAGCTAGAAACTTTGTGGAAGAACATTTTAACATTAGCATCCATGCCCATGGGCAGGAAGGCACATTTGAGAACCACCAGAAGCAAGGGTAGATCAAGGTCAGCATTCATAACTTTTTGTTTTAATGAATTTTGGAACTTGTATCCAGAAATCCTTAAGTAAAGGGGAATCATCATAGCATATCAGGGTTGGAAGGGACCTCAGGAGGTCATCTAGTCCAACCCCCTGCTCAAAGCAGGACCAATCACCAATTTTTGCCCCATATCTCTAAATGGCCCCCTCAAGGATTGAACTCACAACTCTGGGTTTAGAAGGCCAAAGCTCAAACCACTTAGCCATCCCTTCCCCCTAATCCCTTAATCATCTATTAAGGAAGGATTAATCCTGTAATCATCTATTAAGGAAGTGAGACTCACAACAGACTTATATCTCCAGCACGATGGCTCTGCAGGGAACATAAAGAATGCTGACTGTCACATAATGGCAGATTGAGATATTAAAAAAGGTTCCCCAAATGTATTGTTCACCTACCCTTCATGATATAAATGTATCTCGTGATCTGGAACTTCAGCCACCACAGCATGACTATAGTAGTGAACTAGTGTAACTCTCTTTAGGCCTCAAGTGTGCTACACTAATGTAAAAATTAAGCAACAAAGTGGTGAATCAGGCACCTGAATTTTTCTCTACTTGATTTCTCTATGACATTGACCTTCTTAGCTTCAGTTACTAGATAGTATTGTCTCTATTAATCACCTGTGACATTGGGTTTAGTTTGGAGAAGCAGCCACAAATGCTTATGGCACGTTATTTGAAACTTTGTCTAGATAACTTGAGAACACACAGGACATGTTATTATCGCTTCATCAGGCCCTGATCCTCTAAACAACTGTGTAGGTCTATATTATATGGTCTATTTGAATGTATTTATCCTTACAGCACCCCAGTGAGTCAGGGAAAGACTGTATTGATATTTTACAGATGGAGTACTGAGGCACAGAGAGGCTAAGTGACTTGCCCAAGGTCACAAAGGAAGTTTGTGCAGGACCAGAAACTTAAAACCAGGTCTCCCAAGTCCTAGACTAGTGGCCTAACCATTAAACGATCCTTCCTTTTATGGATAGCTCCACTGAACTCAGTAGGGCTAATTACAAATATAAAGTTAAATATGTGCTAAGTGTTTGCAACACTAGAAGCCATTTTAAAAAAACATTTTTCATGCCTCCTGTACTTCTTGGTTTGTCTGAAGCATAGGACAGTCCTTACTTTTTCTAAATGGGTTCCCTTCTCCTATAATCTCTATTGAAATACACGCCATTAACATTGGATTTAAGTAATCTAAAGAGACTCGCCTAACCCTCTAACTGGGATGAATTTCATTCTATTATTAGAAAATATTTTAGTAAAGTAATATGTTTTTATTCCTATTTTAACAGTGTCATTGGAGAGGAAACTAAAGCTCTGCAGACTGATACCTACATTCCCTCTATCCCTTTCTTAATACATCTTAACATATTAGCTGTTTGCCCAATGCACTGTGGTAGACCGCATATTTTTATTTTCCACGGACACTTAGGTTGTTTTCCTAAATAGTTAACATTTTATTTAAAACCCAGTATTCCCTTGCATTAATTTAATCTGTCATCGTGTTGTACAATCTGTACATAGCTTTGTGAGGTCCCTCTGGAGTTAATTAGTCTTGATTAACCTAAATAACTTTGTCATAGACAAATTTACCAACTCACCATTCAAAACTCCTCTAGATTTCTAAATGTTTAGGGTCAGAGGTCCCTGCTATGACCTCTTGTGAAACACAGCCCATAGAATTTCACCCACTGGATTCCCTCATCTAGTCTAATAACTTGTGGCTGAACTAAAGTATTTCTCTTGAGAAGATATTCAATCTGGACTTAGACTCCCGATGATGGAGAAACTATCATATTCCTTGGCAAGCTGTTCTAATGGTTAACAGAGCTTGATAAAAATGCTTCAAGAAAAAAATTTAAGTTGTTGCCATTTTTCAGGGCTTGAAACCTCTCCATTAATTGTTTTCACAAAATTTTCTGCAGGTTTTTAATCAAAATTTTCACTATTGATACTGTTCATTTGCCAAAAATCATTTTGTCAGGAACTGTTGTATTAATTGCTTCAGTAAGAAAACATGAAAAATATTGCAAAAACAAAATTTGAAAAAGTCAAAAGCTTTTAGTGAACTTTTTCATTTCTGAATGAAAAAACTTTCATTCAAAAATGTCAGCCAAGTGTAAATTTTTCCAGATTGCGCACTGCTGACTTCATCTTCTAGTCATTGGATTCTGTTACACCTTTATCTACTTGATTACGAAGATTTCTAGTGTCAGATATCTCCCTTTGTGGGTCTTATATACCACGATCAAGTTGCCCCTTAACCTGCACTTTGATATGCTAAATCATATGAACGAATGAATGTACGTTAAATTATCCTTGAAAGAATATAGTTAAGGATGCAAAGTCAAGAGGTTAAAAAAAAAAGTGCCAGAATTAAGATTGCCTGTGCAATCTTAATTTTACACCTCTCTCTGTATCCATTATGATACAGTTTAATTATATGATCACGTAGCAAGAAGGGGAAAAGCATCTTTGTGCACAGACTTGCCAACCTAGTGATGAGGGCTTTAAATTAGGTTCACAGGGGGAAGGTTACCAAAACTTGCAGGTAAACCTAAAAAAGGCAGCCTGAACAGAGGACTAGCTGTTGGGGTGCAGGGACATGGAAAATTACAAAAGTCATAGGAACAAGAAAAGGATAATCAATGGAAGAATCTGCTCAACATCTTAGATGTGTATACATAAATGCAAGGAGTATGGGAAATAAATAGGAAGAACTAGAAACATTACTACATAAGCTAAATTATTATTTAATTGGCATCACAGAGACCTGGTGGGATAAACTTCATGACTGGAATATTGGCATAGAGAGGTATAGCTTGTTTCAGGAAGAACAGGCAGGGGAGAAAAAGGAGGACGGGTTGCAGTGTATATCAAGAGTATATACAATTGTTCTGAGGCCCAGAAGAAGATGAGAGACAGACCAGTTAAGTCTCTGCAGAAAGATAAAAGGGTTAAACATAGGGATGGCATCGTGGTAGGGGCCTACTGTAGACCCCTGCATAAGGAAAAGGAGGTAGAGAAGCCATTTCTAGAAGAATAAACAAAAATATCCAAAACACAAGTGTGACACTCTGCTCAGAGAGTCAGAACCATACACCATTATTACCACTCTGCTTCAGCAACAGTTTTGCAGGAGTTTCAACTGTATGACAACCCCTGCCACACCAGTCTGTCCACATAACCAGCAAACTCCTCAAGACTGTCAGTATAAACCTTGCACTACAAGTAACATTCGGTGAACCTCAGTTTCCGATTTCCCTGGAGGCATCTCTCTGCAATGTCCACTCCCTCTCACTGGACACTCTCAGCAAATAATCAAGTCCTCTGTCTTTAAAGGACAGAATCCATACCAGTCTGTTGACTCAGCTGGGAATGCATGTATTACTTTAATATAACAGAACCAAGATGTCTTATATAAAAACTAAGAATAAGTTTATTAATAAAGAATATAGATTTAAGTGATCCTAAGCTGGAGGGGAGGGATAGGATACAGAAGGACCTAGACGAATTGGAGGATTGGGCCAAAAGAAATCTGATGAGGTTCAATAAGGATAAGTGCAGGGTCCTGCACTTAGGACGGAAGAATCCAATGCACCGCTACAGACTAGGGGGCGAATGGCTAGGCAGCAGTTCTGCGGAAAAGGACCTAGGGGTGACAGTGGACGAGAAGCTGAATATGAGTCAGCAGTGTGCCCTTGTTGCCAAGAAGGCCAATGGCATTTTGGGATGTATAAGTAGGGGCATAGCGAGCAGATCGAGGGACGTGATCGTTCCCCTCTATTCGACACTGGTGAGGCCTCATCTGGAGTACTGTGTCCAGTTTTGGGCCCCACACTACAAGAAGGATGTGGATAAATTGGAGAGAGTCCAGCGAAGGGCAACAAAAATGATTAGGGGTCTAGAACATATGACTTATGAGGAGAGGCTGAGGGAGCTGGGATTGTTTAGTCTGCAGAAGAGAAGAATGAGGGGGGATTTGATAGCTGCTTTCAACTACCTGAAAGGGGGTTCCAAAGAGGATGGCTCTAGACTGTTCTCAATGGTAGCAGATGACAGAACGAGGAGTAATGGTCTCAAGTTGCAGTGGGGGAGGTTTAGATTGGATATTAGGAAAAACTTTTTCACTATGAGGGTGGTGAAACACTGGAATGCGTTACCTAGGGAGGTGGTAGAATCTCCTTCCTTAGAGGTTTTTAAGGTCAGGCTTGACAAAGCCCTGGCTGGGATGATTTAACTGGGAATTGGTCCTGTTTCGAGCAGGGGGTTGGACTAGATGACCTTCTGGGGTCCCTTACAGCCCTGATATTCTATGATTCTATGATTCTGTGCTTCTATAAGCAAGGAAAAAAGAGACAGGGTTACGAACAAAACAAAAACATCATGCTTCTTAGCGACTAAAGCTTAACTTTAGCAAGCGATAACCTTTGCCTAAGCAGTATCTCCACCTCTCAGGCATGAGGATCCATCATTCACAGAATCAGCGGGTGTAAGCCCTTTCTTCTCTAAGTGATGGATACCAAAATGGCTCTTTGCTTCCCATTATATTTCCCAATACTCATTATTTTGCCCCCACAATAAGAATGACCCCCTGGGGTTCAGACTCTGGTCATGCTGTTCGTTTTCTAACATGCTGGGGCCCTCTTCCTGCAGGTTTGATGACTATTTAACTTAGATGAAAATGTACTTTCACAGTCTTTTGCTTGTAATCAAACCATGCTGTTTCATCCTTTGCCTGTTAGCTTCCCATCTCCCTGTTGACTTGTATGTAAATGGGGCTTCCATTGCTTTGGTTTCACATTACTTAATTTACATTAGAGACAGGAAGGTAGCCACCTTCCCTCCTGTCTGGGAGAAAATCTGTTTCTCCCTTTGTATGGTCACAGACTTCAGAAAGTATCCATAATTTCTCATATAGTTTTCAGAGTAACAGCCGTGTTAGTCTGTATTCGCAAAAAGAAAAGGAGTACTTGTGGCTCCTTTTCTTTTTTCATATAGTTTTAATACGTACATTTCACAATGATATTAAGCATGAGTGTGTTAGTGTCTTTCATAAAAGACTGAATACACTTTTATAGTACAGTATACAATACATTGATTCAATTGCTTATTCTTTGGGGTTCAAACTCCCTTTCTCTCTCTGGCATGTCTGGACCTTGTTTGTCACAACACGAACTGGTAATAATGGAGGACTTTAACTACCCCAAATTTCCAATAAGTTATCGAATTGTATGGATACTTCTTGTTTCTGAAAGTGAAGGAAATAACCAGGAGGACAGCCATTTTGATTCTGACCAAAAGGGAGGAATTGGTTGCAAATCTAAAAGCGGAAGGAAATTTGGGTGAAAGAGATTATTAAATGATAGATTTCATGATTCTAAGGAAAGGAAGGAGTGGAAGCAGCACAATAAGGACAACAGAGTTCAAAAAGGCAGACTTTAAGAAACTCAGAGAACGGGTAGGTAAGATCCTATTGGAAAAAAATTGCTGAATAAAGGAGTTCAGGATAGCTGGCAATATTAAAGGCAAAACTATAAATGGTCCTGATGCAAAGGAATCATAGGAAGAGCCCAGTATGACTCCATCAAGAGCCCTTTCATGACCTGAAAATCAAAAAGAATCCTAAAGAAAAAAGGAAATTTGCACAAACTGTTAAGGAGGAGCACAGAAGAATACCACAAGCATGGAGGGACAAAATCAGAAAGGTGACGACACAAAATGAATTATACTTAGCAAGGGACATAAAAAGTAAGAAGAAGAGGTTCTATAAATACATTAGGAATAGGAGAAAGACAAAGGATAGTGTAGGTACTCTATTCAGTGGGGAGGGAAAGATAATAGTTGACTTCGAGAAAGCTGAAGTTTTTAGTTCTTATTTTGCTTCAGTCTTAATTAAAAACATTAATCGTGACCCAGACTCAACACAATTACTGGTCACAACAAAGAGGAAAGATGTAGGCCAAAATAGAAAAAGAATAGGTTAAAGAGTATTTAGATAAGTTAGATGTATTCAAGTTGGCAGGGCCTGATGAAATCCTAGGGTACTTAAGGAACTAGCTGAAGCAATCTTAGAACTGTTAGCAATTATCTTCAAGAACACATGGAGGATGGGTGAAGTCCCAGACAACTGGAGAGGGGAAAACATCATACCTATATTTAGAAAAGGGAACAAAGAGGACCCAGGAAATTATAGACCAGTCAGCCTAGCTTTGATACATGGAAAGATACTGAAACAAATTATTTAGCAACCAGTTTGGAAGCATCTAGGGGATGAAAGGGTTAAAAGGAATAGCCACCATGGATTTGTAAAGAACATATTCTGACACTCTAACCTAATTTTCTTCTCTGAGAGGGTTACTGGCCTAGTGGATAGGGGGAAGCAGTAGATGTGATATATCTTGAATTTTAATAAGACTTTCGAAACAGTCTCACATGGGATTCTCATAAACAGACTAGGGGAATGGGGCATATATTAAATTACTATAAAGTGGGTGCATAGCTCGTTGAAAGACTAATTAAAGACTAATTAAACTCAAATAGTAGTTATTAATGGTTTGCTGTCAAACTGGGAGGGCATATCTAATGGAGTCACCCATGGGTCAGTCCTCAGTCTGGTACTAGTCAATATTTTCATTAATGACATGGATAAGTGAGTGGAGAGTATTCTGATAAAATTTTTAGACGACACCAAGCTGGGAGGGGAGTTTCAAGCATTTTGGAGGACATGATTAGAATTCAAAGTGACCTTGACAAATTGAAGAATTGGTCTGAAATCAACAAGATGAAATTTAATAAAGACAAATGCAAAGTACTACAATTAGGAAAGAAAAATAAGATGTACAAGTACAAAATGGGGAATAACTGGCTAGGTGGTAGTGCTGGTGGACAGTATGTGGGGATTATAATGGATCACAAATTGAATGAGTCATCAATGTGATGCAGTTTCAAAAAAGGCAATCTACTTAACACTGTTGAGGCCTCGGCTGGAGTACTGTGTCCAGTTGTGGGTGCTAGCAAAGATGTGGGAAAAGTGGACAGAGTTCAGAGGTGAGCCTAGCCAAATTTATGCTGTAATATTTATTACTGTAAAGAATCAATAATGATTACTCTTAGGTTCCATGTATTAACTATCAGGAAAAACATTTAACCAATGTTCTCAATGAGACTCCTCCTTTGAGGCCAAGTTAACAATGGATCAGAAGCATAAGCTTTGCCAAAACACACTCTGAAGCTACATCATTACACAATTGTGATGAAGAATTTATGGGATGATTTTAAATGATGATGATGATCACCCTCATCCTCTTTGTTCAACACATTCATTAGAATTATTATTCATCCATTAACGAGCTTGGTCTCTGAGATGAAAAAGATAGAGATTCATTTAAACATTATAATGTTGGAATGATGCCATAATGACAGAATTGGAAGCAAAATTCCACACCTCCTGATAGCACGTTGATAGGAAGTAGTTGAAGAGGATTAGTAAAACACCTAATGTTTTTTCTACTAGATGTCTGAGCATCTTTTAAATTAGTGCATATTAATGTAGACACACCATAGTTTATCTTTATTTAAGGAATTCAGGGGTAATACTTAAAAAGGGGGGTTGGTTGGTTGGTTTTGATTTTGTTTTTCTCCTTGGATTGTTCTCTGAAAGTAAAGTAAATGGAATCTATCATAACGATACACGCTCCCTCCAATTTCCTGCTGCCCACTACCATCAACACAGCCTGGGGACAATAATTAAAGCTAGAGATTGCTCAAATGGTTTCCCACAATTTAAATCTCTGTAAACCTTGCCAGTTTACCCATCAGTCTTAAGCAGACACTCGACTCTTGGCTATCTTAATGGTCAGCTGCCATTTTTCAGCTGACAAAGCCCTTTTATGTGCCCATGGTGGTTTGCCTGGGTGTGTTACTCTGAATGATTGAGAGACACTCATTTTGTACACATTTAGAACTCTGTACTCTTAAAGAGACTGAACTTGTGCCCCACCACAGAACCTGATACTATACTAAGGGTGTGTCTACACTGGCAGAGTTACAGCGCTGGCAGTTACAGCGCCGCTCAGAGAGCGCTGAAGGGAAACCCCTGTTGTGTGTTCACACTGTCAGCTGCCTGCGCGATAGCATGTTCATGCTTGCGGCCCTTGCACCAGTATTTGGAGCAGTGCACTCTGGGAAGCTATCCCACGGAGCATCTCTTCCTCTTCTGCCTCTAAGAGTTGTGGGAAGGCGGAGGGGGTCGCAGGGCATCCTGGGTCCTGTGCCAATGCCCCGTGATGCATTGCTTCATATCCCAGCAATTCCTGTGCTTCTGTCCACATTTGGTGCCATCTTTCAACAGTTTGTGTACTGCGCGTCCTGCCTCTTTCGGGCTGCAGGAATGGAGCCCACACTGTTGACCAATATGCTGCTGGCTCTGACCAACACATCACAAGTAGCAGTAGAGTTATTCCTTAAACTACAAAGGCAAGAGCAGTTCGACATTGATCTCACCATGCGTAGTAGCTATGACATGAGATTGCTTGGGGCATTCACAGATGGTCTGACCACAGTGGAACACCACTTTTGGGTTGGGAAACAAGCACTGAGTGGTGGGATCACATTGTCATGCATGTCTGGGATGACGAGCAGTGGCTGCAGAACTTTCGGATGAGAAAAGCCACTTTCATGGGACGGTGTGAGGAGCTCATCCCAGCCCTGCGAGAATGAGAGCTGCCCTGCTGTTGGAGAAGCACGTGGCGATTGCATTGTGGAAGCTGGCTGTTCCAGACTGCTACCAATTGGTCGCTAACCAGCTCAGAGTGGGAAAGTCAGCCGTTGGAGTTGTGTTGATGTGCAGGGCCATTAATCACATCCTGCTCCGAAAGACTGTGACTCTGAGCAATGTGCATGACATGGATGGCTTTGCACAAATGGGCTTCCCTAACTGCAGAGGGGTGATAGATGGCACGCGTATTCCAATTCTGGCACCAGACCACCTAGACACCAAGTACATTAATTGGAAAGGGTATTTCTCAATGGTTCTCCGGGTGCTTGTGGATCGTCGTGGGCATTTCACAGACATTACTGCCGGCTGGTCTGGAAAGGTGCATGACGCATGCATCTGTCGGAACACTGGCCTGTTCAGGAAGCTGCAAGCAGGGACTTCCTTCCTGGACCAGAAGATCACCATAGGGGAAGTCGAAATGCCCACTGTGATCCTGGGAGACCCTGCCTACACCTTAATGCCGTGGCTTATGAAGCCATACATGGGACACCTTGACAGCAGCAAGGAGCAGTTCAACAACAGGCTGAGCAAGTGCAAAATGACTGTTGAGTGTGATTTTGGCCGTTGAATGGCCCTCTGGCGCTGCCTATATTGGAGGCTGGACCTAGCCGATGACAATATTCCTATGCTGATAGCCGCGTGCTGTACGCTCCATAATATTTGTGAAGGGAAGGGTGAAAGCTTCACTCAGGGCTGGACCACTGAGTGTCAGCCCCTGGAGGCTGAATTTGAACAGAGAGCAGGGTTATTCAAGAGGTGCAGCGTGGGGCCATAAGGATCAGGGATGCCTTGAGGCAGCAATTTGAAGCTGAAAGACACTAATATTTGTTGCTGTGCTCGAGAGTGCAGTGCTTGTAATGCTAGGAGGTGATTGTGATTGGTGCAAATGATGCCCTATGAAGATGTAAGAAAATTGCCTGTTGCTTTCCAGGGCTCTATTTGCTTTCAATTAATGGAATAAAGATTGCTTTCCAACCAAAACAATTATTTTATTAAAAAACAACAACCAGAGGAGAGAGACAAATAAAAAAACCACATCAGCACTGAGGGGGGTGGGGGAAGGGAGGGTCCCAGGAGAAGGTGGTGTCCTGGGAGGGTTAAAGATTCGTTTATGTCCATGTATCATATCCAACCTTCTCCTTTGCAGTACAGTGCAGCGGGTACTGTGCTTCACCAGGGCTGAACTGCCGAGGGACGGGTGTTGAGTGCAGTGGGTACGGGGAGTCTGCAGGGCTGGACTGTGACAGGGCAGGAGTGGAATGCGGTGGGTACAGACTGGAGCCAGGAGGTTGACAACAGTGTGTTGGCGATGTCTGGGGGGCACATGGGAAAGAGTTTTGCGACAGCAGCTGTGGAGGGGGTGGGGACAGAGCTGCTCGGTTGGCAGTGCTAGTAGCACCCGGGAGCATGTCTGTTTGGTGCTCCATAATGTTTAAGAGACACCCTACGGCTTTGTTCTGGCATGCCACGTTCTCCTTTCGGTCCCTCTTCTCACTGCCCGCCACTCCTTCAATTCTTGTTTTTCAGCCGCGGAGTGCATCATGACATCATGCAGAAAGTCCTCTTTAGTTCTTCGTGGCCACTTTCTAATTCTGAGCAGCCATCCAGCTGGCGATAACAAAGAGGGAGGCTGGGCTCCCAAGGTCATATCTGTGAAGCCAAAATGCAACCTTTTACAGAAGCAGTATTATTTGCAACACACGGCCCACTGATTCAGTGATTTAAAACACAGCCACTATTCACATACCTATCGCTAACTGGCTGACCCCAGACAAGCAGACAGGAGCCATTAGACTCCGAAAATAGTGAGTAACTTCAGGGGCAGGGGAAATCAGGGTTCCAGGACCGTACTGTACATTGGGTATGTGTCTCATGAGGAGAAGCAGCACTGTGGGGTGGGGGGGCCTTATAATCATTCCTATTTTCCCACATTTTCCACAAACTGTGTTCATTATGGAAGATATCTCACTTCTGAGGGTGAGCAGGGAATCAAGGGAGGGTCTTCTCCAAGACTGCAGCTTCCGCCCTGGCCCTTATGCGGCTCGCCTGTGTGCAGCAATGGTCCCCCCACCCCGTGACGGCAGAGTGGCATGGGAAAGTTACCCTTAACGGGGCAAGAAACAAAGCAGCTCTGCCAAAGATCCTGAGGCAGCAGATTGCCCAGTAACTCCATGAGAGTGTCGTGGAGATCTCTGAGGCAGAATCCCGTGAAGTGAGGGAGTCAATCAACACCCTGTTCCACCGCTCAGACTAGGCATGTGGTGGTATGCACATCATACAGACACAAGCCTGCTTTCTGCAACCCTCCTGCCCCCAACAACTCGCTTCAGCAATTCCCCAAATCAAAGCCACTTACCAGGGAGCCTCCTCTCTTGCGCTTCACCAACCTCCGACAGCTGTGACTGGCTAGCCTCCTCTGGGGTAGAGAAGAGCTCCTGGCTGCATGCATCTCTGACCTCCGAGTTGTCCTCTGCCTCTGGGTCCCCCTCCCCCTCCACATCCTCGTCCAAGATTTTGTTCTCCTGGCTCTGTCCACTCTCAACTGGCACATGAGCCACCAAAGTATCCACGGAGGCCTTCGCCATGGAGGTGGGGTTGCCCCCGAGTATTGGATCCAGCTCTTTGTAGAACCGGCAGCTCGTGGGCACAGCACTGGAGTGGTGGTTTGCCCCCCATGCCTTGTAGTAGGCATTCCACATGTCGTTCACTTTGACCCTGCACTGCAGTGTGTCCCGGTTATGGCCTCTTTCTGTCATGCATCGTGAAATCTGTCCATAGATATCATAACTCCTACGGCTGGAGCGCAGCTGGGACTGGAGAGCCTCTTCTCCCCAAATGCTGATGAGGTCCAGCAGCTCAGCATTGCTCCAAGCAGGGGATCGCTGGGTGCATGGAGCAGGCGTGGCCACCTGGAAAGATGCGCTGAGACCACCGCATGCATCACCGAGCAAACAGGAAGGAGACGTTCAAAATTCCCAAAGAATTTAAGAGGTGGGGCTCACGGTTGGTCACCTGAGGGCAGGACAGTAGAGTTCAAACCGATGACCAGAGAGGTGAAAACAGGCATTGTGGGAGACCTCCTGGAGGCCAACTGCAGCATTGTAATCCACCAGGGTGTCTACACTGGCACCATAACGCTGTAGCCCCGGTGCAGAAAGCTCTACACCTCTCGTCGGGTGGTTTTTTTACAGAGCTGCAGCTGTGCGGTTTCTGAGCACTAAGTGGCTGCCACGCGGTGCAATACGCTGAACAGCAGGTCTGCAGAGCCCGGCCTGACCCGGTGCTCTGTGCTGTGAGGTGCGGCTGCCTGTCCTGGTGCAGCCGCGCCAACAGCCACCGGTGCGCCAGGCAGCATGGTAAGGGGGCAGGGGGCAGGGAGCAGCAGGGGGTTGGATAGAGGGCAGGGGCATTCGGGGGGTGGTCAGGGGCATGGATAGAGGTTGGGGCAGTCAGAGGGTGGGGAACAGGGGGGTTAAATGGGGGCAGGGGTCCCCAGGGGGCAGTCAGGAAGGAGAGGAGGGGTTGGATGGGGTGGCGGGGGGCGGTCAGGGGAGAGGGAGTGGGGGAGTGGATGGGGCAGGGGTTTCAGGGGGGCCAGTCAGGAAGGAGACAGGGTTGAATGGGGTGGTGGTGGGCAGTTAGGGGTGGGGGGCAGTTAGGGGCAAGGGATCCAGAGGCGGTCAGGGAACAGGGGGGTTGAATGGGGGCAGGGGTCCCGGGGGGGCAGTCAAGGAGGAGAGGAGGGGTTGGATGGGGTGGCGTGGGGCAGTCAGGGGAGACGGAGCAGGGGGGGGTGGATGGGGCAGGGATCCCAGGGAGGCCAGTCAGGAAAGTGAGGGGGTTGAATGGGGTGGTGGTGGGCAGTTAGGGGCAGGGGGTCTGGGGGCAGTCAGGGGACCGAGAGCAGGGGGGGTGGATGGGGCAGGGGTCCTGGGGGGGGCGTCAGAGGGTGAGAAGCGGGGGGGGGGGTTGGATAGGGGATGGGGGCACAGCCTCCCCTACCCGGCCCTCCATATGATTTCAGAAACCCCTTGAAGATGCGGCCCTCAGGTCAAAAAGTTTGCCCACCCCTGGCCTAAGGCAAAGAACTAGAAGAATTTTTCCTCCAGCTCAGCTTCAAAGAATTCTTTCACAACAGTGACGACATCACCATAAGTACCACATCCCCACTGACAATCATAAGAAAACGAAATAATCTAACTGGACACCACAGAGCAGACAAACCCACACTCTTGATCATTGTGTTGATCGCGTCAGGGGAAAAAAAAAAAGATTGTGAAACCCTTAAACATCACATGTGTAACCCTTCTGCCCGTCAGAGTTGACAGCAACAAGGGCCGGGTTCAATATCTAGGGGATCCATTCCAATAACACAACGCAAACCGGCTCGAGCCCCCACCCAGTGACCTGGGAAAAATCTATACCACCCCCGCTGGGCGCCTCCAAGAGGCAATACTTCCCCTCTCGCAAGCACCTAGTCTGAGTGTAGCAAAAGTCTTTTAATAACAGAGAGAAACAATGTGGCATTATGTTGGGGAAACACCACCAACAGGATTCATAACACAACCCATGAGCAAAAACAACCCCACCCCAGGCAAATTGGGGCATGCCCTTTTCCCTTTGGTTCTTGAGTCCAGCAACCCCAAATCACCCAAAGTCCCAAAAGTCCAATGCCCCAAAAGTCTCTGTCCCTGGTCAGGGCAGCCCCAGAGTTCGAAAGTTTATCGGCGGAGCTTTACCTCCCAACCTGGGTGGAAATGGGACGGGGGTAAGAGGCACCTTACGTGATCTGAAGCTGACCGCCCCATAGCTCCATAGCGGCGCTCCGCCAGCCGCCCCACGAACTCCTTCGCTCAGCTGCGCTCCGCTCCGCCAGCCGCCCCACGAACTCCTTCGCTCAGCTGCGCTCCGCTCCGCCAGCCGCCCCACAAACTCCTTCGCTCAGCTGCGCTCCGCTCCGCCAGCCGCCCCACGAACTCCTTCGCTCAGCTGCGCTCCGCTCCGCCAGCCGCCCCACGAACTCCTTCGCTCAGCTGCGCTCCGCTCCGCCAGCCGCCCCACGAACTCCTTCGCTCAGCTGCCCCACGAACTCAGCTCCACGGCCCACAAGCAGCTCCTGCCATCCACACACTGCTCCGCGTCGAACTGCTTCACCAGCCGTCCCGCAAACTGCTCCACAAAATATCTTCAGGCTCCCCCACTACTTAACACAACACTCAGTGATTTCAGCTCTTAGGTGAATTCAGCTTATAGTAGGGGAGCCCCAGTGCTGGTGCACTGTCAGCCCAAAGTGAGCTCAGCAGCCTATAACTAGACTTCTAATGAAATCAAAATTAGCTCTGATATTCCACAGTGGAGAGAGGAGGAAGTGCAATCAGCATGTAAGGCCCTCACCAAGGGGCCCATGCCACCAAATACTACTACTTGTCCCCAGCCTCTCTCCATTCACACAGTTTTGGAACCCATGACCCTTGCCTAGCGAGTGCTACTTAGTTGATGGTGAATCCCTCCATCATAACAAAAGGCCACGTACAGTTCCAAGCACAGTTCCCATAATCAGGGTAATAACAATTTATTCTTCCTGCCCCAATAACAGAGACACTGGGGATCCCACAGCAGCCAAAGTGACCATTTGGGCAGCTATGGCCTCATTCTAGGCGGGGTGGGTGTGCCTATGCAAATGAGATCGGCCCCTGAAGTTCTTTTCCACAACTTGCCACACCTCACCACCAGATGTCAGGGTGGAGCTCATCCTGACACTGCTTACATCCTCCCCCCAGCCGAGACTTTGTCGTCCCGACAAATCACACTCCCTTTATACCAACTCATTGGTTTCCTCCAAAGGGCCTCAGGAAGCCCACTTTAGCTTCCACAAGCCTGTGTGCTAAATGTATTGGCTCCTCACTAGTCACCCCAGGTGCATCATAAGTTAACCGTTTCACTGGTCTTATCACCCTGTCTCGTCTATTGAGAATCTCTGTTGCCGAGGTAGGGGGAACATCCTCTTGAGTGACGGATGGAGAGGCTTCCCTGGAGGGTCCCTCGGCTACTGGCGTAGGCCCCTGCACTCCTAGTTCTAACGCTGGAGGGTCCAAGGTGCCCAGGACATCCTCTACCTGTCTGTCCCCATTGTCCAATAACCTGTGTGTGTCATCACAGGGGGGTCTCATCAGCAGCACCGGGGTATCAGAAATGGGCCTAAATAGTTCCGCCATTGGGTTTAGGGCGGAAGAGGGAAAACTCTCGTTTGGTTCAGCTGATCGAGACTGAAATCTTGTCTCCATCCCAGGATACACCAGGGTTGTGTCTTCCTCCTCAGACTCACTCTCAGATGTGCAGAATAGGGGTAAGTTAGCTGCAGGGGGCCCACTGTCTGTGTTGGATGGCGGCTTTGGTCTAGCACCTCTGTTCTGCCCGGCGGCCCTGCCGTGGCCCATCTCACAAGGGGTGCTTACCAATTCCCCCACAGGGAGCAAAAGGTTTCTATGCACCGTCTTTATTTGCCCTGGACCGTCTTCAGGTTTGATCTTGTAGACTGGCAGATCTCCCAGCTTTTCCATCACCAGGTAAGGTATTGCCTTCCATCTGTCAGCTATCTTGTGTTTGCCAGCAATACCCAAATTTCGCAGCAGGACTCTGTCCCCCGGCTGGAGCTCCTGCGAACGCACTCTAGCATCATATCGATGTTTGTTGCGGTCTGCGTTCTTCCGAGCCGCAGCGGTAGCTAAGCGATAAGCATCCCGCAGCTTTTCTCTTAGTCGGGATACATACTGCTGATGAGTTTCATAGCTATCTCCATCCTCTGATACACCAAAGCACAAGTCTATGGGTAATCTTGGTTCTCGCCCAAACATCAAGAGATATGGGGTGACTCCCGTAGCATCGTTCTTTGTGGCATTGTAGGCATGCACCAGAAATGCGACATGCTGGCTCCAGGTTGCCTTCTGCTCTGGTCGCAAAGTTCCCAACATATCTAATAGGGTTCGATTGAACCTCTCGGGCTGAGGATCACCTTGGGGGTGATAAGGCGTTGTCCTAGACTTTTTAATTCCTGCTATCTTCAGCACCTCCTTCAGAAGGTGACTCTCAAAATCCCGCCCCTGATCAGAGTGTATCCGAGCCGGGAATCCATAGACTGAGAAATATTTGTCCCACAATACTCGAGCAATGGTGGTGGCCCTCTGATCACGTGTGGGATATGCTTGTGCATACCGTGTAAAATGGTCAGTCACTACTAGAATGTTTCCAACATTCCTCTTGTCTACCTCCACAGACAAGAAATCAATGCATACCAACTCCAAAGGTTTGTTGCTGGTGATGTTCTTGAGATATGCAGCCCTCGTGGGCAGAGTTTTCCTTTGAACACATCGAGCGCAAGTCTCACATTTCCTGCGAACATCTTCAGCCATTCGGGGCCAATAGAACCTACTACGAATAAGTTCCAGGGTCCTCTCCATCCCTAAATGCCCAAAGTCATCATGCAGGGCCCTCATGGCCAGGGCTCTGTACTTTTTTGGCAGTACTAGTTGTGCTCGTTGTTTTTGTAAAGGGTCAGTGGTCATTCGGTGTAGCACTCCCTGAATCAGTTTTAGTTTGGTCCATTCTCTCAATAGTAGTTTACCCTCCGGGTTAGGTGGGACAACCGCAGCTGGGCTTCGCCCCCCCCTTTTGGCAAGTAGTGTATCACGAATGTCAATATCTTGCCGCTGGGCTTCTTGCCAGTCAGCCGCATTGAGCATGGGCAAAGGAGATTGGTCTAATGCAATATAGTTCACCGAAGCAGAAGGCATGCATTCAGGGGGCAGGCCCAAAGCTTCTGCAACACATCCCTGAAAGTCTTCACGGGCCTCTGGCTCTCGGCGACTCACACTGCAAATAGCTCTCACTCCATCTGTGGGTATCACAGCAACTTCTGGAGCCTGCGGACGCCTGGACAATGCATCTGCATCTACATTGCTTCTCCCTGATCGGTACTGAATGCTGAACTCATAGCTAGCCAAGGCGGCCACCCATCTCTGCCCTGTAGCATCCAGCTTAGCACTTGTTAACACATAAGTCAGTGGATTGTTGTCTGTCCACACCTGGAACTGAGCACCATACAAGTAGTCTCGAAATTTCTCAGTGATGGCCCATTTCAAGGCCAAAAACTCCAGCTTGTGGGTGGGATAGCGAGTTTCACTATCAGACAATCCTCGGCTGGCAAAGGCTACCGGTTTACATTTGCCTTCCACTTCCTGGTACAGGACTGCTCCCAGACCCTCCAAACTGGCATCAGTATGCAGGATAAATGGTTTGCTTGGGTCAGCAAAAACTAGGACTGGAGCATGAGTTAGGCAAGTAATGATTTCTCGAAAAGCCCTTTCACATCTCTCATCCCACCGTGGCCCAAATGGTGCAAAGGGGCCATTGTGTCTCTGCACAGGAGGCTTTGGGGACCTCCCCTTATTCTTGGACTTAGATTTGTTCTTGCTGGACTGATGTCCCCTGGTAAGATCATTCAGAGGCTTTACAATCGTAGCATAGTTTTTCACAAATCTGCGGTAGTAGCCACTAAATCCAAGGAAGGTCTTGAGTTCTCTGTAGTTACTTGGACGTGGCCATGTAGTGAGTGCTTCTATTTTATCAGGATCGGTACTCACACCTTCTTGGGACACAATGTGACCCACATACTTCACTGAGGTTCTGCAGAACTGGCATTTGTCAATTGAAAGCTTCAGACCATAATCCTCCAACCTATCAAGCACTTTAAGAAGTCTTTCTTCATGCTCCTCTAAGGTTCTTCCAAACACAATCAGGTCATCCAAATAAACTAACACTTGCAGTAAATTCATGTCTCCCACAACTTTCTCCATGAGACGTTGAAAGGTGGCAGGTGCTCCAGAAATCCCTTGGGGCATGCGTTCGAACTGATAAAACCCTAATGGGCAGATGAAGGCTGTCTTCTCCTTATCTTCTTCTCCCAGAGGGATCTGGTAGTATCCACTTCGAAGATCCAACACAGAGAACCACTGGCTTCCCAGCAAACAGTCTAAGGCGTCTTGCACTCGAGGCATAGTGTACTGGTCGACCACAGTACGGCTGTTTAGGGTGCGGTAGTCAATACACATCCGGATTTTCCCATTCTTTTTGCGGACTACCACAATGGGTGAGGCGTATGGGCTGCGGGACTCTGTAATGATGCCATTCGCAGCCAGCTCCTGAAGATGATGTCGCACATCTTCCATCTCAGAGAGAGCAATCTTCCTAGATCTCTCCCTGAAAGGTCGAGAGTCATGTAGTCTGATATTGTGCTCTACTCCTTTTGCACATCCCACATCCCACTCATGCAGTGAGAACACCTTGGATCTTTCACAAAGTTTCTTCCTCAGGCGATCTTTCCAGTCCTCGGACACTGGTGAATCTCCAAAGTCAAACTTTGCTGGGTCTATTGCCGAAACTGGAGTTTCATACTGGGGTTTTACAATCGACTCAGGCTCAAAGAGGTCTGCTATCTTTTGTCCTTGCTTCACAAAAATATCACGACTCGTTTCATTAGCAATCAGTATAGTCACCCTTTCCTGGGCTTCAGCAGGTAGGGTTATGACTCCACTGGGGACCAGCACTCCTTCAGGGAGCTCTCCTCCCATCGGCTGCTCTATCATTGCTAACGTCCCTTTACTGCCTTTCAGACAGGTACTCATGACAAGCACTTCTTGCTCCGTCCTTGCAGGCACTACTAAGGGGGTTGTGCCCGCGTACTTCAGTGCCCCAAGCGGTAGCTCAGATGTGTCCCTTTTAGCGCTCTCAATTTTCCTATAGGCTTCAGCACAAAGCGTATGGATCATCAGGGTATTCAGGTACTGGTCCCCAGCCCGCCTTCTGCAGTAATCCGCGAGTACCTTGAAGAGACTGGAGTTGGTCCCTATCAGCACAGACACATCGGAAGTCCCTTTAGGGTCAGGGCATATTAAGGCAGCTGTGTCTACCTCTTCTCTTACCCCAGCAACCTCCTCTGGGAATTCCAGGTGCACTATGACATACCCTTGATAGGGGTATTCATCCATGCTGAGGCCACATAGGCCAAGGCCAGTCAGTGGCTGTATAGGCAGGTGCCTAAGCATCTGTTGGTAGAATGACTGAAATATAATAGTCACTTGAGATCCAGTGTCAAGCACTGCTTTACACTCCACCCCTTCGATCCTCACCATGACCTCTGCTCGAGGCCCTATCAGTCCTGCAGGGATCCCAGCTGGACAGTCTTTTCTGGGGGAATCTTCAAATCCTGCAGACCTGGGGGGTCCCCGTCCCCAGACCCTCTGGCAGCTACCGGATCTCTCCCAACTGATCCTCAGCTTTCCATACACTAAGGAGGGGTTTTCTTCATTACGGCACTTGGCAGCACTGTGTCCATCCTGACCACATCGGTAGCAGAAGAATTGACCTTTCCCCCTTCGCCTGGGGGGGATGGTGGCTCTAAGTGCGGGCTTCTCAATCGCCACAGTTTGAGGCTTCTTATTCCTAGAAGTCTTAACTCGGTCAACGGTACTTTGCAGCTCAGCTATCCGTTCCGTCAGGACCTGCATCTGTTGGGCAAGTTCCTCTCTGGTGCTCACCATCAGTACACTGGCCATTTGCAGTGGTGTTGTGCTGGCTGGCTCCGATGTTTGGGCTTCCCAAAACTCACTGGCAGCCTGCCTTTCTTCCTCCTCTCTGACCTCTTTTATCAGCTGGGAGTAACTTGGGGGATGTTCCCGTCGTTCTCTTAGCCGGAGATGAAGTAGAATCGGGTTCTGATACTGAGTTCCTCTTACAATTTGAGCCAGTCTGGTCTGATCCATCTGCTCAGCAGTCACTGCTCCCCTCATGACAGCTCTCTGAAGCAGTCTCTCCAGTCTCTGTATGTAGGCTGAAGCCTTCTCGCCCTTTTGTTGTCGGGAATTAAGGAACTTACAGTAGCTGTCTTCAGGGCCCTCTACGCTCCCAAAGTTGTGTTCAAGGGCCTCTAGGCAGTCCTTCACACTGACCCCAGGGTCAATGAGCTTCAGGGTGCGAATCACGTCTAATGCTGGGCCGCCAAGGCTCTCTATAAGGCATCTTCGCTTTTCTGCATCTGGTACGGCCCACTCTTGCAGCATTTCAGTGGTATGCTCTAACCAGGGTTCAAACTCCTCCTCCCCAGCAAATAATCTTAACTTACGACAAGAGTCTGACTCAGCATGGGGCAGCACAACCTTTTCCAATATTTGCCCCAGAGCTTTTGTCCAATCATCAGCCGAGGCTGCAGCCTCCGAGCTAGAAGCTGCTGAGCCAGGGCCCAACAAACCTGACATATTAGCCATTATACAAACAGTAATTTCCTCAAAATATAAGCACAAACAAAAAAAATATAAATTGTTTCCCAATGTAGTGGATCACTCAACAGGTGCTTGCGAGGGGTACTGACCCAGGCGATCCCGGACGAGCCCCCAAAAATGTAACCCTTCTGCCCGTCAGAGTTGACAGCAACAAGGGCCGGGTTCAATATCTAGGGGATCCATTCCAATAACACAACGCAAACCGGCTCGAGCCCCCACCCAGTGACCTGGGAAAAATCTATACCACCCCCGCTGGGCGCCTCCAAGAGGCAATACTTCCCCTCTCGCAAGCACCTAGTCTGAGTGTAGCAAAAGTCTTTTAATAACAGAGAGAAACAATGTGGCATTATGTTGGGGAAACACCACCAACAGGATTCATAACACAACCCATGAGCAAAAACAACCCCACCCCAGGCAAATTGGGGCATGCCCTTTTCCCTTTGGTTCTTGAGTCCAGCAACCCCAAATCACCCAAAGTCCCAAAAGTCCAATGCCCCAAAAGTCTCTGTCCCTGGTCAGGGCAGCCCCAGAGTTCGAAAGTTTATCGGCGGAGCTTTACCTCCCAACCTGGGTGGAAATGGGACGGGGGTAAGAGGCACCTTACGTGATCTGAAGCTGACCGCCCCATAGCTCCATAGCGGCGCTCCGCCAGCCGCCCCACGAACTCCTTCGCTCAGCTGCGCTCCGCTCCGCCAGCCGCCCCACGAACTCCTTCGCTCAGCTGCGCTCCGCTCCGCCAGCCGCCCCACAAACTCCTTCGCTCAGCTGCGCTCCGCTCCGCCAGCCGCCCCACGAACTCCTTCGCTCAGCTGCGCTCCGCTCCGCCAGCCGCCCCACGAACTCCTTCGCTCAGCTGCGCTCCGCTCCGCCAGCCGCCCCACGAACTCCTTCGCTCAGCTGCCCCACGAACTCAGCTCCACGGCCCACAAGCAGCTCCTGCCATCCACACACTGCTCCGCGTCGAACTGCTTCACCAGCCGTCCCGCAAACTGCTCCACAAAATATCTTCAGGCTCCCCCACTACTTAACACAACACTCAGTGATTTCAGCTCTTAGGTGAATTCAGCTTATAGTAGGGGAGCCCCAGTGCTGGTGCACTGTCAGCCCAAAGTGAGCTCAGCAGCCTATAACTAGACTTCTAATGAAATCAAAATTAGCTCTGATATTCCACAGTGGAGAGAGGAGGAAGTGCAATCAGCATGTAAGGCCCTCACCAAGGGGCCCATGCCACCAAATACTACTACTTGTCCCCAGCCTCTCTCCATTCACACAGTTTTGGAACCCATGACCCTTGCCTAGCGAGTGCTACTTAGTTGATGGTGAATCCCTCCATCATAACAAAAGGCCACGTACAGTTCCAAGCACAGTTCCCATAATCAGGGTAATAACAATTTATTCTTCCTGCCCCAATAACAGAGACACTGGGGATCCCACAGCAGCCAAAGTGACCATTTGGGCAGCTATGGCCTCATTCTAGGCGGGGTGGGTGTGCCTATGCAAATGAGATCGGCCCCTGAAGTTCTTTTCCACAACTTGCCACACCTCACCACCAGATGTCAGGGTGGAGCTCATCCTGACACTGCTTACACATGCACTGCTATGTTTCCACCGTTGAGATGACAGCTATAAAATCCCTGAAATCTAACCTTTCCCCATTGCCGGAACCTTTCCCTGGAGCAGAGGAAGTCTCCTGCAGCTGAGAGGCAGCGGGACACCAGACCACTAAAAATATCAGCGTAAACTGAAGGCATGGCTTGGGAAGTAGAGAGCCAGATAGGGTATGTACTATCATACATTCTCACACCCTCTGTACTGTTTGCCTCAGCCATGCCTCACCGTTTACACTGCTGCCTTACACCCATGCTTGGGGAGGAGCTACCCAAATGCATTCTCTACCTGCATATGCGGCCGAAAGAAGCGTCCAGAGTAGACATAGCTTAAACAGACACCCATGTGAGGGCTTGGAAATTTCTTGTTTTTCTTTGGAATACACTGAACAAAACACATTTCAATTGTCTCTCTTTTTTTAAAAGAAATTGAAACATGTGTCAGTTACTGTAGAAAAGGGTGTCTTACCACGTTCAGCACAGAAGATAACTCTTCTTAAGATTGTGTTTACAACAGATACTGTATAACTCAATTTCTTGCACAGAGGCCGACAGTAATGATTCACCATTACGGACTCTGTCTTAATCAGTGTTGCTGCAGTCCATATTTGTTCTCAGTACTATTACAGCCCTTTATAATTAGTTTGTATATAATACCTTGAGATGGCCCAAACTGCATAGCCCAGGCTCCAGAAAGTTCATGGAGCTTGGCAGACTCTCCATGGATCTGGCTGCCCAATTTTTTCACATAACTGTAATGTCAACCCTTCACTGTCACTTTACTATTTGATTGGTATGTGAGATACGGTAAGCCATAAATATTAATTTGTTCTTTAGTGTTATTCTTTTTCTCTGCAATTTCTACAGATCTCCTGTGTGCTCTAAGAGTCAGGGGGAAGACAACAGAAGCCTCTGTGCTTTGCATTCTTAACTTGGTGCTGTCTGTCAAGTTTTGTCAAATGTGAACAGGGCTTTAGCTAGAATAACATCATTAAAATAGATGGAGAAAATCATTTTACTTAAGGCCTAGATTAAAATGAAAGGTAAGTATTTTTACAGTTACTGTAGACCTTTTTTTAACTTTCTTAAGTAAAATGTTGACTGGCAAGTTTCTTTTTTAAAATATGACAAAAAAGGAAAAAGCCTCAGCATTGATCTTAACCTGGGCATAGCATTGCTGAGATTGAACAAAGAATATCTAAATCCTCTTTTAAGATTATTTCCGGGAGCCACTAGCCTTTCTGTGGCTGTGGCTGGCAAAACACATGTTGGGATTTTGGTTCAATAAAACACGGGCCATTCTTGTCATGGAGAAACTTACAAGTCTAATATATAGGATTTTGTTTCAATGTGGTCAGTTTCATACTGCGTGTTTGAAAGTACCGTATATATGTAGTATGTATGTTAATAAATATAGATTTTTATCTGGCCACCATTAATTATATTTCTATCTAAATAGGATGTATCCAATAAAGATGCTAACTAGGCCCATCTAACCTAATATCTTCTTTAAATGGCTATTGTTGGTAGAACATCATGCCAGAATGATTTTAATTACGATTATGATCTGAGAATTGACATTTGTTACTATGGCTGTTATTTCTGCAATATTTATAGACCCATAAAAAATGGGTTTGTGCTCATTCCTACTACTGGATTTCACAAAATGAGACATAGGGTAGCCTCAAGCTAGTCATTTGCTCCAAATGTTGATGCACTGGTACAAGCTAAGAGATGCCCGGTATCAGGGAGCAGCAGTAGCAGTCATTAAAATCTCAAATAAATGCAAATAGTTACCAACCTGGCTTATATTTATCTATTTCTATTTTAATAACTTTTACTGGAAGTGACCCACACCAGCTGCAGGGAATTAGCCTGATCAACTAATATGAAATTAGTTGGACATCCCTGCTCACTAAAACCTACAAATATATACGGCATGCTGAAGGTACCTGCATATAAAATATAGGTATAATGAACTACATTGCACGAGTGTTTATTAAAGATGCTGTGGTTTGGGGTTTTTTTTAATGGATGCTGCTGTCCCTATCTGCCTGAAGGCTGGGCCAGCTATTGAGCTGTACCCAGCTTGTAAGAATGGCCATTCTGGGTCAGACCAATGGTCCATCTAGCCCAGTAACCTGTCTTCTATCAGTAGCCAACGCCAGATCCTTCCAATGGAATGAACAGAATAGGGCAATCATTGAGTGGTTCAGTCCCAGCTTCTGGCAGTCAGAGGCTTAGGGACTTCCAGAGCATACCATTGCATCCCTGATCATCTTGGCTAATAGACATTGATGGACCTATTTTCCATGAACTTATCTAATTCTTTTTTGAACCTAGTTATATTTTTGGCCTTCACAACATCCCCTGGCAATGAGTTCAACAGGTTGACTGTGCACTGTGTGAAGAAGTACTTCCTTTTGTTTGGTTTAAACATACTGCATATCAATATTATTGGGTGACCTCTGCTTCTTGTGTTATGTGAAGGGGTAAATAACACTTCCTTATTCACTTTCTCCACACCATTCATGATTTTATAGACCTCCTTTTATATCCCCCTCAGTCATTTCTTTTCCAAGCTGAACAGTTCCAGTCTTTTAAATCTTTTCTCATATTAAAGTTGTTCCATACCCTTTATCATTGTTGTTGCCCTTTTCTGTATCTTTTCCATTTCTAATATATCTTTGTTGATCTGGGGCAACCATAACTGCATGCAGTATTCCAGGTGTGGGCATACAGTGGATTTACATAATGGCATTATAATATTTACTGTCTTGTTATCTATTCCTTTCCTAATAGTTCCTAACACTGCTAACTTTTTTTGACTGCCACTGCACATTGAACAGATGTTTTCAGAGACCATCCATGATGACTCCAGGATCAATCTTTTGTTTGGTAACAGCTAATTTAGATCCCATCTATTTGTATGTATAGTTGGTAGTATGTTTTCTAATCTGTGTTACCTTGTTTTTTTCAACATTGAATTTCATCTGCCATTTTATTGCTCGGTTACCCAGTTTTGCAAGATTCCTTTGTAACTCTTCACAGTCTTCTTTGGCCTTAAATATCTTGAGTAATTTCATGTAATTTGCAAACTTTGATACCTCACTATTTACCCCCTTTCCCCAGATCATTTATGAACCTATTGAACAGCACTGCTCCCAGTACAGATTCCTGGGGGACACCTCTATTTACCTCTTGCCATTGTGAAAACTGATCATTTATTCCTACTTTTCCCCCCTATCTTTTAACCAGTTACTGATCCATGAGAGGACCTCCCCTCTTATTCCATGACTCCCTAGCTTTGCTTAAGAACCTTTGGTGAGGGACTGTGTCAAAGACTTTCTGAAAACCTGAGTAAGCTGACTCACTCTTGTCCACATATTTTTGAACCCCCCCACCCCCCAGAGGATTCTAGTGGTTTAGTGAGGCATGAGTTCCCTTTACAAGTGTTGACTCTTCCCCAACATAGTGTGTTAATCTGTGTGTCTGATAATTCAGTTCTTTACTTTATTTTCAATCAATTTGCTTCATTCTGAAGTTAAGCTTATGGCCTGTAATTGCCTCTGGAGCCTTTTTTTTAAAAATGGCATCTCATTAGCTATCCACCAGCCATCTGGTACAGTGGCTGATTTAAGCGATAGGTTACATACCACAGTTATTAATTCTTCAATTTCATATTTGAGGTCCTTCAGAACACTTGGGTGAATACCATCTGGACCTGGTGACTTATCATTGTTTAATTAATCAATTTGTTCCTTTATTAACATTTCAATCTTGGACAATTCCTCAGATTTGCCACTTAAAAAGAATAGCTCCTGGGTGCAACTGAGAGTGGGGACCAACAAGGGAACTGTTTGCAGCTGGATGGTCCTGTTGCCAGTTCTATGCTCTCCCCAGCATAGATTAGAACACCCTGGGGCCTGCGCTAAATCAAAAAGCCTGGGGATGATCCCCTAGGGGCCCTACATCCCTTGGAGATATCTACAGCTCTCACACTCCGGCTGTGCAGGGGTCTGCAATGGAAGGGGAGCTTAAGAGCCAGCTGTGTGTCAGCTCTAAACCTGCTGGGAGTTGCGGAAATCCCTAGCAGGAGATTTTCAGATGAGCAGAGCAGTTTATCTGGCCATATGTGCAGAGATGGTGGGAGGAGTGTGCAGTTACTTGCCTGATTTTAAATGTCACCAGTCTCCATTGTGCATTCCCCCATTGTTTTCTGATTTACTGTTGCTCCACTGATTTAATTTCTTTCCTCATTACTCCAGGTGAATTGATCTGCCTTTTTGTTGTGGGGAGACAGAAGTTGGGGGGAACTAACTGTATTTCCCTCATCTTGAACCTCAGCAGAGGGCATGAGAGCTAGATGTGATACAAACCCGCCAGATAAAAAACTCATTATTGTGGAAAGAGATAATCACATTATGGAAGTTTCATAAAAATTAATATTAATGATTTGGAAGTCTTTGGGGGGATCATTATTCTAAATAGAGATGCTGGTTGAACAAAGCCATGATTTTGAAAGAAGCAGGACATTTTTGCCATCACATTGAGAAGTTATAAAATATGTGCAAGACCTAAACAGTAATTTATACAACATGATTTAAAAATGTCCCAATGTCCTGGTTATGCCCCAGAGCAGCTGTTGGTCAATTAAAGACAGTAAAATAAAAGATGCACCTATAAGAATTCAAATTGTATTTGTGATTTTTACACACTATACATATTGGAACCTAATCATAGTGAAGAAGAATAATTTTCCTGATTTGGTGGGGTGTATTTCGGTAGACTGTTAGGCCTCTCACTGTGCTGCTTCAGTCAATTAGTTTTACACCACTGGCCATTTTCACATGACAGACAGATAACAAATCTTGCATTCCAAGGAATTATCACTTCCCTCTCCTCTTCTCTGCTCCTTTGCTCTGCTTGAGAGGGAGGGGTAAAGAGAAATCTCCCATACCTGGTCTTTCTACAGCTACTTTGACTCAGAGTGAAGAAATGGCCTTCCATGCACTGCTGACAGGGATCCTTGCAACTGCAGAGGGAGAGAGTCTCTGCTGCTATTTTTGAGTTGAAGAGAAAATGATCTCTTATCCTGCTGTAATACTGAATTTAAAAACTACCCTATATGCCCATATACATATGTAACCCTCTTAATTTTGAGGCCATTTATAGCCAAATTTCCTTTACAATAGAAAGCTCTAAAAGAATCTCGCATGCAGGTCTCTCAGAAAACAGCTTAATAAGCAGCTGGGAAATGTGTAGTAAAGTCTTTCAATTTTTCTATTATAGTCATGAAGACCTTAACTAGAGATGGATTGTGCCAAGGCAACTGCATCTGTGTTTCTCCTCCGTCGTCCAGCAAGGGCCCCTACTCGCAGGCTTCTGGCTACCCTGATCATCTTTCATGGGTAGAGACATGGATCTCGCTTCTGTCTGATCAGGGTATCTCCAGGCTAAATAGTTCCCTGGCCTATGCAGACCTGCTTGCTTTCTCTTCAGAGACTAATAATAACTGCCCACAGTTAAGCTAGTATACAGCTCTTTCTATGAAAACTTATTTATTCTTAGGGTAAAAGCATAACAGAGAAAACATATTAAAACACATTATAACACATATAAAACACATATAAAACACAAGATTTACAGAGATCACACCAACTCCAACAGGGGCTATAGCCGGTGATTAGCTTTCAAACGCCACAAAAGGGTTTCTTCTATGCTCTCAAATTCGTAACAGCCTCAGCTCAGAATTAGTGCCCTCATGATTCTGAGAGATACTCTTTTATCTAGCTTAGGCATATGAAGAGACCCTGAATAGGTAATCAGCCAAACTGAGATGAAGACTCAAAAGTGGGGAAGGGTCATTTGCATTTCCCTCACCCCAATATTTCCTAGGAGATCCACTTCACAGATATTATCCCCAAAAGTCCTTTGAAGTTCCTAGTATTTCCCAGAGATTGCACTAGTCATGTCTCCTGTAGAGGGTACATGCAATTCTACACTACCACATAACCGATTGCATTTTTAATACAGTGGATCCCCAGAGTTATTAAACTTAGTTCAATAACATAACTCTGGCAGGATATTGCAGAGATTTTTGCCACAGATTCCACTGCTGTTTGCCCTCAGCATGTAAAGTCCTCATTCCCTGAAAGTTAGTCTTCAACCAGTTGCTATAAGCAAGATTTCTGAATAATCATGCAAACATGATAGGTGCAGTGTGTTTTGACTCAGTCAATAAGGTTAGATGTTTTGAGAAGGGAAAAAAGTTTGGTATTTCCTGAACTACTTTCCAAATCAGACCATCCAGCTAAGGCACTGAGCTACTTCCTGATAGTCTGTGTGTGTCAGTGGGGCGAGGATGGGGATTTAAACTGATGTAATTGGGGTGTCCTGATAAATGATGTTTATGTACAGCCATTATTGCAGATGTTTGAGTAGTATAAAAACTATATTTGGATAATATGTGACTTTAACAATACAAGCATGTTTAACAATTAGTCAATGTCCATTTAGTTTTCCAATAAAGGAGCAGTTTAAATGGTGGCATGTATAACTTTATTTGATCGTTCTGTGAAATATGTTCTGCTACTGGTTCCTCTGACCCCAGTTTGCTCTCTGCAGTAGGAGGTGGTAAACAGAAAGCTCATCAGGCAGTCATTTGTTTCACCGAGGATTGACATGCGGAATTTTGAAAAAGCAAACTATAAATCTGCTGAAGAGCTACGAAACCAGCTTTCTGCTCTCTCTCTCTCTCTCTCTTTTTAAAGAGAACAGCCAGCAAGCTGCCACAGAGAGCTGAAACAGTGAAGTTTTTTTGAACATGGCATGGTGCAGCGTTCAAAAGCACAAGTCATGTTAAAATAAGGTTACTTGATTTCAGTATAAATGGAAGTATTACACAAGCTTACAATCTGGCCCTAAATGACAGAAGTGAACTTGGAAAGAGGGACGGGATGTACCAGGTATTTTCTCCCCACTGCCGCAGACCCTGCTGCCTTGGTTCATACTGCCCCAGTAAGTGGCCCTTTAAGAAGAGAACATCCAGGTTTGCCTGAAAGGCCTCCCTGGGCCATCCTCTGGTGGAACCAGAGAGACTTCATTTTCCAGTGACTATAAGGGCTGGGAGCCAGCAGCAACCAATTAGGAGCCAGTAGGCCAAATAAAAAGGGCTGGCTGCATCTATCAAATAGCAGTTCCTGGGTGAAGCCAAGGAAGGGAGGGAGGATCAATTGGTGATCTTCCCTTCACCATAACCCAAGAAGCCAGGCCAGTCAGTGTTTAAGTCACTAAGAGACTTTTAGATTTACTTTGTGGAGTGTACGGCCCATGCAGGCCAACCTGAGTCAGATATAGGTTGGCCTACTGAAAACTAGCTCACCTTGGAAGACACCCACTGGCTCAGATGAGCCAGTGACTGAAATAACGAGCAATCTCACTGTTCCATAAATACAAACCTTCAACGCTAAAAGCAGATAATCCTTAGGGAAACTAAATGCTAATATGGCAATATGGTAGTATTCCTTGATGCTTTGGGAGCTAAGTAGTTTTCCCAGTACATTGTTTTATACCTGGCAGCAGTACAGACTTAATTTGGTATGTTAGAAAACATTATTGCTCCATAGATCTTTATTTTCTTCATTTGGCTGACATAAATGGTGAAGGAAGTACAGGCATAGGCATTGGCTTCTTAGTGTAAATAGGGTTAACTCATAGGAATGAACATTTAGGACTTTGTTTTCCAAGAGCCTATGCCAAATGCTCAGAAATATATTGATATGATAGAAATTAACCTCATGATTGATATGACCAACCGTGACATTAAAAACAGCCCAAGAGCAGTGGGCAAGTGGCACCCTGATATCTGGTAATGAATTCCAGCTAGCTTAACCAGTTCAAGTGTACCCCAATTCTTTAATGTCATGAAATATATCTGATGTGTCATGCAAGGTATCAATGAAAAACTCATAACTCACTGGTTATTACTATCATCGCATAATATAGGTACAAGTAACTGATGAAAAGTTATGGACAAACTGAAATTATAATTCTTAAAATGTGTTTGACAGCCAAGCAGGCGCTACTCCACCATAGACAAAGGAATGTGGTTTCCCCACCTGGAAGTTATTTCCAAAGTACGTCTGAAAGAGAGTATGAATGTATTTACATATTGTGTAAACAGACCCATTAAGCTAATAAGCAACGGAGGTAAACCTCACACTATCATGAAGGAGGGGAGAATGACAGTCACATATTTAATGTTCATTCAGTTGCACGGGGTGGGGTGGGAACTAAATAATTTGCATTTTACTTGTACTCACTTAAAATCTATCTTTTTGAATTAAATAAACTTGTTTTATTTTTCATCTAAGTGAGTCCAGCACTGTGGACTCCAGTGCTGTGTTGGAGTTGAACTGTTTGGTAACCAGTTAAAATGACAAACGCTTGGATATTGACTCTTTAAAGGAGCAATGAACCTTAACACTCCTCTAGGACAGGGCTGGTCATTTCAGAACACATGTTTTTTAGGCAATTTGTGGCTGGGGAGAATGCAGAGTCACCTTACCAGTTGTAAACCAAGGCTGGTGGAAACCAGTGGAAGTCTGTGGTATAGTGGAGAGGCTCCTGGATCCAAAGTGTTGGATAAGGACTGCCCAATACATTGACATAGAGTACATTCTGGGGCATCCCAGGCTGACAGCTACAGTAGCAAAGCTTTAAGGCATGTACGGGCCACAGGGGTTACAGGGTAAGACACAACTCTTCACTGGTCTGGATTGCAGCCCAAAGTGTAACACCAATGAAGTAAGAAAAATATTTAAATATCCTCAAGTGTGTACTGACCCTACTACTGGAGAATTAAATATTGCTTAAGCCAAGAGAAGAGCAGTTGTAGTGAAAACCAGTGTCACAACAAGAATGTGTTAGTTCTGAGAGTACTGAAGTCTTTGCTAAAAGAGATTTTTATTACAACAATGGCTCTTACTTGTGAAAATAAGAAGCCAATAAAGTTGTGTTAATTTGAACCAGTTCTGAATTTTAATTCATTAGTTCCAAAGACACTTTCACAGCAAAACAGTGATAAGGAATTACCATATATTTAACAGAGTATTGTATGTTACAATTAATATCCCTACCTAGCTCTTAGGAAGCTCTTTTTATTATCCCTTACCCTTTGGAGTGGCCTACATGTATTTTCAGAACTGAAGTTAGACAATATATTGGTGGCCTTTCTCCAGCCATTCTGAAAAAGGAGTCTGGGCTAGTGATCACTTTTTAATAGGATGATGCGGGGTGGTGGTTATCTTCTAATTCATCATTATGGAGTTGGCATTTTCCCACCCAGGATTTCATGTCAGTAGGCCCTATGTCACTTGGTAAACAAGCTCTAAGGCAAGGACATGAACCAGGATAAAAAAGTTTGGTCTGCCTGTCATTTAGTTTGATTTAAAATCAGCTTTGTGCCAGTCACTAATCATTTACAGAATCCTCGGTATACTCCAACAGTTACCAGGTCTCCTTGCCTAGTAGCAACCTTTATTTAACATGAGAATTCCCACTTGTGGACAGAAAATAATCTTTATAGCTAGCACAGCAAGTGAGCCTTGCTTTTGCTAGCGATTTATACTTTCAGATAAGCCATGGGAACCAGAACCAGGGGCCAAAAGAGGTATGAATCTTGTCTCTTGCATTCCTATAAGCAAGAAGCTCTTTGCTTTGGTGTCTGGTGAGTAAAGTCAAACCATATTCAGACCTAAAAAGTGCTCTTAGCTTGCTGGCTATCTGCCCAGACACAGCATACTAATCAGACTTCCCCTTTCACACACAGAAATAATGGAGACAGAGCCTTTTAACTGTTAGTGGGTTGGCTCCTGCTGTACTAACTCTGGCAAAATTCTCATGAAGTTCAACAGGAGTTTGATCCTAAAGGATTTTAAAATGACACTTATCTTTGGTGGTCTGAGATTGTCAGTTATCTAGCAGAAGACTAAACAAACTATCTCCAGGCCTTCTGGAGTGAGGCAATAAACCAGAGAAGAATTGTAGTTTACGTATTCTCTATCATAGCATGATGTGAAGTGGGTTCTAGGCATTCGCACATCCTCTTCCATATTCAGTGATTCTCAGATATCACACATCTTACTGTGACAAAGGAAATTAACATCAGAAATATAACTGTCATGGGATTTTTCAAAATATTTGCTTTAATTCAGTCCAGATTGCTTGGTGAGCGTGTGAGGAAATGGTAGAGTGTCTTCTAGTTTACTATTCCCCATGGACTCCTTAGGAACACTTCTGTTAATAGTTCATTTTATTTTTAAGTGAAATCTGCATAGAGGGCTAGGGCTAGTTCCACAAAGGGGCTTAAGCATTGCATTACTCAACTTTTATGCACCCATCCATAACTTTTATGGAATCCTTACCCCTGAGTTAGACACCCGCAGGCTCCCTATACAATGTATGGAGAGAGCTGACCCTTCAAAGGTTGTTAGGTGCTTATCCCTGGCCAGAAGGAGATACCTATCTCCACTCAGGATTCACAGCTGTGAACCCTCTCCTGGAGTTAGGTGAGCCAGGTCACCCTTTTCTCATGGAAAAAACCAGAGGGTGGGTAGGAGAGCGAGAGAGACCCACCCCATTATATCCAATAGCCCCGTGATGAGGACACTCACCTTGAATGAAGCAGACCTGTTTTGAACTCCCACTCTGCCTGACTTCAACAGGGAACTTGAGTCTCCCATATAGCAGGTAAGTCCTGTAGCCACTAAGCTATAGAGTTAATTTCGCTCTCTTTGGCCCAATGAATATTTAATTATTTATACAAAGTGGAATAGCTTAAACTGGAGACCCTGACTCCAGAATGCCTAATAGCTTGTGGGTTGGAGCACTAATCTAGGATTTGGAGACTTGGGTTCAAGTACCTGTTTCAAATCAGGCTTAATAGAAATTTGAAAACAGGTCTCATACCTCCTAAGTGAAGGCTTTAACCACCAGGCTATAGGGTGCTTTGGGACACGTATATGTACACATACAGACTGCCTACCTCAAAATTCCTCATCTAGTTATTCCTGTCTGTCTTTTGTGGGGAGTAGGCATGCTCTGAGCATGCTCTGAGCATGCCTACTGATTGGGCCCTGTAGGTGAGATCGGCAGAGGAATGCCAAATTTGAGAGTCCCATTGGGACTTAGGTACATGCGAGGGCTCCAAGCAATTGGCAGCATCAGACATAGGTTGTTTAGTGCATGCTCACCAACAGATAATTAGGCACCCACAGGGTTAGGCAGCAACTGAGTGGGAGTTTTGAGAGGCATCTAAGTGTTAGACTTCGGTTCCTAACTGCTAGTTTAGGTGCCTAAATCCCTCTGTGGCTCTAGCCCCTAATTCAGAGACTCACATTGGTAGCATGAGACGGACATCAACAAACAAAGCTGTACCTAAAGAAAATAGCTAAAATACTATAAACATGAAATCTGGGCCATGGGATTATATTTGGGGAGTGTAGTCCTCATTAAAATATTTATGTAATTTTCCATATATCCCAATGCATGTAAACATATAGTTGCATTTAATGGTTTCATAATTTTAAGTCTGTAAACAAAAGGAGAGAATTTGAGTGCTAGTTAATGCCTATGAACATAACCAAAATATAGTGTGTCACCCATGGCTGGGCATAGGCTGAAGCTGGGGAAGAAAATACTGGCCTAGGAGTATTGATATTACATGTAATAATAGGAATATTGTAAGTACTCCAAATAAGTATCCAGAATCAATGTCAAATGGTGAGGCATGGTGCAGAAAACGTTAGAAAGAAAGAGGTGGCAAGATTGAAGATGGAAAGAGATGTTATGGAAACAGAAGGAGGTAAGGAACAAAGGCAAGGAAACTGGTTCTTATCTGGCTTGAACCCAGGTCATAGAGGTTCTGTAGTCTAGAGGAACTAGATCATATCCCTGTAAATAGATTTTGAGCTCTCTAGTGGCACTCTCTGTGTTCTGTGTTTACAAACCTGCCAAAGCAGCAGTGAGCATATGTAGCTAGCCTTTGTATGTTGTGCATAAAGAGACAAGGTGGGTGAAATAATATCTTCTATTGGACCAACTTCGGTTGGTGAAAGAGAGAAGCTTTCAAGCTACACAGAGCTTTTCTCCACCAAAGAGTGCTGGGTGCAAAGAGCCACAATGGAGTGTATGAAATATGTACATGCAAGCACAAACTTGTGCCAGTGGGCCTGAGGATCCATGGGTTCTGAACCCAGGCCCGCGGGCTGCTGCTGCATCCACAGCACCACCCAATGGCCCTTACGCTCCATTAAAGGTACTACCCACAGGCACCTGATTGAAAGAACTCCAGAGTCCCTAGTTGTACCAGGTACACCAGAAAGAGACACAGAAAGGTGTCCATGCAATTGGGTAAATTTTTGTCTGGCTGCTACACTGGACCCTATCGTCTCACCTGACCTCTTGAGCCCTGCCTTTCTGACTGATTCCAGTTTCCCTGCCTTGCTTCTGATCCCTCCCCTTGGTCTCTGAGTCGAGCTCCGACTCTGACTCTTGGTTTGACTCCGGACTCCAACTCTGTTTCCAACCCCTAGTTCTGATCACCCAAGCCCCAGTCATGACAGTGGGGATGAGTCAAGCACAATATCAAGTAATATTTGAAAAGTAACCTCCAGTATAATAATTACATTTAAAAAATCAATACTGCTTAACACTATTAAAATGTGTACTTTAAAGCATGTTTTGGACCTCCATTGGGTACTCAATTGTTTCATAAATACAATAGAATCTTATGGGTAATTGTATAAATAGCATAAAGCTACTACAAAGTCCAAAAGAGTGATTGCTTATTTCTTGCCAATAATTATTTACCTGCAACATTTAAGGAAAATCAAGTCTAACTTATTTTAATTTTGCTGTGGAACTTTTTTTATGGAGTACAAGACCCTCCATTTTAGCTACAAAAATCTTTGCATATAGTGGGTGTGTGAAAAAATGATTTTAATATAATGCCAGTAACTCGGTTTGGGTAAAAACAGAGTAAAAGTCCTTGCTCCTTAGGTCCTAATTGTTTTCTTCTGAAGCAACTGGTGTAGCCACTGGTGGAAATAGGATAAGGAATGAGATGGCCCACTGGCCTCATACCGTATGAAAACTCCTATATGTTCCTGTGGTCCTTTGCTTGGAAAAAACATATTAATACCCATATTTTTCAGGAAGATATTAAGCCTTTTCCCCCATAAGCTGTTTGTTCCTGTAAAGACAGTAGTACTCACTGTCTTACTTAGCTTGAATATCTAACAATACTGTGATTCTCCATGTTCAAGTATGTATCCAAATCTCCACAGATACTTTTGTAAAATTAAACAAAAAATGTCAACTAACGTCTGTGCTCGTATGAATTCATAAACACAGGGTTTGTCAATAGCCAGCTACAGAGAGTTCTAAATATCAGTTCTACATTCACAGCTTTCAAACTTGTAATTGAGGAACTTTCAAAGAGCAAGTCTTTTCATGCTCAAAATAACAAGACTTATACCATGTGTGTCACCAAAAATATTTAACAGGCATTTCCAGGGCTTCTGTTAGAGGACACTTGATTTTTCAAGTTTCAGAGTAACAGCCGTGTTAGTCTGTATTCGCAAAAAGAAAAGGAGTACTTGTGGCACCTTAGCGACTAACCAATTTATTTGAGCATGAGCTTTCGTGAGCTACAGCTCACTTCATCGGATGCATACCGTGGAAACTGCAGCAGACTTTATATACACACAGAGAATATGAAACAATACCTCCTCCCACCCCACTGTCCTGCTGGTAATAGCTTATCTAAAGTGATCATCAAGTTGGGCCATTTCCAGCACAAATCCAGGTTTTCTCACCCTCCACCCCCTCACACACAAATTCACTCTCCTGCTGGTAATAGCCCATCCAAAGTGACAACTCTCTACACAATGTGCATGATAATCAAGTTGGGCAAATAAACAAGATTATCAGCTCTTTAACAAACGTAACATCCTTTCCCTGAAAAAAAACGTACTCCAGGGCAGTAATATGTTTTTTGGGAAGATTCTGATTTATTCAGTTTTCTAGCTAGGGACAGGAGGTCAAGTCACATTTGCAGATAATGCTCCATCTCCTGTCCTTCTTCCCCAGTCTGCACTCACATCTCCATATGGAGGATTTCTCCCTTTCTGCACACAAGGTGGGAAGAGGGCAATCTGTCTGTCTAGCCCCCAGACATCCTGCCCTGCATCAGCACAATTGTTTTTAGCCGTCTAAAAGCTCTAGCAACAAAAAAGGCAAATTAACATTAACTGGACGAACAGCTCTTTAGTTATAAAATACAACAATTGCAAAATGTATTCTACCCTTGGATGCTATGGTGTTTTATACTCAACTACAGTATAGTCTCCCTATGATCTGATAACTTACTGTACCTTTACCACTCATGGAAATTCTATGCAAGTACCAAGAAGGCTTTTTAGAAGAGAAATATACATCCATATTTTGAATTATTTAAATCTTCATTATGGCAGCTTGATATTTGTAATAATATTTCTGTTGGTGTGCAGAGATCCAGGATCAAAATCCAAATGGAATTTATGTGGGCCAGAAAATCATTACAATCTCTAGTAACAAAATCTTCCCTAAACTCACAAAGAACAGCTACTATATGTATCAGACTTTATTTCAAAACTATCTTCTTCTTTGCCTTGGGACTGCCAAAGATGAATGCCAGGAGAACTCTATTAGCTCCATCTCTGAAAGCACCTTTTCCCACTTTAGTACTGTAGTACTTAAATCCATTTGTAAAACACCACAAACATCATTTAGCTAAATATAGTGGGCTGAATATTTAATAAGGCTGATTTTGTAACACCCAAATATTGAATTTAGCAGTGATGTTAATGGTGTGAACTTTATGCTGGATGCTAATTTGGTCAAAAAAACAGTTTAAGTGGCAAAACAGTGTAACTTTCACCACCTTGGCATTCAGTCCTGTGCTAAAAGGGTTTAGTTTACACTGAACTGATATTTCCTAAGAGCCAAAGTGAAAGCAAGTTCATTTCCCATTCTGTGTAAGGGGAGTTGTTCTCACTTATGTCAGGCTGACTTCAAATAGTGAAAAGAAAGATGAAATTAGACTGTTCAGCTGAGATGTCCAAAGCCAGCTCGGGATTTGGATGCCTATCTTTTATTAAATTTAATACCATTGAGGCATCCACATGCTATGGTGGATTTGAAAAGCTCAGCATAAACGAATATTAACAGAGCTAAGGACAGAGGACCAGATTCTGTCTTAAGTACATGGCATAATCAGATGGACTTCAGTGCCCTTGTGCTGGTGTAACTGACAGCAGCATGACAGGTTTCAGAGTAGCAGCCGTGTTAGCCTGTATTCGCAAAAAGAAAAGGAGGACTTGTGGCACCTTAGAGACTAACCAATTTATTAGAGCATAAGCTTTCGTGAGCTACAGCTCACTTCCTCAGATGCATATCGTGGAAACTGCAGCAGGCTTTATATATACACAGAGAATATGAAACAATACCTATTCCCACCCCACTGTCCTGCTGGTAATAGCTTATCTAAAGTGATTTCCAGCACAAATCCAGGTTTTCTCACCCTCCACCCCCCCACACAAATTCACTCTCCTGCTGGTGATAGCCCATCCAAAGTGACAACTCTTTACACAATGTGCATGACAATCAAGCTGGGCTATTTCCTGCATAAATCCAGGTTCTCACATCCCCCCCACCCCCATACACACACAAACTCACTCTCCTGCTGGTAATAGCTCATCCAAACTGACCACTCTTCAAGTTAAAATCCAAGTTAAACCAGAACATCTGGGGGGGGGGGGTAGGAAAAAACAAGAGGAAACAGGCTACCTTGCATAATGACTTAGCCACTCCAAGTCTCTATTTAAGCCTAAATTAATAGTATCCAATTTGCAAATGAATTCCAATTCAGCAGTTTCTCGCTGGAGTCTGGATTTGAAGTTTTTTTGTTTTAAGATAGCGACCTTCATGTCTGTGATCGCGTGACCAGAGAGATTGAAGTGTTCTCCGACTGGTTTATGAATGTTATAATTCTTGACATCTGATTTGTGTCCATTTATTCTTTTACGTAGAGACTGTCCAGTTTGACCAATGTACATGGCAGAGGGGCATTGCTGGCACATGATGGCATATATCACATTGGTGGATGTGCAGGTGAACGAGCCTCTGATAGTGTGGCTGATGTTATTAGGCCCTGTGATGGTGTCCCCTGAATAGATATGTGGGCACAGTTGGCAACGGGCTTTGTTGCAAGGATAAGTTCCTGGGTTAGTGGTTCTGTTGTGTGGTATGTGGTTGTTGGTGAGTATTTGCTTCAGGTTGCGGGGCTGTCTGTAGGCAAGGACTGGCCTGTCTCCCAAGATTTGTGAGAGTGTTGGGTCATCCTTTAGGATAGGTTGTAGATCCTTAATAATGCGTTGGAGGGGTTTTAGTTGGGGGCTGAAGGTGACGGCTAGTGGCGTTCTGTTATTTTCTTTGTTAGGCCTGTCCTGTAGTAGGTAACTTCTGGGAACTCTTCTGGCTCTATCAATCTGTTTCTTTACTTCTGCAGGTGGGTATTGTAGTTGTAAGAAAGCTTGACAGAGATCTTGTAGGTGTTTGTCTCTGTCTGAGGGGTTGGAGCAAATGCGGTTGTATCGCAGAGCTTGGCTGTAGACGATGGATCGTGTGGTGTGGTCAGGGTGAAAGCTGGAGGCATGCAGGTAGGAATAGCGGTCAGTAGGTTTCCGGTATAGGGTGGTGTTTATGTGACCATTGTTTATTAGCACTGTAGTGTCCAGGAAGTGGATCTCTTGTGTGGACTGGACCAGGCTGAGGTTGGTGGTGGGATGGAAATTGTTGAAATCATGGTGGAATTCCTCAAGGGCTTCTTTTCCATGGGTCCAGATGATGAAGATGTCATCAATATAGCGCAAGGAGAGTAGGGGCTTTAGGGGACGAGAGCTGAGGAAGCGTTGTTCTAAATCAGCCATAAAAATGTTGGCATACTGTGGGGCCATGCGGGTACCCATAGCAGTGCCGCTGATCTGAAGGTATACATTGTCCCCAAATGTGAAGTAGTTATGGGTAAGGACAAAGTCACAAAGTTCAGCCACCAGGTTAGCCGTGACATTATCGGGGATAGTGTTCTTGACGGCTTGTAGTCCATCTTTGTGTGGAATGTTGGTGTAGAGGGCTTCTACATCCATAGTGGCCAGGATGGTGTTATCAGGAAGATCACCGATGGATTGTAGTTTCCTCAGGAAGTCAGTGGTGTCTCGAAGGTAGCTGGGAGTGCTGGTAGCGTAGGGCCTGAGGAGGGAGTCTACATAGCCAGACAATCCTGCTGTCAGGGTGCCAATGCCTGAGATGATGGGGCGCCCAGGATTTCCAGGTTTATGGATCTTGGGTAGTAGATAGAATATCCCAGGTCGGGGTTCCAGGGGTGTGTCTGTGCGGATTTGATCTTGTGCTTTTTCAGGAAGTTTCTTGAGCAAATGCTGTAGTTGCTTTTGGTAACTCTCAGTGGGATCAGAGGGTAATGGCTTGTAGAAACTCGTGTTGGATGTGGAACGCAATGCCATCCACAGCCTCAGAAACAACTCTGACATCATAATCAAAAAGGCTGACAAAGGAGGTGCTGTTGTCGTCATGAATAGGTCGGAATATGAACAAGAGGCTGCTCGGCAGCTCTCCAACACGAGTTTCTACAAGCCATTACCCTCTGATCCCACTGAGAGTTACCAAAAGCAACTACAGCATTTGCTCAAGAAACTTCCTGAAAAAGCACAAGATCAAATCCGCACAGACACACCCCTGGAACCCCGACCTGGGATATTCTATCTACTACCCAAGATCCATAAACCTGGAAATCCTGGGCGCCCCATCATCTCAGGCATTGGCACCCTGACAGCAGGATTGTCTGGCTATGTAGACTCCCTCCTCAGGCCCTACGCTACCAGCACTCCCAGCTACCTTCGAGACACCACTGACTTCCTGAGGAAACTACAATCCATCGGTGATCTTCCTGATAACACCATCCTGGCCACTATGGATGTAGAAGCCCTCTACACCAACATTCCACACAAAGATGGACTACAAGCCGTCAAGAACACTATCCCCGATAATGTCACGGCTAACCTGGTGGCTGAACTTTGTGACTTTGTCCTTACCCATAACTACTTCACATTTGGGGACAATGTATACCTTCAGATCAGCGGCACTGCTATGGGTACCCGCATGGCCCCACAGTATGCCAACATTTTTATGGCTGATTTAGAACAACGCTTCCTCAGCTCTCGTCCCCTAAAGCCCCTACTCTCCTTGCGCTATATTGATGACATCTTCATCATCTGGACCCATGGAAAAGAAGCCCTTGAGGAATTCCACCATGATTTCAACAATTTCCATCCCACCACCAACCTCAGCCTGGTCCAGTCCACACAAGAGATCCACTTCCTGGACACTACAGTGCTAATAAACAATGGTCACATAAACACCACCCTATACCGGAAACCTACTGACCGCTATTCCTACCTGCATGCCTCCAGCTTTCACCCTGACCACACCACACGATCCATCGTCTACAGCCAAGCTCTGCGATACAACCGCATTTGCTCCAACCCCTCAGACAGAGACAAACACCTACAAGATCTCTGTCAAGCTTTCTTACAACTACAATACCCACCTGCAGAAGTAAAGAAACAGATTGATAGAGCCAGAAGAGTTCCCAGAAGTTACCTACTACAGGACAGGCCTAACAAAGAAAATAACAGAACGCCACTAGCCGTCACCTTCAGCCCCCAACTAAAACCCCTCCAACGCATTATTAAGGATCTACAACCTATCCTAAAGGATGACCCAACACTCTCACAAATCTTGGGAGACAGGCCAGTCCTTGCCTACAGACAGCCCCGCAACCTGAAGCAAATACTCACCAACAACCACATACCACACAACAGAACCACTAACCCAGGAACTTATCCTTGCAACAAAGCCCGTTGCCAACTGTGCCCACATATCTATTCAGGGGACACCATCACAGGGCCTAATAACATCAGCCACACTATCAGAGGCTCGTTCACCTGCACATCCACCAATGTGATATATGCCATCATGTGCCAGCAATGCCCCTCTGCCATGTACATTGGTCAAACTGGACAGTCTCTACGTAAAAGAATAAATGGACACAAATCAGATGTCAAGAATTATAACATTCATAAACCAGTCGGAGAACACTTCAATCTCTCTGGTCACGCGATCACAGACATGAAGGTCGCTATCTTAAAACAAAAAAACTTCAAATCCAGACTCCAGCGAGAAACTGCTGAATTGGAATTCATTTGCAAATTGGATACTATTAATTTAGGCTTAAATAGAGACTTGGAGTGGCTAAGTCATTATGCAAGGTAGCCTGTTTCCTCTTGTTTTTTCCTACCCCCCCCCCCAGATGTTCTGGTTTAACTTGGATTTTAACTTGAAGAGTGGTCAGTTTGGATGAGCTATTACCAGCAGGAGAGTGAGTTTGTGTGTGTATGGGGGTGGGGGGGATGTGAGAACCTGGATTTATGCAGGAAATAGCCCAGCTTGATTGTCATGCACATTGTGTAAAGAGTTGTCACTTTGGATGGGCTATCACCAGCAGGAGAGTGAATTTGTGTGGGGGGGTGGAGGGTGAGAAAACCTGGATTTGTGCTGGAAATCACTTTAGATAAGCTATTACCAGCAGGACAGTGGGGTGGGAATAGGTATTGTTTCATATTCTCTGTGTATATATAAAGCCTGCTGCAGTTTCCACGATATGCATCTGAGGAAGTGAGCTGTAGCTCACGAAAGCTTATGCTCTAATAAATTGGTTAGTCTCTAAGGTGCCACAAGTCCTCCTTTTCTTTCTTCTGACAGCAGCATATTCCTCAGGCCCAGTCAGTCAGGGTCTTTATCTCCCTGTCTTTATCTGTGTTCCACAAACCAGCCACTACTTCTTGTAGGGTTTTGTTGGGGGAAGTGGAGAATGGTATTTCCAATGTGATTTTTAATTAATATTCCTGGAAATTATGATGGATAGGTTATATATTGTAACTTACATTTTAAAAACATCTACAGGTGGGGTTGGCTAATGGGTGCTTTTGGAGGGGAGGGATGCTTGGTGGAGTTGTTGCAGGTGAGACAGTTGCTAGGCAGAGGCCGCTGCTGGGTGGACAGACTGAGTGTAAAATGGTTGGGCCTGGATGAAGGTAAGAAAGGTTCTGGGGGGCTATTGAGTGGGAATATGGATACTGCTGAATGTGGAGAGTTGGGTGGAGAAGTGGAAAAGGGGCCATTTTGTGGAGGGATTTTGGAGCAATGTTACTAGCTGTTGGGTCAAGAATGTTTGTTTGTTATTGTCTGCTCATGCACAGATTAAAATTTAACTTCATACATCACGCTCCCTACATCCCCCAAACTTTCTTCTTGATATCTAGGCTGATCACACAGACTGTTCTGCTTATGGTACCCAGGTGGCTCCCAACCATTTGTGAGCGATGCCTTCTGCAGTGTAGTGGGTGAGGGAGGAAGAGCAAGAAGCTGCAGTGGAGATTGTACAGTAGGCATCAAAGGAGGGAACTTTCTCATTCTTCCATCTCTTTTTCCCCCAAGGTCTTTGCAACCATCTCTAGCAAGCAAGTGGATTTTTAATTTTTTTTATATATAATAGAAATATGCCATGCCCATGGGCAATGCTCCGTGATCCCACCTAGAGCTCACAATCCTCGGGTTGAGAGACCATTTGTTAAGTGATTAGGATTCTTTTTTACTTTTCTGCATAACAAAAATCCTGATCTTGATTTGCCTGCCAAACTCTGCATATGGGGAATGAGTATTTGGAAGATGGCCATGTGACCTAATAAGACTTTCCATCTCCATCATCAGTGTTTCTATTTTACTGTCTTATTTATTGAGGGCTCCTTTGGTGTGGAAGTCATTGCTTTCTCTCTACATGATATATTTGCAGACTAAATTAATACCCTAAGGCTCAGAGCATCATGTATAGGCTGAACCAAGACAAAATGTTAAAAAATTAATATTTTTTAAAATTTTATGCTCAAGCCAGTTAGACCACCCTGAGCCACCACTAAATGTTCCAGTTCCATGTGACTTTCAGTGATTGTGAATCAGTAGCACATATGCAGACCCAATGCCAGCACGCCTTACTAATGAAAATTCAACGAGTCTTGAAGAAGCATATTATATATAATTTACACACATGTATAATGCACATTTTAAATGGCTTGGCATGATTTACTGCTGAATGGTGTGTTTCTCAGAAAACACAGAATCATGAGGTTTCACTTCTGAGACAAAAAATTGACTGGTCTCTGTCCCACCTCATCTATACTGTACCCATTACAGCAGTTAAAACTTCATCCCACACCAGTGGCTCAGGGATTTAGGATCTAAACTGTTTTTGGTTTGGGTTTTTTTTTTCAAGAAATGCTGGGATGGGGGAGGAAGAAGGCAGCAGCAGCCTCCCTTATGACCTTTAGCCTAGTGGTCAAGGCATTCACTCGGCATGTGAGAGACCTTCCTTGCTCATTGTAGAGAAGAGATTTGAACTTGGGTTTCCTACCTCACAGGAGAGTGCACTAACCACTGGGGAAAGATTGTTGAAGAGAGTGTTTCCACTAAGTCTCCTTCATCTCATTTTGTGGGAGTTTAGAAAAAACCTGGCAGATTGAACCCTACATGCAAGGTAGGTGGAGTCTAAAAGTCCTGCAAGGGCTTGGGCTACTAAGTGAGGTAGCTGTGCATATGCTCAGAAAGCTAGGCACCTCCAGAGTTAGGCAGTAGCTGAGTAGGGGTTTTAAGGATCTCTGTGGCACACAAATGTTTGGCTTAGGCACCTTTTGTTGGTCTACTCCTTGGAGACTTCCAACAAAGAACAACATCCCTTATCTACAACATATGAAAAATATTTGGAGGGAAAATTAATAGAAATTCCTGAACATCAAATATGTTGGTTTGGGTTTTGCGATAGTTTTTCCATCCCTACATGGCAGGCCCAATCTTTCTGCATTTAAAGTCTCTGGGAACCTTGGAGCTGTATTTAGTGGCAGTAGGACTTGGTGCATTTAATCAAATGATACTGTATCCCCTAAAGGCAGCAATGTGCTTGCATAAGACAAATCTTCAAAATTTTCCACCTCAGTGGGCTACGCATTTGACATTCCCTGGGCAAAATACTCCTTTTCCCCTCCCACACAAAACTCCACACACATCAATTACATCACTCTTTTTCCTCCTGCTTCCAACATAGTTACAGCTTCCTAGTACTTCATGGACATTCTTCAGTGTGATTCCCCTGCCTGGCAGTTGTTCCTCACAACACCAGTGGTAGTGAGAAGTAAAGCTAACGCTTCTGCTGCTCTCTGTAGTAGAAGGTGGGTGAGTGGTCAGGTGGGATTGGGTAGGTAGGCTCTGGGGTGGAAAGAAGACTTTAACTTAGTGAAGTAGCATCTTGGCTCTGCTTTCTCCTCTTGTTCCTTGTGCACAGCTGCCCATGTGCTTTGGACTGTATGTTGCAATACTGATGGAGAACACAAGCTCTGAATTCCTTTTGCAATCACAGCCCTGGTAGTGGTTGGGGCGGTGGGGGGGGGGTGTGCACTTAACCATGGCAGCTGTCTGATTGAGCAGCATCCAGCTCTGTCCCAACAAATGCTGAAAATTGTAACAAATAGAACAAGCCTTAGCAAATATTGTGGCAAAAAAAAAAATTAAAAGGACCTTTTCTCACCTTAAACTTTGTAATTCTATGTATTTTGGAGCAAATCTGTGAAGCATTTTTTATGTATCCATTTCCACACCCAATCCTAGAAAAAAACAAACAACTTCTGTCACCCAGCAGTCACATCCTTATGCACAGGACCATCCTGAGGATTTGGGGGGAGTGTCTGTGAGATGGTTTCCATTGGTTTATATCAGTTTGCATACGTTCATATTTTCATGGTTCTCTTCTCCAGGAAGAGGTGAAGTGGTAACGGAGCATACATGGAGACACTAAAGGAAAGTACAGATTGTAGAGTGTTGTTGTGGCTAGTAAGTGTATCTAGTACTAATTCTGATCACTCCTCAGTGTTCAGGTAGGATGATCACAAATAACGTAAATCATTTCCTGTTAAAAGACTTTTCTTCCTTTCATTCACATGACAGGAGACATGCACTCTGGTTTTAGTATTGAAACTGCATCTTTTGTTCTTGGTGACAGATTTCAGTACCCTTTCCTCTAGACATGTGTTGATGTACAGTCAATAAAATTCTTCCTTTTACGAAAAAATTACCTAAAACTCACCTCCAGTTGTCTTGCTTTTTTTCTTACAGCTTTATTCCTGATCTCCAAACCAGAAATTGCCTTGGCTGCCATTTTAGGTTCAAGCTTTTTGTTAATTGTATTTCATATATATTTATATATATTTGTATACTTCATTATGCAAATTTACATAATTTTGTCAGAAGCATGTCAAGTCACATTATGTCATGTTGCCATTTTGAATTGTCACTTTAAGAGGTCAAGGAATGCAGCTGTTAAATAGGGAATCATCAGTCAGAATGTTTTTCAGATAACTTTTAGCTTAAGTATGGTACCTGCAAACAGTGGGAATTATGCGGTCTCTTTTCTTGGGAAAATTTCCATTTTTTGTCAACCTTTTCTGGGATTTTGCCTCTCCCTCCTGCCTTCCCCCTCCAAAAAAAAGTTTGTAAGGGGGAGGAAGGTTTCCTATTGAAACCCCCCACATTTTGGTTCTCTTATTTTTTCCCCCCAAAATCCAACAATTTTAAATGAAAACAAAAGTTTTTCCTTGTTATTAATTTTTTTTCAGAAAAGAAAATACATCTTTTGACCAGCTCTATTGCTGAGCTAACGAGAGGCTTTTCTAGGTTGTAGCCAATTGTTCAATTTAAAGATAATAGTGAAGCACCAACAACATCTACAAACGCATAGTTTTACCAGTAAGGGCTTTACAAAATGTGCCGTGATGCACAACTATGATTTGAAAAATGTGCACTGACTTTTTAGGCATATGCTGTACAATCTATAAAAACTCAGAGAGCTGAGCGGAACAGAACAGCCTCCCAAGAACAGCACTTCATTCTCTGTTACGTGTAGTGACTTTTAAAATATTGTTTTTATCTTTGTGGACTCGTCCAACTTACTTTTTGAGTCCCTCAAAATATATCTCAGTCAAAACCCTTGGAGTAAATAGTGAGGGTTTCAGAGACAGGTCACTTAAAGTATGTTCAATAATATAGTTGCAGATCTTATTTTCATTACATAATTAAGCTAATTGGTTTAAACACAATCCAGACAAGATGGCCATGAGCCTAGCAGTTAGGAAAATGATTCTTGAAAATCTGATAGAGCTCCCTCTGTTGGGGACTTCCCAATGATTAATAATTTTGAGGTTCATCGCTGCTTCTAAACTACTAATACAGAATGTAGCAACCCAACTCTTAAACCTGTCCAAAAATACTATGGCAGTAGCACTGGTCAGAAAAATTTTCCTTCCACTGCAATTTTCAGTAGAACATTTTGTTGAAAATTTGAAAACAGAAAACGTTCATTTTTCAGCTGAAATATTTCCATTTTCAGCCCAAAAAATCATGTTTTCCAATTTAAAAAAAAAAATTTGAAGAATGGAGATACATTTCATAAAATTGTTTTGTTTAGTTGAAAACCAAACTTTCTGTCAAAAAAAAAATGTTGACAGAAATTTTTTGAGCAGCCCTGTGGTTCTGGCTCTGTATGGGGCTTGTTAGAACTAAAACAGATAAAACTATGAAGGTGGGCAGTTGAACCAATTATAATTGAAGATGGGGACGGGAGGGAAGCTCCCACGAAGTTCTGAGAACTAAAGCCATGGAGATTTGCAGTTCTACTTTTGACTCTTAGATGTGGGCCCAATTAAATATGTTTTAGAAGTACAGTGTCTGGTGGAAATCACTGCAGACATCTCTATAAACCTGTGAACCCTGAGGTTGTTTCCTCCTTGATGCCCACTTTATATAAAAATAATAGTCCCAATCCTGCTGCTGCGAAAGTTGATGACAAACGTTTGAGGCTTCAGTGGGTGCAGGGCGTGGCCTGATCCTGAGAGGTGCTGAACATCCACAACTTGCCTCACAGACAATTGGAGTTGCAGATGTTCAACAAGTTTAAGGATTATACTCTGTGGCCTGTCCCTTGTGGTTCAAAAAGGCCATAATACCAAGCCCCAGCATAGTAACAGTTTCCATTTCTCTAAATATTGGTAGAATCCCTGTTTTTTCAGATTTACAAAATCTCCTAAATCATAGAATCATAGAATATCAGGGTTGGAAGGGACCTCAGGAGGTCATCCAGTCCAACCCCCTGCTCAAAGCAGGACCAATCCCCAACTAAATCATTCCAGCCAGGGCTTTGTCAAGCCTGACCTTAAAAACTTCTAAGGAAGGAGATTTCACCACCTCCTTAGGTAACGCATTCCAGTGTTTCATCACCCTCCTACTGAAAATGTTTTTCCTAATATCCAACCTAAACCTCCCCCACTTCAACTTGAGACCATTACTCCTTGTCCTGTCCTCTTCTACCACTGAGAATGGTCTAGAACCGTCCTCTTTGGAACCACCTCTCAGGTAGTTGAAAGCAGCTATCAAATCCCCCCTCATTCTTCTCTTCTGCAGACTAAACAATCCCAGTTCCCTCAGCCTCTCCTCATAAGTCATGTGTTCCAGTCCCCTAATCATTTTTGTTGCCCTCCACTGGACATTTTCCAATTTTTCCACATCCTTCTTGTAGTGTGGGGCCCAAAACTGGACACAGTACTCCAAATGAGGCCTCACCAATGTCGAATAGAGGGGAACAATCACGTCCCTCGATCTGCTGGCAATGCCCCTACATATAAATCCCAAAATGCCATTGGCCTTCTTGACAACAAGGGCACACTGTTGACTCATATCCAGCTTCTCATCCACTGTAACCCCTAGGTCCTTTTCTGCAGAACTGCTGCCTAGTCACTCAGTCCCTAGTCTGTAGCGGTGCATGGGATTCTTCCTTCCTAAGTGCAGGACTCTGCACTTGTTCTTGTTGAACCTCATCAGATTTATTTTGGCCCAATCCTCTAATTTGTTTAGGTCCCTCTGTATCCTATCCCTACCCTCCAGCATATCTACCTCTCCTCCCAGTTTAGTGTCATCTGCAAACTTGCTGAGGGTGCAATCCACACCATCCTCCAGATCATTTATGAAGATGTTGAACAAAACCAGCGTGACCCTTGGGGCACTCACTTGATACCAGCTGCCAACTAGACATGGAGCCATTGATCACTACCCGTTGAGCCCGACAATCTAGCCAGCTTTCTACCCACCTTATAGTCCATTCATCCAGCTCATACTTCTTTAACTTGCTGGCAAGAATACTGTGGGAGACCGTGTCAAAAGCTTTGCTAAAGTCAAGGAACAACACATCCGCTGCTTTCCTCTCATCCACAGAGTCAGTTATCTCATCATAGAAGGCAATTAGATTAGTCAGGCATGACTTGCCCTTGGTGAATCCATGCTGACTGTTCCTGGTCACTTTCCTTTCCTCTAAGTGCTTCAGAATTGATTCCTTGAGGACCTGCTCCATGATTTTTCCAGGGACTGAGATGAGGCTGACTGGCCTGTAGTTCCCAGTCTAGTTATGTGTTAGTTTACTATCTGATATGTGATTTCTCAGGGGACTGGATTGAGATATAGTAGGTGTTTTCCTTATGTCAATATTATACTATCCTACTGAAACTTACCTGTAGGGATGTTGTGGGGTTTCACAAGTTAATGTTTGTGCTGCAGTTTGAAAATGTAAAGTGTTATATAAGTGGTAAGTATACAGTATTATTATGTCTAGTGCTTCGGTTGATTAAGACCAGTGGTTCTCAAACTTTTTCATTGGTGGCCCCTTTCACACAGCAAGCCCGTGAGTGCGACCCCCCCTCCCACTTATAAATTAAAAGCTCTTTTAAAATATTTAATACTATTAGAAATGCTGGAGCTGAAGAAGGGTTTGGGGATAGAGTCTGACAACTCACGACTCCCCATGTAATAACCACACAACCCTGTGAGGTGTCATGACCCCCAGTTTTGAGAACCCCTGATTAAGACATTTATTTCTGACCCATATATAGACTGAACTCTTGCACCTAACCTTAACCCTGAATTGTTATTGCTTTGCTGCAAATGCATCAAAATGTTATATTATTTACTATAAATGTAGGATGAATAAAGGGTTAAGTGTGGGAAAAGTTCCAATACATCAATATCTGGGACTATTTATAGTTTTTTATTGGATGCCCCTTGTCCCTGCTATTATTTTATTTAGTCTTGAGCATTTTGGCTAACTGAAAAGTGAATATTTGCAATGGATTTTAGTCAGCTCATAGGGCTGGCATTTAGAAGACACATTTCCAGGTAATTAGCAGGTCTACCCATGGTAAGATGAACTACTTAGCAAATTTGTCTTCATATCAGCTGCTAATGTACAACAGAAATAAATCTAATATTTAATTCATAATACACCACAAAATCAGCCCTAATCAAAAATGACACAATCAACCCATAATACACGTTTTAAACATTTTCCTTTTCATTTACTACAAATGCTTCACTGGAAGCTTCTTACAACTGAAAATTGTTTTCAATATGAATTTGTTTCTCTATTTATGCTCTGTATAACTTTGCTATATATTTGCATTGGAACATATGTTAAGTGACCACTTAAGAAACTAGTAAAAATCAGCAGCATAGTGGATTTCATCGAAAAGTCTACCACCTTGAACTGGGACTCTCTTAGAAGCACTTCAAGCTTGTTTTTAAAAGGAAAGTTTGGTCAAGACCTGCTGTGGGCATTATGCTAGCCACCCCCTTTTTAGGGGGGCTGGGAAGGAATTTTTCCCTTACCACCAGATTTGCTTAGTTTTTTTCGCCGCTCCGACAGCAGGTTCAAGTGGGCTCTGTTCATGCATGGCATGAAGGGCAGTAGGCCAATGCTGCAACTCATTATTCAAGTGTAGGGCAGATGTCCAGTGCAGGTACTCCATAGCAAAGGTATACAGTGACCGGATAAATGGCTTGAAAAAGGACGGTTGGGGACTCCTATGATTGGTACGCCAGGGAGCCAACCCCGCATTCTTATAGACCACCTTATCCCTCTTACGGGGTGTGTGTGTGTGGGGGGGGGATTAAGGTCCCAGCAATGCATTTGTTGGAGGGACCTGGATGGAAAAAGAGAGGGAGTTGGTAAAAGGGGCTTTTATGGGTATTTACAGAGTAAACATGGGGTTACCTGCACTGTATACTTTTATCTGCCGGGTAGTCCCAGACAAAAATAAAGTTTCGACCTGATTAAACCCATATCAAATGTCTCCTGTCCTTCTTTCGGTATGGACAGATAATGGATTTTAGTGAGCTCATAGGGCTGGCATTTAGAAGACACTTTTCCAGCTAATTAGCAGTTCTACCCATGATAAAATGAAACTACTTAGCAAATTTGTCTTCATATCAGCTGCTAATGTACAACAGAAACAAATCTAATTTTTAATCCAAAATACACCACAATATCAGCCCTAATAAAAAATGACACAATCAAAGCATAATACACATTTTAAACATTTTGCCTTTTCATTTACTACAAATACTTCACTGGAAGCTTCTTACAACTGAAAATTGTTTTCAATTTGAATTTATGTTTCTCTATTTATGCTCTGTATCACTTTCCTATATATTTGCATTGGAACATATCTTAAGTGACCACTTAAGAAACTAGTAAAAATCAGCAGCATAGTGGATTTCAACTAAAAGTCGACCAAATTTATACTGGAAACCTCTTAGGAGTGCTTCAAACTTTTTTTTTTTAAAGGAAAGGGCCTATTGGTGTCACTTTTTTATATTTAATTATGTAGCAATGCTGGTCTCTGCATAATTAAAGCTGAAACTGTTATAAGTCTGATCATATGTATATATTTCTTTAATATTTGTGTAGCATTGTGAAATGAAAGCAATATATAATAAAGCACAAATAGTACTTTCTGTGTATTAATTTATGTACATCCCTTTACAATTTCAAAGTGTTACAGAGTATTAATTTTAAACACTCCCAATGAAAAAAGATACCATTTATTAATATATTGCTTCTGCTTCATGGTTCATGTTTTATCTTCTTCCATAACAATTCCTAATAAAGAATATCAGTCTCATTAAAAAACAAAACAAAACAAAACAAAAAAATGAGAAGGGGGCTGGGTCCTCTCCTCATAGTCTCCTGCTACCCTTTTTTTTTGTTTTTTTCTTCATGTTTTTGAATGATGTCTTTCTATCTGAAGTCTGAAATCCATCCACTCTGTAACTGCACTGTCAAACTCCTATAACTCATGCTTAATATTGCTAGGCAATTTCTCCATGCTGTATATGTACCTTGTGTTATGCTATTTCTCGCCTGATTCTCACTTGTGTATCCAGATTTTGTTGGATTCCAGAAATGAGGATAGATGAATGGCATTCTTTAAAAGACCAGCATATCTGTTTAATGAGGGTCATAGCTAATTCTTCTGTCAAGATATTGTGATATCATTTCTTTTGTCAAGTAAATTCCTTATATGTGGTGTTTTCTGATTCTCTCAGTCAAATGCTTTATGACATTTTAGGCAAATAGGCTTGCAGGTACCATAGGCCCTATAGGAATTATATCTTGCAGGGATAATTTCTATGTGCTTGCTTATATTCTGTCTACCTGCTGGTGCATGTAGCAGAGGTAATTTCAGAGGATTTACTGATATCAATATAATCTATTTATATTTTTAAACAAACTTTCAATACTTGAAATAATTTATTATGTACATAGCTACTCTATGCAACTGTGTTCCTACTCATAGCTTCCATCCTGCTCCCCTCTGATTACTTAGGCCTTGTCTACACTTCGGGGAGGAGATCGATCTAAATTACGCAACTTCAGCTACATGAATAACAGCTGATGTCGATGTACTTAGATCTACTTACTGCGGGGTCGACACTACGCTATGTTGACAGGAGACACTCTCCCGTCGACTCCCCTTGCGCTTCTCGTTCAAGTGAAGTACAGGAGTTGACAGGAGAGCGATCTGTGGTCCATTTCACTAGACCCGCTAAATCAACCGCTGATGCATTGAATGCCATGCGCCGATCCTCCAGTAAGTGTAGACAAGTCCTTACTTTCCCCCATTGGTTGCACCTTGTTTTATTTCAGAGTTTGAGCTCTTCAGGGCAGGGACTGTGTCCTACCAAGTGATCGTATAATGCTCTTCCCAGTGGGGCCCTGATCCTGCTTGGGAGACTGAGTGCTCCTATAATATGATAGTGATGGTGACTGGTGAAGATTCATTGAGTCCAGAGTGGAATTTACAACTGCTCCCTCCCTATGGAAATGTCAAGAATGGGCAGGTGACATTACCATGACTTGACCTCCTTTGGTTGAATTTCTTCTGGTATAGAGGTCTAGTATGATGCTGAGAGGTGTTAACTACATCTTCATGTGTCTGCAAGAATGAACTGGGCCTGATATTATTGATATAACCTGATTAAAGGGACAGATAAAGGTTAGATGACTGGTATTTGAATCTGTGAATCATGGGATTATTTAGTGCTATCTCTGACTAAGGCTATTCATACCTAATCCCATTTTAAAACCTTTTAAATGGCATTCTTCTCATAGACTGAGGTCTCTGAAAGTTCAACTGGAAAACATTTGGTGGTATCTCAGAGATTAGTAGTTTTTTTCCTCTGTCAAACATTACTGATATGTGTGCGAGGGAGCAGGGACAGCTGGGAATGATATCTTGAGAAAGAACTGCAGTATTCATTGGTCCTCCACATACCATTGTCTGTTAAGTACTGATTACACCAAAGAGAACCTAATAGAGCTTTCAGCTCATTAATGTATCTCTTCCAGGTAAGATCTCCTACATGTCACTGTTCTTCATTTTTAATGATGATGCTTCAAATTAACATTTCTTTTCCACTCCTATAGTCCCAAACTAGTGCCGGGACTCAAGCTTCTAGACACCTTTTCATACAAAAAAGGATATATTTTAAAATACATTTAGATCAAGATTTTCAGTGACTAGTGATTCTGTGTGCTTCAATTTTTGGGTGCTGAACTCTATACATTTTAAAGAGTCCTGATTTTTCAGAAAGCTATGAGACCTAATTTGTGCTGAACAACCACTCCTCCGAAATTCAGGACCCTTTAAATCATTTCAAGTTGCATAGCCAAAATCACTCATCTTTGGAAATTTGTCTTTATACAAATTAGGTATAATATCTTTCAGTTTGGTCTGTAAACATCTTCCGATAAGTAATTCAACTGGCACACATTTTGTATAACTTTATGGTGGCGACTGATAAGACAGCAGGAAAAAAGGCTATTTTATGACTTAAAGATAGTTTATCTTCTTCGGTTATTTTCATTGCAGTTTAAAAAGTTCAAGGAAGTAGTTCTGTTTCCCCCATTAGATTTTGGATGGAAGGGAGTAGATAAAGCATCTTGAATATTATTAACCTATGAAATTCTTAGTATGTTAACTTGGTTCATTGTTAGATTTAATTATCTGAGTTACCCAAGTATTGTTAAAAATGAATTGTAAAGCCACCTTAATGGGTTCTATTGCCAAGAACTGAGGATATATCATTGATGTGGTGGGATTTCCTTGTTAAAATTCTTCCATAAAACCGAAAAAAGAATTGGAATGATTTCTTTGTTTCTGATAGAATTCACCACCTCTCTGGATAATATGCCTAAAACATTTCTTATGACCTATAACTTGTGGCTCATAAAAATACTTCTAAGAAGCAAATTTTTGCCTTTGGGATGTCTCATATTACACCAAAAATTAGGTGTTTAAAAACAAATGGAGGATGGGATATACCCAGATTCCCATAAAAAGCTTTCACCACTTACCCCATTTCATATTATACAAGTTTAACATTAACCAGTGCTACCAGTACACCCAGATAGCCTACTTCTCCTCTCACTGAAGGCATGATTCAAAGTTTATGGAATTCAACAAGAGCCTTTCCGCTGATTTAACTGGACTTGGCTCAGGCCTTTAGAGCATAATCCTGCACCCAGTGAAGTCAGTATCAAAACTCCATTGATTTCAGCGGTTCAGGAGCAGGCCCTTAGACAGGTTTTACACCATGTGACTCAATTGACTTCAATTTGGATATGATGGGGTGCCCCCGTCCCTCTCACCGCTAGGGATAATGACAGCCAGGAAGGAGGCTAACTAATCAGACAGGCCACAGCTGAGGGGAATCAGGTAGGCAAGTAATCCCTGGAGTGAGTAAGGGAGGCCAGCTGTGGAGGAATGAGCTGGACAGGACATATAAAGACAGGAAATTGGAAGCAGTGAGGGCTGCTGGGAAAGGATGGACACTCTGAGGAAAAGGGAGGAGTGTTTGGAGACTGCAGGGTGCGTTGGCTGCAGTCACTCCCTGGGCAGAGGGAGGGAGGGTGCTTTGGGAAGTGGTAGACCAAGAAAGAGAAGGGGAAAGAGTGGTAGGATGCATCCCAGGGAAAGAGCAGTGAGAGTAGAGAGAGAAAGCCTGGACTGCTGAGCTGAGGGTCACTGTGCCGAAACCCAGAGAAGAGGGTGGGCCCAGTTTCCCCTACCAGCCACTGGGGGAGGCCCCCAAGGCAGTGAATAGAAAGACTGCTGAGGAACATACCCGGGAAGGGGGAACTTTGAGTGACCTAGCTGGAGGTGGAGTCATGGAGAGGATGCTGCAGTTCCTGAGATGGAGAAAGGGGCTGCAGACTGAACAGAGAGTTGGAACATGGAGTGCAAACAGGAGAAAAGGGTGTTGACTGAATGAGCTAATCCCCAGAGTGACCAGCAGGAGATGCTGCAAGTGGTGAGTGGTGCACCCTGTACCAGAAGATAATCCCAATTTACATCAAGATGACAAATAGGTTCATACTGCAATAGTTGTGATATTAACAGGAGTAAGCAACTGGTAGGTCTTCTCTGTGAGGGTCTGCCAACTCTGGAATCACTTCTCATTTTGGTCCATGAGAGTCCATGGCCCACCAGAGTCCAGATGTGTTAACTTTCTGGGCATGCTGCAAAAAACTTACTTTCTCTCAGTTATTTGGGGAAGATGTAGAGTGAAGTTTTTCAGGGTAAGGAGACTTCTGTGTGGTAAGGGGCATTTTATTTTTATCTTTATTTTGTTGGGGGATATTGAGGAGAACTAATTAAATAGTGCACTATAGTGTCTCATATTCAAATATTGTGATAGTGTGGAGTGATTTTAACTGATATAGAGATGGGTGGTTATTTAACATTTATAAGTGAAATAAATAACCAGCTTGCTTGTTTGGTCCCACAAGATCCTGTTTCTTCCACAGCGTAAGAGAGGCTACATTATCTTGACATTTGGGTTCTGGGTTTTGGCATTAGTGGGGACTCAGTTCTCATTCAACAGACTTCTTAGACTTTTGTCATATGGTGCAAAGGGACCAGAACCAGAGGAGGGATTCTGCCCCTTCATTATACCATGAGTAATTTTGTCCTGGGGTTTTCAAAGGGGCCTCAAGTAGTTAGGGCCAGATTTGCAAAGGTATTTAGGCACCTAAAGAAGCGGATAGGCACCTAATGGGATTTTCAAAAGCACCTATTAGGCTCCTATCTTCTTTTTTAGGCACCAAAATACCTTTAAAAATCAAGCCCTCAGCCACTCAATACTGAAATCTGACTGGAGCTGGGTGCCTAACTCCATTAGGCTCTTTTGAAAACCCCACCCTTAGTTTCTGTTGTAAAGAACTCCTGAAGCACCATTAAAATAGGAATATTTTACTGTTATAGGTTGTTCTGCCAAATCCTGGAGAAAACTTCTGGTCTTTTGCAGCTAACTGACCTTATCAGTCACCAGCCCCATCTTATAGACAGTGTTACTGAAGCTTGGTTCAAGTTCTCTGGGCAGCCTACATTAGAGCACTGAGGATTACAAACTTATTTTTTATGAGCTGAAAAAGTAATCTGCTGCATAATCGCCTCCCTGGCCAGATTAGGGCACAGTATGAGAAATGCTTTTTAAAGCATGCTCCATGTGGTACAAGCAAAAACAAATATGAGAGTGATTTCCAATAAGGGCAGGCTGTCATGGAGAGTAAAATAGAGCAATTAATCAAATACATTTTGCTGCAGTGGAATCATTACACACCTATTTGTCACTGTCCTCATTGGACATGATTCTCTATACAGTATAAGGGGGAGTTACAAATAGTCAAATTATTGCCATGTTATGAGTATAGGCACGGTGCTTAAGAGATTCAGCCACTTCCCATGAATATGGCTCAAGCCATTCTGGCCATTTAATACTTGTCATATTAATTGGTAAAATGCATAGGAATAATACAGCTGGTAAATATTACCTTCAGAAGAGTCTAGGATTACATATTTTCTCTATGTCCCAATGGGCAGCTTCAAAGATAGTTTGCTCTGAAAAATATACTGGGCATCCTAAAAGTTCATTTAATTTCTCAGGGTCGGGAATATATCTAATGGAGAATCACCCAGCAGTGTTATAATGACCATCCTAAATAAAGAGTCAGTTAATCCACTATGAGCTCAAACTATGTAAGGGAGAGCTTAGTTTAAGAGAGCCCAGCTTAGTTTACAGTATGATTAGTTCCACTTTCTAGTTATGCCTGACACACCAGCATCCAGGCTAATGCAAGATCTTTTCATTGTAATCAATACCAGCATTAATTCCTGAATAGTGCGCTCAGATGTGCCACAGGTTTTCCTTTTAGAGCAGGGTATTTATGGTGTTAATTACATTAAAAAAGGGCCGAGCATATATTACATTTAAGTGCAGTTTATTGCCTAATTAATATTACTTTCATTGTATACCCCTCACACCATTTTGGACATTTATTAACATTAAAAATTTGCTAAAAATATAATAATGGCTTGTCATCTTCACAGGTCATCCAGAGTATTTTTACATGAATGTATCAGCTCGGTGTTATGCATAGATGTATACCAAATCACATCACTCTAAGCATAAATGGTGTGAAACTGTCGGATCATACTACACATGACACCATGTATCCTGTAGGGTATTGCTAAGTGGAAAGCTCGCTTACAGAATGGCTCACAGTAAAACACTAGTTTTTTGGTGGGCACAATAAGCAAAATGTTTTGCAGGGTATGATACATCTTAAGCATGTATTACATTGCACTAATTTTAATTATAGACACACATACAATCATGTTTTTTATTGGGAACACTTGTGGTGGAAGGTGGTACTTGACACGACCCTAAATAAGCATTCTGTATGTAGCACTATACCTGTTACTCCGAATGCAATACTCTATTTTTAAAAAGTGCTCCCAACATTTTGTTCATTGTCTCCCCAAGAAACTAAATCCACTCCCTTTCTATGTTCTGGATCTCTTTTGTTATTGGATTATTTCTAAATTCATTATTCCATCTTCTGTGCTTTACAGGATCAATGTGGACTCCTCCTCTTTGTCTTCATTATTGTCTTTACTATCCTCTTCGGCATTATCTTCTAAAAGTGATCCACTGTCCTTCTTTATCAGACTCCTTGAAGTACTGTAGCAGCTTTTGGAGAAATAGGTCATAACTGGAGGGCTTTGATTGGGGGTAACTTTAATCATTGTTTTCAATTTGACTGGTAAATGGAGGATTCTCCGTCTCTAAGGAATATGGCTGATTCTTCTCATTACTGCCAGTAATATACATTACCTCTTGGAACTTATGATCACCTTGTTCTCTCTGAGTTATAACACTGGCTCCGTCAAGTCAGAGGGCAGCACAATGTGTTTTCCAAACCTTTGAGACCCATTCCCACAATAGTATACACCACATGAGTACTGTGTAGGGTTATGAACCATGCTGCAGGCATCACCACTGGCTGGCCTGGTCCCCAAGGATTCTTATCTCCTCTAGAGAATCTAGGTGATTTCCTCCTAGAAGTCTACAGTGTGAACTGCAATTTTAGTTGAGACTGTAGTAAAAGCAAAAAAAGATCCAAGTTGAAATAATGTTTCTGGTTCAGTGTAGAAATGTTCGTATGGACTTTTTGCAGTTAAGCACTTTGAAAGTATCTTGAAACCAGCAAGGTCATTCAATGACAGTAGTGATATATTTTGCCATTTAAATATATTAGAAATTAAGATGTGCAAATTTTTGGGGTGAATAGCAAAGTAACTTGGCTTTGAACATATTTTAGCAACCATTCTCATATTGGATGAAACCTGTTGCAATTAGCAATGAAAGAGATGCCTTCCCACCCTATTTACAGATTGTCAGTGGAAGCTATATGAATAGTAGAGAGAACTATGGCAGGTGTCCCACAGTAAGAAAATGCCTATTTTATTAATATTAACATGCGTGATTCATTGTGGTCCAGATTCTGGTTCCTGCTGTGGTCCTTTTACATTGCTCTAGCAGCATACAGGGACCATAAAAGGGAGGAAGCATATGCCCCTATATTGCACCTCCTCTTAGTGTTCAGTGTAGGTGCAAGCAATGGGTGGGGCTAGGAATAGAACTGAGGGTGGGAGGGGCATATTGGGAGTAGGAGAGGGAGTGATCAGAATATAGAATTACATAAAGATATAGTTGCACCCGTCCCTGGAGTAATCCAGAACATGGAAAGTGCAAAGGTGGCTTAAAGTATCTTCTGTGCTGTGCCAAGTGTAGCATAGATTCTGTTCCTATAATTTTAAGGACGGTACCAGGGTGACATTTGAGCGGCCCCCATTGTTCACAATTAATTACGAAGCTGTGACTCTGTTCTAAAGAACCCATATAACAGTTGGACATTTAAATTATGCCCAAGCCACACCCATCTTTTTTTAACTGCTTTTGATTTAGCCATGGCTGTTTTGTGTGATTTTACCATAATTGTTAGATTTGCCTTGCCGTTTACAGGTATTTTCCATTTTTTCTGGGGTTCTTCTTCACAGAATGGGTAGCAGCTGATGTGACATCTGGGAGGTTGTGGTGTCCAAGTGATTGTCGGTAATTAGACTGGCTAACACCATATTGCCAGAGGGTTGATTGGTTGGGGTAAACTGTTTTTGACTTCAGCTATTTGTCCACAATAGGAATAAATTACAGAGTTAATTGCTATAGATTGCTGAGCAGAGAACACACACAATGAACAGGTATGAATAACCCCAAGTAATGTGTGGTTTGTCACAGGGTAGCTGGTCCCCGTGAGTAGACCAGGCCCAGCGCACCTGTGTCAGAGCAGGTGGGCCCAGCTTAGCTAAGTAAAAGAGAAGGTCTACACCTCGGGCTATAAAGGCCTATCAGAGGGCAGGAAGAGGTGGAGTGATTAGGGCAGACTGTGTGCCTGGAGATGAGTAGAGCTAACTCCTGTGGTGGGGCCATGGAGTAAAGGGCCAGGTTCTCAGGAAGGTATCCCTGGGGCTGGTGCTCCAGAAGGAGAAAGGAGCTGGCTCAGAATGGTGAGCTGAGGAACTGTTTGTGTTTGGCTTTCTTTGCTTATGTTTGAAAAATAAGCTTATTTAAAGGAGGCTGGATGGGGGAGTGTGTGTTTGGAAGCTGGGGAGATGCCCTGCTGTCCTGTGGCATAGTTCAAATACTGTTAATCAAGAACAGAAAATTACTATCTTCAACTTAGTGTGACTGCCTAGGTAGGACTGGAATGTCATATTGCCTCTGAGAAAGAACCCTAGTAAAATAATATAACACCCTACCTAAATATTGGTCCTTAAATGACCATTTGCCTTGCAGAAAGTGTGCAGCCTGCAGAAAGTGTGCAGCAGGAGGGAGAGAGGTCTGGATCTCTGCCCAAGAATGCTGAGGGCTCAGTAGATGGGAGCTGAGAGTGGGTGCCCTGCTGGACCACAGAGGGAGAATACAGGTGCAGATGCCCTGAACTGTGACACATGGGGTCAGGGGTTGAAATGGTAAACTAAGTCTCTGTGTAATGACTGATAGATTAGTACTTCTCTTTGGCTCTTATGTGTATGTTCAAGTTTTCTTTGTTGCTCATAAAGTAGCTCTATAAATCTCAACAGCATAGCTTAATCAGGGCTAGTGTCTGCCATAATAGAGCTGACTATGTTAACAAGCTGATTGAAATGTTTTCAGGAATGTGAGATTCAGCTCACTCCATGTATGTTTTGCCTGGCTATCTCAGTAATTATTCTTATTTATGCACCAGTAGGTTGGCTTACCCATTAATGGTGAGAGGACATAGGCTATGAATGCTTTACACAAGCAGCAACAAAATAGTTATGAGGTATAGCTGCTTACACAATCTATGTGGGAACATATTATAGCTTATGAGGCATGCAGCCATTCTATATGATGAGTATTTAGCAGTGTAAAAGAATATTAGTGTTTTAAATTGTACACACCTGCACTAATAAAGTCTTACTGATGTGCTTGCATGGTACTGATGTACTTGCATGATACAATCTGAACTCTCCTTTCTCATTAGCAACTTGTTGAGTGTGCTGTGATTTTTCTTTTCCCTTTTAAATGCATAATTCAGTTCCTTCTGGTCCCTGCCACTAGCCAGTATCTGTCTGCAAATGAAGTTCCCTACAGCATGCGCAGCTCTGAAAATCCTTACAGTGTAGTCAAAGTAACTTTTTACGCTAGTTCCTGATTTAGATTATCCTTCTATAATTAAAAAGAAAAGGAGGACTTTTGGCACCTTGGAGACTAACCAATTTATTTGAGCATGAGCTTTTGTGAAAGCGTATGCTCAAATAAATTGGTTAGTCTCCAAGGTGCCACAAGAACTACTTCCTTTAGTTTTGCGAATACAGACTAACACGGCTGCTACTCTGAAACCTTCTATAATTAGAAAGCCTGTGATTTCTTGGTTAAACAGGAATGTCTATTGCAAGATAAGCAATTTTGCACTTTAGTAGGTCATAGCTTATCATAGCATGTTAGGGCTGCAGAAGTAAAACAGCTTGCACCAGCCTAACCAGGTGGTATTGACCAGATGGAATAAGGATAGAAGAATCTGACCTTCAGTGAAGTCTTATGAAAAGCCTGTGTAGCATCAGGATATCAATACAGAGACTGAACAAATGGTGAGCTGGAGTTATGCTTGTTTGAGCCAGATTATTTTTCTTTCTTGTGCCTGCTGTAGAAAAATGTGTGCTGAATGGAAAGGAAGTCACAAGTCAGAGCGCAGATTGTGGACAGCTTGTTAGAAACCCAAGATGATGTTTACATATGGTACAGTAAATGTTCAGAAGGGCTCATTTTCAGATGTACAGTTTAAAGGTATTGTGCTGGGATTTCTGCCAAGAAATGGGATCATAATACAAACTGGTTTTCGCTGAAATCTCTAATGACTTCATATGGTAATTAAACTGAAAGAAAAGAAGTTTCTCCAGTAATAGGGAGTAAACTGAAGGAAGAGGATTGAAAAATATGTATGCTCTAACTTGGGAAATTGCCTTCCCACATCATAGAACCTCTCCTCTATACAAGCACCCACTGCTTCACAGCCATTCAAAAAATCTGAATCAGACTCCCTGCCCTTGATGTGATCAAGGTATCAGAAAGTGTATGGAAATAAGGAATTTTCTGTTCCTATGCCATTTTGTTCCCTGTCAGAAATAATCAGCTTGTGATGTCTAACTGCTGGCCCACATTGGGGGTGGTACCATATTGCACCCCCTCAGGACGAGCCTCTACAAGAATTACACATAATGAAACACAACCCCTTACTCAGCTCCTTGGCAAAAGGGAAGCATGTACCGTTACTTTGGATGGTGAAGCCTACCATTCCTGGCACAGCTTGCCACCTCCATAATCATGACCGTTATGGAATGGGCAGAATTTAAAAAATGATTAACGTTATATTGTACAGTGGTTTCCCTTGGTGATAACTTTTTGATATTGTTTTTTGTCTTTAATCTACACCAGTATATGTTTTCAAAAAGACAGTGACAGTCTGTGGACTTCTTTCCCTTTCCCCATTTTATGTGGGGATTTGATTTTTTTTTTAAAGTCTTTAAAGACTCCTACCAGGCTGCATAAAAAAAGAAAGTTGCCTGACATCGCACATTACTCTCACTTTGATTTCACTGGGAAGGATGTAAAAGAACAGGAGCAGAACTACAGCAAAATAGAGATGAAAAGATTAAAGGAAGGGAAACCAGAAGTTGGAGAATATTATCACATATCAGTTTGGAGACCTTTCTGGATTTTCATCACAAGTCTCTGCTCAAACAGGGCTTCCTTTTTCTTTTAACTAGTCAAATCCTGAACTCCTGACTCACTTCATACCCTTATACAGTTAAACTCCCACTGACTTAGACCTCAGCAAACAGTCAGATAAAACTACAAGACTATTCAGAAAATAGTCCAAACACTGCAAGATCCAGAATTCCCCAGATCCTTCAAATATAATGTATTGGACATAGTGCCAGAATTCAGTCAATATATGCTAAATCTTAATTTAGCTACCAATATACTCTGTAAGTGAAGGGCCAGATTGTAAACTGGTGTGCAGCAGCTGAAGGTCTGGTTCTAAATCCCTTAGTGATATTTTGAAAACAGATTTACAATACAAATTATACAATACACACATACAAAAAAGTAAATGTACACTATTTAGGCTAATGCCCTCTATCAAAAAATCTGACCATCATATATCAAGATAGTCAACACAATAATATTAGACCTTAAACTACACAAACCATATCTTACCTTCATGATAATTACTTATAAAAAGAATGGACTCAATTCTGTACTTATGTAAAATGGTGTGCAAGGCTTTGCGTAGTATAAAGGAAGGTGCAAAGGAAAAGTAAACACAATCTCTGTCCCTTCACCCATCTAGTACTGTGCTGTACGTGCCGTGCTCTAAAAGGCATATAACTTCTGGCAGATGCTGGAAGCAGGAATGCAAACTCAGATACGGGCATGGCCAACTTAGAAGGGTTATTCTTAGGCTTGGCAGAGTTAGATTTTTATTTTTTATCATTTTGATGAATAATATCAATTTTTTAATCAACTTAAATGTTCAGTTGTGGGAAGGTCTGAGGGGTTAGACAATAATATTTAATGACTGGGTGTTCTGATTCAGAAAGGTAAAGATTTAAAACATAAATTATCAATATTACATGTCAAAATATGCAAAGTAAATATCCTTAAATCAAACTCTGGTAAGTTCTCAAGCAGCATTTTTCTTTCTTTGCCTATCTGTAAATTTTGATTATTATCAATGGAAATATTTTTCATCAGTTTGTATGTGTACTGTGAAGTCAATGTCTGCCTATACTTGCAGACAAAAATCTAATCCTTCTAAGCCTATTATACGCTATGAAAAAGGGTTTTATTTACATTGTGGCCTAATCTACAGGTTAATGAGCTAGAACCAGTTCCTGGCAGAAGCAACCTATCTGTCCATAGGCTAATAAAGCAACTACATTTTACAAGGATGCTGCAATTAGGCAGGCCCAGGATCAGGCTCTCAAGGCCAAGGGGTACACTGTTCTTAGCAGCTTGACCTCAGCTATGGAACTCACCACCTCAGGAACTCAGGCTGAGTCTGAAACTGATCTTATTCAGTCCTAAATATCAGACTCCCTTCCTTCTCCCAGGAATAGCATCTTCCATTATGACTTGTTCACCATAAGACTTAAGAGAGAAAGAGGAGAGAAGACAGAAGAATGACAGGGAAAGCAGATGGAGGAGGAGTGAAGGGGAATGGGAACATAGGGAGAGGGAAAAAATAGCCACTTTTGGCATGCTCAGTTCTATTTTTGCTGTCCAGTGCTTAGATGCTACAGTGACATGCACTTTGAAAATACCATAAATTAAGATAATACCCACTGAAAATCTGTCTGATATATATATATATATATATATATATATATATAGTCAAACTCCTAGCTGGAGTTTGCCAGCTCCTAAAACTTTGGCCTGAGCCTCTAAGGGGTTCTACCCTATGGACAACAAGAATAACGGCTACCAGAGCCCCCTGACTCCATTTGCAAGAATGGACTAGCAAATCCTGCTGAGGCCAATGGGGAGGTGTGTGCATGGGGTGATATGGACAAGCAGTTTGTTGGGCCAGTGATGAGTTGGGGTTGCTCAGCTCCTCAGACTAGTTTCAGTTTCAGTTTTGAGCTTTGAGTTTGCAGACCTGGGAGCTGACTGAGAATGAAACGGAACAGCTCAGGAGTCTCTGATTAATTCGCCCTCCCCACATAGAGAGCCTTTGAACTGATATGGGATCTAGTGCATTGGTCAGGCAGATCCAGCCCTGCAGACACCAGCATCCAAAGAGGCAGAGATCTGACCTGCTGCTGGCTATTGAGAACCAGTTGAGACCCTCACCGGACTCCAGAGCAGTGAGCCAGGAGAGGACGCAGGGGCAATGACACTATAAAAGGACCATTTTTAAAATTTAAGCTGGCTAGCATTCACAATGCTTCAGCACTTGTCTCCAGACTCCTCCTCCATATACAGTCTGACTGGGGGAAGGCCCAAGGGAGGGTTGGGGAGAGTTATGAGTGTTAGGAGGTGAGGAATTGGTTGATTTGTTAATGTATAGTATACATTAGGTAACCCAAACCCTTTCCTTCCCCAGATCCTATTTTCCTGCTTCCAATAAAGTTCCCTGTTATGTTGGGTGTCATTCACTTGACTGGGATGTGTGATGTACTTTATTGTTTTTTTCATGTAGTGGGTTTATACTTCTTGCCCATTTGTAGCATTACTCACTTTCCCAAGGGACACCATCCCTTGTGTCTCAGGCCCAGTGAGGAGTCACCTTGGATGGAGGCACCAAGCACCACAAAAAGAATGCAAGACCAACCCATGCAAGGAGTGGGGAGAAGACTGTCCAAGTAGCAAGCACCAGGAAGGAGGCTTGAGCCATACATTGGGGCAGGGGCTGCGTATATTACTTACATATGCACGCTTCCCATGTCATCTGCTGTCTTTCCTATTTATGCCTCTTCCTAGGAGTCTTCAGTGTGTGCCTGCCAGAGGCTTTTGCAACATACCTCACTGGGAGAGGTCACCTCCCTGCATGTACTTTTGACCAAGTTTAAGAGTGGCTGTTTAAGCTGTAGACAATCTTTTTGCCTTCTTTAACTCCCCTTAGAGACTGAAGTACTTTGATCTCTTTAGAGGTGGTGTGTACGAAACACACAGCAGTAGCTTCTTTAAAAATAAAACTTATTGAACATAGAGAAATAATCTTGTTAAACTGAAAGAAATAGCAGGCATAGAGTACCTCCTGTGAATACTTTACAGAGCACAGTGAAGTTGGCTCTCTTAGGTCAGTTACAGAGAAGAAAGGTATGTCTTACAGATCTGAGGAGCAAGTCTCATCTCTGATGCTCCTAGTTAGACTCAGGCTCTGTCTTATAGCTTACAAGCCACATCTAGAGTACTTATAGCCACATCTAGAGTACAGGTGCTACATGCCACAGTGAATGCCTCCTGCAGATGGGAGGCAACAGGACACAATACTACGTTGGTAAAAATAGCAGGGTAGATGTGAGAGGCACTGCTTGGGTGTGTAGAGAGCTGTGTAGGTTATATAATTAATTCAACCATGCCTTACTGTCTATACTGCTCTTTATACCTAGATTTCCTGGGAGTGCAGCATCTATACCCTACACACCACCTTAAGTGTAGGTTTTCTCTCAAATGCATGCTACTGTATCTAGTGTGTCCACTAATTATACCCTGCTTTGATTCAGGGTAGTTAGCTACTCCTTGCTTTCCAAACCAGCTTTCTCTAGCTATATACACAAACCAGAAGAGTTGGAGAACAGCTGTATTCTCTAGGAGATGGACCACTGAGGATTAGAAGACACTTTAATTACACGTAATGGCCATCTTTCAAATTCATAACTATTGAACATAGGTACAGCTCTTGGCAGATTGTTTGGTTTGGCTGGTTTCTCTAGGCATCTTTTTTAAAAACCCTTTTCTCAATTTTCACTTGCCATAAAATATAAATTAGTAGACTCTGGATCTTCTGTCACAGACTAGAGCTACACTTTAAAACAAAACATTTAATAATATGCTATATATTGTGACAGGGTCAGGCCAGATGGCTATAGGAGAGTAATAGAAGGCAGATATATTAGCCCCAGGTTAAGTAGGTCCCTTTTCCCTGGGTAAGGTAACAGGGAAGGTTCCAGAACAATCAGGAACCTTCTGGAGACAATTAAGACAAACAGGCTGATTAGAACACCTGCAGCCAATCAAGAAGCTGCTAGAATCAATTAAGGCAGGCTAATCAGGGCACCTGGATTTAAAAAGGAGCTCATTTCAGTTTTGTGGTGTGCATGTAAGGAGCTGGGAGCAAGAGGCACTAGGAGCTAAGAGTGAGAATGCATACTGTTGGAGGACTGAAGAGTACAAGCATTATCAGACGCCAGGAGGAAAGTCCTATGGAGAGGATAAAGAAGGTGTTGGGAGGAGGCCATGGGGAAGTAGCCCAGGGAGTTGTAGCTGTCACACAGCTGTTCCAGGAGGCACTCTAGATAGCTGCATTCCACAGGGCCCTGGACTGCAACCCAGAGTAGAGGGCGCTTGCCTACAGTCCTTGCCTACAGACAGTCCCCCAACCTGAAGCGAATACTCACCAGCAACCACATACCACACAACAGAACCACTAACCCAGGAACTTATCCTTGCAACAAAGCCTGTTGCCAACTGTGCCCACATATCTATTCAGAGGACACCATCACAGGGCCTAATAACATCAGCCACACTATCAGAGGCTCGTTCACTTGCACATCCACCAATGTGATATATGCCATCATGTGCCAGCAATGTCCCTCTGCCATGTACATTGGTCAAACCGGACAGTCTCTACATAAAAGAATAAATGGACACAAATCAGATGTCAAGAATTATAACAATCATAAACCAGTCGGAGAACACTTCAATCTCTCTGGTCACTCGATTTCTGATCTCAAAGTGACTATCCTTCAACAAAAAAACTTCGAAAACAGACTCCAACGAGAGACTGCTGAATTGGAATTAATTTGCAAATTGGATACAATTAACTTAGGCTTGAATAGAGACTGGGAATGGTTGAGTTATTATAAAAAAGTAACCTATTTCCCCTTGTTTATTCATTCCCCCCCTCCCCCACTGTTCCTCAGACGTTCTTGTTAAACCCTGGATTTGTGCTGGAAATGGCCCACTTTGATTATCATACACATTGTAAGGAGAGTGATCACTTTAGATAAGCTATTACCAGCAAGAGAGTAGGGTGGGGGGAGAGAAAACCTTTTGTAGTGATAAACACCCATTTTTTCATGGTTTGTGTGTATAAAAACATCTTATGTATTTTCCACAGTATGCATCCGATGAAGTGAGCTGTAGCTCATGAAAGCTTATGCTCAAATAAATTGTTAGTTTCTAAGGTGCCACAAGTACTCCTTTTCTTTTTGCGAATACAGACTAACACGGCTGTTACTCTGACACTTGATAAATGTTACAATTTCACATCACCACAAAAGAAACTTTTAGAAAGCAGAAATAGTTCAGTTATATTTTACAGAGAAGTTCAGAAGAGAGAGGATACACTAGAAAGATTAGGTCTGTAAGATCATCACAGTTGGAGAAAAGAGTGAAAGTAGCAGAGTTAATGTCTCTGACTTTAGTAATCTTTTAAATGCCTCACAGAGCACAACTGAGGCAATAGCTATCAACTGCTAATATGCAGTCAATTTATTATATACAATAAGAAAATGGTTTCATTTGATTTTATTACAAATAAATGCAGAGCCAGAAAATACTTTAAAATAAAAGTCTATGTGCTCACCATTTCATTTTTTTCTGTTGCCATATTTATTTTTTAAAATGAGAAAGTTTGCAGGGATGTCACATGAATACATCCTGGGACCAACACGGATCCAACAATACTACAAATAACTATGTACTACAGAGGAATATAATGGAAGCTTCCAAGTCATGGGGTAGAAGCCTCATTGCTTGATTCATTTAAATCAGGATAAGACAAATTACATGAAAAGATCCTGAAAGGAACAATTCTGTATAAGCATCCATGAATAGACAAGATGACCATTTTAATTTGATTGCATAAAAAAGTCAGTCTTGACTGTTATGTTAATCAGATTAGCTGTTGCCCTGATGTTTTGACATAAATGAATATCCATGATTTTCTTTGAGATATACATTTGCAAGCCTAAACTGAGTACGGCTCTATCTTGCAAGATGCACTCCCGCCCTGATCTAGCAAAGCACTTAAGCAAAGGCTTAACTTCGAACACTTGAGTACTCCTGTTGAATTAAGTTTAAAAACATCTTTTTGGTTGAAAATTTAGGATTTGTCAAAGAAAAAATGAAAACCCAAATTTTCTTGTTTAAAAATGATTTGTTTTTAGTAAGAAATTTGGGGTTTTGTTTTTTAAAAACTGAATATTTTACCAAAATTACTGAAAATATTTTTAAACACAGAAAGACTACCAAAATGACTTTCAAAAACCAGAGCATATTTTGGTTTTTGGTTTCAATTTTTTTGATGCAAAATCAAAAAAGTTTGAAAAAATATTTTTTTAAATATCCTGCAAAAAATAATTGACATTTTGGATGAGCTCTAATGGGCCCCATTTATTCATAACAATGTAGGGAAACCTAGGGGGTGTGATAGATTAGACAGATAATGTAGTTATTCAATGTGTCTTCAACCCTCACTTGCGTGGCCTTGAGGTGGGGCATCCACATCTCTGTTCTGGAGGCAAGAGTGATACACTAGCTCCAGATAAGTGACGATGCAGAGGCACATGTAGGGACGAGGGCAGCTATTGCAGTTCATAGACTGGACTACCAACTGCACTACACTTTGCCTGTAGGTTGGGAAGCTGAATTCCACATCAACCCATTCAAAAAAGGCATAGTTTGCCACACCAAGCTTGATTAATCAGGCTTTGTGTGAGTTGGGAAGGATTTTACCGTAGAAATGCAGGCTAAGATCTGTAAAAAAAATAAAATAAAAAAAATGTATGCCTGAAGGTAGGCTCCCAAGTTCCCTAAATAAGTGGCCAGAAGTGTTAAGCAACCAGCAACTCAACCCTGAAGTCCATAGGAGCTGCTGGAAGGTGAGTTCTTTTGAAAATCTAGTCCCAGTAGGTTAAGGGCACTCTCTAAAAAATCAGGCCCTTTTAAGGTACGTGAAGTGAGGCACTGGAAAAAAAAGACACCCAGATTCATTGGTCATTTGAAAATCTTGGTCCAGAATCACTGGGCCGATCCTCAGTTGGTGTAAATTGGCATAGAAACCTTGAAGTCGATAGTTTACACTAGCAGAGAAGCTGACCTGTTATCTATAAGCAACATTTTTGACAGGTTTACATTTAAACTAGCCTCACATTTAACAGTACAGATGGAAAATAAACAAGCCAAAACTCTAACCCAACAGAATGACCACGGTGCACTTTGTGGCTGTTGTCTGGCTTGCCAGGGAAGAGGAGCAAGGCTCAGAAGCTGCTGCAAAAGGGGAAGGGTGGGTCAGCATGGGGACACTGACTCAGCCCCAGGGACCAGAAGGGCTGGGGAGATCAAAAGAGGGAAGCCCGGTGAGAGAAGCCCTTTTAATTTGGACCAGGCCAAGCAGCATTCAACCTCCACCCCTTTGAGGTAGCAAAATACCGGGTTTGGTAAGGACCTGCTGTGGACATCACGCTGGCCATTCCTTTCTAGGGGGGCTGGGAAGGAATTTTCCCCCCAGCACCAGTTCACTAGCCATTCCTTTCTAAGGAGGCTGGGGAGGAATTTTCTCCCGACCACCAGCGTGCTAGCCACTCCTTTCTAGGGGGGCTGGGAAGGAATTTTTCCCCCACCACTGGATTGGCCTAGGTGGTGTGGGGGCTTTTTTTGCCTTCCCCACAGCAGGTTCGGGAAGGGCTTTGTTATGGTGAGTAGGGATGGGAGTTAGGCTGTGATGTCGCAACTCATTATGAAAGTGTGGGGCGGACATCCAGTGCAGGCACTCCATAGGGAAGGGAATACAGAGAGCAGATATATGGCTTGGTAAAAGACTTAAAAAAGGAGGGGTTGGTTAAAGGAGTAGAATGAGGCAGGAGTTGGGGCCCCTATGACTGGTACAGCAGGGAGCCAACCCCTCTTTCTTATAGCCCACCTTAACCCTTGTATGGGGGTGGGGATGGTAAGGTCCCAGCAATGGGTTGTCTGGGCAACCTGGAAAAAGAGCAGGGCAGGCAGAAGACCCCTGGGTAGTTACTGAATGAACATGGAGTAATCTGCACTGTACACTATTATCTGCCAGGTAGAACCAGACAACTACTAGTAAAGTTGCGTCCTCATCAAAATCATACCAACTCTCTCCTCTCCTTTCAGTATAACTGGACAATTCTGTGCTTCAATAATGCATGCTAAACTTAAAGTGAATTGCAATTAGTTGTTAGCAAAATGATTAGTCGTGCTGTTAGCAAGTTTAATATAATCAGACATGCACATGCAAGCTAAAGTCACTGCAGGATTTATGTTATTTAACAGAAAAGCTGAACTGAATCAAGCATTTAATGCTTATTTTTGGATCTGCTTTCTACACCATCTGGGATGGGAACATTCTGATCTTAAGCTGTGATCTGCGCTGACCCCTATTAGTTACTGTCTTTGCAGCTCAGAGTCCTGACATTGCTTTGTGCTACTGTACCGTCTCATGCACAGGAGGTCTGCAGAACCATCAATGACCTTTGTCTACTTAGCAACTACAACTATAATATTCGCAAAAAGAAAAGGAGTACTTGTGGCACCTTAGAGACTAACCAATTTATCTGAGCATAAGCTTTCATGAGCTACAGCTCGCTTCTGATGAAGTGAGCTGTAGCTCACGAAAGCTTATGCTCAAATAAATTGGTTAGTCTCTAAGGTGCCACAAGTACTCCTTTTCTTTTTGCGGATACAGACTAACACGGCTGCTACTCTGAAAACTATAATATTGTTAGCAAGAAACTGGACTAACCAATGTCTGAGCACTCTAAGACTCTAAAGGGCACCCGAACTGACCACATTGATTTGATTTGCAACCTGGAAAAGAATACAACAAATATTATATGGTTTCTAAATGACTCTCTGGGTTTCTTTCCGGCTTTTCAGAAGATTTCTCAACTTAAATTATGATGCTTTTAACATTTAGATATTAAAAAATAAAATAAAGGTCACCATTTAATTACTCCCCTTCTGGCTCACAGTCAACCCTGGGAGACTCAGTAACCAACATGCAATTATATAAATGCTGTACTGTTATGTTAGAGACACAGCCACTACTAATTTACACTCCCATGTGCCAGCTAACACCCTAGGAGGCGTCCATCTCTACATCTGTGTTATTGCCACTGACCTCCTTTTGAGGTTTCCTCTAGGGAGGCAGGATTCCAGGTTCATTACAGCTTAAGTTCTTAGGAACTTCTGATCCAAACCACAGGAAAGACTCATGAAAACCCCTGATGGTGGGATTACATGACAGCAGTAGGATGTGCCACAGACATACACACAAAGGGGAAAAAGAAATAAGGGGAATTATAATTGTGATCCTGCACTCTAGATATAGTGTATTCATAACAGCTCTTTTGGTAAAGGAATCATCTTATTAGATGTCCTCCTTCCTTCTGCACAAACACCCACCTTAGCAAGTCTTCCAGTGAGCGCTGACATGCAATTACTCTGGTGATTTCTTTCTGAACCATATTCTTCTGTGACTCAGTCAGCACCAATAGAGGAACGGAAGAGAAGTGCTCAAAGAAAAAGATAAATGAAATGTCACCCTTGTAGGAACATAGGATTTGTCACACTGAATCAGAACGATGGCACGTTACAGTAAAAAGAAAAGGAGTACGTGTGGCACCCTAGAGACTAACAAATTTATTTGAGCATAAGCTTTCGTGAGCTACACCTCACTTCATTGGGTGCAACTTATGCTCAAATAAATTTGTTAGTCTCTAAGGTGCCACAAGTACTCCTTTTCTTTTTGCGAATACAGACTAACACGGCTGCTACTCTGAAACCTGTCACTTTACAGGAAGCGTAGGATCTAGCTTCTGGAAGTAGCCATTTCCTGGTGCATCAGAAGAAGAACAAAACTAAAACATATACCACACCTCACACCTGCCTAATTGGGAAAATTCCTAATTACTCTTCAGATAATTAGTTTGCATCCTGAAGCATGACACAGATCACATTAAGTTCAGTGGAACTATTTATATGCATAAAGTTAGGCATGTGCCTAAGTGTTTCCAGGATCAGGATCACATTAGATACAGCCATACTAAGAATATTGCACCTGGTACCTGATAGGACTATGCCACAGAAGTGCAAAGCAACCAGCTAAGGGGCAAAGAGTCAGTGAGAACGATAAGAGAATTAAATTGTTATTCTGGTTTTTTTAAATGAAGAAACCCATGACTATTGCTATTTAACGGAATGAGGTAATTTTGTCAAAACTGTTCACTCTGGCAAATCATTTAGACATGAAAAAGGGCAGTTTTGCACAACACTTCACCTTACAGTCTCTCTCCCTCTCTCCCCAGACTCAGCAGATTTCTCTCCCAGTTCTTTCTCGTGACTTCTCTTCTATTTCAGTGATTATGGCACTCTTTTTTTTTAACTCCTTTGTGGCACTATTTTAATGTAAATGATAGATTTTCTTTCTTTTTTTCCCCTTGTCATTTTTATGTACATGTTTCACCAAAATTGTTAAATACTTTTGTAATTAATTTGTAATCGGGTAAAGACTGAGTAAAAATGAAAAGGAAAAAAATACACTTCATATTTTTGTTTTCATAATGTCTAGTACAGTTCCCATTTATATCTAAATAATTTGTTTGCCAAATTCTGCCTTTAGGTATATATCCGCATATATTAAAGATCCAGAACCTCCATTGTAGAGTTCTCTGAAATGCTTCCAGTTCCATGCACAGGGCCAGTTAGACAGGCAGAACTGCTGCAGGATCTCAACATGTAATGAGACGATGGTGTTCAGAGGAGGGATTAGATTTACTAGGAACTGGGGAAGCTTTGGGGAAAGGAGATACTTATACAGGAAGGATGGGCACCACCTAAACCAAAATGGAACCAGATTGCTGGAACGGAAAATTAAAAAGGTCATAGAGGAGTTTTTAAACTAAGGGAGGGGAGAAAGCCAACAGGTGTGGAGGAGCACACAGTTTGGATAGACATATCCCTTAGGGGAGGATTTATTAAAGGAGATACTCTGTATCCTAGTAAAGAGGAGAGGCTAGAAGTTGATAAGATAGAGGTAGGAACTGAAGAGAAACAGTCAAATGAAAAAGAGTCCAATTCACATGAAGGCAGACAACGAAACATTGACAAATTTTGTAAGTATTTGTATACAAATGCAAGAAGTCTAAATACTAAGATGAGTGGACTTGAGTGCCTAGTATTAAATGAGGATATTGATACAAGAGGCATCATTGGTGGAACAATTATAGTAAATAACACAGTAATACCAAGGTACAAAATATACAGGAATGACAGAGTAGGATGTGCTGGTGGGTGAGTGGCACTATATGTGAAAGAAAGCATAGAATCAATTATAGTAAAAAATCTTAAATGAATCAAACAGTACCATAAAATCTCAATGGATAGAAATTCTATGTTGAATAATAAGAGTATAGCAGTAGGAATGTACTACTGACCATGATGGTAATGGTAATTGTGAAATGCTCAGGGAGAGAGGCTACAAAAATAGAAAACCCAATAATACCAGGGATTTCAATTATCCTCTTTTTGACTAGGAACAGGTAATCTTAGGACAGGATGCAGAGATAAAATTTCTAGCACGATTAATGACTGCTTCACAGAGAAGCTAGTCCTGGAATGCACAAAGGGAGATGCTATTCTTGATATAGTCTTAAATGGTGCACAAGATCTAGTTCAAGAGGTGAATATAGTTGAATCACTCAGTAATGTAATTTAATTAAATTTCACGTCCTTGTGGAAAGTGGGGGGAATACCAAAGAAACCCACCACAGTAGCATTTAACTTCAGAAAAGAGAACTGCACAAAAATGAGGAAGCTTGTTAAGTGGAAAGTAAAAAGAACAGTCACAAAAGTGAAATGCCTGCAAGTTGCATGGAAATGTTTAAAAAATACCATAATGGAGGATTAAACTAAAGATACCACAAATAAATAAATAAATAAAATAAAAGTAAGAGGGCCAAAAAAATGTCCCCATGGCTAAACAACAGAGTAGAAGAGGCAGTTAGAGACAAAAAGACATCCTTTAAAAATTGGAAGTCAAATCCTAGTGATGAAAACAGAAAGGTGCATAAACTCTGGCGAGTCAAATGTAAACGTATAACTAAGCGGGCCAAACAAGAATTTGAAGAGCAACTAGCAAAAGACATAGCAACTAACAGCAACTTTTTAAAGCATATCAGAAGCGAGAAGCCTGCCAAACCATCAGTGGGGTCACTGGACAATCAAGGGGCTGAAGAAGCTCTCAAGGAAGATAAGGCCTTTGCACAGAAATTACATGAATTCTTTGTATCAGTCTTCACTACAGAGGATGTGAAGGCAATTTCCACACCTGAGCCATTCTTTTTAGGTGACAAATCTGATGGTCTCAGATTGAGGTGTTCATAAAGGAGGTTTTAGAACAATTGATAAACTAAATAGTAATAAGTCACCAGGACTTATTCACCGAAGAGTTCTGAAGGAGCTCACATACGAAATTGCAGAACTAACTGTGGTAGTGTAATAGCAATGTAACCTATTGCTTGAGACAGACTCTGAATCAGATGACTGAAGGATAGCTAATGTGACACCAATTTTTTTTAAAGGCTCCAGAAGCGATCTTAGCAATTATAGGCCAGTAAGCTCCAGTTGCAGGCAAATTGTTTGAAACTATAGCAAAGAACAGAATTATCAGACACACAGATGAAAATGCTATGTTGGGGAAAAGTCAACACAGCTTTTGTAAAGGGAAATCACACCTCACCAATCTGTTAGAATTCTCTGAGGGGATCAACAAATGTGGCAAGGGTGATCCAGTGGATATAGTGTAGTTGGACTTTCAGAAAGCCTTTGACAAGGTCCCTCACCAAAGGCTCTTAAGCAAAATAAGGAGTCATGGGATAAAAGGGAAGGTCCTCTCATGGATCAGTAAATCGTTAAAACGTAGGGAACAAAGAGTATGAATAAACAATTAATCTTCACAGTGGAAAGAGATAAATAGCAGGGTCCCCCAAGGACCTGTACTGGGACCAGTGCTGTTCAACATAGTCATAAATGTTCTGGAATACTGAATGCAGTTCTGGTCACACCACCTCAAAAAAGATATATTAGAATTGGGAAAAGTAGTGAGAAGGACAACAAAAATGATTAGAGGTATGGAACAGCATCCATATGAGGAAAGATTAAAAAGACTTGGACTGTTTAGCTTGGAAAAGAGATGTCTGAGGATGTATGTTAGAAGACAATAAAATCATGAATGGTGTGGCAAAAGTGAATAAGGACATTTTATTTGCCCCTTCACATAACACATGAAACAGGGATCACCCAATGAAATTTACTGGCAGCAAATTTAAAACAAACCAGAAGGAAGTACTTCTTCACACAATGCACAGTCAACCTGTGGAATTTGTTGCCAGGGAAAGTTGTGAAGGCCCAAAGCAGAACTGGGTTAAAAAAATAATTAGTTATTCCATGGAAGATAGGTTCATTAATAGCTATTAGCTAAGATGGCCAAGGATGCAATCCCATGCTCTGGGTGTCTCTAAACCTCTGACTGCCAGAAGATGGGACTGGACAACAGGGGGTGGATCACTTGATAAATTGCCCTGTTCTGTTCACTCTTTCTGTTGCAGTAGGCAGTAGTCACTGTTGGAAGACATATGTAGGGCAAGATGGACCATTGGTCTGATCCAGTATGGCCATTCTTATGTTCTTATGAGATTCTAATCTAGATCAGGGCCCATTGTTTTAAGCACTATACTTACACAGCATAAGCAACAGTCCCTGCTCTAAAGAGCATACAATCGAAGGGCCTGATCCAAAGCCCATTAAAGTCAGTGGGAGTTTTTTACTTCACTTTGCTTTGGATCAGGCCCACATAAGAAAGACAAACAAATAGTGAGAAAAAGGAAATATTATTATCCTCTAACAGATGGGGAACTGGGACACAGACAAATTAAGTGACTTGCCCAAGGTAAGACAGGAAGTCTCAGTTGCAGAGCCATGAACTTAATTCAGCTCTCCTGAGTCCCAAGCTAGTGTCTCAACCCTACGACCCTCTTTCTTATCAAAAGTTGTGCTTGTGCATGCATTTCGGAAAGCAGAATTTAGTCCCTTATGTTGTACTGGGGAAAGCATGAAGAACTGCAGTGGCCTTTAATTTATATTCCTGTGTGTAAACTCATTGTGCATGCAGAAAGAGACACTGTGGTCATTAGATATAATAGGATTAGAGCTCTCTGATGCCTTGCTTCTACAGTCATTGTTCAATTCTAACAGAAGTAGTGTTTTAATTTCATTGCATTCTAAAACTCAAACTCCATTGTATCTGACAGACTTAGGCCATGTCTACACTTTTCAGGGATTGACGCTGCTGTGATCGATGCAGTGGGGGTTGATTTAGAGGGTCTAGTGAAGACCCACTAACTTGACTGCAGAGCGCTCTCTGGTCGACTCCAATACTTCACCGGAACGAGAGGAGTAAGGTAACTCAAAGGGAGAGCACCTCCCACCAGTGCAGTGTGGTATAGATACTGCAGTAAATTGACGTAAGCTACATCAACTCCAGCTACATTATTCACATAGTTGGAGTAGTGTAATTTAGGCAGCTTACCCAGGAAGTATAGAAAAGGCCTTATTTATGATTTAATTCATGACATTATTTATTTTCTCTTCTAAAAATATGCCTTTTCTTCACCTTTTTAACATGTGACATTTCTTTACTTACAGTACCTCCACAGAGTTCTCTATAATAGACTCAGTGCAATCTAGCACTTAGTGTTTCTACGGTATCTTTAGTCCTCTTCACCAAATGACATATTTTTCTTTATACAGTAATGCATTTGTGTTAACCGATGCCTTCTTCTACCTGCTCTACAAACAGATCGACACACTATGCAACATCCAAGTTCTACCAGTTCCTGGGATTTGGCTTTATTAATAAAGGAAAAAACAATAACATAGCAAAGATTAGCTTTCCCCAGGCTTTGCTGCTTCAAGGGTTCTTCCATCAGAATTATGCAGCCTATACCCTAGACCATCTCTTTCCAGAAACCCACTTCCACCTCCAGCTGGGTTAATGAATCAACTGCTAGAAAAATCCATCAGAATTCACCATATCCTTTCCAAATAGGATCAGAACTTGCTAGCATTTCAGGCAAATGCTGCCAGACTGTTACAGTCTTTATATATACATATAAAACCACATCTACACTAGGACATGCTCAGTCTGCATTAATAACTAGAAGGTGTATGACAAATGATTACATTTTTATGAATGAGCAATTACGGATAAAAGATTACACATGTTGTAGGGCCTGGACTATCTTTAGTTTGTGTACTGTGCAGTGCTAACTTCACTGTTGGCATTTAATACATAATGAAAGTAAAATATAACAGGATATTGCATCACAAAATACAGTGTTCATTTATTTGAAAAGTGGGTAGTCGCTTAACCTGTAATGTTTTATGGTGGCGTCAATGATCTGAATACTGTATTATAGTAATGAAATCTCAGTAAAATGAGACATCACCGCTGTATCCTATTGGGTTTTTGATAGGAAGTGAGGTTTGACTGGCTACCATTTGTATGTGCATATGTTATTGATTGTTCAGAATGGTCATGTGAAAATCTTTAAGGTTTCTCTGGGCCTTTATTTTATCGAGTCTTTAAGTAAGTATGTGTGTGTGTGTGCATCTGTAATTTTGCATGACTCTGCCCTTGGGTCATTTATTTTGCAAGGTGATGTGCTGCACACTGGTTGTGCTGATGACATCACTCTCAATTAAGACTCTCACATAGCCATTGGCAAAGAGATTGAAAGGTTGCAAGTAAGGAAAGAAAAGGAGTACTTGTGGCACCTTAGAGACTAACAAATTTATTTGAGCATAAGCTTTCATGAGCTACAGCTCACTTCATTGAATGCATTCAGTGGAAAATACAGTGGGGAGATATATATACATAGAGAACATGAAACAATGGGTGTTACCATACACACTGTAACCAGAGTGATCACTTAAGGTGAGCTGTAATAGCATGATCACTCTGGTTACAGTGTGTATGGTAACACTCATTGTTTCATGATCTCTATGTATATAAATCTCCGTATTGTATTTTCCACTGAATGCATCCGATGAAGTGAGCTGTAGCTGACGAAAGCTTATGCTCAAATAAATTCCTTTTCTTTTTGAGAATACAGACTAACACGGCTGCTACTCTGAAACCTGTCATTAAGTAAGGAAAGGAATTGCTTTCTCTAGGCTGAAGGGGTATAACTAGGAATAATGGGTTGAAACTGAGCAAATTGGCATCTTCAAATGACTGTTGGGAAGTTAGTTCTGAATAATGAGGTTTATTAGGCTATGGATTAGAGTCACAACGGAAATGGTAGAGACCCCATCACTCAAGACATTTACAACAAGTCTAGACAAAGCAACATTAAGATAATATAAGGAGAGTATCCAAACTGCCATTTCTAATATATTCTCCAGTGCAATTCTGCTTAGCACTTATGTAGACTTCGTTAAGTAGTGGGGTAGTAGTTCCCTTCTGCATTTCTCCACTCAGCCTACATAAAAGCCAGGCGAAATCTGGCTGTCTGTGAGAAAAAAAGATACAGCGCACCCAAAAATATATTAAAGAGCAAATATTACAGTGTAGTGCTTTTATCTATTTTACTGTACAAAGTAGGTCTGATTCTCAGTTACACTAAGGCCCCATTATACTGCTCTGGCAGTGTAAGGAGCCTTAAAATAGGTATAAATGTAATTTACACCCACTTAAAGGTCCCTTGATGCTGTCAGGGTGGTGTAAGGGGGGCTTCATTTAGCTCAGAATGCATATTGCATAGGCAGTTCACCAGGAGGATGCTTTTAATAAAACACCATTTACTGCTCATTTATATATTGTAGTTATTCAAAGCAACAGCAACTTAGAGATGGTATTTTAGTCCAGAATGAAATAATTATAACAACATAAAGTAAATAACCTTGTGAGAGTAACTTTTTTTTTCATCAAGCCTTAGAAACCGAAGAAAACAGAATGAAAGTTTTAATGGCATGATGTTGATTCAGATGGTATAATTTAATGAGCGGAACTGTAGAGAAGATCAAAGAAGGACCATCAAAATATCAAGGTAGTGTGACATTCCTCTTCTTAATTATTCTGGCTGAATTTACAATTAGAATAGGCCCTGGCATTCAAAAATGAAATAAAGGGTAACTGTAACATTCAGGTTCTTACCCTCTCCACTTTGAGAATAGACAGCAACTAATTAGACAGATTTCAGAGTAACGGCCGTGTTAGTCTGTATTCACAAAAAGAAAAGGAGTACTTGTGGCACCTTAGAGATTAACCAATTTATTTGAGCATAAGCTTTTGTGAGCTAGAGCTCACTTCAGCATGTCACCTTGCAAAATAAATGACCCAAGGGCAGAGTCATGCAAAGTTACAGATGCACACACACACACACACACTCACTTACTTACTTAAAGACTCCATAAAATAAAGGCCCAGAGAAACCTTACAGTATGCATCCGATGAAGTGAGCTGTAGCTCACGAAAGCTTATGCTTAAATAAATAGGTTAGTCTCTAAGGTGCCACAAGTACTCCTTTTCTAATTAGACAGAGAATAGTGTAGTGTGCTGCCTGTAATACTGTACCCTGAACAATCAGAGCTGGGAGGAAAGCGATAACAAATATAGGTCTTGATTCTGCAATCATCACTCATGTTGAGTAGTTCTTGCTCATGGGAATAGCACTATGTGTGAGTAAGGAATTGAACGAGGGTTTTAAATTCAGTCCAGAAGTCAATGGAAAGCCAGTGGAGTGTGAAGAACATGGAAATAATATGCTCACATTGGCCTTTCTTGCTTAAAGGTGACCCGCAAAGTTAAAAAAATAGGTATGTGCCCCTTTTTGCTGTATGTATGAAGAAAGCATGAAAGTTAGGGGGTTTTTTTTGTTTGTTTGTTTTAATTAAGTTTACAGTGGGCAATTAACACTTCTTCAGTCATAGGACAAAGGAAGGTTAGTTACAAATTGTTGTAATGAGTCATAAAAGCAGTGTCTCTGTTAAGTCCATGATTTTTAGTGTCTTTCAGAGTTATGAATTTAAGTTTCTTGGAATTGGAAAAGGTTCAGAAAAGGGCAATCAAATTGATTAGAGGTATGGAACGGCTTCCGTATGAGGAGAGATTAATAAGACGGGGACTTTTCAGCTTGGAAAAGAGACGACTAAGGGGAGGGATATGATTGAGGTCTATAAAATCATGACTGGTGTGGAGAAAGTAAATAAGGAAGTGTTATTTACTCCTCATAAAATAAGAACTCGGAGTCACCAACTGAAATTAACAGGCAGCAGGTTTAAAACAAACAAAAGGAAGTATTTCTTCACACAACGCACATTCTTATGTTCCCAGGCTCACCTTTTGAAGGTATTGTGCAAGTTTCCTTTGAAGACAAGGACTGATAGGTCAGATATGGCATGATTGCTTTGTGTGATTTCTTGCAACATGTGTTAAACCCTTATGCTTAACAATCTGTCCCGCTTTGTATTTAGCTGTGACACTCTGGTTAGATTTTCCAGTCCTGAAGAAATGCCAGGAAAGGCCAAAAGCTTGTTTCTTCTATCAGTAGAATTTGTTCCAATAAAAGATATTACCTCATCAACTTTGCCTCTCAAAATGATGGACATTTGAGTGGCATGTAAAAATAATGAAATAATAACAATAGAAGAATGTCGTACTATAAGATGCTTATACAAATGAATAAGCGGTCACCGTGAAACCCCTGGGCAGCAACCAATATTAATCATTATGGGAGTATAACACTTTTCACACACTCTGATTGAAAGTTGCTGAATACCATTTTTTAATTATTTTGGCATTCTGCAAAACCTTATGCAGACAACACTGCTTCATGAAGAATCTCAGTCTTATTTTTTCTCATACTTGGATCTAGCTGTGATCACTTTAGTTTAAATTTTTCTAAATGTAAGCAAATTATATAAAATATTCTTATCATCTATGTAGTATCTCAGATCAAGCACTGCTGCTGCATTGCATTCTGGAAATTATGCAAATTAAAATTTCTTACAATTTCTTATTTCTTTTTATAGGAATTATATAAGCTAAATTTAAGTAAACTGTTCCTTGGTTCTTGGAAATTTATTAAACTATTAAAGATCAAAGGCTTCTGGGTATGTGCGAAAGATTAATGGATACCAATTATTCCCTGTCAGTGAATTTTCTGGTTACAATTTACCTCCAGATCTGAACTGCCAGATATCTATAGTAGAAGACGCCCTCAACAGATCGTTCTTGATACACTTGAAAATGTTGCTCAGTTAATAAAAGATTAAATTTAGGGCTATGTGATGGGATGTACCAGGTCCTTCATGGCCCCCTGCTGGAGGCGCTTTGGTCCTACTACACCCCCATCCCAGTAAGGAGCAGTGGAGATGGGCCTTCTAGGCCTGCCTAGAGAGCCCTTGTGGAAGCAGCCAATCAGAGCCTAGTAGACTCAGATAAAAGGAGCTGCGGGGGCTTAACAAGTTAGATCCTGGCTGCGGCTGGAATGATGCTCCTTTTTAGCTAAAGAAACTTGACTGGCTGCATTTACTGGACCTGGGAGAGAGAGGACCTGAGAACTCTAACCTGAAGTTGGTGCAGGTAAAGGGACCAATTGGGAAGAGGCCCAGGGAATAGCAGCAGCAACTAATTAAAGGATGCAGCACATGTCTGTTGTTTATATGGTCCCTGGGATGGAACCTGGGGTAGAGGATGTGCCTGGGTTCCTCCACTGGCAAAGTGGCCTAAACCCCAAGAAGGGGATTAAGCTCGTTTAGAAGCCTGAGCATAGTGTGGGATTGAAAGCACCCAGAGATGGGGCTGAAGACCCTGGTGAAGGGAAAACTTTTTGTTATCCTGGAAAGGATTAATATTTGCCTGTGCAACATGGCCATAGGGCTGATTTACTGAAGCCCTGCTCAGTGAGGTTGGCAACCTACAGGGGGAGCCAGGAGCAGGAAAAACATTGCAGTATCACACCCAGCCACTCAGAGGTGAGTGCCCCCCAGCACAATTTAATATTAAGTAAAGGTTTGAGTGCTCATTCTTGTATTTCATATTCTGCAGTCTCAGTCTGAACCCAGGTAGGCTGGTCTAGTAGCAGTAAAGTGTTCCTAGCAGAGTTGCTGACAACTGGCTGTTTAATATCTGTGACTCCACTCCTTGAAGGGAGGCAACGTAGTATAGTGAATGGGGCACTGAACTAAGAGTCAGGACACCTGGGTACCATTCCTGGTTCAGTCAGTGATTTTCTGTATGACCAATGGCAAGTCATTTCACATCTCTGCTTCTGTTTCCGTTGTCTATCTTTGTTCAGACTGTAAACTCTTCAGGGCAGACGCTCTGTTGCTATTTGCTCAATGAGGTCCAATTCTGACTGGGTTCTCTGTGTTATTGTATGTCAAGGTTCCTCCCCCACTCTGAACTCTAGGGTACAGATGTGGGGACCTGCATGAAAAACCTCCTAAGCTTATCTTTACCAGCTTAGGTCAAAACTTCCCCAAGGTACAAAATATTACATCTGTTATCCTTGGACTGGCCGCTACCACCAAACTAATACTGGTTACTGGGGAAGAGCTGTTTGGACGCGTCCTTCCCCCCAAAATACTTCCCAAAACCTTGCACCCCACTTCCTGGACAAGGTTTGGTAAAAAGCCTCACCAATTTGCCTAGGTGACTACAGACCCAGACCCTTGGATCTTAAGAACAATGAACAATCCTCCCAACACTTGCACCCCCCCTTTCCTGGGAAATGTTGGATAAAAAGCCTTACCAATTTGCATAGGTGACCACAGAACCAAACCCTTGGATCTGAGAACAATGAAAAAGCATTCAGTGTTTTACAAGAAGACTTTTAATAAAAAAATAGAAGTAAATAGACATAAAGAAATCCCCCCTGTAAAATCAGGATGGTAGATACCTTACAGGGTAATTAGATTCAAAAACATAGAGAACCCCTCTAGGCAAAACCTTAAGTTACAAAAAAGATACACAGACAGAAATAGTTATTCTATTCAGCACAATTCTTTTCTCAGCCATTTAAAGAAATCATAATCTAACACATACCTAGCTAGATTACTTACTAAAAGTTCTAAGACTCCATTCCTGTTCTGTCCCTGGCCAAGACGACTACAGACAGACGCAGACCCTTTGTTTCTCTCCCTCCTCCCAGCTTTTGAAAGTATCTTGTCTCCTCATTGGTCATTTTGGTCAGGTGCCAGCGAGGTTACCTTTAGCTTCTTAACCCTTTACAGGTGAGAGGAGCTTTCCCCTGGCCAGGAGGGATTTCAAAGGGGTTTACCCTTCCCTTTATATTTATGACATTGAACAACAAATATCAAAGGGTATTAGGAATGAGACAAGAATTTAGCTATCAGAAATCAACAGACTTTTGTGGGCAGGGTAAAGTAGAAGCTGGGGCTGGGGGGATCGACAACTATTGAGAACTATGGGAGAAGGACTTAAGGAGGGATAGGTAGGGTAGGAGGGTAATGGAGGGAATGGTGAGAAAAGGAAAAGGTGCAGAGAGCAGCTGATAAAGTGGAGGACAGAGAACAAATGATCTGCAGAAGAGGGAACAGTGACAATGGAAAAAGGAGATAAGAATGGGACTCTATAAAAAGAATGGGGGTGGAGGGAGGAGAAGGGAAAAGGCAAAGGACAAGAAAGAAGAGGAGGATTGATGAAAGAAGGAAATAAATGGAAGATGTGATGAAAGGAGAGAAGCAGAGCTGTGGAAACTAGAGAAGGGAAAGGATAGGAGACTCCAGTGAGACTGAGAGACTAATTATAGCAACACATTTCCGTCTACTCTTAAGCACTGCAACATGATAGGGGCTCCTAACCCTTGTCTTGAGTTTTCACTGCTCTGACTGATCTGTTGGAGGCATCAGGTAAACATAGGAATTTCATTTCTAATAGAGAAGTATGATCACCCTATATGAAAGCCATTGAATTTTGTCCCTGTCATACCCTGTTCACTTAGGTGTTTTATATTTTTTATTTTTAATTCATGTTTCAGATAATTTTTCTGGTACTAAAGTAAAGCTCAGGGGTGTGTAATTTTTAAAGACTGATGGAGTGGTTGCTACTCTCCAGTTCTCCGGTATAGTAGGTGATTTCAATGAGAGATTGTTTAGTTAGGTTAGCAACTCAACCTACTTCAATCTTAAGTTCCCCCAGAACTCTCACATCTATACCAGCTGATACTGGTGACTTGTTTCTCCCTAACTTATCAATATGTTCCAGCACCTCCTCTCAATACTTCAAACTCTGAAGTATCCCATATTTGTTAACTGAAAAAAATGTAATTATTTTTCTCCTCAGTATTCTTTTGGGTGAAAACTGATGGGTGGGCAGGAGGGGAATTTTTTTTTTTTTTTTAAGGCCAGAAGGGTCCCTTATAAATTTAATCATCTAGGCTGGCCTCCTGCAAAACACAGGCCAAAGCACCTCACTGGGTAATTTCTGTATCAAGCCCCTAAGTTCTGCTTGAGCTATTGCATGTCTTTTGAGACGTATCTGGTCTTGATTTAAAGACTTCCAGTGATGGAGAATCCACTATATCCCTAGGTAAATTGTTCCAATGGTTAATTACCCTCAACGAGCAGGGACCCAGCAGCCACCCCTTCCCCAGCAGCACAGGCAGCCCTGTAGTTAGGGATCTGCTGCTCTTCCAGGAGGTAATGGGTTGGGTTGCCTGCATGCCCACCCAATGGAAGAGCCACTGCTTCTCTCTTCCTCCCCTCCAGGCATCGGGGAAGCCCTTTCCTGCTGCATAGGCTAAAGGATCCGAGCATGTGCACTGACTGCAGTGAGGCTGCTGCCCAAGACTTCTCCCTGAGCCAAGAAGGGGAAGGACATGCATCTAATTTGAAAAATGTCTGGGCCTAGCCCTGCAAGGTGTCAGGTAGTAGTGAGTTAGGCCCAATGTATGCCCACCTAATAGTAGGTGCAGAGGTCAGGAGAATGGACTTGTCTTCCCTTTCTAGATTCTTTTGGAGGTTCCTCACAGTTTGAAGACCAAGACTCTTGTCCCCTCCCCATGGCTGCAAACAGCAACTTGTGTAGGAAAGACAGTTCTGAAACTCCTTTATTAACTCACTTTTCAGAGTACTTTTTCTCCTCTTGTGCAATTTTGCTTGGGCAAGGAGAACATAGATCTATGGGATAGCTGAATCACTTTTCATTGCAAAATCAACCCCAACATATATTTAAAGTTGCTTTTAACTGCTCTTGAATTATAAAACATCCTGGGACTCTCGGCAAGGGGTCATATACATATTACTTGAAATTCAGCACTGCTTTATTTCTCAGTTTGGTCACTTCTGAAGAAAGGTGCTCTGCAATCCTAGCAGAGATTGCATCATATGGGCTGAACTTTTTTAACCTTGCATAATGACAGGTTTCAGAGTAACAGCCGTGTTAGTCTGTATTCGCAAAAAGAAAAGGAGTACTTGTGACACCTTAGAGACTAACCAATTTATTTGAGCATAAGCTTTCGTGAGCTACAGCTCACTTCATCGGATGCATACCAGTCTGCTGCAGTTTCCACGGTATGCATCCGATGAAGTGAGCTGTAGCTCACGAAAGCTTATGCTCAAATAAATTGGTTAGTCTCTAAGGTGCCACAAGTACTCCTTTTCTTTTTTTTTTTTTTAACCTTGTAACTTTGGAGGTTATACAGTGAAATAGCTTCCATTGTAACACCTTAAGGGAAGAAGGGGTTGGTAGAATACTGGAATTTAACGGTACACTGCTTTATTTTCAAACTATATCTTTAAAAGTATATTAAACTCTCCTTTCAGAATCACCTTTATTGGTGCCTTATTTGAGATTCAGACACTGATATAACCCTTTTCTGATTTCTTTGCAGTCAAGTTGCCTCAATGTCAGAAGAACTCCTCAGAGTACTTTTCATTCAAATATAGGTAGTCTTGAGGGGGACTTATAAACTTATGAGGTAGCATCATTTGTGCTGCTATGCAATTTCATTATCAACCCTTTTATTCAGAAGATTACAATTCAGCTACAAAATATCAGCCCAGGTTGAAACTTGATGAGATAATAGGCTATTTTCTAAATCTATTGGATAAGTCTACTCATTTCCTTCTGTGTGGCTGAGGTATCTATCCTCAGGTTTTCCTAGAGCATCCATCAATATAACATCGAGGGTGACATTCTGATCTCATTGAAGTCACTGGCAATATTCCCATTGATTTCAGTGGGGCTAGGATTTCACCCCAATAAAAATCAAAACTGCACCAATACAATCATCAGGTAATTTTTTTACCTGATTATTTACAGTGATTATTCTCAGATGTTCAGACCTTCTGCCTAGTATCCTACCTGGATAGTCATGTGGGAGGAAGAATCTCTCTCTCTCCCTCTCTCTCATGCCATGGAACAGCTATGAAAATCTTTCTATCTAGGTGTGCTCCGCCATTGTATTTAAGTGCACAATTGCTAAATTAAAGTCCTTGTCACTGAGGAGCCAACAGAGGTAACAACTCCCAGTCACTACTGACCTAGGCTGGATTCATACCTGCAACAGAGATAGAAGATTGAACCCCATAACTGATCCATCCAGTCCATCATGGATTAGTTTGAATAATTTTTCCTTCCTTAAAGGAATTGTCATGATAGGTTTAGTAAATTATAAACAATATATAACTTTCTTAACCTGGAGTTAATTCTCTAATTTATGCCACACCATCTCCATTGACAATACTCCATTTAGAAGAGAAAAGCAATAAAACCTTTAAAAACCCTATCAACATTTTCTGCCAACGAATGAGGCTTTGTGATTGCAATAAGCTCCTGTTTTGCAAAATATGTATTTAAAAGTGGGTAGTCTAGGTACTGAAAGGCTACATTTAGACAATCTGGTGAGGATTCATCTGTTTTTCATTATTCAGGATGGCTTTCAGTCACCAGTGATGGAAGTGTTCTTTCCATGGGGGAGGGATAGCCCAGTGGTTTGAGCATTGGCCTGCTAAACCCAGGGTTGTGAGTTTAATCCTTGAGAGGGCCATTTAGGGATCTGGGGCAAAAAATGGGGATTGGTCCTGCTTCAAGCAGGGGGTTAGACTAGATGACCTCCTGAGGTTCCTTCCAACCCTAACATTCTATGTTCTCAAACTAATATAATGTAGAACCGTGTATGCCAATGTTGGGCTCGCTATCCCATTCCAAATATTGATATTTTATAGTGTGAACCTTATTGTAACTCCACATTGTCTCAGCAACAACAGTTTAGTGACTTAGAAGAGCCGGCTGTTGCAGAAGTTCCTGCTGTGACTTTTGTGTGTGTCTGATATAAAACATCTAGATTGTGAAGCTGAACTTTTGCTTCCCATCACCACAAGCAACAAATGAGACAATATACAAAACAGCCCACATATGCGCAGTGGAAAACTACCATCTCTGCATCCTTTCAGAATGTTATCAACATCTTTGAACTAAGATTCTAGGAAGAAAGTTATGATTGTTTTAGTTCAAACAATACATTTTGCAAGAGCTCCTCCAAGTAATTTCAGGCATGGGAGTGTCATTTTCACTTACTCTTTGCACGTAGCTAGAGTGAGACAGAAAAAGAAAATAAACAGTGGTAAGTAGGTAAATAGTGAATAATTTACATCTCAAATATCCCTCATTTTGATGGCTGGTCTCTTAACAAACCCATGTTTACTTTTATACCTGCTAGTATCTCACCTCTTAATGTCAGGAGTGTTGAATTATGGAACGAAGATTCTAGACACATGATTTAAGATTACAGAATGTTTTTCATATGGATTAAAGCAGCTTTCACAATTATGTCCTTAATTTTACCTCACTGTTGTATTTGTGGGGAAGGATGTGTGTAATTTGTATTGTGGTAGTGGCCAGATGCCCCAATTAGGATCATTGACTTACTGTGCTGGGTTCTGTAGAAACACATAGCAAGATAATACCTGCCTTGAAGAGCTTACAATTTAAATAGCCTGATTCTGCAAGAATTATGCATGAGTAACCTTCCCATGTGAATAAAGTTACTCACATGCATAAATGTTTGCAAGGTGAGGTAAAGCAAGACCAAACCTGCATTGTGAGACACAGAACCAGGTAACAGTGTGAAGAATGTGTTCAGGTATACAATAAGCAATAAGGACAACTTTATTTTAAAATTGTGTTTAATCTAATAAACAAACACAAATAGCGATGTGAGGAAACCTCAGGAGGTCAGAAGATTTGGCTCTGACTAGTGCCCCATGGTTCGATGCTTATCCAAACTGTGTCTGATCTCCTTGCATTTGCAAAACTTATCCTCTTATCCTGACACTTAAGGAAAACAAGCTCTTTTGTAAAATCCTGGTACTTCCAGCTTTAGATCATCTTAAAATGCCACATGAACTGATTGTTATATTTACCTACATGCCTCCAGCTTTCATCCAGACCACATCACACAATCCATTGTCTACAGCCAAGCCCTAAGATACAACCACATTTGCTCCAATCCCTGAGACAGAGACAAACATCTACAGAATTTCTATCAAGCATTCTTAAAACTACAATACCCAGCTGGGGAAGTGAAGAAACAGATTGACAGAGCCAGAAGGATACCCAGAAGTCACCTACTACAAGACAGGCTCAAGAAAGAAAGTGACAGAATGCCACTAGACATAAAATAATTTTAATAAAATAATTTTCCCTGTGATACCTACACCTTCTTGTCAATTGTTGGGAATGGGCCACATCCACCATGATTGAATTGGCCTCCATAGCACTCACCCCACCCCATTTGGTAAGGCAACTCCCATCTTTTCATATTTATACCTGCCTCCTGCCTTTTTTTCACTCCATGCATCTGATGGAGCGGGTTGTAGCCCATGAAAATGTATGCCCAAATAAATGTATTAGTCTCTAAGGTGCCACAAGGACTCCTTGTTGTTTTTACAAAGTGTTTCAGTGCAGCTTTCCCTCCTTGTTGTTGAACTTCTATTATAAAATTGGCATGGATTAACCAACCCCTCCCCCAACACACACACACTCTCTCACACACACACACACAATATTTACTCTGATCTGCTATTTCCATGAATTGTAGGAACATGAAACCAGTTTTCAATGGAATCTTCTCAAGTGGAAAGGAAACTGTATTTTTCATGCAAACTGCAGCAAACTTTAGGCTCCTGAAGAATTCTAAACCCTTTTAGGCCCCAATCCTAAGAACCATGAGGATTTTTGCTCAGAGTTAGTAGGAAACAAAGCCTTAAACAATAAATGCAACCTATTTTACAGGGATGTCATGAAGCTTAATAAGTTAACATTTATAAAGCAAAATATTAACTGTCATGTAAGTGCTTGTATACTTTTGCTGAAAGGCACTGTAGAGAACCCACAGTAGTTCTATCATAGTAGAAATATAACTGTGGCTAGAAATTTGCCCCTGGCATCTAGCAGAGAAATGAGGTTTTTCTTGCAGTAAGATAATTATTATAGTTCAACAAAAGTGCATAATATACTCTGTAGTAATTTCTAACTCTAATCCATAGAATACCTGCAGATATCTCCAAAGTTTGCTTGCTGATCTCTATTTTAAGAATAGCAGCATTTCAGTCTAAAAAAATGTTCTTGCACTTAAGAGGCTATTGGTTCTACATATTGAGGGGTAGCTTTTTAGCTAGTATACATCAGCATAGGTGCACTTATTTCAGTGGAGCTATACTAATTTACACCAGTTGAGTACACCAGTATCCATAATGGGACTTAGTTGTTCCAAAACTGATGCCTTACCCAGGTGGCCTTGTTGACAGGAAAGGAGTGTGCTCAGCAGTTTGTCTCCTCTCAGAAATGCAAATATTCCTGGGTTATCCACTGGAACGGTGGGTGTGAAGTCACAGGAATGTCCTGCAGAGCAGCTAAAAGCACCCGAGAGAGGATCCTGATACCAATATAGGATGTGACTGCAAAATCATTGGGAAATGCAGCCACCTTGCATGGGCAGTGGGGTATAATATGCCAGGGGAGGCTCTGCCTTCCCTGGCGATGCTGCTGCCACTGGACCCCCGGTTGTGAGTTTGGCGGGGGAAGTTTTTCCTTTACTATGCCCATGCAGGTTCTGGGGCAGCTGAGGAGGCGGTATGTGCTATTCTGATGAACCTGGGAAGCTGAGTAACACACACCGCCATCTCAGCCGCCCGGAACCTGCATGGGCATATCAAAAGCTCAGGTTCTTCTTTGGGAAGAGACGCTGCGGCTTTTCCCAGGCAGCCTGGGGTCTGGGGAGGGGAGGTGTGGCTGCAGTTGGCCTGGGGCTCCTCCAGGCAAGTGGGGGGGAAAGGGCTGTCTCAGGGCTCAGCCTGGGGCACCTCTGGCCAAGGTGGATGCCACTTGGGGCTCCTACAGGTGGAGTGGGTCATTGCTCCAGCCACAGGGGGCCAAGGAAGGGGGTCTCGGGGCTCCAGCTGTGGGGGGATGAGGTGCTCTGGCCAAGGGGGTGAGGGGCAGAAGGGATGGAGCTACAGGCTAGCCTCCCCAAAGGGGGCCTCTACCCACCGCCCAGGCCACCTTGAAAGGTGGCATCCCCTCAGAACACCACAGTAAAAGTTTTCTGGCCACAGTGGGAAATGTTGAAATCTAAAGATGAAATATTGTATCAGAGATGGAAAATATCAGCAGGTAATGAGTACAGATACCAGCCAGATACTTTGAAAGAGGAGATTATGGCATGATTTAAAAACTGCTGGACACTTTAGGGTTGCAAAAATCTTAGCCAAGAGAGAATTTCTATTGGGTAAAATGCACGTGGGATGTAGAAAACTGGTGCAGGAAATATGATGTTTATGTTGCAAAGAAGGGTCCCCTGAAGCAGGGAGAGCCCCTATGCAGGAGCATTTCCCGGAGGCGCCAATGGAGCACATTGCTGTTGATGTGCTTGGGCCTTTGCGTGAGACAGAGCCTAGTAATCCATATTTCTTGGTGGCTATGGACTAAATTACACAATGGCCTGAGGCTTATCCAGTAAGGAGCCAAGAGGCTGTGATAGTAACAAAGGTCCCTAGTGAATGAGTTCTTCACCAGATTTGGGCTCCCAGATGAGCTACACACAGATCAAAGGAGAAACTTTGAATCCAAAGTGTTTCAGCAATCTTGTGAGATTCTAGGGCTCCAGAGCCCCCACCCCAATCTGATAGGATGGTGGAAAGGTTCAGTCAGACTCTATGGGTATGTCCACACTGCAAGAAAAGACCACAGCTGGTTTGGGTCAATTGGCTCAAGCTAAGAGGCTGTTGAATTGCAGTGTAGAGGTTCAGCCTTGGGCTGGAGCCCAGGCTCTAAGCCCGCCCCCACTCACCCAAGCCTGAAATTCTACCCTGCAATCTTTAGGCCCATAAGCCTGTGTCAGTTGTCCTGAACTCTGAGACTAGGTGCCACGTTTTTTTTTTAATTCCAGTGTAGACATACCCTGTATGTTCAGCTGTCTACCTTTGTAGAACAGCATCAAAGGGACTGGAAACAGCATATCTTGTTCGCTTTAATGGCTTATAGAATCACACTTAATTAGAGCACAAAGTGTACCCCAACGATCCTCATGGGGCATGAGCTAAGGGCCCTAGAAAATCTTTGGTATGGAATTCCAAGAGGAAAAAAGGAATTTGGACTATGTTGAAATGTTGTAATCCAAAAGTGAAAAAGCTCACACCTTTTCCACAGACACATTTGTAGCATGACCCTGAGAAACCCCAAGATAAATGTGGGGTAAAGCACTGACTGAAAAGAGGCTTGGGACTGTTAGCAAAGAAACTGTCTCCTGCTCTTTGATTCCTATTGTGTTCAGGGAAACAGGACTTATTATGATCTTTGTCAATAAACAGGAGTGCATCAAAGAAATACCTGATTCCATCATTCCTTTCTCTGTCTAAAGGGAACAACCCACAAGAACCTGAGTTTTGGTTAAGTACTGACTTAAGGTCTGATGGGGCAAGAATCATTATATTGCTTCTTTTAGTTAAATATGTAAAGGATACTTCTGTGTGCTTTTGGATGGATATAGCAAAGAAGTGCCATCACATACCTTTGACAGGAGCTCACTGTCTTCAAACTTTGTGACAAGATTATGGAATTTGAAAGCTCAATTGTCACTGTGCAAAGCTTATTTGTGCCTATGTTAGCTTCCCTTTCATCAGTTAAAAGTTCTCTTGTCCTTTCAGAGGCTTCAGCAGAGCATATTATATTATTCAGCAGAGCTTAGGTTAGGGATGGCAAAAATGTTAAGATAAAATAATGGATCTGAACTTTTGCCCAAAAGGCAAACTCAGCTTGAATGGAACATTTTCTGAGATTCTAAAACAGTCCAAATAACTTTAACAATGAAATGTCACCTGTCCTTGCATTTGCTGGTGTTACCAGGATTGGGAATGCCAAAATTCAGAAAGAAAGGCTAGTCTTTGGTGGTGGTCGGGGACTCTCTCCTCCGGGGGACTGAGTCATCTATCTGCCGCCCTGACCGGGAAAACCGAGAAGTCTGCTGCTTGCCAGGGGCCAGGGAGGATTCGCGATGTGATGGAGAGACTGCCGAGACTCATCAAGCCCTCGGATCGCTACCCCTTCCTGCTTCTCCACGTGGGCACCAATGATACTGCCAAGAATGACCTTGAGCGGATCACTGCGGACTACGTGGCTCTGGGAAGAAGGATAAAGGAGTTGGAGGCGCAAGTGGTGTTCTCGTCCATCCTTCCCGTGGAAGGAAAAGGCCTGGGTAGGGACCGTCGAATCGTCGAAGTCAACGAATGGCTACGCAGGTGGTGTCAGAGAGAAGGCTTTGGATTCTTTGACCATGGGATGGTGTTCCATGAAGGAGGAGTGCTGGGCAGAGACGGGCTCCATCTTACGAAGAGAGGGAAGAGCATCTTTGCCAGCAGGCTGGCTAACCTAGTGAGGAGGGCTTTAAACTAGGTTCACCGGGGGAAGGAGACCAAAGCCCTGAGATAAGTGGGAAAGCGGGATACCGGGAGGAAGCACAGGCAGGAATATCTGTGAGGGGAGGGCTCCTGCCTCATACTGGGAATGAGGGGCGATCAATAGGTTATCTCAAGTGCTTATATACGAATGCACAAAGCCTTGGAAACAAGCAGGGAGAACTGGAGGTCCTGGTGATGTCAAGGAACTATGACGTGATCGGAATAACAGAGACTTGGTGGGATAACTCACATGACTGGAGTACTGTCATGGATGGTTATAAACTGTTCAGGAAGGACAGGCAGGGCAGAAAAGGTGGGGGAGTAGCACTGTATGTAAGGGAGCAGTATGACTGCTCAGAGCTCTGGTACGAAACTGTAGAAAAACCTGAGTGTCTCTGGATTAAGTTTAGAAGTGTGTGCAACAAGAGTGATGTAGTGGTGGGAGTCTGCTATAGACCACCGGACCAGGGGGATGAGGTAGATGAGGCTTTCTTCCGGCAGCTCACGGAAGCTACTAGATCGCATGCCCTGATTCTCATGGGTGACTTTAATTTTCCTGATATCTTCTGGGAGAGCAATACAGCAGTGCATAGACAATCCAGGAAGTTTTTGGAAAGCATAGGGGACAATTTCCTGGTGCAAGTGCTAGAGGAGCCAACTAGGGGGGGTGCTTTTCTTGACCTGCTGCTCACAAACCGGGTAGAATTAGTGGGGGAAGCAAAAGTGGATGGGAATCTGGGAGGCAGTGACCATGAGTTGGTTGAGTTCAGGATCCTGACGCAGGGAAGAAAGGTAAGCAGCAGGATACGGACCCTGGACTTCAGGAAAGCAGACTTCGACTCCCTCAGGGAACGGATGGGTAGGATCCCCTGGGGGACTAACATGAAGGGGAAAGGAGTCCAGGAGAGCTGGCTGTATTTCAAGGAATCCCTGTTGAGGTTACAGGGACAAACCATCCCGATGAGTCGAAAGAATAGTAAATATGGCAGGCGACCAGCTTGGCTTAATGGTGAAATCCTAGCGGATCTTAAACATAAAAAAGAAGCTTACAAGAAGTGGAAGTTTGGACATATGACCAGGGAAGAGTATAAAAATATTGCTCGGGCATGTAGGAATGATATCAGGAGGGCCAAATCGCACCTGGAGCTGCAGCTAGCCAGAGATGTCAAGAGTAACAAGAAGGGTTTCTTCAGGTATGTTGGCAACAAGAAGAAAGCCAAGGAAAGTGTGGGCCCCTTACTGAATGAGGGAGGCAACCTAGTGACAGAGGATGTGGAAAAAGCTAATGTACTCAATGCTTTTTTTGCCTCTGTCTTCACTAACAAGGTCAGCTCCCAGACTGCTGTGCTGGGCATCACAAAATGGGGAAGAGATGGCCAGCCCTCTGTGGAGATAGAGGTGGTTAGGGACTATTTAGAAAAGCTGGACGTGCACAAGTCCATTGGGCCGGACGAGTTGCATCCGAGAGTGCTGAAGGAATTGGCGGCTGTGATTGCAGAGCCATTGGCCATTATCTTTGAAAACTCATGGCGAACGGGGGAAGTCCCGGATGACTGGAAAAAGGCTAATGTAGTGCCAATCTTTAAAAAAGGGAAGAAGGAGGATCCTGGGAACTACAGGCCAGTCAGCCTCACCTCAGTCCCTGGAAAAATTATGGAGCAGGTCCTCAAAGAATCAATCCTGAAGCACTTGCATGAGAGGAAAGTGATCAGGAACAGCCAGCATGGATTCACCAAGGGAAAGTCATGCCTGACTAATCTAATTGCCTTCTATGATGAGATTACTGGTTCTGTGGATGAAGGGAATGCAGGGGGTGTATTGTTTCTTGACTTTAGCAAAGCTTTTGACACGGTCTCCCACAGTATTCTTGTCAGCAAGTTAAGGAAGTATGGGCTGGATGAATGCACTATAAGGTGGGTAGAAAGCTGGCTAGATTGTCGGGCTCAACGGGTAGTGATCAATGGCTCCATGTCTAGTTGGCAGCCGGTGTCAAGTGGAGTGCCCCAGGGGTCAGTCCTGAGGCCGGTTTTGTTCAATATCTTCATAAATGATCTGGAGGATGGTGTAGATTGCACTCTCAGCAAATTTGCGGATGATACTAAACTGGGAGGAGTGGTAGATACGCTGGAGGGGAGGGATAGGATACAGAAGGACCTAGACAAATTGGAGGATTGGGCCAAAAGAAATCTGATGAGGTTCAATAAGGATAAGTGCAGGGTCCTGCACTTAGGATGGAAGAATCCAATGCACCGCTACAGACTAGGGACCGAATGGCTAGGCAGCAGTTCTGCGGAAAAGGACCTAGGGGTGACAGTGGATGAGAAACTGGATATGAGTCAGCAGTGTGCCCTTGTTGCCAAGAAGGCCAATGGCATTTTGGGATGTATAAGTAGGGGCAGAGTGAGCAGATCGAGGGACGTGATCGTTCCCCTCTATTCGACATTGGTGAGGCCTCATCTGGAGTACTGTGTCCAGTTTTGGGCCCCACACTACAAGAAGGATGTGGATAAATTGGAGAGAGTCCAGCGAAGGGTAACAAAAATGATTAGGGGTCTAGAACACATGACTTATGAGGAGAGGCTGAGGGAGCTGGGATTGTTTAGTCTGCAGAAGAGAAGAATGAGGGGGGATTTGATAGCTGCTTTCAACTACCTGAAAGGGGGTTCCAAAGAGGATGGCTCTAGACTGTTCTCAATGGTAGCAGATGACAGAACGAGGAATAATGGTCTCAAGTTGCAGTGGGGGAGGTTTAGATTGGATATTAGGAAAAACTTTTTCACTATGAGGGTGGTGAAACACTGGAATGTGTTACCTAGGGAGGTGGTAGAATCTCCTTCCTTAGAGGTTTTTAAGGTCAGGCTTGACAAAGCCCTGGCTGGGATGATTTAACTGGGAATTGGTCCTGCTTCGAGCAGGGGGTTGGACTAGATGACCTTCTGGGGTCCCTTCCAACCCTGACATTCTATGATTCTATGATTCTTACAAAAGCAGAAGTTAATGGATTTCTCAAAAGATATTTTGTTTGGCAAAATAAAGAGGTCTGGATTAATCAGACATCTGACTCCCAAATGTGAACGGTTTCACTTTCACCAAGATGCAAGTTAAATGCTATATAATGCCTTTTACCTACACATGCGTCTCATAGATGTCAGTAGGAGACATTTGAGGATGCATTAAAGTATGAGACATCACACCACTGACATGATATGTGACCCCTGGATAGTCAAAAGCTGCCACACTTTCACAAATATTCACTAGGTTTGTGGCTTAATTTTTGGGTGCCCATTTTGAGACACCTACCTAATTTTCAGAGGTGCAGAGCGAACTGCTCCACTATGCAGTTAAAAAATGGAAATCTTACAGCTGAAAACCAATTGTGTCTTCAAGGGGAAAAGACTGGAAACATTCACCCTATCTGGCCCTGTGAAACTTTGCAAGCTCTGACTTAATTTCCAATACAAGTTAATATCAAGTGGAGAAAAAAAAAAAAACCCTGCACAAATTGCTTTGCGTAGCCTAAAAGGCTTCCAGCTGCTCTGGACACACACAGGGACCATCTTCTTCTGTCAGCTGTGAGCTTGGAAGATCTGAAAAAACAAATGTAACTGACAAAGTTAGGTACAACCAACCCACACTTGCATGTCTGTTCCTTTTACCCCTCTTGCAATAGATGGACCAGTTGGGGCAAATCTCATTACAGATTTTCCCCAACAACCCAAGTACATTGTTATTTTGGCATCAGGAAAATGTTATTTTGGCTAGACCATATGTGTGCCCTTTGTGTAGTACACACATTATCATATTCAGAGGTATAAATCTCTCCGATTGCTACACAGTTTTTTCATAGCTTTGTTTTCAAATGCACATTGGCTCCTTCTATGCTAAGTTGCATAACAGGAAAATATATGGACGTGTCTTTTTTTTCCTGACATAGCTCTTGTTGCAGTTGTAACTAGGAGTTCAGCATTAAGTTTTATAGTAAGAAGCAGAGTTCCCTACTGTCTCCATCTTTCCAAAGCAGAAACCAAGAATTGCCCTCCTTCCATTACCCTCAAATTAATGCTTAAGTATGTTTGCTTCCATTTTAAATGAAAGCAAAGTTCCTGTAGCTAGGGAACAAAGAAGAGGAGAAATGGCAAACAATAGAATCTTCTGCCGTCTCATGATAATGGAACTGATAGGAAAATGTGGATTTTGTTTGTTTTATCCAGGGGAAATGTTGATAAAAAGAAAGAGGTCTGAATTTTTAGTGAATAATTTTAATTCTTTTTTTTTAAATGAAAACTCCAAAATTTTCCATTTTCAGCAGTGAAAACTTAATTTTTTCAGCCCCTCCCCATCGCCCTCCCTCCAAAATATTTAGCCAAACACAGCGGAGAGAAAAAAACAGTTGTGTTTTCAGTTTTCTGACAAATTTAAAATGATCAAGCGTAGAAGAGATTTCCAATGAAACTTTTCATGTAGGTGAAAATTCAACTTTCCATCAAAAGTTTTTCACTGAAAATTTTTGATTAAGCCTGCATGCATCCTTTTTAAGGATGAAATACACATGAAATAGGTGTCAGGAAATGATACAGAATGATATGACTATATACAAATGGGGTTGCATTTGTCTACAGAGCAAAATTTGCTGAACTTCAATATCCTCACATTTCTTTTCTTCCTTGTGTTCCTAAAGAAAGGAACATCTACATTTTATTAAGATTTTAGTTTCTTTCTGTTGATAGAATGACAGAAGCAGGAACACATTTATCGGCTGAAAGTAAGAAGCTTAACTCTTTTTTCTTGTTGATAGAAGGAAAATAGACTTTGGAGGAAATTAATTCTGTCAATAGAATAAAATATATATTTCTCAAATCCATTCTATCCAAAATGAGATGTCTGAGGAAAAATCATTTTATCCTCAGAATTAATCATCTAACTGACTTCCCTGGCACTGGAATTTAGCAGATTTTCTGTAAAGGTTCATCCTACATCAACTTCTATTTCATTAGAAAAGACAGCTTTATAATATTATTTAAATTAGTGTAAATATTGCATAAAGATTTTCTGCATGTATATACTTTGATTAAGAAGTGAATTTTGTTTTGACCACACAAGCTTGGTGTTTTGACTTTCAGCTAACATTTAAGTGATCTAGTTTTACTCATGCAAATCCAAAAGTAAAGTGGATTCTAAATGTGTATGCTCAAGAAGTCCAACCAGCTGTGATATATTTTATACTGGGTCAAACAGTATTCTATACAACCAGGGGAGAGGGCTTCCGAAACCCAACTCCAAAATATTTGTACAGAAGCAATTAAATTAACCTGACAAGATTCTGATTGTACCCTTTGCAACTGTGTATGGATATGCAATTATGCTGCATGAATGCTGTAAGAGAAAATTAAATATAAACTCTACACACCCCACCCCCATAAATCTAACATTAAAATACCTTGTCTTTGAATGATTTCTTGGGCAAGACCTAATGGTCCCAGAAAGGAACTTGTATAAATTTGTCTAAAGTTCCCTAATTTTGCTAATCACTTATGTATCTGTAAAGTATCACCACTTTATAAAAGGTTTCAGAGTAACAGCCGTGTTAGTCTGTATTCGCAAAAAGAAAAGGAGTACTTGTGGCACCTTAGCGACTAACCAATTTATTTGAGCATAAGCTTTCGTGAGCTACAGCTCACTTCATCGGATGCATACTGTGGAAAGTGTAGAAGATCTTTTTATACACACAAAGCATGAAAAAATACCTCCCCCCACCCCACTCTCCTGCTGGTAATAGCTTATCTAAAGTGATCACTCTCCTTACAATGTGTATGATAATGAAGGTGGGCCATTTCCAGCACAAATCCAGGTTTTCTCACCCCCCCCACACACACACACACATGCTTTGTGTGTATAAAATGATCTTCTACACTTTCCACAGTATGCAACCAATGAAGTGAGCTGTAGCTCACGAAAGCTTATGCTCAAATAAATTGGTTAGTCTCTAAGGTGCCACAAGTACTCCTTTTCTTTTTCACTTTATAAAAGATTCAAAACTCCAGTGGCTTCTTCAAGCCATCTTCTTACCATGGAAGTGATCCTCATACTATAATGAAAAAGAATCATCATGTGATCAGCAACTCTTAAAAGATCAGGCCCTCAATCTCTAAAGTTGTACACCCCAAAATAAAAGCACTCAGAATTAAAAGCACCTATTGAAAATTTTGCCCATAATTATTATTCACTAAAAATTACCTGCTCAATTTTAATCTTGTATTTATATACTGTAATACTTCAACTGCCACTGAAATGCAGTTAGTTACATCTGGCATGGAATATTTGAGCTGTTACACATTATTGCCCTTGAGCTGTTACACATTATTATTTAACAGTTAGGACAAGAGGGTAAGAGCATCATATTCATTGAAAACTGCAGCTGGAATAAGGTGGGCATACCATAACCACGCAAGTTGGAATTTGACCAGGCTCAAGCCTAACACCACTATTTCTGCAAAAATTTTAGGATCTTTCATGAGCCCAAATGATCAGGTCAGGACACATTTTCTTCCACATGTGCAAGACATTCCAGCAGCTAAGTACACCCCATCTTGGGGGCATTGGTTCAATACTAACTCTGCAGACATTGCACCACCTGCTGAATCAGCAGGCATTCTGGGTCTTCTCTGTAGGCCTCCCACCTGGTTTAGCTTATGAGGTCTGAGGACTGGTTATAGACTTCCTGATCCTCCAAAGTTACCAGAGGAGATCAGGATTTTTTGCAACCGGGAGCTTAATAAACAGGGGAGATTCCTGGTTAGGGAGTTATCTAGTTGCTGCTTAAAGAGTGGCTCTTTGTGTTTGTTCTCACACTACATGGTGTCAGAAGTGAGTTAGAGCCCCCAGAGTGGTGAATGAATGGGAAAAGTAGAAAATCAGGGAGGAGACCTGTGAAATCTGCAGCAGGAAGGAGGCAGGGCCTTGTATCAGCACAGCAATGGAGCCCATAGCACAAATTGCTCTGTTAGAGAAGTTTGATTTTTGGTAACTCAGGCAGCTAGTTTACTGGATCTGTAGATTTGAGTGATTCCAGATGGCTTCTGGTTTAACAGAGAAGGCATAAGAATACCAGGTAAATGCTCTGATATGTGCTAGGGGTGATGCTGATCATGATATCCTATCTGCCCTACCCCTCACTGATGAGGAAAAGAGAGAATACTCCAGAGTGAAAGAGGCTTTCCATGCCCCTTTCATAGGCAGCCAGAACATTATATATGAATGGGCCAAATTTAGTAGGAGGTGCCAGGAACAAGGGGAAACAGCTGAGACTTTCACTACTGCGGTTCTTATTCTTGCCAAACACTGCAAATATGGATTGTTGAAAGAAGAACTGATGAGAGACAGGATAGTTATTGGTGGAAGAGACACCAATTTATCAGCACAGTTTCAGTGAGACCCAGATCGCACACTAGCAAAAGCTAAGGCAAAAGTGAGAATGGAAGGAACCATAAAGAAATAGCAGTGTGACTGTGGCAGGGTGAACTAGATCCTGAGGCCCTACATCACCCTGCCCCAGAACAGAGCAGCAAGAAGTCCTCCAGGCAGCCTAAAGTGGCTGTAGGGCAGCAGCCAATCAGAGGGGCTGCTGAAGTGACCAATAAGGGGCCAGATAAAAGGCAAGCAGCAGAGTGGAGCCTTCAGTTGCTGTGTGGAGCTTGAGGAGGGAGGACTGGGTACCTTGCTGGCTACATGAACAGTAGGATCATGGACAGCTCACTGCAGAGAACTCACCAGAGAGACTGGAGTCCAAGGAAGGCTACTAAAGACTGGATGCATGGCTGGCTGGATAGAAGAGGAGCAGGATCATGAAAAGGTCAGAACGGCAGGCTGAGCCTGGGGGACTGTGCATAGAACCTGGCCAGACCAGATGAGGGTAGTAAGATGGTCCCTGCTGATCTGATTGCAAACTAAACCCAGGGAGGGCTGCTGAAAAGGACATCAGCTGAGGGTACCAAGATGGGCCCTGGCTAGGTGTCAGAAGAAGGCAGTGCCTCTGAGAAGAAGTCTAAGAGCTACAGCCCCATATCAGGGCCATGATTAAAACTCAGGATGGTATACCCTGGAAAGGAGGACAGTGTGTATGGCTCAGCTGGAGGGCTGAACTGCCAAAGACCAGCAGAGAGAACCATTAACTGGGGAGGGCCACTCGTGAGAGGCAGGTGCCACCCCGATGTAAGACCAAAAAAGGAAAGCAGGTTCACACCCAACCGAAATAAAGGGGCCTTGTGAAAAGGACTGTCTGCAGGCATATTGACCAGAGAAAGGGGGGCACTTGTGAAAGAGGGATGCTGAGCCCATTACAGTGACTTATATGCTAGCACCATAGGGGACACTGAATCAGACAACACGGACATAGAAAAGAGAAAAGGCATAAATGTAAAAGGAGCAGTCAAACCAAATTTACAACATAACAGTGCATAACCAGAGAACCTTAATAGGAGGGAAGCTTAGAAAAGCTGTGGAAGATGTGTCAAGACACCAAGCCACAGCTAGCAAAAATGTCGAGCTGAAGAGGCAGAGGTAGGAGATGCCACAAAATGAGACAAGAGTAGTGGAGACTATCCAAGAGGGACTGTTATCATCAGATGAGTCCAATAATTCCAGGGACTATATCCTGAGTAGAACAGGCAACAAGCATGAATCTAAATATTTGAAACCATAAATTTAAAATTGATATGGGGGCAGCAGTCACTACAATTTTTTAAAAAAAATTATAATTGATCCCTGGACGGAGATCTGCAGAGAGCAAATAACATTCTATGTAGGGCTAGTAAAACTACATTAGATGTTTGTGGCCAGTTCCTTGGAAAACTGGAGAAGGGGTGGAAAGATCTAAGAGTTAAGTAGATTGAGCTCCTTGAATCTATCATTGTAAGGCATGTTTTCTAATCCTTTAGCATTCTCATTGCTCTTCTCTGAACCCTCTCTAATTTATTGACATCCTTTTTTGAATTGTGGGAATCAGAACTGGACACAGTGTTTCTGCGGTGGTTGTACCAGTGCCAAATACAGAGCTAAAATAGCCTATCTACTCCTACTTGAGATTTCCCTGTTTATGTATCCCAGGATTGCATTAGCACTCTTGGCCACAGCATCACCCTGGGAGCTCATTTTCACCTAATTATCCATCATGACCCCTAAATCTTTTTTGCAGCATCACCACTTCCCAGGATAGAGTCCCCCATCCTATAAAAGGATGGCCTACATTGTTTGTTCCTAGGTGTATGTTTACATTTGACCATATTAAAACATACTGTTTGCTTGTGCCCAAGTGAGCCAGATCACTCTGAATCAGTGACCTGTCCTCTTCATGACTTATCGCTCCCCCCATTTTTGTATCCTCTACAAGCTTGATCAGTGATGACTTTTTCTTCCAGGTAATTGGTAAAGATGTTATACCATATAGCCAAAAGCCAATATATTCAGGACCCTCTCTGAAAACACACCAGTTTGATGACCATTTCCCATTTACAATTACATTTTGAGGACCCATGAGTTAGCCAGTTTCTAATTCATTTAATTGGTTCCATGTTAATTTCATATTTATCCAGTTTTAAATCAAAATGGCATATAGATCAAGTGAATCACCTTGCAGAAGTCTAATTATGATCCATCAACACTCTTACCTTTATCGACCAAACTAGTAATCTCATCAAAAATATTTAACAGGATCTAATTTTCATAAATCCAGGTTTATTTGCATTAACTAAATTATTAATAAAAAATTAAACGAGGGTGAGGGCCTATATCAACTGCTTCATTATCTTGCCTGGGATCTTGTTAGGCTGACAGGCCTATAATTACTTCAGTCATCCCATTTAAAAATTTAAAAATCAGAATAGCATTATCTTTCTTCCAGTCTTGTGGAACTTCCCCAGTGCTCCAAGACTTATTGCAAATCAACATTAATGGTACAACAAGCTCTTCAGTCAGCTCTTTAAAAACTCTCGGATGCAAGTAATCTGGACTTGCTGATTTTAAAATGTCTAACTTTAGTAGCTTCTGTTTGATATCCTCCAGAGAGAGATACAAGTATTATCATTAAAGAGCATTATTATCATATAACAAGACTATATCACTTCTATTTTCCTCAAATATTGAACAGAAATATTTATTGAACATTTCTGCATTATTATTGATAATTCTATCATTTCCATCTAGTAATGCCCTAATACTATTAAGATTCTTTTTGTTCCTAATATAATTTTAAAAAACTACTTAATGTCCTTAACTCTGCTGGCCATAGTTTCACATTGTGTTCCTTGGCTTTCCTTATCAATTTTGTACAAGTCCTAACTTCTTATTTATATTCATACTATTAACTTCCCCTTTCTTCTAATTTGTAGCTGTCTTCACAGCAAAGCCTTTTATAGCACAGTCTATTTCCTTAGTTGTGGGATTGTGGTTTTGGAGCCTCTAGTAAGCATCTAGTTTTTATATTATCTATTATCATTCATATTGTTCTGATCAAATTCTTCCTCCCAGCTTATTTGGCTCATAATTCTTTTCAACTTTGTGAAAAGGCTCTAAAGCTACAAGTGCATTATATATAAAATAAATTACTGGTATGGACTTTATTCTGCTTGCACATTATAAATGTGATCAAGTCATGATCATTTAAACCTAAACTACCATTATTTTTTAGTTCTGTGATAAGTTCCTCTTTATCTGTTTAGGACTGTTCTCAAACTTTAGCCAGCTGAGGATCCCCATTTTTATTAAAAATCTTTCATGGGCCCCTGCTCAGCCCCAGGCCCTGCCCCCACTCCACCTCTTCCCTCAAGGCCCCACCGCAGTGACATAGGGGTATTTTGGTGGCCCCAACTTCAGGCAGGCAATTATGGGGGGGCTGGGAGAGCAGAAGGGATGGGGGAGGCCCACCTCCCCTCAGCCCCTTCAGCCAGCCTTGTGGGAGGTGATGGATTGACCCCCTGGCCAGGGTCTCCCCAGGACCCCAGGCGCACACCAAGCCCTGGAAGGAGATGCTGCTCTCCAGAATGCATGGCTCCCAGCTCTGTTCCTGGTCCCACTACCCCACGGCGGGCCCAGCTACCCCAGGCGGAGGCCCTACCTTTTTTGAAGATCTCCTCTACCGCCGCCGCCTGCTCGCTTGCCTTCCTCCTAGCGGTGGATTAGCCACTGGGCCAACCCAGGGCCCCAGAAAAATTCAGGAGGCACTGGGAAAGAGGAGGAGGAGGAGTAGATCAGCAGAGCCAGTGGCTCCGGACTTGGCTCGCGGACCACCTGGAGTACCCTCGCGGACCCCAGATAGATAAACGCTGTGTTAGGACAAGGTCTAATAAAGAATTCTTTGGTGTTGGTTGCAAAACTTCTTGAGTTAAGAAATTGTCATCTATAGTGTTTAAAAATTCCAAAGATGTTTTAATACTGTCAGCATGAGACCTCTGGAATATGCCACTCAAATTGAAGTCCCCTATGATCATGCAGGTTTTTTTTTCCCCGATGATTCACAGAGAGAAGAGAAAAGGTCAGCTGGCTTGGCGATGTGGCAGGACCCCATCAGCTCTGGCCATATACTGCAGTTGGCAGCAGGCCCACATTGCTGTAGAAGTAAGAAGAGCTGTGGCACATGTCATCCTGCCAGGAGAGGGCAGGGTAACTCCAGAACCCTCTGATTAGCCATTACCACTCTGCTTCCCCCAGTTGCCAAACTCACCAAATGCAGTTTTGTTATATTACTGCAAAATCTTCAGTCTAATGTAGTACATATACATCATAGGGGGTAGCAATGAAATAAAACTATATCTATTGCAACAGAAATACCGTAACTGTACTTAAGTGGACATAAAACAGAACTATGATAGCTTAGCATATTCTATATGAATCATTGTAATTTTCAGTTCCATGCTAATAAAAGAAGATATTTGTATTTATTATGCAGTTATCAAATAACGAACGTTTTCTCTGTACTAGTTTTAATACCGCCTCTGAATCTAAACTCTGTACTGTTGCTAGGAAGAGTGGAAGAATGCAAACATGATTTAGGGTGATCTGTATTTAAAGTACTATGTTAATGTTCTTGGGCATATATATTTAGAAGATTTTGTTAATAGAATTCTAAGAGTATTGTGGGTCTTCTTTACATGAGCCATATTTTCCTATAGGATAAACATGTAATGCTAGTCAATTTCTTGGAAGATTATTTGGTAACCTGATCAGGTTGTTTAACAACATTACTGAAGTGCTAAAAATCTGTTAGTGCATTAAGTCAGGCTACACTTTACAAGATTACTAAAACAAAAACAGTTCAGTGGAAATCACCTCCTTATGGAAAAAGTTATAAGTAACATTTTTTTTATGGTCAAATACAACTATTGTACAATATATGATGCCTGATTTATTTTTTATTATTTTGTTTAAAACCTGTGAGGAATGCACACTGTTGGTACTATGCAGATAATGAATAAATAATATTACTACAATAGAAAAAACAATTAATAATGCAAAGTGTCCAGGAAAAATTCCTTAGAATATTTCTATTGGGGGATCATGATTCACTACAGGGTTTTCTCAAATATGAAGAGAATTAAAATGATTTACACAGAATGTTTTTGCTTTTTAACCCTGCACCTCAAAATTACATATAGAAAACACAGATTTTTCCCAGGCGCCTGTGTTTAATAATAAAATCCTATTACCTGAGCAGACTTGAGTATAAAGCTTTTAAGGACTGGAAAGTGTATAAGTCTTTTTAGGGTAGGGACTTAGGTTGCAGTTAGGCTAACCAGATAGCAAGTGTAAAAAATCAGGATTGGGGTGGAGGGTAATAGTCACCTATATAAGACAAAGCCCCAAATATCAGGATTGTCCCTATAAAATCGGGGCATCTGGTCACCCTAGCTGCAAGTGAGTTTCTAGTATAAACCATACTAAAACTGACCAAAGAAAGATTTCAGAGTAGCAGCCATGTTAGTCTGTATTCGCAAAAAGAAAAGGAGTACTTGTGGCACCTTAGAGACCAGCCAATTTATTTGAGCATAAACTTTCGTGAGCTACAGCTCACTTCATCAGATAAATTGGTTAGTCTCTAAGGTGCCACAAGTACTCTTTTCTTTTTGATCAAAGAAAGTCCACCATTTCAAAATTGGTGGGGAGACAAGGTCCTGAATTATACTGCACTGACCACTAAGGTGTTCGCCGGAGTTCAAAAGTCTTCCAATTTCATTTAAGTATTTTCTTTGTCACTTGATAGAAGCATCTGAGAAGTAGGAGTTTGCTGGATTCCCTTTGCTACTCAGCATTCAAAGTTTGCTGATTAACATCTAATTTTAAAAGTTATTATATTTTGAATTTGCACTGTTGTTGTGGAACACTGGTTTCAGCAAGCTTAGGGAAGGACGGCTGGAGACTTAAACTTTCATTAAAACAAAATTAAGTTTCTAACCCTTTTCCCTCCTGAGACAGAGCTCAGAATTGAAAGTGATTGCAATGGATGCTTGTCAAATGGAAAAAAGAGACTATTTTCCTGCGACCAAAAAGCTTGTGAAGGTCAATAAGCCTATCCAGGGTCATTGGTCTCTTGTGAAATTAAGTAAACTGGGCACAATGCTTTGAACGACAAATATTCCCATTGGAAAATGGGCTTTCATCAGCATGTTCCTATGGAAAATGTTGATGAAATGCTATTTTTCAACTGGAAATTTTCAATACTGTTGAAACAAATGTGTCTTTTCCCGCCCCCAGTCTGTTACTGTTTTCTAGCTTCTCCCAGTTGGAAAAAAAGTTGAAGGTAGGAAAAGTGAGTTTCTCCCACCAACTTTATCACTTTTTAACTCCATCCCCCTACTTTTTCCAACGTGAAAAAAGAGGAGAGGCCAAAAAATCCCCAAACTGGCCTGGAGAACTAAACATTTTCAGCTTCCAAAAACTAAAATTAAACACACAGTGTTGAAATATGTCACTCTGAAATATCATTTTGATTAGAAATATATGTTGTTTCATGAAAAGTTTTATGATGTCAGCTTTTCAGTCTGATTGGAATAAAAACAAATGTCAATTTCCCACACGATGAAAATTCCATTACCAGGCCAACCATTTTTAAGAAGATTGTGGGGTCACTCCAACCTAGATTTTGGCTCATTCTCCAGGCTTTAAGGGATCTGTGAGAGGCTACTCCCAAACCACTAAGCTTTAGTAAGTTCTGATGATCCTGCTTTGGGTCATAGGAGACCTGGTGAACCCCACCTAGCCTACTAATTACAGAGTGGGGTTGAGGGCCTTGATAGAATTAACTGAAGAAATCTTGGAGCCACTGGCAATAATATTTGCAAACTCATGGATGACAGGAGAGGTCCCAGAAGAATAGAGAAGAGCTAACATAGTTCACATCTTTGAAAGGGGGAAAGGGAGGAGCTGGGGAACTATAGACCAGTCAAACTGACTTTGATACCTGTGAAACTACTAGAGAAATGTATAAAACATTCAATTTGAGAATACCTGGAGGATGAATAGGTAATAATTAGCAGCCAGCAGTAAGCTGGAGAAATATGGGCTAGGCAGAACTACCATTAAGTGGATACATACTTGGTTAAACAACCACAAACAATGAGTAACTATCAATGGAATGTTTCAGAGTAGCAGCCGTGTTAGTCTGTATCCGCAAAAAGAAAAGGAGTACTTGTGGCACCTTAGAGACTAACACATTTATTTGAGCATAAGCTTTCATGAGCTACAGCTCACTTCATCCGATGCATGCAGTGGAAAATACAGAGGGGAGATTTATATACACAAAGAACATGAAACAATGGGTGTTACCATACACACTGTAAAGAGAGTGATCAGATAAGGTGAGCTATTACCAGCAGGGGGGGGGAGGGGGAACCTTTTGTAGTGATAATCAAGGTGGGCCATTTCCAGCAGTTGACAAGAACATGTGAGGAACAGTGTTCGGGGGGGGGGGGAATAAACATGGGGAAATAGTTTTACTTTGTGTAATGACACATCCACTCCCAGTCTTTATTCAAGCCTAAATTAATTGTATCCAGTTTGCAAAGTAATTCAAATTCAGCAGTCTCTCGTTGGAGTCTGTTTTTGAAGTTTTTTTGTATATTTTGTAATAATGATGTCTGACTGGAGGGTTGTCTACAAAGGGGTTCCTCAGGGATTGGTTCTCGGTCCAGTGTTTTATATCTTTATTAAAATATATCTGGATACAGGAATACAGAGCACACTGATCAAATTTGCAGATGAGACAAAGCTAGGGAGAGCTGCCAATATTTTGGAGGATAGAGCTAAAATTCAGAGGGATCTTGATAAAGTGGAGAACTGGGCTATAGACAACAACATGAAATTCAACAAAGACCAATGTAAAGTGCTACACCTAGGGAAGAAAAAAATCAAATGCAGACATAAATACAGAGCGGGGGATAATTGGCTTGACAGCAGCATTACTGAGAACAATCTGCGAGATGTGGTGGATCAGAACCTCAACATCACTCAGCAACGCAATGCTGTTGCAAAAAAAGAAAATGCAATTTTAGGTTGCATTAACAGAAGAATAGCATGCAAGTCATGGGAGGTGATAGTAGCACTCTATCTGGCACTGGTTAGGCCTCAGCTGGAGTACTGTGCCCAATTTTATACACCAAAGTATAGAAAGGATGTAGAGAAACTGGAAAGGATCCAGAAGCAAGTGACAAGGATGATCAAAGAGATGAAATGCAAGCCATGTGAGCAAAGGCTGAAGGAAGTGGATATGGTTAGTTTGAAAAAGAAGAGATTAAGGGGGGACGTGACAGCAGGCTTCAAGTACTTGAAAAGCTGCCAAAAAAAAAAAAAGATGGAGAAAAAGCTGTTTTTTCTTGGCACAAAGGGCAGGACAAGAGGCAATGGGATCGGGATCAAGCTACAGTATAGCAGATTTAGATTAAATTTCAGGGAAAACTTCATAATTATAAAAACAGTAGGACAATAGAATAGACTGCTGAGGGAGGTTGGCTGGATAGCCATCTGTCTTGGATGGTTTAGACACAGCAAATCCTGCATCTTAGCAGGGGTTAGATTAGCTGACCCTTGTAGTTCCTTCTAACCCTATGATTTAATGATTCTGTGATTCTCTGAGCCAGTTCCTCAACTGGTGTGAATCAGGGTAGCTTCACTGACTCAAAGGAAACTATACCAGTTCACAATCTGAGTCTCTTAAATGCAAAGGGAATGTGAAATCTCCTATTCTGATATTGGTAGCAGTTAATACCCACTCCACATTCATATTGTGCAGGTGTAAATAACCAGCCAGCATGAAAGGCAGTGGGGAATCGGGCCCCTAACTCTGCATTTCTAAAGCTACAACAGGTTAACTAAAGGTGAGAGGTTGCACTGATATAGTTAAACCAATGCAACTTTGTGTGTGGAAACTCTTATGAGTTAAATCTACCTTACAGCAGGTTAGCCAATTTAAACCAATTTAAGTGTTGCACTGGTATAATTAAATCAGTGTAACATCAAACTTTCAGTTAAACCACTGCAGCTTTCTGTGCAGATTTAACACTGTCTATTTTTTTTAAGCTCTAATGTTTTTAAAAGGTAATACATAATATATGCAACCTTAACTTCACCTTGCTATTGTGTGTGTGAATTCAGTAGGTAAAGCCACAGATCTCTGGGCATTATTATAGCATTAGGTTACAATTATATCGAATTCGAAACCTTTTGACAAAAAACTGTAGGTTAACAGACACAAATTGATTACCAAAAAAGCAAAGTCTAACAGCAACTTCACCTGTATCTAACAGATCCCTTATTTTACAAAACCAATTTGCATTTATATACAACTGCTATTAGCTTTATCAGAGGGGTAGCCGTGTTAGTCTGTATCCACAAAAACTATGAGGAGTCCGGTGGCACCTTAAAGACTAACAGATTTATTTGGGCATAAGTTTTTGTGGGTAAAAACCCCACTTCTTCAGGCTCCTTGGTGTTTTTATTAGCTTTCTTCACTGCTCACTGTAAGAGAAGATGATATTAAGAGAATTGTTTTTTTTCCTTTTCTTTTAGGGTTGGAAGAGACCTCAGGAGGTCATCTAGTCCAACCCCCTGCTCAAAGCAGGACCGATCCCCAATTAAATCATCCCAGCCAGGGCTTTGTCAAGCCTGGCCCTAAAAACCTCTTAGGATGGAGATTCCACTACCTCCTAGGTAACCCATTCCAGTGCTTCACCACCCTCCTAGTGAAATACTGTTTCCTAATATCCAACCTAGACCTCCCAAACTGCAACTTGAGACCACTGCTCCTTGTTCTGTCATCTGCCACCACTGAGAACAGCTGAGCTCAATTGTCTTTGGAACCCCCCTTCAGGTAGTTGAAGGCTGCTATCAAATCCCCCCTCAATCTTCTCTTCCACAAACTAAACAAGCCCAGTTCCCTGAGCCTCTCCTCGTAAGTCATTATGTCAGTCTATTATTTAGCCATCTCAACATTTCTGGTTACATTTGCTGAGTTAGATTTGTGATGCAACCTTTCCAATTTTCAGTTCTATTAAAGATCAGGCTAGTGCTATGGAAAACTAGAATGGTTCTACAGTAGATTATATTTATGACTAGAATTCTTGGTACATAGTAAATGCTGTTGCAAATGTGTATATATATAATATATACACACACACAAAACTGTCTGTATATACCATTTTTGAACACACTATAGAATTCCTTCATAACCTGACAAGCTTTCCAAGTCTATCACATTTCAAGGATTTCAGATAGTAGCCTACAAATTCTCTAGCTTACTGCCACCATTTCCCTTCTACTTTCTAAATCAAGGCTTTTATTTCATCTACTCCACACACTCCAACAATAAATCTAATATTGATTTCACAAAAGAAGCACCTGCTCCAGGATTCATGTGCTTGCCTCTGCTAACAGGGAGGTATTTCAACAGCATGACAGAGCACCCAGCTGCTTTTACCCAAGTTTCATGGATCCAGTCCTGCAAGGTGCTGAGTGGGACAACTACCGTTTAAATCAGTTGAAGTCAATGAGTAATCTGTTGTCTGAGCAAAGGTTGCAAGATTGTGTCCTTATTGACATGAGGAAATGACATCTACCTAAGGAATTTCTAAGGCACCCATCACCTTAGTATTCAGGTGCCAACAAAATCATAAGGAAGCATAAAGTTCTAAATTGTTTTCTTCTCTTCATTTCCTAAATATAACAAGATATGGATTGTCCATCTTTAGATAAAAAATGTTCAACTTCTTTTTAGTATTATGGATGTTGTTCCTGGAGAATGGCTTTACTGAAATGGCATATGACTTAAAGATGTGTGTTAACTTTAACACTGAACACAGATAAGCATGCTCTGTTCTCTTCTGCTATCAAGTTCCATAGCCTGGGACTTACCCCCAAGAATGCCCTGTACCTTATGTGTGATGTCTGAACCATAATTGCTCCAGCTGCGTGGTTTTATGGAGCACAGTTTTACTGGAGAGCCAAGGATGTTGAAGTGATTTGGTAGACAGGTTCCAAATTAGTAAATTTTCTAGATTAGGACTAGGATTAAAATACATTCTTCCCCCACATTTATCAACTGAAGAAATGTGCATATGCAATCAAAATATTTAATATGCCTCTGCATTGCTTTGTGAATTACTAATCACACTTGTCTAATATGGGGGCCCAACATGGCAAGGTGCTGAGAACTTGATGTGAAGGGCTACGTACTATCAATGCCCACTGAAGTAAATGGCTGTTCAGTTTACTTATCTATCTGTAGGACTGGGCCAATAGGTTGTAAGGTCCTAGGGATGTAGGCTGTATCTTGCTGTATATTTTGTACAAGGCTGTGGCTATTGATACCACTCAGTAAATAAAATAAAAACAGCAAAGGAGGCAGATGGTCTTTGTTTTAATTTTAACTTGTACTTGTTTACTGTCCAGCAGTGAAAACTCTATTAAAGTCACATTGGCCTGCCAAAGACAGGGAACAAGAGGGCAGATGTTCATTATGTAGTATTGTTGGAAATGTATTAAATTAATACTAGTCTGCAATTTCACCTACAGAAAGGTCACTATTAGTGTGACAAAGAAGAAAGAAGAGATTGGGACAGATGTTTCTATTTTTTCATTAGAATTATTTTAAACGCTCATCTAAAGATTCAATGAAATGCGGTTCAGCAGTGTACCAAAACAGAAAGCTAACAGATGCTTCTAATAATTTTTTTATAGTTGTTGCCTTCAACATAGGTCAAAAGTAAAAACACAAAAAGAAAAGAGAATGAGGACAAACCAGATGTCCATACATCTGAGGTCTCTTTCAACCCTAATCTTCTATGATTCTATCAGTCGCCTTTAGGCATTCCAGCTCTTCACTCCCATCCAGAGAAACAGGCCGACTATAGTGTGAGGTTACTGAAAGCCCATTTCACCATATATGAAGTTCTTACTAATCCCAAAGGATCAGGCACTTACCCCCCAGCTCAGTATGTATTTCAGATCTTATCCAAATACCATGCTGTCAGTTAATCCTTAGTAAACTACCTCAAGATTTATTAATAAAAGAAAAGTTATAAATGGCTAATAGATCATATACATACAAATGATTGAAAAGTCTTTATATCACGTTTGTAGCAGTGATGGAATAGACTGCTGGTTTACAAAAGTCTCTGTGGTAACTTCCAAAAGATTGGAAGGTCCTCAGTCCATAGATCAAAGTACTCCTTTTAGTGGTAAATCCACAGTCCCATAGGCGCGGGAACTAGAGGTGCGAGGGGTGCTGCAGGACCCCTAGGTTTTAGGTGGAGCTTCACTCCCAGCCCTATACATGGGCTCCTGGGCACAAGACTTTGCTGCCAGCTTTATGCCCACCCACAGCTGTGGCCCCAGCCTTGGCCCCCTTACCTGTGTCCAAGTCCCCCCTCCCAGAGACACAGCCCTGCTCCCAGCCCCAGCTCTGGGGGCGGGGCACAGACAGAGGTAAGGGGCTGGCTTTCAGCACCCCCACTATTAAAAATGTTCCAGCAACACTGCAAAGTCAAGAGAATTTGGAGCAGGGAAGAGGGAAAATGGAGGTATCTCAGGTGTCTTTTATATCCTCTGCCATGTGCATAGAAATGTACTGTCCCAAACAAAGCCCATAGCCCCTTTGTATGGAAAGTTACTGGCCCCAGATGTAGTCCAGGATCACATGAGGATATCACACGGCCCTACCTGTTTTACTAAATCACAGGGGGTCGGGGTGGCCACTGGCTTCGGGCTGTTTGGGGCATGCAGAGGAACGCGGGCTACTGTGTGGGATGAGATTCTTCAATGGCCCATTGTGAGAGTGGAGTGTCCTTAATGGGCCATCAACACATAGTTGGCTAGACCTGATATAAATCTATCTGGGAGGTGCCAGCCCGGAATGCAACGCATGTTAAAGACACAAGCACATAGCCAATATTCATAACTTCAGATACAAAGATGATACATGCATATAAACAGGATAATCACATTTAGCAATTCAAATCTTTTCTGTAGATACCTTGCATGACATACTTTGTACAAGAGTTATGGAAATTGTGTAACTATGGTAATAACCATGATATAAATGGTCACCATTCTTACATACAGCATCACATTCCTCAGGGCTGTCGAGTAGGTTTTGTGGGGTAGAGGTGACTGTATGCATATTTACAAGGTTTCTGAAATCTCAAAGCTATGAAATCGGTTTAAATAAGAAATTATTAATCTAAGGTGTTTATTGTGAAAACTCCAAAACTAAAACTATGTATTTTCTCCTCTTTTTCATAAATGTCATCACTAGCATCATACACTCATGGTAGCGTTTTAAAACCACATAGTATTAATAGGTTTCAGAGTAACAGCCGTGTTAGTCTGTATTCGCAAAAAGAAAAGGAGGACTTGTGGCACCTTAGAGACTAACCAATTTATTAGAGCATAAGCTTTCGTGAGCTACAGCTCACTTCCTCAGATGCATATCGTGGAAACTGCAGCAGGCTTTATATATACACAGAGAATATGAAACAATACCTATTCCCACCCCACTGTCCTGCTGGTAATAGCTTATCTAAAGTGATTTCCAGCACAAATCCAGGTTTTCTCACCCTCCACCCCCCCACACAAATTCACTCTCCTGCTGGTGATAGCCCATCCAAAGTGACAACTCTTTACACAATGTGCATGACAATCAAGCTGGGCTATTTCCTGCATAAATCCAGGTTCTCACATCCCCCCCACCCCCATACACACACAAACTCACTCTCCTGCTGGTAATAGCTCATCCAAACTGACCACTCTTCAAGTTAAAATCCAAGTTAAACCAGAACATCTGGGGGGGGGGGGGGGTAGGAAAAAACAAGAGGAAACAGGCTACCTTGCATAATGACTTAGCCACTCCAAGTCTCTATTTAAGCCTTAATTAATAGTATCCAATTTGCAAATGAATTCCAATTCAGCAGTTTCTCGCTGGAGTCTGGATTTGAAGTTTTTTTGTTTTAAGATAGCGACCTTCATGTCTGTGATCGCGTGACCAGAGAGATTGAAGTGTTCTCCGACTGGTTTATGAATGTTATAATTCTTGACATCTGATTTGTGTCCATTTATTCTTTTACGTAGAGACTGTCCAGTTTGACCAATGTACATGGCAGAGGGGCATTGCTGGCACATGATGGCATATATCACATTGGTGGATGTGCAGGTGGACGAGCCTCTGATAGTGTGGCTGATGTTATTAGGCCCTGTGATGGTGTCCCCTGAATAGATATGTGGGCACAGTTGGCAACGGGCTTTGTTGCAAGGATAAGTTCCTGGGTTAGTGGTTCTGTTGTGTGGTATGTGGTTGTTGGTGAGTATTTGCTTCAAGTTTAACTGACATCATGCCTGTCTACCAAAATATTCTTGGCATTTTACAGAAGAACAAATACAGGCTCAAGAATACAGAAATACAGATTTTAAAAGAAATTGGTTTAGGTCCTATTTTCATTTCTTTATAATGCATATAGAAAAACATGCTTGTTTTTAATTTTTAGAAAACATCCAAAAGGTTCCAATCTGGTCTTCCCAGTTTTGCTGGGAGTCTCAGACACATGGATTGGGAGCTCTCTCAGAGCCACTAATTGAAGGGGTAGTATGTTGCACATTTCACAAAAACATCTTTTCTTCCCAAACATTTGATTTATATATCTTAACAAAACCAAAACCACCTGGCAATTAATTCCCCCCACAATTAAACAACATATAAATAGAATATAAAACCCATGAATAAAATCAGTGTGCTGTGCCGGAGTACTTCGGACATGCAAAGGTCCGTAAACCTTCTTTCAAAGGTGAAATGTCTGTGGTAATTCCCAGACAGAAAGGAAGGACATTTCACAGTCCTTGCACTGTAGAGGCAGAGAGATGGACAATATCCCTCTAGACACAGAAACTCTGCGCTCCAACAACACTGAGACCCCATCAGCAAGATGAAAAAAACAGATGACTCCAAAGGTGATTTTTCAGAACGATAAGGTGTGAGTGTGCTTAGCCTTTTACTGAGCAATGGTGGAAGAACAATTTATTGAGTCTGTAAAATAGCTTTGTGTGGTTTTATGCATCCTGCCATAGTGACACAGAATGACTAATGGCAAGCAGAAGTGACAATAACCTACCTGAGTCCTTCCTCTGAAATGTGGAGGATTATATTTTTAACATTTTATCAGCATTTGTGCCATACAGGCATTTTTATTGTTATTTTGATCACTAAGTTATGAACAGTTGTTGTTTGTATCGTTGACACGTTTTCCAACTCCTATTACATGAACTGAGCTGCTAATTCTGATTTGTGGCATCTTAAGGGAGAGGTTATCAACATTAATCATGTTAATAATAGCACTTGACACTTCTGCACAGTAGCACTTTTATGTTCAAAGCAGTCTACAGCCATTGGGCCTGATTCCTTTCAACAGGCAAAGCCCAAGAACGGAACACAACAGTGCAAGCTGTTGTTGTGTTAATTTAGATGGACTATATGGGCCCGAAGAGTTAAAGGTGTTAACATGACCCTGAAACGATCCAACATTAAACAGTTTTAATCAGGTTGGGGTTTGGTATTCAGGTATAAGAGGCCTCAGCCTGCTTAGCGTCATGGCAAGCATGTCATTAAACGTTTTGAACCTTTTATTAGAAACATAGGCACAGCACATGGTCTTATTAACTACACCGAGACCAGACAAACTTGTATCAGTATTGGGCCGTTAAGGGCATTGCTTTTAGCTGCCTTTTTGGCCATAGACTTTGAGCTCCATTGCAAAATATGCAGTTTTCACTGGCTAAGCCAGACTAAACAGAAGGCTAAAGGAGGGGGAGAGGAGAGAAAGGAAATAAGGTGGGGAAGGAAAAGGACATATAATTAGGGGTAGTGGGGGAAGAGGGGTGGCAATATCTCACATTCCAGGTGGTATTTGGGATTTAGCCACAGCTAGGAGAGGTTGCAATGTCATCTGAGTCCCTCTCTTGGCCCAGTCTGTCAGGATATTTAAGATGAGGATGATGAAGGCCTAATGACATCACAGTAGATCCCAGGGTCCCAGGATATGGTCAGGGTGGCAGCTGTCACTGCAGCAGTTGTTGGCATACAGCTGCATCTTCTGCTCTTTCCCCCCAGAAGTCTTCTCTTTTGAAGGGGAGCAATGGGTGGAATACCGCTTCCTCTCATTATTTTGTCCACCAATTAGGCCTAATTTCCAGCCCACCAATTTTTGTTCATTGATTTCTGAGCCCACACTTCTCTTGTTTACTGGGCAGGTTTTATCACAGCCCTTGAGTTATACTGGTGGGCCTTTTTGTTCACACTAACTGAGTTCATTTTGTCTCCCTCTTGCACCTTTTCCCACCAACATTTATTGGTTATTGTGACATTTTATGAACTTTCACTTGCTTTTTCACAGCTGAGCTCACAATTAGGGAAAATTTGGGGGCCCAATTATTACAACACTGCCTTAGATTCCCATGCTACTGGTTGGGCTTGGAGCCAGCCAGTGTAAATGGCGGGGGGACAGGGCACCCAGGCGATGTGCTGACTCAGCTCATCTGCCTCAAGGGAAGCCTTGACTGGCAGGGTTCCTGTGAACCTCACAGCTGTAGTTTAAAGCTATTCATTCTCCTAGTAGCAAGCCCAGCACCTGGATGGTGGTACCACTGCCTGTCCTGCCCTAGGATGAATACTTCCATTAACACAGCCCCCTTTATCCACAGAGGTGAATCATACCCATTCTGATGAAATCTTACAACACCCCAGGGTGCTCGCTATAAGTGCTGCTATCCCCATTTGACAGATGAGGAATTTCTGGCAAAGAGCTTTGGTAATTTACCCAAGGCCACAGAAGGAGATCAGTGTTAGATGCAGGATTAGTAAAACACAGGACTTCTTAGTTCCCTATCCCACATTCATACCACCACCACCCTTATTTCCTACAGGTGAAGAACGTCACAAAACATTCGCTGTCCTCAGTTACTCAGCACAGTCTGTCTTTGGCAGTGCAAAGAGCAGATGATCACCTCTTTCAAATGAAAAGCAAGGGGGACAGAAGGAAATGTTGGGCCCATGGGGGCATTATTTTTTTTTACAGTCCTTATTTCATAAGTGCCTGATGCTGTTCACCCCTCCCCGGGATGATACCCAGAAGATATAAAGACCCTGTCCCTAATCAGTGAATAGGACATGATGATAGTGATGACTCATCCTACCCCTGAAGGGGGTAGCACCTTTTCCTGCCTTCCACTTGACGTTCAGTTCCATTTTGCTTTGTTCCTAGAGGTAGACTGGGATTTTTACCTAATAGGAACTTCTTCATCTCCCTGCCCAGATCTAGATTATCAACCACAGAGATATTATTTCAGGCCTCTTTAAGTCTCTTTTTCAGCTGATATTTTCTGATGTTGCTGATGTTATCTGAATGGGCCTGGTTGCCTTAGATGGCATTTGAGCAAGTCATCATTACTGCATGCTTCCTCTATTGCCTATGTATCTGTGAACACCCTTCCCTGAGAAGAGGAAAGACCTAAGCAAATGCTTAAACCTTTACATGGCGGCTTTAGGGGGAAGGGCCAATACTGTGTTTTCAGGGATAAATCACCCAATACTTAGAACAGTGTTTGATAACTTTTTATTCCAGCATGGATCAGATCTACTTCCTCCGCAACGTGTCATTTGCTACTGAGATCACCATACTGCTGACAATCAGTAACACATATGGCAAATATGAAAAGCTAAAGTGTTTTGGAAGCAATGGGACCAATCCTTCTCCCACTGCAATCACCTCCTATTGACTAGAACTGGTAGAAAAAAATCCATCTAAACATTGTATGGATGGAAAAATGGCTTTTGTATGAAACAGAAACTTTGAGCCGTAAAAATGCCATTTCAATCAAATGTCCAAAAACTGAATACTTAAAAAATGGATCTGTTTGTTTGTTTTCATTCAGCTTGTTTCTTCCCGGCCTATTACAATATAAAAAGGAAAAAAAGATGCAATGTAGAGGAATTATGGGCCATAGAAAGGTGTGCCCCATGACAGAGAATTTCGCTTCCCCTCCCAGTACATTGTAAGATATTTTTAGGAAAACTGACACTAAAACTGACATTCTGTGACTCAAACTTAGCAGAATTATGCTACACATTCTGATTGGGCAGCAACGTCCTTCCAACCACTCTGAATTGATCTGAGTGCGATTGAGATTAGGATGTCCATCATTTTTCTCAAACTTTGTCAAGCCCTACCTGGCAGAGCAGCTGATTTCATTATAATGCAATTTCAATTTCTGTGCCTTTTGGTTAATGACTTAATACAATTACTTAGTTGCCACCAGAAATGGTAAACAAAGCTACATTGAAGGCAGCACTGATACCCAAAGAGCAATGACTTCTGGAGTCTAGCACTGACAGCCACGAAAGCTTTCTCCACAAAGAACAGGAGGGCCAAGAGTATGGCTGTGGCCGCTTCAAACCATCAAGCCCAGTTGAAGGAGCACGTACAGCATCTTTTAGAGGATGTCACTAGGACCTGTCTGATGTATACTCCTCCACCACACACAGAGGCCTGAGTCAAGCACAATACCCCATATCCATAAAAATATTCTCACTGGTTTCAATGGGAGTTACACACCAAAATACCTTTGAGGATCTGGGCCCAGAGCTTAAATTCAGCCAGAGCTGTCTGGAGCGGAGCTCTGGTAAATATTTTCAACCCCCATGGAGTTTTTATAGTGGGGAGGGGCCTCCAAAAATTACTCTATAAGAATTTAAGCCCAGAATTTAAGCCTACACTTCTGGGAGGGGCTGCTGGGGCAACACATCTTGTCAATCCCTTACCACAGCCGAGAAGAGCTATGATTTAGCCCACAAATCGTGTGTGTGAGCAGTGGTACCTGTTACATTTCAGCACCAGACAGCCATCTTAGGGGCCTGATATTCAGCTCCATATTAATGGGGTGGGAAACACCATTGGGATCAATATTTTGCCTGATTAAGAAGTTCATGATCATATCCTGTAACTCTATACAGTTTTAAAGGAGTTCATAATGGTATAGTAGTTAATGAAGATGGATGTTTGGCTGAGGGATGCTGTTTGGCAAGCTCTCAGCCATCTAGACCTCACTTCATTCCAATGGTAATGCTCGGGATCTGTTCCCATATTTGCTAATGTGTGTTCTGCACTCCCTGATTGTAATAATTTTTAATAAGATGATAAATGACTGGCCATCTCAATAATGCTTGTCAAAAATGTCAGCTTGATCAGTACTAATGGTCCTGTATTTCATTAACTGAAATGAACAGCTTTGGAACTACAAATAATTAGATAAAAAATATGTTGCCATGCCAAATCTTGTTTAGTATTTCTTCAAATGCAATCAACTTGTCTTTTAGAATATTGTATATTTTGGAGACTACTGATCCCAAGATCTGCAGCCCAGTGAATCTTGAACATCTTCTAGAAGTATACCATGAAGACTAAATAAAATATAATTCCTACTGAAGTATAAAAATATAAATAAATACAGTACATTAATTTCATAATACACCTACACTGAGCTGATATAGGGCATGTTCCAACTTCCTTTAGAACCAATGGAATGGATCTTGTTAACATTGATGAGCATTGGACTGGACACTTAGATCCAGACCCTCAAAGATACCTAGATACCTAATTCCCACCTAAATACCTTTGAGAATCTGGGCTTTAGTTACTTCAGGACCCAGTTCAAAATTATCCTCCTTTAAAAAAACAAAACAAAACGAGGACTTGCTCCAGACTTCCTCACAGACCTTACTCTAGTTTCTTCCTGTTCTTATTGTATAGTACTATTCTCCTCTTTGTCCCTTCACAAAGCCTCACTATTGCTGGTATGAGAGCCATCTCCTCTGCAGCCCATGAAATACCCTGGTGCCACCATAACCATGGCTAACTTTGTCCTTCTGCCTGACAGAGTGGGCCAGATAGAGGCTATGAAGTTGTTAACCTTTCCGAGTGTTGAATGCTGAGAACTAGATCATGATTTTAGCTATTTAAATTATATGAATTTTGTAAATGTATCTCTGTTCATTAATATTAATAATTAACATATATATAATGGTCCCCAGTTGGTGTAAATTGGCATAGCTCCATTGAAGTGAATGGCATCATGGCATTTTGAACCAGCTGAGGATCTGGACCAAGATATTTATACCTAGAAGCAGATAGCTATAGAGTAAGAGAAGTGTTTACCTGACAGCTTGAGCTATCTTCTTAACTACACTATAAAACTGACTTCATGTAGGACCCTAAGAATCGTAATGGCTAAATATTCACAAGTTCATCATAAACATGCTCATGCTTTGTAAGAGTGCACCCACAGTGAAGTATTTGCATGTCAAGCTCGAGTGCATTAAAAAATGCCATGTACATTATAAAATAATGGAAAGAATTCAAATGCTGGCTGTGATGGGGTATACAAACCCCACACTGGGCAGTCAGGGGTTAAGAAACTGCCCTGGGCTCAGCCAGCCTTGCCCCTCCACACCTCTAGGAAATGGTCCAATTGGAGGAGGAATTAAAAGGCAGGGGAGCAGCTCATTTGGTGGCAGACTAGGGAAGAGAGCAGACTCCAGCAGAGGAGAGCTGATGGAAAGGCAGAATCTCTCCTCATGACAACTACCCAAAGGTCCCTACCCAAGGGAAGGGAGGACCTGCTGTAGAGAACGCTTGAGAAGGAAGCAGTCCTCCCCTCCCTCTCGTATGGATGCCGAGTTCTGTTAATTCCCCTTTACTTTGTGTGGACTACCCTAGCGAGGGAAAGCCCTAGGACTGATTTGGCCCAGAAGCCTGAGCTACACCTCAGAAGGAGGCAGTTTCCACCCAAGAGAGGAAGAGAGCTACCACGCTACCTGCAGCAGGTACCTTGTGGTGGGCAGACACCCTTCACACCACCTAGACCTAGGCGCCAATTTTGGGAGAATCATGTGGGAGGAGTGTGGGGTGATAGAGCCCTCAAAGGACCCTGGATCAGACCCCGGTGGAGTGGGAGGTCCCAGGCTCCCCTACCAACAACCCCCCTGCAAGTCGTGGGCCTAAGCTGTGGCCACGAGGCGATGCTACCCTACCAACCAACCCTTGAGGTCTGTCACATGGCACATAAATGGAAAGAAAAGAGAGAATCCCCAGCACCTATCAAAAATAACTGTATGCTCAAAAGCTATGAGAAGGAAGGCAGAGACAAATAACAGGATAATATGCTTTCTATACTCACTCGGGAATTTTTAACTCAACTAGCTGAACCCCTGAATGCTAGAGGTTTCTAAAATTAGGAGCTTACGCATAAAATAATCTACTTTAAAATTAATATTAAAAATGACAGCAAATTGGTAAAATGTACTTATGCAGCACAGAGCCTGCCTAGCAGACAACTCTTGCCATGTCTTCAGAAGCTTATTATTGTTTATGAAAGGTCAGTGCCTCTGGATGATCAAAAGTTCTGGACTGTCCAAAAAAGACTGTTTTAATTCTTGATGGATCTTGAAGACCCATGTCGGGCCTTTAGTCTCTGTTAAGCAGTATAAAGCACATGGAAATGTTTCCTTTTTGCTGCATTTTCCAGTGTAATCGGGGTCAAAAAGCAGTTGTCATGGACTACAGTCTTTGTGGGAAATAAGGGAACCCAGCTCTTAGTGTCTGCACCAGCTGCTGGAAGCTAGGTACTTTAAAGAGCAATGGTTAAGTCTTATGGTGAATGGAGTTTGAATTTAGTAGACCCTTTCAGTTTCAAAATCCAATTTAAAGTCAGCAAGCGAAATGAACCATACAATGCTATCTCCTCAGTCCCTAGGATGCCAATCACTCAGACCATTATCCTATTCCTATTGTATTTTTACTATATTCAGCACTGTAATATTTGATTGCCTTCCAAATTCTAAATTATACATACAAGGATATCATTCTATTCCACTAAACCCATATGTAACAGATACTACATTATTATTTGGCTAGAAAAGGTGTTAGGATCAAAGTATAAATCCTGGTAAGTATACTACTGAGATCTGCATCATACAAATATCATACAAATATTCCTGAACATTAGATTTAACCATATATTATTATGATACTTCACACAAAGCGTTTAAATATTTTAATAACATACAGGATATTTTTAGGGTGAATATTGAAAATGTAGTGATCCCTTGAGAGAAGGAAAAAAATGTGGATCCCTTTAATTGAAAACACAATCCTAGGAGGTCTTGAACTTCTCTAAACCTTTGAAATCTAAAGGTCGGTTTGTTCTTGAAGATCACATCTTCTCTGTATAGTTCAAACAGTTCCTTGTCTTTACTTTGTTTACAGGGCCATCATTAGAATTTATGGGGCCTATACAGTATTATTAAAGTGGTGCCCCTATGCCTGATGGCAGCCTGGGCTCACGTGTATTTTAGATAAGGCTGGTCTTTTGAAGGATTTATTTAAAAAACTATATGTCTGAAGATCCAAGCATTTAAGGCTAAAGATGAATAGTCAGATTGTACATCTAAAAATCTATGCAAGGATTTTTTAGAGATGTGCTCTCTCCCAGCGCTGGTGCCATGACTACACAGGTAGTGAAGACCCAGGGGTGCCCCAAATTTTCAGGTGCCCTACGCAGTCGCGTATGCCGAGTATGCCTAAGAACAGCCCTGTGTGTTTGCCTGCAATCTCTTTGATTATGTTCATGATCTATACCAATATAGTTTGTCTCTCTGTCTGGAAAGTAAATGAAATAACTAGAGTGTAGAATACCTTAAATTTATATTGTAACTGCACAAGAAAAGTTTTAATAGCTTCTTTATCAAAACTACATTTTTCCAGGTAACAGATAGATAGATAGATAGATAGATAGATAGATAGATAGATAGATAGATAGATCACTGTGCAGTAAATGATTTTTGCCATCTGGGAAAAATTGAGATTTTGAAAAATTTTCCCATCCAAAATTAAGTCAAAAAATTAAAATCTCAAATTTTGGTGTGGTTCAATCAAAATGTTTTGTTTTGACATTTTCAAAAGGTTTGTTTAAATTTTGACTTTATTTTGTTTTACTATCATCACCTTGATTAGAAAAACAAAAAGTTGGTTGCAAACTGAAAATGGAATATTTAATTTAGAAAATGTAAAAATGGGATGTTTCAACAATTGTGAAGCTTTTCCAAAACTTTTTCAAATTGTCCCAAAAAACTAAAAAAAAAAACTGTCCCATGAACAGTTTCACTTCCAACAAATTGCCATTTTATGATTAAAAGAACGTTTTGTCAAAAAATTCCTGACTAGTCCTACTTATAAAATCTTCCACAGCCCCACTCAAACTCATTGGCAATAGCCTTTTCATGTCACCTTCTGTTTCAGGAAAGCATCTTTCTTCATAGCCTAGTAGCTTTTTACTTTTAGAATCAAACTAGCAACATTCTGGGGCAGATCCTCAGCTATGTTAAATTATCATAATTCCATTGGCTTCAAAAAAGCTATGCTGATTTATACCAGCTGAGGAACTGTCCCTCGTGGTTTATGTCAATTGCAACAACTACTAGCTCTGAAGTTAAGGCACTTGCAACTCCTGTATTTCTCTCCCCTTGTTATGTTTGAATGCTTTGCCCATTTTTTCCTTTTCTTGGCCAAGGCCACCTTATTGTAAATCGTAACATCACATCACCATAAGTTTAAAAAGTTATAGTTTTGCCATATATGCTAGAGGTAAAACTTTAAATGAAGCAGAAATATGTCTAAAATAATATTTCATTTGATAGGAAGCTCAGCTGTAAATCTAACCTAATTAGGCTTTCTCTCTCAGGTCCAATTCAAAAATAATTATCTAAAAAGAAAGTAGAGTAGTCAGTAATGAGAGCATGAAAGTTCAGATTTCCACATCAAAGTCTTATCAGTTAGGATGTTTTACCTGGTGTATATTTTACAATCTGAGATATGTGATATCTTCCTGGCTAGCACAATGTAGCATGAGCCAGATTCTGCTCTCTCTTACTCTCACTGCGTGGTGACTTACTCATGAGTATTCTTGTTGAACTCAGTGCAACTACTTACAGAATAAGTGAGTGCGGCTATTCACTGCACCACCATGTCCCATTGATCAAGAACTGGGGCTCAAATCTATGCTTATTGGTTATAAAATAAAAAGGAGTAAGAGGCACTGGCTTGTAAACTGGTTCCTAAATCTAGATCTGCGGAAAAAGTGTCAAAGACTTAGTATAATGAACTATGCAGCTGAAACAGCAGTAGATTCACCACACATGATGAATCATAACTTGTCAAGGCTTGGCCCGGGTATCTGGGTCTAGTTCGCTCCCAGGGAGGGTTTTCTGATCAAATATGTTCACTTATTAGTACATTTCAAACAACGAGTCACTGGAGAATTCTGAGGTATCAGCAACTTCAGCAAAAACTCCAAGCGCACGCTGCTGGGAAAGATGGATTAGTGACACTGATGATATTGAGAAGCTGACATTGTAAAGATTATTTTACAGTAAAAAATGACTCTAAGGGGACTAGGTCAGATAGAGGGTGAACATATCCAGACCATTAAACTATCATCAATTTTAATCTTTGTTGCCTGCTTGTAGGCAATGGGTGAAAATAGGCATTGACACAAGCTAGCATTTGTGGATTTAATAACTTGTTAAACGGTTTGATTTTTTTTTAGTGTAACAGTGACCTTTACTGCAACAAAGTTACTGAAGGTAATAAAAACAAACAGTTTCTGGACCACTTGAGCTGCATCCAAAATTGCAATTCCAGTTGTATTGTTTTTTTAGTGGTGTCCTCAGATATGTGAGTGGGTCACTGTGAAGCCGCTCTGTAGGGACTACCTGAGGACAAAGTGTGAAATAGCTTAAGTGAGCACTTATGACGTTCACAGCATGCACACAGAATGTACACAGGAACAGAACATCCATCTCCTCTCTTCACCCTTCCACGGAACCCTGCATCCAGCCCCCCAATTACTGTTTTTAGTAGAATCACACCAGTTCCACTCCTTGCCACCGAGGAGGAGCTTGTGTTTGCCCCTGAATTCCATGTGCAGAACAATAAACACCAGTACAAGAGGAATCATTGCAAGAGGCATTTCCCTGTCTTTCATCTCCATTGTGTTATGTTCATGGCATACCAACAGAGAAATTTGATAAAAAGTTAAATATTCTTCCTAGAAAATTGCTATGTAATGCTACTTTATTTCTTAGAATTCATATGATAACATACAAGAACCCAAAAGCAGAGAGAGACAAAGCAGGCTGCTCCCTAAAATCAGAGTGGCAGAACTCACCCACCTTATTATAGGCTGACTTTCTGCAGAACTGACTCTAATCATATGCTTCCTCTCAGAGTTCCTTAGCCTGCAAGCAGGATGAGTAAAACCCGTCAAAATGTAAAGTGATAGTCTACTATTTTAACACAAGTTTTCAATACACCACACTTTTCTCTGTATCCTCCCTTCAGCACAAACATAGACATAAACACATGCACAGGTATACACTTTGATAAATGCTATTTCACTCAAATGTAACCTCCCCTACCCAATTACAAATCTGATAAGTGTCACAATGTTTTGCATAGTTCTAATGACTACTAACATCTACAAAGGTGATGGGGCCCAGACCATTGCTTTGATTGCACAAAGATGCAGGGGGAAATTCTAAAACTGGTTATTGTAAAATCCAGCCTAACTCTATTAATTCTAGTGGGGTTACTCCAGATTTGCACCACCACATCTGTTGACAACAGAACTTGGCCCTGAATGTAACGAATAGGCATGCTAGCTGATGGTAAGTAGATATGCCCTAGCACAATAAGCAAAACATCTGAAGTTGTCCATAGGAGATGCATAAAATCAATTCAGCCATACAAGAGAAAGAAAAGCCAGCTTCTTTGGCTTCAGAGGGAATTTGTAGTCATTGTGGAAAGCAGCTTTAAATACAAAAGAAAGCAATCCTGCATGTCTTGACAGGAATTTTCTGAACCTTCTCAGTTGAAATCAGTAGCTGCTCCATTATTATGTCTTTCGCTCTCTATTTTGCAGTTTAAATCAATGTTCTTCAGGGGTGGCAGTGGGCATTCAGGTTTTAATCTATCACAATTGAGCTGTAAATAAAATGTAGCTCAAATCTAAACAAGAAAGACAAAACTGTGATGAGAGTGGGCGTCTTATGGAGTACTAGGTAGAAACATTGTCCTAACAAATAACCCACAACATTAATCAGCTTGAACCATGCTAAAATGTCTTTAGAAATGAAGCCAGTTAGAGAGAAATATGGCCAGTGCGGCTGCATAGGTTGCCCTTCCTTAACCTTGGCAATCCCCGTTGGAGCTGGGAGCAGGAAAAATTATGTAAACTCTTCTTAGGAAGAAGATGGAAAAGGTGAGAACAAACTGAACCTCATGGGGACCTAGTGAATGGCAGGAGGGGTGATGAGAGAAGCAGAATTAAAGAAACTTTTTGAGAGATCTGTCTCAGGACTGAATGAAGTTGGCCCAATTTATTGCTTGGGATTGAAACCATACAAGACCTGAGCCCAGATCATAAAAAGAAACTCAGGGAACGTAAATTCATGTGTATGAAAATCACAGAAATGACCTGCACAAACCTCAGTGAAAAAAAATCGCTGTTTGGCACAGCTGCAGTGAAGACTTGCCTATGCTTTATTACTATCTATAAACAAACTTGCCTTGGTCAAGTAGGGAAAGACATGACTCACTGCTTATGAGACTGATGGAATTGAAACTGTTCTTAATAAAATCAACACAGCTAAGCAGTATGGTGTCTGTTCAGTGGATCATCTGAAGAATCCTTACTGCTGCAATGGCATGTTACACTCAGATGGAAGCTTTTCCTCAGGGTTAAGTTCACAAAGCTGAGTCATGCCTGAGCAGGGGAAAAATGGGGCCTAATGAGACCACTGTGTGCACTACCTACATTGCTAAGAGTCTCTGTAACTGAAATAGCAGCCTCCAGAAGGCTGCTACTGTCTGTCCTCCATAGGTGAGAAGGAAACAGGCCAACCACTACAGCTGAGCTGGCACTAAAGGGAAATAAGCTGCAGCAGGAAAAGCTTTGGAGCAAGGAGGAATCAGAGACCAGACTTGTGACTCTGAGCATTACAATTTGGTCCCTGTCCTTTCCCTGTGGTAGCACAACTAAATGCTGCTGGATTGCAGAATGCTGATCCACCCTACAGAGTCAAGATGGGCTTGAACCCAAGCTTAACTTTTTAGGAGAGGGTGAAAGAATTAGCTGCATGCATGATTTTTATTCAGGAGCATGTATAATCAGAAGATACCAATGCAAAATAATATAGCCAGGCATTTTCTCTTTCAAACCTTAACAACTTTTTAGTGGAAAATATTTCCACTTTCTAGACTGACAGGTCTTTGGTTTTTGAAGAGTGTGGGCACTGACTAATTAAACGTGTCTGTAACTGGATTGTGAAATTTAAGCGACATATGCAGTAATATTGTTTGCATGTAGACATTTGCTGACTCATGGTTGCTGATATATTTAACTGTAAGAAGTAGCCTTATTTTTCCAGTAAACTTCTTGCTGAAAGGATAGTGCATAGACTGAATTGTGGCAGGAGCTATCTACAAATACATAGACAAGCCTTCTGGTCCAAAACAAAGGACTTTGGCAAATAACTGTAACAAAGAAACACTTTCACAAATTGTTTTCAAAGAAGGGAGATATAGTTAATAAAATGCTCAAAAAATTAATAGTTTATACTGGCCCTGATCCAATGGCCATTAAAGCAAAAGGATATACTCTGTAAAGAGGAATAGTTTCTCTTAGAATATATAAGATTAAATTAGGTACATTGAAAACTATTGGGGTGAAGAGGTGGGAGGAAACTGGGACTGTTCTGTATGGTTTTGGTGGGGATGTTTTGCAAAAGAATCCTAGAACTGGAAGGGACCTCGAGAGGTCATCTAATCCAGTCCCCTGCACCTGTGGCAGGACTAAGTATTATCTAGACCATTCCTGACAGGTGTTTATCTAAACTGTACATAAAAATCTCCAATGATGGAGATTCCACAACCTCCCTAGGCAATTTATTCCAGTGCTTAACCACCCTGACAGTTAGGAAGTTTTTCCTAATGTCCAACCTAAATCTTCCTTGCTGCATTTTAAGCCCATTGCTTCTTGTCCTAGCCTCAGAGGTTAAGAAAAGCAATTTTTCTTCCTCCTCCTTGTAACAACCTTTTACATACTTGAAAACTGTTATCATGTCCCCTCTCAGTCTTCTCTTTTCTAAACTAAACAAACTCAGTTTTTTCAATCTTCCCTCATAGGTCATGTTTTCTAGACCTTTAATTATTTTTGTCGCTCTTTTCTGCACTCTCTCCAACTTGTCCACATCCTTCCTGAAATGCGACGCCCAGAACTGGACACAATACTCCAGTTGAGGCCTAATCAGCGCAGAGTAGAGCGGAAGAATTACTGCTCGTGTCTTGCTTACAACACTCCTGCTAAAACATCCCAGAAGGATGTTCACATTTTTTTTTGCAACAGCGTTACACTGTTGAATGTGTTTCAAAAAAAAAAATTAAACAAAACTCTCTTTCTTATGCTATCTTTAGAATACAGAGCCATATTTGGGGATATATTAAAATATATTATGCAGGCTGAAAATATTGTTCAACTGTTAAAGTATAAATCCTGAAATTTCTTGTCTGGTTAAGATTTAACCAGAGGCAGGAAGAAGCCTGTAACTACATATGTTCACAATCCTTGTCACCAGATGAATGATCCTCAGCTTATCTAAACTTTCATAGCTCCACCAATTTAAAAGGAGCTGTGACAATATACACCAGCTGAAGATCCACCCCTTGTTCTTTCCCCATGTTTTTTGCTAGTCTTGAAGGTTGTCTTGTAAGACACTGAAAGGAAAAGGAGGAAACAAAAAATTCCTCCATAAAGTTAATACTCAAGAGAAAAACTGGTGAATTCTTAACAATTTGATTATTATTTCTACTGATGAATAAAAATCTGGAATTCTGAAGTTCTGATAACAGTATTTCCCTAATATATTATTTCCCTAATATATTCGTGGATGGAAATTAAGCCTGGTCAGATTCTAACTCCAGAGAAGCAAGAGACACAATCCCATGGAAAACAATTGTGAAAACATTGTCATTGCTGAGTTACCCTATAGCGTAGAACTACTGCTAACAATGGTTGTTAACGAAGTTTGCAGCATGTTTACAGCTGATCTGGTGCTGAGCACAGTTCAGTATAGGGAAGGAACCATGTCCAGTAGCATCAGGTCAGCTGCAACTATTGTTAGCAGCCATTTTCAGCAACAGTTGAATTTTGTGGTGTGGACAACTCAGCTACTGGTTTGAGACAGTGAAGTGTCGTTAGTGGCCATCAGTGGGTTGATAATTTCCCCTCTGCTTTACCAATCACTCTTAAAAAATTGAAAGCCTTATTAATTTGTCCTGTCATTACAATAAGTGCTTAGTATTCTAGTGCTCTTATTTGAATTATTCCATCTGGCAAAGAGTCCAGTGTCTTTGAGGAACCCAGTACAATAACCTCTTTGGTTGCACTTCTCTTCAGTTATAAACTCCTCAGATACACTGGCATAACCCTAGCAATAGTGGTGAGAACAGCTATGCTTTAACGAAAACCACAGTAAGCAGACCACGCTGGCCAAATTTTGCTAGGCTGGCTTATCTGTTTTGTTTTGTTTATGACCTTCATATGTGCAAAGCAGACTTTAGTGACAAATGAATTAGATAACAGTTTTCATTTAGTAGCTACTAAGGTTATGAGAGGACATTGCAAATTATGGACTATAACCTCAACTGCTGTAACTCAGTTGTTTTTTTTAAAGGCTTCAACTCTTTATTCTGGAAAAAATTCATCTGTGAAAGACCTAAAGCGACAGTAGCAGATAAGAATTTAAATGGAACTATTTGGTAATATTTATAGATGATTTAGACTGGACTAGAATAGATGATCATAAAGCAATCCCTAATTGGCTTGCCTTCTATCTGACAAATGTTCCTGAAAATGTAATCATATTAGGGAAGGTTTTCATTCGTTTCAAAAGAAAACCATGTTGTATGCTGAAAATGGCATAGCTGGCAGCATCATTCCAGGATTATGATAATACATTTATTTGAACAAAGATGTCCCATTTTTTCTTGTGAATTAGCAATGCCCAGATCTGATATACATGCCTAAGGAGCTAGCTGAAAATTCCTCTGGAGTGTTTTCAAAAGCAATTCAGAGTCCATGTATATAGAGAATTATTATGTTTTAAGTAATGAGCAAAGTAATGTGGTTTCATGGTTGAAGAACATTCTGATATTTGCCTGGTGTGTGCTAAATGTTGAAAAAAATTATTTGTGACATGACTGATATGAATTGTGAAACATTTAATTAGAGTTAAAGGGATTTGTCCCTTTTCTATACTCGCCAAGCATTTTTGTTGCCTTATATGAATTCTGTGGAGTACTTGTGGCACCATAGAAACTAACCAATTTATTTGAGCATAAGCTTTCGTGAGCTACAGCTCACTTCATCAGATGCATACTGTGGAACGTACAGAAGACGTTTTTATACACACAAACCATGAAAAAATGGGTGATTATCACTACAAAAGGTTTTCTTTCCCCCCCCACCCCACTCTCCTGCTGGTAATAGCTTATCTAAAGTGATCACTCTCCTTACAATAAGAAAAGGAGGACTTGTGGCACCTTAGAGACTAACCAATTTATTAGAGCATAAGCTTTCGTGAGCTACAGCTCACTTCCTCAGATGCATATCGTGGAAACTGCAGCAGGCTTTATATATACACAGAGAATATGAAAAAATACCTATTCCCACCCCACTGTCCTGCTGGTAATAGCTTATCTAAAGTGATTTCCAGCACAAATCCAGGTTTTCTCACCCTCCACCCCCCCACACAAATTCACTCTCCTGCTGGTGATAGCCTATCCAAAGTGACAACTCTTTACACAATGTGCATGACAATCAAGCTGGGCTATTTCCTGCACAAATCCAGGTTCTCACATCCCCCCCACCCCCATACACACACAAACTCACTCTCCTGCTGGTAATAGCTCATCCAAACTGACCACTCTTCAAGTTAAAATCCAAGTTAAACCAGAACATCTGGGGGGGGGGGGTAGGAAAAAACAAGAGGAAACAGGCTACCTTGCATAATGACTTAGCCACTCCAAGTCTCTATTTAAGCCTAAATTAATAGTATCCAATTTGCAAATGAATTCCAATTCAGCAGTTTCTCGCTGGAGTCTGGATTTGAAGTTTTTTTGTTTTAAGATAGCGACCTTCATGTCTGTGATCGCGTGACCAGAGAGATTGAAGTGTTCTCCGACTGGTTTATGAATGTTATAATTCTTGACATCTGATTTGTGTCCATTTATTCTTTTACGTAGAGACTGTCCAGTTTGACCAATGTACATGGCAGAGGGGCATTGCTGGCACATGCCAGCAATAACCAATTTATTTAAATAAACCAATTTATTTGAGCATAAGCTTTCGTGAGCTACAGCTCACTTCATCGGATGCATACTGTGGAAACTGCAGTTTCCATAGTATAGCTCACGAAAGGTTATGCTCAAATAAATTGGTTAGTCTCTAAGGTGCCACAAGTACTCCCTTTCTTTTTACAATGTGTATGATAATCAAGGTGGGCCATTTCCAGCACAAATCCAGGTTTTCTCCCCACACCCCCCCTGGAAAACCTGGATTTGTGTTGGAAATGGCCCACCTTGATTATCATACACATTGTAAGGAGAGTGATCACTTTAGATAAGCTATTACCAGCAGGAGAGTGGGGTGAGGGGAGAGAAAACCTTTTGTAGTGATAATCATCCATTTTTCATGGTTTGTGTGTATAAAAACGTCTTCTGTACTTTCCACAGTATGCATCCAATGAAGTGAGCTGTAGCTCACGAACGCTTATGCTCAAATAAATTGGTTAGTCTCTAAGGTGCCACAAGTACTCCTCTTCTTTTTGCAAATACAGACTAACACGGCTGTTACTCTGAAACCTCTGACATGAATTCTATGTGATCACTAATTAGAATACAAACTCCTTGGAATATACACTTTTACAAGAGTTCTAATATGTATCCTTAAGCCCCTTCCCCTTTCCATCTGATACTAATGCATAAGGCTTTGAGATCATAATTGCAGTTGATCTGTGGAAGGAAAATAGGCTTCACTCTGCATTTATTAGGGAAATGAGAGCTTTTCCAAAGGCAGATATTGGAACACATCAGATCTCACAGTTAGTCGTAGTTCTACAGCGATCTCAGTTGGTTAGAGTGCAGAAATATCTGCTTAAAGGATGTAGGGTCTGATCTAGAGCCCATTGACCCTGGTTATTGGATCCAGCCCAGAAAACACAGACACAGAGAACAAATAGATAAGGCACTCAAAGAGCCTGTGAAGTCTATGACTATAGACTATAGCTAATGTATAAATTTTCAATTGGGGGTAACAAATCAAAAAGGTAGTTTGGAAAGTACATAATTGATTTGTAAAAATCTGTGAAGCGTACAAGAGACTTTGCTTTCTATTTGTTATTATTCTATTGGAACTAAAAGTCAACATATCTATTAAGTTGTGGTAATAAGCAGAACAGACAGTGCAAATACTGGAAAACAGGTTGGAGGCAAAGTGCTGTTATCTCTGGGGTATATCATGACCTCTGCATATGGCTTATCATGTGGAATAGGTATTTATCGAAATAAGTCTTAGATCACCATTTCCTAACACATCCAAGTCCATTAGACAGTAGGGAGCAGAATCTGTTACTATTATAACAAACATGATGGCAGCATAAGGCAAAGTACATGACAAAGCTTTATTTGTAAAAATTCAGAAGCTGCCAGATAAAATAGAATAAAAAAGATTTAGAAGACTGCTCAACTGTCCTGGCACAGCCTGGTAAATTAGAGGACACAGAGGAGATACTGTCATGCGCGTATGAATACTATTACAAAACACGACCTACCATTAAAAAACCCAACCACCTGATTATAATATATAGTAAAGTTAAGATATAGTTCAAATACAAAGGAGTGTGTACATTTCATAATAAAAAAAAGTAAAACACTTTTTTCCCCTTTCTCTCATGTAAACTGTTGGGATTCAGGATCAATCTGTGTAATTAAATATAAAGCTTGCAAGCCACTGTATATGCTGAGTCTTAGAAGTTCTTTACTTTTTTGTCCCATCACTAAGTACAACAGCTCATGAAAGGTCTATATTGCCACCCTTGCAAAATATGATCTGGCCTGATCTTGCAAACCACAAGTTCAGAGCATACAGTGTACTGCAGTTACCAAAAACATGTCGAAACTTAGAACAAGGAGGTGATTGCTGACTTAAGCCACTAGCAACAACGACATCATCTAATCTACTTCAAATTCATTAGTTGCCCAAAAGTCTGGCAAAGGTTTATTCTTACTTTACACTTCACTCAAAGATTTCAAAACGCTTTAGAAATATACAATGCAGAAGTGAAATGTTGGAGCAGCCCTGGCAGGCTGAAAAAATGTGATTACCTATTTCACATATACGTAGGTAAACTGAGCTACAGAGATGCTAAGCAACATGTCCAAGAGCATGCAGTGATTTACTGGCACAATTAGAGATAGAATCCAGGAGTCCTGATTCCTGATGTCCTGCTCTGGCCAGCTTACCACACTTGCTTTAGTAGAGTTGTAAGACCAACGGAAACAAATGGTTACATATAAAATAAAATCATAAAACATGAACTACAGCATACACTTATTAACCGTTACCCTTACTCGCTAATAGAGCAGATTCTTACCCCAAAGTTCAGTCTTCTGCAGCATTTGCTAGTCCCAAGGAGTTAGGATGCAGCCTTTCATGAAACACCCTGCTCATCAAGGGACCTCCTCAGTGAATGGGTCCAGAGAGTCTCTCTCTACCCTGTGATATGCCGAATCAGTTTTTTGTCTTCATTCATAGAGAGGGTGCTCCCTCACTGTTCTATCATTCCTCTTCACTTCTAAGTGGTTTCAGTATTTATAGTTTTTCTTTAATGGTTTTCCATTGGCTTTTCTGGGTTGGTAGACAATGGAGCAATACTTTACATAATTGGCTAGCCAGGGATTGGTGATATCTCCCTCCTGCTTGAATGGGCCATCACTGAGACATATTTTTCCCTGGTGACACATTTTCATTCCAACACCATAAGGGCATCATTTTCAATGGAGTTATATTGTTCCTTAAATATTATCCATACACACTTCATGCCATGATTCTAAGTATTGATAAGTTACAAACTTTCAGTAGAGATCTCATGTGCGACCCTTTATGAATAAATACCATGAAAGCAATATATTAGATGTTGTGAGTTTGTCAGGTCTGAGATAGGATTTGCTTGTAATGAACAGTGAACTCTTTGTCAGTTGGCACCAACGGGCTCTACAGTGGGGCAGGGGGTGATTTCTAAAGCGCATTCACATGTTTCACATTAACTGGTCCATGTAAACCCTGCTGGTGTGTGTTAAATGTGCTGTTTCAAACAGCACTATGGTAAAGTGCACCAGCAGGATCTACATGGAATCAATTAATGCACAAAACGTTAATGTGCTTTAGAAATCACACCCTGCAGAGCTTATTACCACACCATGTAGACATGCCCTTAGTTTCCAAGGCATAAAGCGATGTATTCTGAATGGTTTGGAGATTTAACAACGAAGACAACTTTGATGAAGAGCTTATTGGAAAACAGTCTCATCAATTATTTGAGATAGATTGTAATGCAGTAAATAAAATATATTTGTTTACATATATTTAAGAAGATGACTGATACATTAAACAAAATAATTAACTTTTGAGCTACCTGTTTGCCACATTGCCACTCAGTTCTGTCCTTTTTTTCCAGCTAACATCCTCCTTGGTTTGCTCCTAAAATTAATGGTATGTTCCATATTTTATTTAAGTAATAAATAAGATGGACCTTTGCATCTGGTTTCAAGATTTGGAAACACTGATGCCACTAGTACCATAAAGATACCAGGCTAAATTCTGAGCAGATTTACAGCCTAATCGACTTTATTATCTTTCATGCGATTTCACAAGATGTAAATCAGTGGAGAATTTGGATCAGCATTTCATATGAGATTGCTGCATCATAGCTTTTCGTGATCTCATTAAAAAATAGAGTTTGCATCTGTTTGCAGATGAGTGCATGTGCATAGGCCTAACCTGACAGCTCCCACCTCCACCTCGAAAAAGAGGTGGAAGCCTATAAGCTCTTTTTGCAGAAGGTTGTGAGTGGGGGCTACAAGAGAAGAGAAGGTATCTGGGGTTGGGGTTGAATTCAGGAAGTAAAGTTCATCTGTGCAGGAGACTGAGCTTTCTCAGGAGCTGCCCCAAGACTGTGGAATGAACTCCCCAGAAACTAGGGTCCATCACAGACTTCACCGCCTTCCATTCCAAGTGCAAGCTGACTTTTTTTGACCTTGCCTTCTCTAACAGACACAGAGCACGTGTGTATGTTTCACAAAACAAATATAAATTGCAAAACAAAACACTCCAATGCACTTTTCCCTCCTGGGGAGATGATGAGAGAACAAGCACATAACAGATGTTAGCCATATTGCTTAATGCTCTACTGGAAAGCACTCCGATACTACAGTGATGAGCATCATATATGAACCTCTATGGAATAGAATAGAAAAAGTTCCTGCTCCAAAGAGAGTTTGTCTTTTTGTTCGGTATTTATATAGTGCCTAGCACAATGAGGTTCTGGTCCATGACTGGGGCTTGTAGGTGCTACTGCACCACAAATAGTAGAAGTTGGCCTTTTCTTAGTTTTCAATATGGTTGGATGCAAAACCAAGAAAGGTGAATCTACAGCTAGAGTTCCAGATCATGGCTCATCTCTATTATTAATTAAGCTATGAGTAGCAGCAGCACAAGGTAATGCCAATAATAATACTTAGAACTTACATCGAGCTTTTCATCTTCAAAGCACTTTCCAAACGCAATTCTGTCCTGAAGAGGTTTTTATACCATGCTCATCACTGTAATATCTGAGCACCTTCCAGCAGCGCATTAAGCTACATGACCACACATCTGTCACATGTTGTTTGTGCTCTCATCCTCTCCCCAGAGATAGAAGCACGTGGAGTGGAGTGTCTTGTTATGGTAGGGTTTTGGTTTGTTTTTTGGTTAAATATACCTGTTGCTATGTGTTTATATTAGAGAAGGCAAGGTTAAAGAAATGTGCCTTGCACTTGGCATGGAAAGCGGTGAGGTTTGCGATAGTCTCCTGTGCAGTTCATTCCAGTCTTGGCAACCCTTGGAGAACATTCTGTCTCTCACACAGGAGAGCTTTACTTCGATTCTTGAGGGTTCCATTGTGCCAGAGAAGCAAAGTTGTCAACCATAGTCTTTGTCCCAGAGCACTAAAAGGTCTTTTAGGTATCCTGGGCCCAGGCTATGGAATGCTTTGAAGATAAGGACCACAACCTTGAACTTGATTTGAAGTCTATGGGAACCCAGGATAGTGAGCGGAAGACTGGTGTGATATGCTCACAGTAGCCTGTGTTGCTAAGGAGAAGCATTGCAACATTTTGTACTAGTTGGAGTTTCCTATACGCTGAAGTTTTCATGCCCAGTATATGGCATTGCTGTAGTCCACTGGGAGGTGACAAAGGCATGACTAAATGAATTAAGGGCTTGATACTGCCAATTCTCAGTTTATAGAACTTCTATTGACATTTATGGGAATTCCTGTTCCTTTTTCTCTATTCAATTATTAATTATTTTATTATAGGGAGTGTGCTGGAAGCAACCCATCTATTTAAGTTGCCTCACACTCATACCATTATGCAAGTTTGAAGTCTTTTCTTTGGGAAGCTCTAGCACCTTCATTGTTTTAGCTGGCCTTTGAAAATCTGTGAGGTCAAGCCCGCAGGATAGCAAAGTGCCTTATCTTTGTTCCATGACATTCCATTCAGATTTTACTGGATAATAAATAGTTAAAAATGGCCTTTTCCCCCTCTTCTTAATTGTGTTCCTCAGGAACATTTTGGCAGCCTGCCCTAAATAAAATCATAACATGAGTATTCTCAACAGGCAGGCCCTTTACATTGCCAAAGCAGCAGCTGCAGCAAATATGGCACTGGGAATCCCTGGGAGCTGTTGAAGCAAGGTTAGGAGAAGAGAGTCAGGCTGCACTCCCACCAATCATCCCCCAGACCCATTACATGACCCCAACAGCCTATCCCTTCCTTTAGGAAGTCCTCCAAGAGCCAGGCTAAGGTCTCCTGGACCCCGAACTTGGTCCTAATGGCCATCTCCCATCCACTCTTCCCAGGATAACAGCCTTCTTCTGCAGTCAGCTAAAGAAGTTGGATCTGTAGCTCAAGTGAAAGGAGTGTGTGTTGTGGAACTGAAGATCCAGGGGTCAAACCATGGTCTTCATGTATAATAAGGTGATTGTTACAGCTGTACATAACAGAATTTATTTTTACCTTTAAAAAAAAATCTAGGCAATTACATACAAAACATTTAGGCTAAAATAAAGTTATTTCAGCTAGATTTATGGTTGTCTGTGCAATTTTCATTCTGCCTCCATGTGCGTATGCATTATAATATAATCCTTAATTACATGCTCACATACTATTTTTTCCACAGAACCTCTGCCTCATTCAGTGCACAACACAGACATATAAGGGGGAAGAATTTAGGTTGCCTGGTAAACTTTAAATCTGGCATTTTTTAACTTTCAGGTGCCTGATGCTGCCTCCTAAGTGATACTGTTCTAACATTTTTAGAAGGCAATTATTATTAGTTCGGTGCATAGAGACTCTCACACATTGCGATGTGAAGACTTCTGCTGTATTGAAATTGATTAAACTTTAAAAGTTGTCTTGTCTCATTCACTTGGATACCCCAATACAACCGGATATATGAGTATGTTCATATAACTAGCCATATTACCTGATCAATATAACTTAATAAAACAAACCTGAGTCAGAATGAATATAAATATATTCACATATTATAGATGACTATAAGTGATCAAACCATAAATTTGTGAATGTTACAGTTCAAAAAAGTCTGAAATTCATATGTGAACAAATTAACAAACACTCAACAGGAATGATGCAAATAAAGCTAAGGCAAATTTTGGCGAACAAATCAGGATTCAGGCAAAATTTGGCAATTTTGAAGTTGGATACTGTCTTCAAGCAAGAAAACGAAGTTTAATTTAATTTTCTGTGTAACTCCTTTTATTATAAAAAGAAAAGGAGTACTTGTGGCACCTTAGAGACTAACCAATTTATTAGAGCATAAGCTTTCGTGAGCTACAGCTCACTTCATCAGATGCATATCGTGGAAACTGCAGCAGACTTTATATATACACAGAGAATATGAACCAATACCTCCTCCCACCCCACTGTCCTGCTGGTAATAGCTTATCTAAAGTGATCATCAGGTGGGCCATTGCCAGCACAAATCCAGGTTTTCTCACCCTCCACCCCCCCACACAAATTCACTCTCCTGCTGGTGATAGCCCATCCAAAGTGACAACTCTTTACACAATGCGCATGACAATCAAGTTGGGCTATTTCCTGCACAAATCCAGGTTTTCTCACATCCCCTCCACCCCCATACACACACAAACTCACTCTCCTGCTGGTAATAGCTCATCCAAACTGACCACTCTTCAAGTTTAAATCCAAGTTAAACCAGAACATCTGGAGGGGGGGGTAGGAAAAAACAAGAGGAAACAGGCTACCTTGCATAATGACTTAGCCACTCCAAGTCTCTATTTAAGCCTAAATTAATAGTATCCAATTTGCAAATGAATTCCAATTCAGCAGTTTCTCGCTGGAGTCTGGATTTGAAGTTTTTTTGTTTTAAGATAGCGACCTTCATGTCTGTGATTGCGTGACCAGAGAGATTGAAGTGTTCTCCGACTGGTTTATGAATGTTATAATTCTTGACATCTGATTTGTGTCCATTTATTCTTTTACGTAGAGACTGTATGTGTATTAATTACAGACAGCTGGATATATCCAAAATTCAGAAAAATTAGAAATGTTGAAAGATGAAATGCAGATAAGAGAAAAATGGATAAAATATAAAAAAATCATATTTCACAAAATAAAATTCTGCCCCTATTCCTCACCTCTAGTTGAAGTTGGTTAACTATCTTGTTAAGCCATTGACAATGACTTATAAAAACTAAGGTGCATTTTTCATGCCTGGATTTCAAAAAGATCAGGTAGAAGCCATATTAAGCATGAAGCTGAGGTTCAAAAAAGGCACACCTAATCTTATTCTCATGTAATTCATTGCTGTCTGCAAGGTAAAAATATTTTTTTTCCAAATCAAATCAAGAACAAAAGGTTTGGTTTGACTGACAAGTTCTTTTTCAGTTCAAAACGAGTTGATGAAACAGCAAAAAGACATCCAGGAGTTCACAGGGGAATGTACATTCTGGGCAGTGAAGTTCTATAGGATATTTGTATTCTGAGTTATTGTTTTTCCACAGTATTTTGAAGATAAAGGTATAGTATATTTAGATGTAATTTATTTCTGTACAGCATCCTAAACAAGCATTTGATGAAAGAGTCAGATATTCTATAAACTCAACACTCATCAGTTTACTTTCTTAGTGCTGGTATTCCCAGACATGAGGGGAAAGTCTATGGGATTTGAAGCTTTGGCAATATGTTGGCTGTGGAGCACTCTCTGTGAAAACCAGAGATGCAGACAGAAGCTTATTTTTAGAATTCACAGCTAGCAATTTAGACAGATAATGTCTTTGAAATGACAGTCACCTCTAATATTCACATACTCCAGTCATGTGTTTATCTACTCATCCACCTATCCGTTACCATGCAAATTGTAGCTACTAGGCCTATGCAGAAACATTGAATTTTAAAATTCTTAACATTTTATATTAAGATTTGTTTGGGGTTGTTTCCCAGCTCTAAAATGTTACTTTTGTGATAATAAGAACAGTAAAATCATACTGTAATACCAAATTGTGTGTGTTTTTATGTGAAAAGGAACATTCGGCTGGAACAGAAATGTTTCCCTTCTAATTTCCATGTTATTTTACCTGTATGAAGCTTTACTTCCTGCAACAGCACAGCCAATTGTAGGAGACAGCATGGAGTTGTCTCTCCCGAGGGGGATCATTAGGAAGTTCTCTGTCTCACAAGCTGCACACAGCCATACCTACAACCCCGCGTGTGGTGCAGCTGTCTCCTCCATATATCTGGATGGTCAGCTCTGCTTTATCTCCTCTACCTCCCTTTCCATGAACCCCTGGTGGATTAAGGAGGAGACAGCACTGCTCTGATGAGTGCAGGGTCTGCAAGGTTGCCTGGCTCCTGCACTGACTGCACTAAGACTGCTCTCACCTCCACTATGAACCTGTATATGTGCTGGGCAAAACAGAGCACTCAGTGATCAATTTTCCCGTGTGTCTGAGCTCCAAGTCAGTTAGAGCAGCCTGGAGGTCCATGGGGAACTGCCAGTGGATGACCAGCATAGTTTAGATGAGCTCCACCATACCCCAAGCATGCCAGGATTGGGCAGGTGGCTGGCACAGAAATTGGCCAACATTACATGCGTAGGGAGCTCAGTTCTTCAAAGGGACTTCTCCACGAGTCATTTGCACCAGAATCTGTCTGGATCATCCAGAGAATCTGTCCCATTGTCTTTGCTGAGGCAAAACTATAATCAATGAATGAGAGTTTTGCCCCAATAAGAACTGTAAGATGGAATCCTAAGCCTCATGTTTTTTATTACCTCTGTGTTTCATTCAGGTCATGCTTTGTTCAGTCTTATTGTTCTGATATTTTTCCATGTATTACAGTTTTCTTCCTAATATTTGTAGTTGTGAGGAGGGATACCGTTTAGAACAAAACAGAAATAAGAATGGTCATACTGGGTCAGACCAGCGGTCCATTTAGCCCAGTATGCCATCTTCTGACAGTGGCCAATGCCAGATGCTTCAGAGGGAAGGAACAGAAAAGGACAATCATTGAAAGATCCATCCCAGTGTCCAGCCCCAGTATGTGGCAGTCAGAGGCTTTGGGATGCCCAGAGCACATGGTAGGATCTCTGACCATCTTGGCTAATAGCCGTTGATGGACCTATCCTCCATGAAATTACCAAATTCTTTTTTGAACCGCATTATACTTTTGGCCTTCACAACATCCCTTGGCACATCCCGAGTTCCACAGGTTGACTGTGCATTATATAAAGAAACACTTCCTTATATTCTTTTTCAACCTGCTGTCTGCATGTTATGTGAAGAAGTAAATTTCCTGATTCACTTTCTTCATATCATTCATGATTTTATAGACCTTTATGATATCCCCCTTGGTCATCTCTTTTCCAACACGTCCCAGTTTTTTTAATTTCTCCTCATATGGAAGCAGTTCCATACCCCTAATCATTTTTGTGGTTCTTCTCTGTACCTTTTACAATTCTAATATATCTTTTTCAAGATGGGGTGCATAAATTATTCAAGGTGTGTGTGTACCATTGATTTAATGTAGTGGCCTTATGATATTTATGGTCTTATCAGCTAACCCTTTCCTAATGGATTTTGTAGGGTTTTTTTAAGTATTTGATATGTCAAGTATTATAAATAAGAACTTGAGTTATCACATGATTTACTTAGATTACCATGAGAAATGGGGATTATTTGCCCTGTCTTTAATTGATAATAGTGAATTTTTAGCTTTATGTAAATTAGTTAAAGATAGTTAGTTTGTAAAACTTTTATCTCCTTATTATGGTGAAATATCCCACTCTTTGTGTCTTCATGTAGAATTATTCAGTCTAGCAGTCTACACAGAAAATATATATATATTTAATAATGAAAAAGTGGAAACACTCAAATTGCCCTTCATTATCTTCTTTTGGGTGAGAAAATTAAACATACAATAAATTAAATCCAAAATTAATGAACTACTGCATGGAAATAGAAAGTAGCATGAATTAATGAGTGCACATTTACTGAAATCTGTTACCCTTATATAAAAATGTTTTAATTAACTTTTTTTTCCTGCTTTCATTTTATTTTGAATAGATGTTCAGGACTCGCTAGTCTCTCTCCTGTGGCTAATTTAGCACACGAATATGTATATTTGGAGCTTGAGGAGAGGGTACCTTAGGGGAATGTGACTGGTTAACCAAAAATCTTGTATCCCGTAGTTAAGATGCCATGGATGAGATCACTTTAGTAAAGATGTTGAGGATTAAGGTTCTGTTGAAGGAGAATGGATGTCAGCTGGGAGTTGAGGGCACTCAGCACCTCATTGAAGCAGGTCTCTAATTTGTGGTTATAAATCCTAATACAAGACCTGCCTATATGCTTATAGCTATCCCTGCTGCATTACTTCAGCATTAGGCCAGTGTAACCAATGGACTGGCTTTAGCATAAAGACGGTGGTGAATCCAGCCCATTTACTCCCATCCTCCCAGGATGCTTTAGCAACCATCAGCAGAAGCAGTTGCTGCAATTCTTTTTTAATTAAAAAGATATAAATAGCATTGAGAACAATAAGATGTTTACCTGGTGATTTCTGTGTAAATAAACCCATTGTAATTAAAATAAAGTACCATTCAAAGCGTGATTTTCACATAGAGCATACATCATAAGTAAAGGTTAAGATTTTGTCAGGTATCCTTTAGTAAAAGTCACAGACAGGTCACGGGCAATAAACAAAAATTCACGGCAACTGTGACCTGTCTGATTTTACTAAAAATAATGGGGGGGAGGAGGGGATGCGCAACTGCCCAGGGGAACTGAAGCCTGAGCCCTGCATGGGAGGGGACTGACAGCCCAAACCCCGATGCCCTGGGGAGCTCCAGCCCCCCGCCGTGGCAGCTGACAGCAGCAGTACCCCCACCACCCGCGGTGGTTGACAGCTGTGGGCCCCACTGCTCTGGGGCATTCCGCTGAAGCGGAAGCCAAAGAAGTCACAGAGGTCTCTTAAAGTCATAGAATCCCTGACTTCCATAATGAAATTATATCTTTCATCATAATCTCCACCTTCTCTACAAATTATTACCCTTGGTTATTCCTGTGGTGCCTGCGGCTTTAGAAAGAGTAAGACAAGATTCCTTTCTCATGGCTAGGCTGAGACCCAGATTAGTCTCAAAGCGGTAAGAGGAAGTAAGAAACCCTGACGTTACACTCCAATGAGTACTAACCAGACCTCAGGTCCAGGCACATAGGATTCAGTGGGGTTAATCCCCACTCCCTTATTCTCTGGCCAGAGTAGCTGAGTCAGAGTGGGAAGGACAGTAAAGAAATGCTGGTGCTGTACATTATTACCCCTCCACCAATAGCAATGAGAAAGCAGGGGAGCCATGGTGACATGGAGGTGAGTCACTGCATCACAGTAGGTCCTGGAGTTACTCTGACTGGTGGTGCAGCTTAAACACCACTCCTGGCTCAGGGGTCTAATGCCAAAATCTAGCCCTAAATAAACAACAGGAGCAGCAGCACAGGAGCCAGCAGCAACCAGCTGAAAACAGGGGAGTTTGAGTGGAGCTCTATTGGTGGAGCAGGGAGGCAAACCCCTGTTCCTTATGGGAAGTGAGGGAGTTCTCGGGGGTGTGTTTGTCTGTTTGCTGGTTTGTTTTCAGTTTGCAAAGTCTGGTAGGGGTCAGTATGCTGTGAAAGAAGCAGAGCCTTTGACCACAACTGAATCTTGATTAGGGGGAGGCGCTTTCCTAGTCAACAGGCCTCTAAAGGCAGCCAGCTGGCCAGCCCGCAACACAGAAGCCAGCAAACAGAGCTGAAAAGAGGGGAGTTTGAAAGGGGACGATGTGTGTGCTGTTTTTGGTTTGATTTTGCATTTTTTTTCCTTATTCACAGGAGCTTAGTAAAGAAGTCTACAATAACCAAAGAGGCAACAGTGGTAATGACCTGAGGAATGGAAGTGCCAATGAAGATGACTGGATGTGGAAGCTGCAGGATGTACTTTATTCTAGAGAGGGTATCTGAAAATTGCTTCATCTGTACAAAGTGCCACCTGACAGACCTGATAGAAAAGAAGATCAGAGGTTTGGAGATGCAGTTAGAAACTATGGTTGGGGATTTGAGTAGATGATGGAGGGAATGAGAGAGGAGGCTGAAGGGAAAGCTCAAGGCTTGCAGATGCATGCTCGACCAGAGAACTGTGAGCGGAGACTGCTGGATGAAGAAAGGAGCCAGTGGAAGCATGTGACTATGAGAATAAGGCAGAGGAAGAGACTGACTAGAGAAGGAGAAGTACAGCTAAGGAATAGGTTTGCTGAGTTGGAAAATGAAAGGGAGAGGCAAGTAGTAACAGGAGATCAGAGAGCAAGGAAGAAGAGAAGATGATTAGTCCTACAAGAAGAGGGGAAGAATTAATGAAAATAGTCAGAGGCCCAGGATCATAGAGGATGACTTGCAAAAAGATTGCAAGTGAGAACAGAAGACAAGATGTCTTGCAGACAGAAAAAAAAACAGAAGGAGAAAGGCCAAAGAATTGCACCAACACCAGGAAAAGGCAGGTCTACATGACTGGGGACTCTCTACTAAGAAGAATAGACAGGTCTGTCACCAGAGTTGATCTGGAGAACAGGAGGTGTGCTGTCTGCCAAGAGCTAACATAGGATGCAGACCTGAGGCTGAAGTGGATCTGAATAGGAACAGAAAAAAATCCACTGATTGTTCCCACATGAAGAACAAATGATACTGCTAGATTCTTAATGGAGAATCCAGCATGACTATGCCAGGTTGGGGAAGACACTTAAAAAATGGATGCTCAGGTGCTCTTCAGTAGGATTCTACCTGTCCCTGGAGGAGAAGAGCAAAGGTGAGAAAAGATTATGATGATCCAAAGATGACGTGGTCAATGGTGCTATAAGGAGGGCTTTGGGATGTTTGACTACTGGGAGAAAAAGGATTGTTCACATGGGATAGACTCCACCCGAGTAGGAAGGGAAATAGACTGCTCAGATAGATGCAGACACAACTGATTAAAAGAGATTTAAATTAGTAATTTGGGGAAATTAGTTCAGAGAGGCTCATGTAATCTCCGTGCCTGATTCTAGTACTGAGCAGGATGAAAATCAAGTAAAACAGGATACAACAATGGAAAAAGGAACAATAGAAGGTAAGAGAATAGTCAACAAGAGGAAAGATTGTACCAATACCAATAATACTAACTATATAGTGTTGTTGTAGCAGTCTTAGTGCCAGGTGAGAGACAAGGTGAGTAAGGTAATATGTTTATTGGACCAACCTCAGTTGGTAAAAGAGACAAGCTTTTGAGTTTACTGAAGAAGAGCTCTCTGCAAACTGGAAAGCTCGTCTCTCACCAACTGAAGTTAGTCCACTAAAACATATTACCTCACCCATCTTGTCTCACTAATGACAGTAACTGTCAGGTAGGTGATCCTAGGAGAAAGATGACTGTACCTCAGGGTCGGGCAAACTTTTTGGCCTGAGGCCACATCGGGTTTCCAAAATTGTATGGAGGGCCAGTTAGGGGAGGCTGTGCCTCCCCAAACAGCCAGGTGAGGCGTGGCCCCTGACCCGTCTGACTCCCCTTGCTTCTTGCACCCTGATGGCCCCCCAGGACTCCTACCCCATCCAACCCCCCCTATTCCACAGCCCCCCTGGGACTCCTGCCCCATCCACCACCCCCTGCTCCCTGACCGCCCCCGGACCAACCGCCCCTGACTCCCCCCCCACTGCCCCATGCAACCCCTCCTTCTCCCTGTTTCCTGACTCTCCAAAATCTAGCTTAGTTATTGACTGTAAATCAGGTACCAATTGCACTAAAAATATTGCTTGATTTTATTCATCAGTATAAAAGGAGTTTGAAAGTATTGTTCAGCAAGTAGTGGAATCTACTATGTCCTCATGAGGCACTTTCAGCCACTGAACAATTAACATGAAACTTAATTTGAAACAATCCAGTGAGACTGGACAAAATATGCTGTGTGGGGCATTTTCCCATTTTAGTGTATGACACCTTTGTGCAGATTTTACAGTAAATTCTCTGGGAAAGGTGTCAGAAATATAAATGCCTAAAAATATGAGACAATTGAGCTAAAAATACAAAATGGGAACATACCAGAAAAACTGTGTGTTCAGCAGCAAGATTTGAAGAATGTGTCAGCCGCTAGTTGCTCCGTTGTGACAGGCCTCAAACAGGACTACTTAGCATAGCACCTGTTATCAGTTAGGGAAGGCTCAGTCATACTAACTGACTTGCATTCTCTTGTGGCAGACTTTGTGTAATACCATGTGGAGAATATCATGTGACCATTAGTGACAACCAGGCTGAGGTCTTTAAATAATCAGGGATCTGTCTTCTGGGAAGCACACTGAAAACATCAAGACAAGAAACTCTGAAAAGGACGGGTGTCTTATGTAGGAATTTTAATAGTTCCAGCTAGTTTCCAACATGAGAGCCCTCCCGATTCATCCAGGATATCTTAGCTGTTTGAATGTTTAAGAATAACCTTGGGATCTCCATTCCTAGCAGTGCCAAAATGTAGTAATTTTGTTGTCAGAAGGGGGTTGCGGTGCAATGAAGTTTGAGAAACCCTGCACTAGATCCTTGATGTCAAGGGTTAGGTGGATGCAGAGGTGAAAGTAAACCAGTACGCCCCGGTACAGCATACCGGCAAGAGCCGGTGCACCCTATTGGGGCAGCCCGGCTTCCCCAGGGGGCAATTTAAAGGGCCTGGGGCTCTCAGCAGTGGCTGGAGCCCCAGGCCCTTTAAATTGCCTCCAGAGCCCCGCTGCTGGAGCCCTGGGGTAGCAGCTGCGGGGCTGCGGCGGCTATTTAAAGGGCCCGGGGCTCCCCTGCTTCTACCGCCCCAGCCCTCTGAATAAAAGCAGGGGAGCCCCGGGCTCCAGCTCTCCAGCTGCCTCTGCTGCCCCCGTCCTTTAAATAGCTGCTGGAGCCCCACTGCTTCCCCAGGGCTCCAGTGGCTAATTAATGGACTGGGGCAATAGAAGCAGGGGATCCCCAGGCTGCTCCTGCTACCCCTGTGGGGGGGGGGGAAGGAGGAGGAGGAGAAGGAGGGGGGAGACTTACCTTACAGGGTAGGCTGGGGCTGGCTCTGACCCCCTCAGCCCTGCCCCTCTGCCCTAGGCCCTGCCTCTTCTGGGGGCCAGAGCTGGCCCCAGCATACCGGTAAATCACTCAACTTACTTTCACCCCTGGGTGGATGTAAGACTTGCCTCCACGCTTCCCAGTTTGGTTAAAATGCATTAAAGAGGCAGAAATCATATGTGGCTAGTGGAAGATGCAGTTTATCTCCCTCCCAGGAACAGTACCAGCTGGAAGGTTTCTGTGAGATGAGCCTGTGACAGGATCCCCGAGGTGCAGCTTGGGACTGTGGGACCACTGTGCCCCCTTAACTCTCCAGGGTGGGCTGTCTCTCACAATGCTTTGCTAGTGACAAACAGCAAAGCCCTCCAGGCGCTGTGATCATCAGCACAACTGCATGTGGAGCCCCACACCCAGCTAGATTGCATGAATGCTCCCAGAGCCACTCATGAATCACAGAGAAAGGCACTAGCCAAAGCCCCTCAGCTCCCAGCCTTGTACCTCAGGAATACACCATCCTGCACTGCTCAAGACCCTTTCTTGGGCAACACAAATTTGTTAATTGGTTCACCGCTTCATCAATGGAAAGTGGACATACACCAGCCTTTGCAAACCTGAGCAGATTTACCAGACACTTCAGGCAAACTCACTGATAAAGATACACAGATTTTATTTCAGTAAGTGATTATAAGTGATAAGGAAAAAAGGTCAGTTACCAAAAGAAAATATAAGCATGCAGTCTAAACGCTTAACCCTGTTAGACTGGGGAACATCTAGATTTAAGCGGTTTCTCACCCCACTGAATATTGTAGTTCAGAGAACACAGGTTTCACCCTTGAAACCTGGGCCAGTCTCCTCTTTTGGAGTCTTCAGTCTTCTGAGTGTCCTTGTTGCTTGCAGCATAGGTGGAGGAAGGAGAAAGGGGCCCACTGCTTGACCTGTGTTCAGTTTTATTCCCTTAGTCCATGTGCTTGGAGAACACAAGTCCAGGCATGTCTGGTGGGCATTTCTGAGTCACCCGGCAAGGCTGAGCAATTCCCCTGTTGTGGCCTTGTGCAGATGAATCACTGAATTGTAACTCCCTTGCTGGACAATCACTGTTAGTGGTTGCTTTACACCTGCCTGGGCACTGGTTACTTTCCTTGATGTTGTCTCTGGGGAGCTAATATCTGGCCGATTCCCCAACTTACAGCATGTTTTACTGACAACCATACAACACAATCTCATCACTTCATATGCACTAATGATATACATATTTAGATAGAAGAGTGACTTTCATCAGATCATAACCTTTCTCCTGATACCTTACATGGCATGCTTTATATTCAAGATCACAATTATATATAAATGAGGGATATGGGGATTACAGGGCACTCCCCTAAGGTATAGAATGTCATAGAGCCCTTCACCCAAGGACTGTTCACTGAGACCATGTAGCTAACAAAGTCTAGAATGAAGTTCTCAGTACGGTGTACTTAGCTTTGAATAAACTAATGGAGAAGTTAAGATTGAACTAAAACCAATCTGAGCATACTTCAGATACTGTTGTTTTCCTATTAAGGCTGCAAGTAACCTCAAACTCACGTTAAAAATAGCAAGCAAAGCTTTCTAAGAGCTAGGGAGAGTCAAGGAAAAGAGTCCATTATAATGTTCTCTAGTACTAACATGATGTGAAGGACTTGCATACACTATCCTGCCGGTCACACTACAGTGGTGTGAATAGCAGTACACACGGAAGTACTGTGCTGTAACTCCCCAGTGTGGATGCTGTAGGCATAAACTAAAGGTTCCTAGTTCACATTAATGTAGCCTCTTGAAATAGGATTACATTTTTGTGATCTAGGAACCTTTCCGTTCACACCCACATACAGCAGTTACAACTCAGCACTTTGGTGTGCACTGCTATTCACAAAATGTACAGTAACTCAGGCTATGCAATACTATAGTGATGGGTACTCAACACGTATTTAAGAAAGAGTTGGCAATAATACAAAAACCCTACATCCGACAAAGTGGGCATCCAATGAAGTGGGCATTCACCCACAAAAGCTTATGCTCCAATATGTCTGTTAGTCTATAAGGTGCCACAGGACTCTTTGCCGCTTTTAAAAAACCCCACAGTAGATCTGGTTCTAAGGTGGCCATAGATACCTATTTTACAATCTGATCTACAGATCCCCAGGAAGAGTAATATAATTTGTCTGCATATCCTACCAAAGTATGAAAATTTCATTTCCTTAAACTCTCAATCTATGCTTTAAGTTTGGGTATAAAACATTACTGTTTAGACAATTTGCACATAGGCTCTGTAAAGTACACAAGAAAATCAGGGATAATAATTGTCTATGATATGAACTTTGCAACACTCATTGCTGAATATTTCAAACAAAGTGCCATTTATGTAAGCATGAGACAAGCAACGTACCACACATCAGAGAAAATGAAACAGCTGGTAAAAGTCTAGTTTAAAGCAAATGAGGTTTACAGGAGGCCTGAGGAAACAACAAAATGGAAAAGGGTGATGAAACCTAATGAAAACAGATTGTACATGGCTGATAATTGGAATTACAGCAATAAACTGGCAGTGTTTTGAGTTAGGATAGAGTTTGAGCAATATAGACACACATAGTGTAGAAACTACAGAGGTCCAAGCCATGGAGCCAAATCATGGTTTGTAGCTATATCACAACTTTCACAATGGTTTTTATAGGAGTTTGGATTTGGGATTCCCATTTACATACCACTATAATAGAAAGTGAGTGGTTTTATGAATAAAGCAGCTAAAATCCATATCAGTCACAGCAGGCCATATCCTCAGCTGGTATAAACTGATATAACACCATTGTTTCTTCAACAGAATTACACCAATTTACACCAGCAGAAGATCTGACCCATCATTTAAACTGTAAACAAAATATACAACTCAAAAACAGCTAATTAAATTAAGTGGCCCAAAATGAAATTTACGGCCTTCAACTTAATGTAGATGGAAATAAATATGCAGCTTATGAGAAAAATCAAAGTTAAAGATTGATTTATCAGATTTAAACATTGTTTAAATGTTTTCAGGAAAAAGTTACCCAGCTGATTTTAAATTAACTGAATAGCCTTAAACAAAATACCAGACTAGCGGAGGAGAGAAACCAGCCTCCTGGTACATTCCCATTCGCAATGGCTTTTGTTGGTAGACAGAATATAATGTAATATTTATTGGGCCTAGAGAATGGCTAAGGTCATTGTTTGATTTTTGAAAAACTCATCTGTTGGGTTTTGGTTTTACAAAAGAAAGTTGCCCAGTGTAGTTTTGTTCTTGATGTTTGATAACAGATGGCATGTCCACAGTACACAGAAGACTTTTAATCCTTCTGTACGTAACATGATGAATTATTTTCTTTGCTTCTATTAGTGCAAGCATCAAGTGAGTATGTAGGATTTTTCTTTCAGTGATTTGGAAAGTTGTATTCATTAGACCTAGGGGGGAAAAGAAATCTTTTTCACTCCCTACTAGTGAAGAATGCTGTCTGTAGTACCACTGTATTTTAGAATAGCTTAGTTCCAGGTGCTGAAAAGGTTATGAATTCATTAAATTGATGGTACTTTTGGGAAATGATTGTATGTGGTGCAATGCGTGATTATTGACAAACCAAGCAGCAAATCAATGTACAAAGTTTAGCATTATTATTTCTGTGTTTCTATGCATTTTCTGCATTTAAATACATGGTTTGACATGCTCTTGACATGCTCTCATGGTTTGACACAGTCTTCTGTTTTCAAATGTCCTTGAAGGAAGTGTTTTCTCCACCAGATCCTGAACAAATCTGTCCATGATAAGTAATTGGAGGGAAAATAGAGAAGACAAGTAATAAGTACTCTGAAGTGTAATGGAAGCTGCAAGTAGAATGAAGTGATGGGACTTAGTCTTCTTCAGCCTGATGACCAAAGCTGCTTTATCACTATTCTTTTTCAAATCACTCAAACTCAGGCTGAGATTTTTTCAAAGCCATCTAAGGGATCTGGACACCCATTTCCAATTTAAAATTAAGTTGGCATCCAAATCACCTAGGCAGTTGTGAATCTCTCTCCTTCCATGTCTAAATACACAGGGTGAGATTTGTCTTTAAGGCACAGCCCTGTATGGTGGGTAGTGTGAGCTAGCACTACGGCTCAGAAAGGGATTGTGCCTGATTAGGGCTTAATCAGACACAGTCATTCCCCAAGTATCCTGATGCACAGGAGGGGAACACAGACAATCATCCCCCACTCCTCTCTGGTGTGCATGTCTCACAGAGAGAGTAGCCCCTGCACACACCTCTGGCAGCATGATCACAACTGTGGGCAAGAGCAAGAAGGGAAGCTTGCCCTTGCATGACTCCTCTGCACACTGAAGGCAGGGAGCCACTGCATCTGGCCCCAAGAAACTTAATGAAATAACAGTTTATAGGCCTTCAAGGGAACAGACTGATGGAACATTGTCTATGGAACCTTTGCAGAACGATCTTTCTGAATAGGATGCTGAAATCAACCCACCCTGGGACTATTTCATTCTATTTCTCAGCATTCTTTTTCACTTTTTCCTCCTTCACTTCCACCCCTGTACAAAATAGTTACTTTCTTCTTGTCCCTTTACACTCATTCCTCATCTGCCCCTTTTCTCTTCTTTCACCCCCATTCTTCATGGCCCTTCCTATTAAATACCTCGTGCTTCTGAATAGGCCTGTGCTCAGAGTGAGTGCATTAGGACGATTTTCTGACTCAGAGAAGAAGACTCCTGAGTCACTCCGAATTGGAATGAAAACCAACCATTTTTAAAAAGGATTCATTGCAGGTAGAGCAAACCATTGTTTCAACAAAGTAGAAATATTTTATTCCAATTTTGACTTTAAAAAACACAAAACAAAAAACAAAGAACCCCCCCCAAAAAACACTATTTTAAAATTTTATGTTCTATAAAAATAACATTGGGGGGAAAAAGTCATTTCAAAAATGGGGAAAAAAAATTGCGCTGTTTGAAAAATACCAGTACACTCCCGTTTGATATTTTGTTTCAAAACGAAGTGTGTAAATTTTAACGTGTCCACAAAGATGTGGGATTTCAACCAAATAGCATTTTATGATGGAAAAGCGTCTGAGCAGCTATATTCCTGAGCCTCCCAGTCAAGCACTCCAGAGGTGCTGCTTCCAGACAAGCACTGTTACAGGCCGGATTACAGAGGTTCTCTTTCCTAAGGACAGACTTGGTGTGTTGCAAGGAGGCAGTGCTCCATCATGCTGTATTGCAGAGCTGGTGCTTCTTGAGGTACAAAAATCTGCCCTGCAGAGACCATGAGAATGTCTACACTTCAGCTGGTGGTCTGAAGTCCAGCTCGAAGAGCCATAGCTGCACTAGTTTGGATCAAGCCAGCACGCTAAATAGAGAATGTGGCTGTGGTGGCACAAGTGGTGGTCTTGCTTTGAGCAGGGGATTGGACTAGATGACCTCCTGAGGTCTCTTCCATCCCTAATCTCCTCAGTGGTGGGAGGGGCTATTCACCCTGAGCAGCTCAGAGAGATACATAGTCGGGCTGGCTAACCCTTCTTGGCACTTGCACTGCGACAGCTATACTCTATTTGTAGTGCACTAGCTCAATCAGAACTAGCACGGGGATCTCAGAGCAGGCTGCATCAAGAAGTCAGCATGTTCCAGGGGTTAGTGTCTGGTGCTAGGAGCTAGGTAATCCTAGCTCTCTCTCTGATTTCCTGCATGGCCTTGGGCAAGCCACTTCTACCTCAACCCTGCTCTCTCCCCTTATCTTTTATCCTCTCTTTTAATACTTATATTAAAAATTACCTTATACTATAATAATTCTTTCTTAAATAAAAATTTACTCACCAGTATATAATTCTACTCCAAAAACAAGGGTCAGATTGATATCATGGGCTTCTACATTTGCCTCCTCAGGGTCAGAGACAATATGTTGGAATTGCTGGCCGTCAGAAAGGCATTACTTCTTGCAGTGCAATCATGTCACTGTTCTTGGAGTGGTTGCTGCCACCAGTATTTTGTTTTTGTGAGGGAGCTGGTGCAGAACTGGAAGATGTGAGCACTCACCTCGACATTCATGTGTGTGACCGTTATTTGTTTGAGTTTAATTAACATACAAACCTAACACTGACCTATTAAAAATGAATTCTGAAAGCAGGGGATCAGGTAGCAATATTCTTGGCTGCTTTCCGTAGTGGAAACTCTGATCACGGACACTGAAAGTGCCAATGTCTGCCACAGCGGATGGAACTGGGAGCAATGACATTTTTATGAGGCATTTAAAATCTGCCATTTTCTACTGCCTGAAAGAGCTCGCAGGCTATGTTATTCATTCAAACATGTGGGTATGATGATCGTTTTCTTTCTCATTCTTCACTGATCAGTAGTGGACATTTGAGTTCTCTCACCTCCCCTTTAATGTTTTTAATCTGTGCTTGTAGTTTCCATCATATGCCTTCCTTTGTCTCTGCTCACTGTATTAATCACCTATTCCCAACCTTATAGATCTTTCTTAATGCCTAGTATCCTTTTTCATTGTATATTGTTCATAACTACAGCCCCATGGACCCTGAGGCAAGCTGGACATAAATCCTGGAGTAAGGGCACCTGCAGTGATTCTGTGCTGAATTCTGATGTACAGTAGGAATTCCATGGACGCTGCAAGTAAATTCAAAAAGTAAAAGTGTTTAAATGAATGAAAAAGAATAATACAATCTATATACTGCTCCTTGTGCTATTTATTTGGGGCTAGATCAAACCTTTAAGTCATTGCCCATTGCAAGGGGTGGGATGAAGAGTACCATTGGAACCAAGAATTTCTAGGTTACACTGGGATGAAAGTAATGTATGCCAGCTCTTTAGTGAGTGCAACATATTCCTCCCCCAGTGTAGCAAGTAGCTCTCCTCTGGCTGGAGTACTGGGGGTTGGACAGAGCCATGATTTGGCTTACTCAGAGGGTTCAAAAAAGAACTAGATAAATTCATGAAGGATAGGTCCATCAGTGGCTATTAGCCAGGATGGGCAGGGATGGTGTCCCTAGCCTCTGTTTCCCAGAAGCTGGGAATGGGTGACAGGGGATGGATCACTTGATGATTACCTGTTCTGTTCATTCCCTCTGGGGCACCTGGCATTGACCACTGTTGGAATACAGGATACTGGGCTAGATGGACCTTTTTTAGTCTGACCAAATATGGCCATTCTTATGTACTCCCTGCCTCATTCTGATGAGTTCCTCCTACAGAGGAGCTACTCACTAGCAGATCCTGCATTTTCCAATCACAGGGACTATGGTTCCACTTGAGTAGAACAGAGTGCCCATACTTTCCCCCACGTAGGGTCATACAAAATTTAGCTCTTCGATTTTATCCTGGTTTTCAATTTTGATTGTGCCAGAGATCTTTCTATAGAAGTTGGTGGGTGTGGAGGGTGAAAGTGAAACTTTTAGCACCCAGGTAGCTGAGGGTGGTTTGGATTTGTGGCGCAAAAGAGGGCATAAAGTGTTTGTCACTGGGGTAAGGCTGCATCTCCTCGTTGCCTCCCATTGTAGGAAGTGGCAGAGTGGCATGATGGGGCAGAGACTGTTATGGGGACAGTCAAATATTTAATATGGAAATTGCTAGATTTGAATCCTGTTAAATAAAAATGCTAACAGAGGCCAATAGATAAAGACAGTGCATTTTATGTAAACCTGAAACTCTAATGAGAGCAGAAAGCTAGCACATGGTGGTAACTGAACATGCATCAAAAAGAATTTGAAGGAGGAGACATAATATTGAAGACTGTAGTATTATGTTGTATACCATAAGTGGAACAACTTCATTATCCTACTGGAAGTAAAATTCAGAGTTAGGAAACTTTAGTCTAGGGTATGGTAACAGTCTGAGTTTTTCCGTGATTTAACTCAGTCAGTCTTCTATACAGCATGACACTTTGGACATAATTTCTCTGATATACATCCCTTGACTTCAGTGGGTTTGCAAGGGATTCAGCACAGACTGTGGCCCTGTAATTTTAAGAAATATGAGCACAGTAATAAAAGGCATGTGTTAATAAGAGTCCAGTTATTTTGAAACTGAGTACAATTGTGAAGGAAGTAGTTAAAAATATGCTTCTGTTTTGGGGCTAACACTAAAATCGCTTTTTGATTGGTGATTATTTAATGGATTTTTAAGTGACTCATGCTGTATTATGGTCCTGAAGTGCCTGTTATCTGGCAGGAAGGAAGTGTCTTTTTGACATGAAGTCAATGAATTCACCAGGCAGGGGTGAACATAACTTGGAGGATGGAAGGAACTGAAGAGGCTGGGAGCACATATGCATTTTCTCTTTCAGCAATGCAGGCTCATTTTAGTAGGAAGAAAGATAGCAATAGTTATAGACCAGAATATTATTTCAAAAAGTCATATCAAAGTATCATGAGACCTGTTAGTAAGACCAGGAGCAGCAGTAGAAATTGTTCTAATTTTGGTAATGATCACGACATAGATGAGGCTGGAGATTAGGGGACAGGATAGAATTAGCAGAGTTCTTTTTGTACTTCTGTAGCTAAGGCAGCATATGGAACATTACAGCTTTGCTCCCCACTTCTTTTCATTTCATATATCACTGCAGCACCACAGGTTATCACATTGAAGTGGTGGAGAATGTCTCCTTATTTGTAAAGATTACACTAATATAGATAATGGATGCATGTGATCATGTTATTCTTACCTCCTAGATGACCTTATATCTTATATGATAGCCTATGTACATTTCTAGAGACACCGGGTTTATCCTCATTAGCATCTCAAAGCTATTCAGAGATTGGCCTAATATCTATTTAAAAAAAATACCCAACAAACAGATCGGAGGTGGTTTTCTCTGACTACTAGTAATAACGATAGCTAATAAGAGATCCAGATTCACAATAGAAAGAAACTGAAAACAATTTAGAAGCTTTTGTGTTTCAAAAATATATCAATATAACAAAGCTTAGATTTCAAATTATAGATGTATATTTAGAAGTCCCTCTCTACTAACATAATGCTAAGACCTGGATAGATGAAATAAAACAGCTATACCAGATATTTATACTATGGAGGCCTCAACCAAGAGCAGGTCCTGGTAGGCCAGTACAAACAGATAGCAAGAGATAGTCCTTGCCCTGAAGAGCTTACAGTATAAATAGACAAGACAGACAAATAGTGAAAGGGGAAATATAGTTGAAGGTCACCGGAGGACAATGGCAAATCTGGGATTGGGCCCCCAGAGTCCTAGTCCAGTCTCCTATCAACTAGACCACACTGCCTCTCAATAGACATGGATACTTATCTGACTAACATACACCTGCACAGGAGGGAAGGTGTCATGGTAGTTCTCAGGAAGCCAGGAAATGACTTTTCTGACTGAGAAGAAAAATCCATTTAGTGATTTGATTTGAGAGTCATTTCCTTTTCTTCAAAGGCATTTACTCTTGCAGCACTTGAATAAAGCATTACAGGTTGCTATGAAAGTTTTATTCAAAAATTGTTCCCAACAGGCATTATGCTCAATTCTTTGCTCAGAAAGATGATGGGACCTGGCTGTTCTTATGGAGGATGCAGTTTTAAGTAGATTCCTAGTGACAGATGGTTGCAAGAATATAGGACCATCACACTCACTATACCCCCAATCTGATTTGAAATGTAAATAACCTTCTCATTAAGTGATACTGCATATGCACTTATAAGATGTCAAAGCAGCAGAGTCTAAATCAACGGGCACAGTTTTAAAGCTTTATTTGCTTCACATCTCCTGGTTGTGAATGAGCCTAAGTGAAAAACCACTTTGGGCAGAGGGTGGAATCTCTTGTATAGTACTGACAACACCCTCTAGCACAAGCAGTCTTTACCAAACTATTGAAAGCTTTATAGCCACATCCAGAAATCATGTCCTTTAAACATTAGGGATCCAGAAGCAGACTGTTAACTTCAGACCCAAATACCTGCAATTCCTGGCTCTTGTCTACCACAGTCAGATAATTAGTTAGCGATATATTACTATGGCTGAATCTGTTTGATAACTTCCATTTACAATTCCATCTGGTAGGGTGCCAAAACTGATTAATCTCCTGCTCGTTTTTCCCATTCGAGCAGTCTTTTAATTTAATAAGGTCTCGGGAGTGTTGCTATTTACATACATTCCACTGAGCAACGGGGTTCAATAGTATTTGCCATAGATTGCATTTGGGTATCTGACAACATTTAGACATGAAAGGCAACAATCAGTGCACAACAATGTATGCCTCAGTATAATGTTAAGCATGAGGGTGAAGAGGAGCAGTTACGTCTTCAGGAAGTAGGAATTATCAGAAAGCAAACTGAGACCACAATGCCAATTCTTCATTGCAGTATAGCACTGTAAAAGCGCTAGAAGAGATTCTGGGTATCAGAGAGGGTGTAGGGGATTCTATTCTCCAGAATAAGAAGGTGGCCTGGGAAGGAGGAGGGTAGTTAGACTGCAGCTGCACTCCTGCTGTTTTTCATAGCAGCAACAGACCTTAGGGGGCCATTGCAGCAAAGCAGGCTGAGGTGGGGATCACCAGGCCTTGGCAGAGCCAAGAATATACCTCCTGTCACCTCTCCATAAAGCAACCACCTTACCCGCCTGCATTCTTGCGGTGAATGTAGATCAGGCAGGACAAAGCATCAGGGGCAAAGTCTTCTATTTAGGTTATCAAAACTGTTTAATAAAAAATATGGACAACAATAAGAAGCAAAAAATATTTTGATTAACATCCTTCCACCATGAAAAAATAGTTCATGCAAGAGTAGTTAGTGAAAAAAAACAGGGGAAAGAGCTAAGAGTTTATCACTTAATTTTAATATTTAGTTTAAAATGAGCTAAATGAACTATTGGCAAGGGACCTGGGCAGGAACTTCAAGTTTCTTCCACTGGTATTTGGCTTTATGTCCTCCTGTTGGTACTATCATAATTCTCTTCCTTACCCTTATGTTTAATTCTGGGTCCAATTCAGGACCCCAGAGGAGCTTTACCACCTTTAGTAATTCTAAATTAGTTTTATTGCATTACCTAGGGGCCCCAGGTCATGGATCAGGACCCCACCGTGCTATGCACTGTGCAAATGCAGAACAAGACTGTCCCTGCCCTTACAATCTAAGTAGAAGACAAGAGTCAACAGCTAGATACAGACACACAAGCAGTACAAGTAAACAATAACTGGTCAGCATATATGCAGTGGTCTCTGCACACCAGCAGTCAGCCTCTCAGGCACTTTGAAACTGACAGGAACTCTTCATATTACTATGACAAGAGAAGAAACTGGCTATTACAGACAAATAGCTGTGTTTTAGCAACCGGGAAGGAGGACCTCAGGTTGGAGAAGGGAAGAGGTTGGATGACTCCAGGAAGCCAGTCTGTGTGCACATGGCTAGAATGCTGGCTACAGTAGCAGCATCCCTGTAAAAGTTTTCACTAGAGAGCCAGTTTAGTTTCACAAGTGTTCCTTTCATGTTATTAGCCAGGTACATGAAACATGTAACTAACTTTTTTCTCTTTAATGTGGTCAAATTACAACCATTTAAGGGGAAAAAACTCAACAAGATTAATGGTCACGATTTATTTTTTTACATAAATTACTGGATTGAGTTCTCTTCTACTATGCTGTTCCACAGTCACCTTCTATTGCCCTCTACAAAACCAGTCAGTAGAGACAGTGTAGGTTCTGGACAAAGAGAGCATCACTTAAGCCTGAAATTGATTTTTGTAAGCAAGAGGAAGCCAAGAAAAAGGCTTCTAGGAGTGACTGTGTGTGGCCCAGTTACAGGACAGCAGAGGGCTGGTTGGGCCAAGCATATCATATTTCGTATACATCAAGGCCCCAAAAAGTAAAGGGCCAGCCCTTTTAGCACAACCCGCAACCCTGTGTAAATATACATACAAGATATGTGAGAAACAAACAAGTGTGCCAGAGGGTGCTTCTAATTGAATTAGAGGATGTCTCCTGAATGCTCCAGACAGAACAAGAATAAGATATTTTCAAATTCAATTGTAAGTGTCCTCTGCGTATAGTTATAGTAGAGAGTTTTTGTTTTGTTTTTCCTGAAAAAAAAAGGGGGGGGGAGATTTTTAGTCTAGAAAGTTTATTGGTTTGGACAATAGTAGATTTTATGACTCGCTCTACTTCCCTACCATTTCCACTACCCTCCAGCACATATAATGCATTTCAGTTCTGCTGCCAAATAATTTGTGTCCTTTTATGTTTGTTTGTTTTTTTTGTTTCCTTTGCATAAGGCACCTGTAACAGGGTCTGCTTACCATTTTGGCACCTCCTCAGCCTGTCTTGGAAATTAGCTCTGCAATTGAGTGCACCCCCTTCGGGTGTTGTATTGCTGCCATGATTCCCACTCTTGGACCCATGTCTCTCCAAGGACTGTGGCATCCTCTTCAGCAACACAGCCCTCTGGCCATGCCAAAGACTGTGCTCCCCCTTCCGGTGGACCTGAAATCCACCGTTCAGCCACTTCCCACCAGTGGCAAACTCCAGTCCACAGATTAGCCACTTCTAGCATGGCTCCAGCACCCTCTTTACCCTTGTATCAGGGCCTCAGTCAGCAACCCCCTGGCAGCCAGTCAGGAGCTGTCTCTGGCTCCCTCAGCCCCTGTTTGCAGCACTGCTCTGTCCAGGGTGCTGGCAGTTCTTTTGGCCCTTCAGGAACATAGTCCTTCCTAGCTCTCAGCAGAGAACTGCCTTCCCCCGCCTTGCAGCTCCCTTTTTATATGAGCCCACTTGGCCCTGATTGGAGACTCCCTTCAGCCCTCCTCTAATTGTCTGCCTCCAACACAGCCTCCCTAGGGCTACTTTTTACCCCTTCTCTGCCAGTGAGGGGCAGCTGCCCCATCACAGCACCTTATATATTGAATTCTAAGTCTGGGAATGTTTACCTATTTGTCTACCCCATTATGTGTATGTAAGAAGAAAGAGTTCCTGCCTGAAAACTACTTGAAAGGGGTGCGTGATGAATGTTTTCTTAAAACAATCCTCGTCTTTTTCTTCTACAACATCTTTAGAGATAGGTTGACCATATTTCCCTATGCTGAATAAGGGTAAATTTACTCATATTCAAGCAAGTTCTACAGCAATTAATCAGAACTATGCAGTACAAACGTTCAAATTTACATCAAGGTGACTAAGCCCCTGTTAAAAAGAAATACTGTGTAGTTGGATTCTTTTTATTTACCTTTTTATCTTTAAAGCTTTAGGATTCACACAGGGAGCGGTGACACACAGACACACTCCCGTTCACCTCTCTCGCATGGGGGTAGTGGGGGTGACAACTGACCCGACCCTCCCTGCCCAGCGCTCTCCACCCTCTACGACTGGCTGGGCCCCTGAGATGGACCCACCTCTCCTAGTACCTGACGCCGCATCTTCCCAAGGCAACACGTGGGGGGGGGCATGCAAAGTCACATGCCCCCCCCCCCCCCCCCAGATTTCTGCCAGGGGTCATACCAGAATTTGGCCAGCAGTAGCCTTTCAGTACTGTGTGGGAGGGAAGGGACGAAAGCTGCTTCCAGGAGCAGGGGACGTGGGGAAGGTATAACCCGGCCTGTGTCTTTGCAGAGGTCATCTCTTCCCGCTGCCGCCCCCTAGCCCCACCCCCATGGCTGAAAGCAGCTTGTCTTTTCCTGCCAGCACAGTGTCAAAAGGCAGCTAACTCCTCCAGGCTGCTACTGGTCACTGACATAACCAGGCTGCCTCCGGTCCCCTGGCTACAGCGCGGGCAGGAAGGGGTTAAACCCTAAGAATGCATTGTGCACCAGGGCCCAGAGAACCTGATTGCAGGGGCTTCGGCAAACTCTGCCAGAGCGGTGGCTCAGCAAGAGAGTGTGCCTAGGGGATGGGGCAGCCCCACGCTCCTTGGGGGCATGACCCAGGGCAGGGGAGAGGGGGGCATGAAAAGAGTGCTAAGCTAAGTCCTTGCCTGGGGGGCTGCTATGGAGCCTGCAGGATTGGAGCATGAACAGGCTGGAAATTGCTTCCCCCCTGCCACTCCAGAGCTTAGCTGAGAGGTGGAGAGGCTTCCCCATGCCAGTGCTGTGCGGGGCTTTGGAGGTTGCAGGGCTCGGCTCCTCCTGGCCAGCGCCTCGGGCCAGAGGGTCTTGGGATTTCCCAGGGCAATGGTCCAGTCAGAGGCAGTGGGGAAGGAAGGTGCCTGCTGGCCAGGCTGCTGACAAGCTGAGTGCTGAGCACTCTGCCTGGGGACTGGTTCTCTGCACAACACTGGAGCAGGACGCACCCTGCCAGGGGTGTGTGTGTGGAGGAGCAGTGCGGCTGGGGAATGAAGGGGTAAAGCAGGGAGAGGACAGCGAGAGGGGGAGCATGTAAAGGGCCAATGGGTGGGCAGCAGAGGCGACAAGTAACCGGCTGCTGCCTGGTGCCTGCCCGCACTCGCCAGCCACCGCAGCTCGTAGCACGCAGCCTGTGCCAGCTGGAAACAGGACGGGGCCCTGCTGGCCAAGAGCCAGCACGCAGCAGGGGCTGTGCTGATGGACCAGCACAGGGAGCAGCTGGCCCTGTGCACTGCAGCTTTGCCCCGCCACCACCTTGCACACCCACCCCCATCATCGGCCATTGGACCCCCCAACTCACCGCTGGTGGGCGGGTGGCTGGTGAGCAGGGAGCCAGCCAGCAGCAGGACCCACAACTACTGATGCGGGGGAGACAGAAAATATGGGACAATTTGCCTGTTTTTAAGAAAAAGTCAGGACACCTACAAGAGGGCTTAAATACAGGACTGTCCCTTTAAAATCAGGGTGTCTAGTCACCCTATTTAGAGATATCAGCTAAGCTTCAAAAGAGCAATCAAAGAATTAACATAAGTTTCGTTTATGTTCTCTTTCAAACTCCTCTTTCCTCTTTGGCATTTATACTGCAGGATTGGCAATTATCCCAGATATGATCAACAGCCTTGTTCAAAGTGTTATGAGGCTATGTCTCATGGCAAACATATATAAATGTGACCATAGCAGCAGATGGAATGTCACTTTTATTAATACTCAGTATGAACCAAGGAAGACACTTATAAAGTCTACTTTCCTTTAGGAAGATGTTCACACTGGTCTGTGAACTCTCTAGCACTGTTCTTGCCCTTAGAAAAACAAAAAACTAGCAGTAATTTAGTGCATCTGTACAGATTCTCTAAGACAGAAATTTATGCTCAGAGAAAAGTCTACATTGCTTTCAAATCACAGACTAGTATGGAAGCACCACTGTCCCAGAATCTTTGTGTCTAAAGCAGTAATGATACTTCTGGAATCATGGCCACTATTATTACAATCTCTATTTTTAAGAAGTTGGAAGGTATTCAGATGCAGTGGGGTCCATGCAAGTACATAGACTGATGGATGGGTGCTATTGTAACCCACACACCTCCTGGGTGTGGTGCTCTGTCCCATCTAGTCACCACTTAGACCACTGAGAGAGAGAGATATAAAATGAGCCTGCTCTATAGCCTTAGCTAACAGCCAGTTAGCCTTTAGCTCATGCAGTAGAGGCTCATGCACTAAGCTCCAGAGGCCCCAAGTTTGATCCTGCCAACGACCTGGGTCTGTCAGTGTTACAAGTGGGGACTCATCTGGGATTTCAACTTGGAAGTCTCTGAAGTTCAGGACATGGTCCCTCAGCTAGAAGTATGTAACCCACATATGGTTCTGGGTGTGGAGTTCTGTCCCATCTAGTAGCACTGAGACCACTTAGAGAGCGAGAGATAAAATGAGTCTGCTCTACAGCTTTAGCCGACAGCAAGTTGGCTTTTAGCTCACATGGCAGAGACTCATGCACCAAGCTCCAAAGGTCCCAGGTTCAATCCTGCCCAACCATGACCGGGGTCTGTCGGTGTTACACTATGCCCTTTGAAAGAGCGTGTCACAGTTCAGGTATTTCCTCCCTCCAGTGGTCCAGCAAGGGCCCTCATTCTAGGCTTCCAGCTCCCCAGCTCTTGCATCTCGAGTGGAGACCCACATCTCTCTCTCTCTTGACCAGGGTATTTCCAGGCTGAACAGTTCCCTGTGTTATTCACTGTGTTATTCCCAACAAACGACAGTCAGCTTAAGCAGACCTACTTCACTTCTCTTCTCAGAGACTCTGCACAGTGCATTTGCCACAAATTACCATGCAAGAATATTTGATTCTTAAGGTAAAAGCATTACAGAGAAGATGTATGAAAAAACAATAGAAGAACCTATACGCATGCTAATAAGTTTACCAGAGTCCACCTCCCCATCACGATCCATCACCATCTCCACAAGGGCTCTGATTGGTGTTCGTCCTTCCACCCCATCCTAAGGACTGGGCCTTCCCCTTGGACAGAAGTTCCTGTCCATTTGCTGGATCAGAACGAAGGCCAAGTCAGTTTAAACTCAGGCTATTTATTTAAAAGTCCTTCCTTTGTCTGTTGGTCCCTGGAGAATCCAGTTTGCATCTTTGAACTATCCTCATATAACAGATGATCAGCAGACAAATGGGCCCCCTCTCAGGGAGAAGCTTCAAAGACTCAGTCCATAGGTGGGAGTTTGCAATTTCCCTCCTTTCAAGTACTTCTTATGAATTCCACTTCACACATATTGTCCCAAAAGATCCGTCCTGTCTGCTACATTGTTCACTATAGTCTTTTGAAGTTCATAGTACTTCCCAGACATTGTATTAATCCTGTCTTCCTCTTAAAGAAGTTCCATACAATCCCACAATAGCACATACATATTTGCATTCAATACAGTGGTTTCCTAAAATAATTAAGTTAAACTTTCCAAGTGTAATTCAATAAGGTTTGGGATATTTCAAGAAATTGACGTCTGTCACAGAGGGAAATGGTTTCTGCTTGCTGGTGCCTGGCCATGCTTCTTCAGGCTGGCTAGCCCTACCGAGAATGCAAAGGATTGGGTTTGATCCTATGCCCACTGAAGTCAGTGGCAAAACTCCCATTGAATTCAGTGATTCTGGATCAATAACTTTGGGACCAACCCCTCAACCAGTTCACACATCCAGGGCTAGACACAAATGTTATTTATATCCACATAAAAGTCCCAATGTATGTTCTATGCTTCTGTATATGATTTTAAGGTTTGACTAGAGATACAGCAATCTGTCAGTACAGCAATCTGTCAGTACAGTACTGAAGTTGATCATGCTGCCGATTTTTTCTTTACATGTAAATTCTACAAGTCTTTTACCAGTATTAGAAGCGCAGAGAAGGGATCAGAAGAGACAGCAGAAGCAAAATGATGTTACTAGCCATAAATGTAGACAAGTTCCAAAAGATTTTTTCCAGACTGGGACATGAATGAAAAAGTGATCCGACTGGTAGAATCATTTTTGAAGTGTTTATCTTGCCTCTGCAACAAGAGAAATTAATATCAGAAAGAGTAGTGCCATGAGTAAAGTGCCTCAAATGCTGAAGAAGTGTGTCAATTTCTCAAAGGCCTACAGTACCTCTTCAAGGTACCTCTTCAAGAAAACAAGAGGAATTTTCAACCATGGGAGTTAGGAATATAATACATAATAAATAATAAAACAAATGAAATATAAACCCCTCAGATTTACTTCAAAGTACTCACTCACCCCTTCAGAATTCAAGATGGAAAAATAACTAGACTATCACAACCTATTGATGTGCATTCACTAGAATGATATCTAGGAACGAGAAGCAAACCCTATGTTCAGAAGTGAGATCAGAGGATGAGCAGATATCACTACAGAAAAGCATAGATAGCAAGTCAACTGTGTTTGGTATTCATACAGCATTAGGCTTTCCAAATTAAGCCTACATATATTTCATAAATCACTCTGACGGATGAACCTCTCTCTCTCATTGATATTTAGCAATTTTTATCTGTTAATCTGGTATTGTACCTGCATTTTATTAATACAAACAGTGACTATGTTCAGAACAGAAGTGGTCAACATCTCAAAATTTCATACACACACTCCATGGAGAGTAACAGGGTGGATAGCTCTGCTGGATCTGTTGATATTTGATGACCTGTGGATAAAACCATATCTGAGAGTCTCTAATTAAATTTTCAATATGACTATCTCCCCTCTATTGATTTAAAAAGTGAACTAGAGGAAAGTTGATTGAATTTCTTCAATATTTTACCCTTGTGGCTATAGTTCCATCTATTAAATAGGTTTTATAGTAGTAATAAACCACTTGAGAAGTGAATTCTGCTAATCTATCTGTCAACAAAGACTTTATCTGTCTCTTTCAAGTGAAGAAGACATGGATAACATCTTCAGAATACAATCTATCTAAGTGCAGCTCTCAAAATATGTGAAAACCTCTAATTTTCATAAAACTACTTACATTTTTTCTGAAAAATTGATAGCCATCTCAGCAAGGGTCTTCTTTTCCTCCCCCAACATTGCTCTTTTGCTGAAACTTATCTAACATAAAAATTTTATTCCTAGTAATGATGTAAAACAAAAAACTTTGCTAAAAGTATAAAGAGTATGTAATATTTTGTAGTGAGATCGTATATTAAAACATGTCAATAAGCAGGAACTCAATCCATGGATGGTGAACCAATTAATGATTGTACTACAAAAGATCAGAGATTACCTGTGTCTGTAGCCATATAAAAATATCAATTCAAACTTATGTTTATAACATTCTTTTGGGAAATAGAATTGCTGGTTCTTAAAGCCTCAGCAATCAATACACTTATTTATATGATTAGAAATGTGTTTTCAAGTATTTTGTTATGCACCAATGTTCTGTGCACCAAATCTTAGACCACTGAAGCAATTCTGTTGACTTCAGTAGAACCAGGATTTGGTCCCTGGTTCACATACTATTTAAGCAATTTTAATCATGTAACAAAAAACCTGATTTGTAAATGTTTTAACAAATAAAAATACTGAACTGGATGCAGTTTCAGTGTGAAGGTGGGGAGCTGCACCTTCCACATAATTAGGAGCCTACCAAATTCTCAGATCTGAAAAGTGTGTCACGGACCATGAAATCTAATCTCCCCAGTGAAATCTGGCTACTGTAGTGGAGGAGAGCTTCTACTGAGCACTCCAGCTCCTAGTCCAGACCAGGCTGGGGAGGGATGGGACTTCTTCTTCCCCTGAGGGGCTACTCCCAGGACTGGGTCAGACTCACTTCTGGGAACCTCCCCCAGCTGCAGGAAGCTCCACGGGTGTGCTGCCTTCAGAGCCAGGCCAGCAGGGACTGCTCTCTGGCTGCCCAACTGGGAAGGCAATGTCCATGCCAGCAGCAGCGCTGAAGTAAGGGTGGCAATCCTGCAACCCCCCACCACCGCATTTTGGGTTGGGACCCCCCCACGGTTACAACACCCTGAAATTTCAGATGCGAACATCTGAAACTGTGAAATTGAATATTTTAAAAATCCTATGACTGTGAAATTGGCTAAAATGGACCATGAATTTGGTAGGGCCCTACACATAATACAAATAATGATTAGTGAAGAGCTGAAGTGTATAATTCAATATGTATTAAAATTTGTCATCCAAACTTCTCTGAACAGTTACTTATGAACAATGAGTACATTTGAAAAAAATCAGGGTCAGGTTATGGATGATTTGTTCACCCAAAAAGATGTTAAATTCATAATATTCATTCTCAGTAGTTCAGTTAACTCTAGTCACAATGAACAAATGAAAATTGAAAACCGTCAAGAAATTTAGTTTTCCAGTTACCAGAACAGCAAAAATCCAAACAATTCTTTCTTGTGCATCATCAACACAATTGTTTACTACACTCCAGCCTGTTAAAGCTGTGCAATACAGCTGGTTGAAAATTTTCAGTGAAAAATCTGGACACATTTTGCAAAAAAGATTTTGCTAAAATGGTTTCCATTCTTTTATCTTTTGTGCACCCTTGTGCTTAGGGTGGATTTGCACAGGTGTCATTGAGACCATAATATGAAAGCAGTGGAATTGTAGAGGTGAAACTAAGGGTAGATTTTGACCTAACAAATCATTCTTACTGGTGTTGTAATGCATGATAGAAAGATCCCAGCCTGACTCTGACAGACCTGGTTGAGCATGAAGGAAAATAAAAATAAAGGAAGGAAATAAAAATCTTTTTATTGTAAAGTGAGCACTTCCGATAAGGACTCATTGAGACGTAAGAAACATGGAACCCCCCAAGTGTAATTTTTAGAGACAATTTTCAGAATAGAAGCACACTTTAAATAATTGTATTTGTGCTCTTAATCTCCCTCATCTTGCACTCACCCACAACAAATATTTTAATTTACATGTTCTGATTTTAATTGGTGCAGCATGTGGAATTAATAGAAACCATTATCATCAGCTGAAACAGCATGACCCTTCTGTGAAAAAAAAAGAGAGAGAAGCTTTAAAGCATTAAACAAGAGAAGTGAACTCTAGAACCTCTAAATCCAAACAACGTCTTTAAGCCAAAAGCATTCACGGCACCATGCACAATATTTCAGATCCAGTAGAGATGCACCAATGTAAGTTCAAAAGTTAAAGAAAGGATAAGCTGTAGGTGGGTCCTTCTTCCTATTGGTAAGAATGTCACTCATCAGGAAAAATAGAGCCTAATTCTTTAAGGCCCCAGCATTTTCAAAAGGAATTACTCTGTGGCAACAAACAAAAGCATAACAAGACTGTTACAGGGAGCAAAGAAGTGAGGGGCACATTTTTCTTTAAAATAGATATCACATATTGTGTTGAATCCTTTCTGTCCAGGGAAATGCCTGAAATATCATTATTTTGATGGGAATTCTAAGCGTGGTTTTGAATGACTGGGGAACAAACAACTTTAAGTCCTCATTTGGGAAATTTCCTGCCTTATATAACTAATAAGAGGATTATATACTTCAAAGCTGGGTTTTATCATCCTACTGTGCTGACCAGGGCCACCAGTTCACTGGTTTGGCTGATAGAATGGATTTGGATGTCAGAAACTGACCTTTGCATAACATAAAATAGTTCAATATCTTAAGTGACTTATAATTTAAATATATGACAACAGCAATATGTGAAGTACAGTAACGAGGAATTCGGTATCTAACTGAACTTTGAATTTCAACAAGCAGAGGGGGAAAAAGGCAAACTCTGTATTTGACACTAAAATTCAGACCCATCCCATGACAAAATGAGAAAAAGAATGATGGTATCTCTCCTTATCAGATAAAAAACAAAGTACCAATAGCAACTGTTTTAAATTATGCAGTTTTATAGTCAATCTCTGTGTGAGTACAATGTATTTCTAGTATTAATTATTGTAATTCCCCATAGAAAACAGAGCATCCCTAAAAGGATTATCAGAGAATATGGGAAAACACATATACACACAATTATTATGTAGCATTTCATCTAGGTAGATGGGGTTTATCAGATCTCTGTAGGACTCAGAATTAATCTTATTTATCAGGCTGCATGAAAGAAAGCTGAACCTTAAGAAAATTGGGACAGTTTTAAAAACTGAGGTTCCCATCTCCCTTTTTGCACTTGCATTTGGGTAGTTAGACACGGAAGTTGTGACAGATATCACAACCACACGTAATGTCTCTAGGGAATTGAATTTTCTGGGCAGGCGAGGTTACCACAGCTCCTCCAGGAAGTGAAAACAGCAAGGGGTGATTACAGCATGTTGCTGAGACTCGTAAGCAGCTCCAGAGAAAGTATCATCTTCTGGGATGGTTTGCATGCACTAGGTCAGGGCAGTCAGAGAGGAGAGGAGACAGAAAGAACTTGGGATATAAAGGGTGACCTTGAACTGACACATGGCCTTCTTTTTGATTCATAAGGTGGACATGAGTTTTCGTCCAAGGCAGGACCCTGCTGAAGTTCAAAGGACTGGAACCTGACAGGGTTTCCCTTGGACTGATGGGGAACTACTAGTAAAGCATATAGATCCTGTTTATTGTTTTACATGTTTTCTCTGTACACTTTTGTCCTTAAATAAATGTACTCTGCTTTGAAAGAGCTCTATGATCACTAGTAAGAACACCATCACTGTCTCTGGAGAGAAAGCAGAGGCACGGGGTGCACACGGGGGGGACCCTAAAAGCATCCCCATGACATAGGGCAAGAGGCTCACTGGTATCAGGCAGTGAGTTTCAGCTGGCCTGACCTGTTCAACGTGTCCCAATTCACTTATGTCATAACCTGTATCTAATAGGCGTCATGTAATGCACCATTGGAAAACCAGTAACACACTGGTCATTAATATTCTCACATGGTGCGTGTATGGTAAATGCCCAAAGGACTGCACAAATGTGAAGGAAATATGGGACTAAAATGTATTTGAACCAGACAAAGGAAAGTCCAATGCCTCCATCCAGGGGCAATCACAGTCAAGTGGCCATTTGTTGGCATAGTGGAGGCTGCAGGAGTAGATCAGTGTGCATTGTGGAAAGCACCAGTGGGGGAAGAAATCAGCATGGAACCTTCTCCATCAGAATCCATGGCACCCTTCTTCACAGCAGGGGCCCTGGGCTTTGAGATGGATACATTTCAGAGGTTCACTGGACTATAAAAGAAAGGGACAAAGAATCCCAAGCAGGATTGGTCCTGCTTTGAGCAGGGTGTTGGACTAGATGACCTCTTGAGGTCCCTTCCAACCCTGATATTCTATGATTCTATGATCTTTCACCTAAAAAGATAAAAGAACAGAGCACTTTGGACTTTGTGGGAGAGCCTGACCAAAGAGGTGGTCAGCCACTTTGCTGGAAGGAAGTGTGTTAAGAATCTTATCTTGAACAAAGAGTGCAGTTTTGTTAAGTCTTAGTCCCTAGAAAGCGTTTTTCACATTTAGTTGCTTGTAACCATTTCTGACTTTATCCCTTACACTTGAACTCACTTAAAACCCTATCTTTTTATTAATAAACTAGTTTTACTTTTAATCTAAATGAACCCAGCGCTGTATGTGAATTACAGTGATAGTTATAGCAACAACCTGCTGTGTTTGTCTCTTTAAAGGAGCAGTGGACTTTATTGCTTCTCTAAAAGTTCCAATAGAGGTATGGGCATTTCAGGACAGATGGTTTTGGGGTAATTTGGGACTGGGGTGTGTTGAGGTCACTTAGCTAGTGGTAACCAAGGCTGGAGGAGACCAGAGGCTGTGGTGTAACAAGCAGACTGCTGGAGTCAGACATGCTGAACCAGGGCTGCTTATCACACAGATACTCAGTTCATGCTTGTCTGCTGGCTGGGAGCATCCAGACAGGGAGATACAGCAGAGGAGCATGTTAAGACATTCCAATTGGTGACACAACCTCTCACTGGTCTTGCACCCCAAAACATGACAATTGGTCAGACCTGCTTGTACAGGTAGCTGCAGTCTAAACTCCCAGTCACAAGGCAGTGGGGCGTGAGTCCCTGCCCAGAGAAAAGTGAAGGCTAGCTATCTGAGATTTGAATGGACTTTCCTTGAGACAACCACAAAGGGGAACTAAAGGTACCATTACCTAAAGCTCGACACCAGTAACCAGATTTACACATGCAATTCAATTGCATGTTCAAAGATGTGGATGCAAATTTTTCAGATGTGATTTGCACTCACAAAAGGGAGGGAAATTTGATCCTTTTGTGAAAATGTAATTTGGAGAGAATTAAACACACTTTACTTTGCCCTCTCCCCAAGCATCTGATCTTTTGTTTTAGGGAGGTAAAGAAAAGCTATAGAGGGGATACTTCTGGAGACAGCATGTAAAGAATTATTTAAAAGCAAAACACCCTACTCTTTGGTCAGATACTAGCATGGGTATCCAATTACCCACTATATTAGCAACCTTCTGTTATCCACCTGGCAACATCAAAGCTCAGTTAATGTCACATATTTGTCGAGGAACTATCACAGAAATCAAGACGACATCATACAATATTACCTGTGAGAAAACAAATTATCCTCTTCATTTGACATTTTCTTTGTGAGTTCTTGGTTTCTGTATTCAATATTTGCACAGTAAAACTGCAGTCAAGAGCCAGCATCATCATCTGCAAGCATGCCTCAGAGACCGCTGCACCAATGAGTAAAGTGAAAATGAGTTATCAGAATAATTGCACCCCATGTTCAGACTGTTCCTTTCACTAACCTATCCCCTTTCACACTTTTACTGCTCCTTATTTATGGATATTCACCTCCTTGTTAACACCTCATTAAGCCACACATCTATGACTATTTTTCTAGAAAGTGTGGTTTAGATTGTATCCACAGTTGAACTCTCTGTCTACACTTGTGGTCCCCAAACTTTTTATCTTGCACCCCCCTTATGGCTGTCTGCGTCAGGGCTGAAGCCGCAGCTGGGAGAGGGACTGTGGCTGGAGCCAGAGCCTCAGCCAGGCCAGGAGCCGGGGCCAATGCCGGGGCTGCAGCTGGGGATAGGTTAGGGCCGGGGCTGTGACCGGGGATGCGGGTGGAGCAGAGCTGGTGGGAGAGTGGGACTGGATAGCATTCCCTCCAAGAATATTCCTCTACACCCCCTTAGAGGTGGTAAGCAAGAGAAACTGTGACAAAGAGCTCTAGGATAAGGAGTTAAGAAGCAAGCTGGGAAGACTCAGTGAAAAGCCAAGGGAAGCCTCGGGGATTGGGACAAGAAGATGAAGGAAGTGGTGGGGGGAAATGAGATGGAGCCAAGGGAAGTGGCATGGATGGGTGGAGACTGGGAGAAGGAATGGGGGGACAGGGGAGAGTGGACTGGGACAAGCTGGAGGAGCTAGAAGCAGAAAGAGTCAGGATGGGGAGGGGGAGTGGATAGGACAGGAGGGATTCTATCCAGTGGAGTACATTCCCTCAGAACCCATAATAAAACCAGTATGCCTGAGTCTCACCATTCCTATGCTGTTACCAAATGGCTGTGAAACCCACAGAAAAAAAAAATCTCATCCTCCTCTAGTAGCTGGCCCACAAAAAAGATGACAGCCTACTACTGCTATCAGTTACTCCATGAGCTCAAATGGCAGAGCTTTGTGCTGTGGATCTAAATGGTCTCTCTACCTTGCTGATAAATAATATTACAGTCAATATTTTTTCGCTATATATTCCATATATACACTTTTGACATTAATGTCTATGCCAGTGGTTCCCAAACTAGGGGCCCCGCTTATTCAAGGAAAGCCCCTGGTGGTTTGTTTACCTGCCACGTCCACAGGTTCGGCCGATCACAGCTCCCACTGGCAGTGGTTCACCGCTCCAGGCCAATGGGGGCTGCGGGAAGGGAGGCCAGCACATCCCTCAGCCCGCACTGCTTCCTACAGCCCCCAATGGCTGAGAATGGCGAACCGCGGCCACTGGGAGCTGCGATCAGCCAAACCTGTGGACGTGGCAGGTAAACAAACTGGCCCAGCCCACCAGGGGCTTTCCCTGAACAAGCAGCACCCCTAGTTTGGGAACCACTGGTCTATGCCTTTGTTCCACATCCATAAAATGATACTAATTATATCACTTTGCCTCACAGGGGTGTTCTGAAAATAAATTCATTAATGTTTCTGAAGCACTCACATGCTACAGTGATAAGCACCATAGAAGTGCTCATGAGAAAATAAACAATTATATTCTTCAGAGCAGGGTTTGTATAATGTGCAGTAAATAAGACCTGGGGAACAATAACAATTAAACAAAATATTGAATAGCTTCTCATCAAGCACCATCCTTCCTATACATTGAATGAGACAGGTGGAAAAATAATAGCATGATCAGGTAATTAGAGACTGTATCATAATGAATATGCACAAGGAGACCCAACAAGGTTGTATGAGCAACCTTAATTCTGGAATTCCTATTGTTACAGTACATGATTTTGGAGCCATAATGTTCTTTTAATGTAGTGTGTGAACACACACACACACAGAGACAGAGTACAGTTTGAGGCCCCAATTGAAACAAGGGTCCCATTGTACCAGTAACTATATAAACACATCTTAAGAAACAGTCCCTCCCCTGAAAAGCATAGAACTGAACAGACAAGACAAAGGGTAGAAGAAGGGAATAACAATATTTCCTATTTTCCATATGGGGAACTAAGACAAAAATTAAGTGACTTGCCCATGGGCACAAAGGAAACTTTTAAAAATGCCAGGTGTTAACCCCATATCTCCTGTGTGCCAGTCTATTGCCTTAACCACAAGATAAGCCTTCCTTTCCATAGCACTGCTAAAAAAAATCTTGAAATTGCCAAGTATTTGTGGAAAGAAAATATTCATTTCAAATTTGTTATTTGCATGAATATTTCTGCCAGTAAATTCATTTGCCAAACATTTGTAAAAAGCAAAGTCAAAGGGGTTTGGTGACAAAGGAAATTAAAAGCATGGTTACTTTAAGGGAATGCCTCTTACTTTTCTCTGCAGAAACTTTTAAGCTCCGAACAGCTATTGAGAAAGACCAAACTTCAGCTATTCAAGATCACTATAAGGCTTATAATCTTATATGGAGGTGAGACTTGGGCACTTTACCTTCAGAAATACAGTGTTGAGATGAATTTTTGGAGCCAGTAAAGGGGAATAATATGTATAGAAGATCTAAAAGGGAACCACGGTAGGTCTGGACACAGCCAAGTCGAGTAAACAGTTGAATCCCAACAACTTCAGTGAGCAGGGCATGTATTTAGGATGACAGAAAAAAGATCAGCTAAGAATCTCTTGGAAGGACATTCTTATCGTGTTGGACCTTGTGGCTGACCAATGAGAAGATGGAAGGATAATATTAAACAAGATCTAACAATTTTTAGTGTGAACTACCATTAATGGGAAAAATATGTATGAGACAGAAAAAGGTGGAGACAAGTTGTAAGAGTGGCTGAAGACCTCCATGGTCTACAGAGGTAGGGAGTAGTAGCAATAAACCCAAAAGGACTTTGAACACAGCTGAAGCTAATTTATTTATAAAAATATCACAGGAATATTTGTAGATATTTTTGTAGGCTTCATTCTTCTTTACAAAGAGCTCACATATTCAGTACTACTGCAAAGCACAATGGGATTGTCATGGGCTTGTATCACGCTGAATTTACATTAGGGCTGATCAATTTTTTTTTTTAGAAAAAGATATAAAAAATTGGTGTTTCATTGAATATGAATTTCTCCTCCCCCCAACAGCCCCCCCACACACCTTTTTTGCCTTTTAAAAAATGCAAACTGAAAATTTTGGATTAAAAATGTTTTTGTTTGTTTCAAAACAGTGGGATTACAATTGGGTCTCCTAAAATTAATAATTGTGAGGTTTAGTTTTTACCCCAAGAATAAGCCCTGATGAACAGTCCCTCCCTATTCAACAAGGCATTTAAGTACATGCTCAAGTCATATTAACTTTAATAGGACTTAATGTATACCTAAGTCAAGTGCTCTGATAACTGAGATGACCTTAAGCACATCATAGATTCATATATTTTAAATCCAGGAGGAACCATATGATCATTTAATCTGACCTCCTGCATTGCCACAGATCACAGAATTTCAGCAACTGCTTACTGCATTAAATCTGTAACTTCTGGTTGAGCTACAACAGATATTTACATTCTTTGTTGAACCTGCTGGTAATGGAAGAGCATCAGAACATTTCTAGGCTTTTCCAGATAAATCTGTTGGGCCTTTTGGTTGCCAGTGCTTAAATATTTGAAGGTCTTTCTCTGCAACAGAAACTACAGGTTGCTGTTTATACTCCTGCCAATTTTCTGTGAAGTATGTCAATATAATTCTGGCAGGATGGAGTACTAAAAATGACACTGAAGGTTAACAGGATGCTTTTAGGAAAATATACAGTTCTGCTCCACCGTGATTAAAAACTGTGGATGAGCTGTTACCTTAAAAAAAAGAGAGAGCGAGAGAATGAAGAGGTTTGTTAAGTCATTGACTGGATAACGAGGGCATTTTTTTAATTACAGAGTTTAATTGAAAAGGTAAGATAGATTGTATATATCATAATATAATTAGTAGAGAGGCCATAAAGAACACATCAAATGGCTCTCATTAGTTTTGAGCCAAATAATTGATATTTTGGGGATTATATTAAGTCTAGGTTTTTAGAAATACTCATTTTGGAATCATGTTATGTAAAATGTCATCTTGCATCTTTAGATCTCAGATTCAGCCAAAATCCTTGACTTTGGTGGATCAATTCAGCACACAAACAATTGTCTAGATCAAAAAAACTTGTCTTCCTGTATACAGGTTGCTCTTTTAATTGTGAATGTAACCTTTTCCTGTTTGTCTATATATTTGGAGTTAAATAAATGAATCTGATTTGCATGTCTGCATAAAGAGTCCATTCCTCTTCTTTCTCCAGTTAGAGATTAATTCAGTATCTCTATCACATGAAAGCGAACATTACTAAATAGTCAGTACAAAAAAGAGTTGAAAGCAAAAGCTATTTTTTTGTGGAGAAATGACACGTACCATACACTATTGCTTTATAAGAGTTACACTTTGGAGGAAATCTGGAGATTCAAATGCTCGTTCCATCTCATTCCAACGTGGGTGACCAAAGTACAGCTGCCTGGATCAAGAGAGAGAATTGCATGTTGGGATCCTAAGTCTTTGTAGGCTGCACCTTTTTATAGTTGCAATCTGGTCCCACATTCCGCAGATTAGGGATAGCTCTTTGACTCCTGGCAAGTTATCAATGAAGTTGCCACTTAAAGTACACAGAAGCAGGTTTGTTAGGAGAGAAAAGCAGCACTTTTATTAACTGCTGGAGCACTCAGCTCAGATGGTCAGGCTCTGCAGTCGTACTGGTGCGATACTCAGTGTACCTTGCAAGCAGAGAAGGGAATGTGCAGACAAATGGCGACTTTATGGAACCTCTGTACACTGCAATCCCTGACCCAATTTATAGCAGCCTCAGGGCTGCTGCAAGCTGCATCTTGTTGTGATGGTCCTTGCTCCAGCAATGGGAGATTTCCAAAGCACAGTGTAACTCCAGCCGTGTATCCTTTCCCTCTCCACATGACTTTTGCTAGGAGGTACACAGCATTGAGCTGGTTATTATGATTCTATAAATGACTGCTTCTTGGAGCAGCTTCTTGGACTGCTTCCTGGAACCCACAATGGGAGACGCCATTCTTGATGTAGTCCTAAGTGGAGCACAGCATCTAGTCCAACAGGTAACTAGTCCAGTCCTGAACTGCTCAGTAATAGCGGCCATAATGTAGTTAAATTTAACTCCTTATAAGGTGAAAAATATCAAAAACCCACCACCACAACATTGACTTTTAAAAAGGGGAGCTACACAAGAATGAGGATGGTAGTTAGAGAGAAAATAAAGAGAGCAGTTACAAGAATAAAATGGCTGCAAGCAGCATGGAGAACACTTAAAAACACTATAATAGAGGCTCACAGTAAATGTACATCCCAAATCAAAGAAGACAGTAGGAAGACCAAAAGAATGCCACCATGGTAAACACAGAGGAACAGAGGCCATTAGAGGCAAAAAGGCATCCTTTAAAATTTGGAAGTAAATCCTACTGAGGAAAATAGGAAGGAGCACAAACTCCAGCTAGTAAATTGTAAAAGTATAATAAGGCAAGCCAAGAGAGAATTTGAGAAACAACTTGTTAGAGACACAAAAACGAACAATATTTTTCTTAAGCACATCAGAAGCAGGAAGCCCGCTAAACAGGCAGTGCAGCCACTAGATGACAAAGATGTTAAAGGAGCACTCAAGGAAGATAATGTCATTGCAGAGAAGTTAAATTAATTATTAGTATTGGTCTTCACCCAGAGAATGTGGGGAGATATCCAGATCAGAGCTATTCTTTTTGGGTGACAGATCTGAAGTACTGCTCCAAATTGATATGCCACTGGAAAAAGTTTTAGAACAAATTGACAAGCTAACCAGTAATAAGTCACCAGGACCAGATGGTATTCACCTAAGTGTTCTGAAGGAACTCAGACATGAAATTGCAGAACTACTAACTGTGGTATGTAACCCATCACCAAAATCAGCCTCTCTACCAGATTATTAGAAGGTAGCTAATATCGTGCAAATATTTTAAAAAGGCTCAAGAGGAGATCCTGGCAATTATGGGCTAGTGAGCCTAACTTCAGAACCAGGCACAATGGTAGAACCCAGTGGTGAGCTGGAGCCAGTTCGCACCAGTTCGCTGGAACTGGTTGTTAAATTTAGAAGCTCTTTTAGAACAGGGACAACCGGTTCTAAAAAGGCTTCTAAATTTAACAACCGGCCAAAAGTGGCGCATTAGGCGCAGACTGTGTGTGTGCTCCGTGGCTGGAGCACCCATGGGGAAAATTTGGTGGGTGCAGCTCCCCTCCCCATCCCCATCCCCAGCTCACCTCCGCCCCGAGTTACGCTCTGCCCCACTTTGCTTCTCCGCCCTCCCCGGCTTTCCACGGATCAGCTGTTCGTGCGGGAAGCCTGGGAGGGCTGAGAAGCAGGCGGCGGCTTTGCGCTCAGGCCTAGGGAGGCGGAGCAGAGGTGAGCTCGGGTGGTGGGTGCGAGGAGGGCCGCCCGCGCCGCAGCAGGTAACCGGGGGGGGGGGCGCACAGGGGAACCGCTCCCCGCCCCAGCTCACCTCCGCCACCCTCAGCCTGAGCGCAAAGCTGCCGCTTGTTTCTCAGCCCTCCCAGGCTTCCCGCACAAACAGCTGATTCGCGGGAAGCTGGGGTGGGGGGCGTTCAGAGGAGGAGGTGGAGGAGGAGGTGGAGCGGAGGTGAGCTGGGGCCGGGCGCGGGATGGGGAGCTGCCGGTGGTTGCTCTGCACCCACCAAATTTTCCCTGTGCGTGCTCCAGCCCCGGAGCACCCATGGAGTCGGTGCCTACAGAGCCACATTTGATGTGATCAGTGCAGGGAGCGGCCCCTAGGAGCCAGAGGGACCGGCCAGATGCTTTCTGGGAGCCGCCCCAGGTAAGCACCACCAGGACTTCCCACCTCGCTCCCGGCTGGTCCCTCTGGCTCTTAGGGGAGGGGTGGGCACACACTCCTGCCCGGTTCCGGGGGGCAGTCAGGGGAGGGTGTGGATGGGGCAAGGGTCCTGGGGGGGCGGGGGTGGGTCACAACCCCCTCGTGGGGTGAGGAGGGAACCGGTTGTTAAGATTTTGGCAGCTCATCACTGGTAGAACCTATATTTAAAAAAACAAACAGTTATCAGACACGTAGATAAATAATTTGTTAGGGAAGAGTCAACACAGCTTTTGCAAAGGGAAATCATGCATCACCAATCAATTAGAATTTTTTATGGAAATCTGTGGATAAAAGTGATCCAGTTGATATAGTGGACTTTCAGAAAGTCTCTTACCAAAGGCTCTTGTGGAAACTAAGTAGCCATGGAATAAAACAGAAGGTCCTCTCATGGATCAATAATTGTTTAAAGATAGTAAACAAAAGATATAAATAAATTATCAGTTTTCACAATGGAGAGAAGTGAAGAGCAGGGTCCCAAAGAGCTGCATTAGGATCTGTCTGTTCAACATATTCATAAATGATCTGGAAAAGGGGGTAAACGGTAAAGTGACAAAGTTTGCAGAGAATACAAAATTATTCAAGATAGTTAAGTCTAAAGCAGGATGGACAGAGCTACAAAGAGAGCTCACAAAACTTGGTGACCGGGCAACAAAATGGCAGATGAAAATCAGCGTTCATAAGTGCAAAGTAATGCGCATTCAAAAATATAATCCCAACTATACATATACATTGATGGGTTCCAAATTAGCTGCTATCACCCAAGAATGATCTTGGAGTCACCACAGATCGTTCTCTGAAAACTTCTGCTCAGTGCACAGCAGTTGTCAAAAAAGCTAACTGTGTTCAGAACTATTAGAAAATGGATTTTTTTAAAAAAAGACAGAAAATATAATGCCACTATATAAATCCGTGCTGTGCCCACATCTTAAATACTGTATTCAGTCCTAGTCACCATACCACAAAAAGTACATTATGGAACTGGAAAAGGTTCATAGAAGGGCAACAAAGATAATCAAGGGTATGGAATGGCTTCCATATGAGGAAAGACTAAGTAGATTATGACTGTTCATCTTAGAAAAAAGACAACTAAGTGGGGATAGGATAAAGCACTATAAATCATGAAGGCTGTGGGGGAAAAAAGTGTGATTTACCCATTCACACTGTACAAAAGCCAGGGGTCACCTGATGAAATTAATAAGCAGACAGTTTAATACAAACAAGAGGAAATACTTTTTTCACACAATGCACAACTGACCTGTGGAATGCATTGTCATATGATGTTGTGATGGCCAAAAATATAATTGGATTAAAAAAAGAACTGGATAAATTCATGGAGGATAAGTCCACCAATGGCTATTAGCCAAGATGGTCAAGGACACAACCCCATGCTCAGGATGATCCTAAACTTCTGACTTATCAGAAGCCAAGACTGGGGTGGTTCACTCCATAAATGCACTGGAAGCTCAGATAAGGGCTATTGTCAGAGAGAAGATACTGGGCAAGATGGACCATTGGTCTGACACAGAATGGCAGCTCTTACATATCCCTTATGCTACAGAAATCCCTAGTTAGCTCGTTATGATAGCTTTTAGGCTCTTTGCACTTGCTAGAACAGAGGGAAGCAGCTGGAGGGGGAGGAGAGGGGACAAAGTCCTGGCCCTATGTTTGTTCACTTTATCTGAGAGCATCTGATTCACATAAGACATGCTCAGAGGCTGCGTCATAACCATTCCAATAACACGTTACCTAATCTTACAGCCAGTTCAGCGCTCTAGTAGCAAGGTTTGGGCATCTCTGCATTACACAATGCATCATGATACAAAGGGTTATATCAAGCACTCTCAATGTTTGAATTATGTTCTGCATATAAAGAAAAGGAGTACTTGTGGCACCTTAGAGACTAACAAATTTATTAGCACATAAGCTTTCGTGAGCTACAGCTCACTTCATTGGATGCATACAGTGGAAGATATAGTGGGGAGATTTTATATACACAGAGAACATGAAACAATGGGTGTTACCATACAGACTGTAACAAGAGTGATCAGGAAAGGTGAGCTATTATCAGCAGGAGAGAAAAAAACCCTTTTGTAGTGATAATCAAGGTGGGCCATTTCCAGCAGTTGACAAGAACAGTAGGAGGGGAAATAAACAAGGGGAAATAGTTTTACTTTGTGTAATGACGCATCCACTCCCAGTCTTTATTCAAGCCTAAGTTAATTGTATCCAGTTTGCAAATTAATTCCAATTCAGCAGTCTTTCGTTGGAGTCTGTTTTTGAAGTTTTTTTTGTTGAAGAATTGCCACTTTTAGGTCTGTAATCGAGTGACCAAACATAAACACCACCCTATACTGGAAACCTACTGACCGCTATACTTACCTACATGCCTCCCAGCTTTCATCCAGACCACACCACACGATCCATTGTCTACAACCAAGCTCTACGGTACAACTGCATTTGCTCCAACCCCTCAGACAGAGACAAACACCTACAAGATCTCTATCAAGCATTCTTACAACTACAATATCCACCTGCTGAAGTGAAGAAACAGATTGACAGAGCCAGAAGAGTACCCAGAAGTTACCTACTACAGGACAGGTCCAACAAAGAAAATAACAGAATGCCACTAGAATAACAGAAGCCATCACCTTCAGCCCCCAACTAAAACCTCTCCAATGCATCATCAAGGATCTACAACCTATCCTGAAGGATGACCCATCACACTCACAGATCTTGGCAGACAGGCCACTCCTTGCTTGCAGACAGCCCCCCAACCTGAAGCAAATGCTCACCAGCAACCACACATCTCACAACAAAAACACTAACCCAGAAACCTATCCTTGCAACAAAGCCCATTGCTAACTCTGTCCACATATCTATTCAGGGGACACCACCATAGGGCCTAATCACATCAGCCACACTATCAGAGGCTCGTTCACCTGCACATCTACCAATGTGATATATGCCATCATGTGCCAGCAATGCCCCTCTGCCATGTACATTAGCCAAACCGGACAGTCTCTGCGTAAAAGAATAAATGGACACAAATCAGATGTCAAGAATTATAACATTCAAAAACTAGTCGGAGAACACTTCAATCTCTTTGGTCACTAAAAGTGGCAATTCTTCAACAAAAAAACTTCAAAAACAGACTCCAATGAGAGACTGCTGAATTGGAATTAATTTGCAAACTGGATACAATTAACTTAGGCTTGAATAAAGACTGGGAGTGGATGCGTCATTACACAAAGTAAAACTATTTCCCCTTGTTTATTTCCCCTCCTACTGTTCTTGTCAACTGCTGGAAATGGCCCACCTTGATTATCACTACAAAAGGTACCCCCCCGCCATGCTCTCCTGCTGGTAATAGCTCACCTTTCCTGATCACTCTTGTTACAGTCTGTTTGGTAACACCCATTGTTTCATGTTCTCTGTGTATATAAAATCTCCCCACTATATTTTCCACTGTATGCATCCAATGAAGTGAGCTGTAGCTCACGAAAGCTTATGCTCAAATAAATTTGTTAGTCTTTAAGGTGCCACAAGTACTCCTTTTCTTTTTGTGGATACAGACTAACACGGCTGCTACTCTGAAACCTGTTCTGCATATAACTACTTACATGCCTTGCTGAAGGCTTGTTCCTCCCTTTCAGTGCATAGCACCCATCTTTGTGCCTATTGGGCAATCGGCTCCTGCAAAATTGGGAGTGGATGTGTCATTACACAAAGTAAAACTATTTCCTCATGTTTATGCCCCCCGCACCACTGTTCCTCAGACGTTCTTGTCAACTGCTGGAAATGGCCCACCATGATTATCACTACAAAAGTTTGCCCCCCCCCCCATGCTATCCTGCTGGTAATAGCTCACCTTACCTGATCACCCTCATTACAGTGTGTATGGTAATACCCATTGTTTCATGTTCTCTGTGTATATAAATCTCCCCACTGTATTTTCCACTGAATGCATCCGATGCAGTGAGCTGTAGCTCACGAAAGCCTATGCTCAAATAAATCTGTTAGTCTCTACGGTGCCACAAGTACTCCTTTTCTTTTTGCAAAATTACTAGCTGCTTAATTCAGTATGTCAGGTCTCAGAGAGCAAGATGAGGCCCTGAAGCAGTCTCCTTTAGCACTTCCTATCTCAAGTGACCATCTACTAGCTGGTGATAACCAAAACAGCATACTACAGCCATGCACCCTCCCACTTATACCAGAAGTTGCAGTGGGAGGGAGGGAGGCCTACGAGCTGACTACACAGGCTGTATGGCTGTGTTGGGTTCCCCAGGGCAGAGGAGATGCACCAGTTTTCCCACTCCCTTTGCTTAGCAGTGCAAAGGAAACAAACTGGGCCAACCCACCTGAATGTTATGGACATCCAGATTATTTTGTGGTGATCAGTTTAAAAGCAGTGAAGGAAAATTTCAAAGTGTTCTGGATTTGCAGATATAAGAGAGAACCACAACAAAACTCAGTGCTTAGACAAAGTTTAGGGCCGTAAGAGTGCTGTTGCCTTTTTCAATGTCACATGAGGATGGCCAGATGGTATCTGCAGGAGTCACCGTAAGGACAACTAACCAGAGCAGGAAAGACATGTATTAACATTAAGAGTCAGCTATTTTCTGTAATGTCCTAGGACTAAAATATCCTAGGGTTGTAAGTTATCCTTTCACAAGAACATAAAAAGACAAATATGCCATCTGAGCTCAATATACCCTTTCATATAGTCAAGAGTTTCACGAGCTGTATAAATTACAGGATAGTTTGAAAAAATGTTAAGATCTGTGCTTAAAAAGGATGATCTAAACAAGGCCTGGTCAACATGCAGTTTTTGTACTGGTGTAACTATATTGGTTAGAGGTGGACCAGTATAATTCCTAGTGTGGATGCAGATATACTAGTACAATGATTGCCTTGTATTAGAATAGCTAATAGCTTAGAGGGACATATGCAATATGCATAGAATGGTGATAAGTACCCCCCCAGAAGTACATTTTAGATCACATTGATACTGTTGTATTCAGCCACTGCTTGTAGACAGAGGGCTGGAATCAGGAATCAGATCTGTCCCCTTTGCACCACTCAGGATGCACAAAGGAGCCAGAAAATGGCTCCAACTGTCCAATAGCGCATTCCCCCTTAGAGAGAAATTTCTGGCAAGGCAAGCGTACCTTAGGCCTTGGTGTATGCAGTGTGTTGGGGGCAAGGCGTGGACCTGCCAGAGCCTTGAGAATAATGGGGCTGGACCCAGCTCTCTGAAGCACCCAATCATCAGCTCAAGCCCAGTATTCACAGGTAATCCTTTGTCAGTCCTGGGGGCAGATTCACACCTAAATTATACTGATGGTCTCAAAGTGTACGAGCCCTGCTGGAACCCTGGGTACCTGCTCAAGCTGCTGAAGCCCAGGCCGCTGCATCTATTTTTAACACAGGTAAAACTACTACAGGTACGTCTTTATGAGTTGCAATCACACCTTAGATTGCAGGGTAGCCATACCCACAGTAGTGGAGACTCCACTCAGGGGGAAGCTGCTGAAGCAGAAATCCCTGGCCAGTGAGGGAGCATGATTCATTGAATCCTCTTGGCAACCTCCATTAGTGAGGCCTGAGGTAAAAATAAAAACTGTGGAAGGGAAATGCATGGCATACCTCTCTGCGCTAGATGGGGTAGGTTTGGCCCTTTAATTTGAAGTACAAGCAACCCTTCCTACACACTGTCCCCAATACCATCAACTTTGCAGCATGGCAGAAAAACCACTTGGGGCGGGGGTGTTTGTTTGTTGGGTTGTTTTTGTTTTTTTGAAAGTTTGATCTGAATGTTGCTCGTGTGTACAAAAGCACCCAGAGCTCCTGACTCTATGGCTTCAGTATGCCTGTCAGAGCTAAGTCTTAACATTTGGGCTTCAGTATTCTATGCAAGATAATTTGGCTTGATTCACCTATATTTCTTGATTTCTTAGGGCAGGCCTTATATGTTCCTTTGATATTATCTGGATTTAAGAGGTCAGGCTAAGTCTTTTACTGATTTTAACACTGAAACATTGTCATGCCATACTTCTGTGGCATTCTGGGTAAAATGAAAACAGCAAGAGAGAAGGAATCGATTTTCATCTGCACATACTGTTCAGCGAGCAAAGGCTTCTATTTCCTTGAAGAATATTTCCACAGGGAGTTGAAGATACCTGTAGACTTCAGATACATTTTCTGTCTTTCAGCATGCCCAAATTTTGAACCTTTTCTTCAAATCGTCTCAAACATTCCCCCTCCTCCAACAACCACCACTATTCCTTACTTATCTATGCAGTCTTAAATCAAAACTGATGCAAAACCCAGGCTTTTTAAACTACAAATGTAGGGACTTAAATCCATCGTCTATCTTTATTTGTAAGACCCAAGTTGCCTGAAGCACTGCCTTCTTGGACAGATTGTGCAATGAGTGATTACTTAAGCATACATAATAAAATTAAGTTAATGTGCTATTTTAGAACCAGCTGAGTTGCTGCTGTAGTACAGACTCTAATCCTCTTTAGAGACCAGATAAATGACTTCAAGGTCAGATGATTGACACCAAAGGTGGCAGAGCAAGACCTCATTCTGTGTTTAAGAGTTATCAAACCAGACAGCCAATGACTAATCAATTTACCTGTTTGTTTACTGCTCCCCTGCAAGAATAGCAATGAGACAAGCATCCCACTCATGCGTTGCTTTCAGTTGTGAGAGTACCCAGTTGGAGGAATGTCTTTCATAGGCATAAAGACCTATTGGCTTATTAAAACTGCAGCCTTTTCTGCATGGGAGAAATTCCTGCCTTCTCCGGAGGGGTGGGGAGGGAGAGGGAAGGGGGGGAGTGATATGGGAAAATGTTCTTCACAAGAGGACCGTTGCAGAGATTTCCTCCTCAGACAGCCTTCCCTTGGCTTTTATCATCACAGGAAGGGAAAATCTGGCTTCTTGATTTTAGACATCCTGAAATTTTGAAGGGAATCTGTTTCAGTTTAAGCCTATTTCTAGATCAGACAAACAAACAAATTCTGTTTGAAAAAGAATCATTTTCTTAGTCTTCTCGGTCCCATCTGGAATAGGTTATTACACTTTTAAATTTGCTGAATATCTCTGTATGCCAAACTAGTACATGTGGTGCAACTTTGCCCTTGACATACAAGTTCAGACCATCTTATCATTTAAATTACTTCATGCTACTTTATGCTGTACATAAAGAGAATTCCTGCCCCAAAGAGCTCACAGTCCAGGATAATGACAAGACACAACAGGTGAAAGAAAAAAACAAATGTCAGCTCTAGGGGCTGGGTGGGATCTGAACCAGATCCTCAGATAGTATAAATCAGTCAACAGTGCTAGCCAATTTACACCAGCCAAGGATCTGGGCCATCATGCTTAATGAATAAGCAATCCCAGCTTCCCACATGCCTAGCCAAAAACAGGTATGTAGTTATGAAAAGAAAAACAGTTGGATCAAAGTTAACATAAAACTACTTGTTTCAGAGTGGCAGCCGTGTTAGTCTATAGCCGCAAGAAGAACAGGAGTATTTGTGTCACCTTAGAGACTTACAAATTTATTTGAGCATAAGCTTTCATGAACTACAGCTCACTTCATCAGATGCATGATTAGACTTGATTTTGCATTCCTTATTCAGGCAAAACTGACATTAAAATGTGAGCTAAAATATGATCCTACAATAGCAAGTACAGGTAAAACTCTCGTTTGTTGTTCTGGTGGAAAACATTTAATGTTTTAGAATTTACATTCGAAGACTCCTGGTTTGCAGCTGAATGGTTCCATATTTCACAGTGTTTTTCCAAGAGTCAACTGTCAAAAATGAAGAATACAGAAAGTGAAAGCCCCTCCCCTATTCTCCCCAATGAATGAAATGCACTGTAATGGAAATTTAATTATGGCCATATCATGGCTGGTGACTTCTCTGCCATGCAGCTAAGGTGTACAGTCCAGTGGCAGTCAGTAGAATTACTTGAAAAAAAAAAGGGGGGGGAGTACTTGTAGCACCTTAGAGATGAACAAATTTATCTGAGCATAAGCTTTTGTGGGCTAAAATCCACTTTGTTAGATGCATGCAGTGGAAAATACAGTAGGAAGATGTATATACACAGAGAACATGAAAAAATGGGAGTTGCCATACCAACTCTTAACGAGACCAATCGATTAAGGTGGGCTATTATCAGCAGGACACAAAAAAAGACTTTTGTATTGATAATCAGGATGGCCCATTTCAATCAGTTGACATGAAGGTGTGAGTAACAGTAGGGGGAAATTAGCATTGGGAAATAGTTTTTAATAAGCGTAATGACTCATCCACTCCCAAGCCTAATTTAATGGTGTCCAGATTACAGATTAATTCCAGCTCTGATGTTTCTCATTGGAGTCTGTTTTTGAAATTTTTTTGTTGAATAATTGTGACTTTTAGGTCTGTAGTAGATGACTTCTGGGTACTCTTCTGAATCTGTCAATCTGTTTCTTCACTTCAGCAGGTGGGTATTATAGTTGTAAGAATGCTTGATAGATATCTTGGACAGGACAGGCCCAACAAAGAAAGTAACAGAACGCCACTAGCCGTCACCTTCAGCCCCCAACTAAAACCTCTCCAGCGCATCATCAAGGATCTACAATCTATCCTGAAGGACAATCCCTCACTCTCACAGATCTTGGGAGACAGGCCAGTCCTTGCTTACAGACAGCCCCCCAACCTGAAGCAAATACTCACCAGCAACCACATACCACACAACAAAAATACTAACTCAGGAACCTATCCTTGCAACAAAGCCCGTTGCCAACTCTGTCCACATATCTATTCAAGGGACACCATCATAGAACCTAATCACATCAGCCACACTATCAGAGGCTCATTCACCTGCACATCTACTGATGTGATATATGCCATCATGGCAGCAATGCCCCTCTGTCATGTACATTGGCCAAACTGGACAGTCTCTACGCAAAACAATAAATGGACACAAAATCAGACATCAAGAATTATAACATTCAAAAACCAGTTGGAGAACACTTCAACCTCCCTGAACACTCAATTAAGGACCTAAAAGTCACAATTATTCAACAAAAAAACTTCAAAAACAGACTCCAATGAAAAACAGCAGAACTGGATTTAATCTGCAAACTGGGCACCATTAAATTAGGCTTGAATAAAGACTGGGAGTGGATGAGTCATTACACTAACTAAAAACTATTTCCCCATGCTAATTTTTCCCTATTGTTACTCACACCTTCTTGTCAACTGTTTGAAATGGGCCATCCTGATTATCACTACAAAAGTTTTTTGTTTTTTTTCTCCTGCTGATAATAGCCCACCTTAACCACTTGGTCTCGTTAAGAGTTGGTATGGCAACCCCCATTTTTTCATGTTCTCTGTATCTATCTATCTATCTATCTATCTTCCTACTGTATTTTCCACTGCATGCATCTGATGAAGTAGGCTTTAGCCCACAAAAGCTTATGCTCAAATAAATTTGTTAGTCTCTAAGGTGCCACAAGTACTCCTCGTTCTTTCTGCTGATACAGACTAACAAGGCTACCACTCTGAAACTTGAAAAAAAAAAGGTTCCCCGTGATACAGTTTACAAAATATGTCTGATCCCATCTATAATGTTCTATATTTTTATAGCGTTTCAAATATTATTTGTATTGTGCCAGTCCTCAGAGGCCCCAATCAAGATGGCGCCCCATTGCATGCCTACTACAGTAAGACACAATCCCTTCTCCAATGAGTTTACAGCAGTCATTAAGAATGTTAGCAAGGAACTTGTGCTTTCGCTGTCTGAACAGAAGGCTTGCTTCTCACACTATGGCAAATTAAAAGGGCCTTAAAATGGGCATAAAATTACCTTTATTGCCATTTTAAAACTACCTAAGTATACTCTTCCAAAATGCAAGGGCTGATTTCAGTTGTTGCTGCTTCTTCTTTTTGAGGTTGCCTGTAACTATTGCACTCAAATCTAGGAATTACTAAAAATGTAACTTTCCTAGGGTGTCCAGAGGGAAGATGAATATTCTGGCTCATAATGGATCAGCAGGTTGTGTTCCTATGGAACAATAATTGTGTTCCTATGGAACAACAATACTACAGTATGTACAGAACAGTTTGAAAGAGACAGATGCTTAAACTTAAGAAGGTCCATGTCTCATCAGCTCATGTGCATGAAAGCCATCCTAAGAAACTTCAGGAGACCCAGGAAAGGGTATTGGAGATTCAGTAGGTACATAAGAACATAAGAATGGCCATATTGGGTCAGACCAAAGGTCCATCTAGCCCAGTAGCCTGTCTTCCAACGGTGGCCAATGACAGGTGCCTCAGAGGGAATGAACAGAACAGGTAATCATCAAGTGATCCATCCTGTCGCCCATTCCCAGCTTCTGGAAAACAGAGGCTAGGGACACTATCCCTGCCCATCCTGGCTAATAGCCATTGATGGACCTATCCTCCATGAATTTATCTAGTTCTTTTTTGAATCCTGTTATAGTCTGGCTTCCTCTTCAGTATCTTTTCATGTGTCTCCTGAAGTTTCTCAGAGTGGTTCTCATTCACCTGGATTCTGTGAAAGGTCACTGCTTTAAAATTTTGATTAATTTTCATGTTTTAAGCCAAAAAGAATGTTTTCTTTCTTCAGCATGGATTTGATATGATATTTTTTGACAAAAAGATTAAGCTGGATAAAAAGCGATTTACTGCCAAGTCAACAGTAGCATTTGGCAGTGCTATCTTATCCTAACCAACAAATTTCTTGTTGATCTGTTTTAAATAATCTGTTGTCCTACTTATCTGGATGTGAGCCTCCATCAAAATATCTATCTGAGATTATCCTTTTCAGGTGTAACCTTCAATGAACCAGAATAATATTGGCTAAAACATTTCCTTTCTAGTCAGCCATCTCCTAGGCCAAGCTATTATCTTTCATTGCCTTTGTACAACAACATCTCCTTGAGACCACAGGTCAGTCTATGACATATAAATGCCTTTTAAGGCTCAAAACTCCATGCAAAATCAGAAAAGATATTGGAACATTCTTAGGCCAGGAAAATGAACTCCATGATATGTAAATGAAAAAGTATCAGAATCATTTAAATTCCCTGTGCTACACTTTGCCTTGAAATGGGATTTAGATAAACTCTACAGCCCCAAATACTAATGTTTAATTATTTCTTTGATGTTGCGAACTGTCAGCTAGTGTCTTTACTATTCCGGCAGTATCTGCAAATCAAACGTTGGGGTGAGGGGTGCAAACCCACACAGCTAAAAAACAAAGGAAATATTTACATGAATTCCTCATAGCAAAACTGATGAGTTTTATCCAGGGCCACGCCATGCTGTGCTCCATAAAGCTTCTGCTGTCAGTGCTACTGAACAACATTTAAGAAATGAAACTGAAATCCATGGAGGCCAAGATTCAGCAATCTGCTGCACAAACCCTCTTGTTGGCTAGGCTATCTTAGGGGAATCAAGATACAGAGACTTTTTTGGTGACTTGCCAACAAATGTTCTTATATTAAGGAAGAAAAAAACCTTGTTATTTTTAACTTCAGATCAGCTAAAAATAGTTCTGTTCCAAAGGGAAACAAAAGAAGGAAATCTTACTCTCATTCTTTCTCTCTGTTTTAGTTGAGATGAACATGAAATATACTCTTCATTTGAAATTAAAAAGCTGGCTGGCATGAAGCCCAATGTTTAATAGCCTGAAATGAAGCCAAATGGTTTGCTTCTTTTTGTCTCTCTCTCCTGATTCCTTTTATATAATATCTTTGGCTGGATCAGGGCCAACAATCTAGTATTAAAAGAATTCCAGTCAGTCATAACATGTAGTGGAAAACACCTTACTTGACTGATAAAGGAACTTGCAAAAATGGATGGAGGAATTTATAAGGGGAATATTGAAAGAACTTTTAAAGTCAAAGCTGAAAACTCCATGAGATGGGTAATATTTTAAACTATTAGTTGATCGAATGACATAAATATAAACTTACAAAAGGGATACATTCAGATGGTTGTTTCTTTTTGCTGTGTAGAATTGCCAATTTGTATCCAGTCATGCCAACTATCCTTGTGCACATGCACGATGAACTTCTATCTTCAAATATCCCTGTGCTTCTTCCGATGATCTCAATTGCAGTCTGCAAATTACTGTCTATAACACATCTGTGACATTTCATATTATCTAATCTACCTGATTTCTTTCATAGGTGGCTACCTCTTTCATTTGGGGGGAAGACTTTTTTTTTTTATTTTAAAGTGAGCGTTATGTAGAGAAAGAGACTGATTCTGGTCCATTATATATATATTTGGGGACATTAAGGACCCACTTCCCTATTTGTATGCAATATGGAAGTATGCAGTTATTTCAGCAGGGGCTGGACCAGCAAAAGGAGGAGCAACTTGAATCAAATCTAATTTACCTATCAAATACATGGACAATTCATCACAGCAAGACTCACTCTACTCCATTACCAGTGCAAGGCAACCTGGGCTATTCAGGTTGCCCACAAGATAGAGCAGTTCCACTGAAACAAAATCAAGGGGAATCCTCAGGTAGTGCAAAGCTGTCCTAATGGCTCTGTGCTACTTCCCCTTGCAGTCCTTGGCATAGGGAGTATGTTGAGGGCATGGCTGTGGGAAAGTGGAGCCTGAATTCTGCTGCTCTTCCTATTCCCCAGGTTTACAGAATGGACTCTTGAGAGCCATTTCAGCTGGGTACAACTTCAAGCAGCAATGAGATGGTTCAGAGCTCCACTATGCTGGCCTGAGCACTGGGGGAGCTCTACAGCAGTGCAAAGTCACCTTTCTCTCAGCTCTCACAGCTGTTGTTTGTATTTGTTTAATACTTATAGAATGGTATGAACAGTTATGCTGGGGACCCCATTGAGAAGGAAACTAACTCTAGCCTCAGAAAAGTTAGGAAGAGTGAGATAGTATCTTGGACACAAAGTCAAAAGCAAGGGAGCTCTGACTCCCTGTCCCCAGATGGAACTGGCATGAGCATGTGTGTGCATGAAGAGAGCTGAGTGGCCTAAGGGGTGTGAGGCCTACTCATTCAAGTTGTTGTTCATAACGAAAGTGATGCAATAGCCAGTCCCTGATTTTCTGTGCATGTAATGTTTGTGTTCAGAGAAAGGATGACAGAAAATTCCTTGCCTATAGAAACAAGTGCCAGAGAATAGAGAGGTTCTCTAATAAGGAATTCACAAGTGTGGCTAGTCCAGAAAAAAAAAAAACTAGATTATGATTTGAAAAGCAACCTGCAGAAGATTCTGTGCCTCCAAAGCATCCATATAGAGACATATGGATTTTATTCTTCTTATTCGTGCAGCTGCATGTGTCAGTTCAGACTTTAAATGGTCTGCTTAGCTACTTCGGATTTGAAAAATGAAACAAGCAATTGAAATGCTGTCATTGACTAAAATTGTTTTGGAGAGGGATTGAATGTCTGCTCAAATTTAAGATAATCGCAATTAGAATTGTGAGAATAATAATCCATATCTCTCAATATATTGCCTACAAATGGGTGACAAAAATAGCTGTGAAATGTGTTTTGGTCACAATTTCAAGATAGAACTAGACATGCTAGTGTCTTACAACTGTCATTCTAACAACAGCTTCCCTTTGAAGTTGACTGGAAGTACATATTCAGCTTCCAGGTCAAGTATGATTACAGTAAATCAAGTAGTATTGTTGTCAAAACAGTGTCAGCACAAATGGCATCTCAATCATTTGATATACTGGAATCTCTAGCCATTCAAAAAACAACAACGCGGAGTCCTTGTGGCATCTTAGAGACTAACAAATTTATTTGTCTATAAGCTTCCATGGGCTAAAACCCACTTCATCAGATGCATGGAGTGAAAAATATAGTAGGCAGGTATATATATTATAGCACATGAAAAGATGGGAGTTGCCTTACCAACTGGGGTGTCAGTGCTAACGAGGCCAGTTCAGTCAAGTTGGATGTGGCCTGTTCACAACAGTTGACAAGAAGGGTTGAATACCAACTGAGGGAAAATTACTTTTTGTAATTTCAATTACAGTTCAATCAGAGTAGATGTGGCCCATTTGAATTCAGCAAGTCATTGAATAGTCACACCCATTATTCTCCCAACCTTACCTTTGCAGATCACTGCCATCCATCTATCCATATGATCTTCCGATGCCATTGGAAGTTTTTTATACCAACTTCTCATAAATGGAAACATCCTGAATTCCATTAAAGTCACTGAGTAATAATAATAAAAAAAATAAAGATACCTAGCTGTTATATAGTTTTTTTTTTCATCAGAGGACATCAATATCATTATAACTATTTTACAGGTGGGGAAACTGGAGCATGGGGAGGTGAAGTGATTTATCCAAGGCCACCAAGAAGATCAGTGGCAGAGCCAGTAGTCACAGGGTCTCCAGAGTCCCAGTCCTCAATATAGCTATGCTACATTATGGGCCAGATCCTCTGCTAGTGTAGTCTAGTAAAAACTGCAAAGAATGCATGAATGAGTGAGAGTGTAGAAAGGTAGATGGCATGGGTTAAATTTTGGATGTGTCACCAATGGAGGTCAATGATGTGGGGTAGTGGATGTTAGCCATTTAAGATGGTTGAATGGGCTCCAACTTTCAGGGGAGGTCTATGTACAAAAATGCTGCAGATCAGTATTTTGGTTTGGGAAGATGATACATGTGTATCTGTGGAGCTACATGACTTTGTGCCTGCACTGGGTCTGATCCAATCTAATAGATGAAGAGAAATAACTTTCTACAAAAGGTTGGAAAAAAGTTAGTACAGAGCAGCCCGTGTTGAAAAGCAGTGTGTTAGCACTGTATCACTTCCCATCACTGGTCTAGTCTTCAGAAGTATGGGGGATATGTGTCCCACATCTGATGAACACACAGTGGTCAATGAAAAGAAAATGGCAACACAGGGATTTCTCATCAATGCACGTGCACTACTGGGAACAGGATAGTATGGTTGCTACTGCAGGCACTGCCATTGGGTAGCAGGTCATTTTTACTGCCATTTTCAGTACACTTACTGTAGAAATGGCATTCAGGTCCTTGAATCTATTAGATAGATTCAAGGCCCTCAGAATACCCTTCCCCCACAACTTTCACATTTTTTGGCACCTGTTTTCCGTAGCAGGAAGACATATTATAGTGGTTTCAGACAGAATGCTGAAATAATCAGACTCTCCTTCCACAGGAAAGTGCCCTGCCTGAGGCAATCAGGCACTCTTCATATCTTGCAAACTTTTATTGAAAAACTTAAGGAATTAAATTTTTTGTTTCCCTAGGCCTCAGTTTGTTATAATTTTGTAGATGAGTCAGCATAAGTAGTTTTGAGGCAGCATGTAGGGTCTTTGAATGACAAGTCACATAAAAGGAAACCTACAACTGAGTGACATGCCCTTTATTCATAGCAAATAATCAGCCCTGAGGGAATGCACCTTGTGAAGCTCCATTGATAGAACGTTACATTGTGAACCAGGTTGTCTGATCCATTTTATTTCTTTAAATCCGCCTTCTTAAGGAACATAACAGACAGCACTTTTGAACGTGATCATTTCAAATGACTCTTTCAGCAAAAAAGCTTAATAACTTAGACTTTCAATTGTACCAGATGATGCATTTTCACAAGCTGCTTTCAAACCCACCCCCATTCATATCACAGAGAATTAAAACCTGAAATATTACTTATGATTCAGGGCCCAGTAAAAAAAAAATCATTCTCAACAGATGTATGCTGGGGCTGCTACTATACTTCTCTCTGAAAATTATCTGAAGGGTGCATATTAGTGCATGTACCTCACAGAACTCAATTCTAAAATGTGAGGAGGGGAATGAATGTAAAGAAAGCTAACAACTAAATACAGTGTTCTGTTTTATCCCCGAGATATAAAAGGAAAATACTGGGACAAATTCCACTCCCACTGAAGTCACTGGCTCTTTTGTCATTTACTTCAATGGGATGAGGATCAAGCCCATGTCCCCTTCTGGAATACACTAGGCTTATTGTGTAATTCACGCAGCTGTGAAAAGATGTGGTACTGTAAAGAAATATAAACAGTCATATTTGCAAATATTCAGTAGAAGCCATTGCAAATGAGTGAATCAGTATTGCCAATCCCAAGAGTTCAAAAATTATGAGTCAGATACCCCCAAAAAATCATGAGATTGGACCCAAAACCATAAGGAGTTTGCTTTGTTTTTTTAAAAAAAGATTAAGTAATGGTTTTGTTCTTTCGTCTGACTTTTGAACTCATCTCTGATGGGTGTGTGTGACAGTGTTGGTAAGTCTCTGAGATTTATAGTAAGTAAGGTCATTTTGGCCATGTTACTGGGTTCTCCAGAAAGAGCTCCTGTGGAGATTATGGTCCCATTGACCTATGCACTGTACAAACAATAAGTAAGAGGTGGTTGTGAGTGTGTAACGTAGGAGCTGGGACTCAACATCAGCTCATATGGACTCTACCAAAAATTCTTTAGATAAGAATTACTTTTTATCCCTGCTGAGCTGGACAGGATTCACTGGTAACCATCAGGTGATAGGCTCCATAGCTGATTAACAATATCCTTACGCAGCTGGTCCCCCATAGGTGTTAATGTTACACCTTTGAGAATGAGGCATGCTTTCTGAAAATATAAGTTTACTAAATCAAGTTCTGACCTTTTAGGAGCTTTTATAGGCAGGCTCTCCCACTCTCTGGCCACACAGGCAAAATCTCTCACACATTGCTCTCAGTCAAGCATATCTGCAAGTCCGCCACGCCCTATTCTTAAAGGGAAAGCTCTCATTAACCAAATCCAAATAATAAAAATGCAAGATGAAAACAATTAGCACAATATCCATATGCATTTATAATGCAATGTTTTTCAGTGTAAGATGATTCTAGGGTCCTTTTATATATACTATATATGTCAGTGTGTGTGTGTTTGTGTATATTTTTCATTCCCACAGCATGGTTTTAACTCACAATCTCCAGGAGCATGACATAATCTGTGCTGTTCACTGTCCTAATTATGAGACAAGACTTCATATGAAGGACAATAACTAGTCTTCAGCAGTTTCACAGACAAGATAACCAGGAACTTGCACAAGATCACTTTAGACAGAATCGGGAATAAAAGGGCACTAAAATAACAGAGCAAAGCTTCATCCACTTTGCCACATAGTCTGTCAGAAGGAATGTGTCAGATTAGATGTTTGGGTAATCTACAATACACTGCGTTGCCCTCTAGTAGCTAGAGCACTTATAGAGGTTTATGACACTGCTACTACTTCCATGCTATGACATCTGGCTCTTTAGTTCCGTTGGTAGAGGTTCATGCTTTCATTTTCAGAAGTGCTGTGTTTAGTCCCCAGAGATCAGGGGTGCTGGAACAATTTGTGTAGTGGATGTGCTGAGAACCACTGAACCAAACTGTAAACCCTGTATATCATAGAATCATAGAATCATAGAATATCAGGGTTGGAAGGGACCCCAGAAGGTCATCTAGTCCAACCCCCTGCTCGAAGCAGGACCAATTCCCAGTTAAATCATCCCAGCCAGGGCTTTGTCAAGCCTGACCTTAAAAACCTCTAAGGAAGGAGATTCTACCACCTCCCTAGGTAACGCATTCCAGTGTTTCACCACCCTCTTAGTGAAAAAGTTTTTCCTAATATCCAATCTAAACCTCCCCCACTGCAACTTGAGACCATTACTCCTCGTTCTGTCATCTGCTACCATTGAGAACAGTCTAGAGCCATCCTCTTTGGAACCCCCTTTCAGGTAGTTGAAAGCAGCTATCAAATCCCCCCTCATTCTTCTCTTCTGCAGGCTAAACAATCCCAGCTCCCTCAGCCTCTCCTCATAAGTCATGTGTTCCAGACCCCTAATAATTTTTGTTGCCCTTCACTGGACTCTCTCCAATTTATCCACATCCTTCTTGTAGTGTGGGGCCCAAAACTGGACACAGTACTCCAGATGAGGCCTCACCAATGTCGAAACCTTGATGGAACCTATGATGGAAACCACTTCAAGCTATGGGGTTTGCTAGTATTTATCTAGTTGTTTTCATGGCTGTTGAAGAAGTTGTCATACTCCCCATTTGTTATCAATGACAAATGCAACAGCATTGCCTGGTAATCATGACTACTTTTGAGAACCTAAAGAACTGCAGGATTTTTTTCTAAAGGGAATGTTGTTAAATTAAACCTGATTCAGTGAACACAGGCTGGTTTGGGACATCCCTTTAAAAACAGAAATGTCCTGAAAAACCCGTCACTCACACATCAACGCAAAGGACAAATTACATTAAGATTTTACCTTTTGGATGTACACACACTAATCACCCCCACATATAAAAAAGCAGTGTATCCAATTGCTTCGTTTATAAAGGTAGCATATTCTTTGGATAGCTCATGGCTACCCACTACAAATCAATTCTTCAATATAACCAGCCTTTTGTTATCACACAGAACATTTGTCTCTCCAGCAGTCAAGTTGTAGTCCTCTGAGCAAGGGGTGATACATGAACTGCACCATCCCAGGAATGACTCCCCAAAGCACTGTGACTCAGAGACTATTCCCTCCCTGCTTCCCTCTTATTCTAGAAAGGGGTCATGGGTACTAACTCACTGGTGGCTTGTGCAAGCAAGAAATTATGACACCCCCACATTAGCTATGCTGGGTGGTGTATCAGGGAGGGGACAGAACAAAGGCTCCATCTACTCTTCAGCCTCCCTCCCTCTGGTCCCAGCCTCCTGCTTAGGGGAGAGTAAATAATCACCACACACCTGCTTGCTCCTGCATACTTGGGTCCAAGGTCTTTAAAACAAGATTCATTATCTTTCTAAAAGATATGTTTCATTACAGTTTCTTTGAAAAAAGTGTATGGCCTGTGCAAGGGGGTCGAGCTGGATGGTTGTGTTGGTCCTTTTCTCTCAGGAGAATCTATGAATCTCCCTTTTCATTCCCTTCCTTCATGGGTCATGGGGGTAGCGGGGAGGGGACAAGAAGCTCTGCATTGTTCCCAACACACTCATAATACTTGCAGCTCTGCATTAAGACAATGACTAATCAAATCTCAGGCGTCAAGGCTTCAGCCAGTCTGCAGGGCCAGGAAAGATTTCTTCCTACCCTTACCCCCAATGCACAATTGGCCAAATGTATTGGGCGGCGGGGCACCTTCTTCTGAAGCATCAAAGATTGGCCACAGCTAGAGACAGGACACCAGATGGGGTGGGCCAGTGTTCTGACATGGTCAAATTTTCTTATTTGGATGCCTTGGTGGTGAGTCTTGCTCAGATTGCCAGATTTAGGGTCAGGAAGCAATCTTCCCCCAAGTCAGATTGACAGGGACTTTTTCACCTTCCTCAGCAGTATGGCGTATGGTTCAGCTGCAAGGATCATCTGAGCAAATGTCACCTAATCAATCCCCTCAAGCATTGGTCTCTCCTTTGTCTCTCACAGGCAGAATACAATAGTTTAGACTTCTGAGGCCTGAAACACTTAGGTATCACTAAAGCTTAATATAGGGGTATCTGAGTGAAATTTAATGGCCTGTGATCTACAGGAGGACAGACTAGAGAACCTAATGGTCCCTTCTGGACTTAAATTCTATAGAACTATGAAAAAATTAAGTTCCATAAACTATTAATGGCACTACCCCTTGCTGGAGCAGTGTAGATGAGTCAAGAGTAAGCGGTCCCTACAACGACAGACAGAACGACAGACAGAATTATAGACTAGTCTCCTACGTGGAAGCCAGCTAAACTGGGAAGCAACTGACAATCTCTCACAAAATTACATCTGACTTTTTTCTCCTAGTGCTTACATATTGTTCAATACACTGTTTTTCAGATTCTTCCACCTGAGCTAAGAAGCCAGAACAAAGGAAAAGTAAAGCTCCTGGGCAGTGTGTAAACTCTTTGATATATGTGTACTAGTAGCAATAGATCAGAAAATGTCTACCAGTAACAAGAAATACAATTTATTTAGAAATGCATTTATCACAGTAATACAAAGCCACCAAGGCTTGACCCAAGGCTCCAGTGAGTCAAGACTTGTTTCCCTCTCCCCTCCCCAGAGGAGCTATATTGGTGCATTCATTGCAGTTCCACAGTTCTAAATACTGCTCCTTAATAAAGCTCAGTAATTATAGCAGTAGATTAGAGGGCAAAGATATTTTTGGATTTAGCAATCTTGCAGTTCAAGTAGGATTTTTTTCTTCAAATATAGGGATTAATCATGCTTTATCACACTCAAATTGTGGTGCTCTCTCTTTTGAGCTATGCTGGAGAAGTTTTACTCTAGTTTTCTATGACTGCAAATAAATACAAAGCCTTTCTGATTTGCCCTGAAAGGCCCACAGATTCTTGTCTTTAAGAACATAATAATGTTCCTGCTGGGTCAAACCAATTGCCAGTGCCAGATGCTTCAGAGGGCATGAACAGAACAGAGCAATTTTCAAGGGATCTGTCCCCCGTCATCCAGTCCAAGCTTCTGGCTATCCGTGGTTTAAGGGACAACCAGGGCATGGGGTTGCATCCCTGACCATCTATCCTCCCTGAGTTTTTCTAATTCTTTTTTAACCCAGCTATACTTTTGGCCTTCTCCTGGCAATGAGGTTGACTGTGGGTTGTGTGAAGAAATACTTCCTTATGTTTGTTTTAAACCTGCTGCCTATTAATGACCCTTGGTTCATGTGTTATGTGAATGGGTAAATAACCCATCCTTATTCACTTTTTCCACACCGTTCATGATTTTATAGACCTCTATCATAGCTCCTGCCTTAGTCAATTTTTGTTGCCTTTCCAATTCTATTTTTTTTCATTATAAACAAGCACTTAATTTGTAAACAAAAATAATCTCACAGTTGCTCTGCCCCAGGGTAAGACCGGGGAATGAACTGTGACTGTTTAGTGTCTGCTTCCCCACTTGCTTCACCCCTATGGGATGCACAGATTACTTGCTCCACTCTATCTCAGCCATACTAGCAGGTGCATTGCGAGGTGGAACCAAGGTGATACAGTTTCAGGGTAATTACACCTGTAGTCCTCATCTGTGGTTCCCAGTCTAGGGCACCCATGCTAGACTCTTGGCTTCTCAGCCATCACATCTCTTGAGGAGAGATGCATGTCTCTCCCCCATAACTGGGGTTTTCCAGACTTCCTACACTGTGATAGCCCCAGAAAGCCACATTATCTAAAAGACCAGCATCTCCAGAGGTTAAGAAGAGTATAATTGTCTGAGTTATAAGTTACCACATAATCTTTTCTAAGCAAGCACATTTATTCTTAAATTGAAAGCATTATAGAGAAAACATTAAAACCAATAAAAAGAACTTACAAGCATACTAAATAGCTTACCAGAGGTCACCCCAACTCCAGGATCTGACAGGGGGTCAGTCCTTCAATATCCACTACTAAGTTATGAGCTTTGTAACCACAGGGAAAACCATCTAAGATCAGAACCAGAGCCTTTTCTTTATATTGCTTAGGCCTTTGGTGACAGGCAATGAGGAGATAGAGACCCTCTCCTCTGGGTGTAGCACCACAAGGCTGGGTTTTTGCATAACTGCAGTTGGGTAATTTGTTTTAACCTCTCCTTAGGGTAGCAGTTCCCAAACTTTTTGCATGCATGACCCCATTTTCAGTGTTTATTGGTTTCTGTGACACCAGACAGCATGGAGGTTGCCATTTTGTGGTGTAAAATGGTATCCTCCACACACAGGATTGTGACCCCATCCTCTGATGACACAACCCCACTTGGGGTCATGACCCATGGTTTGGGAACCGCCATCCTAAGTAATTTCCAGGAAATTCACTTAACAGTATTGTCCCATACGTCCATACTTGTCTGGCACATTTTCAATATAATCTATTGAACTCCCAGTTGTTACATAAGTCACATCTCTACCCTAGAGAGGTTACATACAATTCTGGCCCACAATAATACATAAACTTACTACAATAAGGCTTTTCACGGATGTTGCAGGAATTTGCCATATTTGTCACACAAGTCTCCACTCCTTCTAGTGCCTTCCCACCTTTATGGGAGGGGATAGCATCCCTATGGAGGCTGTTCACCCCGCTGTGTCTACAATGAAGGTACCCTGTACAGAGGAGCAAAGTGGAACCTTGTGCCTTCTTACTTTCCTGTGTGGGCATGTAATGTTCTTGCCCTAAGATAAAAAGTGGGTATGAACTGAGTAGATCCTATTGCATTATAAACATGTATTATATCTCCAACGAAGTATGTGTGTGGGGAGAGGAAATGCAGAGGGGGAATGCTAATAATCCACTGGAACATGATACTGTAAATGCATTTATTAAATGAACATTACAAAATGTAAATATATTTAAGCCTTTTTATTTAGTACTTCCAACTTTTGATAAAAAATAAACTGGCCATAGCTGCTCAGCATCAGCCTTTTAGAAAACCCCTTTATATGTAAATTGCCTTACTTTTGGATGGGAGACAGGGGAGATGCCTCAACGGATTCCTGGCCAAGTTGTATGCATCTGACTGTTTTATAGCTGGCTGCAGCAAGCTCTCTACCAGACACGGGTCTGCTGCTGCATCTGAGCTGGCTTCTCCACGGAGCAGCCATTAGGCCTCCTGCCACAAGAGGAGCAACTCAATGGAAGATCTGGCTCAGCTGCATGCAGCTGTGACCAGAACAGCAGAAGGAGAATTCAGTGGCACTTCTCGTGTGCTTCAGTACTTTGTAGGATTGGTGCCAAAGTACACAGTACCTGGCATAATTGAGTTCTATATTCTGGAACTATCACAGCACACCACAACAGTGAGCAAGCTGGCACGGTAAGAGGCTTTGTCTCAATGTTCTAAAAATACTGCAACAGCAGTTCTGTAAGTAATGCAGTATTTCGTATCTTTGACTCATCTTGTACCTAATGCAAAATAAGATTGTCAGAGAGACTAGAATTGTACTGGGCATGAGAATGTAGGAGCCAGTCTTCTGTCCCACTTTTATGAAACTTTAGCATGACCCTGTCTCAAAAAATCATTTCCATTAATTGAAGTTCCTAATTCCATTTTTTTTCAACTGCTTGTTTCCCCAAGTGTCCTTTCTTTGTACATAAGTATAACAACAGTTGCATTGACTGCCAGAGGTAAAAAGTAAAAGGTTCCCAAAGTAAAATCAAGACCTTTTACTCAGTTCTGACGGCAAGGGATCAGTTCAGTTCAATAATTCAAATGCCATTCACTAAGGGGCTATGACCCTTCCCAACTCCATTTCATTCAAATGGCGAGAATATGGAACTGACTGTGCAGAGAAAAAGATTAAAAACTGGGACTGCTATTTAGTTTGAGTGAACAGGCACAAGTAATCTGTACAAAAGACAAATGGTACTTACCAGCACACATGAAAAATGAATCATGCAGGACCCTTAAGACAATAAAAAAAATTCACAGGAAACAAAAACAATTTCATAGTTTAAAAAAGGTAAGAAAAATATATTAAAATAAAAAAATATGTTTCCAAAAATAAAATAAACGTTCTCCAATGGTGATCTAGAAAACATTCCTTCTGCTGACTCATTTCACTAATAGTTCTTGCAAAAAGGCTGTTTTGGTTATGATTCAGTGTATCAAAGAAGTAAAATGGAGTTCAGAAAGACATTTTCATTTTGAAAAATCAACAATCATGAAAACACATATGGCACAGAATATTTTTTATTCAACTGATTGTAGAAGTCTAATTGTATCTCACAAATTATTCAGAATAAATATCCTTAACAACAAGACTACATAAACTTGGGAATACAAGTTTTACACCCAGCAGCAGGAAGGTCTGATGGCCAGCTGGTCTAGTGGTAAGCTCATGGTTTTACAGTGTCTGCCCATCTATTCATCACAGAGGGGGCTCAGGCTGCAGCCTTAATCACCGCCCTCATACTCCAGTTGCCTCTCCAGAGTTCAGTCACTATTAAGGAGCACGGGGAAGGGCAGCCAGGCCCACCCACTCCACTAGTTCCCAACTCAGGGCCCTAGGGGTTTACCAAAGTGTTCAGCCCATTTACTAAGCTATCCCACTGGATCAATTCCTGCCAGTCTGGAGCGCCTCAGTTTGGGGCAAGGTCACTAGGCTTAGTCTCTCCCCAGTCTTGGTCTCTGTTATGTTTGGGGCAGTCAATCTCTCCTTGGGCTTTTGACTCCCATGGGAGGAATCCATGTCCTGGCTGCCAGAGTAGCCTTCACAAAGCTATCTCCACTCCTAGCCCAGCATCAGCCTTGCTTCCTGTTGCCACATGCAGCTTATTCCCCCACTATGCTACCAGTGTCCTTTTAAACTCTTGCTCTACTGGGAACATGCCTTGAACTTCCGGAGTGGCAGGGCCTCCCTAGACCAGTATTGTCCTACTCCTAGCCCTTGTTCAATGTGGGGCCTGTAGACGCCATCACATATCCCTATTACAAATATGTATTAGTTGCAATGATTCAAACCACTCTAGAATATTTTGTTCTTTGATTATCCTATGCTGATAGTTTTATTCGTTCCAGGTAGTTTAACAAACTTTTAGTCACTCTGTGCTTAAACTGTTTTCGGACTGGTCATTTATCTTAATTTATTTATGTTTTCATATTTAAATTTTAAATGCGCCTCTGGTTCTTTGGTACGATTCACAACATTTAAAGTGCACATCAAAGCACAAAAAAGAAAACCATCAGTCAAAAGATCTGCCCCAAACATTAACTGTTTCCTTTTACACAAAAAATTAAGCATAACCTTTGAAAGCTGCCCTGTACCCCAACAATAACCCTTATAAGGGAAGGACTGTCCAGTTGTTAGAGCAGTAGTCTATGCTCTTTGGTAGACTGGGCTTCAATTCCCTGCTCTGCTACAGATCTACCATTGAAATCAATGGGAAACAGGCACCTAAATACCTTTGAGGATCTGGTTCTGAGTCTCTGTATCTCAGTTCCCCATCTGTGAATAATAATAATTCCTGCCTTACAGGGATATTGAGGATAAATAAAATTAAGATTCTGAAAAGCTCAAATAATTCAGAAATGAGGGCCATATAACTACCATCAATGACTAAATCAGTTATTAAATTGGCTCCCGCATCAATCCCTTTAAAATCTTAGTCCATCAGCCTCCTTCTACTCCAAATACCTGTGAAAAAAAAGAGTGGACATTTCACTAAACCTAAAAGATTAACCAACTTTGGTTCCATTGAATGCCGGAGGAAGCAAATTGCAAAGTGGAGAATGCCAGGCTGGTACAGAGAACCTTAGCATTACGAACACCAGAGTTACACACTGACCAATCAACCACACACCTCATCTGGAATCGGAAGTATGCAGTCAGGCAGCAGCAGAGCCAAAAAAATAAAAATAAAAAATAAAAAGCAAATACAATGCAATGCTGTGTTAAGTGGAAACTACTAAAAAAATAAAGAGAAAGTTTAAAAAAAGATTTGATCAGGTAAGAACACTGCTTCTGTTCTTGTTTCATTTAAATTAAGATGGTTAAAAGAAGCATTTTTCTTCAGCATAATAAAGTTTCAAAACTGTATTAAGTCAATGTTCAATTGTAAACTTTTGAAAGAACCACCACAACATTTTGTTCAGAGTTTTGAACAACCTCCATTCTTAAGGTGTTCATAACTCTGACATTCTAATGCATTTCCCTCCTGTTTAAATTGAGGGGGGCTCCAACTCATGCATCTCAGCCGACCCTAGCTGTGGTATTATCTCAGGGAAAGAGGTGATCTCTCAAAGAACCGCAAAAAGAAAAGGAGTACTTGTGGCACTTAAGTACTCCTTTTCTTTTTGCGAATACAGACTAACACGGCTGTTACTCTGAAACCTCTCAAAGAACCAGGTGCCAAACAAGTTGTGGCTTAAGTTTAAACCAACCTCTTGCAATCCATCTGTAAATGTATTGTCATACAACAGAGATTCAGGAGCTCTCTGCGTGATGCACTGCTGAATAGGTAAAAGTTGAGTAGACAAACTGGAATCAGTATATTAAATATTTTGAAGCCCAAGAGTAGCCCTTTTTGTGGATGCTGGTACTATATGTGCCATTTCCATTTTCAGTTCACTGATTCCATGTCACTGTAATGAACTGGCTAAGGTGTACCATTGTCTTCTACTGGATGGAAGGAACACTGAGGTCGACTGTGTGCAATAAGCCCAATTTTGTTAACACTTACTGGCAGTTCTCAGTTATATCAACATTTAAGGCTCTGTGTTTTAAAATAGGAAGATCTGAGTACAAACCTTGCTACAGTTGTGAAGTTTTGAGTTGCCCTGATGTGCAACATAGCAACAAGCATGAAGTGTTCGTTAGCCACAGACTGATTACAATATGTTCAGCTATTACTGAATTATGTTACTACACTAATGAGCAGGTTTCTTCAGAGTCATTCCTGGCTAAAGTCTGACATGAACAAAATTGAGTCAGAATACAATAGCCTGTGAAACCAAGGACTAACTAATTAATAGTAGTACTTGGTCTTCTATAGCACCTTTTATCCAATCATCACAAACCACTATAAAGCATTAAGGTTTAATATTGCTTCAGAGAGAAGAGTGCATTGTAGTGAGTCACCAACATGATTGCCTGCAGCATTTAGAGTATTGATATTCACAGGCCTGATCCAGTTGGCTTGAGGTAGTTATATGGTCTGCATGGCACATATAGCTTCTGGTTTTTAAAAATATTCTTTTCCTTGTAGTGCAAAATAAATAAATGAAAATATAATCATAATGAACTCAAGAAGACTGTTCACATGCAAAGGTTAGTCACAGGCTTAAGTACCTTCCTGAAGCAGGGCCTAAATTGGTGAGCTGTCTTCCCCAGTAAATACACACATGCACACTGCTGGCCTGTCTCCCCTGCCTACAAAGCATTAATCACCACACCCAAAGTTTGATTCAGGCCCTCTTTTTCTGGGCTTCAGCCATATTTACCAGAGAAGCCTAAAAGCACCAGGAATCCCCATCTTAAAAGAATCCTCCACTTTCAGAGTGAGATGATAAAGCTGATGCAATCAAATGAAATAACGATTTATACTGAAATGATTGCTTTACCAGCACCAAGGTTACAACATCTGTCAGGTGCTTGTTAATAGCCTGAAAGAGTGCTACATAACCCCAACATCTGTCACCATAATTCATTCCAGACACTGGTTTGCAAGTGTGACCTGCTAGTGGATGAATGTTGTACAAGTTAGATTCAGTTATGCATTTTTCCTTCTTTTTGTGGAGATACGTGTTAGGATTTTTTTTTCAATGTTACAGAAGGTCATGAATATTGCATTGTGCAGCTGAATTAACATCAGAGAGCAACTATAGATGCCTCCCCAGACGCAGCACTGAAATGTAGTCTGTGTTGGATTTGCTATTCCCTTTAGTTTCAGACAAATGACAATCAGTGCTTTTAAATGGAATTAAATCTTTCATAACTCATAGCTCTGTGTATATTTATGCCTTTCCTGGCTTTTTGGGAGGGCTTTGACCCTAAATGGAGGGCACTGAAGAAGTGCATGAGCATTCTCAACTCCCTCTTAAAAGGATCAGCCCTGAGGCATGCACCTATTTGAAAATATGGACCTTGCAACAAAAACAAAAAATGTAAGGATCCATTTAAGACATGGTATAAGTGGATATGATTTCATTGAAGACAATAGTGTTACACTAGTGTTCAATTTAGCCTCCAGACTGGGAAAAAACTTTTAGAAATCGGTTACTCTGAGACTGACGATCCCCAAGGGTATTCAGGGTTGTAAGGCACCTCATTACCACCTTCTCTTAGCATGGGGAAGCCTTATTGGTGCCTGCTGTGGCTCAGCTCCCTGAAACCACCAGCCTCTGGCAACACAAGCACTACTTTTGAGGCCTTCGTAGGCCTTGGTGTCTCTGTACAGGTAGCAACAGGCACACGCTGTCCTCAGAGCGTTCCCTGCAGCATCCAGCCCCTTCTTCACTGAACACAGCTCTTACATTTCATGCGAAAACAAGGATACATTTATCATCAAAGAACAGAGATTCAAGTGACAGTGAGTAAGAATATTGGAAACAAATGGTTCCATACAAAGCAAAATCATAACAAGCTTTCAAGAGACTAATCTTAACTAACAAGTTATGCTCCAGTCTAAAGAAGCTGATCTCATCCAAAGTTGTCTCCAGCATTTTCAACCAAATCTGGTTGAGACCTCTCTTTCATGAAGCAAACTCGCTGTCTGTTTACTTCCTAGATGAAGGCTGCCATGGTATCTTCTTTGTCCCCCAAATATATTAGAGCAAACCTTTGATGTGCACCACAAGATGGCAGGGAGGGGAAAGGAACCCTGTTTGCGTTTTCCTGTTACTGTTCTGTCTTTGAAGTTTTCACAGTCCTTTATTAGCATTTGGTTCAGACTGGTGAGAGGAGACCCATTATGAACCGTACAGTACTTATTTACATACAAACAGCCAGATATAGTCCTGTTTGAGAGAAAACCTGTTTTTCACCTTTGCTGGTACCCAGTCCCTAAATACAACCCTAAAGAACATGATTGTCAGTGTATATACATAACTCCTTACACAATATCCACACACGCGTTTCACAATATTGATGACCAGTGTGACACTGGCTTTTATTTGAGACCTCACATGCCACTTTTTGGTGAACTCGAATGCACATGCCAGACGCAGGAGATCGCTGTAATCCTTCTTTACCCCTTTTGTGCTCCTTGCCAGGTGGCACTAAGAAGTCCCCAGATCACAATTGGGCACAAGGTGTGGTTGTGATGGGACACACCCTATCCCAGTGACAGCAAGCTGAACAAGTGTTCCTGTATTAGGCAATGCCGATTAGGGACACCATGCTCTTTCTGGAGAAGGGGAGCTTAAAAAGGTAATTTTAAGGGGTGTAGGGAGAAAAGAGTTTTTGCCCAAGGAGAAGCTGCTAAAGAGCCCAGCCTGAGCTAGTGACTAGCCTTCTCTCTCTCCTGCCCCCCCACCCACTTGTTTAGAGCAGACAGACCCTGCAGCCCTGAGAGGGGCTCTGGACATCTATTTTCCATCAGTGCCCTGTATCTAGACCTGAGGAACAGTGCTAGGGACTGGAGGTAGTTAGACTCAGAACGGACCACAAGAGTGAGCTTAACTCCCATGGGGAACCCTAAACTTGCCCAGGAATGGGGGTTCTGAAGGGACCTCAGGGCAAGAGATGTAAAGAGATGATGGCCAAGCCCAGGCTGAGAGCTAGCTGACTACAAATGGTGGAGAATGTGGGCATGGTGCCCTATGCCTGATACAAAGCCTCAAGGACCATACGTCAGGACAGTCTCTTTTTTAAGTCCTGTCTTTTTTAAGCCATCCTGACTTTTTTGACAAAATGGGCATTTGTCCCGTTTGCTTTTGCCAACTGATGATCAGTTTTGCCAAAAGCCCAGTTTTGCCAAAAAAGTCAGGTGCAACCCCTAGCAGGGTGCAGAGGAACATGCTGGGGGATGGCATGCGGCAACACCGGCCCTGCATGGGAGGGAGGGCTAGGGAGAGTGGCTTGGGCCGGGACAGCCGTGTGCATGTGGTGGGGGGGATAGAGGAGGCCTCCGGCTGGTCCCATGTGCGGGGAGAAGCGAGGGGCCTCGGGCTGGCACCGTGTGCAAGCGGGCAGCAGGCAGGTGGAACTCACATGGGGGTCATTGAGGAGTCCAAGAATGACTGAAGAAGCTCCATGTGGATGGCGCACTGATTCCGAATTGAGTTTTGTAAAGCTAGTTCCATCACAGATAGTGTTGATACCAATGACACTAACAGTCAGGTAGGAGATACTGGCAGTAGAATGACTGTATCTAACTGGGTGAGGAATCTCAATGCCTGATGCTTACTCAATGCCTTGGTCAGATGAGCTGTTATAGTAATTAGGCCCGGCACAATACCTCAGCATGTTGGATCTCACAAAAGGCGACTGGCAAATCCCAGTCTCCATTCTCTCAGGAGAAGACCACATTCTCAACCCTCTTTGAGCAATTCCACTTTAAAATCATGCCATTTGACTTGCAAGGGGCTGCAGTGAGTTTCCATTGCCTGATGAATCAAATCTTCGGACCCCATCAGCGACACCACTGTGGCTTACCTTGACGACATTGTAATCTATAGCCATACATGGGAAGACCACCTCCATCGCCTAAAAGTAGTATTGGCTTCCCTACCAGAGGATAGCCTCACAGCTACCCCAGCCAAGTTGGGCCATGACAGAAGTGACTTATGTAGGGTATCAGACATGAGGAGGTCTCCTCTAAAACAGGTGATAGATTAATGAGCGGATTTAACTGCTGCTCTGCACCACAGACCAGAAGACAGATACACTGCTTCCTGGGCCTGGGGATATTATTGATAGTTCAGCTTCAGTTTTTCATCAACTGCAGCACTTAGATCCTCTTGTTCCAAAAAACACAGAAAGGAGATTCTCTGATAGCACTATAGTGTAAACTCCATGACATAATATAATATTGAACAGGTCTGATTCCATCCAGTAGAGGGCAATATGTGTCTCAGCCCATTCATAACAATGTATTTGTCAGGATCCCAACAAGGGCAGTCAGGGCCAAGGTTCAGAGAAGGGGCAAGTCTGAAGCTGGGAGTAGCAGAGGAGTTTATAGTTGGGTTCAGACCAGGATTGATACCAAGGGTCAGAGTCAGAGTCAAGTTTCAGGGTCCAAGTCAGAAGGCAAAGTCCAAATCAAGCTGAGGTCAAGCCAAGAATTCAAGAGCAAGGAACAGTCATGGCAGTTAAAAAAAGTTCTGGACTGTTACATAGACACTTCCTGGACCACCCCTTGGGTTTATATAGGGCAGAGCGCCAGTCAGAAGTCATGGGGCTGCTGTCTGTCAAACTCTTGAGGCGGAACTTCCCACAGCAGGGCATGGGAAGCGGGACACAAGTAGGTTACAGCTGCTGCTGCTGCTGGGTGCCAGCCTGGAATACCAGCTACCTAGTACTCTACAGGCCTGGGTTCTAGACCCTTGGGGCTGTACACTGTTAAGGATAATATAAAGTGAAGGATGTGGGAATTTAGTACTACTTCAGCTCACGGATAAATAAATTAGTGCTCAGTGTACCTAAACAGTACAGGCATTTTAAGCATCCCTAGCTCCAAACTAATGCCAACACTCATGTCATGACTTTCTTTCACATATACTTTGTGACATCAAAGCAAAATGAAATCCTTGGCAAATGTGCCTCTTTCCATTAAAAAAAGAACCAAAAATATAACATCATTATAAAGCTTATTTATTATTAATTATTATTATTTATGGTGTTGCAGGTAGACACTTTTACTGCCATTTAACTTCATACATCATTCTCACTTTGCAGTGATGTCTCAGTAAAAACCCTGCCCTTTAGCTAGTGGCCTCTGACATTCTGTATATAAATACTCAGGTTTCTAGTCTGTTATTGATCTGCTCTGGTTTATGTGTATAAATCCCATTGGCTTTAATGAGAGTTAACTGTTTAAAACTTCAGTACTATATGTATATCAATGGGAGGATAGGCAATATTCAGCAGTGACTTCAGCAGAAAAGACACTAACCACTGTAGTTGTCCAGCTCTCAGCCTGGACTCAGCCACTGTCTCTTTATGGCTCTTGCCCCAGGGTCCCCTCCAGAGCCCCCGCACCTAGGCAAACTTACAGTTCCCTACAAGAGCTGAGCTCACTGTCTGGGTCCTTTCTGAGTCTAATTACCTCCAGTCCCAGGCACTGCTCCTCAGGTCCATGTCACTGACAGAGAGCAAATGACCAGAGCCTCTCTCTGTGTCTGTCTGCTGTAAACAAAGCAGGGAAAAAAGGAAGGCTAGTCACTACCTAAGGTCAGACTCTCCTGGCTATTGGACTCTCTAGGAGCATCTCCTTTTGGGTAAACTTCCCCCCCTTCTCTGTGGCCAGTTTCACCTTTTTAAGCTCCCCTTCTGCAGTCAGAGCATGCTCTGCAGATGCATCTAACTGGCACTGCCTGAGTGCAAGTTTGCTCATCAGGCTTGCTGTCAGTGGAAGGGGGGATGTGTCCCATCACAACCCCTCCCTCTCAAGACTAGAATGTCCCATCACATACACCCCCACCCAATCTCTGGCGGGGGGGGGAATCTCCTTGCTGGCTCGATGCTGCACCTATAAGCTATTGGGCCAGTGTGCCAAATACCAGTACATAATCCGTGAGGTTGAGTACTTCTTAGAGTATAGCCACTGTAAAGCCACATGGTCTATGACTAGGGAGAAGGGCCTACCCAGAAGGTAATACCTGAGAGAGTCCACAGCCCACTTGATTCCCAGAGTCTCCTTCTCAATAATAGAATATGCTTTCTTCCTGGGGAAGAACTTTTAGCTCAAATATAGGTAGGGATGCTCTTCACCGTCAAAGTCTTGGGAGACTACCACTCCCAGGCCAATGTCAGATGTCTCCATGTAGAGAACAAACTCCCAGGAGAAGCCTAGGATGGCAAGGTCAGGTGCCCAGCTCGGCTGCACCTTCAGAGAGTGCCAACAATCAATGTAGAACTTTAGTGCCTTAATGGCAAACTTAGAGTTCAGCTACTTCAGAAATCAGGCTGCATCTCCTTTCCACTTTTTATTCATTTCCTTTTGTGTAATAGGAAGTATTCTATGTGCTAACAGATAAAAACATTCAGAGCTGTTTGCTCTATTTTCAGTATACTTTAGATATACCAAGAATTATTGATGACATTAAACACAATCTACACCAAAATACCCTTTGTTGACAATGTGAGAAAAGAAAGAGAGTCAGCTGCTGAAATACCAAGGTCAAGAGTTTTAACAGAAGAACGGATGGTATGTACTACCTTTTGGCCATTTAAATCAAGCCCAAGCAATCTACTGTCCAGTTGTGCAGAAGAGTAGAAATAGAGTCAGATAACCTAGAGTCAAGTGAAGGGGAGTATGCATAATGGCTTGAGAGTATAAACACTGAGTTTCTTACAGAGAAGCAATATTAATAGACTGCCACCTATCTTTCTGTGAATATCTATTCTTCCACACACTCAATAAAAAGTGTCTACTATCTAGAACAATATAAGGTGAGATGAGCTATGAAAACAATATACGTCTGCAGCTGAAAATATTATATAAAGCCATATATAAACTGATGGTATATCATCACCTGGAATATTGTGTGCAATTCTGGTCAACCTGTCTCAAAAAGGATTCAGTGGAATCAGGTTGGGTTCAGAGACAAGTGGTGAAAATGATCAGAGGCATGGAAAGAGGTCTGTACTAAGAGAACTTGAAAAGCTTGGAACTGTTTGTTTGATGGAGGAGACAAATAAGAGGAGACTGACAGAGCTATAAAAATATTGAGTGACATAAGGAAGTAAATCAGGATGCCACTCTACCTTTTTCATAGAACAAGAAGAGGAGGACACATGCAATAATGCTGAAATGCAATAAATTTAAAATAGATAAAAAAAAACTTTCTACACAATACGTACTTATCCTGTGGACGCTCATTGCCACAAGATATCATTAAGGTCAAGAGCCTAGTAAGTTTCACAGAAGGATTTGACATGCATATGGAGAATGAGTACTTTTTAATGTAATGTAACTGTAAATGTTAAGTATTAAAGGAATCCCACTTGGTTCAAGGCACAAGTCATCTGGTAACTGAAGGGGTTAGGGAGACAATTTCCATGAGGGGAGTTTATTCCATAACTCAACGACAGGACTACTGTCGTCATCCAGTATGACAATTTTTTTGCTCCATCTACAGAACATACCAAATGCTAGTACATTAACTTTGGACAGGACTAGTGGAGATCTGTTACACAGGGAGAAAGCCCACAGCGTATTTCTGTCTACCATCTTTATTATTTACCAAGAGCTGCCAGTGAATGTGGCACTGTACAATACATAGAGAAAAACATAATCCCTGCAATATGAGACTTGTGAATTAAGTTGGAGAGACAATACAGTTCAGACCATAAGAAACAGGAGATGAGGAATGGAAAATCGAGTCTCAAAATGGCGTTAATATGATGCTTGAGGCTACACAGCTATGTCACAAGGAGGATAGGAAGACTACCAGTTAGAATGAAGAACTGAGCAGCAGTGATAGTTTGAAGAAAAAAGATCATTCATTTTCACCATATTGGGTTTGAACGGAGAGTGGAACATCCAGAAAGACACCTTGAGATGTGAAACTAAATAGAGAGAGACAGAATGGGGTGAAGTGGTAGATTTGGGAATCATCTGCATAGTTGAAACTGTGAGAATGGTTTAGGTCATTCAGAAATAAAGAGCAGGGAGGGAAAAGAAGGGGATCAAGGAAAGAATGCTGAATGATGTGGACAGAGTTGGAGCAAGCAGGAGAAGCCATTCAAGGTGATTCTGAAGCAGCAGTCAGAGAGGTAGGAAGAATCTAGTAGAATCAATAGAATATAGATTCACAAAAGAACAATCCAGGAGAATGGATGGATCATATGTGTTGAAAGGAGTTAGTTGACTGAGCAGGGTGAGAATTAAGAAGAGGCCATGTGATTTGTACTCTCATATTTCCTTGTTTGTTTGTTTGTTTTTTAATCCTTCACCATGTCAGTGGATCTAAATCCAGGCAAAATACATACAATACCTATTGCAAGCCCTGAGCAGTTATTTTTCCACTAATTCCTCTCAAAAGCTGACCTGCACTTTCCGGGAACAGGTTACTGAATTACTTGTGGTTACTTTGCTAATATCCAGTAACCCACATGGCTCAAGTGTTTCAATATATGCTCATCTCTAGCATTTAATTATGGAATCATTGCATACAATGATGTATTTCAAATTATACACTTACTGTGCAGGGTTTTTTGTCATTATTGTTCTTTGACTGTACATCTGTTGGTCATTTATAATTTCTATATTTAGTTTCAATCCAGATTTGCCAAACACATTTATTACATAAACTAGGTCACCTCAAGCACAATTTAAATGAATTAACAGATGTTTTGTCAGTATTAGTCACTGAAAAAGCAAAACTCTCCATTAATGAATTATGATGTTGATGCTTCAATTTTCTTGTTTTTGATTTTCTACTGAATGCATATGGAATAAATGCATTTATTCTGTCCTAAGGGGTTTATGATAGTGCAGTGTAGCCTTTCTAGCCTTCAAAAGTGATGATTAATCACCAACATATATGAATTATATAGCTATATTTGAGCAGCCTATTAAATTATAATTATACTTACGTACACGATGTCAGCAACACATCAATAAAGATTTTGAGGGATATGTTAAAACAAATTATTATAACACAGCTCTGCTGGACATGTACTATAGTAATACTAATTAATTAATATTCATAGATTACTTTGAAGATAAGTCCTCTATAACCTTTACTAGTGCACTTAATATTCTGACACCTAAACTTCCAGGTAAAGATTTTTCAAAAATGGGTATCTAAAATTAGATACCTAAGTCTATAGGTAAGTCCCCAAATAAGTGGCCTCATTTTCAAAAGTGCTGATTTAGGATCTAAATATATATATAGGAACCTAACTTTGGGCATTTGTTTTTTTTTTTTAAGTCTTGACCCCAGGCAAATAAGAATAAATAAGTTTGAATTTATCTTTTCCCGCTGTATACTTACTCTGTATAGATTAAAATCCACAGGCATATTTGTTTTTACATGTAGAGCTGGTTCACCTTTTTGAACGAAAATGGCCTTTTTGAACAATGATATTTTTCCTGAAAATATTGTCAATATTTTTTAAAAAATTCATTTTTCATAAAAAAAATTCTGCTTTAAAAAAAAGTTTTATTTTTTTTACTAGGCTTTCAGTAAACATAAAATTTCCATGATGATTTCAATACAATTAAGAAGTTGAAAAGGATTTTGTAAAACACTGAACACTTCAAAATGAAAAAAGAAAAAGAATTTTCAATTATTTCATTACAAGTTTCTTTACTTGTTGACCAGAACTCTGTGCATCTTCTTTACATCTAAAAAGTTAAGTTCTGCTATGATCAGAGACATGCCTTTCCATTCAAAGCAGAGGTGAGCACAAAATTCTTAGTGAAGGCAGAAAGAAATGGTTCCTTGTCCCATATTTTTCAAAGTCTAGAAACAACAACAAAAGACCCATTAAATGTCTTCTTAGACATTACGGCTCCCGTTGTAGGATGGGTGCTGAAGGTTGCACATGCTTTACAGGAAGCACTATCAGAGTTTCTATTACAATCCAAACCTGCCCTCCTCCATCTGGAAGGATTTGTTCCAAGGATAAAATTTGGTATACAAGATTATGATTTCTTTATTTGGTGCCCAAGGCCAAATGTGTTTTGGCACTGGGCTCAACCTAAGAATATTTTTCCTTGTTTGAAACCAAATTTGACTTTGCTATAAATACATTCACATGAATTTGCATAGGTGGTTTTCAGTGGCGGACGTAAAACCGACGATAGTGATTTCAGTTGCTCCTACAACCAGACATATACACAAAATATCAAACCTTTGATTTATAAGTGAAATATTTTTCACATCTTTATACTACCAGGGTACTCAAGATTTACAAGACTGAGGACTGCATTGGCCATTTGCTAGCAACCAGAGTACTGCACATGATTTGCATACATAGCTTATATACTCTCTTAATCAGGCATAAACAACCACAGTATTTTGCTTGTACTTATATCTTCATTTATACATGAATATAAATTGATTATTGATAGGGTTCACCAATTATAAAAGCACTGGCTAAGCAGCTTCATCTTTACCCTAAAGGTACAGAGGGCAGTGAGCTGTCATATTTGGCAATTGGGCTGGAATTTGAGCAATAAAAATGAGTAAAAAGGTTGGTTGATGTTGATGTATCAGGCCTTCTATTATGTCTTAGCTTAGAGGGCAATTGTTGATTATCAGGAATTCTGAGGGCCTTCTGTTTCCACGGACATTGTTGGAAGTTGCTGGTGTTTAGCACCTCTGACAATTCTCACTGAAGGTATCGTTTTATTTGTCTGTGAGGTGCATGCATATTGATGGAGCTATATAAATAAATCATAATTAATCCTAAAGGGAATTCTCCTATATTGAAAGAGCTTGTACAAGACCTATGAGACAGGTCCCATTTAAGCACTATTTAGATGTGATGTGGTAACGTTATGAAATTCATGTCCAATGTGACTGGAACAGACATGGGCTCGAGCAGCAAAATCCGGATGCAAATTTCAAAGACCCAAAATTCACGAGGGAGGGTGTTCAGATCAGGGACTTTGGTTCAGATCATGAAAGAGCTTAGGAGCCAGCTGGAAAATCCAGATCTGAGCTCTGACTGGTCCTAAATGTCAGAGATGTTTCACACCAGTGTTTTGGTTCAGGCTCTTCACTATCTCATACAGGGTGTTTTACTCTTATCTTGTGTACTGACTACAGCAAATTGTAAATTCCGAGAGGTAATGAGAACTCCTTAGTCACAGAACACAGAGAGGGCTATATGTGTTGTAACAGGCTGTACAAATACAAAGATATACGATATCCCATTCAAAGGCCAGGCCAGAAAGCACAAAATCAGGACAACACAAAAAGTATCAAAACTTTCCCCATCCTTCAGGAAACCATCCCCCCGCCCCCTGACAGCTAGCTACATTAGGGCAATTAAAGGAAAACTAAGACATATCCATTTTAATACTTTTAAAATAAGATGACCTTTCAAAAGCTTTTCATAATTTATTGAGATTTTTTGTTAAAGTTTTGAGGGGGGGGTTGCCACCTGCAGACATGCTGCTTTAGTAGGAGTTTCTATATCACCCATCATCATTTTAATGTCCAGCCTTCTAAAGCCTTTCTTTAAATGGAGTTTCCTCTGCATATTTGTGTTTTCTTTTAACTGTTCTCTAACCCTGTTTTTAAAATACTCTGTACTTTGTGGGTTTACTGATGTACATAATTTCTTCTGAGAAATCATCAACAACAAAAGCACCAGTGGTTTAGCAATGCTGGTGCAGGCAGGCTGCAGGGATGTGCTCTTCTTACAGTGCATCAGTGCAGAAGTAATTAAAAAGCCAGTGTAAATGCTAGTAATTCTGAGGACTTCAGAAAACCGTTAACAGTCTCAGCACAGTCTGAAAATATCTGCAAGAGAGAACTATTCCTATGTTAGTTTTTCAGAGGCACAGATGAATTAACAGCACATGTGGGATGGACTTTTTAAAAGTGCTCAATATTGGTCTAACTTTGTTCCATTGAAAGCAATGGGAGTTTTGCATTGACCTCAGAGGACTCAGGCTTTCACCCAGGCTGTATGAATGCTGCAGTGCAGAGCTCTCTTCTTCACTTTAAGTTGCTGTTTCATTCTTGGCAGTGAAAGCAACTATGTATCTTAAGGACTGACCTTACCAAGAAAATTCAAAATGTGGTCCATAATAAAAGGAGAACTCCATCAGCTCAAGATGGAGTTACAGGGCCCCAGTTTGTTTCTGATTAACTTCTTCTGACAGACTCACTCGCCCTCAAACAAAAATTGAACCACGGCAAGTAACCGTAATACAGAGGGTCAGAGCTAACTACTGCTGTACTCTCGCTTTCCACCAGTTATATGCTAGTTTTTTGTTTAAAAAAATCAATCAGCATTACATTTATCAAGTCTTTTACTATAGGGCAGTAAATGGAAAGTGTCGGTCTTCTAATATTTTTATTCCCTCAGGGGCAGGGACTGATGGATAAGATGAAATATGTTGAAGCTGACTTTGTATTTTCATGAACTGTCTGCTCCAGAAGAAATTCTCCCTAGACTTGTTCTGAAAACAGTCCAAGAATTTCCAGATTTGTGAAATAGCTGTACGGCTTTTCTCTTTATCAGGTGTCACTGGTGCCCCCAAAACAAGAGAGTCATTAGAGACAGAGCCTTATGCTTTCTCTAATGCTTTTTTTGAATTAGACAGTGATCCTAATAACTAGTGTATAAAAGTTCCTATTTTCTAAAGGACAGCCACTAAAACCACCATGCTCTTGTGAAGGTGTGAGGGCCTAAAATAAAAGCGAACACCATACAATAGAGAGCAGAAAGTGTTGGCTTAGAGCAACACACCTCTTGCAAAATTAAAATGGGAACACCTTAAGGTCCTATTAGAGACATGCTTGCTCTACAGCCAGTAACATGAAGAATCCCCAGATAGCAGATAATGTATATAATAAATTCCATCTGAAACTACAGAAGTTTTTACAGAGGTGCATTGTGCAGATTTAACTCAGCTCTTCTTTTTCAAATTTTACATTTAAAGCCCTGATCCTGGAAGCTGCTTTCTGTGGGTAGACACTTCCATTAATGTGAAGCCGCTCTGGCTGCAGTAAGACTCTGTGCAAGTGCAGGGCCTCCACCCATTCGTAGCAACTTACAGATTCATAGTCTAACTTTGCCATTATTGGCTTCTGGGATTTCTGTAGCACGAGTCATTACCATGGCATCTAAGCTCTGATTTGTACTCTGTCTCCTACTGTGCTATAGCTATCAGTTAATCCTACTCTGTTTTATTCTCTATACTGTACAGCCATCATTCTTAATTATACAGTTGGCAAACAGAGCTAAAACATCACTACACCCTGTTCTGAACCATCATTAGCCCCTGGCCTTTTCATTCTGGAACAATGAGAAAAAGTGCATCCGATTTTCAGCTTTCAATCTGATTTTTTCCCAAAAAACCTCTCCATTAATGCAACCAAGTTTTGTTGTTTTTTTTTTAAATATTTTTAAGACAGCCATTAAGCCTGAAATAAATACTTAACTCCAAACATGCTGATGCTACTGTTCCCTAGACATAGTGATTTCTTTCACTTTATATATTTTCTTTATTGATATGGGGCTATGACACATATTTTCAATGGGGATTTATTTTTCAATAGAACCACAACTGCTATATAAAACCAGTAAAGAGGGACATAGGTTAAATCCTTCCTTAAGTAATGGAAGAGCATGTAAGCAAGGAGAATCTTCCACACTTCGCTAAAATAGTACTCAGGAAAGTATGCTTGGCCTACCAGCCCATGCATGACAATCCAGAGTCTCTTGGTTAGAGGGCATGTTTATGGCTCCAGTGGATTGTCATGAAGGGTACAGTCTGCAACAAGGGTCAGCCAGGTATTGCATGCTGGAGTAGCAGTAAATATCAGCAGCAGCACATGGTAGCCACCTGCCCCAAAACATCCTGCCTTGCAACTGCAGGATGGTTATTGTACCGGTCATTGCGAGCACACAAATCTATATTCCCTATGCTCACCCCTAATCCCCAATGTCCCTTGCCTAGATTTCATAGGTAATGCTAGGCATTTGCCCCAAAATAATTTCCCTATTTCTAAACAGATTTGAGACGCAATTGCAAAATCGTTGTCAAGATTAAAAAATTCCCTACCTCACCAAGCAGGGGAAATAAAAAACAGTGTAGCTAGACCATAAAGCAAAACTACTAGAGCTGTTCTGATTTTCTAGCAGGAGTTCCACCTAGCACAAATGTTTTGTCTAAGATTTGCACATCACTGATAATTACTTGGAATACTTGAGTAAATTACTTCCTATCCATTCCTGTCAGCTGTGGCTGTCAGACATCCCTCTCATTTCCAGTTAACTAAAAAGCTGTCTATAGTATGTTCTTTGAAGACCTCTGGTGGTGAACAATGGGCACTGTTCATCTCACACTAATTCAACTACAAGAAGGAAAAAAGGAAACCTGCAAGTTCTGGGCTTAGTGAGTTTACATAGTGGCTCTGTGTATCCTTTAAATATTCTTCAGATTAAATTATAATGACTTTGCACAAGGACAGTCAAACCATAAGAGTAGTTTATTGCTGCATTTGTAGTATCCAGCATTGTTCACAGTTGTATAACAAGAGCTGAGCAAACAATTTATAGTGAATAATTTATTTGATGAAATTTAGCCTCTTATTGTGTTTGTGAAATGACCAGGCCATAATTTCTTTCAATGTATTCAATGAATTATTTGCAAGGTTGTTACAGAGTTATGGATTCATCACAAATTTTATACACATACTATTTTACTTTTTTCTTTCTTCGAACAAGTAGGAGGTTCTTGCACTGTCCAAACTGATTTACTGTGGGCTGCATCAGAAATGTTTCTGCCTTGTTCATTTCTAAGTTGCATAGCCAAGGCACTGCGTGAATTAAGAAGGTACATGTGGTTATGCCATATCTCCACATCTCGCTGATATCTTTGTTTTAAATGAATGGTCCAATTTGTTGTTGTTGCCCCCACCCACGCGCCCAATGCTACCAGTTGAAATGGGCCAGACCAGACCAATGGTTCCAATCCCCCTCAAACTGTGATCAGACCTTGGGTCTATGTGTCTTGGTCATAGAGTATTTTAGATGCTACATTCTAGTCCACATCTAGACTTCTTTTCCATGATCTCAAGCTCTCTCTCTCTCTCTCTCAATGAGTGCATATTATGTAAACCTTCTGCTTTATTAGCCACATGCTACAAGGAAACCTTACCTTTAAAAAGCAGCTTTGTTTCAAATCAAAACTGGCTGCCAGTGTTTTCAGCTGAGTTTTACTTTAAGATTTTGTCCAATCCAGAATTTCAAAGCTAGCTCAGTGGGGAATGAATTCAAGCAGATCAAAATGGGACAAAATGTTTGCATGAAACCCCTACAGGTGAAACTGCTGAGTTTGATACAGTTCAGTTCACTTACATAACAGATAGGTTCTTTGAATAACATTTCAGTGACTTACTCTAGAGGTCTGCTGTTACCATTAAAACCTTTAAATGTAGCTAACAGGAAGTTGACAAAAATGTATAAGCTGTTTTTTACCCTGAGTAGACGGAACTGAAAATTGTTTCTGCCAATGTCTGTAGCTGCATGATTATGTTCCTTAATTTTAAAGTACGTTCAAGTTGAAAGACGTGCCAAATTCTATCAGTTACACCAATCTAAATTCAAAGCACTGCACTGACTTGAGTATAAGACAGCAAAGTTTGGCTCTTTAGGCTCAAATGTAACATTGTGACAAGGGATGACCAAGCTCAGAAAGGAATTTCAAACTTTAGGTATTTCATCAGGGGAAATTTCTTATAATATTTAATATTGTCCAACCTATGTAACAAAAGTAATGTGTTACAGACTATAGTAAGGAATATACAGTCATTTGATGTTGGAATGCCAGAATTAATATTCCATACACTGAACAGTGTTATAACACTTTTATATCTGTATTGAGCATTTGTTGTCCTTGATACAATTCTAATATTTATAAACTAGCACAAGAACCAAGAATGATCCAAGTATCTGTGAAATCGATCAAAGCATTTATTTGCTTTACTCATTCCAGTCACAAAATCAAAAGTCAAGTTCTTCTCCTCCCACCTGGATCTTTAGGAATTTAGTGTCCTTTACACTAACCAGATTTTCTAAAAGGGCTAACTTTTGTGGTTTGAAATTGACATTCTTCCTCATATGTTAAACTCTTTATTCTCAGGCATATCTTTCTTGTTTACCCGAATATACACTTGAGGGCAGGGGAGAGTTCTACCAAGTGCTGCTAGCAAAATGCTGAAAATGTTTAATAAGCAAACGTAACTGAAGCAAATAAATTTAAAGCCTCCAGCGAATCTCCATGGAACATTTTTTGCAGTGTTACCAAGTGACAAATCCCTTATCAATTAAAGCCACTGTAAGCCTCTCTAAGGTACCACAAGGACTCCTTTTCTTTTTGTAAGCCTGAGGTTTTCCACTCAAACACTGCCACTGGTAGACCTACAGATACTGCTGCAGGAACTAAGGATGCAAACAATCAACATGCATTGCTGACAAAATGCTCTTCTCTAAGGTCATCTGTTTTTTAATAATGATTTAAATTTATTGCAGGGAGGGCTGCATGACTGTTGGACTTTTTTAAAAATTACTTTAGAAAAAAACAAGTACTAAAATCCCTATTTTAAACGAAGAAAATCCAAAGAATTATATGGTATATGCAAATAGGTAAAACAAAAAGGGTAGATCAGTTTGTAGGCTTATTCTTAGCTTTGATAGAATCCTTTGTCTGAGTTGATCCTATTAACTATGGTCAGAGAAATATTGTAAAATGCAGTATCTGTAACTGTCATTAATTTGTAACTTGTCTGCCTATTCCAGAAACCCATGTATTTTTGGTTTGTGAGGCTGTAAAGTGACAAAGGGGTAACTAATGGAGCTCAAAATGGAGGTACTGTTTGAAATGATCACCTGAAATAATGATATAAGAGAGGGAAATAAATAAAGAGTGGAAATAAGTGGTTCTGAAGGAAATTTTACTCCATGTTTGTAATACTTAGCTTTTATATAGCTCTTTTCATCCATTAGTCTCAGTGCTGTTGAAAGGATGAGTATTGGAGCAAAGATCTGAGCTTTGGTCTTCAACAGCCCAGGCGAATGCCCTACTCACTGGGCTATAGAGTCTCTCTCTCTGGCTCAGTGAATATTTAAATCAGTTATGCAAAGTGGAGCAGCTTCAACAGAAGAAATTGCAAGAGACCCAACCCAGAATACTCAATAGCCTAATCACTCAGAGCAAGGCTTTGAGCTTGGCCTCCCATATCTCAGGTAAGCACTCCAACCCTATGGCAATACACACAAGCCAACCAGCTCCCAAAATTCCCAAGCTGCTTTCTCTTGGCTGTATTTTGTGCAGGGTGTAATCCCATAGGTGTATTCTGAGAATGCCTACAGGATCAAGACCTTATGGCAAGGTATGTGAGAGAACAGTTAGATTGAGAATCCCACTTCAGGGCTGCCGGGGTCTCAGCAAGCGCTGCAGGCAACTCATTAGCTGTGGAATGTCATTGGCACTTAGGTGGCTTTGCACAGGTTACTGGTAGAAACTTAGGCGCCTAGAGGATTTAGGCATCTATGGAGTCAGCAGCATGACTTTGAGAATATCACTGGGGCATAGATGTTGGACTGAGGCACCTACAGAAGCAGTTATGGGCCTAAATACCACTGTGGATCTAGCTCCCAATTACTATCTCAAGAAGATGTAAAAGTAAAATAGTTAATTAAAGAAATCAGAAGAAAAAAGCAGATATGTATAAGATCCAAAAAATCTGAGAGAGATAGGAAAAGATTTTCAAAAAACAGTATGTAAAAATAAACTGATGAGGAAAACCAAAACTGGCAGTGAGAGAGTTTCCTGGGGAATGACTAAACACAGTAAGCAATCCTTTCAGTAATAAAGGATACCAGATGAAGAAAAGATTTTGAATTGTTAAGGGATAGAGGAGAAAAAATTACAAGGGTATACAGCTGAAAAAATTAACAAGACTGTTTTTTTTCCCCTTGGTTTCCATAATAGTAACAAAACACAGGATGCTAGAACTAAAAGCTAATTTCTTGTGATAAAACAGTGAAAAGTTAACAACACAAGCAAGAAGCAGCGTCTGCTGTCAGATGAAATCACCAGCACTGAAGAGTTTTCCACCTATTCTTGATTGTAGAATATTGTTCATGGAGGGAAGCTCTAGTGATCTGCCCCCACACCACCAAGGCTTTTCTCTTTTTTTTCACCAGGGCTTATGCCTCTGCATGCAAACTAACACCCACACATCTTGGTTTTAAGAGGGTTGGGGATTCTATGTGAACAGAGGCCTAACAGTATCCAAACATACAGTAAAATTGTGGTTTTTTGTGTTAGCAAAACTTCAGGTACTGGAGAAACTCTGGAGTACCTACTGATCCATAGCTGTAGCAAATATTTTCAGAGGCACCAGTATCTTTACCTACACTCATAGCACTTTATTTTTTGTATCATTCTTGGAAATACCATCTCCAGGAGGTACTGCCAAGAAGTTTAATCCATCCACCAGCAGAGATTTTAGTGTATATTAAAATATTGCTTGCACTATAATTTAAGGAATATCATTCTACTGAGGACAAAATGGAAGCAACAGATGGAATTATCCCAAAATTAAATATTTGAAATAATAATTATGAAGCCTGAAACTGAGAGTCCAGGATCTTATACTAATCCTCTTATCCACCTGGCAAAGAAATGGGGGATGAAAGGACAGCCTCTTGCAATGGTCAAGGATCAGATCCTACAAGGTGTTGATGAGTACCCTGGCCCAATCCAGCAAAGCACTTAAGCATGTGCTTAACTTTAATCAAATGAGTAGTTCTACTCACATGCTTAAGTGCTTTGCAGAATCAGGCCTGAGTGCTAATACCTTGCAGTTCAGAGGATGTATTCATTGTCAAAATCATGACATTTTCTCAGAACAGAGTAAATCCTAGTTAGATTAGGAGAGTAGCTCTGGCATAAAACACTGATGACACTGGCATAAACACAGTTTTCTATTTTTTCTCCTCTGTGCCAAGCACCCACAACTCCTATATAAAGCCTATTTTATGGTAACAGATTGTATCATGACAGTGACTTGCTTTTTTAAGTCATTCTTCATCTCCCAACGTTAATGCCATCCTTCACCATCCTTTGGTGTTTTCATGATAACTTCTTGAGCCTGCAGCTTTTACATTCCCCTCCATCATCACAGTAACATGGAGGAACAAGAGGCCTGGAAAGATCTTTGACCAGCGCTGCAAATACACTGCTGTAAATGTTTTACAATTGTATATGCTAAATAATGTTTTTATTTATAGTGAAAACTACATTACTTTTCTCCTATCACAAAATAGTTGCTACTATCTAGAAAGGGGTAGTCAAGAGTTTCGGTTTTATGGGAGGCGGTGTGGCTTAGTGGACAGAGTATCGGAGTGGGCCTCAGGAGATCTGGTTTCTATTCCTGGTTTGGCTGCTGGGTAATCATGGGGGAGTTGTGTCTCCTTCCTGTGTCTCAGTTTCCCGGTCTGTAATATGGGGATACTGATACTGCCCTTCTTTGCAAAGTGCTTTGAAATCTACTGACAAAAAGTACTGTATAAGAGCTAGGTATTATCATATGAAAACAAAATAACTTTTCTGTATTCTTTTGTTACAAATATACATAATGTGTGCATATGCAGATGACACACATACATAAATGCTGTCCTGTTCAACACTTCGTTCATTTTGATCAACTGACCCTTGAAGCTGTTCCTACAGCCTATATTTCCTATGCTTCTCACAGGCTATACTCCCCGATGCTCCTGAATAAATTGGAGCCCTAAAATATATATTAGTTAAGGAGACATGAGTTAGACAAACAACTGGTTCCAACTGCAAGTAGTAATCTCCCTACCCCATCAACCGCATCTTGCTAAACCCTGCTAAATCCCTTTGCTTCTGCTCCTCTAATCATGAGGTTTAGAGGCTGCTTTTCACTTCATTAAAATTTCCCTTTAATCTTCTATAATCTGTTAGCATGGCACATAAACTCCCATCTGAAGCTTATTCCTTCTAATTTAGCAAAAGGGGATAGTTTTACTATACATTCCATAATTGTAAAGTTAAACTTCATCTCACACCACGGTCAACCTTGGTTCAAACGGATGGGAAATTAAGCAGTTGAGCAAATGTCAATTACAGTTCGAGTTGGTCGCATTATTTGTTGCAACTCAGTTATCTGGCAAATTTAGCCCTTGTTTCTATTTGTTAAATGTTTGACCCTGAACTCTACTAATGGGACAGGGTGTGCTAGGATCATGAAGCCTCCAGCAGGGGGCCTCAGGGCCTGGTATACCCTGTCACAGAGCTAGCAACCTACATTTACTTTTTCTTAATGTTATTCCATTAATTTTAATTATAACCTCTCCTTTAGGTCATGGGACCAAGGAAAAGGGAGCCCAAGACTTGTAATGTGGGGAGCCCGAGACCGAAGAGATAACCATGAGGGTACCCTAATCATATTACCTCCTTCCCTGATGTCAGCACAGGATGAGGGTGACAAAGGCCTCCAGGGAAGGAAGAGAAGAAGGACCTCAGTGTCGTCTGTGCAATTATTTTTTATCATAATATATTGAACCTCTTACTTACCTCGCTAGGAAGAGTCCAACATGTAACCTGATAAATCCTTACCACAAAAAAAGATTTGTCAAATATGCACAACTTCCAGCTGTCTCTACTGATATCCAAAACCATTCAAAGTGCTGCATTTGTTAGTTTCCTTGAGTATAAATAAATGATAGTGTGGCTCTTCCAATTCTTTTATCCAGGTTTCACTCATTATTCAAATTATTTTTTCATGACTTGGCTACAGTTTTCGTAGTATTTTTGCATTCTCTATGCCAGCAAAGCTTCTGATTACTTTTTAAATTCCCTCTTTAATTCACTTCTATTTAACCCTTTCCTTCTCACTTCATGTTGTGATATGAGTGGTTCTGCTTATGTGTACATTAAACCTGCACACAGGTGCTTAATTTCACACATGCAAATAGTCCCATTGACTTCCATTTATAATGTTCCTCAAATAAAGTATTCAAACCATGGACTTTGAATTGCTGCATAAATATTTCAAAGTATTATATAGCACACACACATCAATACTTCCCCTACATTTTGTTAGTGTGTATTAGTGTTTGATGTTTCAGTACAAAGGAAAATGGGGCCTGGTGAGACACACTCAATGCTTTGTACTGTATCTGTGCTGACAGGGTGGGGGAGGCAGAGTGATGCAGAGGTTAGAGTACAGGTTTTGTAGACAAGAGACTCTGCCATTGACCAACTATGTGAGCCGGGGCACATCATTTCACCTCTGTGCCTCATGTTCCCCAGCAGCAGTAGTAAATACTGCATATCAGGGGAAAGGATGTGGCCACGGAATGGAGTTTGATGAAGGGACTGCAGAACCTATGATTTCTGAGGAAATATACAAAATAGAATATTCTAATATATAACAGAGAACTTTATGCACATTACTATAAGTTTGAAGGTTCAAAACAAAAACAAGTGTTTTGCCTAAATTCTCAACCCCAAGAATTTCAAGATAGTTGAACAGGGTCTAAGGGCAAAATTTTGCCTACATGATTTTTGTGAATGGCAAAATACAGATCTTATTGGAGTGGGGAATCTTCCCAACTAGCATAAGCCAAAAATCACTGAAGATGAAGCATTCATATTTAGAACTAAGGCAGCTAGATCCTGAAATCCTTACTGAAGAAAGACTCTTGTCTATTGACTTCTATGTAGTTACTCCAGATTTACACTAGAGTTTGGACCAGTAACTGCACTGGAAGATTGTGTGAGCAGGTACTGAGTAAAAAATGAGCAACAAGGATAAGGAACCCAAGGCTAAGCCCCAAAGATTTTATTCACAAAATTTGGTCTCCATTTCCCTTTACTGTATAGTGCTTACAATAAGCAATATCGTATTCCACTTTAGCTTTTGATTTTTTTCCCCCCTGAAGCTAGTAAAATGTGTGGGAGTTTATTTGAAGGGAAATCATTCATCTTGAGCAGGGAAGAGCTTTGTTTCCTTTAGGTACTGATATGAAAGTCACGCTGCAAGCCTAACTTTTTTTTACAGTGCAGAAAGAAATGCATCTGAATTTAAAAAGCATCTCCTTGTCTGAGCAGTTTCTAATGAGGAATCCATATCAGACTTAAACAACAGGAAGCAAACTTTGAAGTTAACTTTCAGTGACATCAGGAAAAGTAATTATGAAGCAGTAGCAAATCATTAAAATTTAGCAATAAAAGCTCCACAGAAATATTGTCAGGCTTTTCTAAATCTTCCTTCATTGATTTCAATATCGCATCCTACATTTCAGCTCTTGCTTTGTATACTGTACTTGTTCACTCTCTCTCTCTGAAGACTCCTCCTCTTTTGAAAATCACATTATATATCATAGCAACTACTCTATCCTCTGTAGGAAACAATAATTACAGCATTAAAGGATGTTTTTAAATAACTTTCTTCAAAACTGGTTTTGAAATTAAATGTCATATTTATGTTAGACAGGAGCAAAACACATTTATTTTAATTACACGGCACTGGATGTACTTGAAAATTCCCTTGACTTCCTAATAAGACTCAACAGCTCCTCCTACCAAGATTAGGTTTCAGCCTTCTATGATGTCACAGTCCCATTCCTTCAAATATTGCCAAAGTCCCCCAGGTAAAAGAAAGAAAGATATCAAGACACTAATTGCTTCACACAGGGAACACAACCACTCTCAGACACAAATATTCAATAAGCGAACAAAAAACCATAGGAACTAATCAAGCTATTTCTCCTGTGGGCTGAGGGCCTGATCCAATGGCCACTGACGTCAACATGAGTCTTTGCGTTGATTTCAGTGGACATTGGATCAGGATCTGAGAGAGAGATTGTTATTTCTATTTTTAAACACTTGAGAGGCACTTAAATATTACAGTGATGGGGACCATGTAAATACATAGACTTTCTTATTTATTTATTGTGTTTGCGTTACATCACTAGATGTGACTTATAATTAGGTGTTTGTTGTGCATGTGTGTGGAAGGCCAATTTAACATTCACTTTAAATGAGTATTTGTGATTCAAATTCGCTTTCTGAACACTCACAGAAAGAAAAGAGAGAAGCACTGTGAGCTGTACCAAAGGAAATATGTTTACAAAACTGGAATGATTACTATGGGAATGTGTATGCCGTATGTTAGGGGGCTTATTCCTTCACCCACTTACTTCCCTGGTCCTTCTTGCATGAACAGAGAGCAACAATACCCGAAGTCCAAAGGTGCAAACAATTCGATGTTTATTGGGGTGAACTTCCAGCAAGCATGATTCCAGTTTCCTTCCTTAGTATCCTCCTTCCCAGCTCTGACACCACAGAGCCTTACACCTGTGTCCCTGTTCCCATTCCTACCCTTAGCCAAACATGATTCCAACTTCCTTACTCCCATTCCCTGTTCCCATTTCCCCCTTTAGCAAAACATGATTCCAATTTTCTTACCCCCATTCCCTGTTCCCATCTCCCATACCCACCTCCACTCCCCCCCCACACCCACACCCCCTCACTTCCTCATTGACTACAGATTATATAATAAAACTTGAGTTCCGCTTAGCTATACCTTAACCAATCATTTTCCTGAAATTTAACTAACCAATCCTAACATATTGTAACATGATTATGTAACCAATTATATCCCACCACCTTAATTAGTTTACACCCAGCAAAATTAATTATACAGCAGACAGGAACAATCATAGAACCAGACAGAGATTATACAGACAAACAATAGCAAAGTGGGAACTATAATGACAAAACAATACAGAAGTGAGGATTTCACATCCCAGCTATTGATAAGTGAGTTCTTGCCAGAGAGGATGCTATCCTTTTACATTTTCTAGGCACTTCCCTTTCTCTGGAGGTGATAGGAATACAGTCCTGTCCTGATAGTGCCTAACAGCCCAATAGCACCTTATTTCAATGTGACTAGTTTGGAATGTGAGGATGTGACCGTTCGCTTCCCAGCTTATGGCTGCCTCTGCTGCTTAGCCAAAGGCCTTAGCCTAAGAACAGGGCCTCAGACTGTCACAGTAAGAGAAGGCCCTTACACCAGCAGACAGTGATTTTGATTCTTTCTTTTATACCTCTAACTAGCCAAGTGATAAGAATACACCTAAATTCTTAAAGTACAGGCCTTTGCAGACAGGCCTGAATATCTATATCCTAACACCGTATTTACCCAACTATATTACTTTCTTTATTTTACAGATGGGGAAAGAAAAGGAGAGGGATGACATTACTTCTAATGGGCCACTTCTGGAGAGTTAAATATAAAAAAATCAGTGGTAGAGCAAGGATTACAACTTGATATCTCATGACTCTAAGTACCCCACCCATTCCTCTGGCTGCTGGTGTCTTTCCTCACTATTTGCAAAACAGGGGCAGTAATTATTAACATGTTAAGTGTTTATAAGGAAATGTATATGTTGTTATAAATAATAGATTTGATGAATAAAATATCAGAGAGCACAGTCTACTGAAAAGGGCACAGGAGTAGGAATCAGGACATCTAGGTTCTATTCTAAACTCTGCCACTGATCGGCTGTTTAATCTCGGGTAATTCTGTTCTCACCCTTTATCTGCCTTGTCTATTTAGGCCCTAATCCTACAACTGACAGATGTGGAAGGACTGTTGCACCCGTGCAGAGCCCCACTGAAGTCAGTGGAGCTCCATTCAGGAGCAGCAGTCTATTTGTGTGCTATCAATTGCTGTATCAGAATTTAAGATTGTAAACTCTTTGGACAGGAACTGTCTCTCACTATGTGTATGTATAGTGCCTAGCCTAAGTGGATCTTCATCTTGTTTGTGTCCTCTATGGGCTATCATACTAGAAAGAATCTACTGATTACTTATTAAGGTCCTACACTTCACACTGAAGGGGGTGTGTGAATCTCTTGGGCTATTATTTTTGGAAGGTATTTCTTTTCAGCTCACACAAATAAACTGGGCTGCCCTGTAAAGACTTTTTTCTTTTGAGTTCAGTTTTTGGTTTAATCTTTCATATGGTTTCCCCACATGAGACAAATTATCTTCATTTCTTTCTCTCTCCCCCTATAGTTTCCTTTAATTACTTTGCTCAAAGGGTGTTCACTGAGGTATTTGGTTCACTCCGTCCTTTCCCTCCCCCAAGTCATCTTTTAAAGCGTGAAGGCAAAATGGCAATATCATATTTTGACATTTAAACTTTAGCTCTAGCAGCTTCTGGCCATCTGCAAATTATGAAGAAAGAAGGACTGTAATCAGAAGTATGCCACAAAAATACAATCTGCGCTATGTAGGCCACAGTTCTTCGTGCACATTATGACATTTTCAGAAGAGCCCAGTAGCTATGTCTTTGAAGAGTGCAAAAGTCCAAAAATTCTGCCATAATGCTGATTCGGTTGAATGAATGTGCAGTGCCACTCTGGTCATGTGCTAGCTCATCTCATAGCCACTGCAATATTATGCTTACAAAACTGAAAATATAGAACATTTCAGGATTGGTGCATTGTTCATCCTTAGCCCAGAATTTAATACTACTACATTTCGTAGATTTGTACTGTATTTAAATCTTCATTAGACAATGAAGGGCCAGATTTTCAAAGGTATGTGCCTATAGAAGAAAATAGGCACCTAGTGCAATTTTCAGAAATGCCTACGCAGTTTAGGCACCTAATTCCCAATTATTTTAATGGAAGTTAAGTGCTTAACCTACTTAAACACTTTTGAAAATCCCTCTAGGAGCTTATCTGCATCTTTAGGCACCTGAACTACCTTTGAAAAATCGGGCTCAGAATTACCACCATCAAGGGAAAAAAAATAACTACTACTGAGGGTTTGTTCAAACACATTTTTAAACTGCTTTAACTATATTGGTTTGAAACTGGTATAATTATAATGGTACAGCCATTGTGTGAACACAGACATAAAGGTGCCTACAGCAGTATAGCTCATTCCCCTATATTTACCTTTTTGTATGGAGTGGGATAAAAGAGTGTGAAAAGAAGAGAACTTCATTTCTGGAGTGGGAAGAAGCAGGAATGAGGTTTTATGCTCCTTGTGTCTATTATCAAAATTATTTACATAATTATTAATCAACACATTCAAAGAATCAGGAATTAGGAATAGGAAGGTCCCTCTCATTCAAAAGATCACTTATTGTCTATTGAACTATACTATCCAGCTTGCAGACACCTTGTCATAGCAAAGAAGGGCAGGATAAGCCTGCCTTCAGAAGCATTAATAAGCTCAATTGCTATGGTGCGATTCAAGTCATTAATTCCCTCTAGGCTAGGGACTGAACATGCTGCTTTTCTGTTCATAGAGGCTTGCTGGACAAAGCTTCAAGGTGTGTGGCTCAGATAAGTTTTGGCTCAGGAAGCAATCATCAAGATGGAAGCAAATCCATACTTAGGCCAAATTACTGTTAATTATTATTATTAAACAATTACATAATGGTAGCTCCCAGAAGCCCCAACTAGGATCAGGGCTCAACTGTGCAAGGGCTGTACAAACACACAAGGCGGCTAGGGCCAGACTATGCCAATAAGAGCTTACAATCTCAGAAAAGTCAAATGAAAAGATGCTAATACTGGCTACGTTGCTAGATCCTACAAAACCAACAAGAGACTTATAGCTAAACTAAATTAAATTATCTTAGGATCACATGATATCCATTTATTTTGAGAGTAGCCCAGGATGGACTGCTTACTGTTTAGCACTTCTGATGAGCAAAACCACCACCTCTTTCTTAACTGGGGGTTATTTGAACACTTTAAAGGTTTGATACTGTTGAATGATCCCAGGCAGCTAATATCTGCATGGAACAGATATTTTTATCCTTTTGATTCCAGGTACCAGTTCCTTTAGACAGAAAAATAAATACCTAACTAAAAATATCAAACCTTTCCTCCTTTTCTACCAGAGTTGTGTAATTCTGCACAAAATGCTGACAAGAAAGAAAGCATATACACATACCTGTCCCCACTTCATTCTCTGCTTACTGAAGCAGTCTTGGAAGGTTAAGGTGACCGGATATGTAGAAAATACTTCTATCTCATGTATTATGAACACAAATGCCACTAATATGTATTCAGGTTTCAATATTCAGTTTAATTTGGAGAGGAGATAAACAGGGAATGTGATAGATGTATGTAAAATAAGAGTGGGATAAATTGGGAGCGCTGTATTTAGCTTATCACATAATACAAGAACATGCAGAACAACATAAAATAGAGTAAATTCATTAGCAGTGGATTGTAAATGTCAGACATCCTAGCTGGAATAAGTGAGTAGGCACTTGGATATCACAGAAATGGGTGCACAATACAAGAATCTAAATGGAAGAATATCCTGCACTCTCCAGCATGCTCTTGTTTAGATCCAGCTGCTCTACAAATTTATAGCAATACAATCAACAAAGCAACAATTTTAGTGCAAAAATATACTTTTATAAGACAGTCTACCTTCACATCTAGGAACCATTCTTGCCAGCAAGTTAAAGTTGTATTGGCTGGAAGAATGCACTGTAAAGGTGGATAGAAAGTTGGCTAGATTGTCGGGTTCAATGGATAGTCTAGTTGGCAGCTGGTATCAAATGGAGTGCCCCAAGGGTCGGTCCTCCGGCTGGTTTTGTTCAATATCTTCATAAATGATCTGGAGGATGGTGTGGATTGCACCCACAGCAAGTTTGCAGATGACACTAAACTGGGAGGAGAGGTAGATACGCTGGAGGGTAGGGATAGGATACAGAGGGACCTAGACAAATTAGAGGATTGGGCCAAAAGAAATCTGATGAGGTTCAACAAGGACAAGTGCAGAGTTCTGCACTTAGGACGGAAGAATCCCATGCACCGCTACAGACTAGGGACCGAATGGCTCGGCAGCAGTTCTGCAGAAAAGGATCTAGGGGTTACAGTGGACGAGAAGCTGGATATGAGTCAACAGTGTGCCCCTGTTGCCAAGAAGGCCAATGGCATTTTGGGATGTATAAGTAGGTGCATTGCCAGCAGACCGAGGGACGAGATCGTTCCCCTCTATTCAACATTGGTGAGGCCTCATCTGGAGTACTGTGTCCAGTTTTGGGCTCCACACTACAAGAAGGATGTGGAAAAATTGGAAAAAGAGTCCAGCGGAGGGCAACAAAAATGATTCGGGGACTGGAACACATGACTTATGAGGAGAGGTTGAGGGAACTGGGATTATTTAGTCTGCGGAAGAGAAGAATGAGGGGGGATTTGATAGCTGCTTTCAATTACCTGAAAGGGGGTTCCAAAGAGGATGGATCTAGACTGTTCTCAGTGGTAGCAGATGACAGAACAAGGAGTAATTGTCTCAAGTTGCAGAGGGGGAGGTTTAGGTTGGATATTAGGAAAAACTTTTTCACTAGGAGGGTGGTGAAACACTGGAATGTGTTACCTAGGAAGGTGGTGGAATCTTCTTCCTTAGAGGTTTTTAAGGTCAGGCTTGACAAAGCCTTGGCTGGGATGATTTAGTTGGGGATTGGTCCTGCTTTGAGCAGGGGGTTGGACTAGATGACCTCATGAGGTCCCTTCCAACCGTGATATTCTATGAACCACACGATGATGTGTACAATTTGATACAAACAGAAGATGATATCAAAATAGTTACAACTACCCCAGAGACGTTACCATATGAGCAGTAATCCTAAATTCAGAATACTTTGAGCTTGCTGTACAGCTGAAGGCTAAGCTTCAATGACAGCAGTACTCCTCAATCCCGGCTATCTGGCTACAACAACACTACAAATACCCCTTCTTTTTTTCTTTTTGAAGGTGCTCAACTATTACCTTAAAAGTTGTTAAAGTTGTATTTGTACACCCCTTGCTTGGAACCCACTGTTCAGTTCTGGTCCCCTCATCTCCAAAAAGATAAAGCAGAAACAGAAAGGGCCCATGGATAGGCAATAACAATTATTAGAAGCAAGGATCTTCAGGCTTCCATACAAGGAGAGATTGAAAAGATTAAGTTGGTTTAATTGAGGGAGGAGACAAACAAGACAGGACACCCTCAAGGAATGCATGAATGGTGCAGAGAATGTAAATTGGTGGTACACCCTCTGAGTACATATAGACAACAAATGAAATTGAAAGGCAAAAAGCTGATAAAAGAAAATATGTATTTTTAAACACAACAGTCAGGGAAAATAACTCTTCAGTAGGTCATTGCCTGGTATTTCTTTTAATGTTTATTTTCCTTTTCATTTTTTCCCATATTTCCTGTTGCAGTGTTCAGCTGGCAAGGAAATTGTGAATCCTTTCCAGTTGGATGTTGAAATGTGTTATTTTAAGTGTACAAATTGGATTAAAGCTGTTTGAATAAGAATATTTTTAGATGTAATCTAAGGGCACAAACTCTTCCATATGCAAGCTCTTACTCAGACAAGGCATCCTGTTGATGTTGCATGAGTCAGAGTTTTCAGGATTGAGTCCTTTTTGTAAAAGCACAAAATTATAACTGAGTGTTCAGAAAATATACAGCAGGTGGATGCAGAAGCTTTCCTGTTAGGCAACACCACAAACATTTGTATAGTATATCTTATAATATTCTTTCAGCATTCTTAACTATTTCATGGTCTATGAATCTATGTTAGGCAATGAAAGCATGAAGATACCTCCATAGCTTCACTAGGTTAAAGGGCTGCTTCTATGCTAATGACTATGGACCATATCCTTCAGTCCTTACTAAAGTAAATCCTCTACTGGGAATGTTACCCAAATAAACACTAAGGAGTGCTTTATTTGGCCCTTTTTTGCAGAATTCAAACAATAATTGCTATTTTGAGAACTTAAAATGTGAACAGCCAAAGTGCACCCTCAGAGAAGTGTACCCAACTCCTCCTGATCCAGTGGATGTTCACATCCAAGGGGAGAATTTGGATCTACATGCTATTATGGGTTTGAGATTATTGACACATATTCATCTTTTCCTTTTCAGTCATGTTCAAATGAAACATAAAAGAATATAGAGAACTAATTATGGGGCAGAAAAGATGGCTAGTTCACATACCAGCCTAAGGGAATGATCCAATTTCCACTAAAGTCATTGGACAGACTCCAGTTGGCTTCACTTGAAGTTAGATCAATCCCTCTGATACTGTATGCCAGGTATGCTCCCAGAAAGACACCTTTCCAACAGAAACAAAAACTATAGCAGAATCCCACACATTTCCAATACATTTATTTTCTCCAAAGAAATTGCAGGAATGTAATTAATAGTATTAAGTACCAAATGCTGCTGTCCTTATTGAGTTGTACAGAAGATCCCCTGGAGTTTTGCCTAAACACCTGTTCCATATAAATCAATGGAACATTTCTGTTAACTTTGATAGGATAAGGCCTGACCCTAAATACTGGGTGATACGATTTAACCCATAACAAAGAAAATTAGAAATTAAAGTTTAAAGCTAGTACAGTTACACTGCATTCTATCAGACATAGATGATACAAATAGATATGTATCACAGATAGAAGAGCACTCAGGGTACCTAAAATTGGTCACTGACATTCATATTTAGGCATTTGAACTTTTCAAAGGTGCTGAGCACCCACTACTCCCATTGACTTCCGTGGGGAAGTCAATAAAAGTTGAGGGCACTCAACAGCTCAAAGTAGGTGCTTAGCATATTACCCTATCAGAAGTCAGGAACTCAGCATCACTTAGAATTTGGCTTTGGAGTTGATTTGAAAGAGAATACAATGATAAATAATCCAATCTGTTGTTTTAACTGCATATTCAACATCAACAGTTTCCTTTCAGGAAACTAAGATGCAATAGTAATGGTTTGTTTGTGGGTTTTTCCCTATGAAGGTCTGGTTTGCCAATGCTGTCATTTGCAGCTGTGCGGTATACAATGCTACCATTCTGAATTAGTAACATTTTATACTTATTTTGCACACATTTGGATGACTACACAAGGTGCAAGGCAGCAGAGATCCAGGCCCTACATATTTTTACTCAAATCTCAGCAGATGGTTTCTGCTCAAATCCTATGTAAACCCAAGATGGGCCACACTCATATGTTCCAGGCCCATCTTGCGTTTACTTAAAATAGATATTTATGTCTCCATTAAGAGTAAAGAGAGACTATCAAATTTCACCCAATGTCTTGATATTGATCTTAATTTCCTTGGGAAGGTATCTTCTTTTTCTTTTTAAAAAGCTGGATAAAATAAGGAAGAATCAAAGTCGACATTAAAACTATATTTATCAAGCCTTCCAGTAGTGCCTGTTTCCTCCTCTGTCCTCTTAAAGCTATGGGACAAAAAAGCCTCCGCCCATATCTGTGTTCATAAGGTGTAAGTAGTATACAGCGTATGAGGTAGACATACAAGATGACCTGTAGAAATATGAGATAACATGGCTCAAACATGTTCCAACCAAATTCTGTGCAGCCAAAAGCTCTGTATATCCTAAAACAAAACTGGTCCTTTAGGAGCTCTCGTGCATATAAGGATCCGCAAGTGAGAGTGAGAACATAAGCTCCTATGCTACCCCACTCTGACAACCCTGTGGCCTGTGTAGGGGGTGTGGCCATGGGGAAAGAAGTGTGGCTAGGGATCCTTCAGGCTACTTATCTTATCTTGGGATACTAGCAGAGCACAGAGAGGCCCCAGGTTACAGCTCTCTGTTGGAAAAGAGAGCATTTGAAGAGCAGCTTGCAATAACTGCAGTGAATGAAAAGGAATAAAAATAATTTGGATGCTATGAAAGCACAAACAGCAAAATGCATGGCAAAATAAACAACAATGTAAGTTATTTTTCTCTTCCTATTTTATATTGTGTATACATTTCTGATTTTAGACAAGCTATACAGCAGATCAAAGTATTTTAAATTTTGTTCAAAGTTTACTAGGTGCCACATCCCGCCCTAGAAGTGGTCACACTTTAATATTGGGCAACAAAATTTCCATAACATGAGCCAAATATGGCCCTCCATTGCACCTGTACAACCTTACCATTTTCAGGCAGCATCTGTTCAAAATAGAGGAATAGCACTAAAAATGCCAGATACCATCAGAATCTTATCTAAACAATGGTTTCCACCAAACCACTGGGATTTTTTTCATAGATGGTTGGACAAACTGGCCAGAAGCAGAAAAGGCAGAAGCAGCATCTGGTATCACAAGAAGTGACCAAAAGCGTAAGGAACCTCTTGATAACCTTCCCTCCTTCCCTTGACCTGTGCTAGACCCTTGCCATAAGAGACTGGAAAAAAACAGCCAGTCAGCCACTCCACAAGTATTATGGGAAAAGCCGAGTTCACCTAGTTGAAATCAAACAAGAGGCTTGAAAAATTGCTCAGATGAATATCAGAAATTTGGCTGCAATTTGACTGAATGCCTACTCAACCCCACATTTCAGTAAAGTCCTAAAACAAGTGTGAAATCCACTAGAATTATGCCATTTAATTTTTCTTGAAAAGAATTTGATATTTGCTCCTAAATAAGTATTAAAGTGAATCCTGCCTGCTTTGAAGTTAATGAGTACCTGGCATTTAGGAGTAAACATATTTTCAATTTCCTTCCCCTACCCCTGTTTCCTGCTGACTGGGCCATGGCTTGAATAATTTATCGTCATTCAATATCCAGTCAGAGTTTACTTTCAGACATGATATGCATCTGAGGTCAGGTCTACGCTACAGCCTATGTTGATATAACTTACATCGTTGAGGGGTGTGAAAAAGCCTCCACTGCTCCCCCCGAGCGATGCAAGTTTTGCGTTGTCCACACAGTTGCTATGTTGGGGGGAGAGCATCTCTTGCCAACATAGCTTCCACTTCTTCTCAATGTGGAGTAATTATGCTGATGGGAGAGCGCTCTCTTGTCAGCATAGCGCGTCTTCACCAGATGTGCTACAGCGGCACAGTTGAATCAGTGCAGCTGTGCGAATGTAGCACTGTAGTTTAGACATGCCCTGAGATGGATACTTTACAGTGAGCTCCTTCCTAATTAGGAGAGAAACTGTTAAAATGATGTAATGGCAAAGGTGAACCTAGCAGTACTTCTGAAATGGCTTTGGGGATAGTGAGCACTACCAAACAGAGTCTGGTCTTTACGAACTTAACTGACGGCTCCAATCATGGTTAAACTGATGCTCAGTTAAGAAAAACCATAACTGGCAAAGACAGATATAATAATGGTTTTGGTGGTGGGTTGTCTGGTTTCTGATTTTTTTTAAACCTGACTGGTTTTATCTAAGTGTAAATCAACATTAGAGCAAAGATACTGTAACAAATCCTTGGCCAGCTTGGGTCACTATACTACACACCATGGCCACTCAGAACTTCGTGGAAGCAGTAGAGGTAGAATCCAAAGTCTTCTGCCCCATAAGCACAGGCTCCACTCACTTGAGTTACAGGAGTCTTATTACTTATAAAAAGAAAAGGCGTACTTGTGGCACCTTAGAGACTAACAAATTTATTTGAGCATAACCACTGCATGCATCCGATGAAGTGAGCTGTAGCTCATGAAAGCTTATGCTCAAATCAATTTGTTAATCTCTAAGGTGCCACAAGTACTCCTTTTCTTTTCGCAGATACAGACTAACACGTCTGCTACTCTGAAACTTGTCATTGCTTATAAAGGTATTATCCACTAGAGGGCAATGCTAAAATCCATACTAATCAGCGTGTTACAATATAAAATATTGCTTTGTACCACCAAGGGCTGCTGCAATCTAAGGAGGCTTCACATCCAAAGATCAGCAGACATGGGCTCAGAGGTGGATGGTCTTAAATGGAGCATCACCAGCAGAGGTTGTCCACACCAGACACATTGATCCCTAGTCACTTGCACTATCCAATACTGGTAAGAGGAGACAGAGTACTGGCAAAGGGTGTGGTTGTGAGCACCTTACACTTCAGCACCTTCTATGGACAACTTTCTGCCATGGGGATCCCTGCCTCCTGGGTTGCACAAGCAGAAGAGAGCTAAACTAGCGGTAAATGTATCCTAAAAATAACACTGAGCTTTCTGTATCCAATTGTATGTCAGTGTTCTGCAGTTAAAGAATTGCATCTCTGCAATGTGGCCAGCCCAAATTCATGCTGATTAAATGTCTATACCAGACCACCACATCATGCATTCTTCCTCAGGCACCCTCAGTGTCTGCGAGTCTGGTCATTCCTCCTCTTGAAGTATGTAAGATAAAAATGCATTATTAAAAATATCAAAATTAGCTTTGTTAGACAAAAAGTCAGGAATTTCACAGCAGATCTCTGAGGATCTTCCAGGACTAGAAGCAAGTGTTGTATCCCTAAAAACAGGGCCGCATTTAGGGGCAGGCAACCCAGGCGACCACTTGGGGTGCCGGTATTAGAGGGTTTTTGTTTTTGTTGTTAGCGACAAAAGGGAAAACAGAATGTTTGAAGTAAAATGTTTCAGGTGTTCTGTATGTGGAATAATTTTTCTTTAACCTCCTAGAATGTTCTGAACCTTTGTAGAATCTTGTGGAACCTTCCAGACTTTCTGAGAACTACATTTTCCATGAACGTCCTAGAATGCTCTCAGCCATGCTCTCGCGGCTATATAAGGGACCGAGCATCATCAGTGAGCTATAAGAATGAAGATAAATGAGTTGAGAGCCCAGCTGTGATACTGTGAACCTCATTTTATTGTGTGACTGTGAAAGTGTACTTGTGTTTTAAGACCTGATGAGTGTAAGCAGCAACTAATAAAGGATATATTTAATGACAGAAATATCTATGGAACCCCTATCTATGCAACAATATAAAAGAAATACTATTATTTCTTTTGACATGTTATCATAAAGGGAAGGGTAACCACCTTTCTGTCCACAGTGCTATAAAATCCCTCCTGGCCAGAGGCAAAACCCTTTCACCTGTAAAGGGTTAAGAAGCTAAGACAACCTCGCTGGCACCTGACCAAAATGACCAATGAGGAGACAAGATACTTTCAAAGCTGGAGGGAGGGGGGGACAAAGTCTGTCTGTCTGTGTGATGCTTTTGCCGGGAACAGATCAGGAATGCAGTTCAGAACTCCTATAAAAAGTTAGTGAGTAATCTAGCTAGAAATGTGTTAGATTTCTTTTGTGTAATGGCTGGTAAAATAAACTGTGCTGAATGGAATGTATATTCCTGTTTTAGTGTCTTTTAGTAACTTAAGGTTTTGCCTAGAGGGATTCTCTATGTTTTGAATCTGATTACCCTGTAAAGTATTTACCATCCTGATTTTTACAGAGGTGATTCTTTTACTTTTTCTTTAATTAAAAGTCTTCTTTTAAGGACCTGATTGCTTTTTCATTGTTCTTAAGATCCAAGGGTTTGAGTCTGTGTTCACCTGTACAAATTGGTGAGGATTTTTATGAAGCCTTCCCCAGAAAAGGGGGTGTAGGGCTTGGGGGGGATATTTTGGGGGGGGGAAGACATCTCCAAGTGGGCTCTTTCCCTGTTCTTTGTTTAACATGCTTGGTGGTGGCCGCATAGGGTTCAAGGACAAGGCAAAGTTTGTACCTTGAGGAAGTTTTTAACCTAAGCTGGTAAGAATAAGCTTAGGGTGTCTTTCATGAAGGTCCCCACATCTGTACCCTAGAGTTCAGAGTGGGGAAGGAACCTTGACACATGTTTATGAATGTTTTGAATGAGAATAAAATAAAGCTTCAAGACTGCCAAGGCTACAATGGTGTGAATATGAAGGGAAGAAACAGTGGCGTCCAGGCAAAGATCCTCGTGCTGAATCCAAGAGCTTTTGACATGCCTTGTGGCTGCCATTCCCTCAACTTGGTTGTGTCAGATGCAGGGGTCATCTTCTTTAGATTCAGTATCTCTCTTCAGACTACTGCAAAGGATATACAGCCTGAACTATCAGGTGGAAGATCCTCATGGACAATGTTACAAATCCGACCATGCAGCCGCTAAGTGATGCTCGCTGGGAGAGCTGCATTGACAGTGTATGGCCAGTGAAGTTTCAAGGGACTGAGGTTTATGATGCCCTCTGGTGCAGTGAAGTAAAGCTGAGGCCAAAATCCAACAAGAGGCGCAAAGTCTGGCAAACCAGATTACTGGTCTCAATTGTGGTTTGGCACGATATTCTGTTCCAAGTAACTGTTGTAAGCAAAGCATTACAAACTCAGTCAACGCACATTACACTGCTACTACTTTGATGAGAAGCTGCCTTGATTTCGTTGTGGCCTACAGAAACAACAGATTTGAAGATGCCATTGCTGCTGCCAAAGAAACAGTGGAAAACTTCGGAGTTGAGCCTGTCTTCAAGAAAACTCATATTCATTGGACGAAGAGATAGTTTCGTTACAAAGGCAGAGAAGAGATGATGAGAAGGTCTGAAAAAAAATTCAAGAGGGAATTTTTTTGCTCACTTGTTGATACAGCTCAAGTGTCCATTGCAGAAATGTTTGAACAAATGAAGGACCATAAAAAGACTGAGGGCCTTTGTATGACCTTAATAAGCTGCTGGCGGACAGAAAAAACACCCTTGAACAATTGTACAGACCTTCACCAGATACTAACACATGGAGAACATTTGGATGTCAATGATAAAGACCTCTGTCAAATTGGACAATCACATTCTGCAACACTGGAAACACTCTCTACTCCAAGTTTGCTAATTCATTCATGATGCAGAGCTGAAGGACGCTTTTCCTAATGTGTGTAACTTTGAGGATTCTGCTCACGCTGCCGGTCACAGTTGCGAGTGGTGAGTGCAGCTTTTCAAAGCTCCAGACCATTAAAACATATCTTGGATGGACAATGTCCAACTGGAGATGTCCAATCAGTTGTTATTTTATTGCTTGAAAATGCCATTGGCCGGTCTTTGGATCCGTCCAACACTGTGTTTCTGTTCACAAGGGCAAAGGAGAGAAAAGCGACCTTTGAACTAAAGGATTAGGATTAACATTCTAAGGCTGTCACCTACTGTAACACTATTTAACACTGGTCATTCAACGTTTGTGCACAGTTCAATTTCTTGATGTTAGTACATTTCAGTTATTCTTAAAATTAAGAAGTTTCTATAAGCTTAGAGGAAACAATTTTTTTATTTGCTTATATATGGCATGAATAAATACAGATTTACAGATCCTAATGTACAAATTTATCTTATAAAACAGGGATAAATCATGCATCAAAGTCATGAAATAGGTACAAATGCAAGAACAAATAAGGTATTCAAAATTATAATAAATGGAGGGGCAGAGGGTGCCAAAGACGCTCCTTGCCTGGGGCACCATTTGGTCTAGGGCCAGCCCTGCCTAGGAATGTTGGAAGTCTTTGCAAATACATAAAACTGAATCAGACATTAAATCTGTCACTGATGCAGGTTTAAGTATGCCTGTCTTGAACCTCAGGCCAGTGCAGATTTTTGAGGGGAAGTTCTACACTTGGAGAAAGTTGGTGGGGAGGAGGTTGGTTCTGAGCGGGGAATAGGGAGTTGGGTTGATAGTTGTTTAAATAACTGACAGCTGTTTGAAGATGTTCAGAGGCTGGAAATTCAAAATGAGTCCTGAAAGATGGATTGGTGGTCAGAGTGAAGGTGGGGCACTGAAAGATTCAAGCTAGATTCAATTTACCTATTATCACCCCATGATATGTGTGGTTATAACCACTACCAAAGATATGGATGTTTGTTTCTGAGGGCATCTTTTGAACAACACTGTAGAGCAAAACAACTTTTAAAAGTTACTCAATGCATTTTCACTAGGTTAAAGAAAGTATTGCACATTCAAATGACTTTTTGGAGAAACAGAAGGATGGGCTAGACGATTTTTGCTTCTGTTCACTTTTTGTAAACTGGCTGACATCAGCCTTGTACAGGTGCATTTCTGCTGACTATATTTTTCCATTTCCTTGGCACATGAACAGAAAAGTAAAATAGCATATGTTTTATTGTGTACGGCCTGTTGGAAAACAGAACTTTCTGTTTTCTGAAAGTCTCAACCTGGACTTCCAAGCTTTTAAAAAAAAAAATTCTTTTTGAGAGGGTTTTTTCTTTAAAAAAAGTCTCAAAAGCACGTAATGCCAACTGTGGCATTACTGGAAAATTGAACAAGTAGCAAATACTGTTGGAATAACTGTCCCTTAACTGATCACAAAGAAGTGGGACTAGAAATAGATTAGGGGCCAAATCCTGCAAATCTGCAGATTGCTCTGATTCACTTGAGCTGTCCTGTTCCAGTAACACTATTTGATATATGGTATGCTGAAGAACCTATATAATGGGAGGCACTGTACATATATCATGCTACAGTAGAACCTCAAAGTTATGAGCACCTCAGGAATGGAAGTTGTTCGTAACTCTGAACAAAACATTATTGTTCTTTCAAAAGTTTACAGCTGAACATTGACTTAATAGAGCTTTCAGACTTCACTATGCAGAAGAAAAATGCTGCTTTCACTTTATCTTTTTAGTAGTTTACATTTAAACCTGTACTTGCTTTTTTGGGGGTGGGGAGGAGATGGGGGTCTCTGCTGCTGCCTGAATGTGTACTTCCAAATGAGGTGTGTGTGAAGGGTTAATGTCTAGCTATTCCACCTGGAAGCAGGCGGGGCACACCCTGACTGTTTCCTAGGAGCAATGCACACATTGCTCTATCCAAGGACAAGGGCTAGATATGAACCCTGAGAACTTGATTGTTTGGACAGCAACTGTGGGAGGTTTCTTTAGCCTGGGCTCAAGGCCTGAGAACCAGGATTGTAGTAGATAGAGGATGGTAACTAAGCATATGAATCAACGTCATACATTCCTTTGTGTAGCAGTGTGTAATGCTTAGGGGGAGAAATATAATAAAAGGAGAAGGTGGAAGGCAGGGGGGGCAGAACAGCCCATCTCCGCTGACCAGCCTGTTTGCTTGCATAAAGCTGTGTTCTGTCTCATCACTGAACCGCAACAACTGGCGCCCAACGTGGGGCCCTCAGCACTCACCTCGCCCGGCAAGGGTTTCAGACGCGTCACTCATCCACTTCGTGGATCCCGGTGAGTATTTTTCATTGTGGTAAGTATGGGAAGCTCCCTCTCTGCTTTGCAAGTGCAACACTGCAATGAGCTGCAGTATTTGCTGCGTAAGGCTCAGCATGACTGCCCGGCTCGAGAACTCACTCTCCTGCTACAGGAGGTGCGTGCCAAGTGCCCGTGGTATCCTGAAGCTGGAAGCTTTAAGCTAGCGGACTGGGAGTGATTGGGCCAGACATTGCACAAAGAGCCTCGGGCACCCGTGCAGGCTTTACATGCCTGGCACCTCTGCCGCGACGTGGTACAGCGTGTCGCCTCGGACAGACCCTCCCTCGCGAGGCTGGTGCTCTCGCCGCCCCCGTCCGCCCCTGCAGCCACCCCCCCTCCTGGCAATGCGACACAGCGTGTCGCCTCGGAAAGGCCCTCTTCAGCACCAACAGAGGAGCTGCCGATCCTGCCACCCCCATCCGCTCCTGCAGCCATCCCTCCCCCTGCTTCGCCCCCAGTGCCTCTATTACCACCGCCTCCCTGGCCTTCCCCACCGGAGCCGGTGTGTGATCACCCTCCCCCCATGGGGCCCCCCGGAGAGTCATCTGCATCTGCTCAAAAGCTTTCGCTGGTGCAACAAATGGTTCACGCAGCGAAAGCTCGATCAGATCTTACAGCAGAGGAGCTGGCTGATCTGGTCTCCGTTTGCCCGGTGACCTGGCAGAATGATGACCAGGGCAACCCCGTGGGCACCTGGACCACTCTGCCATACTCGGTGGTTAGAGAGATAAAGAAAGCAATTCGTGAATTTGGCCTGACTAGCACCTTTGTGCATGGTCTCATTGAAGGGATGGGTGCTGGGTACTCCCTAATCCCTGAGGATTGGAAAACGCTGCTGCGCATGATGTTGTCACCCAGTCAGTATGTTATTTGGCTTAGTGAGTATCGGCAGATGGCAGAACGCCAAGCCCAGGTATATAGAGAGCAAGGTATCATTTATGAGCATTTGGCAGGGGAGGGCCAGTTTGCTACTATTGAGATGCAGTCTCAACTCCCTCAGGCCGTCTTCCCCATTATTTCCACCTGTGCCCAGCATGCTTTCAAGAAGGTCCCGGATTCAGGCAAGCCTACCAAAAGCTTTGTCAGTATCCGTCAGGGTGCCTTAGAGTCCTTTTTGGATTTTACCAACAGATTGCAGGAGGCTATCCTCCGACAGGTGGATAACACTGAGGCAGCTCACGAGCTCCTGTTAAAATTGGCAGTTGAAAATGCAAATGAGGATTGCCACCGTGCTCTCCAGGCAGCGCAAGTCTCTGGTATTTTAGAGCTCTCAGACATGCTGCGGGCGTGCCAGAACATTGGCACACAAGCCCACAAGGCTGGAGTTCTGGCTGCCGCCCTCAGAAAAACTGGGAAGGAGGGGAAGCGCTGTTACCGCTGTGGAAAGGAGGGTCATTTTCAGCGGGAGTGCCGCTCATCTAAGGCACCAGCCCGACCCTCAAAGAAGTGCCCCAAGTGTGGGAAAGGTTATCACTGGGCTAATCAGTGTCGTGGCGGGTCGGGAAACCACGCGACGGGTCCCCCCCAAACCCAGGGCCAAACAGGGGTGTTTCCTACTCAGGCAATCGCTCCTCTGCCTTGGAATCCGTAGACTCTATGAGGGCAGCGACTGCTGGAAGTGCAGGGCTTGATTTGATCATGCAGGAGGACACTGACTTTCAGCTGCCAGGGAGGTCTGTGCCATACCTACACAGGTGACGGGACCTCTCCCTGCCGGCTTTGTAGGTCTTGTTCTCCCTCGCTCACATGCTGGGAAACAGGGCTTTTTTGTCATTCCAGGGGTCATTGATGCTGATTACACTGGCATTATTAAGGTTCAGGTGTGGACTCATCTTCCACAGCCGCTCCCGCGTGGACGGTCAATTGCACAATTGATTTTAGTCCCCTATCAGGTGCCAGCTGCCGAGGATCGAACTCGGGGCGGAGGAGGCTTTGGATCGCCGTTGTCTCACTCGCCGTCTCACAGCGCGTCTTCTCCACTTGTTGCTCTGACAATGTCAGTCCGCCCCTCGAAACCTCAGTTAACACTTCTTTTAAATGATGTTCCTTTTACAGGGCTGGTGGACACTGGAGCTGACGTTACAGTGATTCGTGATCTGGAGTGGCCGGTTAGTTGGCCTACGGTTCCTTCTAAAGAGTTGTGGGGGATTGGGGGTAGCAAACCCGGGCGCCAAAGTTTGTCTTGGGTCACGGTCTCTAAACCAGGAGGCCGTGCCCTTGCTACAATCCGCCCTTTTGTGCTCCCTGTCCACCTCAATATTTGGGGCCGTGATTTACTTACAAAGTTAGACACCACCCTCGATATTAACATCTGATGGCTCTCCCCACCGAGGTGTAGTCACTTATCAGTTGGGTGACCCCCCTCGTTGGCATTCTCGTTTTACACTGCCTCAGCGTTCTGCACAGCGTTCAGAATTGGCTGCTGTTATTTTGGCCTTTTAACTTTTTGCTGATTGTCCCTTTAATTTAATTGTGGATACCCATTATGTTTATCAGGTAATTGATCATTTACCCCTTGCCCTCATTACCCCTCAGGTTGATGCAGACCTCCTTCACCTGTTTTTGTCTTTACAGCATCTTCTTGCCACTCGTCATTTCCCTTACTTTGTTGCTCATATTCGCAGTCATACCCCTCTGCCTGGGCCACTCACTGAGGGCAATGCACGCGCCGATCGCGCGTTGCGTGGTCAGGTAAATTCCCTTTTTTCTGACCCCATTGAAAGCCATGCCTTTTTTCATCAGTCTGCCTCTGTTTTGGCCCGGCAGTTTCACATTCCTGCTGATCATGCACGTTCCATTGTTCGTTCCTGCCCCCACTGTGCTGCTGCTGCTCCTACTTTTTCTTATGCCGTTAACCCCCGAGGTACCGCAGCAAATCAGCTGTGGCAAATGGATGTTACTCATGTACCACAATTCCGCCCCTATTCATTTTTACATGTTTCCGTTGATACTTATTCAGGCTTCCTTTGGGCAACCCCACAACGTGGGGAAGCCACTAACAAAGTTATTCACCATTTGCTGGCCTGCTTTTCTGTTATGGGTCGCCCTTGCCAAATTAAAACAGATAATGCCCCAGCCTACTGCTCTGCAGCCCTCTCCACCTTTTGTGCCCGCTGGGACGTCCGTCTTAAACACGGAATCCCTTATAATTCCACGGGCCAAGCCATTGTTGAACGTGCCAATCGCACACTCAAAACCTTGCTAGATAAACAATTAAAACAAGGGGAGCTGCGTCTCCGAACCTTAGGAGACATTCAACAACAAATGTATATCCTCTTGTTTACTTTAAATAATTTAACACTGAATGCAGATCAGCAGACCCCTGCGGATCGGCATTTTCACAAATCTGAGGTACTGGAAAGACCGCGTGTCTTTTACCGTCAGCTGCCCGATCCACAGTGGCTGGGCCCAGCACCTCTAATCACTTGGGGTCGGGGATATGCTGCTGTGTCTCTCCCTGCAGGACCGTTGTGGGTTCCAGCCCGGTGCGTGCGACCAGCACTTAAACAACATGGCATGGCACCAGGGGCTGTCAAATCCCATACCAGAGTTTCAGCTGACCTTGGAGGAGACCGCGTTGCCCCCCGAGTCGACAACGGCGGGACGGAAACGGAGGAGGCGTAGCGTCCCAAGCCAGCCCGTGACATGGGGAGCAGTAAAAGCGTTGGTCGCCACGGCTCAACGAAAACTGGCAGCAGATCAGCAGCCAGAAACTCCTAAGACTTTGTTTGTGGCGATTCTCGCCCAAATCACTGCTAATTCTGTGATGATTGTGTGCCTTTTGTGCCTGCTATTTCCTGTAGGGGTTGGCTTGGAAGCGCCTCCCCCGTTACAAGCCCGAAGGAGAATAAGACACTGTTCTCTGCTTATGCTAATCTTTTCTCCCAGTACTCTAGCATGGCTAATTGGGGCCCGGCCAACTATACTCTGCCTTGCACGGCTATATCCCTTCACACACCGTACCCGGCCGGGGCTCACAATGTCACCTGTGCGCGTGTAGTTAACTGCACTAGTACAAAGGTGCCATTGGGCTGTCAAAAAATTTCTCAATCCCTTTTAAATTATTCTCATGCTGTTAATGTTTCATATAAGTATGGCCATATCATCCTACCATCAGGATGGGTTTTTACTTGTGGTTCATGCACCTTTAATTATATTCCTGCAAATTTAAGTGATGGCACCCTTTGCTGTCTTAGTAGAATGATACTTATATTGCCTTTTGCTGGTTACAATTGTAGTAAAAGAAGTGTACCCCTTTTAGATGATTATATTGCAGATGTTAAGCTTTTGGTTATTTTGTGTTTGTAATCATTGGGCTTATTTTTTGTTGTTGCTGTGTACAATGTATTCCTTCCTTGTTAAGACTTTGTAAAATTTTGCCCTGGAAAGCTCCCCAGGTTATGTCCTTGTCTGTCTGGGAGTTAAATAGCATGACAAAACAAATTGGCGGCTACCATAAGATGGCCAACTATCAATAAACAAAAAAAGGGGAGATGAAGGGTTAATGTCTAGCTATTCCACCTGGAAGCAGGCGGGGCACACCCTGACTGTTTCCTAGGAGCAATGCACACATTGCTCTATCCAAGGACAAGGGCTAGATATGAACCCTGAGAACTTGATTGTTTGGACAGCAACTGTGGGAGGTTTCTTTAGCCTGGGCTCAAGGCCTGAGAACCAGGATTGTAGTAGATAGAGGATGGTAACTAAGCATATGAATCAACGTCATACATTCCTTTGTGTAGCAGTGTGTAATGCTTAGGGGGAGAAATATAATAAAAGGAGAAGGTGGAAGGCAGGGGGGGCAGAACAGCCCATCTCCGCTGACCAGCCTGTTTGCTTGCATAAAGCTGTGTTCTGTCTCATCACTGAACCGCAACGTGTGAGATTAACTGGTCAATTCATAACTCTGAGGTGCTACTGTATTCTCCATGCATTAATGCATAAAACAAGCGAGCTGAGTGTTGGGACACAGAGTAAAAAAGGCTTAATGGGCACCAGATCCCTTTCTGATCCTGTGGAAGCTCTGCTACATTAACTACAAGGGGTTCTGCAGGGCTTTTGGCAGATAAGAAGCAAAATGTAGGGAGAAAGGCTGGGGCTGGTCACCTATAGCACATCATCCCCTTCCAGACCTGCAGAACTGCCAGTGGAATTTTCCCTCAGATTGCACATTGAATATTAACTCAGTTTTTGGCTATTCCCCCTCCCAATAGCCCAAGAAATTGGTGGGTTGGCTAAGAGCACAGCTGGAAAATACAGGTCAGCAGGGCTTAAAGAGGAGTTGTATGTTAGGATGTAGGGAACCTTAGTCTCTCTATGCTGCTTTATCCCTCCACACAGATAGCCCTCTTCTCTATGCAGATCCTGAGATTCATTTAACTGAAAGTGCACCTGCTGCTTCTCCAAATGGAACAGGCTGTTTGGTAACTCCATTCATTTAAACTCTGTTCAGGTAATTTCCTGTTCCTTGACAGTGGGAATTGTCCAGGCTCTAACGATCATAGGTTAATTGAATATGAAACAAACACAAAACAAACAGAAATGTAAGCAAAAGTCCTTTTGCAGAAGAGACAGTAGGCAGTGTCACCTTTTCACCCTTGTTGTACCCCAAAAGACCGAATTTAGCCCTTAATAAGGCAAGTAAAAGCCAACATAGATCAGCAGGGATGGGAAGAGTAATGAGGCAAGATAAGATCTATGTCAATAAAACAAAGTTCATTGGGTAAATGAGGGAACAAAGAATAATGTTGACTTGCAAAGAATATTTCAGCTAATCCTGGAGCCTTCCTATTTATAGGTGCAGATTAAAAATGAAAACTCATCAACAAAAAAGAATCGCAAATACCTAGACAAGAGCTGAGCAGATATTAAACATCAACACTGCCTTTTCTTGAATGGAGGAAGAGGGAGAATTACTTACATTTCAATAGTTTTGGACTAGATTGTATCTAGTCCTATGTGGGCATAAAGGCAAGGGTACATAGTCTTCAGACTCCTGGCATTCCTTCATGGAATTTAGAGAAGGCTGCATAAAAGTTTCCAGTACAGGTCCCCTATTTTCAGTCTCAGAATGTAGACACCAGAACAGCTGACATTTCCCAGACTTGGTATCTGCTTGAGGGTTGTTAATTTTTTTTTTAAAGGCAAAATAGTTCAGCATTTGGGATTATAAGGAGAAAGACAAATAGTTTCCCTATTACCCAAAAAATAATGTGATTTAACTTTTAAATTCTTCCTTACCCTCTCTCATGTAAGTTTCATCCCCTTATGACTCCCTTGAATTGCCTTTTTTAAAAAGTACTGTCAGGCACCAAACCCTGCAGAATAAGATGCCAAAAAAAGAAGGTTGGTCCCATGGTCAAATGTTTCTGCTGAATGGAGCTAAAGAACAGGAATCTTGCAGTGTCTGACGTTCTAGATTTAAACATTTAGCAGCTATATATTCCCACTTTAAACAATACTAGAAATTTCCTTCATTGTCAGTGTATTTCACTCTTAAATACTATGGACCAGACAACAATACAAAAGGAAAGATTAATGCCATTCTACAGATTACTTACTAAAACAAAATAACTTGCCTAATGTGCTGGAGACTACTGTGCATATTTATGATTTGTCTCAGTTTTGCTAATCAGTGAAAAATATAAAGCAAAGAATTTCATTTCTTCTTCTGCAATAGAATGGTAAACAGTGCCATCTACTGTTTGTCAGTTTTTCTTAATTCCTTATGGAATGCCAGTTGTCAAGACCATGAGGGGCTCAGCTATTTCAGAGAGCCTGAGAGTAGAGCCACTACTCCTCTGGATTGAGAAGAGCCAGCTGAGCTGGTACCTGATAAGGATGCCCCTGGGAGGTTTCCTTTGGAACTCTACTGGGCACATTCCACTAGGAGGAGACCCTGAGGCTGACCCAGGGCACGCTGGAGGAATTGTATCTCCCAGCTGGCCTGGGAACACTGGGGAATCCTTCAAAAGGAGCTCAAACATGTTGTGGAGGAAAGGGAGGTCTGGTCCTACCTACTCTCCATGCTGCTGCCACAACCCTCACCAGTAAAAGTGGCATAAAGGAAAAAAAAAAGACACTGACAAGGGCTGTGGTGGATTCTCCATCACTGACCATTTTAAAATAAAGACTGGATGTTTTTTCTAAAAAGATATGCTCTAGGAATTAAATTTGGGGAAGTTCTATGGCTTGTTTTATACCAGAGGTCAGACTAGATGATCATAACGGTCCCTTCTGGCCTGGGAAGATATGAAACCCATGGACTCAACTCTGTAAAAAGGAATCATTTAACTATAAAAAGTTAATCAGAGTTCATGCAGTTTTGTGTAAGTTATTCCAGAGGAGAAATCAATTACTTGAAAAGAAACCTACCCGTTTACTGACTTCTAACCCCTCCCCTGAACTCACAGCTAAAACAATGCCTCAGCATTAAAAAAGATTTTACAAGATGAAGTTAGTGCGTCATCAGAAAACTTGTGCAAAAAACAAAACAAACAAAATACACCACTATCAAGTTTTATAAGTACTTCAATTGTGTTGAGAAACCCTCTTCCAAGGAGCTTACAGTCTATATCAGAGGTGCGCAAACTACGGCCTGCAGAACCGTCCTACCTGTCCCTTGAGCTCCCAGCCAGGGAGGCTAGCCCCCAGCCCCTCCCCTGCTGTCCCTCCTTCCCTCTGCTTGCTATGCCACCAGTGCTCTGGGCAGCGAGGCTGCAAGCTCCTGCCGGGCAGTGTGGCTGCAAGAACTGCTGGCCTGCTCCAGTGCTCTAGACTGCATGGTGGCATGACTGGCTCCAGCTGGCATGGTAAGGGGAACGGGGTTCGATAAGGGGCAGGGGGGCAGTCAGAGGACAGGAAGCAGGGGGCGGTTGGTGTGGGAGTCCCAGAGGGCCTGTCAGGGGGCGGGGGTGTGGATAGGTGGCAGAGGGTCCCAGGAGGGGGCAGTCAGGTGACAAGGAGCGGGGAGGTTGGATGGGGCGGATAGGAGGCAGGGACCAGGCTGTTTGGGGAAGCACAGCCGTCCCAACCTGGCCCTCCATACAGTTTTGGCACCCCAGGCTATATGAACACTGTTCTATTGCCAATCAGGTTTGCATGAGGAAATCTCAGTTTGTTGACCTGGATTCTGTGTTTCTTTTTTTTTTTATTCTATTTAAAAAGTCAAGGTACCTTACTTCAAATACAAGTATGCAAAAGGCATTATATTATTCTAGATTTTATTTTCAATGTATAGCACCACATATTTTGGTGAGTGTATGGGAATAATCCCCACAAGAGATCACAGAATACAGAATCTATTTTACAGTAATATTGAGTCAGACAGAGAGAGAGAGAGAGAGAAAGAGAGAGAGAGTGTGTGTGTGTGAGAGAATAAACATGAAGAACCATTCCACATCACATTTCATTTGACTTCTGATGAAGCCCAGGCAGTTAAACAGAGCCCTTTGGTAGCCTAATTTACAATCGTTCTGGTCTGTTTAGCAGAAAATGAACTAACTGAAGTAGAATTTCATCATTAAAACCTTTTACGTTATTGCCTTCCACAGCTTCATATAAGGGCTTACTTTCTGTTCCCCAACAGATATTCTTCCGAGGGTTATTTTGATCAGCTTGTACAGTTAGTGCTAAGGTATTCAGCTGATAACAAAAGAAAGCGAAGTATTTTCCATCAGTGATCACAGCCTGCGATACAAAGGGACGGGTCACATCTGCCTCACACCAGAATCCTGTAAATGAAATTACACCCTAGTTACACAAGGCATAAGTAATATTCATATTGGCACAATTCCAAACAGGGGCTTGAAATAGAGACAGTTACAAACCTAAACTGCTTATCCTCAAGGAACAAGATAGATTATTATATAAAATGTTTTGACTGAAAAGTCTAAAACTAAGAACACATCCCCACCTCACCTACCCCCAAGAAAAGTTTTATGTCACATACTTTAAGGACCACTTTCAAAATTATACTAATTTATATGCTCACAAAACTAATATTTTCAATGCGTATGGACTCTCATGGAACAGAGTCTGCCTGCAAAGGTTACCCATCTTTCACAAAACTGCATGTTTAAAATTAGATACAATGTACAGCACCACACATTTGGTGTGTCCTGCAGATACTATTTTTGGGGGCAGGGAACCAGACCGTTGGCAGCCCAGCACCTTCTATTTAGAGGAGAACTGAATTTTCCATGAACCCTCTTATGGTGAAATGACTTTATCCATAAGGGAATGCACTTATTCATCATGACAATTCAAGAATATGTTTGGTTGATTCAAGTTTAATACACCATTACTGTTGAATGCTAAAATGGTTAGACAGACAAGCTAAATCTTTCATGGGGTTCTCCTTTTATACAATATCATGTTGTTCTGCATGCACAACATATGCAGTAGCATATGCAGAGAACTGAACTTACAGCACAAATATTGAATACATATGCTTCCTTAAGCAATGCTCACTACTAAAATTATAAAATAACCAGGTAGAGTCAGAGAATGAAGACAAATGTTCTGTCTTATACACCAATGTCACTGAAGATTCTAGTTGACTTGTAAAGATGAGAATCAATTTCAGTGTTACAGGTACACCACAAAAAAAAAGAAGTTTGGATCACATGTGATTAGCATATGCTATTACACGTGCAAAATTTGATGCAAAACTATTTTCTTATTGTTTTATACAGATCTATTAATTAGGGGATTTGCATCACTGTGACCCAAACATGGTGTCATTACTTCAGAATCTGCTTCCACTGCCAGAAGCTAGTTACTAGCGAATGGCATCTATAGCTAAGTGAATTAAGTTCTCTTGAACCTTCTCTTCTTTCCAGCTAAGGTCTTATTTAATATTTATAAGCCCTTTATGGAATTTGAATTGTACAGATGGTGAATATGGGAGTTTGCTCAAATATACACACACTCTTTCTCAACAATTAGGGTTTTTTTTATTGGCTTTTATTTTGATCAGATACAAGTAGTGCAATACTAGTGATCAATATGTAGATCTATTTTTTTGTAATCTATCTTGGATTACAAAAAATCTCTAGTCTGATATTATGCAAGTATACTGGGCATTATTTCTTCAGATATACACTGTTAGAATTTAGTACAGGGCATATCTGAAAGGCCAAACGCTAGAGCAAGAACATTAGATTTCATGTGCCTGTAATGGTTTACTAGTGCAGGATAAAACATTAGCTTGATCCCCATAGCAACTATTCATCTTTTTGTGTTTCATTATAATATACAATACAAGCTCATGAGACTGCTTTTAAAGACGGTTCACCCTATTGCATAGTAAACTGGCTTATAATCAAATTCAACCTTCCATGAAGATTTGGATAAGAGAAATTTGATTTATGTGCACCAAACACAGAGTAGAATTTAACTGCCAAAATTCCACTATAACACCCTATTTTTTGGGATACTAATTTCAGCTGCTTACTATCATACATTACAGCCAAAAAACTTTAGTGTATAGACTACATATTTTAACCTAAAAAATACCAAAAATAATTTAACGTATATAATTGCAAAATTAATAAGTGCCATTTAATGTTCTATATATATTGGCGTGATTCTTTTCTCCTAGTCTTCAAGCATTTTACTCAGATTTAAGGGTCTTGTTTTAAAGAATGTGTTAATATCACCCATATACATAGTTTAATTGGCTCGTTTAAGTTTCAGTAATGAAATTAAAACATGCTCTACACAGAAAGAAAATCACATATGGACGATAAAAGGAAAGGGAGAAAGAAGTCTGCTCGCCATTTATAGATGTAAAGACAATCAAGCATAAGTTTTGCCTCACCTTGATACATAGCTTGTGCTGCAGTCCAAGCAAAGAGACTTGCAATACCATTAGCTCGATAAGTTACTTCAATTTGATCAGCAAGGTTTGCTTTTAATAATCGCTCCCTTTTCAGTTTATCAGGAATCAAATGAAATTGCGTATGACCATAGCTGCATGGATCTGCGACTTTTGATCCTGAGTTATAAAAAGGAGAAAAGTTAAAAGCCACTTTAAAAAAAAAAAATCAAATCAAATGAAATGTTATAGGTAGCATCAGAGGTTAAGGAAAAAATATTATTTCTGACATCTCTATTATTCAACTTCTACCCAAAGTAACAAGTTATTTAAAAAGTTAGTTTGGTTTGCAATGCTGACATCAATATTTCTTTGGTTTCCTCTAGTTCAGAAGACAGTCTCCTTATGAACTCACTTGCTGGCTAATTTGGAGAAAAGTCACTGAAATTAAAGTTAATAATTTACTAATTTTGGTCCAATCTTGCTCCCACTGAAATTAAAGCGGTATTGCCTCTTCCCCCTTCATTGACTGGATGTTGTTTAAAAAGACCAGAAGACTCCTTTTAAAGCTGACAGGTAACTGATCTTCCTCTAGCAAGAGTGGTAAGAAGCATATTTTTCTGGAGCTGTAGGAGAATAAGAGTGGGCTTGGCCCTGACTGTGCAGGTATCTGGTTTATTACAGAGAAGCAGCAGCCTCTTTATGAGTAAAGCTATCTGAGCCCCCTTGTAACTAAAAGAAAAGCAAAGAACAAAATCCTTTTAAGGCCCAATGACCCATTCAGAAAACATTCTGCATTTTGAATAAAATATTTTCAGATCAAGACTTAAATGACTCCTTCTGAAATATGAAGTGTCTAATGTGTCACTTTATCACAATTTGAAGTGTATGGTTTTACTGACTATACCCAGTCTCTTATTTTTTTAAATTAATGTGCAGCAAAGTATAGCACCACAGTCATGTATGCCATTAGACAGATTTTGAAATTGGCTCCTGCAATAAGCCGTTTTCAAAAGTGTACCATTCGTTAGTACTTCTACACAGTAACTATGTTTCTATCACTAGGAAGTCTTACCTATAAATACCTTGTTATCGTACTGTCTTTTGAACAATGGAAGTTTGTCTGGTTTGTGATTAACAACAGGAACTTCTCCAGGGACTGAATAATCTAATGGTACAAACTTGAAGGAACGAGAGAGAAAGAAAATCAGTTCAGCAAGTCATAGAAATGTTTTTGATCTCAGTATTATTACATAGTACATTGATACCAATATTTTGATTCTTAAGAAAGAATTGTTTAAACAGCCATCCAAACACCTAGGGAATTTTCATTGAGCTCAACATCCATTTTACAACCTTGAACAAACCTGATCCTGTTCCGAGAGAGAAACCAACAAGATCGTATGTTTGTCCTAGAGAGCGTGAATCTCCTGCAGCAATAGAGAAGTGTGTGTGTAGAACAGGAAGGACTGAAGTGCCAGAGCCTGGACAATTGTTGGTTAGCACCACTTTCCACTGACTGGAGATGGCATATCCCACATTTTGCAGGGGAAACAAAAAATGAACACCAAAACTTCACTAACAGCATTTTGTGTTGGACTTTTATCCTCACATTGAATACAACATGGTCATAGTATTTTGCAGTTCAGATTTTTAAAAAAGCAACTAGCCAATCATACTGGATGCCCAACTCAAGATGTCAATTTCAAGAATGCTAAGCATGCATCCTCTGAAAGAGGACTCAAAAGTTGAACACCCAAGCAAAAAAAAAAAAAAGTCATTTTTTAAAATCCTGGTGTACATTTTCTTTGGCAAGTTATAGAAAATCTAAATAAAACATACGGAACTGAGAAACTTTCAGTCCTGCCACTGAGTTTAGCACTGACCATATGATTGCTAGCAAGGCTTCCTCCAATGGGTAGTAGCCCCAGTATACACCGATTTCCTCACATATTATATATGTATATTTATTTCCTTCCCCCCACACTTAAGTTTACTCTAAAATACAAACTAGATTTTTCCAAACTCAAGTTTCTGATTAATTGAATGATTACATCTTGATTTCCCCCTACATACATATTGTATATATATTTATTTATTTTGGTGGGGGAGGTAGGAGAAGAGGATAAACAGGAGACTCTTTCCCTAGTAGTAAATTCTAAGAAAGTCTCACCCAAAGTGTTTGTGTACAGCATTGCTGAATGCCTCACAAAAGTAGAATAGAGGTTAAGTGCTATTTTTTCAAAAGTTCCCTAAAACTTCTCTGAAAACAGATGAAAACCCAGTATAAAAATTAGTCATACACACCTACAGTACTATATGTGCTGTTATTTAACAGTTTGAAGTTTATTCTGTATTTAACTAGATTTTATTCTTTGTCTACCTATTTGTAATTATCCTACCTCATGATTTAGAAGAAAGCCTTGTTAAAACCAACACAGTCAAAGAAAGCATTTTAAAGAATGTTCAAAGCTACATTGCCTACTTGTAAGGGCACCACGTTTATCACCTTCCTGACACTAAAACTCTGATTTTCAGATTTACTGTCACTCAGTTTAATCCTATCTAGCAGTCTCAACCTTGGCAAAGCACACAATCAAATTAACAAAACAATAAAACAGTCAAAGTGCAAAGCACAGCACCCTGAAGAAGCACACAGGACTAGCTGGCAGGGGCACAAAAGAAAAGTGTGCATGTTTCCCCTATGCTGCCCTGCTATCCTGGAAAGGTTAGGGATGTGCAATCAGTTTCATTTTCTTGAAGAGGCAGCTCAGCTTTCAAAAATTTGGTAAGCTATATGCTAACACCAGTGATTCTTCTATATTATTTTTATGTTTGGAATTACAGAGTTCAAGTTTAAAAGTTTAGATGCAACCTCTCCCCACCTTTCAACTCTGCTCACTTTATCTACATATTCATTCTCTCATTCATTTCCAATGACTCAGTCTCCCCCTCATTTGTACCACAACCCAGATTCACTGCCTCTCACATCTTGAGGAGAAAAAAAAAGGAAGAATTCTGGTCCCACCAAGACTGGCAAAAGTGGAATCTGTGACAAAAGGAGGAGCTACAAAAGCCAGGGGCTAGACTCTTCCAGTACAAGCTTCTATGCATGCTATACACATGAAGAATTTAAAGAGGATGTAAACAGTACCAAGAAACTGACTAAAAACATTCTAAGAATTTATAGTGAAGTGGACACCTACACTTCATGACATTAAGAAGAAGCCCTTACCTATGGCCTGTTCTACGCTACAAAGTTAGGTTGACTTTTTTTGACTTAGTTTTGAACTTGTCTACACATATATTTCTCTCCTGCAGATGTAAACGCCCTATTACAGACGCAATGCCACCACCTCCCCAAACGAAGCAGAGCCAGTCAATCTAGATCTGTAAACGCAGTGCAAGTGTAGACATTACCCATCTCAACTGTAACAGTCGACTGGCAGCTGTCTCACAATTTGCCCTTGTGCTCGCATCAGTCGCAATTTTAAACTCCACTGCCTGGGGTCATAGACACCAGAAGCCTGTCCCCACCCTTTAAAACCCCCAGCTTATTTTTGCAATGCCTTTTCCTGATTGCCCACTGAGGTGAGAACACCTACTGGGCCCACTGTTGTGAGCATCTGACCATGCTGGCTCCAAAAGAGTAGGAAAAGAGTCATGGATCACCTCAGCCTGTGGGGAGAAGAAACCGTACAAGCCAAGCTAAGGAACAGCCGAAGAAATTTAGGGTATGTCTATAATGCCCTGTGACTTAAAAAATCTGTGACTTAGCTGACTCAGGCTCATGCTAAGGGGCTGTTTAATTGCACTGGAGATGTTCAGGCTTGGGCTGGAGGGTCCCAGAGCACAGGCTGCAGCCTCACCCTTAAAGTGTACACCACAATTAAACAGGTCCTTAGCCTGCGTCAGCTAGCACGGGCCAGCCATGCGTTTTTAATTGAAGTGTAGACACACAGGTGTACAGATTGCATAGGGTGCTGAAATTGTGGCCCAACAGGGATTAGCAGCAGTGCCATACGAAAGTGAAGAAATTTCAGCAGGACTATCAGAAGGTAAGGAAGGGCAACAACAAATCTGGGGCCTCCCCTACACCTGATGCTTATAGCATGCCATACATGGCATAGACCCCACCAGCACACCACATATGACGGGACACTTTGCCGGAGCCTGATGCAAAGATCTATTCAGTGCACAAAGGGAGGGGAGGACTGCAGTGAGCCAGGAGCTATTTGACAATCTTCTGGAGCCAAGACAGTCCCACCAGGCAAGGGCAGATGGGCCAGATTATGAAGTGGGAGAGTGCTCAGGTAAGTGTACACATGCATAATTCCTTATAAGCATTTTACCTTTTTATTGCCCAAAACCTCCTCTCCCTCTCACCCTTCTTCCCCATTTAAAAATAGCTCCCATCTCATTTGTGCATTTAGAGAACAAAAGTACTGACTTCTGATTTTCCATTGTATGTGTAATATGTTTGAAAATAAAGAACAAGTAGTCAGTCCTTGTGGCACCTTAGAGACTAACAAATTTATTTGGGCATAAACTTCCATGGGCTATCACTCCATGCATCTGATGAAGTGGGTTATAACCCACGAAAGCTTATGCCCAAATAAATTTGTTAGTCTCTAAGGTGCCACAAGGACTCCTTGTTGCTTTTGCAGATACAGACTAACGCAGCTACCCTTCTGAAACACGTTTGACAAGAAGATTAAAAAAAAAAAAGTGTGGCAGTCCGAATTACACAGTCCACATCAGATCAGTGTCCTGTTGTCAGACAGTGGTAGAAGAAAGACTGAGGTAGCATCTGCTTTTCCATTATATGTCTTGATGGGCTAGACAGAACCACAGTTCCCCCCACATAGAGTCTTTTGTTTATCTGAAATGGAATGTGCCTTATTACTTCTTGAGCACTGCCTCAACATTCATGGAGATACCCTGCAATTGTCTCCTGAACATTTCTAGAGATAATCTTGTTTCTTCCACCCCGATAAGAGATATTCCCACTCTACAATGAATTCTGCAGGCACCAGTACAATAGCAGCATACAAGCCCGAATAATTTCAGCATTCCAGTATCAGCCGAGTTCTCTGTGCTTTTACATCAGTCAAACTTTGTAGTGTAGACCTGGCCTAAGTCATCTTGGATACCATTTCATCAATATCTACCTACCTTTGGAAAGCACATAGTACACTGTAATTCAAACAAGAACATAAGAATGGCCATACTGGGTCAGACCATTGGTCCATCTGGCCCAGTATCCTATCTTCTGATAGTAGCCAGTGCCAGATGCCTTAGGGGGAAAAGAACAGAATGGGGCAATTTATCGAGTGATCCATCCCCTGAAATCCAGTCCCATAGGTTATGGGGCACCCAGAGCATGGGCCTGCTAATAGCCATTGATGGACCTACCCTCCATGAACTTATCTAATTATTTTTGAACCCAGTTATATTTTTGGCCTTTATAACATTCCCTGGCAATGACTTCCACAGGTCGACTGTGTGTTGTGTGACGAAGTACTTCCTTATATTTCTTTTAAGCCTACTGCCTATTAATTTAATTGGGTGACTCCTGGGTCTTTGTGTTATCTGAAGAGGTAAACAACACTTCCTTATTCATTTTTTTCCACATCATTCATGGTTTTATAGATCTGTCATATCTCCCTTAGTAGTCTCTTTTCTAAGATGACTAGTCCAGTCTTTTGAATTTCTCTTCATTTTATCCATATTCCCTAGTCATTTTTGTTGCCCTTCTCTGTACTTTTTCCAATTCTAATTTATCTTTTTAGAGATGGCCAACCAAAACTGCACACAGTATTCGAGGTGTGGACATACCATGGATTTATACAGTGTTATGATGATATTTTCTGTCTTATCATCTATCCCTTTCTTAATAGTTTTCAACGTTAGCAGCTTTTTTGACGGCCACTGCACACAAAACAGATGTTTTCAGAAAGACATCCATGACTCCACAATCTTTTTCTTGAGTGCTAATTTAGACCCCATCATATTGTACATATAGTTAGGATTGTTTCCCAATGTGCATTACTTTGCATTTATTACCATTGAATTTCATCTGCCATTTTGTTGCCCAGTCACTCAGTTTTATAGTTTTAATAGCAACTAAAATCATGAAATAAATAAGATTGTTATACGTACAATAGAACCTTTATAGAGGAAATTAGGTTTTTCTACAAAAGTTTTTCCCTGAGATATGACTGGTTGAGTTTAAAATCAAACAAAAACAAGCAAACATTTATAACAATGGTTAGGATTTTTAGACAGAACATACTTATGCTGTGAACTGTTCAAAGCAGAGACTCTCTTACTAGGTGTTTGTATCGTGCCTATCACAGCAAAGCTAGTGTTATACATGTTACATACTAAATGCTACTGTAACACAGTACTAGCTGATATTCACTTTTAGAAGCATTAGAAACATCCATACCTCTGGAAGCTGTTTTGGCACACGGATCTGAATCTGTGGTTTGTCATCTATCTGAAATCTCACTGGATCGATTCTGCCAGTTCGATATCCTCGACAAACAACAGTCTCACCGCGCTCCCAATAGAAGTTAACCTGTGGTTTTAAATCTGAAATGAAACACATTTTGTTTTTAGCCAGCCCATTACCCCCGTGTATACTTGGTGAAAGCATGCAAAAAGACATCAGCCCTCAGCACAAAAACAAAATAAAAAAATCAGTCAATGATGTAACCATTACCCACAACAGCCCAGGGGCATTTCAGCACAATCTCTTCTGCTGCTCCATGGCCTAACCTCCCAACCAGCCCCAGCCCCGATCCCCAGTAACCCCCCTCGCGCAACCTCCCGCCCCACCTAAGCGGGCGGCGGCGAGCAGCGGGTTGCAGCTGCCCAGCGCGGCGGTGAGGGAGGAGACCAGCTGGGTGAGGAAGGGGGCCGCGACGTGCTGCTGCTCTCGGTAGACGAAGGGTCGCTCTCGCTTGCGCTGGTAGAAATGCTCCTGCAGGAGCGCGTCACAGGCCAGGGAACGCAGCTCGCTCAGATCCGGGCCCCCGGGTCCCGCCGGCTCCGCTCCCGCGGGGGGCAGCCCCGGCACGAAGACGGTCTTGGTGAAGCTCTGGTACCAGCGGTCCGCGTTCAGGGAGAAGGTCTGCGGGTAAACCACGTACTTGAGCCGCTGCAGCCGGCCGTAGAGCCGCAGCTTCTCCGCGATGGAGGGCGCCGCGTGCACCTGCTGGTAGAAATACTCCAGCCGGCGGCGCTTGGCCGACTTGCTCTTGGCCGTGTGGGAGGCGACCACGGGCGGGTAGAGCGGAGACGGAGGCTGAGGCTGAGGGGCCGCGGAGAGCTCGGTGTGCAGCAACCGACAGCTGCCCTGCCACACCAACCGCCACCCCCTGGGAGCTGCCATCTTGTCAGAGGGGGAGGGAGACTCGGGACGGACAGGGGAGTGTACACCAGTAATTGGCTACTATTAGTCACGTGGGTGCTTTGATGCGCCAATCCGAACGTTCCTCTGAGAAACTGGGGGCCCCGAGAAAAAGAGGGCGGAGCCACTTCTTGAATCAAAGCATTTCATTTGCCCGTCGCTCCAGGAAACAGTCAAAGGGGGAGGGTTCCTTTTCAAGAAAGTGGGGGGCGGAAGAAGCTCCTTCCTAGCCACTATGCGCATGCTTCCGGCGGACTGTCTTGTTGAGGTGTGTTGTCAAACCCTGGGCGCGAGGCGCGTTGGGAAAGAGGACTACAGTTCCCAGCATGCAGAGCGAGAGCTGCCGGGATTGGGGCCGCCGCAAGGTCGGCTGAGTGCTGAGCGCTTCCGCTATGCTGGGGGCACCCGCGCTCCCCAGCGGTCCTGGCCCCGACCCCCTGCTCCTCTTCCTACAGGGACCTCGCACCTCTAAATTTCCCTTCCCAATAACCTGCTTCTCCCCCCCGACCCCCACGGGGTGAGCCTGATCTCATGCCGGGGAGCCGCTATCACAGGGGGCTGTCCCTAAACGGGCCCCTGAGCCCGCCCCCCGATCCTGCTCTCACCGGGGGTTCCCAAACCTATACAGGCCCCTGAACCACACTGCCCCAATCCCGCTATAACCTGTGGCTCCCATCCCTAGGCTGGACCCTGACCCATACTCCCAGATCCCACTATGACCAGGGGCTCCTGGCCCAATATGGGCCCCTGGACCACAGCCGGTGATCCCGCTTTCTCCGGGGACTCTCCTTCGTATCTGGACCCCTGAACCACGCTCCTACATCTTGCTGTCACCAGAAGATCCGATCCCTATTCAGGCCCCTGACCATGCTCTCATGTTCCGCTGTCACCACTTGATCCCATCTCTTATGGGCTCTGAACCACACCCCACATCAGGGGTGGGCAAACTTTTTAGCCTGAGGGCCACATCTGGGTTGCAAAACGGTATGGAGAGCAGGGTAGGGAAGGCTGTGCCTCCCCAAACAGCCTGGCCCCCGCCCCCTATCTACCCATCCCACTTCCTGCCCCCTGACTGTCCCCCTCAGAACCCCTGAGCCATCCAACCCCCCCCCCTTGTCCCCTGACTGCCCCCTCCTTGGATCCTCTGCCCCTATCCAACGGCCCCTGTCCCCTGACTGCTCTGACCCCTATCCACACCCCTGCCCCGACAGGCCCCCTGGACCCATCCAACCCCTCCCCCCCACACACTCCTTGTCCCCTGACTGCCCCATCCCTAACTGCCCCCCCAGGGCCCCACCCCCTATCTCCCCCCTTTCCCTGCTCAATGTTTCCTATTGGAAAGCCTGGGAGGTGGGTGGACGCAAGCCACGGTGCCTGCATGGTGGTATGGTTGCAGGAGAGGGTCCGGGGGCTAGCATCCCTGGCCAGGAGCTCAGGGGCCGAGCAGGACGGTTCCACGGGCCGGATGTGGCCTGTAGGCCATAGTTTGCCTACCTCTGTCTCAGATCCTACTATGACCACCTGGGCTGTCCCTATAATTACCAAAGATGCAAACTAGTTATCATCACTAGTCCTTGTTTGTTTGTTTCAGAAACATATTCCTCTCAAGTCACTATTCAGTTTACAACGTTATGACAATAACACATTATGAGAAATTTAAGGGACATGTCTTGCATCCAATAAGTTGTCATCTCTTTCCCTTGTTTGAGAACTTTATTTTCTTTTACTACTGAAGAATGTATCTCTCAGTCACAGCATGTCCACTACAGTCCAGGTACTCAGAAGTTTGTGAGATGTCTGTAATTGCAGTTGAGGCATCCTTAAATGTGAATTCTAATCTGAATCTTAGATTATTTTGATGATATAAGGACCTTTGCCAGTTAAATAGTTTATCCTCCATAACATTAATGATTTACCATGTGCATCTCTAGAGATTATGTTATGTAGACAAAATATCAATTCAGAAAGTATCCCCAAGTTACAAAATTGTTTTAGGAGGGTTCCAAGGATGCTAAATCAAAATCTCCCAAATTACTTAGTATATCATAATGTTACTAATATGTGTAACATTATGACATACTATTTCAAAAAGGCTGCTGAATAAGCAAAGAAATAACAGGGGGCTGGATTGTTCTCTCCTCTGCAAACAATCATGGGAAAGGGCTGAGTGCTGCTCTGTATTCACATCCCACACTATTGTAATAATCTCTTGTGAGCAATCATTTGAAAACTAATATTTTACTGATCAATAATACCATAGTGAAATGTGTGTAGCAACATTATATATAATGTTATGAACATCAGCTGAAATTGTGACTGAAGTGTGTTTACCAGACAAACCTGGGAAGAGGGTAAGCCTGTTTCTGAAAGACAGTGGACAAGCTGTTGCCTCTAGTTAGGTGTCATCAAAATTGATTGGCAATTACTCATCAGTGGCTATTCTTTGGCAACGGAAGGGGGCAAGAACAGATCAAGCTACACTTAACCAGCAACAATATGGAACCTCTTTCACCACAAAACTTTTTGCCAAAAGGAAGGAACTTTACCCAAGGGTAACCCACAGGAAAATGTATTTCAAAAAGTGACTGGACTATAAAAGTGAGGAGCAAAAACATCTCAGATATTCCCTCTTTCTTTTTCTCCCTCTCTTTCTCTCTCATGCTCTCTCTCATCTAAGGAGACAAAAGAACCAGCCTTTTGACTTTGGGAGGGGTTCTGGCCTGAAAATTTGGTCAGCCTTGTTGCTGGCAACACGTGTTAAGTATTTTACCTTGAACCCAGTCTAGTTTGTTAAGGTTTAAGTTACTAGAAAGTGTTTTATCATTATTTTCTTTTGTAGCCATTTCTGACTTTGATGCCTTATACTTGTATTCACATAAAATCTGTCTATTGATAGTTAACTGAAATTTGTTTTATTCTTCAATCAAAACAAATCCAGTGTTGTGTTTAAACTGAACTGTTTGGGCAACTCCAGTTAAACTGCCAACTGGTGGATATGGTCCTGTAATATCTGAACTGTCCAGGAGAGGGCTGGACAATGAAGAACTTTTTTTTTTTTTTTTTTTGAAAAATTAGGACCTGAGTGACCCTAACACACTCTAGGAAGTAGTAACTAAAGATGGGGGAAGCCAGAGTGTGACTGGAGTGTTACTGTCAGGCTGCGGCTATACACAGACACTCAAGAGTGTCTTCTGTGTGCTGTTTGTGAGGGGCTCAGGTTGAGAGCTACAGCAGCAAAGCATGGGGAGACACCCAGGTTTGCAAGATAAGTGGTGACACAACCTCTCATTGATCTGCATAGCACCCTGGAATGTGATACACATCACTCTGGTGGGTATATTCCTTTTGGGTCTCTGGTGAAGGAGCTTTGAGCCATCATAAAATCCCACAGGTTCACCAGGATCTGCAGGAGAACAAACACTCTGCTGACGCCCGTGTCTTCTTGGTTGCTCTGTATCCTCCCGCCTGCTACTTAACACAATTCCAATGGCTCTCTCATATTAGATGCCCTTGATTATGATTGCTCTGTGGATTACCCTTATCCTTCATGGAAGGGGCTCTTGCAACACATAATACAGGTCCATGGAGTCACATGGAGATTGATAGATCCATCAGTGGTTATTAGCCAGGACAGGCAGGGATGCAAAACCATGCTCTGAAGTGTCCCTAGTCTGTTTGCCAGAAGCTGGTAATGGGCAACACAGGATCGATCACTTGGTGATTACCTGTTCTGTTCATTCCCTCTGAAGTACCCGGCGTTGGCCACTGTTGGAAGACAGGATACTGAACTAGATGGACCTTTGGTCTGACCCAGTATGGCCGTTCTTAAGGTCTAAACACTAAACACATTGTTATAAGTTCACTTCAGTATCCACCTTAACCATATTAACATGCATGTGAAAAAGACTGGCACCTGGTTTGCCAGCATCAGATTCAAAAATTTGCTAGACGTCTTCTAGATATAAAAGAATCAAACTCTTATAATATCTATACTGGATCTGTAAGACAAAAATAATTGGTCATAATCTGAGAATGCTTGTACGTGTATTATTGATTTGGGGATGAATGGGGCATAAGGGTCAACCTAATTTAATATACATATGCATCTAAGTGGTGAGGAGATCTTTCTAGCGGACAGTTGTACTCTGGGTTCTTAATCATAATGGAAAAACCTTTAAGGGCAATTGGTGCTGCCAAAAGATTGATTGTTATAACATGGAAAAAGAACACAACACCAAACTATCCATTGAAGTAACAGCCTGTCAGAAACTGCAAAATCTGAGAGGACTGCATTAACAAGGAAAAATCAACTACAACAATATGATTCATTATGACAGCTGTTTATGAAACTATACACAAGCTAAAAATAACATGCTGACACTTCAAGTTGTACAGTTTATTATTTTTTCAACTGTCTGATGTAATCTTCAAGATTGTTTAAAGCTACGGTTCTCCATCAGACAAAGTTTAGTGTTCAGTACTTTTAGTTTAAAAATAGCAATACACATTTAATAAATGAATTCCATATCATTTGAGGCTTCCATCCCCCTTATTTTTCAATTGGCCCCAGAAATTCAATATTTCAGAGAAAAAAATCTGACTGTTCCGTGACACATTTGTAGGCTTATCGAGCTGGAATATTTATAATTAACCAAGTAAAAGTCAACAAACATCAATTTCACTGTGCACACAAACTGATGAAAAATAGTTCCATCAATAACTGAAATTTGTGGATAGGCAAAGTAAGAAGAATGCTTGAGAACTTAGTTTCATTTAGGGATATATACTTTGTATATATATTGACGTGATGTTGACAATTTGTATTTTAATGATTATAAAGCTTTAATTTTTTGAATCTCAACATCCACTGTCATTAATTATGGTCTGATCCCCCCATAATTTCACACAACTGAAAATTTAAACTGATAAAAATAAAAAAAGCTTTAAAACAATCGATATTATCCAGCAAAATGATAAAAAAATAAAAATCAAATTCTGATAATGTGAGAATTGCACCTCATTGACAAAGGTAAGAGCAGCTGTGAATGTAATCAGAATGTGCGGGGATATGCATATCCCCGATCTTCCACTTCCTTCACAGAACTTCAGCCTAGCTTCTTGCTGAATCAAAGATTGCACTGCATTGTTTTTTCATGAGTTTTCAGAAAGCATTACGCAGATTAAAACCCAGGATATGAGGATGAGATTTTCAAAGCATTTAGAGTTTAGAAACATATTTCCATTTCAATAGCAATTAAAATACTTGTAATAAACAATTAAAAGAAAAACCATAAGTAATAAAATACCAATATATCCTTTTCTAGGCAAAATTTCACGTTAAGTTGTTTTTTTTTTCCTGAGGATTCATACATATTTGTGGGATTAAAAATATGATTTATAACTATTTCATTTAAGGTCTTTGGGACCATGTTTTTATTACATGTGTGCGCGTGCAATACCTTGCATAATGGACCCTTGATCTCCAAATTGGGCCTTTCAGTGATACCACAATAAAATAAAAATTAATAGCTTATGATCCCCGCTTCAACCATATACAGATTCTTCTTGCTCCGATCTTTTTCAAAGAAGAAGATTTCCAATTTATCATATGGTCCAAATGTACTGTGTGTCTTCAGCTTGCTAAACTGAACTCTAATTAAAACTACAGTGTTTCTCCGTCTGTATTCCAATGCTGTTTCTTTGCCAGAAGAAGGAAGTCTGGTCTTCCAGAATTACTCTAAGAATTTAGGTGTATTCTTATCACTTGGCTAGTTAGAGGTATAAAAGAAAGAATCAAAATCACTGTCTGCCGGTCCTTCTCTTACTGTGACAGTCTGAGGCCCTGTGCTTAGGCTAAGATCTTTGGCAAGGCAGCAGAGGCAGCCATAAGCTGGGAAGCGACCGGTCACATCCCCACATTCCAAACTAGTCATATTGAAATAAGGTGCTATTGGGCTGTTAGGAATACAATCCTGTCCTGATAGTGCCTGTCACCTCCAGAGAAAGGGAAGTGCCTAGAAAATGTAAAAGGAAACTTAGTTTGATAGCATCCTGTCTGGCAAGAACTCACTTATCAACAGCTGGGATGTGAAATCCTCATTTCTTTGTTGTTCTATCACCATAGTCCCCATTTCCCCATTGTTTGTCTGTATAATCTCTGTCTGGTTCTGTGATTGTTTCTGTCTGCTGTATAATTAATTTTGCTGGGTGCAAACTAAGGTGGTGGGATATAATTGGTTAAATAATCATGTTACAATATGTTAGGATTGGTTAGTTAAATTTCAGGAAAATGATTGGTTAAGGTATAGCTAAGCAGAACTCAAGTTTTACTATATAGTCTGCAGTCAATCAGGAAGTGAGTGGGTGGGGGGAATGGGAACCATGTTTGGCTAAGGGGGGGAAATGGGAACAGGGACACAGGTGTAAGGCTCTGTGGTGCCAGAGCTGGGAAGGGGGACACTAAGGAAGGAAACTGGAATCATGCTTGCTGGAAGTTCACCCCAATAAACATTGAATTGTTTGCACCTTTTGACTTCGGGTATTGTTGCTCTCTGTTGATGCGAGAAGGACCAGGGAAGTAAGTGGTGAAGGAATAAGCCCCCTAACACCTACTAATTTGCAACTTACTCTAGCAATACACAAAACCACAGAATCTTATAAAAATGAAACTTGCTCTCAGCATATTTCTTGTTTTCTGTTGTTCTGATTCTGAAATATGAGAACACATATTCTGATCTATTCCTGTTGTGAGAGGGAGGATGGGCCAGTGGGTTCAGTGCTAGCCTGGACCTCAGGATATCTTCCCTGTTCAGCCAGGGTCTTCCTGTGTGACTTTGGGCAAGTCATTTAGCGTCTCTGTACATCAGTTCCCCATCCGAAGAACTCACCTATGGGTCATGACACTCCACAGTGTTTGCTATTTGATTATTGCAAGTCAGAGGTGAAGTGGAGACAAGGAAGTTGTGATGGATGTGGAATGGCTATGAATCCTGAGAGGTCATCATTTTATGTGACCTGGTCAGTGAGGGAAAATGATGGAATATTGGGTCATTAGCATTTCTTGCTTGACTGTATTGATCTAACTTAAGAGGAGGCTATGGAAAAAGCAAACAGGAAAGTAACACAATAGATCTAGATAAGGACTTCCCCACACACACTTGAAGGGCAATGGGTCAAGCTCAGGGGCGGCTCTACCAATTTTGGTGCTCCAAGCAGTTGCCACCGAACTGCCTCCACTGCAAAAGCGGTGGGGCTGCCGCTGAATTGCCATCGCCTCCGGAAGAGCGGCGGAGCTGCCGCACAAAAGCCGCCGCGGCGGGAAGAGCGGTGGAGCTGGTGCCAAATTGCTGCCATGGGACACGGACTGCCGCCCCATTCGGATTGCTGCCCCAAGCACCTGCTTGGAAAGCTGGTGCCTGGAGCTGGCCCTGGTCAAGCTATTAACTTCAAGGATCCTGTCTCTAGTCGCTAAATTGCTTACTTTGCCAAAGGTAGGAGGCTAGAGATGAAAAGAATACTAAAGAGTTAAAAAAAAAGCACTGCTTAAAAGTAGAAGGGTGATCAATTGTCAGAAGCGGTCTAGATCAGGGATACAGGCTAACACGCATGCACGAGAGAGAGACTAATTAGGGCCTTCCCAAATCCAGGGAAAGGTAAACCTTATGGAAAAGCTAGATTAGTTCTGTCTCTATTGGGTTTTTTTTTATGTTTTCTCTTAAATGCTTCGGTTTTAAATAAATAACACTTTGCTTTAAGGAGGATGTTAGGTCACGGACTATCACTGCCATTGTCCTGGAGGGAACAGAACTGCAGGGTCTGGACATAAGTCAGACCTGCTGAGGTAAACCATGGTTAGTACCAATGGATTGCAACACAGGGTCCAGTCTGAGAGTGGGGGAATTGTGTGATTCCTCCCCAAGAGACATTTGACAGCTAGCAGCCTGAGACCTAAAGGGGTGCAATCAGAGAGACCAGAAGGGGTCAGAGGTGTTCTTTGCCTGGTAACTATGAATAATTTGAGTTATGAAAATTACTGATCTTTTGCCCTTGAAAATGAGAGAGACAGAGAGAGATCCCATCTGTCATTAGCACTTATGGTGCTACCTATAGTTATTTTTTTTATATAGTGGTAACACTAATAGGTCCCGATCAAGCTCAGGGCTCTGTCGTTAGGTACTATGGAAACAAGAACACTAAAAAAAAAAAAAAAAATAGGTTCACCCCACTGCCACCAAAGTGCTTACAATCTAAATAGATAAGACTAGTACAAATAAACAGAAAGCAAAGTGTCAGAGGTGCAAGTATGATTAGCTACATTTTAAAAATAAGAAATAAACTGCACCTTAACAGATCAATACTGTCCTTATTCTACCATGCCCACCCTACCATGGAGTGGAACGTTTCTGCCTCTTACAGGGATTCTTGATGTGAGGGCAAAGACCAGAATGCTTCTTTAGACCATATGCTCCAGCTACTCTCCTCGACAGGAAGGGGAAAGGTGGTGATGGGAGGTTACCTCATCTGTCAGAGCTTTCAAGGTTTGGGGCAGGACCTTCATATTTATATATTGGTTGTTTTATATATGGTATACATATCATTTAGTAGTTTAATAACTGCTGTGACTTCCATCTGAAATTCTATGTGCTGCAATAGCCATTAATTTACATTTTTGGCTGGTGTCCATTATTTTATCATTTCAGTGTGCCATGTTCTTAAATTGCATTAGAATGGATCACATGGCATAATGACAACTCCCAGATAATAATTTAAAGCAGCATATAGTATATCTGCTTGCAGCAGGGAAAAGTCATCATCAGCTCAAGAAGTGACTTTCCCAGCTGAAACTCATGTGGAAAAACCACATTTCTCATACACTTGTCCAAGTGTATTCACAGGATATAAAATGTGACATACCGTACTTACAAACTGTATAGACTTCAAATCTAAAAAATGCTTTCAGTACTTCAGGAGTCCCCAGTAGCAAACATTATAATTAAGTTGGTGTTGAGTTCCAACTTCCATTTTAGCTCACTTTTTCAGTTGCTTCCTCAAAAAAATTCATTTTGTGCTGAAGTGTTAGTTGAAAGATTCCTTGTTTGAGTTGAAAGATTTTTTTTTTCTGGTTAAAAAAACAGCTACACTGATTTTACTTATTTATATGAGGATGGGGAAAGATGAGATTCTGATCAAAATGTCTACAAAACCCCTAAAAATAGTGAAGATATAAAATTCAAGTTTGCCCTGCTTTGTAGATCTCACTGATATCTAAAGATCAGGCTGAGTTTCAAGAAAATCAGTTGCATAATTTTAAAGTCATGAGTCCTTAAATCAGAAATTCCACTCACGCATAGTGACATTTTCCCCTCTGTATAGTTTGGTGCCATTAAAGCAGAGTGGATTAGAATGTTGACTGCATTTAAGAACAGTTTAGTTTAGCAATGCATTTAAGATAAAAATTTATCTTAAATGCACGGTTTAAGTGAACGTTGAACTTCATAGTACCCTTGAGTTAGAAGAGAACAACCAAGATTTCTTTAAATTCTGTATGTGCCCAGTCCCATGAGTTAGTTGCACCAGAAAAATACTGGTAGTCCTGAGTAGGCAGGGCACAACAGCAGGAAGTGAGTGTGGAAATCATGGAGCAGGTCCTCAAAGAATCAATCCTGAAGCACTTACATGAGAGGAAAGTGATCAGGAACAGTCAGCATGGATTCACCAAGGGAAGGTCATGCCTGACTAATCTAATCGCCTTCTATGATGAGATTACTGGTTCTGTGGATGAAGGGAAAGCAGTGGATGTATTGTTTCTTGACTTTAGCAAAGCTTTTGACACGGTCTCCCACAGTATTCTTGTCAGCAAGTTAAAGAAGTATGGGCTGGATGAATGCACTATAAGGTGGGTAGAAAGTTGGCTAGATTGTCGGACTCAACGGGTAGTGATCAATGGCTCCATGTCTAGTTGGCAGCCGGTGTCAAGTGGAGTGCCCCAGGGGTCAGTCCTGGGGCCGGTTTTGTTCAATATCTTCATAAATGATCTGGAGGATGGTGTGGATTGCACTCTCAGCAAATTTGCGGATGATACTAAACTAGGAGAAGTGGTAGATACGCTGGAGGGCAGGGATAGGATACAGAGGGACCTAGACAAATTAGAGGATTGGGCCAAAAGAAATCTGATGAGGTTCAATAAGGATAAGTGCAGGGTCCTGCACTTAGGACGGAAGAACCCAATGCACAGCTACAGACTAGGGACCGAATGGCTAGGCAGCAGTTCTGCGGAAAAAGACCTAGGGGTGACAGTGGACGAGAAGCTGGATATGAGTCAGCAGTGTGCCCTTGTTGCCAAGAAGGCCAATGGCATTTTGGGATGTATAAGTAGGGGCATAGCGAGCAGATCGAGGGACGTGATCGTCCCCCTCTATTCGACATTGGTGAGGCCTCATCTGGAGTACTGTGTCCAGTTTTGGGCCCCACACTACAAGAAGAATGTGGATAAATTGGAGAGAGTCCAGCGAAGGGCAACAAAAATGATTAGGGGTCTGGAACACATGACTTATGAGGAGAGGCTGAGGGAACTGGGATTGTTTAGTCTCCGGAAGAGAAGAATGAGGGGGGATTTGATAGCTGCTTTCAGTTACCTGAGAGGTGATTCCAGAGAGGATGGTTCTAGACTATTCTCAGTGGTAGAAGAGGACAGGACAAGGAGTAATGGTCTCAAGTTGCAGTGGGGGAGGTATAGGTTGGATATTAGGAAAAACTTTTTCACTAGGAGGGTGGTGAAACACTGGAATGTGTTACCTAGGGAGGTGGTAGAATCGCCTTCCTTAGGAGTTTTTAAGGTCAGGCTTGACAAAGCCTTGGCTGGGATGATTTAGTTGGGGATTGCTCCTGGTTTGAGCAGGGGGTTGGACTAGATGACCTCCTGAGGTCCCTTCCAACCCTGATATTCTATGATTCTATGGTCAGAAGATGGCCACGAGTATCACAAGAACAGGCAAAAGTGAGAGAACAAGATTTTTTCAGATGGGATGATCTAGCATAATGGAGTTAGACAACGTAAAATCAGGTGGGAAGGGTTTTTTTAGTTGTTTTCAAAAGGTGTTGTGGAAACTGAATTTCAACAACAGTGAGATTACACCAAGCTTTTTCTTTTCTTCCAGCACTGAGAACAGCAAACTGCTTTACCAGGTCCCCAAAACATGAGAGGAATGACTTGAGTAGATGTCCAGCTACTGATTGCCTGACAGTTTTCCTGAGACTTGGAAATCCTCCTCCAACTCCAAACACTACCCCTTAACCCTATTTTGGCACATGATCTCCTGCAACCAAATATTTTCCAGCTGCTGTTCATAAACATTCATCTCACTGAATGAGGAGAATGTTCATTCTGTTTTGCCAAATGTATTTCAGTTTATACGGACAGCAAAAGAGTGCTGATCCAAGCTCTGGGCAATCACTTTAAAATAATGTTACTTATAGCAAACAAGCATGCTCTACCAGTTGTTCCAATACCCCCAATCAAAGCACAAAGAATAAAAACCCTTTCAACCACATATCCACCAGAAGCCCCTCATACTACTGAACCTCACAAACCTCTCAGATCCTGACCACGTAGGCAGCAAAGACAGACTTTGCAGCAAGTCCTAAAGGTTAACAGCCTGTGTGTGTCATGAACCAAGGCAAATTCCAAAAGGCACAGGTGGAGAGTGTCCTCTCATCAGTTCCCCCTTTTTCCATACCATGAGGGTCCAATGCCAGCACTCTAACAAACACACCTATGGCAGCAACTAAGTCACAGGCCATTTAGAACTTTAGAGATTAAAACCAACATCTTAAAATCAACCTGGACACTCATAGGTAGCCAGTGCAATTCAAGGAGCACAAGTGTCATGAAAAGAAACACGGCTTAACATGCTGAATTCTGCATTAACTTTAGTTTCTGGCTAGGTTAGATGTAGTTGATTCACCCAGGACATAATACGTGCACACACCCGTTCATATACCTCTCTCCAAGGCAGAAAACGAAATGCTGCTTGAAGCGTGAAAGCAAAGTGAATTTTGAGAATAGTGTATTTTTAAAGGGGGCAAGGGTCATCCTGGAAACTTAAAACCAGGGCAGAGAAGGCACACAAGTAAAACCGCCAGCTCAGTAACCGTCAAGATGCAAAGCACTGTGGGACAGATGTTGGAAGCATGCAAAGAGTGATGCACAGCAACTGCATGCACAAAAACAAAAGACCTAAATCAGTTTGAAGCAACCCTAGTCCAATTTGCAAGAGGACTCCAGCATTCCTGATAAATGCAGAGTTAGTGCTCAGTGATAGGTTGTGACACGTATATGCAAGCATTTTCAAACCAGATTAACTCAATTTGATCTGGTTTAAAAAGCCCTGTGTAGACAAGCCGTAAATCTATTATTTAGGTTCATGAGTGACTCCCATCACAGTTAGGTAATGGGCAAAATTTTCAAAACCACATAAGTGACTTTGGAGCCCAAATTTCATTTCAAAAGTTTGCAAAGCCCAAATCCTCAAACTCCCATTGATATCAGTGGGAGCTAGGCCACTAATTCCCTTTGAGAATTTTGGCTCAAATAACCTAGGGGCATAAGTCCTATTGAAAACCAATGAGACTTGGGCTCCTAAATCATTTGGTAAATTATACCCAATGCCTAATGAGAAGTTCAGACATTAGATTACAGGCTGTGAGATTAAGCTAGGTAGTTCTGTCCTAACATCAGTATGATGTGTGACACATTCAAAATCCAATCGTGATAAACCTTGAAAGAACTCAGCAGCAGCTCAGAACTTTATTGTGCAGCTTGCAAATATTAGTGACCATTCTGCAGCAGAATTGAAAATCTGAAACCTAATTAACTCCCTCAGATCTCATCAGAAATAACTATCCGCTGCTTGTATTCTGGTAAAACAAGAGACTTTAGGTTAGGATTTTATTATTGTTGCAGGAGGTATAGTATGTTCAAATGGATACAAAATGAAATTTATGCATGGTAAATTAAACTTCTGGATGATCAGTAGTTTGCCATTTAGCAGTTAAATTAATAAATAAGTTTTTAAAAAAAATATCAAACTGCAGTCAGTCAAATACCTGATCTCTCCCACATAAGATAAAGATTAAAATATTCACTCATCTGGTAAAATAGAAATAGTTATATTGGAACATCGTTTGATCAGAGTGGATCTACTTTGAATGTAAGCATTAATATCACCACAGTTATCCCTACAACACATCATAATAGGTGACCATTATTCCGTAACAACTTTCTATTCTATAAAAAGAAACGGAGTATTTGTGGCACCTTAGAGACTAACATTTATTTGAGCGTAAGCTTTTGTGAGCTACAGCTCACTTGCATCTGATGAAGTGATCTGTAGCTCATGAAAACTTATGCTCAAATAAATTTGTTAGTCTCTAAGGTGCCACAAGTATTCCTTTTCTTTTTGTGGATACAGACTAAACACGGCTGCTACTCTGAAACCTTTCTATTCCATGTACATTATCTGTTAAATGAATAGTTAGAAATATTTTATTCAGTCAAGTATTAATCCACAGTGCTAGTTAACCCCAAATCCCAAAAATGGTCTGTTGTGGGAAGGAGGGGGTGTGTGCAATTTTATGGCTGCAGTTAAATACAATGGCAAAGTTACAGGTATAAATAGCTGCACCCTTAACTGTCTAATTACATGACTATACTTCCAAATCAGAGAGTAAGGCAGCTGAATTGATGTAATTACAGGTGCAACTAATTTCCCCCTGCTTTTAATTGTGGATGCAAAATTGTATCCACAGTAATGGAGGCCAAAAGTCTGGTGCTCTAAAAGGCAGGGGGGCTTAGCTATTAAAAGGTATGTAAGAAGAGAAAATAAAATCAGTACTGCATAACATTATCTATCTTCCCTGAGGAACAGTTAACAATCATGAAGTGTCAGTTGTGAATCATTAGCCTGCCCATGTGTTTATACTGCAGTCATTCTCTAGATTTAATTACAATAGATAAATAATACCTAACTTTCCTGTACAACAGAATCCTGCCCACACACATAAAAGTCTCACCCTGGCTTCCACCAGCCTAGTTACTCCTTGCAGGGTATCATGGTACTAGACCCTCAACTCTTGAAACAGCAGCCCCATTTTGAGTTGAGTTGTTTGAGGAAAAGGCATGTTGGGCTCTAAAGGTCAAGGACTTCAAGATGAAGGAAGTGAGGATGCAGCTACTAGTGCCAAGGAAATTCCATAGTGGAGTTCTCCAACTGGCCCATGCGATACCATGCAGGGGGAACTTGGGGAGCGAAAAGACACTCAACAAAGTGACTATGTAATTCTACTGGCCGGGTGTCTACACAGAGATGCGGCATGATGAGCAAAAGTTCTGCAAGTGCCAGTGGACAAGTCAGAAAAAGGTCTCAGAGGCTCCTCTGCTACCACTGACCATCATATGGGTGCCCTTTGAAAGGCTAGGCATCCTGGTGAGTCCATTAGAAAAGTCCACAGCTGCATACAAATACAGCCCGGTGATCCTGGATTATGCCACCTGATACCCCAAAGTCATCCCTCTCCAGTCAGTTTCCAGCCTATTCTGCAAACAGCACCATTTTGTCTTTCAAATGACTAAGTGCACACTTGATTACCATTTTACAGCTACTCGCACAATAGTTAAAGTGTTCCTTCCTTCTGTCCAAGTGTCCTGTGTATGGTTTCTTTAGCTAGGGGGGTAAGCTGGGTCTTCCAGAATAACCAGATCAGCCTCTACACAGTTAATGTCCACAGTGATCCTGGAGGCAAACAGTCCTTCTCCATTAATTTAAATACTGAGTTCCAACAGATGATTGCCTCATGGACCCTCCCAGACCACCCTGCATTTATCTCTGAAAACTTCTAGCTGTGGTCCACCAGACTTTAGACCACCATGAAGAAATAACTCTTATAAATTCTACCTAGCGATGGGGCAAATGGTAGGCACGTGGGATCCATTAGTTGCCCCAATACAGTTTGGTAACCCCATGTGTGCAAAGTCATGAGTAATCTAATGAGCATTATCCAGCTTCATGACCTTAGAGAGCACCTTATCAATGGCATAGGAGATCTGCATAACAATGGCCCCAATAGTTGATCTCCCTGTGTCAAGTCAGTTGGCTACAGACTGGTAACATTCTGGGGTGGCCAGATTCCAGATGGCAAAGGTGAATCATTTCTCCACATGTGTTGGGCACTATATGTTGGACTGCTGTCGATGAAGCTCCAAAATCAGTTTTGCACAGTTTTCAAAAGAGGTCACCCTCCCCATCCTGAAGTTTTCACTGCTGCTGGCCTGCAGACCAGTCCTCTCCCACCAATCCATGCTGGTTTCCCAGACCCAGAAACAGTGCTGAGTGATGTGTCGGTGATTCAAGAACTGGCCCTCTTGTTCAACAGGTCAGCATCAAGTTTTTCTGCCTCACTACAGCAGAGCATATTTTTGTTGCTTGAGGAGCTGCTGCCGCCACCACAGAACATTCCCCTGCTCCCACATCATCTGCTCATTAGTGCGATGGGCAAAATCCAATACCAAATTCATCCAGCTCCGAGTGCTGTAATAAAACCCCAAGCAGCCTGTACGAATTCACACTTGTGACCACAGCAGCCCAGAGCATTGCTGGGACCATGCTGGCCAACTGCAATTAAAAAAAATGGTGCCAACCAGCCCACAAAGGAAGTATGGGGAGGAGACAGTGGAAACAGTTTTGGTTTTTTAGTATGAACGGCCCGGCTTCCCACAATTCACAGTGAAAACAATCCCAGGATGCATGCTGCTCAATAGCATAGTGAAGGACCATGGGACACCCTCAGACAATGCTACACCCTCAGTTCACAGCAAACTGCTTCTGTGTGTTCACAAGATGCAAACTGAAAATGGAACAGGCATTGTATGCATGGTATTGGTGTAATTTATGTACCAAGAGTTACCAGACGTGCATCAAAAAGCTTCAGATTAAATCCCCCTGAAAGAAGTTTTTAATCACAATATTTATAAAGCTTGGTTTGCAGGCAGACAATCACACTCTAACACCTTCTGTTTTTCAAAATAATAAAAAAGAGGTACTTAGGTATGGTAAATTCAAAGGACAATGTATTCGGTATAGAACTGGAACTGTATAAAGTTAAGAAGAAGGAGTAGCAGTATTAAGGAGGTTTAAAAAAAAGATTTAAAACACGGTTTGAATCATGCCAAGAAATATTAGATCTACAGAGAGGTATACCACTAGATGTCACTCTCTAACTACAACGAAGTATCCATGTCCTCAGTCTTTTCTGGATATAATTTACACTCACCCCTGGTTCAATTGTATAACAGGTTGATTTGTAGCCCTTGTTCAGAGCTTGCGTAAGTCTGTTTTTCATATAAATTACAAATCAACAAAGTGGCATTTGTTTATGCTGGCAGCATTTCTCTCAGGTTTTAAAAGGTCACTATAAAGTGAGATTTAGGCATAAAAATGTAGGCTTTGTATAATCAAGGATTCCCTAGGTTTATGGGACTATGTGGATCAGTTGTGTTCTTGTGAGCCCTTTGTCAGGAGAAACAGCATGGTCTAGTGGAGAGTGTATGGGGCTAAGTGAGAGAAGTCCTGGGTCTTACTCCCAGCTTTCCCAATGGCCTGCTATGTGACCTTGGGCAAATCACTTCACCTCTTTGTTGATCTAGTTCCATTTCTACCCTTGTCTGTTTAGGCCATGAATTCTTCAGGGCAGGGACTGTGGCTTACTAGGTATGCTTGTTGGGGTATTACAGCAGTGCAGAGACACAAATATGTATGGCATAAAGGATCTGTAAAACAGCCAGCTCTAACCAGCTAAAAATTCCCCCGGTGTTGGGAGCTCTCAATTTTGTTTTCATCAGTTTCTTTATACATACAAGCACAACTGGAGGAGTATTTTGAAAGCATTGGAAAACAAATCCCAAAACTAGGGCTGTCAAGCAATTAAAAAAATTAATCATGATTAATCACACTGTTAAACAATACAATATTTTTGGATGTTTTATGCATTTTCAAATATATTGTATTCTGTGTTGAAATTGAAATCAAAGTGTACAGTGCTCACTTTATATTTATTTCTGATTTCAAATATTTGCACTGTAAAAATAGAATTTCAATTCACCTAATACAAGTACAGTAGTGCAATCTCGTTATCATGGAAGTTGAACTTGCAAATGTAGAATTATGTACAAAAAATAACTGCATTCAAAAACAATGTAAAACTTTAAAACCTACAAGTCCACTCAGTCCTACTTCTTATTCAGCCAATTGTTCAGACAAACAAGTTTGTTTTCATTTGCAGGAGATAATGCTGCCCACTTCTTGTTCACAATGTCACCTGAAAATGAGAACAAGCATTCGCATGGCACTGTTGTAGCCAGTGTTGTCACAAGATATTTACATGCCAGTTGCGCTAAAGATTCATATGTCCCTTCATGCTTCAACCACCATCCCAGAGGCCATGTGTCCATGCTGATGACAGGTTCTCCTCGATAACAATCCAAAGCAGTGCGGACCAATGTATGTTCATTTTAATCCTCTGAGTCAGATGCCACCAGCAGAAGGTTGATTTTCTTTTTTGGTGGTTTGGGTTCTGTAGTTTCCACATCGGAGTGTTGCTCTTTTAAGACTTCTGAAAGAATGTGCCACACCTCGTCCCTCTCAATTTTTGGAAGACACTTCAGATTCTTAACCTTGGGTCAAGTGCTATAGCTATCTTTAGAAATTTCACACTGGTACCTTCTTCGCATTTTGTGAAATCTGCAGCGAAAGTGTTCTTAAAATTAACATGTGCTGAGTCATCATCTGACACTACTATAATATGAAATATATGGCAGAATGCAGGTAAAACAAAGCAGGGGACATACAATTCTCCCCCAAGGAGTTCAGGCACAAATTTAATTAATGTTTTTTGTTTTTTTTTTTAAACAAGCATCAGCAGCATGGAAGCAGGTCATCTGGAATGGTAGCTGAAGCATGAAGGGGCATACAAATGTTTAGCATATCTGACACAAATACCTTGTAATGCCAGCTACAAAAGTCCCACGCGAACGCCTGTTCTCACTTTCTGGTGACATTGTAAATAATCAGTGGGCAGCATGATCTCCCATAAATGTAAACAAACTTGTTCGTCTTAGCAATTGGCTCAACAAGAAGTAGGCCTGAGTGGACCTGCAGGCTCTGAAGTTTTGCATTGCTTTGTTTTTAAGTGCAATTACAACAAAAAATACGACATTTGTAAGTTGCACTTTCATGATAAAGAAATTGCACTACAGTACTTGTATGAGGTGAATTGAAAAATACCATTTCTTTTGTTTATCTTTTTACAGTGCAAATATTTGTAATGAAAAATATAAAGTGAGCAGTGTACACTTTGTATTCTGTGTTGCAATAGAAAATCAATATATTTGAAAATGTAGAAAAACAGCCAAAATATTTAATACATTTCAATTGGTATTCTATTGTTTAACAGTGTGATTAAAACGGCAATTAATTGCGATTAATTTTTTTTTGTTAATCACATGAGTTAACCGCGATTAATTCACAGCCCTACCCAAAACCCTTTGGCCTTCTTTAAACTAAGTAGTTGAAACATATGGGCCAACTCATCTCTGGTCTTACTCCACTGAAGTCAATGAAGAAGGCACGGACTTGTTTTTTGACCAAAGCTTCTATTGCTTCTGTGCTGCAGATACACTGCATGTGTAAGGACAGAATTATAAGGGTATGTCAACTTGTATTTCACACTAGTTTGTTCAGGGAAGCAGTGAGTGGAGCTTCCCTCGAAGACAGCAGCATTGCTAAAGTTGGAGTTGAACGCGACAGGTATTTGGTTTCAGATAATTCATTCCAAAGCTATCATATCATTGATTCTAGTAGCCACTGCAGGATTAGAACAGTTTTGCATATTGTAATGTCATTAGCACACATGTACAGTTTTGTAATTTCAGAAAAATAAAGGAAATCAATTAACATAACAGAATGAATAATGGCCTTACAATAGGACTTAAGGAATACTGGCTATTTCTCAGGAGAGATCTGAGCTTGTGTGACAATCTGTTGCTATTGTATTCATCCATTAAATAAGAAAAACAGTCCAAAATTCATACAGTGACTATTGTTGCATGCACTAGGGCAAAAGCTCTGAAGAGTTTAAAAAAACCCAAACCAACTGCTCCACCATACTCCGTTATTTTAATATGACAACTAGTAAATGAAGTGTATCTCCATTTCCTGAATGGGGTCAAAAGGGAAGAGGTTATATGATTTGCAGAAAAGTAACTGACATGAGTGATATACTGTATAACTTGCTTTCCAGAAACACACATGTAATATAAAGCAAGAAAATTATCTATAATTGAAAATTATGTATCAATTCTAGATACACTAGAAAGTAGAGAGACTAGAGGGCTAGATTGTAGATTGGTGTAACTCCATTTATTTCAAAATGCACCTGGAAAGTTTATTTTAATCTAACAGTTCTCATCTCCACATATTTGTACAAGATACGCATAGTTGGTGAGTTTTTCTTTTCTTCCCTGTTGTTGCCTATTCTTTGTTTTATAGATGAAAGATTGTAAAAATAATAGGGGAAAACAAAACTAACACTGGGAAAGAGAAGCAGGAAGAATCCAAAAAGAGTAAAATCCTGTTTTAGGTAAAAATGTTATTCCATAGAGAGATATGCATTGTAGAGCAAGTGCACAAATTACCATAGATATCAGATTCATAGTAGTTCACTGAAAAGCAAACCAAAAGATAGAGGTTAGGTCAAAGTTCAAGTATAAAAGATCAGCAGCACAGTATTATTACCACTCTGCTCAGGTCTACTTTGTGCAAGCAACTTAGCTCAAGTCTACTTGTAAATTCCATACCCTTTCCCCATATCATGTAGCTCACCAAATCCCAGACAAGATCTTGGATGAGAGTGAATTGTACAGAATTTGCAGGTCACAAGAATTTTAATTTTATCTCATTACATGAACTTATTGTAATGGTCAGAAGTGTCTCATGCAGGAAGCCAGGCCCAAACTAGTAAATATTTATAAATTGTACAGTAGTTTGGAAGAATTGCAAAAAGTTTGGAATTGTATCCAAGTAATATGCAAGAGATGAGGTCATTATTCAGATCTTAGTATACAATTCTAAGGTCCCAACTAATCCCCTTGCCTTTCACCCCTCCCTATCACAATACCTGTCCCTAACAGGACTCACATGACCACTACACTGCATACAACAGCTATATCATTACTGGGGTTGTCTTTTGGGTGGAAGTATGATAGCCTAGCGACCCCTTTGGGAAACTTTCTGGGATGACCACACTCCTCTCTGCTTTATTTGTGGCTGGGGACCTTCACCCACCTACTCCCATGTTGGGGTGCTAATCCACCTTCCCAAGTCCACACTTTTACGGCAATAACCTCCCTCCCACCCAGGCCCATGTCTTCCCCTAGGCAACGTTCCTTCTACCAGGGCTACAACTTCCTCTGCTCTTTCCACCAAGTTGTATATCCCCAGACATGATCTGCCAGTCAGGCCTGTACCCCTACCACATTCACCCTTCTTTCCTGTCTGACACTCACCCCTCCAGTAGGTCCCTTCCCAACTACACCTTTCAATATTTTTTACAGAAGGGATCTATGGTCCTTCAGTCCCTTTCCTTTTAAAGTTCTCCAGGGAAGATTACAGAATTATTCTCCCACCAGGATTTTTGGAGAGGAGAGGGATGGGAATGTGTGGTTGCCAGGGCCTCTGCTGTGCCCCATTTTCAAGATATCGAGCCACCTCTCACACACAGTGTGGTAGATTCCTCTCCCTTCTGCAGCCACTGCCAGTTCTAAAGACCCAGCAGCCATTGCTTTGTTGACTAGAAAACACAGTAGGTTTCCTTCCATTCTCCCAAGAGGCCTGTAGAACTGGCAGTGTCTTCAGGAGGGAGTAGAACCTGCTATGCCCTGCTGCAGGGTGTGTGTCATGTGTGAATTGGGATGGTCTGGCCCAGAACAAGTCACCACTATAGTTTTAGATATAACCTGGATTCTGCACCAATTAGACTGATTTAGATCTGAGTCCCAAAATTCAGAAGGCACAAGAAATGGTGGGATAAGAGTGAAAAGGTACATGGATTTGAGGTACTGGTGTAGACCCACTTCTTTATTTACATTTGCTGGTGTTTAAGCCAGCACTTTTTTCCCCTGATTTGGCCTTGATTCCCTTTTTCTTAGTTAACTATGACTGCAATAACCTTTCAGTGGCTATCATTCTTATTAAAAGAATTTCTCAATGGAAAATGTATATTCTGAAAAAAAAAATTTTTCCACAGGAAAATTTCAATGTTGCTAAACTGATTTTCCATCAGGAAAAACTAAATGAAATGTTTTGTTTTGGGTTGAGTCAACCTGAACCAAAACCTATCAAATTGAACAACAGTTAGTCAAAGCAAATCGAACAGTTTCCTTTTTGGGTCTGTTCAGCTTTAACACTTTGTTTGCTTGCAGAGCCTCAGGGCATCAGTGTAGCTCAGTTGCTTCACGCCCACATTTTCCTCTATGGAGCTAGCTCTCTGCCGGAATGAAATATCCTACGATGCATTGCAGTCTATCTGGTGGAATGACTTCAGTGCATCAAGGGAGTCTCTTGATGTAGCCAAACTCTGGAGCCTGGCCAATAGAAGAAAATGAAGGCATGAGGTACCAAAACTACAACTCCCACAAGACACCATGTAGCTCAGAGGGACACAAATTAATGTTGAACCAACTTGAAATCAAACATTTTGATGAATAAAAAAACATCACTTTGGAACAGACCAATCCATGAAAAGTTGAATTATCAAAGTTATTCATTACAATTTGTAATAACAGTTTTCAAAATGTCAGAATTTGCTTCAGGATAGAAATTCTAATTTGACCAGTTCTGTACATACATTTTTTCTTGTTCTTTTTATGACCTTTGTTGGTACTACTTCCTGTGGTGTTTGGCCTTTCTGACTTTGCTCCTACTTATTGCTACTGTCCCCTCCATTATGCCGAGCAATTTCTATTTTTTTCTGTTGTGATATTTGCAGTTGTCATGTTGTGGGGATTGGTTGTGTGTTTTATCTGCACATGAGGAGCTTTCTGGCTGCCTTATATCTATTTCCTCCTCAATAAAACTCAGTTACACACACATACACAGTTTCCCCAGGAACATGTAGACCCTTCATCTGGGCATTGCAAAGGGACCTAAGAGTTACACACCAAACTCCTTTGCAAATCCCATCCTTCCTCAGTTTTCATTGAGGTCTTGTTTGCACTAAATATTTTTTTTAATAAAAAATATTTCCCATTGTTGCTAACACTGGTACAGCTCCATTGTTGGCAGGGATGTTGGGAGCTCTAGAATAGGCAAGATGTGGATACTTTACACTATTGAAAAATTCTCAGAGTAAGTCTAATTGACATGTCAAAAACATCAGCACTCAGTGCCTTGTCTACATTTGGGCTCCCAACATTGCTACCATGGGTTGAGAGGCACCACTTTGAGTAATGGTAGGAATTTTTGTAAAAATGTCTCCGACTGGATTTTATATTACTTCCTTATACAAAAAAGCCCAACAACCACTAGTCAGCTGTCTGCTAGCCACCACGTAATTCACAGCCTCCCTATCCTAGCATGGTAGTAAATCTGTCTAGTCATGTCTACCAGCTTGACCCTCTGCCTCCCTCAATCTGTCTGACCCCCATGCTCACTACCTTTCCTCCAGGCTGGAACAGAAGACACCTAGCATAGGTGAGCTGCCTAGCATGCAAGAGTTGCACACCAAATAGCATTCTCCCTTCCCTCACCACCACCTGCAATGGAGACATGCTTTTTCTACTCCACTGCATTCAGTATCCTCCATGCCCAGTGAAAATGTCAGCAATGGACTGAGGGAGCAGGGTCTGCTGAAGGCCCAAGTCCAGAAAAGTATTTAAGCACATGCTTAACATTAAAATCAATAGCTCTTAAGCATCTGCTTAAAGTTAAGCACTTAAGAATGGTTTGCTGAATTAGAGCTTTAGTTCCTACAAAGAGTTACACTTGAGAGGTACAGTCTCTTTCTCCCAGAGAACTACTGAATTCTCTTCACAGGATCATGGTCTAAAAACAGGTGTAGGCAACCTATGGCACGCGTGCCAAAGGCAGCGCACGAGCTGATTGTCAGTGGCACTCACACTGCCCGGGTCCTGGCCACCGGTCCGGGGGGCTCTGCATTTTAATTTAATTTTAAATGAAGCTTCTTAACTTTACATACAACAATAGTTTAATTATAGATATAGAAAGAGACCTTCTAAAAACATTAAAATGTATTACTGGCACCCAAAACCTTAACTTAGAGTGAATAAATGAAGACTCGGCACACCACTTCTGAAAGCTTTCAGAGTAGCAGCCATGTTTTTCTTTTTGCAGATACAGACTAGGAGTACTTGTGGCACCTTAGAGACTAACAAATTTATTTGAGCATAAGCTTTTGTGAGCTACCGCTCACTCGAAAGGTCATGCTCAAATAAATGTGTTAGTCTCTAAGGTGCCACATGTACTCCTGTTCTTTTCACTTCTGAAAGGTTACCGACCCCAGGTCTAAAATATGGGACCAAATTTTTCCGCCCTGAAATTATGTTATCCTGCATATGCTTCCAAATATAATTCTGCAGAGAAAACTGTGTAAGACCAACAGCTGATATCTAATAATAAATAAATAATAATAAGTTCCTAAAATCTAAATTGATAGGAACTGTTAAAGTATTTTGGTTCTGTTAGCCAGCAAACTAAAATTTTAAAAATAAAGGCACATCCTAAATATATGCATGCATTTACACTTATAAAGTATCTACTTTTCCAAAATAGATGACTGACCTAAAGGGATGGTGGGAGGCAGGGAGTGTCCCGTTCTATACATTGAGAGCATTTTTTGAAGTTGTGTTGCTATTGCCAAACCACCCATAAATCATGTATATCTGCTTTTTCTTCCTTTAGTTGTCTTTTCTATTCTCCACATCTTCTATATACACACGTGTTTCCCTCACTTTGAGTGGCTATGTTTTGCCACACACATTGATTTTTATAAATGAAGTATTGCTAACCCCATGCATTCAGAAATCATGAGTCAGCCCACCTCCCCCAACACTGAGATTGGCTTAAAAATCATGATATATTGGAACAGTGTTTCCCAAACTTGGGACGCCGCTTGTTCAGGGAAAGCCCCTGGCAAGCCGGGCCGGTTTGTTTACCTGCTGCGTCCGCAGGTTTGGCCAATCGCGGCTCCCACTGGCCATGGTTCACTGTGCCCAGCCAATAGAGGCTGTGGGAAGCGGCAGCCCGTAGGCGTGGGCTGAGGGATGTACTGGCTGCCACTTCCCGCGCCCTCCATTGGCTGGGCACAGCGAACCGCGGCCAGTGGGAGCCGCGATCGGCCAAACCTGTGGACGCGGCAGGTAAACAAACCGGCCCAGCCCGCGAGGGGCTTTCTGTGAACAAGTGGTGTCCCAAGTTTGGAAACACTGTATTAGAAGAAACATTTTGTCTTTTTTCTTGCCTTCTGAGTTTTGAGTCTTCAGGACTCATTTTTTTGAATATTTCTCTACAACCATGAGTGCTAGTCCGTTATTTTTCATGAAAGATTAAATTCTCATGTGATCACATGATTCCAGGATCTGGAGCTTTAAGGAAAATATCAAACCTCATGAGACTACTACTAATAAAAAAGTCACAAGAGTGAACACTATTTTTCCTCTAAACTCTTTTTATAGGAGGTTTCTCTTTTCCAGTTTAGTCAGTCTCTCCCTCCACCCCCTTTAACAGTTCCACTCCTGTACATGCATGGATGGCAGGAATATGGGAAAGAGTGTACAAAGGAATGGGCAGAGTGGAATTATTTACAGATTTCTGATGCCATTTACTGTCATTCAGGAAAATAAAAAATTACTGCTTCAAATTACAGGAGAGCTCTCTATTGTCAAAAACAAACTGACCTGTGACTTCTGCACACACAAAAAGATGCCTCTTAGGTTTAATTTAATGCATTTTTTACTTTTCAAGAGATCAGAACATATACTGATTAAAAGCACATGTTGCTAAATTGATGTCCTGGAAAAATCTCAAGTGGCTTACTGTCACGCAGTCTAACTTAATTTGCATTAATAGGACAGATTGCCAAAAACACTGCTGGTAGTGTGAGGTTTTAGACTGCACTACTGCAGGGAGAAGAGTGGAGTTATGGCAACATTGTAATATTATATTGATTGTTTATAATTGCAACCTATGGAATCTAAGCATCTTAGACATTGAGTTTTTGCTAACGTGGTGCAGCAGACAGACAAATAGTTCATTATAATTTTAGATATATTGGATCCAGTCATGTTCCTTACCCTTAAAATGGGGAACAGCATGGAACTGGTAATACCTCTAAAACTAAAAGTGTACACTATACACCACCACTGAACTCCCCCCCCCCATAACATTCAAACAACTGTACGAACTGGACAATGAAAGTAGGGGTGTCAATAAGAATTCATAATAGGATTAAAGCACATAAGTGTCTCACCATGACATGCAAGACTAAATGGTGATGTATGCAGTGCTGTAAACTATATTTAGGGGGAAAACTGGTCAAAAAAACAAATCTATATACCCAGAGTTAAAAATTTAAACAGGTTTAACTAAAACAGTTGCAAGTTGATCTTGCTAAATTGGTGCAAACCCATAACAGCTATGTTTGAACTGGTATAATTCTTGCTTAAATCTTTTTAGCTTCATTTGGCAATTTATTGATGCTAGCTAAAGACATTTAAGCAAGAGTTTAAAAGAATATCTACAACAGGGGATTGCACCCACTTAGCTAGTTAAATTGATCCAACTTTTCTAATATAGATAAGACTTAAGATACAGCTATTTGGACTTCTCTGTATAAAAGGAGTTAACTCCACTTATACTTCTGACCCATGAGTGGCTACCTGGAAAAATGGTTATAGCTAGCTTAAAAAATGAAGGAAATGGATATCAAGAGAGTTGTAATAGAATCATAGAATTGAAGGACTGGAAGGGACCTCGAGAGGTCATCTAGTCCAGTCCCCTGCACTCATGTCAGGGCAAAGTATTATCTAGACCATCCCTGACAGGTGTTTGTCTAGCCTGCTTTTAAAAATCTCTAATGACAGAGATGGAACAAATTGCCTAGGGAAGTTGTTCCTAGTGCTTAACTACCCTGACAGTTAGGAAGTTTTTCCTAATGGCCAACCTAAACCACCCTTGCTGCAATTTAAGCTCATTGCTTTTTGTCCTATCCTCAGAGGTTAAAGAGAATAATTTTTCTCCCTACTTTTTGTATTTTGTAGCAGCCTTTTATGTAGTTGAAAACGTATGTCCCCTCTGAATCATCTCTTCTCCAGACTAAAAATAAAGCTAACATGAGTGTAAATATATTAAAATTGATTACAGGTGCCCAAGATTTTAACATGTTGCAATATCCATGAAAGAGTGGTAGTAACAGGATTGATAGTGAACTGATTTGACTCAGTAATACTGTCTACAGTGCCTATCTAAAGGCTCAGTGCACTAGCGAAGTGTTGTGGTTGATGTCAGTGATCAATATTGTTTGTACATCATGTCAGTTTTTTTGGTAAATTAGTCAGTCAGTTTCCTGCAGATTGTCTCTGGTGTGGCATTTGGGTAGCAGAAGGACTGTGCCAAGAAGAAATAAAGTATGCTGTGAATGTAACTGGATTTGAAAGACAAAGATTGAGGAAGGGCAATTATTCAGTCACGAAGACCTTTTGATTGGGACTATGTTAGACAGTATCCTAATTCATCTACATTTATCTATGGCCTTAAATATTTCAGTGTGATCAAACAGAGGCTGTTAGTAGTCATTATGATATTTTCTGCTGTGGCAAAGACTTATGGTCCCGGTTGTCCAAACGGCTTGCTAAAGTGATTGTTATTTTTAAACACCAGTGCTAACCCTTCAATCATTTGCAAGAACAAGAGTGGGCAATGATGACATCAGTTGCTGAATATAAGTCATGTATTCTGATCTAAGAACTTTTAAGGCCTCTTCTGAGCACTTTATCTGATCTAATAGTGGTTTAAAAACTTATCAGCATGGTAAATGTGTGAAAACTTAGATCAATTTTCACAAGCCTGAAAGTGTCTGTAAGAAGCAAAGTTTCCTCCACCCAGAATAGATCTATTCAAGATAAAAGTTTAAATTAAAAACTGAAGACACAGAAAAAGTTTGCTTCTCTTTGTGACTTCCTCATCCTCTAAAATAGAAAAACTAAATGACCATGGTCCCACAAGATAGCTAGATTCCACTGGAATTATCTGTATAGGTAAGTTTGTGAAATGCAGGAGTACAGTACTCACAGGAGACAGAACTACACCACCAGTTCTCAACTAGTAGGTTACAACACAAAAGTGTGTTGCTCTGCACTCCTGTCATTCCAGATTGAGGAGCAGCCCATTGTCAGTTCTGGGGAAGTTGCCATGAGTTACAGCAGCTCTTGGAACTTCTCCTATGGGAGGGTGGAGGGCACACTTCTGGAGTAACTAAGAATCTGGGAAGCCACCTTTGCTCAATTTTTCTCCCTGGACTACACCTTCTGCATGGCACAACACAGAATACAGTCCACTGTCACCCCAGTTCTTAACACTCCATATGCCAAAGTCAGACTGTACCTAGCTTTTTACCCCTTAGGTAAGTCTCTTTTTCAAAAACACAGAACACAAACAAAACAAAAAAAAAACCACAACCACTATGGCACTTCCTATTTAAATCAGCACCCGAACTTCAACAATTATTACTGAATTGGCAACATGTAGCATCTTCATTTAGGGTTGTGAAATTGGAATTAGAGGAGCACCATTAATCACTGCGGATGATTTTACCGAACCTTATCTGGAAATAAGGTTACACAGTAAATTGCTAAACTAATTGCTGCTGCAATAGAACATTTAATACTCCTTGCTACTAACATATTTAGGTCTAGATTGTTTCATGATCTGACATAAGTAAAGGATGGTGCATGGCTGAATGAACAGATCAGGACAGCAAGTGTCACTCAGTCAAAATTGCTTTAGAAGTAATAAATAATATTGACAGCACAGCATGTGAGCAAATAAATATACATGAAAAAGGACACTGATAAATGTGTCAAGGACATTAAGTGGTTTATATTTTCCTCATATCATAGCAATGAAAGACAGGAGACCTGTTGGAGAATATTAAAAATCATAGCAATTCACTGGAAGGTAGGACCTCTGTTTTTTTTATATCCAACTATGCCAGTGGTTTACTGTGTGGCCTTGGCTGTATCACTTAATCTATTTGTGCCTGAGTTTGTCCATATAAGACAGGTATGAACCCCCTGACTAACTTATATGCAGGTTCTATTAATGTTGGCAGAGTGTTTAGATGAAAGGTGCTCTTAGCAGTGCAAAATATTATACCATTAAATCCATCTCTCTGCTAAAGCAGGTTTATTTATTAAAATACAAAATTATCATAATCTCTTTAGATAGCACTTAAAGCCCCTTAGCACCATTGTGCTAGGCACTGTATAAACATAACTGCACCCAGAAAAGCTTGCCATTATTGGTGGCACAGATAGCCTAACACTTTCTATTATGAGACACCATTTTCAGTGATTTATAATTTTCATAAACTTTATCCACTCGGGGATGAAATTTCCCACAGCAGGTTCCTGCCTCGGGCTGATTGTTTGGGAAGGTTTCAGCCAAAACGGTTCAGCCATATGAGAATGAGATTAAGGGGAAATACATTGTTTTGCTCATGTTGAAAACATACTTAGTGCTTTGGAGCATGGGATTTGAAATTTGGCAGTAGGATGATCCTTGGGTCAGGGATGTACTTTTTGCTATCCCTACAGAAATTCAGCCAACTTTGGCCAAGTTTTGAGACTTTAGTTCTACATAGAAGCCCAATTTGAATCTTTGGAGAATTTAGCTGCCAAACTATCTGCAGTGAGCATGTTCCAACCCAAAAAGTTTCAAGACTTTCCCTGCAATTTCTGTTCCTAGCTGCTGCAGGCCATGGTGGGAACCAAAACTGATAGCAGGGAGGTGCTCTCTCCTTTTTTGCCTCTCAAGGCTTTGTCTTGCTGTCAGAGCTCCCCTTGCTGTAGTCCAGGCTGCAGCCATGGCATAGGGCGGCAATAGAAGCACAGAGGGGATAGGGGGCATGAGCCAGGGGGATAGAGTGTGGCTAAGCAACGAGGGGGAGGAGGTGAATAAGGCTAAAAGGGGAACATGTACTGAAGGGTCTAAAACCTCTAGAGGCACACTCCCCTCCAGAATCTGGAATTGAACCCATGATTCACAAGTGTCTATGTTCCTCTGTTGTCAGCAAATAGATGTGAAACCCTCTTGCAAAGCATGGGTCTCATCCCACACTGAGGATAACAGTCCACTATTGCCACTAGCTGTTTGCTCAACTCATTGAGGTCTGGGCTGTGGATCTAAAAGTTTGAACCCTGGTAATGACCCAAATGGTACCACAGTAGAAAGGAAGATTATTTTAAATTAGAAAATAAATTCCAAATACCTACCTTAAAAGAACATTAAGATTGCAGAGTCAAGTGCTGAAAAATTAGGAGATACCAAAGTTAAGGTTGCTGGGCAACTCATTCTGCCTCCTTGTGCACATGCATTACAATACAGTCTTTAGTGACACGATAACATAGTATTGTTTTTCCACAGGACCAATTGTTTAACCATTATCGAATTTTTGTAGGCATCATGACCAATGAGTCTTCACTTTGTTATACTGTATATCCGACATGCATCATGATGTAATGTACAAAGTAGAGCAGAGCTGCCCATCAGGATTGTACCAGAGGAAGAAAAACCAAGTACAGTACCTTTATGCCCCAGCTGACTGCTGCAAATGAAATATTTCAGCTTTGGGCATACACACAAATGGGCTTTACCATGTAAAAATAGACCGTGTGGGTCTTGAAGGAGATAAGACGGTCTGAAAAAAATTGACATTTAAGACCTTATCCTAACCCCACTGAAGTCCATGAAAAACGTTTCGATTTCAATGGGCTTTGAATCAAAGTCTTTGTTCCTTTCCTTTATAGAGCTCAAGGTCCTTTACCAATATTAAGACTAACACTCCTTTAAGAGTGATAGGAATAATTATTCCTATTTTACATATGGGAAAATTGAGATATTGGAATTAAATAATTTCCCCTGGGTCAAACAACAAATTAGTGACAGATGGCCATTCCCTCATGTTGAGCTACTGCTTGGAATTAACCCACATTCTTTTTCTTCCAAAACGTCATCTGTCTTTTTAAATGCATTTGTGCTGTCCTCCCATAATTGCTTCTGTTGCTGACTTTGAAAGTCTGCACTATGTATTTTCTGTATCCTCCAAAGAAATTCCAACAAATTCCTTGCAGGCCTAATCCACCTTAACTTTAAATCATGGCCCTGAGTTCTTGTGTTTGGCACAAACTCAAAAAATGTTTAGCATCTGTTCTTATTTCCTTCAAAATTTTGCATTCTTCAATAAAGTCAGCTCTCAGTTCCCAAAGAAACCAGACTTTGTTTCTGCAACCTCTCTCTCCAAAGAAGTTCACTGAGCCCTGAAGCCATTTTTAAAAGTTGTATTGAAATATTTAATAGTTGTAACAGATGGCCTGGTTAGTCAGTAAAGTGATTGATTTTTGAGTACCACATTTTTTCTGTATTAATAAATCTAGTTTGTAAAAAGTAAAATTGTAAATAGACATATATTAAAACAAAATTAATTGATCATGATAATATCTAAAACATTCAAAAGCAATCTGTAGTTAGCCTTAACAATCAGCTTTCATTCAGTCCCATATCCCTTCCCCAATGAATGAGCACGTTCTTATCATAGTTATTACATCCTGAGAAATGTTTTGACTCTTTGGGTCTGATTCACCACTGTGTTACTTCAGTTTTAGACCAATCAAGCTCATTGGTTACACCAGCATAAAATTGGAGTAACACAATAAAGAATGAGACTCAGACTTGGCAAGTCCCTTCTCTCCTCCATGGAAATAAGTAGTACCTTAAGTACTAAGTGGCTAAGGAACATGGGGGTACTCAGAAGTCTGTGTCCCAAACATGCGGAGTGAAAAGGGTAGTAGTGGTGGATATGTGACCTGGTTCTTCTCTCTTATGCTATGTTCATATCAACCTTACTCAGACTCCAGTGGAGTTATCCCAGATTTACTCTAGTGTTGCTAAGAAAAAAAACCAAAACCATCATCTGTATCTTGAGAGTGTGATTGTGACTCACATCACAAAGATGAATATGGTATATAGAGTGGGTTTTCTAGTCTGTACAGACAGAACAGACAGGGCAGATTGAATTATTTGACTAATTGGACAGGTAGATGGAGAACAGTATTTTTTTTTTTGGTGTGTATATGGATAACAAGAGGCAATATTGGGGTAGTAGTCTCTACATGAGAGAGAGGAGATCTGCGGAAAGATTAGGTGGGTTTGACCTTGGTCTTCATATGAAGAGCAAAAAGAGAGGTGTTGGTGTTTCTGAGATAAGGGGTAGATGAACTGGAGAACAGTCTATTAACGGATATGAGAGTCCATGTGATAGGCACAGGGTGATTCATGAGGGTTTGTGGCCCATATGGGAAGTTTTTACAAAGTAGGATGTAAAAAAGTTTCAAATCTAAAAGTTCAAGCTTGCTTGAGATATAAGAGCAGAGATATGGTTGGTTGTGGAACCTTAGTTATTCATTTCTTCACATTGCAACATTTGATCTTTTAGTTCTGTAATGTTTTAAGTTTTATATATATTTAAAAAGGTTGGTTTGAGAATTTCCTTATTTTCTATAAGAAGATATGAAGCCTCAGTGTTCACAGACTTCACTTCCCACATCTTGTTTCATTATTTACTCCTTTTAATTAAAACGTAATTGTATAAAAGCTAAACACCCAGTAATTACCGAGCAATAGCAATTTTACAAACAATGCTAATGGCCACTTATAAATTTTAAATATGGTTGTAACCTGGCACAGGCTCACCGGCAGCGCCTCCTGCTGGTCGTCTTGGGAATTAGCATTCCATTCTCCAGAGCGCCCTCTTCAGGCCGGTTTCTCGACTTGCTTCTGGCCCCTGGCAGTACCCCACAGTTCTAGGTCTCCCCCTCCCAGGGCAACCCCCCATCCACTGTCCCTACCTCGCTTCAGTCGTAGGCTCCTGCCAGTTACCAGCTAGCCCCCTCACCCTGGGGCAGACTTGCAGTATGAGCCACTCATCACCGGCAAGGTTGGGTTTGGACCTGCTGCCTCTGCCTACCCGTGGCTGCCCCTGCAACCCCCATACCTAATAGGCCTTACCAGACCTGCAGCCTGGGGATTTCCTAGGCCAGAGCTCCCTAGCTCACTTGGCCTATCCCCAGCCCTGCTCCCCTCCAGATACTTAGTTAAGCCCCTGCAGCCAGGTCCTTCTCTGTCACACGGAAGGGGGAGAGAGAGACTCTCTCAGGGCTTCTGGCTACCACCTTTATAGAGCCAGCTGGGCCCTGATTGGGGCAATGCCCGCAGCTGAGGCTGCTTCTCCAATCAGCCCCGCTGCCTTTCTTCTGCAACAACCCTCTCTCAGGGCTGTTTTAAACCCCTCTGGGTCCGAGCGGGAGTCCACCCCGCTACAATGGTGTAAAGCACAATTATGATTGTTGTGAAGAAAAACTACAGATATAATATACATATTATAAACAAAGTAGTTTTGTTTATCATAATGGCACTCTAGCTTTCTCACCATTGCAAGTAAGTGGAGCATACGTGATTTTGCAGTTTGGTAGAACCAATTTACAAAAATCAGTTTTTAAACAAAAAAATAGATTTTTTTTCAGTTTTTCCTCACTAAGGTGAAAAACTGACACTTCATTTGACCTGAAAGACCATTCAAATCAGTGTTTCATTTTGAAAATGACAACATTTTGAAAGGAAATGTCAGAACAATTGGTTTAAAAAAAAAGTCAAAAAATATTTTTGGGAGAGCCAGGGCAAAGACGATTTGCCAAAATCAAACTAAATTCACGAATAGTTTGTGTCCCCTCTGCCCCTGAATGTGTTTTTCAGCAAGTTTACAATGTGCTGAAGAAATTTCGCCCAGCTCCACTTGTAATCAGGACAAAATATTACAACCGTTTATCATGAGTAAACGGGAAGAACACAATCACATTCTTCTTGAAAAGCCTCTGTCAGACTTCTGGCTTACCCGTTTTCATGTTCAAGCAGTGAAATATCTTAATGCCTTTCTTCTCTAGGATCTGAACTCCTGCCTTTCAGGGGCTCTCTCTTTTACACACACACACACACCCCCTCCCTCTCTCCTGATTCTTTTATAAATCCCTTCACCTGTACAAAATGTAATTTTATCTCTCCATGTGGGCCAGATATTCTGATCTACTTATTTATTGTCCAGTTGTGATGCACTGGATTTAGGGTCTTATTCTCCATGGTAATCCCACTAGGTTCCATCCGAGCTGAAGGTGCTCAGCCTTTCATAGCAGGCTGCTAGCGCTTTGCAGATTTGGACTTTAAATGTGGAGTGACTCTGTTAGGGTCAGCAGAGCTGCTTTGGAACAATGGTGTCCAAAGGTGAATTCATTTACAAGAGACTTTAATGAAAAAGAAAGCTTGAAAAATGACATTTTAATGGTGTTTAAATAAAATGAAGGTTCAGTATTATTTGAAAAGGAATCCAAGCAAATTTGGCATTAAAAGTGGAGTTTTACAAATATTGTTAGGATTTAAGATTTTCAACATTTATTAAGGTACGGAAATTGCACGTTCAACAGCATGATTAATAAAGAACGTTAGTTATGCAAATTTTGGGTTCACTGATTTTTCTAGTAATCCTACTTACCATATGCAATTTTTCAGTTGCTAAGTGTAAGGCCACTTTGGCAACAATCATCTTAAGCATTTTACGTTTCTAACCTTTGCCAACATCCCACAACCTGATGCAGCATCAAAGAAATTCCTCGATGGAATATGGACTAATCAGGTTTGTTAGAGTTCCCTTTCATGTGCCATCATCATTATTCAAAGGGCTATAGTGTAGTACACTTTTGTAAGCAAAGAAAGGATCAAAACAAAAAGATGACAGAAATCCTCTCTAGCAGAGTTCGTAAAACTGATCCAAACAAAGTACAATTTTTATCTCCCATGACAAATCATGTGTCAAGGTAAATTTGTTTATTGCCTGTATTTAACAAGTGTCTCAACTGGATGACAATGGAATGAGGCATACAAGGCACTACAGTTTATCAATGTGGAAATAAATATCTTTAATCTTTTTATCCACAATCCTCCAGTTCATCTCAGCTCTTGAAAATTTCATTCTGAATTCCTTTGAGAACAAAGCATTACCCTTTTTATTAACACAGAGTTTATCTTATTTATATACACTTTAGTGTCAGGTAAACCAACATCTGGCCTCCTCATTCATAAATGTAATACTTTGATACCTCTATCTGAATGTCAAAGTCCAGGATTACTGAACTGACTGGGATATAACTTGATCTCTCGTATAATACTGTTGACTAGAGGTGGTGATATCCTTGTGCTTTGACATGGTGAAAAACAGTTGTTCAGACTTGACACTTGTTATTTTACACAGGCTTCAATATATAGGATTATTGAACACTAAGGCACATGTGGTCCACTCTTGCTCAAATATGGAAAGCGGGAAGAAATTAATGAAAACAGGAATTTGGGTATCCTCTGTCCAGTCCACAGTACAACAAGAGGATGAGGCTGTAAAGATCGCAGAGGGGTGATCCACAGAGAGGTGGGTTCCCAGCCCCACAGATTGAGTCCAGCTAAGAGGAGGGACCTAAAATATACAAAAATATATCTCTTTACTTAAAGCAAGATTGTTATGGGGTGTTGCAAAAAGCAGAACTAGAAACAAGATCTCTCCTTTGAAACTTCTCTTTTTCCCTGCCCCAACTCCAGTTACTGATACCCGTGTTTGTGATATATCACCAACTAGAGCTCTTTCTCTGGGAAATGGAGTGCAGATGTCTTGGACTCTCATGACCACATGGAGTGGAATCTGCCAGTGAAGTGACACAGATATAATGTCATTACCCAGATCTCTTTTCTTGCTGAATATGGATAAAGATCAAAATGTAACAGTGAACAACAGCTTCAAAATGTTTGTGGTTATTTGGTTAGAGCAAAAATGTCACCTTCCACTCCACCACAAAAATTCCGACATTAACAATTTGGGTGAACTATTGTCGGTTCATGAATACAGGTCAGATCCACATGGAGGTGATTTATAAATCTTCTTGAGGCTTGACTCATATGTAGGTCTTTCATATCGGTCTCCACTATATTACTGGATGAGAGGGATGGATGCTCTCACTTACACCAGTTTTACACAGTGATATAACTCCATTGAATTCAATGGCATCACTCCTGAATTGCACCAGGTTTGTGAACTTTCAGATGCTTAAAACCAAACAATCTCTGAACATTTTGATTTTTTTCTCTCAGTAGATGCCAATATAAGTTAAATCAACAACTCAGCAGTTTCCACTCCCTCCATATTACATTTCTCCACATTGGACTTCACTTACCACCTCCTAATCTTTGAACTCTAAACACACCGCGTCCAGCCATTTAACCACCTGTTTACTGACACCACTTGCAAGCCACTGCTTCCTTTGGTTTGTTCCCCATTGCTGTCTAAGCCACTTACTAGAGTGAGTTAGCAATCAGTCACACTTCCTCCCACCCTCAAGTATGAAAAGAAATAGTTTGTGAATGGAACTCACACCTCAAGAGGCTGCTGGAGATTAAAATTCCACAAAATATTTCTAAGATCCTTTGGAGCAGTACTTTATGCTTATACAGCTCTCTCAAACTTGTTCATTTGCTTTGGATAAGCTCAAGTTATACTGTATATTTTATGACTAGTTGGTTGGAAAAAATGAGAAATTTTGTCCAAATTTGAAAACTTTCAGCCAGGTCTAGTAAAATGTATGAAGATAATCCAATGAGGTCCATGCAAATGGACATCTCAAATCTATGACTACAAATCCTGTGACCAACTCAGTTGTAGGGACATCATATCATGACATTTCAATGTGTAGTATTATCTTCTTGGTGCCTGTCTCCTCTCCAGGGCCCCTGACAGGTGGGGAACTGAAGCACAGAGAGGTTAAGTTACTTGGCCAAGGTCACATAGTAAGTCTGTGGCAGAACAGGTAACTGAATCAAGGTCTCCCAGGACCCAGCCAAGTGCCCCAACCATTAGCTTCTCCTTCCTCCCTACATTTCAACCTCACTTCAAACAAATGTTGCTACTCTGATTAAAATGATTTAATCCCCTATAAAGGTCTACAGCAGTTAGTGAAAAATAGTATAATTTTTAATTTTTGAAATTGTATAATCTCAAATATGGCTTTTAAGATGGAAGTTGTATTGGTCTTCTAGATGTGCATTTAACAAGTGAGAGCGATAGATGGGAAACATGAGGTTTTGGCTTTTTACCTAATATACAATTGAGAGAAACAGAAAACAACCTTGAGGCTAAAAATCTTAAGGGTTCACATTGACTTCAGTGGAGTTAAAACCAGGGATGGATTTTGGCCCCTAAAACTGTTCCCTTTTAGCCATTCTGTCAACTCTGAAAGACTTCTGTTTGAACTGAAACAAGGAAATGGCTGCAGTAAATTAAAGCTCACCATCAGTTCAAGTTTAAACTACTTGAAACTCATTATATACTCAAATAATTTAATGAACAACAGAAACCTGTGTATAATTATGCAGCCTTAGAAGGTCCAGGAGTTTGCAATAAAGATACCCTAACATCCAGTAACTGGAATACGATAGCCAATTTGGTTACCATTCTTAAACTTTTCAAGATCCTCACTAGGGGGATGCAAAAAAGTGCTGATTTGGCATTTAAGTTAAGTGCTGGCATCTGTTTGACATCTGCACTTCTTCATCAAATGAATCTAATTTGAGAACGGTGTTGACAGTGTTACAGTAGCACTCGCGAAAGATGGATCTCTCATTGTTTGCTGTAGCTGTGTGAATAATTTGTAAAGAATAATTTATTCAGTGAATTTTCCACTCTGTGAATTGTCTGAATATTGTGATTCTCAAATTCATTTGTTATTTCAAATTAATTGCTGAATAATCTGTGGCTAATTCTAGCTCTGTAATAAATTTGTAAGCACTTTGGTGCAAGCAGAGCTTGCCAAATGATTAATTAGGAACAAAATTCAAGATCATACTGACCTGTTTTTTTTTCTATTTGCAATTCACCAACGATTAGTTTTTATGAACACATTCATAACTATGGAATTTCACTAACTTTGTAAACAAGTACTCATTTGAATAGCTGGTATTCAGCCCCCAGGATTGGTCACCTAAAAAAAGGTCACATTTTATCATTTAAGGCCACTGTTTGGATAACTATCCTCCACAAGCAGGATTAGTACCTGAAGCATATTTAGGGCATTGTATCTCTCAGGAATGGAATAGGGAGCATTTTAGGAAGAAAGACACAGCAACGATCAATTTTTAGGAAGACCTCAAATGTCTAACTATTTTTTCTTGTGCTCTTTTGCACAAGAACAAACATTATGTTTGGCTAATACATGGAAAGTTATAAAAGACAGCTATACTGGTTGACTGGCATAATTTACTTTCAGTTCTCTCCTAACAGTTACACCAGCTAATTTTTGGTGGTGTGGGTGGGGATTTTCATAGCCACAAAGAGGAGTTAGATACCCAACTTCTGTTCATGCCTCTTATGTTTCTCTGTGAGAGAGAGAGAGCTATAGGTAGATATAATGACCCGGGGAGTACTACAGGTAGGACTATTCTTATGCAAATATTTGTTCACATAAGAATTCCCTTGTTCCTGCATAGATACCTGTACTTGCATGAAGAAAGGCTCCTTATTTTTTTGCAAGCCAATGCTGATCATTCTGACCAGCAAAGAGAATTATCAATTTTGAATTGAATTGTGAGGCAGATTTAGTAACTACATCCATGGATACATATTCCTGATATTTGCCCAGCAACAGTTGCTGATAGTTGAATGAAAGCTACTTTTATTTGGCACATGGGTCACATAACATTTCTGGTCCATGACAGGATAAACAATAAGGTCTCTGGCATGGATACTTGGAAAAATGAATTCAAAGTTTGCTTTCTGCAAACATTCTTGACCATGCTGCAGGCTAAGCATGCAAAGGAGGGAGTGGTGTGGACAATCCCCTCAATTCTGGAAGAAGCAGGGAGGGATTATGCGTCAGAAGGTACAGCACTCTTCAGAGCTCTCCCAGGGGTAGGTGCGGCCATATGCTACAGCGCCCAAAGCGGGGCAGTGCCTAGAAGGAAAAAACTAGCCCTCCGAAACAATTCTTTATTTAGTAAGACCAAAAATGATGGTGATTGCCCGAGTTGACTACAACCACTGCACAATAGTTCCAGTTACTCTAAATCTTAAAATATTTGTGGAAGTTTCCCCACTGGCATGAAGAACTATGTCCAGTACTCGGATTCTAAGGAGACTTCTCAGATGCTAAAGAGACAGTTCACTTTTCCAATGTTATATTCCTTAAGGAAGAGAAAGGTGGCTAAATAAGGAGAAAAGAGTAGCTGAACTGCACCCATAGAACTCAATTTTGAGCAGATGGGTTTTGTTGGGGTTTTTGGTTTTTTTTTTTGTTTTTGTTTTTGGTTGGTTGGCTTTGTTTAGTTTTTACTTTGAAGTAAATATAGAACAAGGCTTGAGATATTATGGGTTCCCCAGAAATTAATAGAAGCATAAGAGAGAAGATTACATCAGTTTTAAAAGAAAGGTTTTGATCAGTAAAGATGCTTATCTAAAATGCATGTTACCAGAAAAAATGTTTCACCTTCTTTTAGGGAACCTAATCACTTCTCATATCCATATTAAACAGGACCAGTAGTTTCCCCATCACCTGGAGAATGATTGACTGCACTAATATTCCCATGGAAGCACCTGCTTAGAACGAGGGGATATCCAGAAACAGGAAACATTTTCACAGTATGAGCACAGAGGTAACCTCTGACGGACAGAAACACTACCACTAGTCTGCTAGTGAAATATCCTGGGTCATCTCAAATTTAGACAGCTAAGACAGGTCTGCAAATGTTCAGTTGATGAAACTCAGTTGTGATTAATTGTAAGAATGCATTTCAGGAAGATTATTGTTTAAATTATGGGAATATAAAGAGAGAATAGAAGAAATTTACCAATTTTTTATTAATGACTACAATCCCTTAGATATGCAAATTACTTCTAAAAGATCAAATCCAGTTGCATCTACTTACACAAGCAATGACTTTGGCCCAATGAATTCACTTAAAAATAAAAAGCCAGCATCCATTGTAGAATTCTGTGGGAAACATGTAGTACATGTAAAATCCACATGAAGACTCATAGTTTAGAATCTGGAAAACCTGTACGTTATGTGGAATGCTATGGTAGTTGTGCGCTCCCAGGAACAAACAAATGTAGAGGATAGAAGCATCAAGATACTCAATCAAAAAGTTTTGAAAGTGAAATAGAAGCTGATGTTAAAAAGAAATCATTTGAAGACTGAAAGATACAGCAAATCAGGAATTTCCCAGGTCTGTAGTAAAGTTTTAGAACAAACTCTGGATGTCTCTGTAGTTAAACAGCATTCTTAGGCTATGTCTACACTACGCACCTTTTAGCGACACAGCCGTGCTGCTACAGCCGTACCGCTAAAAGGTGCGCAGGGTAGCCGCTCTTTATTAGCAGGAAAGAGCTGACAAAAAAAATTCCACCCCCAACGAGCGGGGGTGGCTTTGTCAGCAGGAGAACTCTGTCACCGACAAAGTACTGTTCACACCAGTGCTTTTCGTTGGTAAAACTTTTGTCTTTTGGGGGGTGTGTGTTTTTTTCACACCCCTGAACGACAAAAGTTTTACCGACAAAAGTCTAGTGTAGACAAAGCCTTAGAGTCTTCAAATCCAGATGTTGGAGCAAAACAATAAGTTACTGTATATACCACATGCCAGTGGTGAGCAACTTGCAGCCTGTCAGGGTAATCTGCTGGCGGGCCACAAGACAGTTTGTTTACCTTGACCATCCACAGGCACAGCCGCCCGCAGCTCCCAGTGGCCATGGTTCACTGTTCCTGACTAATGGGAGCTGCGGGAAGTGATGCGGGCGACAGGAACTTGCTGGCCTCTGCTTCCCGCAGCTCCCATGGGCTGGGAATGGCGAACCACGGCCACTGGGAGCTGTGGACGATCAATGTAAACAAACTGTCTTGCAGCCCGCCAGCGGATTACCCTGCCAGGCCGCACACAGCCCGCAGGTTGCCCACAACTGCCATATACACTAAACCTATTAGATGTGCATGTCATCATATTTGTTAAAAAAAAAGGCATGTTCTAAGAAAATATACAATTGGCAATAAATTCAACATAAGCAAATCTTTGATATTATGTGTATGTAAGTGTAGATAATGATACTGACCTCTTTCGTAAGGTTTAGATCTGCTGATGAAAAGCACTATATAACAGCTTGTCAAGGTTCCTCCCCCACTCTGAACTCTAGGGTACAGATGTGGGGACCTGCATGAAAAACCTCCTAAGCTTATCTTTACCAGCTTAGATCAAAACTTCCCCAAGGTACAAAATATTCCACCCGTTGTCCTTGGATTGGCCGCTACCACCACCAAACTAATACTGGTTTCTGGGGAAGAGCTGTTTGGACGCATCTTTCCCCCCAAAATACTTCCCAAAACCTTGCACCCCACTTCCTGGACAAGGTTTGGTAAAAAGCTTCACCAATTTGCCTAGGTGACCACAGACCCAAACCCTTGGATCCCAGAACAATGAAAAAGCATTCAGTTTTCTTACAAGAAGACTTTTAATAAAAATAGAAGTAAATAGAAATAAAGAAATCCCCCCTGTAAAATCAGGATGGTAGATATCTTACAGGGTAATTAGATTCAAAAACATAGAGAACCACTCTAGGCAAAACCTTAAGTTACAAAAAAGATACACAGACAGAAATAGTTATTCTATTCAGCACAATTCTTTTCTCAGCCATTTAAAGAAATCATAATCTAACACATACCTAGCTAGATTACTTACTAAAAGTTCTAAGACTCCATTCCTGGTCTATCCCCGGCAGAAAACAGCATATAGACAGACACACAGACCCTTTGTTTCTCTCCCTCCTCCCACCTTTTGAAAGTATCTTGTCTCCTCATTGGTCATTTTGGTCAGGTGCCAGCGAGGTTACCTTTAGCTTCTTAACCCTTTACAGGTGAGAGGAGCTTTCCCCTGGCCAGGAGGGATTTCAAAGGGGTTTACCCTTCCCTTTATATTTATGACACAGCTAATTTTTAAAAATTATTCTTATTCATTAACAACCCTGCATTCTGGCTGTCAGAAACACAAATTGAAAGAGACAACATTCACCCCTTCATCTTATCAGAAAAAATAGCACCAAGTTATGTGATGATTTACAGCCTGGAAAACTGCACTGGAAGCTGATGGGATTCTGCAGTATGTAAAGCAGCACAGAATTTAGCCCACTATGTTTAATTCAAGATTCACACATATAAACGGAAAAGATCAGAATAGCGTAACTGGGACAAATTGTGCTCTTATGCTCTCCATGAAACCTCAGTGGGCCTGAGTGGGTGTGAGATCAGAATTTAGTCCTTTAATTTGAACCCATTGAAAGACAATAACTTACAACCACACCATAATGAAAGATTATCCTTCTCTTGGTCTGCAAGAGAACTCCTAATATACTAATTGAACTGAGATTATACTGGGAACTGTTTTCATTACTTATAGAACACCCAAAAATGTACCTCAGATAACTCCTTTCCGTATAACTAAGTTAAGTACAGTTTAATTCATAACATTTTGGACCGTTAATTAAAGTCACCTTTAGAAAAGTTTGGCAAGCCATGGAAACTAAGAACATTGTATTTTCCAAACCTTATTCTCAGAGTGTTGTCATTTATAGTGTCTGCCAATGTTATAGCTGTAGAAAGATTTCTAAGGCTATTTCCTAGATGCAAATGTTGTTGCGTAATGGAAAAACAGTTTGACATGTTTATATTAGTAAAATTTTCAACAAATTTCTATCAAGAAGAGCAAAAGCAAATGAGGTTTTAATCAATAATAAAACTATTTTGTTTTTACCTTAGCAGAGAGAGATCAGTTCATTAAAAGGGTTTCCTTCTATGTATAATTTAGAACACACATTGGCCCAGATTCTCAGTTATATAAAGCATCTTTACATGGGTCCATTAGTGCAAAGGGGTCTTAAAATGGGCATAAAAGGAATCTAAGAGGGCCTTTGTGTAAATAACAATCAGGCCCACATGATCAGACTTTTGTTAAAAGCTGTCCTTCAGCAAAAAACAGGAACTACACTTACAAATTAAGGACTATGGGTCAGACTTTCAAAGGTATTTAGGCTCCTAAAATGCAAATATATGCACAGTAAGATTTTCAAAAGTTCCTAAACAGGTTAGGCCTAACTTCCTGAACAGACACTTTTGAAAATCCTTAACTATGCAATTCTAGAGAAGTGAAAGTGATAACAGAAGTTGTCTCTACATGTTTAAGAAAAAGACCTCAGACGTTTTAACTGCTCATATTACAAGAAATAGTTTAAAAAGTCAAATATGTTTTATTTAAAAAAAAAATAAAACATTTCCCGCTCTGTGGTTTACCAATTTTGGGGATGAAGCATGTATTCTTCTTTAAACTAGTTGAGCACAACCACAGCAGCATGTGCAATATGATCCTCTCTACCAAGAGAGAGGTTATCTCCTCATGCACGAGGGACATATAACCCTGGGAATTTTTTTGGCAGGTATAAAAGGATAGGCTACCTTTCTGCCTCCTCTCATAGCCAGGTGTGGCCCTACAGGTATGCTTGGCCTTACTTTGCCACAATTAGCTGTTAACAAGCATGTTGGCTCTGAGCACTTGAACAACAGTTTAAAGGCTCTCACCTTTGAGCCCAGGTTCAGATTACCCACAATTTACAAAGTCTCTGAGTCTGGTCAGACCAGAACATTGGCCACCTTGCCACTTATGCAACTTCTAGTCTCCATACCCTCTCACTCAGCTTTCTCTTCCTGTTTTAAATGATAGTCCTCCAGATGGACCAGGAAGCCTCCCTGATTATATGCAGGTGTTTCTGAATGCAGCTTTTGGCTGGCCCTTAAAGGTAGTATACACCATCACAACAAGTTAAAACCCTTTTCAATTCATCTTTAGAACCCAGTTTTAATAAGAACCTTTAAACCTTGTCTCTGGTTTTCTGGGTGCTGTTTTGTGTCTCTTCGTAACTGCAGACTCAAAATAAAGGGCCTCTATAGAGCCCTGTTGATATCATCAATTGTTTTTGCAGTTTTTTTAATCTTTCCTTTTAATTCTTTTCTCCTATTTCCTCCATCCCTTGGCCTCAGGTCTTTCTGCTCCACAGGAGGTGGTTATTAGTGAAGGAAAATGATGACAAAGATGAGTTGAACATAAGCAAACAGTTGAAAGCCAAAGGGTAACATTTTCAAAAGTATAGATGATTTAGAACCAGATTTTTAAAGGTATTCAGGTGTTTCTACATACAGTGCTGCAATGCATAACTGATTTAGGAGCAGTTTCAGAGTAGCAGCCATGTTAGTCTGTATTCACAAAAAGAAAAGGAGTACTTGTGGCACCTTAGAGACTAACAAATTTATTTGAACATAAGCTTTCGTGAGCTAAGGTGCCACAAGTACTCGTTTTCTGATTTAGGAGCCTATGTAGAATTTTCAAAGTTGATTTAGTAGACTAAATTTCATGGACAGTCAATGGGACTTAGGAACCTAAGGGCAGATTTGCAAAGGTATTTAGGTACCTAAAGATACAAGTAGATACTTAGTAGAATTTCCAAAAGTGCCTAAGAAGATGAGGCAACTAACATATTGATTTCAATGAGAGTTAGCAAAAAGAAAAGGAGTACTTGTGGCACCTTAGAGACTAACCAATTTATTTGAGCATGAGCTTTCGTGAGCTACAGCTCACTTCATCGGATGCATACCGTGGAAACTGCAGCAGACTTTATTTATACACAGAGAATATGAATAGTGGGGTGGGAGGAGGTATTGTTTCATATTCTCTGTGTGTATATAAAGTCTGCTGCAGTTTCCATGGTATGCATGCGATGAAGTGAGCTGTAGCTCACGAAAGCTCATGCTCAAATAAATTGCAAAAAGAAAAGGAGGACTTGTGGCACCTTAGAGACTAACCAATTTATTAGAGCAGGACAGTGGGGTGCTATTATTCATAGCAGGACAGTGGGGTGGGAATAGGTATTGTTTCATATTCTCTGTGTATATATAAAGCCTGCTGCAGTTTCCACGATATGCATCTGAGGAAGTGAGCTGTAGCTCACGAAAGCTTATGCTCTAATAAATTGGTTAGTCTCTAAGGTGCCACAAGTCCTCCTTTTCTTTTTGCGAATACAGACTAACACGGCTGTTACTCTGAAATGAGAGTTAGGTACCCTAGCTAATGTAGGGGCTTTTGTAAATTCTACTATGTGTCAAACGCTTTAGGTGCCTAGCTACCTTTGCAAATCTGGCCCTAAGTGTTTGTCACTTTTGAAAATGTGATTTAGGCTCCTAACTAACTAAGCACCTTTTAACATTTTACCTTAAGTGATACAATTTGGAAGCACTTCTCAGGATCGGGCCCTTAAGACCTTGTGCTCCCTGAAATCTTATATTAATTGGTCATTAAAAGTTACTGCATTCATGATCATTGCAGCTGAAACATGAAGACTCTGATTTCAAAAGATACTGCTGTTTTGATTTAATTTAAGGCAGGTTGATGTATTTTATCTTGTTAGTATATCAATTTCTGTCTAGGAGATCTCCTGTTACTAGAGATAATGCAACTCAAACAGAATTTATTATTTGACACAAAGCATTCAGAAACTGGAAATCACTCTTCGCTGGATGCTAATCTATAATCCCCAAATGCCAGAGGTAATCTCAGGGGCAATTTCTTCCAACAGTGGGATAAAGTAGGATTCCAGGATTTATACAACAATCAAACATTTGTGCACTTTGCACATATTAAAGCCATTTACCATTTTATGGGTTCTGATCCTTTACACATCATATGATTTCTATAGATCTTGGATTAGACTTGTTAGGGTAAGTTATAGCTGTCCCATCATAAAGTATTTTGGGATGGGGAGAGGGCACAGAAAGCCTTTCCTCTTCTATCCACTCCAGTGCTCCCATACAGGAGGAGCCCATAACCCCACTGCTTGCATTTCTGCTGGCAGCACTGAACAGGTCAAATAAGCTGTGTGTAGGTGAGATAGGCTGTGTGCCCATGATGGGCACAGCTGTTTCATTGTGCAACAGCTGTACCTGGAAATCTGTGCTAAAGTATAGTAGAGATTGCTTATCCTCAGTATTCCTGGAGATCCTGTGCCTGCACTTACCTTATGTTAAAACAATGCCTCCAGACAGATCTCATTATGTCGTTCTCCATCTCTTCTCCTGCCCTAAGCAGTTCTACTTGTAGGGACCTGCAGCTGGCCCTTCATTGGGGAAATGACTAACTAGAACCATTGAGGAACCAGAATTGCTCAGTTAGAAGATCAAACTGTCTTCATTAATCCTGCTGCAGAGAAAGTCTTCCATGTGTAGAAATTTCTAGATGAAGTCAGAATTATTCTGGATTTACACCAGTATAATAGGGAGCAGAATTTAGTTGTTTGTCTTTAACTCCCTTTAATTCATTATAAAAAGGCACAACAGCCTGAGTTTTGAAAACCAGATTTAGAAATTAAGTGTACTTAAGAAAAATAGTACTGGTGTAATCCCTTTGATGCTAGAATATGTGTGGGTGGCTAATGAGACATTCATTCATTTTACTGAAACTTCAAAACAAATTATATCTCTCTGGGAAATACATTACAGTATCTGGCACCTTATTCAGTGTTAGATGTGTTAACTTTACTCTAGCAATGGTTTTGTTTTCTAATTTGCTTTGGAAAGTGAGTCAACAGAAGTCAATAAGGGTTCTATAGTATCAGCTATCAGTTCTTGCATTAATTCATTACTACCAAGTACTTTTAAAATACACATTATCTACCTTAAAATACCTAATAGCCTATTTGGGTTAAGGCCCCATCAGAGAATTTTTTGTTTGAGGTAGATACTGCACAAGAGAGATTCAGTGAGCCTGGAAATAAGTCTTTCTGAACAAGCAGACAGGCAAATCACATTTCAATGCACATAGTAAAACAACCTTATCCGCTCTCCAACTTTTGAGGCATGGAGGAAAAAGTCCAAAACCTCAGTTTAGTGTGGTTCGTGATCTAAAGACAGGTGACTATAGTAAGAGTTGTCTGGATGAACAGATAAATATTTGCCAGAGAGAAATCACTCTTCTTTTTTCTTAAAATTTTCTTCAGTAACCCACTTATTTAAGAGTGGTAGCCGTGTTAGTCTGTATCAGCAAAAACAATGAGGAGTCCTTGGGCACTTTAGAGACTGACAAATTTATTTGGGCATAAGCTTTCATGGGCTAAAACCCACTTCATCAGATGCATGGAGTGGAAAATACAGTAGGGAGGTATAAATACATAGCATATGAAAAGATGGGAGTTGCCTTACCAAGTGGGGGGTCAGTGCTAACTAGGTGGATGTGGGTTATTCTCAACCGTTGACAAGAAGGGGTGGAAATCACTTTTGTAGTGCTAATGAGGCCAATGTAATCAAGGTGGCCCATTTCAAATTGTTGACAAGAAGGTGTGAGTATCAGCAGAGGAAAATTAGTTTTTGTAGTGACCCATCCACTCCCAGTCTTTATTCAGGCCTAATTTGAAGGTGTCCAGTTTGCAAATGAATTCTAGTTCTACAGTTTCTTGTTGGAGTCTGTTTTTGAAGTTTTTTTGTTGAATTTTAAGTCTGTTATTTTAAGTCTGTTATTGAGTGTCCAGGGAGATTGAAGTGTTCTCCTACTGGTTTTCGAACGTTACAATTCTTGATGTCAGATTTGTGTCCATTTATTCTTTTGCGTAGAGTCTGTCTCATTTGGCCAATGTACATGGCAGAGGGGCACTGCTGGCACATATCATATTGGTAGATGTGCAGGTGAATGAGCCCCTGATGATGTGGCTCATGTGTTTAGGCCCTATGATGATGTCCCTTGAATAGATATGCTGACAGAGTTGGCACCAGGCTTTGTTGCAGAGTTTGGTTCCTGAGTTAGTGTTTTTGTTGTGTGGTGTGTAGTTGCTGGTGAATATTTGTTTTAGGTTGGGGGGCTGGCCTGTGAGGACTGGCCTGTCTCCCAAGGTCTGTGAGGGATGGTCCTTCAGGATAGGTTGTAGATCCTCGACGATGCACTGGAGAGGTTTTAGTTGGGGGCTGTTGGTGATGGCTAGTGGCATTCTGTTACTTTCTTTATTGGGCCTGTCTTGTAGTAGGTGACTTCTGGGTACGCTTCTGGCTCTGTCAATCTGTTTCTTCACTTCACCAGGGGCGTACTGTAGTTTTAAGAATGCTTGTTACAGATCCTGTAGGTGTTTGTCTCTATCTGAGGGATTGGAGCAAATGAGGTTGTATCTTAGAGCTTGGCTGTAGACAATGGATCATGTGGTGTGGTCTGGATGAAAGCTGGAGTCATGTAGGTAAGTATAGCAGTCAGTCGGTTTCCGTGAACATCGCTTATTTTCACTGTAGTGTCTAGGAAGTGGATCTCTTGTGTGGACTGGTCCAGGCTGAGGTTGATGGTGTGGTGGAAATTGTTGAAATCATGGTGGAATTCCTCAAGGACCTCCTTCTCATGGGTCCAGATGATGAAGATGTCATCAATGTAGCACAAGTAGAGTAGAGGCATTGGGGGACAAGAGCTGAGGAAGCGTTGTTCTAAGTCAGCCACAAAAATGTTGGCATACTGTAGGGCCATGTGGGTACCCATAGCAGTCCTGCTGATTTGAAGGTATAAATTGTTCCCAAATTTGAAATAGTTGTGGGTGAGGACAAAGTCACAAAGTTCAGCCACCAGGTTTGCCATGACATTATTGGGGATACTGTTCCTGATGGCTTGTACTCCATCTTTGTGTGGAATGTTGGTGTAGAGAGCTTCTATATCCATAGTGGCTGGGATGGTGTTTTCTGGATCACCAAAGTATTGTAGTTTCCTCAGGAAGTCAGTGGTGTCTCGAAGACAGCTGGGAGTGCTGGTAGCGAAGGCCTGAGGAGAGAGTCTACTAGCCAGACAATCCTGCTGTCAGGGTGCCAATGCCTGAGATGATGGGGCATCTAGGATTCCCGGGTTTATGGATCTTGGGTAGCAGATAGAATACCCCTGGTCGGGGCTCTAGGGGTGTGGCTGTGTAGATTTGTTCCTGTGCTTCTTCAGAGAGTTTCTTGAGCAGATGGTGTAGTTTCTTTTGGTAACCCTCCCTGGGATCAGAGGGTAATGGCCTGTAGAATGTGGTGTCAAGATTTGCCTAGCAGCCTCTCGTTCATACTCCGACCTATTCATGATGACTACAGCACCTCCTTTGTCAGCCTTTTTGATTATGATGTCAGAGTTGTTTCTGAGGCTGTGAATGGCATTGTGTTCTGCACAGCTGAGGTTATGGGGCAAGTGATGCTGCTTTTCCACAATTTCAGCCCATGCACGTTGGTGGAAGCACTCTATGTAGAAGTTCAGTCTGTTGTTTTGACCTTCAGGAGGAGTCCATGCAAAATCCTTCTTTTCATAGCATTGGTGGGAAGGTTTCTGTTGGTTTGTGTGCTGTTCAGTGGTGTTTTGGAAATATTCCTTGAGTCAGAGAGGTTCAAAGTCAGATTCTAGGTCACCACAGAACTGCATCATGTTCGTGGTGGTGGTGGGGCAGAAGGAAAGGTCCCGAGATAGGACAGATTCTTCTGCCGGGCTAAGAGTATAAATGGATAGATTAACAATACTGTTGGGTGAGTTAAGGGAATCACTGTTGTGGCCCCTTGTGGCATGTAGGAGTTTAGATAGTTTAGTGTCATTTTTCCTCTGTAGAGAAGCAAAGTGTATGTTGTAAATGGCTTGTCTAGTTTTTGTAAAGTCCAGCCATGAGGAAGTTTGTGTGGAAGGTTGTTTTTTCTATGGGAGTTTCCAGTTTTGAGAGCTCACTTATTCAAGATATAAATATTATGAGGTTAATTAGACTAAAATATTTTAAGGACTTTGTATTTCCACTTGCTTTTTTGTTTTGTTTTCTTGGTTTTTTGGTTCAGCACCTGAGAAGTTTTTTTGCTTTTTTGTTTCTTTAAACACAGGTTTGAAAATAATACATAGAAAAAAATAACTTTAACCTCTCTGTTTCTGTCTCAAAGCAGTGTGCAGCCTTTTATTGTATTGTGAAAATACATCAGACTGACATGTAAATAGTATACATTTCCATCCCTCACACCCAAGGTTGCTGCGGGCCAGACAAGTTTCAGTCCTCAGCTGTCCACAAATCCGAAATCTTCTCTCTTCAGTGATTTTGACAACACAAAAGAAGGTGAATATTTTGTGATAAAGGAAGCATTACTGATCATGTCTAAACAACTCTTCCCCAAACAATGCTGGAAATTTTAAATTTGGTGTTAATTATATTGGGTGAACAAAGCTGAACTACATTTAATAGTTTAAAATACTGACATTCATGGGTGGTGCTCGGGGAACAGTCTGTTGGTTATTAGTAAATCATGCTTAGAAAGTAATTTCTACGAAGGTGTCATCTTTGTTGTTTGTTGTATTGGGACTGAGACATCATTCTTATGATGACTCAGTTTATTTGCCTCAGACTAGACATTACAGAAAGCTTTCATAGGACTCTTCCCATCAATAATCATGTGACTCCATGGTTTACAAACTTTTGAACATAGAGCTCTGCTGATTACAGATTGCTTTCTAAGTGAAGAGATGCAATTACCACACCTAGTTGACCCAGTCTATTTAGGAACTTTATGATATGTTTTTTAAGCGCAGAGATTCAAAAGGATGAATGAATTAAAGATCTCGGACAAAGCAATTGTATGGGTCATGATGAAAGCACCAGTGGAATAACTTTGAAAGTATAAACTCTTGAACTGAGCCTAGAAATTCTTTTAACTGGGGTTTGTATAAACATTTCACTTCCTGCTCCGTAGCCTAATAGGGGCACAGGTTTGCTAAGATAAGATTAACTCATAGAGCTTGGAGTATGCAAAACTTGTTTAACATATAACCTTATAGCATGTTTTTACTCCTTTTCAACAGAACATTTACATTTTGTCTGAAGAAAAGTAATATCCTTCTGCAACAACATTAAAGGCTTTCTGAAAACTTTAATAAAGCAAGTATAATACTAGCATGGGTTTATTCTAAAGTATGGCATTTTATTGGCTCTGCTCTGTGAGAGCAGAAGCAAAGCTATGGTTATGTTCTCAGCCACAGCTGTTTATATACGCTGTGATATTAATCATTGCTTTCCAACTTAGTGTTCTTCCACTTCTGCAAGAAAAGTTGTCTGTTAAAAAAATGCTGGTTTTGCAGTTAAAACTTAGGACTGAAAGTCAGGTGACTTGGGTCAAGATTTTCAAAACTGTGTGCTGAAGGTAGGCTCCTACAACCATGGTTTGTAGCCCAAATAAGTGGCCTGATTTTCAAAAGTCAGTGCTACCTGTTAAGGTCTCAGCTCCTCTGCAAATCCAAAACTTTTCAAGAATGACATAAGGTTAATAGTTGAAATCTAGAATGCTGCCTGGTTTGCTCGTTGGCTTCATCCTTTGAGACTAGTTTTCTTAATAGACAAGTGGTATCTTGTTATCTTAAATGATCTGCTGCTCTTTGTAGGTCGAAAGCTTGTTGCCTTACAGTAAAGAGAACTGAGGAGTCCTAGGCCCAGGTCCTCAAAGGTGTTTAAGTGCCTAACTCCCAGGCCTTACTGCCTGAAAGGGGGGAAGCTGCCCTTCAGAGGACCTTCAGTTTCACACACTAGGGGAAGTCATGTTTTCTGGAGGCCCCTAAAATTTCAGACTGGGTGAGGGGACTTATAGAGAATCGAATACATTGACATCAACTTAACCCTATTTTCAATAAAATCAAATAAATTGCAAAATGTATTTTTTACCTGTTGGAGCAAGTTCCATTCACCGGAGGTTAGATCTTCTGTGTTTATATCAAGTCTACACCACAGATACAGAAAATATGTGGAAATAATAATGTTGCTAGCTAAGTGATGCAGTTCCATTCACCGGAGGTTAGCTAAGTGATGTAGCCTATTCATCTCACTGCCATTCTGCCCAGGACACCAGCCTCAATGCCCCATTTGTTTGCTTCTTCCATGAGCATCTCCGTGTCTTTTTTCATGGTGCCTCTTATGCATGGAAAGCCTTGCTGCTTCTAGTCTACCACGTCACAAGTTCTCTCCCATTTAGGGCCTGATCCAAAATGTATTGAAATCTGTTGGAATCCTTCTTTTGATTTCAATAGGCTTTGGATCAGGCTCTTAAATGCCACTTGAAAATTCACTTCCATTCTTCTTTCACAATAGGCGAACCAATAATATTTGCTAGCTTGTTACCTTCTTTTTATAGGTTAAGCAACCTAAATAAATAAAAAACACTTAGCTGTAGCTCACGAAAGCTTATGCTCAAATAAATTTGTTAGTCTCTAAGGTGCCACAAGTCCTCCTTTTCTTTTTTTGAAGATGAGCACAGAAGATTAAATGGAGTAAGCAAGTGAGAGCATGAAGGGGACGGCAGGTTACTAGCCAAGGTTATCCAAACATTTCAGAGATATTGTGATCAGCACATGAACGTCATTTGGCAAAGGGAAAGGGCTGAATCAGCACCACATGCATTCAGCCTTGTCCGTTCCCAGGCCTGTTTTGAATGGAGGGTGGTGATGACAGTCAGAGAGGTCTCAGCTTCTGCAACTTGAGTTAGTTATGACTTAGGCAGAGGATGGGCTGCATTGGACGCTTGAAAATTCTGGAGGCATGGCAAAGCTATTAACCACATATTCCATTCCTCTTCTTTCTTCCCTGGTCCCCCTCAGTGCTGAGGGACTTTCTGTGGTAACCTCACACCCCTTTGCTGAAAATGCCAAGACCATCCAGAGGAGACAAAGCCCACCAAATGGCTTTGAAAATTCTCATCTTAGTTCAGCTGTAGAACTGATCTGTGCTCTTAGACTAAGGGCCTGTATACACAGCAAGTTGGTGCACAGCAAGCAAGGGTGTGAATCCACAGTGCGCCATCTTACTGTGAAGTAACATTCCATGTGGACACTGCTACAGCATAGTGAAAGTCTTGGAGTGCAGGACTAAAGGAGGAGTATAGCTCGGATATGCAGGCTCTCCACATTGATGTCTTAGCAAAGCCCAGCTAAAGAGACAGTTTCCCCATAATTTATATAGAGCATTAACCCCTGTTTCATGAGAAGCTTATTGTTTATGCCAATTACAATTACCTTAACTAAGAAGCATATATCAGTGTAATTATTACACTTCATTGGTGGCTGAAATCATCCTGCCTTTGGTCTCATGCCTAAAGAACCAGAAAAACTAACTGAAAGTTTAAAAACTAAATATGCATGCTGTAAATGGGCCAAGTGATGACTAATGGGGACATGCTAACTGTTTACAATGATCCACAGGGCACAGACATCAAGGGGAGAGTGGAATTATTTTGGATGATCTGAGGAGAAATTACCAGGAGAAATGGGATGAAGTTTTGTTTTTTTTTAAAAAAAAGAAAACAAAAATTCAGGCTCAATATCGGGGTAGCAGTGGGGGGAATGAGGGAGAGGAAATACTATTAAAAGCAGAAGCAGGACTGGAAGATCCTATCTGGCTCTGTTGCTGCAAAAAGAGGTAGGAAATGGGCAGGCTCCATGACCCCTAGAAAATACCTGACCAAAAGATTTTAGAGAGGGTAGGCCTACTAGCTGCCCCACCCCCATCGCTACCTCAAAACATTCAGTAGAGGTTGCCCTGTGAAGAATAGGTACTGGGAAAAGTAGAGACACCACAAAAGTGAAAAGTTAGCAAACTACTGGGCATGTCCCACAATAGACAATGATAAGTAAGGAGAACCAGGGTCTATTGAAGGGAAAGGAAAAGAGCTGAACAAATTTGAGAGCTGTTTGAGACAAATCTATTTCCCTGAAAAGCCCTCCTATTTGGAAATTATTCAAGGTGCCACATGCAAACTGCTTCCACCTGCCCAAAATCTCTCTGCCATGCCTGCTGAGCCAGAGGGAGGGGTCTGAGGTGATAAATATTTGCCTTCGTTTTTCAAAGTGATTAGTGGTTTTGGGGTGCTTTGATTTGTGTGCAAAAATTGAGCATGTTTCTAATAATATCATTGTCCCTTACTTGGTGTAAAAGGAATATCTTCAAAAGTAGGATCCTCAGAGAAATTTTCAACTCCCCATTGTCTGCTGATCCAATATTGGTATCTTGTAACAAGCACTTAATGGTGTTCCATTAGCAAGATGGAAATATAAACCCATAGTATCACTACTCATCCAGGCTTTGAACTTAGGTTTTATACTTGTAATTTTAATACTGGGCTCTACATATTAAAGCCTTCAACCACTGGGATTGTGAATCAGTTTTCTTTTCTCCTTTGTAAATAAAAGCTTCCAAACTTTAATTTGGCACATTTTACAAGAGTTTAAATAAAATGTGAGGGTCAACTGTTTATGGTTTTCATAGATTAGTTACTATAAAAATTCCTGAGGTTTGGTGATGATGTCATGTGCTCTTTTCACTTCTTTTAGTGTGTTCTGTGAGTGTGTATAGTACTAAACTAGAGGAAAGAGAAGGAGTAGGATTAAAACAGAAGTTAAAAACATAAATCTCTCCCTCCTCCCCATGCATTATTCCTTCTAGATTTGTTTTGCCATTTAGAAAAAGCATCTAATGCAATGACCTCTGCATCAAAAGCTCATCTTCATGACATTCTCAGCAACTTCAGTCTACTGAAATTTGAGGCTTAAAGGCCGATGGGAACAAAGACATTATTTCAGTCATACGTGAGATAAAGTCAAACAGTAACGGGACAGATGTGCAGTTTCACACACAATTTATACAGCAATATTGAGGCAGAGGGGAAAAAGTTGCTGAGTAATAACCAATTGAATAGTGTATTGCTCTCATAAACTATTTACTAATCTTTCACCTCATTTAATTACTTATATTGACAGGTTTTTCAGTATTAACTTTAGAAGCCAATTTCTGGTTCCCATTATGAATTATCAACCAAAAAAAAAATCTGCTACTGTATAAACCACACATATTGTATAATTATCTGCCCTAGAACAATAATTGATCATTGTATTTATGGGAAGGTCCGAACATAAGTACAGACACAGATTCACACACAATTCCCCCCCCCCATACCTTCAACTCAGTTGCATTGCACAACTTACTGTAGCTATTTTATGCCATTACATAACGTACTCCATTGTTATGTATGGGTGTACATAAGCCTGTATAATACATAAAACAAGAATAGAAAATATTATATAAATTCAGTGTGGCCAGGCTTATACTGCAGGAGAAACTTTGGAATTTCCTGACTATGTTTATTTGATTAACCGATGATAAAACAATAGAGTTTAAATTATCCATCTATCCTGGAAGAGCATCTGGTCCATTTATGATTTTATGAATATCACGTTGGGAACATTCCTTCCTCTGTACTTGCTCTCAAATTGAATGGGGCACTAGTGCTCTGGGAGTGGACATTATCCTGATGGTCAAACTGGCAAACAGCCAACAGACCACCGCATATCCTTCACGGCAACTGACACTGACAGCAACAGGAGCAAACCTCCTTCCTCAAACCTCCTTCCTCAAAGCACTGACACCTGCTTTTTTATCTTCACAGTCTTGTCTCAGTAGCATTGGGATTCATTCTGCTGCCACTGAAGTCAGAGGTAGAACTGCCACTGAGTTTAGAGGAAACAGGATCAGGCCACAATGTATTACCCTCTTCCCTATCTGCCATGGAACCTACTGGACCATTGCTCAACAGCTCCTTCTTTGAGGAGGAGCCACTGTCAGAGACAGGGTACAGGGCAAGATGGACCATGATCTGACCACGGGCTCCAATGTTCTCATGAGATCCAGCTGGCGCATTTTCACTTGCTTCCAACTGGAGTTGTGTGCCCGTGTGAAGTTATCTGCCCTTACCATTTTCTAGCCAGGCCTCAGCATGCTCAGTATTACTTGTCCTATCTAACCAGGTCGTCCCTCATAAACCCCTGATGTGCAGCCACTTGGGCTTGTTGCTGCTAAGCAATATATTTAATCAAATCCTCCACTTGCCCCATTAGGCAAAGGGGGATTCACACTCATGATGACCACACCACTTGTCATGGGCCCACCAGCAAAAGAGTAAGTCCTTGGAACCTCTTAGCAGAAAAGATGAGCTAACTTTATTGTAACCTTCCCCAAAGAGAACAAACCACACAGGATGTTGCTGCTGTTCCAGACACACTTTGGAAGTGCCTGCCCCAACTTCATTACAAAGAAAGTTACAAAATAAAACATGAGAAAAATGGGCTTACTTGCCTGCTCCTTCCAGAGTAGACTGCACAGTCAGTCTTGCTCCTCCCAGGTCTGTGTCTCTGCTGTGTGGAAAAGGTGATATTTACAGAAACCATCAAGGCTTTCTGGTAACTAAGGAAGTGAATGCAGCTGCCATAATAGGCTACAATCCCAATCTTCCCTCCTGGATCTCAAAGAGATTGAGTGGAAGCTACCAACAACCAGCTTTGTCCTTCATTACTGAGAGAAGAGAGTTCCAGCTCATCCTGTTCATAGAACTCCACTCTAGGGCCCTAAAGCCAGGATCAGAAGAATAGGCATGTATAAAATCTATACCACTTCCCTGATACCTCTTTCTCCCTCTCAGAGACAGCATCTATCTTCCCTATCACTAAAATACTCTTGAAAGACCAACCTTGTATGAGAGGGTGGTAGCCAAGGATGGTTCCCCTTAAATATCAAAGGGTTTGTATTTCCCAACTAATCCTAATCATATTCCAACTCACAAGTAAACTAGATGAGGCCAGCTCAGAGATTGAGTCCTCACAACAGAATATCATTAGGTATGTCAATCTCTGGCAACATTTTTCCATGGAGTATAGAACATAAACATACCACCCAACTTACAAAAGCATAGAAGCAGTTAAAATTACTCAGACTGCCTAGCTGCAAAAACTTGGGATTAGAAGGCCCATAAAATATAATAAACGAGTAACCACATTGTTAAATAGTTACCCCATTTGACTTTAAACTACGGTGACACTTTTTCCATGGAAAGGCTCTTCAGCCTGTTTTGTTTTTTCTAAGCACATTTATCATCCCTAGTGGGAGTCTTGTCTTGCTTCCTAGAACAACATTATTCCATAGTAAGCTGCCAACAGCAGTAGTTCATTCAGTTTCATTTTAATAACCAGATAAATGACCTTTGGGAAGAATGGCCAATTAGTCTAATCCTAGATGTATTACTAGATGGTCTTCAGTTATTTCAAAGAGATAAACATTTGTTCATTTCCATAGAGCTTGAAGATTTAGGCAAAACCACTAACTGTGTTTTTCTCTCTCTCCAGATCCTTGGCTCCAGTTTGATAAAACTAGATAAGAATTAATAAAATTCAATATGGCTGGTGTGATAGTTGACCTCTGCAACTGGTTTCAGTTCCATTACATCAAGAGCATAATAACTGAGAAAGCAGCTTTTTTGTGGATCATAACCCAAAAATCTTCACTGTTAAATCACACTTCATGTCTTCTCTCCAGCACCTTTTATATCTATCCCATTTGCGATTCTGTGGTATACTCTTTCTAAACATTAATGAGGTCTGGCAATAAAGCCTTCATAAGGAAGCGTATATAAAGCCTAGGGAAAAACGCCCTAGTTTTATGAAGATATTCATAGCACAGGGGCAATAGCCATCTATAAAAGCAAATTTCTATAAATATCACCTGCTTTAGGGATTATATATAAGCATAGGCCTTAAAACCTGGAACCATTCCACGCTCTTTTGAAATTGTTATCTTTAGCTTCTCTTTATCTTCAAGTGTAAATTCAGTTGACCAGCTTCCACACCATAGGACTTTTTGAGACTTCACATGTCCTAGGAAAATATCCCACAGTGGTCAGTGCTTTTGCAGCACCAAGTAATTAGACCATACAATTCAGGAGTTGAATGGGCTGAGTTAAAACTCCCAAGAGCCCTATAGTGGTGTGCCTGGAGCAGCTCTGCCTTGTCAATCTTCAAGGTGCCCCAGTGCTACCACAGGTCTTCCAAAGTAGAAGAAAGTGCCCTGGTATCCACTGAGGGGCACTCCCATCCCCTAACTAATTGCCCCTTCAGTTTGATTCCCTGTGCTGGTAGGGTAGTTTGGAGAGTCTTAGCCCCAAAATGATTTGTGTATCACTCACTCCTTAGGGTTTAACTGATCCTCCCAAGTGGCTACTCCAGCTAATGGGCCCTTCTCTCTGCAGCTCTGCAGGCAAAGCTCCTTCTGACAGAGTGGCAGAGCTCCATTCTCCTCCCTGGCCAATCAGCCCTGTTATCTCAGTTTATTCCCCTCCAGACTTGGCATTGTTTTTCAAGAATCTCCATTCTTAGAGGTTTTCAAGGCCCAGCTTGACAAAGCCCTGGCTGGGATGATTTAGTTGGTGCTGGTCCTGCTTTGAGCAGGGGATTGGACTAGATGACCTCCTGAGGTCTCTTCCAACCCTAATATTCTATGATTCTATGCAGATAAACAGTGCATGACTCTTTCATTTAGGAGGCCTACATGAGTGCCAGAAGCTCCCTAGAAGTGAGAGAGCCACCATCACCCAGACCATGGCCCCAGCCCCCCACTACACCCCACCCCCGCTTGGCTTCTTCCCTGAGGCATGGCCCTCTCTACACCTCTTCCCACCCATGCACCCCTTTTTCCCCCAAGGCCTCCCCACCCACCTTCGCTCCTCTCTGACCCTTCCTCCCCATCGTTTGCCCTTACGTCAAGGAAATAATGATGGGGCAATGGCCTCATGGCCGCCCCTGTTCTGGTGCCCCTTAGCTGAGTTGCTCCGGTATCAGCACGCACAGCCTCTTACTGGCCGGCCCAGCTATGGGACTCCTCCTCCTGCTGTGCATGCTGATGCTGGAGCATCTCAGCTAAGGGGCAGGGGGGTCAGGAGGCTATGCCTTCCCACTTTTGTCCTGATTTAAGGGCAAGCGATGGGGGAGAGGGGGCAGAGAGGATCGAGCAGCAGGCCTCAGGGAAAGAGACAGAGTGGGTGTGGGGCCTCAGGGCAGAGTGTGGGTTGGGCCACAGTCCGGATGCCGGTGCCCCCTGCTTTCTCAGGAGCTTCCAGCGACAGCACTCTAGATGTAGTGGGCCAGTGCACCTCCAAAGGGAGGTGACCCACATTCAGTATTTCTTGCCCCTGGCATGGCCAGCCTCTTATACGTGCCACCCATGAGTTGGGCAGGGCTAGCTGGACCTACGGGCTCTCCTTAACCATTTCTCTGCCAGTGTGGGGCCTCTCTGTACCCCACAACAAACCCCTATACACGGGGCCTTAATTCTGCAGAGAAGCATGTGGGGAAACTCCTTTGCTTGTACTGAGCCTCCCCGATGTCAATGGGGCTCTGCACAGATACAGGGGGGTGGCTCCTAACAATTCATTGCAAGATCTGGGCCTTGATCGAACACACAACATCATTTGATAAACTCATTAGATTCTACTTAGCTGAGTTTTGCATAGCAAGGTCTTATTTCTAATACTTTTGTTAAATTATATAGAGTAGCATTAGGCAAAATGGTGGTCTATGGGAAAGTAAACCATTCACCATATATATCTTCTTTGGAGCATGGTGGTATTTGCTATTAAACTTTATATATTATATGTTAACTTTATATATATATATATATATATATATATATATATATATATGTATATATATATATATATATATGTATATATATGTATATGTAACCCTTCTGCCAGGCCAAGTTGATAGCAGCAAGGGCTGGGTTTGGTACATAGGGGTTCCTTCTCAACAATGCAATGCAAAACCAGCTCGAGCCCCCACCCAGTGACCTGGGAAAATCTTACACACACCCCTGGGTGCCTCAAAGAGGCAATATTTCCCCTCTCGCAAGCACAGAGTCTCGGTGTAGCAGAAAATCTTTAACATGAGGTAAACGACATCAGCATTAAATTGGGAAAACACCACAACTAGGGTTCACAAACCAAACCATGAGCAAAGACCCACCCCAGCAAATTGGGCCGTGTCCTTTCCCTTGGGTTTTTGAACCCAGCAACCCAAAATATCACCCAAAGTCCCAAGAGTCCAACAACCCAAAAATCTCTGTCCCTGGTCAGTGCGGCCCCAGAGTTCAAAAGTTTAACTGCAGAGTTTTACCTCCCAGCCTGGGTGGAAATGAGGGGAGAGGGGGGCTGTTAAGGGGCACCTTACGTGGTCCGAGGCCGACTGCCCCCTCTCCGTAGGGTTCTGCTGCAGCCTTCACCGCGAGCCACTCTGCTCCACCAGCCGGCCTGTGAGCCACTCCACCAGCAACTCCTCTCCAGCTGTTCCATGAGCCACTCCATCTGTCCCGCAAACTGCTCTGCCAGCCGCTCAGCAATATATCTTCAGCTCACGCCCCCCCACTATTTAATACAGCACTCAGTGATTTCAGCTCTTAGTAATTTTAGCTCTTTAGTGATTTCAACTTGCAGTAAGGGAGCCTCAGTGGTGATGCACCATTGGCCCAAAGTGAATTCAGCTCAGCATCCTGTAACTAGACTTCTAATAGAATCAAAATTAGCTCTGATATTCTACAGTGGAGAGAGGAGATGGTTCAATTGATGTTTCAGGCCCTCAAAAGCAGCCCACACCACCAGGTACAAATGCCTCTCTCAATTCATGGGTTTTTGGAACCCATGTCCCTTGTCTAGCGAGTGCTACTTAGTTGATGGCAAGTCCCTCTGTCATAAAACAGTTCCAAAGTGACCATTTGGGCTGCTGAGGGCTCATGCTACGCAGGGTGGGTGTGCCTATGCAAACAAGATCAGCCTCTGAAGTGTTCCTTATTCCCCACATAATAATCTTGTGTCCTGTGGACTGTAATATTTTGCTCTAATTTCAGTTGTTGGTTTTAGTGTGTAGGTGGCTGGGTGGTGGTATTGGTTGCCTGTTTTGTACCCGTGGCTGTTGCTCCCTTCTCGCCTTAAACTCTGTGATTCTGTGGAACCCAATGGAAAGTGTAGGAGGGTTGGGGAAAGGAGGGATGGAGGAAGTGTTGATACTGGCTGCATCTGGTACCATCAGAAAAATGGCACCATAGCAGTGAACTCCCATCTGTTCCAAGAGGAAAGAACATCTGATGGACTGACATTGGGAACTACAATGGGACCCTCAGAGATTCCATCCTTCCTTTTCCTTCTCCCTGGATGGTTTCAGGTGGAGGCAATTTGGCCCTCGAATTTTATTCAGTGGCTCTGTGCCTGAAGGAGGACTGACCTCAGGATTGGCATAATAAGTTCAGCATAGGCACTGATAATACAAGTTTTGCCTCTAATACTTATGAAAAGGTCCTATCAAATGCAGTAGGAGTGCAACCAAAATGGTTCCTTAGACTAAAAATCCTATTGCATTTAATATAGAATGTTCTTCTTCCCGTAGTTTGTTTTGTTTTGAAACCATTTTATTGAATTCTGTCATGGGGGTATCAATTTTTATTAAATTATTATGTAGAATTTTTCCCTAGGAAAAAGAATAGTTCAAGTTTCCATTCAATTCCTGGGGCTCAATTCTGCCCACATTCAATTCCACTAACTTAAGTAGGATTACCTGTTGTAAGTATGGAGGAAATCTGGCCTTTGGCATGATCCCTTCAATTTCCCCAGGAGGGTGCCAAGTGTAGTCAAGTTTTTTGTGATGTGGATTCTACTCCACTGTGAATTAGATTGAGATCAGCAATCCATGCTGTCAAGGTTCCTCCCCCACTCTGAACTCTAGGGTACAGATGTGGGGACCTGCATGAAAAACCTCCTAAGCTTATCTTTACCAGCTTAGGTCAAAACTTCCCCAAGGTACAAAATATTACCCCCGTTATCCTTGGACTGGCCACTACCACCACCAAACTAATACTGGTTACTGGGGAAGAGCTGTTTGGACGCGTCCTTCCCCCCAAAATACTTCCCAAAACCTTGTACCCCACTTCCTGGACAAGGTTTGGTAAAAAGCCTCACCAATTTGCCTAGGTGACTACAGACCCAGACCCTTGGATCTTAAGAACAATGAACAATCCTCCCAACACTTGCACCCCCCCTTTCCTGGGAAATGTTGGATAAAAAGCCTCACCAATTTGCATAGGTGACCACAGACCCAAACCCTTGGATCTGAGAACAATGAAAAAGCATTCAGTGTTTTACAAGGAGACTTTTAATAAAAAATAGAAGTAAATAGAAATAAAGAAATCCCTTCTGTAAAATCAGGATGGTAGATATCTTACAGGGTAATTAGATTCAAAAACATAGAGAACCCCTCTAGGCAAAACCTTAAGTTACAAAAAAGATACACAGACAGAAATAGTTATTCTATTCAGCACAATTCTTTTCTCAGCCATTTAAAGAAATCATAATCTAACACATACCTAGCTAGATTACTTACTAAAAGTTCTAAGACTCCATTCCTGTTCTGTCCCCGGCCAAGACGACTACAGACAGACACAGACCCTTTGTTTCTCTCCCTCCTCCCAGCTTTTGAAAGTATCTTGTCTCCTCATTGGTCATTTTGGTCAGGTGCCAGCGAGGTTACCTTTAGCTTCTTAACCCTTTACAGGTGAGAGGAGCTTTCCCCTGGCCAGGAGGGATTTCAAAGGGGTTTACCCTTCCCTTTATATTTATGACACATGCACATAGACCGGCAATCCAGTGTACAAAGGACACCATATAATTATTGCTATACTTTCAATTACTTTTTACTATGGATCAAAGCCTATTGAAATCAATTGAAAGATTTGTATTGCCATCAATGGGCTTCAGATAAAGTCCTATATGCCTGCAATGGATTTCAACTAGCAACTTAAAGGGGAAATACTTCATCTTCTGTTACCTATACCTCCTGGGCCACCTGGTCCTCTCACTTGCTCCCCTAGTATATTTCAACACACACTCTGAAAGACTGAGAGCCATTTCACATTTAGGCGGCTTGCCAGCTCACTGTCCAAGGAGTAGACTGTAAAATAACCTCCTTGACCAACTTGTCTTAAGCAATTCAGGCAGCTGATTTGTGAGGTGAGAGTCTTACATATGTACCCTATCAAAGTCCAAATGTCTTAACTATTGTAAACCTTATCACCACTTAATGGGACTGTTAAAAACTCCTTGCATTAAACAAAACAATTCAGAGGTCACTTAGCATCAAACACGAGAGGAGATAGAACTTCTCTTGCAGGCTCTGCTAAATTCTGTAAGAACACAAGCTCCTCAAGAGGCAAAGAGAGGCATCTGCAAATGATCTGCTATGTTTTTAATCTATTTATTTATCTAGGAAGTTTTAACAGATTTACAAGTCATTTCCATGTAAATATCAAAGACAAAATGATAATCGTTACAACGGGGAACTTTATCTTCAAATAGAATTTTTTTAAAAATATAGGAGCATTAAAAATCGTTTCTCAAAATTGAGTTCCTAAACTAACCCCCCACCCTCCCAAATGGCAATTATTTTAAAATTTTCCAGAAAAACAAAGTTCTCCCTAGGGCTGAAAATTTGTATATACTGTAGTTAGTTATGTGATATGTGCTGGACAGTAATTGTGAGGTCATCTGATGAACTGAGAGGAAGATTGAACCATATTTAAAAATAAGGAGAAGTGCAGAACACGGTAAGTGCAGAACACAACTTCCTTTAATTTGTGAGAAAAGAGACTATAACAACACTTCTCTAGAAGGGTCCTATTCATTTTTTTGTTTCAGTATGAGAAGTTCAGGACTCAGGTAGAACAATAATGAATATTTCAGGTTACATGGGACACTGTGCCTATATCCCTGTTGGTCTGTATTGTGTTTCAACAAGAATCTTTCTGTAACTCCTTCATTAGCATCTAATGACATCCGTACCTGCCATCCATGAGCCACCCCTTCCCTCAAGCAAAATGTCTATATTGGTCTTTACAGTGAAGTTAAGCTATGCTACAGCACTGTCACAGAACTTTTTCTCCACACTTCTCAAAGTCCTTTAAAAAGCAGGTTAAATATCTGTAGTGAAGACCCTGCGTGGCCCAGTGGATAGGGCTAGATTGGGAGTCAGGGTTCTGTCCATTGCTGTTCAACCTGGGGCAAGTCACTTTACCTCTCTATGCCTTTGTATCCATCCCAATGCTTGCCTGTTTAATTTGTAAGATTGTTGGGGTGGGGACTGTTCCTTACTATGTGTTTCTACAGTGCCTACCACAATGGGGTCTTTATTAATAATATCTATATCAATTGTGTTGCCAATTCTCAGTTCTTCAAGTCTGACACTGGTGGGGGGGGAGAAATCTGTGTTTTCCCTTCACTCCTTTCACCTCTTCATGGTTATACATGAAGAGCCATCCACTGTTCCACTTCAGTGTCTACAACATTGCATTGACTTGCGGGAGTTTGACATTAAGACTGAGAAAAATGAAAGATTATATTTTGTTTTATATGATTTTGCCTACCTCTTTTTCTTTGCTTCATTTCTCTTTATTAGGTGCAGACATCATTGCCTCAGTTGCACTGTGTGGTGTATGTTGTGTTTTCTATAATAACATTTTTGAACCTAAAAAGAAAACAGAGCTGATACCATTAGTATATTCATGACATGGATAGTGTTTTAGATTGATGTTTGTCCACAGAATGTGATATCGGATTATTTGTTTGCAATAAAATACTTAATCAGGTCTAAAGTATTGCACAAAATTAGGTAAATAGCATGAACAGGTCATAGCTGAGCTTGACAGTTTATGCTATCAGATCTAAATTATCCTGCTCTGCAAGGTATTCCTCTGAACTGAAACTGATGTTCCATAACCTAGTAAATCTGAGTGGCAATCATTCACATATTGCACAGTTCTGGCCAGTCAAGTTAATTGTCACTTTCACCTCAGCTGGTGACTATTAAAGCCCCTTCCTGACCTTCAGTTATTTTTTTTAATTAACTTTGATGGATTATAGTGAGGTTTATTTCAAAAATATTTAATTCTGATGACATTTCCTACAAATGCAAAAAATGAAATGATCCCCAGAGATTACAGTTAAGTTATTCAAAATGTACTGACTGTAGAAGTCAAGATTTATAGCAGATTTGGAAACAATATTTGACAATCCTATTTTATAATATTTTCCTATTATTTTCTAAACAGGAGTGATAGAAAAAAGGCCCACAATCACAACATGTCATATTATTTATTAACCGTCCCCTCTGTACATTTCACTCATTATTGGGATGGGGGGGGTCACAGTTGGATGTGGACTGTCATCTTAGAATTAGAGGAAGAAACAATACCTAGTTAAAATGTAATCCTTCCAAGTTCCTTTGCCCACCTCTACCTTTGTGTCAGTAGAGCTATAAACACCAGTGTTGCAGACACATGAAAGGTGTCAAACTGCCAGGGCATTTAATCTGATCAGCATCTAGAGGCATGCAGTAAATGACATATGGTCCAGTAAAGTCAATGAAAAGAGTGATTAACTTCAATCCAAATGCCAAATAAGCTTTAGGAAAGGAACCATCATTATATAACCCATAGTCGTATCATTTCAATCTCTCTCTTTTAATGCAATCCATCCAGAGGCCACTCTTCTGAGCAACATCCTGCTATAGAATCTATTTTGTAACTTTCCCACTTGATCCTTGTATTAATGAAGCTAATTTAAGATAAAGGCACATGCCAGAAGATGTCTATTTCTTTCAGCCTACTGACAAGAGAAATAAATGTTTCCCATTCCTTTGCTACTAAAGTCAAACCAGATTCAGTGAGCTATTTTGTTTCTCTCACATGCACTGGTCTGTCTTTTTAAATGGTAGTTACACATTAATCCATCTGATAAAGGATAGTTTGAGGAAGGTAAAGCATGACACCATGCTCTTTAATCTGTCAAGGCATATTTTCCTTTGCTTTTGAAATGTTCCAGTATCCTCTTTCAGACCTGTCAAAGGCAATTCCTGAACCCCACCCTGACATTCACATTAATCAACCTTTAACAATATAGCTGACTAAGACAATGCTATTTTCCAAAGGAGACAGCCTCTCATATTGCTGTTGACTCTGTAAGTCTTCTGAAGGTACATTATCCTTTTTCACACCAGGGGGGATGTTTAGAAGTTAGAGCAGGTATCTGGAAGACAAGACAAAAGCTCTGTGCTGGAGTTATTTGGGTCCTTCTAAACTATTTGGGTCCTTCTAAACTTCACTTCATTGATTTTGCCTCCTTTGAGTTTGATAAGATTTTTGTTCATTTGAACGCAATACAGTGAAGATTAGAAGCAAAGCAAAGCTGGTCGCTTGACAAAGATCAAAGTATTGAGTAGATGACCTCCTGAGGTCCCTTCCAACCCTGGGATTCTATGATAATATTGCATAGAAGTTTCTAAGGGTACATAAGGCTTGGGGCTCAAGAGGGTTTGTAAAATCCAGAAGGCAAGTTTTGTTACAAAAACATCTCAGCCTTAAAAAGAGCAATTTCACTATATGTGGAGAGGGCAATCATGTTTGCTTTGACTTTTGTTGAAAGGTCTGCAGGGCCAAAACATTTCACATTAAACTTGTCTGGTTTTGATTCCATGTTGGAATCTGCCACTGACCACATTTTATATGGATTCAGGTTTTGTTGTGGAAAGTTTGCCCTTCAGGTATAATTCCTGGGTTCTGTTCCCTGCCATATGAGTGACTCTCTGGCCTAAACCGACCACTTTGGCCAATTTTTTCAAGAGCAGCTTCTGCTTTTGCATGCCCAGTTAGACACACCTTGGACTTAACTTTCATAAGGCCTGTGCAGCTACAGTTATCAATGACACTTAACCTTAACTCTGACCTGCAGGTGTACATGCCTTAAACATGCTCTCTTTACATAATTTATTTGTCAAATAAAATATGCAATAACACAAACAAGCAGTTCTTATATATCCTTACACACAGTTCATATAGAGAAATGAATAATTCATTATAAAGGGTTACACAAGCTTATCAATCAATAATGTATATTTACTATCATATAACAACAATTTAGATAAAATTATATGATTGATTTAAAAATTTTTTCTGGTCAGGTCTCTTTTCTGGGTGCAGAAGACATATAGTAGCAGTCACTGCACTGTGGAATTTATAGCCTAAGACCCTCTCTGTAAATATCATATAACTTGTAGTGCAGGCTCCACATGGATATAGAGGTCCATCTGTGTGGTGCAGGATCAGAGTCTAGGTTACAATTTGCACTGTATCTGATACTCTGATTTTTTCCCCCTGCTTGCAAAGGGCCTCCCTTTACGTGAAATAAGGAGAGAAGTGAGAGCATTCCACACATAATCTACATCGCTCCGATCCAGATAGATTTTTCACACAATAGACTGAACTAATTGAAATATTTTTATGCTTCTGTTTTAAATCAAAATCCAAAATATCATCACAGGGCCTGGATGAAGGAAGAGGCACATTACACTGCATTGTGAAGTTTGAACTGCTGAAGTTAAGTCCCATAGAAAGTTGTTATATAAACTTTCAGGAGAAATGAATGGTACATGTCTTGTTATGTTGTCATATGGAGCATGCTGTGAAATGTTATATGAAAAAATGTATGGCTGAGTTCAGCTTCTATATTTAAGAGTTAGCTTGGTATTAGTAAAATACATACATTAACTATTTGTTAAGTAGTTTTTGATGACAACTGTAACTAAACAACAGTACAGCCTGGAAGCTATAGTCTGTAATAATGAATACAAGGAGTTGTAAGAAATGCCAGGTTAGATTATATTATGCATTGTATTACCTGGAAAGGAGCACTAGTTTGATTTGAATAGGACTTCAATAAAAAGCTATATTGTGGGGAAAACATAATATGGGAAGATTATGCCCACTTATGGCCTCAGTTATGGTGGTACAGAGTATCCCTGCCCCAGGGATGATACACGCAGCATTCTCACTCAGGAAGCACACCACCTCCTGGGACGCTCAGTCTATGCAGGGGCAGCATAGATGCTGTGGCAACACTTAGCATGGCCAGTGTGGAGAAGGGGACTAAACATGTCTCTGTGTCCTCCATGCACATCTATAACCTCTTTGGAGTGGCTGGTATCTCTAGGGAGCACTGGGAGGGACCAATCCATGTGTTTGGAGAGTGTACAGGGACCACTAATATGACTGGGTCCTTGCATGAATGGCATAAATTAAGAAGACTCCCGTTCCTTCCCCACTTCATACCCATGGAAGGATCCATCACATTATATCCCTATATAATTATATAGCGAGAAACCATATTAATTATTAATTTTAATTATTATTATTATTATTAAATTTTTACAAAAATAAAACAAAAACTTTAAGGTATAAGCAGAGGGGTCAGTGTTAACATTGAACATTCAAACTTATCTGTTGAGTGGTTATTTCCATTAATGCTGTACAGTGTGTGCATAGTTGCGTGCATATGTGTTGGCATTACTCACACATGTGTACGTGTGTTGTAATACGCAGTATCTGTAGAGATCTCAGCCCTTATTTAGTAACTCACAGTTCACAGAAGGCAAATGAAGCCTGTTTCCAAGTTCTGCATAGGTTCTTCTTGTTAGTCATTACTTGGTCAATGGAACTGGTCAAAGGGGAAAAAAAGGCAAAAACCATGCACAAAATGTTCATTTTGTTTTGGTGGGAAAAAATTCCACTTTAAAAAAAAATCCCCCCCTCTCTTTTCTCCAGTGGAAAACAAGTACAGTAAGTGATAAAGTAGTTTGTTCCCATAATTTAGAGACAAAAATTCAAAAATGTAATTTTTCATTTAGAAATTTAATCACAAACCTTTGATGAAAAATACATTTTCCATGTAAAATGTTGTGGTCTTCTAAACCTCAGTTAAAAAAAAAATATCACCAGCTGTAACAGTAAAGGTACCATCCATGAGAGGGCTAATCTGTTACCCTTTCAAAGAGGCTACTCAGTCCCATCTAGCAATGTGCCCTGGAATCTCAGCTGCCCTCCCAGGACTTTATGGTGGACACAGAAAAAGGTTGTGCTCCCAGAAGGAGCTCGTTGTTGTTTCACTTCTGCTCTCACTTCCAGTGAAGGACTCGTCTCAGGAGAGTAGAGTTACAAGAGCCAATGTGCTTATTATTGAAGGGCCAGAGTTTACATTCACTCATTTTGATCCTCAATATCTTCCTCTTTTTTAAGAGTGCTGCTCTCAAGTTGAGACCAAGAAGAGTGAGAAGGTAATAGAACAGGGCAACACTATGAACTTTCATATATACATCAAAATCATGTGGAAGGCTAAGACAAAAATCCCTAAAACAAACACTTCCTTTCACACCCTGGATTTTCATATAAAAAAATACCATCCCAGAGCATATCAAATTTAGCATGAACTATATCTTAAATATAGTCTTTAACTACTAATGTCCTCCTACCCAGAGGTAGTAAAATTCCATAAACAGCAAATCAAGTATCTAAATACATTTTACACATCCAGCTAAGTTCTGAACTCTCAAATTTGTAGGTAGAGCAGCACTCAGACAGGTTTTTTGTTTGTGGTGGGAGAGGAGGGAGAAACTGATTATATATATTCAACACATCAGTTCTGTACAATTCACACTCACGGTGTAAACAAACAAGATGGTATGCATCCAATTGCTCACACTTGGCATGTATATATGGGAGTAGGATTCAACCCACAAACAACTTTGTAACACAAGGAGAAACCTGTTTTTTCACCTTTGTTTGTTTACAGTCTCCAGGACATGATATACGAGAGTGTCCATAATTTCACCTCCAGAGTTGTTACAAACATTTCACAGTGACATTAATGACCACTGTGTTATTAGATTTCAAATGATACATGTGTCACCTTTTAAATAAATATCATGACACCAGTGTTTGAGGTGTAGTGAGTATATCAGACCTGACAAGAGTTACTTATACAGAGTAGTGAACTACAAATAGGCCTTTGTGTCACAACTATATTATACCAACTTGTTCCACAGATGTACAGTCCTTTAAATAGCCTATTTGCATCAAACATCTAGGGATTGACCCTATTATCACAAGTGTTCTGACCCTGGGGACGGAGGGTATTGTGTTCTCCTACATCTGAAATGTAGGGAAAGGGTAACCTGGGGTATCATATAAAAACAACCATATTAATCCATGCTTGATTATTTCCAGCAGTATGTACACTCTGAGGTTGCATGGACTCATTTCAGGCTTAATTAAAGTCAGTTAGTTGCATTGTGCCCTTTTTGACATGAATACATTTCCCCTTGTTTTGTTCTCTGTATATATTAAATCATTTCCACATGTACACCATATTTAACAGCTCTATCATAGGACATTTATTATCACTTGAAAATACCACGCAATTAGGGTAAACAGTACAATTTATGAAACATTTTTTTTTTGCTTGAGCACTTGGATTCGCTGTTACATGCAAGTTATGCATTGCAAGACACAACCTTCCTGACATCCTGTCTCTCTTCCTATCTCTGTATATAATGGGGGGAAGGTCAAGGCAGGATGAAGCTGTCACAAATAAACAGTAAAGGCTATAGTGTAAAATGTTTGGAGGACAGGGGGAAGGGAGGGAAAGATCCAATGATGGCATGCCAGACAGTGGTGGTCAGACAAATACATTTATGGGGTTGTCTTCTGGAAGCAAAGAATCAGGGGTCACTTACACTATCCAGCAGAAGACTGTAGCTCCCATCTGACATCCCAAATGAGGTATGGAAGTAAGAGTTTCATAAGGCATTTCACTTTGCTTCACCAATAGATCTTGGTTTAGGGAGTTTTCCATTGGTGACTACCATTTAAGTTCTTCTGTGGCCTTTGTTACTGTGGCCTAGTCATGAATTCAGAAGGGTTGCAATCGCTTCCCTTTCAAAGGCCCACACTAGAGCCCTCAGATAGGTAATCCTTTATGCTGTTAGGATCTTGGTCATAGCAGGCAAAAAGGTATTTAGAAAAGGGTTTAGAAAAGCAGGATCATCATAAGGTCAGAAAAGTCAAAGCAGGCAGAGTCACTAAGAACCAGTTTTGTCTGGACTTTTGAAGGGAATCATGCAGTCCATACAAAACAATTATCAAATAGTTGCATGTCTGTATTTTTGTATGCAATTACTATGATCATGTCTATGCAGATCAGGTGACTATCTGTACAAGTGGCTATTAAGATATGTTTGCATGTGCAGTCACTGGATTTTTGCTCAGAAATGCAGTAAACTGTGCTCTCAAACACAGAGCTGCAACTGCATACACGTTTTTGTGTATGGATATCTTTAAAAAAGTCCTCAAACAGAAGTGAAAACAGAGGGTACTAGCAACCAGAAAATGGAAGAGCACACAGCAAGTTAGACCTATCCTTCACCAAATACAACCATCCCAAGATGGTGAAGTGCTTGGATGAGATCAGCTTGTGGATGAAGCACAGCTGAACCTGAGCAAGACAGAGGTGATGCTGATGGGCAGAGTTTGTAGCCACAGTGAAGTCCCCTTTAGTTGAAGGTACACACCCCCAACTGGTCAATTCAGTCCATAATTTAGGAGTGTTCCTGGATTCCTCATTGATGTTAAGCTTTTACATTGCCACATTTGTGATTAATGCTTTTTCACCATCTTTGGCTGGCTAGGAGATTCCATCCCATCTTGGTGAACAATGCCCTGGCCTCAAGTAATTCACAACTTTATCACCTCTTGGCTGGGCTACAGCAATACCTGGGCATGAAGCCTTAGGAAATTCCAACTGGTACAGAACACTACTGTGTAGCTCCTCAGCAGCACTAACTATTAAGAGAATATCAGACTTCTGTCCTCTGCTCTCTAGACTGGCTTCCCAAAGAATATTGAATCAAGTTTCAGGTCTCAGTCCTTCTCTATAAGGCACTCATTGACCTTAATAATAGCAATAGCAATAAATAAATAAATAAATAAATAAAAATTAAGTACCTCAGAAGCAGGAAGCCTGCTAAACAACCAGTGGGGCCATGGGACAATCAAGGTGCTAAAGGTGCACTCAAGGACGATAAGGCCATTGCGGAGAAACTAAATGAATTCTTTGCATTGGTCTTCATGGCTGAGGATGCGAGGGAGATTCCCAAACCTGAGCCATTCTTTTTAGGTGACAGATCTGAGGAACGGTCCCAGATTGAGGTATCATTAGAGGAGGTTTTGGAAAAAGTTGATAAATTAAACAGGAATAAGTCACCAGGACCAGATAGTATTCACCCAAGAGTTCTGAAGCAACTCAAATGTGAAATTGCAGAACTACTAACTGTAGTCTGTAACCTATCATTTAAATCAGCTTCCATATCAGATGACTGGAGGATAGCTAATGTGACATCAATTTTTAAAAAGCGCTCCAGAGGTGATCCTGGCAATTACAGGCCTGTAAGCCTGACTTCAGTACTGGGCAAACTGGCTGAAACTATAATAAAGAACAATATTGTCAGACATATAGATGAACATAATTTGTTGAAGAAAAGTCAACATGCTTTTAGTAAAGGAAAATCGTGCCTCACCAATCTACTAGAATTCTTTGAGGGGGTCAACAAGCATGTGGACCAAGGGGATCCAGTGGATATAGTGTACTTAGATTTTCAGAAAGCATTTGGCAAGTTCCCTCACCAAAGGCTCTTGCGCAAAGTAAGCTGCCACGCAATAAGAGGGAAGGTGGTCTCATGGATTGGTAACTGGTTAAAAGATAGGAAACAAAGGGTTTCAGAATGGAGAGAGGTAAATAGTGGTGTCCCCCAGGGGTCTGACCAGTCCTATTCTCTGAAAACATCCACGCAATGTGCTGTGGCAATCAAGAAAGCAAACAGAATGCTGGGAATAATTAAGAAAGAAATAGATAATAGGACAGAAAATATCATGTTGCCTCTATATAAATCCATGGTACTCCCAGATCTTGAATACTGTGTGCAGATGTGGTTGCCCCATCTCAAAACAGATATATTGGAATTGGAAAAGGTTCAGAAAAGGGCAACAAAAATGATCAGGGGTATGGAACGGCTTCCGTATGAGGAGCAATTAATAAGACTGGGACTTTTTAGCTTGGAAAAGAGATGGCTAAGGGGAGATATGACAGAGGTCTATAAAATCATAACTGGTACAGAGAAAGTAGAAAAGGAAGTGTTGTTTACTACTTCTCATAACACCAAATGAAATTAATAGGCAGCAGATTTAAAACAAATAAAAGGAAGTATTTCTTCACACAAAACACAGTCAACCTGTGGAACTCCTTGCCAGAGGATGTTGTGAAGGCCAAGACCATAACAGGGTTCAAAAAAGAACTAGATAAATTCATGGAGGATAGGTCCATCAATGGCTATTAGCCAGGGTGGGTAGGAATGGTGTCCCTAGCCTCTGTTTGCCAGAAGCTGAGAATGAGCGACAGGGGATGGATCACTTGATGATTACCTGTTCTGTTCATTCTCTCTGGGGCACCTGGCACTGGCCACTATCAGAAGACAGGATACTGGGATAAATGGACCTTTGGTCTGACCCAGTAGGGCCATTCTTATGTTCTGTGCACAGGATATCTAAAAGACAGCTCTGGAATGATGACCGTGGTCAACAACTTCACTCCTCTGGCACAGTGGAACTCTCTACAATGAGTGTAAAGCCCAGAGCTTTCTTGGGGGCCAGCCCAAGGCCATGGAATGAACTCTCCCAGGGCCATCATATGGTTTCTGCTCTAAGTGAAAGGCACTTCTTTGACCTTGCCTTCTCTAACATAGCCATATAGAATGCACACACCGACAATTCCAAAACAGAACACTCTATTACACATCCTTCTCCCCCTAGGGAGAGGATGAGAAAACAAATGACAGATGTTTGTCACTTCTGGAAGGTACTCATATACAACAGTGAAGGGGGCAGTGTAAGAACCTATTCGTATGGAATGGAACAGACAGAAACAAGTGCAATTGTGCTACTGGGTCTTTTGTTTGTTTATTTTTTATTTTTGTTTTGTTTTCTTCTCTCCATTTCCTCAAACTATTTTATTCCTCAGATTAAAGAAATTAATGAAGTTTACTTCAACGTCCCTGTTTACCCAGAAAAATACACGTGTTGTCATTCAAAGGCCTCTTTTTAATTTCTCTTTTTATACACACAAAAGACATTGAGTGCCTTGCTATTCTTTTTATTATGTTCCTATAGGAGTTTGTCCGATTCAGATGGTGTTTCATGGGTCTGCTTTACTGAAAGCTCTTATATGTAGATAAACTCAAAGAGTTTAATGCCAGCAGGGACTGTTAGTACATCTATTGTGACCTTGAAGTATGTCTATACTGCATTGTAAACATAGGTCTGTGGGACCTAGGCTTGTGGTCTTGGTGTTTCCAAGCCCATGCTTGAGTGTCCATACTGCATTGTAAATCTGGGTTTACAATTGCTGGACCTGGTTTCAGAGCCATGCTAATGCACTCGTACTACACTACATGGACCTTCTGACTCGGGGGTGTGGCTTCACCTGCAGCCACACTGCAAAATGACAGGGCATAGTACTCAATCTGAAAGTACCATGGACCCATGTTTATATGCCCGGGATAGAATATGGAGCCTGCCTCAGGCTCAGGCCAGCAGTGTGTAGGGGGTTTAAGAGGCAGGGCATAGATGGGTGGAGTGGAGGAGGGGGATTGTATACAACTAGTTCAGGCTGGTCTGGGCTGTGTCTCCCTAGGGAGTTAACCCAGCAGGGATTTGGAATCTCCTGGGAAGCAGTACCTCCAGCTCCCGGGTCCGATTTCAGCAACTGCCCAGAGAAACAAATACCCTCGTGGGGATGGTAAATAGCAACGACCCATGCAGTGTGCGTGCCCATTTGCTTTGTCCTGCAGGATCGTGTCTGTAATGGTACGAGATGCTAAACTGCACTATATTGTTCAGTCACTAGGTGGCACTGTGTGTAGCATACCTTATTTAAGGTTTCAGAGTAGCAGCCGTGGTAGTCTGTATCCGCAAAAAGAAAAGGAGGTCTTGTGGCACCTTAGAGACTAACCAATTTATTTGAGCATAAGCTTTCGTGAGCTACAGCTCACTTCATCGGCTAACCTCAGCCAGACCTGACAGAACATTACCGTATCTCGTGAGCTCTAGCTCACGAAAGCTTATGCTCCAATAAATGTGTTAGTCTCTAAGGTGCCACAAGTCCTCCTTTTCTTTTTGCAGATACAGACTAACATGGCTGCTACTCTGAAACCTGTCATCGGGGGTGGGGTCACAGGCGTGGCCAGTCCATATCTGGTACAGAAGCCTGACCTGCTAGTAGCAGCTCTGCAACCCACCATGTACAAGGTGTACATGACATGGTGTCAGAGGACAACAGCAACAGAAAGAAAAAAACAACCAACATTGCAAACTGATGGACCTAAGCAACAAAAGTTCCATGACAGGAAAAAAAAAGCAACACAGGTTGCAGGATTTCATCAATATGCCACTCTTCAATGCCCCAGTGAACTTCAGCTTTGACAAACCTTCACAATGGACAGACTGGACGCACTATTTTGCAAGATTTCAAATTGCTACAAAACTCCCTGAGGAAACTGAAGATATATAGGTTCTTTAATTTATGCTATGGGGAAGTAGGCAGAACATATCTTTATAATCCTTTGACTTTACTGAAGACAGTCACAAAAATGAATATGAAAGGGTTCTGGCTATGTCTGATGCATACTTTATACTTTAGAATTGTGGTTTATGAAAAGAGCATGTTTTCACCAGAGGATTCAAGACCAGAGGAAAATGCTGAATGTTTTATAAGAGATCTACATACATTGGCTGAAAACTGTGATTTTGGAACTGCAAAACATGAAAATATCAGAGACTGGCTTGTTATTGGATTAAGAGATAAAATCTTTCACAGTAGCTACAATTAATAACAGACTTAACACTAAACCCAGGTATTCAAACAGTAATGCAGTGTGAGCTGTTGAGACAGCAAAACCAAAAGCAATCTTGCCAGACTTGAAAACCAAAAAAATAGCTTACAAGCTGTAAACAGACACAGCATGAGTGCTGCAAGTCATTACCATAAGACCACTGAGACAAGGATAACTAACTCCCAGGCTAAGAGGGACAAATTCCAGGCAAACACCAAATCCTTGCAGCCTAAATGCACAAAATGTGGAAAAATTCTTCTCCCAAGGGATGATGCATGTCCAGCCAGAGGTGCAAGGTGTAATAAATGTATAAAATAGGAACATTTTGCCGCACCAAAGCAGACTCCTATTATAGACAACCAAGAGCTATTGTTTCTGGGTTCATCACATGTGATGATACAGAACTGGCCTGGATATGAAATTGAATATTCATGAAAAGACTATTTAGTTTAAAATTGACTCAGGAGCAGATGTCACAGTCATCTCAGACAGGACTTACAATGACCTTCCAACCCTCCCAGAGCTGAACTCACCTGATGCACCCCTGACTAGCCCTGTAGGTATTCTGAACTGCAAGGGACAGTTCACCTCAGAAACAACTTATAAAGACTAAATCTTTTCAATAAAAGCGTATGCAATAATAGGATCACCTATCAACAGCCTTCAGCCACAGTGTAGCAGCCATGATGGGAGTAGGGAGAAAGGTGGAAGAACTCAATGGAATATTTGGTGTTATTGGACTTTTGGAAGGTGATCCAATACAAATAATCTTAAGAGACAATGATGAACCATGTAGTGAACATACACCTTACAGCATTCCTATCCCATTATTTCATAAAGTGGAAACTGAGTTAAAGAGAATGGAATGGAGTGGAAAAATTGAGAAAATCTGAGAAAAGAGCAATTGTTCTGGATAGAAAGAAAATTAGAAAAATACATATCTATCTTAAAAGACTTAATGAAGAAGATGTGAGAGAAAAATATATCCTCCCAACACCGGAAGATATCCACCCCTAAAATGAAAGGAGTTACTGTGTTCTCCAAGCTGGATACTTCAAGTGGATTCTGGCAATTTCCTTTGGACAAAGAAAGTGCTAAGCTGACTACATTTATCACAACCTTTGGGAGTTTTTGCCTTTGAAGATTACCTTTTGGTATTACCAGTGCACCTGAAATCTTCCAAAGAAAGATGGCAGAACTGTTAATGAACACAAATGGAGTTTCAGAGTAACAGCCGTGTTAGTCTGTATTCGCAAAAAGAAAGAGTACTTGTGGCACCTTAGAGACTAACCAATTTATTTGAGCATAAGCTTTCGTGAGCTACAGCTCACTTCATCGGATGCATACTGTGGAAAGTACAGAAGATCTTTTTATACACACAAACCATGAAAAAATGGGTGTTTACCACTACAAAAGGTTTTCTCTCCCCCCACCCCACTCTCCTGTTGGTAATAGCATATCTAAAGTGATCACTCTCCTTACAATGTGTATGATAATCAAGTTGGGCTGGAAATGGTGAACCACAATTGTCAATGCCGATGCAAGCAGCTCTGGCCTACACAGTATATTGTTGTAACAACATGAATCTGAGTAGAAGCCAGCTGCATTTTGCTCACATATACTCACAGAGGCAGAAAAACGATATGCACAGGTTGAAAAGGAGTACCTGGCAAGCATATGGGATGTGATAACTTTGGCAGCTATGTGAATTGGATTTCTTTACATTGATAACAGACCATAAAACCACTTGAAATCTTCGTCAACAGAAAAAAACTGGATCAAGTACCACTGAGATGCCAAAATCTATTGATAAAGTTAATCCAACTTAATCCAATTGCTAAGTATGGTCCTAGGAAAAAGTTTGGTAGTAGCAGATACTCTTATGGAGCCTAACATTGCACTCCACTACCCCTGAGCTCCAAGATGACATAAAGGCATACATGGATGCTGTGTACGCACACAAACCAGTGTTAGAAAAGAGACTACACCAGCTGCAAAAAGCAACCTTGATAGACATGCAACTTCAGGAAGTTCTAAGTTACATTAGGGCCAGTTGGCCTTAGTATCTAAAGGACACTAAGGAAGTGACAAGATATGACTTTGTGGAACATGGGTAATTAACCAAGTAAAATGGACTAATGATTAATACGTCATAATTCCAAATAAAATGAGAAGAGAAATACTAAACCTCATCCACAAAGGACATCCAGGATTAACTAAATGCCATGAAAGGGCCGGCCAGTCAGTGTGGTGATGTGGTGGTGGGGGACCTGGGTGGGAGGGTACGTAACCTTAGCCCTGGGTGGTGTAGCTTGAGTGGGGGGCATGGGTGGGGGGTTTGGGTAAGGGGCATGGGTGGGTGGCATGTAACCTTAGCCCTGGATGGTGTAGCTTGGGCTTGGGCTTCAGTCCTGGGCGATGGAGCTTGGGCTTCAAACTTGCTGGGGTCCAGGGCCAACACCTGCCTTGGTGACCTCACTAAAATGGGGTTGCGACCCACTTTGGGGTCCTGACCCACAGTTTGAGAACCCCTGTTATAGAGCATGGACCACAATTCACTGCAGCAGAATTTAAGTCACTCTGAATGAAATATGATTTTGATCATATTACTAGCCACCCACATTACCCACAAGCAAATGAAGAGGTTGAGAGAGCTGTACAGATAACAAAGAAAATCCTACAGCAGGAAGATCTGTTCCTTGCTCTTCTGAGCTATAGATCAACACCAACACCAACTACTGGATATAGTCCAGCACAGCTCCTGATGGAAAGTCAATTCAGAACTACAGTTCCAACTTGGAAAAGAACTTATCTCTGAAGTGGTCAACGCGAAGAAAGTAGCCAAATCAGAAAAAAGACAAAAAGAGCTTATAAATACTTTTACAACAGACCATACTCAGTTAAAGAGTGAACCGTGAACTGTGTTCGTACTAACCTCGATGGACAAAAAGGATGGACAACTGCAGCTGTTATGAAGAAAGAGAATTCAGCACCCAGATCATATGTGATCGAGACCAACAGAGGAGAGCTCAACAGAAACCACTGACATCTACAGTTTGTTCCTTGGAATGAACAATCAACAGAGCAAACTCTTCAGAGGGCAGATGCAGAACAAGAGGACAATGACCCAAAGATTCCAATCTAACCACAGCTAGGTGTTGCAGTGAATGGACAGCCAGATGACCAAGTTATTATAAATTCACGTCATGTAATTAGAAAACTGATACAACTCAGAGACACTTAACAGACTGATCCATACTGAACTTCAATGATAACATGATAGTGTAAATGTTGTATATAAGCCTGACCTGCTTATAGCAGCCATGCAACCTACTGTATATGAGGTGTATCTGCCTATCCCAGAACTTCTGTCTGCCTGATTTACCCACTCTTGTGCCCTAGCCCTGCTGAGCCAAGGGCATATGCCATTTGAACCATGTAATGTCAATACTAGGAGTTGAGAGTACCTTAAAAACAATGAAGCTGGCATAAAGACTTCTCTGCTGGGTCAGCTACCTTGTGACCCGTGGGATCCTCCAGACCAGCTCAGTCAGGTGGGTTACAATTCCAGTCTCTCTCCAAATCAGAGGCAGCTGTGAAACCTGCTGCCTGGGTCTGCTGGTGGATTTTATGCATTGATACATTTTTTTTTATATTGCAAATTTTGAGGAGTCTGAATCAATCCTGGGGTTTGGGTTTGATTTGGTTTGGTTGGGTTGGTTGTTGTTTTTTTACAGTATCATGTCTTGATTTGTCTTCCTCTTTTTTGTTTTAATTCTGTGTCATTGTATTTCCCCATTATTTTTACAGGGAGAGTTCAGCTCTGGTCATTCCCGTTTGTCTAGATGTGGGAAAAATATTAATCAGTAGTTACTTTTTTCCTGTAGGGAAGAAACTCAGTGATTAGTCCTCTGACATCTAAAGAGGACATGGCCTGAGGGTTGCTCTTTATTTTTATTCCTATATATTTGTTCCTTTGAGCTAGCAGGTTGGATATGGGGAATGAGAACTTTCTTTTCACACCTGCATGTGAGGATACTTAAGCAACTTATAACTGGGGTCTTTGTTTGTAGATAAGCTTACAGCAGTAAGAGGTTAGGAGAGGCCAGCTCAGTTGTGGATGCTAACCGGACTTGCTCTGAATACCGATCTGCTGTCCTAGCACTGCTGGCAGTTATCTGAAAATGTATACTTAATAGGTGACACTTTTTCCTTTTGTATTAGCAGCACACGTTCGAGTAGTGCCTGCTTTCGAGCTGAGCAGTGAAAACAGCTTCTGACAAACTTCACCCACATTAACATTCATGTTGCTTGCTCTTGGCTCCTGAAAGAGGTCATGTAGCTGAACTGCCAACGTTGAAGATTAAACCTAAACTGTGCCCACTAGTATGAGGTGAGCCTAAAATCACCCAGGATAATGCCATTATTGTCATGGAGGCCATGAGATCCCTAGTTTAACCATCAGAATGTACCGTACAGTTGTCTCAAACAATCACTTTTGATGACTCCAGTTTCAAACAGACAAAAACTTGGGGAGGAATCTAGGAGAGTAGCTAGTTCCTATTGTATTTTTATTCACATGCCGAATGGAGACTCAAATGAATTAATCTTCTGGAGACTAATCAAGATCAAGCCAAGTGTAGAAAGCCAAGCTAACTTCTTCAACACGTTCTAACCCCCCTCATTGACTCATGCTGAACTGAGTAACCATTTGGATAAAAGCCAGCCAAAATAGAACCAGCAGCATTGCCTCAGTAGGGAAGATCAGGCCAGTGGAATAACTCATATTTAAAGTAAAGCACATAGTTAAGTGTGCTCAACACCTCATAGAACCGAGCCCTTAGTGAATTGTATTTTACCAGCTATATTGCAACTCAGGAATGAAAGTATCCTGGGCTAACAAGCATTTCAGTCTCTGGTTGCCAAGGCCTAGAATATGGTTATAAATTGAACACACACTCCATAAATAAAATCCTATAGCATTAGACAGATAAAGGCTGATTCTTGTTAGCAGAGCTAGTTAAATGTGACATCATTTCTTTACCCTGAATGATGTTCCCCCATCAACCTCTGCATTCTCACTACTCTATTCTTACTGAGGTAACTTTTCACACTGAAAAGTAGTGACATCAATATTAGAAGTTACTCCACTTTTCATCAGATTCCTCCCAATGATGTGTTCAGCCTTTCATTGGTAGCTAGCATCATGGAAGGCAATAAAAGGGACTTACAATCCACAAAGCAGCATACTTCATCTATAAAAATACTTAGGATAAGGAACCGACAAGACTGGATTACCAAATTACCCATGTTACTAGTCAGTCACAAATTCACATGTGAGAGTCTGCAAGTGCATTGTGATTATGACTCAGTACTATTGGAAGTTTGAGACTGGTTTCCAGTGCAGCACTCTTGCTTTGACCATTCATTTAGAACAGAAATTTTTGATGATTAGTGATGTTTAAAAGATCAATAGAAAATTACTTTTCTCAAAAAAGCAAACAAACAAAAAACTCTAGCCAAAAGTTGATAAATGGGATATGACAATAAAAGGTACAACTGCAAAGCAGATTTCCTGTACTGTGCAGTGGCCTATTTATCTCATGAGTAGGATCCAGAGACTGATTCATTTTTTCAGTTGTTAGAAGTAATTCTTTAAAAAAAAATAATTCTCTGCTCACCCATCAATCCAAGGATACAGTAGCTGACAATATTTGAATGCACTTGCAGCTAGTACAGAGTTTAGAACTCATGGTTTTCTCTTTGAGCTGCTCACTGCAGCTACTCTTTCTTCATTGTACTATAATTTAAAGGGATATGATCAACTTTATTTTTTGCTACTGACATTTAAAATAAATACATTTTCTGATAAGGTGTCTCAAATTGTTGTCCTGATTATTTTTAAATATTGTTAATAAGCGTTTTCTGCTTTCCTGCTGATATTTATAAGGATTTTCTCAGCAAAAGAAAAAGTAACTGACACTGAAGTTTATAGATATACAGGATTAAATATATTGAAATTGGCTCACATCTTCCACACGAGCTCACTGTGGGATCAAGACCACTAATTGTAGACAACTGGGGCTGTCAACACACAGAGTAATCAAGCTAAAAATGTAGAGAAATATAATATTTTTCTCACTTCTTGCGGTTAGAGGCATTACTTAGAGTAGGTACAAAAGTTTCAGGCTGAAATACGATTTTCAAGTTCATAGTATCCCTTAAATTCTGTGGTCTAGTAGGCTGTAACAGGGTGGCTTAGAGGTACAGTAAAAGCAGCATCAGGTAAACCATGCAGATTCTAGAAAACCTCATAAACTTTATATACTTTGGATTTGAGATAGAAAGTGTACATGAGAGCTGACAATACTCTTCTATTTATGTCTAGTGATTCAGCTGATTTTGTGATGGACCTGCTAAGCAGGAGACAACAACTCTCACTAGCTCCCACCTCACTGCACTTCTTTTTTCCCCTAGCCACGTAAGGGGAAGGGTCCCGAACCAGGAAGTGGCCGGGTTCTGTTCGAAAACAGCAGCCACATGGCAAGCCCGGAGCTGCAGCAAAGTCAGAGGCAGAGAGGAACCCCCAGGAATTGTATGCCGAGCCGCATGGGGAACGGGCTGTGACTGCCAGACAAAACACCCGGGTGTAGGGAATTATCGGGAAGCAGCAGCAGCTGGGCAGGGAGCCTGTGCAGAGGGACTCCAATGAGAGACACTAACAGATCCTGGCCTAAAGAGCCCTGATTCAGTTAGCTTGTCCCAGGATGCAGACATTTACCACTTCTGCTCACTTTGAATTGTGACTGTTTAAGCTTCTGTACAGTACCTAGGGTATTTGCAACCTGGCCCTTTCTTGCCAACCCTAGTAAAATACTTTTTCACTTAGCCACGTGTCTTAATGGTTCCTGGGACCCACCAGGGCTAGAACCTGCAATGCTTGTCTCCGAGTCAAAGTACACCTGGCATGCTTCAGGCACCTCTGGGGTTTGGTCTGCTTCAGCACTGAACAACCTCAATAATTACAGTTTGTTTGAAACTTGTTAGGAAAAGATGGGCTCGATCTTGGCAACTCTAGCAGGGGCCCTTGCTAACAGAAACAACCCTAGTTGCATGAGTAACAGCTACTCTCTTCTTCAGTAGTGAGTCCAGGTCAAAAGTGGCATATTGACATTTTCCTGCATGTGTTAAAGATCTCCCTATAGATTATGATTATGTTGGAGGATTTTTTTAATAGACAGCTTACTCACCACCTACATTATAAGGAGACCAATATATCCTAGAAAATATTCTGTAGGTAAAAATCCCTTACTGGCAGGTGGATGATCTAGGTGACCTAAAAGAAAAAGCCTTTGACTGCTCTAATTTCTGAGGTTCTCCCCTTGGTAGTGCAGAGAAAGAGCCATCCCCAAATATATATCCAGATTGCCTGGAGACTGGGTCTGCTTCCTGACACTTGGCTGTTCACCGTCTTGATATATTGAGCTACATTCAGCCCTCATGAAAGAAGGTGCATTTCTGTGGAAACCTATTATTATTTGTCTTGGGATAGCACCTAGATTTCCTAACTAGGGATCCAGGCCCTACTGCGCTAGGCACTGTACACACATAATGAAAAGACAGTTCCTGCCCCACGATCTAATTCACTGTTGTTGCACCAGCTGCATTTGGCTATTGGTCTCTAGTTTCATGTGTTTGTTTTTTTATTTAAATAAAATTTGATTTTGTTTTTAGTTGTATATGTTTGGATTTTCTATAACTATAGTAGTGTCCAGAATCTGGATTACGCACATCATCTAAATTCATGATTTTTTAAAAAAAAAAAAAATCATGTTGATAACGTCACATATTGCATGGCTTTAGAGAAGACAGTGTGGAAATACAGATATGGCCCATTTCAAACAAACAGATAAAGTTGAGGCAGTAGATATTTAGTAGTTTGGTCCGTCTGCCACCAGCCATCTGTAATCTGGAGAATGTCTGGTTTTTGTTGGTTAGTAAAAGGAAGCACAGCAGGATTTAGGAGCTGCTGAAGTACCAAAGGGAAAGGACACACCACACACCATTCATGTCAGATCTGTTATTTGATCCAGGTTCCCTTCTCCTTTGCATCTGGTAAATGAACACTCCATACTGTTTAGTATCAGATAGTACCTAGTTTACTGAAGCAGGATCTATATGCCTATTGGGGAACTACTCAACTGCAATAACTTTAGAATGCAAGGAAACACCTTAAAAGTACAGTCCTACTATAGCTTTTAAAATATTATATAGAAGTAAAATGGCAAGCAGATAGATATGAAAATAATTTACTGCACTTCTATTGTAGTGACAGCCGTCTGTGTATCTCCTAGCACTACACAAGCATTCATGAATTAGGATACACAACACCCCTCTGAAGTAAGTGTTATTTCTACGTTGAAGACAAGGCATTCGAGCCACAGATAAAGCGATTAGGTCACAGGGTGAATCAGTATCAGAGCTAGACTAATATCTAGATCTCTTGCATTTTAGAAATCCAGTGCTGTGACTACTATACTGTACCATTTGGCCTTAAAGTTTGCGTGAGGGCAATGATATTTGTATTGCATTCAATTCATTGCAACAACTCTATACACCAGTGTCTCCCCAAATCCAAGAAGAGTTCCTTTTGGTTGTTTACTGTGTGTAAAATGGTCTTAGACCTCTTGCTAGGAGGAGTAGCTAATGTACTTGCTGCCCCACTTCCTGGTCTACAACAGGAAGATGGAGGCAGGACTAGGAAAGAAGACACCTAACGTTTAATTTGAGGAGGAGGCAGCTCAGCAAGTTAATTGGACCTGGATTGGAGTTGAAGTGATGCGCATTTATATTTAGATTGGACGCTTTTTGGGGCAGGAACCATCTTTTTGTTCTGTGATAGTACAACACCTCACACAATGGGATCCTGGTCCATCACTAGGGTGCCCAGGCATAATTGTAATACAAACAATTAATAATAATGTGCCCACTATTTTCCACATCATAGCTTTTTAGGCTGTACACGGCTAGGTAATATTTGGTTATCTTCCTGCTATGGGAGTACGCAGGTCAGAGTTCTTCCACACCTCACAGAATTGTGTTGGAAATAAGATCAAGACAACCTTGCCAAGTAATCCAATAGGTTAGGTTCAGAGTTTGAGGATTACTGTGTGGTTTCCCCCAAGGGGACCTGAATGCAAGAGAGTGATACTTGTAGCAACCACCCCAAATCTCAGAGCTCCATTACTGTGACTTAGGACCTTAATATTTGACTGTACCATCCACTTGAACTCTGATAATCTTTTCTAAAGCAAAATCACCATACAGTTGCTAGGCAGTTAAACAAATGAATTGCCTGATTCAGCCTCAGTATGGTATTCATGCTGCTTATCCATATCTGTCACAGTAGCCCTTTACATCTTTTTTTCTTGTTTTAATAAAGTGCCATTAAGTGGCAACAGATAAGTAGTTGACTATATTCCATTAATTTGGTTGTCCTTTCTCACTCATCCTCATGCAAAACCCAAACCACTCCTGTAATCTGAAAAGTGCCTAGGCTGATATACACAATATTACCCTGTGCTGGAAGGAAGGTTTGGACTGGAGGCAGTAGGCATCATGAAGAAATGACCTCCTCTATAAATAACTCAGATCCAGGTTCTTGCACACCTACCTCAGCCTCACATATAGCAGATGGTGGTACACACTTCATATTGTTTGCATGATCTTTCAATATAATGCAGCCATTTTTGATATTGCATTACATTTCTTTTGGATAGGAGCTACATAGTGGTTGAAGTTTAAAGTTTAAGGACTCATCCAAATATTGTTCATAAGATAATATTTTTATATACAAAATTCTTCTACATGACCAAAAGGGTATATTGTCTGCACAGAATTAAGTACTGAGAAATCTGAGAATATGAAAAAAAACATGTACCAATGTCTGGGTGGAGGTTAGCTAAATACGTATGTTAGTGTTGAAATACTGGCACAAGAAAGCCCTCTTTTGACAGAGTATTGTAACAGTGCACACCCTCATGTGGAAAGCATTCTTTACACCCTATTCATCATATGGAAACGCCTTCACTGACGTACTAGAGTTGCAAACAGAAAAAGTTTAAGAGCCTCACACAAGAAAATGGACCCTACACATTTATGGCACCGATTTCTTCACCATTTGGTACTACTTCTCGTGATCAGGTTAATGGTGACTGGATTGTGACATACTAAAGGGAAAAGGTCACTTCCAGTCTGCTCCTAGGGTGCAGGTCAAAAAGGATGCAAAATACTATCAGCTGTTCTATATCAACAGAATTTGGAATGGGCATCCTGCCTAAAAACCCACTGATTCCAAACAGTACCCTGAAATCAAGGCTATTGTAAGTGGAATTTGAGGGGCTCAAATATAAGTGAATGAGTTGGTGTCCCAGATGTGCTGCTAAAACTGGCATGCTATCTTCACACTGGTACAGTTGTGAGAGTGTGCATTGGTTCGTGGCTTTCCCCCCGCCCCCATTGCTACACAACCCCAGCAGTGCAGCAGGGATGCATTCTTGCTCCTGCATTATTCTGCCAGGTTATTGACCAGATATTAGGATTTGTCACTCCACACGCTGGCATCAAGTTTTGTCAAGAAGTATTTACTGATCAAGACTTCACTGATGATGCTGCCCTGCTTGTGGAGATGTCAGAGAATTTTAGCCCCACCCTCCAAGGTTTCCAACATGCTGCTGGCACTATGTGGTTGATTGTCTCATGGTAGAAGACTAAAGTCCCGAACTTTAGAGTTGGGTCACCAGACCCCCTGGTGCAAATGAGGTCAAGTATGATGGAAAGCATTAATGAGTTAATCTACCTAAGTTGTAAGTAGAGTTCAAATGGTCATAGCCACCTGGATGTTCTTCAAGGAATAGGTCTCAACACCTCCTGCATGAAGTCCATGTCTTGCTTAAAGATGTAAAAACATCTTTGTGCTGAGACAAAGTTCAGGATCTGTCAGGCCTGTGTACTACCTGTATTGCTATACGGGTCAGAAACCTGGACCTTCTTACAGTGAGACTTGGAGCAGCTACAGGTATACCATATGCACTGTCAGCAACAAATCTTGAGCATAAAGTGCAAAATGTCTGAGTTTTTGCCTTCCTTTAGTTGTTCGCGTTCAAAAGAAGCATTCATGGTCTTCAGTCATGTCGCCAGGATAGACAAAAATGCCCCAGCACATCATGCTCTCAAATTCTTCACTGCTGTGTGAAGGGGTACATGCCCAGATTTACGTGGCCAGCTCTACCAGGCTGACCCAGAGACTCGTGGATTCACAGGATTGAAACAGATCTGGGAATTTTGCTACACAGTGCTTGGTCCATTTTCATCAAATGCAGACGCTCTGTCTGACCCAATGGTCCTCAGTACACTGTGAATGTTTGATGATGATAGTGATAAAATGTTGGTGAAGATTCTTCTGAAGTGAAGACATGCAAAAGAAACACAAGATTGTCAAGGTGCTGCAATGCAACATTCTACAAAAATGAAAACAGCATACATTCATTGTGGTTTCAAGGAAAAAGAAAGGGAGACAGAAAACATGCACATTTCACATGGAAAGCAGGTAGTTTCATCAATAAGAACTGAAAATGTACATAAGATGTCATGTTTGACAGATAATTTACTCATGAATGCCCACAAGATTCATTAGCTGGATAGCTAATGTGTTGCTGCCTAGCTGAAATTTGTATCATGTAATTATAATTGCCAAAAGACTTTGTGGAGCTTAAAGAACAATTGATACAGTTGTTTCATGGGCAAATTGAATTGGGAGCTGATGCCTTTTAAATTCTTACTAGTGCTTTTTTTGTATGTGATATATTTTAGAGACAACTGATATCCAGCACACAGCTGCTCTCAATTGCCTTAACAATTGAAGTTTTGCTCTTAGCTCAGCCTTTCAAAACTTTCTTTTCTTTTCTTTAATTAACAAACCAAAAGGAAATTCAGCTAGGAATAAAGAAACTCTTTCATGTGCCGTAGCAAACTATAACATTTATTTGCCAAGAACAGGTCCAGCGCAAAGGCCATTTCTCAAGGAATCAAGACCCAACCATGAGTATCCCCGCACTAGAAAATAGCTCACTAGTATATTGGGAAATAACAGGCCTTTCTGAGGGCAGATCTATGCTACGGGGCTAAGTCGACCTAAGTTATGCAACTCCAGCTACGTGAATAATGGACCTTTTAAGTGAGGGACATGATTCTGAACTACCTTGCACCCTCAATAGTCATTTACACTTGCGCAAAGTGGGTGTCAGATGTTACCATTCTAAGTTAGTAGCATGTTACACCCCATTTGCCCAAGAGTGCATAAAGTTCTGAAGCCAGATTCTCTACTGCTTTTAAATTCAGTCCAGAAGTGAATGAAGGAGCCACGGCCTGACTGATTCTGCCTTTAGCTGTTTCATATATAAAATGATTAAACTCCTTCCATGAGGAATTGAAATCTTTGAGGTTATCATTAATTCTGTCTGTTAAATATATATATTAACAGTTACCTCTGCCAACTCTAGATACCAGTCCTTGATTACATGATCTGCATGTGTTTTAACAAAAGAGACAGTAATGGACAGTCATCCTTTAAAGATTCTGAATGCCGCCTTTGGTAAAGAGAAATCATGCAGCATAAACAAATGTTCCAACAGGGTCAATCTCAGATTTTTTTCAATTATATATATATAACTTTCTCCCAGAATTATAAAAATGTTGGGACAGGACCAAGTGATGTGGGTGAGGCTACTGTGACAGGTTGGATCACGGAAACCCCCTTGGGGTTGCCAGCTGATGTGCCAAGACTACTTCTGCCCCTGCTTTCCCTTCCAGCTTGGGACTCCAGCACCCTGTCTTGTTGAGCCAGACACACCAGTCTGCTCCAACAGAGACCCAGGGTCTGAATCATGTGCCCCAAAGCTGCAGGCTTAACTGAAAGCAACTTAAGAAGTGTATAAAGCTTATACAGGGTAAACTCATAAATTGTTCACTCTCAATAACACTGTTAGAGAGATATGCACAGGTGTTCCCCGCCCGCCCCGATATTAATATATACTCTGGGTTAATTAATAAGCAAAAAGCAATTTTATTAAATACAGAAAGTAGGACTTAAGTGGTTCCAAGTAGTAACAGACAGAACAAAGTGAATTACCAAGCAAAATAAAATAAAACACGCAAGTCTAAGCCTAGTACAGTAATAAAACTGAATACAGATAAAATCTCACCCTCAGAGATGTTTCAATAAGTTTCTTTCACAGACTGGACGCCTTCCTAGTCTGGGCACAATCCTTTCCCCGGTACAACCCTTGTTCCAGCTCAGGTGGTAGCTAGGGGATTTCTCATGATGGCCCTCTTTGTTCTGTTCCACGCACTTATATATCTTTTGTATAAGGCTGGAATCCTTTGTCCCTCTCTGGGTTCCCACACTTCCTTCTCAATGGAAAATTGAGATTAACACCAGATTAATGATAGATTCCAGTTCAGGTGACATGATCAAATGGCATTGTAAGACTTCATTACCCACTTGCCAGCACACTCGTATACAGGAAGACTTACAAGTAAAACAGAGCCATCTACAGTCAATTGCCCTGGTTAATGGGAGCCATCAAGATTCCAAACCACCATTAATGGCCCACACTTTGCATAACTACAATAGGCCCTCGGAGCTATATTTTATATTTCTAGTTTCAGATACTAGAATGATACATTCAAACAAATAGGATGAACACATTCAGTAGATTGTAAGATTTGTAATGATACCTTACAAGAGACCTTTTGCATGAAGCATACCCCAGTTACATTACAGTCACACTCATTAGCATATTTTTATAAAATCATATAGAGTGCAACGTCACAGCTACTATTCAGCCAATCCTCAAGCAGGGATTATTCCTAGACAGTCCACCCAAACATGTGGCAAGGGCTGTTCAATCAAGCATTTTGTTAAGTATTTAGATACACATTAGTTTAAATTTCTCTTTCTTCATTGCTTCATTTCTGAAATCAAGTTTCTAAACCCTGAATAAAAACTTCCTATCCCATTTTATCCTAAGACACTAACCCAATAATGTCATATCAGAGTTTCTGTAGCAATGACTAAAACTGAGACCAGGTCAATAATCTACAACTAGTTGCATAAGAGCTGCTAGATTTAGGAATTTACCTTATTGTAGAAAATCAGTTTTTGCTTAGGTAAACAAATTACATGATAAAAAGGGCTACTTTGTATTGTACAAGTTGTTTCTTAGGTGGATTGTAAGACATTTTAGAGACACAAACAAAGCAATATTTTTAGTTTCTTTATAAAATATTATCCTAAAATAATAAAAACCCAAAGATCAAATTTACCCCTGCTGTAACTCCACTGAAACCAATAAAGTTACACTAGGGGTGAGTTTGGTCCCAGAAGTCTAGGTTATGACCAAATGTCTAAAAATCCTCTTTGTTTGTTTTCCATATGAGATACTGAGACATGATGTTACTGTTATTTCACATCAGAGTAATTGAAATGGTTTATGGGAGTGGAGGAGGTTAGAAAGGAGAGGTGAAAGGAAGTACTTTGAAAGAAAGTGGAAGCTCCGAAATTTAATATCTCTAGAGCTTGGTCTGATCAGAGGGAGGGTGGCCAAGAAATCTTTTGATGGATGACTGTGTGTTTTTAATAACTTACTCACTTTAAAAATAGGAAGCTCTTTATCCCAAGCCGCTCTACATTAAAAAGATTAAATAGTTGCTGATGCTGTTTGCTTATGTTTACTTTATCCTGTGCTCTGATGGAGCTGTTTATTATTTCACACACATATCTATCCTTCCTTCTCATGATATTTATCTATTTATGTTCATCATCATTATGGCTCAATAGAAGTGGAAAATGGAGAATTAAGAGACTAGGTTCGGGTTAGGTGCTAGAGTTTGTTCATTATGAAGTCTATCCTGCTCTTGGTCTATTACTCCGCTCTGGCTTTCTGTGCATGAGTGCTTCCACTCAAATACACCACAACAGGAAGTCTTCTTTAGTTATCAGCATCTTCTTCATATGTTAAAGAGGGCTATTTCTCCAGCAGCTATAGAGAGAGTTCTGACTAGCAGGACATGAGATCTTAGAACAAGGGGGGAAAAAAAACCATGAATCCCTTTCCTCATGAAGTGATGTTGAGAAAGGGTAAAAGAGAAACAACAACTGCAAAACACCTCCTGAAAATGATGTCACTTGCTCAGTCACTTGCTTCTGTTGTGTAACATCACCTTAAGGCTGATGAGGGAAGACTGTATATTTTCTATAAGGAAAATACCTGTGGAACAAACAGAGCTCCAAGTTGTAAGGTTGGCTGGAGATTCTCCTCTTCCTCCCTTGAGTACTAAGAGAATGATGGGAGTTGTAGTCCCAATGTTACTAAAAAATATAGTTTGGAGCAAGGCATGGTGGGAGAAGATGCTTGTAAGCGTGTGGGACTCAGCCCTGCAGTGTCTCCTGCTGGTGTCCTGGAAATTAGCTCTACTTCCAGCCTTGGCACACCCTCTGGAGGCTGGTGTCCTGCTTACGCTAGGCCCCCGTGTCCCTTCTGGACCTGGTGCCCCTTGTACACTGGGGTGCTGCCCCCTGGCAGTAACCCCCCACTTGCAGGGTCTCACCACCCAGGGGAACCCCCACGCCCTGTCCCCAACTCCCCTCAGTCTTTGGCTACTGCCACTGGGGCTGACTGCAGTATATAAGCTACTCATCACAGGCAAGGGGGGGTTTAGACCTGCAGCCTCTACCTACCCATGGGCTGCCCCCTGCAACCCCAGTACCTAATTGGCCTTCAACTAGGCCACAGCCTGGGTGGTTTCCAGGCTGGAGCTTCCCAGCTCCCTTGGCGTTCCCCTAGTCCTGCTCTACCCTGGGCACTTGGTTAAGTTCTCCAACAGTCAGGCCCTTCTCTCTCTGCAGGCAGGGAGAGTCTGTTTAGATTCCTGGTTCGCAGCCTCTTATAGGGGCCAGCTGGGCCTGATTGGGGCATGGCCCCAGCTGTTGCTGCCTTCCCCAATCAACCCAGGCTTCTTGTCCCCAGCCACAGCCCTACTCTGGGGTTGTTCTAAGCCTCTCAGAGTAGAAGTGGGTGTCTACTGTACTACATAAATTCTGTCTTCTCCCTGATCAGTGGGAGAGCCAAGAAGGATAAGAGTCTCTACCAGAGGCAGACAATTACTTTCCATTTGAATTTCATCTTGTATTTAGGAGCAGGAAAAGGAACCCTCTGAGAGGAGATGTTTGTTTTAAACTTTGCCACAAAACCCCACAGAAGAGATTGTGAGTTATCCACATGCAGACATGCATTAGTTTAACTTAAATTGTGATTTTATACCAATTTAGTTATAAATTGGTGCAAGTGGCTATGTGGACCAGGTTACTTTAGTTAAATTTAAGCCAGTTAGGTACAAGTTTAAGTTAAACTGAAATAAACCATTTTAAAGCCAGCATTCATGCAAAGGTTTGCAACCTCTTAGCTAAACCACTGCAGGTGTCTGTGGATAGGAAACCCTGGCAGGAAGAGCATAAGTTTCCTTGAAAAGAAGACTCCATGGGTGCGGCCTTTTGGTTTGTGCTTATTGTCTAGACTGTAATGTGCCTGGGGTTAGAAATATTATTTGTATGTAAAGAGCTTTGGACACTTCAAGTGCATTGGAAATAAATAATAACAGACAGGTGTTGAAACCAGTGTGGACAAAGGGACCCAGAATTGAAAAATGGGTAGGGATCTTGCTTCTCTGCTGGTTGTCCTAGCTGAACAAGGCATTACTTTTGACTCTGTCCTTAAATCTTACTCTTAGGAAATAATATGAGGTAATTGAGGGAAAGAGTGATTTACTCGCATGTTTGAGACTTTCCAGAGATATTTTTCCAACACAAGGACTTCTAACAAACAAACAAAACCAAAAAACAAAGCTCTGGTACAAAGGGTCGTGGCAACAGAAAATATTTAGCTGACATAATCCTGTGTCATTTTTAAGTTATATGTAATAACAGAGATGGTTACTTGCTGGGCCTAATTCAGCCCTGATGTAAGTCCACAGGAGTCAATGTGTTTTTTTGTTTTTTTTTTTAAATACCAGGCATTTTTATACTAGCCCAATGAGTTTACAGGTTATCATAGATTTGGCAGAGCCTGTCCTCAGTGAAGGACATATTCCTTTACTTGCCCTGGATACAGTGCAACCTTTGTATGTAGGGTGGGACAGCATCTCCAAGAATTAGGACAGGAGGAAAACGTTGTTTTAATGTTTGCTTGCTCTCTGTTTGTAGTCAAATTTTGTTGGGAAGTTGGATTTTGCTAAATGAGAAAGCTGAATGTCTAATTACCAATATAGATGTTTTCTTATTCTTACTGTATCTTGTTGGTATAAATCATGAGTCTTTAATGATTGGCAATAAAAACAAGCTTTCTAGGGTGTCCAAGTACCAGAGCTGATATGTTTTCTTATGACCTTAAAATATCTTGTTTTGCTTTTCGGTCAATTTTACCGACACAGACAGAGGTTAATATTTTCAGATATTCCTCCTATTTGTTGCAAGTTCACTACATTTACCTGTCTCTTTATATTTATTGATTTTGAATGAGGACAATTGCAACATGTATATCTCCTTCATTTGCTTTTGTAACAAGATAGTGATGCTCTACAAGTCTTCCAGACTTTTATTTGTCTTGGAGTTCTTGCTAACCTGGTAGTAAAGAAGGTTGTTGATGATGATCAGAACCCAGTTCCGCACCCGTGAATCCTTGATAGGTCCTTTCCTTCAGTGCTTCACATTCACATCCCTGGATACTCTACCATGTTACACAATTTCAAGACATCAAATTAAATATAACCTACAGAAGTCAGATAAAGGGCAAGACCTTTAGGCTTTTTTGAACAGTCCTGCTGCAAATACAAGATTATTCCATATAGCATATCCTTGATTGTTTTTCCATTCCATTGTTTTAAAGGGATTATTGCCAAGAGGTTTCCACTGCTACCCTGGGGAGACTGTTCATCATCTGTTAGATCTCTCATTCAGAGAGCTGTTCTTGCTAGTCAGTCTAAATTTTTCCCTTGCTTGGTTATATCCCATTACTCCAGTTACATTTCATCTAGGTTATGCAATTCTGTGATAATATTGTCACATGTGGCAAGTACAGAGTCAGAATCAGGCCCAACAACACTCCCTACTCCTAGGAAAAAGTAAAATAAAAACAGATGCAACTGTATCGTCCTTCATCATGTTAGATTGTGCATGGTACTCACTCAATAGCAGGCTGCAATATGGTTTGAATTATTTGTGACTTGGCTCCTTTATATTTCTATGCCGTATTTTGCATTTTATTTTATACCCAATGTGTTATGCAATCTTTATTCAGTTAACACATTTCCTAATGATAGTATTTTTAATACTAGCAAAAAGTCTGATTCTACTCCCACTGAATTCAGTGGCAAAATACCCATTGGGCAGGATCTTGGTCCCACCAATTTTGGCTAAAGAAAGGCAGACTGCACTTGAGCGTTTCAAAATATAGCTCTGTGCTCTTTTTTATTCCACATAAATTGATCGATACTGGTGGAGGGGGAGGAGGGGAGTTGTTCCTGTTTGACACTGGTTTATAATTTAGTAGCTAATTCTGAAAGAGTAGAATTCTGAGGAAGCTTTACAATAAACATTACATTGAATGGAAAACGGCACATGAATTTATATACTAAACATAACTAAGCATTACATTTGAGCCCTAATCAATAACTGGTCACTTAAATATAACTGCAAATCAGTTTTGGGATGTTCAGACCATAAGATCTCAGAAAGATCAAAAGGTCTCAGAAAATCGTGGTGTGGAGACCTTCCTCCAGAAAACATCTTTGCTGTGACAGTGATGCAGTCAGAAGGTGTAACTATAGGTTTCAAAATGTGAGATGATTTAAACCCTGGGATGTTTGAAATAAAAAATAATAATGGAGTCTGTGCAGGTAACATGCTTTGATTTATGTTGGACAGCACTGAAACCAGAGTTCCATGAAGAACAAATACTACAGTTACCACATAAAGCAAGAAGTGCTATGTGTTTTCTCACTCTGCCAACTTTCCTTTTTCTCTCCCCCTCCATTCTGTTCATGCTCCGCTGTGAAAACATCTCACCTATTTTAAAAATAGTTTGTAGTATGGGGAGGTAATAGTGGTAACCCTAGGAGGAGAAAGAGCAGCTAGGCACAGAAGAAGAGGCCCAAAGAATGGGAACAGCAGGAGCACATAATGATGCAGGGCGAAGGAACAAATGCAGATGGGTAAAGATTGAAGAGGACAAAGATTAAACAAAGGATAGGAAAGAGGAAGAGAATTTGCGAAGGGACAGGCCCTCACACTGGCAGAGAGGAGACTAACATGCTCCTCTGGGCCTGTTCAACACCCATGAGGCATATCTGAAAGTCTTGTTCTGCCTGGGGTGGGGGAGAGCTTGAAAGGGAAAACCTGCCCCAGAAAGAGGCAACGAAAAGGAAGAAGGCTGCCCTGCTTCAGCCAGCTGTGACAAGCTCACAAAGAGGGAGACAGCAACAACCCTCACCACTCCCTAAGTTGCATGACCCAGTCTCAGAGCAGTATGCCCCACGAGGAGGGGCTGGAGGTGGACCCCATTTTAGATTAAACTCAAGGGCTGACCCAGGAAGAATCACAGGACTGGAAGGGACCTTGAGAGGTCATCTAGTCCAGTCCCCTGCACTCATGGCAGGACTAAGTATTATCTAGACCATCCCTGGCAGGTGTTTGTCTAACCTGCTCTTAAAAATCTCCAATGACAGAGATTCCGCAACCTCCTTAGGCAATTTATTCCAGTGCTTAACTACCCTGATAGTTACCCTGATCGGTTGAGATGGAAATAGGAGACAGACTTGTTGAAAGTCTCTGCGTAAGGATAACAAGGATGATGTCATGGTAGGGGTCTATTACAGACCACCTAACCAGGAAGCAGAGGTGGATGTGGCTTTTTTTAAACAACTAACAAAATCATCCAAAGAACATGACTTGGTGGTGATGGGGGACTTCAACTACTCCGACATCTATTGGGAAAATAACACAGCAGGGTACAGATTATTGAACAAGTTCTTGGAATGTATTGGAGCCAATTTTTTATTTCAGAAGATGGAGAAAGCTACTAGGGGAGAGGCTGTTCTACATATGATTTTGACAAATAGGGAGGAACTGGTTGAGAATTTGAAAGTGGAAGGCAGCTTGGGTGAAAGTGATCATGAAATGGCAGAGTTCATGATTCTAAGGAATGTTAGAAGGTGTGACAGGTTTCAATTGGTCCACCAAGTCGCTGGGGGGCGGTGGGGAGCTACTGTCTCACTGGCAGGCCTTGGTCACACCTTTCTATCACTAGGGAATTAGCAGAGGGAGGTGCATCAGCACGAGTCTACGGTACGCCCCTCAGGCAGGGGGAGTGCCGGCACGAGTCTGCGGCATTGTCAGGATTCTGCTACCGGAGGCGGGTTGGCCGGGGTAGGGGAACGCAGGCCCACCCAACTCCACTGCGTTCCAGCCCAGGGCCCTGACAGTCCCGCCACTGGGTCAGCAGGGAGCCATCCGCAACATGCTGACCAAATAGACCCACCACGCTGTGCAGTTCTGCCCCTGGGCTACTTCCTACTTGGTCTCTCAAGCGGGTCCCTCTGGTCCCTCCAGCTCGTCAGGGTATTCAGCTGCTGACAGCTCCTGCTCCCACTCTGTGTCGGGCTCACGCTGGCCTGGGTTACTGCCTGGCGTTCCTCCGGGTACTCAGCGGCTGGCAGACCTGGTAGCCCCAGTCCTTCCTCCAGGTCAGGTTTCTCCTGATCCAGGGCCTCCCCTGGCTCAGCAGCAGGGTCTGAAGAGAACAACCTGTGTCTATCTCCCTCCCTGGTGCTGTCCTAACTGGGCTAAGGGCCCCGCTCTTTGTACTTCCTGTTCTACCCCTACCCTTCCGGGGGTTGGAGTAAGCTTGGTCTGGCCCTGCCCACGCAGGCTGAGAGAGTGGCTCTTTACCCTTGGGTTCAGAGGGAAGCCACCCTGGCTCCCTACAGGAGGAAAAACAGCAAAACGGATTTCAAGAAGGCAAGCTTTAGCAAACTCAGAGAGTTGGAAGGTAAGATTCCATGGGAAGCAAGTCTAAGGGGAAAAAAACAATTGAAGACAGTTGGCAGTTTTTCAAAGAGACATTATTAAGGGCACAAGAGCAAACTATCCCACTGGGTAGGAAAGCTAGCAAGAGACCACCCTGGTTTAGCCAGAAGATCTTCAATTATCTGAAAATCAAAAAAGAGTTCTACAAAAAGTGAAAACTAGATCAAATTACAAACAAATAACACAAGTATGTAAGGGACAAATTTAGAAAGGTCAAGGCACAAAACGATCTAATTAGCTAGAGACATAAAAGGTAACAAGAAAACATTCTACAAATACATTAGAAGCAACAGGAAGACCAAGGACAGGGTAGGTCTGTTACTCAATGAGTGGGGGTGGAAACAATAACAGAAAATGTGGAAATGGTATAAGTGCTTAATGACTTCTTTGTTTTGGTTTTCACCGAGAAGGTTAGTGGTGATTGGATGTCTAATATAGTGAATGCCAGTGAAAATGAGGTGGGATCAGAGGCTAAAATAGAGAAAGAACAAGTTAAAAATTACTTAGACAAATTAGATGTCTTCAAGTCACCAGGGCCTGATCAAGTGCATCCTAGAATACCCAAGGAGCTGACTGAGGAGATATCTGAGCCATTAATAATTATCTTTAAAAAGTCATGGAAGACAGGAGAGATTCCAGAAGACTGGAAAAGGGCAAATATAGTGCCAATCTATAAAAAGGGAAATAAGGACAACCCGGGAAATTACAGACCAGTCAGCTTAACTTCTGTACCCGGAAAGATAATGGAGCAAATAATTAAGCAATCAATTTGCAAACATCTAGAAGATAATATGGTGATAAGTAACAGCTAGCATGGATTTGTCTAAGAACAAATTGTGTCAAAACAACTTGATAGCTTTCTTTGACAGGGTAACAAGTCTCGTGGATAGGGGGAAGTGGTAGACGTGGTATATCCTGACTTTAGTAAAGCTTTTGATATTGTCTTTCATGACCTTCTCATAAACAAACTAGGGAAATGCAACCTAAAAGGAGCTACTATAAGCTGGGTGAAAAACTGGTTGGAAAACCATTCCCAGAGAGTAATCAGTGGTTTATAATCATGCTGGAAGGGCATAACGAGTGGGGTCCCGCAGGGATCAGTTCTGGGTCTGGTTCTGTTCAATATCTTCATCAATGATTTAGATAATGGCATAGAGAGTACACTTATAAAGTTTGTGGATGATACGAAGCTGGGAGGGGTTGCAAATGCTTTGGAGGATAGGAGAAATGGTCTGAAGTAAATAGGATGACATTCAATAAGGACAAATGCAAAGTACTTCATTTAGGAAGGAACAATCAGTTGCACACAAACAAAATGTCTAGGAAGGAGTACTGTGGAAAGGGATCTGAGGATCATATGGACCACAAGCTAAATATGAGTCAATAGTGTATCACTGTTGCAAGAAAAAGTGAACATCATTCTGGGATGTATTAGCAGGAGTGTTGTAAGCAACACACGAGAAGTAATTCCGATCTACTCTGCATTGATTAGGACTCAGCAGGCATTCTGTGTCCAGTTCTAGTTGCCACACTTTAACAAAGATGTGGACAAATTGGATAAAATCCAGAGAAGAGCAACAAAAAGTATTACAGTTCTAAAAAACATGACCTATGAAGGAAGATTGAAAAACTTTGGTTTGTTTAATCTGGAAAGGAGAAGGCTGAGAGGGGACATAATAACAGTTTTAAAGTACATAAATGGTTGTTACAAGGAGGAGGGAAAGGATAGAACAAGAAGCAATGGGCTTAAATTGCAGCAAGGGAGGTTTAGGTTGGACATTAGGAAAACTTCCAATCATAGAATCATCCTTTTGTTCAGTACTCCTTCCTAGGCAGCCATTTCCTATTTTGAATGTGTGGAACTAATTGTTCCTTTCTACATGGAGTACTTTGAATTTATCCTTATTTAATTTCATCCTATTTACTTCAGACCATTTCTCCAGTTTGTCCAGATCATTTTGAATTTTAATCCTATCCTCCAAAGCACTTGCAACCCCTCCCAGCTTGGTATCATCCGTAAACTTTGTCATATTTACTTCTCTTTGTTGTTCTACGGACTCCCCTCTCCCATAAGGGAGAAAAGAAGGAAGAGGACTTTTCTACTGTTTGTTTGGTCGAAGAATGCCCTTGGGCATCTGCTGGCGGGGAGGGAGGGAAGAAGAGGAAGATAGTATAAGAACCTGAAGTGGGGTTTGAAGGGACTTGAGAGGACCCTGCCCCCCTCAAGGGGGAAAGAAACAAAGTGATAGTGGCATCGTATAGGGATGCAGGACACATTAATTTTATGCAACAACAGTCTGACTTAAAAGCATGAGCATTTCGCGGTTTCAATCTTGTCCTGAGGTTTCTATCATCCAACCTTCTAATTTCTTGTTTCCATCTAGTTTGCTCTAATGCTTGAAGAGACGATACTGCAATAGTCCCAAAGTGGGAGCTATTCTCTGACAAGTGGGAGAGGACTTATTTTATTTTCAGGTGAGCTTAGCATATTCAGTATATTCATTTAATATGGAATTTATTCTCACAAATATCATTTTCTATCATCAGCATTGAAGATAAGATTCTACTTAAACTGTTTTGTACATAAAGCTGCCCCCCCCCAAATACATTTTAATTACTTTAATAATTGTTTTAGGAGATTGAAATCAACATTTCCCTACACATTTTGTTAGTTTCTCTCTGGCATGTACCTTTTTCTTCTGTCCTCCCCCCCACTCCCACCACCCATGTGTTTTGAATAGAACCAAAATTAAACTGGCCTTGTTTTGTATAACTTTCTGTACTGTATCTACTATATTCTCAGGCTAAGTAGAACATCTTTGTGAACCAGAATCTTACTGTTGTCAGCAAAGCTCTCTGAATAGCAATTTATTAACTGTTGCTTGAAAGCCAAGAGAGGGAGAGCTCAGCATTGTTTCTTTGGGACTTACAAGACAATAGCTAATATTTATTTTTCTAATTTCAGTCAATGATCGAGTCACACAGAAAGAAAGCAGAAACTTGACTGAATCCAAAGGACTTTCCCCCATTATATTATAACATACCTATATTTAGACTTAAAAATACTTCAGTCTAAATCATGTAATAAAACTTTTTCCTTTTCCTTGTAACCACAAGTTTCATACTAGTTAATCAGAATATACATGTATTTATTGTACTGTAAGGGATACACATGTAGAATACCCTAAAAACATGCATGAAATCATGTCAAGGTAACAGTAAGCTTGGTGGGGGGAGACAATTTTTTAAGTCTACAGTTAATAAAATGCATAAGAGCTAATGTGAATAATGCAACATTAAGGCTGAGAAATAAAGCACTTAAAAGTCAGGAAATTACAAATATTAACCTTTAATTCTCCCACATTGTGTATCCTGTATATTTTGTGGTGGATCATTAATAACACTATGATATTTAAGATTTACATTTAACAATTTAAACAGGAATAGAAAATAAAAGGTGTGCAGCTTGGCCAAGTTAACACTTTGGGAGAAATCTTAAATGTTATTGTTTCCTGAGTATGCCTTGATTCAGGATGTTTTAGATCCACATCTGGACCCAAATGATGTGACTCAGACCACTCTTGGATATAAACCTATGTGATAAACTACTTTTTTTTTATTACACTCACATAACTCAAAATGCTCAACTGATTTTACTCAAACTTCCACCTTTGGGCTGAGACCAAGGATGGTAAATTCCAGACCCAAATTAATGTCTGAGAAAGTTATAATCAAATGGAAAAAAGGAATGAGGGGCTTAATACAGAAGTTGGAACTCAGCCTGAATACAGTGCATACTACCTTGTGCCGGCTATCATATGCATATATAAAAAAGGGAAGTTGTAGTAGGTTTGTAGCCTTAGTGCCTGATTTTGATCTCGGTAGTATGATATTATACCAATATAACTATATTAACTTCAAGTGAATTACTCCTGATTTTACACTAGCCTAATGGAGATCAAAATCAGGCCCTTAGACAATGTCTGGTATGCAAAAACAACCCCTCCAAATATCCCAGCTTGTCTTTTTGAGAAGAAACGTCTGCTGTGCCGTTCTTAGTAATCTCAGCAAAAAGCTACTGCAGTAAGCTCCAATTTTCTCTTTATCTATATAAAACAACGTTATCGTTTCTGGGGCTTTATTGGTATTTATGGAATGTGTACCTCCCATTTGGTTTAAAGCTGTAATTTTGGAATAATCTAGAGTCACACTTAGAGTGCTGTTGATATGCATGTGTGTGTGTGTGTGTGTGTGTGGATGCCTACAGACTGACACCCTATCTTTAGATGCCCATGATAATAAAAGAAAAATCCAATACTGAGATAAAATCTGACATACAGTAAACAAAATACCTTGCTTAATACTGACCAGGTAAGAAATATGCTGTGACAGCTGCAGACCTCCTGGAAAATGGGAAGAATCTATTTCCAGCTACGAAATACTTAAGGTTAGGTCTCACTGGGGCCAGGTGACTATGATTATGGTCTCAACAGGAATGAGTTACCATGCCCATTCTCTTGCCTTTCCTTACTTTGACTACTGGTTTTCTTTCCAGGAATAAGATATTTCTTCTACATAAGCAGGGCTTGAAGGAAAGCCAGCATAACTGGCATTGGCGCATTTTTATAACTTCTTATGCTATGAATTCTAGCAGAGCTGGCTCCCAGCTCAGCACGCTCTACAAAACAGCAGTGGAAGTCAACTGAAAGTTAGAAAATTTACAATTTCCTTTCCCTGCTGCACACACAAGTAGTAGAGTAGCAGAGTCTGGAAGCAGTTAAGGGGCAAGGTGGGAGGTTAGGAGGGCAAAGTTTCTGGACCCAATCTGCTGCCTCTTCATACCCCCTTGAATCATTCTAGTGGGGAGGATGCCGGAGGAGTGGAGGTTGACTCCCTATACCTTAGTACTCCTAGTCTTTCCAACTCCAACAATTTATAGACAAAACCCACAAGCGAACACTTTTCACAAAACAGCCACTCCATATCTGACCTCTCAGTCCTCCTCCTCAAAGGAAACCCGTCAAAGTTGAGCCTGGAGCTTAAATTCATAAGTTTTGTTAGACCCTAAAAATCATGGACTCAAAGACACTGGATCTATAGTTCATTACAGCAATCTATAATTCACTAACCCACCTTTGTCCTATGACTGCAGAGGCATTAACTGCCCACTTCACCTTGAATGGTCTCTAACATGTTAACTCCTTACACTAAATAATCTGTTCCACCTTATATTTAGGGATGTACCTTACCCAGACTTGAAGAAGAGCTCCACTTAAGCCTGAAAGCTTGTCTCTCTCACCAACAGAAATTGGCCCAATAAAAGATATTACCTCACCTACCTTGTCTCTCTAATATCCTGGGACCAACACAACTATGGCACTGCAGTTTAGCATTGGACAGAACAACTTCAGTATTCATAAAGTAGGAATAACCCTAGAATTCCTTCCTGATCCAGGGGAATCTAAGCTTTGTCCTTCCACATCCCAGAGCCCTAGCAAGTATTGAAGTACTTAACATATCAAAGTAAAACACAAATAATCTTCTCAGACCCTGGAATTAACCTTCACCTTTTATTTCTCTTTGGTATCATAGCTTTCCATCCCAGGTGATTGGCTAAAACTATGATAATTCAACAGTAACATAATATTTTAATTCACTACTTACCATTGTGCTTATCTTGCCCCACAGTTCCTGACCAAAGCCCTCTCTGTTCCCACCATGTACTAAACAGGATGAGTGATTGGGGTAGTGACGCAAGCTGTCCTAGAGTACCTTCAAGAATGGAATGATAACTCCCTCCTTGCTTTAATCAAAATCTTGCAACCTTCACACAACAATCATTGTGCAAGGGCTAACAAAGGCTTCCAGAAAAATCATTGTTTAGCTAAGAGGAGACCCAGAGATCAAAATGGAAAGTGAGTCACTTTCTTTTGTTTAGTAGACTGGAATAGGATTTAGGACAGAATGTACCAACAGTGACTAACTTCACTGTCACTTTTGAGTCTGTTTCCCAGAAATCAATAATGAATGCATCATTACTGAACTTCACTACTGCTGTTGGTTTTTTCTGTTATTTTCTTTAGTGAAGAAGATAACTTTGATGAACTAATCAAATTAAGAACTTTGAATTGTTTTCCTTAGCATGTTCTGATACTATAAAAACTTCAGAAAATAGCATAAGCTTTTACTGAAGGAAAATAATTTCACCAATTCAATAGTCTTACATTTTGCACACTAGATTTTGGCCTATCTAATCAAGCCCTACCATGGTCATCACTGCTATGCAAACTTTTTTTGATGAGACACTGATACAGGTTCTTCTTGAAGCAGTTGTGGAATAAAGTGATCTCTTCCCATAATACAGGACAATCCTCAGAGGTAAAATTCGTATACATAAGGCACTTCAGGCCAGATCTTCAGTTGCACTGTGCTTACATTTTGCACACCTGAACGGAGTGATCGGGGAGGGGGAGGAAAGATACCTTTCTATTCCCCCAATCCTGGGCTGGCTGATAGCAAAATGGAGTCCAGCGGCAGGGCTGCTCTAAGTTACACCAACTATAAGAATACTATTGGGACCACTGCACCAGCCCAGGGTCGGGGGATGTGATGCACTCTGCTCTTCCAGCCCCTGGATTATTTAGTTTTTTTGCTTGGACAATATAAAATACTATACAAATTATAAGTATCTTTATCTGCTACCCCATACAAAATGGGAACACTGTTTCATGCCAAGCTGAAAGTGCTAAATAGTCCAATTCCCAAACTTTGGTGTTTAATTTAAGGCACCTACTCCACAGTTTGCCCTTCAGATCTGCATTTAGGCATCTGTAATGGGCATCTGATGCCTAGTTGTCAATATGACAGCCCAAAGGACACATCCCGGTATAGGGGTGTTCCAATTTAAAAACTAAGACTTCAGTCCTAGCTACCCAGGGCTTGAGAAGAGCAATAGTCATTGCCAGTTGCTTTATGGAACAGGATTTTTGAATGGTAATGCTCCTTCCTCATAGGACATGCACAATAGCCTAATGCAAAGCTGAAGTCCTGAACAGGAAGGCCAAATCACACTTGGAGTTGCAGCTAGCAAGGGATGTTAAGAGTAACAAGAAGGGTTTCTTCAGGTATGTTACGAACAAGAAGAAGGTCAAGGAAAGTGTGGACCCCTTACTGAATGAAGAAGGCAACCTAGTGACAGAGGATGTGGAAAAAGCTAATGCACTTAATGCTTTTTTTGCCTCTGTCTTCATGAACAAGGTCAGCTTCCAGACTACTGTACTGGGCAGCACAGTATGGAGAGGAGGTGACCAGCCCTCTGTGGAGAAAAAAGTGGTTCAGGACTACTTAAAAAATCTGGACAAGCACAAGTCCATGGGGCCGGATGCACTGCATCTGAGGGTGCTAAAGGAGTTGGTGGATGTGATTGCAGAGTCATTGGCCATTATCGTTGAAAACTCATGGCAATTGGGGGAGGTCCCGGATAACTGGAAAGAGGCTAATGTAATGCCCATCTTTAAAAAAGGGAAAAAGGAGGATCAGGGGAACTACAGGCCAGTCAGCCTCACCTCAGTCCCTGGAAAAATCATGGAGCAGGTCCTCAAGGAATCAATTCTGAAGCACTTAGAGGAGAGGAAAGTGATCAGGAACAGTCAGCATGGATTCACCAAAGGCAAGTCATGCCTGACTAACCTAATTGCCTTCTACGACAAGATAACTGGCTCTGTGAAAGAAGGGGAAAGCAGTGGACATGTTATTCCTTGACTTTAGCAAAGCTTTTGATATGATCTCCCACAGTATTTTTGCCATCAATTTAAAGAAGTATGGCTGGATGGATGGACTGTAAGGTGGATAAAAAGCTGGCTAGATTGTCGGGCTCATTGGGTAGTGATCAATGGCTCCATGTCTAGTTGGCAGATGGAATCAAATGGAGTGCCCCAAGGGTCAGTCCTGGGGACGGTTTTGTTCAATACCTTCATTAATGATCTGGAGGATGGTGTGGACTGCAGCCTCCGCAAGTTTGCAGATGATACTAAACTGGGAGGAGTGGTAGATACGCTGGAGGATAGAGATAGGATACAGAAGGACCTGGACAAATTAAAGGATTGGGCCAAAAGAAATCTGATGAGGTTCAACAAGGACAAGTGCAGAGTTCTGCACTTAGGACAGAAGAATCCTATGCACTGCTACAGACTAGGGACCGAGTGTCTAGGCAGCAGTTCTGCAGAAAAGGACCTAAGGGTTACAGTGGACAAGAAGCTGGATATGAGTCAACAGTGTGCCCTTGTAGCCAAGAAGGCTAATGGCATTTTGGGCTGTATAAGTAGGAGCATTGCCAGCAGATCGAGGGACATGATCATTCCCCTCTATTCAGCATTGGTGAGGCCTCATCTGGAGTACTGTGTCCAGTTTTGGACCCCACACTACAAGAAGGATGTGGAAAAATTGGAAAGAGTTCAGCAGAGGGCAACAAAAATGATTAGGGGACTAGAGCACATGACTTATGAGGAGAGGCTGAGGGTACTCGGATTATTTAGTCTGCAGAAGAGAAGAATGAGGGGGGATTTAATAGCTGCTTTCAACTACCTGAAAGGGGGTTCCAAAGAGGATGGATCTAGACTGTTCTCAGTGGTAGCAGATGACAGAACAAGGAGTAATGGTCTCAGGTTGCAGAGGGGGAGATTTAGGTTGGATATTAGGAAAAACTTTTTCACTAGAAGGGTGGTGAAGCACTGGAATGGGTTACCTAGGGAGGTGGTGGAATCTCCTTCCTTAGGTTTTCAAGATCAGGTTTGACAAAGCCCTGGTTGGGTTGATTTAGTTGGGGATTGGTCCTGCTTTGAGCAGGGGGTTGGACTAGATGACCTCCTGAGCTCCCTTCCAACCCTGAGATTCTATAATTCTATGATCACCTGTGATTGTAAAAGTTCTATATGATTTTTTTGTTCTCCAAGGTGTCCTGGCTAACTGCGAGTTTAGGTAGCTTTAGAGATGTGCAAACCTAAGAGGATTTAGTGTACAGAGTTTTCACTCCAAAGTCCACTTGGTGCTTATTTTTGTATGAAAGTGAAAGCTTAGAGTGCCCGCACTAAAACCTCCACTTAATTAAATTAACAGATTTTACCACATCTGTCCCTCTGAGATGACCCCATTCCACACAAGAGTGCCAATGACCCTCCTCGTGCACATATATGCACACACCACCCTCTTTCCACAAAAGGGCCTCAGAGACTCCTGGGAAACTACAAACTTTCATACAGCTTTAGCAAACAGGCACATCCCTTTATTACATACCTCTATATCTTTTCTCTTCTTACTCTTTCCTGTTCTAATCAGATTTTCCTGATGGCTAGTTTTCCCCTCTTACATCCACACATATTGTTATGCACTCTGACAAGTTGTCAGCTTGTCCTTTTGTGCTTTTCAAGCATTTGCCTGATTAAGATTTATTGTTCTAATTTTATTTAAATTCATTTTGCAGACAGATGTCTCCAGGTGTTTTTGTTCCTAAACAGTTTGGCCATATGCAAATATGGTCATGGTCACGTTGCCAAGGTCAGTGAGACTGGATGAGTAAGTGTTGGTCACACAAGCTAAGGTTTCCTAAGTGTACCTTTGACGTAATCACACCGCAAACACTTTAACCAAGATTTCATAATGTTTTGGAGAAGGAAATATTGCTGTTGGATCAATTCACCTATCTTTCCTTACTTTTTTGCCCCCTCTTTTGAAAGTGTATTCATCTCCCTCATGTGCTGGCATGGTTCCCAACATATAAACAAAGTTACTGGAGGAAATAAGTGTACCTAGAAATCCAAGCATTTCTTTTTTGTTCAATAGCCAGAGTAGAAACACAGGTTAAGAGTCCTGTGTTTTTCTCATATTATTATGTGTTGGCACCACATTCTAAATAATATTCTGCTCTAATGCACATTTGTGATAGTTCAGAATTTAAATCTTTTCTTTTAAAAAAGAGTATTTATGGTATTGATAAAAACAAGAATGTTATATATTGAAAATTTATTGTTTGTTAATATACTTACATCCGATATTTCTCAGGCTTGTTCACAGACAGCAAACAGCTGATTTTTTAGACTCTGCAGTATTGTTGTAGCCGCGTTGGTCTGAGGATATTAGAGAGACAAGATGGGTGAGGTAATATCTTTTATAGGACAACTTCTTTTGGTGAGAGAGACAAGCTTTCAACCTACACAGAGCTCTTCTCTGGTCCTAAAGAAGAGCTCTGTATAAGCTCAAAAGCTTGTCTCTCTCACCAACAAAAGCTGGTCCAATCAAAGATATTACCTCACCCATCTTGTCTCTCTGATTTTTTTAGACTGACATATAGGACCTAAAGACTGTGGGCAGATCTCTCTGTCTGCACAGAGCCCCCCAGAAGTCAACTGCGGGACCAGGGCAAGGCAGTGAAAGTTGTCTGGTGACATTATTATTTGTGGCATGCTCCCAGATGTTACAGAAAGTGATGCATGCTACAGATTCTACAACATAAACTAAAAATACAAAATGAAATAATTGTCATGCAACATTAAGGGTATAAAAATCAGGGGATTAAAGTTATGTTTCTCATAGTAAAATTACCCAGATTGTAGATACCGACTTCTAATTACTTGTGCAAGTTTTGGTGCATATATTTAAAGTTTACATTTATTTGAAATATCGGCCAGCCTCAGTTGATATTATTATGAGAAGAATAACATTTGCATTTCCTGAATGTAATGCATTTATATTAGAAACTTTAAAATTGCAATATATGCTCTTTACATTTCATTTATAGATAGATAGATAGATAGATAGATAGAATGGAATTACCCATGCTTAATATTAAGTTTCCAATTAACATAGTTTTTGCCTGATTAAGCTTCCACTTTGAAGTTCAAATATCATAGAGGAGAATGGTGTTTGGAAAGATCTTTCATGACCACAGTTTTCACCTGTACTGGCTATTCAGGAAGCTTTTAGAAAAATTTTGTTAACTATATCAATGCAATAATTACAATCTCTCTTCTGCCTTTGTCCCAGAAAAAGTCTGAGAATGGAAAGCCCCCTACATTTGGTTGGATAAAAAGAATATGTAGCTTACCCATCACACATGATGTGAGGATGCAGAGGTGGGGGGACTGATAACATCTAAGTAGATGCCCACAGGGCATTCTCAGAACAGGTATTTTTAAAGTCATTTACAACTTTTGTTTTAAAAATTCTCTCTCAAACCCAGCAAAGTGTTCGTTATATGCAGATTTTAAATTTTAAACCCAACCAAAAAGTTTGTGTGCGTATATATATAAAAAAATTTCCTTTCATATATATAAAATATAAAATAAAGGGAAATTGTTCCCCCCTCATCATCATCCCTTTTCTCTAAACTTAAAAGTGTGGAAGGGATTTTATTCAATTTAAAAGAAATCTAAACTTTTTGCACTGAGACACTAGTAGGGGAAGTTTCATCACAAGCAAGTGATTTTTTTTAAGTAACTATCCTGTGAAAACAGGGGATTATAACAGAACCAAGTTTGTAATCCTAAATGTATACCCTTTGCACCAAGCATAGCGTATAATAAATAATTATGTGAACTGGTTATCTTGACCATAATGTGCTTATTCATAATGTAAGAGCTACTGTATATTGCAACATTCCTTCTAAAATTACTATTTTAACAAACCATGTTTTGCCTCTAAAGTCCCATTTACATTGAGCTCTCAAGGGTCATGTTGTGACTTTGAATTTAGAACAGAAACACCCATTGAAATCAACAGTGGATTTCAAAATGTAATTGATTTCTAGGGAGAGTTGTGCCATCAATTTTTATGTCAATATAGCATATTGTTATCAAAGCAGAATTATCTAAACCACAAAGACTTTATTTCAGAAAAGAGATCAGTAAACATTTGAATATAATATTTTATTTGTGGACCCAAAGGTCATTGCTAAACCTGGTACATTTTGTAATAATTTGATGATTAAACAATGGATAGCAGTTGTTAAACTGAGTTTTTATTATACCCTTGTTTTTTCAATAGCTCAGTCCAAAACCTTGAGTGTGGATCTAAACAAATAAATGTAGGAAGATCTGTCCAGTAAGAGTCTTAGCTCTTTCTACTCACTTTTTGTCCCACTCCTAATCCATCATGAATATGAAGGCAGATATTGAGTTATCTCAAAAAACATTCCTAAATTAAATCTCTTGAGGTTTTTTTTTAATTATATACGGTTGATGGCTAATGTAGCAGTTGGCATTTTTCTGAAAGTCTCACTTTTCACTCACTTGTCCATCCTCAATAGATGGAACAAAAGTTTCCAGTTTGGAATATTTGCATTATGTTCAAGATAAGCAATCGAGATGATATATTACCGCGTTGTCATGGTAGCAAAGGCTATATGTAGTTAAGACTGGAGCAGGAGACCCTGAAGAGCTGATCTAGGAATCAAGTAATAATAAAGAATAAAAACCAATACCTAGTTCTAACTTAGCAGATTTTAGCAAGCTAATCTGAGATGTGGTTGTGAGGAGAGATACACATACTAGTGTCTGGAAAGGGTATAAGGTGTTGTTTATGAACTGCAAATCCTTAAGGGGTGGACTCTGCCTTTGGGCTCTTCTCTGAGTAAAAGGTAATGCATAGCTGCGCTGTCCAGGGGGTGGGAGGGGGGGAACATCTTGAAGCAATTGAAACATAGGCCAGAACTACATTTCAAAGGCTGCACCGCTGTAGTGCTTCAGTGAAGACGCTATCACACTGACAGGAGAGCTTCTCCCGTCAGTGTAGTTAATCCACGCCCACAAGGGGCGGTAGCCAAGTTGACAGGAGAAGCTCTCCCATTAACCCAGCGCTGTCTACACCAGGGCTTAAATCAGTATAACGGTGTTGCTCAAGGGTGTGGATTTTTCACACCCCTGAGCGACCTAGTTATACTGATGTATGTTTGTAGTATAGACCTGGCCAGAGTCACAATTGCTCTGTTGTTCCCCTTCTTGCTCTGGGAGCAATGGGTGGCAGTAAGTTACTTCCCCTCTTTTTCTGGGTACAGGTTACTCCCCTCCTCATACCTGGCCAGCTGTTCTGGTCAGCATGTTGAGGGAGGAGAGGCACAATCTATAACTTTGCACTCTCCATTTTCCCATGGGCAGCTCTTTCTCTCCTCTGTCCCTTCTCCCCCAACCCCATCCCACTTCAAGCTGGAATCTAGGCAGCCCTAACATGACCACATGGGGGTTTGGTGTCCTTGTTAATCCCTACAACCATGTTGTAGCTAGAGACAATCCAGCCCTAAATGATTTAGGATCTGGCTATGTGAGATATCACCTCACTCCTCTTGGGATACCACTACAGCTGTGATCTGTTGATGTGCTCAAGCCAACCCCTAAGGATTAAAAATGGATTGGCCTGGTAGTAGGACGTTTTCCATGAGGGAGCAGCCCATATTTGCTGATTTGCAGAGCACATTGTGTATTTCATCTGTATTCTTCAGCTTCTCAAGAAGGGGTGGGTTGAGGGATGATTGGATTAAGGAGTATTTTATGGTGGATTGTTAAATGAACGATTTGCTTTAAAGAAATAGGGCTGGCCTTGAAGAGTCAGGCAAGTCTTTTGTTCTCTGGCTATTAATCCTGATATTTTTTAATATTGGTGCTTTCTAAATACATTTAAACAAACGAGTATTTACAGGGTTTTGTAAACTGAAAATCATTCTTATTTTAACTTTTTAAATTGCTATTGCTTTATAAATGAACCTTTTGGTAGCAATTTACACTGTAAATTGTGATTTGTTTACACACACTGAAAGTGAACATGTGTTTGCAGTTTTACGGGTATGAGTTTAATGGATGCCCTTACAGCACAGTTTGGAATTCATATTTATAAAAAGTGCTCTTTACTGGAATAGCTCTTAATAGGCACAACCACACTTGTTATTCTTTGTAGCATTTACTCAAGTGTCACTAACAACATACAGTGGGATACACTGGAATGTAAGTGAATTGTATGTTTCTTCATTCTTTAGAGGGCCCTTCCCTCTCTGTACTGCTTCAGAATTTGGAAGCTGGCCTCAATGTACATTGTTCCATTATCCAAACCATATATTACCCCTTCATAAAATGGGACCTCCACTAGATCTGAGATTCACTTCTCCAGTGGTTCAGTAATCTCTTTCTGGTGTCTGGAGCTATTCATTTTGACACCATTAAATAAATAAAACCCAATTAATTTTTGCCTCTTGAGTGCCTGCTAATACTTTAAAACATATACAAGAGGAAATAAATGGAGCTATACCCATTCATACCAGCTGAGGATCTACCCTATTGAATTTAACTGCTCAGATTAGCTCAAAAGATAGGGAAGGAGTTACACTACTTACAAAAATAAAAAACATAAATTGATGCAAGTTAAATGTATTTCATTAATTTTCTATTGCACAAGAATGAAAGAAATTGCTTTGAATAGTTCCAGAAGTGAAACAGGCTATTAGCACATCCTTAAGGGTTTTCTGATTACAAGAATGTTCTCAGATAGCCTTACCATTAGAACTGGTTGGGAATTTTCCATTGGAATGATTTTTCTGACAGAAAATCCACTTTCCACAAAAATCAAACTTTTCCATGAGAAAACTTCAATTTTGCTGGATGATTTTGATTTTCCACTGGAAAATCATTCCCAGTTCTGCAGCTCCCTACCTCCATTATAGTCTGCCAGATGAGCAGTGAGGATCGTATTTCATTTTGGAAACAACAAAATATTCCAGTTTGTGGAACAAAATTGAGATTTTGAGCTTTTGTCCTGATTTGGGATGAAAACATTTACAAAAACTATCTCTCCCCACCATGAATGGAAGATAAGTTCCCAAATCTCCTTTTGTTATCAATAATGTTTGAATACATAGTTCCCAGTCCACTGCACTGTGATAAAAATATAACCCCCACTGAGGACTCCACATAACAAAAATAAACAGATTGTAGAGGAGTAAATGATACACATGCTGTGTAACATGTATACAACCTGCTGTGTTGAATGAAAGGACTGCATACTAGACACTTGTATTTTACTAGAGCTGAAAGGGAGTTACCATACCGCTGTATTTAGCTTACATCTACGTAAACAAAGCTCATCCCAAATACATGACTTTAACTGACATTCAGCAATACCAAGTACTTGTTTGTGTGACTGAGAAATGAAGCACCATGTGGTTTTAGACTCAATGGATTCATTAAAAAGAGATTGCTAACACACCAAACTAAAGAAAATTGCTTACACTTTTGTATTACTGGAACTGATATTATGGGTTTCAATTCAGACACTGTATTCCTTGCCTCATGCTTTGCAGTTTAGTTTTTTTGGGGAGATCGGCTAGTTGCTGTGTGTAGTTTTGTTCACGGGAAAAAACAGTGAACAAAGCAGTGGAAAAAAACCTTGCCCAGGGGAGGACCTTCTGCAAGTACCATAGTTATAAATACTAAGAAATATGTGAGGGTTAGCTGTTGCATAGAAATATATGGAACTCATCAGGAACTTGACATTCCAGAGAGGGGTAAAAACAAATGGGGACTAATGTATGCAGCATCTTATTTAGGCATCTTACCAATATTACTCTGATAGAAGTGATATCATAATAGTGATAAAGTTCCCTTATCACCCAGTGTGATGATGTGGTACAGGTCCCCCGCTCTGCTAATCCATAGAGGATATGAGTTATTTCAGCCATCAGTTGTAGAGCCTTAGCTTTTCTGCCCAAGCTTTTAGGTCTGGAGGTTTCCTGATTTAATCCCCAGTGAGCTGGTCATAAGGACTGTCATCACCCCCCTCATTAGATAAGATAGCATTGTAAAGGGGAATGATGGTGACTAGTAAGATATGGCCAGTTATTCTAAAGAGTTCAGCTCCCATGATCAGGACTAGATTTTGAAGAGAGCTCAGTTCTTATTTGGCACCAAAATAAATTGCCAAAATTTTCAACAGATGTCAGCACATTTGGTGCCTCAGTAGGAGCTGCTGGATGGATAGCATGTTTGGAAATCGAGGTACTGAGCACTTGAAAGCCTGGTCCTGAATTCTTTTGAAAATCTGGCCCTTAAAGAGTATAGACTCCCTGTGACTTGATAGGGTTATACAGCTGCAGCAAGTCAAGGGCCTGATTTTGACACTTAAGTTGCACCTACAAAATATGTTTGTGTACCTGATGGACATGCAAACCCTGGATATGAATGTGTTTTGAAGGTATAACTAAGGCATTATGCCTGAGAAGCTAGGTAGGAAGTAAGCAAAAGTAAAAAAATCATGGGTATATTTACACTGCAATAAAAATCCCGCTGCATTTAGTCTCAGAGCCAAGACAATTGACTCGACTTGTGGGTCTCAGGTTGCAGGGCTAAAAATTAAAATGTTTGGGTTTGGGCTGGAGCCTGGACTCTGAAAACTACCTTTCTCCCAGGGTTTCAGAACCCAGGCTCCAGCCTGAGCCCAAATGCCTACACTGCAATTTTTAGCCCCGCAGCCCAAGCCCCACAAGCCTGACTCAGCTGATCCAGGCCAGCCACAGCTATACTGCAGGCCTTTATTGCAGTGTAGATGTACTCCAGTTGTCACCTACATGTAGTGAACTGCCTGGCCATTATAGAATAGTTACTGAACAAACCCTGAATGCTGGCTGATGATGCTCTCATAACCGTTACTACTTGGCAGTATTGTAGTTTCACATGATTCATTTAAATAATTAATTACTTCCTTATCACTTTCTTACATTTTGTTTTGCAGTTAGTATTATGTCTAGAGCCTGGTGAGAAGCAGTGGTATAGTAAATTATCTCAGTGAGATAAATGGGAGAACATGCCATATAAGATGTCACTACTTACCATCTCCAGAAGCAGACCAAATGCCTAGTTTATTTGTCAGAACTGATTTTATCAGTAGCTCTCAGCAGCTTAAGCCCTGACAGATAAACTGTCAGGATGTACTTAGGCAAGAGCTCATCTGAAGTAGCAATGTAGTTTGCAGCCAAGTTATTTTTAACTTAACTCAGATGATATAATACATAGGAGCATTGTCACCAGTGAAAAAGGTTTCTCTACAAACGTCATTAGTGGCAACAGTGTCAGGACTCGCTCTGCTAGCCACTAAGCTAACGGCTGGTATGTGTATTTGTTGCACTAGAATAATTAAAAGTATCCAGCCTCTCTTCTAGTCTGATTGTAGGCTCCTGAACTTTAGACAGCAGCTCCTGCTTTATGTCAAAGAATTACCCAGGGGTTATGAACTTCTTCTTATATCTGAAATCAAGTAGTGCAACTGGGATAAAGCAGGTGTCAAGAGCACTGGAACAAAACTTCTGCTGGAGTTGCTCTCTGAGAATTTGTCATTTCCACAAAATAATTTCATTTACTGAAGCCAAACAATCCCACCCACCCAGACTAAATCTGGTACCTCTTAGGGAAAACTCTCTTAGGGAGACAGATCAGGAGTGAGATCAGATTTCTTGCTCTTCTTTAAAGATGAGTTTAAAGGTGGTAAATGTGAAACTGGCAGACTTGGGCTCTGGGAGGATGAAGTGATCTACTTTCTGTATTAGCCAGGTTACTTGTTCTACTCTGCTAGTTATCAAACAGACAGTGCCTCTATAGAGAGAGGCTATAACAATAAATAGCATACAAAAATAGTTGACAGATTTCTAGTCATCTGGACTATCTTTTAGTGGGACCAATGGAGCAGTAAATGAGAGAACCTACATTAGGATAGGTGAGAAGATACCATTAGTAAAACAAGAAATTTGCTGCAAGGGAAACATGGGATTCAATATGGTGTAGTTCAATGTCTGGAAATCGTGGACATGGGAAAATGAAGACATATAGGCATCAGTTGTGGAGGCAACTGCTCACCTATTCCCCTTCTGTTGGAGGACAACTGCTACATAAAGGACATTTTATAAGAAAGGATGCAGAAGAGATATATCAGAGGAAAAGCAGAGTCAAATCAAAATGAAAAATTGCAAGTCTTAAAGATTACAATTTGGATTGATGAGATTCTCTTTCATGAATGACAACATGCAGATTAAAGAGCTTTTAACTTTTCTTGATGCAATCATGAGGTTATGGTCTTCTGCTAAAAACTGAGTTTCAGCCATAGTTTATGCAAGTTGTTCACATTACTCACCCTGTAATGATGTACTTGGCTTCATTGTTTGCGCTCTGGTTCTCATTTGTCCAAGATTGCAATGACTCATAAATTTCCTTTAGTTTTACAATAAAAAGAACTAGTATATATTTCATGAACCATCACAAGTTTAATCACTTGTTTGAGGTCTTCTCTTGCAAGCCACTCAAGCAGGTGTATAAAAGTGAATAGTTCTGCATGCAGAGTTAGAGCTAACAGATTCATTTCTTACATAATTACTTAGTGGAGTCACTGAATATAATACTACTTTTTAATAATAGAATATTCCTGAGTAATAATTTAATCATAAACCATAGTTACCAGTAAAGCTAGACATATATGTAAATGGATAGGCAAAGTGTAATGAACAGCATGATATACATTTATTAATTCTTTGGCTTTATTTTAAAAATGGGAAGGAGGAGAGAAATATCCAGGCAGGAATAAACAAAACCTATATATAATCTACTAGAGAGATTTCCAGCTGATGTTAGATAGTTGTTACTCAGGCAAAACACCCACTGAAGTTCATGGGACTTTTACCTGAGTAAGGACTGTGGTATCTGGCCCTCATGTGTGACTGTATTGTTTTTTTTTACCTTAAAAATGTGATTGATACGTGCTGTACTTGGTTTTAAGTCAAACATTTTTTTACCCTGTAAGTAATCCAAAGGACTCTTCAGAACCTTAGTATTCATAAAGTTTAATTGCATCAAGAAGTTTAGTCGATTTAGGGCTAGGGTTACGCCTGTTGGGCACCGCCCTGTTATAGGTGGCTACAGACTGAGCCACTCTGCAGCAGAAGGCCCAGGAGGAATTCTGGCTGACTCAGAATTCAGCCTGGGAGTGCACATGGTAACAGCAGCTCTGACACCCTTTGAAAGGGTGCGTCCTCCATGGTAGGCCAATTTTCTGGCAAATCGGGCCATGGCTTCCCTCTCCTCCCACCCCACTCGGCTGCTTTAGGGAGTGTTAATATTGTCCTCTGTGCTACTCCTGTACAGCAACCAAGCTCCTCAGCCACAATGGGGCTAGTGAGGGAGATTCCTTGTGCACCTACATTGCTTAGTTGCACAGTGGCCCTGAATGCTGTTCTGTAATGACTTGGGGTTCATTAAACAAATCAGTGAATGAGAAAGGAATAAAATTATTATAAAAAAAACGACCCACGAGATTATCTGTGGTGAACTGAGGGACACAGCTACACTGGGTTCTGCTTCAAGGGCACATATAAAAATTCCTACGTTCATAATACTGTCTCTTATGAGGGAGCCTCTATAAATTATATTCTTGCACAAACATATCTCTACAGCTCTACAGAAAGCAATCAGTCATTGCTATTGTAATCAAAGTGCTAGGTAGTCATGACTGTCTGTGAAGTTCTCAAGTCCTCTTTACAGATGCAATGACAAAAAAGCCCCTCTGAATGTGGCAGACATACCAGGGATTTAATGAGGGACCACCAGAGCTATAGCATGAGCTGCCACAGCTTGACCTAAAGAGCCAACATTCTGTAATAATTCATATCCACTACAGATTGGCCCAGACAAGCACTCAGCAGTGGGTTACAATCCTACACCTGTGCTTCACAAATAATTCTGTTTGGATAATGAATTTGCTAAACTAACTCTCTCTATTATTTACTGCTGCACATATGGACATGTTTGTCATATCTTAATAGAAATTAGTCGGTAACATATTAGATTGCCCCGTCCAAAGGTAACAAGAAAATATTTTTTCTCACCAATCTGGTAATTTTGATGGTTTATATAAGTGTTTTCTGCATCATTCCAAAAATTGAAGCTTGTGTGGTGGTCATTCTCTGACCAAACCATTAACAAGAGAATGATAATTCTCCGTATTATTTGCGAGTTTTCCACATGCACATCCCATTTTTGTGCCTCCTCTGTTCCTGTCTGGATTCACTTACACGCGGGTAAAACAGGTAAAAACCCATCATATTTTTATTTTCCACAGAGGAATGGCACTAACTCAAGAAAGACAAGATAGTGGTCTACATTGTCTGATCCAGTATTGTAATTCTTATATTCCTATGTAAAACTCACCTTATTCCTACAGTTTGGCTTAATTTTGTTATCTTTCTTTTCCTTGTCAATAAAGTCCAGTCCAAGCCTTCTCCCTCAGGCTTGGCTGATCCTAGAATTCCAAGCCACTCAGCCCACCCCTAGTTAGCGCTGTCTGTTAGCTATTTCTTTTCAGAACAATCTTTTCAGGAATATTATAGCGTCAGGAAGAGCTGTAAAAGTAAAAACGCATATTACATAATGCATTGTAAAGAACTTGCAGAGATTAGTTGGAGCTGAAATACACTCAGATAGACTGTAATGTCTCTGAGTCAGAAAGATCACTTTTAAGACTCAGATTTCATTTGGCCCAAAGCCTATCCTCCTTACTCATGTGAGAAGCCCATCCAGAGCCAGGGGAGCAAGACCTGGCACTCAGCTGGCAGTCAGGGTGACACGGAGGAAAGATGAGTTGCTGTTTCTTAAACTACAACCTATTTCTTATCAGGGATGGGCCTGAGACCCAGAACTGAGATCTCCAGTCTGAATGCCGCACAGAAATGAAGGATCCAATTGTGAGCAGCCCTTGGATGGCTGCATAGTAGCAGCTGGGGCATGCAAGGAGCCTCACCCTTTGTGCTGTTGCAGAAGAGCCACTCACAGTAGCAGTCCCTGCGTGCCCGGGGACCTGAATGCTGAAAAGGGAGCAGGGAAGGCCACAGCCAGCTTCACTTTAAAGGGTATAGCAGATTGCATGTACACAAAGGTATATGCAAGGAGCAGCATCAGAAGAGACTGTGCTAGCCTGCGGTACAATCCCTCTGGTCCTCCTCATGGGTTGGTACAGCTCTGCAGTCCCCTTTCCTCCCCCAACCACAGGCTCAAAGCTGTGAGATGAAAGCTAAAATATATCCCTGATTATTTATAGCACAGAGGCACCCAGACAAGGATCAGGGCCCCATTGTGGTAGGCACTGTAGAAACTAAGAAGCAAACCGTTTCTGCTCTGTTTCAGAGTAGCAGCTGTGTTAGTCTGTATCCGCAAAAAGAACAGGAGTACTTGTGGCACCTTAGAGACTAACAATTTTATTTGAGCATAAGCTTTCGAGAGCTACAGCTCATTTCACCGGATGCATCTGACATAGTAGTTCAAGGTTCTGATTTGGCCCGTTATAGACAATGGAAACCATTGTGAAATTCAGATTTGAATCCAGATTTTGATTCCAAATATTCTCCCAAATGTTCTGGAATATTTGCACCTGGGTTTTTGATACAGATTTCTATTAATGCTGAGTTTCTTTAAAAGACATTTCTCAGATGCTCCTTCTTCTATCTTTTTTTTTACTTTTTTTAAAAAGGTTTGTTGTAGCTGGTTGTGATTTGTGGATTGTTTCTCTTCCATAGTGTCACTTTACAAGGATAAACTTTCTACCTTTTCCTGCGATACCAGAGGCAGATATGCAATCATTAACCAGGTAACCGTGTATTATGGAATTAACATTTATTACCCATGCAGAATTATTCATAAAATTAAGGATTAGTGGCAACTCTGAGAATCAGGCATAGATCAATTCAGAGAAGGTCTTGGACAAAGCTTGTCTTTTACCAAATAGCCCCTCACTAAGATCCAATTAGTAAAATTAAATCTTTATGACAATTTATCAGACTAAATATCCCAGATGCCATAATGAACACAAATATATGGAAACTCACTGAAAAACAGAATATAGCATCTTCCATACTCAAAACATTTTACACAGTAATGAACGATTAGGAGAAAAGTGGCCAAGGAAGTAAATTGAAGCTCCATTACCTGATCAGATAATGTACACTTAAACAGTCCAGCCTGTTCTGTTGAGAACGAACTCAAGACACTGTGGCACTTTTTACAACCTGTCATTGGATGTTTTTTCTTCCCCCTGGACTGCTAGCAAAGAGCCTGATCACTTCTACCCATGAGTCCCTTCCCACGTGAGGAAATCTCTCTAGATCACTTCTCTCTGAAGTTTCTTCCTATTCAAACCATGTGGGGGGAATGGGGCTTCAAACATGGAACAGGCTGCAGGGTCCATCTTTGAACCTTGCAAATTGTGGAGGCTCAGTGCAAGGCCATAGTCATCCTGACAGAGACCCCACAAGTCCATGATGGTGCTAGGAATCTTGCTGACCCTTTCATCCAGCAGAGCTCCCTGTAGCTTCACGGACAGTGGACCTGCAACAAATGAATACTCCAGAAACCTCCTCTGTAAGGAGGAGGATCACTGCTTTATGGAGGAGATGCAGAAATATACCACAATCAGGGCTGGATTGTGGGCTAGTTTTTTTTTTCCTGTTCTGAACTCCATATTTCCAGTAGGAGAACAATTAGTCCATCTAGCCTCACTTGGAACGCCTGTTCCCCTCATGCGGATCCTAAGAGCAACCTCTATGGTATCCTAGAGGAAAAATAAAGGTGGGTAAGGGGGAAGACGTATTTTCCCATATCCCATCTCCTCCTCACACGCAAATCAAGGGGAACAATCCTGTCCAATGACAAGTTGCAGGGACTGTGGTTTAATGTTTCATCTAAAGATGATCACAACGAAGCACCATTAGCAGGCATGGGCAAACTACAGCCCACATCCAGCCCACCAGCCGATTTAATCCAGCCCTCAAGTTCCCGCTGGGGAGTGAGATATGGGGCTTGCCTCGCTCCTGCACTCCAGCCAGGGAGTGGGGTCGGGGGCCACTCTGCGCTCATGTGCTGTGCTTCCACATGGCTCCCAGAAGCAGTGGCATGTCCCCCCTCTGGTTCCTAGGCTTAGGGGCAGCCAGGGGGCTCCGCACACTGCTCTCACCCCAAGCACTGCCCCTTCAGCTCCCATTGGCCAGGAACTGCAGCCAATGGGAGCTGCAGGGGCAGTGCCTGCAGACAGGGCAGCACACAGAGCCGCCTGGCCGCCCCTCCACATAGGAGCTGGAGTGGGGACATGCTGCTGCTTCCGGGAGCTGCTTGAGGTAAGTGCCGCCTGGAGCCTGCACCTTTGAGCCCCTCCCGTGCCCTAACCCCCTGCCCCAGCTCTGATCCCCCTCCTGCCCTCCGAACCCCTTGATCCCAGCCCAGAGCACCCTCATATACCCCAAACCCCTCATCCCCAGCCCCACCCTAGAGCCTGCACCCCCTCCTGAACATCAACCCCAATTTCATGAGCATTCATGGCCTGCCATACAATTTGCATACCCAGATGTGGCCCTCGGGCCAAAAAGTTTGTCCACCTCTGACCATTAGTAATAACACGCTGCAGAATCAGGAAGGGATATTAGTAGATATTTATACATTGTATAAATCTCCTCTCTTGCAGTGGAGAAGTATGTAGGGGCAGACATCATATCCCGCATAAGTTCATACTTGTGATTGTTAGGGGCAGCCAAAAGAGGCGGCCCCCTTCATGGTGGGTCTTAGCTCTACAGTACCTCTGGGAGATGAGCTGTCTTTGTCCCAATATGAGGTGGAATCTCCCCAACCAGACTAGCAGGGAGCCCTGCCCAGAGTGGAAAATAGAAACATGAGGCAACTCACCTACAACACCCCTCCTCAGACACTGTGGCAAATCAGAATGTTTCAGTTTTCATCCAAAATTATTCACTTTTCATACATTCAATTTTTCAATGAAAATCAAACCCCCAATTTTCCATTGAGAAACAGTTTTGATAGAAAAAAAATTGTCTAGCCCTAGGTATTAGCCATAATTCTAGCCAGCACCCAAATCCACAGATTTTTGGCTCAGAGGGAAGACCATCAATAGAACCATGCTAACATTTGTGAGATCCCCTGTTCAGTGTTTAGCTTGCATTGTCCAGATGACATTAATGAACATTTCAGAGATTCAGAGATTCCAAGACCAGAAGGGACCATTGTGATCATCTAGTCTGACCTGTTGTATAACACAGGCCATAGAACTCCCCCCCAAAAAATTCCCAGAGTATCTTATAGAAAAACATAACATCTTGATTTAAAAATTGTCACTGATCGAGAATCCACCACAATTGTAAACAATGCTTAATTACTCTCACTGTTAAAAGCATTCTGTTTCCACTCTTATTTCCAGTCTAAATTTGTCTAGCTTCACGTTCCAGCAATTGGATCATGTTATACCTTTCTCTCCTAAATTGAAGAGCCCATTATTCAATATTTGGTCCCAATGTAGATACTTATAGACTAATCAAGTCACCCCTTAACCTTCTCGTAGTTAAGTAAATAGATTGAACTCTTTGAGTCTATCACTATAAGGCACATTGTCTAATACTTTTAATCACTCTCATGTCTCTTTTCGGAACCCTCTCCAGTTTATCAGCATCTTTCTTGAATGGTGGTCACACCAAAGAAAGAGGTTAAATAATCTCCCTGTTTATGTATCCAAGGATCACATTAGCTCCTTTGGCCAAAGCATCACCAAATCTTTGAGTCACTGCATCCCAGGATAGAGTACCTCATCCTGTAAATATGGCCAACATCCCTTATTCCTAAATGTATACATTTACATTTAGCTGTATTAAAATTAGGGCTGTCAAGTGATTAAAAAAATTTATCACGATTAATCGCACGATTAAAAAAAATCACAATTAATCACACCATTAATAATAGAATACCATGTATTTAAATATTTTTGGATGTTTTCTACATTTTCAAATATATTGAATCAAAAATAAATCAAAAATAAAGTGAGCACTGTACACTTTGTATTCTCTGCTGTAATTGAAATCAATATATTTGAAAATGTAGAAAACATCCAAAACATTTAATAAGTGTCAATTGGTATTCTATTGTTTAACAGTGTGATTAAAACTGTGATTAATCGCGATTAATTTTGTTAATCGCGATACTTTTTTTGAGTTAATCGCATGAGTTCACTGCGATTAATCAACAATTAAAATGTGATTAATTAAAATGCATATTGTTTGTTTGTGCCCAGTTTACCAAGCGATCTAGATCGTTCTGAATGAGTGACTTGTCCTCTTCGTTATTTGCCACTCCCCAAATTTTTGTGTCATCTGCAAACTTTATCAGTGATGATATTATCTTTTCTTCCAAGTCATTGACAAGTCATTAAATAGTGTAGGGCCAAGAACATATCACTGTGGAATCCCACTGGAAACACACCTGCTTGATTATGATTCCCCATTTCTAATTACATTTTGAGACCTATCAGTTAGCCAGTTTTTAATCCATATTTTGTATTCAACATAGTGTGTGGTTCCAGGTCAAATTCCTTAGAGGAAACGTATTCCAGTGTTTCACCACCCTCTTAGTGAAAAAGTTTTTCCTAATATCCAATCTAAACCTCCCCCACTGCAACTTGAGACCATTACTCCTCGTTCTGTCATCTGCTACCATTGAGAACAGTCTAGAGCCATCCTCTTTGGAACCCCCTTTCAGGTAGTTGAAAGCAGCTATCAAATCCCCCCTCATTCTTCTCTTCTGCAGGCTAAACAATCCCAGCTCCCTCAGCCTCTCCTCATAAGTCATGTGTTCTAGACCCCTAATCATTTTTGTTGCCCTTCGCTGGACCCGCTCCAATTTATCCACATCCTTCTTGTAGTGTGGGGCCCAAAACTGGACACAGTACTCCAGATGAGGCCTCACCAATGTCGAATAGAGGGGAACGATCACGTCCCTCGATCTGCTCGCTATGCCCCTACTTATACATCCCAAAATGCCATTGGCCTTCTTGGCAACAAGGGCACACTGCTGACTCATATCCAGCTTCTCGTCCACTGTCACCCCTAGGTCCTTTTCCGCAGAATTGCTGCCTAGCCATTCGGTCCCTAGTCTGTAGCGGTACATTGGATTCTTCCATCCTAAGTGCAGGACCCTGCACTTATCCTTATTGAACCTCATCAGATTTCTTTTGGCCCAATCCTCCAATTTGTCCAGGTCCTTCTGTATCCTATCCCTCCCCTCCAGCGTATCTACCACTCCTCCCAGTTTAGTATCATCCGCAAATTTGCTGAGAGTGCAATCCACACCATCCTCCAGATCATTTATGAAGATATTGAACAAAACCGGCCCCAGGACCGACCCTTGGGGCACTCCACTTGATACCGGCTGCCAACTAGACATGGAGCCATTGATCACTACCCGTTGAGCCCGACAATCTAGCCAGATTTCTACCCACCTTATAGTGCATTCATCCAGCCCATACTTCCTTAACTTGCTGACAAGAATACTGTGGGAGACCGTGTCAAAAGCTTTGCTAAAGTCAAGAAACAATACATCCACTGCTTTCCCTTCATCCACAGAACCAATAATCTCATCATAAAAGGCGATTAGATTAGTCAGGCATGACCTTCCCTTGGTGAATCCATGCTGGCTGTTCCTGATCACTTTCCTCTCATGCAAGTGCTTCAGGATTGATTCTTTGAGGACCTGCTCCATGATTTTTCCAGGGACTGAGGTGAGGCTGACTGGCCTGTAGTTCCCAGGATCCTCCTTCTTCCCTTTTTTAAAGATTGGCACTACATTAGCCTTTTTCCAGTCATCCGGGACTTCCCCGGTTCGCCACGAGTTTTCAAAGATAATGGCCAATGGCTCTGCAATCACAGTCGCCAATTCCTTCAGCACTCTCGGATGCAACTCGTCCGGCCCCATGGACTTGTGCACGTCCAGCTTTTCGAAATAGTCCCTAATCACCTCTATCTCCACAGAGGGCTGGCCATCTCTTCCCCATTTTGTGATGCCCAGCGCAGCAGTTTGGGAGCTGACCTTGTTAGTGAAAACAGAGGCAAAAAAAGCATTGAGTACATTAGCTCTCTGCATTGAGTACATTAGCTACAGACCTCTGGTGTGCACTGCTATTCCCTCCCCTGAAGTATGAACTGTAGTGCAGTATACACATGACCTAAATCCAGCATTTGTGCACCACTGGCGTTCACAAAACTTCTGCTCAGCTACCAGCTAACTCAGTAGGAGCCTAAATTTCCACTGTTACGTCCCCGAGGTTCCTACATTTTGGCAGCTAGACACATGCACGTATGCCTAAATCCTGACACCACCCAGCAGTGCCTTGCCTAATTCTTTCTTAAGCCTCAGTGGGATGCACAAACTAGGTGCTCCCCTGTCTATCTTGTCTTTGGATCCTGATGCAGTAGATATGTTCATAGCATATCTAAACCCACACATAAGATGTCAGAGGAAGTATTCCCAGCCTTTGCCTTATACATTTTAGTCCAATGATTAAAGTATTCACCCAGGACGTATTCACCTGGGCTCAAATACCCCCTCCACCTGATGTGAAATAGATCCTCACAGCCCAGGGGTTAGAGCAAATGCCTAGAATGGGGGAGGTGACCTGGAGCAGGCTTTGCTGTCTCCTGTTGGAGCTATTCTACTGTGTATAAATAATTGAATATTCATTGAAGCAGGGGGACTGAACCTGGTCCTGAACCCACTTCCAGGTGAGTACCCCATAGAGTCTTTCCCACTCTCTGCCTACTGCCACTTGCCCCTCATCCTCATTTTTTCTTGAAAAACATTTCTCCTAGAGTGAGGCACCTAAGCTGGGTCAAAGTTCACAGCCCAGAGTTAACTGAATCCCACCTTGGTGGTGGGGAACCTAAACAATAGATGCTGCAATGCTGACACTTGCAGCACCTAAATCCCTCTTGTGAATCTACCCTAAGAAGCAGGATTCTGCTGCCCTTATTTATGTTGAATAGCCCTTACTTCGCAGGTGGTTCCAATGATTTCAAAGAGAGATCTTCCAGGATTAAGCACTACTACATGTGTATAATGGATGCAGAACTGAGCTCTCTTTTCTTTATCATCTGATCAGCTGAGGTGAAGTTTGCTTCCCTGATCTTATCACTGACTTTGGCACGCACCCTGTGACAGGTTCGGTCACAGAGACCCCTGGGGACTGTCACCTAATGTGCTGAAATTACCTCTGATCCCGATTTCCCTGATGGCTTGGGACTCCAGAACCATGCCTTGTTGAGCCAGACACGCTAGTCTGCTGCAACATAGACCCAAGTCTGAATCACGCACCCAAAGCTGCAGACTTTAACTGAAAACCACTCAGCAGGTTACCTCTCTCCAGCACCCAGACACCCAGTTCCCAATGGGATCCAAATCCCAAATAAATCCGTTTTACTCTGTATAAAGCTTATACAGGGTAAACTTATAAATTGTCTGCCCTCTATAACACTGAGAGAGAGAGATGCACAGCTATTTGCTCCCCCCAAGTATTAAGCACTTACTCTGGGTTTTACTAATAAACAAAAGCGATTTTATTAAGTATAAAAAGTAGGATTTAAGTGGTTTCAAATAATAACAGACAGAACAACGTAAACTACCAAGCAAAATAAAACAAAACATGCAACTCTAAGCCTAATACATTAAAAAACTGAATACAGGTAAATCTCACCTTCAGAGATGTTCCATTAAGCTTCTTTCACAGACTAGGCTCCTTCCTAGTCTGGGTCCGATCCTTTCCCCTGGTACAGACCTTGTTAGTTCCAGCTCAGGTGGTAACTCGGGGATTTCTCATGACTGGCAGCCACCTTTGCTCTGTTCCACCCCCTTTTATAGCTTTGGCACAAGGTGGGAATATTTTGTCTCTCTGGGTCCCCGCCCCTCCTTCTAAATGGAAAAGCACCAGGTTTAAGATGGATTCCAGTACCATCTCATGTCCTGTGAAACCTCATTACTTCCTGGCTGGCACCCACATATACAGGAAGGCTGGGCGGGGGGGGGGGAATTGGGGATTGGTCCTGCTTTGAGCAGGGGGTTGGACTAGATGACCTCCTGAGGTCCCTTCCAACCCTGATATTCTATGATCTATTCTATGATCTATGACAACCAATTGTCCTGGTCAATGAGAGCCATCAAGATTCTCAGCCACCATGATGGCATAATTAAAATAGGACTTCAGAGTAATTCTTCATATTTCTAGCTTCAGATACAAGAATGATACATTCATACAAATAGGATGAACACACTCAGTAGATTATAAGCTTTGTAATGATACCTTACAAGAGACCTTTTGCATAAAGCATATTTCAGTTACATTATATTCACACTCATAAGCATATTTCCATAAACATATGGAGTGCAACATCACACACCCTTCAATAACTTGCATAACTAGCAAGAGGAACATTGAACAGTCAGTCAGGATATATTAAGAGCTGGTGCTGAATCAAATGTGGAGACTAAAGATGAAATTAAGTCAAGGGAATGTAGTCTGAACATCAGGAAAAAATTCCTAATAAGGAGATCTATTAGAACATGGACTATCCCAGTGTTAAAACTAATGGAAGCAATAGCACTTGAATTACTGAGAAATTGACTGGAGAAAGCTCTTCAGACTATCGGAAATGGCCCACCTTCATTGGTCGAATGTTGGACTAGGTGCCCTATAGGTCATTTCATATCACTACCTTGGTTGTTTGGATGAGTAGAATCTGACTGAATATCACAAGTAAAGAAAAAAAGAATTTAGAGCTGTTATTCATTGCTGCATCCTGTCCCAGATCAGTTTTGATAGGCCTGTGGAAATCAGTATTGTCGTATTAAGATATTTGAAAGAAAAATCCTATTCCTAGTTTCCAACCCTGTATCTTTTTTAAATACATCTTCAACCTCCTATCAGTCAAGGAAGTTTCAATGCAGACCAGAAACCAAGCTGTGTTGGGGCTACCTATCGATGGTCAGAAAATGCTTTTTCTTCTAATAGGAAATTTTAACTCTTAAAAAAATAAAAATTTCACCCAAAACCTAAAAAATTTTGACCAAAAAGTTTGACAAAAATTCCAAGTTTTCCACAGAAAGCATACATATTTTGCGAAAATTTGCCTATGACAGAAAAATTTTGATCAACTCTCATTGTGCCTCATGGTCACATGTGAGGAATCCATCTTCATTGCTCTGTAAAGATATTTGGCAGTTGTCCTTTTGGATCAAAATATCTGAAACCTACTTATCTGCAGGCATTTCCAAAAATTAAAAGAAAAGACTAATTTATTCATTTAAGTGCTTAAATTATTAGCTGTTTTTATATCTTTCTAGATCTCTTATAATCCCCAAACAATACGATGATACTATGTTTGCTACCTGACAAATGTCTGCATTAAGAGACCCCTCTAATGTTTTTTGAAGCAACTCATAAGGTGAATGCTTAGGAAAATTACACTCCCTCTCATATGCTTCGTGCATTTAAAGTAGTAGTTTACTATGAAACAACGCAATCCCATGTCTGTGCCTTCCATCCCTTAACTACTAGAGCACTTTGCATTCTGCTACCTTAAACATTAATCATGCTTATTGTTATTATTTAATATCTATATTGCAGTAGTACCCAGAGGTCCTAATCAGGATCAGGGGTTCACTCTGCTTGGTGGTGTACAAACTCATACAAAGCCCTATCACAATTCCTATAATTGCATAACTTTGTCAGGATCTTAACCACACAACTCCCATTAAATTCAGCATCAATCACATAACTAAAACCCTGTGAAAGGCACTGAACATTTAGCAGAGTATTCAGTAAATAGATCCAGATGGACCAAACTCAGTTCCGGTGTAGATGGGCGCAATGCCATTGAAATTAGTTGAGTTGCAACACTAGAGCTGATTTTGACCTTATATTTTTTACATGGTGCCAAATAACTGCAAAAACAAAGTCATTTTTACTGAAGTTCAAATGAATGCAGGGGTCTCATCCTGGACCCTAGAGAGCATTTATTTATTCAGAGCATCTCACACAGTTTGGCACTGCTTCCCACCACTGTTCCACAGAGATCCAGGACTAGAGCATTCAGGGCAGTGCAGGTCAAACGCGGAGGTGAAGTGGGATAGCTACAAGAAGAAGGCAGTGCAGTACTTGCCCAATCTGCTTGCCTCTTGCCAGCACTCAATTGCTCATTTTCATAATTCACTTTAATGTTTTAACAACAATAATTATGAATGGCTTTTGAAGTCTCAGTGGCTCTGTGTTGTTGACCCTCACCATAAGCAACTGAAGTCAGTGATATTTCTCTGGATTTACACTGGTGCAGCTAAGAGCAGAATTTGTGTTAGCATAACTGTTAACACTTTGCATGTAAAGTGTCTTTCCTCCAAGGGTCTCAAAGGGCCTTACCAAGGGAAATACTATTATCAACCTTGTTTTATGTAGGGATGAATCTGAAGCACAGAGATGATTAAGAACCATATTTTCAGACATGTGTACTTGAAGTTAATCAGCTACATCCCTATTTACACACTGAAAGAGGAGACATGCAGCTAGATCCATAAAAGGACTTAGGCACCTAACTGCCACTTTAGATGCCTATGTCGAACATTCAGGCACCACTGAGATCCTCAAAACCCCTGCTCAGGTGCCTCCTGCCTTGATAGGCACTCTAGTCCGTGGGTGTCTACATTCCCATTGTTAAAGTCCAAAGATGCCTAAAAGCCTGCCAGCAGACATGATGCTGTGGTCTCAACACTAGCACCCAGCCTCCTACCTCACATCTAAGGTCCAGCAGGATCTTCATGCGGTGGGCTCCTGCCTATCTCACCTGTGGGGCCCGGTCTGATGAGCATTCTCAGAGGACACCAAAACAGCTAGAGTGGGCGATAGGGTAGTGCCCTCCTTATAACTTGTAGCCCAGCTATAACAAGCACTCACCAAGGATCTAGGCTTCAATTGAGTATTCCTTCAGCATGGCCTAACCACTGAGCTATGGCGTATTCTCAAGCAAAGTGCTCTCAATCTCTCCCATAAAAACTTTTCCACTATGTATAAATAATTAAGTATTCATGGAAAGAGGGGGAACTGGAACCTGCATCACCTACTTCCTGGAGGAGTGCTCTAACCATGAGGCTATATGCCCAGTGCATAGCTTAGTGTTTATGTCAAGTGGCAGCCTCTCCCCACCACAAGTTTTATTGCCCCCTTTTGTCTTTTCTTCCCATCACTTCCTTCTAAATAATCCCTTTTTCTTTTCTTTTAATATATCCTCTTTCCATCATGCCTTTGTCAATAGCTTCTCCTTCTCCTTCATTGCCAAAAGAAGCCATCCAGCTGGAGTACATGGATACCATATAGCTGCTTGTCTTGAGGCTTTTTATTTCTCACCTGATCTCAGCCTAAGAGAGTATTTGACAGTGTAGACTCAACATAGCTGAAACAGTCCAAGATTTAAAAAATGGGTGCAGACCTGGGTGAAGTCAGTCGGAGCTGCTGTAGAGACACCAATTTAAGTGCCTAAATAAGGACCTATAGGGTGCTTATCAAAGGCACAAATGGGAGATGGGCACCTGACTTCCCGTTGTGCCTTTGAAAATGTTCTCTAACATTATGCACCAGTTTGGAAAATGTTGACCTATTGCTTTTTGAGTTTGCAGCTGGAGATTTTTGTTGTTGGTAATTAAAACAGATAATTTTTCATAGAACATTATTAATACTCTGGAGAAGAGTCATTTTGTTCTCTGATAGAGATTCCTATATAATGTATAATGAACAAACAACTAACCCAACAGGCCACATTGTTACAGCAACGTGTGTGTATTACTGAATACACCTGCACACTTATTTGGCAGCAATGAAAGCAGGCTTTGACTCTAAACAAGCCCCATTAAACTACGGTTGAATTAAGCAAAAAGCATTTTCTCCTGAACCCCACCTCCATCTAACAGTTGGCAGGGCTCCTAGCCTTTTCTGTCCTCTGCACACCCACTGGCTACATGGCGGGGGGTACGGGATCGATGGTTATTCATGAAATCAGATAGAAATAGGGAAACATTTATTTCTTTACAAATCACAAATCACAGACTAGATTTTTAATTTAAAAAGACATGCAATATAAGATTCTGTTGAAAAACTTTTTTTTTCTACTAAACATACTTTTTTACCAGGAGCTGAGAAGATTGAGTTTTCCAGCTAGCAAGGTGGCTTCCGGTTCCTAGGAAAAGGTTCTAATGAGTAGTTAAAAAGTTCCCAAATTCATGAGCCAGCACAGGATGTGTAATTAAAGTGTAATTATTAAGTAATTAGTCTAAGTCAAAACAAAGCATTCAAATATATGTGGGTATCACTTGTGATATTGAATTGGAACTCAGTGCAGACTCCCAGTTTTCTTCTTTTCCTTTCTCAGGGAGATTTCAGCAAAAAATTAAATTGTGCCCCCCAAAATATGGCAGCCCCCAAATCCAATTCTGAGCCCTTCCAAGGCCAATTCTGCATTGCAGAAGCCAAACTTTTGTTGTTGTCTTTTAGCTAAATTGGCCCATTGGAAGCTTTTGCAGGAGGAATAAATAACTCATGTTACCTCCATCTTAAACTGGGACTTTGGCCTCTTACAAGCAAAGTACAGCTAAGTTGAGTAAAGTCTTGAACTGAAGACTTCCAAGGCAAAACTGGGATGCTGAAGAAAGTAGTGTTGCTGATTCAGTAGATCACACTCTTTCCTGCCAACCAGTACCAAAATAATATTCTGGCACTGTGTTAGAGGACACTGTGCCGTTGGGAGACGCTCTCCCAGATAAAATGTAACACTTGGTCATTAAATATCCCACTTCACTTTATGAAAGTAGAGTATTAAGCCATATGTCTAGTCCCAGGCATATCCAGTTTGTGTAATGACATTGTGCCTACCCAGGTTCCCCAACAATTTCAGCTAGATATTTTTGTTTCACGTCCTGCCCTAAACTCTGTGTACTGTTGCTATGAGCTATTGGATAGAGGTGGATATAGTCATTTATGATTATCTAAAGAGCAATCTCTGTATCCTCATGTACATCTGCAGGTCCCATTAAATTCAACAGACGCCCCTTAAAATATTTAGGGAGAGAATTAGGCCCATAGTTTATGAAAAGCTTTGGGATTCTTTGGATGAAAGATGTTATATAAATGTGTGACAGTCTGTACCCCTATGTTCACCCTTTTTACAAAACTGTAATGGATTTTGTACAAAGTATGTCTTGTGAAGTCTCATTTGAAAACTCATAATTTGCTGATCATTATTGTTCTGGTAACATGTGTGGCAACATTGTATGTAAATGTATAAGATTTTACTGTATAACATTACTGAGACATGTTCCAAGTTTAGAAAAGCAGGCACAAACTAGTTCCTCAAAGACAAAAGGAAAACTGATGCCTCAGCCCAATGTCAACAAAATCAAATGGACTATCACCTGATTAAGTGGCCATTCTTTGGCAGAAAAAGGGGTGGGAGGGAGAAATCTACATTTTGGCTAATAGACAGCTGCAGATTTCCATCCCCAAAGACTTCTCTCCCCTGAACCTCAGCTGGAGATGATTTTCAGAAAAAAATAGACCTACAAGAAAGGGGAACAGATGCCCCAAAATATTCCTCCCCTTTCTCTTTGCCAATGGCATCAATAATATCTGAAGGACAAGGAAATTAACACTGAACTGGGAGAGGGGTCCTGGCTAAAAGGATTCCAGCCAGTAAGACTGCTAAAGCATGTGGTGAAAGAAACCTTTGCTTTGAATTCATTTATCTTGTTAAGTTAGATATTAATTGCATTTTCACTTTTTATTTTCTTGTAACCAGTTCTGACTTTTATGCCTCATTATGTATAATTGTTTAAAATCTATCTTTCTGTAGTTAAGAAATGTGTTTGGTTGTTCTATCTAAACCAGTGCATGTTTGGGTTGAAGTGTTTGGGAAACTTCATTTGAGATAACAAGATCGTTACAAATCATTTTCTATTTATGAAATGACAGACTTTATATGAGCTTGTATTGTCCAGGAGGGTGCTGGGCAGTGCAAGACATACATTTCTGGGAGACAATCTGGGACTGGGAGTTTGCTGATGTTGCCCTGCAGTGTAACTCATGGTTGGCTGGCTGGCTATAGCACTCATATAATAGAGCTTGGAGTTATTTACTTACAGGAGCTTGTATATAAGCTGACCAGGAGAGGTTGCTTTCACAGCAAAGCAGCACAAAAGGCACCTTTGGTTGGAGTAATGAGGGGACACAGCAACCCATCAGTCCAGACTGTGCCCTGGAGAATGCCACAAAATGTAAGGTATTATTTATTATGGTAAAGACTGGGCTAATATCACTTTGCCCTGCCTTAGGAGCAATGGGAGATAGTTTACCTCATAAAGGTAGCACCAAGGAAAAGTAATTTGTAACATCCCTTGAGTATATTTTACATCCCCTCCACCCTCATACAAGTTAACCAAGTTGAGGATCAGTGTATAGCGGGGAAGAGCCATAGTTCCTCCAGTTTAGACCTCTCTCCACCTCTTTTTTGGTGAGTTGCCAAGCAGGAAGTGCAGAGGCACACACAGAGCTAGATTAACCCAATGTTCATAAACCTCCAGTTATTGGGTATGTCTACACTGCAATTAGACACCCATGGCTGGCTCATGACAGCTACCTCAGGCTGGGTAGATTAATTGCAACGTAGATTGGCCCATGAAAGCTTATGCCCAAATAAATTTGTTTGTCTCTAAGGTGCCACAAGGACTCCTCGTTGTTTTAACGTAGATTGAGTTCCATTTGGTTTGAGTTTTGAAAAGCTGCTGGTTCTTACTTTACCCAGGCTGGTTCTCAGAATCTTTATCACCAGCTGTGATGTGAATTAATTTGATTTCTTAAAAATATTATTTAAAACTGGGTAGAAATCATCCGCACTATATACCATCAGCAGTTAAGTTTTGTTAATTTGATCCTGTGAGGGTATTTGCAGGTAAAATGTATATAGGTTGCCAAATTATAATCTGATCCTGCTAATCTTTACTCACAAGTAATCCTCACTCAGTGGGTCAATGGGACTAGTCAAGTGAGTCAAGGTTTGCAGGACTGAATCCACAAACTAGTAATTTCTGCCATATTTAAAAAAACAGAACCATACAAGGATACATAAACATCTGTGTAGTGCTTATATAAATAGCGGACTGGACTGACATCCAGGAGCGCTGGGCTGTATTCCCGATTCTGCAAATGATGTACTTGTGGCCTTGGGTAAGTTTTAACCTACCTGTGCTTCAGTTTCCCCACCTTTATGAAGTGCTTTGATTTGGTGGACAAACCGAAAAATCTGAAAACATTTTTGTTTTGGTTTGACCTAGAAAGAGAAATTTGTTTTGTTTTTTCCTTGTTGAAACAAAAAAACTGATTCTTTTTGTTCAACTGAGAATGATTTTCTTTTTATGTTTGTTGTTATTTTCTTTCTTTTTGTTTCATTTCATTGTCAAGTGAGTTTTTTAGCCTTTTTTGTTTGACTTTTTAAAATAAATCAAGCTAAACTTTTAAATGAAAAGTCAAAACATTTCATTTGCAAAATGTTGAAATAAATCAATTTGGCTTTTGAAAAAAATCCATTTTTGGCTGAATTTTTTTGGTTGAAATTACCCAAATTTATGAATAGTTTTGTAGACAAATATACTTACTACTCCGGAAATATGACGATCTGATAGGGAAGATACATGATTGCCTTTCCCTGTACTTCCAATGGTTATTCTATTTATTTGTAGTGCAGTAAAGATGCTATATGAAACTTTGAGATGACACTTTCTTTCCAAACTCTGATGACAGTCACTTGGAATGCCTACCTCACCTCCAAATTATCCTCTGGGAGCATTACTAACACCTTTCCTTGAGCTCAATCATTTAGTAGGCTCTAAGGATTAAAAAATTGAGACAGGAGATCCCTTATAAATGGAAAGGCATTTCACATTTATCACTTGTCATTAGGTTTTAGGCAACTTGATCGTGTTTTGCAAACATGCAGCATTCTGCGAGTAAAGTGACTGAACTGATAAATGGTGCTATCCTTAAGTACTGTATATTATTGAAAATCCTGCCTTTCTAATGGCAGGCTTAACCAGTTTCCAAGTTTTGAAGCCAGAAAAAGCCAAAGAATTTTTTAGATATTAAAAATTATACTTTCCAAGCCATTTGAGGGCCAGCTAATTAGATGCAAATATAATATGATACTTAGTGAAGAAACATCCTCAGGTTTGGTGCGTCTTCTTAAGCAGAATAATGTTTTCTGCAACAGAAAGGTATCAGATTTCCCATGAACACATTTCCTGCAAGGGACCTTTCTTTTTAATAATACCTGAAATGTAACAAAGAAATAGTTCAAAAGCCTGTTTCTTATATTATACCCTGCAGGTATGGTATTTAAAACTCCTCTTAAATTTTCTCTGCCTTGTTCTTTTCACTTGAAAAATAATGAGGACAGGCTAGGTAGCCAAGGCAGAGCTTGATATGGTTCAGATAGCAGGAAGGATTACAGGACAATAAGAGACCACAGCCATGCCTCATCTCAACCGCACTGCAGCCTGCACAACTTTATGCTCCATTTAGGAGGGCAGGTTATGGCTGGGAGGAGGGGCAGCCCCCAAATGATATATTTTAGCACTTGAGTCAATTTGCAGACATCAAACAGTTCCACGGGGTTGTTGTACTAACACTATGCCATTTGTTGTACTCTTATACTCTGGAGAAAACTTCTGAGTAACACTGAGTTTACTTAGCTGAAGAAAGTTTGGTGAACTTCAGTTCAGACTGAGGCCTGTTAACAGCAGGAAGAGTCCAGCCTACAGCTACAGAGGATTCAGCGCTCGATGACATTAATAAGATCCAGATCCAAGAGTTAGACAGCTGTGATCTCCCTTATCCTCTGCCTTGCAGCGTGAGTATGTTAAAGCTTTTCATCCCTTTTATAGTATTCCCCCTCCCCAGTCCAGAACCCAAGGTAAGGGGAAAAGAACAGAAGAAGCAGGCAGAAATTACTGTTCTAATTTTGCATTAGCAAGAATTTGTAAACCACCACTGGAAAGATAAAGCTAAGTGGGACTGTTGCAAAGATACCAAAATAACCAACTCACTGACTGTTTAACAGATATGTTGATTGGAAGGGTAGAACCAAAAGCTTCTTACAAAAAAATAGGAAAGAAATGTATATGTAAGGAATCTGACAGTGGTTTCTTAGATAAAGTAAGGATTCTGAAAGCACAAAGTATAGCAACAAATGCTAGAGCTGCGTAAACATATTTCATGACATATTTCTGTGACATATTTCATGAAAATTATTTTAAGCTTTAAGCATTATAATATGTTGAAATGTGTTTCTTATACATGAGTTTTAATGTTACAGTAAGAAAGTGACAATGAACTGAGACATATTGCTGTGATTTTTAATTGTTAGTTTTTACATATAACATTATAAAGTTGTCTAGAAAAGAAAAGTAGTATTCCTTGGTTATTTTTTTCTTTAAAAGTTTAGTCTTTTCAAAATTTCTCCCAGTCTCAACGTAAATGAAACGGTTTGCTTATTGTAAAGTATCATTTACATATGTGCATGTATCTGAAGGGATTACATGCCACTGCGCTATTCAAGTTAAACTATTCAAATTAAGCGTTCAAGAAACAGTGAGGACTTGACCCTTCAAAGCCTTACTCAGGTGAGTAGTCTCAATAGGGCTACTCCTCTGAGTGGTTGTATAGGATTGGGCCCTAATCTATGCACCTGACATTATGCGTTAAAGGAAAATTCATACAGACAAGAGATGTTTATTCTAAATGTTAAGAGTTAGACATGCTAACCACATCAGACATGTCGGGAGAGCCCTTTTGAACTGTATTTATTATTGTCAGAAAACGTATGCCTTTCATCTCATTTAACTTCATATTTTTGCTTTCTAAAGTTTGGTTAAACGGGTGAAACAATTCAATTCAAGTTGTGTCCTCAAAATATGGCAGCCCCCCAAAAATAGTGACTTCTATCACTGATGTTCAAGTTCCATTGCTATCGTTTTTTGTTTTGTTTTAAATCCTGAATCTCAGTAATAGGAGCAGGTGCTAAAGTGAATAAAGAAGTAAAAGGGTTTAATCAATAAGCTCTTACTCCTACCTTCTTGTTTTCAAATCAACATTTTCAGCAATGCACTTCTCCAATGTATTACTCAACTCAAAACTATAATCACAGCATTTTTCATTCATGCATTTATATTTCTTTCATTTTCTTACAAATCTCATTAACTGCCTAGTTTCAAAGTAACCTCTGTGATTACATATGAATAGCAGTTAGTCTTTATAGATACATAGACTTCAAGGGGACCAAAAGAGACTACTATATCATTTATGTAATATTTATTTTTCCTTTCCATGATGTCTGCCTTTCTATAGTTCACAGTAACTACATGGAAATAACAGCTGTATAATTCAAAGTTGTTACCCATGTTTTGGGACAGACCATAATTACAGGATTGGGCCCTTTAATAGTTGCTATTCTGTTGAGCCTAACTTTGGTAAAAATTAATGCTTTCAAAACAAACAGTAGATTAGGCTATAATGGTTTGAAATGTGCAGTAGGCATGAAATTCAAAGAGTTACAGATGTTTTTTATCAAATGGATGATACTTGGACATAGCTTTATTGGAAAGCTAAATATTTACAAAAATAATTGGTTTTGGTATTTTAAGGTCATTTAATGAAAGGAAAAAAACCTTGCCATTAAATTAGGAGCAAATGTTTCTAAAATTGTGATTGTTGTAACTTATAATTAGTCAACAGAAAGCTGAATCATCCTTCTCAAATTTGATTTTTAAAGCATTAAAAAGTGTCGTCAAAATAACGTTGGGCCATATCATGCTACTGATGTCAGGGGCAACTTTTTTTTTATTAGCATTACAAGGCAACACCTGCTGAATATCGCTTTAAAGATTAGTTTTGTACCATGACTAAATTTGTCCAATTTTAATAAAATGATATAAACAAAGTTCTATTCTAAACTCACTGTTTCTTTGATGTATTAATGCAATCCCCCGTTGTCTACACCCATGGCTGTTTAATCATTGGTAAGATTTTATATTTTTCATCCTAATGGTGAATAGTATCACTGTATTTCCCATTAATTTTCACCCACAATGTAATTGGGACACAACTGAATAAATTCTACTCAGATTTACACACTGTGGAATCCCCAATATGGTCAATGAGGCTGCATAACACGGCCCAACATATATCTGTCAAAAGGTGACGTTGCAATGTGTCTGTTTGCCATCAGGTTACTGCTGTGTTTAAAAAAATAATACTACAGTTATCCCCAAACACCTTTTCAAAGCAAATACTTTTACTTTGAACCCTTTACGCCAGGTTACTTCAGAGAAAACTTATTCTGAATGTATAGAGCGTTAATTTGATCCCTGTAATTTAGCACCTTTGTAGTACAGCATTGGAAAGAACAGATAACTCGGTGCTTTCAGATGTGAGACTATAATGAGACAGGATGGGCTCCTTTAGGATGGCCCCAGTTTTATCTAATTTAACAGCTTTGTAGGCCATACTGTTTTTATTTTGTTGGTTTTGACAAGGGGTTGTTTCATCTTTATTTAATGCCCTCTTGATTTTGCTACAAAGAAGGATAGGCCTACATTGAAATGCTTGTACATCAGCCAGTGTTAGGCCCTGCTTGATTCATTCTATGTGAAATTGATTTAATTAATTAATGTATATGTACCAATGACCGTGCGTTCTGCATCAAGCTGAGTCAAGTTCTTATCGATTTACCATGCTAGATGGGTGCTTTAGAGAGTCCAAATAATGAGACCAAAACAAGACTAAACACACCAGTTTCAATTACTGTAGATTACCTCTGCATCAGAACATCTGCTGAGATATACTACTTTAGTGGTATTTTTCAGCTTTCCTTTGTAGTGTAATGTTGGCATCTAATGCATACAACAGAATTTAGTTTCATTTGAAAGTTGGCTTTATTTGTTAGGTGTTAGTCCTTGTTGTTTTGCGTACCACTAATGGCAATTATGTATATCTTTGACTCTGCTTTGTCCACATTGGACCCAATCCTTCGTCCAATGAAGCCAATTGTGAAGTAATACTGTACATTATATGTGTAGCTCTTCTCATTTGATATCTGGAATACTCTTATCTGTGTACCCAGGGACCAATCCTATTTCAGCGATGTTCTCCTTTTGTCACTGCACATATAACGATATCCACTGAGAATACCCAAATGTAAATATTTCCAGCAACTGAGGCACAATTGTTTAGAGACCTCCATACCTCTTTATTCTCTAAATATTATTAATCTATAATAGCGTGAGGGCTCTCTGGTCTCCACTTAGCCCCAAACCTGCCTGACATACCTTTTCTCTGATGCACAAAGACCTCAGTTGTCTACACCATGGATGTTTAATCAGAAATTGCTCATTTATTTTAATCATTGATAAGGTTTTATAATTACTCAGTAGGACGAAAATTACAGGGTGAAGTGGGAGTTTTGCCATTGACTTTAATAGGGCCAGGATTGCACCCACAGTTCCTAACTCTACTGGCAAGATAGAGAAAGATGCATCAATCCCTCAATGCTGTGAATCCCTACAGCTCTGTTACACTGGTGTAAATTTGAACTCCACTGGGGTGAATAGATGTAGTCCAGATTTACACTGGTGTGACACAGCAAATTTTGTTCCACACATTTTGTCCCTTCTGGGTATTTTACAAAGACTGCAACTCTCAGGGATCCCTGCCCTTCCCTTACTGAAGAACATTGTAAAGCTCTTGTTGGGAGCAGGAGCAGTTCCTTTAACAGTGGTTAGAGCCTGCGATGTGTCTTTTTGCAGCATAATCACCAGCATCCAAAGAGACCATTTTTGTAATGGGAATTACATGAAAAAGGAGGCCTCTGAGTATTCATAACACTGTACAGTATCCTGAGTAGACAGCTAATATTGTTTTCTTAACCCCTAGCACTTGGCAGTCTTGTTCAGTCCCACCAGGCCAGTTGTGTTTTCTTACTTATGCTTATGGAAAGTCCAACATCCACAACGTTTAGTTTAAAAATGCTCACAGAATGTGTGTAAGTGAAACAGAGTCTCTTGCTTGTTCCTTTAGCCATCCTGACATGCACATTTACTCAGCTGTCACTCTGGATAACATCGATTAATAACACAGTAACCCCAGGCAGGTAGCAAAGCACTCATTTCATATCCTCATCAGACTGCTGTGCAAGCTGTCCCTTCACCCCAGTAAAAATGGTTGAACTCTTCACTGAGGCACTTCTTACAAAATGCTAACTCTTGGGATAAAATCATTTCTCACACTTTCATAATTAGTTTGAGCTCTGGCTTTGGGGTGGAGTGGGGGAAGAAAAAGGTTGTGTGTTAAATATTGTAAGACTTCCGCAATTTTATATGTAACATCAGAAAGAGGGAACTCCTGCATAAAGTTGTTCGCATGGTTTTCATTATCCCATAGAGTTAATCAAAAACACTTCAACCCCTGGCAAGGATCGCACTGCAGTGAGAGTATTTAGAGGGTATAAAAGCATCTTACTCACTCAGACACTAATTAACCTGGTTAAAAATGAAACAGTTAAAAAAAAAGTACTGTATGTGTCAGGCAGGGCTGGGTGTTACCTCGGATTTACTGTGTGCACACGCACAAATGAAAGCCAACCCTCCTCCTATCAAAGGTAATTGCAAGATTCCCGTTGACTTCAGCGGAGTCAGGATCAGGCCCATAGCCTTTGTTTTAAGTATAAAGAGAAACAGAATTACCTTGTATACAGTTGTGTTTTATATTAAACAAGTTGATAGTGTATGTTGATTGTTTCAGAGTAGCAGCCGTGTTAGTCTGTACTTGCAAAAAGAAAAGGAGGACTTGTGGCACCTTAGAGACTAACAAATTTATTTGAGCATAAGTTGCACCCGATGAAGTGAGCTGTAGCTCACGAAAGCTTATGCTCAAATAAATTTGTTAGTCACTAAGGTGCCACAAGTACTCCTTTTCTTTTTATGTTGATTGTGAATTCAAAAATCTTATACAAACTCTGCCCTCAGTTATGCAGGCAAAACCCCAATGAAGTACAGGGGCACAGTGTATTCACTTCAGACTCAGTTGAGATTTATTGTATGTAGGTGCTGCTTAGGGTGACCAGATAACAAGTGTGAAAAATGGGGACAGGTTTTTTTTTCCAGAGTGGGGAGGGTATAGTTGCATAGATAAGACAAAACCCCTAGTATTGGGATGGTCCTGATAATATTGGGATGTCTCGTCACCCTAGTGCTGCTAAGCTGCACCCCAGAATCTCCCAGAGAGAATAACCTAATACCACGCCTTTTCTGGGGTGCAACATACTCCCTTTTGCATGCTAGTCCCTCTCCATGGGCCATAACAAAGGTGCAGAGACGCCTTGCCCCTGCCTCTCCCCACCCCTTTTGGGGCAACCTGTATCTGCAGGAGAAGCAGCAGTCCCTCTGCCCTCCTGATTGCAGAGATTTAAACTCAGTGTGGCCTTTATGTTATCTGGACAAGAGGAGAGGGGAACATTCCTTGTGCCTTGTATCTCCACTGTACACCCATGTAAGAATCAGTCTTAACCTGGCCCTTTGTAATTTCAGTCAGCCTCGAGAAAAGGGGCCAAATGCTGCAGTAGGTAGGCTTCACTGTGAGTTTTTCCTGAATAAGGAGGAGGGTGACATAATTTGACCCAAGGAGAGCAGTTTACGGTACGTTCACTGGTTCCTAATTTAGGCCTCAATCTTGTACTGAGAGCAATGTGGCTAGACACCTATGCCCACATGGAGCCCCATGGAAGTCTGAGAAGCTATACACAGGTGCAGTGAGCTGCCCATGTGATCCTCAGTGAAGAATGGTGGCCTTAACTTGAAACCCTCCAGCTCTGACATCGAGTTAGAAAACAGTAATGACTGAGTATAGCTCAGTGTGCTTTTATTAGAGTGCCACACTGAACCTTGATTATTTTTAGACATAAGTTCTTGTTGATTTCAGTGGGCACCTCTCCTTAAAAGCTTCAGGTGCCATAGGCCTTTAGTTTAACATTCTGTGTTACTGGTGTCCATGATACAGTGGAGCAGTTCAAGAGTTATTCTGTTGCACTGATTAAAAATAAATAGAGCACAGTAGAGTGCTCAGCTTTCTCTCACATGAAACTAATCCACACATTCATTATTTATAAATAATGCACACCTCTCTAGTTCCCCGCATCTACATTATGCAGAATAAGGAACAGCTGACAAACTAATTCACAGACGTATGTTTATCCTAGTGGAGATTACTACATTTATTGTCAGGGTACTTGATGACCCATAATTTAGATTAAAGCATAAATTGGTAGATGCTGCTATCAAAGCAAAGCTAATGCAATTTTGTTAATTAAAAATTAAGAATAAACATCTGTCTCGGCAGAAATCTAACTTTAATAAAATAAACACAAGCCTTAGTATTAAAAACAAATCCTTTGCTTAGACAAAAGGGACATTTTAATTAACTTAAATATATATGAAAAGTGTAGTTTGAAAGCATAAATGCAATTTAATTTAGTTTGTAGTCAGCCTTGTTAGAAAGTTGAAAACTTTACATGCATTTCAGAATAGATATTAAGTTGTAGAGCTGTGTCACAATATTGCATTATATTGTACTTGATTGTTCTGTCCACAATAAACAATATTGTGCTACCATGTACACACTCTCCCTTTGTTTGCACAAAACTGTGTTTAGTTTAGTGCACGAATTGATATTGTCAAGGACACGTGTCTCAGTAGTAATGAAATGTTTAGTTCAATATTCACCTGAGAGAATCACTTAGCATGGATAATATTTGGTTACATTTGCATTGGATTTCCGATAGAAAGCAGGAGTTTTCCAATGCAGACAAACAGGCCAAATTCATCCCATCAATTTAATGGAGTTACATCTGGAATGAATTTGGCCCATTCTTCATTGAATTGTAAGGAATTAGGTGTATCCCCAAACTTAATTTAGATGGAAATAATTACCTGCATAAATGCACACAAAAGAATGCCCATTGTTAATGCTATAACATTAACAAGACAGATTTTTTTGTTTTGTTTTGCGTAGAGTTCATTATACCTTATGCATTCTATCACTCATAGTTAAACGACATAGGTAAGACGTTCTTGTGGTCAGCTGTTGGTTTTTTGATCACTGTACGAGACTCAAAGCCCTAAAAGCAAGCCATTCTTTGGACACTGAAACCCAAATCCCATTTTATTATGATGCCAATGAACTGCTGAGATTCTCCTTTGCTTGTTAACATGATAGCAGACAGATGAGAAGAAATAAAAAGTACTGGCCTGTGAAAGCTAAATCAAAAGGGGAGATTGAAGGGATTTCTCGAGTTACTCAGGTGAGTCTTTAAGCCCCCACCAGTGACCCAGCCAATGGTCGGAATGATGCAGGTTCCGTTTGGTTGCTCCAAACGCCTAGACATGGTATCCAACTGTCTGCACAAAAGGCTGAGAATTTGCAGTTTCTTTGTGAGCTTACTGAACAATAAACAAAAGAAGGGAATCTGATACTAACTAAACAAAGAATGAACAGTCAATAACATTGTATAAAGTTTTTGAAGTCGCAAATCTTCATGTGGCAGGAGGGGCTTTGCATACTCCTAGAGTCCTTTACTGCAAGGTTTTTGTTGTTGTTGTTTTTTGGTTTGATTTGGTTTGGTTTGGTGTTTCTTCCCATCTTTTGGGTGTAAGGTTTATTTTTCTAAACCCTAATTCCACACCTAATAATAAAGAATAGGATTATGTCATAAATTACATAGAAGAAATGTTTTTAGTGGATTAAATTAAATAAAAAAGGATGAGGAGATGAATTTTGTATAAAAGGTCCCTATGATTAATAAGGGAGAAGAAAATATTTTGCAGGACTCCTTTATTTATGTTCTTCAATAATATAGTTCATGTTTTCAAAACTGAAGATTCCCATGAGAAACTGGTCCTATTTTTGTACCATTGTCTCAGCTTCCTAAATTGAAACAAAAATGCAGCATTTAAAAATACCGTGGTCAAAATGCTCTATCATAGGTCTTGTCATAAGAAATTTATGTGGAATAATGTTTTACAACTGAAGCACAGTTCACTAGCATTTATAGGCCTGAATTTGTAGTGGAAACTCTTATAGTGGAAACATTATTATGAGCTCATCAGAATATATTTTTCTCAGAATGCATTAGCTGTCAAGTTTAAATAATACCTTACATGCCCTTTTGTAACTTGTAGAATTAGCTTTATGAAATCCAGCTGTTTAAAATAAAGTCTTGACTAGCAGTGCCATCTAGCATCTCAAAAAAAACCCCAAGCAAACAAAAAAAAACCTATCGCCACCACTAGGCAGCTAGAAAATTGGTAGGTTAGTATTAATTAAAACTATTAATCTATGTAACAAATCGATGTAGCAAGTTGTAGTCAAGTGAATAATAGCACATGTTTTGATAATCAGTGCATTACCAAATATACCATCTGTATACGTCACAAACCATCTGGACAATAAAAGTGTCACAGGCAGGACTTTGATGTATCCTTTAAGAGAGCTGAGATTAAGAAAAGGGTTGCATTTAGTAGTTTCATGTTGTGTCATAATAGATTAGTAACAGAATGAAGCTGTGTTAAAAATGGGGAGGAAGGGACAGCAAGAGTTTATCTCCTTAAGGAATTTCTTTACTTTGACAATAAAGGACATGAATAAAAATATAATGCACCAGACTAACAGAAAAAATTAGAAGTTTTGCATGTACAGTAATGATAAACGTCTGCTTTATATGCTTGATGACTGAAATTCCCATGCTTTACTGCCCCATTCAGAAATGTAAGGGGTTTATGTTCATTTTACACATATTTTGGCAAAGATCCAAATCCTTTGCATACATATATGCACCATAAAGTGACACCAGATTTATAGGAATATATGAACAAGTAGAATTTCACCCATAATATTATTGCTTGTTAGGCACCAGCAAATTGCTTTGTGTTACATAAGACAAAGCGTGAACATGAAGACAGTCCCTGCTTTGAAGATCTTAGAGTTGAGAAGACAGGCACAGAAAAGGCAGGATGCACTGGGAAGCCACATGAGATATGTTTACTAATGATCATCATTGTTGGCTCTGTTCTTGTTGCTGTCATGGAAGAACTGAGTCCTTAGGGGAGACCTGAATGCAGAAAAGGGTAGTTTGGCAAACCAGGATGGGGTAGGTATTCCAAGTATAAGGAGTCACATGGAAAAGAGGCAGAGAGATAGAAGTGAGAGAAGATGACATAGCAATTCCCAAAAACAGCCCTTTGAGAGTCTCTTGCACATAACTATATAGTCATGCAGCCAAAACCTGTTTTGAGTTGTGGAGATGGGTTGGAAGCTCAAGAAAGTGGTAATGAGATCCTGCATCTTTCACTTCTAGGTCACTGCTGGAGATGGACTAATAGTAAAAAAAAAAAAAAAAAAGTATTGATTAGCGTGGTGACATCTAAACAGATTTTTGTTTCAACAATGTTTGCCCCACTTTTCGTTCACTTTTGCATGCACTCTCATGAAGCAAAATTTGTTAACATGACTGTCTGTGAAAGATTTTGCATAAACAAATGAATTTTTCATTTTCTCAATAAAAGTTATTATCTTGGGGCAGAAGCAGAAATAGTGTATGTTTAGGTCAGAAAATCGAGGAATAAGATTAATCCCAGGTAATTTGGGAGAGCAGTGACCTAGTTCCAATATGAAATACTCCCAGCAAACAGTCTGTAAACAACTGCAGATTGTGGAGAATGCAAAGTGCTCATCCTGGTTTGAATCTCGCCCAGGTCAGTTACCTAAAGTTTTCAGATAGCTGGGTAGCGGCCAATATGAAATGAGTTATTGGGATTGGCCTAATTCCCAGTGAGCAGGTGTTGACATGACAAAATTGTCAGCATGCTGGCAGCATGAGAGAGAAACAAACAATTATATGGAAACTATCCGGAAAGAAGTTAATCTTTGACAAGTATGAACTTCACTTTATTATTTTATTTTTTGTGATTGTACTGTGGTAGTGCCTAGGAGTCCCAGCGCTGGACCAGGACCCCATTGTGCTAACAACGTACGAGCACTTTGTTAAAAATTCTGATTGCCCAGTGTGAATGCTTGGGCCATTTGTTGATATAGCAACAGGCAAATGCTCTTCTGTTTCTCTCAAACCATCTTTCGCACACTGCAAAATGCTACTCCCCTAGTATCTGTACCAGTTTTTTTCAAAAATACTGTAAGTACGCAGTATTTTCATTTTGAGCTGTGTGCTAATATACAAAAAAGTCACTGCTGAAAAGAGAACTTTTATAGTATTGTATTCTGAGGATTTATTCCTACCTTTAGAGAATTAGGGCTTGTGTACACTTACCGGAGGATCGATGCTGTGGTGATCAATGCATGGTAGTTGATTTAGCGGGTCTAGTGAAGACTCGCTAAATCGACCACTGATCACTGTCCCATCAACTCTTGTAGTCCACCTGATCAAGAAGAGTAAGGGGAGTCAACGGGAGAGCATCTCCCTTCAATGTCGCATAGTGTGGCCCCTGCGGTAAGTAGATCTAAGCTACATTGATCTGAGTTACGCTATTTATGTAACTCAAATTGCGAATCTTAAATCGACTTTTCCCTTTAGTGTAGACAAGGCCTAATACACGCAAATGAAAAATTTTGGTGGCTCTCTGCACGTTTTAAATGTGATGGAGTCCCTGTTTTTGTGCTAGAAATGAAGAGATCTTATTGACATGCTTCTTCGGGAAAATCTTAAAGAAGATAGTGGGAGTGGGTATTTTCTAGATAGTTTCTTTTTTCTTATAATTGCTTATGTCACAGTCCGTGAAAGGGACACTCCAATGAGATGCGTGGACATGAGTCTTTTCATTTCCAGTACTGTAGGGTGCTTAGGTTTTGTATACCTTATATCCCAAGTTAAATGTGTAGCTTACTTTTTTCTTTTCTTTTTGTTCCAGTTGCTCTTCTTTTTTCCTCTTTCATTTTCCTTCGATTGTGACAAGTCAGTGGGGATGGAGGACAATCCCCAGTGAAAGAGACCCAGCCTATAGATGAACATGGGTGCCTCTGCAGCAGTAACACAGCTGTTACATTTACCTGAGTCCCATCAATCCAATTAAGGAGTTTCATAATACAGCTAAGGCCTTGCCTGCAGTAGTTCTTGTGCCTGATTAGGGAGTTCTCCCATTTGTTGAATATGTTTTCTCTTTTTTTGCTTAAAGAACAGGGATGCTCCAACAGACAGTGAAGGCGGAGGGTAAAATTTCCTACCAAAAGGAAGGGTAAAAAATAAAAAATACAAACTGCACTCCCTTGCACAACAAACCCCCTGGCATGAACCTGATTAGCTTCCTAAGGCCAGCGAAAGCACAAGAACAGGATGTTTTCCTTAAGGGAGGAGGGGACAGGCTGACCTTTTAATTTATAAAGGGAAACCACACACCTAGGTGTGGCAGCTCTGCTGACTAGGAGCAATTAGGACAGAATCTGGGTTGTTTATTCTGCTGGGCTCAGAAGTCCTTGTTGAAAGATCAACAAGGGCTTTCAGCCATTCAGAAAGTTTTAGTATATTTCATGCATATGCTGTTTTTTAACTGTTTTGTGTGTTGATACTATGGATTTGTTCATTCTTTGAAAAAACTGTCTCTTTAAAAAAAGCAAGACTTCTTGGGATAGCCTGCTACCATATAGAAGTCTGGCTGCCTCTTCACTATAGCGTTAGATTCTCAAGGGACAGGCACTTAAATGAATCCTCGTCCATATAACAAGTTGCACTGATTCAACTCGAGAGGTCTTTCTAGAACTGATTTAGTTCAAACTGGTGCAAACTGCTGTGTGGATTCTTAAAATCAATTTAAACCTGTTTTAGGTTAATTAGTTTGTCAATTCCTTACTGATTTAAGATAAATTGATATAAGCCATGTTTAAATTGATTTAAGGGGTTTGCACTAATTTAACTAAACCAATTTAAAAAACAGTTTTAATTAAACTAGTGCATCTTATATTATAGACAAAAAATAAAAAGCTGATGGTGTTGTGACAAGATATAATAATACTTTATACCTAAATATGGTCAGATTTGGATACCCTTATTCATGAAAAGCACCCTACTCTATGAATAGCCCTTTTAATTTTAATTACTCATGAAGTAAGGTGCTACTACACATGACTATGAGAATCAGAAGCTTGCTAATGATGGCTTGCATCTTAAAGTGTCTTACTTTTTATTTAGATTTAAAATACAGTACTTTTAAAAACCTATACCTCAGCTCCAGGTGCTCAGACAGTAATTACATTTGCAATCCCTGGGGCAGAATGAAACATGAAAAGTTAAGACACAAACTAGGAAGTATAGCAGCCAGATATACCCTTCCACAGAAGCCCTCTCAAATAGATGGCTGTCATGGCAGGTCTGATGGCCTATCACATTCAGTGTTGTTGGAGCCCTGCTGGTTCCAGGATATGAGAGAGACAAGGGCAGTGAAGTAGTAGAACCAACTTCTCTTGGTGAGAGAGACATGCCTTAGCGCTTGAAGTTGATCCAGTAAAAGATATTACCTCACCCACTTTATCTTTCAAATTCAAGCTATTTCAGGCCAGAAGAAATATGAGTTCCACAGGCAAGGGGCTTTCATGGAGAACGCTAGCCACTTCCTTCTCTTATAGTGAGACCAGGCTTGCATATCTCTTCTGATCCCAACTGTGGGGGTATGGCACAGACAGAGGGGTGGTATTTCAGGTACACAGGTGTATTTTAGTATCACTGGAAGATGTTTGTCTCTGAGGCAGAGGATGGCAGCCAGTGGGGACACAGAACATCATAAAGGAGATGAAATTTTGGCCGAGATACCATGGCTAGGGTGTCCTTACACACTGGTGATTTTGCACCTCTGCATTGACCCATAAGAGCCATTGTAACAGGACACACACTAAGGCAGATTTGTCCCCGATGGTGGTGCAGGGATGAATCTGGCCTTAACATTTTAGTTTCAAATACATTCCAAAAGCCATGGGGGTGATTGGAGGAGGAATAGTGTTAGCCTCACCCACCTGTATTGTCATGCTTTTCAGGGTAGAAACTGACATTTAAATATGTTTGTATGATGTCTCGCACACCAGGGCTTAAAGCTGGATGTAGGCACTTCCCCAATATTAGTGTAGAGTAATAAAATATTTATAAATATTCCCACTAAAATGTTTGTCTCTATTGTCTAAATTGTAGGTATTCATGGTAATTGCACTTTGAAATGCAGTCAGTTATTTACAAAACTATGAGTTATTTTCTTACAAATAAAAATTTAAAATTAGGACTAGATTCTTTCCTCTACTTCTGCAAACAGAGGAGGATGCTAATCTTGCACATTTCCCAGCAATCTCCTCTCTGTGGATGCTGTTCTACAGCAGTAGAGGGGAGCCCTAGCCAACAGTAGTCCTGGGGCAGCTTTACTGTTGCATGGGCCTCTGTGGACATCTTGAGATCTGTGCAGAAAGATGTAAATTAGGTTGGCTCATGGAATTACATCATTCCAAGAATACCACATACCGGGATAATGAAGTCTAAGGCACCAGTCCTGCAAAGACTTGTGTGTGTGCTTAAGTTTACATCCTGTGAGCCTGATCCAAAGACCACCGGAGTTAATGGGAGTCTTTTCCTTGACTTCAATGGGCTTTGGATCAAGCCCAGGGAGTATCCCCCTTGACTTCAGTGGGACTATTTGCAGGCTATAAACCTAATCTTGTGTACATGTTGTTGCAGGATTGGAACCTAAGATGGCAGCAGCAACTCAAGATATGTTGGGATCAGACAGTCAACATACCAAAAGGATGTTGAACTACTAACTTTCTTATGTAGCAAGGCTGTCTGTTTCTAAGCCTGGTCTTTGTTTATTTTATGCCATTAAATTCAAACCAAGGTAATCTGGATGTTGGGTTTTGTCTTGGCCCTTTGGAGTGGCATAGGCATTTTTTTATCTTTCTTTGAAGCAGAAAAAAATAGGGCTTTCCAAAAGTGTTCAAACACCTCAAACTTTTGAACAAGGTTCTAAAAATTTGGTGAAACCTACATGTTTTTTTAGGCATCTCTATGAAAAAAAAAAAATCAAACATTAGAAGTTCACTTTTTTTTCTAAAGGAAATAGCAGATGAATAAATTTGGCACCACAACACCAGATTTACTTTACAGTTTCCTTCTTCCATTCCAAATGGAGAGAGGAATATGCTGACTAATCCAGACTCCTCTAGAAATTTCAGCCTTTGGTTATACAACTTTGTTTAATAAATTATGGGTTTTTTTCAAATATTAATCAGTTCTGCCAGTTTAGCCAAAGGGAGAAATACTTTTTAGCATGAAAACATGGAAACTCGTTTCCTTTTCTTCATAGCTTAGAGTTAATTTGCTGTGAGACAAATTGAACAGGAAAGGAAAGATAACTCTTCATTCTGAATTCATCTGTTTTAAGAACAAGTACTAAGACAATGTATAGGTTTTTTTTCTTTAGTTGGAAGAGTTTTAAGTCTCCTCCACCCCAAAAAATCTAATGAGATTAGCAAATAAAACATATTTTTGGATAAAAAATGAAAATAGCTAAGTATATTAACTGTAATCCAACAGCTTCACTTTTAACATACTGTAACTGAAACATCTTTACATTATTTCAGTTTTGAATTATTACAGCAAGGATGTTGTATGGGTTTGGGACATTTTGAGGTTCATAAATCAATGAATGTCTTCCTCTGATCTTGTTAGCATCCCTGGCATCTCTGCTTGAAGTCTGTTTTGGGGGAATTCTGAAAGCTTTTTCAACCACAAATTATTGGGCTAGATGTAGCAATCACTAAGTGAAATTCTATGGCCTGTGTTACTGAGGAAGTTCAGCCTAGATCAGCAGTTCTCAACTGTGGGTTGTGACCTCAAAGTGAGTCGTGACCCCATTTTAATGTGATCACCAGGGCTGGCATTAGACTTACTGGGGCCTGGGGCCAAAGCCCAAGCTCAATTCCCCTTCCCTTCCCCCCACCCAGGGCTGAAGCCATGGGGCTTTGGCCCCCTGTCTGGGGCGCCAGGGTTCAGCCACGCTCAGGCTTCAGTCCTCCCTCCTGGGGTCGTGTAGTAATTTTTGTTGTCAGAAGGGGGTTGCAGTGCAATGAAGTTTGAGAACCCCTTGCCTAGATCATCATAATGGTTCCTCTGGTGTTAAATTCTATGAAAGGATTAAGAGGAAACAAGCTATTTTCGTGCACAATTGATATAATTTTGCTTCTGCATTCAAGAAGCTTTGAATATGCATTGAACAGGAAAACCACACCCACTTTCTTCACACTAGCCATCTGACATTTCAAAAGACAAGTACTTCTCAGCACAAGATAACTGAGAAATATATTAAAATTTGGAATTGTTTTTGATCTTTAGTCGCATAATATAGCAAAACAGGTAATATTTTAAAAATTGTTTTATAGTGTGATGTACGTGAACATCACCGTGGGAGGTGCCAGCAATATTCTACAAATGAATATCAGCAAGAAATGGAGAGTTGAACCAGTTTTGTCTTGTGAATAGAGCACTGGACTGGGACTCAGACTTAGTTTATGTTCCCAGCTCTGCCACTGGCTGGCAGGGTTAGCATGGACAAGTCACTTCAGCTCTGTAAAATCGGGAAGATGATACATCTCTGTTGTGAAGTACATTATGATCTACTGATGAAAAGAGCTACGGACCCAGCTGTGACAGAGACAATTTTCTCCAATATCTTGAATTAAATTTACTGAATTGAGTTAAACCTTATTGCCTTCCTTTTGGCTGATTCTTAATCCTATTTCAGCAGTCTCATGATTGATATTGATAATGGTCTTGTCATCACCTTCAGCCCCCAACTAAAACCTCTCCAATCTATCCTGAAGGACAATCCATCACTCTCACAGATCTTGGGAGTCAGGCCAGTCCTTGCTTACAGACAGCCCCCCAACCTGAAGCAAATACTGACCAGCAACGACACACCACACAACAAAAACACTAACCAAGGAACCTATCCTTGCAACAAAGCCCGTTGCCAACTGTGTCCACATATTTATTCAGGGGACACCATCATAGGGCCTAATCACATCAGCCACACTATCAGAGGCTCGTTCACCTGCACATCTACCAATGTGATATATGCCATCATGTGCCAGCAATGCCCCTCTGTCATGTACATTGGCCAAACCGGACAGTCCCTACGTAAAAGAATAAATGGACACAAAATAGACGTCAAGAATTATAACATTCAAAAACCAGTTGGAGAACACCTCAATCTCTCTGGTCATTCGATTACAGACCTAAAAGTAGCAATTCTTCAAAAAAAATACTTCAAAAACAGACTCCAACGAGAAACAGCAGAACTGGATTTAATCTGCAAACTGGGCACCATTAATTTAGGCTTTAATAAAGACTGGGAGTGGGTGTGTCATTACACAAAATAAAACTATTTCCCCATGTTTATTCCCCCCCACTGTTCCTCACACCTTCTTGTCAACTGCTGGAAATGGCCCACCTTGATTATCACTACAAAAGGGTTTCTCTCTCTCTCTCCTGCTGGTAATAGCTCACCTTACCTGATCACTCTCATTACAGTGTGTATGGTAACACCCATTGTTTCATGTTCTCTGTGTATATAAATCTCCCCACTGTATTTTCCACTGCATGCATCCGATGAAGTGAGCTGTAGCTCACGAAAGCTTATGCTCAAATAAATTTGTTAGTCTCTAAGGTGCCACGAGTCCTCCTTTTCTTTTTGCGGATACAGACTAACACGGCTGCTACTTTGAAACCGGTCTTTTTAATGGCACTGTCATCTGTGTCCAACAGAACAATGTCATCTGCAAAGTCAAGATCTTTAAGTTTTCCTTTATTGCACAACTCCTGAATTTTACTTTGATTTTGCTCTTTGAATAATAAAATCTGTCATAATGCGGAAAAGATAGAGTGGTAAGATACAACCCTGCCACACTCCAGTGATGATATCAAACCAGTCTCTCCATTCTGTCCTTACAAAGCATTTTGAGCCTTCTGACAGCAATTTCACCAGTGACACTATCTTTCTAGGAAGCCCAAATTGATGCAAGATCTTCCATAGAAACTATTAATGCAGTTGAATGTGTAGGTGAAACCTATGAAGTTCAAGACTAATCTTTCTGGTAGGTGAGCCCTTTCTCAATCATCCATCTCAGAATGAAAAGATTTGGCATACACATGATCCTTTTGGTTTGGAGCCTGCTTGCTCATTACACAGTTTTTCCATCTATGACCAGTTTGATTCTGTTCAACAGTTTACTGCAGGGCACTTTTCCAGGTACTGAAAGTAATTTTATTCCTTGCCAGTTATCACACACCAGCTGGTTGCCTCTTTGCTAATTTACAGATCACACCTTTCTTCCAATTCTCTGGGCAGTTATTTTTCCCAAAACTATATTATGAAGTTTATAGTTATTATAAAGTTAGTTATTGAAACAACCCAGATACAAAAGTCTGTCTCAATTAGCCAGCCTAAAGGAAGTCACTGAGTTGACAATAACTGAATTTGAATGGAAAGATGATGGTGGTAGACCAAACTCATGAGGGATCTTATCATCTGAAACAAAATATTCTAACAGCTTGTCATGGAGCATGGCTCTTCTCCCGCCTTCTCCCTGCAGGAACTGCACAGACTCAAGTGGTTGTGCCTTTACCGTATCCTTTTATTTTAAGGTCCCTCCACCATTTCCACAACAATTCCCATGCAGCAGTCTATTTACAGCACCAACAACACTTTTTGGCCCTCTCCCCAGGACCCGAGGCTTAAGGCTTCTGCATAACTGGGCTCACCCAGCCCTAGTCCCCTCACTCCCCTTTGGCGCTTCCTTCCTGCCTCTTCCTGCATGAGCACTTATAAAATATCATGTATCCAGTAGTGATCTTCCCCACTCTCTGTTTATGCCAATGGTAACAGGAGCACCGGAACCTTAATGGAAGTTGGTGGTGGGGGAGAAGTAGCCTTGCTTCGTGGCCAGGCTGGAAGCCAGAACCAGACAGTGATAAGAATTAACTGGGAATTGGTCCTGCTTCGAGCAGGGGGTTGGACTAGATGACCTTCTGGGGTCCCTTCCAACCCTGATATTCTATGATTCTATGAAGAGCCACCCAGGGAGCCTGGGCTGCTGTGGGGAGCCCCAGACCCTCCACCTGTCCTGAGCAGGGAGCCAAGGGGCCCCAAGAAGAGCCCCCACTCTGTGTCCCCACCCCCTGGGATGCACCATCCAGGGCACGTGGAGAGTCTGGGGCTCCCCACAGCAGCCCAGGCACCTTGAGTGGCTCTTACCACAGCCCGGCTCCAGCTTCTGGCCTGGCCAGGGTGCAGGGCTTTGCAGGGGAGAGGTGTGATCCCCCTCTTGAACTCAGAGCTGGATTTTAAAATCCCTCCTAATTCCTGGATCAGGCATTGTTTTTACATCAAATACCATCTCTTTTCTTGTTTGTCTTAGCTTTATTCTGAATGTTCTGATGACAAGACAGTGAAGTAAAAATTTGCCACTGGCCTATTTGCCAGTAGCAGGTTAGGCAACCTCCACACTAGCTCAGCTGCAGAAGGAAGGTGAGAGCACATTTCAGTTCCCTGCATCGGAAGTCACAAAAGTCCCTCAGAGGTTTTTCCACTGTGTGGCTGACCTTCCTGCTCTGTCTTGGGAAGCCACGCAGGAGACATACTGTCACTGGTTTCCCTGGTTGCCAGATCCTCTGGAATCTATTAAGTAGCAGTTCCACAATATGAAGCCATTTATGTTACTGCCTTTCAGGCTTGCAAGGTTTTGCACTGAGTTGCAGGAGAGAATCCACAGCATCCAGTTCACCATCTCATCTCTCCCATTTTCATCCCATGTCCTGAGAGCCTGCAGTACCAGAACCCATAGCTTCCATGGGCGATGAGCCACAAAGATAGTGCTCTCCCTTCTATGCCTCCCCAGTTAGGGTGTGTGGGTTCAGGCTTTTGTCTGGTCATGGAAGGAGATGGGAACAGTTAGCTCAGTATTTATAACTTTCATTGATATCAATGGATTGAATGCAGAGTACAGGTCTATTTGTACAGTAGATTAGTGAGGAGAAATAGCACGGGCTGTGAGTACTACGAGTGAATGAAATGGCTGCTGTTTGATATTCATAGTTCAAAGTCCTTGTGAAGGAGTGGACTCATCACTGAAGCACCTCCTCATATCTGGATGTGGCATAGCATCTCTCTTCCTATATATTAGCCCCTGCCAACAGCCACTCTGGTCCTCAGCCCTCCAATCAGGCCACAGTTTAAATCCACCCCTTCAAGGGTAGCCAACAAACCAATGTCCAAAACTTTGTATCAGATCTCCAGCCCCAAATCTGGGCCCCTGTGGTCCTTATACTCATCTCTCAGGGTCTCCTTCTCAGAGGCTTCCCCCACCTTTTCTGGTGGCTAGTATGGAAAATCTGGACCTTCTCACTACACCAGTTTTCAGCCAAGGGACCCTATAACCAGCAGCCAAGGTCTGGTCCACAGAGCTATTTGCTGCTCCCTCCCTGAATATCTTCCTATTGAGCCTCTCTCAGGCCTTCTTTCCCATTACCTCTCTAAATTAAGCCTTCTTACAGTGCCGGGACTCTCAGAGCCCACCCCTGGAATCCCCTAACAAAACCCCCAACATAAAAAGTATAAACAAAAACTCACTTCCATCTTTCTTTGGTTTAACCTTACACCTCTCTCAGTTAAATGCCTCTCAAGGCTCTCTCCTTGGAAGTCCAGGTTCTGCCCTTTTGTCAGGGCTTGTCACCAGAACCTGGTCCATGCCACTCCTGCCAGCTTCCTCTGCTTAGGTGAGACTCCCAGGACTTACACTCTGCCCCGGCCTTCTTTCTTGACCCTCCCACTCTGTTCTCTCTAGTCTCTTATTGCAGAGAACAACTGAAGAGTTTCACCATACAGTCCCTTTCTAAGCTGTGCTTCCTCTCTTTAAACTAACCACCCAGCTCCTGCCCAGCTGAGCTTCATCCTCAGTTAAGCCTGCTTGTCACTCCAGGTGCAGCAAGGTAGCCTAATTGGCCTCTCGGGGGCCCACATTAACCCTTTCAGAGTCAATGCAGGGAACACACCCTGTCACAGTCCTATTATCTTTGAATATTCAGATGATAAAACATAAAGGGCCCAGTCTTACAAACCCTTATCAGGGTGAGTTGTTGTGTGAGTAGAACAACTCAGGAGAGTTAGGGTTGGTAGGATTAACTCTTTATCATGAAAATAATAGAGGTAAAATGTAACCATGCTGGGCAGCCTCACAAGAGCAGGTAGAGAAAAGGAAACTGAGATTTCTCTTTTTCTTTTTTCCTGTGGCCTGCCTGTTTGGGTGCAATCTGCTTCTCCAGTTTTCTGGAAAATGGTCAGAATTAGCCTGCATTGTATGCATAGGTCTCAAGTGTTTGTTATGGTCAGAAATACTTCTTGTATTGGCAGACTCTGCTGGCTTTAAAGGCTATGCATCCCTGAGTTGCATACTGGAGGTTGGAAAAATGCCTCCAGTGGTTTTCTAATATTTAGTGAATACCCAGGGATGACATTTGTGTCCATTTTTAACATGCAAGACGCAACGTAAGTTATTTTTAGTATGCAAATTCCTTCTTTGGCAATTGGATGAAGGCTACATCAAATGTCAAATTTAGGGAATTTTGCATTTTGAGCTAATTACCATCAGTGACTTGCAATGTGGATAAAAACTTCAGTAATGTGGATCTGTGTGGCCAGTTGTTAGCTATATACTATAAAGAAAAATTATGTCTCTAAGGCTAGCAGGATGGATGACTTCACTTCAGAGAGTTTCCTAAATCTTTAACATGTTGTATACATTTTAAACAATCTTAGAAAGAGGATACCATCTCATTATCCTTTGCTTATGTATTTTGATCTTAATAGAAACCTAAACAATTTGCTAATAAACATAAATCATGACTAAATTGAATTTCTGAGATTTTATTTTAACTTACATTTAACAAGACATAACTAACTCGCAACTGGAACATACCTTCTGTAAGAACAAAAACGTCTTAAGGAAAGGTCATAGTTAAACTATCGGCTCTCTTTGAAGCAGGGACCATGAGTAGCTCTGTGTCCGTACAGCACATCGCACAACAGGGGACTGATCAGAGCCTCTGCACAATATCAAAATATAAGTATTGAATAATGATAAGAAGGTTGTATATATTTGAGTGGTTGTATTTCAGTCATGAGTACGGCCCTACTTGAATCGCAGGGTGATTGTCAAATAATTGTGGCTGAGTTGCAGACAAGACATGGAAAATCGCCGAAAAGTAATCATGGACCTTTATTAACTGTGGTAATTTGGAAAAGCCAGAGAATGTCTATTTGTTTAAGAAAAATTTGCTGGAACAATATAAACACTGAAGTATTATGTTATGCCTGCTGGGTTTTTTTTGTTTTTTTTTTTATAACCAAACATTAGTTCAATCCCTACATTAGCATTCATAAACAGTGTATATAAAGAGACTGTTAAATCCATTTGTTTACCAAATCCCGACCTTCTCATAAATATCTTTGATGAAGAGGAATTGGACGTGGAAGGTTCAAAGGCAGGGACAAACGAAGGCAACATAACTCCCATTGTTGAAGAGCCCACTACTGAAGAGGCAGTGGGAACAACTGTAAATGGAGCACAAGAAAAAACTTTAATGCAGCTGCCTAATGATGACCCAGCGTGCCCCTTTTGTGGTGATCACGTCGGCAAGCCAAGTGCTGTGAGCGTACACCTCAAGTGAAATCACAGTGGAAGAGATGTGGAGTTCCAGTGTTCCCTATGTAATAAAACTGACCCAAAAGTACATAGTATTCTTTGTCATATTCCTAAATGCAAAGGGAAAATAACTGAGGAATCAGTGGGTGACTGGGCTTGCGAAATACGTAACAAGCAATTTAAAACCAAAAGTGGGCTCTCGCAACATAAGAGAATAGCCCATCCAGCGGTATGGAATCAAGAGCGTATCAAAGCCAGTCAGCCCAAAGCAAAATGGCAACAGGGCAAACATAAAAGTTGTTGGACCATTGAAGAAGAACAGCTCCTCACTGACTTTAATAGTACATTTGGGGGCAAAAGGACCATAAATGTTCTGATTGCAGAACAAATCAAAACAAAAACTGCTAAACAGATAAGCGGTGACTACTAGGTCTTAATAAGAACGCCAAATTGATAACGGCTGACCCAGAAATTGTAGCAAAGGCATGCCACCTGGAAGTAAAGACTGATAGTCCTGATACCATTATTGGGCTGAAGGACATATACCTACATAAAGTAAATTAAAATCTAGTCAACCAGGGTCAGATATAATTTGACATGGAAGTCATAAATACATGGATGGCTGGAAATTGTAACATAAGCTGTCTTGTTGAGTCCACCTCTATTGATATCCTCTCCACCTTCCCGATGAAAGCACCTGAACTGAAGAAGAGGTTGAGTAAAATGGCCATAAATAAAAGCTCAAAGAGTGGAAAGAAAAAAAAGTGGATGGAGAAAAGAGTGGCTCACAAAGGTATCTATAAGAGATACCAGCATCTATTTAAGATCGACAGATGCAAGCTCGTTTCCATTATCATCGATGGCACCGATTGTTTGCAGTGCCAAGTCCCTCTTGCAGAAATCCTTGAAACATATAAGAACAAATGGGAGACCCAAACTCCCTTCGAAGGATTGGGCCAATTTAAATCTCATGCGACTGCCGATAACGCAGCTCTTTGAAAGCTTACTCTCGGCTAAAGAGATAATGAAAAACATAAAGGAGATGAATAAGAACTTGGCTCCAGGACCTGACAAGGTCAGTCTGAGGAACCTACTCCTAGTTGACCCGGAAGGTAATGCTCTTGAGAAATTATTCAAGACATGGCTGATCACAGGCATAATTCCCAATGGTATAAAAGAATGCCGTTCCCTTTTAATCCCAAAATATCGGACCCTGAGGCCCTGAAAGATCTAGGGAATTGGAGGCCTCTAACCATCGGTTCCACTGTGCTACGGCTCTTTTCGAGAATAATAGTGAACCGACTCACTAAAGCATGCCCAATAAATGCTCATCAAAGAGGATTTACTGCTACATCTGGCTGTTCAGAGAACCTTAAAATTCTCCATATAATATTAAATCAAGCCAAAAAGAGCAAAAAGTCGTTAGGAGTCATATTCATTGATATTGCCAAGGCAGTCGATTCAGTATCCCATGATCACATTATGTGGGTACTAAGGGAAAGGGGCTTGGATCAGCATATTGTGGATATAATTAGTGACTCCTACAAGAATGTCCACACCCGTATACAAGTTGGAAAGGAGTTCACTTCTCCCATTGAAATAAAAGTTGGCGTCAAACAAGGAGATCCCATGTCTCCACTGCTATTTAACTTGGCACTTGATCCTCTAATTACAACACTAGAGAAGGCTGGTACGGGATTCTCCTATGGGATAAATAAGATAACATCACTTGCCTTTGCAGATGATTTGGTCATGCTCAGTGATAGCTAGGAGGACGTGAATATAAACATTGAAATATTGGAAACCTTTTGGAGGCTAACTGGCTTGAAAGTACAATCCAAAAAGTGCTATGGATTCTTTCTCAGCCCTACTCACGATTCATATACCATCAATAATTGTGATGCCTGGAAGATAAACAAAGATGATTTGAATATGATCGTACCTGGCAAATCTGAAAAATATCTGGGACGCAAAGTCGACCCATGGATTGGGTTCTCTAAACATTTGTTCTTTGAAAAACTTGACACATGGCTTGAAAGACTCAAAAAAGCTCCACTAAAACCTTCACAGAAGCTAATGATGTTAAATGTATATACAACACCTAGAATCATCTGCCTGGCTGATCACACAGAGACCAGAAAGACCTTGTTATCTTCATTAGATGATAACATCAGAAACACCGTGAAACAGTGGCTTCATCTTCCACCTGATACCTGTAATTCTAGTTTAATTTATGCTAGAACCAGGGATGGGGGGCTCGGAGTGACGAAACTTGCTAGCCTCATCCCTTCAGTTCAAGCATGGCGGTTGCATAGAATTGCAAACTCGGAAGACGAAACTATTAGGAATATTGCATTGGCAAACAACATTGAAGAAGAATTCCAAAACCTATGGGTGACTGCTGGTGGGAAGGAGGATGAAATTCCTAGAATAACAGATCTAGTGTCTATTGATTATAGACTACCCCGGCAGATCTTCTCAGAACTTCTCAGCGAATGGGAGAAACCAGCTCCTAAGAAGATATATCCGATCCCATGTAATTGGAGAGAAACAGAACTAGCCCATTAGAAAAATCTGCCTTGCCAAGGCAGTGGAATGGAACATTTTGACAGCGATCCAATAAGTAGTGATTGGATGAACTTCCATCGTGGGTTTTCAGAACGTCAATTTCTTTTGGCTCTTAAACTTAGACCAAACCTATACCCCACCAGAGAGCATTTAGGACGTGGCCGGACAAATACGATCATGAATTGCAGACATTGTCCTGCTTCTTATGAATCTTTATCCCACATTTTAGGGCAATGTCCGGCAGTTCAGGAAGCCTGCATAAGAAGACACAACAAACTATGCGGTATGTTGAAGCGGGAAGCCTGAAAATTGGAATGGGTGATCTACAAAGAATCACACCTGCATACCGCCGAAGAGGAACTAAGAAAGCCTGACCTCATCTTCGTTAAAGAAGAGAAAGCCCTGGTGGTGGACATCACAGTCTGGTTAGAATACAAGGAGAAGGTCTTTGAAGACACTGTAGAAGAGAAGGTGAGACATTATGAAGATCTAACAAGCCAGATAAAAAACAAAACTAACTGGAGCCAAAGAAATAGAATATTATGGTTTCTCCCATAGGTGCTAGGGAGAAATGGCCAAAGATTAGTGAGAAAGTCCTATCAGCCCTTGGTATGCCGGACTACCAGCAAAAAAGAACTGCAAAACTTTTTAGTAGAAGGCCTTTATTATACTCACTAGACATTCTCAACATCTTTGAGAGTATTTGGAAAAACAGTAGAACTGCTATTCCATGCGGTTCTGTCCCTCATGTGTAAAACTTTCTTTCTCCAAATCTATTTTTTATCTAAGCTATATACCCTCCCTATTTTTCTTGGGAATCTCGTAATGATTATAACAACTCATGACTGCTCACTGGACATGGTAAAATGGTTGGACGGGCCACCTGGGTTGTATATACACTCCAAATAACTCGAAAACAAACCTGCAAGGGTTTTAAAAATATATTACAATTTTATTACAATTATTGATGCACAGGGCTCACAGCAGGAGCCCTGTCATGCACAGGGCTGATAGTGGGACCCCACCCATCAGCCACGCAAGGCTGACGGTATATGGCAGGACTCCTGCTGTCAGCCAGCCAGCTGACAAAATTGCAATGGAAGCCTAATATTGTGGGATTTACAATTTCCGCAATATCACAAATTAAGTAGGGCCTTAGTCATTACTTTTTTAGTTAAATAGCTTCAAGCGTGTGATGTTGTCTTCAGATATACAGATTACCCAAAACCAGAAAACATGTCTGAGTAGACTCCACTAAAACTTGGTGCTGTGCAGGGATGCCAGTATCCTTTAAATTATAGTAGGTGAGAATATACATGTATTCTACACCTGTGAAAAGAATTGATCAGAAGTTTGGGGTGTGGGGGTTCAGCTCAGCACTTACATGCACACCCCATTAGAATCTAGTGTATCAAGAGCATACTATGTTCTATGTCCTTTAAAGAGCATAGAACCTCTTTAGGGGCCAGATCTTGCACCCACTGATGTTTGGTCAGAATATAGATACACATTAAACTTGGGGCTGTCCATTGCTTACCTATTATTTTACACATTTCCCAATTAACACAGGACTCGGTTCTGCAACCCTTACTCACGCTGAGTAGTGCTTATTCTCAGAAGTAGTCCCATTGACTACTACTCATTGCCTTTTCTGTGGCAATGTGTGAGCTGCCCCTACAGTTGTGAAATAACAAAGAGGGAGCCTGTCTGCTACTCCAGTTGTCTGTGGTGAGGGGAGTGTGTTGGCCTGCTGTTCCCACCTCTCAACTTCATTTCAGACAGCTCCACAAGCACTGGCTAGAAGGAACTCCTTCCCTGAATTCTGATAGCACTCAGCAGGCACGGAGCCTAGCCAAGATGTTGATCTTTGGCCAAGCTCTGTGCCCTCTGTGTAAGAGGATCTGGATTTGGTTCAAAGGAAATTGTAGATGGTCAGCACCCTTCAGAGACCAGGACTTTATTTGTATAAAAGCTTGTGAAAGTACAGGTATTTTTCTTATTCATGTAACCATCTACTTTTATTTTTAATCTTGCTTCAGTTATATCCTGAGAGTTAGCCCAGCTTACTATATGTTCGATTCAAAGTAATTAATATGTTCTGATATACTGAAGGACCAGATTATCCCTATGCAAGGAAAAACTTGCACAGGGACAGGACACTCCAGGGTTTTCATGACACCGAATTTCCATCACAACGTTCCATATGATAGGTCTGGCTTCTGGGAATGGTTGGGAGTAAGACCCACCAATCCGGTGGGTATCCCAAGATCTGTGAGAAAATTCCATAGATCTTGAGATATCCATGGAGAGAGTGGGAATTCACACAAAAGGCTCAGTGTCTGAGACGATCAGCTTTAACTCTCATTAGGAAGTATGTGTGTGTGTGATGCCACAAGATGCAGCCATCAACCACCCCTAACATGTACGCCCAGACCCTCAGATCCCAAGTGCTGCAGACTTGGAGTGGATGGGCTTATATGAGATTGGGTGACAGAAGGGAGCATCTTGCAGAGCCACTACTATCCTCTTCTGCCCATCCTGTCCAGGGTCTGTCAATTTTGCTTCCAATTGTTCATTTTAGTGGAAGACTTCAGCGGCCGATATTTGAGGGAGTTTTGTATGCAGAGAGAAAAGAAAATATACTCTCTGAGGGTGGTAGAACTCCCTGCAGATTCTGCCCTTTAAAGTAGATTTTGCAGATTGGAGTATACAGATTTGGCTGCGGCATGCATTTCTAGAGTCAGAAAAATATTACCAAACTTGGTCAGAGTTCAACCCATGTACATGGCTATTTATGGGACTCTAGTTAAGTGTTTTGGGGTCTGTCCTGCAGTCTGTTCCACTGGACCCCACTAGAATGAATTTCCTACTAATTTCTTTTTTTAAAATAGCATTATTTATCAAACAAAAATTACATGGATATTGTCTCTATGTGGCATACATATATTATTTTACAAAGTTTACCATACTTTCTGTACCAGACATAACATAACCATAAACAGACTGGGAAAATAACCATAATTAGCATCTTATGAAGAATAACAATCTTTTAAATCATCTGCTTAACGTGCAGAGTCCAAGCATCTTAGCGAATACGTTTGTGACAAACAAACACACCAGGCACAATACAGAGGTCCAGTAATTATTATATATTATTACATAATGGAGCTTGTAGCATGAGTAAAGCAAGAGGCTAAAAAATGGTGTGAAAGCCCATGCATCATGTTCACTAGCAGACATGCCGTGAAATGCTGCCATGTGCACACTTCTCACATGTTGCTTAAGCAATTCTATTGTCACAGACAGGGTGTGGCAGTCATGCCTAGTGGGTGGAACCAGTTAGGCCTAGTGGGTAGGGCCAGAGAGGGAATTGGAAGCCAGGAACCAAAGCCAAGGTGCAGGCATAAGAGTCTGTCATAGCAGCCATGTGAGGATCCACCTCATTGCACAGATAAGTCTGGAGGGGACACCAAGAAGTTAAGTAGTGCACCTTGACCAATCAGAGACCCTGGAAGTACTACCAATCAGGCCCTCCATGGACTGTCACAAATCCTGTGGCATTTGGCACCACAAGGATCACAGCCTGGCAATTGCTGGTCTGCTGTGGCTGGCAACACAGAGGCTGTTACTCAGGGACCAGCAGATGCAGGTTCCTCCCTTTGGATCCTCACATCTATCCTATTGCATTCTCTAACTCTTGGAGCCTGGAAGGAATAAAGCATATGGAGTTTGACGCTACTTTGTATGCCACATTTGAAAAACTATTTTTATGGATCACAACAATCCATTCATTGATTTTTGCACCAGAAGTTCACAAGGAAATTTCATAAATCTACAGGATGTGCCAAATCCAGGTGGCTTTAGCTGCATATATACCACTGGCTTCAAGAGTAAGAGAAGTGGCATTTTGCCCAATATCCTTAATAACAATCATCATCATCATCATCCCTAGCTCTCAGCTTTTCATCAATCGATCTCAAATCACTTTCAAAGAAGGTCAGTATCATTATCCCCATTTTACAGATGGGAAAATTGAGGAACAGAGAGGTGAAGTTACTTGCCCAAGGTCATCCAGCACACTAGTAGCAGCCAGGAATAGAACTCAGGTATCATGAGTCCCAGTCCATTGCTCTATCCCCTAGTCACACCAGTTTAAGTGGCGCATTTTACATTTGTCTCTTTAAAAACACATATAAAACACTAACATGAGCCAGATAATTATGATATAGGAGGGTCCAGGACTTATTCTCCACTCTCCTCCCCAGCTCCCCTCTAGAACAAAAAATCAATTTTTGTTCACACTTTTTGAGATCTATTACCTTCTCAGTATGTGCTGCCATCAATGGCAGTTTTGTGTGCATATCGAGAGAATAGATCATTTAAAATTGGTTCAATCTCAGACAGCAGCAAAGAAATCTGTTAAGCCTTCTGTCCAAATCATGTCCCTTTTGGATATCTGTCATTGCAAATTCAGAAGACCTCTGGATCTGGTAACCTGCATTTTTTGGAAGATGGTACAATATTGGTGAATGATGATGTAAAGTCAGAGATTGCTATCAGTTCCTGAAATACTTAAGAATACTATCAGGGACTTTAGCTGAAAATGTAAGTGAACTGGAGGAGTGGAGAGAGCTTTTACAAAATCTAAATGTCCTAGAACGTTTTTAAGGAAACTATTTTTCATTTCAGTAAAACAGTTTTTATTTGAATTTAAACATCCCCTTTCAGTGTTTGCAACTTCCACATTGCAGCACTGTGCTAGTGCATGAGAACTGAAAAGCAAAATTGCCAACTGGCCAAATCCTACTCCCACAGAAACTAATGGGAGTTTTACTATTGACTCCAATAGAATCATTACTGGACCAGAGGACTGAATAGAAAAAGTGAGTCATCTGTTTTCATTGTCCTTGCTGAGCGAATTGCAAACAGAATCTTGGATTTTTAAAATTCTTTCAATTTTATCCATCGAAGGTGCTCCTAGTAATACAGTTACGCAATATATATGATTTTTAGCTGACAGTCTCTCTTTAACGCTCTATGTTTCCATTACAATACCGCAATATGGATCTAGGGCAGAGTCAGGCCTTGATTAACTCAATTTTATTTCAGACTTGCTGTTTGCATGTGTTTTCATGGTTATGACTGAATTAGAAATTCAAGCTTTTTTTGGAAGATAAATGCAAACCCAAGTTGAACTCTGTTAAAACTCTTAATATAGCCCTTGCTCGTACACATGGAATTGTGTTGGTTACTCAGCTGAAGATTTTAAGCGTGTGCAACAACTCAAGGGTTGCTCAAGTGTTACAAAAGGTAATATTACCCAGGCAGTCATCTATATTGCAATAGGCAATGTATACAGCAATGAGCAACTACAGTCTACTGGATTGAGAATGGGTCTAGAAATGAATATATGTAGGTTCTTTCCCATCTCTGCCACTTACTCACTGTGGATTAAATCCACCCATGTGCAGAGGGCCTGTGTCCAAGGTCTGTGTATCACTTAAAACCCAATTAAGTGGGTCGTAAAGGGTGCATTGTGCTGGTCTTATGCATAGGAATGAGTTTCACTCTTTGTGAACTTGAGCAAGTCACTTAATTTCTTTATTAACAGTTGAACCTCAGAGTTATGAACACCAGCGTTACGGACTGACCAGTCAACCACACACCTCATTTGGAACTGGAAGTAGGCAATCAGGCAGTAACAAACACACACACACAAGCAAATACAGTACAGTAGTGTTTTAAATGTAAACTACTAAAAAATAAAGGGAAAGTTTAAAAACAAAGATTTGACAAGGTAAGGAAACTGTTTCTGTGTTTGTTTCATTTAAATTAAGATGGTTAAAAGCAGCATTTTTCTTCTGCACAGTAAAGTTTCAAAGCTGTATTAAGTCAATGTTCAGTTATAAACTTTTGAAAGAACAACCATAACATTTTGTTCAGAGTTATGAACATTTCTGAGTTACAAACTACCTCCATTCCCGAGGTGTTTGTAACTCTGAGCTTCTACTATACCTCACACTCTATGGAAAATGGGAATAATAATGTTTGCTTGCCTTTGTAAAGCACTTTGAGATATGTGGAAAAGCACTACAGAAGGACAGAGATAATTTTTGTTATATTGCAGATTGCTCACAGGAAGACCATAATGGTGACTTGTCATAAACCTTAATTTGCATAAAATGCCACAGATTGCATCTGCCCTCGTTTATGGGAGTACATCATATGGTGTAAAGGTTTCAGCATGCATTGCTCTGTCTGACTGGCCTGCCTCACATTGAGACAGAGTATTGTATGTTGGGACTTGTGGATTCTACCTGTCATGCCACTTTTGTACAAGTGGGATTGGTCATATACCACGTTGTAGAACTCTGCAGCCTGCATTTGGCCTACAGACTGCATTGTTTGCATCATTGCTGTCATGTAGCATTCTTTACATCATTTCTGGCAGCACTCTCTTTACCAATGACATCACTGGCCCAAATCTGCTCTTATTGCAGTGGCTGGCAAAATTCCTATGGACTAGAATGGGAGCAGGATTGGATCCAATAAGGTGAATACACATCTCTAATTACACAGTCAGCAGCAAATGGTCATGATTACTATCCAGCAGTCCAAAGTCTGCACAGGAAGCTGGTGGTATTTCAGAGTGAACTGACTAAAATAACACTTAAACATATAAGAGAGGCAAGGTGGGTGAGGTAATATCTGTTACTGGATCAACTTCTGTTGGCGAAAGAGACAAGCTTTCAAGCTCCACAGAGCTCTTCCTCAGACAAGTTTATTACCTAAACCAACCTTTCAGGGTTACTTGAAGAAGAGAGCTCTGTGGAGCTTGACAGTTTGTCTCTTTCACCAACAGAAGTTGATCCAATAACAGATATTACCTCACCCACCTTGTCTCATATCCTGGGACCAAGATGGTGACAACGCTGCAAATTTAAAGACATAGAAGTTACTTACAACACCAAGTAAAGATGACAGTTTGAGGGAAATCAAAAGTAGGTAGAGCCTAGTATGTCCACCCTTGAGATACTCCTGCAATTCAAAAATGAAATTTTATCTAACTACAGGAACACTTGCAATTCATTCTGTAAAAAAAACTCTACTGATCAAAAGAAAAAAAATGCAATACAACCATAGGAAGCTAGTAGATTGTTATGAATATTTCCAATTAAAATTCCTGTATGTACTTCATTTCCCCTAACATTCTTAGGAAAGTTGATCTGCCGAAACAGCACCCTGAAAAATGTTTTTTACTCGTTGCATAAGTTTTTGAGAAGGGGGGTTGCTTTGTTTCAATGTGGATGAGTCAATGTTACTGAATGTTTGAGAATGCCGCTAAGTAAGCTATGTGAAAATCGTAAAGAGCTTGGAGGCAAGAAAGAAACAGTTTTAGAGGTAGTAGGTACCACTTCTAGTGTAGGACCTGTACTGAAGTTAGTTCCTTTTCAAACTTAGCAGTGGAACAATTAATAAAGGAACCCATTAAGGTCTGATTGTTGCTGCTAAAAAGGAAGGTTGAATTTCAGTCCTTTGAAGTAACTGAGAATGATTCAGGCCTCATTACAGAGATATAATCTACATTCATACATTTATGTTAGTGATTCAAATCTATTGGGACAGATTGAATTCCGTTAAATAGTGCATCTTTCCTGTGGAACTTTTCTCAGGCTTTCTCAGGCTAACCTAAGAGGTGACCTAACAATACAAAGTAGTGGGGTATTTAGGGATTCAACTGTGCTATAAAAGAAAGGCTATACAGAAAGTAGAAAAAGGAATGAGATATAATCTAAAAAGCTATGTCAGCTTTTCATTTGGGCTCTGTTTTGTAAATGCCCTCCCTGTCATCACACAGTATAGAAAAGGACTCTATCTGTTGTAGTGGTTTTAAGTACTGCACTAAGTATTGCACCTGCCAGAACCAGATTTAATATGAAACTTCTAAAGTTGCAATTTTTATTTTTCATTCATGCAACCAAGCAGAAGTTATAAATAAGTCTAAGTAGAATTTCTCACGTGAGCAGAAAATTCAGATGTGAGGCTTTAAATAATATTTTAAGTAAAGCCTTTTTAGCTTCCTGTGATATTTTCTCTTCCCAGTGCAGAGAAACTCTAAAAAAAATTGTTGCATTTTGTAACATTTGTTAGCACAAAGTGCTATAATCAGATAGTTTCATCACACGTACAATTTAAAAGACATGTATTTTTAATTACTTGGCATTTTAAATTTTTTGAATCAGCTGAACTTTTGGCTGAAACACAAATCCCTCAGAAACCCTATACCGTATCTTTCAGACATTGTGGGTAACCCAGGTATAAAACTATGAGCTAGAAAATTGAAATTAACATTGTGGCCACATTAAAGTTGTCAGCCATTCATTATAGAATAGACTTTTTCTTTTTCTTTTCTCTTTAAGATTAGTAACTGCAAAAATAAATCTTAAATCAAATTAAGCCTGAGAATTTTCTGAAGCCTTTACCACAGTGAAAATATGAAGAATAAATATTCTGAAGTAACATAAACAACATCATAAAACATATTGATTCCAGCATTAAATGGTTCCATTTTTAAGGTTGTTTAAATGTCACCCGCAGAATCTAAGCACATAAATTTAAGAGCTGACTCTTTTGCAACTGAGTAAACACCAAAATTGGAGAAAATCATTTCTAATTTTCTACTGTGAAGTTAACAATATACTAAAGAGCCCAGCCTAATGAATCAATCTAATTTTATAACTATTTGTCTTTTATGTATTTTCTGCTGTTCAACGTAAGATTGATTCCAAATGAACAATATAATGGCAGAGGCTGTTTTTCCCATTGCATTCTATTGATCCGCATTATTTCCCTTTGACTATGCCTGTTTCAGACAAGTTCCATGCTTATGCACAGGATAACCCATTTTGTTTCCACATGTCAGTTTCCCTCTGTAATGGAGTCTCTTACTTAATAATGTTTCGTTATCTTGCATTTTATACGGATTATGCTGCATTGGTGAATGCTGATGTACAGTTTAATGTCTTGTGCACCGACTGTCCTTAAGCACGAGCAGGGGCACTCCCTGGCCCCTTATTAAGGTATAACAACTTAGGCAACCCTGTGTGATGTACTGTTAATTGTTGGCTTAAAAAAAGCCCACAGAAACCCATTCAGACAGATTTTATGAGGAAAATTTTGCAATCCCCATAAAAGCCCCTTTTTGCTTTGAAGTCCGATGCGTGATTCAGTCAATGACTCATGTTAATAATTAGAAATCATAGGTCATTTAGATCCCCGATTTCATTTGAGACCAGGAGGGTGAGGGGAGATAAATCTTGAGAGGCTTAAAAGAAAGAGCAGGCTAAAGTGTGAACTTTTTATTTCAGCGACGGAAGCGAGAAATCAATGATACATTAAAGGGGGGGCGAGACCTCCATGGAAGCTGGCAGAGGGGAAGGAAAGGGAGCTAATTATGTGTCTTCCCTTTTACTCTCCTTGACCAACATATAATCTTACTTTTCAGGGCTTGTCTTCACTATATTCTTCTAACCAGTCTCGCCCCCGATCCCTTCTCTAGCCCAGGAAGGGGGGTGGGGGAAGTCAGCACAGCAACAAGCTCCAGGTGGTTCTCTCAAGCACTTCACTGCCAAAAAAATCAAATCAAATCCTGCGCTAGAAAACAAGCATTTAAAAAAAAAAAAGAAGCAGAAGGAAGGAAAGAAGGGGGGTTCCCTAGAGGGGATTGGTTCAGCCTGGAAGACAGGGGAATTAGTAAAGCATGAGTCTCCAAGCCATGCTGGTGGCCAGCACTCGGAGGAGAAGAACGCTTTAGGAGCAATTAGCAACGAGCGGGAGGCTGCTTGCCGCTGCTTCTGCCGCAGACTGGGAGGAAGTTCCGTCCGGAGGCTCCCTCCACAGCAGGCATTTGCTCACTCCAGCTGCAAAAGGGTTTCAGATGTCCCACCGCTGCCCGACCCCCTGCAAATAAGGGTTGACCACCAGAGGCACATCCCACCTCTTGCTTGTAATCACTGACATACACTGAGGCTACAGCTTCCAACCTGTTTACAACCAGACGGGGGAGAGAAGTTGGGATTTCTCTCTCTCTCTCTCTCTCTGGAATTTTTTTTTTTTTTTTTTTTTTGGTACTTTCTGGAGGATTCAAAGCAAAACAAAGAAACTGCCTCCTCTGGGCTGTCAGTGAGAGGGGACGAGTTGTACAACTGGCTTGCGCTTTGCCAAGGAAAGGGGGTGGGGAAATCAGAAGAAGGTGCAAAAGCCATCAAGTGGGGGGGGGGGGAGGAGGGGAGGGTGTGTGGGCTTGGGGCAAGAAACCCCCTGCAGTACCCCCCTTGGGTTCGAGTCGTTATTTATTGTTGCTATCGTTGTTCACTCTGCTGTCATCTATTTTTCAGACCTTTCTGCATCTAAGATGGTAAAGAAAGGAGGGAGGAAGAGAACGAAATAACCACGGGGAAGCCTCAGACCAGGTTGGGGAGGGGGGGTGAGAGTAAAAGGAGAGAGGATTAACCACCATCACCACCACCACCACCACACACACACCCCACCAACTTTCTTCCGTGAGGGAGGACTCGGAGGATTAAAAAGGCAGCAACTTCTGAGGCGATTTGTCCCGAGTTATGGATGTTGGTGCACTCACTTCAGGCCAGATCACAGCTCAGGGGGCTCTAACCAGAAGCAGCAGCCACCAGCTCTCCACTTGCCTTTTACCAGCTTTTACCCTTCCAGTATGTTTCTTCTGATGAGACATTTTCCAGCGCCCAGCGTTTCAGTACAATGTGCAAATGGATACTGACAAATGGTGCCTCCGCCTTTTCCCACCTGCCTTGCTGCAGCGGCGGCTGCCTCTTCCTGCTGCTCTTCTTGGTGTCTTCTGGGTCTGTCATCTGCCAGGACATGCGGTCCCCAGAGGCCACCAACGCGTCTTCTTCATCCTCCTCCTCCTCCTCCTCTTCATCCTTCTCCTCGCCTGCCAGTGCGGGGAGGCACGTGCGGAGCTACAATCACCTCCAGGGAGATGTGCGCTGGAGGAAGCTCTACTCTTACAACAAGTACTTTCTCAAGATTGAGAAGAACGGCAAGGTCAGCGGGACCAAGAAGGAGAACTGCCCGTACAGTAAGTACTGCCTCCCCGCACCCCCTAAAACCTGAGCGCCCAGAGGGAGCCCAATCCATGTCACACCCCTCGCCCCCCTGAAAAGCCCTACACAACCAGGACAGTCACCCCACTACCGGTGAATCGTTTGCTCACATGCCCCCCTTCCCCCCCCCCCCCCCGCCATCCAAACTTTTAGTTCTCAAGAGCACTTGCTTGGGAAGGTGACAGAGAGAGAGAGAGAGAGGTAGGGGGGTGTCTCTTTGGACTCTGCTCGCTGCATCCTTCTCCTATCTGCACATCTCATCTCTCTCCAGAAATTTGTTTTGCAAATGGTTTGAGTGAACACAATTGGTTTCCTGGGCTGGCAGAAAAGCAAATTAGAAAGATTTGTAAAGGGGGGTGGGGGTGGAGAGAGGGTATTTTCTACTGAGTCTGAAAACAATTATCCCCTGTCATTAGAATGGTTTGATGTGAACTCTGGTTTAAAACAATACATTGATTCCCCACCTCCCGTTAAGCCCCACAAGATTTATCTACTTCTCTCTCGCCCTCCGCCCCCGCCCCCAATCCTTCCACTCCCCATCCCGTGAAAAGTGTTTTTCTGGTTTTGATTTCTGTCCCTGCATGTTGCTGCGTTTTGGGTGATTGCAGCCCATGAAGTTAACTTTTAAGGCACCAGCGCTGCTATTTGTCTTTGCCCTGCCTTCTCTCTGGTAACATGATGCTCCTGTCTGCGTGGTCAATAGCATATGTGCTGCTTTGCGGTGTCCTGTTGTCCTCTTTTCTTCGGAAAGCTCTCAGATTGCAGCACTGCTGTACTTCCACTGCATCGTAAACATCTGGGGCTGTACTCATGCGGACCTCACACACATTTCATTGTCATCGCGTTTTAAAGAAGAAATATTTTCAAAGTAAAAGTCACCAGGCTGTTCCAATGGCTGTAGGTTACCCCGCAGAGTGAACGTTTCTCTCCATACTAATGAGGCTTCTAGTAATATGGTGTCTCTGGTCATATATTTTTGGGAGTCAGTCTTGAGAAATGTAATTTTTGTGCAGGCAAGAAAATGAATAGTCTCAAGTGTGTGTGGGGAACTGTAGGAAATCACAATACATTGTAGTGTACTTTTAAATGCAGACATCCCTGTGTTGATAAGGTAGCCCCTGCTATACCAATGTTTGAGACAGCTACTTTATCTGATCTTATGGGTGAAGAGCAGCTGGTTGGTCTTAGGTGTAAATCCAGATATACCTAGGGATATATGCCCTGCTAAACTAAAAAATAAATGAGAGCTGCTTGAAACAGTAAGTAAAGTACAGAGTGTGGTTTGGCAGGATGCCATGTTATATATTTAAAAAAGATTACAATTAATTCTCCGGTACTTGCATTCTTTCTTTACACCTCCATAATAAGCTTTTTTTTTTTCATTTGAGTTCTTGTGTCATTGCTTCCACTTGCTACAACTAGCAACTTATTTTCATATTTTATATTATCACAGGTGTTAATTCTGCAGTGTTAAGCCTATGTTTGTAATGCTTTAGGTGTCAAAGCAGATTGGCTTTACCATGTAGTCTTTTAATTTTCATAGAAAATAGTTTTATGAGATACAATCATATGCTGAAGACTTCATTTCAATGGGTTAGCCTGTACTTAGCTGTTACCTTTATTGTACCATGTTTCTTAATAGAGCAGAGTACTGTGCTTCTCATAAATGTATTTCTAAATGTGTATTCCTCTACTTGTAAAGTAAATAGATTTTGTGTGAGCATATTGCTTCAGGAAGGGAATGGGAAGTACTAAGGGCCTGATTCTGTAGACATTTATGCAGGCAAGTAACTTTACTCTGGTGAGTAGTCCTATTTTAAGCAGTACAACTATTCATTTGGATAAAGTTACCTACATGTGTAAGTGCCTACAGGATGGGTCCCTATCTGAGGAAAGAGAATAAAGGGAAACACAAACATACACATGATCAGAGCTCCAATCCTACAGTCCTTAGGTAGGAGCAACTCCCCTTAATCCATCTGGCATTATGCTTAGGTCTTTTTGTTTTTCACCCAACACATAATAAAATTAGAAAGCAGTTAATATTCTTGCTGACATTTCATAGATATTTTCAGATTTGCAGAATGTTTGTCCGCAGTGCCAAAAATTAAATAAAACATGGATTTGTTTACCTGTTTTCCCCCCCATGCACATAAGAACTTCAGAACGGCCATACTGGGTCAGAGCAATGGTCCATGTAGCTCACTATCCTGTCTTCCTACAGTGGCCAATGCCAGGTGCTTTAGAGGGAATGAAAAAAACAGGTAATCATCAGGTGATGTAAGTCAAGCATTAATTCTGAACTACAAAATAATTCTAGCTTGTTGTCAGCAAAGTTTACATAAAGTAAATGAAGGGCACAGTTTCTTCAAAATGAAAAATTGAGAGTGCTTAAATGAAGTCAGTTATTTAAAGCAGAGTATTGGAATACCTTTAAAAAGCAAACCCATCTGGATATATAATATTTTAGTAAGTATTTAATTTTTTGCTATCAGATCAAAAAGAGTCAAACATCTACACTATTCTTTAACTACATATCAATGCAAATTAACATGTCTTCATGAAAGCACACAACTGTGTTAAATGATCCCCACCTATGTTGCCTTGTATTTCAAGAACATCCATATCAAAATGTTGTAAGTGAAAAGCATAGGTTCTGTGAATCATAATTTAACATGTGGCTATGTAATCAGAACACCACCATAATCTCCAGATGGACTGAGTCAGTGGAAGTATTTCATATCATCATTAAGATATTGTCTAAATGTGTAATTACATGTGAATAAACTCCTGCCATACCTAAGGGGTAAGTCATCTAACGAGCCCATCAAATTGTAGCCTGTTAAATATTAGGGTGTTTAACCTCTGAAATAAGTTCCTCATCCAAAATCACATTTCCCTAAACAAATAATGATTGCTATTGACACACAGGGCTTTATTTTTTAAATATGTTAATCTGGGGAGTAATTTCTTTCACTCAGATGATAATGTTTAAAATCCAGTTATACTACACAAAATGCTATCTATGGGGCTGCAAGCTTCTGATATGCTGTGTAATTAGACAACAGTTTTAATGGCAGCTTGCCAGTGAAATGCTATAAAGTAAAAGAAGCAGTCGGAGAAAGTCAAGATAAACCTTCAGAAAGTACAATTCAGTTTCCAGTTCCTAAAATGGCTCAAGAAGCATTCATAGCTTTGCTCTATAAATATTATATAGTATGCACTAAATAAAGGTTTACTTTGGCAGATGTTTTCCAACTTGATTACACCAGAACTGTTACCTCAGCCTTTACATACCTCCAGGATAACGGGAACGGGTGAATTATGACTATTCTGTAAGAAGTCTGGGGGAGCTTTCATAATTTATCATAGCTGGAGTATATCCGTCACTAGATATAAATAGGAGAGTTTAGGTTTTGTTTTATTATTCTTTACATCTAGAGCTTTGCCCTTGAAACTCTACCACTCAGCACTAGTTCTTACCTCAGTGTTGCAGCTGCAAGGTCCTCTTGCTACAGCTCCTGATAAGTCCATTTCTAGAAGTGAATAAAACAGCTGTAGTGCTCTCCAGTGACTGTGAGCATGTGTGAAACAAAAGCCTTGAGTAATTACAAAAGTATTGCCTATAACTTGACATCTGAGATGGCTAAGAAGAGTTTTGAGCTTTTAGCATATGTAAAGATAGAGGCATTCCTGTGTGTAGACATGTGGCCCAGTTGCACCTTACTGGAATTAGTGGGATTGCGCAGGTGTAATGGAGAGTGAATTTTGGCCCATATAATTTATGATGAGTTGGCTAAGGTAAATATACATTAAATTTTTTTAGTATTACACTGTCAAAAACAATAAAAAATTGACGACAGAGGGAACTGCCTGAAGGCCTTGAAGATATGAATGTTAACTGGGATAGCAGTAACAAGGGCAGAGGGTAAAATATGAACTGTGTAGTTATTAAGTTCTGCAGCCAGAATAGGGATTGCAGAATTGGACCGATTATTTATTTATGTATGTATTTATTTACTGAATGAAATCTATGATCCAAAGCTCACTGAAATCAATGGAAGGTTTCCCATTCACTCCCATGGGCTTTCACTTGCAGTAAGGCTCTATGTGCACAGTGCTGTACAAAACATACTGTCGGAGGTGGTACAGCCATTACCACAGAGAGCTTACACTCAAATTAGGCTGACGCCATAGCGGTAGATTCTGAGCTAGCGTAAACTGATGCAGCTATATTTAAATCAATGGAATCACACTGATTTACAGCAGATGAGATTTTATCTTCTAGTATACCTACTTATTGACTTCAGTGGGCCCTTGTAGTCTTTGCACTGACTTCAGTGAACTTTGGATCAGATATATAATGCACAAAGAAAATCTACATCAATGTCACCTATGTTAACAGTGGCACATTAGATTAAGGATACATGACTATTTAAGAAAAATCTACTAATTTCATTGTCTCTTGTAATTGTTTACAGCTGACAGCCAATGTTTAACTGTTCCCAGGTGTAATAAAACCATTTAATTTGATTGTAAATAACAGTGAGATAGCTGCAACTTTAAATAGAAGACTAGAACATTGAGCAAACAGTGCTGTCTTGATACTTGATATTATTAAAACAGACTGTATGAGATCACTTTAATTCTTTCAGAGTTGGTTAAGTATATTAAACAATATTTTTTTTAAATGAAAGACTGCTTTCCAGGCTCATGTATTTCCCTTGTGTCACTTTTTACAAAGAGTTACTACATGTTGTTGACAGTTCAAAATTTTTTAAAAAATATTGACCTCAGGAAATCATATACTGCCTCCTAATAAATATTTTTGTTTCCCGGGAAGGAAATCTATACATTTTTATTACTTAACTGGTAACTCATTTAAGTCTAGGTTGTTCCTGGAGTTCAGTTATATAATTTATAACCATCAGCATACAAGCACAGACACTTGGGATTTATGTATATGGAAGGAATTGTATTATTTAATGTCTACATGACACTCTCCTGTTACCTTGACTGCATTCCCACCATGTGGACCCTCCACACTGATAGTGTAGCGTCATCATAAATTTCTTAAAATTTATAGTTATAAAAAGTCTTTTTTTTCTTTTTGTCTTAATAAATCTGATTTATAGCCACTTGCAAAAGAAGACTAAGACAGCATTAGTTGGGTCACCCTGAGAACCTACGAAGAATATGAGACCAAGGACAAGTAAGCTTACATATCCCACACTGCTATTTCAACAAGATGATTCTGTAGTCTTGAGTTGGTAAGGACCGTAGAATGTGGCTCAAGGCAGTATGAAACTTCTCAAGCATGTTCCACTATAGTGTAAGAATCTCTATCTTGAAAGAAGGCATTTTAAATGTTTTCAGATGCCCTTTTTGAGTCTCCAATTTTGTGTGCCAATCCAGCTCCCAATAAAGTCAGTGGGAGTTTTGCCAGTGATTTCACTGGGAGTTGGATCAGGTCCTGTAGGAATAAAGTTTTCACTCATCTACAGAGCCTTACATTTTGAAAGAGAGCTTATATTTGCTAACAATGTCTTTCTACCCTTTGTGTCTCCTCAAAATAAGCTATTGGTTGTTTCCAATTATTTTTATCACATTGAAGATTCGTGAATGTTAAACACAAACAGGATAAAACCTCCTTCACGTGAGTGCTAATGGGAAAAAAAATCCTTTCTGAACCACAATATTGTGTTTTTCCTCAAAAGTTTTCCAGCTGAGGAGGTGGAAACGGTGCCAACAAAGTCAGTATAGAGATTAAGCAGCCACTATGGGAGTAGTTCTAGAGTCTATCCATTTTTTTCCGAAGCTAGACTCAGAGTCTTTAATTACTCAAAAAAATGTACTGAATTAAAATTACAGTTTACACACAAATCTAATGTCATCAATATTCTGTGCAGTTGCAGCAAGAAGTGGAGGGTTAAAGTGTATTGTTCCAGGGTATTTTTTTAAATCTTATTTCTAAAGACTTTTATGACCTTGTTTGCCTTTAAAATAGTACAAGTGTTCCTTATAGTTATACAATTCCAAAATTTGTCAATATTAATAGCAGATATTATCTTGTTGGAATTAAATAAAAAATTGGCATCACTCACCCCAGGATATGAAAAACAATTTCTTTGATGTGTAATGGACGGAGGATTTACAAATGGACTCTGTACCAATATACTTTAATTTCTATGTTGGCAAATGCACTATTATTACTAGTCAGACTATGCATGGCTAACAAAGAGATTATCCTTCTCTTACCCCAAAGATATATTTAGTGCAAAAGGCTCTCCAATATTTTAATGTCTAAGGCTCCTTATTATTCAGATGCTTGAATAAATGGTATTTATTACTTGGTTCTGTGGACTGGGAAAATGATTTTCTCACAGTACTAGTTGCCTTTGTTGCTAGTGCCAACTTACTGTAATGAGCAAAGATGCTTTACAATATAGAATAAAGAAGAAATCAGACAGAAAACATGCCATCCAAAGCTTTAAGAAGAAATCAACCTGTTTCCTGGAAAGCCATCTCTGTCTATAAACACCAAAATCTTAAAGGAAAAAAGTGTGTACACTTTCATCATTGAATGGATTATTAAAACTGAATTAATTCTTTGAGGGGGTACAGTTTTACACAAATGTGAGTTTCCATTAATTTAAATGTGAGCCAGGTCACATGCAAAACAATAGCTTTAAAGGCACTCTTTTTGCTTTTAAATCAGGTCACTTTTGTTCTTTCTTTGAACATTCTGTTCTAATTGGAACCATAAATCAAAGAAAACACTTAAAGTATATTCCCATGTAAGGTGGAGAACTGGACAATGCCTTTTTACTGCTACTAACACGTGCATCCAATTATTGCTTGATAGATTCATAGTGTAAGTAGTAAAGCATTACCTTATTTTATAGTTAGGCTAATAATTCTTTAGCCTATCTCCTTCCATGTTTAGCTCTAAATAATCTGTCAATATTGTATATCTTCTGTGATTAAAGAGGAATTTTCACACACGGGACAAGCTTCAAAAATTAAAACATGCTGAAACAAAAAGCTGTATAATTTCTTCCTCGCTTTCCACATGGTGTTTCTCTTGATGCTTGTACAGTAGATGCTTGTTTGCAGCAACAATTTGGAAGAACAACTGCTGCTTACCAGCAACATTTCCTCTGGGAACATTTTCCCTAACGTGAAGTGTCCACTCAGTAACATAGCCACCGCACAAGAGCAACATTTGTGAGATTGTATCTTTTTTTGTGTGGCAAAAACGGACAAAATGCCAAGAAGTCTCTCACTGAAAGAAAAAGTACAGATTATCCAAGACTGTTCACTCCAGGGGCTACTCAAAAACAAGTTGCAATCAAGTGGGAATTGCACAGGTTGGTTGCATGCAGAATATTGAAGCAGAAGGATAACTTTTGGCTAAATATGAAGACGGACAGTCGAATAGCTGCCATAAGAGTGGGCATGAAGGAAAAGCTCCTAATGTCAACCAGGTTCTCTTTATATGGTTCAAGGAGAAGAGGGCACAGGGAGCACTGCTTACTGGACCCACAATCAAGGAAAAAGCCCTTCAGCTTGCTGCTTCACTTGGATTAAAAAATTTTAAGGCAAGTGACGGTTGGTTTGCCAGATGGAAGAAACGCTTCAATATCACTTTCAAAGAAGAGCACGGCAAAAAACAGTGGGTGGATAAACCAGCGGCTTAGCAGTGACAGTAAGAAAAACTTCCTCACATTCCTGAAAAGTTTTCCCCGCTGACATCTACAGTGCTGATGAAACAGGACTTTATCTGAAAGGCTCTATGACAGAGGACATGTAGAAAAAAAATAAAAAGCAAGAAGGAGGGAAAGCTTCAAAGGACAGGGTAACTGGATGGGAATGACAAACGCCCGCTGTTCATGATTGGGAAGGTAAAATTACCTAGATGCTTTCCAAAGGATTTCAGGAAACTTCCCCTCAGTTATGTCAGTTTAGCGACTGGTTGGGATACAGGTGAAATTTTCATCAGCTGGCTAAAAAAGTGGGATCGTCAGCTTCGCTCTCAGAACCCTAAGAGATGCCTCTTCCTGGATAACTGCTTTGCACACCCCAAGGAGTGGTTCTCACAAACATTCAGCTTGAAATCTTACCCCCCTAACATTACATCTTTGATGCAACCTCTGGATCAAGATGTGATTAAGAACATGAAGGGACTGATCAAAAAGAAAAGGAGTACTAGTGAAACCTTAGAGACTAACGCAAACCGGATTATTGTTGCTCTTGATGTGGACCCTAACATAGATGTTCAGACAATCTTGAAAATTGTAAATTTGCTAGAGTCCATTCATCTTGTTGCTGAGGCATGGCAAGATGTAAAGCTGACAACAATTTCCGACTGTTTCAGGAAAGGTAAATATGTTGTGCTAGCGGAAGGTGTGCTAGACGAGGATATTGAAGAGTTTGACGACCCCCTGAACCAGGACCGGCTCTAGGCAAGAGCAAAGCAAGCACATGCTCGGGGCAGCACAGTTCCAGGGGAGGCATTCTGGCCATCCTTTTTTGCTTGGGCAGTTGCGCACTCGGAGCTTGGGGCGGCCAGAAATCTAGAGCCGGCCCTGCCCTGAACAATGTTCCACTTCCGGGTCAACATGGAGAAAGAGGACTAGATGAGGATTTGCTCATGTTTGGAGAGCTAATCAATGAAGAATTACTGAGCGCTGCTGCAAGGCCAGAGAAATAAGCTTGTGTTGAGGAAACATTTAGTAAACTAAGAGATAATCAAGAGAGTGAGATTGTCAGAGGTGGACCTTCATCAGAATCAAATTCCAAGCTGTTGGAGGCTTTGAACACACTTAGGAACTTTTCACAGCTAGAAGGATTTGGTGACAGGGTCTACAGGTCTCTTTGGGACACTGAATCCCATCTTCAAAACAAAAATGTGACTGAGAAGAAGCTGAGCAAATTAACTGAGTTCTGTCCCCAGAAATGAGTGAGTTTATCCATTCTTAATTTACAATTTGATACTCCCTGTATCAATAGAATACACTTTTTGATGTGGAATAGTACTTTCATTTAGGTTATTACAGTATTACTACTTATTTGCGTAGCAGACACCCTCATCCAGGGTGACTTATAGTGCATACAAAGTATTACAGTTAAGTGCGAGTACAAAAAATGTTTACAAGTAAGAGCAAGAGGTTGTGTGTGTTGTCGTGGTTGATGTTTGACCTTAAAACATAACTTATAAAAGTATCAAGTTTTATTTTTAATTCCATTAACTTCTTGATTCAATATGGTAGTAGGCTACAAATGCAGAATATGTGTAAAAAGGACAGTACATATATTAATGTAATACTGCAGCAATAATAATAAACATAATCACATTGTTGCCATTATAGATTGTTAGCATGTACTGTAGCTGTTTTACGTATCAAAAAAAGCAGACTGCCTTTGGTCAGACGACACTCCCCATAACAGCAACAGCCTCTTCAGAGCAATATAGGAAAAGAGCACAGATATGTTGCTACTTACGAGTATCTACCTTAATGAGTGATTTTTCTCTTTTGCCTTCATTTAGCAATGTTGAAAATGTACTATTGGGTAAAATCCTACTGAAGGGACTGGAGATGTTCTTAGTTTAAGTGCATAGGTGCTGAGTGTGCTACCACATTCCATGGCTTGAAGTGGTTTCCATTATATACAGTTTGGTTCAATGGCTCTCCGCACCCCCATTATACAAACTGTTCCAGCACCGCTGTTGAAACGTATTGTTCCCTACTCATCATCACACTGAGGGCTCAGAGGGATATTGCCATGGAATGATCAAACAGTCTCAAGAAGACAGTGTAGAACCTGGGGAAAGGTAATATTTTTGTAGCCCCCCCACGCCCTCCCCTCACACACAAACACAAACTTTGCAGCTGCAAACTCTGTATGTGTGGAGGGTGACGGACGTATAGCCAGCGCAGGGCATGGAATGTGCATTCACGAGGCAGGTTTGTTGCAGATAAGGCATGTCACTTTTTTAACTGCACAAATACTCAGCTCAGTCTGAGTCTCCTAAGGCTTCTGGAAACATCTAGTGCATAGTGGACATCCTCAAAGAATTAACACAGGTATTGGTATAGTCAGTTTCATACTAACTGAATTGAGCTAAATCATTATAAATCAGGTGTAAACCAATGTAAGTGTGTCCACATTGGGGTTTGGACAGGTTTAATTACATTGATGTAAAAATGATTTTAGTTAAACTGGTGCAATTTTTGGGTGTAGACAAGACTAAGGTTTTGAGAAGGAGTCTGGAAACATTTTGATATACACTCAAAATTATCTGAGGCTCAACGCAGGAGTTAGTGGAACACCGACAGACCCCAGTCAGCGTTGGCTGGGATCAAACTTGGGACCTCTGGAACTTAATGCATGAGCCTCTACTGCATGAGCTAGAAGATTACTGTTGCTTAGCCCAGGCTGTAGCAGACTCATCCATCTCTAGCTGGTTTAGGTGCCACTAGAGGGGGACAGAGTGGCACACCAAGCAGGTGTGGATTACATTAGCACAGTCACTCAGATTCTTCTAACATAATTGTCTTTATAAATTAAAAGTATGCGAGCTACTGTGCTAATTAGACACAACCCTCACCCTGAATGTGTGAAGTCACAAACCCACAAAAGACGCGTACAATTTCTTAGAGTAATGTGGCTGAAATTGTTTCACTGCAGCTTTTGTACATGCCACCCAGTGGTAACCAGTATTTATGTAGTCTCTGGTCCTTCCACACACAATGGGGAATTAGATTGTTCCCCTCCCCCAGAATCTGTGACAATAGGCACTATTGCCATATCCTCCTATCTGTAGCTGATGTCACAACTTCAGTATTCTGAGTCCTGGTGAGATGAAATACACTGAAAGAGAACACCTTGGTTTAAACACACTGCCCTAGAAGTTTATCAGCTACGTAGAGCATTCACAATAAAAAATCTTTGCTAGAAGAGTTAAGGGGTTGAATTTTTTTCAGTGCAATGTAGCCAGCACTCCAAAGATATTAAACTTTCTTTACAACAATCTACTCATTTTTAGAAAAATGAACAAACTTGGAAATACTGTGTGAAAATGAAGAGTAAAGCCTGTTCCCCACTGCCACAGAACCCGTATCACTCACGATCAACCCATACACACAACTTTAACACTGTCCCATTGTTTTTGTTTGTAATGGAAATATTCTGTATGCTGTTGTGATTATGTATTGTTTATTAAAGTGTAGTAAAGTTTTCAAAAGAAGCGCAGTCCTTCAGTACACTTATGTGTTATGTCAGAGTTCTGCAAAGTTTCTGACAGGTTAATATGATGATGGAGTAGAAGAATCTTTTTTTTATAAATGATCTGTGTAGTGTTATGAAATATCTTTATTCTGTAAGCCTTACTAGTTTGTATATTCAGCTATTTTAACTACATGTGTATCAACTATGATATATATTTGTAGTGAGTATTGAAGTAGTATGTTAGTCTTCTAATGTATGGAAAATGGATCAGTTTAATAGGAAATGGAAGTTTAAGGCCCTGTGGAGGGGAGACTTTACCTGCAATTCTGGGCTGCTGGAAGTGCCAGGAATGGATTCCAGCACTGAGTGCAAGGAGCTTTTCCTTTCCTATGCTTTCAGTGACACCCCCTTTCCCCCGCTGGGTCCAAGCAGCATGGTGCAGGTAGCTGTCTGATTCAAATGCAGGGAGCAGAAGAGCCAGACCTGGGGAGGAGGGCCAGCATAGATTTGGACAAGGAGCTTGGGGGTGGGAGAGGCTGACTGAAGGCCAGTGAAGGAGAGATTGAAACTGGGAACTAGGAGACAGAGGAGACTAGGACTGATAGAGCAAGGAGACTGGGTCTGGGAGCAGGTGGGGGAGACTTGGACAGGCTGAGCAAAGAGACTGGGAGGGACTGAGACTGAGTGAGCATGGGAGAAACAGATTGGATGAGAAGCTGGGCAAGGAAATTGGGACTGGGAACTAGTTGGCTGGGAGACCATCCCTTCTCTTCCTGCAATCCCTTGCCTCATTCACTACAACCTTCCAGGATCTGCAACAAATGAAGCAGTGGGCTTACAAATACCAGTCTCCTTCACTATATAACCAAGCTTCATCCCCAGAGCGGATCCATCCTCTACACTGATTGAGGCATGATCCTGTGGGGGAAAAAAACATATATGATGATATAATTAGAGACTGTGTCATAACGCACAATGTACAAGGGGGTAGAATTAAGGTTGCTTAGGCAATCTTAATTTGGGCATTTCCTAACTTTTGAGTGCTTGACTTTGCAACCTTAATGGTGTTCTTTTAACATAGTTTTTGTGTATGTAGTTTAGAGAGAGACCGAGGGGAAGACTTCAATATACTGTTTTATTACATAATGTGCATTTATTATTTCAGTCCTTCGAACAGTTAATCAAGATTCCCATCTAAGTACACAAACTGCCAGGAGGTTTATTTCTTTTCAGATCATTCTAAAGATGAGATGAAGTTAGAGGTCACAGGAGGTGAATAATAGCTTTCAATGCAATTTCATTTAACTCCAGACTTCAATATCATTGACTTCTGAGGAAGTAAACAACAAGGGATTTACTGCCTCATCAAATGACCATTTTTAGGCAATCATGAGCCAAGATTTTCTTTTTGTATATAACCATACGGTTTGGGGGTTTTTTTCATGGTATGATTTATGTTTTCATACAAGTATTTTGGGTATAATAAAATGATGTTGGGGAAAGGGAAACAAAGATCTTTGAAAGTGAGGGAAATTGCCCTAAAGTATCAAATAAAACTTGGTAACCTCTCTAACTGCTTCTGCTTCTAGTCTCAAACCCGGGAGGATTGCGAGCAATTCTTCCTAGAAAATACTGAACTGCTCAATAATAATTTCCAACACTCTTAAATGCTTTTCATTTAAAACAGCACAAACGCACAACCCTACAAAGTTTCACAGATTCACTCATTCATTCAATGCACTGTGCAGATCATTCAGTTACATTGCATAGCACAAACTAACAATGCATGCACTCCCTTTAGTCAAAATTAGTGCAATACATTGATTTATTGATTTATAGGATCAGCTTCTTGTAGTAGCTGGACACAAATACAAACATTAAAAATATAATAGCCAGTGATCAAACAGCACAGCTAGAGATGCAAATGGGTCCTATCTTTATAACAAACAGACCCAAATCTGTTTACACAGAACAACAGTGTTACATTCATGACAGACAAGGTGTGCTAAGCATCAGAAATGATTGTATCTTAAAGACCTAAACTTGGGATGTTTCAAGTCTAGATCTTGTGAGTGTATACAATAATAGATCTTAATTCTGTGGGTTGGGCCTCTCTGTAATTATTCTAAAACATTTCTATAAAAACATTCATTATAGACGCTTTAGAAAATATGCCATGAGTCCAGCTTCTTTCTGTTCCCTTTCCCTATACTCCTATATGTTTTAGTCACAGGAATTTGATCATGGCATCAATTTTTGGCAATGTTAGGCTATTCCAAAGCACTCTACACCTCCTTGAAGTACTAAATATATCTTAGAGTTGGGGTATCCCTTTTTTTCATGATTGTCATCATGCCTTTGGCATCCTAGGGCTTTATTCTTTTGCCTGAATTTGTCACAATTGAATTTACTTTTACACACACACCCTCTATTTGCCTTCTCTTGTGGCACTTACGGTATAACTCCTCTTTGAAATGACAGTCCTCTAGTTTATAATCTATTCAACTGCAGTGAAAACACTTACAATAAGGTTATTCAGTCTGACACTTGGCTAATATGACGTTAATCTGGTGTACATCACTCTTGGTCATTTCTTCTAGTTCTCTTACTGCAGTCTTCATTAAAATAGACATCTGTAGCTGGACAACATGGAAGATCAACTTCCATTTCTCTATGTCTTCATGCCTCAGACCACACACCAAACAATCCATCCAGATTTGCTCAAAATATACCATGCTTGCTTAATTTCTATAGTTCTACCAGACAGGCACTTGTGGACTCAGCATGTTGCTCTTTCTGCTTATGCAACAGGAAATGGTTTGCTATGATAAGAGGATTTGGAGACATAGGTATTTTACAAAGGTCTTTAATAATCTCTGTGAAACTCTTCTCTTTTGACTTCATTGGTTTTGTGAGTGTATAAAATAATAGATCATACAGGTAAACAGGGATGTTAGCTTTTGTATCTGCTATGCTATTAGCATAATAAAACTTGCTCTAGTCTTTCAACATATAATTCATCATAGCGATCCAACCTGCATAGGCTCAGAAGGATCTTTAGTGCTGCTTGAAATAAAATATTACAAAATTGCTGCTTCACTGACTAAGGAAGTGTCAACAGCGATCGCTTATCCCGGAATCCCATCCGTATTGCCAGTTTATGTTATCTGTAGGCTTTCTTGAGGAGAAGCTGCCGGTGTGAGGTCCATACACACACAAGGAAAGTCTTGAATGATATTGACAAGCAAGAAGATCAGTGCACAGGAACATCCTGTAATTTGCTATTACATTATAGGCAATGTAGTAAGTGACACCTATGGTTAAGGTGGCCCAATGTTTCCCAATAGATGCACAAGGGGCCTGAACTGAGGTACAAAGAACCTTAAGTCTGGTATTTCCTAACTTCAGAGTGCTTGACTCTGCAATCTAAATGTTCTTTTAATGTTTTTTTTTTAAGAGATGGAAACACCCTTAGAAACAGCTCTATCACTTGTTACAATACATTACAGCACCAACAGGACTTTGATCCACATGTTTTCTGCCTTTCCATAGTAAACAGTCAGCCACAGTCAATATACTAAGTACCATGTTACCTCTGCTAACTGATGGAAATTGCTTTTCTAATGAAATTAGGATAAAGCCTCACAACACAACTACAGCATAAGCAAAAGGCATTATCAGCTCCTATCCATACTGTATTCTAATATGTCATTTGTGGACTTGTTTACAAAAAAAAATTAGAAACGTATATGCCATTCCGTATCTGCTTTTTCATTGAAATTTCATTTTTTGCAAAATCTTCCTACCAGCTGTAGTCACATGTGTACGTGAATAGGGATGATTTCTGTTCAAGTTATAGTCTATACTGTTAACCAACACTTAACAACAGATAACACAAGCTACTGTACTTCAGCCTGGTATTTTACACTTTATGGGCCTAACCCTGCTTGCCTTACACACACAAAATGACCACTGATCTCAGAGGAGGTTTTATTTGACTAAGAAAGGCAACATTTGGTCATCAGAGTGCTTTCCCTGTAATCAGGATGCCTCAGCCATGCAACAAGCATTAATCAAAATGTGTTCAGTTGAACTTGGCAGTATGCAACAATTGACACTAACCACAATCTGCAGCATATTAGCAATGTGGCAGGCTTGTTGAACTGATCGTTCTAAAGCAATATGCCTGGGGTTAAAAAAATCAAAATGTCAACATACGGTTTGAGATAACAATTTGTTATATCCTGCTGAGCTACATCTCAGGCTGTATTTGGCTTAGTTCCTTTACCTGCTGCCATTTTATGCTCTTTCCTGGTATCAAATTCTCATAAGAGACTGGAATTTTCCACCACAGAATTTATTTTCATGTAAAAGCCCATTTAATGCCATGCTAACTGCCAAAGTCATTTTTTTCCTTTGACTGAATTTGATGTAAGAACATCAGAATTACCAGAATAGAACAAACCAATGATTCATCTAATCTGACATAGTGTCACTGATAGTGACCAATGCCACGTAAGTGTAGAATGAATAATGGATCAAACTGTGCAAAGCTATAACACCAGGGACAATGACCCCAACTACCAACAATTTTTATGCCCTGAGGCATGAAAACGGACAAACTTTAAAATTATATTTCTAGCTTTCTAGTGCAACTTGATCATACAGTAAAGCCCCAATTTTATTAACATCGATCTGATCCACAACCGGTTATATGAACCAGTTTCCTGCTGCCGATGTCTTCTTTCTGTCATGACTTCAGTCCTTCAACCAATGTTCATGCAGCTGAACAGGTTTGAAAAGAGAGATTTGGCAGGACAGAAGAGCTGGGGTTATATTTGCTACCATTCGTTACAGACATTATCCTGGAATGATTAACTTATACACTGTATCTATTGTAATTCTGAGATGTTCAATTTTATGAACTTTTTGATTTTATGAAGTATTCAATCCCCAATTAGTTCATAAAATAGGGGTTATACTGTATACTCAATATTATTTGTAAGGGAATTGGACTCCCTTGAATGGAAAGTCATGGTCTGAGTGAACTTAGTTTTTCTTCTGAAACATACTTCTCATAAAAAACATTTGAAATATAATAATATTGTAGTAAAGAAGAATTATCTACCTATTAAGTATTACAAACATATAAATTAATTTGTCTACCCTATGAAGTAAAATATATTGGTTTCATTTTTTTAAATTATAGGTTATTTATTAAATAAGGTTTTCTAGCACTGCTATAAAGTAGAATAGTTTTCACAGGAAGCTAATTTTCACCTTACTTTTTTTGATGGTTCAGTATATCTGCCCTACTTATATGCAACCAGCAAAAGCCAGAGAGATGGTCTAAGCACTAGCTTTTACATTTCTAGAATTCCCTGGAACTGTAAGTTTTGTATCCTGTGAAGGTTAATTCAACCCTTCACACGTGCATAGATTATAAGGTCAAAAGGGACCACTGTGATCATCAAGCCTGACCTCCTGTGTAACACAGGCCATAGGACTTCCCTGAATTAATTCCCATTTGAACTAGAGCATATCTCTTTAAAAATAATTCTTCATCTTCATATGTAGATACATTGAGTTCCTTGCAGATTTTAGAGAAGAACAAGCTTCAGTCACTTGTATATGAATTTTCAAGATCCCATGACACTTTTCATTAAAGTATTGGTATTTGCCCCAGTGTCCTTGGCCAAAATTATATCCTTCTCTTCCTCTCACTGGTTGGCTGCAACTCTCCACCCAAAGGTGACTAAATCTCAGTGGCATTGTATAAATTCCAAGATTGATCCTGCAAGTCTTCTGTACATGGAACTCCTATCACATACTGGCAAATATGCAGTGATAACACATGGCTAATAGAAGGCATTCAGGGATGAGTTTTTCCAAAGGAATCCTTAAGGGCATAGCTATTTAAATATGTTCTTGCGTATTTCATAAATGGTCCTTGCACTCCTATTATAGGATCGACTTCAAGGCCTTGCAGAATCAGGCTCAGTCTGTAAATCTCAGAATAAAAAGTGCTATATGTTATCATTCCATTATTTGAGCCCATGACTGAATTCCTTTAAAGGACGATTTATTGTACATATTCTCTTGCCATAGGGTACTTCTGCTTTCAGATGGAGCTGTTTGCTGTCAGATAAAGGCTGACAAATGTTTCAATGATTACAGGATGTCTAATAATATTCCCAGCATTTAGTCAGATAAAGGATTTTCCTCCTTTTTGCGTCCCAGTAATGAATTCTAGCTAACATAACCTGGTATCAGTTTTTTGGCATTCCTTATACGAAGGATAGATTTGTTTTCTGGTTTTGAAGGAGAGCTGATATTCACAAGTCATATGTCACAAGCCACTAAAAGTGTCAGAACTCCATAGCAGGCCCTTGGTGGCTTGTTAATCTCTCCTTTTTAAAGGAAACAGACTAATTCACTTAAATATAATGAGAGCCATGCCTGGTCTACCCTACTTTCTAAACAGTGTCAGCTATACAAGACCTGCCTTATTTCTTCACCTTTTTTGGCTCCAACAATTAAACATTAAGCTAAGAAGCATGGTTTTTTTCTTTGTTTGAGCTATTTCAGATGTCACATATGTGAAAAATGGAGGCTGCAGTTTTTGTAATGGAAAAATATACAAATGTTTTGGGAGGTTTTTCCCACCCTAAATTATTGTCAGCATGGTGTAAAAGATAAACCTGGATGTTAAATGGAGAGGCCAGATGTATGTCTAACCTTTTGCCCTCGTTATTCTAATTGGCTTCCATTAGGAGAAAAAGAAGTTAAAATAGCTCTAAACAAAAATAACTGATGGTAAAATAAACTTTTCAACTGGATTAGAGTCCTTCATAAAAAAAGGAAGTATTACAGTAGCCTATACGAACGGTCCAAAATTCTACGTTTTGTAATAGTGATACTGCTGTACTTTGAGCAATTATGTTAGAATGCTCCATGGTTAGTTTTAATAAGATGGAGGGGGCAGCAGGATCTCAAGCAACAGTAAAAAAAAAAATTAACACAGATCAAAATGTTCAAATCCTCAAATTCCAATCTGGGTGCCTGCAGTAAATAAATAGATGACAAACTATGGATTTAGGCACCCAGATTGGAAAATGTTATTATTCCTTCACTTTCAAAGTGCTCTGGAAACAATAAGTATTTAATCCTCGCAACAGCCCTGTATTATTTCTCTTATTTTACAGAGAGGGAAACTGAGGCAGAGTGTTTAAAGGGGTAAAGCCTGCCATCCACTTTCCTACGATGTAATATCTTATTTCACAAGAACTCCCAGTGATTAGGTCTTGGAAGTCTCTAGATAAAATGTGCTCCTCCTTTCCCTTTTTCCATTAACAAAATGAACATTGATGACTGGTTACTCGATTATAACTTCCCAATACTTCATGTAGTACATTTGGTTTGTCTTCCATATTGACATTGTCCTATAACACCTTACAGAGTTAAATACTACATGTACAAAGTTGAAATATAGAAACATGTAAATAGAGGGAAAGAGAAATGAGGAGAGACGAAAATGTGTCCAGAAGATTTTGAAAACAGATGAAGAGTCAATAAGAGAGAGCAGTAGTGGAAAGATGTTCCAGATAGAAGGAGCTGAAGAGAGGGTCTTGAACTAATGGTGGCAAGGCTGTATGAAAACTTCTAGTAAGAGCAGACCAGTGCTAGCTAGGGGGAGAAGGAAGGAGAGGAGCAAATATCAGTCCATCAGACTGGGGAAGTCCATGGTAGATCTGAGTTTGTTTTAGCATGAAAGCACAGAATAAGATAAAATATACCCCAATTTATTATTTTTAAGTGCTGACAATGTGCTTAGCACTGGTCAGTAGAGAGATTTCAAGACAGCCTGTGGCCCGGCTAACGCACGCTCCAGAAGACAGGCATAGACTACAAGATGAAATGGGAAATCCAGAAGAAGCAGTTACCTTAACTACATTATTTTTATCCCTCGTTGCAGTTGTAAGTTGAATTCTTTGCAAGAAGAGTGAGTTCTTAGGAGGGATTTAAACAAGGGAGAAGGTGAGGTCACACTGGGGTAAAAAGGTTGTTGTCTGCATTGAGAGAGGCAGCATGAAAGAAGGTTTGAAAATGAACGAAATAAAGAGGGTATTGAGGCCAGGAGAGTAAAGGGCTAGAGAGAAACCTCATAGATGATGTTATCCAAGATTTAGATTGGAAAGCATTTGTATAGTGCCTTGAAGGTGACTTTCTTCTGACAGCTTCAGCTAGGACAACTGTAACATTGCTAACATAAGCATTCCCTTGCTAGAAAGTGTTTGCCCATAATCCCTTATAGTGCTCTGGTCTGATATTGCTTAGAATAGTGGAAGGAGTTGGCTTTGTCTGTGAAATGTTTCTGTGACCCAGGGCTGGAAAAGAGAACAATGGGTGAGAATCTGCTGCTGAGATGTTAGAGACAACAGGTTTTTATTTTAAACATGTGTTAATCGTGATTCAAAATGAGGACCAGGGAGAAAAATCTTGAGCTGGCATAGAAGGGCCAAGGAAGAAAAATATTTACATTGTAAACATACCATATGAATTAGTCCTGGCTCAGAATGGATGGAGAGTGGGTGAATTCAAACTTTACATTTGTAAAACTTATGGCTAAAAAGGTTGAGATGAGTTTTTCTTTTGAAGTGGAATGGTGATGGGAAGATTTGTGTGTGTGTGTTAATGAAAGAAAGATTGGGGTTGTTTAGAATAGAGAGGAGATGAATCAGAGGGTTCATGATGAAAGTACACAAAATAATGAAGGGTATAGAGTAGGGAGATCACATTTGATGCAGCCTGAGAAAGGGCACTGAACTGTGGGCTTCTAAGGTAATGACAGCACTTCTGGGTTTTGACCTGTAGGTGGGGGTACTTTGATTGATCAGAAAAATGGAAGGCCTTTTCTGGGATCTGAAACGTCACCTTTGGCAGACCCTTTAGACATAATCTGCGGACCTGTGAGGGTCCGCAGACTACAGGTTGAAAACTGCTGAACCACACCTAAAAAGGGATATAAAAGGTAGTAAGGAGGTGTTCTTTAAATGTATTAGGAGTAAGAGAAAGACAAATGGAAGTGTAGGTCCTCTACTTAGCAGGGAAGGAGAGCTAATAACTGATGACATCTAAGAAGGCTGAGGTGTTTAATGTCTGTTTTGCTTCAGTCTTCAATAGAAAGGGTAATGGTGACCAGCTACTCACCACAATTAATATTAACAATAAGGGAGAAGGAACACAATGCAAAATAGGAAAAGAATAAGTTAAAGAATATGTAATTAAATTAGATGTATTCAAGTTGGGAGAACCTGATCAAATTCATCCTAGGGTGCTTAATGAACAAGCTGAAGCAATCTCAGAACTGCTAACAGTTATCTTCAAGAACTGGAGAAGGGAAAACCTAGTACCTGTCTTTAAAAGGGGGAGCAAAGAGGACTGGAGAATTATAGAAAAATCAGCCTAATTTTGATACCTGGAAAGCTATTGGAACAAATGGAATTACAAAGCAATCAATATGTAATCACCTAGAGAATAATAGGGTTATATGGACTAGCCAGCATGGATTCGTCAAGATCTAATCAAGCCAAACTAACCTAATTTCCTTCTTTCACAGGGTTATTGGCCTAGTGGATAGGGGAAGCAGTAGACATGATATATCCTGATTTTCGTAAGGGTTTTGACACAGTCCCACATGACCCTCTTATAAACAAACTGCATAAATGTGTTTAGATGACATTACTGTATGATGGGTGCAAAACTTGTTGAAAGACTGTACTCAAAGAGCAGTTATCAATGGTTCTCTGTCAAACTGGAAGGACATATCTAGTGAGGTCCTGCAAGGGTCAGTCCTGGTTCCAGGACTGTTCAATATTTTTATTAATGACTTGGATAATGGAGTGGAGCATATGCTTATAAAATTTGTGACTGACACCAAGCTGGGAGAGGTTGCAAATACTTTGGAGAACAGGATTAGAATTCAAAGCAACCTCGACAAATTGGAGAATTTGTCTGAAATGAACAGGATGAAATTCAGTAAAGACAACTGCAAAGTACTACACAAGGAAGGAAAAATCAAATGCACAACTACAAAATGGGGAATAATAGGTGAGGCTGTAGTACTGCGGAAAAGGATCTGGGGGTTACAGTGGATCACAAGTTGAATATTAGTCAACAATGTGATACAGTTGTGAAAAAGGCTAATATTATTCTGGGGGGTTGTTAACAAGGATGTCATATGTAAGACACAGGAAGTAGTTGTTCCATGTACTCACCACTGGTGAGTCCTCAGCTGGAGTACTGTTTTCATTTCTGGGCACCACAATTTAGCAAAGATGTGGACAAATTGAAGAGCGTCGAGAGGAGGGAAATAAAAATTATAAAGGGTTTACAAAACCTGACCTATGAAAAAAGGTTAAAAAAAATGTGCATGCTTAGTCTTGAGAAAAGAAGACTGAGGGGAGAACCTCAGGTGTTGGGTGGGGAGGGATCTGAGTTACTACACAGAATTCTTTCCTGGGTGTCTGGCTGGTGAATCTTGCCCACATGCTCAGGGTTCAGCTGATTGCCATATTTGGGGTCAGGAAGGAATTTTGCTCCAGGGCAGATTGGAAGAGGCCCTGGGAGTTTTTCACCTTCCTCTGTAGCATGGGGCACAGGTCACTTGCTGAAGGATTCTCTGCACCTTGACGTCTTTAAACCACAATCTCAGGACTTCAATAGCTCAGACATAGGTGAGAGGTTTACTGCAGGAGTGGGTGGGTGAGATTCTGTGGCCTGCGTTGTGCAGGAGGTTGGACTAGATGATCATAATGGTCCCTTCTGACCTTAATATCTATGAATCTATGAAACCTGATAACAGTTCTCAAATAAATTAAGATCTGTTATAAAGAGAATTGTGATCAATTGTTCTCCATGTCTAGTGAAGGTAGGACAAGAAGTAATAGGCTTAATCTGCAGCAAGGACGATGTAGGTTACATACTAGGAAAACTTTATAACTGTAACGATGAGTAAGCTCTGAAATAAGCTTCCAAGTGAGGTTGTGGAATCCCCATCATTCAAGGTTTTTAAGAATAGGTTAGACAAACACCTGTCAGGGATGGTCTAGATTTATTTTGTCTGTCCTCAGCACCGGGGGCTAGACTTGATGGCTTCTTGAGATCCCTTACGACCCTACATTTCTATGATTTTATAATTCTATAACTGTCTGCTTCTTGCACTTTCCTCTAAAACAGCTGGTATTGACCACTGTCCGAGGCAGGATGCCAGGCTATACAGATGACTGGTTTAATTTGGTATGACAATTTTTATGTTTCCTAACCATGGCTCAGAACAGGGACCAAGACTGCTTCCTTGTGAGGGGAAAATAAGAACTGTATTAAAAGGGACACGAGCAGGTTGAAAATCATAGATTTACTGAGACTTTTAATAGAGAGGCAGTGGCTCTCTCTATAAATATTACATCCCATAATCTCAGTTCTTTATCCCTTGTATTTCTTTTTTCTTGAATTTGGGAAACCAAAGTAGCCAAATTGCTGATGCTGTGATTTCAGTTTCTGCCAGATATATCTTTTCACTACCTTATAAAAATACTCTTTGGGCCAAACCAGGGAGAAAATACTCATTGATTTGTGGGCTGTGCAAACCCTGAAAAGATGCCAGCTTTGCAGCAGGCTGAAGTGGCCAGGGGCAAAGATCATCTTGGGATGGAGAGAAAAAGGACATAAAAAACTAAATCAAATAAATAAATAAAAACTTTGTGCTGGGAGCTGCAGAGCAGCTTGGTGGCAGGGGAAGCACTTTAGGAACTCATGTAAATGAGTTCCCCATCTCCTGTGCTCTGTCCAGCTAGCTAACTTAGCACCATCGCCATCTCCTCCTTCTTTGCACGAGCCTTAATATTGGAATAATACAGCCCACAAGAATTCCTAAAGCCCTAATGTTGGAATTATCCCTATTCCATACCCTCAGGGATGAGGGGGCTGTCAAAATAAATGATCACTATGTTGTTGTGAAAGCATCTCTGCAGTACCTGCCTCCAGAGTGACTTCTGATCACTAAGATGGGGGCTCGCTGAACCTTTCACACCCACCCATCCCCGTCTCGCGTTCTATCTCTCCTATACACACTCATACTCACACTCGACAGGATTTCCATAAGTTGCAATCAGGCAGGGAATGGTTTCTGACTCTTGTTTTAGGATACAGCAGTCCTCAAGGCCTCGTATTATGCGATCATTAAAAGAGGCATTTTCTATAAACCTATGAAGGCGGCTAAATGCTATGGACCAAAACTCCAGCTGTTCCTTCTCAAGCTTCCTTTTTTATACACTTGGCAAACCAGGTTTGAAGAGGCCAGGTAGCCTATGCTGCCATTTCAGAAACAATGAGCAACCATTGCTGCTTTGGAGCCTGGGAGGCCCACAAAGCATTACCATGGACACTGATTTCTGCTGCTTAGAACCTCTATTTAATGACTCACCATTATTTAAAAATGAACACTGGATCAGATCATCTCCTGCCATGTTTAAATCCATGTGAAGGGGCTTTCGGGGAGGCAATCATCCCATTGTGGTGTGGGGTTTGGCCCCACACAGAAAAGGTTGTAGGGCTAGCTCCCAAACCTGGCAGTTTCCCAGGTTCTGCATAGCTGCCAGGGTCCTTGTCCCTTCTCCACCGCTAGCTCTCAGGAAGCACAAAATGTCCCCCATATATGTGGAGGTGATAGCCATATGATAAATTTCAGAATCATTTGGGAAATTGCATTCCATACACCTTTTTTACTGCCTCACCTGCACTCTGTCCACTAATCCATCTCCCCCAGGACCACATCTAACAGTTCCAACTTTGCAGAATTTAGAAAAGAAAAGTAAAAACTTGCTAGGGAAACATTTTCCTTTCCCATTAATACAGAATTTCCATACAATGACCCATGAATCTGAATAGGCAGTGCTGAAATCTGGACCAGTGGCAGGTTTAAGGTTTACTGCCTTATTACCCTTCTGAGATAGAAACAAGAGCTTCAGAGCACTGGAAATAGGAATGCGAATTTGATAATTTATGCTTTGGGTACATACCACTTGCTGCTAGCCCGGGAAGATCCCATCCCATCAGACCTTACTGTTACAGCATTATGATGCATGGAAATCTAATTTTAGTAATTTTTCCAATTTTTTTATTTATTTTTATTTTTTATAGTTGTTATATCCTTTCAAACCTTCAACAATTGGATGCATTGTGACTATTATGGGATTATCACAGACACTTATTGAGTGAGGTTCTGTTTTGATAATTGGGCCTACAAATTTACCCCTGTTTTGAGCTCAATGGTAAGAAGTGTGCATAAGTTCCCAAGATGTCACAATAACCTATAACAACAAATGTTGATGGGAAAAGGTACAAAAGGGAGACAGACTGAATGAATCTAAACAAAAAGGCCTACTAAAATAACTCAAGGATGATGTTAAATTTGTGCTTGGTAAAAACAGAAGATGTGGAATTGGAAATTAATCAACCAAAATTGTTGTGTCAAATAGCAGGCCTAATTGGTGGACAAAATAATGAGGGAATGGGCGATTCCACCCATAACTCCTGTTTTGGGTCCTTCAAGAAAGATTCTTTGGTGGGAAAATAAGAACGGATGGAGGCTACTGAAGCAAGCTTCATCATCATTACTGCCTCTCCTCCTATCTCCTGAGACCCCGGGCCTTAGTCATCCTAATCCTAAAACATGTCCTGATGAGACAGGCCAGACAGAGAGATTCAGATAATATTACTACCTCTACTGGCTCCAGCTGAATCCCAAACACCACCTGGGATGAAATGGGTTGAGACATTAACAACAGCAGTAACAGTTCATCTCAACTAATTTCTTCTTTTTATACCTAAAAGAGCAGCTAATGCCATCTTTGATACCATCTAAGAGACTGTGAAACAAGAGGTTTTTTTCCTTCTAAAATTTTCTTCAGCCTCTCTCCAGCTAAAGGGAAAGGAAACAAGAAATGTTGTTAAAATAAAAGCCTTACTAAATACTTTACATTTCAAATGCTTTAGCTCTTTTTCCATCTTTTCTGTATCTTTAAGAAAAGGTTTAAAAGATTTTTAATGGTGTGTTTGCCATGGTGCTAAGCAGGCTGAGGTCTCTGTATACCAACCCCCGGACCTTGTTTAATACTGTTTTATCCTGGACAGTGGCTGGGGTATGTTAACATCTTTTGTCTATGTATTCCATCTAAATTAATTAACTGTTCTGTGGCCTGTGTAGTGAAGGAGGTCAGACTTAGATGATCAGAAAGGTCTCTTCTCACCTTACAGCTATGGGTATGTCTACACTGCAATCGAAGGCATAGCCGTGCTAACTTTAATTGAGCTAGTGCAGCTAAAAAGTTTCCTACTAACTTCCAACAGTTAAAGGTTGGTTTATACCCCTAAGTTTGAGGGTTTATATCCTTTCCAAAACTGTTGGGTTTGGTTTGATTATTATTTTTATTTGTAAGTTGCTATCCTAACTCTGGGTATTCTAGGTTTCCATATAAATGTCCAATCCTTTTTTGAATCTTGCTAAGCTCTTAGGCTCAATGATAACACGTGGAAATGAGTTCCACAGGCTAATTGTGCATTGTGTGAAACACTGTTTCTTGTTATCAGTTTTGAATGTGTCACCTTTCGATTTCATTGAATGCCCCCGTTGTTGAAGCCACCGGAGAGTTACCATTCTAAATGAGTGCCAAGACATAGAGCTGGTCAAGAACTTTTCAGCAAAACATTTATTTGTCAAAAGATGGTGATTCATTGAAACTGAAACTGTGTCGATTTCAACAAATGTCTCATTGCAAAAAAAAAACTTTAAAAAGTTTCAAAATTGATTAAATGGGATGTTTTCTAAATGAAAAATAGTGAGTTTTTTTAAAGTTCAAATTTTAATCTAATTCTAGTAAAAAAAATTAAAATGTTGAAATGGAAGTGAAACTTCTTAAAATTATTGAAACAAAATGTTTCAGTTGACCCAAACTATGTCTGTCTTCCCCCCAGCCCTTCCAGATTGTCAATTTGTGAATTTTTTTTAAGAGTTCAACTTTTCATCCTGATTAGGGATGGGAAAATTTTTCAAAATCTCAAAAAATTTCCCAGGATGAGAAAACCATTTCCCACACACCTCTGATAATAAGTTTACTCCACAGAATACCATCATGTATTCTACATATGCCACATACTTTACACAAAGGCTATTTATAAAGTGTGATAGAGTCTTTACAAATTTGTATTGGAGCTATTTTGCAATTCCCTTTTTTAATAAAGCCAAGCTGGCTCACTGTGCAACTGTACACGACTCTGGGAGGAAGAGGAAAATTATAACTAATGAATTTTAAAAATCTCTTAAAATTACATGGAATTATTTTTGCAGATAAAAAAATGATATGATTATGAAGTTCAAAAAGCTTGGGACTATCTACAGATTGAAGCAAGCGCTATGTAGTCTTTTGGGAAGTTGTGAATAGACCCTATCTGAAGATATACTGCTGTCATTCATTACTAGTCCTCATGGTTCATCAAAAAAATCAGACCTTAACCATAACACTGGTCAAGAACTGAGTATTACCCAACTCAGATTAATGTAATATTGAGGTAGAAGATGCAATATATGGCATTTTGAAAGAAACATTTTTCCAGCGGCTCATGTACAATACTAAATTAATTGCTGAGGGTGTTGCAATGGTTGATGGGGAGAGATTAATTGCTGAGGGTGTTGCAATGGTAGATGTAGTCCAGGCAGAGATGATTAGGGGGCAGGTGAGTCAGTCAAAGGTGTGTGAAAAACTAATTTATCATGGCTCTGCAATGTATCACATGCATATCATCCACATCAGAAATGTGGCATATAGAATATTTTTGTACATGCTGTCCCCTAATCTTGAAATCACAGCAGTGGAAGGTTTTTGTTTGTTTGGTTTGTTTTGTTTTTGATTTTATGGCTAGAGTTGGGTGGAAAATGATTTCCCTATCCCACAGAAATTTGAGATATTGACATTTTTCCCATCCCAAATGGGGATAAAAAGCCAAAATCTCAAAAAAAATTGTAAACCCCAAATTTGGAGAAAAATATTGTTTTGGGTTGGTTGAAACGTTTTATTTTTAGTAATTTTGAAACATTTTTTTACTATAAGTTTAAATTTTGAATGGAAAGGTGTTTTGAACCAGAAAGGCATAATTTTTTTGTTTAGAAAATGTTGAAACAAAACATTTGACTATCTTAAAAGTGTTTTCCAAAAATTTCTGGAGTAAAAAAAATTGGTTGAAATGGATCGTTTCCCCCAAACAGTTTTGTTTTCAATGAAACAGCATTTTCCAATGAAAAAACATTTTGTTGGAAAATTTCTAGCCAGCTTTATTTAAATTCAGAGTATGAAGGAAATTGGAGAGTTAGCAGATGCAACTCTGATCAGTAGTATATGGTATTTGTCCCAAGCATAATCAGGCTCCGCATGGATTACTGTACCCAATGCAGAAGTGAACACCAGAATTGGCACTAACTGGCAGCTTGGTGCCCTTGTTGGCAGCCTTATTGAAGAATTCAAGGAATGCATTGGCACGGTGATTGAAGTACACTCACTCCTCAAGAGCTGGGATGAGGCACGTTGGAAGGGCATTGTGGGGAAGCTTGTATTACCCCTTCTCAGACTGTATATAGCCTGTGGTCTCAAGACTTCAGTTTCTAGTACTGTCCAATCATCATGTTTCACAAGCACTCATATTCCATTTGTGCTATGGATTTGGTTGCATGTTTAGGCTCAAAAATGTTAAGGTGTGTCCATGCAACAATATCTGCAGAAACTTAAATCCTTGGCTTGGGTTTGTACATTTGGCTTCTTTGCACCTACAACTCAGGCATATGCAAAAGTAACCATGCTTATTAAAATGTGGGCCTTTATATCTATTTTGTATATGATTGATATGTTTTCTTTCCTTCATTTATAAAATAATTTAAAAGGGAGAATTCTTACCATAAAATGCCTACCTTTTGCAAAGTAACTAATTTCTTTCTAACCAGTTTAAGGTCAGGTTGTGGCCTGCCCTGTGTGCAACACAAGGGAGTAAAGGGGCATAAGGCAACTGCCCATTCCTCTACTTACAATGCATTGGGCAAACAAGCTCCACAGAGCTGCTACATCCCCATCTCACATGTGTGGGTGGAAGGGGAGTGGCTTGCTCCATACCCTCAACATACCCAATGGTGCAGTTACACTGGTGCACTGAGAAGCGTATCTACCAACCAGGTATAGACTTGTTACAGTTTATTCCCTCCCAAAAGGAGCAGAGCAACTCCAGGGTTGCTTCAGAGACAGCATAACAACACACTGCCCCTTACTTTGGGCAGATTGCAAACTGATGACTTAGCCTTTAATTTTATAAAACTGCATGTTTTTCATGGAGAATAAAAAACATAACACATTTTTTACCAAGAACAACAATGTTAATTAAGCTTTGCACAAATGTGGTCTGCATGTTGCACCTATTTGCATTGGATATGATCTACATAGGTAGACATAATATAAATAATTATTCTATATAATTATTATAAAAGTACATATAATTTCTCTTGGGGGGTGGGAGGAGAGAGAGGAAGACAACACCTGGTTAACAAATGCTTTTTTTCCTGTTGTGACAGATCTTTTCCATATAGAATCTCCTGAGGCCAGAAGGCACAATTTGATTTGTTCATGACTTTTTGAGATAGATATATCAACAGGAGATATTCTCAGTGCTGGCTGACTTTTAAAGATGTCATGGGTAGAGTGAGGACCATTACAACTGATGTGTGGAGATAATGGACAACATATGTTTTCAGGGGGAGGGTTTCTACTGTCGATATGTCTGGCTTTAATCATTAACTTCTTCATGAAATGTTGCAATTGTTGTTTGAGAGAGCTGTTACACTCTTCCACAGTATGGGACTGTGGATTATAGGTGAAACTGCACTAAGAGGCTACAGAGGTTAATTATGCCTGAAAGTTTCCAATACTGTCCACATCAGTTGACACTCCTAGTATACTACATAAACAATCTGGGGGAAGCTATCATTAGCAAAGTAGGAAAGCAGCCAGTTGTCTGTACCCTGTACTATCTCTTTGGTTTTTGAAGCTTCTTTCTCACATGGCCCCCTACTACAGATGCATTAGTGTGTATTCAAACAAGTATTTCAGTCAGCTATGTACTCTCTGTGGCATTGTAACAGCATCTCTTTAGTATGCACATGTAATAAGAATCTCAAACATCCATCAAAACATTTAATATCTTTAAAGTTCCACTCTATCAGCCCCCTATTTGAATTAAAGGGACATTGCCAATTTGTAATCTAGTCAATTTTTTTTAAAAATAGTTCAAAGTAATTTTGTGTACTACCTGCACTAGAGTCCTCTTGATAATTTTTTAGGTTAAATAATCACATTTTTCTATTTTACAAAACATATTTTCTCTCCTTTGCTGCTGTGTGAAAGATCCACACAAACAGGGAAACTGACTATATCGGTGGAAACAGTCCAAGTGACTACACAAAAAGTGTTGTTAGTGTGAACAGTAAACAAATTAATAAATCACAAAATGTTTTCACTAATCTTTCAGTTATAATTATGCTAGAAATTAGTTGTAACAACAGAAGCTACAACATTTTCAGACAGAAGAGCAGTTTTTAAAATGATGGTGTCCCTTTAAGGCTATTTAATTTGAGTTCCAAACAGCATTGAAATCCATTATTATCTCTGTTTAACACAGAAAGAAATGTGTATTTATCCCCCTTTCACAGACATTACCCCATCTCTTTTATCACTCATTTTCTTGCAAACTAACACAGTTTTCTTTTTTTTTAATGGAGTGGGGGGAGTTTTACACTTTTGAGAGCAGAAGAACAAGTTGGGGAAGGACTTGGAAGGTCAGCCAGGGAGTTTAAAGTGTGGCAATTCACTTCTGTCTCACCTCATTCCTGCTCCTTCAGAGCAGCAGCACAATAATCTTTTAAATCTGTTTGATTTGGCTCATATGCTTGAACCAACTTGGACATTGTTTGCATGGAAGCCACCTTGAATTAGCCTGCATAAGAGCACAGTGAAAAGAATCACAGAACACTCAACAATTCTCCAGCTTTTGGATAACTGACTAATAGAGTTTCCACAGAATTCCTTTACACTAAAAATAATGGATCCATTGAGTTAAAAAATGAATTAGAAATAACAATATAATGTAAAATGCTCATTATGCTGAGCTATGATGTGGGACATTTTTAGCTGTCAAAATGTGCTTAGAAATGTATAACAAATGCCAGCGTGATACTGTGAATTATGAAAAGGAAAAGGCACAAGTTCTGCTGTGCACCGCTGCCAGTAAATGTCTACTTCTGTTTATACATTATTACTACAAAAACCAAGATAAGATAGTCATTAGCCAAATGTTGTACTGTGCTGTCCAACTTTGGTTCCTGAATTAAAAACCATGAATGCCAAAAAATGATGTTTACAACATCTAATATGTTGTGTAATAAAGGTAGTGCAGCTAATGAAATTATTAATCTTAATGACTTGGCACATGGTGTTAAATTGAGTTTAGTACTGCTCTCATGGAAAACGTCCTATTTCATATTAATTGAAACAGACTCCAAACATTGGTGATATTATAATGCCCAGGATTAACAATTAGTAGTGCTTCTTTTTAATTGCTGAATTTGCTAAGAAGACAACTTGCAAAACATTTGCTTTATAACATAGGTGTCCAAAAGTGCAGCTGCCTGAAATATTACTCTTGATCACCCTCATTTTAGTATAGTGAGGAGGACTCTGGCAAATACTGGTCCCAGCATACAAAGGCAGCTCAAATCCAGATGGTACACACTGAGATCAGGGACTTATAGACCACACTACATATTTAAGTTTGAAGGCCAGATGTTCAGTGACATATGTTGGCATAGCTCTGTTGAAGTCAGTGGAGTGATTCACATCAACCATGGCTTTGGCCCTGAGAGTGGTTGCTATCTGTTCCATTTTGTGCATACCTGGGGCCCTGTTCTGCAAACCCTAATTTAAGTAAGTAATCCCTACTTCCACTAATAATAATGCCATTGCAGTCAATGGGATAGTCCTTGTGAGTACAGACTACACAGAACTTGCATAAGAGTTTGCAGGATCAGATCTGGGCTCTTTGCAAGCTGTGAAGTGACCCCTCAGTTGAACAGTCTGGACAGCCCAACTTTCATGATACGTGTGTTGTCGATTTTCCCATTATCAAGATGGCCAGGCAAGTGTTTCATAAGTACTTTTTGATTAAGAGTGTGGCAAACAAACTCCATTCCTTCTCTCATTGATATGACACCTTGTTGGGATGCTAGCACTCAATCACTCATTGTTTGAACTCAGGAAATTGAGTGGCTTGTTATATTTATTTGTTTATTTCATTATCACAGATGGGAATCTCTCTGAACTTTGGACATGAAACCATACTTTGCAGGTCAGAATGATGTCTAGGAAAAAACTAGGTCAATGTCTTAAAGATATGATCTGAACTCCCAAAAGTCAAGGAAAGAGATGCTATTTTTCAAATAGAGCTCTGTAAAATTTGCCAGTTGTAGTCATCAGTGGTTCATGTGAGCATTTTCTGTGCTATCGCTCTGTCAGGATGTATGCCTCTCCTTCCTCCAAATTGTGGGGTTTATCTTGGGTTTTGATTGTATCCAACCCCTCAAAGCCAAACTCAATCAAGATTTTGTACCAAAACCAATAATTTGGCATGATTTCCATCTAAAACAAAAATATCAGCCTGGGTTCACCTGAAGGTTTTGTGAACTTTTGACAAACTTGGTCTGAGGTTTGAGTTTGTGACAAAACCCAAAGTCAGGCAAATTTCATACAGTTTCTTGTTTTACTCTTAATATTTCCAACAGCTCTAACTCCAAACAGTGTATTAATTTCTTTTTCTGTTATTTACTGTTGTAAGCATTCTGCTGAATCCACAGACAAGAAGGCAGGTGAAGAACAGCATCCCAGCCTTAAATACATTCCCTGGCTTTGATCAGTTCAGACCAGATCCTTACTATAGTACTTGTATGAAATCTTATTTCTATTATTTTTAATAGAAAGGACTTTTAAAATCCTTCATGGAGAAGACCAACCTTTTCAATGTCCCATATTATTTTTACAGTGTTCAAACTCGGGTAGGCATCTCCACATTAAAAAAACAAACAAACAAACCATGATCCCTGAACTGAAGAACCCATAATCTAATTTCAGACACAACAAAATAGTAGGGAGCAGATGTGATAGGAAGGACCAGGACTATAGCAGTAAAATAAGGCATGTGCACAAACCAATGAAACTAGTTATTGTCTAATAACACTAAATGAAATTAAATGTCATGGTTGACTCGGTGCTCATGAGCACCTCTATAGAAGCAGAATTTGAGTTAGGAGAGAGTAGAAGCCTGGCAGACTAGTTGTGGGAGGTTGTTACTGTTAGATACACAGAGAATGGCACAGATAAGGTGCCAGCTATGGTGTTGGGAGATCAGTGGGTGTACTCATTAGAAAAATAATATGTAAACTGATAGACATTGCTGCTGAATATCTTCTTTTACTTAGCCTACCATCCATTTGACTTGTGTTATCTAGCTGCATGGTTTGCTCCAGTATTAACGGTTATTTTGCTTATGTACACCCACACGTGCTGCTGTGGTTTTGGAACAAAGACTCATACTAATTTATAGAACTTGGCCACATGAAATAAGAGCAAGGGCATTCCTGTTAGAAACCTGACTTCAGCTAGTGTCTGCCTAACCACTGTTGGGTCTAATGAATAGCAATGGAGACTGTATTCCAAAGTGCAGTGAATCATCAAAGGTAATAACATTGAGATTAGACCAAAGCTGCATCTGGGAGTGAAGTTTTAAGTAGCAGACAGGAATGTGTACTAATTATTGGACTGTTAATATGTTACATGTGTCGGTTGAGAGGAGATTGGTGTGACCAAGGGCAGGCAGTAGCAGAGCCAGTAGCCCTGGATTTTATCCATCACAGATTCTGTATTAAATCTCCAGCTGCTTTATAACTTTTGTAATACAACATAGTCCCATGCAAAACCTGTCTGTGGCACAAAGCACAACACTTCTTTCAGATGTCACCAAATTTATGTAAGTGCCTAGAACCATTTGGCTTCCCGCAGAGGAGGATGGAGAGTTTAAATGAGGCAGCTGAACACAGTTTTCCTGCTAATAAAATATTTGCACTGTGTACATTTTACACTGTGGGGAATTCAAGTTCATCATCTGTTTTTGATGGCCTTGGTCCTACGTACCCAGGAGGGATATTTTGTTGAAGTGATGTTGCTGCATTGCCTTCTTTTGGCCCTGAATAAAACTGTCAGTCGATGCTCAGGCCGGCTGACAGCAATTCCGGACCCCAGAGCAGAACAGTCAATGGGCCCACGAGGACGCTGTCTGCCTGACATTTGGGCAGTGCTGCCCCGTGCTGGCTGGTGCCTGGTGAGCTGCCGGCTGTACTGCTGGGCACGCTCTTCCGTCACGGCCAAGGCTTCCACATGCCCGCCCGATAGGGTTGCCAACCGTCTAAGTGTGCAAACCCGGAGACCCTGGCCCTGCCCCTTCCCTGAGACCAGAGCTCTGTCCCGCCCCTTCTCCAAGCCCCACCGCTGCTCACTCAATCCCCCCTCCCTCCATCGCTCGGTCTCCCCCACACTCACTCACTTTCACCAGGTTGGGGTAGGGGATTGGAGTGCAGGAGGAGGTGCAGGGTGCAGGCTCTGGGAGGGAGTTTGGGTGCGAGAGGGGGTTCAGGGTGTTGGCTCTAGGCTGGGGCAGGGGGTTGGGGTGCAGGAGAGGGTCAGGGGATCAGCACTTACCTCGGGAGTCTCACAAAAGCGACCAGCACAGCCCTCTGGCAATGGCTCCTAGGTGGGGGGCCCAGGAGGTCTCCACGTGCCGCTGCTCGCAGGCACTGCCCCTGCAGCTCCCATTGGCCACAGCTCCCAGCCAATGGGAGCTGCAGAGTCGATGCTTGGGGCAGGGGCAGCGCATGGAGACCCCCTCCCCAGGGACCACAGGGACATGCCAGTTGCTTCCGAAAGCGGTGCAGAGTGAGGGTGGGCAGGAAGCCTGCCTTAGCCCCGCTGCGCTGCTGGCGACAGCCAGGGGCCCCCGGGCCCTTTTAAATTGCCTGGGCCTCTGGGTAATTCCCCCTCCCCGCCCCGATCGGCAGGCCTGCATACTGTCAGGAGCAAGTACATTTGCCTGGAGAAAAAGTAGTCTTCACCCTGGACTGTTCTCTCCTCCTTTCAAATATATCCTTATTCTAAGCACCCATCTGTAAGACTACATGTCATACTAAGATAGCCTGTTGAACAGAATAATATTTAGCACTTGCACTTTATATTTTCAAAAATTGCAGAAACAAACTAAATAATGTTCCAGAAGCACAAAAGCAATAAAATTTTAGTAGGGCTTAGCATGTTGTTGAGCAATATAAGTTTAATCAGTTTATATGTATGGGTGAAAAATAAGCTCGAAGATTAGTTGCACTAATGGTATATGAAGTGAATTGGTCACTTTTCCTATGGAAAATTCCTTGACTCAAGTTTCTGCCATTACTTGACTGCCTTGAAAGCACAGAAGAAAATTAACCTAAATAGGGTTATTATAGTTTGCACTATTCTTAGTTCATATTTTGTTCTCTCACCAGGATTGCTTAGGGTAAAATTATTTCATTTACTCCATGGAAGTCCTTGGGATTACACCTGATAATTGGAAGGAGAATGTGCCCTTAATGCATTCATAATCAGTTTAAGGAAAAATTCCTGTGAAACTATAGCATGTACTCTCAGTGAATGTGGTCACAGACTTCTAGACTCTCTAATTAAAGCAAAGGAAACACATCACTCAGAATTGGGCTATGCCATTCTACAAGGTTAGCTCCCACCCCCACCCTGTACCATAGACCCTGCCACTGTTGGCCAAGCGTGGGTGGTGTAGAGCCAGCTATGCTAGCCAGGCATTCCTTATGAAAGGTGAGCCCTTGTCTTTTTAAGCCAGCCTTTCTTGCCCCTTTCTGCCACTCTGACAGGCTAGGGTCTGGCCTTAATGCCAGCACTGAACGCTATGACATCTGTGTCTGCAAATGTCAGAGCTGAATTTAGCCTGTATGCTGTAATGTGATATGTGTACTTTGGACTCACGGAGTCTCCACAGAATTCTGGAGGAAAGCCCTGGTCTCTCAAACTGGCAGAGGGTTCAGTCCCCTACATTCTGGGATGCCTGAGATGTCTCAGAGACCAAGGTGTTCTGCACAAAACCTGCTGTCACAAAACTATGTCTGAAGACAACCATTCCTATATAAATCACTCACCTACACACACAGCTAGGCCCAGCACCCTGAGGGTTGTGCTCAAGAACACAGGCCTGCTGCAAGCTGAAAGAGAGTTCCTGTAGCTTCTGCTAGTAGTAGGTCCCATGACCTCTCTGTGGGTCAGACAGTAGAATGCACATCATTCACTCACACATATAAGCAAAACCAGTATTTAACAGCATGCTTCCATGCTGCTTTCCAAACCAACTTCTACCCACTCCAACTCCTGAGTACACCCAGTCTTGGGGGAGCCACTTTTGTGACTGTCAGTGTCCTTTTGCTCCACCCCTTTTGAGGGGAAGGGGTGTTCACTGCATCATGGGCAACAGTGCATGAGTTAATGTTGATCAGATTAGCAGTCACATACCCATGGAATCCCCATATAACTGAGTGGGTGATAATGCTTAGAGGGTAACCATCCTTTTAGCCCATAACCACGACAGCAGTTTTCATCAGTGCTGATTTATTTCTTTTTCACTCTGCAACATTTTCATTTTTAATCACTACTAAAATTAGGCCTGAAATGTACAGGCCAATATTAACTTTTTGAACAAAAATTACCTAGACTGAACCTCATAGCTCATCAGGAGCCGTCTGTTACTAATTGTTCTGTCAGTTTTATCATCCTGACTAGAGCCAGAGTCGATTGAATGAAACTTAAATTACAAACCCCAAGCTTGAGGCAAATTGAGTGCATCTCTGAGGTTTGCAAACCTTGGTCTAGTGGGAGGAGGGGAAGAGCCAGCAAAAGCAGGATTGCTTGGATGACTTTGTAGTTCAGAATGTTGCAGTGGTGCATACCAGTAAACATTTGCCAACTTCATTTGCTAAATCCGTCTCTGCTCTCCTGACAAATTCATGGCCCAAAAGAGTGACAGCAGCTGAGTCATAATGGTGCTGATAAATGTAGATTAAAAAGGGTTTCTAAGGGGTATTTGACATGTTTGGAAAACACTAAGGGCTGGATTATACCCTATCCCAGCATGGAGCTCAGAGTGAGGTGTGTAAGAAACTACATCCCCTTCCATGAAGGGACAGCGGACAATTGCAATTCCCATGACTGGGAGCAATGTTTCCCCTTTGGTGCATGCAACAGAAAATTGCATGGGTGGGATGCATGGGGTGGGACGGGAGCAAGGAGGAACAAGGACAGTGGGGGGAGCCAGCTGCACCATCCAAAAAGATGGTGCTATGTGCATGCTCCCCTTCCAATCCAAAGACCTTGATGAGGGTTGTGTCTTCTGAGACACAATCCCTCCCAGTGCTCAGACATGCCTGGTGTCATTGCAGCTGCTAGCACAGGCTGTGTGTTAATTACACCCTCAACTTAAAAAACAGATGTGTATATGTCTATTCAACAGCCTCAGAATAGCACTGCAGTCTGTCCATATGTTCTGGCTCAGCCTGATACATTTTATAAATGCTCTTAAATGGCTTTTTCTTCTCAATATTTAAAAACATTGCTTCAGATATGGGCATCCCCTTTAGGAGGACCTAACTCTGGGGAGGTACAACCATGTACTATGACGCAAGTCGAGTAGTACCAGTGCTTTTGCCATGTGTCACTGTAGTGAAAACCAACAGGAGGAAATATTACGTGAATCCAAATTGTACTGTAGAAAGATGCCACACTGCACTGAGTTATTCATCTCTCTCTAATAGCAGCACCACTGGACAAAAAAAAAAGCTAAAAATAGGGCCAGTCACAAAGGAGCAGCAAAATAACTAAATTCACACTTCCTGTTATTTCAGTGCAAGTCTATAAGACTGCCACACAAAGAATTGCAGTGGAATAACAAAAGGTGTGAATTAAGACAAAATTTAGCTATTTTGATGCAAGTTTGTATGTAGACAAGCCCATCCTTAGTGAAATTTTCCCTCCACTAGGAAAGCTTCCATTAAAGTCACTTGAGGTAGCACTGGTGAAATTGTAGGGCAGATTTGTCTCCGTACATTTTCTTTTGTTTTAGTAAGTTAAGGGCTCCCCAGGTATGTCCTCTTTTACAGTTAACCTGAGGTGGTCACCCTCATAAAAACAGCTGATGGGGTTAATATTTACTGTTTATTTACATTTTCTCTGTACTGATGATTTGCATTACGGTAATGCCCAAAAGGCCATTATGCTAGGTGCTGTGCAAACACATTGGAAGGCACTGTCCCAGCTCCAAAGAGTTCATGTTCTAATTTAGAGACAAAACAAGAAAGACTGTAACAAGCAATGGGAGGAAAGAGAAGGGTGGAGGCAACTAACAATAAGATTTGGATTTGCAGAACTCAATGTGAATAGTACACACACCCTAAAATCACAAAGGGTGAAAATCACTCTGCGACAAAGGGCCTACAAAAAGTTCTGTGCACCACATATGCCCTTAGTTTGAATGGGGATGAAGTAGTATATACGCACTGTGAAGTGAATTTCATCCTGAGTGTATTTGCTGAGTAGGAGGATGCAGATCACCTTAGTCTAAACTCACGGAATTAGACCACACCGAGCTGCATTTATGTTGGCTCTAGAAAGAACTATTCATCTGCCCTTCCAGTTACAAGTATAGCTTAATGATAGTGTCTGCTAAAAATAAGGTCATTTAGGCGATAAAACAAGTGCTTCTCCCTATTTTAAAAGGTAAAATCTGTACATCTATTTACCTAACCCTTTAAGAGGAAAATTATGAGATCTGTACTTTAGTAATTAGAGAGACGTTAGAAAAGTTAACCTTAAAGAAGAAAAGGCTTCCTTGACTTTACTTTAGGCAGCCTACATTCTTCTAATGTTTCCTTTTTCATTGGAAAGCAGTAAACTACCCTTGCCTAAAACCAAGGTAAATGGGCTCTTAATGCAGTAAGTCAACAGTAACTGCCTGACCTTCATCAAGCACATGGCATCTTGTCACAATCACTTATCAGTGACAGGTGTATGCTAACAAAATGTTACTTTTCATTTTCTTTCCAGCAACTGGGTAGCAGCTAAAGCTAATCTTCCTGAGATAAAATCAGCATCATGTCCTCAAGGGATTTTGTGCATCTGTTTAGCGTGTTACACCATAGTAAGAAAATAGGAGCTGGAATTATAAGACCTGATGTTGTCCTTGAAGTCAGTGGTAGTTTTGCCATTGACTTCACTGGGAGTAGGGCCAGGAATATGGGTTGTATTTCACTGGAATATAACCCTCTGCTTCCTAAAATAAAGGGCATTTCTAAAGAAGCCACTGAAGTGTTTTCACAATCCTTAAGAGATATAAATAACACACAGATTTCATTCAAATTGTTTCTCTTTAAAAAAAAAGCGCTTTACTAGAGTTCATTTATACTGGGATTCTCAAAGATCTTCATAGTGTGGACCACATGTTAATAGAACGAGTGCCCCATGGACCATCTCGCCTCACATTCACAACCATGCAAACCTTCAACTCTTACGGAGGCTGCGGCAACCACAGTAGCTGCATGGGAAAGTATTACTAAGGGTATGTCTACATTTGGAACGGTGGGTATGGTTCCCAACTCAAGGAGACATTCTTGTGCTAGCTTTCATCCATCTAGAGCACCAAAAATAGACTGTAGCTGCAGCAGCGTAAGCAAGGGGATTGGCTAGTTGCCCCAAGTCTCTGCATGTACTTGGGCGGCTGGCCCATCCCACTGCTTTACATTCTATTTTTAGCAGATGAGAGTTAATGCGAGTATGTCTCCTCAAGCTGGAAATCACACCCACAGCTCCAAGTGTAGACATACCAGTAGAAAGTATTGAGGCCAGACCTCAGCTGGTATAAATTTGAATAGCTCCAGTGGATCTAGCCTTTATGTATTTTAATAGCCTTTTAATGCAGTTTCACAGCTGGAAATAAGGAGAAGAAGCCAGCAGCATATGACTGGCCAGTTCTCTGCAGACTACCAGCCACCAATGATCTGTGGATCCCAGTTTGATAACCACAGAACTAATAGAATTTCTGAAACAAACAAACTTCATTTCAAACACCAGGTAGGGTTGCCAAATGACAACAGTGAACTTACCTATCATATCAGTTACAAAACCCACACAGTTAATAACAAGGAAAGGAATGAAAAAATTGTACCCTGTCCAAATAATAAACATAAATATGTTGGGCTGGGTCCTATTGATTGCAGAAGAGCTACTCTGATGTATGCAGCTGAGGATCTGGACCAGTATTCTTATCAAGTGCAAAGAAATGCATAATTCATCAAAACACACTTAACTCTGACACCTGGCTTTTGCTTGTCTGTTTTTTGTTTTATGTGTTTTTCTTGGCTCAGTTGTGGTGTCTAAATATTTCCTTTTAAGGGTAACTGCCCATTGAGAAATATCATCTAAATATATTTATCAATTGAGATTCTTTTGGTAAAGTACTTTTAATTACTTTTAGAGAATAATGTTCTCTATTGTATATTAATAGGAAAAGTGTATAAAATTGTCAATTCATGGTAAAACATATAGGTTGCTGATCAGTAAGAGTCACTAATGTATAATTTTGGTGTGTTTTACTTCCCAGAAGGTTTTGTGCGTATAATTTGAGAGTATGATGAAACATTATTATTTATTCTGGGCCAGAGTTGGGGTTTTGCAATGATGAAATTGAGTTTACTGGAATAAATACAATTAAAGGGCTAGTCGAAAGTTCATATAATTTAATATTAGTGTTTGCATTGACTTCACTGAGCTTTGAATCAGGCTCCAAAGGAATGGTGAATAAGGCCCCCTACTCTCTTGAATTTACCGATGGAGAGTAACCTGCACCTTTGAATTATGGCTGTAGGGTAACTCCAATGAATTTCAGCTCAAGAGTTTCAATTTCCATATACAGGTTATTCCTTTATAGGGGATAAATTGGGCCCTAAATTATAATAATGTAGCATTTAAAACAGTGATATGATTTTCATTATTAGTATATTGTTAATCCAAAAGATTGTTATAGTGAAACATAACTCTACTGCTAAATGTTTTACAGATACTAATGACCATCTCTACCACCTCGGTGACTGTGAAGTGGTAGAGCTCCTGCCAAGGAAATTTACACATTTATATTTTTTTTAAAAATCACCTGAGAACTAAATGGCACAATGGGTTAATTCACTGGCACCCCCCCCCCCCAAAGACTTGTGATAAAGTATGGTTTGAAGTAAACCTTGATGGTTTCAGTCCTGGGGCCATTTCTCCTTTTTCCACAGTACAAAGCCCTGCTACATTAATTGGATCCGGGAAAGGTAAATAACAGTGGAGTGCATTAGTCAGTGTGTTAGCGTGCTGAGACAGGGCATCTGACACTGCTCCTATTCAAGTCAATGGCCAACTCCTCTTGAACTGAACATGGGGAGGACTGGGCCTTCTCTGGGCCTGGCTATAGACTGTAGTACAAGAAAGGCCTTCAAAGACACAGTTGAAATAGGTATTTAAAGAAAGCATCTCGTAGCCAGAACTTCTATCTCGCTTGCCTTTCAGTGGTGTTTGTGAGCGATATTTAAACACATTACCAGCTAAATCAGTTTCTAACATAGTAGTTCAGACCGTTTAGGACTGTTTGTTAAAAGTGTGAACTATTGTTTAAAAAAAATTTGTTTTAGCTTAGATAAAGCAGGCTGGATAATAAAAGGTTACATTTCTGTTTCCCAAAGCATACTAGGGGATTCCCATCTTAACTTTGCAATTACCCTCCTGAAAAATAATCCTGCATGTGATTTCACCATGACTTTGAACTTGTCCTTGACAACACTGCGCTGAACACAATTCTATCCCAAAAGCCCCTATTGGCAACATGGATGGCATTTAAGATTCAGATCTCACTGACATTTGGAGATGATTTCATCATGATGCCTCTTTTCCCTTCATCTCACAACAATCCCCACTCACCAAACAACTTCCTACTCATCTCGCACACAGACACTAATAAATTATGGCCAGAATTCATCCATAGGTAACATTTGTTGTCTACTCAGAGAAACACTAGGTGGTGCCTGAACACAGTGCTTCTTAGCACAATGCTATTGCTTATATAACACAAGTCCAAAAACCTGAATTCTGCAAGCTCTAGGTCCATAGCGTCCTGCCTGTGCTCTGCCAGCAACATCAATCTTTATTGCCCATGAGTCCAATTTTCTTGCAAATGCCCTTGCATCTTCTCTTATTCTGCCTCTTATACATGGAAGGAGTTCTGTGTCAAAAATCTGCAAAGCCACCATGTTGTCCTCTTTCAAATCACTACTTAAAACTCACCTGTCATGGTGCCTACAAAACACTGCTGTCTGTGATCGCCACTAATCACGCTAATTGTAATAGCCACACTGTTTACCTTGTGCTTGCTCACCCTGTCTATTTCTTGTTTCCACCTGCTGCATCTCATCATACACTTTGATTGTAAACCCTTGGAAGGAAGGTGTGTGTAAAGAACCTAACGTAATGGGACCATACTCTCTGAGTGAGATTAGAGGCTACCACAATACAAAAATATTATTAATAATCATAATAAATCTATTTTTAAAAGAAATGTTTTCAATGGCTTTGGTTTTAATTTATATTTTTTATTTTTAAAAACTTCGTGGTGCTTTCAGCTCCCTAACATGCACGCAATTAGCTCTCCGCACTGGGGTGTAGTAGACCATAACTGTAAAACAGAAAAGAACATGCCACAATTTATGCAAATATATGAAAACGTGTGCACATTTATAGAGCTTGTTGGCAAGCATACAAGAGTATGCAGCCCATTTTGCAGTTACGTAAAAATTATTTCCAAACTAATGTCTAATTTGCTCTCCACTATCCCCTATCAGTACCTTTCAACAGTACTTCAGATTGCTCCTTCCACCTAGGGTGACCAGATGTCCCAATTTTATAGGGACAGTCCCGATTTTTAGGTCTTTTTCGTATATGGGCTCCTATTACCTCCCCACCCCCTGTTCCGATTTTTCGCATTTGCTGTCTGGTCACCCTACTTCCACCATGTGAAATTCACTCCTCATTAGACCTATGCATCAGCTAAAGCAAAATTAAGCTATATTTTAAGCCTACTTCCCAGCTTAGAATAAAGTATTTTGTAGTGTTTTTCCATAGATGCATTAGTGTCCTATTTATCCATTCCTGCAGCACTTTGGGATGTCTAGTAATTCTTGAAGAAAATAAGGACTGTGATTTTACTTAGCTCTTGTGCCCATGATCCTTGTATATTCCCCCAGCTCGTGTGTGTATGTCTCAATGGATCCCAAAGGATTGGTGAGACAGGAACATCTCTCTGTGCCACTGATTCATGATGTGGCATTGGCTAAATCCTTTGCGGCCCATTTCTCTCATCTATAAAATGTAGAGGGGCAGTGGTGTTTTTAAAAATCAAACTGGAAAAATAGAAATGCCATCATTTGGCTTCATTAGTGATAGCCACAGTAGGTCATCATCAGAGTTAGCACCTTTGGATCCACAGCACAGAACTCTGCCACTTGAACTGAGCTGTAGCTCACGAAAACTCATGCTCAAATAAATTGGTTAGTCTCTAAGGTGCCACAAGTACTCCTTTTCTTTTTGCGAATACAGACTAACACGGCTGTTACTCTGAAACTTGAACTAACAGAGTAACTGATAGCAGAAATGGGTTGTCATCCTCAGAAAGGATCAGCATTAGATTGGGATGGAACACTTTGCCAATGTGTTTCACATTATTTGCTGACAGCGCAGGAATGGTGAGACTCAGGAATAGTGTGTTCCATTCCTGGCTCTGGACAGGAATGTGCTGTACAAGGCACAGACTCTTCTGCCCATTCCCCTCAAGCTTGATCCCTTCTGCCCTGTCCGTTCCTACCTGTCCCTGCCACTCGCTCTCTCTCCCAACTCTCCGTTCCCAGCCCCAGTCTCCTTGCCTAGTCAGTCAATTTTCCTCCATCCCAGCTCCTCTTCCGATCTGTCTCTCTTCCCCCTCTTCCCACCTACCTTCACCATTACCACTGACTTCTAGTGGCAGTCTCCCTCCCCGAGATCCTCCTCCAGTCTCCTGTCTCCCTGGTTTTGTCCCAGTCTCTTTGTCCAGCCAGTTTCTGTTCCCCCTCCCATTTCTTCCTCCCCCCCACCACCACTTTCCCTCCTATTTCCCTTACAAGCTCCAAGTCCCAATCTCCTCTGAGGTCAGACTAGATGTTCTAATGGTCCTGTCTGGCCTTACAAATCTATACATTTATTAATCCTTTGCCCCCCTCTGCTCCCAATCCCAGTATTCCCCCAGTCCCAGTATCCCCCCCACCCACCTCCCAGTCCCAATTTTCTTCTCCCTACCACCTGGCAGCCTCCAGTAGCAGTCTTGTGTTCCCCCTTCAGGCTTCTTGTCCCAGTCTACTCTGCCTGGTCTGACATTTGTCCCCTCTGCATTTGAATGGACCAGCAATGAGGCCACTGACAGTACAGGAAAGAGAGCTTCCCTGACATCAGTCCTGATGCCCAGTCCCGGCATCACCCATGCCAGCCCAGAGCTGCAATGGCAAGGAAAGTCTTGCTCAACCCCAGGCAGAAGCATGCTCAGTATGGACAGACTCTTTGGGAAATTAGCGCCAAAGCTCGAGCAAATCTCTACCGCCTACCTTTGAACTGTGATTTTTTTTAAAGGCTTATAACTTGGCCAAATTTGCGTGGATTTTCATGGGGATGGCAAAAGGCACTTTCTGCCACAAAGGCTGCCACCACCACCACCCTTGGCCAAAGGTAAAAGCCTTGCTTCAAAGTATAGGGGTGCTCGAGCTTCTCAAATAAAAGGTCACAGGAATTTTTTAACACGGGCAAAACAATATATTTTTCATTAGCTTTGTTCTCAGAAATGGTTAAACCATGTTGGCTGAGAATTCCCCAGAAATCCAACCTGAGGCAGACACTTTGCATGGAAAATTTCAGCCCAAATTGGCAAAGTTATAAGCAACTGAAAATAGGGTCATGGTAATGGGCTGTGTTGGGCAACCTAATATACAGTGCTACCAGCCCTGCCTAGAATAAAGTGAGCCATAGCATCATCTGCTGATTTATCTTATTTTTATTTATCTATGGTAGCCACAGAATTATTTTACTTTCATTTACACAGCTTACATGGTTCAAAAGCCAATATGGCCTTTGGTATTTGTATACACTCTCCACTGAAGTCAGTGGGAGATTTCTTCATGTATCCAACCACTCTGCCAGGGCCAAATCCTCAGTGGGTGTAAACTGGCATCACTGATGTAAACCCTGTGTGTAAATTGGTGTAATCCATGAGTGGGATTTTTAAAAGAACTCAGCGTTGCTTTAACTTTTCTCCAGTGAAGTGAATGGTAAAGCTGTTCAGAGTTAGGCCATTACTGATTGCTTTTGAAAATGTATGTGGTTTTTGCATGCTTTGCTGACAAGAAAGATATTACTACAGTTCATACTACAAAACCAATACTATTATGGAAGAGTGTGCTGGAATTGTATACCATCAACATCCGCTGAGCTCTGATCTTTAGTACTGAGGATGGTTAAAGAGAACTGAGCTTGTCTTTCAGATCATAAGTTGTTTGCAGTGCCATCAATTAAGAAAAAAAAATCAACTTGTAAACTGAATCCATATGATGTGGAGGTCTAGTAGGGGGCCAAACTGAGGCTGAGCACCAGCTGGCACATTTCCATGGAAGTCAATTAAGTCATCCCTACTTTGGCCAGCACTGAATTTGGCTCTGAGAGAATATAGCTATGAAAGCCCTTTATTTCATCTTCACAGAGTCACTTTTCAGGCACTTAATTTCAGAACTACATTCGAGTAGAGTTGGCCAAACTATATATAGTGAACAAATTATCTGACAAATTTAGCCCTCTTTCCTGTTTGTGAAGTATCCATGAGCAGACTGCTTTTTGATAATGTATCTATGATGTATCTGCAGTCACTCTATGAACATATTTCAGCCCAAAGGTTATTTGCAATTTGCTTGCTTCAACTATAGTCAACTAGTCTTTTTTTGTTGTTGTTATTATTCATTGACTATCTAAATCACATGGTAGTGTTTCTGCTCACTGAATGGATGATTGAAAATTTATAAACGGGGGTGTTGTTGCAAAGTCTTCTGGCATCAGTAGTGGACTGAACACCTGTATTAATATGTGGATACACTTATCAACAGGTGAGTATGTGTATGCACATAAAGCAGCCATTAGCCAACATTCTTGCAAACAAAACCTGCCTGCATGGATGTTTGCTTAAAAGTGGAGAAAAAGGGGTGTGAACATGGCTGAATAGAAAAGGCATTCATGATTAGTGAAAACATATGCATACTTTTTCTCACTAGTCACTTACCTCTACTGACAGCGTTTATTTGCTTCTCCTGGCCTGCTCCTGCCTCTAGTTTGAAAAAAGCTTAGGCCAGATCTGTCTATTAGACAACACTGACAGCTGTCTTCTGGGCAGAAATAGGAGAGGGGAAGATGAGTAGTGCTCTGTGTCTGTGCTGAATTACATGCAATTTTAGGCAAAGCATATTCACCCTACCTCCCTGAAGCACGTGAAGTATTTGAAAGAGCCTGCCCTTATTCTGCCTATGTAGCATGATTGTATTTACAATTTAAATTTACATTCTATTTACAATCTAAATAGGCAAGACAGCCTAAGAGTAGTGGGATGGAACATACAAGCAGAATGGGCAGCAAATGTCACGTTAGTTCCTCAATTTTTCCTTTTTTGGAACGGGGTTTTAATTAAGAGGGGATTGGGTAAATGAAAAGACCACTGTCTACACTTACTACACTCACGGTGCTGCAGCTGAGCCGCGGTAGCATGCCAGGAGGGGTTTTTCTGTCAGCATAGATAATCCACCTCCCCGAGAGGTGGTAGCTAGGTCAGAAGACAGCCTACCACTGTCTACACAGGGACTTAGGTCGACTTAACTATGTTGCTTGGAGGTGTGGATTTTTCACACCCTTGAGTGATGAAGATGGGTTGACCTAATTTTCTAGTGTAGACCTGCTCCAAGAAAGGAAGAGGAGACATTGAAGAGAGGAGGGTGGGGCAGGGCAGGAGGGAGGGAAGAAAGGAAGGGAGGGGAAAGGCATGAACTGAGGGTGGCTGAGGGTGAGAGGAAGAGACTGTGAGGGATGAGTTTCTGAAGGTATTTTGATCTGATTTTCATAGTAGCAGCTAAAACTGAGTGAATAAATTCACAGCTGATGATTTACTCAGTGAATTGAGCCTCCTTTTCTGCTTATAAGTTGTCCACAAACAGATTGTGATTTCCTCAAAGGTATTTGCTATTCTAATATAGTTAAGAGGTAGCTTTTCAGGTTTTTCACTCCATGTGCATTGATCATGAATGTTCAAAATCTGAGCTGTGTTGCTTTAGTTGCAATTGGTCAGATAAGTCATGTAAGAAAAGTTTCTCTTCAAATGTACACTGATGAATGTCACTGGCTTCAATGGGGTTGTTCTTAATTTACAAGTTGGTGTTTTTGCTCCTTTTGTTGGACGAGTTTGTAAGCACTTCTAGCACTAAGACATGCATGTGCAAATTTTGATTGTGTTTCCAAACATCACAAACATGTGCAGTTTTGAAAAACACTTCCTTATTTGTGCCAGTAAAACATGATCTCTTGTATGTTTGTAGAAAATCAACACTAAAGTGGCATGACATGCAAAAGTGAATTATCTGAGGTGAATATTCATGATTGCTTTTTGGCATTATTCACCCAGCACTAATTGTAGTCCAATTATTTTGCCAGTTGAATGTATAGTGCCATTTCACTCTATAGTCTCAGGCCATACTTCCCAGTTGAATTCAGTGCGGTGTTTTGACTGAGCACAGATGATGTTAAATTCGGCAAATTAGCCATACAAGCCTTCCATAAAGTAGTCAAAAAAAGTTGTTGAGGGACTCTGTGAAAATGTCCTAGTTTCTTGAATTTTGCAAGTCATGTTGCATATATGACCATCTCTTTGGTTATATTTCTCAGATATTTTGCAAGTGTCTCTCTATTTTAGTCTTTCTCCTCTCCAAGAGATTGATCTGATGACCTTATTCACATTGAGTAGTACCTTCATTCTTGAGTTGGAGTCAATGTGACTACTCTAGAATGACTATCAGAATCTTGACCTAAGTAGGCAGAATCGTTTTTCTCTTATGACAAAAATTCTTGAAACTGCATCAACAAAAGGGGGGATTTTGATGATTTTTCTCTTCCCCCCCACAGCTAAATTGGCTAGTTTCACTTCATTTACAAAGAATTTTCCACAGTACTTTATTTATTTATTTTTAAGCAGCTGAGTAGGTAGTCCCAGTATAGATACCTCCCTTGTGCACATCAAACTTCCAGGTTATAGTTTCCACCCTCTTTAAAATAAATAAATAAATAAATCCTCATTTCTTTTGTCTCTGATAGATGAAATAGAATACACTAATCACTAACCACTAACAAATTAATAGGGTACTTTACTTTGACTCAGATGTTTGGGCATTTTTGATAAATAAAGTTGTAGTGAAGCTATATGTTGCAGTTCAAAGCTGCTGGGAAGCTTTTATTACAATTTAGCCTTTTCATAATATATGCTTCTTTGAACTCACACCGTGGTGGGGGAAAATGAGGAAAGGACCCTGGTGATATTTTGAACACATGAAAGGCTTAAGAAACTAAACATGCAGGATGGATGCTTTCGTCAACCTGAACTGTATCTGGTTTCCCAATCTTTAACAATACTTCTTGCACTGTCCTTTCTAAAAGTTTATGTATTGTGGGGAACTCTATCAAGTTTCCCTAGATTCTTATGAAATTCTTTTGTTTCCAAGTGCTTCCACCTTTGATCAATAAAAGATTTTAAAAGATAAATAAATTTCACAGAATCTCTATAGTCATCTTGTCTGAAAGAAAAATTCACGCAGATACATATCCCAACTAGATAGTGATTGATTCTTACCATTTCTGGCAGTAAATTCCCGTCTTGCTCCCTCACTTTTAGGTGTCTCTTTCATCGTTTTCACAGCTAAAAGGATGTCTCATCTTTTCTTTCCAAAGTACAATTCCTATTTGAAGCAGACTAGCAATATCATATATCCTGCCTGTTTCTATTAGGTTTTCTTGTGGAACTCCTCTCCCATCATGTAGTCAGAAATCCCAATTGACTAATATGTCCGACCTGGTACCTGAAAGAATGTGGGTTAATTAGAGAGGGAGAATAATCTTGCAGTAAAGGCACAGAACTGAGTAGACAGTCAGCAGGGCTCCATGACTCTGTCACAAACTCACTGTGTGACCTTGAGTGAGTCACTTGCCGTTTCTGTTTTCCTATCTGTCATATGGTGATGAGGATACTTGCATAAGAACAGCCATACTGGATCAGACCAAAGGTCCAGATAGCCCAGTATCCTGTCTTCCGACAGTGGCCAATGCCAGGTGCCCCAGAGGGACTGAAGAGAACAGGCAATCACCAAGTGATCCATCCACTGCTGCCCACTCCCAACATCTGGCAGACAGAGTCTAGGGACACCAACCCTGCTCATCCTGGCTAATAGCCATTGCTGGACCTATCCTCCATGAATTTATCTAGTTCTTTTTTGAACCCTGTTATAGTCTTGACCTTCACAACATCCTCTGGCAAAGAGTTCCACAGGTTGACTGTGCTTTGTGTGAAGAAATACTTCCTTTTGTTTGTTTTAAACCTTCTGCCCATTAATTTCATGTGGTGACCCCTAGTTCTTGTGTTATGAGGAGTAAATAGCACTTCCTTATTTACTTTCTCCACACCAGTCATGATTTTATAGACCTCAATCACATCCCCCTTAGTTGCCTCTTTTCCAAGCTCTTACCCTCTTTTGTATAATGGTTTGAGATCCTCTGATGAAAACTATTTCTAGAGAGCTGTGGCTGCATCTGCAGAATATGGTGCTTCCCCTAATATTCTTATTTCCAATTTTCTTGTCATCACACAGTAAGTCACTGCTGAAGAAGATGAAGAAATGTGCAGAGCTTGCCATGTGTGCAGAACTAATCTTTCTCCCTTTTATTGAACCTGTTCGATTGTCATCAATTGGTTGTACAATGCAAAGTTTCCTAACTGGGATACATGAACATTTTCCAATAAATGATCTTCCCAAGAAGCTGACATTGACAGCCAATGATATACTACCTGTGACTTGGTAGCAACACACATAAAGCCATGCATATGGATGTATGACACTGTCACACATTGAGTCAACAGTCACCAGACTGCTCTGAGGTGATCCAAAAGCGGAATCCCACATGCCCTTAGTTTGCTGTTTCTCCAAAAGCCTTCTCTCTTGTTCCTCCTGGGAGTCCTTTTTAAACCCCTGCATTGTCACCTCTGTTCCTGTGTCCTGTTCAAGAAATTTCCCTCTCCACTTCATCAGCCCTCCATAGAGAACCTTGGTCAAACTGGCTTCCCCACTCAGGCAACCCATTGTTCAGTCCAGAGTACAGTTGCTAAGGTTAAAGTTAATGACTTTCCAGGTGTAGTGACATTAAATGTGACTAGGTAATGTAATAGGTAAAGCTAGCAACTTTAGCAGAAGGTAGCCTGTGTTTGTAGATCCTTCTACAGGGGCTGCAGAAAGGGAGAGTGGTACCTCTCTGCCATGCACCTCTTTTCCTCTTGACCTAACAAGTGGCTTAGATTTTGAAGGTTGGCAAGGGGTGGGTCAGTAGGTTTCCTTTAGATTCCACCACACTCTCACAGGGCAAAGTCTTGCATGTTACTACTTTCCCTTTTATGGTGTGGAAAACCTTCCCAAGTGTTTTTGATAGCAATCAGCCATTGAGGAAGCCCCTGGCAATATAGTTCATGCAGAAGGTGCTGTGTCCAGAAGCCACAGGGGTGAGGAGGGTGAAACACCTGATCTCTTTCACGGCAGAGAAACCTTTCCTGACCACACAGGTTACTCCGCAAAGGAGGGAATGAATCCTACATCAGAAAGGCCATGCATCCTTTCTGAATATGTAAAGGGATTCAGCCACAAAACCTCACTTAGCAGCTTTATATAGTTTAACTTGCAGCTATGTCTTAGTTGAATTATAGCATTCAATAAATTCAATACACTATAGCTATGGTTATAAGACAATTTCAGTCATAACCCTTGAACTCATTCACTCACAGCTTTACCAGAAATGTTCCTTTTCTGCAGAAATGTTCTGTGCTTGATGTCGGCTGAAGTGGTGTATGTGTGTGAGAGAGAGGGAAGACAGCTTACCTGCTCTGGAATTACATGAGTCTAAAAAAAATCCAGTTTTCTCATTGTACACAATTATTGCCAGACTTTTTCAGACAGACAGTTCAAACAGTAAAAACTTCATTTTGAAATTTTTCTACAAACCAGGCCCGGATAGCTCTCTATCATTGGTGGGTCAGAGAAAACACTAGGAGGTTTCTAAGGCCCAGTCTACATTAGAAACTTTTGTCAGGATAGTAATGTTGGTTAGGAGCATTATTATTTTTTCAACATTTTTATACTGGCAAAAGCTCTATTGGAGATACAGTTATACTGGCAAAAAAGTGCTTTTGCTGATATAAGCTGCATCTACATGAGGAGGTTTTGCTAGGATAGCTATAACAGCAAATTCTTTCTAGTGTCCTAAGATGTGTCTTCTAAATGCCAGAGGAGGGATGAGGGAGATTTGGGGTCTCCTATTCATGGTGGTAGGACACTCATCTGTACCTTTGTCTAGAAATATGATTATAAATGGGACGCACATCACTAACCGACCTACAGTATTTTCCGTGAAGTGAAACAATAATGATGGTGCTGATGATCTCATGAATTGGCTAATATGTACGTGTACTACTACCCTCTATTGGGCTGACTCCAGTGTACATATAGTCTCGAACCTGTTTACACCTGAAGAAGATTCTCCTTGAGTTTGAATAATAGGGGGCTATGCTGGTGGAACAGGAGGATCTAGGATCTATCCCCATTTTTGCAGAGTAACCACAAATTTGTTACAGTGCTTTACACATACTGCTTTCAATTTATAGATCTCATTGAAAATACTCTTCTCTAAGTACTCCCACCTTTCTCTCTCTCTCTCCCTTTAGAATTTGATATACTGGAATTTTCTTTTCTTGTTTTTGCTAAAAATGTGCATGGACTAAGACTGTCAACTTTGCTTTATTCCATTATAATAAAAGTAGCAGCCTTTAATCATTACCAGCATTATTAGTAGCACACCAGTTTTTACATCTCAAATATGCTTCTAATTTTCCCAGTCAAAGGCAAATTGTTGGTGATATCTTAATTTTCTTTTCTTTTAGGTAGTTAATGCCAAAATGCAAGGTTATGATCTTGAACTGAATATTTCCCAGATGTGTGGCAAGGTGAAAGGTGGAACAGCTAACAGAACCTGACTTCCTATCCATGTTAGTCTAACTTAGGTGAATTTTAAGTCAGACTTAATTAACCAGTCAGACCTCCACAAGCCTTCACCTTCACAGCTGCCCGAGATGAAAGCTTAGAGCTTGTGTAGATGTAACATATTCCATATGCTGGAGGAGAAATCAGAATCAGCTGCCACTGTCTCTTACACATAGTTTATGGTGCCCTGTTAACTACCTTCTTGTCAAAAGTCAGTGATCTTATAAGAGTTAAATGCTTCTAATGCATTTACAGATTCAGGGCCTGTTCCTACTTCCACTGATGTCAATTGCAAAATTCCCCTGAGCTTAATTTAGAACATGATTGACCCAATATTTGGAAGGTATTGAGCATCCTTAACTTTCATTACCCTCAACACTCACAGAAGTCACTTGGCACCTTGCAGGAGCAGCTTAATGAAAGACAAATGAATACTGGAAAGAATCAAGATCTGGAAGTATGAGTTTTAATAAAACCCCAGCAACACTGGAATTGTTAAGCAGGAAATCAAAGATTAATCTTAGCTGGTTTAAAGTATAAATGAGTAAAGACCATTAGTAGAGAGCAGTGTAATCTAGTGGTTAGACTTTTGGCTTGTCTTTCCAGCTTTGCCACTATCCTACTGGGTGACCTTAGGAATGTCTCTTCACCGCTCTGTGCCTCCATTTCCCCCACCTGTAAAATGGGGAAAATAATACTGACTTCATTTGTAAAGTATTTTGAGATCTACTGACAAAAAGCACTATGTACGAGCTAGATAGCAGTAGTAAGCCACTGTAGAATTTTCAGTTCCTAAAGCATTGTGATTTACAGGTAGGCAATTTTGGTCACAAAGGCTCTGAGAACAACACTTCCCAGAATGAAATGAGCAGGAGTGTTGTTATATGCACTATACTCAGTTATTTTTTTCTTTTAATAGTCTTAGAACAACCTTTTGAGGTGTTAATTGACCAGGTTTGAGTGATTTAGAATGACATTACAAGCTGATGCTATGACTTACCCTAACCATCATATCCCTGTGGAGATGCTTTGTGGATAGAGATTTTACTCTCTGTTTCAGATGCTGTGAACCATGTGCAGTAGTGACCTTTGCCATTCAGTTAATAAGGTTAGGTGCTATAGCATAGCAATAATCACGTAAAACAGCTTATAACTGTAATAGACTTTGGAACCTACAGGACTACCAGCTTTGCAAATTACCACTCAGTAACTGGTGAGGAGAATTGAGTTTTAATGAGTTAGAATCTATAGCTGATGGAAGTAGTAACCTCTTCTCTTTCAGAGGTAAGTATGGCAGGTGTTTTCAAGGAGGTATTGGTGAGGGCCTCCACCAAAGATGATGATGATCTTGTCAATTAGAGACAAGTATCACATCTCCCATTTTGTGGAATACATGAATAGGGCAGTAGCCAAACAGTGATATCAATATCTAAAGTCTTCAGATTTTCTTGATTCTGATCAGTTTAATTTTAAATCTAGGTTTGGGACTGAAATTGCACTAAGGATATTAATTAGTGCTCTTCTAACTCTTGTTGAGGTCAACATGGCCATGCTGAGTTTGTTGGATCTGTCAGCTGACTTTTGTACAGTTCCCTCAAAGGCGTTGTCGATATGTCTGAGGTCCCTGGAAGGAGTGGATGGAACTACTTGGAAGTGTCTTCTCTCCTTTTTATACTGAGGAACCCAGAGGGTGATTTGGGATGAATGTTTGTCTACCTCTACGGCAATCTTAGGATGGATTTTGCAAGGTGTCTTGTTCAGTGTATGTAAGAGGCCTTGAAGAGGGCTACACAAAGGAATTTGCTAATGGTTATTGAGGAGAAGTTCTATGGCCTGTATTATACAGAGAGAGCTGCCAGTAGTGTACTCTTCACAAGCGTCCCTTGTCTTCCCTCCTTCCTGGTCTAGTCCTTGTTACCTGTTTGCACACAATGTAATGCTCTCATTCTTTCATGGTCACTTGACAAGGAAACCAGCTGAGTGTGGGGCAGAGTGGTGAAGGAGTTTGTTAATTGCAGTATAATGGAGTAAAAGTGAAGTGCAATTGTACATATGCATGTCAGTGGATTTTCACAATGCGTTGTAATTGTTCATTATTGTGTTGTTTTAAACATTGGAAGGAACTCCCAGTACAGGCACATGTATGTCTTAAAACCTCAAAATAAATAAGTAGTCTTTTACTGCTTACAGGCAACCACTGTAATTTTAGTCACATGTTTTAACTTACTCTTTTTCTGTCCCAGCTATTTTGTTAGTGGTTACTACAAGAAGAAAGGAGACTGCATTGTTGGTTTGAGGGAAAGAGGGAGTGACTTGTCAGCCATTTAGATGACTAGGTGGCAAGAACATAACGAATCACAAAAATGGGGATTGTGGGGAAATGTGGGCATTGTGGCTCATATTTTCAAAAATGGCGACTGATTTTGGATGCCTTCCTTTATTGAAGTTCATCTTGTGACACCCAAGAGCATGATTTTCAGAGGAACTGGATACCCCATAACTCCAGTAGGAATTACAAGGTCTCTGTCCAGCTGAAAAGCAGGCCCTGTAGAGTATTGCTTAGTTGGGGGGGGAGGAGTTAAACATCAGCCATTTCAAATATATAAAACCAGCCTGAGCCCTAATGTGATTAATCACATAAGGTGCAATTTATGAGCATAGACTCCTAGCCCAAGTAAAAGAGTTCTTGGGCGGGAACTTCACAGTGGTTGTGGGGACAATAGAATTAAATTCACAACCTAGAGGCTAAAAGTAGCCTGTGGAGCTACCCTATATACCATCTCTGGGCACACCATGCAGGGTTTGTGGCCTCTGAAGTCACATGACTGCAGACCCAGTGGGCATGCCTCTGCCTTAACCTCAGCTAGTCTCCACCATGGTTGCCAGCATGTAGAAATCACTGAGCCTGGCTTTAATGTACAGAGAGAGGTGTTGGGTCCGTCTTTATGGCCACTGTACATCTGCCCATTCCCATGCAGTGATTCTGTGCTGGAGGGTCCTCCTCAGCCCCAACATCACTGCATGAATTTAGCCCACTGTAACTGTTACTTTGTTGCCTTTTTTGCTATCAGATTTCAATGAGCAGAGGCCTCACACTGAATATGGCTGCCAACATTTTTGGTAGGTTAAATGAAAGAGATGGAAAGAATTTATAAAACGACAGTTCAAGTGCTGTCATTTAACTGGGTTGCAGGCACAGGTCTGTGAATGTGTGTGTAGGAGGGCAGATATTCGAAGCCAAGAAAAGTGTCTTCAGCAGCTTAGCTATGGAAACAGAATTTGTTCAAACGGAGAAGACAGGAGGCACAAGCTTGTGCAATTAGATCATGCAGTCCAGTGCACAGAACAGAATACCAGGCTGCTGAGGATGTCAGCAGGCAAGATGGGGAAACAATAAAAAAGTAGACTAGAAGATAATGAGAACAGAAGGGTGTGAAGTGATCGTGCTCTTCAGATCAGCCTTTTAAGTTTCAGTGCAAGATTGACGATTTTGTCATCCCATTTTTTGATGAGGTGTTGAATGAATGTTTAAGAAGACAGCATTTATCACTGTTCATCAGAGTTTAAAAAAATGTGTTTGTACTAGGGGACTGAAGATACCAGATTCAGCCAGGTTAGGAGGCAGTCAAGTATTAAAGATGAAAACGCTGTGAAAGACGTATGTCAGGTGCTTGTATTATACCAGGCAATTGTTTACATCTGTGTGCAAGTGTGCAGACCTTGTTATTTGCTTTAACATTGCTGCATACCTTTGATGATGAAGAGAGCATATTGAACATGTGAAGTAAGATACAAATCTCTGTCATTTTTTTGATTTTCTAATAAATAGCTATATAATTAAAGCATTCCATACAATTCTAGAATGCCATGTTTTTATTAGTTGTAGTTTAGGCTGAATTAAGTGTGATGTGTCATTCCATATTCTTTATGAAAATATGCTTATGATATGAATGACATAACTGAGATATACTTTATGCAAGATGGCTCATGTGAGATATCATTGGAAAGGTTATGGTTTACTGAATGTGATTATCCAATTTGTATGCCTGTATCATTTCTGTATCTGAAGTTAGCAATATTAACTATGTATCTGTATTTCAACTATTCTACTTTGGGTGACGCCCACTGCTAACACTTCAGATAAAACAATGGAAAAGCCAGACAGGGCTCATGGCCCATCAGCAAGGACAATGGACTGTGAAAAGACTTGGCATTCCTGCGGATGCTCCTAATTTGGCATTCCTGCGGATGCAACTAACATGGATGCTGTGATATTACAGAGTCAGGTGGTCTTGTCACCTGATACTAAAACATTACCTGGGATCTCTTGTAACTTTCCACTGTAAGGGAAGGGAGGTCAAGTTTGGGAAACAAAGGATTCCTGCCTTATGTAAGTCCTATTTAAGGGTGGGGAGGAAGGCAAAAAGGACTCCTCCTTTCCATGGCCTGTCTGCCCAAGAAGATGGAGTCCAGACTGCGATGGGGTCCAGTCTGAAAAGGCATATAATTGGAACTCTGAACCACAGAAACTTTGCAAACTGCCTGCAACAATATCTAGGGTGAGAAATACCATTTGTAACCAATTTCTTTAGTGAAACTAGCTTAGTTTGCGTGTTTGCTTAGTAATCTGCTTTGTTCTGTTTGTTACCCCTTTTACCACTTAAAATCTGCCTTTTATAGTTAATAAATTTTTTTTTAATTATTAAACCCATTTTCTGTAATTTCTAACTGTGGGAGCGGGGAGGGCAAGGAGTGTGCACACCTCTCTCCACATTGAGGGAGGTGGCAAATTTCATAATATATCTTTGGGTCTTCGCTTCAAGGAACGTGGACATCTGAGTGCTGGAGCAAGTCCTTTAAGCTGAGTCTTCCCAGAGCTGATCGGCAGCTGGGTGTGGCCCTGCCTGTGCATGTGTTAGAGGAGGTTTTAAGAGCCTGGCTCAGCAAGACAGGTTAAAGGAGGCCCATGCTGGCAGAACAGGTAGACTCAGTGGTATCTCAGCACATCACGTAGCTTCCCAAGGGGTCCAACCCATCACAATAATAATTTGTATGAGAGAGAGGTAGGAATGGAGAGAGGCAGATTTGAATTGATAACTGGAGATATCCCAGCCAGACAACATAAAGAGCTGGTTGAACAATTTGCAATTAAACAGTGTATTTAGCTAATTTTTCCTCATTCTCTGCTTTCAGTTTATCTAATAACAAGTCACAATATTCATTTGCTATGCATTATTGCTGGACAACTTGCGTGAACAGATTTATCCCATAGATTGTTTGAGAAGTGCTCACTATGAGTATTAGCTGTTCTCACTGCATGATTAGTCTACTGAGTCTTAGTCCCCATGTTGTTTTTTGTTGTTGTTCCCTTGTTGGATAACCCAGCCTTCATAAACAGGAGTGTCTCAATAAAAACATGTGGCTTTGAATCTGTCAGAGACTGGATGGGTTGAGAAAGGGAGCATTTTAAGGAAAGGGAGCAGCCAGGAGATAAGCAGGAAGAGGGAATTTTAGGGTATATTTAAACAGCCATTTTTGTCATTTTCCTTGTAGTACCTCTTGACCAAACAGAACATTCCATTGATTGTCTTACTGCAGCGCTACACTACATCTGGCTCTGGGTTGCAAAATTAATTCTGCCCCTTGTATCCATTATGAAGTTTCCATTACTGGAACATATAGCCCTTAAGTGATCAGGCAGTACCAGGAAAATGCTGAAGAAGGTGTAGCATTATCAGAAAAAAATTCTGAGTGTGCTGTTGGGAACTGCCACCTGAGATAATTACATGAACAAGAATAATTATTGTGGTTGTGCAGTGGTAGAAAGTGTTGTGAACATGTGGCCCCCCAGATTTTAAAATCCAATGGGTTCCTTCTTCCATTGTGAGGCGGTGATAGACAGACTAGTGGAAGCAACAACTAATTAATGTAGTGGGTTAGTGCATTTGGCTGGGCCCAGATCCACATGCTAAGCAGTGTCACACCTCTTGGAGAGAAGCACAGCAGTAGCAAGGCAACAGTGGGAGTTCAGTGGCCACGATCCTTTGGGGATAGCCTGTAGTGCATTGGAATTGTCTGTGCTGCCCTGAGCTGCTGAACCACTAAGTGGAAGCTAAGGCCACCTATATGACTGATGGCTGTCTGGTGAGATAGCACTGTTGTGACTACCAGTACAGACTTTATTTGTAGCTCAAGAGGTATCGGTAGCTGGGCCTGTTTCATGTAGCTGCACAATATGTAAGCTGTACCCCCTCTAGTCTTTACTGAGTGGCTGTTTAGTATGACAGGTGCTCTATTCACTAAATAACCCACGTGCCTGTCTGCAGATAATATGGAGAGATTGGCCCTCATTAACGTGAATAGGCACCCACATAAGAGTAGCTGACTAGTAGCACCAGACACGCAGCTAGAAGAGGGAGGTAACATGAAGGAACTCTCTGGCTAATAATAATATCAACTTCTTAATGTGCTCATTGGTGAAAGCCTGCCAGTGACTGCCTTATTTTCAGAGAGAACACATGCTGCCTTTTTCTTGGACACCATTTGACTTCAGTAAATTGATAAGTTGTGATCCTGAGGGAGACAACTATTAGAGCCGGTCTACATTTTAATTGTTTTTCTCTCTGAAATCTGGCAATTTTTCAAACTTGGAAAAATTTGCAAACAGTTTTTCTATGAAAACTTTTCTGCTTTTTGTTTCTCATTTTCAGTTTTTATTTCTTGGCTTTCAGTTGCCTTTTCAGTTTCTGGTTTTGAGTTTTCAGAAGGTTTTCTTATGCCAATTGTCATTAGTTTTTCTAATATGAAATTTTATGAACATTTTCAGAAGTTCCAGTTTGACAAATGGATAAAAAGATAAAATATGATGCTGAAAGCTTCAAAATATGAAAAATTGGTCAATTTTGAAATGCAGGAGAATCAAGTTATCTTTGAAATTTTTGCAATGAAGCTCTGCTCCCCATACTGCCCAGTAGAGAGACAACATAAAAAATTAATCAGCCATCATTTCAGAACTCTCTACTTTTCACATCTAATTTTAATTGTTTTTTCTTTGTTTAATTTCAGTACATAACATTTGTATTTATCTGAGTCTTTGTATGTATTTGAGAGCTGCAAATGTAAGTGACCCTATTTTCCAATTTAAAAAAAAATTGCTTCAAATTAATTTCTACATCCTTAGGTGCATATTTTTGAAAGTCTTGGCCCAAAACGAAACAAAAATGTTCTCTCATTTTAATGTGGGGCAGAGCAGGCCCAGGCAAGTATCAGCATCAGGTGCTGTCATAGAAGCCAGGAGAAGATTGCAGGCCCAACTCGGTAAAGGATGTTTAAAGCTGATGTAAAGAGCCACACAAAGGAAACCATTTGCAGTGCATGCCAAGTTTTATTAGTCCTACAAAACTCAAGCAACATATTTTTGAGTATAATCTACTGTTCAATTAGGTATTACTAGGTGAAATTCAATGGGCTGTAGTATTCAGAAAGTAAGCCTAGATACTCTCAAAGTTCCCTTCTGGCCTTGAAATCTTTGAAAAACAGAGACTCTAAGCCAAATGTTATGAGATTCCCAATAACTTCAGAAGGTCTTCATCACAACTCTAGAAAAAGTTATTAATCTGGGGCCTGATCCAACTCCCACTGAAGTCAATTAAATGACTCTCACCAATTTCCGTGGGAGTTGGATTGGGCCCTGTTTTGTATCCAGTAGAAGCAGTCTTGTCTCAAACTAAATAATCTTTTCTTCTTCCACTATTATGTCTTTAGTCGAGAAATGTATGCACGTAATAATAACCTCCTTTAACCTCCAAACTTCAGCTTGTTCGAGTTCCCAATATAGCACAGATACATCAAGGGGGCTGTATAAATTATAAAGTGAAGGAAGATTTTTTTAGATACTTACCTTGCACATCAGCAGAAAGGTGAAATTCATGCTGAATGGATTTTGGGGGTTCACTTCAATTTGGAGTGTATAAGAGGACAGGCTCCCCTCCTGTCTTGAGATCCCACCCAAACAGCCTTGACACTTTCTGTTTGCTAGCATCTTTATGAGTTTTAGTTGTATTCCCGCCACCAAACCACCATCACATTTCCATGCAGCAACTGTTGCTGCAGTTTTCTCTAGTCCTCAGCCCTTCTTCCAGGAAGAGAAAGAGATCTCACCACCCTGAGCTCTTACTGCCTCTCAAAGCTAATTAGCTCTTAGCATATCACTCCCCCACCCAGTCTGATTAAGTAATTGGGTACTCCACTCCTCCATCAGGCCTTTTTGGAGAGTGGGGAGGATCGTGAATTAATGCTTCAGTGATCAGAGTGCTGGGTCAGCTACTGGCTCTCAGCACTCAGTCACAAGCTGATGAAGTGTGGTTCACCAGCGAGATTTTTACTTTGTGACCAAATTGTCTTCTGATGTTTTATTTGACTTAATTTTAGACCATTCTTTTAGAATTTTGATTTGCTAGCACATATTGGTGCAAACATTTTTAATGTTAATTTGTAAAGAGTTTCCAAAACAGTCAGTTGAATCTAAACTAGCAGCTCTGTGGATTTGGAGATATTACATATGGTCATATACAGTAGAAAAGTCCCTCCTTTTTAGTTCCTATGTAATTTTGTTGAGGTGGTATCCTAAGAAGGTGTCTCTATCATGATCCTTTGGGATGCAAGTGCACAAAATCCCTAGTTAGTCTTTGCCTGTGGTTGATGTTCCTGGTGATTTTTTTCCACTGCCATTTGCCCATATATACTTTAGTTCACTACCGAAAGTCCAAGAATAAGAATCCTTATGATTATGACTTGTGTAACGCCAGAAGACTGACAACGTTTCTTTCTCTTAGCTAGTTTGCAAATAGTTGTGTTATTCCCTTTGGTGCATATTTCTGACTCCTATTGCCTGGAATGGGATTTGTGCACGTACATTCAAAATCAGGATTTGGTTCACAAATCAAAAAACTGCAAAGTGATGGGAAACTTATAAAATTATCACCAGATCAGTGAAATCTATCGGCCTTAACCAAATCCCTTTGAAGTCATTTGGACTTTGGATCAGCCCCTATGTGAATTTTCATTGAAAAGGTTTAAAAGTTTGTTTTTTTTAACCTTGAAAACATTTTAAATTGAAATATGAATGTGCCCTACAGGCTACAGCTAGATTGTAATGCTGCAGTTTAAAGTAACGCACATCTGGGCCTAAGAAAACATGTAGTAACATTTAAAAATGTGCAGAAACAAGCACACAGCATATTACATCATCTTTTTAGGGACCGTGTAGAACCAGCACCTTGTTCTCTGAGTCAGATTCTATCACCATTACTCAATACTCTGCGAGTTGTCCCATTGTCTTCAATGATTTATATAAGAAAATGGGGCCACTCATGGAGAAAACTACTAGTACTCAACATGAGTTGGGGGGGGGGATAGAATCTGGCCCTAAATTGGATACAGCAACTTTTAAAAAATCCTTGTAAGTATTGTTGCGTGTGGTGTTCATCCACTCTCATGTGTGTCCTATTTTGGCTAAATGTTTAAATACTGAATATTTTCTAACTAATGTATCTGAATTGAATGTACCTGAATTCTAACCCAAATCATTGCAGTAGGGCTTTCAGGCAGAGGGCTATGTGGGCTGTAGCATCTAGATAAATTGAAATTTGCTTGTCTGTGACTAATTTTAACTACTGTTTTTGTGTTTCAGTACCATTGTTTCTTTCAGTAGCATGCTCACTTGCATTGCTGTTATGTTTGGGCTAGCTACAAACTGCCCTGAGTAAGGGGTGGTGTGTAGCTTCGCCATCCCAGGAGCAGGACTGAGGATAAATTGTGACTGACAGTCACCATTCCTCCCCTGGTTCCTCCATTACCACTATCCTTTTGTGGGTGAGCTTACTTTCCCCTGTGTCTGGACTCTGGCCAACTACTCTAGTTGGTAAATAGGGGGGCAGAGCCAAAGCTCCTCTCACTCCCACTTTCCAAACCACTTCTTGAGAATTAAAGGAGGGAGAAGGGACTTTCTTCTCCTTATCCCTCTGCATGTCCAAGTAAGGGCTGTGATAATCTAGCCCTTCATGAGTTTTCTATGCTCTTACTCTGTTGAACTTTATGTTGACATTGTACTAACGTAAAAGGTTCAGAGGTTCCGTTCCCATAACCTTCCAAAAGTTTGGATGCTAGTCTAAAGTTATCCAAATGCATTCAACTGGGAATTGGATTGGAAATCTCACATGATCAGGATTCTGACAAGATTTCCAGCAATTTCTGGCTTGAGTTGGGCTAGGCATGACACATCAATAGCTTTCTTTGTGGTATTTCAGTATTTCCATCGTGATTTAAAGCAGGAAGTGGGGAAGTTCTATGAGAATATTAAAAATAATTTTAAAAGCTTCTGAATTTTTTCCAACCTCAAAGGTTCGCTCTTGGGTCAAGATTTGGGATATGGTTCAGGATGAGATTTTTACCCCTAATTATAAATGGTGCTCTCTGCTGGATTTGTAGGGAAATAATTTTGCTATGATCCTTGTATCATAATTTGCCATCTGACAACTACATTGAAATCATTATGTTTGCAGTCAGTGAAACAGGTTAGTTTTAATGAAAACACTTCTGAAAGGCATGTCTTCCTCAACTCACTCTGTTTCCTACACTTATTGCACCTGCTTCTCCATCACTGTACACCTTGTGCATTCATCTGTACTTATGCAAAAGTGAGTGTAAATTACACACATTTTGATATGGTGTCATTTTATACTCACTTTGCACAGGTGTGAACAATTGCAACAAGTTGTAAGGAAGTAGAGAAGCAGGCTCAGTGTCCTCATCTTCCTCTCTCCCTCCCCCTTTTCTTTCCATCAATCCAGGCTTCCTCTACCAAACAGGGCACGTGGATAATTAACTATCCACCAACAAAACACTTATAACCAATTGCCCCACCTCTCTTGAAACCATCCCTGAGGGACCATCAATAACAACACCTCCATCCCTCAAACATGAATTGGTCCCGCTCTTGAACTGACAAATGCCTCATGTCATTGCTTAATCTGCTCCCCAACACCACCCCTATAGGTCCAGACCCAGGCAACCTGGGCCTACAGGGGGAACCCTTCAGGGCAACAGACACCAGCAGCCAATAATAAACATGGAGCAAAAGTTCCAACAACGTAGTCTGGTAGAATCCTCCTGAAAGGCCCCCATCATCCAGCCAACAGCAGCAGCAGCTGCCGCCACCATCAAAGCTGTTGTCATCAGGCAGCTGACCACCTGGAAAACTGCCTGTTTCAACATCCATCTGACATCATCACATTCCCTCCAGTTGGGCTCATTCTTCTGCAGGAGAGAAGAGAGAACTGTAGAGATATGTTTGTGCAAGATTATAGTTTAGAGAGACTCCCTCCTAAAGGGCAGTATTATGAATACAGGAATTTTGAGATGTGCTGTGGAAGCAGTGGGTGTTGAGAATTCAGTGTAGCTGTGTACAGAAGTTTACCACACATGCACTCTATGGCTTTTTGGAATAAAAGTTTTATTCCTTTCTCATTCACTGGTTTACTGTTTAGCGAACCCCAAGATATTTAGATGGTGTCAGAAATGCTGAATGAAAAAGAGACTTCATTCATTCTGAGGTAAACTCCTGTGTTTGAAACTGAAAGCAGAGGAAAGGGGAGCATGTGGAGTAGCAGAGAAGTACAAAGGCTTATGTATGTATTTTATGAGCACAATTGTAGCTTGGCTACCTTCAGAAGGGAAGAAAGCCAAAAATGGATGTGCTGAAACCTCCATCCAGTCTGCAACTGCCAGGCAATGTTGCAGAGAACTGGGAAAAAATTCTGACAGAGATTTGAATTGTATTTAGCAGCAATGTTGGCAGAGGATAAAAATTATGAAGTAAAATCATTAGTCTTTTTTTTTTCACGTTGTTGGGGAGGAAGCATTGGATGTTTTAACAACTTTAAGTTGAAGAAGATGAAAGCATGATGTTAAGTAAAATACTAATTAAATTTGAGCAATGTTGCATGCCAAAAAGGAATGAAGCCTTTGAAAGAGACAATTTTTTACATATTTGCAAAAAAATTCTCAGTGACCAGTCTGTGGGCTGACACTGGTTCCTGAGATTTCCCTGACACAGTTTAGGAAGGCGGCAAGCTGCTCCCTGGTATCAAAAAGGTTGAGAAACACTGTGTTAGTGCAATATGCCCCAGAATTAAGGAGACTCAGTAAAACCCATGACTTTTGAGCTGACAGAGCCTCTGGTCAGAGATAGAATCAGTTGTGGCAGTAAAGACAACAGTTAAGAGAGAGAGAGACTGCTCTGTGAAGGAGATTTAACTTTAGGAAAGGCATTCCAGATGTGCAGAGCAGCAGAAACTGTGTAAGCACAAGCCAAAGAGCTGAATTCACCAGAAGGGGTTATCCTCATACAAGTACAAAAGCATATAACCACTAGAGGTCAACTCAAAAAGTGGAACCACCCTCTGTGAAAACTACTGTTAATGAAGAGACGGGGTACAGACAGTCATGTGGAAGGTGTGGATCACAGCACAGCCCAAAATAGTGTTTTGCCTTTGAAAACTCTGTCACAAGTGTGTGTGGGGGGGAAATCATTTTGCAAAATGATGCAGATCCCAAATGCAGAAAAGTCAAATGGATGCAGTTGAAGACTACCTGGTTGAGGAGTTTTACATAGACATGCTGGGGGCTTGTCAACACTGCAGTGGCTGGTCGATTTAAGTTACGCAATTTGAGTTACATTAATAGGGTAACTCAAATCGATATAGCTTAGATCTACTTACCACAGGGTCGACACTATGGTGTGTCGACAGGAGATGCTCTCTCACCGACATTGTTTCTGCCTCTCATTGAGATGGAGTACAGAAATCAATGGGAGAGCGTTCTCCCATCGATTGAGTGTGACTTCACTAGACCGCTAAATTGATGCCGCTGCATCAATTGCAGCAGTGCTGATTTAGCTCTGTAGTGAAGACCAGCCCTGGGATGAAGTACAACTCATGATGGACTAGATACGGCCAATGAAAGTGAATGAAACAATTATTCCACTTAAACTGGACATGGAGCTCAAGTTAATATTCTGTCTAAACAAGATTATGAGAGACTGAAAATAAGACCAAAACAGTGACCAACAAAAGTAACTAGTTATTCTGGAAAAAATATACCAGTGAAGGGGAGGTACAGTGCTAGCATCAAATATAAAACCATCACATATGGGCTTTCATTTATTGTAGTACCAAAAGAGGTGACACCAATTTTAGGCCTGGTGTCAGTCTCACTCTGTGAAAAGCTCAGTCTGGTAAAATGAAAAGGAGTACTTGTGGCACCTTGGAGACTAACCAATTTATTTGAGCATGAGCTTTCGTGAGCTACAGCTCACTTCATCGGATGCATACTGTGGAAACTGCAGAAGACATTATATATACACAGAGACCGTGAAACAATACTTCCTCCCACCCCACTCTCCTGCTGGTAATAGCTTATCTAAAGTGATCATCAAGTTGGGCCATTTCCAGCACAAATCCAGGTTTTCTCACCCTCCGCCCCCCCCCCCCCAAACTCACTCTCCTGCTGGTAATAGCCCATCCAAAGTAACCACTCTCTTTAAAATGTGTATGATAATCAAGGTGGGCCATTTCCAGCACAAATTCAGGTTTTCTCACCCCCCCACCCCCCTCCAAAAACCACACACACAAACTCACTCTCCTGCTGGTAATGGCTCATTTATGCGGAAATGGCCCACCTTGATTATCATGCACATTGTAAGGAGAGTGGTCAGTTTGGATGAGCTATTGCCAGCAGGAGAGTGAGTTTGGGGGGGGGGGGAGTGAGAAAACCTGGATTTGTGCTGGAAATGGCCCAACTTGATCATCATACACATTTTAAAGAGAGTGGTCACTTTGGATGGGCTATTACCAGCAGGAGAGTGAGTTTGGGGGGGGGGGGGGGGCGGAGGGTGAGAAAACCTGGATTTGTACTGGAAATGGCCCAACTTGATGATCACTTTAGATAAGCTATTACCAGCAGGAGAGTGGGGTGGGAGGAGGTATTGTTTCATGGTCTCTGTGTATATATAATGTCTTCTCCAGTTTCCACAGTATGCATCCGATGAAGTGAGCTGTAGCTCACGAAAGCTCATGCTCAAATAAATTGGTTAGTCTCTAAGGTGCCACAAGTACTCCTTTTCTTTTTGCGAATACAGACTAACATGGCTGTTACTCTGAAATCTGGTAAAATGGGTGCTCTCACTACAAGATCATACCAAACCTGGCTATGAGGCACCTATTCAAGAACATCATGATCTGTTTTAAGGGCTGGGTTGCTTGCAGGGTCCCTTCACTTAGCCATCCATGGAGAAAGATGCCATTTGTACTCCATGATAAATTCAAGGCTAAGCTCTCAAGGATGGAAACAATGCAAGTAACACAAAAATATTGAAGAGTCAATGGAAGGGGTGAGCTCCCTAGTCCTTGTGTAGGAAAATAAAAGCTGGCTACACATATGCTTACATCCTAGAGACTGCGACAAGGCTATAAAAAGAGAACACTTCCAACTGCCAACAGAGAAGAGATTATGGCTCATTTTGTGAATGCATAATCTTTCAGTAAATTGGATGCCTCCTCGGGGGTTTTGCAGCTAAAATTAACTGAAGAAAGCTCAAAACAATGCACCTTTAATACCCCCATTGGAAGATACAGATTCTTATGCCTACCCTTTGGGATAACATCAGCAACAGAAGTGTACCACAAAACCATACATAAGAACTACATATATATTAATGGTGTCGACACCTCAAGGATGACAGCATCATCTGGGGCTCAACTACAGAGGAACATGACTGTAGCCTTTGGAAAGCGTTGGCTTCCAATAGAGCTGCAAACTTGAAACTAAATAGGGAGACATTTTGTTTTAGGGATTACAGAACTGACTTTTATTGGAGATACTATTTCCAGCGAAGGTGTAAAACCTGATAAGCAGTTTCAGCCATGTCCACAGTCAAAGATATCCAGCAGTTCCTGAGAATGGTTAATTACTTGGAAAATTCATACCTAATCTATCTACAAAAGCAGCAGCTTTGAGGAAACTCCTAGAAAGTAAAAATGAATAGTACTAGGATTCAGAACAGGAGGAATCATGGGAAGTTTTGAGACAACAACTGATACAAGAGCCCATATTGAACTTCTACACACCAAGCAGGCCTATTGGAATTTTAGCAGATGCTTCACAATCTGGGTTAGGTGCAGTGATTTTACAGAAACACAATGATTGTTGGCAACCAGTGGAGTATGCATCAAAATCACTGACTGATGAGGAAACCTGATATACACATTGAGAAGGAGCTTTTAGGAATATTGTTTGCCTGTGAGAGATTCAATCAATGTATTTATGGCTGGGCTGTAGATGTTGAAAAGGACCACAAGCCCCTGTTAGAATTATTTGGCAAACTGCTGAATGATTGTAACTTAAGGATTCAAAGAATGATGATAAAACTGCAAAAGTATGATTTGGTTATAACCTACACACCTGGTAAATTCATGTTTCCTGCAGATGCACTTTCCAGAGCAATGACTCCACTACAAAACTAGAGAAGACTGTAGAGATAGAGATGCAAGTCTACATAGATCTGATTGTAAGTTAAGTCCTGTAGCTAATGAAAAACTGCAACAAATAAGAGGGGAACCAGAGAAACATGAATCACTGGGGATCCTTAAAGAAGAGATAATTCAAGGGTGACCTGAAGAAATTAACAATTGTTTTCCAAGAATAAGAGACTATTGAAACTGCAGACATGAACTTACTATGATAGATGGGATGATTTTCAGGTTCAGCAAGGTTGTAGTACAAATAAGCCTCTGGAAAGAAATGCTATGGAAGATCCACAAGTGTCATTTAGGAATTGAGAAATGCAAACAATGGGCATGAGAAGTGATATATTGACTGCGGATCAATCATGACATTGCTAATGTGATAGGAAACTGCTTTTCATGCTTGAAATACAAGCCATGTAAACAGGCAGAGCCTCTGAGACCTCACCCAGTTCCACAAAAGCCTATGAGAAGGTAGGCACCGATTTATTTATCTGGAAATCAAAGGATTATTTAATAGTCCCAGATGATTAGTCTCTGTATCCAGCAATTTGTTCACTGCACAGTACTAGTACTAAGTCAAGGAGTACTTGTGGCACCTTAGAGACTAACCAATAGCTGGCATGAAGGGAATATTTTTCAGACATGGAATTCCAGATGCAAACTTTAACAATAATGGGCCACAATTTTCCAGCACAGGTTGTAGGCACTTTGCCATTGGTTGGTTATTTTCATCACAAAACATCAAATCCAAATTACCCCCAATCAAATGGATTTATGGAAAGGAGTTTACTGGTGGAGAAGGACCTTATGAAAAAGACATTCGACAGCGAAGGTGATTTCTATAAAGCTACATTGGTTCTTCTCCAGGTCAGCTGTACATGGAAAGAAGGATCAGATCTAATTTATCAATCCCTATAATTTACTGAAATCTAATGACAACAAAACCATATGGAAGATGAAAGAAAATCAGAAATGGACGCAGAAATATTATTTTGACAAAAGGACCTGTGATCTCCCATCTCTTAACCCAGGTGATAGTGTCCCTGAGGAATCATGCCTCTAAAACTTTGGGCCAAAGGGGTACCATTAAAGAACAGCTGAATCCAAGGTCTTACGGAGTTCAGGTGGACCAAGGGGATACATTTTGCTTTAATTGAAGGAATCCAAGCGTAATCCCAGAAAGTTCTAATACATTGACAGTAGACAGTGGACTCTGTCATTTACCAACCAACTGATCGTTTATCAATGGACAAAGGAGAAACTGTCAAGGAATAAGACAACAACTCAGACTTTAATGAAAGGCTGATACTGAGAAGATCAGAGGGGGAGATCAAGTGTCCTGAAAAACTGAGAGACTTTCTAACCTGCCTGGAAAATGGGGTATAGAGATGTGCTGGTAAACCTCTCCTCTCTAGACAGTTGATACATTAGGTATATGAATTGTAGTTTACGGAAATGTACTAGTCAGGTTGAGAATTGAATGTATGTGTTATTAGATAGTTGTTTATAGTGAGTTAGTTGGCTTTTTAGGATGGAAAATGTAAATATATGTTTGTGCAAGACTGTAATTTATAGAGGCTCCCTCATAACGGTAAGTATTATAAATACAGGAATTTTGAGACGTATCCTGGAAGTGGGGGAATAAAAGGTTTATTCCTTTCTCATTCACTGGTCTGTTGTGTAATGAACCCCAAGATCATTACAGGAACAGGGAGGCAATACCTGTGGGGAGAGAACAGGTAGAAAGCATAAGAGATCACCATCAAAAGGGTAGGCGGAGGGCTCAGAATTGGGGGGCAGGCAATGGAAGGTGGAATTATTCTGCCAGTCTAGGTTTACAGACCCACAAACTGCAGTTTTAGAGATTTTATAGGTGCTTATTATACAAATGACAAGGTAACAGAGGAATGATTGGCCATCCTACACCACAAAGAAAGAGGTCCTGGAGCCTTATAATCCTTTTTGACTGATACATACAGAACTCTCATAGCTGCATTCAATTATTAGTGCAGTAGTGTCTTGATAAAGTATCAGATACTTTATTAATCACAAAAAATACTGAACTATTTCCTAAGGAACCATGTGATTAAATTCCACAGTAAATATTTTCAGTTCAGATGCCCAGCACTTTTATAAGAACACAAGAAGTTTGCAAATAGCAATACAAAACTATAAGTGCTATTTTTTTACAATTCCTCTGTGTAGTGTGAGATGGCCAGCCATTCTTCTCTAGCCTTGTCATTTGTATAATGACCACTTATATAAACTATAAAAATACAGTTTATTTAAGGTAAAATAAGGTAAATATATAATATTTGGTTCCTATGGTGAATATGTTTCTAGCCTTTGGGAACACATGCATGGCTACAGGGCACATCTCAAGTTGATATTGGGAATGTTTCTAATTACAATGAGTTGGAAATGATTTGGGTATTGAAAACCATGCTGTTACAGCGGATGTGGTAAAATGGGATTAGCTGTAATTGTTGCAGTTTATAGAGTTACGACTGTAAAATAATAGTGTGATATCTGTTTTAAAACCATAATGGAGGCCACAAAGATTTTTCTTTTTCTTTCCAAATTCCTACAAGACATGAAACTGAATTGAGCAACTACTACTGAGATTCCCCAAAATTGCTTCATTAGTTTTTCATAGTGGTTATTGTGAAGGCAAATTATACACAAAATAATTTCCACTTTACATATTTTATAGAAATTAAAAGACTAAGTCATGAAAATGCCAGACTCTGTTTATTTGTCATGCTGAAGCTTATTGTATTTGTGGAATATGAAACTTCTGCACCATATAGGGCCTAATCCTGCAAGCCCTGGATGTAGTATCATTATTTAATATTTGTATCGCAGCAGTGCCTACAAGCCCCAGTCATAAACCAGGAATTTATTGTGCTGGACGTTGTATAAATGCATGGAATAATGGTTGACTGAAGTTGACCTATAATGTATTTTGCCACAAATATTTCCCTTAATCATTAGATGGTGAAAAGAACTTTAATTACAATTTGGGGATGTTCTACTGTAAGAATCTGTTTCTTTCTTACCCGGGCCAGCTTATAACACAATGACTTAAGTGACTAGTACTTGTATGCAGGTATTTTCATCTTTTTTATCAGAGGCCATTGGTTTGAATCCATTCCAGCTCTGAAAGTCAATATGTGGCTCTTTTGTGACCTATGTCAAATTAACTGGTGGTCTCATCTAAATTTTATTATGCATATGGCTGTATCACAGAATAAACAGGAAGATTCCATTGCCTTAAATGGACTTTCAATTGGGGCCCTGAAACATAACTTCTCTAAAGAAGAGACTATACGTTAGGCCAAATTGCATAGGGAGAGAAGCACTGTGATCTAGTAGAGCCAAATTCTGTACAGACCTAGTGTGCAGCTCTATTGAAGTTTCCAGGGTTGCATTGGCAATGGGGAAGGGGGGCGGAAGTAAGCACAGAATTTGGTTGATGTTACCCACCTGAGAGTAAATTAAGAACATAGGATTAATTTCAAACTTGAACCTCCACTGAAATCTCCAGAAAGACTCTGGAGGTGAGAATTTATGAAGTTATAATTTGGGACATAAATCATGGTTTTTATCCACGCTTCCAAGTTTTTAAAACATACTTACTCAGTGAGAATAAATCCTGTACCAATGGTGATGGTAAACTGATAATAGTTCAGAAGAACCTAGCCACATTTTAGGCGAGCATTACTCGGTGCAGTCAAACTAATTCCAGTGCAATAACATTCATCCTGGTGAGTTAGTTTCCACTCTATCAGTGAGGATAACATGGAGTGTGAGATTGACCACAATTTACCAGAAAAATCTATTGTATTTGATCTTCTACTGAGTAAGGTTCATTGCACTGTAGGCATTAAAGTACTGTATCAACGTACAACATATTTGTGCATCATTCAAGTACAAAACAGGACTGGCTAATTCAATTCCAATTTTGTACTTGAGTAATATACTATCCAGTTTCAAACTGCACTTGAAAATTTCACAAATATATTCTATTGAAAAGTGATACTATATTGGTCAATAGAATGACATTCTATTTTAACATGTTGCAATTCTTACAAGTATAATATGACAAAATATAATTCAGTTTAATCAAAATTGACATATCTTTATTAATAAAGTCCCTTGAAATGCTAATGTAGATTTTTTATTGTTAGAAATGGATCCAACCTGGTTTTATTTGAACCACACTAGGAATTACAGCCATTTAAAATTTCCTTATAAATAATGGTCTGTGTTCTCCCCATCACTGTCTGGCATGGAAAGAGCAAAAATATATCAATCACACAGGAAAAGGGAGCAGCTGGCAGAGGAGGGAGTGCTTGCACCACATATTCACCCCACCAAAGGCTTGTCCTATACACTCCATTTAGCGATGCTTGTTTCTGAGCTGGAGTACTTTGAGGGAGATGGATGGCCAACAGCTGGGTGAAACTAGAGAGCTGCTGTTCATCATAGAATGCTCTTGTAGGAAAGCCAATATGGGCTGAAGCTATATGGGTGTGACAGGTGAACGTGGCAATAAATTTCAAAAGAGCTGTGTAAACATTAAAGACCATATCCTCAGCTGGTGTAAATTGCCTTAACTCCACTTAAGTCAATGGAGCTACACTGGTTTAGGTCATCTGAGATCTGGCCCTAATTAATTAATTCTCAAACTCTCCTCTGTTGTTAGTAAAGAAGTATTATTGCCCCATTTTACAGGGGAATCCAGGGTATGGAAGGGTGAAATGACGCAATGTAGCCTCCACTGTAATAGAAGCAGAATTAGAACTTGGGAGCTCCTCACTCCTGTCCCGGCCTTATTTCCCTTTGGCTATGCTGCCAAAGGGTACATCTTCACTAAAGAGTTAAGCCATGTTTACACTATGGGCACTAGAGTGGCATAGGGCAGTCCTGTAGTTAAGACACAGAATAGAGCAATGGAAGGGGTTTCTTCCATTACTGTAGGAACTCCACCTCCCCAAGCGATAGTAGCTAGGTTGATGGAAGCATTCTTCCATTGATTTAGCTGCATATATATGTGAGGTAAGGTTTGCATAGCTACAGCACTTAGGGGTGTGGATTTTTCACACCCGTGAGTGCTACAGCCATGTCAATCTAAGTTTTAAGTATAGAACAGACCTTGGGTTAACACCTCTCATTAGCCTGGCTTGATAATAGCTTAGATCCGGCTAGTTGTGGCAGGCTGTTAGTACAAAACCCAACTCGTAACAGGTCAGTGGAAAGCCTTCTCTCACTTCTGTGGCTGCGGGATGCACCAGTGAAGCCACATATCCTTCAGTGAGAAAAAACAATCCATAATATTGACTGGGTCCATTTGATGTTTTTCTTTATTTTTGGTAAATGTTAACTACCACACCAGCTTGTTCACCATTAAAAATTACCTGCTAGTTCTCTCATACATAGATTCACAATGCTTTTAATGTGCATGGCCCAAACAACAGATTTCCTCTTACAAGCCCTCCATGCTAGAGGCAGAATTCCTTTACTACAGACCAGACAGCATTATTGCAAGCTTCTTAGCATCACCCCACCAATGTTCCCCACTCACAATGGGCTTTTCCCTGTATGTAGCACAATTATGAAAGAAAGGCCCAGGAAAGGAAGACCTCACATAAGGTCTTCACCCCAAGCCCCACTTCAAACTGAGTAAATTAGGTTCTGTAGTTTGAATGTACTCAATATGGTTTTTAAGGACAAAAAATAAACATTGCCAGCTAATGCACTGAATGCCTAGTTATGTTGTTTTCTTCCCTAGTTGTGATTATAATAGGGAATTTTTAGGTGACTGGGAAAACAAATGGATTCCCCAGCACCCCACCCCTTAATTCTGAGAGCACTTGCACCCCTTGGACACAAGGTTTATCACAAGCTTGGAGGGAAATTGTTGTGGGTTGCCATTGCTTCAAGTGTTGGCAGCTCATCACTGTAGAAAACTTGCTGAAACCTGGTTCCAAGTAAATTTGTTCCTAAGGTTGCTTGGCCAGTATGGAAGGCCTAGGATTTGTTATTCCTAAAATTTCCCACCATTGCGATCACTCACGCAGTTTTTCTGGTTGTATCAACTTGATGAGCACTAGTATAGGCAGGCCACTATTTTAGCATGTCGTATAGATCTGTTTATATATCAGGGAGAAAGGTTTGTACTCACCTACACTGGCTGCATAAGCCATGTTAGAAACCAGTTTAACATGAGCTATATTTAACCTGAATTTAAATATGGCTCCTAAACAAGATATGAATCCCAGTGTGGACATGTTCAGTTTGAGCTCCATCTTCATACCCACTGGCCTGCTACTGACACTGTGGGATGACATTTTTGTGGTGGTTTTGTTGATATTAAGACTTGTCTAATATTAACAGGAACCACTAACATCACACATGGGGCAGTGACTTGTCACACTCACAATCCAATATGGATTAAAATAACTTAAAGATAAAAGACTCTGTATCCCATTACTGGTCCTTTGAGCCGTTCAGTATCCCAGAAAGCTTTCTTCTTTAACAAAAAAATGCTAATCACATTTATTACAAACAGAGCAGAGTGTTTCTCTGCCATCCCAAGATAATGTGAACATCAAGGTTAGTCTTACTATATCCCAGAATGTCAACACACTTGCCAAAAATGAATTTATCAGCTCAATGCAGCCGAGAGATTTAGTTTATCTAAATGTCCTACGAGGAATAAATAGTTTACCACTGTTTTTGAAGATTGGGGCAAATCTGACATTCTATTGACATATGCTGTAGATTTAATTTAATGCTGTAGTTCAGATGTCTCTTTTGGTAACTTTTAGTGAAATCTATGCTAAGGGTGGAGCTGTTTACGTATTTTATGGGGGTTTTAAATGCAGGGTTAGCAAAGGAAACATGATAATTGAAACAATGTTTGTGTATTCTCTTGTAGTGATTTGAAGAGGAATGTTACTAAAGCTTGTTGGTTGGTTCTGAATATTAACTGGATTTTAGCATGATTTGAAGGGATTCATTTTAAATTTGATCTCTTTTTTTCTATAACGGGCAGATCTCTTTCTTCAATGAAATGATTAAAAGTCTTTGAGCTGAGCCTCTCATTTATTGATTTATTTTATTTCATTTTTGTATTTTAGGCATATTGGAGATAACATCAGTGGAAATTGGAGTTGTGGCTGTTAAATCGATTAACAGCAACTATTACTTAGCCATGAACAAGAAAGGAAAAGTCTATGGCTCTGTAAGTATGTTGCTTTTGTTTTCAAAATGGACTGCAGGAGTCATAACCATAGTTTCCCCCCCTGCAGGAGTCATAACCATAGACTTGCTCAGTTATCTGTAATTTTCTAGTAATTAGAGCTGCAAGGAGTTGTTCATCAAAATTTCAGGCTCTCATAAACCAGCTCATCGTGGTTAGTTCATTAGGCTAAAGTTTGGCAGTGGCTGCTGGTATTCGTCATGGAAATGGCCTGTTCTGGTGTCTGGTCCGGTCAGGTCTCCCACTAAGTAGCAGCCAACACAGCATGAAAACTGTAGACAATTTGGGAAGAATCTAAAAAGAAATTAAAATGTTAAAAGTATTTTATTCTTTCATGTCTACAGTACAATCCTGTTTGTCAATAATTTGGTGGGGGGGCATCTGAAACCTCATAAACAGGGGTTTCAGATAATGGAGCAACAGCTTGGAAGACATTTAAAGGCTGTACACCAGGTTCCCAACCCTAGAGTGCACTGGACAGCATACTGGTCAGCTTTACAGATTCACCAGCTTTAAAGGGGCAAAGCTGATTATTGCATGAGAATACTGTAGAGAGGGGGATAATCACATCCTCAGGAACATAATCAAACTTTGGTTAATCAGAGTTTGGTAAACCTGTACTTACCTATAAAAGATAGAATATGTGTTTGTGTAAGATATGAATTATCACCAATCATTTTCACAGATGCACATAATATAACCCCATGAATGGGTGAACTAAACTCTGGTTTACACACATACTACATATATCTATAGTGTATATGTCAGGACCCTGGTCTCAAATTCCAGTCTTGAACCCAGGCCCAGTGGGTCCTCAGGAAGCAGCACTGGCCATCCCACTGCACCAACTCTTTGACTTACTTTAGAATTCAGACGTGGGTAGGCTAGCTACCAATGCACCGCTACAGACTAGGGACCGAATAGCTAGGCAGCAGTTCTGCGGAAAAGGACCTAGGGGTGACAGTGGACGAGAAGCTGGATATGAGTCAGCAGTGTGCCCTTGTTGCCAAGAAGGCCAATGGCATTTTGGGATGTATAAGTAGGGGCATAGCGAGCAGATCGAGGGACGTGATCATTCCCCTCTATTCGACATTGGTGAGGCCTCATCTGGAGTACTGTGTCCAGTTTTGGGCCCCACACTTCAAGAAGGATGTGGATAAATTGGAGAGAGTCCAGCGAAGGGCAACAAAAATGATTAGGGGTCTAGAACACATGACTTATGAGGAGAGGCTGAGGGAGCTGGGATTGTTTAGCCTGCAGAAGAGAAGAATGAGGGGGGATTTGATAGCTGCTTTCAACTACCTGAAAGGGGGTTCCAAAGAGGATGGCTCTAGACTGTTCTCAATGGTAGCAGATGACAGAACGAGGAGTAATGGTCTCAAGTTGCAGTGGGGGAGGTTTAGATTGGATATTAGGAAAAACTTTTTCACTAAGAGGGTGGTGAAACACTGGAATGCGTTACCTAGGGAGGTGGTAGAATCTCCTTCCTTAGAGGTTTTTAAGGTCAGGCTTGACAAAGCCCTGGCTGGGATGATTTAACTGGGAATTGGTCCTGCTTCGAGCAGGGGGTTGGACTAGATGACCTTCTGGGGTCCCTTCCAACCCTGATATTCTATGATTCTATGATTCTAGCTTCTAGGATTCCTCAGCCAGCTCCCTGAGTGGCCACATGATCTTGACCCTGATTGGCTGGTGACCATATATAAACTTGCAGGTAGAGCATGACACTGGCATTTGTTTAGAATATCCTGCATAATTCACTAATGGGTTTGATGCCCAAATTTATGTCAGTAAAACTTTTTTACCACCTGATTCCATCATCTAATCTCTTTATGTCATCTATGAACTAGGCTGAAAGTTTGGATCAGAATTCTGCATCTAGGAAAAAGGAGTCAAATGAGTTATTTTTATTTTTAGCAAAAATATTTGCCAGCCTTTTTGACTGGTATTTTACAGCTAGTATGAGCAGGTAAAGGGGCAGGAGCTCATTAATTTGATTTATTTATCAGATTCAGGACTGACCAGACAGAAGGAGAATTAATGTGGCTTAGAGTTGTTGCTTAATTTAATGGCCACTTGCCTTTTTTTCTCCATTAAAGCAAATGATGGAATATTAAAGCAAGTCCAAGCAGTCTTTAGGTTTCTAAAGTGATGAATATAAAGAGCTGTTTGGGAAAGGGAGAGCATATCCCCTGGAGATGTTTTTCCAAGCTTACATAACTCTGCTAATGGACTAATACTGTGACTCAGAGCATTCTGAAAGTCAAATTGAGTGTGACTGAGTCAGTCAACTGTGTGAAGAAAACAAAAGTATGCTTTCTGTAGTTTATAACTGAGGCCTGGTCTGCACTAAAAAGTTAGGTTGACCCAGCTACATCACTCATGGCTGTGAAGAATCTATATCCTTGAGCAGTATAGTAAAGCCTACCTAACCCCTGGTGTAGACAATGCTAGGTCTACAGAAGAATTCTTCCATCAACCTAGGTACCACCTCTCAGAAAGATGGATGACCTACATTGATGGAAGAACCCTTCCTGTTGATGTAGGTAGTGTGTACATTAAAGTACTGCAGCAATGCAGCTGTAGCCCTTCAAGGGTAGAAAAGCCCTGAGGATAGGTGAAAGATTAAGCAAGGGTTTGAAAGTTCTTAGTTGTATCTAAGTATAATGAACTCTTGATCACTTTTTAAAATGGAAATCTACAGGAATAAGTAGTGAAGATTTATATGAATTGTATGTAAAGTAGTTGTCGTATATTGCCTCTATGTATCTTCAAATGTCTGTGAAACCACGTAATTATTTTAAAGACTCACTTAAACTATCTGCTATATAAATGTTCCTACTATATATCTGTGGATGGTTTTTATATTTTAAATGCTCAAAGTATCTAACAACATTCATCAAAAATAAAATGTTTAAAGCACCTCAAAATAATCTTATTTGTACCATAAATAACAATTTATTACTTCAGCATATTCTTTCTTGTTAATTTTTGTCTTGGCATTTGAATAGATGCCTTAGAATTACCATATGTAGGTAGGTAGGCAGGTCAGGTCAGTGTTTACATGTTCCATTGTAGGGTTCTTTTGGGCTTCCCTGTAAATAAGAACTTGCTTTCTGAAATGTAGGAATTACAGAAATATATACTGCTTTGTGTCTTACTGCACATTTCAATGTGCAGGGTTTCAAATGACCTATTTGCAAAAGAGTTCCAATTTGTATTTAAGTGGCTTTATTGAAATGGCTTCCTTTTTTCAATATGGAAGCTATTTGTTTATTAAAGACATTCTTGTCATCACTCCTGAAAAGCAGATCTGTGTATGGTAAATATTACAGAAACAATTAGCCTCTCATGACAACATACTTGCCTTTTATGTTTTACATCCTCTCCTAGCAAACTGATACCAATTTTCTTGAAAAATGGAAACCATTCATCCTTGGAAGTGTGCATGCAGAATTTTGTTAGGTTCACTGTGAACATTCTTACAATATGGATATTGGGCCAGGCACTGAAATCTTTCAGGTCCTGATCCTTATTTCTGGTAAGGCCCTTTATACCATTTTGGCATGTTAAAGGGGCATCACACCCACTTTAAGGTCCATTTACACTGTCAGAGTGATTTGCACCCGCTTAAAGTCTCCTTTGCAATGCCACAGTGGTATGAATGGACTTTAGTTTAAATGAGTCTTTACAGTTTAAAATTTATAGTTTATAGATTCATTTAACATGTGCTACCAATAACCTGGATCAAGACACGTCAAAGATTGCATTTGTTTAGAAGTGCAACATAGTGAATGAGTCCATGACTGTGATGTAGAGAAACCTTATAACTAAGAAACTGATGTTTCATTGCTGCCATGTTCCATCCCAGAGGTGGCTTCATTACACTAGTGGGTGAATTATATAATTTTATTACTATATGTAATTATTTAGTGCCCAATCGGTTACATTTTTATTTTGTAGCATAACCGATGTGTTATAATGTGCATGCAATTAAATATTTCAATAAGCAAACCGTATAATTTTATAATAATCATCTAGATTATGTGGAAAAGTTGTAAAGCACTTTGGAATCCTTCAGGTTATTATTGTATAAGATATTATTTTATCCTCAATATGGTTAAAAAGTCTTTACATTCTGAACTGGCCTGTTCATTTTTCTCTTCTTACAGAAAGAGTTTAACAGCGATTGTAAATTGAAGGAAAGAATAGAAGAAAATGGATACAACACATACGCATCCTTAAATTGGAAGCACAATGGAAGACAAATGTTTGTGGCCTTGAATGGAAGAGGAGCTACAAAGAGAGGACAGAAAACAAGGAGGAAAAACACCTCAGCTCACTTTCTTCCAATGGTAGTAATGTCATAGATGAAGGAACTGTTTTATTGATGCAGTTGAACCAAAGGCTCTTTTGTCAAGTATACTTGGTAATCCTCTTGAAGAGTAAAAGCAAAGAAATAATGCAGACGTCTGCTTGTTTGAAAAAGGGGGGAAGCCTTTGAAGGTTTTGTGCTCATTGCTGGCACATGAAGGACTTTTAATTAGTTCTGTGTCATATCTTATAATCAAGATACAAGCTGGATCAAATGGGATGGGAACTATTCCCAGTGTGAATAATGTTTTTTTATCTCTGCGATAGAACTTGCAGGACGTGAGACAATCTGTTGAATGATCTTCGGGGAAAGTTATTTATGGAATACTAACTCGTATCAAAGACCTTCATTGCTCATTCAAACCTAATGATCCAATGAACAGTTAAACATGCAAGCATTTACTGGAAGCACTTGGGTCATATGCACAAATAAAGAAGTTTCTGGAGTAGCCTCATGGAAGAATGGATAGGATTAGGAAATATAAGCATATTAGAATTAAACTGTTCTAACAAAATGAATAATATGGTATGCCTGTGTATTCTAACTTCATTCCTTTTTATTTCTCTCTAAGTTATTTATTTAATAGGATGTTAAATATCTTTTTTTTTTTTGTTTTAAATGATTTCCTCAGTTGCTTCCTTATTTCTTCCCCTTTTTTCAGCTTTTCTCACGGGGGTTGATAGAGTAAACTTTCAAAACCTCACTGACTGCCTGAGAATAGGAAACTGACAAGTCTTTAAGGTAAAGTCAGCATTGCAGTGAATATGTCCAATCTGTTTTCTTCTAAACTGTTTTGCACTTAATCAAAAGAACCTGAAGCAGTGCTCAGATTTATCACACACATTGGATGTGTTTATGTTTGTGAATCCTACCTGCCATCACTCAAGAACAAACTTCAAGAAATACATTGTCAGGAGGGTCTTGTTGCTTGTATGAAGTGGATGGAGAGGCCAAATCTGTACTCAGGTGCGTTCGTGTTTGGGATGTGTATGTAATTCAGATACCATTGATTTGTATTTGAGACTAATGTATAGTCTTTCTTCGGGGTCTGATCCAAAATTCATTGCAGTTAATGGGAATCTTTTCACTGCCTGTAGTGGCCTTTGGAACAATCTCTAAATGTGGCTCATGCCCATTGATTTTAATGAGATTGCAATATTGCATGCATTTAAATGCAAGCAGAATTATCCTGTGCAGTTGGAAGCACCTGAGAGCAGAATTTGGCTCCCGAAAAGTGAGTCCAAAAAGAGCACACTCCTGCAGTCCTTATTCAGTAACCTTCATGTTCAACTAAATTGTCCTCATTAACAGCTTGAAGAGCCACAGACATATATTGGGACCATTTCCTGAAAAAAGACCATAGAATATTCATGATCATGCAATTAACAGAGACTACTTTCATATGCATATAACATTATGAGAGCCAGCTAAAAAAACAGCAACCGTGTCCCAAGTTAGAATGTCTTTCATATCCATCACAATAAATGAATGCTCAAAAAACACAATATCAGGCACTTTTTATGAAATGTTACTATTCCCACAGCTTAATTTAAGCAAATGAGTTAAAGCCTATTATGAAGTCTGGTCAACCTAACGGAATATAAGGTTTGTTTTTTGCTTCACTTATTTCTGTAAATTTAGAGAGCTCTGGAAAACTCATCAATATAGCCGTCTTGAGATTCATTTTGTTAGAGCAGATTAATAGAAAACAGGTTTCAGAGTAGCAGCCGTGTTAGTCTGTATCTGCAAAAAGAAAAGGAGGACTAGTAGCACCTTAGAGACGAACCAATTTATCTGAGCATAAGCTTTCGTGAGCTCAGATAAATTGGTTCATCTCTAAGGTGCCACAAGTCCTCCTTTTCTTTTTAATAGAAAACAGTACATCAGCCAACATGTACCACTGTCTTCACATTGTATTCCACTAAATAAATGCATAAACTTCTCTGCGGTGTCCGTAGTGAGAAAAAAAAAGTAGTATAATAATTTTTCTAAATACTTTTAAGTGATAACTATGAGATTATATTGACGTGCAGTTCTATCTTCAGTATTGTTGGGGGAAAGTTGGTTTTATTTTTATTGTTTGGAACCTGTATTTTGATACAAAAGGAGAGTTTTGCTAAATTGTGTATTTTTTTTTAACTAAAGTTTTACCTGAAGAAAGGCTGGTGTTATTGTGATCTTCTATAACTTATTTGAGTCAATCCTTAGCCAGCACTTCCAATGTTAATTGTTATTTAAGTATTAGTTGTGTATTAAAAAAAAAAACAGCAGCAGCAGCTTTCCCATAACATGTAAAACATAAAGAACGGTCAGATTGTATTTCCTGTTCCTCAAAACAAAGTTGTCTGTTTTATAACAAAAAAGTGTATTTGAGGCACAGCATTTTGGCTTGCAGCTACCAGTGCATTTCATGGTATTTGGTTTCCAACCTATTTGTTGATGAATGAGATTTTTTTAAAAAATCGACCGACAGTAGAATTTCAGAGGTTAAAATTAAATTTGTAATTGAGACTGAATAGCAAAACTTATCATATGGAGAGGGAGGCTTTCTTGTTTAAATTTTTAAAGTAATAATTGCATATGACAATGTATAATGGACCACCCACAACAAAAATTAAATGTTTGGTTGAGCAAATATAGTATTGGATAACCACTTTAACAACATCTATGGTACAAACTAGGTTCTCATTTCACAGAACCATTTAGATGACTTAGGGGAGTTTATATGTAAACATTCATAATTACAGGATTTCAAAACACTAAAACAGCTTCTAGCAAAACATATCGCTGCTCACAGAGGCCAAGAATAGAAAATATCACTTTTCTAAAGTGAATAGAGATGGGGACAGGAGCTATTCTGTGGAACGAATGGTTGGTTCCTGATGGTTAACAAAAATAAAAAATTCTTGAAGGAAAATGATGGCCTGCACTATAGGCATGCTCTGGTATTTACTGTGGTAGAATTGTGCTGCAGACAGTCTTCCCAGAGTATTATAGTTCCTTTTACCATAAGAGGGGACTCCTGATCAAGTTAAAGAGGGTGGGGGTTTTTGTTTTTGTTTTTTTAAAGGCTGATCAACAATGTACAGTATGTTATATTTAAATAAAAATAATAAAATGCTGGGAATAGAGAATAAAAATGTTGTCCTTGATTGTTTTATTAGCCTTAAATGATACTGCATAATAAAAAAAAAAGCGGGGGCAGGGGGGAGATTCATGTATATTACAGGATGTGGTTTGGTGCTCCATAGCCCTAAAACAAAACAAAAATCACTTGAACATTTGTAAGGTTTCTTTAATGTTTTGCATGTGTGAGTCAGCTATCGTCACTCTAATAACAACTGAACACTTTAGATTCTTCCTGTAAGTATCTAGGTCCATCTAGTTTATACAGTGGAAAAAAGCAATGAATTTAAAAGAAGCCTATTTGATGAAAGAATGAAGGGCTTTAGGAGGAAGAGCATGAACTCACATTTATAAGCAAAATGTAGAGTATTTTTCTCTAACATTTAAAGTGTTTGTCCAAGACTCTGAAGCTTTTAAAGCTCAAGTAAGGTTAGTAAGATGCAGTAGTGCAAAAACATTTGTACATGGAAGTAGACTGCAACTTCATGTCAGTTATGTCGGCAAAGGTTTATATTACATGAATCTCAGCAAATTTAGGGCCTGTTTCTGAAGTCAATCAGAGGTGAGGGTACCCCATATCTTAAAGTACCAGGTGTCATTATTTAGCTTTCTTAAATTAACTGTCTGGGATTATTCCCCCACTGCTAATTTCTTATTAAATTTTAGAAGGAAAAGAGCAACACAGAGCACACACACACATACGCCCAAACATTTTTCTGCTGGAATTATGTTGAGTATGAACACTCTGTAATGTGGTCAAGGAGACTGCTTCATGGAAACAGTTTCAAAGCAATTGACAATGACAACATTAAATATATACAAGAAACTACCTGTTTCATATCACGTTATGGCCAAAAGGTTCAACATGAAAAATGCATTGTTTTTTTACTCCAGGAAATTATGGTTTTATATTTGCATATATCCACTCAAGAGATGTTTGATCCTAGTATTTAATTTTATGGAAGCTCTTTGGAACTGTCTTTTGGGGCTCACGGACTGTGATTTGCTACTTGTTAGTACAGCACTGAGTATATTGGTGCCCGGATCCTGTTTGGGGCTTCTACAGGCTACTATAATTAATAAAAAGGAAATGGACTGCAGAAGTTCCTTATCGGTATTTTTATGGAAATTGTACATTGCTTTCACATAAATATATTGCATGTGATGAATAAACTGATACGCTAGTAGAATAAAAATGCACAGGTTTGGCCATTTGGTTCAGTGTGGAAACTACTAGGATATCAATATCCCATTACCTGAAGGCGAATACATCAAGTACCTAAATGTATAGGGTACATGGCATGTATTACCATAGACAACATGTTGCAAGGAAACAGAAGAGCTTATGTTCATATTAGATCTTAGAATCTAGTATTCTCTTGGGATAAGCTAGTACATGAAGAATCAAAACATTCTATGTTCTTCATTACCGTTGTGAACTGAACATAGGAATTTGCACAGCATCGCCCGTGACCTCAGCTGCAGACATACTATTTTATGGTCTGAATCATTCTACTTGGTTTTCATTATCTTAGATAAATTTTAAATGGCTAATTCACCATTTTACTAATTTCTAAATCATTTAGCCATCACTTCAGTAGTCCTTTTGCCTGTTGGCAATCTGACAGAGGGTCTTTCTCTGAAGACAAAATTAATGCCAGCATTACACATTACATGAAGTAGATCCAACATGCTATTCATTTGTATGGAAGAGAAACCTTTTAAAAACTATTAAACTTTTATACAAAATGAATTTTTCAGGGAAGAGGAACATTTCCAGTGCAAGTTGAGCAATCAGTCTGTCAATTTCCACCCAGACTCAATTTATTGCCAGTATAGATATTCTTCATCAAATATTTTAAACTTTTAAGTTTAGGAGAAGCCAAAGCTAAACACACAGCTAGTGGCTGGAGAGTATTGACAAGTATCACAAAAGTGCTCAAGGATTACCAGGTTACTAACCATGATCCTCAAACATGGGGGTTGAATGTTTAGTCCTTAGATTCATTTTTCGCCCCTCCCAAAGATGGTCTGAAGTAAGGCCAAATGAACAACTGTGTTATCAGCATTCACCATAACTAGTATTACATGAAAGGAGGAAGAGAAATAAACTCTGAACGGACTATATATTCATCAATGAGATCCATGAGGTGGACGTAAGATAAACTGCTGATAAGACAATTTATCTCAACTGCAGAAATGCAGATTTTCAAGATATTTCCATACCACAAATAGGGATTTCCCCAGCCTGCACAACGTGCCTACACTAGCTTTGACCTATCTTCAAATGGGGGTATGGTTTGGCCAAAAAGATATATTTTTATCTCACCACACTACTAACACAGATTCTACTGTCTCATAATGGTGAAAAGCAATGTGAGAAGACCTTCAGGTGGATTAACTGGACTTCAACAGCTTCCAGCGATGTTGAGATATTGTGCAGTTAAATGATCATGCTGTGATGGGTTGAACCCACTTCTGGAATGCCACCTGATGTCTTGGGATTTCACTGAGCCTCCCCTGCTCAATCAGCCTGGGTTTCCTCTTCCTGCTTTCCTGAATTAGGCTCTCCGGCCTCTTGCAGCACACACACACATAGGTAGGGCCACACCCCACTGCAACCACAGACTGAAGTCAGCTCTCTGTGAAAGGCCTCTCCCAGCCCTCACGTGCACACCGCTTTTGGGGAGATAAACCCAAAATAATACTGTCTTGTACTGTATAGAAAAATCTGCACAGCACAAGCTCATAAAAATCCACCCTCTTCCTCAATGTTAAGAGAGATGTGCACTCTTCTTGCCCACCCCACCCCATTAGGAATTGCATAAACTGGGTTATATTATAAACAAGAAATAAGTTTATTAACTACAAAAGGTGAATTTTAAGTGAATATAAGAGATAACAGACAGAACAAAGCAGATTACTGAGCAAATAAAACAAAGTACGCAAGCTAAGCTCAATATACTTAAGAAACACGTAACAAAATGTGAGAGTATATAATAGTTTGCAGAAGGAGCATTCCTGCACCTTTACATCACATACTAAACGAGAAGGAAAAGTAATACGAGTTGCTCACATGAGACCTAAGATGTGTTCTACAACTCACCTCTCAGCATGAAGGCACTTAAAAACAAAGATGAAAAGACCTATAAAAAATCACTGAAATATTCACACCTGCTCTGTGAACTACTAGACCACATTAAAAAGCATCAACCCTAAATTATGGACTAGACCTGCACCCACTTACTGCTGATGTGACTAACTCTGTGACTAGATATGGGCCTGAACAAAATCCCAGACCCAAAACTCTTTGAACTTTTAGGGAGTGGGAGGAAGGGGGGAATTAGAACTTGATATGAATTTTACAGCTGACACTTTTCTTTATAATAGGACAAATCAAAACCCCAGCACTGAACATCCCCAAATTTGGAGCAAAAGCAAAATTCAGATCCAGATTTGGATCTGAATTCTACAGTATTGTGGCATGTATGTCAGTGAGTGGAAAGAAATATGACAAATCCCAAAACATGTTCTCTTCGATCCATCTAGCCACTACCTTAACAGTATCCAGCTAATTTGCACACTGATCTATTACAAACATATATTTGGTGTGTCATATTCTTTCCACTTTGCTGACATGTATGCTACAAACTGCTGCAATCTTGCAGCTTTTTTTAAAACCTTATTTCTTAAATAAGCTTTGACAGAGCTCCGAAAGAAGTTACATAATTGTTGACCTTTGCATAAAATTTGACTTTTTTTTTCAAATTGCAACTGGAATAATACATTCCAGATAATCAAATTAAATGCCGTGACCTTGGTCTGCCAGCACACACATAAATTTGGTATAAATATTATTAGCCTCTTGAGAATACTAGTCTGCATATGCTCAGTTAGAGGAAAGGATGGAGTAAGACCAGTGGAATCTTGAAACAAGAGCACACACATAAATCTAGCCATTATGCCTTGTTGAAAGTGTTTGGAAATTCAACGTTGCTATAAAAAGTTGTCAAAATTTCAAATTTTGATTTAAAAACCCTGGGAAAATTGACAAGTTTTTCTGTGTGGTTTTTAGAGCAGCCAGTGTGGAAATTTCAGTAGCACTGTTCATGAACATTGTGAGGGAAAAAATGTGAAAAAATTTTCTAATTTTTTGACCATTCTACCAACTGCATTATTTTTCAGCATTACTTTGAAAATGTAGTTTTCAATTGACCTTTACACTAATCTTTATATTCATATATTTATTTTGTGTTGGTTGCCTGGTATTTTTATTTTTTTTTCTTTTGTACATGTATATACACAACATGTAATAACCGCAGCCCGAAAAGGCAGATTGATCCAGTGGACAAGGCACCAGAATGAGAGTTGAGAGTCCTGTATACTTTTCTCAGCTCTGCCAATGGCACAGGTCATGTGACCTTGGGCATCACTTAGGCTACTTTTGAAAATTTAGCCCCTGTATTTTTGGTGTTCAAATATAGACAACTGTGGCCTGATTTTTAAAGTTACTGATCACCCACAGCTCCATCGATTCCAGCATGTCTGAACATCAATCATCCATAGGCCTCCTGCAATGCTCACTGAAGTCAATGGAAACCCTCTTATTGACTTCAATAAGCCTTACTAAAGTCAAGATATATGAGAGACAGAGGTAACCAAAATTAGTGGCCAGTTTTGAAAATTTGGATCTTAACATCCTGGAGCTTCAGTTTCTCCTATTTGTAAAACAGAGGTAGTGTTGCCCAACCTGGTTTAACCAGGAGATCTTCAATTATATGAAATTCAAAAAAGAGTCCTACAAACTAGGTCAAATTACAAAGGATGAATATAAACAAATAACACAAATATGTAGGGACAAAATTTGAAAGGTCAAGGCACAAAACCAGATTAAACTAGCTAGAGACATAAAGGGTAACAAGAAAACATTGTACCAGTACATTACAAGCAAAAGGAAGACCAAGGACAGGGTAGGCCCGTTTATCAATGAGGGGGAAAAACAATAACAGAAAATGTGGAAATGGCAGAATTGCTAAATGACTTTTTTGTTTCAGTTGTCATAAAAAGTTTAGTAGCACTTGGACATCTAACATACTGAATGTCAGTGAAAATAAGGTAGGATCAGAGGCAAAAATAGGGAAAGAATAAGTTAAAAATTATCTAGACAAGTTAGGTTTCAGAGTAACAGCCGTGTTAGTCTGTATTCGCAAAAAGAAAAGGAGTACTTGTGGCACCTTAGAGACTAACCAATTTATTTGAGCATGAGCTTTCGTGAGCTACAGCTCACTTCATCGGATGCATACCGTGGAAACTGCAGCAGACTTTATATATACACAGAGAATATGAAAAAATACCTCCTCCCACCCCACTGTCCTGCTGGTAATAGCTTATCTAAAGTGATCATCAGGTGGGCCATTTCCAGCACAAATCCAGGTTTTCTCACCCTCCACCCCCCCACACAAATTCACTCTCCTGCTGGTGATAGCCCATCCAAAGTGACAACTCTTTACACAATGTGCATGATAATCAAGTTGGGCCATTTCCGGCACAAATCCAGGATTTCTCACATCCCCCCCCACCCCCATACACACACAAACTCACTCTCCTGCTGGTAATAGCTCATCCAAACTGACCACTCTCCAAGTTTAAATCCAAGTTAAACCAGAACATCTGGGGGGGGGTAGGAAAAAACAAGAGGAAATAGGCTACCTTGCATAATGACTTAGCCACTCCCAGTCTCTATTTAAGCCTAAATTAATAGTATCCAATTTGCAAATGAATTCCAATTCAGCAGTTTCTCGATGGAGTCTGGATTTGAAGTTTTTTTGTTTTAAGATAGCGACCTTCATGTCTGTGATTGCGTGACCAGAGAGATTGAAGTGTTCTCCGACTGGTTTATGAATGTTATAATTCTTGACATCTGATTTGTGTCCATTTATTCTTTTACGTAGAGACTGTCCAGTTTGACCAATGTACATGGCAGAGGGGCATTGCTGGCACATGATGGCATACATCCCATTGGTGGATGTGCAGGTGAACGAGCCTCTGATAGTGTGGCTGATGTTATTAGGCCCTGTGATGGTGTCCCCTGAATAGATATGTGGGCACAATTGGCAACGGGCTTTGTTGCAAGGATAAGTTCCTGGGTTAGTGGTTCTGTTGTGTGGTATGTGGTTGTTGGTGAGTATTTGCTTCAGATTGCGGGGCTGTCTGTAGGCAAGGACTGGCCTGTCTCCCAAGATTTGTGAGAGTGTTGGGTCATCCTTTAGGATAGGTTGTAGATCCTTAATAATGCGTTGGAGGGGTTTTAGTTGGGGGCTGAAGGTGACGGCTAGTGGCGTTCTGTTATTTTCTTTGTTAGGCCTGTCCTGTAGTAGGTAACTTCTGGGAACTCTTCTGGCTCTATCAATCTGTTTCTTTACTTCTGCAGGTGGGTATTGTAGTTGTAAGAAAGCTTGACAGAGATCTTGTAGGTGTTTGTCTCTGTCTGAGGGGTTGGAGCAAATGCGGTTGTATCGCAGAGCTTGGCTGTAGACGATGGATCGTGTGGTGTGGTCAGGGTGAAAGCTGGAGGCATGCAGGTAGGAATAGCGGTCAGTAGGTTTCCGGTATAGGGTGGTGTTTATGTGACCATTGTTTATTAGCACTGTAGTGTCCAGGAAGTGGATCTCTTGTGTGGACTGGACCAGGCTGAGGTTGGTGGTGGGATGGAAATTGTTGAAATCATGGTGGAATTCCTCAAGGGCTTCTTTTCCATGGGTCCAGATGATGAAGATGTCATCAATATAGCGCAAGTAGAGTAGGGGCTTTAGGGGACGAGAGCTGAGGAAGTGTTGCTCTAAATCAGCCATAAAAATGTTGGCATACTGTGGGGCCATGCGGGTACCCATAGCAGTGCCGCTGATCTGAAGGTATACATTGTCCTCAAATGTGAAATAGTTATGGGTAAGGACAAAGTCACAAAGTTCAGCCACCAGGTTAGCCGTGACATTATCGGGGATAGTGTTCCTAAGTCACAAGGGCCAGATGAAATATATCTTAGAATTCTCAAGGAGCTAACTGAGGAGATATCTGAGCCACTAGCAATTATCTTTGAAAAGTCATGGCAGACAGATGAGATTCCAGAGGTCTGGAAAAGTGGAAATATAGTGCCCATCTATAAAAAGGGAAATAAGGACAACCTGGGGAATTACAGACCAGTCAGCTTAACTTCAGTACCCAGAAAGATAACAATCAATTTGCAGACTCCTAGAAGATAATAAAGTGATAAGTAATAGGTAGCATGGATTAGTCAAAAACAAATCATGTCAAACCAACCTGATAGCTTTCTTTGACAGGGTATCAAGCCTTGTGGATGGGGGGAAGTGGTAGATGTGGTATACCTTGACTTTAGTAAGGCTTTTAATATTGTCTCACATGACCTTCTCATAAACAAACTAGCGAAATCCAACCGAGACAGAGCTATTATAAGGTGGGTGCATAACTGGTTGGTAATCAGTGGTTCACAGTCATATTAAGAGGGGTCTTGCAGGGATCAGTTTTGGGTCCAGTTCTGTTCAATATCTTGATCAATGATTTAGATAATGTCATAGGGAGTACACTTATGAAGTTTGTGGATGATACCAAGTTAGAAGGGGTTACAAGTGCTTTGGAGGATAGGATTAAAACTCAAAATGATTTGGACAAACTGGAGAAATTGTCTGAAGTAAATAGGATGAAATTCAATACGGACAAATACAAAGTACTCCATTGTGGAAAGGTATCTGGGGGGTCATAGTGGATCACAAACTAAATATGAGTCAATAATGTAACACTGTTGCAAAAAAAGCAAACATCATTCTGGAATGAATTAGCAGGAGTTTTGTAAGCAAGACACAAGAAGTAATTCTTCCAGTTAGGCCTTCACTGCAATATTGTTTCTAGTTCTGGGTGACACATTTCAGGAAAGATGTGGGCAAATTTGAGAAAGTCCAGAGAAGAGCAACAACAGTGAGCAAAGGTCTAGAAAACATGACCTATGAGGGAAAATTGAAAAAACTGGGTTTGTTTAGTCTGGAGAAGAGAATAGTGAGAGAGGACATGATAACAGTTTTCAAGTATTTAAAAGGTTGTTACAAGGACGAGGGAGAAAAATTGTTCTCTTTAACCTTTGAGGATAGGCCAAGAAGCAATGGGCTTAAATTGCAGCAAGGGTGGTTTAGGCTGGTCCTTAGGAAAAACTTCCTAACTGTCAGGGTGGTTAAGCACTGGAATAAATTGCCTAGGGAGGTGTGGAATCTACATCATTGGAGATTTTTAATAGCAGGTTAGACAAACACCTGTCAGCGATGGTGTAGACAATATTTAGTCCTGCCTGAGTGCAGGGGACTGAACTAGAAGTCCTCTTGAGATACCTTCCAGTCCTATGAGTCTATGCTTACCTAACTTTAGTAGTACTGTGATTTCTATACTTGAAAAGTACTATGTATTACTATTATTGTATGACACTAGTTACTGGTTGAATACTGCTACCTTAACTTGTACTGAGACAATGCAGACCTGAACAAAGCCCACCCACAGTTAGATGCATAATGGTCTCTCCTACCTGCCAGGCAGAAGAGGATTTGGAATCAACTCTGTAGTCTTGCTGTAGTCAAGAGGTTTGCTAATATTTGAGGGAATCACGTGTTAATTTTCATGATGGAACAATTTAGACCAGAATGAGGAAATAAAAGGGTGTACTGAGATTAATGACAACTCTGAATTTATTTACGACATGCCTCTCCTAGCTTGTGCTTTTTGTTCGGCTGATGGCTGCATCAAGTGTCAGCGTGGTGCCATCAGCATACAAATATCAGCATTATAGTTCCATATCGGATGTTACTGACAAGCAAAACATGGTTTATATGAACCAATGTCTTTAGAACCCATGGGTTTCAATGGGACTACTCACATGCTTAAAGTTAAATATGTGCAGAAGTGTTTGCAGGATCAAAGCCTAAATTTGGCGTGTAATGACAATTATGCTGTTGTTACAACCACAAGATTTGCTAGGGGTTATTTAGTATCAGACACCCATGTTACACCTCAGCTTCTCCTTTTAGTGGTTCATGTAAGGCAGATGGACGGAAGGACATGAGGTTATTACTGTTGTGCAAGATCCTGACTGCTTTTCTCAACTGGTAGCCAGTACTGGCATTATGCTGTTCTAAGGAAATTTTCTTTTGCTAGCGAATGTTTTAGTGACATTAGAGAAACCCGCCATCACAGCCACAGAGGTGGCAGCCTTCCCTCAGGATCAGTTGATGTAGCTTATTAAAATGTACTGAATAGTGTGTTCAGTAAGTATGGACTGAGCCTTCATAAAAGAATCCAGGTGTAGATGCGAAGAGATAGAGAGACGCCTCCTTTTACCCTGGGTACAATATCCTCCATCTGGCAAGAATGTGTGAAACTTAATGAATTCATCGAGTTAACTAATTGTTCATGAAATGCTTTGACATTCTCAGATGAAAGGTGAAGTGTAAAGTACAACGTATAATTATTACTATTTATGATTTATTGCATGAGAGATAGGGTTCAGAGTGTGAAGGGGAATGAAGTAAACTCTTTATTCACAGTTGGAAACAAACAGCAATTGGCCTTTGAAAGTAATTATTGACACTTGTCTGTGTGTTTCTTTCTATCACTCTTGCTATATTTTTCCCTGAATTTCTTGTGTGGAAGCTCAAACAGCATTATCTAGCACAGTCCTTTATTATTACATTTGAAATGGAATATACGTTTAGATTACTAACTCCAGGTCCCACTTTTAGTAATGGGGACTAAATTTCACATGTAAAAATAGCATGCAATGAGATTGGATGCTACAAAGCCTGATACCATATGTCTCTGAAAAATCTCATGCTATGGAAGGTGGGCCATGAAAGGATTTGTGCTCTTTTTTGTTGCCACTGAAACAAATTTTTTCCATGGCTATGCAGTGTGACTCATATTTGCCAGTTTTCTTCAAAACCTGACTCGCAGACATCTGCTGCTCAGAGTCATCCATTGATTCTGAACCATTCCAGTTCTCAGCATTTCTGCTATCTAAGATAAATCTCTCCTGCTTTCCCTGCTGTCCTGACATTTTTCGTGCTCTTGAGGCCCATTCATCTTCCTCCATCTTGAGTTCACTTTGTTTGACAACTTAGCACCCTCTTATAGCCATAACAATTGCACAGTCTGCATGGAATTCTTCAAGTACTTCCATGATCATTGCCTTGTTAACCACTTTGTCTGTTTCTTTCATTACATTCTGTCTTCCTGCTTTTAAATACTTCCTCATTAGCTCCCACAATCAGTTCAGTATTGGGCAGCCTGCTCTTCTTTCCTATCTCAGGCTGGAATTTTCAAAGAGACTTGGGGAGTTTCTTTGGTAGCTGAGCCCCTAACTCTCATAGGCTTTCATGAAAATTCCAGCTTTGGCTCTCACTAGTTGCCACAAATATAAAAACATTTGTTTCTGGCATAGCATCTCACTTTTTTAAAGAGCAGTCTTCTAGAGAACTGAAGGGACAATATATATGTTTCCCTTAAGAAAGGAAAAGCAATATTACCCATGGACTGACAACCACAGGGCATATCTACTGGCCCTATATGCCATACACAACAATTTTATTGGACTATATTCTGTAGGTGAAAGAGAAAAGCTTTCAAGATTGTTATTACCACACCCACCTTGTCCTCCTTTAGCCCGAGACCAACATGGCTACAAAAACATATTATACAACATGTATGCCCCTTTAATAAACAAAAACAAAATGTCAAGCAAAGTTCAATAAAAGTGATATTTGTTCTCTATGAGCTGTCCAACTCCGGGAAATAGAACCTGGGTCCATCTATTTGGTCCATCAGTATCAAAAGCGTAGACCTCTCATTTGAGCTAAAGGAGTAAATGTATTAGCTCAGACTAATATCCTCTTTTTCTTCTTTGCACCAGACTCTACAGTGGGATATGACACACTAATCCAACATGTTATACATCTTTTTGCAAACAATAACATTCTTTTTGAAAGAAAATGTGTATATTAATTCACCAAGTTGAACTTCAAAGAATCAGGTCCATTTTTGTAAATCATTAAATTAATTCTTGAAACATGAACATGGAATGACAATCCTGGAAACTGAAATCTACTCATTAGCCACAGAACCATGTAAATTGCAGGTAGCAGCTTTTTTCTACTCTTCCTTGCTCATGTACCTCAGCTGACCTAGAGGTACAAACATTAGGCATGAGAGGCTAGTTCAGTTTCCAGTCCCATTTAGTCTTGGGCATCTGTTGAGACCACCAGCCAAGGCTGATGGTGGTGATTTGGATACCTGTCCACTGGGAACTAGATTGAGACCACCAACTTATTCTATATAGAATACTAGACAGTCAGTTGTAGTAATAAGTTTTAATCAGTACCAACTGGGGTCAAATTCAAACCAGGAACCTATATAGGCAGCACAGCATATCCTATTACAAATCCCCTAAGCCCTCCAGTCCCCAAGAATTAGGTATACAAATTCGTGCAGGACAGAAATGAAACGTAAGTGGTTAAAAATTCAGTACCCAAAAGAAGTTGAAGCAGCTTAAAACAGAAGACACTGCCTAAGTGCAGATTTTTCAGCACAATGCATTTCCTTCTGGGAAACTTCACTGAACTACATAAGAGAGATGAAATCTGTGTCTGATTCAAGCTGCTGTTGCACACTGATTGCAGGAAACAAGAATGACCCAGTCAGTTATGACATGGAAAGGTCAATATCCACCTCCTTCTGACATTTAGTAGCTTGCACGAAAAACAACAGATAATTTCCATGGATAGTTGTTATCTTCTTCAGGAGACCTCAAATAGATAATGTCACAACAAATAAACTTCACAAGTAACCTACTCCCCCTCAAAAATGTGTTATCCCCTAGTGTCTGATGACTAATGGATACGGTCCAAGAATCTTTATTCATTTCAACTACTATTACTAACAACATTATGTATTATCCAGTAAATCAGTTTACTCCAATTAAAGCTAGTCTTTGATCTGATGGCAGCTTAATAAGCTCTTCTGCTCATGTCTTATTTTGTTTTGTTCATTTTAAAAGCGAGTGTAATGCTTGATACGGGTGATAAAGTGACCTTGGATAGTAAAGTCTTCTATTGATCCATAAAACAGAGACAACACAAGTTTCCCCTATGCCACACTGCCAACATGTATCGACCCTGACCTGAAAGACCCACTAACAGAGGAGAAAGGGCAGTTTATTTTTATGCCCATTCAATGACTGCGGAGATTCTCAACAAGCCAAGGGTTCGGGAGAGTTTAAATGGAGACACAATAGCAGGACCCCATGGATACCACATTTTATTCTGCTGATTAATTATTGTCTATCCATACAATGCATTGGTACATTGGCTACACATGTAACTTTGTATATTTTAACAATCCACTTTCTTAAATGAAGTCAGCTTTAACATTTTACATATATATATATATATATATAAATTCACACACACAACTCCTACTTGAAGTTTCCTATCCAACTTGTTACGTTATGTCCAGGGTTTTATCACAGCATGGAAGCATAACTGTCACATCCTGCTGTTTCTTTTTATATGACTTAGATAGGAAAAGCTAGCATTATCTTGCATGAAAGATATTGCCAACTCTAAGGTTAACAGTTCTTATAAATCTATATTACAACTACTTGTGCCTTAAAGTACTTAAGACACATTACATTTCCTTTTACCCTGATCTTCTATTAGTTAGTAGTTGTAGTAGCAGAAAATAGTGCTTAGTCTCAGATAATGGTACTACCAAGGATAAGGGCTCCATTGTGCTAGGCACCATACAGACCAGTAACAAGTAAGACAAGTCCTTGCCTCAGTGAGATTACAATATATATGTCAAACAGGATGCAACAGGTGGACAAGACAGACAACAGAATGAGGACTGAGGGATAAGGTTATAAATGAAATGAACAGAGTTTAGCATAAAAGTAAATGTCTCTGCTTGCCCAATCAGTATCAGACACTGGTGATCTGTGGCATCATAGCAGAGGAAAGTTTTATGGGAGGATTTAAATCATAGAAGATAGTCATGTCCAGACATGACACAGGCAAGTATTCTTAAAGCAGCGAATATATATTAACCGAGACCCTTTATCATCGAGAGGAAGAACTGAAATCTTTTAATTTCTGATGACTCCTTAATCACTTGGAACCTATCATTCTCCAAGAAACATCATTTAGTTCAATCCAAAAATGACCATTCCATAGCTTGTTAGGAAATAACACCAAACTTATGTATCACCACAGATAACATAGCATTGGTAATACTGCTGAAATATTATTCAGTCCAGACTCCCTAAAGACTACCTCTAGAAGCCTAAGGGATTTCAGCAATACTTCACAATTGCATCTGATGAAGTGAGCTGTAGCTCACGAAAGCTTATGCTCAAATAAATCTGTTAGTCTCTGAGGTGCCACAAGTACTTCTTTTCTTTTTGCAAATACAGACTAACATGGCTGCTACTCTGAAAACTGTTGTAGTGTTTCTGAAATATGTTTACCATGATTTTAATATTTTCTTCCAAAGTGAACTCAGCTGATTTTTGAATAGTCAAAAGATTTATGCATTTATTCTGATTTATTAAAACATTATTATGCAAATCCTAGGTGTCTGTACAAATGTTTAAAAATATAACAAAGCATAACATAAATAATCAATATAATGAATATGCCACTTAACAATAAAGAACAAACTCATCACAGTACCCAGTAATTGGTCAGACCAAATCCTCAAGCTACCCCTTCCTCCCAGAAAAGCATAAGATGAACCTTGCAATATGCCAATGAACAATAAATCTATGCTCTCTCAGACCAAAATAGAGGGGGAGAAAGTGAGTTCCAGAGTCAAGGACCTTTCCTGGAAAATGCACTACCACCAGTTCTCTCCCTTTTAAACAAGAAGATGCTGTTGACCATGGACTCATAGAAAGGTAGGGCTAGAATGGACTTTAAGTGGTCATCTAGTCCAGGCCCTCACACTGAGGCAGAACCAAGTATACTTAGACCATGCCTGACAAGTATTTGTTTAACCTGTTCTTAAAAACCTCTTTTGACAGGGATTCCACAACCTCTCTTGGTAACCAATTCCAGTACTTAACTAACCTTACAGATAAAAAGTTGTCCCTAATATTTAACCTAAATATTCCTTGCTGCAGATTAAGCCCATTACTTCAGTGTACATGAAGAACAATTGATCTCGATCCTGTTTATAACAGCCGTTAACATATTTGAAGCCTGTTATCAGGTCCACCCTTGGGTTTTTTCCTCAGGACTAAACATACCCAGTTTTTTAAATCTTTCCTCACAGACTGGGTTTTCTAAACTTTTTATCATTTCTGTTGCTCTCCTCTGGATTCTTTCCCATTTCTCCACATTTTTCCTAATGTGTGGTGCCCAGAATGGGATACAGTACTCCCATCATGGACTTACCAGAGCGAGACAATGTCTTCTATTTAACGCTTTTGTGTCTTACACAGGACAACCTATTAATAAAACACAAAATGATATTTGTCTTTTTTGCAGCTGCATCATACTATTGATCCACTATAACCCCCAGATAGTTTTCAGGAGTACTATTGCCTAGCCAATTATTCCCAATTTTGTACATGTGCATTTGATTTTTCCTCCCTATGTGTAATTCTTTGCACTTTATTGAATTTCATCTTGTTGATTTCAGACAAATTCTCCAATTTATCAAGGTCATTTTACATTATAATCCTATCTTCCAAAGTGCTTGCAACCCCTCCTACTTTGGTGTCATCTGCAACTTCTATAAGCATACTCTCCACTCCATTATCCAAGTCATTAAGGAAAATACTGAATAGTATCAGATCCAGGACAGACCTCAGTAAAACCCCACTAGATACAGGCTCCAAATTTGACAGCAAACCACTGATTGCTGCTCTTTGAGTACAGTTTTTTCAACTAGTTGCACACCTACCTTATAGTAATTTAATCCTGACCAGTGGTTTTCAACCTTTTTTCATTTGTGGACCCCTAAAAATTTCAAAGGGAGGTTTAGACCCCTTTGGAAATTTTAGACATAGTCTGCAGACACCCATGGGTCCATGGACCACAGGTTGAAAACCAAAGATCTAGACCATATTTCCCTAGTTTACTTATGAGAATGTGGTGTCAGACTATGCCAAAAGCCTAACTAAAGTGAAGATATATCCTGTCTATGCTTCCCCCTATCCAGTAGGACAGTAACTCTGCCAGAGAAAGAAATAAGGTTAGTTTGACATGAATTGTTCTTGACAAATCCATGTTGACTATTCCTTATTATCCTATTATCCTTTAGGTGCTTACAAATTGATAGTTTAATGATTTGTTCCAGTATCTATCCAGGTATCAAAGTTAGACTTAATGTTCTATAATTCCCCAGGTCCTCTTTGTTTCCCTTTTTAATGATAAGGACAATGTTGCCCTTCTCCTGTCCTCTGGGACCTCACCCATCTCCATGGATTCTTGAAGTTAATCACTAACAGTTGCAAGATTGCTTCAAATGGTTCCTCAAGTACCCTAGGATGATTTCCATCAGGCACTATTGACTTTAACACATCTAACTTATCTAAATATTCTTTAGCCAGTTGTTTCCCTATTTTTGCTTGTGTTCCTTCACCCTTGTTGTTTATATTAATTGTGTTGAACATCTTGTCACTATTAACCTTTTTAGTGATGACTGACACAAAATAGACATTAAACACTCAACCTTCTTGGTATCCTCCTTAGCTCTCCTGCCCAGCTAAGTACTGGACCTACACTTTCTTTTGTCTTTCTTTTGCTCCTCGTGTATTTGTAGAACGTCTTATTATTACCTTTTATGTCCTTTGCTAGGTGTAACTCATTTTGTCCCTTAGCCTTTCTGAATTTTTCCTTCTATGCTTGCACTACTCCTTTGTTCTCATCTTTAGTTAGTTGTCCATGTTCCCACTTTTTATTATAGGATTCCTTTTTGATTTTCAGGTCATTAAAGAGCTCCTGATGCAGCCATATTGGTCTCTTACCATTCTTCCTATCTTTCCTTCACATTAAGATAGTTTGCAGTTGGGCTTTTGAGAAACTGCCAGCATTCCTAAGCTCCTTTTTCTCTTACCTTTCTTTTTCACAGGACTTTACCTTACCTACTAGTTCTCTGAATTTGTTAAAGTCTGCTTTGGTGAAGTCTATTATTCCTTATTCTGCTGTTCTCACTCCTGTTCCTTAGACTAATGAAATATATCATTTCATGATCACTTTCACCCATGTTACCTTCCATCTTCAGATTCACCACCAATTAGAATCAAGTCTAAAATAGCATCTCCTCGCACTACCCAGTTACCTTTCTCCACTTTCTAAAATAAGAAGTTGTCCCCAACACATTTTAAGAATATATGGAGATCAGAGACTATGATTGCTACAGTATCACTGGGAGAAAGAGGGAGTTTCTAACATAACCAGGACCTAAATTAGCTTAATAGATCTAAATCAGAACCTAAACTTCACCCAGAAGCTACTGAGGAGCATTGATGCACTGTGGTCTCTGCATGAAACTTTGCATAACAATTACATAACTTACATCACAAAAATAGCCTTTCTTGAAGTATAACAGTATTCCTGTCTCAAGCCTGGGCTAGAATGCAGAAGTGCAGAAGCATGTGGAGAAGAAGTTAAATTACCCTAGCTGAACCACCAAAAAAACAAAAAACAAAACAAAAAACACAAGACGATTTATTTCAAATGTTGGGCAAAGCCTTAGGTTGGGAAGGAGTTCTTATTTTACCCAAACCATTTCTCCCATCCCTAGAAGCAAGTGCCTATGTGGTTTCAATTATTTATGTTGTCTTTGTTTCAGACCCTCCCAGATTCTCTACGTTGTTAACATTTCACTGGTTAACATTGTTGCACTCTATGTAAATAAGGAGAATTTTCTTAACTTGAGCCAGATCATGTTTAATACTGCACTGTATAACTAGGGCTGCCCTAATTAAATAGAGCACAGATGGCAGTCCTCTTGCAATACATAGAAATTTTGTGAGGTTTCCTTTTTTTTATTATTGAGCATGAAATACATAACAGATCTCTTGCCACCTAGGTTGAATTGAATGAGATACAATTCTCACCCTCCTCCTTTCCTTCACATTTGTATAGATGTGCACAATTTGGAAAATCCACATGGAAAAAACTTTTCCCGTTTCTAAGCTAACATCATGATAGCTATTTTGGAAGAATGATCACATCAAGATAGAATAAAGGTATTTTGCATGGCACATTAGGGTAAGGGATATCTTATATGTTTTATGTGACATGTTTCAGCAAGGATTCCCTTGTACTATAAATTCTATTTCCTTCATATTCATTATCATAAAAAGGGAGAGTGAAGGAACAAAGTAATGAAGGAAGGTGAAACAGACTAGGAGAAATGGAAGAGGTAGGAATTGGTGGAAGGACATTGCAGAGTGGCCAGGCAGATCTATCATGATATCATTTTAGAAGTTCCATACTGAAGATCCTGTCTATACTGTCCAAGAAAACTGTATCACTAGACTTGGTTGAATTCTTCATTGCAAACAACTTCTTTCTCGAGTGTTATCCTCACACCAATCACGATTGATAGGCCTTTGTTTATTCCTAATTATTTGATTAATAGTGCTTGAAAAAATATGGGCTTAAGGTTTTATTATTCACAGCAAGATCATGCAGTACGAAGTCAAACACCTTACACAAGTCTGCATGTATTACATCTGTGCAGTTACCTTATCAACCAAAACTGTTATCTCATCAAAGATTTATTTGACCATTTTCCATAAAATTATGGCAATTGGCATTCATTATAATTCTATACTTTTTTATTAATTAAACCCTGTATCAGCTTTTACATTATTTTGCCTGGGATTGATATCATAAGAACATAAGAACAGCTATACTGAGTCAGACCAAAGGTCCATCTAGCTCAGTATCCTGTCTTATGACAGTGGCCAATGCCAGGTGCCCCAGAGGGAATGAACAGAACAAGTAATCATCAAGTGGTCCATCCCCTGTCCCCCATTCCCAGCGTATGGCAAACTGAGGCCAGGGACACCATCCCTGCCCATACTGGCTAATAGCCATTGATGGACCTATCCTTCATGAACTTATCTAGTTCTTTTTTGAACCCTGTTATAGTCTTGGCCTTCACAACATCCTCTGGCAAAGAGTTCCACAGCTTGACTGTGTGTTTTGTGAAAAAATACTTCCTTTTGTTTGTTTTAAATCTGCTGCCTACTAATTTCATTTGGTAACCCCTAGTTCTTGTGTTATGAGAAGGAGTAAATAACACTTCCTTATTTACTTTCTCCACACAAGTCATGCTCTATCATATCCCCCTTTAGTTGTCTCTTTTCCAAGCTGTAAAGTCTCAGTCCTATTAATCTCTCCTCATATGGCAGCCATTCTACCCCTAGAATGGTACATCAACTACCCCTAATCATTTTTGTTGCCCTTTTCTGTTGCCTTTTCAGAAGGCCAAAAAAGAATGTGAAGAACAGCTAGCCAAAGACTCAAAAAGTAATAGCAAAAACATTTTTCAGTATATCAGAAGCAGGAAACCTGCTAAACAACCAGTGGGACCACTAAAGGAGCACTCAAGGATGATAAGGCCATTGCAGAGAAACTAAATGAATTCTTTGCATCGTCTTCATGGCTGAAGATGTGAGGGAGATTCCCAAACCTGAGCCATTCTTTTTAGGTGAAAAATCTGAGGAACTGTCCCAGATTAAGGTGTCATTAGAGGAGGTTTTGGAATAAATTGATAAACTAAACTGTAATAAGAAAAGGAGTACTTGTGGCACCTTAGAGACTAACAAATTTATTTGAGCATAAGCTTTATGCTGTATCTCACGAAAGCTTATGCTCAAATAAATGTGTTAGTCTCTAAGGTGCCACAAGTACTCCTTTTCTTTTTGCGGATACAGACTAACACGGCTGCTACTCTGTAAACAGTAATAAGTCACCAGGACCAGATGGTATTCACCCAAGAGTTCTGAAGGAACTCAAATGTGAAATTGCAGAACTACTAACTGTAGTTTGTAATCTATCAGTTAAATCAGCTTCTGTACCAAATGACTGGAGAATAGTCAATGTGAAGCCAATTTTTAAAAAAAGGCTCCAGAGGTGATCACAGCAATTACAGGCCAATAAGACTGACATCAGTATCGGGCAAACTGGTTGAAACTATAGTAAAGAATAAAATTGTCAGCCACATAGATGACCATAATTTGTTGGGGAAAAGTCAACATGATTTTTGTAAAGGGAAATCACGCCTCACTAATCTACTAAAATTCTTTGGTGGTGTGAAAAAGCATGTGGACAAGGGGATCGATTTTCAGAAAGCCTTTGACAAGGTCCCTCATCAAAGGCTCTTAAGCAAAATAAGCAGTCCAGGGATAAGAGAGAAGGTCCTCTCATGGACTGGTGACTGGTTAAAAGATAGGAAACAAAGGGTAAGAATAAATGGTCAGTTTTCAGAATGGAGAGAGGTAAATAGTGTGTCCCCCAGGGGTCTATACTGGGACCAGTCCTATTCAACATATTCATAAATGATCTGGAAAAAGGGGTAAACAGTGAGGTGGCAAAATTTGCAGATGATACAAAACTACTCAAGATAGTTAAGTCCCAAGCAGACTGCGAAGAGCTACAAAAGGTTCTCACAAAACTGGGTGACTGGGCAACAAAATGGCAGATGAAATGTTGATAAATGCAAAGTAATGCACATTGGAAAACATAATCCCAACTATACATATAAAATGGTGGGGTCTAAATTAGCTGTTACCACTCAAGAAAGAGATCTTAGATAGTTCTCTGAAAACATCCACTCAATGTGCAGTGGCTGTTGCGGTTCAGTGATGAGACAGAACACAGCTTTATGCAAGCAAACAGGCTGGTCAGCGGAGATGGGCTGTTCTGCCCCCCCTGCCTTCCACCTTCTCCTTTTATTATATTTCTCCCCCTAAGCATTACACACTGCTACACAAAGGAATGTATGACGTTGATTCATATGCTTAGTTACCATCCTCTATCTACTACAATCCTGGTTCTCAGGCCTTGAGCCCAGGCTAAAGAAACCTCCCACAGTTGCTGTCCAAACAATCAAGTTCTCAGGGTTCATATCTAGCCCTTGTCCTTGGATAGAGCAATGTGTGCATTGCTCCTAGGAAACAGTCAGGGTGTGCCCCGCCTGCTTCCAGGTGGAATAGCTAGACATTAACCCTTCATCTCCCCTTTTTTGTTTATTGAAGTTGGCCATCTCATGGTAGCCGCCAATTTGTTTTGTCATGCTATTTAACTCCCAGACAGACAAGGACATAACCTGGGGAGCTTTCCAGGGCAAAATTTCACAAAGTCTTAACAAGGAAGGAATACATTGTACACAGCAACAACAAAAAATAAGCCCAATGATTACAAACACAAAATAACCAAAAGCTTAACATCTGCAATATAATCATCTAAAAGGGGTACACTTCTTTTACTACAATTGTAACCAGCAAAAGGCAATATAAGTATCATTCTACTAAGACAGCAAAGGGTGCCATCGCTTAAATTTGCAGGAATATAATTAAAGGTGCATGAACCACAAGTAAAAACCCATCCTGATGGTAGGATGATATGGCCATAATTATATGAAACATTAACAGCATGGGAACAATTTAAAAGGGATTGAGAAATTTTTTGACAGCCCAATGGCACCTTTGTACTAGTGCAGTTAACTACACGCACACAGGTGACATTGTGAGCCCCGGCCGGGTACGGTGTGTGAAGGGATATAGCCGTGCGAGGCAGAATATAGTTGGCCGGGCCCCAATTAGCCATGCTAGAGTACTGGGAGAAAAGATTAGCATAAGCAAAGAGCAGTATCTTATTCTCCTTCGGACTTGTAACGGGGGAGGCACTTCCGAGCCAACCCCTACAGGAAATAGCAGGCACAAAAGGCACACAATCATCACAGAATTAGCAGTGATTTGGGCGAGAATCGCCACAAAGTCTTAGGAGTTTCTGGCTGCTGATCTGCTGCCAGTTTTCGTTGAGCCGTGGCGACCAACGCTTTTACTGCTCCCCATGTCACGGGCTGGCTTGGGACGCTACGCCTCCTCCGTTTCCGTCCCGCCGTTGTCGACTCGGGGGGCAACGCGGTCTCCTCCAAGGTCAGCTGAAACTCTGGTATGGGATTCGACAGCCCCTGGTGCCATGCCATGTTGTTTAAGTGCTGGTCGCACGCACCGGGCTGGAACCCACAACGGTCCTGCAGGGAGAGACACAGCAGCATATCCCCAACCCCAAGTGATTAGAGGTGCTGGGCCCAGCCACTGTGGATCGGGCAGCTGACGGTAAAAGACACGCGGTCTTTCCAGTACCTCAGATTTGTGAAAATGCCGATCCGCAGGGGTCTGCTGATCTGCATTCAGTGTTAAATTATTTAAAGTAAACAAGAGGATATACATTTGTTGTTGAATGTCTCCTAAGGTTCGGAGATGCAGCTCCCCTTGTTTTAATTGTTTATCTAGCAAGGTTTTGAGTGTGCGATTGGCACGTTCAACAATGGCTTGGCCCGTGGAATTATAAGGGATTCCGTGTTTAAGACGGACGTCCCAGCGGGCACAAAAGGTGGAGAGGGCTGCAGAGCAGTAGGCTGGGGCATTATCTGTTTTAATTTGGCAAGGGCGACCCATAACAGAAAAGCAGGCCAGCAAATGGTGAATAACTTTGTTAGTGGCTTCCCCACGTTGTGGGGTTGCCCAAAGGAAGCCTGAATAAGTATCAACGGAAACATGTAAAAATGAATAGGGGCGGAATTGTGGCACATGAGTAACATCCATTTGCCACAGCTGATTTGCTGCGGTACCTCGGGGGTTAACGGCATAAGAAAAAGTAGGAGCAGCAGCAGCACAGTGGGGGCAGGAACGAACAATGGAACGTGCATGATCAGCAGGAATGTGAAACTGCCGGGCCAAAACAGAGGCAGACTGATGAAAAAAGGCATGGCTTTCAATGGGGTCAGAAAAAAGGGAATTTACCTGACCACGCAACGCGCGATCGGCGCATGCACTGCCCTCAGTGAGTGGCCCAGGCAGAGGGGTATAACTGCGAATATGAGCAACAAAGTAAGGGAAATGACGAGTGGCAAGAAAATGCTGTAAAGACAAAAACAGGTGAAGGAGGTCTGCATCAACCTGAGGGGTAATGAGGGCAAGGGGTAAATGATCAATTACCTGATAAACATAATGGGTATCCACAATTAAATTAAAGGGACAATCAGCAAAAAGTTGAAAGGCCAAAATAACAGCAGCTAATTCTGAACGCTGTGCCGAACTCTGAGGCAGTGTAAAACGAGAATGCCAACGAGGGGGGTCACCCAACTGATAAGTGACTACACCTCGGTGGGGAGAGCCATCAGATGTTAATATCGAGGGTGGTATCTAACTTTGTAAGTAAATCACGGCCCCAAATATTGAGGTGGACAGGGAGCACAAAAGGGCGGATTGTAGCAAGGGCACGGCCTCCTGGTTTAGAGACCATGACCCAAGACAAACTTTGGCGCCCGGGTTTGCTACCCCCAATCCCCCACAACTCTTTAGAAGGAACCGCTGGCCAACTAACCGGCCACTCCAGATCACGAATCACTGTAACGTCAGCTCCAGTGTCCACCAGCCCTGTAAAAGGAACATCATTTAAAAGAAGTGTTAACTGAGGTTTCGAGGGGCGGACTGACATTGTCAGAGCAACAAGTGGAGAAGACGCGCTGTGAGACGGCGAGTGAGACAACGTCGATCCAAAGCCTCCTCCACCCCGAGTTCGATCCTCGGCAGCTGGCACCTGATAGGGGACTAAAATCAATTGTGCAATTGACCGTCCACGCGGGAGCAATTGTGGAAGATGAGTCCACACCTGAACCTTAATAATGCCAGTGTAATCAGCATCAATGACCCCTGGAATGACAAAAAAGCCCTGTTTCCCAGCATGTGAGCGAGGGAGAACAAGACCTACAAAGCCGGCAGGGAGAGGTCCCGTCACCTGTGTAGGTATGGCACAGACCTCCCCTGGCAGCCGAAAGTCAGTGTCCTCCTGCATGATCAAATCAAGCCCTGCACTTCCAGCAGTCGCTGCCCTCATAGAGTCTACGGATTCCAAGGCAGAGGAGCGAATGCCTGAGTAGGAAACACCCCCGTTTGGCCCTGGGTTCGGGGGGGACCCGTCGCGCGGTTTCCCGACCCACCACGACACTGATTAGCCCAGTGATAACCTTTCCCACACTTGGGGCACTTCTTTGAGGGTCGGGCTGGTGCCTTAGATGAGCGGCACTCCCACTGAAAATGACCCTCCTTTCCACAGCGGTAACAGCGCTTCCCCTCCTTCCCAGTTTTTCTGAGGGCGGCAGCCAGAACTCCAGCCTTGTGGGCTTGTGTGCCAATGTTCTGGCACGCCCGCAGCATGTCTGAGAGCTCTAAAATACCAGAGACTTGTGCTGCCTGGAGAGCACGGCGGCAATCCTCATTTGCATTTTCAACTGCCAATTTTAACAGGAGCTCGTGAGCTGCCTCAGTGTTATCCACCTGTCGGAGGATAGCCTCCTGCAATCTGTTGGTAAAATCCAAAAAGGACTCTAAGGCACCCTGACGGATACTGACAAAGCTTTTGGTAGGCTTGCCTGAATCCGGGACCTTCTTGAAAGCATGCTGGGCACAGGTGGAAATAATGGGGAAGACGGCCTGAGGGAGTTGAGACTGCATCTCAATAGTAGCAAACTGGCCCTCCCCTGCCAAATGCTCATAAATGATACCTTGCTCTCTATATACCTGGGCTTGGCGTTCTGCCATCTGCCGATACTCACTAAGCCAAATAACATACTGACTGGGTGACAACATCATGCGCAGCAGCGTTTTCCAATCCTCAGGGATTAGGGAGTACCCAGCACCCATCCCTTCAATGAGACCACGAACAAAGGTGCTAGTCAGGCCAAATTCACGAATTGCTTTCTTTACCTCTCTAACCACCGAGTATGGCAGAGTGGTCCAGGTGCCCACGGGGTTGCCCTGGTCATCATTCTGCCAGGTCACTGGGCAAACGGAGACCAGATCAGCCAGCTCCTCTGCTGTAAGATCTGATCGAGCTTTCGCTGCGTGAACCATTTGTTGCACCAGCGAAAGCTTCTGAGTAGATGCAGATGACTCTCCGGGGGGCCCCATGGGGGGAGGGTGATCACACACCGGCTCCGGTGGGGAAGGCCAGGGAGGCGGTGGTAATAGAGGCACTGGGGGCGAAGCAGGGGGAGGGATGGCTGCAGGAGCGGACGGGGGTGGTAGGATCGGCAGCTCCTCTGTTGGTGCTGAAGAGGGCCTTTCCGAGGCAACACGCTGTGTCGCATCGCCAGGAGGGGGGATGGCTGCAGGGGCGGACGGGGGCGGCGAGAGCACCAGCCTCGCGAGGGAGGGTCTGTCCGAGGCGACACGCTGTACCACGTCGCGGCAGAGGTGCCAGGCATGTAAAGCCTGCACGGGTGCCCGAGGCTCTTTGTGCAATGTCTGGCCCAATCGCTCCCAGTCCGCTAGCTTAAGGCTTCCAGCTTCAGGATACCACGGGCACTTGGCACGCACCTCCTGTAGCAGGAGAGTGAGTTCTCGAGCCGGGCAGTCATGCTGAGCCTTACGCAGCAAATACTGCAGCTCATTGCGGTGTTGCACTTGCAAAGCAGAGAGGGAGCTTCCCATACTTACCACAATGAAAAATACTCACCGGGATCCACGAAGTGGATGAGTGACGCGTCTGAAACCCTTGCCGGGCGAGGTGAGTGCTGAGGGCCCCACGTTTGGGCGCCAGTTGTTGCGGTTCAGTGATGAGACAGAACACAGCTTTATGCAAGCAAACAGGCTGGTCAGCGGAGATGGGCTGTTCTGCCCCCCCTGCCTTCCACCTTCTCCTTTTATTATATTTCTCCCCCTAAGCATTACACACTGCTACACAAAGGAATGTATGACGTTGATTCATATGCTTAGTTACCATCCTCTATCTACTACAATCCTGGTTCTCAGGCCTTGAGCCCAGGCTAAAGAAACCTCCCACAGTTGCTGTCCAAGCAATCAAGTTCTCAGGGTTCATATCTAGCCCTTGTCCTTGGATAGAGCAATGTATGCATTGCTTCTAGGAAGCAGTCAGGGTGTGCCCCGCCTGCTTCCAGGTGGAATAGCTAGACATTAACCCTTCAAGTGGCAGTCAAAAAAGCGAACAGAATATTGGGAATCATTAAGGAAGGGACAGAAAATATCATATTGCCTCTATATAAGTCCGTAGTACACCCACATTTTGAATACTGCATGCAGATGTGGTCAACGCATCTCAAAAAAGATATCAGGCTAACCAACCTACTGTTAAATTACCTCAGTCATTCCACTTGCCTCTCTGATACTTGGAATTTCATATTTGATGTGTGTGACTGGTCATCCTAGTCACATAGTAATGTATGGTTCCTGGATGATCTAACTATTAGTTTGTTTCGCCACTGTATACAGGACCATTAAAAGTTATTAGTCACAACAGTTGCACATATCCCATATTTACTATGAAAAAAAGAACATCCATTCTGTTTTCCCTGTTCATAAATCATTAATAATAAGACTTTATGTAAAATTTTGCAGGATGTCCAGAAAATCTGCCAAATGATGCATTTTATGAATTTCAGGAAAAGTCTTCAAACTAAAGGAGTACTTGTGGCACCTTAGAGACTAACCAATTTATTTGAGCATAAGCTTTCGTGAGCTACAGCTCACTTCATCGGATGCATACTGTGGAAACTGCAGAAGACATTATATACACAGAGACCATGAAACAATACCTCTTCCCACCCCACTCTCCTGCTGGTAATAGCTTATCTAAAGTGATCACTCTCCTTACAGTGTGTATGATAATCAAGTTGGGCCATTTCCAGCACAAATCCAGGTTTTCTCACCCTCCGCCCCCACACACACAAACTCACTCTCCTGCTGGTAATAGCCCGTCCAAAGTGACCACTCTCTTTACAATGTGTATGATAATCAAGGTGGGCCATTTCCAGCACAAATTCAGGTTTTCTCACCCCCCCCCCCTTTTCCAAAAACCACACACACACAAACGCACTCTCCTGCTGGTAATAGCTTATCCAAAAAGTGACCACTCTCCTTACAATGTGTATGAAAATCAAGGTGGGCCATTTCCAGCACAAATCCAGGTTTTCTCACCTCCCCCCCCCCAAAACACACACACACAAACTCACTCTCCTGCTGGTAATAGTTCATCCAAAGTGACCACTCTCCCTACAATGTGCATGATAATCAAGGTGGGCCATTTCCAGCACAAATCCAAGTTTAACCAGAACGTCTGGGGGGAGGATAGGAAAAAACAAGGGGAAATAGGCTACCTTGCATAATGACTAGCCACTCCCAGTCTCTATTTAAGCCTAAATTAATAGTATCCAATTTGCAAATGAATTCCAATTCAGCAGTTTCTCGCTGGAGTCTGGATTTGAAGTTTTTTTTGTTTTAAGATAGCGACCTTCATGTCTGTAATTGCACGACCAGAGAGATTGAAGTGTTCTCCGACTGGTTTATGAACGTTATAATTCTTGACATCTGATTTGTGTCCATTTATTCTTTTACGTAGAGACTGTCCAGTTTGACCAATGTACATGGCATTGCTGGCACATGATGGCATACATCACATTGGTGGATATGCAGGTGAACGAGCCTCTGATAATGTGGCTGATGTTATTAGGTCCTGTGATGGTGTCCCCTGAATAGATATGTGGGCACAGCTGGCAACGGGCTTTGTTGCAAGGATAGGTTCCTGGGTTAGTGGTTCTGTTGTGTGGTATGTGGTTGTTGGTGAGTATTTGCTTCAGGTTGGGGGGCTGTCTGTAGGCAAGGACTGGCCTGTCTCCCAAGATTTGTCTCACAAATCTTGTGCCAGCTACAGCTCACTTCATCGGATGCATCCGATGAAGTGAGCTGTAGCTCACGAAAGCTTATGCTCATATAAATTGGTTAGTCTCTAAGGTGCCACAAGTACTCCTTTTCTTTTTGCGAATACAGACTAACACAGCTGTTACTCTGAAACCTGTCATTGTAGGGAGAGTGGTCACTTTGGATGAACTATTACCAGCAGGAGAGTGAGTTTGTGTGGGGGGCGGGGGGTGAGAAAACCTGGATTTGTGCTGGAAATGGCCCACCTTGATTATCATGCACATTGTAGGGAGAGTGATCACTTTGGATAAGCTATTACCAGCAGGAGAGTGAGTTTGTGTGTGTGTGTTGGGGGGGGGGGGTGAGAAAACCTGGATTTGTGCTGGAAATGGCCCACCTTGATTTTCATACACATTGTAAGGAGAGTGGTCACTTTAGATAAGCTATTACCAGCAGGAGAGTGAGTTTGTGTGTGTGGTTTTTTGAAAAAAGGGGGGGGGTGAGAAAACCTGGATTTGTGCTGGAAATGGCCCACCTTGATTATCATACACATTGTAAAAAGAGTGGTCACTTTGGATGGGCTATTACCAGCAGGAGAGTGAATTTGTGTGCGGGGGTAGAGGGTGAGAAAACCTGGATTTGTGCTGGAAATGGCCCAACCTGATGATCACTTTAGATAAGCTATTACCAGCAGGACAGTGGGGTGGGAGGAGGTATTGTTTCATGGTCTCTGTGTATATAATGTCTTCTGCAGTTTCCACAGTATGCATCCGATGAAGTGAGCTGTAGCTCACGAAAGCTTATGCTCAAATAAGTTAGTTAGTCTCTAAGGTGCCACAGGTACTCCTTTTCTTTTTGTGAATACAGACTAACACGGCTGTTACTCTGAAACCTCTTCAAACTAATTAACTTTCTATTTTCTACTTTTTTACTATTTGTTATTTTTCTATAACTTTCGAACTATTTATCTTTCTCTAAGAAACGTAAATGTTTTACCAAGTTCTCTTAATCCTTGTTCAGAGCCAGAACACATTTAAACTAAAAATATTTCTCTTTGCCCTCTTCCCACTTCCACTTTGAGCAATGATTTAACAGGATTGTTCCTCATGAACCAATAGGTCAGGGTGAACCGAAATTGGCCAGCTTGACTGGTTTTCAAACATACCCTTTAGAGGATATCAGGCCCTACTATAGCCTCAGAGACATAGTTTCTCCAGTTTTAACTTGTGGTTGCAGAGCCACACCAGACCAAGGCATTCACTTCCAATGCCAATGGTCTCCTCTGAGTTGGACATGAGTCTAGTAGGCAAGATGTTAGGGTAAACTGATATTTTTCATGTGTCCCTACCAGCATTAGTTCATGAGAGGCTGAGTCTGTAACAAGCAGCTCATTTCAGCTCTAGTAATTTACAACAATCCCACATATCCCAAATATTGTACTTTAAATAGATGGAAATAACTAGTTTAGATGTCTTCAGTCATAGGCCATTTTCTGATAATTACCTTCAAACATTCTACAGTCTAAAAAAGCAGGAACATCTGTTAAAGTTATGAGCAGCTTGTTAACTCAATTCAGCATTGGGAAAGCTTTTTGTTTCTCCTCAATGCCTTAGGACAAGGGTGGACGCAGAATGCAGTCCACAAGACAACTGCAGTTCTACAGTGATTCCACCATTGCTCTTAACTTTAACACAGAAATGTGGATTACAGAGACTTGAGGCCCCAGAAACTGTCTCCATCTTGATCTCAGCAAAGGCCATTCAAATCCAGATAGAACACTGTGTATTAAAATGTTTATTTCATGTAAGCAATTTCTTCTTATTAAAGATGAGGGTGTTTGTAATCTGTGTGCCACTTACTTGTCAAAATGTAAATGCCTTAGGACTTTGCTAAACATACTTAGTAAACCATGAGCCCACATTCTGAAAGTAAAAGGTAGCCACAATTTGAGAACCAAGCTAGAAAAATGTATATTGTCTTAATAAGGAGAAATGGGTGTAAATGTGATCCTCAACATGCTAATGTTGCACTTAGCTATGCATTCTCTTCTGTGGCCTTATTCCTTGCTGCAAGGCAGAAGTAACTTAGTGGCTGCTCAGCAGCTAATTCATTAATGAAAGATCCAATATCCTTGTAGTCCAGTTAATCACTTTTTAGCTTTATGCTTATAAACACAATCCTGTACATCAGTGCTGTGTAGGATCTATCCCATTGTACAGAGAATCAAAGTTTGGCTATCGTATATACCATTTACAGAAGCAATAAAAGAAATTCTAAAATATGATTACTGACAAGTCTTCAAATTTTTTTTATATTAATGTTCCAAACTGTTTTCATTTTCTATTAGAGAAACAAGGTGGGGGAGGTAATATATTTTCTTGAACCAACTTCTGCTAGTGAAAGAGAAACAGAAGAGGTCTGTGTGGCTTGAAAGCCTATATACTCTCTATATCAGTAATGGGCAACCTGTGGCCCATCAGGGTAATCTGATTGCGAACCGCAAGACGTTTTGCTGACATTGACAGTCCACAGGCTCGGCCACCCGCAGCTCCTAGTGGCCCTGGTTCGCTGTTCCCAGCCCAGGAGAGCTGTGGGAAGCGGTGGCGAGCACATCCCTGTGGCCTGCACTGCTTCCTGCAGCTCCCATTGGCTGGGAACAGCAAACCGTAGCCACTGGGAACTGTGCCTGTGGATTGTCAATGTAAACAAAATGTCTCACAGCCTGCCAGCAGATACCCTGCTGGGCCGCATGCGGCAGGCAGGCCACAGATTGCCCACCACTGCTCTATACTGATGTATCTTAGAAAACACTACTGAAAAGCTAATGTCTGTTGAAAGGACACCATAAATGACATAACTTCTTGGACCATTTTCCTGTCATTGTTCCAATAGAGCAGTGGTTTTCCAACTGGGGTACGCGTACCGGTCTTTAATTTGTGCCAGGGCTGACCCCTGGCACCTCTAGGCCTGGCAATTCATAGCCCTGGCTCCTCTGAGCTTTCCACATCAGTTATGAACATAAAAAAATTGCTTGAGCACTGCCACCTAATTGCTTGAGTACCGGCACCTCTTTCATTACAAATTAAGCACTGTGCATGCCCCTAGGGGTACACAAGATCTTGTCAGAAGGTACGCACGAAAAATTCTGTAATTCTGTCCTTTTTTTTTTCTTCTGTTTTCATGCGTATATTATGACCCTATTTCAGAGGGGGGGTATGCAGTAGACTCCACCATTTGGAAAGGGGTACACAGCTAAAAAGTTTGAAAAACCACCTGCAGTAGAGCAAGAACTAGCACACACAAGTTAGATTAGAGATTTCTTTAGATCGCTTTAAAACACTTAAGAAATAGGATAGTGTTTGCATCACAAAGGAGCAACCTGCAGATTAGCTGAACTCTGTGCAGCGAGCTTATACAGGCCAGGAGCCTGCAATTCATTACACGTGGCGCATGGGGCCTCATTGATATCTGTGGGATTTTGAAGTCAATGAAGCTCTCTGTGGATGCAGAACTCTGCCCATGCACAATAAATCCAGGTCTTATTCTGGTGAAAATTTTCCAAAGCAATTACTAATTTGGAGTGCCTCCATTTTTTGGTGTCCAACTGAAGAGACCTCAAACGGGACCAACATTCAAAGGGTGGGTGTTCAGCACTTTCTGAAACCCAGTCTCCTTTAAAATATCTTAGCTTGGGCACCAAAAAATCAAGGCACTCAAAATCACTAGTCACTTTGGAATCTTTAGCTGTAAGTCTTATTCCTTTTTCGAGATATGTGACTGATACAAACCCCACCAAAAGAGTGTGAATTCCTTCCTCTGCTATGATGGTGAGAAGTAGGGAAAGAACCCACCCACAGAGCTATCTCAGGTGTGGAGACTTCTGTTTCAGACCAATGAATGGCAATTGTTGCGTGATAAAGCCTCATGTTCCACCAAAATCAGCAGCAAAGCATCTTTGAGAAGACAGAAAATCTGTTTGCAGTACTAACCACAGACTAAACCTTTCAGAAGATGTCTGATGTCTCAAATACAGACGACGATCCCTCACTTTCACAGACCTTGGGAGATAGGCCAGGCCTTGGTAACAGACAGCCCCGCAATCTGAAGCAAATACTCACCAGCAACTACACACTGCACAACAGAAACACTAACCCAGGAACCAACCCCTGAACAAACCCGTTGCCAACTCTGTCCGCATATCTATTCAAGGAACACTATCATAGGACCCAACCACATCAGCCACACCATCAGGGGCTCGTTCACCTGCACATCTACCAATGTGATATATGCCATCATGTGCCAGCAACGACCCTCTGCCATGTACATTGGCCAAACCGGACAGTCTCTATGCAAAAGAATAAATGGACACAAATCAGACATCAAGAATTGTAACATTCAGAAACCAGTAAGAGAGCACTTCAATCTCCCTGGACACTCAATGACAGACTTAAAAGTCACCATTCTTCGACAAAAAAAGGTCAAAAACAGACTTCAACAAAAAACTGCAGAACTGGAATTCATTTGCAAACTTGACACCATCAAATTAGGCCTGAATAAAGATTGGGAGCAGCTGGGTCACCACAAAAAATTGTTGATACTCACACCTTCTTGTCAACTGCTGGGAATGGGCCACATCCACTTTGATTGAATTGGCCTCGTTAGCACTACAAAAGGTAATTTTCCCTCTGTTGATATTCACCCCTTCATGTCAACTGTTGGGAATGGGCCACATCCATCCTAACTGAACTGGCTTCATTAGCACTGACCCCGCCCCCCAATTGGTAAGGCAACTCCCATCTTTTCATGTGCTGTTTATTTATACCTGCTTACTATATTTTCCACTCCATGCATCTGATGAAGTGGGTTATATCCCATGAAAGCTTATGTCCAAATAAATTTGATAGTCTCTAAAGTGCCACAAGGACTCCTCGTTGGTTTTTTCTTGTGGGAAAGGCACTGAACTGAAATTCAGGAAATCTGAGCTCAGTGCCCAGCAGCCATAGACTCTCTGTCTCACCTTGGGCAAGTCATGTAACCTCTCTCTGCTTTAATTCCCCATCTGTAAAAATAATACTTCTTTCCCCCCCCCTTCTTTTTTTGGTCTTTTAGACTTTAAGCTCTTTGGGGCAAGGATTTTCTTTTACTGTATACAGCATTTGTCATTAAGGATCCCTGATCTTGGTTGGGGCCTGTAGATGTAGTGCACATTAAATGTAATAATAATAATAATAAGTGAAGACATTTCTACCTTTATTGGTTATTGTAAGCAAAGAGATTTTACAGTTAACAGCTGATAATGAGTATCCCCAGTCCCAGCCTATGGACTATGTATGCAGGTCAGATAAGATGATAACCTTGGTCCTTTCTGGCCTTAGAATCTGAGACTCTATGAACTTATGATCACACACTCCTCACGGAGCAATTGATCAATCATATCCTCTGGCTCTTTATTTCTGGGGTGTAGGTGGGTGGTATGAATTTATTGCTCATCATAGGAACAGGCTAGTATGGCTAAACAGAGCCAGTCATAATGCAATATGGAAGCGCTCAAATTTAGCTCTGCTAATATGCCTCAGTTCTGCCCTCCAACCCCCCTTATTATATAGAGATCCCCTCTTTAATACTTTCTTTGATAGAGACCATCAAAACATAGGTAAGTTAATTAGTTTCCATCTAAAATACCATTACATTAATGGAACATCACTTCTTTAGAATGCTCATCATCTCTGGCTCCCAGGGGGAAATTATCACACTTTTGCAGTTATTGTCTCTATAGTTGGCAAATACTATATCATCTACAATAATATTTGTGTTATAATCTCTGTTGCTGCAGCTTCAGTTTCATTTGTCTGTGAAAACTTAGCTTCAGTTTTCAACTTTAAATCAACTCTGATCTTTCTCAAAATAAGAAATAAAATATTGAAAGTTTATAAATTACAAGCGTTGACCAAAATGGCAAGTGATGGGAGACCATGGATAAACTTTGAACTCACAGTCAGAAATATAAGTTCCTGTTAACAAAACATCTTTCTTCTCCTTTATTCTTTCCCTGACCTTGTGTATCAGAAAGAAAATCAATTTCACTGAAACAATTGAAAGGGAAAACAGAAATACAGACTATTTTCAACAATGTCTGGTATATTGTTGTGGGTTGCCAGTTGTATTTGAGAAAAAAGACTTAAAAATGTAGGTAGAAGACAGATCTGAATTCTGTATTTAACACGTATTCTTTTAAAGTTGAATAGTTTGTGGTTTAGAAGATTGTAAAATATTATAAATATTTTTCTGGTTGAGTGTTGGGCCAGATGAGGTAACTTCATGTCTTAATCAGGTCTCATAAAACTGTTTTGATGTGTGGCAATATTAAATGTCAATTACTCTTGCTAGCATTTACCCATATGTAGGAATGCATTATTAGAATTACTGTGTTTAGAGAATTTCGTTTGATAAAAATGTCAGCAGATTTTTGCAAACTTCTATCTTGTAATCTTGGTCTTTTGTTGCAATTATTCCCAGACCTTATTGCGGTTTCCTGCACAAAATTACATCCTGAAGCATACCAGTCCAGCATTTACTACAGACACAGGACAATAAAAAGTCAACAGCAGGAGACAATATGTTTTATATGTCCAGTTAACTTTACATAGAGCTGGAAAATGTTGGCAAGTGGCACTTAATTATGGTACCCCTGTTTTTTTAAAACATATCTCAAAGAACACAAAGACACAAAGCATTTATTTTCTGTAGTTACTTTAAAGACTGATTTTCAGGGTTTGTTTCTTAGGTTACAGTTTCAGGATGTTGTTCACATTTCACTAATACAATTATTCTTCCTTGTTCATACTCATTGTTTACTTTAAATCATTTCCAATTATTAATTGGATAGAAAGTGCTTTCATTTGAGACATAAAAATATTATAATTCCAGACAGATGTAATTCCAGTTTATTTACCATGTTGGTTTTGGGTTTGTAAGTTTTAAACAACACCAAAGTTGAAGAGTTTCCTGCTAGACTGCAGAATATCTAGTTCTGGAATGTAAAAACAGTGATGGAAAGGAGCCTTATAAACATGAAAGACAGGCTACAGGGATGTTAACAGTAGGACATTTCAGCTAATGGCACACTGGCACAAACTCCTGTTGTGAAACATTTCTGGAAATAATGCACTAAAAGCATCATAAAGAGTCATGATTCAAAATGGAACTCAGATGCAATTGACCTTGGTGATATCCCAGGACTGCCACCTGCCTCTTTGTTGATCAAATCCTTCTATTTTCTACTTTTTCTCTCCTGATTTATCCCCCCAACCCAGTATTTTTCTGGCAGAAACCGAAACCCATTTCTTCATGTGCCAGAAAAATGTTCCAAGAGGAAATAAAACATCAGCTTAGCACAGGTGATCATGTCTCCTTCTAGTAGCTGGACCCTGCAAAGACTAAAAGCCTGCTACTTATCAGTAGATACTACATTAGCTCATGTGGTAGGGTCATATACTGAAGTTCCTGGACTTAGTCCCTACTGACGATCATATTGTCTGTGTGTGTTATATTAGCACCTTTTGTGGGTTGTAAATGTTTTATATATATTTTCTAGCTCACATATGCACATAGAGTAGATCCTCTTAAGCAGTAATTTGACTGGCAGTCTGAAATATGAGTCTATTCTAGGACCTGATCCAAAACCAGTTGAAGCCAAATGAAAGACTGCCACCGATGTCAATAAATATTTTATTCCCCGCCAAAGATAAAAATGGTAAAAAGATAATCTTACAATATCATTTTCCTCACTGAATCAAAAAATTACATCGCTAATTAATACCTCCTACACCAAATAATATTTTGTATGAACACCACCAAGTATCATCTACATTATATCATAGGATGACATTAGTTGACATTTTATTAGAAAAGCAAATCCAAAATGTGCTAATCCCATGTGGATTATATAAAAGTTAATACTTTTTCACTTTCAGATGTATCAAATTATTCACTTTACATTTAGTGAATACTATAAACAGCATTACAAGTGCAATGTTACTGCATCATATATTTGTGTTGCTGCTGTGGGAGGAATCTGTTATTAAATTATTATTACATTAAATACTGTTAACTTTTAAGTCACAGTTGGAGGAAGAATCCAAATACAATGTACTAATGGCTTTTGCTTAGCAACCCAATTCAGAACTCTAAAAACAAACTTTCATTCATAGTTTTATGCAATTGACACTGTTTTTGTTTTGCCAGCTTGGTTTCAAGATAACTGAAAACTATATTTGTGAGATTACACACACTTTGGAAAGTCACCCATTTGGACCATTTAATTAATACTTAATTTTATTTTTACTAATAGAATAAAAATTATTTTAAATATATTGCATTTTTAAAGACAGAGAATCTGTATACAGTGTGCCAGATCCTCAGCTGGTGTAGATCAGACATCTGTACACTTCAGTGATACATATTCTGATCTACACCAGCTGAGGATATGACTTCTCAGTCTATACTAATGTATTCAAGAAATAACAACAACAGCAACAATGAAGAAAAGTAAAGTCTCTATAGTGAGAGTGTGTGCGCGCACACATGTATTTCCTGCAGCAAAGGACAAAATGGCTGCTATCTTTCCACACAGAAAATATTCCTAGACAATGCACAAAAGGTGTATTGCAATAGGGTGCAATACACAAAAAATAAAAAACATCACAACTTTATAACTACATTCATTGTTCAAATTTAGGGGTTTTTACAAAAATTAAAAAGGAGTCTGTGTTAAATAATCTTGCATTTTTTTAAACTATGGGGAGAAGAAAGGAATTCTGTCCTGACTTACACTGCTAGCAGGTCCCTGAAGTGGGTTTGCAGTCATAGCAGAATATGGCTCTGGGAGAACAAAACCTAGCTTTCACATTCTAAGTTTCTTTCATAATAAAACAAATTCTTATGCTATGGGGTATTCACTGCCTTCATACAATTAGCAATATACTCTGAGTCAGGTACTTTACAGAGAATTTGTGGTTAGGCTGGCAGACTAGGAACTGAATCTTCCTTTGTTTTCTAAAAGTTATTAGATTGGCATACATTAAAAATTATTTTTTCTAACTTTGCCTAGAATGATTAATGTCTTCACAATAGTTTTATTCTTTTCTTTAGCCTGAAAAAACCATGATGGCACAACCAAGTAGCTGAATTTCACAGGGAAAGTAGGATATAAATATTGATTCTCCCCATGTGGGGTGACATTTGTCAGTCTGTAGTCTTCAGAATCAAACAGCACTCATGATCTTTGGATGACTAATCTATTCCAGTAGGAGAATTACATTACAATGGTACAGTTTCATTTTACTTAGGTAACAATGGATAATCTGACAAAGAGCAAGGATATAAATCATTATAATCTGCTTTGACCCTTGAACATGATGCTATCTCATTCAGAAGATATATTTTCATGTTCCACTTCCTTTCCAGAGAATGTATATTATTTTTTCTACATGTAAAGTAATTAGAAATGGTCTTAGATATGAAACTTTTCATCTATCTGATTTTTTTTTCTTAACATAAGTGTTAGATTGTACAGGTAATTTACTAATCTTATAACTATAAAAATACTAAAATCACAGATAGGCTATATGTTGCACTCCTTTGGACATATGTCACTGCTGTATAACCATACAAAAACAAAAAAAGCATTAAAATAATGGCAAGGCTATGGCACAACCAAAGAAAGTTAAAGATACATTAGTGATACTCCAGTTACAACGTGTTCTGTTGTGCCAGATATTGCAACCACATACAGATTCCTCTTCTGGACTGATGTTGGTGAGGCTCCCAGGAGCATTGTGTCTTGCATCTAACTGAATTTAACACTCCATCTAACTGAATAGGGCAGTGCATACCTCTCACAGTTATTGTTTCACACTGTCTGCAAACTCAGGCAGATAGTGCTCTAACAGTTTTGCTCAGTTCATGTGTTCAAGGTTTCTGTCACATCCATGAGGACTACAGACTTACTGGGCTTTTTAATGAAACCGAAATTCTGATGTCATTAGATGAATCTATGAGATGAGGCTCCAGGCACAGGCCTATACTACCTATGTCTCTGACTGGTTTTGAGGACAATGGAGAACTAGATCCAGAATTTATATTTTTGAACATATTTTTAAAAAATGATTCTGAAAGTCCCTATTTAGCTCCCTAAATATGTACCTGATTTTCAAAAGTGCTAAGCACTCAGCCATTCCCAATCATTTCACTGTGAGCTTCAATTTTCAAAATCAGAGCACAAACAGGAAACAGTTAATGGGAAAATAAGGATGAAAAATCTTTCCCCTTTCTACATTTTGTGTGTGATATTTTTCACAGATCATATATAGGCTTTATCTGCAAACATTTACAAGGTTTAGCCGCGCATGAACACAGAAGGACATGGAAGTTCAAAGGAAACCATTATAAATTGCCTTCAAAGTGCCATGGTGACCTTTCAGCAGGAGTTTGTGGACATCCAGCTGCTTCTAACAAGATTCCTATTGTGAAATGCTAAGACCCTGATCCTACAACTACTTATGCACACATTTAACTTTATGCACGTGAGTAGACATGTGGAGTTCAATGAAACCTAAAGCTATGTCTGTGTGAGTACTCACAGGATCAGGGCAGAAATCAATACTCTTCAATATCCCAAATCAGTTTTTTTATACTGAAAGTAGCTGCTAGGCCTGAAACTTACTACTGAAAGGAGAGTCCAGCATCTGGGAGGAGATCGGGTGAGTCAGAAAGGGTCCATATAGTTCAGGGCAGATTAGACAAAGAAGGGTGTTAGAAAAATGAATCAATATATTCAAAAATACTAGAGAAAACTTTTTCTGTTATTCTTCTACTAGTAACTATTTTTCTTAGCGGAGGGATACATTATATGAAAACCCAGAAAAATGTTTTACATTTTTTAAAAGAAATGTATTATTGGTGTTGGTCCTGCCTTGGGCAGGAAGTTGGACTAGATGACCTCCTGAGGTCTCTTCCAACCCTAATCTCCAATGATTCTATGATTATTAGCAAGCCATGCTCTAGGCGTGCAATAGCATGCTGTTAGTACACTTCTAGAATGGGTGAAGGCTTAAGGATCCCCAGGTCTAGAAGCTGGGTCTGCTGGTCCCTGAGCAACTGCTGCATCCACGTCAGCACCCAACAGCTCTGGCAAAGTGCTGATAGGATCCAAGCCTTGTAGGCCCAAACTCAGCAGGCTGTGCTGCTCACAGAGGGCCTGATTGGCATTTCTTCTGGAATCCCTGATTGAGTTACACTACTGAAACCTGGAGGGGACATGAAGAAGTTGTCTGTGGCAACTAGGTGGATCCTTAGCTGGCTGCTATGACAGACCTTGCTCCTGCCCCAGCTCCATTCTGGCTCCTGATTCCCAACTATGCCTTCAGACTCTGGCTTTGGATTTTGACTCCCAGCTCCAACTCTTGACCTTCTGACTATGACTTCAGCTTAGGCTTTGGCATCTGACTCCAGCTCTGACCCTTTGGTCTGCTTCTGGCTACACCCACTATGCATGACTGCCCATGCACTAGCCATTACAGAAGGCATTCTACCATTGAGCTAAAGCCTCCAGAACACCCAAGGAGCATACTAGGAGTTTGTTAATACACACCCTTGTTGTGGCTTATTATTTTATGTGTCAGTGCAACTTCCACATGTTGCAGTTTTAAAACTGTCTAACATTTTTGGTTGAACAAGCTGTAGCTAAGCATGTGCAGGAGCTAGTTTTCCAACATGATCCGCCCAGTTACTTTGATGTTTACTTCCCAAAGTAGCCAAAAGTACTAGTCCACATCTACCACATTATGTACAGGGGGAAGCGCTGCAAAATTTCACTTTGAAAAACAAAGTAATGTTTGAGTTATAGAAGTGTGGAGGAACATCTGAAAGCACTAACTTCCCTTTTATTTCTTTTTTTGTACTCCTAAATTTAAAAAAAGAGCTAAATGAGTTTCTCTTGTCAAATACTATGAAAACAAATGTGCTGCTTGTTTGAATGCTTGTGGACTGTCAGCTTGGGACCACATTTTTACAACTGCGTTATAATTCCCTGAAAGTAGGGGTTTATAGTGGAAACAATGACACAATATTAACTATAGACAAACTCCAAAACTGAAGAAAAAAAGCATTTCATGCTTGACAAATACTTCAGACCACTTCAGCTCCTTATGTCTAAAATAAGGCCATTAAGTTTGAAGGACAAGTGAAGACCACCCACGCCTGAAAACCAAAATCTGTTTTGAATTACACCAGGGTGAATCAAGGGTATTCCCCCATTAACTTCACTTAAAATACTTCCATCCCCAATTATTGACATAGTTAGTCAGCTAGTTTTGTCTAGGCAGCATGATAGAAGTGAGTCTTCAAGGGAGGATTCAAATATAGTAGCATGACAGACTAGCTCAGGAAGGTCATTCCATAAGTGGGGGAAACAAGAAAGCAAGCACAGGAGAAGTTATAAGTTAGGATAAACTGTGTTGAGGCTGGAACTAATGGTGGGACAGAGAAGGCTATTAGTCAATCTTAGCAAGGAATTTGTTCCTCTGCAAATAGTACAAAGTATGAAAAGTCATTAGGAGTTGGATTTTTTTTAAATTTAATCTAAACCAGTTTTCAATTATTCAAGTATTTTTTTAAAAAATAGACTAAAACCAGGGTTTGTGTGTTTCTTTGTTCCATTAGATCACTAAAAGTATTGATTGGATTTTCTTCACATTGCAACATTTTTTCCCTGAAAGAAATTGTATAAAATTACTGAATAGTAGGTTTGAAGGAAAGTTCCATCCCACTTGTGGGGCATATCCTCAGCTGGTGTAAATTATTATGGAGCTATGACAACTTGCACCAGCTAAGAATCTGCCCTCAGAACTTCAGCTTCACAGGTGCAATAGTACAATTTTTGAAAAGATCAGGGCTGATCCTGCTTCCACAGAAGTCAATGGGAGTTTTCCAATGACTTTAATAGGAAGCAGGACAGAACTTATCTTATTTGTCTTAGACTCATGAAATTTTTTTTCTTTTGCTACCTAGCCATAAAATGTTTTACTGTTAACTTCATCCTGCACTTTATGAGTAAGGGGTTTGTGTTTAGTTTATTTCTCTTTATTTTTCATCTGCTTTTTTCTCACTCTTCAATATTTTTCCCTTTCCTCATTCATCTGTTTTGGCTCTTCCTACCTAGAGGTTCATTTATCACTAGAAATCAAGCAGACCCTTTAGGCATTCAATAATTTCCTTCCTAAACTGCTTCCAGGCATCCATTTCCAATCTCTGTCCTTTCCCTCTTCCCTCCCACCCCCATAACTTTAAGCTATTTAATTCTATCCTTGTGCTTTTCTCATTCTTCCAACATTTTATTTGCTCTTACTCAAAGATCCCCATTGTCTTCTGCTTGATCTCATCTTAGTCATGATTACAACCACATTCAGTTATGGCCACTCACTTCCCCCACCCATCCATCTTTACTCTTCTATGTTGCTCAGAAGAAGACAACAATATTAGGTCAGTCCTCAGAGAGTGTACATCAATGTAGTTCCACTGACCTCAATGTAGCAACACCATTTCATACCAGCTGAGCATCTGGCCCACTATCTCTCATTCTGATTTTTCTCTTTTACATACTGCAAAAGGAGAGCTGTTCTGTTCCATGTCCTCAACTCATCAGGAGAGTGCTGATGAACTGTGGTAGATGAAGATCAAATCAAATCACTTAGACACTCAAAACCACACTCATGAAAACCGGCCCCAATTTCATGGTAGCCATCCCCCGTGACTGGGTCCTCGCATTTTTTAATCAAGCTGGGACACTTTGAGCTATGATACTTCTCATCTAACAATACATTTCTTTTCTGCTCTTACATTTGATGATTACACCATGACGTTACTTTTTATATAGGGTTTTGGAAAACAGGAGTCTGCCTCCCCTCCCCACCGGGGGTTTATTTTTTTTGACATTTTGTCATAAAACCAAAAGTGGTTGTGATTTCAGCAACCGAAGCTGAAACATTTCCAGCCAAAAACTGAAAAGTTTTGAAGAAGTAGACCCTTTCTGTGAATATTTTAATTTAGTTGAAAAACATAGTGAACAGAAACATTTTGACCGCCCCTACTCATGAATGATATCCAGACTCAGCAGCAATTATTTTACTGTGTTGGATTAATCTGGGTAAATTGATTGATTTTAAGGCCAGAAGGAGCCACTAGGAGTTCTCTGTATTATTTTTACATCCATTTGTTTGATTACGAGAAGTTTGTAGCCTAAAGAGCTAGCCATCTTGCTTGTGTATATATATATATATATATATATATATATATATATATATATTCTTGTCAGTTTAATCATTTGTTACATTCTACATTTGTTATTAGTTATTATTAGGGGTTTATCAATTTGTATTAAAGTATTTTAGCTGTAACACAAGGAACCTACAGTCAACATCTTGTATGTTAAGCTAAGCAAGTTAACATACATATGTTCGAGCCTTTTACCCTAGATAGGTGGTGATGAGCTAAAGCATACAGTATATATGTTTGTGGCCTTTCACATAGATAAGTGGGCAAGTTCAAGCAAGTTGGTAGGTAAGGCTACCCAAGTTCATGACATTTTTCAGACTTAACAGGTACACCACAAAGAACTTGGAAATAACCAAAATAACCAGTTAGGACAGAAATAACAGAAGTAAGGATGAACTAATGGTCTCTAATAGTTACAAATATGTCATTAATATGCATGAACATGCCAACCTACAGAGTAAGGGTACCCTATCATTTTTTGGGGTGAGGAAGTCAAGTGTGGACATGTAAAGAGGGCACTTCGGATCAGGCCCTATGATAGGGGCAACTCACCATGTTCCGGAGGTTCAGGTTCATCTTGCTCAGTATTAGTTCATCATTGTTAGTTCTTAATTGCTAGTTTTAAGTAAACTTTAAGTTAGTTTCTATAGTCTTTTCTATAGCTTCTAGCTCTAGCTTATTCTAAGTTCTTCACCTCTCGCTCAAGACTTGAGGAACCTGGACCATCGAATTTACTCGGCATGCCAGAGGCAAGGCTGGTCCTTTGTCTCTTATCACCAGGTTACCAAAGAAGGGTGTGAGTATATTAATTGAGAAACCGCTATAGTATATAATACCACGTGTACTGCTAGAACAAGATCATTGCTTTTGTAACTGGTTGATTACTTGATTACAATTCCGTTACTGTTCCATTTATCTTAATAAAAGGCTTAAAGCTGCCTTTTGTTCTCAGTGAGTTTCCTTGTCAGATATCCCATTGTGATTCTGTCTCTACACAGAAGGGTTGAGAACAAATGCTATACACTTTGTATGGTACTTCAATTTAAAGAGCAACCCTGAAACCAGCACAGTAATACAGCATTTGTAAGCAAAGTATTTGAAAGGGAAGTGTTACATTTATCTAAAAGGGAAAACTTTAAAAAGCACATAGGTAACAAGGGCTTTTGTTTGATGAAGTCTGTATGTTAGCTGTAGTTAAATGTTTGAAATGAATCATTGCCTAATAGATAACATTTGGTCTAATTTCTTCTGTTCCAAATCAACTGCAAATGAATCAGCTTATTTTCTTAACAAGGGGGTTAATACTAAAGGGCAGGCATCAGTAGGAGGTAGCAAAATCTCTTGGTACTATGATTCAGGCAAGTGGTTATGTAAACTGAAATCAGATTGCCATATCTGTTGTAGACTATCCCATTGTAGCATTTGGAAATAAGTACCTAAATAAAAGAATGTGTGCAGAATGGAACAAATATTTATGAAATCCCTGAATCATTTATGGAAAATTCCTATAGAATTTAATAGAAAATAATAATCTGTGGATAGGTTTTTGGATCCACTATGAAGAATTTAATACAAAATTATATTACCGTTACAAAATCCTATTGGATTGTTCAAAAAACCCACAGAAAAACTAAATTCTCTAGTCTTTAATAGTAATTTCTACAAAACTCCATTACATTTTTGCTGGAGCATTCCATAAAGAATTGTTTATAAAAACAGTACATATTCTGATTAGAGCTATAAAAGGATTGCTGTCCTTGTGTCAGCGGGCCACCTCTGTTTCATATGAAGTTGTTTGCAAAATGTGGTGACGATGACACAAAACAAGTTGCTGCCCATACTGCTGTCTGCAGTGCGAGAGGTTCCCCAAGCCTCCATGGGCTTCTCTCCATTTGAGCTCCTTTACGGGAGACAGCCGAGGGACATCCTGGACCTTCCCCAAGAAACCTGGGAAGAACAGGAATCAAGGGTTATGGGGTCAGTCCCCCATCTCCTGCAACTGCGGGAACATCTCCAGAAGCTGGGGGAGTTCACCCGTGAAAATTTTCTTCAGGTGCAGCATGCCTAGGAACTCCAGTATAATTGGGGTGCCAAGCTACGGACTTTTGAGCCTGGGGATAGGGTCTGACTGCTATTGCCATCTTCAGAGTCAAAACTGCTTGCAAAATGACAGGGACCATTTGAGATTTTTCGGCGCATGTGGCCAGTGGACTAAGAGGTCCGGTTCCGTGGGCAATGAAAAGACCTACGAGTATACCATGTAAACCTTTTGAAATCCTGGAAGGCGCAGGAGGGTCTGCTAATCAGCCTCTACCCCCCAGAATCCAAACTGGGGTCAGTGAACCTCCCAACCCGACACCAATTACAGTGGGGCAGGACTTAAGCCCTGAAAAATGAGCGAGGCTACAACGGTTGGTCCAGAGCTTCCCCTCCATTTTATCTTTCCACCCTAGATAGGCGAGTCTCACCAGCCATCATATAGGCACCGTGCCCAGACAGAAAGCCCACAACCATCATCGCCCACTTGAAGCAATGGTGGCCCTGGGGGTAGTGGAAGAGTTCCGGAGTTAATGGTGAAGCCCCATAGTCCTGGTACTGAAGCCCAATGGGACTCTGAGGTTCTGTATAGACTTTAGGGGAGTTAATGCCATCTCTCACTTTGATGCCAACCCGATGCTGCGGGTAGATGAATTGCTGGAACGCCTGGGTAGTGCCAAGTTTTTATCAACATTAGACTTGACCAAAGGGCACTGGCAAATACCCCTTACCCCTGCCAGCACGAGAGAAGACAGCCTTCCCTATGTCGTTCATCTTATATCACTTCATCCCCATGCCCTTCAGGCTAGATGGGGCCACAGCTACGTTCCAGTGATTAATGGACCAGCTATTGCAGCCACACAGAAAGCATGAGGCTGTATATATTGACGACATAGTGGTCTACGACACAAGCTGGAAAGAACACCTACAACATCTTATAGTGGTGCTACAAGCCCTGAAGGAAGCAGGACTCACAGCAAATCCCTCCAAGTGTCACCTGGGGCAGAAGGAAGTGACTTACTTGGGATATACATTGGGGCAGGACAACTCTGTCCCTGGTGGACAAGGTTCAGGCTCTAAGAAATTACCCGGTCCCTATGACAAAAAGGAAGGTAAGACAGCACCTTGGCTTGACAGGGTACTACCGACAGCTCATGCCAGACTTTACCACAATAGTTGCCCCCCTCTCTGTCCTCCCAAAGAACATTCAGTGGTTGGAGGATTGTGAGAGGGACTTTTAGACCTGGAATAGCGACTTAGCCAGGAGCCAGTCCTAGTCCACCTGGACTTCTCAAAACCATTCATTTTACAAACAGATGCCTTGGAAGTGGGCTGGGAGCTGTGCTATGGCAGGAATGAGAGGGGGAAAAACATGCTGTACTCTATCTAAGACTGAAGCTATTTCCCTGGGAAGTCAAGTATTCCATCATTGAGAAGGAAGCCTTGGCAGTAAAATGGGTGATAGAGGCCCTAAGGTACTACCTGCTAGGGAGCCCCTTTCAGCTCCTTACAGACCATGTACCCCTATGATGGATCAATACCATGAAGGACTCGAACACACAGAATACGAGATGGTATCTCGCCTTCCAACCCTATGAGTTCAGTGTGCTACATCGTCCAGGTAGAGCTCATGCTAATGCAGACTTTTTCTCCCTAGTGGGAGGGGAAGACAAGGGAGAAGGACCCCCGCCGGATCCTGTCTTCACAGGGTAGGGTGTGTGACAGAGTTTACCTAACCTCACCAGCCCCAAAAAGGTTAACTATGCTTTGCGGGCTGAGGAAGCCCCACCCCTCTGATTCTGCTGGGCATGCTCAGCCTGGAGGCAGAGTATAAAAGGAAGCAGCCCAATTCAGTCTGGGCAGGCTGCTTAAGGGGGAGAATGCAGACTGTGTACAGGGAGCTGCTACAGGCCCAAACTACAGAGCCATGGCACACAGAGTTCCAAACAGGCTGCCTGACGAGCCCAGAGAAGAGACCACACCGACAGGAGCTACGCCACCCGAGGACCCAGAGACCCGGGATTATCATGAAGCATCGCCGAGGGAGAAATGGTAGGAAGCAGCTGAGGAGACTTAGATTCTTCTCTGGTGGGTAAATTGGGGAACCAGTCAGCATGTTTCTGGAGGATCCTTGCTGACTCGGAAGTGAGTAACCCCACCAGGGCCCTGGGCTGGGATTCGAAGGAGCAGGAAGGGCCTGAGTCCCCCTACCCTGGGCACCATACTCCCCTAAGTGGTGCCCCACTTTCGGAATGGGCCAATAGGACACACTCTCACAGAGGTTGGCTACTCTATTGACACTGGCCACTAGGCCACCACCCTGAGTAAAAGGGCCGCTTATTGACTCTGGCCATTAGGCCACACTGCCCTGACTTGAAGGGGTGCTTATTGACTCCAGCCATTAGGCCACATTATCCTGAGTGGAAGGGCTGCTTATTGATTCCGGCCCAGGGCAGCGTGGCCTAAAGGCTGAAGGGATGCTTATTAACTCTGGCCATTGGGCTCCACTGCCCTGAGCAGAAGGGCTGCTTTATTGACTCTAGCCATTGGGCCACACTGCCCTAGGAAGAATGGCTGCTTTATTGACACTGGCCACTAGGCCATAATATCACATTTGATAGCCAGAGTCACGAACAAGGGACCTAACTGGCTCCTATACCATTTTTTTCCCTTCTTCTCACCATACGTGACCTGGCACCTGTGATGGGGTGTACTTATCCCATGACCAATTTGGTATGATTGCAAATAGAGTAGGATAGAGCGCAGCACATCTGAACACAGGCTCTTGACCTGAAAATAGTTTGATGGAAATTTACATCTTTGTTCAAAAATAGTTTGTCATTCCAAAACTAATTACAAAACGAGACAGGAAATGTAGCCTATTCTCTGAGATATCAAAAAACAATACTGCATGAAAGGCCAAAATCCATTTAATGTGGATGCAAAATCTTAACCACAGTTTCTGTTAAGAACTTTTCATATAGGCCCGGAGTCCACAGCTTGGTCTGCGGCATGAGGGCTAGCTAATAAAGAATAACACATGGCTAAAAGAAAGCTGGGGTAGACTGACAACCTTGTGTGTTTCAACTAGGCAAGCAGAGTCAGCATAACTCCAGATGGTGAGCCATAATTGGGTGCTCTTATTGTAAGTTAGAGACACACAAAGCACTGAGAAGGGCCTCAAAGTTAACTCCCTGGTGCAGGAAGAAGATAGTGGTACAATACTCCACAGATGCCAGCCAGAGTTCAGGGAGAGGCCCAACATGATTGACATGAGTTATGACATCCTCCTAGTTCACAGATGTATGCAAGGGTAAAACTATAAACAATTGTTATTGTTAAATACTAATTACTGCTTTTTCCTTTAAATCTCCAGGAGTGTACCTTTGGTTAACTGGGAGAGCTGCTACCTCATTCCCCTGGACCTCCAAATTAGGATTTAACCTACATACTTTAATAGGAGTCATTTAAGGGGAATTACCTGTGTATTAGCAATATGTTAACCTGACCCATGGGTGGAGCCATTACGTAATCTTTTAGACCATTGGTTTATTGTGCTTATCTTGTCTTGCCGCTAGAACTTATCCAGGGGCTTGGGAACTCCCACCCCGTCGCTTCTCTCTGCCCAATGAGCACCCTATATAATCTATTGTAATCAATGGTTTTGCAGTGTCTGAGCCCAATAAGCAAAGTGACACTCCGTCAGCGCTGTGCGTAATAAACCCTTGTGCTTGACTCTACAAGGTGTCCATTACTGTTCCTTCACTACGAAGATTCCATGAAAAACACACTGCTACCTAGTCTGATAGTTTACAGGATGTCTACCTGAGGTTAGATTGTTGCTTAGTAGCCTAGTAACAAGAGGGCTAATGGATATTCTTTTCCTGTTCCACTTTTTGAATGACAAGGCAGACTGTGGCCTCAGTCAAATTGCTGGTTGATCCTTTCATGGGTTTAAGTCATACGCAATAATTTAATCAGTCAGCTTTGACTAAATTAAAAACTATAAATGGCTTTAATGGGTCATCAACTTGCACAGCAATCTAACATTAAAACAAGACTTTTTTTCAAGTTTCCAAGAAGCCAACCATTATTTAAGGTTTTAACTAAGAAGAAACTATTAGTATAATATATGAAAGCATCAACCCATTATGTCTATAAAACTGTTTCTTGCACAGAAAGCATCATTAGCTGTAATCTCTAATTAAGGATTTGTTTCTGTTACTGTATTCCTGCCGCCCAAAGGGGGAAAAACCACAGACTGAGAATGAAAAACCAACTTAAAAAGATCTAAACCTGAATGATAACTTAGCCCAGATGGAGATGGAAAAGGTCAAAGCCTACACAACGTAAGTTGGTAACCATTATTGCATCTGGAGACAGGCTCTGGTAAGTCTTCATGTTGCAGACAGCATGGCCTGATTCAGGTCAATGGATCCAGTACTCTGTGTTTTTTCCAAGGACATATGTACTCATTATTTAACTTTGAACCCACTCAATCATTGTGGGTTTGAAAGTTTGACTTGAAAGTTATTGGACTTGTTTTCTTATAATACAGATTGAAAATAAGGAGTAGAGAGAGAAAAATTACTGAAAAGTGAGGTAAAAATAGAGCAAAGACAGTAGAGAGAAAAAAAACAAATACAAAGTGACACTAAAAGTGAAGGAAATGGAGGAGAGAAAATAATGGGAAAAAGCACATGATACAACTTAGGGCATCCATTTGTGCCAACCTTGCCATAACAGGATGTCTCCTGTTCCAAATACCAAGCCCAGGATTTTCTTTAGCTAGAAGAATATGCCTTTTTAACTAACAAATTGATGAGCAGATTTTCACAAAAGTGCCTGAGTACATCCCTGATTTATATGTTCAAGGATCACAAGTGTGCCAGGGTTCATCCAGTTACACTTTTGTAAATCTAGTCTTGAATCTTTCTTGGAAAGCACCAGGATTTAAATTACAAGGTAAACGTTGGCATGTTCAGATTCGTTTTGTGAACCCAAAACCCCAAACCCGGTTTGTTTACCTGCCGCGTCCGCAGGTTCGGCCGATCGTGGCTCCCACTGGCCAAAAATAATCTGAGGTCACAAACGCTAGAACTCTCTGCAGTTCACCCATCCCTAGTTTTTGTTCTTCTTTCTGAACTAGGTTATCAATAGAGTTTTTGTCGGAATCTTTGATATATTGTGGTAGACTCTTCATTGTCAAGGAAGCAACCAGCTTCTATTATAAAACCCTCCTTTAATACTTTTCCCAGAAGTTCCCCAATATCTTGGAACACCGGTTTCATCTGAAAATTTGCATTTTTTCTCCGGCGACAGTGAAGAATGTTTCCACAAAGTCTGAAGAAACGTTGTAAATCTGTTTTTGAGTTACAGGCCAGTAAAGTTATATCAATTTGAAAAGCTGACTTTTGTCTAGTATTTCTCTGTTCCTCTAGCTCAAAAACACATCTTGTTACTAGCTTTCAAACTTTCCATTAAGTTAAATCTCCTTGAAAATTCATGCAACAAGTATAAAGTAATTTGAAATTAAGCAAAATTATTAATACTTTTGCTGTGGGCTCAATCCTGTTCCCATTGAGTACAACAGTTTTTGCAATTTACTTCAGTGGGTGAAAGATTAAGCACAATGGACCCATCTGTGCAACCATTACACACATTGTTGATCACTTCCTGATATGAGTAGTCCCTATCTGAAATCAAGATAGTTAGAGACAAAGATAAAATAAAGCCCTACTAAATCTTCAGCAATGTGATCAGTCAGCCATGCAATATTTTTCCTCTGGAAACACAAGAGTGAATCATCAACACTGGAGAAGCTAGCCACAACCACAAACTTCAGCAAATTCTGACTGGTTCATGACATGGGTATAATATCCAGTTTTCCAATCTCTAATCTAAACTCTGCAACCAGACCCGGAGTGTATCCAACTATACATGAGTCAGCTATTTCTTATTGCTCAAATTTTTCTTGAGGGAGAAAATGTGGAGCTGGTGCCATCGTGCACCAATATATAGGGCGGGGGTCGGCAACCTTCAGCACGCAGCTCATCAGAGTAATCCGCTGGCAGGCCGTGAGACATTTTGTTTAAGTTGACCATCCACAGGCATGTCCCCCTGCAGCTCCCAGTGGCCGCGGTTCGCCATTCCCAGCCAATGGGAGCTGCAGAAAGCGGTGGCCAGCACATCCCTGCAGCCTGTGCTGCTTCCCACAGCTCCCTTTGGTCGGGAACAGCAAACTGCAGCCACTGGAAGCTGCGGACGGCCGTGCCTGTGGACGGTCACCATAAACAAAATGTCTTGTGGCCCGCCAGTGGATTACCCTGATGGGCTGGTTGCAAACCCCTGATCTATCTCATCTTCCCCCCATTGGTCTCTCTTGTCACGCATATCTCCAACATTTTTAAAAAGCACAGTGTGAGAATCCATAAGTCTTGAGCCCAGGTCTGCAGACTGAGTGGCTAATGGAACCCTAGTACCACCACTTACACCACCACAGAAGTCCTGATTGGAGGAGCATCTGGCTCCACCGATTGGCCCAACTATGCTATTTAAGCCAGAAGGAGGCACAGGAAATTGTCTGTGCCACTGAGTGAATTCCTGGCTGGCTGCTACTTGCCTGACACCTGAGTAGGGTGATCAGATAGCACATGTAAAAGATCTGGATGCAGGTAGGGGACAAATAGGCACCTATATAAGACAAAGACCTGAATATCGGGACTGTCCCTATAAAATAGGGACAACTGGTCACCCTGCCCCTGAGCCTACTTTCCTGACCGGTTCCTGATCCAAGTCCTGGTCTCTGACTCCTGTTTCAGGTTCCTGTCTTCTGACTCCGACTGCTGCTCCAGCCACTAGGTCTGACCACCCAAGCCCCAGTCATAACACACAGGAATGGCACCCAAATCTCTTGACTCTCAGTCCTGTGCTTTAGTCACAAGACCTTCCTTTCACTGCCCATCCCCGCAGCCGATAGCTTGGTCTGCACCTAATGTGATGTTGTTTACTACCTCATCTGGAAAATGGGAATAACATTTACCTGACGCAGAGGAGAGCACTAAGGATTTATAAATTAATGGTCTTAAACCTCTCTGTGATAAGTTGTTGTAGCTCCACTAAACTCAATGGAGCGACAGTGATTTACACCAGCCAAAGAATGAGTTCAATGTTTGTAAAGGTTATTCTATGTGTAAATTGCTAAGTATTATTATCAGAGTTGTATTCCACCAATTAATTTTACAACAAAACTTACTAACCCAAATCCTATTACAGTCATTAATAAAACCAGTAAGCCTTGTGTGGATTTTATATTTTATTTATATATATATAAATCCTTCAAATACATGTTTTGATTAATCTGCAATGTATTACATTTTTTTTTCTTAGAGAGCCATGCCCAGTGTAACATCTGAAGGAGGTCAGATTCTAGCTGTAATTTCTTCTTTCCTGTGTTCTTTATATTGATGGATAGTTTTCTTACTTAGTTTGGAAGTTGAAAAGGGAGTTTTCCTGTGAGGCCCAAATGGGAACCAGGGATAATCCACTTTAAAAAAGCCAATGTAACAGAAAGAAAAGATGAAAGGAGTAGTAAGAGACAGTGACAATTTATGGCATAGGACCTTGCCTTTGTCATTTCTCCCTTTGGAAGTAAGGCTATAAATATTCACCTCATAGTATCTTAATAATTTGTTCACTATGTTAGCGTATAAAGATGGGGGGAAGAGGGAGAGGATTAGATATAGATAAGGACTGATCTTGTTTTAAATTATACCAGTGCAAATCAGCTATAAATCCATTATACTTGATGGAGTTATACCAGTGTAAAACCATGAAAGTGAGGTCAGAATCTGGCCATTATAGTCTATCATTGTCAATGTCTGGATTAACTTTAGACATTCATTAAGGAAGCTATAACAGCATGTCCCAATAAAAAAAAATAGGTTATAGTAAACTAAGGGTTGCATCCTTCACTCCAGCAGCACAAAGTACCCACTAAACTCACAAATCCAGCCACTTGAGGATACACACTGGCCTGGAAGAATCTGCTGGTTTACAGAGTGGCTGTAGCAAACAATTATGAATTAACAGTAATTTACATAATTTTACACACATCAAAATTCATAATTGCAAACCATGTGATAATAAAGTCCCAAATAGGAGTACTTTTCTAAGAAGGTGAGCAGGATTTTATTTTTCTTTAGTGTCACGACATAATACTTTTACCCTAAAAACAGGATCATGGGAAAGAGAGGACTTCTGGGTTAGATCAAACTAAAATGCATATTCCCAAGGACCCTAGTGGTAACAGAAACAAACAGAATGTTTCATATTTTCACCAGTCAATGAGTGTTTCAGACAGGGGAAACTCCTTTGACCAAACACTCTTGAGAAAGACACAATATCTGTAAGGAGGATCCTGAGAAATGTCTGAGCTTAGGTAAAGCCTACAACTGGGAAAACCTACAACATTCATCTGTGGTCATTGTATAATCAGCGAATGCTGCGTTGACCACTGATGAATATGTGCATTGAGATATGTTAGAAAAACATGATTTACTATGGCTTTGGCTGTACAATCCAGACATGGGGTTTTAATTCCATTGTAATAACTATGGAATAGAGAAGTAGCCAGTTAGTTTGCTTTGGTCTTTCTATCTTGCCTTCATCACCGTAGATATCTAAATACATTAACAGTGCATTCTTTGCATAGGCACATACTGTTTAGAGGCAGCCTTAAAAATAACTCTCTTAGTGTTGAAGTCTCCCACTCTATCCAGAATGCCAACTCTCACAAAGTTATTGGGAATCTTTGATATCTGGTGCCCTTAAAGCCCCAGCTCCTAGGGTCAAATGGTTAGATAAGAATCTCAACTTTCATTTAACAAATTAAAGTAAGTTTCTAGTCCTTGTAGTGGCAGAGAAAATCTTTAAAATGTGACCCCCTAAAGGCTCAAATGCAAGAAGGAAAATAAAAAGACCCCAGAACATATTATTTTTTAAAATCTCATGATTTCCATGTCAATCTCATGATTCTGGGTGGCCTGACCCATGTTTTTTCAGTGCTTGGGGCTGGTAATAATGTATGCATCATGCATTGATTAATATGACTGCCCTCTATGAAAGGAAGTTGAAAAAAAAGGACCGACAGACACATTTGAGTGGAGCAGCATCAATGTTTGTGCCTGCTCATAATGCAGCAATCCATTTTTACTCCTTTTGAAGCCATCACACCGAAATGTCCTTTCCAGAGTCCAGGATCTGTCAGCTTTCCAGCTACCTGTGTAATTGCCTTTTATTCCTAACTGCCTTTTCAAAGAAAATCTCACAATGGACTAAAAACCGGAATGCCAGACCTCAGCCAAGGAAATTTACCTTTTTACAAGTTTTAAGGAAAAATGCTGGTTCGGCCAACTTTTAAAGTTGTGTGATTGTATGAAAAACGGTGAGAAATGTACCGGTTTCAGGTGTGATTTAAAACTGAATTGTGCAGCCAGTTAGTGCATACTGGGCCAGATCCTCAACTGGCATAAATTGGCAGGGCTCTGTCAGCTTCAGTGAAGCCTTGCCGATTTATACCAGCTAAAGGTCTGCATTGTTCTGTCTTTAAAAAAGAAGATAGAAAGTTGAGCTTTAACAAACTGATAGTACAATAAATACTTTTCATATTTTACTGGAAATTGGTAGACTTCAAAAGTTAGGCTGTGATAAGCATTCAAGCTTTCAAGTGTTGATCAAGATTTGTCCAAACTTTTTGAATCGACAGTACTGGATTAGAAAAACATGCTGCCTTGTGGTATTTATGTACTTGTGTTTCCAAGCTCTTCCAGTGGCAGAAAAATTTAAAGTTAATTTTTTTTCTTAAACTTGAACAAATTTTCATTTCAGGTTTCTATCAAGGATCTGTGTGAGTTTTAATGTTATCACAATAGATTCACTCATCCCTAATTTTCAGGATCATATATAGTATAACTAGTATTACATGCTTCACATAAATGCATAATACACATTGAAAGGGGAAACCAAATAGGAAGGATAGTTTCCCACTGGACTGTGACTCAGATGACCTGGATTCAAGTCCCACCTCAGACTTCCTGTAAAACCATGGGCAATTCACTTACCCTACCTGTGCTTCAATTCCTCATCTCTAACATGGAAATAAAACTTCACATAGGTGTTGTGGGGATAAAATCCATTAATAATGCAAGATGCTGAGATACTACAAGCACGAGGGCCAAAGTTTCAATCATAAGCAGGAGGGAAAATAGTGGGGGGAAACTGCTTAACATCTTTGACGTCTACAGAAATGCAAGGAGTATGGGGAATAAACAGGGAGAACTGCAAATACTGTACTAGTACACACGCTAAATTATGTCTTAATTGGCATCACTGCGACTTGATGGGATAAATCTCATGACTGGAATATTTGTATGGGGAGGTATAGCTTGGTATAACAGGAAGGAAAAAAGGGACAAGGTGTTGCACTGTATAACAAGAATGTATACATTTGTTCTGAGGCCCAGAAGAAGATGAGAGGCAGATAAGGTTAAATTCTACGGGTCTAAAGGAGGAAAAGATCAGGGGCAACATCATGCTAAGGGTCTACTATAGGCCACCAAATCAGGAGAAAGGGGATGAGACAGCTTGAGAACAAATAACAGAAATATCCAAAGCACAAGACCTGATAGTAATGGAAGTCTTTAACTACCCAGATACCTCTTGGAAAAATAACCTGGTAAAACACAAAAGTTCCAATAATTTCTTGGACTGTGTTGGGGGACAATTTCTTGTTTCAGGACATGGAGGATGTAATCGGGGGGGTGGGGGGCAATCATTTTTGACTTGATTCTGACTAACAGGGAGGAATTAGTTGTGAGTCTGAAGGTAGAAGTCAATTTGGGTGAAAGTAATCATGAAATGGTGATTTCATAATTCGAAGGAAAAGAAGGAAAGAGAGCATCAGAATAAGGACAGTGGACTTCAAAACAGAAGACTTTAGCAAACTCAGAGAACTGGTAGGTAAAGTCTCATAGGAAGAAACTTTAAGGGAAAAAGGAGTTCAGGAGTGCTGATAGTTTCTCAGAAAGACACTATTAAAAGGCATAACAGCAAACTATCCCAATGTGAAGGAAAGATACAAAGGCTAGCAAGAAACCAATATGGGTCTACTAGGAGCTCTTTAATAATCTGAAAATCAAAAAGGAATCCTACAAAAAATGGAAACATGGATGAATTGCTAAAGAGGAGTACAAAAGAGAGCACAAGCATTTAGAAACAAACTCAGAAAGCCAAATGCACAAAATGAGTTACACCTAGTAAGGGACATAAGAGGCAATAAGAAGAGTTTCTATACAAAATATTAGAAGCAAGAGAAATACAAAGGAAAGTGTAGGTCCTCTACTCAAAGGAGAAGGAGAGCTAATAAAGGATGACATCAAGAAGGCCGAGTTGTTTAATGTCCATTTTACTTCAGTCTTCACTAAATAGATTAATGGTGACCACATGCTTAACACAATTAATATTAACAAGAATGGGGGGGACACAAGTCAAGAATACAGAAAGAACAAGTTAAATAATGTTTAGATAAATTAGATGTATTCAAGTCAGCAGGGTCTGACAACACTAGGGTATTTAAGAAACACTAGGGTATTTAAGAAAGTAGCTGAAGCAAACCTGGAACTGTTAGCACTTATCATCAAGAACTCACAGAGGATGGGTGAGTTCCCAGAGGACTGAAAAAGGGCAAACATAGTCATTAACTGTAAAGAGGATAACAAAGAGAAACCAGGGAATTATAGACTAATCGGCCTAACTTTGAAATTTGGAAAGATGCTGACGCAAATTATCAGTTTGTAAGCATGTAAAGGATAGCAGGGTGATAAGTAATAGCCAATATACATTTGTCAGGAACAAGTCATGCCAAGTCAACCCAATTTCCTTCTTTGACAGGGATACTTGTAATAGAAGGGAAGCAATAGACATGACATGCTCATAAGTAAATTAGGGAAATGTGCTCTAGATGAAATTACTGTAAGGTGGTTACACAACTGGTTGAAACACCATACTCATAGAATATTTATAAACAGTTCACTGTCAGACTGGGAGGACATATCTAATGGAGTGCCATAAAAGGTCTGCCCTGGCTCTGTTAGTATTCAACATTTTCATTAATTGCTTGAATAATGGAGTGGAGAGTATTCTTATAAAATTTGCAGATGACACCAACACATTGCAATCACTTTGGAGAACAGGATTAGAATTTACAATGACCTTGATAAATTGGAGAATTGGTCTGAAATCAAGGTTAGATTCTATAGCACCACACTTAGGAAGGACAAATCAAATGCACAACTACAAAATGGAGAATAAACTGTCTAGGCAGTAGTACTTCTGAAAACTAACGGGTTTATAAAGGACCACAAATTAAATACAAGTCAACAACGATAGAATCGTAAGACTGGAAAGGACCTCAAGAGGTCCCCCTGCACTCGTGGGAGGACTAAAGTATTATCTAGAGAAGGGATCGGCAACCTTTAGCACAAAGCCTGCCAGTACATCCCTCGGCCCGCGTGACTTCCCACAGCCCCCATTGCATGGAGCAGTGAACCACGGCCAGTGGAAGCCGTGATCAGCCAAACCTGCGGACAAGGCAGGTAAACAACCTGGCCCGGCTCGCCAGGGGGGCTTACCCTGGCAGGCCGCATACCAAAGGTTGTCAGTCGCTGAACTAGACGATCCCTGATAGGTATTTGTCTAACCTGCTCTTAAAAATCTCCAATGATGCAGATTCCACAACCTCCCTTGGCAATTTATTCTAGTGTTTTACCACTCTGACAGTTAGGAAGTTTTTCCTAATGTCCAACCTAAACCGCCCTTGCTGCAATTTAAGCCCATTGCTTCTTGTCCTATCTTCAAAGGTTAAGGAGATTAATTTTTCTCTCTCCCCCGCATAACCTTTTATGTTCTTGAAAACTTATGTTCCCTCTCTGTCTTCTCTTCTCCAGGCTAAACAAACCCAATTTTTTCACTCTTCCCTCATAGGTCATGTTTTCTAGACCTGTTATTATTTTTGTTGCTCTTCTCTTCACTTTCCCCAGTTTGTCCACATCTTTCTGGAAATGCGACACCCAGAGGTGGACACAATACGCCAGTTGATGCCATACGCCATAATCAGTATGGAGTAGAGCGGAACAATTACTTCTTGTGTCTTGCTTACAACACTCCTGCTAATACATCCCAGAATGATCTTCACTTTTTTTGCAACAGTGTTACACTGTTCACTCATATTTAGCTTATGATGCCCAGATCTCTTTCCACAGTACTCCTTCCTAGGCAGTCATTCCACATTTTGCATGCGTGCAACTAATTGTTCCTTCCTAAGTGGAGTACTTTGCATTTGTCCTTACTGAAGTTCATCCTATTTACTTCAGATCATTTCTCCAGTTTGTTCAGATCATTTTGAATTATAATCCTATTCTCCAAAGCACTTGCAACCTCTCCCAACATGGTATTGTCTGCAATTTTATAAGTGTACTCTCTATGCCATTATTTAAATTATTGATGAAGATATTGAACAGAACCGGACCCAGAACTGATCCCTGAAGGACCCCACTCATTATGCCCTTCCAGTTTGACTGTGAACCAGATACCTACTCTCTTGGAATGGTTTTCCAACCAGTTATGCACCCACCTTATAATCGCACCATCTAGGTTGTATTTCTCTAGTTTGTTTATGAGACGGTCATGCGAGACAGTATCAAAAGCTTTACTAAAGTCAAAATATACCATATCTACCACTTCCCCCCATTCACAAGGCTTGTTACCCTGTCAAAGAAAGCAACCAGTTTGGTTTAACAAGATTTGTTCTTGACAAATCCTTGCTGACTGTTACTTATCACCATATTATCTTCTAGATGTTTGCAGATTGATTGCTTAATTATTTGCTCCATTACCTTTCTGGATACAGAAGTTAAACTGACTGGTCTGTAATTCCCAGGGTTGTCCTTATTTCCCTTTTTATAGATGGGCACTATACTTGCCCTTTTCCAGTTTTCTGGAATCCCTCCCATCTTCCATAACTTTTTAAAGATAACTGCTAATGGCTCAGACAGCTCCTCAGTCCGCTCCTTGAGTATTCTAGGATGTATTTCATCACACCCTGGTAACTTGAAGATATCTAACTTGTCTAAGTAATTTTTTACTTGTTCATTCCCTATTTTAGCCTCTGATCCTACCTCATTTTCACTGGCATTCACTATGTTAAACGTCCAATCACTACCAACCTTCTTGGTGAAAACCGAAACAAAGAAGTCATTACGCACCTCCGCCATTTCCACATTTTCTGTTATTGTTTTTCCCCTCTCATTGAGTAATGGGCCTACCCTGTCCTTGGTCTTCCTGTTGTTTCTAATGTATTTGTAGAATGTTTTCTTGTTACCCTTTATGTCTCTAGCAAGTTTGATCTCATTTTGTGCCTTGGCCTTTCTAATTTTGTCCCTACATACTTGTGTTACTTGTGTATTTTCATCCTTTGTAATTTGACCTAGCTTCCACTTTTTGTTGGACTCTTTTTTGAGTTTCAGATCATTGAAGATCTCCTGGTTAAGCCAGGGTGGTCTCTTGCCATAGTTCCAATCCTATCTTTCCTACGCAGTGGGATAATTTGCTCTTGTGTCTTAATAATGTCTTTTTGAAAAACTGTCAACTGTCTTCAATTGTTTTTCCCCTTAGATTTGCTTCCCATGGGATCTTGCCTACCAACTCCCTGAGTTTGCTAAAGTCTGCCTTCTTGAAATCCATTGTCTTTATTTTGCTGTTCTCCCTCCTACCATTCCTTAGAATCATGAGCTCTACCATTTCATGATCACTTTCACACAAGCTGCCTTCCACTTTCAAATTCTCAACCAGTTTGTCCCTATTTCTCAAAATCAAATCTAGAACAGCCTCTCCCCTAGTAGCTTTTGCAAAAAAGGCCAATATCATTCTGGGGTTTATTAAGAGGAAGGTCATATGTAAAATATGGGAGGTAATTTTCCTGCTGTACTTGGAACTGGTGAGGACTCAGGTGGAATTTTGTGTCCAGTTTGGGGCCTTACGCTTTAAGAAAGATGTGGACCAACTGGAGAGAGTCCCAAGGAGATCAACAAAAATGATAAAAGGTTTAGAAAACCTGATCTATGAGGAAAAGTTAAAAACCTGGGCATGAGTAATCTTGAGAAAAGAAGACGGAGGACCTGACAACAGTTTTCAAATATATTAAGGTCTGCTAATGAAGAGGATAGTGATCAATTGTTCTCCATGTCCACGGAAGGCAGGATAAGAATAATCGGCTTAATCTTCAGTAAGGGAGATTTAAGCCAGATATTGGAAAGCTTCCTATCTATAAGGATAGTTAACTACTGGAATTGGGTACCAAGGAAGATTGTGTAATCCCTGTAACTGGAGCTTTTTAAGAACTGTAGACAAACACTTATCAGGGATGATCTAGACATACTTGGTCCTGCCTCTGTGCAGGGGTTCTCAAGTACCCTCCCAGCCATATATTTCTATGATTCTATATAAGCACCTCGGTAAACAGCAAACTTGCTTTCAAGCAGCCATTACGGTGAAACACGTATACGGTGTATAGGCAAGACCATTGGCTATGGTGAAATCCTAGCGGATCTTAAACATAAAAAAGAAGCTTACAAGAAGTGGAAGGTTGGACATATGACCAGGGAAGAGTATAAAAATATTGCTTGGGCATGTAGGAATGTTATCAGGAGGGCCAAATCGCACCTGGAGCTGCAGCTAGCCAGAGATGTCAAGAGTAACAAGAAGGGTTTCTTCAGGTATGTTGGCAACAAGAAGAAAGCCAAGGAATGTGTGGGCCCCTTACTGAATGAGGGAGGCAACCTAGTGACAGAGGATGTGGAAAAAGCTAATGTACTCAATGCTTTTTTTGCCTCTGTTTTCACTAACAAGGTCAGCTCCCAGACTGCTGCGCTGGGCATCACAACATGGGGAAGAGATGGCCAGCCCTCTGTGGAGATAGAGGTGGTTAGGGACTATTTAGAAAAGCTGGACGTGCACAAGTCCATGGGGCCGGACGAGTTGCATCCGAGAGTGCTGAAGGAATTGGCGGCTGTGATTGCAGAGCCATTGGCCATTATCTTTGAAAACTCGTGGCGAACCGGGGAAGTCCCGGATGACTGGAAAAAGGCTAATGTAGTGCCCCTCTTTAAAAAAGGGAAGAAGGAGGATCCTGGGAACTACAGGCCAGTCAGCCTCACCTCAGTCCCTGGAAAAATCATGGAGCAAGTCCTCAAAGAATCAATCCTGAAGCACTTGCATGAGAGGAAAGTGATCAGGAACAGCCAGCATGGATTCACCAAGGGAAGGTCATGCCTGACTAATCTAATCGCCTTTTATGATGAGATTACTGGTTCTGTGGATGAAGGGAAAGCAGTGGATGTATTGTTTCTTGACTTTAGCAAAGCTTTTGACACGGTCTCCCACAGTATTCTTGTCAGCAAGTTAAGGAAGTATGGGCTGGATGAATGCACTATAAGGTGGATAGAAAGCTGGCTAGATTGTCGGGCTCAACGGGTAGTGATCAATGGCTCCATGTCTAGTTGGCAGCCGGTATCGAGTGGAGTGCCCCAAGGGTCGGTCCTGGGGCCGGTTTTGTTCAATATCTTCATAAATGATCTGGAGGATGGTGTGGATTGCACTCTCAGCAAATTTGCGGATGATGCTAAACTGGGAGGAGTGGTAGATACGCTGGAGGGGAGGGATAGGATACAGAAGGACCTAGACAAATTGGAGGATTGGGCCAAAAGAAATCTGATGAGGTTCAATAAGGATAAGTGCAGGGTCCTGCACTTAGGACGGAAGAACCCAATGCACAGCTACAGACTAGGGACCGAATGGCTAGGCAGCAGTTCTGCGGAAAAGGACCTAGGGGTGACAGCGGACGAGAAGCTGGATATGAGTCAGCAGTGTGCCCTTGTTGCCAAGAAGGCCAATGGCATTTTGGGATGTATAAGTAGGGGCATAGCGAGCAGATCGAGGGACGTGATCGTTCCCCTCTATTCGACATTGGTGAGGCCTCATCTGGAGTACTGTGTCCAGTTTTGGGCCCCACACTTCAAGAAGGATGTGGATAAATTGGAGAGAGTCCAGCGAAGGGCAACAAAAATGATTAGGGGACTGGAACACATGAGTTATGAGGAGAGGCTGAGGGAGCTGGGATTGTTTAGCCTGCAGAAGAGAAGAATGAGGGGGGATTTGATAGCTGCTTTCAACTACCTGAAAGGTGGTTCCAAAGAGGATGGCTCTAGACTGTTCTCAATGGTAGCAGATGACAGAACGAGGAGTAATGGTCTCAAGTTGCAGTGGGGGAGGTTTAGATTGGATATTAGGAAAAACTTTTTCACTAAGAGGGTGGTGAAACACTGGAATGCGTTACCTAGGGAGGTGGTAGAATCTCCTTCCTTAGAGGTTTTTAAGGTCAGGCTTGACAAAGCCCTGGCTGGGATGATTTAACTGGGAATTTGTCCTGCTTTGAGCAGGGGGTTGGACTAGATGACCTTCTGGGGTCCCTTCCAACCCTGATATTCTATGATTCTATGATTCTATGGCTATATTGCACAAGTCAGGGTGGTATACAAAGCTCCTGTCTGAACTCCCCTAATCCTCAAGCCACTGTGTGAGACTGAAACAGCGACTAGAGATCAACACATCATAGGGGTGTCCTGGCTATCATCACTTTCCTCTGACCACTCCTCTAAATCAACAGCAGGGAAGGGAGGGGATAAAATAGGAGCTTCTGCAGTGGCAATATGCCAGCTGTCACTGAAGGATCCCCTTGCTCCAGTATAATCCTTTCTGAACCAGACACATCAACTTCACAGCCAGAATCCATTCTTGTTATGGAACAGAGAAGCCGTATTTACGAGTATTTACAGAGCTTTATTAAGGCTAGTACAAATACATAGCAAAATTTTGAAGATTCTGTTGATGTGGCTATTCCGTTGAAATAATATCTGCTGAAGTAAATCTCACCCTTGGCATTTTGATAACACATTTTTCTTCACTTTAAAACTATATCTTTAAAAATATCTTTAAAACACAAATGAAAATAAATAAATAAATAAAATAGTTTCTGGAGAAAAACATCTGTTTCGCTACCACACAAAGTTGAAACCCCAATAATGCGTCACCTCAGTGCAAAGTCAACAATACAGGCTTGAGTCTCCTTTCACTTGCACCACGGGTCAATCAGGAGTATCCCTGTTGAACTCAAAGGAGTTCCACTGGCATAAATGAGAAGATAATCAGGTCTATGTTTTTCTGAATGTTACTGCATGGAATTTGAGCCCAGACAGTCATGCTGAGTTTTCTTGGCTAGATCCCTCTATAAACTTTTCAGGAATATCTTTGGTACTGTGTAGGTACCAGTAGTTCTGCATGCTAGAGTTGATTCTAATTTCTAATTACATAGTACTGTGTATGGCACTGATTTGATTTCTCTATGCCATCGCAAAACACACTAACTTTAGTCACATTTCTTCTTATGTAAAGGAAAACCAAAAATATTTCTACATGTATTACTTTATTGAATGCATTGGCTGGAACATACAGTACAACGCAATAAATGCTAAAGCTTGCTACAGCAGAAGGTAGCATAGAATACTTCACTCTGTTCTCTTACTAAATAAAATGTCATATAGTTCATGGTCCCCAGCAAATGCGAAACTGATAAATATGTTGCTGCTGGTCTTCGAAAGCTCCGAGATGATCACAATATTTCTATTTACTGTACCACACCAAGATTTCTCACATACCATAACTGCATTGTACTACAGAAGAACTACCTACAGAATCTTGCCTTTATTCACACTCTCTCTCTCTTTGTGGGTGTTCTATATGAGAAAAGTCTTATCTTGCCATTTCCTCAGCCAATTTCCAATGGGCACAACTCACTCTCAGTCATAATGAAATCAGTAAAATGAGTATATTTTGAAAACTAGATACCTGTCCACTTCTATGAGTCCCTCTCGCGTGCACGTTTATTCTGCCTCTTGTAATAGTTAAAGAACAAAATCAGCTAAACAGAACTCTACAGATTACAGCATGTGCTACAGAGGCTTCCGAAACAACAGAAATCTGCCTGTGTCTATGTTGGCAGGCACAAGATCAGAAAGAAAAATGTTATCATAACCTCCACCCACTGGAATCTGGTTGCCGGTTTAGTTAACACATCCCCTGGCTATTTGAACTGGTCATTCAAGAAGTCAACAGCAAGTCAAGTTGTCACGCATTCCTTATTAGTCATTTCTCCCAACAGCTGGCTCCTCTGTATTCATGTTTACAAATTAGTTGAAGTCTTGTTTGTGCATAAAGAATGGACTGAAGACAACAGCAAATAGAAGAATAGCCAATCCTTGCAAGTTCTGCAAATGTACGGTTGGATTTAAGTTCCTGTGCTCCCTGATGCATGTAAATCACATCAAGCAGTTTGACATTTCCTAGCAATGACAGGTTTCAGAACAGCAGCTGTGTTAGTCTGTATTTGCAAAAAGAAAAGGAGTACTAGTGGCACCTTAGAGACTAACCAATTTATTTGAGCATACGCTTTCGTGACCTGTAGCTGTAGCTCACGAAAGCGTATGCTCAAATAAATTGGTTAGTCTCTAAGGTGCCACTAGTACTCCTTTTCTATTTCCTAGCAATATTGCTCTTGCTACTCTGCATGATTGTTCCTGCAATTTTCACCTTGTCTGGTCCATTCAGTTCTGTACCCCTCTATTACGTATGATGGCTGGAGCATTAGTTCCATTAGGTGAAGAAGACACTTGTATTTGTTTCCATAGCTTTTCCTTGAGGCCCAGGGGAAAAGAAGCTACATTTGTCCATGGAAAGAATTATTTTGTACTGTACATAGTGACTCTCCTTGTCCTCTTGCAACACTTATTCCTGGGAAATGTTTCCAGTTATATAGGCATTTGCTGAGTTTGTATAAGTCACCAAGTGGGTACAGAAGTCTTTTGCCAGTCACCGCAGCTGCTTGCATTTGCTGGTTTTCACAACAAAGGACTAAAATTCTATCTTTAGGCTGTCTTTCCTCTCATTAGCTGTAGAGCCTGTGGTTTCTGAATTCAGTCAGAATGGCTGAGATACAAAAGAGGAATTTCATGAGTCCTATCCAAGCTCTAACTGGCTGATAAAGTCAGCAAGGCATCTGTAACCTAGTACTGTGAGCTCCTCATGTCAAAATTTTGCTTCTCGCAGTGCTGTTTTTAAAACAATGTTGCACCTTCTCTTCCATCTTAACAATTATATCTGCCAGCCGCATCCGTCTGTTTCTCAGTTTCTCACACAAATATCCCTCTGCTCCTTATGCATGGAATGCTTCCCTTCTCTCCCTAAAACCCACCTATGTCTTGATGCCCAGAAGAAATCAGCCTATTAAGGATGATGTTAAGGGACAGAGGAGATAAGTCAGTATTTACTTAAATAAACAAAATTACAGATGTAGTGCACCAAAAAACCACATTAAAAGAACATTAAAGACAAGTGCTCAAAAGTTCTCACTAGAAAGGTTGCCTGTGAAACCTTAATTTGGTCCCATTGTGTGTATGTCTTATGATACAATCAATAATTACGTGAACACATGCTATTTTATCCACTGGACCTTTGGCACATTTAATGCACAGGATGGACCATGCTCACTAATTAAGCAGATATTCAATCATTTGTTTTCTCATTGAATGTGTGACTCTGTGCCTTATTTACTCCTCACTATTCAAACTCTGCTCTGAAGACAGCGTTGTTAATTTGCTAATTGACTTTTCTACAGTGCTCACAGCAATATCTGAGTGCGTAGCAAACATGAATGTATGTTCAGAACAGCCATGTGAGATGAGTGGTTATTATTATCCCCATTTTGCAAATAGACAACTACGGCACAGAGAGATTAGAATCATAGGACTGGAAGGGACCTCAAAAGGTCATCTAGTCCAGTCCTCCACGCTCATGGCAGGACTAAGTATTGTCTAGACCAAATCTGAAGGGGGTTTGTCTAACTTGCTCTTAATAGTCTCCAATGACAGAGATCCCACAATCTCCCTAGGCAATTTATTCCAGTGCTTAACCACCCTAATATCCAACCTAAACCTCCCTTGCTGCAATTTAAACCCATTGCTTCTTTTCCTATCTTCAAAGGTTAAGGAGAATAATTTTTCTCTCTCCTCCTCGTAACCTTTTATGTACTTGAAAACTGGTATGTTGCTCTCAGTCTTCTCTTCTCCAGACTAAACAAACCCAATTTTTTCACTTTTCCCTCATAGGTCATGTTTTCTAGACCTTTTATTATTTTTGTTTTTCTTTTCTGGATTTTCTCCAATTTGTCCACATCTTTCCTGAAATGTGGTGCCCCGAATAGGACAAAATACTCCAGTTGAGGCATAATCAGCACAGAGTAGAATGGAGAAATTACTTCTCATGTCTTGCTTACAAAATTTTTGCTAATACATCCCAGAATGATGTTAGCTTTTTTTTGCAACAGTGTTACACTATTCATTCATATTTAACTTGTGATTTACTGTGACTTCCAGATCCCTTTCTGCAGTATTCCTTTGTAGGCAGTCATTTCCCATTTTGTATCTGTGCAACTGATTGTTCCTTCCCAAGTGGAGTACTTTCCATTTGTCCTTATTGAATTTCATTCAATTTTCTTCAGACCATTTCTCCTGTTTGTTCAGATCATTTTGAATTTTAATCCTATCCTCCAAAGCACTTGATCTTGTCCTCAAACTTCATAAGTGCACTCTCTGTGCCATTTTCTAAATCATTGATGAAGATATTGAACAGAACCGGACCCAGAACTGCTCTCTGAGGGACCCTACTTGATATGCCTTTCCAGCTTGACTGTGACCCACTGATAACTACTCTCTCTGAATGATTTTCCAACCAGTTATACACCCTGTTTATAGTAGCACCATCTAGGTTGTATTTCCCTAGTTTGTTTACAAGATGGTTATGCAAGACAGTATCAAAAGCCTTACTAGAGTCAAGATATACCACATCTACTGCTTCCCCATACCCACAAGGCTTTTACCCTGTCAAAGAAAGCTATTAAGTTGGTTTGACATTATTTGTTCTGGACAAATCCATGCTAACTGTTAATTACGGTCAAATTAACCCAATCATTTTGTGTGCCCAAACTAGGGATCACAAGTAGGACCCAATTTTTCAGAACACTTAGCCTTATAATATAAAATTTTATATGTTCAAAGCACAACTCACATTGACTTCAGTTGCCATGTGTGTGCCCAGCATTTTTACAAATCAGACTCCATGGTCTCAGTTTGGACATCCAGAAAATGAGGAACACACAATTATTTACCTCCTGTGAAAAGTGCAGTTTAAGTGACTTGCCCCACATCACCTAGGGACTCTGTGGCAGCGGTGGGCGTAGAATACAGTTATCCAGGGCATTATTCAATTGCCTTAGCCACAAGACCAACCTTCCTCCTCCTGCTGTCCCCTGCCTCATTCACTACATGCGTTCCCACTTCAGCAGGCAGTACAGGCAGCAGCCACCTTCACTACACAACCCTGATTCATGCCCAGAGCACAGTCCATTCTGTTCATTGAATGGGGCAGGTTCCTGTTTTGTCCCATTGGTTAATTTTATTGCTTGTTTCCATTTTAAAAATGAAATCCCTAATAATTATGTATTAATGTTAATTGAAGGTGCAGGAAACACTGGGAGAGCTCTAGAGCATTGGATTGTCTCATCAGACTCCAGGGTACAGTCACCACTATATAAGAGCCAATGGCCTATCCAAGGTCATAGGACCCAGGGATCCAAAGAGATTTTATATAATGCTGAAGATTCTTTTCTTAGAAAAATGTGTTTTCTACAAGGTCTCTCATCTTTTCTGGTGGGCAAAAGGTTTGACACAAAATGTTGCCACTGTTGCAATGACAAAATTGTAGCAAAATAAATGCAAGTTTCATATTTGTGTGTGTGTGTGTGTGTTTGTATTTGTATAGAGATTACTACATTTTGCAAAACTGTCTGATTTCACAGTGGGAATTGTGTAAAGTTTAAATGGGAATTTTCACACGGCTTTAATAAGTGACTGAAGCGGAAGACAGCAATTTCTTTTTGAAAGCTCATCTCACAGCAACCCATTTCTCAGTTCCAGATGTATTAATGAGGCTTGCCTTGAACCAATCAAATGTACATTATACAGATATTCTTCCATCAGTATGAAGACAGATTAACTGCTTGACATTGAATGTTTGGTTGTGCAGTTGTTGCCAGTAACTGAAGGTTACAGCAGAAACATCTGTCTTCTGGCACCAAACAATTTTCTACCTTGACAGCAGAGGTCCACACTCATATACAAAATACCTATGTTGTCCACATCCTTGGTTGTGCTAATTATTATAAACTTCTTGTGCTGCTATGCTTAATGCTATGACAGCTACCTTTTTTGTGGTTCATGCACTTTTAAGCATATTTCCAGTAACTAAAGCAGACTGAGTCATAGGATGTATTTGGCCAGCACATGGAAACAAGCAGAAAGAGGAGGAAGATATGGCTTCCAATATTTGGTTTATGAGAACATCCTTCCTGTCATCTATATCCGCATTCCATTGACATATGGTTTCAATTCTGCCCTTGCAGTGTGGCTCAAGAAATCTAGTCAAAGCATACACATTCCAGTCAAATACATTTCAGTTTACATTTATTCAAGCAAGAATGGGTACTGTAACAGTTACTGTGCAAGCTTTAGATACTTATTAACATACTCCTCTCAAACATTTTAGATGGTACTGCAAAGTAGTTGTCCTTTAGGTCACTGAAAATGCAACTTTTGATAATGTGTGACAATATATTTGCAATACAAGTTTTCTAAAATGGTTGGGGTTTTAGCTTTTTATCTAGCTGTTTAAAATTGCCATAATTTAAATTAGCATTCTATACAAAATTTGGTCAAAAGACGGAACAAGTACTGAGGAAGAAGACTTGAAAGAATTATTGACATCTGCAAATTAAGACCACCAGTTGTTTTATCTCTTTATTTACATTCAGAGTTTGGGGCTCAAAAGGAACTGTAAGATTCTGGACACAGATTGAGATTGCAAAGGAATTGAGGGGCCTTTTAATAAAGTGGAAACTTGAACAGTACGGTCCACGTTGTCTCCTGACTTGGCTTCAAGAAATTAAGACTCTGAGGGACTTATTCTCTTTTCATTTGTTTTAGTGAAATTCAGGGGTAACTCCATTTATGCCAACAGAATAACCAGAATAACCACACTTCAAATGAAAGGAGAATTAGGACCAGAGACTAGAATGGTTGGGACTTTACTGTGATAGCCAGAAGAGCTTATGATATCAGCACAACATCTGGCACAAAATACAAATCTTGATCTGCAGCTCTAACAGTTATTTTTACTTGTAACTCTTTTCTAAATATTAAAAGTTCTCATTTAATGTGAAACACTTCTAGTGGACATTTACTTTTATTAACACAGGATATGTGTCTGCTACTACAAAGCCTTAACCTATAAGAAATACAATGTGGAAAATTGCCACTAGGCATCATTGATGCTATAGGGTTTAGTTTGATTTTAAAACATCAATAGACAATTATATGGCAATGAGAATTACTACAGTAACATTAGACAGGAGTTCTTACATTAGAAGGAATGTAAACTCTTATAATCTATGGTAGATGCCATCCACTAACTGATGAGAGTTATGAAGAAACTTCCTAGATGGGCAGGTTATGCCATAATTATCCACTGTGAGGCTTCTTTTGATTTCTCTTGAAATGTCTAGCACTACCATGGTCAGAGACAGATTATAAGACTGGGTAGACCACTGGTCTGATCTGGTATTGCAATTCCTATGTCCCATACTAGACACAAGTAAGATGGGAAATCTAGCTGACTGCCTTGACTAAATACAATCATAGAGGTATCATAGAATATCAGGGTTGGACGGGACCTCAGGAGGTCATCTAGTCCAACCCGCTGCTCAAAGCAAGACCAATCCCCAACTAAATCATCCCAGCCAGGGCTTTTTCAAGCCTGACCTTAAAAACTTCTAAGGAAGGAGATTCCACTACCTCCCTAGGTAACGCATTCCAGTGCTTCACCAGACTCCTTATGAAAAAGTTTTTCCTAGCATCCAACCTAAACCTCCCCCACTGCAACGTGAGACCATTACGCCTTGTTCTGTCATCTGCTACCACTGAGAACAGTCTATAGCCATCCTCTTTGGAACCCCCTTTCAGGTAGTTGAAAGCAGCTATCAAATCCCCCCTCACTCTTCTCTTCTGCAGACTAAACAATCCCAGTTCCCTCAGCCTCTCCTCATAAGTCATGTGTTCCAGTCCCCGAATCATTTTTGTTGCCCTCCGCTGGACTCTTTCCAATTTTTCCACATCTTCTTGTGGTGTGGGGCCCAAAACTGGACACAGTACTCCAGATGAGTCCTCACCAATGTCGAATAGCGGGGAACGATCACGTCCCTCGATCTGCTGGCAATGCCCCTACTTATACAGCCCAAAATGTCATTGGCCTTCTTGGCAACAATGGCACACTGTTGACTCATACCCAGCTTCTCATCCACTGTAACCCCTCGGTCCTTTTCTGCAGAACTGCTGCCTAGCCATTCGGTCCCTAGTCTGTAGCGGTGCATGGGGTTCTTCCGTCCTAAGTGCAGGACTCTGCACTTGTCCTTGTAGAACTTCATCAGATTTCCTTTGGCCCAATCCTGTAATTTGTCTAGGTCCCTCTGTATCCTATCCCTACCCTCCAACGTATCTACCTCTCCTCCCAGTTTACTTGCTGAGAGTGCAATCCATGCCATCCTCCAGATCATGTATGAAGATATTGAACAAAACTGGACCCAGGACCGACACTTGGGGCACTGCACTTGATACCGGCTGCCAACTAGACATGGAGCCATTGATCACTACGCGTTGAGCCTGACAATCTAGCCAGCTTTCTATCCACCTTATAGTCCATTCATCCAGCCCATACTTCTTTAACTTGATGGCAAGAATACTGTGGGAGATTGTGTCAAAAGCTTTGCTAAAGTCAAGGAGCAACACATCCACTGCTTTCCCCTCATCCACAGAGCCAGTTATCTCATCATAGAAGGCAATTAGATTAGTCAGGCATGACTTGCCCTAAGTGAATCCATGCTCACTGTTCATGATCACTTTCCTCTCCTCTAAGTAATTCAGTTTGATTCCTTGAGAACCTGCTCCATGATTTTTCCAGGGACGGAGGTGAGGCTGACTGGCCTGTAGTTCCCCGGATCTTCCTTCTTCCCTTTTTTTAAAGACAGGCACTACATTAGCCTTTTTCCAGTCATCCGGGACCTCCCCCGGTCACCATGAGTTTTCAAAGATAATGGCCAATGGCTCTGCACTCACATCCGCCAACTCCTTTACCACTCTCGGATGCAGCACATCCAGCCCCATGGACTTGTGCACGTCCAGCTTTTCTAAATAGTCCCGAACCACTTCTTTCTCCACAGAGGGCTGGTCACCTCCTCCCCATGCTGTGCTGCCCAGTGCAGTAGTCTGGGAGCTGACCTTGTTTGTGAAGACAGAGGCAAAAAAAGCACTGAGTACATGCTTATAAATAAAGCAGATATGTGTCCCAACTGATGAGGGCAAATCTCTTAGACTAGGAGTGATGCTCATGACCAGCTGCTTTGTTTTTAAATATGACTTGTCTTATCTCCTTTAGGGGCAATATGCTGTTTAAAATTTTGTTTGTTAAATCTGTTCACAAACAAGTTTAAAAACATGATCTATTTGCCTAGTCTAGAAATGGACGTATACTAGTTTTACACAGTGTAACACCATTGGCTTTAGTGAAGCTACTCCTCATTCATACTAGTGAAAGTGACATGAAAATCAGGCCCATTGACTGTAGGGAAAAGTATCTATACCATTGCAATTTGTGTGTTTTCAAAAACAAAATTGAAAGGTAGTATAGATATACTGAAATGGATAAATAAAGCAAAGAATCGAGTTTTCATTTACTGAGTTCAATTGTTCAAGAGATTCAAGTATTTTGGAATACAGACAAAATTGGTTTAAATAAGTATGTCATCTTTTGAAAGTATCCTGTGGGCAAAATAGCTATCATTTTCTGGAGTGCAGCCTAACTTCACTCTAATAAAAATGACTCCGAACGTATAAGAAGGAACTGGAGGCTGAAAATTACGAAAACAAACATTTGACCACATTTCAATCTTGCGGTGCAGGATGTGATGGAGAGACACAAAATTACATGAAATCCTGCCAAGGCTTACAGAAATCGGTTAGTTCCTAAAGAACAGGGTGTGCCTCAAAACCATGCGCATTATAGTGCAGTTACTAAACAATAGACTTCAATAATACAAACAAGGTATTCAGCGGTGGAAAGTTTCCACAGTTTAACTCCTTGACAGAACACTGAATTCCTACTTCTGGCAACATATATCACATGTTGGAATTTGTAACTGAAAATCCCTTGATGGAGCTTAACTGTTTTCTAGTACATACTATAGTGCTCTTGATGTCATATGGAACAGTGGCAAAATTCACTCTCCGCCTCCCAGCACTACACACACTCAGTAACAAACTTTTCTTGATTCACACAGTATGTCTATTATCCTTGTCCCCTTGCGCCTGTTATAAAATTAATTAACAGCATGTTTTTTTGGTTTTGCTACTCTGATACTTCAAGACTCCAAATTAAGCTAAAAGGCACACTGAAATTCCCATTTAACCTAAATAAAACTGCTCTTTTAAGATTCCAACACATGAAGGGATCTGCATGTCCTCAGCAGGCAGACTTCTGCTGAAGTCAATTGGACTGCAGGATTCAGCTCTGGCACAGTCCATGGGTAGACTTAAACATTACAAATAAACAACTTCAAGGTGAACTGAAAAGAATTTTATCTGCCATGACCTGAATCCAGAGTACTGTGTTTCTCCTGCAAGATTTAATAATGGCATCATGATTCGAACATCTAAGGCACTTGAAGGGCTGCATTCATTGAATTCTTTACACTACTTGTGATATTAGTAATGTTGTTAGCTGTAGCAGCAGTAACAGAAAACCTGAGCTCAGGGCTTGAGGGACAGGTAAAAGAGGAAGCGAGATTTAATGCATACTAACAACAATTTTACTGGAGCAAACCCTGCCTCTGCGCTGTGAAAGGCCCTACCTGCAATGGAACTAGATTCTTAATTTTTCCATTTTTATGAGGTGAAAAAATGCATATCCTACTTACTAGATGATGATTAATGTTTTACTTGTGATTTGAGGTTGACCTCTACTTAGAAATTTGAATTCAATTAAAATGCACAAAAACAGCATCTTAGTTTATTGTAATTTTATTAGTTAAATCAAACTGCCTTAAATGTGCTAGGTAATGAGAAAAAAAGATTTGCAAAAACATGTTTGTTTAATAAATCAGTTAGTTTTAAATACAAAAGTATTACCTGTAGTTAGTAAATTAAACTAATTGTTCCTGGTCACCATGTCCTTCAAGATTTTAGAACTAGTAGATTTCATCGTCTCATACTTAGTTTTTATTGATAGATTGGAAGAAGAAAATAGATATTTTAACTTTGAATGAATTGTTCAGTTAGTGGTAGAGTTTACATAGTGAAGGGGAGAGAGAGCAGGCAGGCTGAGGGACACCCCTTTCGCAGGAAGGGAGGATGAAGCAGAAAACGCCCATCTGGTTAGAGCTGCTCCCTCTTCCTCCCCTCCTCTCTTATGAAAACGGTATCAGCCCCACCTGCTACTCTGTCTTCTCCCTCCACTCTCCCTGAATAGCTCCTATCTTTTCAGCAATCAAGTGGGAAGGATGGTCTAGTGAAAAAGGCATTGAGCTGGGAATTAAATTCCCAGCTCAGCTGCAGACTTCCTGTGTCTCCTTGGGTAAATCACTAAACCTAGGCTGCAAAATGGGGATAAAACTTCACTACCTCACCAGGCTGTTGTGCTCAGCTAATACAGGAATGAGAGCAATATGAGTACCTAGCTACAGAGACATCTCTGCTGTAGGAGAGGAGGAGCAGGGGACCGATGGCTGCCTTAGGAGCGTCCCCTCCTTCTCTTTTCATCCTTGTCTTGGGACACAGCCTTAGAACGCAGGACAGACACAGACTGAGCCCCAGCGTAGCATGATCTGCATAAAGAGGGAGAGCTCTGAGCCATGTAGTGATAGACAGAACTGGGATTAGACTGCAGCTCTAGCTCTGTATTTAGTGCACTATAGCACATTGCCTTTTTAAAATTAAAATACTGATTCAGTTACTAGTTTGTGAGCACGCAAACAGCTTTCTGCATGTTAGTTAAAGCAAACCAGTTAACATTTAAACTGTATCTGTGGAATTCTTGTCTAGATACAGATGGGCAAATCTCCCACCATGTGTGTAGTGTGTTATCAGAAAGCAAGCTAGCATGGTAGTGTAATGTTTAACAAGTGCTCAGGAGCAGATTTGTCAGAAGAGAAGACACTTTTATTAAATGCAAAAGATCAGCTCAGTCTGAGCCGGTTTAGGCTTCTGGAAACATTGAATTCACAGAAAGCATACTTTGAGTTTCACACATATTAGAATAGTCACTTCCATACTACTTAGTGGTGTGCACACAAACTAGCACCAAAACAACACCTTCACACCTTTTGTTATGTCATGTGAATGTGACTGTGCAGACACTTATTACAGAATAAACATTCTATTTCAAATTTGTCTAAATGGACATAAAAATATTTAGTTAATATGGTGAATGTTTGTGTACAGCAGTACTTAAATTACAGCATCTTATTTGCACAGCCACTATCAAACTAGTAAACTTGCTACCTGTCCTTAAAGCTACAGCCTGGTGGGTAGAAATGTAAGTAAGATGCTGCAAAACTATTGCACTGTGACGCAGTTGTCATTAGTATAGCAATGAGGGTGGAAAGCAATGCAAATGATTTCTTCTTGCTCCAGGAGGATGGGATAGTCTCATGCCCCATGCTGGTGACATTTCACCTAATCTCCAACCTAGTGTATGTGCTGCTGTTGTACTGCTCACTACTGGTTTCTTTGTAATGTTTTGACTGCTCAGACATATTTCAGAGACAGGAAATTCTGCAAGGGTGCAGAATTATAATATTCCTCTTTGTGCAGCTCATACGCTGGTGCTAGTTTCCTAAGCAACAGATGAAGGATAGAATCTCACACATGAAATTCTTTACCAGTTAACTGGGAAGAAATCAATACGTTTCTAGAGAAATGAAATTTGTCTGTGTAGACATTATTTTAAAAACCTATAGGGTGTAGCCCTGGCACCACTGAAGTCAATGAGAGTTTTGCCATTGTCTTCAGCAGGGATCAGGATTTCACCAACAGAATGGAATGATGAATTAGATCCTGAAATTTTCATTGTATTTTTAAACCAACCCTACATAACTGAAAGGCGAAAGATACCCCTGCTGTAGAATTTTATAGGTTATTTTTATATTCTACCATTTTGCCATTTACCAATCTGAGTTCACAGGTAGATTGCCACAGGGTAGAGGTGTTATTAATGCAATGAACAAAAATCATAGCAAGTGACTGGCAATTCTTTTTAAATGTTGTAAATTTTTCTTAAATAGCACCTTTCACTGCAGGATCTCGAAGAACTAAACAAACTGTAATTAATGCTCACAGGCCCCTGTAAAATGTAGTTAAACCATTTTAATCAAGGATTACTAAAGCCTAGTTTACTCTTTTGTTACTATTTATAATTCATTTTTTTTAAATTGAACAAGATAAGGCTATTTTATTACATATATCACTACTCTGTTTAACCACATGCCTTGTTCTTGTTTCCCTGGTCTTCTTTCTTCTATCGCCCTTCATTTGCTTGTTAAACTCACTTCTTAAATTAAAAGGTAAGCTCTTTGGGGCAGAGACCACGTCTTCCTCTATGTTTGTACCACATTTATCACCATGGGACAATGTTTTGGAGCCTTCTCCTGCTAATGTGATACAAATAATAATAATTTACTGGCAGACTAGTAGACTGGGTTACCAAGAAGTCAAGTGATTTTCCTGAGGTCACACAATAAGTCATTAGCAGGAACAGAATTTCTGTGCTGATTTTCAGACTCCAAAACCACTAGACTACATGCAATTGGAGTTAGGCACCTAGATGCCTGTGAAAATCCTACTAGGCACCTATCTGCATGTTTAAGTGCCTAAATACCTTTAAAAATCTGGCCTTTAGAGTCTAGGCTTAGTCCTACTCACTTACTTCATGCAAGTAGCAGGGTTTTGCGTATTATGTAAGCTACTATAACCCTAAACCAAATCCTATCTTTAAAAAAAATAATTGAACTCCGCAGAGCAAAGGAAAGGTGATTTACCTTGTTTGTTTAATTTGAAAATGTATTTTTCTGTATCACATGGTGACCTTTTCTAGCTGCCAGCAATTAGCAAGCACATGTTGACTTGGAATTCGTTATTTACTTAAGCAAAAGTGTGTGGTGATTTGACTCTTGTCCGGAAATTGGCTGACCTATAAGATTTCTCCTTATGTTTCTACTCACAATGAGCTGGCCTCTCCACCACATTATGGTGACCCCAAAGGGAAACAATATAATCTGCTGCATAAACAATGTTTTCAGGATAAACATATTGGTTGATCAAAACATGACTAGTTGTTCCAAGAAGAGGCACTTTATTTTCACATCTGTTAAGCAACTGCGCTGGGGTTGCTGCTTCACTAAGCTTCCGTCCCTTATACACTAGTTTACCTTTTTGTTTCATGTATTAATTTTTTTAAAATGTTTCCTTTTTTCTAGGAAATATATAAAATTGACATGATGTGACTCAGGTGGTACAGTTATTTTTCTCCAATCAGAAATATCCACAATCACAAATCGTGAGCCGGCCAAGTCACTTGGTTGCAGCCCTATGTACATCCATGCAAGGATTCAGTCTGAAGAGGACTTTGAGTTATCCTCAAGGAGCCAGATGGCCTGTTCTGAGGACAAAGCAAACTCATCCAGCACATATGTAAAAAAGAGATTGACAGCAGCCACGGGGGAAAATCAGTAAAACTTGCTGGAGGTAAACGTATCTGTAAACTAGTGGAGTTTTCACCCTGCTGTAAACGGAGGATACACACACTAGATTCAATCCTAACTTACATCCTTTTGAGGGTGTGCCTTTATTACTAATCTAAATAGCAGCAAAACAAGCACAAGTTATGCTTTAATCAAACAAATTTCTAGGCTCAATGCAGGCTAACTGAGTGACGTTTCATCACCTGTGCTATAGGTGACAGATAGGGCAATTTACTGCCTTATCCTTGGGTGATCTTTTTGAATTAAGTTTAGGTAGCTTTGGGGTCCGCTGTATTAAATGAACGGTTTATGTTTTATTGTGGGCCAGGACTGTATGTATCTTCTTGAGGAGGGGTTGAATGCAAATTCCGACCTCCAGATACACAAGAACCCAGCCTTTTGAAGTTATCCTTGGTCTGCTGATTACCTGCTCCTAGAATCTGAAGATCAAAGGCCCAAGCTGTATAAAGGAAATGAACTATTTGTGATTGTGCTCGTTCTGAGCTATGGCTATTATGAATTTGTAACCACACAAAAACCCATTGTGGGTTTTGAAGGACTGACTCCTACCAGAGCCCTTGCTGTAGTTGGGGCAGTGATCTCTGGTAAGCTTATTAGCATGTGGCGGGGGGGGAGGGGGAGAGAGAGAGGGTTCTTTTATTGTTTTTAATGTTTTCTCTGTAATGCTTTCACCTTAAGAATAAATGCGCTTGCTTAGACAAGGTTGTGTGGTAACTTATAACTGCTGACAATTACAACTATTCATGGCCTTAAAAGAGAAAGCAATGTGTGGACGCTGGCCTGTTTAGGCAGTTTGGCTTGCTGGGAATATCATAGCGTAGGCAGGAAACTGTGCTTCCTGGAAAAATACCAGTCATGAGGGAGACGCAGGTCTCTGCCCAAGATAAGTGATGGCCAGAGGAGCCCTGGCTGCACTCCCAGGAATGCAGAGGGGGAATACAGGTGAAGTAGCCCTGCACTGTGACAATATACAGAAGTCCAGATTAGATGATCTGATGATCCCTTCTGGATTTAACCTCTATGAATACATCAGCTTAAGCTTTCTCCCCAAACTTGGCCCTAATGAGTTTTTTTCCCCTACAATACCTCTTTTGTCCTGGCCTCTAGTTCCATCTGCCTGAGAGATGCTCTAGTCTCTTTAATATCCTGTCTGGAGTTATCATAGAATATCAGAGTTGGAAGGGACCTCAGAAGGTCATCTTAGTCCAACCCCCTGCTCAAAGCAGGACCAATCCCCATTTTTGGCCCCAGATGCCTAAATGGCCCCCTCAAGGATTGAACTCACTACCTCAGGTTTAGCAGGCCAATGCTCAATGATGTAAGGTTCAAGCACCTGACATCAGATTGAGTCAATAGAACAACCTGGCTTCCTGTGCAGCATCCTAGAATCTGCCATCCTGTTATAGTATCACAATGCTATCAGGAAGGTTAAAAAAAAAAACAAGACAAAAATGTGATCGAACATTCTATGAGGATATGTGGAGTGTTCCTTTGAGAGAGTAGCAAGAAGTCAGGTAGGAGGATGACAAGGGAAGGTTCTAAGCAGAAGCTCCACAGTGAAGCAGAGAGAAGCATGTATTCTGGGACCAGATTACACCAGCGGTACAGCACAAAGTGACCCCATCACACCAGAGGAACTGGCCCTTGTGTGAGACTGTGTTGAAATTAAGGTTTCTAAGCACCTAGGCTGGTTGGCTATTTAGTGCAGAAAATTCATAGAAACAAAGACAAATTCACCCCTTTGGGTGCAACTCTAGTAAATTCAATGGCATTTCCACAGGGAAAGATTAGGCCCATTGTCAGATCTAATAGGTCAACATAGTTATGCAAATGGAAGACCAAAATAATGTAACCGTGCAGTATATTTTTTGAAAAAGGGGGCCTTCCTTCTTCACTTCAGATTAAATAATTTTAGCATAGTTTGCGTTATTTGCTTTCCTTAATGAAAGACAAGAAATGAATTTAGTATTACTTTCCACTGTAAAGAATTACTCAAGAGCTATAAGATTTTCAACTAGGAAAGGACCATTTTGCCTCTACTGCTTTAAGCAAAATAGATTGTGTAACTTCTAAAGCCAACTTCATCCTAGTACTTCACACATGTTGCATGCCTGTTCAATGCCAAGCAAGACAGAATGGATTTCTGTGCTGTCACTTCAAAAGCTAAATGAGAATCACAAAGTGCCAAAATGAGGAAATGCCCCAACTGTAAATACCTGAAACACAGAGAGAGTAAAAATGTGTGCGGCTTCCAGTCGAGTGTGTTTTGAATTACTGTTCATGATTCAAATGTTTTGTGAACCATTCTAAGTAAGTGGAAGAGACTTGGGAAATAAAACAATATAATTCAGTACAGTAAAAACATGCATACCCTAAGGCAGAAGTACTTTTAGTTTTCTTTGTCATACCCCAGCAGAAATGTTTGCTGTTCTGGTGTGTGTTTGTGGAATAAGATGAGGGACATTTGGACTCAGGGAGGTGATCAGAGTAGTAGAAGATCTTTGGAAGTGTTTCTTGTGCTGGAGCATATGTCCCCTTTTCATTACAAGGGCCACAACCGGTGTCTGCAAAATCTTGAAAAAATTACCTTTACTCCCATAGGAAACTCCCCCTCTTCTTCTCATTTGTATTCATATCATGGAACCTCTCCCATCCAGGATGATATTTCAAATCATTCTCCTGCCTTTTTCACTATGCAAATATAATATGGATTCAAAGTCTGCTGTATGCTCCCAATAGCTGCTCATTTGTTCTTTATTGCCCTATATTGTACCTAAACCTCCAATTGCCAGATGCTGGGACTGGACAACTGCGATGGATCATTCAAAATTCTCCTGTTCTGTTCATTCCCTGTGAAACATCTGGCACTGGCCACTGTCAGAAGACAGAATACTGGGCTATATGGACCATTGATCTGAACCAGTATAGCCATTCTTAAGTTTTTATGTTTTTAATCTTTCCTCTGAAATTCTCCTCGTGCATAAGTCTTGTTGAGTATACTTTTTCACTTAATAGTGTACCTCAGCAATTGCACAGTTTAGCACCGAATGACTAACCCAATATTCCAGATCTGGGAGTTACCTGGGGATGCAGGAAATCCAGGCTTGCCATCCTAATTCATGTATTTAGCCCCCACTAGAGCCAGTAGGAGTTGCAAATATTCACCACCTCACAAGATCAGGCTCCAAGAGAGGAAACAAGTGCTTCTATCACATTTGTGAACCCCATAGCCATTGGCTCTGAGCTTCATAAAGTTCAGTCATTTGCTACGTAAGTACCATCTTCAGAAGAACTGCTCTCAATTAAATCCTCAATCCCTATCTTTGTCTTTTTGGATTACTCATCATGCAACTGTTTTCTCCACAGTTCATCTCTGTGGTTCATACACTGGCTATTACGCTAATTACCAGTAGTAAAATGAGCAGCCACAGCTGTATCTCGAAGAGGGCATTTAAAGTCACTGCTCATTTTGGTGTTGTTATAAGCAAGGGAAGGCCAGTTCATTCTAACCCTTCTTTTTGGTTGATCATAACTTCCCCTAAAAGATTTCTTTTTCAGATGTTGGATCTCAATCCAAATGGGGATTCCTCTAGTAAATTACAGCAAAATCTGTTCAATCATTTTCTTCTGCTGTGATTTTAGTAGTAGTATACTATAGACTAGGTTTTTTTTTTTAAATTGCAGCTTTTATAAGTACAGTGCCTCATATAAATTTTTGCATAATTGAGTATAAAACCCTCCTTAAAACTCTCCTGTGCTAAGAGGCTTACAAAAAACTTTACTATGGTTAGAATGCTGCTATACTGAGACCATTGCCCGCCATGCCGACCAATAGCATCTCATTGTTTCCTTGTGCTGCCCTGTCAGTCTGTCTGTGTCCATCTGTTGTCTCTTGTCTTATACTGAGATTGTAAGCACTTTAGAGCAAGGGTTGCCTTTTTTGTTTGGTGTGTGTACAGCATCTAGCACAATTGGGTCCTTATCCATAACTGGGGTTCCTAGGCACTACGATAATTCAAATAATAATAAAGTATTTCACTGAGAAAACATCATGGTGAATGTGTTATAAATATCTGGATAGATGAACAGATTAAAAGTATGCTACTTTTTAGTATTTTTGTGTATTAGTATATTTCCTTCTATATATGTAGGGAAATAAGCATGTTTTCCCCTTATGAGATCAAATTAAAGAGCTTATCCACACCATTCCACCCACATCACAGTATTGTGCCACAGGCATGCTACACAGCATTTTCCCACTCCCTGAAGGGTGGATATGGGGTTCAGCTACTGTACATTTGCACTTTGTACACTTCTGGAAACCATTTTCCCCCCGATAGTTAAGAGAGATTATAAATGAGGGGTCCTGGTATGTGCTTGACAGAGTCCCACACAGGATCTTTCAGAGCTCTGTTATCCAGGCCTCTGTTGGCCAGAAGTGAATTGTTTCCCTAATACTGTGCATGCTTTTCTTGTGAGTATATAACACTTTTTATACTGCCTTGGGCCTTCTACACACTTCAGTGTGATTCTTCTTAAAGACAGTTATCTTTGATCTACCACAACTCTGTCTTTCAGTAGTGTGTATTTTTAGCCCAAATGGAAGTAAGCCATTCCTTTGCACATAACCACCTTTCCTGTGTTGTTTACTCTCCTACATCTCTGTAAACTACACTGGATTGTTCTTGCTCCCCCAACAGGAACATGTTGTTCATGTGCACTCCTTCCCCTGCTTGTGTTTGTAAAGCCCAATTTTCTCTAACTGCATCATGCCACGCACTATAAATCACATTTGTGTCCCATTTAAAATATAAACCACAACAGACACAGAAGAACAAAAGGAACCACACGCCCAGCGTTTCTGACAAAACTCCCACACATCGATAATTAGAAGCACATAAAACCATACGCAGACTGGAAGAACTCAAACAGCTGCCATGCCTTATGCTCCCTGTCTCAGCCCCCTCCACTTTCAGTTTTGCCACAAAATAGCCGAGAACAGTAAAAAGAGCAGGAGAAGATTAACAAACAATCTGTGAAACAATAGGGATTAAATGAATAATAAAGATTGCCTGACAAACGTACTTTCATGACTCTTTCTGCAATCTTTGTTTTAATTAATTATCTGCATTCGTCTGTACAATATCAACTTTCCCTGTTTATTGCAGAATCTTTCTGATGCACAAAAACTATAAAATGACTAAAATCCATTTTAAAACATCTGTAATATTAAGAATAGTTGCAAGCCTTCTTTAGCACCTTTTGGCTATACAAAATGCATATAGAGGACTCATCATTTGTTCCAGGCACTTTACAGTACAAACAGAAATACTTAACAATCTAAAGCCCTGATCCTGCAAACACTCATGCATTCAAGTAGTCATGACAAACCCAGGGGAGCTACTCATGCATAAAGCTTTTCATGTGCGTTACATGGTTTAAGGGCTAGGGGTTTACAGGCCCAAACTTGCAAACACTACCAAGCACAATGCTCACAACAGTGAATAGTGCTAGTTACTCACATTATTGCTGCAATGCCAATTTAGGCTCCATTCTGCAGAGAATTATACGAAATATAGTCAGTGATAGACGTGCCTCAAAGAGCTTATAATCTAAATAAACAGACCAGGATGAGAAGGGAAACAGAGGCACAGATAAGCCAAGTGACTTGCAGAATTAGGAGGAGAACCCAGGTCACCTGACTTCTAGCGTAGTGCCCTTTACATTAGACAACACTACAACCCTCCCAAAAGTAAGCACTTGCACAAGCAACCCCACAGTAAGGGAGGGTAACAAATGGGAATGAGGAGAGGAAGTACAGTGGTTTCGGCAATACAATCATGTGTGGATCTTGGTAGCTCAATTAATTTTTATTTTGCTATGAAAGTAAAATTGATTAGTATTGAACAGGCTAATTTGTGCCACAATTACATAAACAGATCCGGCTGTATGGATGTTGTCACAAAAGTCACGCTTATACAGCAAAATACAATAATAGTATTGTATTAATTTCATCTTCCGTATATTCCGCTGGAATTAAACTCCGAAGTGCACAATCGTCCCAAATATGATAGGCCCTCTGTTATTATGCAAATTAGTTTATGCTACTCTTCCCCATTTTGTCATCTTCTACATAAAGACATTTTGGTTCCAGTCCCATACTACTTATGCAAGCACACAGTGGGTGTTTTGCCTGCCCCTATGCATTTCATTTTTTACCTCTTTACAACACATGGACTCCACAATACTCAGCATCCTCCCACAGAGCGAAAGTCTGGCACAGTTACTCAGGAGTGTTATATCCTTTGGGGCAACAGTTTTAGGAAAAAATCACTGGAGACACAGAGAGCTGTAAACCCTGAAAGCAGCCATTTATCGCCACACACTGAACTAACCAAAAACCAGCCAAAACTGGCTGGGCTATCCCCTAATAATCTAACTTGGTTGCCATAGCAACAAGATTCTATTTCCACAACAACCAAATACACAACATATTCCTCCCACCCTTAATAAGAACATCCCCTAAATAAAACAAACACTAAACTAGAGAAGGAGGGTAGACTGCTTCCATTCCCAGCTAAACCTCGGGGATTATTTTGCCCCGTAACCGCGGGCTCGCCCTAGCTAAAGATCCAGCCATTGAGGAGGCCTCCTGTCTCTAGGTGGATTACGGCGGACTTCTGGGGTGTTGTTGCACCCGAAAGTGTCTTGGGCACAGGCCTGACAATGGGCTCAGGGTTCGTAGGGCGAATGGGTGAGGATGTGGTATCAGCTCGTGCTGGGCAGAGGGATATCTCTGCCACCAGCAGTAATGGAGGGGAAAAGTCGGGAACAGGTGACTCTTGATTCAGTGTCTCGCCGTAAGTGGTGAAGTCAGGCAACTCAACTGAAGATATGTCCTGAGGACTGGTCTGACCTGGCAGCAGCTGATCTACATGTCACCGCCAGGTGAGATCCTCTGCAGTCCGGACTGTGTAGGAAACAGGCCCTGTTTGAGCGATGACAGTGGCAGGGACCCATTTAGCTCCAGAAGTATAATTCCGAGCCAAAACCGGCTCTCCCGGGCTAAAGGTTTGGTCTTTTGCTCTGGGTGCATGCCTGATGACTTGATCTTGCTGCTGACGTTGCACAATTTGTTGGGGTTCAGAAGGTTTCAGCAGATCAAAGCAAGTGTGCAGCTGTCGTCCCATCATTAGAAAGGCCGGGGATGCTTTGGTCGTAGCATGAGGTGTGTTTCTGTAGGATAGTAAGAAGGTGTTCAGACACTTTTAAATGGATAATTGTCCCCTTGCCGATTTCAAAGCTTGTTTCATTATCTGCACAAATCTTTCAGCCAGTCCATTGGTGGATGGATGATAGGGTGCTGAAGTGATGTGGTGTATGCCATTTGCCTTCATAAAAGTTTGAAACTCCTGAGAGATGAACTGCTGTCTGTTGTCGCTCACAAGTTGTTCTGGCAGACCGAAACAACTAAAGAGTCCTCGTAGGTTTTGGATAGTTCTCGCTGCAGTAGTGGTCTCCATTATCGAGACTTCTGGCCATTTAGAATGGGCATCTACCACCACCAAGAACATGCTTCCTTCAAGGAGGCCAGCGAAGTCAACGTGAATACGTTGCCACGGGTTTTCAGGCCAGTCCCATGGGTATAGGGGTCCTCACTGGGGTGCATTCCTCACACCCTGACATGACATACAAGCTCTTGCCTTCTCTTCAATAGCACTGTCCAATCCAGGCCACCAAAAATAGCTTCGTGCAATTTCCTTCATGAGCACTATTCCACAGTGACCAGAATGTAGCTGTTCTAACATCTGTGATCTCAGTGGTGGTGGGTTAATGACACATCTCCCCCACAACAAACAACCAGATTGGATAGATAACTCCATCCTCCTGGACATGTAGGTAACAAGGTCAGGTGAGACCGGAGAGGTTCATCACTATGTTCCATGCATCACCAGGTCCATAACTTGGGACAATACTGGGTCAACGCGAGTTGCCTTCTTTACCTGAGTAGTGGTGATGGATGTATTCTCTACCTGTTAAAAGTAAAAGATTTCCTTCTGGGCCATATCTTAACGTTTGACTGGCAAAGGCAGCCTTGAGAGACCATCCACATTGCCGTGCAGAGTGGATTTCCGATATTTGATTTCATATGTGTGCGCAGAAAGCAACAATGCCCAACGTTGCATACAACTGGCAGCTAATGGGGGAATGCCTGTGTGGGGTCCAAAAATTGAAGTCAAGGGTCGATGGTCTGTGAGAAGAGTAAACTTCCGTCTGAACAGGTACTGATGAAACTTCCGAATTCCAAAAACGATTCCCAATACCTCACGTTCAATTTGGGCATAGTTAGTTTCTTCTTTGCTTAGAGTGCATGAAGCAAAAGCAATAGGTCTCTCTTCTCCCGAAGGCATAATGTGTGACACGACTGCTCCCACTCCATAAGGGGATGCATCGCAGGCCAACTGTAGGGGTAAGGATGGAACAAAGTGCATCAGAACTTTAGAATTTAGCAATGCATCCTTAGCTTTTTTAAATGCAACGTCACAGGCTTCAGTCCACTTCCAGGCCTTGTTCTGCCCAAGGAGTTCGTGAAGCGGTTTTAGCAGCATGGCTAACTGTGAGATGAACTTTCCATAATAGTTCAATAGTCCTAGAAATGAGCAAAGCTGGCTAATGTTTTGAGGAGGGGGAGCCTCCACAATAGCCTTAACTTTTGCAGGGGCCTTATGAAGACCTGTAGAATCAATGATGTGTCCTGAATATTCAACAGAGGACTGGAAGAATTCACACTTGTCTTTGCGGACTCGTAGGCCATACTCTTCCAGTCTTTGTACAGTAGCCTCTAAATTCTTTAGGTGATCCTCCTCATTCCTTCCAGTGACCAGGATGTTGTTCAGATAGCACTAGACTCCTGGCAAGCCACACAAGATCTGGTCCATAGCCCTCTGGAACAGGGCGGGAGCAGACGTTATTCCAAAGGGTAGGCAACAGTATCAATAAAGCCCCTTATGCGTCACAATAGTCAACAGCTCTTGGGACTTTTCATTGATGTGCATCTGTAAATACGCTTGACTCAGATCAATCTCACTGAATTTTTGTCCCCCAGCCAAGCCTGCAAAGAGGTCATCGATGCGGGTATTGCTCTGCACACAACACTGGGTTGACCGTGACTTTAAAATCACCACAAATCCGGAGGGAGTAATCTTTCTTCACTATTGGAACAATAGGAGATACCCATGGGCTATGGGTAAGTGGTATTAGGACTCCATTTGTGACTAGGCGCTCCAGGTCCACTTCAACCTTTGGCCTAATGGCATATGGCACAGTTCTGGCTTTCAGATATTTTGGTTGACTGTCAGATTTAATGTTCAATGTTACAGTGATTCCCTTCATACTTCCCAGATCCTCTCCAAAAACAGCAGCACGTTTCCTTAGTATAGCGGGCAGACTGGTTTCTTCTTTAGTCATTCGGTGCACTTCTTCCCAGTTCAGCTGGATCTTCCTAAGCCAAGACCTACCCATTAAGGCTCGGTAATTACCTCTCACCACAAACAGTGGCAATTTAGCAGCCTGTCCATTGAGCTCCACCTTAACATCAATAGTGCCCAACATGGGCACAGCTTCTTCCATATATGTCCTCAGAACTGTTTTTGTTGCTTTAAGTGGAAGATGCTGTAGCTTTTCTTTATATACAGTCTCAGAGACCAGCGAGACGGCTGCATCCGTGTCCCATTCCATGCGTATAGGTTTTCCATCCAACAACGGGGTTACCAATATTCACGTGAGCCCACTGCCAAAGACAAAACATGGAGTGGCTCTTCTTGTGATGAGGTGTCTCCTTGGTCATCCTGGGTCTGCTCTAGGGTATGCAGATTTCCCTTTTTGGTCGGCCAGACCACAGGCCTCTTTTTCTTTTGTTTACAGGCACACTCAATGTGTCCCTTTTTGCCACAGTGCCGACACACCAAGTCCTTACACCAGCATTCTGATGCCTGGTGACCCAGCTTACCACAGCGGTAACATTCCTGACACCACACAGTTTTGTGGGTAGGTTTTGTGACACTTTATGCACCCTAGGGGATGCACCAATGTATTGCACCTCCTTTGTAGCCAGTTCCAGGGAGACCACAATGTCAACAGCCTTCTGTAAGGTAAGCTGAGCCTCTGTCAATAGGCGCTTCCATATAGCTTCACTGTGCAGGCCACACACTAACCTGTCACGTAGTGCATCATTTAGTATCTCCTTAAATTCACAGTGTACTGCAAACTTTCTCAAAGTTGCTACAAATTGTACAACTGTTTCATCTTCTTTCTGATCTCTTCTGTGGAACCTATATCTTTCAGCAATTACCAGTGGTTTTGGAGAAAAATGGGACCCCAGTATTTCCACAATATCACTGTAAGATTTAGTCTCTTGTTTAACAGGGTGTAGTAAGATGCGTAGCAGGGAGTAGATCTTACCCCTTCAACACTTAAGAATATTGGCACTTTCTTTTCTTCTCTAATGTAATTTGCAATAACAAAAAGCTCAAAATGCTCAGTATACACATGCCATGGCACTATAGTCTCCTCAAAAGCTTCCAGTGGCCCTGTAAGTGTAGCCATGATTTTAGTTTCAGTTTGCACAGTCAGTGCAAACAAGCCAGTTCTCACCCCCTTCCCGCAACAAAAAGTTTTGGGGGTTTTTTTTGTACCTTAACTTCTACTTCCTTCTGTTGCTGGGGCAGCACAGACATTCCATCCTCATCACCTCGTTGTTATATCCTTGGGGGCAACAGTTTTAGGAAGAAATCACTGGAGACACAGAGAGCTGTAAAGCAGCCATTTATTGCCACACACTGAACTAACCAAAAACCAGCCAAAACTGGCTGGGCTAGCCCCTAATAATCTAACTCAGTTGCCATAGCAACACAAGATTCTATTACCACGACAACCAAATACACAACAAGGAGTATCCAGAGTATCCTCTGAAACAAGGAGAGAAGTACCTTACTTCTCCAGAGGATTCACTGAGTCTAAATCCAGAGTAATGTACTACTAAACATGAGTCAGACCAGAATCTGGCCCACCATGAACATAAATTACTCCCAATACAGATTTACTCCCTTAAATGTCTGAATAGCCAGAAGTAATCTAAAAGGGCATTTAATTTAAGAGTCTAAACTAATGCCCATGTTCAGGTGGTTTCATAGCAAGGTGAAAGTTAATTAGCTCTATTGGATAAATTTTTGAATGCTTGTGAACAGTCCCCTCTCATCTTAAGGTGATTAATTGCCTTTTGGCCATTCAAGCTGCTCATGATTATGAGTCTGAAAGTGCTTGTTAGGCTTTCAATAAAACAAATCAGGCTTATAAAATACAGAAACGTCATACTGCTGAGCCACCAGGAAATTCAAACAGTGCTCAGTTCAAAAGTCAAATAAGCTACTGAAAATGCAAAGAAATGGGGTTTCTGAATGTGAATTTGTAGGAGGGAGCAGCCTTGTAAAAGCTGTATCAGAAAAGATGGTAGAGGAAATGAGAAAATCAGTGATCTGTGGACTGAGTCCCAAAACAGCACTTTAGGGGTAAAATCTGGGTACTACTGAAGTCAGTGGGAGTTCTGCCATCAACTTTAGAGGAGATACCATTTCCCAAAAGTGATGGTGTTTTTTCCCTCTCACTTGAGCACCCTGAAGGGTGTAAAGAGAGCAGCAGGGATGAAATACTGAGAGAAAGATCTGCTCAAAATCTTGTGGGGGTTTTTAATTGCATAATTAAATAGATTTTATTACAAATGTTTTACTTTTTTTCCAAACAAAAAAGTTTGAATCAATTGTTTTCAAAATGAAACAAATTTAAAAATTGTTCTTAATTGTCAAGGGATTTTTTTTCCAATTCTCTCTTCTTTTTTTTTTTAGTACTTTTTTGGGTGAAAATTTTTAAAAAGATAGACAAAGAAAAAGCAAGGGGAAAATACCTCTAACTTTTTACTTTTTCCCTACTTTTTCAAGGGCGGATAAAGAGTGGGGATTGTTTAAGACATGGAAAGACAGGAAAGAGAAAACTAGAATTTTGCCTCTTGAGATGAAACATTTTTTAAATTTTGAAAAAATTCAGGTCATTCAGGTAATTTTTCACTTTTGAACTTTTTTTTAAAAAAAAATTTCATTATATAAGCAAACCAAAAATTTTGTACAAAAAATATTTTCAGCTAAACTCCATTTTTATGAAAAAAAAATTGTCTAAAAAATTTCAGCTAGCCCTTCTTACACATCAGTCTCCTCTCTCAAATCCTTCCTTAAAACACACTAGTTTTGCTTAGCTTTCCAACACTGATTACCATTCCCAGCATCATCTCTCACCATTTTGACTTCAGCTTTTCACCCTATAAACAGTACTGCATATGTATACATCAGATTGTGAGCTAATAGGGCAGGGACCTTGACTTTTTAGTTGAATGCACAGCACTTTTTATATTATGGCATGATACATAATTCATTCAGTAAATAAGAATTATGCACTAAGAGTTAAATTGTGCCTGTAGGATGCTAAGCAAATCAGCCTGGATCCACAAAGGTACTTAAGTTCCTAACTTCCGTTGAAATCAAAGTTCCTGCATAATGCTGGGAGCTCTCAGCTTCCATTGCATAGGAGTCTTATATGCAAATCTAGGTTCTTCCATCTTCTCCTAAAGAACTTACGAATATATACAGTGTTATTTGTTATTTTTTGTACTAATTTTCCCCCTTGTTTTTAAATTCTCTCTTTAATTAAAACAGTGTGAGCTTAGGACACTGGTGAAAGTAACAAGCTTTGAAGACACTGTTCACCAGACAGGTCTGTACAAGTTTTCACAGTGATAGTTTTCATTTGTGAATCCTATTCAGCTGAAAGAGTCAAATTCTTCCAAAAATCATTAAAATACTTGAACACTCTGAACAGCAAAAAGGAACTTGTAAAGCCCTCTCCCAGAACATGGTGATCTCAGTGAAAATATGTGTATCTTTAGTTCTGTTATTTATATAAGATACTAAAAATGTGGTAATTCAAAATGCTCTTATTAATCCCTTTGTATAAATCTTTAGATCAATGGGCTTTTCTATGAGGTTTGTCTGTGGCTGAATTCAGAACTGGAATGGATCTGGCCAGGTCTAGTTTCACAATCCTAGCTTAAGGAATGGAGTTTTGGAAGTTTCCCATTATGTGGCCAATCAGTGGTTTATGGAAAAAGAATTCAAAGACATTTAAATTACATGTAAGGCAGATGCCCCTAACCACTAAAATTGCTCAGTGAAGCCATACGCACATACACATAACTTTACAAGTTTGCAACGTCCAGCCTAGAAGTTGATCTGAAAATAAAGATGCTATACTAAAATTCTTGTATAAAGATTTATTTAAGTTTAATAAGAAATTGAGCCAGGATATTTGGGCCTGTATTTTAAACAAGTATATATACAGATGTCAGGAAGGAAGAGAGAGATTTTGTAGCATTTGTTGTACACTTAACTTAAAAATTATATGGAGAAAAAATTAAAAAGCCTAGAGAAATGGAGGTTATATATACTTTTAAAACAGAACAATTCATGTTGATTGGCTCATTGCCAGCTAACAACCTGGAGAGACAACTTGAAGCCTTTAAAACTCTAATTTTCAACTTTAACGAATTCTTCTTATGTTATTCATGCTTAAAAAAAGAAGCAACATAGGTATACCTTTTTTCTATACATTTCCAAATCAAGGTTATAACGTATTATAAGTGCTGTGGGTGTTTATTTTTAGGTTTGTATTTTAGGTTTGTATTTTAGATACTTTGTGTGTGGGTCACAGCAAGTTCAATAAACAGACATACACTGTTACTATGTTGTGTGGATAGAATTAGCCTACCCAGGTCCTTGGACTCGAAGGGAAAGAATGGAACTTCATGACAAAATAATTCGAAAGAGTTGGGTTATTTTTAATTTGTAACACATCTTTTTCAAAGAAGGGGAGGGTTTGTTGTTGTTGTTTCATTTTGCTTGTTTTTCTTAAACTGTGAAGCCATGTTGGTTAGGAATTAATTAGCACCATCTTCCAAATTCAAAAGTAATTGACTTTTTGAAAGGCAGTTGAAAATGCTATTCCACCAGCAGAGCCCTGTTTCAGTTTAAGTGTTTCTCGCCCTTCACAAGCACGACGACCACATGAGGTGAAGTCTCTGCACATGTTTCAGAAACTTGCCAAATTATTCAGCTGAAAACTTGTAAACTTGTATTCAGCTGAATACGTGTAACTATTTTGGGCCAGTTAACTCAGAGGCCTCATGCAAACTGTCAAAACTTTATTAGTATTCAGCCTAAATAACCAGCAGTGACTCATTCCCTTAACCAGTATTTTCCTTCTCCCAGTACTGTATATTAAACTAATTGCTTCATTTTAACAAGGTGAGCTGCTTTCTTCCTCACTTCTCTTTCGATTAAAAGTTGTCATGTTTACAGACAGAGATTTGGATGTTTCAAGATTTGGCTGTTGCTCTGATCCTCATCAATGGTCATACAAACTACCTTCACCATTCCCATGTGAACAGGTTCAAGGGGAGCCAAACAAATACTGCAGCTGGATTGATTTCATTTGAGCCAAGGGATAAATTAAGATGGGCATGTTAAATAGTGCTACAGTTCAAGTGCCATCTCTTTTGCAAATATCCAAATCCTCTCATTTTGGCACATCAATAATCCCTGGGATTAAGGCCAATCACAAACAAGCCAAGCAAATGGTAGCCAAAACACAAATTGTGTGTCTCATGGGTGGATGCTGGCAACCAACAGCAGATACATAACAACTGATTAAGAACAGGATGCATGGCGCCCTTTTATGTGGAGTGTTTGTTCTTTGCACATATTGGTTCACATCGGAAGCTCCCCTGATTATGTGAGTGTAGACAAGGGGACTGCGAGTGTAGTGAAATAGATCATTTGACTCCTGTCCAATTTTTCCCCAGAGAGGAAAGAAGGTTTGCATAGCTGAGTGCAACTCCAGGGAGGCAAAGCCTACAAAATATCCTTAATCAGAGCCCTAACACAACAAACGTGTATTCTGAGTGTTTTCAGCTGACACAATGAAATCCTCTCCCACAAGGCTCCTCAACTTACATTCTGCTTCCCATGAACCTCTGTGTGTGCTAGGAAGCAGAAAATTGGTGCAGTATAGCCTACATCAGTCACATTCCTGATGCCCCTTACACTAGCTTCTAGATTGGGCTTTATGTAAGATATATGCCAGCCAAGAAAGATCTCTGCATGCACATCCTTTTCCACCCACTTTAAGGCCCCTATAGGTGGCTAGCAAAACAGAAAGGGGCGTTAGGATCACTGAAAAAAGGCCAATGATATCCACCAAGGTTGCTGCCCTCTCAGAAGGAACTCAGTAGATGATCTCTTGGTGCATGATAGCACTGCTCTCTGGAAGGGTAATATTACTTCAAAAGATTCCTTATTTCAAAGTTCTGAAGATCCAGTTAGGAAAGCTGTATGATCCAGCAACTTGGGTGGCAATTTACACCACATATGCATTAAGGGCATTCCTTTAAAAAAATAACACTTTTTTGATTTTTATATAAAAGGTTAAAAATCGAGGATATAAATATTACATACACTCTCTCACTCTCAAATATGTATGTGCCTACACACACCCCAATAACAACAAGCACATGAGCACACAACTAATTTATAGTAATTATTGCACCTTTCCCTAGTTATCAAAACCAAGTTTTAGCAGAGTCTATGTTACCTAGCATTCTGCCAATTAACAGTACTTTCGGGGGGATTTATAGCAGGTTTCCAAGAAAAAAAAACCTGATTCCTGTAACTTTAATGAGTGTTAGTTTGGGAATTAAATAGCCAACTCAGTAAAAGCCAAGAGACAACTCTTCTTCTTTGCCAGTGAGAGCCAATCTGCCCTCATGCTGAGAAATATGTTTTTCTTGGCAAAAGCCTTGAAAAATGGATGAAGCCATTAAAGATACAGAAAGTAATATAGCCACTTCCTTCCCATTATGCAAATGTGCATTTCTGAAAAGCAACCATCATGAGCTGTCCTAGAAGATTCAGCAACAGACACACAACAGAACCACTAACCCAGGAACCTATCCTTGCAACAAAGCCCGTTGCCAACTGTGCCCACATATCTATTCAGGGGACACCATCACAGGGTCTAATCACATCAGCCACACTATCAGAGGCTCGTTCACCTGCACACATACCAATGTGATATATGCCATCATGTGCCAGCAATGCCCCTCTGCCATGTACATTGGTCAAACTGGACAGTCTCTACATAACAGAATAAATGGACACAAATCAGATGTCAAGAATTATAACATTCATAAACCAGTCGGAGGACACTTCAATCTCTCTGGTCACGCGATTACAGACATGAAAGTTGCGATATTACAACAGAAAAACTTCAAAACCAGACTCCAGCGAGAGACTGTTGAATTGGAATTCATTTGCAAATTGGATACAATTAACTTAGGCTTGAATAGAGACTGGGAGTGGCTAAGTCATTATGCAAGGTAACCTGTTTCCCCTTGTTTTTTCCTACCCCTCCCCCCCCCCGCCGTTCCTCAGACATTCTTGTTAAACCCCTGATTTGTGCTGGAAATGGCCCACCTTGATTATCATACACATTGTAAGGAGAGTGATCACTTTAGATAAGCTATTACCTGCAGGAGAGTGGGGTGGGGGGAGAGAAAACCTTTTGTAGTGGTAAACACGCATTTTTTCATGGTTTGTATGTATAAGAACATCTTCTGTATTTTCCACAGTATGCATCCGATGAAGTGAGCTGTAGCTCACGAAAGCTTATGCTCAAATAAATTGTTAGTTTCTAAGGTGCCACAAGTACTCCTTTTCTTTTTGCGAATACAGACTAACACAGCTGTTACTCTGAAACCTAGCATTGGAATTGCCATTCTGGATCAGACCCCAGGTTTTAGTCTCATTATCCGTATTAACATCCAGTCCCTTTTTGATTCTTGGCGTCAGTGACTTCCTGTGTCATGGGTTCCAGTTTTTGGTAGGGATTTGTGTTATTGTGTTTTCTGGAACTCTCTATCCCAAGGGCATGTTTAATAGTATAAACAGCAATATCAGTCAGGCCATGAAATAATCACATAAAAGCTACAAATCTAAAATCCATGAATTTAAGTCCAATAGGAATTATTAGTCAACCTGGTCTGACCTCAGAGAAACTCATACCCACCTTCCAACCTCCCCACTCCCCACAAACACACACAAAAGCAGCCCACAAAAGTCTGTTTAAAGAAAATTCTGAAAATAGGACAAAATGTCTCCTTGTGCTAGTCTAAAGCCTATGTCCCACTTAAGTTCCACATAAAGTAGTGCTTAAGTGGGATTTCAGTGGTGCAGGGGGCTAGTGCTGGCCTTGTGCAAAGGAGTAAGTTTCATTCTACTTTCGGAAGATTTGTTTAATAATGAATAAGATGCCAAAAAATTCCAAACACTTTTACATATAAAATGTGATTCTGGGATATAGGCCCATGCAATACTTGTTTTACACAGATAACATCATAATGATCAAGAGATAAATATCTGCATGGATAGTTTCTCTTAAATAGACAGAATCAGTAGCTTTATATCCTGATAACTTGGCTGTTAAGTAATCTGAGAGTCATTAATTATCCTAGGTCTGGAGTCTATTTAAAAAACATCCCAGCAAGTTAAACCAGAGAAGAGTGCTTTTCATTAAACTCCCAGCAGGAGTGAAAGACTGTGAATCCAATTAAGCCACCTCATAATGTCTGCCTGAAACCAAGGAGGTGGATATGGAAGGCTGGTCCACACACAGATTTTGTATTTCTGTTAGAGGTGTTTTTTTTAAAACTAAATTGGTTATAGTGATACAACCCCTAGTATGGATGCAATGACACTGGTATAAAGATACCTTAGACCATACATTGTATCCGCTTTCTGGTAAGGGAATAAGCTATACTGATATAATCACTTTTGGAAAGTAAAACTGAATCCAAATTTGGGGGCATATGTTGTTTTACTTATACCGGTGTAGTCAAAGCAGTACAATTTTTGTATCTAGACGAGGCTAACTAAGATGAAGTAATTTTAAACTCATCAGTGGGGAAGGCTGACAGAGGATGACTTGACTTGCAAGAATTCCCAAGAGAAAGAAGGTGTCTTTTGGATCAGGTCCTAACTCAGAAAAGCACTTATGCATTGAAATCAATGGGACTTCAGCACATGTTTAAGTTTAAGCACGTGCTGGACCACCCTTCCTGACTAGAGACATTTTGCTGCATAGACAGGCTCAGGATCTCTTTCTGTAACTGGATATTCTCTGTTCATTGCCGTGAGTATAGCCCTCAGTAGTTGGACATGATTATTCCAAATGGCGTTTCAACACTCAACATTCTTCCAGTTAGCACCGGTCCTTTATATTTCCAAAATTGGGTGGTCCCATTTGGCAGTGCCCCAGGGCTAAATAAGGCAAAGGTGTTCTGAAAAGCAATCCTCAGGAAGAAAGACATTTCTATTATACCTACTTGTATGGCTTTTAAAAGTAGCTTTCCTGCCAGGAACAACATCAGTAGTAAGCAACTGGAATTGTTTTATTCTAGGGGCAGTGGCAAATGCAATAAAAGAGTTCTTTGCTCTGAAAGGGGAAAAACTTTCCTTTTAAGTTTAACAAAAAATAGAATAATTGGCAACTTACATTCAACAGAACAAATCCAACTCAACAAGAGCATGCAGGAGCCTTGTAGGAATCTATTATTATTTGTATCTAATGACCTTGGCTTCGTCAGTCTCAACAACAATTCCATTTTAGCTCTTCTTTGACATTTCAATGACTGTTCCAGTAATATGTCAGTGAACCACTCCATATTCCAGAGGAGGATAACTGAATTAGTACGTCTTCTGAGTCAAAGCAAAATGGTCTGTTCAGCGCCAGTTGGACTTGTTTGTCCTAAGAACAACTGCAGCAATGACTCTTATCACAGCATATAGCCGAACATGGAGCATGAGCAGCGCTGTGGTTGCATATTTCTTGAAGCTGGGCTTCTATCTGGTGTATGGTCCCCCACCCCTCTGCAATATTAGCTCAAAATGGGGTTTTAAAGAAGAATTTGAAGGAAGATGTTGGTGAAAAAGAAGAGGAAAATTAACTATAAGGGACTGTGTGGGGAAAGGCAAAATAATGAATGAAAAATGGAGACAAAGGAACCAAGGCTTGTTCGGAGCAACAAGCTCCTCTCAGACACCCTCCCTCCCTCTAGAGTTGTAATATGATTTCTCTTTGTAGAAGCTATCATTTGACAGTCTCTGTTCTTCATCTTGTTGGCACAGGCTTCTGTGTTGCTCTATAGAGTAACAGCCTTCACTTATTTTCAGTAACATCACTATCATAAGACTTCCCTGCTGTGGAAAAGCAAGGACTATGGCCCTGCCAACAATGGAAATGAATGTGGATGTATACATGGGGCCCAAACCAAAACCTCAGGTCTAAACATCCCTAATTGGGGGACAATAGTGGCACAAAGGGGAGACAGACTCTAAACCAAAACCCTGGATCCAAACATTTCATAATTTTGTGGAGCAGAAGAGTTTGAATCTGGTTCCAAACTTGGTGACTTGATCCCATTTCTGTGTGGACTGTGAATGGGCCCATGATTGCAATAAGTGGTAACAGAGCTCCTCCAGTGCTCAGGGTATCTGGCTTAAGAATAGAATTCATTGTTGCATTCTTGATAACTTCAATATTAAATACAGATTGAGCTAGTAAATTTCAGGGTCTGAGTTTGGAGCAATTATGGGAGGTACATGAATCCAACACTGAATAAGGCCTGAGGCTCCCTCGCAGTTAAGCCAAAAGTTCTACTTCTGCCCACTATACATTTCCATATTCTGTACACACTAGTTCCCTCCACTCCACATATGGCTATAACAATTGAAGATAGGTTCTGATAAGGCCCCAAATGTTATGATTCTTTTAATTTGCTTTGCTTTATTCCTGTTGCATTTTTAACCTGCCCTCTGTTTTGCCCTTTTCTTTATAGTGTCCTTATCCTCTCTCATTCTCCTTCTCCATCACATTCTTTCCCTTTGTAGTAACCGACTGACCAGAGCTGTGAGGGAAATGACTGGAACTAAATCATTGATCTGGTTGATGACGTGAAATTGCTGAGTACCAATGGCCTGATCAAGAGAGATGCTGAACACCAGCAACTCCCATTAAATTCAACGGAAGTAGCAGGTGCTCAGCCCCTCTGGGGATCAGACTCCAATGAATCAATTCTTTCCCATACATCTCATACCCAGCTGACTTCCCCCACAGCCTCCTATTAACAATAGACAGAATGGAAAAAAAATAATTCTTGGCACAAATTATAACAGAGAGCAGGCAGCAATCACAACTGGCAGAGGGAGGCTGAACATGTTAAACAGAGGCAGCAATGGAATGAGAAAGTCAGCAAGAGTTAGATGGGGGTCCTCGCTAAAACATGAAGAGTGTGATGCTAAACTTAGGGTGAAGTCAAAACCTCTGGATCCAGTTTTTAGAAATGTATTTCAGGCTATTTTCAGAAACTAATTACCAATGATGATCTTTATTATTATCACCATAAAAGTGATAAAAACATAAAAGTGAATTAGTATTTACAGTAATAAAAGTGACTTTTATTTAATAAAATATTTATCTTTTTAATTTAATAGAAGTGACTGTAAACATGGTAATGTATGGTGTGGAGGTCCTCAAGGGACCCAGGGCTGTGAGACACATTGTTATCTCCTACCTCAAGCAAGAAAGAGTCTTTCCTGTGGTCAGCTCCCTGACACCATCATCCTTTCAGCCACTCAATCATTCTCTTCTGGATTATAACAACTTTAGCTTCTCCTTGCAGGTAACAAGAGGTGCACCCCAATCCGTAAGTCCCTTTGAATCGTTCCCCTGTGATAGCCAGCCTCTAACACAGGCTACTTGCAGAAAGTCCAGATTCTCTTCACCCAAAGGTGTAGTGAACACCAAATTACCTGTTTTACCTAAAATCAGTGCTCCTGGAAACCACACAGCACTTGAGAGCAGTAATAATAAAAACAAAAGAAGGTTTCTCTAAACAAGAAGGAAAATTTAAGTAGAAACAAGAAAGTGTGGTGGAAACACGAAGTTACAATACAAAACAAAATTATAAACAGTGAACTTGGCTCTACACTTATCAATAGTTCCCTTCCCATGTAATAAAGTAGATTTCCCCCCAAAGTTCAGTTCATTGCAGAGCTGGCTGGTTTCTCAAGAACCAGGATCCAAACGTTCATGAAAGCACCCCATCTGCCAGATGTTTTTCTCAGTGACTGGATTCAGAGTGCCTTTCCCTACACACCATTATATTGAAAACAGCCTTTTGTTCCTATTCATAGGCAGGACAAACCCTGCCTTGCTGTAGTGTTTCTGTTCTATCTTTAAGTGGTTTCAATTGTTTGTTATTGTCTCTGATGGTTTTCCATTCACTGTGGCAAGGGTATACAATAGAAACTTGTTTCAGAGTAGCAGCCATGTTAGTCTGTATCCATAAAAAGAAAATACAGACTAACACGGCTGTTACTCTGAAAAAAGAAAAGGAGTACTTGTGGCACCTTAGAGACTAACAAATTTATTTGAGCATAAGCCTTCGTGAGCTACAGCTCACTTCATCGCATGCATGCAGTGGAAAATACAGTAGGGGGATTTTATATACACAGAGAACATGAAACAATGGGTGTTACCATACACACTGTAACGAGAGTGGTCAGGTAAGGTGGGCTATTACCAGCAGGAGAGGAAAAAAAAAAACCTTTTGTAGTGATAATCAAGGTGGGCCATTTCCAGCAGTTGACAAGAACGCGTGAAGAACAGTAGGGGAGAAAAATAAACATGGGGAAATATTTTTACTTTGTGTAATGACACATCCACTCCCAGTCTCTATTCAAGCCTAATTTAATGGTGTCCAGTTTGCAAATTAATTCCAATTCAGCAATCTCTCGTTGGAGTCTGTTTTTGAAGTTGGAGTCTTGCTTTACCTTTTGGCTGACTAGGGAGGGGTTGAAACTCTCTTTTGCTTGAGGGTCATCATTGAGACACATTACCTCCTGGTGACTAACTTTTATTCCAAGTCCATAAAGCAAATTTTCAATATAAATAGAATATTCCTTAAATATTACCCATACATATGGCCCTACCAAATTTATGGCCATGAAAAACATGTCACGGACCGTGAAATCTCTATAGTATAGGGTAAAAGCACATGAAAGACCAAATTTCACGGGTGAGACCGGTCTTTCTCAAATTGGGGGTCCTAACCCAAAAGGAGCAGTGCAGAAGTAAGGGTGGCAATACCATACCAGGCCATCCTTATATCTGTGCTGCTGCTGGTGGCCGCTCTGCCTTCAGAGCTGGGCTCCTGGCCTGCAGCTTCCGCTCTCAACTGCCCAGCTCTGAAGGCAGCACTGATGCCAGCAGCAGCATAGGAGTAAGGGTAGCAGTACGGCAACCACCACCACCCCACAATAACCTTGCGACCCCAAGCTCCTTTTTTGGATCAGGGCCCCTACAATTACAACGCCATGAAATTTTAGATTTAAATGGCTGAAATCATGAAATTTACAATTTTTATAATCCGTGAAATTGACCAAAACGGACCGTGAATTTGGTAGGTCCTTCCCATACATACATCTCGCAATGATTCCGAGTCCTGACAAGTTACAAGTTTTCTGTAGATATCTTACATGTTATTCTTTATGGAGAAATGCTATAAGATATGTGCTTGGTTCAGTGAGTTTGTCAGGTCTGAGGTGAGAGCTGTTTCCAAAAAAAAACAGTGGATCCTTTGCCACAGGGTCTCTGCGTCACCTACGGTTCCATGTTTATTTTCTCATTTACACTGTGTTAAGTTTACTAGTAAAATCAAATCAGATTGTGAATACCACAGTCCAATTGGTGAACTGTTACACACACAAGTCATCCCATTGATTTAATAAGCGATTTGCAATCTGTCCCATTATGGGTTATTTTTCTAGTATAATTTTTCCCTGAAAATATTCTATCTGGGGGTTTTGTATAGTGCTCATTCCCACAGTTTGTGATCATTCTCCAAGTAGACTACATCTGCATTATGAGGTCTATGGTGGGCTTCAGAGTCTTCCCTGGTCATAAAGGCTCTTCTTGGGCTTAGCGTCAGAGTTCTTTCCTTCTTATGTGTCATATCAGAACACCTATAACAAAGCCTGCAGCCCACATTCTGCCCTCAGTCACACCTGTGCATCCCCGCTCTTCCTACATCAGGCCTCAATTGCACCTGTGGCACCCCTATCGTCTTCAAATTATGCTCTCAGTTATACCTGTGCAATACTACTGCTTTCAAGGTGTTGAACACGTGGAACATAGTAAATAATTCAAAAGTCACATGATGTTGAAATTAAAAGGGATAAAATAGCCATCTTTATCCTTAAATGAACTGTTTAATCCTTACAAACTAGGATCCACACACAGAAGTAGATGTATGGATGTTATATGCACGCACTCTGCGCAGGTGGGAGGTGATTCTAACACAATTCACAGCCCAGGGGAAAGGGAGCAAAGGTAACTTTAAATTGCCTTTGGGCTCCCCACCAATCCTGGGTTTGTCCAGAACGTGGACAGGCCCACAGCATGACTTAAACAGCCCTGGGGGGTAAATTATGTCAGATTCCCTAGTTGCCCTGTGGACCGCAGTGCTGCCCAGAATCTCCTCAGCACTGCATAATGCAGTCTCACCTCTAGCATGTCACACATGCCAAGACTTGTAAAGGGGTCTTTCAAAGACAGCCTTAAAGCTACCATGCCTGCACCCAAGAAGGGACCCTTTACCTGCCATAAAGGAGCAAGAGTGAAAGTGAGGATCTCAACTTCTGCTTTTACAAAAGACAGAGGGTGAAAGCACAGAAGCTATTTTTCCAGTGAATATTTTAATTAGTTACTTCCACTGCTAACCTAACAAAATCCAATATCTAATTATGCTACCACTCGGCTACTGTACATAAGTAAGCTTTATTTTTCTTCCTCTTGTGTCAGAAAAGCATGTGTATGTTTTCCAAATAACTTCTGCCAAAGTTATTTAAAATGCCTTCGTGCAATATATCATCTATGCCTACCTGACTGAAGCTCTAACTTGCTTACAATATCCACTCGAGAGAGGACTTGGCTGCTAATCCAGGCAGAATGTAAGGGATTAGTGAATTGCCAAAACTGGATATATCACTATAAAACAGCAAAAAGTGCATTCCACATTGAATCCAAAAAATCCCATGGAACCTACCCACATAATGCTTTCATAAACCATGCTGACTGGCAGGTTGATGGGCAGAGTCAACTGTTCCTTACTCACCTGCTCTGTAGGGAAGTAATGCACCTAGATCCAAAGAGGCAGCATAGGGCATCAGACATTCTAAATCAATAATCAAGAGGTCTACATTTTGAATAGTTTCATACGTGAAATGCTCATATTAATGCTCCTAAATACATTTAGGATATTCACAGTAAGGCTGGAAGAACTACAAAAGCTTTGGGTTATCAATGGACCAGACAACGTAAATAACCAGATCCTCACCCTCTTCACTTTCTACATGCACCGCCGCCCTCTCCCCAATTTTCTTCTCTTCTTTACCATCCCTTCTGTGTCTTATATAAGCAGATTTCTGCTAGTTTTCCCGCTTGTGTTATGCCAACAATTCATCCCACAACTCATATCTACTTCATGGATGGTGTGGAGAGTACACTAATCACATTCAAAGGTGATATAAACCTGAGAGGGTTCACAAATGGAGGTTATGATTAAAATACAGTATGGTGAAATTTAATAAAGACAAATTATAGTGATTTGTGCACTAAATAATCAAATGTACAAAAATAAAACCGGGAAATAATGACTTGGCGGTAGAGTAGTGCCACAAAGACGACTCTAGGAGTTATAGTAGATGGTACATTGGATGAGTCAACAACGCACAGCTCTTGCAAAAACAAGGGTCAAAGGCTATATTTGATACTATTAATGAGCATGTAAGGATAGCAGTCAAGTTACCAGTGTGCTAGTGACTATGCAAATGAGATGATATACTATTACTATGGGAGGGACTATGTTAGTTCCACTGATAGCCTCTGAATGTGTCTAGCGTGAGCTAGATGTTTTCAGATGCCACTGCTAGCCCAGGCTGAGCTGAGCATTCACATAGATAGTAACAGTGCTGGGCCTGAGACACCCCTATCAAACATGACCTCTGAGTGCTTATTAAACATTACAAGAGGTACCAGTATCATCATCCTACTGCTCTTGCTGAAACTCACATCACTCCCTACAAAACACTGCAGGTTTGATCATGTCACCCCAATCATTCAGTCTATCTATTGGCTTCCTGAACACTCCACCATATTAAATTCAAGCTTCTTGTTATCTGTGCCACCCTCTTTAACCAACCCCTATGTCCCAACTTCCTCTGCTTCACCAATAATCCCTGCTTAATACACCCTTTTGTTGGCTTCCTTCTTTCACACAGACCCTTATGCATCCTGTATTCATTTGGGGAGTGTATTTGTACTGGGCTTCTTATAGCGGCTGTTTCACTCTTTTTGGTTGCAGACCCAGGACTACAGCACTGCATCACTTCACTTTGGCAGGGCTTTCCTGGCAACTATGAGGGCCAATTTTTAAAAGATGAAATAAAAGCTTAAATTCTGCTGAAACTGATGGGCTAGAAAAGCCACCTGCTAAGTCTGCATGCTGCCTGTGGGTCACAAGTAGTGCACCAATCCCTATAGTATGTCTCTATGATAAGTAGGAGAGTGCTAGTATTGCAAGAGAAGCTTTCAATAGTCTGCAGATACCAAGATCAGAGACTATATACATTATTAAAAAATCTAAAAATACCAACCTTGGCTCCCTGCAAACAGTAAGGGGCAATTTTTCAAAGCCGGTACACATGAAGTACACACACAAATCCCAAAAAGAAAAAAGAGTGCTGGTATACCACAGCCTATGATTTGCTGAGTTCTGGAAATCATAAGGCTATCATAACTCCAGGAAGGTCATAGGACAAATTTTGTGCTAACGAACACATTTAACCCCAGTGCAGCTCCACTGGGGTCATGGAACTCTAGAGATGTCAGTAGGATTATGCAAGGTGTAAAAAAAGTATAGCATTTAGCTTAATATCCAAAATATTCCAACACATATTGCCTGTATTAGAATACGTCCCAGTTGTCTAGGAAGAGGTAAAAATATTATAATTATATACTTATCACATGACCCATTAATATCAAATGAAATTCACCCTGGAAAGAAAGTACACTAGACAAACACTAACACAGCCACTGTGTCTTGTAATTTAAATAAACTAGCACCTTTGGTAATATATAAATTACCGATATGAACATGTGTTAAAAATACACACACACAAACACACGACAATAATTTTTTTCCAAGTGTAAAATTTGGAATCATAAGTTACTGAGGCTTTCAAGAAGACAAATGGCCTGGAAAATGAAAAATAAATGAGTTCTGTAACTAATTGGAGTCAGAGACTGGAGGTCAGTCTCAATGCTACAGTTGACCCTGGTGACCAGTAAAAAAAGTCCGCCTCAGCTCATGCTGCAAGACTCTGACATTAAAAGTTGTTTACAGTACGGGAATGCTGAAAGTGTACATTAGAAAACTTCCTATAACAAATTTAAAACACATGCCAATAGGCAAGTAATAAACTTGTAAAGGACCATGTTGACAGTTTCAAAGCCTTTTGGTGGGACCCTACTACTTAAGTTTAGAAACATTATAATAAACATCTCAGCTTTTAAATCTTGCTGCTTGTCCTAAGATGACTGAAAACGTGTCAGCTTTCTCTCCCCCGCTTTTTTTGGCCTTGTAACAGTAAAGGTTTTTTGCACCTCGAAGTAGATCATGTCATACTTAAAGAAAGTTATGCAGAGGTAAAATTAATATAAGCCAACTCAGAATCAGGCCTGTTATTTTTAACTCACATGAAAACATGACATTAATTTATTCCACTGGCTTGGGTCTGTAATTTCGGATGTATTCATCATGTTGTACAAAGTACTTCGCTGTCTTCAAATGTGTTAAAATTGTTTATAAAACACATCTGTTGCCTTGTATCATGTAATCATTAAATATAAGCTCTGTTTATAAACCACTACACATAGAACAGGTTATAACATTTCTCAAAGCTGTGATGAGCATGAAACTTTGTAATTAAAAAAAGAGAAGAAGTCAGGCTTTTCATGCACGCATAACATTTTTTAAAAGTCCACTTATTGCCACGGTAGAGTGAACCACCTCCCAAAGGACACGTTCTGCCTAATTCACCCAAGGCCCAATGCTGCACCATCACCAAGCTGCGCAAAGCCCAAATAGACAAGCCTTGTGCAGGTTATGTAAAAGGGTTCTTCAGGGGAAACAAATCCTCCTACACAATCTGGCAACTTGACACACAGACTAAAGTAGTAGCTGATGCTTCTGCACATGGGTGAATCCACATAGTTTGATTGATTCGCTGCTCCCCTAATTGCACATCCAAAGATCCCTCCCCCCCACTTCCCAGTGCCAGAAAAGCATGACATTTACATTTTTCCTTGACCAGGGAATGGGAGGTAGCATTTGGCTTCCAATTTCTGTATTAAGAGCTATTTAGAAGCATTGTTTACAAATTCTCATTATTCCCAACACTGGTGCATAATAATGACTTGGATACATTCACTGGCCTTGCCTCCAAATGATTCCCTTAGTGCTGTGTATTATGTTTTAAAGTCAACCATATTGTGAAAATAGTCATCCAGAAATTGTCTCTTCAAGTGATGAAAGTCAGTTTTTCCCATGACTAATACTATCCGTGTCTGTTTAATCTATTTGAATTATACTGATGCATCCTTCCCCCCGTCCCATTATAGAACTTGCTGCTATCAGTGTGATAAATTAAGCACTTCTGTCCCTGCTTGCCTTCAACTTGTGAATGTCAGATGTATGAACCTATTCTCTTTGACTATTTGGCTACAAGCTAATGCAAGCAACTGCCTTTGCTGAGAATCTCAGTGGTTTACTCATCCCAAACAATATCACAGAAGTCATGAAAGGTTTTCAGCATAAAACAAAACTATTAATCGGCCACTCCCTTGGCTAAGTGACTGGTCAACCTCTCGGTGACCTCTGGCAAAAGTATCAAATGAAAAAGACTCCTAGCATGACAAAAACACCGCACACACCATGTGGAAAGGAAGGAAACCAATTCTTCTAGACAAGCATTTGGGGTGAATGTACAAAGGCAGATTGGCTGGGTTTCCTATGCAGCTGCATGCAGGGACCAGGAGGCACAAAAGAGCACTCAGCATAACTTTGGACACTATCCTGATGTGAAACTTTGTGGTTTGTTTAAAAACCCTCTGTAGATCATTGAAGTGCCAGTGTAAAAAAGAAGCCAGCTCTGTTGCTTCAGAGCACAGTTTCTTAAACCTTCCCGGAGCTACCAGAACCCACACAGAGTTCTTCCCTCTCTAATTCTAATAGTAAGATGGAGAAGAAAATGTGTGTGGTAAATACTAGAGAAAACTGAAAGACTTAATACCAGGCAAATGGGCAGGATGACACCAGATGAAATTCAATGATATTGAAAGGAATAATCTGAATTATTTGTACACATGAATGGGCACCGAATTACTTGCAACTACACAGGAACATCCATGTGCCATAGCAGTCAAAAGAACAAACAAACGTGAGGATGTGTAAAAGACTGGGATAGGCAGGGACTGAGCTGCCATGCTGGGCTGTGCCTGCCTGTAGCGGGATGGACACCCGCTCGGGCCCAGAGGGGTTTAGAACAGCCCTGAGAGAGGGCTGTTGTAGGAGGGAAGCAGCGAGGCTGATTGGGGAAGCAGCCTCAGCTGGGGGGCCACGCCCCAATCAGGGCCCAGCTGGCTCTATAAAGGCTGTGAGCCAGAAGCCCAGGGAGCCTAGAGAGAGAGAAGGGCTTGGCTGCAGGGTCTTAACAGAAGACCTAGTTTGGAGCAGGGTTGGGGAAAGGCCAAGGGACCCTGGGAGCTCCGGCCTAGGAAAGATCCAGGCTGCAGGCCTGGTACGGGGGTTGCAGGGGCAGCCATGGGTAGGCAGAGGCAGCAGGTCCAAACCCAACCTTGCTGGTGATGAGTGGCTCATACTGCAGTCTGCCCCAGGGCGTGGGAGCTAGCTGGTGACTGGCAGGAGCCTATGACTGAGGCAAGGTAGGGATAGTGGATGGGGAGCCCCCCTGGGAAGGGGAGACCCAGAACTGTGGGGTACTGCTAAGGGGCAGCACCCAGTGAAACAGGCACTGGGGTCCTGGGAGGGACATGGGAGCCAGCAGCAAGGCGAGACATTGGCCTGAAGAGGGTGCTCCGGAGGTTGGTGAGCTAATTCCCTGAGATGACCAGCAGGAGGCGCCGCCGGTGAGTCCTTGCCCAGTTACACTGCCATACCCAGAACAGCAGCTGCAAGGAGAAGTCCCTTCCTGCATCCCCTGCTAGGAGCACAGAGAGGAATGTACTATGTAGTCCTTGCAGTCCCCATGCACAATCTCCCCGCTTTACCAGCGGATGAGGCAGAGGAAAGGAGGTGGAGCCAAGCTGCTACTATACTGAGTAGGAGACCTGCAACCACTGCATCCAGCCTCTCTCCTTGGCTTCTAGCCTGTCCAGCCCTAGCACAGAACTCAATCACCTCACTGCTACTAATTGGAAACAGGGTTCCACACTCCTCTCAGACCTTCCAACAAGCCACCGACAAGATTGCTCTTCACTCCCCTTTCCATCACACAAAGTAGAGGAGACTGCTAACAGTCAGAAGACACCTACCCAAATTGAAAACTGAAGGGGACCCACTCTCCAACTGAGCAACTAGCCCACCTCCAGTAGGTACCAACTCTTCACCTAACCAACCATCCTACAACCGGAAAAGATGCCACTGTACCATGCACCTACCACTACCTCAGCCAGCAGAGGCTGCCAGATGTCTGTTACTACTTCTACTGTGAGGATAAGCTGCCACGTACCCATCAAGAAGGGAGATGCCATGAGATGCTGGGGAAGGGACAAGTTGAGGAGTTGATGAATTTCATCCAAGAGATGTCACATGTATAAACACAAGAAGTGAAAAATATTCAAGGGAGCCCCTCACTAAAACTTTGGCATCACATTATTGATTCAAGTTTTTCTGTTCTCATTCTTGGCACTTTCCTTTGAAACAGCTGGTCATGGCCAGTGGCAGAGCCATGATACTGAATAGCTGGACCACTGGTCTCATCCAGTATGGCAATTCCTATAATCCGTAGAAAAATACAAAATGTTCTTTTCGGTAAATGTTGGAGGAATATTTTCCATGCATAAGCATGGCAGCCAGCCAATTATTCTTTAGCACTTGGGACTCAAAAGCCAAATTGCTTATAAAATATTCAATAAATGGTTCTGCTTTCACTGAGTCCCAAGAGAACAAGATCTAACAAGATAGAAAAATGTTTGTTTTTTTTTCATTTTATTCTGGCTTACTTCAGCGTCTCTTAGAGGAGCTCAGCATTTCCGCAGGGAAGTCACAGCCTCAATGTTTGAGAAACACTGATTTAGAATGGTTCTCTCTGTTAACCCAGATAAACTGTATAATGTGTGGATTAGTAGATCCCTCAGATAATTGTGTAAGCAGGGGAATAGTCCCGCTATTGTGGGGAACTTTCCTGGCTTCTGCACTACCCCGGTGAAGTGGGCTAGCGAAAGGATCCGAGTCCTCGCTCCCACTTCCTTTACTCAGTGGCCTCCCTGCCCTTGAGAACTCCTTCTACTCTGTCTGGCAGAGTCCTCGTAACCCCAACAAGGCTGGGCCCAGGATTCCTGGGGGGCTTGACCCCCATCCCTGCTGTGGTCACCTAGGACAGGGGCTAGGGTGTCCGCACTCCGGGGTACTCTCTCTGCACTGGGCACTTCTCTGACCATTACATCCAAGTTAAAGCAAATGCAAGTTATTTAATCAACAATTAATTTTAAAAAGAATAAGGAAAAATGGGAAAGGTTAAAGGAAACATATCAACCCGCTCTGTGGCAGGGAACATCACAAACAGTGTCTCTGGAATATCTGGGCAGTTCACAGTTTGTTCCTTCTTCTCAGGCCCTGGTTTTGCTGCAGGGATGCTGTGGGTTGGACACTTGCTCTGGTGGTAGCCACATGCTCTCAGGCTCTAAGTGGTAGGACCCTTCTTCCCAGTGTCATCCCTGCCCTGTCGGGGTTATGATCCAAGCCTGGCCTGCAGAGCCCCTTGGTTGAGGTGTCTCCCTATGCTGGGCCTGCTGCCCAGGGTCCCCCTCGCTCTCCCCAGCTGCTCACCGCACCCACCTCCGGACTGCTCCAGCCCCAGCTCCACCGCTCTGTCTCAGCGCTGCTGCTGCTGCTCTGCTTCCAGCTCCCTGGGCTGCTTCTTTGGCCCCCCTGGCTCTGGTTGCTGCAGCTCTGCTCCCAGGACAGGTCTGCTCTGCAGGCTGCTTCTATGACTCTGCTCCCAGCACTGACCTGCTTCATGGGCTGCTTTTCTGGCCCCTCTAGCTTTGGGGCTGCAGCTCTGCTCCCAGGACACGGTCTGCTCTCTCTGGGCTGCTTTTCTGGTCCCTCTGGATCTGGCACCGCTCTGCTCCCCAGCTCAGCTTGGGCCCCTGCTTTCTCCTTAGCTCGGCCCCACTCTGTCTGATCCAGGCAAATCCAGCTCACACGGAGGAGGACGGGACCTCCTGACTCTGATTAGCCTGCCCACTCTGTCATTCAGGCTGACCTGGAGCATTGGCCTCTCCCTATTGTTCCTGGGGACTATCAGTCTCAGGGTCCTGGTTTCCCATAGACACTTCCCCTTTTAGTACTGGGAGCTAGCCACCCAAAACACCCCCACTGAATGTTAGTAAAGGGGCAACAGTCCCCTTACAATTGTAATAAACGGGGATGTGATGGGGTGTCTGCCCCACACAAGGGGTAAGATGGCTAGATGGGCCAATTAGCTGCCCAGGCTGCACCTGGAGGAGCCAGGAGGCAGTGATTAATTGGACGAGGCTTAGCTGGATGGGAACAGGAGGGGCCTGCATAAAGTTCAGGAGCTGAGAGCAGCTGTGGGGTGGTGCTGCTGCAGGGAAGTAGTCTGCAGCCATTCCCTGGGAGAAGGGAGGTGTGTCTGAGTGACTGTACAGGGTAGTCCACAGTTATTCCCTAGGAAGCGCAGAGAGTGGGGGAAGCTAGAGGGGTAGGAAAGGCTAATGGAAAAAATCAAAGGATGGGATAGGACAGACCTTGGCTGCTGATGAGGGCCCATGAGCTCCATCAGGGAATCCAGAGTAGAGGGTGGGCTGGGTGCACCTACTAGCCACTGAGGGAGTAGCAGTGAATCAGAGGACTGCTGGGGAGAAGAGACTTTGACTCATCCCCAGAAGGGGAAACCATGTAGTGACCTGGCATGTGGACACACAAAAACAAGTACCACACTAAAGGAAACTTCCCACAACCAACAGCATAAACCGCTCCCCTGTCCTTCAGTATTACTTCAATCCATCCAGAAAATTCTCAGCAATGCTATATAACCAAGAAAGTGCTTGGTCAAAAAGCATCCAGCACCATGCTTCATAGGTCAGCAAATTCATGTTCTGGAGAGGACTACCACTAGCATGGATGTTGATGCAACAAGAACACAGCACTCAGTCAGGAGTTTAGAGTTCTAGTCTTGGCTCTTTTACAGATTTCCCGAGTGATCTGAGCTCCTTGTGTAACTTCTGTCACCTCACTTTCCTCCTCTGTGAAATGAAGGCGAGATGGAAACTGTGACGTTTAGTTGTTTTTAACATTTGTGAAGCACTTTGAAATCCCTCACTGGAAGGCACAATAAAAAAGTATTTCGTTCCTAATGCTTAGTTTTAAGCATGTGCTTAAGTCCATGCCTACTCATTTAAGCCTGAACTTAGCATTAAACATATCTGAAGTCACTGGGGGAGATTTCAGAAGCACAAAGGATAATTATGTGCCCAACTCCCACTGAAAATCAAGGCGTGTTGGATGTTTAACTGCACTTTCTGCCTTTGAAAATCTCTCCCAGTGGGACTTATGTATCTTTAACTTAACATTAAACATATGCTGGATTGCTTTGCTGATTTGGGATGATAGATAGATATGCAGAGTTGCTGTAGATCTGTTGGTCCCAGAGAGACAAGGTGGGTGTGGCTTCTTTTATTGGACCAACTTCTGTTGTTGAGAGAGACAAGCTTTCAAACTTACACAGAGGTCTTCTTCAGGTGACCTGTGTAAACTTGGAAGCTTGTCTCTCTCACCAACAGGAGTTGGTCCAATACAAGAGATTCTCATCCATGCTGTCTATCAGATAGAGTGATAGATACTGGTATACTTGCTGGAATGTCTATGGTGCTCATCAATGATCACTAGAGCTGGTTGAAAATGGTGATAATTCTTCGTGGGTTTATTTTGGTTGAAATTAGAAATGTCAAAATATCGACCAGCTCTACTTCTCAGCATAGTATCTGAGTACTTATGTATAACCCATTAAATCTGAATGCTTTCCTGTATCTTAATAAAAGTACTCACTGTCAGATCACAGTAACCTAATAGTATTAACGCTATTCTATCTTTGTATAGCGCCTTTCATCCCAACACACATTACAAATTACTACAGTGAGGAATCACTTCTTCAGTAGCAAAATGTACCATCAACCCACAACAAAAGTAAAATTAAAAGTTTGTATAAAATGATTACTTTAAACCCTTACCTCATTTTACCCACATCTGACATTCATTTCCACAGAAACAGAAAAATTGAACACAAGTGATATCAAGAAAAATATAGTAAGGGTTATAAAATGTTTGAAAACATTTTTCCTATGGTACCTTTATTTTTGCTGATGCAATCACCATGACCACAGAAACGAAGACTGGAAAGGTCAAAGGGAACCAGCGGCTAAGAAGTCTCCTTAAAGAAACATTTTAAATGTTTTTTTTCTATTCCTTTAATTGAAAATAGCTTTAAACCACACATTTTGTAAAAGTATGAACATACTTTTAGCCGTGGGTCAATACCCATTCCTAGTCATGGTTAAAGATGGTTGGCTCTCAGCCCTGTCTCTCACAATACACTTGAAGCGCACAGGTATCATTATGACTGCAAATCCTCTTGTGTGTCACTGCTTAAGTATTTCAACAGTGTAGAAGTATTAATTCAACAATAGAAAAATAACCCCATTTACTTGCAGAATAAAGACAAACCATATACAGAGACAAGAATGTTAAGACTGAACAGTGTTTTTTCCTTATGCCAGAATTTTAGCGATAGTCTCATAGCTGTTGTTCACTTCCTCAATGTGTTCTTTTCATGGGAAAAATCCTACTTTATTCAGGCTCTACGACTACCTTCAATATGAAAATCAACAGTCCAATTGAATATGGAATTTAGAAATTGTAAAAAGTAGTAAATTGAATAGACTATTTGACAATGAGATTAATACTTTGATTTAACAATTTGATTTGGTTCCCTGTATATTGTACATATAACTAATGAAAACAGTATTTAGAAATTCTTATGACTGTTTTATAGGCTTAGTCTAATTCTCCTGATTTTGGCAACTGAGTTTTCAAAAGAGTTGGTGTGACAAGGTGGTGTTACCCCATCCAGTGCGGGGTGAATGCACCCAGTGAATAAGTCCTCCAGACTGCCTCAGAGCTGTAAGATCTAATGATCAGAGTCAATGGAGTTGCTCTTGCTCCCATGACTGTGAGACCTAGCGGCCAGAGTCAATAGGGGTTTCCTTGCTCTCAGGGCTGTGAAGCCTAGTGGACAAAGTCAATAAAACATCCCTTGTTCTCTGGGCTGTAAGGCCTACTGGCCAGAATCAATATGGCTGCTCGCTCTCTCAAGGCTGAGTGGCCCAGTGGCTAGTTGGGGAACTGGACCCCAGCAAGCCACCAAAAGGGTTGGTAACAGCAAGGGTAGGGGGACCTGGGCCCTCCCTGCTCCACCAGGTCCCAGTCCAGGGCCCTATCAGTGACAGGGGTCTCTGCCACTGAGTCAGTGGAGATCCAGACAAAAAACACACTGACTGTTCCCGAGCGTGCGGCTGCTGCCTCCCCTAGGCTACTTCCTACTTTGTCCCTTGTAGTCGAGCACTAGGCATCTCCAGGGTTACCAGGCTATTCGGCACAGATGGTCCCAGCAACCCTAGGTTCTCACAGACCTCCTCCAGTTTCTGGGTTTCCACCTGATCTTCTCCCTTTTATACTCCAGCTACACTTGGAGCATGCCCAGTAGGGTTGAGGGGGTGTGGCTTCCTCAGTCCACAATACAGAATTAACGTTAACCGTCCAGCATGGGGTGAGCACACAATGTCACAGTCAGTAACAAAAACGAATTAATAAAAACTGAATTTCTAATAAAAGATTGATACTAACCAGGTGTTTGGATATCTTGGAAGCAGGCATTTGAGATACACCCTTTCTGTTGTAAATATCATTAGAAGACAGATTATGTAGTTTTATACAAAATGTTGGTAAAAACAAGAGGATAATGAAAAAAACATTGTTCAAGTTTTCATGAATAAATTGCCAAACATGTGAACCTCAGAATGCCAGCAATTCCGTATACCCAGCTGCATGCTTGTAACATCTCAGGCAGTGACAAAGGCAATATTTGGGCTCCACTATCATAACCAGACGAGAAACAGATTAATGACTCTGATTATATGTTTATCAGATACCAAAAATATATTTGAATCACAGTGAGTTCTTAAAACACCATAAGTAAAGAAAATGAGTTTCTTCGTGTCATGGGATTAATGGATTCACTATATTCCCTTTGCACTATGTTATTCTGGTTTAGGAAAACTACAGCCAGAGATGTTCAGCTGGTGAACCCGCATTTTCAAATTCACTTGCACAGTTTGTTTTGTATAAGCCAATCCCTAAGTAGTTTTGCTTTAAGTACCTTTTCATGTACTAGTCTGAAGAAAAACTAACCTCAGGGTTAAATAATACAATCATTCGCAGGTGGGATTGACTGATGTTTTGTAAGTTTCTGGGAGGAGATTTACATACAGACAGAAGAAGCCACTGCATAAAAATTCAGGGTGGAGAAGAGAGAGAGTTTTTAACTGAGCAGTAAAATAACTGCGTCTGTTTGTAGTTACTGGGCTATGGTGCTTTTTGTTTAGTAGGTCAACACACTGTCGTCTTATTAATTTGTGTCTGGACCTATCACGCAAAGGCTGTTATTTCACAGACGGTTTCAATCAGAGCAACCAAACCAGCAAAATAGGACATCCTGGTCAGAATTACTTTCCCAACCTCATTTTGAACTGTTGCTTTTTCAATCAGTCTTGGCAGATTTCATTATAAGCCATTTATTGCAGAATGCACATTTAACAAGATGTAATTCTTTTTATGTAAGAAAAGGGTTACCTACTGTCACAGAATTCACCAGAATGCAAAACACGAATATTAAAGTCAATGGCCTTGATCAAATGTCACTTGCTTTGCAACAAAACTAGCTATGGGGCTAAACTTGTGTTTGTTTTTCTCCGATAGAGCCACTCTAAGGTAATCCTAGGATCCATTCCAGACATTTTGTAAGACGTACTCTCCTGCCTCTTTACCTGTGCTGGCCAAAACTACTCTTCAAGCCTCAAAATCCCCAAACAAAGACTGAGTCTGCATAGATTTAAGGGTTTTGTTTGATTGTTTGTTAAAATGACAAAGATCAACCTTTTGTTTCACCAAAAACGTGAAGTTAATGAAATTGCCAGAGTTGGTTAGGTTTCCTTTCAACATAAGAATTATTAGCAGCAATATTTTCAATACCATGGATAAGCATTTTAAAAATAAAGTGTGCACATGTATGTGTTAGTTTGAGCCGTGTCTGGGAACACAAAGAGGGCTGTTAGTAAATAAGGTGGCTTCTAGTTCTGAGCGCTATTGCCCTGAGTGATGTTTTTAACTGTTCTTTAACTAGGTTGCTTAGCCTTAAAACTTAAAGATCAAACATCTGACATATGATGAGATGCCTGTGACATTGCTGTGTAATATCCCTTTGAAGATTGGCTCTAGCTGCTATATAGTATGTAATCACCATTTAGAGACAGGTTTCAGAGTAGCAGCCGTGTTAGTCTGTATTCACAAAAAGAAAAGGAGTACTAGTGGCACCTTAGAGACTAACAAATTTATTTGAGCATAAGCTTTCGTGAGCTACTGCTCACTCCATCGGATGCATTCAGTGGAAAAACTGAATGCATCCGATGAAGTGACCTGTAGCTCACGAAAGCTTATGCTCAAATAAATTGGTTAGTCTTTAAGGTGCCACAAGTACTCCTTTTCATTTAGAGACAGTTTCTACTGGGCTGTTCACATCAACCTGGATGCATTACATGAAAGAATGCCTGGGAGGAACTTATCATAGGACAGATATTAAATATATTCCATTTCTATAAGAGCAGTAATATTACAATTTAATTTAAGGAACCAAAAGATTAAGAAACCATAGTCTGTTAAATATATAAAATTAGAATTTAAATAATATCCCCAACCTAATTCTGTTCAAAAACTTCTCCGTGCTTGCAATCTTCCATATTTTCCCAACTCATATAAAGTGGGAACATCATTGCACAGTAGTTAGGGAATATATGAAATTTCATAAATACACTGAACATTATGGGTAATAGGATATTTCATAGCTTAAATATCTCTATTTTTTTCCCATTTCAGGTCAACAGCCAATCAAAATCCATCAGCACATTATTTCGACAACTTGAACTGAGGCTGTCTTACTGGTGTCTTGGTTGCTTGATACTGTGGTTACATAATTGGTGTAGTTTCAGTTGTTAGCTACCATGGTTACATTTAATGATGTTGTCTTGGTTGCTAGCTACAGGGCAGTTTTGGTACCTTCTCAAATTACTATGGAGAGTTACTGCTTCTGCTACACTTTTTAGTTGCCATGCTACTGATGACACTACAATAAGAAACTTCATTACATGGCTATGGTCCACATCTTGGAGTTCTTGTTCAGTAGGAATTCTCATTTTTGCAATGGGAGTTTTGTCTGATTAAGGACTTCAGGGTTAGATCCAGATCCACGAAAGGATTTAGATGCCTAACTCCCACTTTAGGTACCCCTGAAATCCTTAAAAGCCCTGCTAAACTCCTGCATAATACTGGAGGCACCTAAAGTCCCCTGGTGACTAAGTCTCTGCTGTTACGGTCTTAAGGAGACTAAGTTTCTGCCTTTGGGCATGTGCATTTCTGCCTTGGTCCTGGAAGCTGGCACCTCTCTCTCAACTAAGCCCCAGTGGGATCCTCAAATGAGGTGAAATTAGGTGTTAACCTATCTGCTCCAATTTGGAAGACGTGCTCTGAGTGTGCACAAAACAACAGATACAGTAGAAGGAGAAAAAGACTTGAGTCCTTTGGCTAGGGAACTCACATAGGATGTGGGAGACCCTGGTTCAATTCTCCCCTGTACCTGATGGGGAGCAGAGAGCTGAACATGGGTTTTCCAACTCTCGAGTGCTCCCCTGCCACCATTTCGTGTGGAGTTAGATATGTACTGCCACCATTATAGCAAGAAACTGTTTAGGCACCTGACTCCAGGAGGGGAGTTCATGGCTATGGATCGCAAGCGAAGAAAAGCACCTCCCTCCAGCCTAAGTCCCTAAGAGGGGTGGGGCTTAGGATATTCCCCTCTGTTCAGCACCTGCTATTAGCTAGCTTAAGCGACTCCCTGCCTAGCACCGTTTGCAGGTGCCTCTCTCCTCATTGGTTGTATAGGGGAGCCTGGGCACCTAACTCCAGGTTTGTGGATCATGCAGAGTAGCTAGGCGCCTCAAAAGTTAGGCACCAAAATGTTCAGCATTGCAATGCTTAAATCCCTCCTTTGGGGATTTGAGCCTTAGACCTTATACAAACATGTTGTTGGTGGATGTAACTAAATATATAGGCCTGGAATAGATTTTGGCTGGGAATGTCAAAGGAACTTAACAGAATTAAGCACTCAGCTTTCACTGAATTTCCATAAGAGATGGACATTCCCTAACTCCTTAGACTCTTTGGAAATTCCAGCCATTATTGCTAAAGCTTTTCCATGATAGCCCCGGTATTCAGTCACTCAACGTTTTCTGAAAGTTAACTGCCCAGGCTGGAATTTTCAGGGCATGTGTCTATGACTGTTCTGCTCCAAACTGTTTGAGATTTGGCTAGGCAGATGTGAATATACAACATTTTCAACTGGGCAAGCCACTGAATGAGTCCGGACTATTATGGATACCAATGGGAGTTCAGACCACTCAGCATGTCCAAGGAGTCACTCAGTATCCTTTACGTTCATACATTCATTCATAGATTCCAAGACCAGAAGGGACCATTGTGATTATCTAGTCTGACCTCCTGCATAATACAAGTCACAGAACTTCCACAAAATAATTCCTAGAGCAGATCTCTTAGAAACACATCCAATCTTGATTTAAAAATTGTCAGTGATGGAGAATCCACCACAGCCATGAGTAAATTGTTCCAATGGTCAATTAATCTCACTGTCAAAAATTTACACTATTTTCAGTCCAAATTTGTCTAGCTTCAACTTCAGGCTACTGGATCATATTATACCTTTCTCTGCTAGACTGAGGAGCCCATTTTTAAATATTTGTTCATCATGTACGTACTTACAGACCTAATCAAGTCACCCCTTAACATTCACTTTGTTAAGATAAATAGATCAAGCTCCTTGAGTCTCATTATAAGGCCTGTTTTCTAATCCTAATATCATTCTCATGGCTCTTCTCTAAATCCTCTACAATTCATCAACATCTTTTTTGAACTATAGACACCAGAAGTGGACATAGTAGAGCTTCCCATGTTTATACATCCAAGGATCTCATTAGCCCTTTTGGCCACAACATCACATTGGGAGATCATTTTCAGCTGATTGTCCACCACAACTCCCAAATCCCTTTCAGCGTCACTGCCTCCCAGGATAGTCTCCCATCCTGTAAGTATGGCCTACATTCTTTTTTCCTACATTTACACATTTAGCTGTATTAAAATGTATAGTGTTTGCTTGCACCTCGCTTACCAAGCAAACCATAATGACAGATTTCAGAGTGGCAGCCGTGTTAGTCTGTATCCGCAAAAAGAAAAGGAGTACTAGTGACACCTTAGAGACTAACAAATTTATTTGAGCATAAGCTTTCGAGAGCTACAGCTCACTTCATCGCATGCATGCAGTGGAAAATACAGTGGGGAGATTTTATATACACAGAGAACATGAAACAATGGGTGTTACCATACACACTGTAACGAGAGTGATCAGGTAAGGTGAGCTATTACCAGCAGGAGAGAAAAAAACCTTTTGTAGTGATAATCAAGGTGGGCCATTTCCAGCAGTTGACAAGAACATGTGAGGAACAATGGGGGAGGGGGGGCATAAACATGGGGAAATAGTTTTACTTTGTGTAATGAGACATCCACTCCCAGTCTTTATTCAAGACTAATTTAATGGTGTCCAGTTTGCAAATTAATTCCATTCAGCAATCTCTCGTTGGAGTCTGTTTTTGAAGTTTTTTTTGTTGAAGAATTGCAACTTTTAGGTCTGTAATCAAGTGACCAGAGAGATTGAAGTGTTCTCCGACAGGTTTTTGAACGTTATAATTCTTGACATCTGATTTGTGTCCATTTATTCTTTTATGTAGAGACTGTCCGGTTTGGCCAATGTACATGGCAGAGGGGCATTGCTGACACATGATGGCATATATCACATTGGTAGATGTGCAGATGAACGAGCCTCTGATAGTGTGGCTGATGTGATGTGATTAGGCCCTATGATAGTGTCCCCTGAATAGACATGTAGACACAGTTGTCAATGGGCTTTGTTGCAAGGATAGGTCCTGGGTTAGTGGTTTTGTTGTATGGTTGCTGGTGAGTATTTGCTTCAGGTTGGGGGGCTGTCTGTAAGCAAGGACTGGCCTGTCTCCCAGGATGTGTGAGAATGATGGGTCATCCTTCAGGATAGGTTGTAGATCTTTGATGATGCGTTGGAGAGGTTTTAGTTGGGGGCTGAAGTTGATGGCTAGTGGCGTTCTGTTATTTTCTTTGTTGGGCCTGTCCTGTAGTAGGTAACTTCTGGGTACTCTTCTGGCTCTGTCAATCTGTTTCTTCATGTCAGCAGGTGGGTACTGTAGTAGTAAGGACGCTCGATAGAGATCTTGTAGGTGTTTGTCTCTATCTGAGGGGTTGGAGCAAATGCAGCTGTATCGTAGAGCTTGGCTGTAGACAATGGATCATGTGGTGTGGTCTGGATGAAAGCTGGAGGCATGTAGGTAAGTATATCAGTCAGTAGGTTTCCAGTATTGGGTGGTGTTTATGTGACCATCGCTTATTAGCACCGTAGTGTCCAGGAAGTGGATCTCTTGTGTGGACTGAGGACGAGAGCTGAGGAAGCATTGTTCTAAGTCAGCCATAAAAATGTTGGCATACTGTGTGGCCATGCAGGTACCCAAATGTGAAATAGTTATGGGTGAGGACAAAGTCACAAAGTTCAGCCACCAGGTTTCCCTTGACATTATCGGGGATACTGTTCCTGATGGCTTGTAGACCTACTAGATCTCTATCAAGCATTCTTACTACTACAATACCCATCTGCTGAAGTGAAGAAACAGATTGACAGAGCCAGAAGAGTACCCAGAAGTTACCTACTACAGGACAGGCCCAACAAAGAAAATAACAGAACGCCACTAGCCATCACCTTCAGCCCCCAGCTAAAAACCTCTCCAGTGCATCATGAAGGATCTACAACCTATCCTGAAGGATGACCCATCACTTTCACAGATCTTGGGAGACACGCCAGTCCTTGCTTACAGACAGCCCCCCAACCTGAAGCAAATACTCACCAACAACCACATACCACACAACAAAACCACTAACCCAGGAACCTATCCTTGCAACAAAGCCCATTGACAACTGTGTCCACATATCTATTCAGGGGACACCATCATAGGGGCTAATCACATCAGCCACACTGTCAGAGGCTCGTTCACCTGCACATCTACCAATGTGATATATGCCATCATGTGCCAGCAATGCCCCTCTGCCATGTGCAATGGCCAAACCAGACAGCTCCTACATAAAAGAATAAATGGACACAAATCAAATGTTAAGAATTACAACATTAAAAAACCTGTTGGAGAACACTTCAATCTCTCTGGTCACTTGATTACAGACCTAAAAGTTGCAATTCTTCAACAAAAAAACTTCAAAAACAGACTTCGACGAGAGATTGCTGAATTGGAATTAATTTGCAAACTGGACACCATTAAATTAGCCTTGAATAAAGACTGGGAGTGGATGTGTCATTACACAAGGTAAAAATATTTCCCCATGTTTATTCCCCCCACATTGTTCCTCACACGTTCTTGTCAACTGCTGGAAATGGCCCACCTTGATTATCACTACAAAAGGTTTTTTTTCTCTCCTGCTGGTAATAGCTCACCTTACCTGATTACTCTCATTACAGTGTGTATGGTAACACCCATTGTTTCATGTTCTTTGTATAATATCTCCCCACTGTATTTTCCACTGCATGCATGCGATGAAGTGAGCTGTAGCTCACGAAAGCTTATGCTCAAATAAATTTGTTAGTCTCTAAGGTGCCACAAGTACTCCTTTTCTTCAAGCAAACCAGATTGCTCTGTTTCAGTGACCTATCCTCTTCATTATTTACCACTCCCCCAATTTTTGTGTCATCTTCAAACTTTTATCAGTGATTATTTTATGTATTCTTCCAAGTTACCAATAACAATATTAAATAACATAGGACCAAAAACCTATCCCTGTGGGAGGCTGGTGGAAACACACCTTTTTAATGATGAGTTGCCATTTACATTTAGCCAGATTTTAATCCACTTCTTTTGTGCCATTTTCTACCATTCTAGTTTTTTTAATCAAAACGTGCAGTACCAGTTAAATGCCTTATTGAAGTCTAAAAATATTGCATCAATACTATTACAGTTATCAACCAAATTTGTAATCACATCAAAAATGGTATCAGGTTAGACAGGATCTTTGTTCCATAAACCCATATTGATTGGCATTAATTACATTACCCTCCTTTAAATCTTTATTAATCAAATCCCATATCAACTACTCCATTATCTTGCCTGCCATCAATGTGAGACTGGCAGTTCAGGTCATCCCATTTACTTTTTTAAAAGCACATCATCAACTTTCTTCTAGTCTTCTGGAATTTCCCCAGTGTTCAAAAATTATTGAAAATTAATATTAATGGTTCAGCAAGCACCTCAGCCAGCTCTTTTAAAATATATATATATATGTTATCCAGACTGGTTGATTTTAAAATATCTAACTTTAGTAGCTGATGTTTAACATCCTCCTGAGATGCTAATGGACTGGAAAGAGTATCATCATTATATGACTACACCATCTGGTTTTCCCCCCTAAAAATATAAAACAAATATTCTTCCTCCTGGTGTCCCTTTACTTCTCTTATCAATTTTCTACAACCAGGATTCATATTCATTACAATCAACTGCCCATTTCTTCTATTTGTTATATTAATTATTATTTATTATTATAGATGCCTTCACTTCCCCCCAAACCAGGTAATTTTCTTAATCAATACAGCATTATACCTTGATTGTGGCTTTTTGAGCTTCTAGTAAAGTGTTCTTAAACAATTCCCAATGACCATTTTTTTCTGATTAAAATCTGCCTCCCACTGATTTGGCTCAGAATTTTTTTCAGCTTAGTGAAATTGATCCTTTTAAAGAACCGCGTGTGTATATATATATAAATGTGTGTGTGTGTATGTATGTATGTATGTATATGTATACACACACACACACCTAGTATGGACTTTATTCTGTTTGCATATTATAAATGTCATCAAGTCACAATCACTTGTATCTAAGCTAACATTAACTTTTTGTTCGGTGATAATTTCCTCTTTATTTGTCAAGATAAGGTCTAATGTAGAATTCCCCCACGTTGGCTGCAACTCTTTTTGAGTTAGGAAATTATCCCCTATATAATAAGAAATTCCAAGGATGTTTTGGTCACTTGTGCCAATAGGGATTGCTTTTGACCCTGGCTTAAGAGATCCTTTCTTCCTCTAAGCATGTTCAGCAGTTATGATGCTGCCTTTGGAGGAAACAAGTATCTCTCCTTGATAAATATGCTAGAAATTGGTGGTTGCTGAGTGAGGGAAAGCGGGATGAGACTGGGAAAGCTGCCATTATAGCATATGAATGACAGGTTTCAGGGGCACCAGCCAGTCAGTCCACAAGAGATTTCCTACCCACTCCCTTTCGTGATCAAAGAAAGGCTGTAAGGGTGGCTGCTTTAAAGACAGAGGGAAGCGAATAACTTTAAAAAGCAGAGCTCCCTGCCAGGGTGGGGGTCACAGGACTGGGGTGAACCACAAACTGGCATATTTCCCATTTTTACCCCTTTTGGGCTTAGGTTCATTTATTTTGGTATCTTTGTTATAGATGTTCTACCTTATGGAAAAGACTACGCCAACGGCATTTGGATGTAGTCATTCTGCAAGCTTAAAGTTCTTTTACAGATAAAAAGGGTTCAGAAAAGGTCTAAAGGGTTTCCTCAAACTTCCCTGGCTTTTCCCAACCCTTATGTCAGAGGTACAGATGCAGAGAAAAAAAATGCACAGAAATGAAAGAGGCAAAGGTAGAAGATGGTACAAACCAGCACAGATAGTAAAGGTTCCAATACAAGCAGCCTCCGAAGTTTCCTCTGAAATGAAGGGGAGGCAGGGCAAATGAATCCGGAGGGGGGCTGTGATGCTTTTTGACGTAATGATCATAGTTAATGAGCTCCAGCACCTAGCAGAGCCTACATACCCTGACTGCCCACTTATTTATAGAGTGCCAAGCACCTCCGTGTGTAGGAGTTGAGCACCAGCATTACCCCCTTATATTTTTTTTTTAAAAAGCATCTTACTGTTTCACTTGAAGAAAAAGAAAATTAGGCTACCCTAATTAGGCCACAACTAATTCAAGTGTCCAATTGCTCTTTCCCTGCAGGGCTCACTCCTATTATACCAAATACGACAAAGATTCCACTTCCAGCTTAAACTTGCACTGTAAGACTTCCCACCTGTCCTTTTCCACATGTCCTTCATTTCTTCCTGTATGTCCTCTGTGTTTTCACATTTTCTGCCTCCTACTCATCTGTGCCTTTGATTTAATCCAATCACGTGTTTGCTGAATGCTTCATGTCCTTGCTTTTTCCCTACAAGATCACATTTGCCAATGATTGAACCTTTAAAAAAAATTGGGTGACCCCCTTCCTTGGCCCACATGTCACAGCAGCTGAAGGGCCAAATGCCAGTTGTCTGTCCGGTTATTCATGTTTACACTTACTTTTTCTTATATTTCCCTTGTGCTTCCCATTTTGTAATTGAATTTTGGGTTTCAAAAATTGTTGGTAATGGGTTTCTCATCCATGTTTTGTTACCCTCTACCCTGGCAGAAGCGTTCTGGAGGGAGGGGGATGTTGTTGGTTTCCTTTTAAGGAATAAGGTCAAAATTAGCAGGTCAAAAACTTGACCAACAGCATACTTAAAACTACAATAATCTGTTCCAAATGTGCTAATGAGTTTCTGCATGGCTTTAAAATAAGAGCTGCAACCCTTTTTAAAAATAATTAATACCAAAATAAACTAATGTCATTATATACTTGGTTTCAACCCTACAGTACCAAACCAGCTTTTCTTTATAGTTGCAAATATGCCCCATGACATTAGTAAGTGGGTATGTACTTTTTCCTAGATATTTACAGGCAGATTATTGAAATGTTCAAGAAGCCCCCTCTGAAAGCATTTGAGTGTGTAGGAGTCATGCAAAGGGGAGCAGAGAGACAGCAGAGGAGAAATCACCATGCATTGTGCATACATACCTTTAACTCAAAGTACAATTATCATCCCTCCAGCATTGATAGTGTCTCATAGTGTTTAGCCTCCTCCTGTACAAAGAAGAAATCCTATTGCTTCATGTAATTGTACAGTAAGATGAAATAGGGGAATTGTCCTGTCTTGTGTCATGTAAAATGAAGAGGAGGGAGAGTGCATAACACAGTGCTGGTGTGAACTTAATTATCCAGTACAGCTACAGCATACAAATGAAAATGAATCAAAACAGCAAACAGGATAGAGGCTAGGACAGACTATCTAATACAGGACCCCATGACTAACATCCTTTCTGCTGAAGAAGGGGTGCCAAAGGGCTCTCTTCCATTATGGATATTTTCCCAGCCAAGCAAAGCACCTATCAGGGCAGAGAAAAGCTGGGCATGGGGACAGCATACAGCAAGTAAGCAAAAAGCAGAGAGGAAGGACAGATGCAGCCAATGGAGTACGAACTCACTATCTAGCCTGTCTTCACTCAAATTAAAAAGGAAAGTATTGAAGGAAAGAAAGAAGGAAGAGAATCAAAACCTTTACCCCCCCCACCCAGGTTCTCTAGAGCTGAGGCATTCTCAGTCTCTCCTATCACAAGGGAACTGTCACAGGCTGGCTGAGAGGTTAATCTGCTCACAGGTTAAATCCAGGTGGGATCAGCCTTCTCTATGACCTAGGAGCAATGCCTCAGACTCATTTGGTGATCTAGTGATGTATAGGTAATTGGTGATCCCAGCTGCAGGAGATCAGGGAGAACACTACTCAAATAGAGCTGGGAACATATTCAGAGGAAGGAGACCCCAGAGATAACCAAGTGGTGTTCCTTTCTCTGGGAAGAACCTGAGGAAATCAGGCTAAAAAGACTCCAAGGGAGCAAGTTAGGCACCTGTTGGGGAATCCCTGAGTTAGGGCTGGTAAGGGATCAGGAAGACCCCAGAGATAAACTGCCACAGTTCCTGAGGAAGGAGAAATCCTGCTGGAGAAGCAGCAGCAATGTACAAGGGACCAGGGACAGGGCAAAGCAGAGCACTTCAGTTGAGACTGTGACGGACTGAAGAATTGTTATTTTATATGTTTAGTTTGGAGCTGTTACCACATAAGACAACTGAACTTTAGGTAGACTTGGCCACAGAAGACCCAGACAAAGACAAGCCATCACAGAGCTGAGGCAGTGGCCACCAAAGTGTGCCAAAGTTGAGGGCCTTTTGTAATGCTGACTCCAGGCTTGAGGGGCATGCCCATGAGGTAGGGACACTCACTCATCCAAATTCACATGCATTTAGGGGCCAAGTCAGGAATACCTAAGATGAGTAAGTAGCCCCCAACCTTGGCCACATAGGCTTGATATCTGCATCCTAATTTTCTCCATATCACTTAAATAAAACTAGCCAAATATTTTTACAAACTTTGTCTACCTGTAAATTGCAAGACCAAATTCAAAGTATTCTAATGAGCCTAATGGGTTTTACCATCTTTCTGCAGATTACACGAGGGCAGGGATTGGTTCCAGGTCTTTGTGTGCCTCAGTAATGCAACAAAATACTTGTCTAATAGGTCTATTTAGTTATTTCTGTTGAACACCGGTTTCATTACATCTATTGACCCAGCTTATTGTTTGAATGAGCTCAGAGTGCTCAACCAAATCCATAAAGGTCACTTTAGAAAAAGTTCCGTTTCTTGTATATTCCAATAAAACAGAAAAATAGGCCCATAATCATTTTACAGAGCGTGATCTGGTATAATCAGCCTATGAGCAAAATTTGCCAAAAGCACATAAGTTCCATTTTCACAAGTCACTTGGGCACGGCATTACAATGCCTTACTTTTAGGTACCCGGTGGCCTAATGGAATCCTCTGCCCCATGGTAGGTGCCCAGGCTCCCTATACATTGCATGGGGAGACTTAGGCACCTAAGAATAGAATTCACAAAAGCCAAACAACTAAGTGGGGAGCTGCCTAAGCTAACCATAAGAAATGCTAAGGAGAGTATAAATCAGAAGTAAGTCTGCTGAAGTCTCTGGAGTTAAGAAAATGCAAAGCTAGAGAAGTCAGAGGATAACAGGACCAAATAAGACCTGCTTAAGACTCTCACCCTTCTGAATTTAATTTGAGGAGCAGTGTTATTGTTTGATTTCACTCTAGCAGTAAGTTGGTCTTCTGTGTCCAATCTAATGTTGCTATGAAAAGAATTATTTTCACTAAGCTCTTTGTTTAGAAGAATGAGGATTGCATAAGTCTAGCTGGGTCTACTTAAACAATTTAATGCTAGACTGTTACTTGCCCACAGTCTGTCTCCACTGTCCTGTGGAATACTATACAAACAGAAAAGAATAATGGGCCCAAATAAATGTTAATGTGTATTATCAAATTACAAAGAGAAACTAAGCTCTAGCGTTTGGATTTTTCCCAGGTTAAGATAGAGACACCCAAAAATCAATCTATATGTTTGTTTATTTAGGTCAGTAAGCTGTTTTATATTAATATCTAAAATTCAAAGGGCCAAATCCTTCCTTGGCCAGCCCTGGAAGGAGAAGAGCTAAGAGCCATTGTGTATTGTACTCCATAAATCCTGCTGTCTTAGAGAGGTCCAGACCAGAAGTGTGCTTGGTGGGGTGAGGACTGCTGCTCCTTTTGAAAGGAGCAGAGTGTGCTCTGGGTGATCTGTGCCACAGATGTCAGGTTATGACTTAGCCAGCTGGAGGATGTCCATTTTTCCAGAATGGCAGCATAATTGAGGTAATGCTGCAGTAGGAGACAAGAGGGTGAATACACAGCCCTGGTGTTCCAGCAAAGCACTTAAGCACATGCTTAACTTTTAACGTACACTTAGGTCCCAATCCAAATCCCATTGAATTTGATGGGACTCTTTCCATTGATTTCAATTGGCTTTGGATCAGGCCTTTTATTCCCATTGGCTTCAATGGAACTTAAGCACATACTTATGTGCTTTGCTGAATAGGGATGGGGTTAAGCACATGCCCAAAGCTAAGCACGTGTTTAAGTGCTTTTTTTGAATTGGGCCTGATCCTGCACCTGTAGAAGTGACTCCCATTGATTTCAGTTGGGATTATAGAGGCCTTGTAACAAGAATCCTAGCCTTGTGCTCCATGGGGGCTTGTGGAAAACCACAGTTAGCATACCCATTCAGCAGAGCCCAGGATGTGGCTGTGACCCAAGAACCCTTTAATGCCAACTGGCAAGGAGGTTACAGGAATATCCTGATTTTGGTATGTGCATTCTGGTTCACCAAAGAATGTCCTGTGAGGTCTTAAATGAAAGCTGAGGTCATAGTGGTCATCAATATGATTGTGAAATGTACATACAGATGCTCTCTAAGCAGCAATGTATTTATACTGAAACAATGTTTTTACAGTCTGTGTTAAGGCATTACTCACTAGTTAAGGTGAAGAACGAGTTTTCCTCCACACAGAAGATAAGAAGTGTCTATTTCATTGTCAGGATGTATACTAAACATTGTAAGGTAACATAATGGAGTCCTATTTACATACGAAGCTGAAGTCAACAGGGAAGCTGAACACAGGAAAAACAGGCCGTGGGTGGTTATCCTGTCTGTGAGGACAGAAAATGAACTTTGTGGGTATATGTAGGAGGGAATGAAGATACCCCTTCATCCTGCATCTAGGAAGTAAATGGGTAGTGTCTGCATTCCTGAACATGGGATCTCAGCCAACTTTGTTGAAAAACTGCAAAAACTCTGGATGAGAAACTTCTTTAGACCGCAGGTTATACCTATTCAGTTTAGACTCTAGAAAGCAATTTTGATTGATTGTTTTATATGTAACCTTTTGTTTCCAATATCCTTACTCACTACCATTTAAATCTTTGATAATAAACTTATTCTTCTTTTCACTATAAATATATCTAAGTGCTGTGATGTTAAGAAAAGTGCAAGTTCTGAGTTAAGTCTTTCAAATAGGTGTGTTCTGTTCTTCTGGGGGCAGAAGACCTAGTATTTCTGTGTATAACCAGTGCCGGGGGCTGGATATCACAGGGGAGAGCTTCAAAGGGACTTGGACTGGGCTACACATATTGTTAACCTGCAAGGCAAAGTAAGACCTGGCATAGCCCAGAAAAGAGTATGTGAGTGTCTAGAAGGCTGGTTGTATTAGGAAGCTGACACCCAATAAAGCAAAAGCAAGGCTTTCCATGCTGAAGGCAGAAGGTAACAATGTGACTCTCAATCCTGGGTACCCCAAGAACTATCACACTAGATTCAAACACTGGGAAAACACTGACATTTCTTGGTAATTTATTCTCTTGCTTTGTGTTGCTCAATACAAAAACATTTCTGATCTGAGTTCCAAAAAACTGAACACTGAAATAATGGCATAAAATCTTTTATGCTACTAAGACCTCCCAAACAAATTTAAAACACATGTATTGTTTTAAAGAAATCTTTTAAAAATTGGATATTGTTCAGGTCATCACTTAATTTTTGCCAAACAAAAAAAAAAGCCAAATATAGAGCTTTGATGAATGTACAGGTGATGTCATTTCAAAAGTCCTGGGACAATTAAAGGGGGAAAACAATCTATGATTTCACCACTGAATGAGAACAGTCTGCTGTTTGTTCAGACTTGGTGCCTAAAGACAATACTAATCTTCCCCATAGAAAATGGGATAATTTTATTTATTTCAACAAAAGAACTGTTTATACCTAAACAAAGCTGTAACATTTTTTTCCTTTCATATTGACTGTGAAATATGAAAATATCCTTGTAGTAATTCCCAAAACCATCCTCCCTAAATCATTGCAACATTTTGCTTTTACATCAGTCTCTCACTAATATGCTGCCCTGTTCATATATACGGAATACAATTCCCACATATAGAAGCAGAGCATACTGTCACATTTGGGCATCTGCTGCTAAGCAGATCTGAGAGCAGAATTTTGTTCCAGTAGGATAAACTAAAAATTTAAAAGCAATGGGCGAAATAATACTAGTATCTCTTTCTGTTGCCCCTGGTGATCATGAATCCCAGTTTTACGCTGTTAGGATGGCCAGCAGATAAATTTATAAAGATCAGACATATTCTTCTCCATGTTCCTAAATGCCTGTTGGTTCTAAGGCTAGTTATGTGCCATAGATGTGCTTTGCTGTGGTATTGTGAAATATCTGGAGTATTTGCTGTACTGTGACCCAAGTGTGGAGTAGATACCAGGCCTGATGTTGCACTCTTCCCTCAAGCAAAACTTCCACCCAAGAATGTGGGTGACCTCTGTAGGCAGCCTTTTGTCAAACAATGTCAGGAAGTTAGAAGTGTTCTGCCCCTTGTTGCCTTGGCTGGACCAACAGAGTGCTGTCCCTAGCTTACAGAATCATAGAATATCAGGGTTGGAAGGGACCTCAGGAGGTCATCTAGTCCAACTCGCTGCTCAAACCAGGACCAACACCAACTAAATCATCCCAGCCAGGGCTTTTTCAAGCCTGACCTTAAAAACTTCTAAGGGAGGAGATTCCACCACCTCCCTAGGTAACGCATTCCAGTGTTTCACTACCCTCCTAGAAAAAAGTTTTTCCTAATATCCTACCTAAATCTCCCCCACTGCAACTTGAGACCATTACTCCTTGTTCTGTCATCTGCTAACATTGAGAACAGTCTAGAGCCATCCTCTTTGGAATCCCCTTTCAGGTAGTTGAAAGCAGCTATCAAATCCCCCCTCATTCTTCTCTTCCGCAGACTAAACATCCCCAGTTCCCTCAGCCTCTCCTCATAACTCATGTGTTCCAGTCCCCTAATCATTTTTGTTGCCCTCCGCTGGATGTTTTCCAATTTTTCCACATCCTTCTTGTAGTGTGGGGCCCAAAACTGGACACAGTACTCCAGATGTGGCCTCACCAGTGTCAAATAGAGGGGAACGATCACGTCCCTCAATCTGCTGGCAATGCCCCTACTTATACATCCCAAAATGCCATTGGCCTTCTTGGCAACAAGGGCACACTGTTGACTCATATCCAGCTTCTCGTCCACTGTAACCCCTAGGTCTTTTTCTGCAGAACTGCTGCTGAGCCATTCGGTCTCTAGACTGTAGCGGTGCATGGGATCCTTCGGTCCTAAGAGCAGGACTCTGCACTTGTCCTTGTTGAACCTCATCAGATTTCTTTTGGCCCAATCCTCCAATTTGTCTAGGTCCCTCTGTATCCTATCCCTACCCTCCAGCGTATCTACCACTCCTCCCAGTTTACTGTCATCTCCAAACTTGCTGAGGGTGCAATCCACACCATCCTCCAGATCATTTATGAAGATATTGAACAAAACCAGCCCGAGGACCGACCCTTGGGCCACTCCACTTGATACCGGCTGCCAGCTAGACATGGAGCCATTGATCACTACCCTTTGAGCCCGACAATCTAGCTAGCTTTCTATCTACCTTCTAGTCCGTTCATCCAGCCCATACTTCTTTAACTTGCTGGCAAGAATATTGTGGGAGACCGTGTCAAAGAGCTTCAAGATCTTCGAGTGCACCCACAGAAGCAAGTGTCTAGAACTCTGAAATTAAGGCATGTATACTCAGGGCTGAGGTAAATGGAGCCAGTGTCAATGTAAGTTGGGTAAGTTCCATTTACTACTGTAAACTGCATTTATTAATTGATTTATTGAAGTCCCCCCCTATTGATTTAAAACAGTTCTGACATTTTAATTCTCTCTTATATCATTTTATTTTAATTAACGGTCTGTTAACTCTAATCCAAAAGTGTATTGGTTATATATTGTTTATAACTGGTACTTTTGAGTTAGATCCATTGCATAGATTAGTTCGGGTTTATTCCTGGAGGCTCCCAAGGCACGCCGGTGAGTGTGTACAAGGCCCAGCCAGGTGGAGGTACCACCAAGATTAATTTCCTTTATAAGTAAAAGGACTGTACATAGGAGTGGATAGAGGATACACAGGATCTCCTTTCCTGTCAAAAACATCAGGACCCTGAGCACACTGTTAAGCATTGCCTGCTCCTGCCTAACCCAGGAAGGAAAGGGAGGTTACACTTGTTACAGTTCTCTGTGTATTTAGCTATTGGCTTTCCAGCTGACATTCCCTAAATTTGTGAGTTTAGGTTCTAGGTGAAGGGAGTTGTGTGGTTGGCTCAACATTGAGATTCTTGACCTTCTGGACATGTTGGAATGTGTATCTGTTCATGCAGGCTTTTTTGAAGGGAGAAATTTTAAAGAGAATTAGTTTTTTCTGGCGTTTAGGGAGAAATGGGAAGAAAACTATTGTTGTATTATGGTTGCAATTCTGCCAGTTTAGATTTTGTTTGCTTGTTTAATACTGACTTGTGTGTTTACCTAGCAATTTTTGCATTGGCATATTATATAAATTAAAGAAAAAGGAAATAAGCAATTTAATATTTCCTTATTTCCAGCACTGGAGCATCTGGGATCCCATTTGAAAAATTAAGCACCATGAATTGCATAAAGCATCATATAATCCATGGCTTCCAGGACCCACTACTCTCATCTCCAGAAATGTTAGCAACCATTTTGTCAGGGATAAAAACAACTGAGAAACACAGTTTAGTGGTGGTGGTGGTGACAGAACAGGTCATGCTGGTGGGGGATTGGTACTATATGTGAAAGAAAGCATAGAATCAAATCAGGATGGTGATAGTGACTGTGAAAAGCTCAGTGAAATTAGGCTATAAAAATAAAAAACTCAATAATAACCCCATATTAACTGGGTCTATGTCACCTCAGGACGGGATGCAGAGATGCAGTTTCTTGACACCTTAAATGACTGATTATTGCAGCAGCTAGTCCTGAAAACCACAAGAGGAGAGGTTATTCTTGATTTTGTCCTAAATGGAGTATAGGATCTGGTCCAAGAAGTGAGTATAGCTGGACCGCTTGGTAATAGTGATCATAATATAATTAAATTTAACATCCCTGTGGTGGGGAAAACACCACAAACAGCAGCCCAACACTGTAGCATTCACTTTCAGAAAGGGGGACTACACAAAAATGAGGAAGTATGTTAAACAGAAATTAAAAAGGTACAGTGCCAAAAGTGAAATCTCTGCAAGCTGCCTGGAAACTTTGTTAAGACACCATAATTGAAACTCAACATAAATGTATACCCCAAATTTAAAAACATAGTAAGAGAACCAAAAAAGTGCCACCGTGGTGAACTAACAAAGTAAAAGAAGCAGTGAGAGACAAAAAGGCATTCTTTAAAAAGGGAAAGTTAAATCCTAGTGAGGAAAATAGAAAGGAGCATAAACTCTGGCAAACGAAGTATAAAAATATAATTCGGAAGGCCAAAAAAGGAATTTGAAGAACAGCTAGCCAAAGACTCAAAAAGTAATAGCAAATTGTTTTAAGTACATCAGAAGCATTAATGATCTGGAGTCAGTAGGGGCATTGCCAGCAGATCGAGGGATGTGATCGTTCCCCTCTATTCGACATTGGTATGCCTCATCTGGAGTACTGTGTCCAGTTTTGGGCCCCACACTGCAAGAAGGATGTGGAAAAACTGGAAAGCATCCAACGGAAGGCAACAAAAATGATTAGGGGACTGGAACACATGATTTATGAGGAGAGGCTGAGGGAACTGGGATTGTTTAGTCTGCAGAAGAGAAGAGTGAGGGGGGATTTGATAGCTGCTTTCAACTACCTGAAAGGGGATTCCAAAGAGGATGGATCTAGACTGTTCTCAGTGGTAGCAGATGACAGAACAAGGAGCAATGCTCTCAAGTTGCAGTGCGGGAGGTTTAGGTTGGATGTTAGGAAAAACTTTTTCACTAGGAGGGTGGTGAAGCACTGGAATGTGTTACCTGGGGAGGTGGTGGAATCTCCTTCCTTTGAGGTTTTTAAGGTCAGGCTTGATAAAGCCCTGGCTGGGATGATTTAGTTGGGGATTGGTCCTGCTTTGAGCAGGCGGTTGGACTAGATGACCTCCTGAGCTCCCTTCCAACCCTGATATTCTATGATTCTATGATAAGCAGCAAGCCCGCTAAACAACCAGTAGGGCCACTGGATGATAGAAATGTTAAAGGAGTGCTCAAGGATGATAAAGTCATTGCAGAGAAACTAAATGAATTCCTTGCATCCATCTTCATGACTGAGGGTGTCAGGGAGATTCCCAAATTGGAGCCATTCTTTTTAGGTGACAAATCTGAGGAACTGTTCCAGATTGAGGTGTCATTAAAGGTCGTGTTTTGGAACAAATTGATAAACTAAACAGTAATAAGTCACCAGGACCAGATGATATTGACCCAAGAGTTCTGAAGGAACTCAAATGTGAAATTGCAGAACCACTAACTGTAGTCTGTAACCTATCATTTAAATCGGCTTCTGTAACAAATGACTGGAGGATAGCTTATGTGACGTCAATTTTTTAAAATGGCTCCAGAGGTGATCCCGGCAATTACAGGCTGGTAAACCTGACTTCAGTACAGGCAAACTGGTTGAAATTATAGTAAAGAACAAAATTGTCAGACACATAGATGAATATGATTTGTTGGGGAAAAGTCAACATGTTTTTTGTAAAGGGCAATCATGCCTCACCAATCTACTAGAATTCCTTGAGGGGGTCAACAAGCATGTGGACAAGGGCGATCTAGTGGATATATAGTGTACTTAGATTTTCAGAAAGCCTTTGACAAGGTCACTCACAAAAGGCTGTTAAGCAAAATTAGCTGTCATGGGATAAGAGGGAAGGTCCTCTCATGGATTGGTAGCTGGTTAAAAGATAAGAAACAAAGGGAAGGAATACCTAGTCAGTTTTCAGAATGGAGCGAGGTAAATAGTGGTGTCCCCCAGGGGTCCATACTGGGACCATCCTATTCAACATATTCATAAATGATCTGGAAAAAGGGGTAAACAGTGAGGTGGCAAAATTTGCAAATTATACAAAACCACTCAAGTCCCAAGCAGACTGCGAAGAGCTACAAAACTGGGTGACTGGGCAACAAAATGGCAGATGAAATTCAATGTTGATAAATGCAAAGTAATGCACGCTGGAAAACATAATCCCAACTATACATATAAAATGATGGGGTCTAAATTAGCTGTTACCGCTCAAGAAAGATCTTGGAGTCATTACAGATAGTTCTCTGAAAATATCCATTCAATGTGCAGCAGCATTCAAAAAAGTGAACAGAATGTTGGGGTTCAGAAAAGGGCAACAGAAATGATTAGGCATATGAAATGGCTTCCACATGAAAGATTAATAAGACTTGGACTTTTCATCCTGGAAAAGAGACGACTAAGGGGGGATATGATAGAGGTCTATAAAAGCATGACTGGTGTGGAGAATGTAAAGAAGGAAGTGTTATAACACAAAAATTAGGGATCACCAAATTTCCTGGTGCCCTGCGCAGCTGCGTGCTGCTCCAGTCCCTGCTCCGGCTCTTCTGCAGGCCTCTGCCCCGGCCTTGCCCCTGCTCCACCCGAGCCCCGCCCCCACTCCCCTGAAGATTGCAGCCAGGCCTGACCCTGCGCTCACCACGTGGTAAGTGGAGCAACCCCAGCCTGCTCCACTCCCCTGGCTCCCAGCCGCACCGCCGGCGAGTGCTGGGGGCAGATCCCCCCTCCCCCCAAGTCTGGGAGCCAGGGGAGCAGAGCAGCCTGGGGCCCCAGGCCTCCGCGGGCGGGAGCAGGGGGAGCGGGCCCCAGGCCTCCACGGGCCTCCGTGGGGGATGGGGACGGGGGATGGCCACTTCCTACGGGAAGTGGAGTGACCCAGCCACAGCCTGCTCCGCTCCCCTGGCTCCCTGGTTTGGGGGGTGGAGGGAACCGCTGGCCACGTGGCTGGGAACCAGGAGAGCAGAGCAGGCTGGGGCCGGGTCACTCCACTTCCCACAGGAAGTGGCCAGCCCCCGCCTCCCCACCATGGAGGCCTGGGGCCAGCCAGCCCCCCTCCCCTCCCTGTGGAAGCCTGGGGCCCCACACAGCACACACACCCCCATGGGGGGCTGCATAGGGCACCAAAATAGCTAGGGACGGCCCTGCATAGTCCACTCCATTATCAAACTCATTAATGAAAATACCAGACTCAGGAGTGACCCCTGTAGGATCCCACTACATATGCCCTTATTGTTTGAGAGTGAACCATTGATAACTACTCTTTGAGTACAGTCTTTCAATGAGTCATGCACCCTCCTTACAGGAATTTCATCCACACCATATTTCCCTAGTTTGCTTACAAGAATGTCATGTGGGATTATGTCAAAGGCCTTACTAAAATCAAGATATCTCATAACTACTACTATCCCACACCCTCATTCACTAGGCCAGAAAACCTGTCAAAAAAGGAAACTTGGTTGTTTTGACATGATTTATTCCTTATGATCCTATTAACTTCTAGGTGCTTACAAGATGATAGTTTGATAATTTGTTCCAGTATCTTTCCAGGTATTGAAGTTAGGCTGACTGGTCTATAATTCCTTGGGTCCTCTTTGTTCCCCTTTTTAAAGATAAGTACAATGTTTGCCCTTCCTCAGTCATCTGGGATCTCACCCATCCTCCATGAGTTCTCAAAGATAATTGTTAATGGTTCTGAGGCTGCTTCAGCTATTTCCTTAAGTACTATAGGATGAATTTCATCAGGCCCTGCCAACTTGAATACATTTAACTTATCTAAATAGTCTGGAACCTGTTCTTTCCCTGTTTTGGTTTGTGTTCCTTCCCCCTTGTTGTTCATATTAATTCTGTTAAACATCTGGTTACCGTTAACCTTTTTAGTGAAGACTGATGCAAAATGGGCATTAAACATCTCAGCTTTCTAAATGCCATCAGTTATTAGCTCTCCTTTCCCGCTAAATAGAGAACCTACACTTTCCTTCGTCTTTCTCTTGCTCATAATGGATTTAAAGAACCTCTTATTTTTGCTTTTATGTCCTTTGCTAGGGGTAACTTATTTTGTGCCTTAATCTTTCTGATTTTGTCACTACATTCTTCTGCTATTTTTTTGTATTGCTCCATAGCAGTTTGTCCATGTTTCCACTTTTCACAGGATTCCTTTTTGATTTTCAGGTCATTAAAGAGCTCCAGATGGAGCCATGTTGGCTTCTTAATATTCTTCCTGTTTTTCCTTTGTATCAGGATAATTTTTAGTTGTGCCTTAATATTGTCTCTCTGAGAAACTGCCTGCTCTCCTAAACTCCATTTTCCCTTAGGTAAGGTTCCATGGGAAGAAAATCTACCAGTTCTCTGAGTATGTAAAAGTCTGAGTTTTTTAAAGTAAAAAATTTATCAATTATCAATTCACAAATGAAATTCAATTTGTATGCATTTGCATATTACTCTGTGTGTGGTTTATGAACCATAGGAGTTCTTCATTAAATTATTTAAAATGATTATGCATTGAGAACTCACTATGCCTAATTTACAGGTTTTGATGTGTGATTGGTCACCTGAGTATCATGGTGGTGTTTCTGCTCCCTGATTGGATGAATCCCAACCCCACAGGATCTTGGAAAATGGCCACACAGACCAGTATTTTTCCAGCTTTGTCCAAGAGCATCACCATTTTACTGAAAAAGCCTGCATGCACCCTCAACAGAGGATGCCAGTGCTCCCCTTTCTCCATACATATAAAATGATTCTGCCTGCTCATATTCTTTGCATCTTATCCAGGCTGTGCCATGGCCAGTTCATTTCCATCCAGTTCCTTGTCTTAGGATCTGATCCAACTACCATTAAAAGCACTGGGATTCTTTCCATTGATTTTATGGGAGATCATTTATACCCTGAAGGCTTATCTATATGACAAGTTAGTGTGTGGCAAACTGGAGTGTAAATATCCAGTGATCTGTGCACCAGTTGTCCATCTGGATCCTGCTGCTACGCACTAAAAGTTCTCCTAGTGCTCTTTGACTTACTGCTATTTGAGAGGAACGAGGCTGCAATTCAGAATCGTTCTTATGCTGCTTCTGAACTGCATCTATGGGACTTTCCTTTCTAGTATTTTCAATAGTATACATAAATTTTGCTTGAAACTCAAGGGTATGGTACTGTGCCTATAATGCTAACTGATAAAATCTGAATGTGAAAATGAACATGTGCACAAAGAATATCCTTCAGTTCATATACTAATTCATAAAATTCCTCCTATAAGACTGTTTCACAAAGAATGAATGTGTTATAGCTGAACTGACAGAATGGAAAACTATCCCTACTTACCTACAACTAGCTGTTGCAAACTCTGGGTAAATATAAAGTTGTGCCGTCATCACATAAAAATAAAGCACAAAGATCATGAGCAAAGTGTTACTTATTGTGCAGGGAAAGATAAAGGGAAGCCCCTACCTCAGTAGAATTATTATGTTGCACCATTTCTTTGTCTCTGAGGCCAAGAAAAAATAATACTTGCCTGATTTGTTACCTTTTTGTGTATTTTTCTTCCTCATCTCCTTAAAGATTCTGGGTATTAAGGATAAACTCATAAGTATTTACAAGTGGGATCATACTAAACACCAGAAGAGATAAAAGAAGTGTTTTGGTACCAATACAACTTATTTCACATACCCTGATTATATAATTCAATTTTAGATTTGAGGGAAGATATATAAATGGTGAAATGCGATCCAGTTCTACAAAGTCCAAATACAGCCTCTCACTTCACAATACTATATTTTGGTGAAGTTAAATTTCATAAATACACTTGCATCGAAAGATGCTTAGTAATTTCCTCATAACAATGTTCAAAGTTTCATAAATAAAAAAAATTTTTCAGGACAAAATTTTACTTTTGGCCCCTTTGGGCTTTTACTGCTGAGCATCACTGTTTGACTATTTGTAACGCATACTTCCACACACACAAATACATGTAAAACGTATATTAACTATTAAAAAAAATACTCCTTTTGTTGTTTCTTAATGGTTTATCAGTACTGTGATAATAATGAAAACCATAAGAAAAAGTTGCACCGCATTTGAAGATAATTAGACTGTTTTTTATTTCTGGATAAATCACATTTGTAATGTATTGAAAAACAATGTGGTTTATAAACTAAAATTACTCACATTACATGACATTGTGAAAAGACTGGCTATACTAACACCAGAACACAGGCATAAAGACTAGTATTGGAAGAGTGTTTGCTCATTAAAAAATATTAAAGTTGAAAGTGTATCTGCATTAAATAGAAGTTAAAAGATCATTAGAAAACAGGGAACATTTATCCTCCGTAATATACTTAATGCAATATCAATATTGGATACACTTAAAATGCAGTGTTCCTTAATTAATAAGCAGAGAAGACGTTCACAAATTATAAACTGTTTTTCAGAGGACAATAAACGTACAGAGAATGCTAATGAAATCTTAATGGGTAGAGCGCCCAGCTCAGCATGGCAAGTAAAAACAGCTATCGTCTTCTCTTTCTATGGAGAAAGGGGAATTTACACAGAAAACTCTGAGGACATAGACTGTGTTGCATCATCCTACTGTTGCAGGGTAGATGGAAGCAAAGAAAAGGCAGGAGACTAAGCATGAAAATCTATTTGTGAGACTTCCATGTTTAATATGCTATATTTTATAGTAAAATTAATTAATTTAAATACTTTAATCTAGTTACTTCATTGTCTTTTCTCACGGATAAACAATCCCAATTGTATCAAAATCTCTTCCATTCTAGAAATTTGATTTTTCAGTCCTTCTATATGCTACTAGCTGAGCTATTCAAGCCAAGTGAAACCATGTGTGGAACCAGAAATAGACCCAGGTTTATCTGAAGGATTATTACTGAGGGAGCATGGCTAAAGGCATTTCTGGAATGGTGTCATGATGATGTTAAACTATGGATCCAGATGGAATAGGATTCTTTACCATATGTTAATGAGACTGTGGCCCTGATCCAACACCCATTAAAATCAATAGGAGGCCATATAATTACTGTAACAAAATGTATTAAATTAAATCAAAATTGAAAGGAAATACTAAAGGCCAAAGCAATCCTAACAAAAATGTATACTCACTAGTAGGCAAAATATTCACAACAAAAAAAAATTTCTAATTTTTCATCATGGACATAAAATACTACTAATCAGCAATACTGTCTAATGGGTGGAACACAGTGCTAAGATTTTGGGACTTCCTGCTTTCTATCTCTACCATTGACTTTTTTATGGCTGTGGGCAAATAGTTTAGACTAAAATAGTCAAACTTTGTTGTATAAAGTTAGGCTCCCAAACAAACATTTAGGCACCTTAAATGGGTAATCTGATTTTCAAGAGTGCTAATCACTCATACCTTTCTATTGACTTTGAGAGAAATCACTCAGGCCCCTGACCTCTCAGAAGTCAATGGGAGTTGAGAGCACTCATCTTGTGCGAACGCATCCAAAATAAAAAGATGTTCTCACAGAAGTACTCAGCACCTGGCAGGATTAGCCTCAGTATCATTTTCTCCATTTGCAAAAGGTGAATAATAATAACCACATTACGTATCTACCGAACTTCATGTTGTTCAGTTTGTACTGAATGTTGTGCAGTTTGTACAACACTTTAAAAATGTAAGTTGGGATTTTCAAAAGAGTTAAGCTTTAGACTAGCTCTGTTCCCCTTGAAGTTAATAGTACTTCTTCCATTGCTATATATTGTATTTTATTATGAAGATAACGTTTAGCAATTCTTCTCACACAACTGCACCAAAGGTTTCCATGAGAAAAGAGCCCATTAGTAGCTTCAGAAATGTCTCACTAAGTTTCCAATTATTTGTCTCTGACAACTTCTTCAACTTGGAAATGTAGGAGTTGCATTAAACATGCCCATTAACCTTGGCTCTTCAACATGTGATTCAAAGGAGATACTCTGTCTTTGATTAGCCAGGAGTACATCTGCAAACTGAGTTTACAATACACCACATAATCTCAGCTGCAGATCTCATTCTGTCATCTGGACCCTACAGTGTTAGTGTCAACAACAGCAGTAAACAATACAAGATACAGCTAACAAACATTTCAGAAATCATAAGCTTAATCATTGTTCAGAAGTTGGACCAAGCTATGACTAAACTCTTCAGCACTCTAGACCCCTGGCTTACCGACTTTGAAATACTTCCAGCACAAAGTGTGTCCAAAACCTGAACACTGAGATGAAAGAGAATTCATGAGGGATAACAATGATGTATAATACATAGCAATAAATGGCTTTAGAGCTTGGTTAAACATGGAAGTGAAGTTGAGGTGCGTGTTGAACTGCAAATCTTGTTCATGGCAAGTGTCCTTTAGTGCTAATAGTGTTGTTGCTGTTACAGGGCAAGATTCACTTTGTTTTTTGATTCATCTGTTCCAGTGCATTTTTGTCCTTTGTGAGGAGTTGGAATGGCTGTGCCGCTGTCTCCTTTATACTTGGATTTTCTAGGGAAGCTGGAAAAGGGTGTGTGATTCCAGTGTGAAAAAAACAGAGTGGAGGTTGTGTTGAAAAAATGAATGATTGGAGGAGTGGTCAGTGTAAAACAACTTTCAAAAAGTGGAGGCTAGAATGTGTCCATAAAGCACAAGTGCTTGCTTATTTACATATGCAGAACAGATAATTGAACATTTACATGACTGAGTACTATTTGCATTTGGAATGAGGGTTTTCACATACCAGTACAAATGTGACTCAGTGTCAATAAATTTTGTTCAGTTTCAAGCAATAGAATTATGATTTCCTATAAAACTTGTTTCTTTTCTTTTGGAATATATGGTCATTAAGCCAAAGACTTCTGAACCCCAGTGATACTTCAGGTCCAAGTTCTGTGACAAGGTTGTGTTTGAGCTCAGTGTTTTCAAGAAAGACACAAAATCAACTCCAGCCAGATATTTCAGTAGCCTTCTTCATCAGCCTGAGCGAGCACTGTTAGCAAAGATACCTTATCAGAGGTCATACAGGAATTTCACAGCCATGGTCGAGCACCCACTTTTGGAGACTCACCAAGCTGCTGTGTCTGGATCATGTGCTAACTTGCCAGCAAGTTGAAGTATGGGCTGGATGAATGGACTATAAGGTGGATAGAAAGTTGGCTAGATTGTCGGGCTCAACGGATAGTGATCAATGGCTCCATATATAGCTGGCAGCCGGTATCAAGTGGAGTACCCCAAGGGTCAGTCCTCGGGCCAGTTTTGTTCAATATCTTCATAAATGATCTGGAGGATGGTGTGGATTGCACCCTCAGCAAGTTTGTAGATGACACTAAACTGGGAGGAGAGGTAGATATGCTGGAGGGTAGGGATAGGATACAGAGGGACCTAGACAAATTGGAGGATTGGGCCAAAAGAAATCTGATGAGGTTCAACAAGGACAAGTGCAGAGTCCTGCTCTTAGGACAGAAGGATCCCACGCACTGCTACAGACTAGGGACCGAATGGCTAGGCAGCAGTTCTGCAGAAACGGACCTAGGGGTTACAGTGGACGAGAAGCTGGATATGAGTCAACAGTGTGCCCTTGTTGCCAAGAAGGCCAATGGCATTTTGGGATGTATAAGTAGGGGCATTGCCAGCAGATTGAGGGACGTGATCGTTCCTCTCTGTTCGACACTGGTGAGGCCACATCTGGAGTACTGTGTCCAGTTTTGGGCCCCACACTACAAGAAGGATGTGGAAAAATTGGAAAACATCCAGCGGAGGGCAACAAAAATGATTAGGGGACTGGAACACATGACCTATGAGGAGAGGCTGAGGGAACTGGGATTGTTTAGTCTGCAGAAGAGAAGAATGAGGGGGGATTTCATAGCTCCTTTCAACTACCTGAAAGGGGGTTCCAAAGAGGATGGATCGAGACTGTTCTCAGTGGTAGCAGATGACAGAACAAGGAGTAATGGTCTCAAGTTGCAGTGGGGGAGGTTTAGGCTGGATATTAGGAAAAACTTTTTCACTAGGAGGGTGGTGAAACACTAGGGAAGTGTTGGAATCTCCTTCCTTAGATATTTTTAAGGTCAGGCTTGACAAAGCCCTGGCTGGTATGATTTAGTTGGGGATTGGTCCTGCTTTGAGCAGGGGGTTGGACTAGGTGACCTCCTGAGGTCCCTTCCAACCCTGATATTCTATGATTCTATGAAGCTTCCCTTGGTCACTGGGTAGTTCCAGCCACCATATTTGGCTTCAGCCTCTCTAAAACACTTCCTGGGCACAGACTGGGCCCTCAGGACCAGTGTTGAGCCCTCCCCCAGCCCAAGACATCCCAATAGCTGAAGCACATCCTTTTCCAGAGCTCCAACCCTTGTGGGCATTCTGCTTTACAGTTTAAGCCTTCAGGGACATGTGATAGTGGCACTCACCAGACTTCTGTGAGGGGATCCAGCCTCTGGATCCATGTGCTTTAAGCCTCAGGAGCTTGAACAGAGTCCAGGCATTACTCCTAGTTTGGGTTCCCCAGGCACACTCTCAAGGTGCAGCTCCCTTATCACATACCCCCTCCTGAGAACCTAGACATTGTGGTCCAATTGCCTAGCCTTTGTTACCAGTGCTGACCACTCAGATTACCATAGCCCACACACACATCCTCTTCCAGGACTCCAACCTTGGGGGTGTTCTGCATCCACAGATGAACTCTTCAGGGGCACATGGTAGGTGTTACACATAACACACAGACAGTCTTTGCACATGATTCTAACACCATTGTTCTTTACTTAATTACATCAGAAATACACAGATATATATAAAAATTATAACCCCCTACATGCATTTCCTTGCCTCAGTTTTCTCACCACTCCAGAGCACTCTTTGGGCTGAAGTCAGAGTCCTCTGGAGCCATTCAGGGTCCATCTGCTGCAGCACGTCTTATCTTCTCAGTAATGGAGCCTCCATCTATCCCTCTAAGTCAGCTTGCTTTCTCTGACAGTCGCACAACTAAACTGAACCCTACCTGCTACAAAAGCATACCCAACTCTTCTCTCTTCTTGCCCAAAGCTTCCTGTCTCTTTCTTCTGGTCTTGCAAGTTTATTTGTTCCACCACTAATACTTGGTTCCTTCATCCTGCTGCTGGTAGTTTTCCACTTTCCAGATGACAACCATGTACAGAGAAGGAGGAGGGAACCAGCTCTCCTGGGCCTCAATTAACCCATTGTCCCAAAATGCTTCTGCCTGAATACAAGACCACTGAGTTCTAATGCCCCTCCATTGTACATAGCCTGGAAGCGATATGACACAGCCCTTCCTATCCCACATTTGCATGGAGGCACTCAAATATGCAGCAATTTCATAAGAACAACTTAATAGCATAACTAGCCATTGTAAGTTGTAAAAGGTAGATTCCCTAAATCATCACAGTGTCCTTTCAGTGTTCCAGGTTTCTTCAGCTTGGCCACTTCTCCAGCTTAGGGTGACTAGATGTACTGATTTTATAGGCTCAGTCCTGATTTTTGGGTCTTTTTCTTATATAGGTTCCTATTACCTCACGCCCCGTCCCCTGTTCCCATTTTTTCACATTTGCTGTCTGGTCACCCTACACCAGCTGTAGGCTTCTCCTCCATATCATGGACTCCCTCTCTTACCTGTGCAACCAGCTTCCTTCCGCTTTGACTGGTCCTGTAGTCAACAGGCTCCCTTTCACTCAGGAAATCTGTCCCTTTTGTTCTTCTCTGAGTCCCTCGATGTTTTTAATAAGCTGTACCAATACCTCAGACTGTTTGTTCCTCTCTTTGGCAATTTTTCACTCTCTCCTATCCCTGCAGACAAGTGGGGTTAAAAGGGATATCTTAGGCTTCGTCCATCCTACTATCCTAAGGTGCTCCAGTTTGAATGGGAGCTATTCAGGTTAATGACTCTCCATTGTCCCTGGTCTGGGGGAGATGTGACACCAGCCCCCTGATAGCTGATTGCACGTAGGCTGAGGCATTCATTGATACAGAAACTTCATAAAATCAACCAAATTCATAAGTTGTACATAAATATTTGCCCCAAGTCATCACAATGAAATCATAGACACTTGAGACAATATGGTCTCATGTTCTTGATACTGGAACTTATTGGTAGTAAGATCTGTCAGATACTTAGTAAGAAACAAAAATTCTTTGTAAGGGGCAGTGGGGGGAAGAAACTCAATTTTTGAAGACAATAAGACAGTGATAAGCATCTCTTCCGTTAGGAATGGAACAATGATCATCCACATTTTGAATATAACTATTATTGCTAGTTGAATGTGGCCTCAGGGAAAGGAAGTTTGTAACTGCTCACGGTGGAAAAAGAGGTGAACGGGGAGAGGGCAGGAAAGGAGAAATAAAACAGACTGGACACCAGTTTCTTTAAATATGCCAGCAATTTTTGCCTGCACTAAACACAAGAATCTTTTTACCAACCATAAACTTTCTAGAGCTCCTCAAGTCCAATTTAGCTGCACTTGGCACAGGACCTGGATTGTGGAGGGAAAGGGGTGTGTCTAAGCTGCTTTTCCATAACCCATGTCTTCAACTCATCGGAGGGCCAAACCACTTAGAGCATCCATGATATGCCAGCTAGAGTGAACCTACATTAACTGTTTCACCAGCTAGGGATCACCAGAGCACTGGGGAATCCCCAGCTGTTCTCTTAGTGCAATTCTCTATCCCTTTTGAATAGTGAAGCAACACAAAACGGAGAAAGAAGAAGGACAGGATCTGGAACTCTATGTATAAACAAATCCATCATTTTTAATTATTCTGTACCAATTAAATGAATCATGAAATTATTTGCCACCATCCATGGTCACTATGAAGGAAGGCTGGGTTGTTAAACTGATGGTGTCATGCAAAAAAGGACCAGAAAGGATTGTTTCTTCCACCAGTCCTTTCGACTGATACTTCTGTTGATCATAGAATCATAGAATATCAGGGTTGGAAGGGATCCCTGAAGGTCATCTAGTTCAACCCCCCGCTCGAAGCAGGACCAATTCCCAGTTAAATCATCCCAGCCAGGGCTTTGTCAAGCCTGACCTTAAAAACCTCTAAGGAAGGAGATTCTACCACCTCCCTAGTTAACGCATTCCAGTGTTTCACCACCCTCTTAGTGAAAAAGTTTTTCCTAATATCCAATCTAAACCTCCCCCACTGCAACTTGAGACCATTACTCCTCGTTCTGTCATCTGCTACCATTGAGAACAGTCTAGAGCCATCCTCTTTGGAACCCCCTTTCAGGTAGTTGAAAGCAGCTATCAAATCCCCCCTCATTCTTCTCTTCTGCAGGCTAAACAATCCCAGCTCCCTCAGCCTCTCCTCATAAGTCATGTGTTCTAGACCCCTAATCATTTTTGTTGCCCTTCGCTGGACTCTCTCCAATTTATCCACATCCTTCTTGTAGTGTGGGGCCCAAAACTGGACACAGTACTCCAGATGAGGCCTCACCAATGTCGAATAGAGGGGAACGATCATGTCCCTCGATCTGCTCGCTATGCCCCTACTTATACATCCCAAAATGCCATTGGCCTTCTTGGCAACAAGGGCACAATGCTGACTCATATCCAGCTTCTCGTCCACTGTAACCCCTAGGTCCGTTTCTGCAGAACTGCTGCCTAGCCATTCGGTCCCTAGTCTGTAGTGGTACATTGGATTCTTCCATCCTAAGTGCAGGACCCTGCACTTATCCTTATTGAACCTCATCAGGTTTCTTTTGGCCCAATCCTCCAATTTGTCTAGGTCCTTCTGTATCCTATCCCTCCCCTCCAGCATATCTACCACTCCTCCCAGTTTAGTATCATCCGCAAATTTGCTGAGAGTGCAATCCACACCATCCTCCAGATCATTTATGAAGATATTGAACAAAACCGGCCCCAGGACCGACCCTTGGGGCATTCCACTTGATACCGGCTGCCAACTAGACATGGAGCCATTTGATCACTATGATCCTCTGTCATAATCTGCAGGTAAGAGATTGGCAACAGCAGTTATAAACATTTGCTATTTTAAGGAGCTACTTAGTGAGCTAGGTAATGAAGCAGATGCTATAAAGTGGACAATCAATGCTCTTTGTGGTGGTGAGGTTAGGGGCATATGCACAGAGGCTCATTCAAGCCACCAGAATATTGTATTAGCATTAGTTGAAGCAGAACTGCTATTTTATTCATAAATTATTACAAAAAAGGCGATGGCTTTAAAGAAGAAAATCATTTACACTGGATATAGTCGAGGTAAAAGCAATGACATGCTATACAGGTGCTATAAATAACTGACTACTTTTGCCTTTGACCACATTTCACTCCAAAGAATACCTTAGATTGCAAAGTTTGCATGTTCTAACAGGCTAAGCAAGACAGCAGAAAGGATAAGTGCTTATCACGCTTGGCCTTGTCAATTAGCTTTAACATGTGATCTTGCTGGTTCAGAGAGTGAGAGAGAGGCAGAGAGAGAGCTTAAGACACAAATTGCTTATTAATCAAGTAAAGCAACTGGACTTTGACTCATGTGCTTGATATAGGATTGGAAGGGGAGCCCAAGGTTGTAATCACGGAACATAATTTTAATTTGCTCTACAGTGTTACAAGGAATGGAAGCCAGACTTGAGAATGTGATGAATATATACTCCTCAGAAAAGATTCCCCTTGGGCGCTTTGCCGAGGGACTGGTGGCTTTTTATATGTTATATATTTATTAGGGCTGTCGATTAATCACAGTTAACTCACTCGATTAACTCAAAATAAATTAATCACAATTTAAAAGATTAATTGCAGTTTTAATCACACTGTTAAACAATAGAATACCAATTGAAATGTATTTAATATTTTGGATGTTTTTCTACAGTTTCATATATATTGTATTCTGCGTTGTAATTGAAATCAAAGTGTATATTATTTTTTATTACAAATACTTGCGCTGTAAAAATTATAAAAGAAATAGTATTTTTCAATTAATCACATACAAGTACTGTAGTGCAAGCTCTTTGTTTTGTTTTTGAGTGCAGTTATGTAACAAAAAAAAATATAGATTTGTAAGTTGTACTTTCAAGACAGTGTAAAACTTCAGTGCCTACAAGTCCACTCAGTTCTACTTCTTGTTCAGCCAATCGCTAAGACAAACAAGTTTGTTTACATTTACAGAAGATAATGCTGCCATCTTCTTATTTACAATGTCAGCAGAAAGTGAGAACAGGCATTTGCATGGCACATTTGTAGCTGACATTGCAATGTAGTTATGTACCAGATATGCTAAACAATCGTATTGCCCTTCATTCTTAAGCCATCATTCCAGAGGACAAGCTTCCATGCTGATGTCACTCATTAAAAAAAATAATGTGTTAACTAAATTTGTGACTAAACTCCTTGGGGGAGAATTGTATGTCTCCTGCTCTGTTTTACCCACATTCTGCCATATTATTTCATGTTATAGCAGTCTCGGATGATGACCCAGCACATGTAGTTCATTTTAATAATTCTTTCGCTTGTATATTTCACAAAACGCAAAGAAGGAATCAATGCGAGATTTCTAACCGACCCAAGGTTTAAGAATCTGAAGTGCCTTCCAAAATCTGAGAGGGACAGGGCATGGAGCATGCTTTCAAAAGTCTTAAAAGAGCAACACTCCAATGCAGAAACTACAGAACACAAACCACCAAAAAAGAAAAGCAACCTTCTGCTGGTGGGATCTGACTCAGATGATGAAAATGAACATGCGTCGGTCAGCTCTGCTTTGGATTATTATTGAGCAGAACCCATCATCAGCATGGATGCATGTCCACTGGAATGGTTGTTGAAGTATGAAGGGACATGAATCTTTGGTGGATCTGGCACATAAATATCTTGCGATGCCAGCTACAACAATGCCATGAGAACACCTGTTGTCACTTTCAAGTGACATTGTAAACAAGAAGCAGGCAGCATTACCTCCTGCAAATGTAAACACACTCATTTGCCTTAGCAATTGGCTGAATAAGAAGTAGTACTGAGTGGACTTGCAGGCTCTCAAATTTTACATTGTTTTATTTTTGAATGCAGGGGGTTTTTGTACATAATTCTACATTTGTACGTTCAACTTTCATGATAAAGGGATTGCACTACAGTACTTGTATTAGGTGAATTGAAAAATATTTTTTGTTTTTTACAGTGCAAATACTTGTAATCAAAAGTAAATATAAAGTGAGCACGCTATACTTTGTATTCTGTGTTGTAATTGAAATCAATATATTTGAAAATGTAGAAACATCCACAAATGTTTAAATAAATGGTATTCTATTATTAACAGTGTGATTAATCACGCGATTAATCTCAATTAATTTTTAATCGCTTGACAGCCCTAATATTTATATATAATTATATATTACAATTCACTAAATAAAATCTCTAATCAACATCAACTCGTCATCTGAGTTGATTCTGGAGCAAGATAAGTCAGCATGACTATACTAGCATTAAGCCTTAACCAAAAATGATAAAACCACAAGTTAGCACATTTCCCTGAAAGGCAAAAGACAGCTGCAAAATTGACTGCTATAGACAATACACATATATTGATGCATATTATTTCATGTAGTTCAATGACTTAGTAATTCTTCCAGGGTGGATTGATTTCCAAGCTTTTGGCCCTACCTAATATGTGGTGGATGTTTTTAGCCATTTTTAGACTATTGGAAGAATATTGTTTTCTCTGTTCTAGAGTTAAAGAAAAAGTGAAAAAATTATTTACATTTTATCAAGTACTTGAAGGTGCAATGTGCAAAAGAGAGTGTGTAAAATAAAATATTAAGGGACAGATGTTGCACTTGATTCTTACCAATTTTATACCAGTCTAATTAATTGATTTAAGTGGAATTGTGCTTGATTTATACAATGAAATATCAGTAGTAATAGTTTCATAGATTCATAGATTACAAGGTCAGAAAGGACATTGTGATCATATAGTCTGATCTCCTGTATAGCACAGACCATAGAACTTCCCCAAAATAATTCCTAGAGCAGATCTTTTAGAAAAACATCCAATCTTGAAGTAAAAATTATCAGTGATGGAGAATTCACCACAACCCTTGCTAAATTGTTCCAAATGGTTAATTACCCTCACTTCAAAAATTAACGCCTTTGGCTAGGTTCAACTTCCAGCCATTGGATCTTGTTATACCTTTCTCTGTTAGGTTGAAGAGCTCATGATTAAATATGTGTTCCTCATGTAGGTATGCAGCTTTTAGTGACATGGTATGTTGCTACAGCTGTGCTGCTAAAAGGCATGCAGTGTAGCTGCTGTTTGTCCACTCCCCTGAAGACAAAAAACTTCCACCAGCAATGAGCAGCAGGAGAGCGCTCCTGTCAACAAAGAGTTATTCACAACGGCACTCGTTGTCCGCAAAACTTTTGTCTTTTGGGGCAGGGGGGTGTTTTATTAACACCTCTGAAAGAACAGAAGTTTTGTTGTTCAGTTGCCATGCAGACATAGCCTGTGTTCAGCTACATAGTTAGAACTCCTTGAGTCTATCACTATAAGGCATGTTTCCCAGTATTTTAATCATTCTCATGGCTCTTCTCTGAACCGTCTCCAGTTTATCAACATCTTTCTTGAATTGTGGGTACCAGAACTAGACCCAATATTTCAGCAGTGATCACATCAGTGCTAAATACAGAGGTAAAAAAACCTCTACTCCTACTCAAGATTCCCCTGTTTATGTATCCAAGGATCACATTAGCTCTTTTGGCCACAGCATCACATTGGAAGCTCATGTTCAGCTGACTTCAGAAAAAGCAGACTGACTCCCTCAGGGAACTGATGGGCAGGATCCCCTGGGAGAATAGCATGAGGCGGAAAGGAGTCCAGGAAAGATGGCTTTATTTTAAAGAATCCATATTGAGGTTGCAGGAACAAACCATCCCAATGTGTAGAAAGAATAGTAAATATGGCAAGTGACCAGCTTGGCTAAACAGTGAAATCCTTGCTGATCTTAAACACAAAAAAGAAGCTTACAAGGAGTTGAAGACAAATGACCAGGGAGGAGTATAAAAATATTGCTCAGGCATGCAGGAGTGAAATCAGGAAGGCCAAATCACACTTGGAGTTGCAGCTAGCAAGCGATGTTATGAGTAACAAGAAGGGTTTCTACAGGTACGTTAGCAACAAGAAGGTGGTCAGGGAAAGTGTGGGCCCCTTACTGAATGGGGGAGGCAACCTAGTGACAGAGGAGGTAGAAAAAGCTAATGTACTCAATGCTTTTTTCGCCTCTGTCTTCACGAACAAGGTCAGCTCCCAGACTACTGCCCTGGGCAACACAGTATGGGGAGGAGGTGACCAGCCCTCTGTGGAGAAAAGTGGTTCAGGACTATTTAGAAAAGCTGGACGAGCACAAGTCCATGGGGCCGGATGTGCTGCATCTGAGAGTTCTAAAGGAGTTGGCGAATGTGATTGCAGAGCCATTGGCCATTATCTATGAAAATTCATGGTGATCAGAGGAGGTCCCAGATGAACAGAAAAAGGCTAATGTAGTGCCCATCTTTAAAAAAGGGAAGGAGGGGGATCCTGGGAACTACAGGCCAGTCAGCCTCACCTCAGTCCCTGGAAAAAATCATGGGGCAGGTCCTCAAGGAATCAATTTTGAAGCACTTAGAGGAGAGGAAAGTGATCAGGAACAGTCAGCATGGATTCACCAAGGGCAAGTCATGCCTGACTAATCTAATTGCCTTCTATGATGAGATAACTGGCTCTGTGAATGAGGGGAAAGCAGTGGATGTGTTATTCCTTGACTTTAGCAAAGCTTTTGATACGGTCTCCCACAGTACTCTTGCCAGCAAGTTAAAGAAGTATGGGCTGGATGAATGGACTATAAGGTGGATAGAAAGCTGGGTAGATTGTCAGGCTCAACGAGTAGTGATCAATGGCTCCATGTCTAGTTGGCAGCCAGTATTAAGCGGAGTGCCCCAAGTGTCGGTCTTGGGGCTGGTTTTGTTCTATATCTTCATTAATGATCTGGAGGATGGCGTGGATTGCACCTCAGCAAGTTTGCAGATGACACTAAACTGGGAAGAGAGGTAGATATGCTGGAGGGTAGGGATAGGATACAGAGGGACCTAGACATATTGGAGGATTGGGCCAAAAGAAATCTGATGAAGTTCAACAAGGACAAGTGCAGAGTCCTGCACTAAGGACGGAAGAATCCCATGCACCGCTACAGACTAGGGACTGAGTGACTAGGCAGCAGTTCTGCAGAAAAGGACCTAGGGGTTACAGTGGATGAGAAGCTTGATATGAGTCAACAGTGTGCCCTTGTTGCCAAGAAGGCCAATGGCATTTTGGGATGTATAAGTAGGGGCATTGCCAGCAGATCAAGGGACGTGATCATACCCCTCTATTCAGCATTGGTGAACCCTAATCTGGAGTACTGTGTCCAGTTTTGGGCCCCACACTACAAGAAGGATGTGGAAAAATTGGAAAACATCCAGCGGAGGGCAACAAAAATGATTAGGGGGCTGGAGCAAATGATTTATGAGGAGAGGCTGAGGGAACTGGGATTATTTAGTCTGCAGAAGAGAAAAATGAGGGGGGATTTGATAGTTGCTTTCAACTACCTGAAAGAGGGTTCCAAAGAGAATGGATCTAGACTGTTCTTAGTGGTAGCAGATGACAGAACAAGGAGTAACGGTCTCAAGTTGCAGTGCGGGAGGTTTAGGTTGGATATTAGGAAAAACTTTTTCACCAGGAGGGTGGTGAAGCACTGGAATGGGTTACCTAGGGAGGTGGTGGCATCTCCTTCCTTAGATGTTTTTAAGATCAGGCTTGACAAAGCCCTGGCTGGGATGATTTAGTTGGGGATTAGGTCCTGCTCTGAGCAGGGGGTTGGACTAGATGACCTCCTGAGCTCCCTTCCAACCCTGATATTATGATTCTATGATTATCCACCAGCACCCCCAAATCTTTTTCAGAGTCACTGCTTCCCAGGATAGAGTCCTCCATCCTGTAAGTATGGCCTATATTCTTTGTTTCCAGATGTATACATTTAGCCATATTAAAATGCATATTGTTTGCTTGTGACCATTTTACCAAATGATCTTGATCACTCTGAATCAGTCATGCATCTTCTTCATTATTTACCACTCCCCCAATGTTTGGGTCATCTGCAAGTCATTGATAAAGATGGTAAATAGTGTAAGGCCAAGAACCAATCCCTGGAAGCAGATCTACTTGATGATTCCCCATTTACAGTTACATTTTGAGAGCTATCAGTTACCCAGTTTTAATCCATTTAATGTGTCCCATGTTAATTTTATATGATTCTAATATTTTAATCAAAATATCATGCAGCACTAAGTCAATTCCTTTACAGAAGTCTAAATAGATTATGTGATCACTATTACCTTTATTAACCAAATTTGTAATCTCGTCAAAAAAGATATCAAGTTAGTTTGACAAGTTCTATTATCCATAAACCCCTGTTGATTTTCATTAATTAATTACATTGTTTAGGTTATTATTAATCGAGTCCCATATCTGTTTCTCCCTTTTCTTGACCAGGATCAATGTCAGGCTGACAGGTATACAATTACCCAGGTCACCCCATTTGGTCTTTTTAAAAACTGCACAACACTAACTTTCTTCCAGTCTTCTGGAACTTCCTCTATGCTCCAAGACTTATTGAAAATCAACATTAATGATCCAGCAAGCTCCTCAGCCAGCTCTTTTAAAATTCTTCTTGTATGGACCTGGTGATTTAAAAATGCCTGACTTTAGTAACTTCTATTTAATATCTTCCAGAGTTGCTAGTTGAATGGAAAGAGTGTTATCACCATATGATGAGAATGCATCATCTGTTTTTCCCCCAAATACAGAACAGAAATATATATTGAACACCTCAGCCTTTTCTGCAATTCTTATTGATAATACTACTATTTCCATCTAGTAATGGGCCAATGCCATTGTCAGGATTCTTTTTGTTCCTAATATATTTAGAAAACTCGTTCAGGACAATAACTTTGCTGACCACTGACTTCTTCTTGTGTCCCTTGGCTTCCCGTATCAATTTTCTACAATTCCTAACTTCTGATTTATATTCATTATCATCAGCTTCCCTTTTTTCCATTGGATTCTATTTTACTATTATTATTACGATTATTTACAAGTGCCTTCATTTCCCTTGTAAGCCAAATTGGATTTTTACCAGCAGAGCCTTCTTCCTCTGTCAAGGTTCTTTCCCCACTCTGAACTCTAGGGTACAGATGTGGGGACCTGCATGAAAACCTCCTAAGTTTACTTTTACCAGCTTAGGTTAAAACTTCCCCAAGGTAAAAACTATTTTACCTTTTGCCCTTGGACTTTCGCTGCCACCACCAAAACGTCTAACTGGTATTTTTTTATTAGGAAAGAGCCCGTTTGGAAACGTCTTTCCCCCCAAAATCCTCACCAAACCTTGCACACCCCTTCCTGGGGAAGGTTTGATAAAAATCCTCACCAATTTGCATAGGTGACCACAAACCCAAACCCTTGGATCTTAAGAACAATGAAAAAGCATTCAGTCTCTTAAAAGAAGAATTTTAATAGAAGAAAAAGCAAAAAGAATCACCTCTGTAAAATCAGGATGGTAAATACCTTACAGGGTTATTAGATTCAAAACATAGAGAATCCCTCTAGGCAAAACCTTAAGTTACAAAAAGACACAAAGACAGGAATATCCATTCGATTCAGCACAGCTTATTTTCTCGGCCATTTAAACAAACAGAATCTAACACATCTTTAGCTAGCTTACTAAGTTCTAAGACTCCATTCCTGTTCTGTCCCCAGCAAAAGCATCACACAGACAGACCCAGACCCTTTGTTTCTCCCCTCCTCCAGCTTTGAAAGTATCTTGTCTCCTCATTGGTCATTGTGGTCAGGTGCCAGCGAGGTTATCCTAGCTTCTTAACCCTTTACAGGTGAAAGGGTTTTTCCTCTGGCCAGGAGGGATTTTAAAGGCGTTTACCCTTCCCTTTATATTTATGACACATTTTAACCTGCAGAGCCTTTTTCCTCAGTTGTGGGATTGTCCCTTTTTGTGCACCTAGTAAGGTGTTCTCAAATTATTCCCAATTACCATTCATATTTTTCTGATTAAATTCTTCCTCCCAGCTGATTTGGCTCATAATTATTTTCAGCTTTGTGAAATTGGCCCTATTAAAGCACCAAGTGGAAGATGATAGATGGGTAGATAAACTGGAAACATTCTAAATGTGAGCAAGTCATGATCACTTGTACCTAAACTAACTTTTAGTTCTGAGATCAGTTTCTCTATCTATTAGGACAAGCCTAATACAAAAATTTCACAAAATTCACAAGTTAGTTCAAATAGCACCCAGTAAAATCAGAGTGCACTAAGGGGGAATACAGTTGAGCTACATCTGTCATAGGGGAACAATACACAACTAATTTGATTACAAACATTATGCAAACAAACATACTTAACTCCAGTGAAGGTTCTCAGCAAGTTAGATATAAATCAGGGCTACAATCAGTTGGAGTTGGAGTTATTCTACATTGTATCATTTCGCATATCACAATGAAAAGATACAAATGATTATGTTATGAACAGTTAAGACATTTCCACTGTTACAGAAAACTTGACCAATCCATCAGCTGCCAGACAAACCTCGATATAAATGACAACGTTTTATTGCTTAGGAATTAGATAATGTGTTGTTTCAAAGACTGTAGGCAGTGTGATCTTGTGACTAACAAGCAGAAATAGCATTTTGTTATAAAAACATGAATTCCTTGTTCATGTCTCCTCAGATAGAATATTAGCAAATTCCAAAAATGACAAGGTAGAATCTAGCAGCATATACTGGATTACATCAGACTTTTGCTCTGTCAATTGGCAAATAGTGGCAGAAGAGAAGATTAAATGACTGGTAATGGAGTTTAGTTTGGGACACAGTGATTTTGGATAACAAATGAAGATTAAATAAATTCTAAACTTTACCAGAAGGTGAAGGGTAAAATATGGTCTCAGAAGAACATTCATTTATGGTATACATCTGAAATTAGGAGAGTAATGTGAGGAAAAAAGATAATGTAGAAACAATGTAATGTCTCAAATGTTTTTCAAAGGGAATATTCACAAACTGCAAGAAGCTGAGCAAATTCCATATTCTTCCAATGGTTGGTAATAAACAGCTGAATTTTAAAACAGACTGATTGGTTTCTGAGAATCACAACTGATTTTTACCACTTGCCAACACTGATTTAGCTCATGCTCAAATAAATTGGTTAGTCTCTAAGGTGCCACAAGTACTCCTTTTCTTTTTGCGAATACAGACTGACACGGCTGTTCCTCTGAAACTGATTTCTCTGTGCATGAACTGAATCCCACTGATATTCTACATTTTGACATTAACTTAATTGAGAGCAGGATGAGGCCTGGAGTAATTGAAAAGATAATAATGTGCTCTACTTTCTTAATACTGACTCCATGTTGAACGAAACCAACATTTCAAATACAAAGTTATTGATTCATTGACCTGTATATACTTCAGCCAAATGAACTCTGATTCCTGACTACAGCATTCTGATCTTTTCTATTTTCTCTCTCTCAGAACTGCCCATTACCAGACTATGTGCCAAGGTCAGAGTCCCATTTCTTGGTCAGAGTCCCATTTCTTCTGTGAAAACCTTGATAAAATTCTTTAGGTAAACATTGTCTTGAAGGAGGTTTACTGTTATAATAGGACTTTGAGAGTGTTTATGCATCAAATCTATTGCTCAATGATATCAAGTCATTTGGTTCTGTTGTGACATTCTATACTTTGGCAGAGCGCCCTGTAACCTCCATATTCCTCATTTATATATAATTGTGAACTTGCACATAAAGTATGCCGTGAAAGGTATCAGGGGAAAGGTTATGATCTGCTGAAATACATTGTTCTATCTAAATATGCATATGAAATTATAAGAATTGTGTTGTATGGTTTTCACTAAAGTATGCTGTAGGTTTGGAAAACACCAGATACTAGCTCTCCAGAGACAATGACAAGGGAAGAGGTAACCAACGTTCGGGTGGGTGCTGAACAGACATCACCAGCCATTGTCCAGCAGAGGAGTTACAATTCAATGACTCACTTACAGGAGACACACCAGGGTATTGCTTTACCTTGTGACTCAGCAATGCTCACCAGACAGCCTGGACTTGTGTTCCCCAGGTGTAACACTGACAGACCCCAGTCAGCAGGATTGAACCTGGGATCTCTGGAGCTAAAGGCGTGAGCCTCTACTGTATGAGCTAAAGGCCACATGGCTGTTATTAATGAGTCTGCTCTACAGCCTTAGCTCTTTCTTTAAGTAGTCTCGGTGCCTCTAGATGGGACCAAGCACCACACCAAGGTATGTGGGTTACACAAGCACATGGGACTGAGGGTATAAAACAGAACACGGGGCCTCATGCTTGGCCTTTTCTCCTACTCCCACCTATGCTGCAAGCAACAAGGACACTCAGAAGACTGAAGGCTCCAACAGAGGAGACTGGCCCAGGTTTCAAGGGTAAAACCTGTGTACTATGAAAAAAGCAATATCCAGTGGGGTGAGAAAAACTGTTTAATTTAGATGTTACCCAGTCTAATAGGGTTGACAGTTTAGACTGCGTGCTAACTTTTTATTTTCTTTTGGTAACTAACTCTGACTTTTTTCCTATCACTTATAATTTCTTAAAATCTATCTTTTGTAATCAATACGTTTGAGTAACTGTTTATCTTTACCAGTGAGTTTGTCTGAAGTGTTTGGTAAGGATGTTTGTTCAGGTTTACAAAGGCTGGTGTATATCCATTGATGAAGTGGTGAACCAATTAATAAATTTGCACTGCTCATCTTCCACACAATTTCCTTTCATAAGCCAGAGTGGGGTTGTAGACAGGCTGGTAGGGTCAGAGTTGCTGAACCAAGGCTGACTAGTACACTGACAGAGTGTGACTTGCATGCTTTGAGGCTGGCTGGGAGCTTCCTAGACTGGGAGCTACAGCAGCAAAACATTGTAAGGCCCCCAGGATTGCAGAGCAATTGGTGACACAACCCCTTCCTGGTCTGAACTGCACCGCAAAGTGAGACAGGAATACAAGTCCCAAAACTGAGGAGCCCTCACTGAGGAGCAATGCAAAGATAACAGCCTACCAACATCTCTTTCCCTTTATACTAAAGAGACTCCAGCATGACCACCTCTGCTGATTGTCCCCATGACATGCTGTCACAGGTACAAACACAATCTCTGAAGTACCAAGGTCCCAAACTATTACATCCTATGGGACAGTTCAAAAACTCTACAGAAAGGTTATCATTTGCCATTAGATTCTAAAGAGCTTTCCCAAAAAGCACAGAAATAATAAACCATGGGCAAAAAAAGAGAATTTTTGAAAATGTAAGAGCGCAGCTCCAACAGCAATTCTCCTTCGTTCCATATGGGAACTTTTCCTCTGTGCTAATTAGCTTTTACCATCCCATTGCTTTTTACTACATAAATAGCAGATCTAAACTGCTCTTAATGTCAACCAGTTTTTCCTTTACTAATGGCTGAGGAAACATTAGCAAACATAGTACATACTTTCCTTGCCTGGATTTCTGTTTGTCAGCCTATGCATGCAGGGAGAATGAATACACTGGAAAAGAAAGAGTGGAGACAGGACTAACAGACAGCAAGAGAAAGCAGGCTACTAGTGGGGAAGTAACCAATCAGGGCAGGTTTGTTCTACTCACTGGACTTAGTTCTAAAACTGGTAAAACATTAGAAAGTAAATATCTTAATTTCATAGTTGGAGTTTACTATGGTAAACTTTGGGTTTGGGTCAAGATGTGTTTTGGAGATTTGCTCTTCTCATTTGCTCTTCTCATCAAAAACGGTTGAGATAAGAGGGCGAAACAGGAATGAGCTTATTAATTATTAGTGCTCAAATGACCTGAGTAATCACCCTGGAGGAGAAACTACATCCGAGCATGTAAGATGCTTTTGCTGGATGTGTCCTCATCAGCCTTGCTCCTGAACCTTGGAGAACAGAAGTCCACCTTCCCATATTGATACAGGAAGCCAGACAAAGTCTGGGTCAATATAAGATAGAGGCTTGTTCATTGTTACCCAACTATTCCTGGGCCATATTGACAACATATGGGGTATGCTTGCTTGAGGCCTGGCAGCATCTTGGATATGTATTGGAGTCACTGAGAAATATCATGTAGCATCCTGTGGTAACATCATTTTTATTTCACCTTATCTCCGCCTTGAATGAGGAAATTTTTTTCAGCCGTTTAGTGTAGGGTCTTTCAGATCTTGTCACTTCCTTGATTTCTTCAGGTTGTTTACCTGGATCTTTTTAACTATCAGGGATCATCACCATAGTTTATCACACCAGGTGTTATCACTTGAATAGTTCCTCAGGAGTACAGTGTTGACAAGGGGCATCGTATCAGGCAATGTTCAAGGGTTTGTCTTGGCTCTCAACAGCCACATTTGGGGTTATTCCTAGATAAGACTGGAAGGACCTGCAAAAGATTATGATTTTATGATTCCTCAGCTTCTACTAGGTCATATCACTGGTTTTTGCCACCTTGGCTCTTGCTTGTTTCAGAGTACACTAGTGTGTTTGATCTAGGAAGAAGTTGACTAAAGTAGCTAGGTTTTCCAAGATCATCAGCATTTCTCACCATTTTGTTGTTCTGTAGCCATCTACCGTGGTATTTTAAGGTAGTGGATTTTCAGAGGCAAAGCTCTTTCTGGAAGTCCACCTCTTAGGACTGGTGGTGGGATGTGTTTGGGCAGTGGATGTCTTGGATCATGCACCTGGTTTTTCTCTCCTTTTTACTGCATCCCACCTCACTGATGTTGTTGCAGACCCCACAAGGCAGTACAGTGATGGTGTAGGAGTCAGTTTCAATATCCTTGTGATGATCCTAAGGATTGAGTTCAATATAAATTTTGCATGCATGGCTCAAGTGTGACCATACAGTGACAAAGTATAATTGAGTACCCGGGTAAGACTACTTCCTTTTGTTTTCGGAGTATTTTCAGATCAGCTGCCCATTTTGTATTGGCCAGTTCCTGGAGTACAGAATTCCTGGAGTTCACTTTCTTTTTCATCTTCTTGATGTGTTCTTTGAATGTTAGTGCCCAGTCTAATGTCTCCAAGGTCCATTGGATATTCATAGTGCTCAAGGATTGTACCGTCCCACAATGTCTGGAGTTTTTGCTTGGCCTGATGGTTTTTCAAATGGAAGACACACACTTGTGTCTTAGTAGGGTTGGCATTCAGGAGCCATGTGATAATTTCCAAGTACACTCAGGGAGCCAGTTAAAATGCACTCAAAGTCCTCAAATGTTTCCAGTTGAGTAGCAATGCAAAGATCATCTGGTTGATCATTTGTGTAGACATTAAACAGTATGGGTGACAGCATTGAACCTTGGGGCAATTCATTCTGTTGGTAAAGCTGTTGACTTTTTTGACCATCCATCTCAACAAAAATGTTGATTCTCGAGCAGGAAGGAGATTATCAAGAAAATTGAGAAATAACGAGCAGGTCCAGGTAATTTCAGTAGAAATGCAGTGGTTCAGTGTCATAAGCAGCTAACAGATCAACAAACATAGCCCCTGTAATTTTGCAGATTTTGAAGCTATCTTATTACTGACCTTGGCACAAAAAGTTAGACTGTTCTAATAAAGTTTGCAGATGACACAAAACTGGGAAGTACTGCCAATACAGAGAAGGACCATGATATCCTACAGGAAGATCTGGATGACCTTATAACTACAGTAATAGTAATAGGATGAAATTTAATAGTGAAAAGTGCAAGGTCATTAATTTAGGAATTAATAAGAATTTTTGTTATAAGCTGGGGATGCATCACTTGGAAGTAACAGAGGAGGAGAAGGACCTCAGAGTATTGGTTGATCACAGGATGACTATGAGCCACCAATGCGATATGGCCATGAAAAAAGCTAATGCGGTCTTGGGATGCATCAGGTGAGGTATTTCCAGTAGAGATAAGGAGGTGTTAGTACCATTATACAAGGCACTGGTGAGACCTCATCTAGAATATTGTGTGCAGTTCTGATCTCCCATGTATAAGAAGGATGAATTCAAACTGGAACAGGTACAGGGAAGGGCTACTAAGATAATCCAAGGCATGGAAAACCTGTCTTATGAAAGGAGACTCAGAGCTTGGCTTGTTTAGCCTAACCAAAAGAAGGCTGAGGGGAGATATGGTTGCTCTCTATAAATAAATACCAGAGAAAGAGAGGAATTATTTAAGCTCAGTACCAATGTGCACACAAGAACAAATGGATATAGACTGGCCATTAGGAAGTTTAGACTTGAAATTAGAGGAAAGTTTCTAACCATCAGAGGAGTGAAGTTCTGCAACAGCCTTCCAAGGGGAGCAGTGGGGGCAAAAGACAAATCTGGCTTCAAGACTAAGCTTGATAAGTTTATGGAGGGGATGGTATGATGGGATAGCCTAATTTTGGCAATTAATTGATCTTTGACTATTAGCGGTAAATATGTCCAATGGCCTGTGATGGGATGTTAGATTGGGTGGGATCTGAGTTACTACAGAGAATTCTTTCCTGGGTGTCTGGCTGGTGAGCCTTGCCCACATGCTTAGGGTTTATCTGATCACCATATTTGGAAGGAATTTTCCTCCAGGGCAGATTGGCAGAGGCCCTGATGGGTTTTCGCCTTCCTCTGCACCTTGAAGTCTTTAAACCATGATTTGAGGACTTCAATAGCTTAGACATAGGTTAGGGGTTTGTTACATGAGTGGGTGGGTGAGATTCTGTGGCCTGCATCCTGCAGGTGGTCAGACTAGACTATCATAATGGTCCATTCTGACCTTAAAGTCTATGATTCTATATGGATCAATGTGCTAACAAAGCCCAGGATGGGGGTACTTGCAAGGTATCCTACAGATGATGGAATCAAACTAGAGAATCAGATGAGTTACTCCTTAAGCACCTGTCTAATGGGGGGGGGAGGGGGAAAATGTATTGTAACGGGGAACTTCCGTTTGGGAGAGAAATGCTCTCGATCTATCAGCAGTAAAACATCATTACAGTTTCTAAAAATTATGGATGATAATTTTCTAACACAAAAGATGTTTCACCCAACATAAGGTGACTATTTTGAACCTCATTCTGATGTATAAAGATTAATTACTAGCAGCTGATGGTTGGCTAGAAACCAGTGGTAGTGACCTGGTTAATTCAATAGGGGCAAACAGAGGACAGTTACATCTAGTAATAGATATATCTGGTGCTTTAAAAGGGCTAATTTCTCAAAGCTGAGGAAAAATGTGTGAAATTGACCAGGAGGAAAAAATTTGATAGAAAAATGTGAATAATAATTGAGAGTTCTTTAAGAAAAATGTATTCGATACTGAAAAAGTCACAATTCCACAAAGAGGACAACTTTGTCTAAAAGCCCACCCTGGTTCAGTGGTGAAATGAAAGCAGCCATTAGACATAAAGAAGCAATATATGAGTAATGGAAAAAGATATCAAATATAAATTAGAAGTTGTGAAGTATAAAAAATAAATAAGAGAAGCTAAAGACATCAGGGGAAAAATCAATTGCTAGCAGGGCTAAGGACAATAAGAAGGCGTTTAAGCATATCAGGAATAAAATAAATCCTAGCAATGGTCTAACCCCACTACTAGATGGAGATGATACAATTATTAATAATGATGCAGAAGAGGCAGAAGTATTCAATAAATATTTCTGTTCTGTATTTGGAATGAAGCAGGCTGATGTATTCAAATCATGAGGATGATAAAGGACTATCAAGTCAATTTATATTTATATTTTTACAAATATTTGTACTGTAAAAAACAAAAGAAATTGTATTTGTCAATTCCCCCATTACAAATACTGCAATCTACTTATCGTGAAAGTTGAACATTCAAATGTAGAATTATGTATAAAAAAACAGCATTCAAAAATAAAACAATGTAAAACTTGTGCTGGGTTATCCATATTAACGTATTAGATATATGTTATCATCTATAACATGTTATGTATGTCATGCTATAATATGAAATATATGTCAAAATGTGAGCAAAACAGAGCAGGAGACACAGAATTCTCCCCCAAGGAGTTGTCACAAATTTCAAGCTTTTTTTTTTTTTAAACGAGCGTCATCAGCATGGAAGCATGTCCTCTGAAATGGTGGCTGAAGCACTTTCAGGTGACATTGTAAATAAGAAGCAGGCAGCACTGTCTCCTGTAAATATAAACAAACTTGTTTGTCTTAGCAATTAGCTGAACAAGAAGTAGGACTGAGTGGACTTTTCAGCTCTAAAGTTTTACATTGTTTTGTTTTTTGTGCAGTTATGTAACCAAAAAATCTACATTTGTAAATTACACTTTCAGTGCGCTTTTAGTATGATAAAGAGATTGCACTACAGTACTTTTATGAGGCGAGTTGAAAAATACTATTTTGTTATTTTTAGAGTGCAAATATTTGTAAAAAATATAGTGAGCACAGTACACTTTGTATTGTGTTGTAAATGAAATCAATATATTTGAAAATGCAGAAAAAAATTCAAAAATATTAAATTTCAATTGGTATTCTATTAAGTGTGATTTATCGCAGTTTTTTTAATCATGATTAATTTGAGTTAATCACATTATTTAACTGTGATTACTCAACAGCCCTAATAGGAATATAATTTGTGTGTGACAAGACACACCCTATTTCATTCTTTGATGAAATTACCAGTTTGGTTAATAAAGATAACTGCGTAAATGTAATGAAGTTTTGTAAGTCATTTGACTTAATTTTTGTATCAGTATGTCATGTGGTACTAACAGCAGACAACATCCATAAAGCATATGGGAAATGGAGGAAAAACTGGGTAACAGATCTCAAAAAATCAGTGGAGAATCACCATCAAATCAGGGTGTACCTAATGGGTTCACAGGGATCAGTAGTAGGCCTGACACTTTCAACATTTTCATCAATGATCTGGAAGAAAATATGAAATTGCTTCTGACAAAATTTGTGAATGACACAAAGATTGAGCGAGTAGTGAATAATGATGAGGACAGGGCAGTGATACAGATCGATCTGGATCATTTGGTAAGCTGGGCCCATTCAAACAAAATAAATTTTAATACAAACCAAATGCAAAGTTATACATTTTGGAACAATGAATGCAAGCCCTATCCTACAGAGTGTGGGATTGTATCCTGGAAAGCAATGACTCTGAAAAGGATTTAAGGGTCAGCGGATAAGCAACTGAATATGAGCTCCTAGTTAGATGCTGTGGCAAAAATGGCTAATGTGATCTTTGGATATATAAACAAGGGAGCAGTGAATAAGAGAAGGGAGAAGTGATTTTATGCACTGGTGAGACCAATCTGGAATACTATGTACAGTTCTGGTTGTCTACATTTTTAGAAGTACGTTGAAAAATTGGAGAGGGCACAGAAGAGAGCTGGAAGTTACGCTTTCATCAAACACAACTTAGTGGCCTCAATACAGGGGTAACTGGGTGAAATTTAATGGCCTGTCACATATGGGAGGTCAAACTAGATGGTCCCTTCAACTCTTAAGCAAAAGATTTATGGACCAAATTCAGTCCAGGTATAAGTGAGCACAGCTCAGTTGCCCTGAATTTCTTCCTTGTTTTGTGTTAAAATGAAGTTGTGATCTGAAAAGCAAGTCTGCAGAATGGCACATTCTAACTCAATGTGCCTGCTCCCTACGTGTCTTTGAGAAGTAGCTTCTGCCTTTCCTGACAAAAGGAATGTTTCACTTCTGTTAACACTGCAGAGACAAAATAGCTATGGAAAAGGAAACTGGTTGCTAGTCTGTCTTGTGCATTAACAACATTGTCACCTACTTTGCAAACACAGACCATTTATTACTGGCGAGGATGTAAGAGGCAGTCTGATTTTCAGATCCCAGTTTGAATGTGCAGGGCTGGCAATTAGGAAAAATGACTTCAAAAAATGAGCAAATTTGCACTGAATGTGGTTGACAGAGAAGCCCCATCTATATCTATTTTTGTAGCAATAATATATTACACACTTAGAATGTTGCATTTTCTTTTACCCATGGGTGACCCAGATGTCTTCTACATTTTCAAATATATTGATTTCAATTGTAACAGAATTCAAAGTGTAAAATTTTCACTTCATTTATTTTTATTACAAATATTTGCACTGAAAAAACAAAAGAAATAGTATTTTTCAATTCCCCCATTACAAGTACTGTAGTGCAATCTATTCATCATGAAAGTTGAACTTACAAATGTAGAATTATGTACAAAAAAACTGCATTCAAAAATACAACAATGTAAAACTTTAGAGCCTACAAGTCCACTCAATCCTACTTCATGTTCAGCCAATCACTCAGACAAACTAGTTTGTTTACATTTGCAGGAGGTAATGCTGCCCGTTTCTTGTTTACAATGTCACCTGAAAGTGAGAACAGGCGTTTGCATGGTACACTGTTGTAGCCGGCATCGAAAGATATTTATGTGCCATATGCACTAAAGATTCATATGTCTCTTCATGCTTCAACCACCATTCCAGAGGACATGTGTCCATGCTGACAGGTTCTGCTCAATAACGATACAAAGCAATGTGGACCAACCCATGTTCATTTTGATCATCTTAGTCAGATGTCACCAGCAGAAGGTTGATTTTCTTTTTTTTTTTTTTTGGTAGTTTGGATTTTGTAGTTTCCGCATTGGAGAGTTGCTGTTTTAAGACTTCTGAAAGCATGCTCCACACCTCGTCCCTCTCAGATTTTGGAAGGCACTTCAGATTCTTAAACCTGGGTCAAGTGCTGTAGCTATCTTTGGAAATCTCACATTAGTACCTTCTTTGCGTTTTGTCAAATATGCAAAGTGTTCTTAAAATGAGCAACCTGTGCTGGGTCATGCAGTTACAAGTCTGTACCCAGGGACTTGCCTAGACATGTCCAGAAGGGCATTTTTCCCAGAGATCACCATCTGTTACAAAAGGGGGCCATGTACAGTCTCTTTGGAAAGCTAAGAACTCACTGGTTGTCATGCTTATTGTGGGGGCCCAATAAAGGGCACATCTGCACTACCAACTTGCACCAATGCAGCTGTGCCACTGTAGCGCTTCTGGTGAAGACGCTCTAAGCCGACAGAGCTCACCTATAGGTTTAATAACTCCACCTCCACAAGAGGCGGTCGCTATGTCCGCAGCTCCTGACAACATAGTGCTATCTACGCGTGGGCGGGGGGTTACAGTATAACTACATCACTCAGGAGTGTGGATTTTTTCACCCTCAACAATGTAGTTATACCAAAGTAGTGTAGACCTGGCCAACAAGACTGAATAGTGGAACCATGAAGGACAAAATGAAGTTAACCAATTGCTCTGGTTATGAAAAGAGACAAAGGGTCTGGAACAGTATAATAGGAACAGAATACCATCTTGCGCTCTTTTTAATACTGAGGCTACACAGCCAGCATGAGTGTCTCATGAAAGTGGATCCCAGATCTCTCGACTAAACAAGCACGGTACGTACTGACCACTGGGTGAGAAATATCTCATTAGATAGGAAAGGGACCTGTTAATAACCCACCTCGCAGGGTCCTAGAGTCTGAGCCTGGAGGTCTAACACACCAATTAAACAGCCCTGCACCTCTGAGACAGTTGGCATGAGCCAGCCACAGGTTTTTCTTTGCTATGTAGACCCTTAGGTGAAGCTAATGAACTGGGGAGCACTGCTCCCCTGGAGACAGCCCATCTGAGTGCATTGCAGGTGTCCGGAAGTTGAGAGGCTGGACACTTGAGTGTAACAAAGTGGGGTGTTCTATTTGACCGATTGGAGGGACCTGTGCATTGGGGGTCAGGGCAAACTCAGGGGGCTAATCATCCCCATAGAAAGAACAGGAGTACTTGTGGCACCTTAGACTAACACATTTATTTGAGCATAAGCTTTTGTGGGCTACAGCCCACTTCATCAGATGCATAGAATAGAACATATAGTAAGATATAGATATACAGAGAACATGACAAGGTGGAAGTTGCCAGACCAACTCTAAGAGGCTAATTAATTAAGATGAGCTATTATCAGCAGGAGAAGAAAAACTTTTGTAGCGATAATCAAGAGGGCCCATTTCAGACAGTTGACAAGAAGCTGTGAGGCTACTTAACATGGGAAAATAGATTCAATTTGTGTAATGACCCAACCACTCCCAGTCTCTATTCAAGCCCAAGTTAATGGTATCTAGTTTCTCCATAGAGTCAGCCTGTGCTCTGCCCCAAGAACTCACGTAGGGAGCTTAAGGTCTGGGGTGTGCAAATTGCTAGCCTGCAGAGGGAAAGAGTGGGGCTAGTGGAGCCCAAAGTGGGGCACTTGTGTTGCTAGCAACCAGTAGTTCTGGGTAAGTTTCTCCCAGTAGGCCCAGACAAGGTTCCCTCCTGGTGTAAGCAGGCAGTAGTGACTCACCCTGTATCTCTTGGGCAACTCCAAAAGTATCATACTATGTATTTGGTTTGAGGAGTCTCTCCAGCTTTGATTAATTAAAAATTAACGATTGTTACCCTTTCAATACTACATGTTCCCAAAACTCTTGTGCACAGCTCTGTTTATAAACAGAAAGTGGATTCGGCATTAGAAGAAATAAAGGGAGAAAGACATGTTGGGAAGAGGGAATTATGACAAAGGGGGAAAGTCAAAGAAAATGTGTAAATGTAGGTAGTGTTCATTGAAAACTATTGTTCTTACCTACTTGAAATATGAACATCCATATGAAAATGCTAAATATTGATCAGTATGTCCATGCTTATTTTCCCTTAATGCTGTGCTTGTGTAAAATGTTAAATAATGGACATTTAAGAGACTTCTGGATTTAGACCACTGCACCACTAAATGCCATTTTCCTGTTACTTTTCTTTTTTCTCTTTAAACATGTAAATAAGTAGTTTTCAGACTGTTAGATTTGTCAGGAGAGTGTCTCCCTGGTGTTTACACAGAGAATGCAGTTCAGTCTGTGTGCTCTTGTTTTGCTCTGTGATTAGTGCAGATGTGCATAGACCCTCACCTTTGGGCTCACAGTCAAACAAGAAATGCTTTACTTTTGGGGCCAGATTCTCTCAAGCACTAAAGATGTGCTCAGCAGAGAAAGGGGAATAGGATAGCAAGCAGGGGTGCGTCAGGGAACTGTAAGCAGCTCTCTGATTCTCAAGATATCCTGGTCGCAATTTAATGTAAGTTAGACCTAATTTACAACAGCTGGATGTGGTTCCTGAGGGACCATATGCCATCTGAGAATTGGCAAAGCAGCACAAAACTGTGTAGGCATAACATTGGCTCAAATATAGTGAGGAAAGGAAGATCTGAGAAACCAGGAATGTGAAGATCAAAATTAGAAACAAGTTTTAGATTTGATTTTTAATGGTTTTATCTTTTTTCTAGCCCCTTCTCATACAGGGTCCAAACCTGTAAGGTACTCTAGCCAAGTTGAGGTGCTCAGCACCTTGAAGGATTGTATCCCAAAGGCTTCACTTAGCTTATTTTGAGGAGGAAGTATTTTTCCACCACACAGATATCCTCTCCCCACAAACTCTAGAAGATATTTGTGAAAAATGTCTCCATATCATTCTGTTAAAGCTTTTATATACTCTGTTGCATATTTTTAAGATTTCCCTCTATGTGTATGGGATTGCAATAAACACCAACAATAAATGTTACCCTGTCTCCTGAGCAGAAAGAAATGGAAACAGCTTCCCCTCCTGGCATGTGGCCTTGTGGAGAAATTGCAGGAAGGAACCAGCCAGAAAAAGCAGCTTCAGAAAGAGCCAAAGCAGGGACCTTCGGACATTCAGAACTTTTGATTAGACTTTCTCTGCCTTTGTCACTCGCCAATCCTCTTCCTCCCATTCCCTCAGTCTCTTCACCTCAGCATCACTCCATATCTGCCTTTCTTACCCTCTTCTCCCCTGCCATGTCCCACTCACTCCTTCCCTTCAGTGTCTCCTCTCCTTTTACTGTTCTTTCCATTCAGTTTATCACCTCCTAACCACAAAATAAATATAAGTAAAAGTAAATAAATCATGGGACTAGCAAGAAGTTTGCTGCCATCACATTTTTCACTCTGCTTGTGTTACATCCCTGTGTCTGGCTTGTCTTGTCAGACTATAAGATCTTCCAGGCAGGGACTATCGACTACTCTGTGCTTGTACAGTGTCTATCACAATGGGGTCCCATTCTTGGTTAGGCCTTAAGCACTCCCTACTAAACATGATTATTAATAATAATAATAATAATAATAGCTGAGAACAATGCTGAGAAGTCATAAAGAGAAATCACACTTTGGAGGGGGCAGGGTTTCTTGGACGCATAAGGAAAACTTCTGCAGGGCCTGTAGTATAAACAACCCACTCATTCAGTAGAAGATAGGCGGTATACAGGTAGCAAAATGGTGATCAAAATAGACAGACAGCTGTTACTTATTTGGGGAAAGGAAAAGTACCCACATTTTATTAACTCTACATCTAGGAAAACAACTTCTGTTTGTTGTATGTGCCAGCACTTTGGATGCAAATCTTTTCATTATTACTCAAGAGCAAAATTAGTTGGTAAGGTGATTAGATTAGATAGATAAAACAGGACCATCTACCATGCACAAAACCAGGTTTCTGAAGACAAGGGTACACCTTGTGTTCCCCGCAGAGGTGGGTATCAAAGGGATCTTCCAACTGAAGTTCATCACTGTGTTCTTACCATGTAAATATACCACATGATCCAATGGTTCACCAACTATACTGTTAACATAATTGGACACGCTTCTCCTTGTGAATTCAGGGCTGAAATCCTCTCTTTTCTTGAAATAAATGTGCACTGCTTACTTCTGTTGTTCAGCCAGTGGAACTGCATTTTCTTTCAGCTCTTTCTCTCTGTTTGGGGATAGTTCAATCACAGATGTGTGGGTTTAAACACTTGTATCTTGCCTCTAGATGTGGGATAGTTGAGAAACAGGTAAAAAAAAATCACGAGACTCCATTTTTAATTTCTTTTAATTTCAACTTTTTCAGAGGCAAGTTATTGTCAGTAAGAATATAAAAATGGCTATACTGGGTCAGACCAATAGTCCATCAAGTCCAGTATCCTGTCTTCTGACCAGTGGCCTATGCCAGATGCGTCAGAGGGAATGAACAGACCAGGGCAATTCCCATTCCCCTGTAGTTTAGTCCTAGCATCTGGCAGTCAGAGGTTTAGGGACACCCAGAACATGGATTGCATACCTAACCATCTTGGCTAATAGTTCCTGATGGACCTATCCTTCATAAATGTATCTAATACTTTTTTGAACCCAGTTATAGTTTAGGCCTTCACAACATCCCCAGCAATGAGCTCACAGGTTGATTATGTGCTGTGTGAAGAAGTACTTCCTTTTGTTTGTTGTAAACCTGCTGCCTATTAATTTCATTGAGTGACCCCTGGTTCTTGTGTTATATGAAGGGGGTAAATAACACTTCCGAATTCACTTTCTCTACACCATTCATGAGTTTATTGCCTTTTATCATATCCCACTTTAGTTGTCTTTTTTCCAGTCTGAATAATCCCAATCTTTTTAATCTCCCCTCAACATGCATTTGTAAAGAAGGGTGCAAATTATTTATAGCAAATTTGTTCAGTGAATTTAGCCCTTTTGTTGACTCCAAATATTCACAAGCAAGTTGTGATTTCAGCATAGATACTATTATTTATTTTCTGTATTTTTTATTTATGGATTGGGTATTTATAACTGGAATGTGAGTTGTCCTATTTCGTTGTGAGTAGTCACACAGGTGGAGCTAAGTCACATGGTATTATTTCTATTTCCTGATTAGTTTGTCCAAGAGAAGGTAATGAGGTAAATTGATCATGTTCTACAAGTACCTATATGGGGAAGAGATTTCTGAGTAGCTGATGCAGAAAGTCATAATGAGATCAATGGTTGAAAACTGACCCTAGACAAATTCAGACTAGAACTAATGTATAAATATTTTTAAAAAGTGAGGGTGATTAACCATTGGAACAACTTACCAAGGGTTGTAGTAGATTCTTTACCACTTGAAGCATATAAGTCAAGACTAGATGTCTTTCTAAAAGAAATGCAAGAGCTCAAACAAGAATTATAGGATTGATGCATAAAATATTAGATGAGTTTCTTTGGCCAGCATTATGCAGGAGGTAAGACTAGATGATCATAATGGTTCCTTCTGGCCATAAAATTCATGAATCTATGACCTCCAGAGCTAACAGCATGAATCGCTACAGTTTAAACTAAAGAGTTAAGCTCTCAAGAAAAGATCTATATCATCTCTGAATTGAGCACAGAGGAGGGTACATAATATACACTAACCCATGGGTTACAGGAGCACTGCTAAAGTGAAATCATTTAAAAATTCAAATAAGTAGCAGTGGACATGTTTCTGGATTACTCACACAGCTGCACTTACAAAGTTATCATGTTGGCTTCTGTTTCTTTCCCCATCTAACCCAAATGTGGCTGCATTTGCTGGTGGGAAGTGACAGCTGAGTATTGTTTGTATGGCATTTGGGGATTCTTTGGGATAAATGGCCCTATGTAAAAGTAAGATCCTTATTACAAAAGTACAACGCATGAGTTCAGTATAAAGTACCTGCCTTAAATCTATATTGTATTGCTTTTGCCTATACTTTCATTTAGAGTCTTAATAGTATTTTAATGGATGTGCATGTTTAACTGATAGTATATAGAGCATAATCCTAAATGCCCTTACTTGCATGTGTAATCCTTTCTAATGGGAGTAGTCCCCAATTAGCCGTAGAGATTTTGCAGGAATGGGCCTTTATGTGGTAGAGTATTTAAAAGATGAACACAACTTGTGGATATCCAGTACTGAAAGACTCCATTAGCCAGCCATTTTTTGCATCCCAATTTTCTCATCTCCACCTGTAAAATATGAGCCTTTTTCTGGGATCCTGTGTAAAATATACAGCCCACAATTACATAAAGAACATCATCAGAATCTACCTAACCTCATAAAAGCTAGGAGGAGGTTATATAGGCAGGCAGAACCAAAAGGTACTTGACCCATACTGGCAGGTTCAGTATTCATAGAGTATTCATTAGAGGTTGCAGAAGGGTAATAGAGAAGGAAAAATGTTTGTTTGTAAATGATTACATTAATTGGAATTCTTTCCTGTTAAGGCTAAATAAAATTTGTTTGAATCTTTATTCTTTTACTGGCGTCAGTCAATCAGCACCAGTATTATTCCCTGTCTCTCTTCCCACTTTTTCTTGTTTTGTTGCTTTTTCTTCAGACTTTATCCCTTGTCCTCCCTCAATCACTATAATTCCCTCTTCCTTTCTTCCATTCACTTTTTTCCAATCTCTCCTTTTATTTTTTAGTTTACTTTATATTTTGACACGACCCACCATCAGTGAGGCTGACAAATGAGAATGCCCTTAGATTTGGTAGCCACTGAAGTGTTGAGTTCACTCCCACTTGACATCTATGCCAGCTAGGGTTGCCAACCCTCCAGGATTGTCCTGAAGTCTTCAGGAATTAAAGATTAATCTTTAATTAAAGATTGTCATGAGATGAAACCTCCAGGAATAAATCCTACCACAATTGACAACCCTAATCCCAGCCCACCCAGTTTTACTGCTTTTAAACACCACCTCTGGTAAAATCTCTGTTTAATTGTGGCTCCTGCCCACCTACTTCCCATCACCCATGTCCTGTGCATGTGAACAACTCCATGGAGGGTGCCTTATTCCTCATGCTGCCATGCTAAGTGCAGATAACCCATACAATCATCATATCTAAGCCCTGGTCTACACTAGGAGTTGAGGTCGAATTTAGCATGTTAAATTGATTTTAAGAGCCCTTTAAATTGAAAAAAAAAAGGCTTAGTCGTGTGGAGGGTGCAGGCTTAAATAGATTTCCTTACTCCACCCCCGACAAGGGGATTAGCGCTGAAATTTGCCTTGCCAGGTCAAATTTGAGGTACTGGGGATGCAATTAGATGGCATTGGCCTCCGGGTACTATCCCAGAGTGCTCCATTGTGACCGCCCTGGACAGCACTCTCAACTCAGATGCACTAGCCAGGTAAACAAGAAAAGGCCCGTGAACTTTTGAATTTCAATTTCCTGTTTGGCCAACGTGGCAAGCGGCAGATGACCATGCAGAGCTCATCAGCAGAGGTGACCATGATGGAGTCCCAGAATCGCAAAAGAGCTCCAGCATGGACTGAACGGGAGGTACGGGATCTGATCGCTGTATGGGGAGAGGAATCCGTGCTATCAGAACTCCGTTCCAGTTTTCGAAATGCCAAAACCTTTGTCAAAATCTCCCAGGGCATGAAGGACAGAGGCGATAACAGGGACCCGAAGCAGTGCCGCGTGAAACTTAAGGAGCTGAGGCAAGCCTACCAGAAAACCAGAGAGGCGAATGGCCGCTCCAGGTCAGAGCCCCAAACATGCCGCTTCTATGATGAGCTGCATGCCATTTTAGGGGGTTCAGCCACCACTACCCCAGCCGTGTTGTTTGACTCCTTCAATGGAGATGGAGGCAACATGGAAGCAGGTTTTGGAGACGAAGAAGACAGCAAGCAAGCAGAGAAACCGGTTTTCCCGACAGCCAGGAACTGTTTCTCACTCTGGACCTGGAGCCAGTACCCCCCAAACCCACCCAAGGCTGTTTCCTGGACCCAGCAGGTGGAGAAGGGACCTCCGGTGAGTGTACCTTTTAAAATACTATACATGGTTTAAAAGCAAGCATGTGAAAGGATTACTTTGCCCTGGCATTCGCGGCTCTCCTGGATGTACTCCCAAAGCCTTTGCAAAAGGTTTCTGGGGAGGGCAGCCTTATTGCATCCTCCATGGTAGGACACTTTACCACTCCAGGCCAGTAACACGTACTCGGGAATCATTGTACAACAAAGCATTGCAGTGTATGTTTGCTGGCGTTCAAACAACATCTGTTCTTTATCTCTCTGTGTTATTCTCAGGAGAGTGAGATATCATTCATGGTCACCTGGTTGAAATAGGGTGCTTTTCTTCAGGGGACATTCAGAGGTGCCCATTCCTGCTGAGCTGTTTGCCTGTGGCTGAACAGAAATGTTCCTCACGGTTAGCCATGGGGAGGGGGGAGGGGCTAGCCACGTGTTGGGGGGGGGGAGGCAAAATGCGACCTTGGAACAAAAGCACATGTGCTGTGTATGTAATGTTAACAGAAAGTTTTAACGTGAAAGAGTGTACCCATTGTTTTATAAAACGTGTCTTTTTTTAAATACCACTGTCCCTTTTTTTCCTCCGCCAGCTGCATGTGTTTCAAGGATCACAGGATCTTCTCGTTCCCAGAGGCTAGTGAAGATTAGGTGAAAAAAACACACTCACAATTAAATGCTCTCTGAGCTCATGCTGTCCTCCCACACTGACAGAGCACAGATGAATGCATGGAGGCAGATAATGTCAGAGTGCAGGAAAGTACAAAATGACCGGGGGGAGAGGTGGCGGGCTGAAGCTGAAAGGTGGTGGCAGTGTGATGAGGAGGCATGATTCAATGCCGAGGCTGCTGGAGGATCAAACTAATATGCTCCAGCATATGGTTGAGCTGCAGGAAAGGCAGCTGGAGCACAGACTGCTGGTACAGCCCCTGTGGAACCAACCGCCCTCCCCCCCAAGTTCCATAGCCTCCTCACCCAGACGCCCAAGAACACAGTGGGGGGCCTCCGGGCACCCAGCCACTCCACCCCAGAGGATTGCCCAAACAACAGAAGGCTGGCATTCAGTAAGTTTTAAACTTTTAAACTTTTAAAGTGGGTTGTGTGGCCTTGTCCTTCCCTCCTCCACCACCCCTCCCAGGCTACCTTGGCAGTTATCCCCCTATTTGTGTGATGAATTAATAAATGCATGAATGTGAAGCAACAATGACTTTATTGCCTCTGCAAGCGGTGATCGAAGGGAGGAGGGGAGGGTGGTTAGCTTACAGGGAAGTAGAGTTAACCAAGGGGGGGGGTTTCATCAAGGAGAAAGAAACAGAACTTTCACACCATAGCCTGGCCAGTCATGAAACTGGTTTTCAAAGCTTCTCTGATGTGCACTGCACCCTCCTGTGCTCTTCTAACCACCCTGGTGTCTGGCTGTGCATAACCAGAAGCCAGGCAATTTGCCTCAAGCTCCCACCCCGCCATAAACGTCTCCCCGTTACTCACAGATATTGTGGAGCACACAAGCAGTAATAAAAATCGGAATATTGGTTTCGCTGAGGTCTAACCGAGTCAGTAAACTGCGCCAGCGCACTTCTAAACATCCAAAAACACATTCTACCACCATTCTGCACTTGCTCAGCCTGTAGTTGAACAGCTCCTGACTACTGTCTAGGCTGCCTGTGTACGGCTTCATGAGCCAGGGCATTAAGGGGTAGGCTGGGTCCCCAAGGATAACTATAGGCATTTCAACATCCCCAATGGTTATTTTCTGGTCTGGGAATAAAGTCCCTTCCTGCAGCTTTTGAAACAGACCAGAGTTCCTGAAGATGTGAGCGTCATGTACCTTTCCCAGCCATCCCACACTGATGTTGGTGAAACGTCCCTTGTGATCCACCAGTGCTTGCAGCACTATTGAAAAGTACCCCTTGCGGTTTATGTACTCGCCGGCTTGGTGCTCTGATGCCATGATAGGGATATGGATTCCATCTATGGCCCCACCACAGTTAGGGAATCCCATTGCAGCAAAGCCATCCAATATGAGCTGCAAATTTCCCAGGGTCACTACCTTTGATATCATCAGATCTTTGATTGTGTTGGCTACTTGCATCACAGCAGCCCCCACACTAGATTTGCCCAGTCCAAATTGATTCCGGACTGACCGGTAGCTGTCTGGCGTTGCACGCTTCCACAGGGCTATTGCCATTCGCTTCTCAACTGTGAGCGCTGTTCTCATTTTGGTATTCATGCGCTTCAGGGCAGGGGAAAGCAAGTCACAAAGATCCATGAAAGTGCCCTTATGCATGCCAAAGTTTCGCAGCCACTGGAAACCATCCCAGACCTGCAACACTGTGTGGTTCCACCAGTCTGTGCTTGTTTCCCGAGCCCAGAATTGGTGTTCCACAGCATGAACCTGCCCCATTAGCACCATGATAGCCACATTGCCAGGGCCCGTGCTTTGAGAGAAGTCTGTGTCCATGTCCTCATCGCTCTCATCCCCACGCTGACATCGCCTACTTGCCTGGTTTCGCTTTGCCAGGTTCTGGTGTTGCATATACTGCTGGATAATGCAATTGGTGTTTAATGTGCTCCTAATTGTCAAAGTGATCTGAGCAGGCTCCATGCTTGTCATGGTATGGCGTCTGTACAGAAAAAAGGCGCGGAACGATTGTCTGCTGTTGCTCTGACAGAGGGAGGGGCAACTGACAACATGGCATACAGGGAATTAAAATCAACAAAGGGGGTGGCTTTATATCAAGGAGAAACAAAAACAACTGTCATACAGAATGGACCCCTCAAGGATTGAACTCAAAACCCTGGGTTTAGCAGGCCAATGCTCAACCTACTAAGCTATTCCTCTCTCTGGTATTTCAGAGAGGACTGAATCTCCATTAAAGTTTTCAAGGTGCCCCGACAGATCTCACCAAAATGATTGTCGGCCATTGATTTCACAGAGGGAGGGAGGGCCAGATGACATGTACCCAGAACCACCCGCGACAATGTTTTTTGCCCCATCAGGCATTGGGATCTCAACCCAGAATTCCAATGGGCAGCGGAGACTGCGGGAACTGTGGGATAGCTACCCACAGTGCAACACTCCGGAAGTCGATACTAGCCTCAGTACTGTGGAAGTACTCGGCTGAGTTAATGCACTTAGAGCATTTTGTGAGGGGACATACACAATTGACTATATAAAAATGATGTCTAAAAAAACGACTTCTATAAATTTGACCTAATTTCGTAGTGTAGACCTCACATCTAAGCCTCTTTTTATCCATAGTTGCTTTCCATTGTAATCACAGCTCCCCTTAGTCTTCAAATCTTTTCCCTCTAAGATTCTTCTCTGCATAGCTTAATTTTATGAGGGTATTTTATGAGGGGTATTGTTTTTATAGAGCTTTATACAACATTTATTTTATTATTAAATTAGTACACTGTTTCTTAAGTTTCTTCAGCAGGCAAATGCTTTATATATAAATTATTAGCCTCAGTTTTCCATTATTTTGGTGTAATTTCTATTTTACTTTATCTATTTCTATATTTTGTTTTACTTCCATGTTTCCTCTCTTGCCTTTGGTGCATTTTTCACTCTTCTTTCTTCCCTTCTTTCCTGCTTCATTGATTCATCTATTTTATCTCTACTTCTTTTCTGCTCTCCCAATTTCTGCCCCGCTCCCATCCCATATCCCAGTTCATGTAAGGATCATATTAGCTCACAAATGACTTATCAGCTTTAAACCTCTCATCAGGAAGATCTAGTAATGACTTCTGATGCAATAGCATTTCATAGGATGGAATCAATGTTTCAAGACCTTTTTTATGAGATTTTTCATTGTGGATCTTCAAGCTGAGTGTGGTCCTCAGCAGTGTATTTGAAGCCTACAGTTGGAAATCATGAATCTGTATATATATGCTACTGTCTACAGATTGTCCTGTGACCAGATGTCCTTGTGACAAAATGGCTATGGTGAAAGCTCTGCAGTGCAAGGTCCATTACAAGGTAGTATGGCCCACATTTCAAAAAAGGAGGTCTGAACCCACAATCTCGGCCATTTTCTCAAAAGAGCTCAGATCCTAATTAGACACCAAGATTAGCAGTGGAAATTTTCTGCAACTCAGCACGGAATTTCTTTGAAGCATCACAATGGGAGCTGCTGTGGGCCAAGCTGTTTTGAAAATCTGGTCCCATAACTTTTTCACTGTAGTTCCCTATCCCTGATCCTAGTAGATCTTTGCTTTTGTTCTCTTCTGTTAGCCAGCTGTCATTTCAAATGTTGAAGTTCTTGAAAAATGGTATGAGAACCTCTAATCCCATTAGCAAGATGTTCAGCTCCATCAAGGATGCAAAAACCAAGGTGAAGAAACCATGCTCTTTTGTAAGGGTCAGGAAACAGGGGTCCTACTGAAAATGATAAAGAAAATAAGATACAAAAAAACGTTTCCATGTAATATGCAGCTGCTAGAAAAAATACTCCTCTGAAAAATAGAAAAGGAGGCTGTAAGTGCTGCTTGATCCATACAGGAACCACAACAGAAAATAAAATCCAAGGGAGAAAGCACACACGAGAATATCACTTATGTGCATAATATACTTTAGCTAGGATTTATTGAAACCACATCCCCAGGGGTAAAATCCCAGATAACTGTCTAGCCATGGGAGCTTCTTTTGTTTTGAAATGTGTAAGGTTCCTGTATTCAGGACATTTGGTTTCAGTAACTCCTAGATGGAGCATGTATGGCTCATGAGCGATCTACTTTTTTGTTTTTTACTATCTGTATTATGTTCAACAGTGTCACAGGCATTAAAAATAAAACAGACAAGAATCTAGAATTGTGTCCATGCTTCCAGACCAGAAATCAGAGTTCAAAGTCTCCAACACCCCCTCTACCCTAAAGCAGTTGCAATCAATTGCTTGTTTGGTAATCTGCATAGCAGAGCATCTACATTTTCATTTTCTATGCATACTGTACATTCTTTCCATCAAAACTATTTCCCTTATTGTTCTACTCTTAGCCAGATTTACAAGAGGGTTCTGTTAAATACACAATTAACCAAGCTCCTCTTATTCAATTGAAAAGAAAATGTGAGACCTTTGCATTATGCACACACAGCTGCCCATATTGCTCCAGATCATGATCCTTGGCATGCAGTACTCCTGCTGGAATTGTACTCTCATCATCCAAAAAGTAGCGGTTGGTCTGTGTCTTCCAGAAATCTGTTTGCTCATTCTCAGAAGGACATAGAAGAAAATGTAAGACGACAAAGCAAGGCTAATACATAGTGGTCACTTATACAGGTTGTGCCAAGATGGTAAAAAAAATTGATTCTGTACTTAGTGTGCTCAATTATCTTAAACTGGCCTTCATGTGTGATTCATAATGAGATCTAATGTCACTATACTTCTGGCATTGACTTAAAATTTGCAATCTGATTTAAAGAAAGAATTCCCAATTTATGCTTGGACTAGCAAAAAATGGACGGTTTATGGGGTTTTTTTAGGTAGAGATGTGCCAGGGTGCTACTCTTTAGATTCTCTGAAATGATAAATTACTTCCTTCCCCAATAACATTCACCTTTCCTCAGTTCTCCATAAATTGAAAATGACACTGAACAGTTCATTCCTTCCCATGCCCTACCTTGAAAATTTACAACAGTTGATGTAAAAACTGGGACAATGCGCAAAAAAAAAAAAAAAAAACCACTGTGCATGTATGAGGGAGAGAGAAATGCTAATTGTAGGTGCTGACTATACTTCTAGAACTCCAGATTAGCACATTTTAACATGAATACACTAAAGAGGTGGTTTATACCTTCATGAATTAAATGGGAAGAGACTGCACTTTTTGGCCTTTCTAAAGAAGATGGAGAGGCGGAATGGGTAGGCATCAGGAATGAAGAGATGTGGAAAAACATAACTCTGTACAGATTTTTTTCCTCTATGCCAGAAAAATCTAGTGTGATCCATATAGCTGCTGAGTGTTTTATTACAAAATAGGGGACCTTTAATTGCCAGTGTTTCAAATCAAAGCAGTTCTGTTTATTGTTACTTTGTTTTTTCCTCTGAGTCTCAAAACGTTCTGGGACAAATTCTACCCTCAGTTGTAACCCATTGAATTCAGACCATGGAAGAATGTGATCCAGAGTTTCATGAATCATTTTAGGAAACTGTCAAAGTGCTAATGTTCTTTGAAAAGCATGAAATATTTAGGTATGCAGTTCAGGATTCTGAATTTCAGCTGACTAGCAGTGGCAGACTATCAAACCTCTGAAATTTATAATTCAACTGGTTAATTGAAGAGGGGTAGGGGAGTCTGCCCTTGAGTTTCAAAAGAGACAGAGGCATCATCCAGACATGAGTGACTAATGGATGATCTTGTACTAGTAACCAAATGCATCTGTAAGAGCAAAAGCAAATTCAGTAGCACTATCACAAGTGGATGACAGACACATACAGATGTTATTTGTATAAAGAGAGGAGAATGGGCAAGATTGGCCGTGTACTGGGGTCAAGCCAGGAGAAATCCTCCCACTTTCAGGGAGAGTATAATTTTTATCCCACTCTACAAAAGGAGCAACCAAAGGGGTGCCGTTTGGCAGTGGCAGGAGGGTCCGGGGGCAGCTCTCCACCCTTGATTTTTGGTAACCATAGCATCTGCACACACTGACCTATTAATTCATTTGCTCTAGCTCTCTTTCAGTGTAGGATTGTTTCCTATTGCACTTTTACTAGCATGTTATCCAGTCTGGTTTCAACATCCCAGATGCTGGAGCTTCTGCCCCTCCCCTGGGGGGGATTACTCCACTGGCTAATAGCTCTCACAGTCAGGAAACTTCCATTTCTTAATTTCCTCCCACTGCTCTTAGCTATGTCTCCCGGCACTATGCTATTCTAAATAATTCCTCTACCTCCTTGGTGTTTGTATGTTTTAAATCCATGTAAGGCTGTCCCTTCATCAAACTACTCCCATGTCATTTTAAAACTTTTTTCTCTGAATTAAATCCCTTCATTCCCCTTATACAGTTTGCTAAATTCCTGAATTGCTGTTTGCTAAATTCCCTCTGGGTCATATATCTTTTAGGTATTGGAGGGTGCTCAGAACAAATCCTGTTTCAGGTGCAGTCCCACCAAGCTGTATAGAGAGGGACTGTTAGCTCCCTACTTTGTGACAGGATGCCTCTGTACACAGCCCAAATTTGCATTAGCTTGTTTTGATGCCATACTCTGTAGTGTACAAGAGTAAATAGTTTGTGACTGCTGCAGTGGTACTCACTGTGTTCTATGTTTGAGAAGCCAGCAGAAAACAGAGCAGCAATAGGTAGCAAGGCCTTCCATGTTTGTAAACATGATTATTTGGGACCCAACTGTGTAGTTTCTTCATTCGGTTATTGTTGTGTAAAGAACAAAAGGCACAATATTCCATTGGAAACGCCTATCTAATTTTCTGCCCACTCTCACCCTCTTTTCAGAATTAGTCTCCCAGAATTCTCCTTTTCATTTAACTTTCCCCAGATTATATTAGCTTACATTTTTTCAAATCAAAAGCTTATTTTTCTGCCAGTGATTCTAAACTGTCTAGGCCTTTTTGTAGTATTTCTGTAACCTCACCTCTGTTCATAGCTCCTCTCAAGTAATTTAGCACCATTTACAAATGTGGATACCATACTGTTTACTCAATCTCCTAGATCATTAATGAGGATACTAAGCAAATCCAGGCCTAATACATGTCTCTGATTACCCCATTAAGATATGTCCTCCCAGCTTTGTACTTTGCTATGAGGTATAAGAAGACAGTAGAAATGTCAGCAGAGATGACAACTATCCAGTACCAGAATGGAGTAATTTGCTGAAGGAAGAATGCTGACTGCGGGGGAAGGGACAAAGAATACAGAACTTGAAAAGAAAAGTATGTGCCATTTGGTGCAGTCTTGTGTATTTCAAAGACAAAAGTTTGCTCTCCAGAAGTCTATTCACTGGCTAGAGACAAAAGTTATCCCTAGCAGAGATGTATTTTACTTTTAGCAATATCAGAGAAAAGAATGAACTGCACTAGAGGCAGGAGAATACATTGTGATGGAGCAATCCAGCACCAGGGTAGAAGAGCCCAAAGAGTGGGCTACACAAGAGCTAATAGAAAAAGAATTCTCATTTCATTAAAATCCTTCACTGAAACTAATACCTAGCTCTAAGGTAAATTTAAACAGAGAAACCAACAACAGAGCGCACACCACAATGCTGGTTTCTTCCTTCCACCAATCCTTATGTTATAAAATAGAGAGACCTGGCCGCTATTGCCTCTAGGAAGCATTTTCCCTATTCTGAAGTTTCCCTAGAGCCAGGTGAAACCATTAGCACTTGCAAGCTGAGGCCATTTTAGAGCCTAGGAGAGGGCTTGTGAGTGCTGATATTTATACCTTTGTATGGCACCACATGATGGTAGGAATGCAGCACTGCAACTTCCCATTGGGGAATGAGAAACTGCCAGATATTAGTCTGTTGTTGATTTGCTTAACCTGATTGTCTGTGAACTGGATTCTCCATTTGGGGCTGGGGGACTGTTTATTTCTACCTGATCAGGGAAAGCTAGGGTGAAACACTGTTCCTAATAGATCAAACAAAAAAGAAAAGCACTTACAGACAAAATGGGTAGGACTGAATATGTTGGTGAGGGGGAAGAAAACATATCGTAAGGTGGTAGGGGCTGATTGGATGAAACAAAAGGGAGGTGGAGCCAAGGAACTATAAAGCTGATCTCTTGGGCTTGTTAGCTCAGGTTACACTAGAGTGCAGAGCAGAAGGTTGCTGTTAGTTGAAAGGGTGACTGGTTCAGTGGTTAGGGTACTAGCCTTAGATGTGGGACACCTGTGTATGAGTTCCTGCTTTGCTACAGGCTTTCTGGGTGACCTTGGGCAAGTCACTTAGTCTTTCTGTAAAATGAGAGCATTTTAGGGGTTTTGAGGCTAAATACATATAGGGCTACTGAGGTGCTCAGTTACTATTGGAAAAAGGGACCATACAAGCAACATAAATAAAGACATGCTTCTTTAGAAGGGCTGACCCTCTACAAGCCTGCACTTGATAAGTAAAAACTAATCTATCTTTATGCAGGCTTGAATTAAAATATCCTATTTTGAGGCATATAAGGAATTTCTTCTACTTTTCTTCTCTCACTGATTTTAAACAAGTCTACAACCCATAATTCTAGGCTACAGCTGTAATGACATATGTGCACATACAACTTACTGTAATTTTAACCCTGGAGTTACCAGCTTTGATAGTCTGCTGGAAGTGCCTGGTATTCTAATAGCAATGCCTCTTAAATGTTACACTATTTTTCTATGATTCAGCACATAAGAAACCAGCTGATATTCATGAGCCACTAGCCTGATTTGATTTTCGTTTTATCAGAACGAACCAAGAATGTTAGTGGCACCTCTTTCCTTAAAGTAAGCCTGAGATAGTACACCATTTTCTCACTGTCAGTGTGAATCCTCTCATAGGGCACAAGGGGACTGGATGGTACTCAGAGGTATCATTTACACTTCGCTGCACCAGCACAGGTGATTCTGATGCAGAATATTTATAAAACACTATGAAGCCGGAGATCAAAAAGGAACGTTCCTTCCCCCTGAAAGTATAGACACATGGAATCACTGGCAATTCACTGGCTGGAAGTGAAAAATGTTAACTGAGGACTATAAAAAAACAGTAGATATGACAATATCTGGAATATCCATAAATAGGTATAAAAGGACAGATTATTTTAACTTTTAAAGCATCTTTTTAGTAAGAATTTGGAAATATTAAAAATATAAGAATATTGTATATACATAAGAGGGGAATGGTCTAGTGGGTAAAGCCCTGGAGGGAGATTCAGGATACCTGGATTCTCTAACTTCTGTGTGACTCTGGAGAAGTTACTTCAGCTCTCTTTTCTGCCTCAAACCCTTTGTCTATTTAGATTATAAACTCTTCAAGGCAAGGACTGTCAATTGCTATAATAAAGGGATATACAGCTTGCTCCACCCTTGAAAGTTGATTGAGTTAAGCTTAGATAGAGACTTATTCCAGCTCTTCAAGACTCACTTTAGCCTGGGAGCTCAGTTTAGGCTGAGGCCTGTGCCAGCTGTGAAATATTTACTCCAGCCTTTGACCTTGCTTTAGGCAGAGACCTGCTGTAGACTTATATGATTTACAGTGTTCTGAAGGCTGCCAAATTCAGATGCCAGCATCCCACCAAGCTCAACACATTCCAGAGGCCAGACACTCTAGTGAGAAAGCGCTACTGCTGATCCTGGAGAGTTCAAGTCCAAAACAGACAAGCACCCAACGTAATGTAACTGGGATATCAGGTGACAGGAGATCTCTCAGTTGGCTGGGTCCCAGACCATTCATGGTTTTGTAGATTATTAGCATCATGTGAGCTTTGAGCACTGGTGTTATGTGCCTAATAACTACTCACCTAGTTCAAAAGGTGTCCAGCTGCATTCTTGGTCAGGCTTCTAGGTAGTCTCCAATGGTTATCCTAAATAGAGTACAGTACAGTGATCTAGCTCAGAGGCGAAAAAGGTTTGGCTGAGCATTTCAGTTCTCTAGTAAGGTTGCACATTTTTGTTCCACCATAGATAGAGAGCCAGTAGAGACCACTGCTGCTACTTTAAAATTCATTTTAGCAAACATTAGAAAAACACTCTGCCCATTTGTCTGCCAGCATCCATCCATTTTACATCATTTGGTTTACTTTCATCCAGGTCCTGATCTCAATCAAACACTCGGAAAGAAATGAGACTGTCTCGTTTCCACAGAACACAGTTTCTACACAAAGACTGTGTAACCTTGGTATGTTGATGGCACTGCAGCCTGAACTCTCCTGTGGACTCCTCACTGACTTTACATCTCAGGATTTACTTTACTCAGAATGCTGTTCTGGCCTAGTGGATACAGCACTGGACTGACTCAAGTGACCTGTATTCTATTGCTGGGTCTGCCACTGGCCTGCTCGGTGACCTGGCGCAAGTCACTTCACTATTCTGTGCCTCAGTTTCCCCATCTGTAAAATGCAAATAATGATACTGAACTTTTGTAAATTGCTTTGAGATCTACTAGTGAAGAGCTAGGTATTTATTATTTATTATTAGTAAAATAACTATAGCACATAGGTGTGGAAGCTATTATGAAAAGAGTATGGTTATGGATTGTTTTAATTGCATTATAGTAAGACATACTTCGGAAATGCATCACCAACACATTGAAGCAATGTGGGGAATTTGAGAGCGAAGTAACTGAAAATGATGCCCTTTAACCAAATTACAATATTTTGCAAGCCAGTTTTTTAGTCAGTGAATTGGGGAAAAGGAAACAGGAATTAACTTGTTTGAAAATCCAGCTATCTTTTAGCAGTAACAAATCTTTCTGTGGCCGCAGTCCAGACAACTAGGAAAATTTCTGGTGCAGTTTCATAACTTTAACAAAATTGAAAATCTTTTGGGCTTTGAATTTTGATAAATCGAAGGCATAAGTATGTCTTCAGAATCCATTCAGTTTAAAGATATGCCAATGATGCGTATATTGTATATACTGTAAATAGAAATGTAAATATGCACATATTGTAAATAGAAAGCCAAGGCACATGAGATAAGCTAAGGCAAGGATAATTAAAATCACTTTCTCTGTGATTTTTGGGAGACCTTGGCTGCACCTACCAAAAGCAGATTGCTAATACAGTCTATAAATATCACCCTTGTAGAGTAAGTGACTCCAGACTTCTCCAGCCTCAATTGTTTCTTTATGGTGGTACATATTTTTTTTCCAAGACAAAATGCTGTAAGAGTTTTGTACAAAGAAACATTTTGTTAAAGCCTCTCAGTGTTTAAAGATGTGCCCTGTGTGCAGCAGAGATGAACAACCACCCTCATGGGGTGCTGAAAATCAGAATTAACAGGACACTAGCATGAAACAGGAGCAATATCACAGTGTACATGTGCAAACACACACCCAGGGATGCGGACATCTTGCACCCATTACTATTCCTTTGATACAGCCATAATCTAGTTAAAATGGAAATGTATTAAGAAAGTCAAACAATTAATTGATCCAAGAAAGGTTGTTTCATGCATTGTGTAAATCAAAGCTAAAAATTCATTTAAGGGACACTGCTGTATTGTAGACTAAACACAGTTTGGCATGAGTATGAGGCTTGGTGTGGGTGTTAAAGTTGTTCTGCACTACACATGGTCAGTAATCCTCAGCAGAAATGTTAACTCAATTTGTCAGTATTATCTTTATGTCAACAGTAATGCTTAAATATTTACAATAGGCATAGTACTCTGAGGGTTAGTAACGCAAGATAAATTGGAAAAATGCTAACAAAATGGATGGTACGAATACAAGCCTTTGGCACTTTGTACTTTTCAATTTTATATACAAGAGGGTTTGCCTGAAAGTTGGATTTTATTAGGTTTTGTTTTGTTTACTGCCCAAAGGTTTTGCTAAAATAAAGCAGAGTTTCATATAATTATTGGAACAATGAAAACATAAGGACTGTATTCACAAGAGAGGCAGAGACCATTACATAGATGCTCTGGGTCAAATTCAGTCCTGGCATAAGTGGGTGCAAATACTATTGACCTCAGTGGAAACTACACCTGCTTACTCTCAGACTAAATTTGGCCTTCTGACTTTCAAGGGGTTATAAAACATGTGATACACCGTTCTTTTTATAACCTCTTATATACAGATTATTCCCCAAAAGTCTTTGCTGAGTTAAATAATTGCAAATTTCAAGACAAGCCGAGAGAGAGAGAAATAAAGCGGTATAGGCAAGGGAGATGTTTTCAGATGAAAGTCAATGAGTTAAATTATAAAGTCTTCCCCAAGCACTTTTCCGCCTCATTCTCCCTTTTCAGTGCTATCTGCACAGCTTCTTATAATGCACCCATCACTGTGGAATCTGAGCACCTTGTGTTTGCCTCCACCATCCATAATCTTTGCATCCTTTTTTACCTTGAACTTTACTTCTCCTCTCATATCTCCTCTGATTGTAGATCTGCCTTTCACCACCCCAGGTGCTCACTGCCTCTACTCCACCTCTGCTCAAATCCCCATCAAGGTGTTTATCTCCTCCCATCTTCACTGTTGCAAAGAGCTTCCCAATGTTCTCCCCAAGTCCTTGATCTCCAGATTTCAACATGTTCAGAATGCCACTGCCTGGCTGTGACATACTGACAAAGAAGCATAACCATGTCTGTCCCATCGTCAAACTCCTCCAATAACTCCCCATGTGCTACAATGAACTTTTCAGCATTGGACTCTTCGTTTTCAGACTGCTCTATTCGCTTGCTCTGCCCTACATCATGACAACATTCTATCTTAATTTCTCCCAACCCCCTGGTCCCATCACTTTCTACTACTGGCTTTTTATCAGTCATGCCATGCAATCTTGCCACTGCTCATGCAAAAATCTTATTCTGTGCAGCTCCTACCAGCTTGAACAGCCTATCTATATCTCTCTACCTCACTGACTCCTTTTTTTTCAACTCACATATGAAAACATCTCACTTCTTTATTGTTTGTATTCCTTAATTTCTCTCCCTGTCTCATTATTTACTATTACTTTGAACTCTAAAGTTTTTTTTAATTTAGTTTTGGTGGCATGAAGGATGCTATATATAATAAAGTTGTATTCATAAAGTTTTATGGGATCAGGGGATATGTGACTAGGTATCACAAAACACTGCACCACACAAACTAAATCATAACCAATCATAACCAGAAGGTCAGTCTTGATACACAGATGATACCATTCTGTACCAGCATAGTGAGCATAAGTATCATGTTTCTTATAAATATGGTTGTCTCCATTCCACATTTTCCTCTGTTCTGATTGGCTGCCACTGTCACTGATGTGAGCATTGCCTGGGAAATTGAACAATAGTTCAGAAAGCAGGCCCTAGAAGACAAAAAACTCACTTCAACTTCAAAACACAAAATGGCCAGTGAAAAATGCACCTCTTCATCAAGGAAGATTTAAGCCACTTTTATTTTAATAAAAATACAAACTTGTAATAGACAAAAATTAAAAATTGTGAGCAACGTATGTGTAAAATACAGCCTCCCAAACAAGCCACTATTTAGAACAGTATAACTACTCTTACCCCCACCCCTATTATTGTTCATCAGAAAGGAATAAAGCAGGAACACACATGCTCAGAACAGGAGTTCCCCACTAGTCAGTGCTCCAAGTTTGTTAAACTTAAACAGGGGGAGGACCACAAGTACATACCCAGAGCCCTATCCTGCAAGTTGCTGAGCACTCCCGATTATATACTGAGCATCCTGAACTCCCAGTGAAATTGATGGGAGTTGTGTGGGCACCTAGAAATTCACAGGATTGAGCCCCAAATGAATAACCACTTCATACTGAACATCTGTATGTAGGGCCCTACCAAATTCACTGCCATGAAAAACGCGACATGGACCATGAAATCTGGTCTCCAACTGTGAAATCTGGTCTTATGTGCTTTTTACCCTGTACTATACAGATTTCACGGGGGAGACCAGTGTTTCTCAAACTGGGGGTGCTGATCCAAAAATGAGTTGCAGGGGAGGGGGAGTTGCAAGGTTATTTTAGGGGTGGGGGTATTGCCGCCCTTATTTTGGCACTGCCTTCAGAGTTGGGTGGTCGGAGAGCAGTGGCTGTTGGCCGGGCTCCCAGCTCTGAAGGCGTACTTGTGGCAACTTAGAGACTAACCAATTTATTAGAGCATAAGCTTTCGTGAGCTACAGCTCAGCGCCCTGCCAGCAGCATCACAGAAGTAATGATGGCAATACCTCACCATGCCACCTTTACTTCTGCGCTGCTGCTGGCAGCGGCGCTGCCTTCAGAGCTGAGGTCCCAGCTACCAGTCCCCGCTCTCTGGTCACCCAGCTCTGAAGGCAGCGCCGCTGCCGGCAGGAGTAAGGGTAGCAGTACCACTATTCCCTTACGATAACCTTGAGACCCTCCCCCACATAACTCCTTTTGAGGTCAGGACCCCTACAATTACAACACCATGAAATTTCAGATTTAAATATTGGAAATCATGACATTTACAATTTTTAAAATCCAATAACCATGAAACTGACCAAAGTGGACCATGAATTTGGTAGATCCCTATCTATATTTACATATGCTGAGAAGAGTCAGGTTTTATACTCCCTGAGACCCGCCCTATGCTAGAATAGAGTTCAAGAGACCGAGGGGAAACCACAGAAGAAAACACTGTAAGATTTTTATTCGACTAAACTACCACGCAGGAGTATTTATATTATCAGCTTTCAAGACCGCAAATTGCTGTTTTCACACACACCCCAGAATAATTTCTGCAAAAATCAGGGAAACAAACTATTAGGTTTCAATGTAATATATGTTTACATCCCTAAAGATTCACATACTTTTCAATAGATCTGATCACAGCATGAAAAAGTTAAATACGATCCACCACTTTGCTGCACCTCTCCCCACACACACACACGTCATATGTAGAATGTTCGCTGTTCTTTAATTAGGGGAAACCAGCTGGGATTTGAAAATTTCTTTGAAGGAAGCACAAGAAATGTTTAGAAAATGTATGAAATCCCATCTTGTCTTTGAGCTGTCACTCAGGCTTTGAGTCTTTTGCCCCATATTCTATTAGCCATTCTTATTCTGGACCTGTGATATCTGATTCCCGTTTCTGTAATTTCCATCTTTTGTTCACAAGTCTTTTCTCTTTACAATAACACCATTCAGATAAGGTATGTCTTTGAGTTGTCAGCTACTTCTTCTTCTTCTTTTTTTTTTTTTCCTTGTAAAGGTACCATTAGTGCTTCAGGACTCTGATAGAAATGTACAAAGTGCAGGGCCCTTTGCTGAAATACTTTAGCTCACTTTTCAGAGTTTCCTCAGAGAGCATTAGCAGGGAGTTTTTATAGTTTACCTTGAAAATGATGGAAACCACTCTTGGTTAAACAAAAGGAATGAAGGGAGCGCAGCACAAGATATATTTATAGTACGTATCTTGTGGGTTGTGGTGCCCTGGCACTGTAGGGAAAATGTAAGAGGATTATACTTAGATAAGGCACCTTGCAAATATAACACATGCATGTTGTGACACATTGCCTGTATAACCCTCATTCAGTTCAAAATGGTATGCTTTAAAGGTTTATAAAGTAAAAATATCGGAGTAATGACCTTGAACTGCATGGCAAAAAAGATATGCTTCCACAGCATATCTTTATTAACCTCCTCCGAGCAGGCACTGTCTTTTCGTTATGTTTGTACAGTGCCTACCTGAATGGCACTGAGGTCTCTAGACAAATAATAAATCACATGGGAGTTCTGAATAATTTCCACTGGGCAATATAACAACATTAGTACTCTGGAGTCCTTTGATAGAAATAGATGCAGCAAGGTACAGCATGAGTTAAGACGCAAGGCTTTGCTACTCACTTGCTGTGTAACTTTTGAGCAGGTTACTTAATCTACATCTTAGAGACTAACCAATTTATTAGAGCATAAGCTTTCGTGAGCTACAGCTCACTTCTTCAGATGCATGATATGCATCTGAAGAAGTGAGCTGTAGCTCACGAAAGCTTATGCTCTAATAAATTGGTTAGTCTCTAAGGTGCCACAAGTCCTCCTTTTCTTTTTGCGAATACAGACTAACACGGCTGTTACTCTGAAATTAATCTACATCATTTTTTCCCATCTGTAAAATGAGGATACAGCTGTCTGCCTGCCTCAGATGCATGTTCTGAGACTTACTTCATGATTGTAAAGCATTTTGAAATTCTTGGTTGAAAAGTGTTGTATACCTATACTTGAGATGTAAATATGTTATGCAACTGAACAATAATGAAATTATGATGCACATGAGGTTTGAAATACTTAATTTGATAAAATTTACAGCAGCACAAAACCAATGGCATTAGCGACTTGAAAATAATATTATTAATAGCTATAACATGTAATTTCAGACAATTCCCAGTTTAAGAAAATATTTCTAATAGCCATAAATACAGCCACTCAGCAACTGTTTAGCACTTACACAAGGGTTTAGGACAAGAAGTGAAAAAATGATTTCCAACCGTAGCTGCATGAAGAATTCATATAAACAAAATGGTGCAAATTTTAAATTATATTTGTAAAATGTGCCTCCAGGGCACTCTCTCCTCATCACAGCCTTTCTTTAAAAAGTCAATTCTGGGGGAGGGTTCATATTTTTCATTTACAAAGAAATAAAATAAGGAAGGTAATACCTGTTTCTATGAGTAAGTTTTTTATTAAATGTCCTGAAGCACCAAAAGTTCTTTCAGAAAAAATATTAAGGACGATATTTTTCAGACATTGGCTTCTTCAGAATCCCAGGCACAGGTAATTACTGGCAAAAGTTAATTCTCACAGTTTAGGCTACTTACTGTAGACAGCTAAGTCCCTATATGTGTATGGAATCAGAGACTTCAAACAAAACTACCTAAATTCCACACATGAATAATTATGGGTGCAAAATTACACATGTAGGCCCCCATTCAGCAAAGCATTTATATGTGTACTTAAATTCCTCTGAATTCAATCAATGAGAATTAATTAACATTAAATATGTGCTTAAGTGCTTTGTCAAACTGGGGGCATGATCATTTGTGCTACCAAGTATGGAAGCTTAGTTAAGTCTGGGTTGAAAATTTTGGCTCTAAACCTATTTTTTGCCAACAATTAACACAAATAAGTACACAATGGAACAGTGAGGAATTATGTCCTTCAGCTTCCTTGAGCCATTCATCTTGGCCCTCTTCAGTATTACTGATCTCAGCAGTCAGAACTACCAAGATACAAAACAGATGACTTATATTTGCTAGTCATGGCACCTACGCCCTGGCAAACTCTTTTGGCAGTTGTTGTCTGTAGCTTTAGCTTTAGCTAAGGATGTGTCACATTTAGGCTATATGATCTGTCTTTGCTGCTTTGCTCTCCTAAAAGCTTTCTCCAATCTCTGAGCTTCTACACATTTTTAACCTTCGTGAATTAGGTCCCATATAACTCCCTCATGAAGTCATGGTACAGGCTTTTTTATGATTACAGAAGTGGGAAAGTGTGCTTTCTTCACACCCACATATGTTCTGCTTGGAAATATAAAGACTGGTCCTCCTGCATTGAGTGTCCCAATACAGTATGTTGCTCGTCTGTGTATGAAGACGCTGTGTTTTCAGTGATCTAGAAACTTTGAGATATGAGATCATATGTGCAAGTACAATCTCTTGCTTTCTCTTTCAAATCATGCCTTTACTAGTAACTCGTGTGTGAAGTTTTTCATACAGAAAAGGACTGATGTATTTATGATTACTAAGTTTCAGCATTTCTATGGCAGTGGCTGCTGCCATGTTTTGGGTCTGTCAGCAGTCTGTGTGGATGATGTGACATCAAGTTTGCCACAAAGCTGAGGATCTATAGAACCATGGTTAGACCAACTATTATGCAGAAGTGAAATGTGGGCACTGAGGAAGGCTGAAGAACACCAGATTGAAATTTTCAATTTTCATCATTTTTTTCCACTGCTCCATATTAAATGGCATGACAAGATTAGAAAAGGATATTCAACGCCAAAACCAGCAACCACTTCTGTCAGCACTGGTTTGGTTTTGGCAGCTTTCTTGGTATGGACATATTAGGATGGAAGATCAATGAATTCTAAAGTGTGATTACCAAGGAATGCGGCTACACAGCCAGCGATCACGTGGCACCAAAAGTTTAGGTGCTGTGATAAAATTGCCAGCGATGGTCATAAACTAAATAACCAGCCGGATCACGTTGAGGTATTTCCAGTGGCATTTCAGCATTTTCAAAAACTAAAATAGGAGTATTCAATGTGGCAGTGATAACAACTCTGTTATATGGAGCAGAAACATGGCCATTAAAAACAGCTGAAGAGAGGAAACTAAACAGTTTTCAGTGTCAAAAGTTATGGCATATTCTTAGCATCCATTGGTTTGATTTTGTCACAAACAAGGAGATACTTAGACAATCTCGCCAAGTTGCAGTCTTGCACCAATTGAGAACAAGATGACTGCAATGGTGGGGTCATGTCCAGTATGCAGAAGAAGTCACCCTTTTACAAAAGGTTTATAGGGCTGCAGATGAAAGAAGTAGAGCATGAGTCTGACAGTGAATGGGGAAGATGTAATTAAGAAATCTAAATCTTCCCATACTCACTCTTGCCAAAGGAAGAAGATTTACAAGGAACTATTTAAGACGGAAGTCCATTCTATGCCCCCCCACCATAGCTATATTTTCGCCATGTGAATCTGTTGCTGCTGCTACCACCTTAAGGACCTCGCCAAAGATAAATCCAGATCGCACTTGATAAGCAGGGAGACCATGTCCCTTTAGGATTTGCCATGATGATGAAGCTCCAGCACTTCAAAGGTTCTCCTGAATCTCTAGCTTTATCAAATTTTTTGTTTTAATTTAATACGAGACTAGGGGTCTCATTTAAACCCATAAAAGTAAGGGCAATAGAGAGTCACATTTTAAAATGCTGGCTCCTGAGCTGCACCCACAACATTTTTATACAACTTTTGTTTTTCATACCAAATAGCTCACTCAGTGATCAGGTTTCCACAAGCACACCCATCTGCATATGCAAAAGAAGAATTTGTGCACACACAGATTTTTGTGGTTTCAACTTTGGCTCCAGTCTTTAACAACTTGATCTCCAGTATAATCATATATTCAAAGGCAGGAATGAAAGTCCTCCTTCACTACTCTACTTGATATAGGCAGTGCAGGACAAATGAAGAGCTAAATTTTAGTGGTGACTTTTGGGCACAGTAAAGTTGGGTAGCTTTTCAACTTTTATTCTGACTGTGATGCCATTTTGAGCTTTGTCTAGTATGACAATTCCATATGCAAATATGCATGCAAATGCTTAAAGTTGTTAAAAACCAAATTGTCATCTTATGGGATAGAGGTTTGAGGGTCCCCAGGGAAGAAAGGGTATGTGGCCATCCCAAAGATATCCAGGGCCCGCTCCAATCCCCCTTGACATTGCTATTTTGGCTCCTTTCTGCCAGGCAGCATGGTTCCTGCGGGATCTGTGTTAACACTGGCCAGTTACCATGAACCTATGCAAATAAAAACTCTGAAGAGGTGCAGATGTGGAGGCTGAATTTATATTGCTTTGATCAGCATTGACTTAGGTGCAGAAACCCACATGCTTCTGCTGCAGATGACCATGAGATTTCTCCTCCTGTCACCTTCAGCCCTTTTTCTTCCTCCCACCCCAAAAAACAGGGCTCCAATAAAATGGTTTCCACAGGGTCAAAAGTCTCTCTATCTGTGCGCTTCATCCAGATCCACTCAGTCTCTGCCACTCATGGAGCATCAATAAGCAAAAACTACACGAACAACTTGTAATAAATGCCATGTGAGAAGAAATTAAAATTCTTTTTTCACAAAGAAAGTCATGGTCTAGTGGTCTGAGCATAGGGCTGTGAAACAGGGACTCGTGAGTTTTAGTTAAGCTCTAATAATGACTCTCTGTGGCTATGAGGAATTCACTTAAGGCCACCATTTTCAAACTTGGATGCCTAAAAGCCTCTAAATCTGTATTAGGAGATTATAGCATGGCAGATCTGGCCTTTTAAGACCAATTTCTGGTCCAGCACTGCCCAGTTACTGGTTTCAGCTCAGAACAGGAAAATGGTGGGATTTGTATTTCCCAGTGTTGATGGGAGCTGCAGACAAAGCATGATGAGAAGGGTTCAAACTGTATAGAAGCTGTTCCCTTTCCTCAAAAGGAGACCCAAGGATGGAGCAGAACTGTGGACAGTATCTCCAAGGAGGACTATGGAAGAAGCCTGTAAGGTAGCAGTTAAGTGATGTGAGCCAGCGTGAAGAACTCTGAGCTTAGTGAAAAGTGGCCGTGAGTGTGAAAATATAGTTTCAGAGTAACAGCCGTGTTAGTCTGTATTCGCAAAAAGAAAAGGAGTACTTGTGGCACCTTAGAGACTAACCAATTTATTAGAGCATAAGCTTTCGTGAGCTACAGCTCACTTCATCAGATGCATATCGTGGAAACTGCAGCAGACTTTATATATACAGAGAGAATATGAACCAATACCTCCTCCCACCCCACTGTCCTGCTGGTAATAGCTTATCTAAAGTGATCATCAGGTGGGCCATTTCCAGCACAAATCCAGGTTTTCTCACCCTCCACCCCCCCACACAAATTCACTCTCCTGCTGGTGATAGCCCATCCAAAGTGACAACTCTTTACACAATGTGCATGACAATCAAGTTGGGCTATTTCCTGCACAAATCCAGGTTTTCCCACATCCCCCCCACCCCCATACACACACAAACTCACTCTCCTGCTGGTAATAGCTCATCCAAACTGACCACTCTTCAAGTTTAAATCCAAGTTAAACCAGAACATCTGGGGGGCGGGTAGGAAAAAACAAGAGGAAACAGGCTACCCTGCATAATGACTTAGCCACTCCCAGTCTCTATTTAAGCCTAAATTAATAGTATCCAATTTGCAAATGAATTCCAATTCAGCAGTTTCTCACTGGAGTCTGGATTTGAAGTTTTTTTGTTTTAAGATAGCGACCTTCATGTCTGTGATTGCGTGACCAGAGAGATTGAAGTGTTCTCCGACTGGTTTATGAATGTTATAATTCTTGACATCTGATTTGTGTCCATTTATTCTTTTATGTAGAGACTGTCCAGTTTGACCAATGTACATGGCAGAGGGGCATTGCTGGCACATGATGGCATATATCACATTGGTGGATGTGCAGGTGAACGAGCCTCTGATAGTGTGGCTGATGTTATTAGGCCCTGTGATGGTGTCCCCTGAATAGATATGTGGGCACAACTGGCAACGGGCTTTGTTGCAAGGATAAGTTCCTGGGTTAGTGGTTCTGTTGTGTGGTATGTGGTTGTTGGTGAGTATTTGCTTCAGGTTGCGGGGCTGTCTGTAGGCAAGGATTGGCCTGTCTCCCAAGATTTGTGAGAGTGTTGGGTCATCCTTTAGGATAGGTTGTAGATCCTTAATAATGCGTTGGAGGGGTTTTAGTTGGGGGCTGAAGGTGACGGCTAGTGGCGTTCTGTTATTTTCTTTGTTAGGCCTGTCCTGTAGTAGGTAACTTCTGGGAACTCTTCTGGCTCTATCAATTTGTTTCTTTACTTCTGCAGGTAGGTATTGTAGTTGTAAGAAAGCTTGACAGAGATCTTGTAGGTGTTTGTCTCTGTCTGAGGGGTTGGAGCAAATGCGGTTGTATCGCAGAGCTTGGCTGTAGACGATGGATCGTGTGGTGTGGTCAGGGTGAAAGCTGGAGGCATGCAAGTAGGAATAGCGGTCAGTAGGTTTCCGGTATAGGGTGGTGTTTATGTGACCATTGTTTATTAGCACTGTAGTGTCCAGGAAGTGGATCTCTTGTGTGGACTGGACCAGGCTGAGGTTGGTGGTGGGATGGAAATTGTTGAAATCATGGTGGAATTCCTCAAGGGCTTCTTTTCCATGGGTCCAGATGATGAAGATGTCATCAATATAGCGCAAGTAGAGTAGGGGCTTTAGGGGACGAGAGCTGAGGAAGCGTTGCTCTAAATCAGCCATAAAAATGTTGGCATACTGTGGGGCCATGCGGGTACCCATAGCAGTGCCGCTGATCTGAAGGTATACATTGTCCCCAAATGTGAAGTAGTTATGGGTAAGGACAAAGTCACAAAGTTCAGCCACCAGGTTAGCCGTGACATTATCGGGGATAGTGTTCTTGACGGCTTGTAGTCCATCTTTGTGTGGAATGTTGGTGTAGAGGGCTTCTACATCCATAGTGGCCAGGATGGTGTTATCAGGAAGATCACCGATGGATTGAAGTTTCCTCAGGAAGTCAGTGGTGTCTCGAAGGTAGCTGGGAGTGCTGGTAGCGTAGGGCCTGAGGAGGGAGTCTACATAGCCAGACAATCCTGCTGTCAGGGTGCCAATGCCTGAGATGATGGGGCGCCCAGGATTTCCAGGTTTATGGATCTTGGGTAGTAGATAGAATATCCCAGGTCGGGGTTCCAGGGGTGTGTCTGTGCGGATTTGATCTTGTGCTTTTTCAGGAAGTTTCTTGAGCAAATGCTGTAGTTGCTTTTGGTAACTCTCAGTGGGATCAGAGGGTAATGGCTTGTAGAAACTCGTGTTGGAGAGCTGCCGAGCAGCCTCTTGTTCATATTCCGACCTATTCATGATGACAACAGCACCTCCTTTGTCAGCCTTTTTGATTATGATGTCAGAGTTGTTTCTGAGGCTGTGGATGGCATTGCGTTCCGCATGGCTGAGGTTATGGGGCAAGTGATGCTGCTTTTCCACAATTTCAGCCCGTGCACGTCGGCGGAAGCACTCTATGTAGCATCAGCCACACTATCAGAGGCTCGTTCACCTGCACATCCACCAATGTGATATATGCCATCATGTGCCAGCAATGCCCCTCTGCCATGTACATTGGTCAAACTGGACAGTCTCTACGTAAAAGAATAAATGGACACAAATCAGATGTCAAGAATTATAACATTCATAAACCAGTCGGAGAACACTTCAATCTCTCTGGTCACGCAATCACAGACATGAAGGTCGCTATCTTAAAACAAAAAAACTTCAAATCCAGACTCCAGCGAGAAACTGCTGAATTGGAATTCATTTGCAAATTGGATACTATTAATTTAGGCTTAAATAGAGACTTGGAGTGGCTAAGTCATTATGCAAGGTAGCCTGTTTCCTCTTGTTTTTTCCTACCCCCCCCCAGATGTTCTGGTTTAACTTGGATTTAAACTTGAAGAGTGGTCAGTTTGGATGAGCTATTACCAGCAGGAGAGTGAGTTTGTGTGTGTATGGGGGTGGGGGGGGATGTGAGAAAACCTGGATTTGTGCAGGAAATAGCCCAACTTGATTGTCATGCACATTGTGTAAAGAGTTGTCACTTTGGATGGGCTATCACCAGCAGGAGAGTGAATTTGTGTGGGGGGGTGGAGGGTGAGAACCTGGATTTGTGCTGGAAATGGCCCACCTGATGATCACTTTAGATAAGCTATTACCAGCAGGACAGTGGGGTGGGAGGAGGTATTGGTTCATATTCTCTCTGTATATATAAAGTCTGCTGCAGTTTCCACGATATGCATCTGATGAAGTGAGCTGTAGCTCACGAAAGCTTATGCTCTAATAAATTGGTTAGTCTCTAAGGTGCCATAAGTCCTCCTTTTCTTTTTGAAAATATAGTGTTTGGGATCATTTCCTTTTTTATGGTCCAAGAGAGGAATTCATTCAAATCTTTAGTGCTCAGCCTGTGGCTGAGAGAAAGATAGAGATTGGGTGTAGAAAGTGTTTGGTTTGTAGTTTTTTAATGTGGACTTCGTTACCCTGAAGTTTTTGTTTCAGCTGGGGAAATTAATGCAACAGCTGTATCCATATGATGCTCCTCCACAGATGCTGAAAGACATTAGCTGTCTTATACAGGTGCTTAACACAGGATTTATTGGGATCTGCAAATGCACTGCATCTTTGAAAATCAAGACACTAATTTAGATGGGCCAATATGGACTGCTGTGCCCAGTTCTAGGCACCCACATTTGGAAATATTTACCATATCTCACTGCCTCTCTTTTTCTACCTGTAAAATGAGGATACTTACTTGCCAATCTCAGATGGGTGTTGTGAGAGTTCATTTACTTTTACAAGTGCTTTGAAGTAAAAGTACTCTGCAAATGGGACCTAACCCTGAAATCTTTACTCAAGCAAATCTTCTATAATAAGTAATAGAAGTTCACTGTATACAACAGAGTTCAGGTCTGGGCCCATTAAGTATTTTTAATTACAACTGATCGAAGAAATCTTTTAAAATGTGATTTTTGTACTTGGTTTTTGAAATTTTGTAGGGTTTTTAACATTTAAAACTTTGCCTGTTTTTACTGAAAACTTTAGTGGGGCGGGGTCCTGAGAATGTTAATCAAAACTTTTTAGGTTTTTTTTTTAAATTGAAATTTTTCATATTTAATTTTTGACATTTTTCATTGAAAATTCAAATTTTCAGTTAGCTCTCGTTTTTTTTATAGTGTTAACCTGCAAAACCACTACTGCTGTACCTTTCATCAATCTCTGTGAAATGAAAAATAGAGAAAATAGATAAATGTCATTACTGATAAAATATCTTTACATCCTGGTAAATTTTTAACAGCTTTTCTTCATACCATGAGGTTGTAAAAGCAGACAACCAGACATACTGAACAAATATATGCATATTATTTTTAGTATGTAAAATGATGCCATTGTTATAACACCAACTCAGGCATTCTGTCATTTTGACACTGGTTTAATGGATCTCAGTCAATTAGACACTAAATTAGAAAATGACACAGAAAATGAAATATGTACAAGGAAATTCCAAGAGTTTAGCTTTGAGTGAAGATAATGATCAAATATTTCTAAATTAAAGATGGCACTTGGGGCAGGATATTCAAATTGCTTAAGTACTTGGCTTTCTTTGGGCAGTAGGCAAGTGAAAGTTCTCACCAGTTTGCATTTGTGAGAACCTTTTTGCTACTTTAAATGTCCACGCAATGCTATTACAGAGTGAAAAAACAGGCTTCTGATGCAGGGTGTGCTTTTTTAGGACATGATCTATGAAAGGAAACACAAACTATGGTAGGACATGAGTTTCAAATTATGCTTGTCTTGTGGATAAAATGACAGCTAATAGTTCCTTTGAACCCAAATTACACATACACACAAATCAACTAGCTGACCACCTTGATTATAGACCTGTAAAGCATCTTGAAGTCAAACAATCCATTAGATTTCAGTAGACTTGAATCAAGCCCGAAATGATCAATTAACTATATTTTGCACAAAACATTGAAAATGAAATGTATACTAAATGTAAAAAAATGTAAATCATAAAGAAAAATTAATAATGAAACAAATATGTGATTCACCGACACCAGTGGTTCCCAAATTGTAGTTTGTGAACCCTTGGGGGATTGTGAAATGTAACGGGGGGTTCTTGGAAAAAATTCCATAATGGCGGAAGAAAAAGTGTTTGTGCACCAAACCAGAACCAAGGTCATTGTAGCCAGTGTAGCAGCAGTAACGTCCCTCAGTTAGTCGATACTCCATCATTCTCTGTGGCATGCTGTTTTGCTCCAGTGAGACGTGAGTGAACCTTCTCATTTACTAGTTTGTTGGTTGTTAGCATTCAGTGTTTTTATTTGAACTGTTGTACACCTAATAATGGACAAGTGGCTGAAAATGGAAAGTATAAAGACACACGAAAATGAATGTTTGATATCATCTAGTGTTTTGTCAAGTCCAAAGTGTTGAAAATCTAAGTCAAATGATCATGGTGGTCCTGGAAAGTCGCTTATGGAGAAAAGAAAATATGATGATTATATAAAATATGGCTTTACATGCACTGATGATCAAGTGTGTCCAGAACCACCGTGCGTAATTTGTGGTGATGTTCTAGCAAACAGTAGCCTCAAACCTTCTCTAGTTCAGCCCCACTTAGAAACTAGGCACCCTGCACAACTCGACAAGCCTGTTGATTTTTTTCAAGCGAAAGTTAGCCAAGTGGACAAGTGACATTACCAGTTTTGTATCCAAAGCAAGTACTAATAAAGAAAATGCACTTAAAGTGTTGTACCAACTGAGCTACCAAGTAGCAAAAGCATCAGAAGCCCATACCAGAGCAGAGAGCTTGACTGGTCCAATAAAAGATGTAGTTCATTGAATGCTCTGAGAAAAGGCTGCAAAAAGGATTGACATAGTACCTTTGTCCAATAATACATTGTCGTGAAGAATTAATGACATGTCAAGTTATGCAGAGACCACAATTGTACATAGAGTTAAAAATAGTCCATATTATGCTATACAGTTGGATGAATCAACTGATGTTGCTAATCTATCTATTTTGCTACTGTTTGTATGATATGTGAGTGAAGGTATTGCTGAACACTTGTTGTTTTGCCAACCATTGAAAGAACACGCAACTGGAGAAGATATCTTCAATATGACTAATACATACTTTCAAGAAAAGGAAATAGATTGGTCTTGTTGCTTACGCATTTGCACTGATGGGGCCACATCAATGACGGGGAAGTATACGGGATTTGTAGCTCAAACAAAAAAGGCTGCATAAAAGGTCAAGTTTCTTGACTTTAGCAAAGCTTTTGACACGGTCTCCCACAGTATTCTTGTCAGCAAGTTAAGGAAGTATGGGCTGGATGAATGCACTACAAGGTGGGTAGAAATCTGGCTAGATTGTCGGGCTCAACGGGTAGTGATCAATGGCTCCATATCTAGTTGGCAGCCGGTATCAAGTGGAGTGCCCCAAGGGTCGGTCCTGGGGCCAGTTTTGTTCAATATCTTCATAAATGATCTGGAGGATGGTGTGGATTGCACTCTCAGCAAATTTGCGGATGATACTAAACTGGGAGGAGTGGTAGATACGCTGGAGGGGAGGGATAGGATACAGAAGGACCTAGACAAATTGGAGGATTGGGCCAAAAGAAATCTGATGAGGTTCAATAAGGATAAGTGCAGGGTCCTGCACTTAGGACGGAAGAACCCAATGCACAGCTACAGACTAGGGACCGAATGGCTAGGCAGCAGTTCTGCGGAAAAGGACCTGGGGTGACAGTGAACGAGAAGCTGGATATGAGTCAGCAGTGTGCCCTTGTTGCCAAGAAGGCCAATGGCATTTTGGGATGTATAAGTAGGGGCATAGCGAGCAGATCGAGGGACGTGATCGTTCCCCTCTATTCGACATTGGTGAGGCCTCATCTGGAGTACTGTGTCCAGTTTTGGGCCCCACACTTCAAGAAGGATGTGGATAAATTGGAGAGAGTCCAGCGAAGGGCAACAAAAATGATTAGGGGACTGGAACACATGAGTTATGAGGAGAGGCTGAGGGAGCTGGGATTGTTTAGCCTGCAGAAGAGAAGAATGAGGGGGGATTTGATAGCTGCTTTCAACTACCTGAAAGGGGGTTCCAAAGAGGATGGCTCTAGACTGTTCTCAATGGTAGCAGATGACAGAACGAGGAGTAATGGTCTCAAGTTGCAGTGGGGGAGGTTTAGATTGGATATTAGGAAAAACTTTTTCACTAAGAGGGTGGTGAAACACTGGAATGCGTTACCTAGGGAGGTGGTAGAATCTCCTTCCTTAGAGGTTTTTAAGGTCAGGCTTGACAAAGCCCTGGCTGGGATGATTTAACTGGGAATTGGTCCTGCTTTGAGCAGGGGGTTGGACTAGATGACCTTCTGGGGTCCCTTCCAACCCTGATATTCTATGATTCTATGATTCTAAAGGTCTCTTGGACTCATTGCAGTATCTACAGACAAGCCCTCATGGCAAAATGCATGCCTGAGGGACTGAAGGAAGTGCTGAACAATGCAGTGAAAATGGTGAATTTCATAAAATCACGGCCAACAAATCCCAGAATATTTCATGTACTTTGTGAAGAAATGGGTACTGTAAACAATTGTCTGTTGACCCATACCGAAGTTAGATGGCTCTCATGGGGCAAAATCCTTGTGTGCTTGTTTGAGCTTAGAACGGAAATCCTAGTTTTTTTTCAACAGCTGCCCTTTTCACCTTGCCAGCTGTATGGACAATCATGTCTGTCTCCAGAGCCTAGCTTATTTAGCAGACATTTTTTCAAGGATTAATGATCTAAATTGATCTCTTCAAGGCCTCAGTATAACAGTTTTCAACGTGCAAGACCGAGTTGAATAATAACCATGATAAAGAAGTTGCAGTTCTGGGAAAGGTGTTTGGAAAACCATCAAACTGAGTGTTTCAGTACTCTTCATGACTTCCTGGCAGAACATAAACTTTGGTTGGATCCGTGCACTAAAACCAATATAACTGCACACCTAAAAGGACTTTGCACAACGTTCAGGGAATACTCTCCAGCTATGTCAGGCGTTAATGACTGGATTCGCAACCCCTTTGATACCACATTCTCAATGCAGACACTGAGCACTGAGGAAAAAGAGAAATTGATTGAGATCTTCTGTGATTGCGAACTGAAAAGGAGTTTCGGAAGTCTCTCATTGATCAACTTTTGGCTGAGTTTAAGAAACGAGTACCCCCTGTTGGCAGAAAAAGCTACTACAGTTTTGTCACCATTTTCAACAACATACTTATGCGAGAAAGCATTTTCCTCATGTGCACATCTGAAAACCAAATACAGAAACAGACTTGATGCTGAATCAGACCTGAGACTTTCTTTCTCCAGTGGTTCCAGACTTGCAAGAGCTATACAGAGCAAAGCAAGCGCATCCATCACACTGAGGAAATTTAAACTTCAAGACTCCTTATGAGAAATGGAAAGGGAGGTGGATCTTTTTTGCTGCTTTTAAAATTTAAATAGTCTGCTAGTGTTTAAAATTATTTTGAAGAACAAGTTTAAGCTTTGTTATAGTCGTTCGTTGTTTGCCTGGACTGCTCAAGACCCAAATGCTTGTGGTAGGAGGAACTCTTTATTTGAGTTGACTTCTTAAATACCTTCATGCTATTTCACGTCTGATACTCCTTGATGAAACATGTAGGAGCCTTGTCCTATAACAGGCTTAATCAAAGCGATACAAGCTATGAAAGTGAAATCTTGGAAGAGGTTGCCATTTTCATAATGTAATAAAATTAATAATATTAAATAATGTAATAATAAATAGTGTGTAATAAGTGTTATTAAAAAAAACAAATTTTATATTTCCAAAATCACTGCTTTTATAATTTATGCTCAAGTAAGAGAAAATCCCTGAAAATATTCATTTTTAGGAGGGGGTTCAAGAGATTTGACATTTTTGTGAAAGGGGTTCACGGGTTGTTAAAGTTTGGGAACCACTGATCTACACCAAAGGCATATGTATATCAAAGGGCTTGTTCAGCCTGGAATTGGATCACAAATAAAAGTAAGTGATTTATTTGCTAGGAATAAATAATATGGTAATTTTTCTGCTTTATAGTGTATCCATGAACAGATCAGTTTCCTTGAACTGATTTGTCATTAATTAAAGCCATTTAAATACATTTTTAGACTCTGGGTTGACTGCAAATATTTGAGCTATATGCTTAGTTGTGATTGGTCGGATGAGTCAGAAGGTATTGTTTCTATTCTCTGACAGAGCACTCACAAACTTTCAGCACAAATATTTCTGTGTGTAAATTTAAATGTTTTTTCCCAGCAAAATTCAAAATCTTTGAAATGTTCACAAGAGACCCATGCAATAACGGGCATACAAGTATGGCTGAAGTGAAATTATGTACAATTTCAAACCAACATGTACAGAACAACTTTGCATTATTAACAGCTCTAACCACAATAATAGTGAAAATAAAATCTGCTTTTAATAGCAAAAAAAATACTAGGTAGTCCAATGCAGAGAAAGAGGGAGCTTCTAGTCTCCTATCAGCATATGAAGGGGAAAACAGCAGATTGGGAATTTTGTGTTTATTTAACATAAATAGGCTGCTGAGAGGGTATTCATATATCTCTGGATGTTTTAAAATCCCTACTGCAGGTAATTTATTTGCTATATTTTGCACTGAATACAGAAGATAAAGGAAGAGACACAAGGAGTTTCACTCCTAGGATATGAGATGACTTGTAAGAAATGAAGAAATTTTTAATTCCTTATATCAGCTAAATGCAAAATTGCTTGGGTTTATTTTTCTTGCATAGTTGATAATAAAAGCAATGTTCAGAAAAGTGTTGTGAATATGGTATAATATAAAGTACTGCATAGTGACCTTATGTACACCTCCTCTTTCCCACAATGCACTTAAGAGAAACACTATGAAGAAAAGGGCGCTCTCTTGGGATGGGAGAGAATAAAAGAGTATGCATTTGTAAAGGCCGGAATTTATGAAGGGACCAGGATTAATGTTAAAGGTTACCATTGCACAAGGAAGATCAAGGATAATTCTGGAACTCATGTCACCCACCACAAACAAGCAAAGCACAGAAAAGCAAACTCCACAAGTCCAAATTCAGAGTTCAAGTGACATCTTCCTCCAGAAGGGGAATAGACAATGGCTTCATGAAAAGGGATCTGTGAAGATAAGGGACCCACCCACTTCTCAGATGCCAACCTGACAGAGTGCTCTCCCTTCTACCTTTAGAAGTCCAAGGAGGCCTAGTAGTCTTCAGTTATTATATATAAAATGGGCTGAACTGTCAAGCATTTGGTTCACACACTGAACCTTGCAGTTTGATTTGCAAGTCGGTGGCCATAAACTAACCCCTTCAGATGGCTTGAATATAAAATTTAAGTTCTGTACTATGGAGGTTCTTACATTGCCCTCATCACCATAGTATCTGAGCGCCTTACAGCAGTGTGTGAAGTGACATGACTAATATCATGTTGCTGAATCATGTCCAAGAACTCCCAGCACCATTTGCGCACACACACTGTGTGCCTTCCCTTTTGTATATCCAAGAGTTTCCAAGTCACTCCTGGTAACCCACTTATGGGTTCTCTTTAACCCTCTTTGTAATTTGTTTCATTAGAAATATCTGGAATGTGTAAAGTCTGGTCTTTTACAGTCTTGATGGAAGACCTCTTGCAAGAGGGAGGGTTTCAAGTCTACCTATTGAGTGCTCCTTCTGTAATTGAAGGTTCTGGGCTGTTGAGTTTTAACAGAGACATCTTTCCATCCTTTTCAGTAGGGGTGGAGTAGCCCCACAGAGGTTTATGTCAAGCAGTGGAGTGAAGTAGCCTCCACCAAGTGATTGTTTCCCTGCCCCTATATGCTACTGAAATACAGTCCTCTACTTAGACTGCGCACTACCGTGGATTCAGTTCTACAGGGCACATGGGAATAAAGTAGTTCGAAATAAAATATCATATCATATATTTCTGGGGGGGAAACTCTTGTGAGGTCACCTTGTTATAAAATGGATTTCATCGCATGAGAACTGAATAGGAACACATTTTGTGAGGGAGGGTCCATCGGTAACAGCTTGCCTGTGGCTAGACTGGAAAGCCTAGAGTTATTCCCTGCTGATATCCTAAATAATTCCACTTGCCGTGTTTCACATCTGTGAACATTGCACAAGAAAATGTTACATCAGAAGCTGATGAAAAAAATAACCACAACATTCCCCAGTCACCCAAAGTTTTGTTTTAAGAGCTTGAGTATGCCATAATTGATCCTTTACTGTTGTTGACTTACGGGTCTCCTTGCCCTTGGAGGCTACCCATTGGCATGGCTTCCATTTCTGAAGGGGAAACTACCCTTTCCTGCAGCTGCCCTTAAGAATGTTTCTGGAGGAAAATAAGTATGGTCTGTGATTGTCACTGGCATCATAATCTTGTCCTTTGTCTAATGTTTGTGGAGTTCCTTTCTTTTTCCTCCTCTTGTATTTGCTCATCGGTTCCTTTCACCCTTCCATTTAGCACTCCACACCTCCTACAGATCAGTGGTGCTTTACATAAAAACTATGTTGCAGCAGAAATGGAATGGCCATGTGAGGTTAACAGCAAATTAGTGTAGATATTTTATTTTTGTGGCTTTCATAAAAATTTACCTTCATTGTTGGGCAACAAGAGTTACTTAGCAACATATCAGTGGAAAATTAAAGTGAGGAGCTCTTTGGTGAGATGAAAATACAGTAGTCTTTGTAGTGACAGCAGGGAACATTCTCAGTTATTAAACACAACCTGGAAAGATATTGTGGATGGCACCCGGGGCCAAAACTTGATCCTGCTGGACTCAATATCAGAATTCCCTTTGGCTTCAATGGGACCAGTCACTGGCATTTCAGAGCAAGAGAGGATGTTGGGACTCCAAGCAGCTAGTGCTCAAGAATACAGTATGGATGTTGTTGTAATAATTTTTCATTGTGCACATTGACAACACAACCATCATGTTATGCTCTCTTTTTAATAATAAGAGATCAGTGCTTAAAAATAGGGCTCTTATCCTTGACTGATTGCAATGAAAATAAATTCAGCACAAAAGAGTCATTTAGACCAATGTATGATGCAAAACCTAGACCATTTCTCTCCCACTGGCCAAAAAACCAAAAATCCACCAAGCACAATGGCAACAACAAATAAACAGCTACATAGAACGGGGTCAAATTGCTCCCAGACAACTAGAATGTATGTGACAGCAGATAACCCATGCAGACACTGCTCTTAGCAGCTGTACTGGGGCAATATTTGCATAAGGGGATAAACTGTTCTGTGATTTTCACAGTGTGTTCTGTCTTCTATGTGGCTGTATTTCAGACTGTAAACTTCTTAGGGCAGGAACTGGCTATATTTTGCTACATTCTGTAGCACCAAGCACTGTTGTCACTAAACAAACAATCAACAAGTGTGCGAATGTAGAGTAAACTAATTCACCAACCTCCAGCTACTGTTTTTTCTTTTTCTTTCAATCTGGAGAAAGAGATATCAGCCAATATCCAAACACTCCTAATATTAGGCCAGATTCTGCCACTTGTACTCATGAGTATTTTACTCCTTGAGTAGTCCCCTTGCTCTTAATTGGATTGCTCATGAAGTAAAGTACAGTACTATTCAGTGCAGTTAGGTGCCTGGCATCAGGTTGAATCAGAAGATTAATAATGGCATATAGCCTTTCACCATGAGGTAACAGGTTCTTGAAAAGGCCCAGATCACTAGTGTGACTAAAATTGTTTTCATATGATGATATATGTGAAAAGAGTTTGCTACAAACTTGATTGACACCAAATAAGTGTCTCAGCACACACACACACACACAAAAGCCATAAGAGTTTTCCCTAATTGGTGCAGTTTATTGGCCGCCTGCGCAAGACCAAGAACCAATGGAAATGGAAACTAAACTAGTTCTCATTCCTACATTTTTCCTTTCCAGACAGAGAGGAAGCATATTTGAAGTGTATCAATGGAGGGATATTTGCACTGTTGCAGCCTATCTTGTACTTGGTCTGTGGGTATACAGAGTGCTTCAGTCTCTTGGACCTTAGAAAAACAGAGTGACTATAGGGTGATGGTAGTCTTTAAACCTTGATACCTGGCATTAGAATTTCCTAGCAAGACTCCCACTGCTGGTGATAGACTAGCAGTGCAAAATGGGTCAAAACTTGTACAGCTTTCGTCTTCAAATTTCACCAAATTGCAACAACGCTGTATTTTAGGTTTGCCCTAAATCATACTGTACCTTGATAAGTAACTGACACGTAGCCAGCCGCATTCAAACCTGCTGCAAGTGGAGACATTGCAGTTGCCCTAGTCATGTCATTTGTTGCAGAGACTGCCAAGTAGAGGTGGTCAAGAAAGTTGTCCCTTTTTTTGGGGGGAGGGGTTAAAACATTACAAAGTTTTTTTACTTTTCAACCAGCTCTGCTGCAAAGACACTTAGTCTGTGTGTGAAAGCCCACCCAGCAAAGGGGCATGTCTCCCAGATGAAGGGCAGTCCAACTGCAGGAAATTTAAGCCATATTGTGTTTTTGGAATGATAACCATTACAATGGTACCCTTTTAACGCTTTTTACACAGCCTAGCACTTCCAGTGGGAGTGAATCTGCAGGAGAGGAAGGAAATGGTTAAGTGTGGGATAAACAGATTTTGAATCTGTGAGAGGAGCTTTATCAATATAAACAAGCTTTGATATTTGTGTGATAATAGCTAGAAGCCCCAGTCAGGGCTCCTTTGTACCTAAATACTATTCAAACAACTAAAGCAAAGTCAATCCCAGCCACAGTCTAGGATTATGGCAAGATGCAACAGGTGGGAGAAAAAGACACTCAGGTAAGATGGGGCACAAGGGTACACTTGACTAAACTCAGTCATCTCAGCTGCCACAAGTGGCCATCAGTCTGCCAAGGCCTGATGTTAGTGATTTGTAGACATCCTGACAGAGGTGTGTTTAAGAAAGGATTTAAAAGAGGAGGAGATTGTGGCTTTCTGCCCTTTCCTCAAATACAGGGTGCAATATAGGAGAAACCATGAAAGTGCTTGAGGGAGAAGCAGTGATTGCCTTTGCAGTAAGAAATTAGAGCTGATGTGGGGCTACATGGTACTCAAAGGTGAAGCAAGGCTTGTGCTTGATTATCTTCAAATGCTTGTGTCAAAACAAGCTACAAATTGGAGATTAGTTTAAAGAAATCATTCCCAATTGTCCATTTTAGCATTTTTTAAATCGTAGTCAATCAAAAATGGTGGTGATGCTTTGCATTTGCACCTTGCATTATGGATAGCAACATGAAATATTCTGCCAACATAAGATTCTTCTATTCAATCCTCTGAATTTGTTTTAAGGGCTCAGTTCACTGGTATTGAAAGCTAGGATTTGTAAAGGACTTTAAGGGTGTTATGTGCCCGACTCCTATTTAAATTCAACAGGAGGTGATCGCCTAAGACTGGTAGGCCAAAGTGAACAGGGGCAGGATTAGGCCCTGGAAGCCTTAGAAAACCAGCCACCATTACATCACAAACTAAATGCACCACTCGGATTATCTATTGTTTAAATGAGATGTCTTAAGTATGTTATCTATGTGCATAAAAGCATAAACATTTCAGCTATCAACTCATCAGAACAGCTTGAGCAAGCATAAAATATCATCTTGGCACAGGTAATCAAACCCCCCCCAACTAGATTTCTCTCTCTAACTTAGCCTTCAGCTGCATGATAATAGATCCCTCTTAAGATACTAAAGTGATGCATGTTTTTAATACCACTAACGGCTTTCCTTGCGCTGGTGAGAGCTGCAGATTTTTAGCTGACAATACAATTTTAGGACTATATGTCTATGTTGTACATATTTGTTTAAAAAACATGAAGTGAATAAGAATTCTGAACCACGAATGACACTACATGGATGAATTAACTGAACCCAGAAAGAGTTAGCTCACTTCAGTGTAGCGAACGCAAGTGAAGCAGGGTGCGTAATATAACAAAAACCCAGTCCTTCCCCAACTGATTATTAAATATCCTTTATTCCCTCCTGTATTGTCAGTATTTGTACTCTTCTTTTCCCTTGGCAGTGTAAACTGGAGCAGCTATCCTATGTCTACATTTTTGTCTTTTCATATGATCCATTGGGTTTTGATACATAGTTGTATACTGGGCTGGGTCAGACAATGCTTCCAGAACTGCAGCCATAGGGTGAGACCCTGGATGACCACTGGAAACCTCACCAGTTGAGAGTCTAGCATGTTGTTCACTGCTAATAATTAAGTGCCGCATGGCAGAGAGCACAAGCTACTTCCTGCTGACAGTCCTCATGGCGATAGAGCCTGGAACACTCCATGAAATCACTGATTTCCCCCTTAATCCCAGTCCTGGTTGAGACCTATCATCATAGGTTTCCCCTATTCCCACCATTAAAAATTTACTATTCCCATAACTCCCTATACCAGCACAGCTCTGATTCTGTGTACTGAGTTCTGTGTACTTCACCTAACCCCCACCCCCATACACACACACACACTTCCCTTTCTTCCCTTAGCTGGAGGGCAAAGGAATTTGGGACAGGTGAGAGAAGAAAATTACACATTAAATCTTGGGCATTGCAGCAGGCAGGAGGGGGTTAATAATGCTTTGGCTGGGGACCCCACGTTGGCTTGACCTGCCTCTATTTGGGGAGCATGACATCTGAGCACAATTTTATTTTCAAGTCAGCCAGCACCTAACTAGCTAAGGACTTCACTAATTTCAAGCCCTACTTTAAAAAGAAAAGGAGGACTTGTGGCACCTTAGAGACTGACAAATTTATTTGAGCATATAAATTGGTTAGTCTCTAAGGTGCCACAAGTACTCCTTTTTCTTTTTGTGGATACAGACTAACACGGCTGCTACTCTGAAACAAGCCCTACTTTCACACTGTAAAGGACCATTAACTTCGTCTTTATTACCATGGGTGCCATACCATAGAAGATCAGTGAGAAGTATAAGAGAGAGCCATTCCTATCCTAGGTTACTTTGGTGAGATAATTCCTTCTGGATTTGTATCAAATTCCATTTAATGCCATCCATTTCTGAGGTCTCTTTTTCCCCTCCCACAGAAGTCTTCTCAGCTGTCCCACTGACAAGTCGGCCTTTTTCTGATGTCCCTAAGTGCCTGCACTGACATGGTATCAGATAAGCAGAGGGATGAGTGACTGGGTTAACTGATAAAATTGCTAATTAAAGCCCTGTTTTCAACACTCCTGAAAGATTAACTGGTCCAAAATTTAGAACACAGAGGAAGTTTTGCTTTTAACAATGAACTCTGTTTGGTAAATAAAAGACTCTAACAATTTCAAAGACAGTCATGCCAAGAAGCTTGCAAAAACATTTTCCCCCTTGGAGAATTATACAAATGGTACAATTCACTTTAAAGCTTTGTAGGTTTAACTTTGCAAGCCTCTTGTTTGTCTGGTAAGTAAACATTGAGGCTAATTCACTGAATAGCTGCAGTGCTGAAAGCACAGTCATCCTCTGATCCGAACCACTCGATCTGATGACTGACTCCTAACGTTTCAAACTGGCCTAAAATCAAAATTGCTATAAAATTGGAAGGGGGTGGGGTGGATAGAAATTTATTTCTTTATCTTGCCCAGCATAAGTCTAGATATAATGACAGGTTTCAGAGTAGGAGCCGTGTTAGTCTGTATCTGCAAAAAGAAGAGGAGTACTTGTGGCACCTTAGAGACTAACCAATTTATTTGAGCATAAGCTTACGTGTAGCTCACGAAAGCTTATGCTCAAATAAATGTGTTAGTCTCTAAGGTGCTACAAGTACTCCTTTTCTTTTTTCTAGATATAACGTTACTAGTCTTACTATACAAAAGAGATAATAGGGTATTAATATGGCAGTGACTGTGGCCTAGATTCCAAAAGTACTTCAGCACTTAAACCCCTGATTTAGGCAGCTAACCCCCAGTTTTGTACTCCACTGCAATTCACAAAGCTCCTGCCGAACCTTTAAGTGCCTAAACTCACTCAGAGCCTAAGTTTTTGCAGTAAAAAGTTCCATAAGCACCTACATTTCTGCTTCTGAGCATGCACACGGCTGCCTCCCTCGAAACGTCTGGATGCCAAAGCCCCAGAGTGACGCACAAACCAAAAGAAGATAAATGTTTGGCTGCCTAAGTTGTATGTAGGGCCTGACCTGGCAGACATGTTCCTGAGGCATCTACTGATTCGAACCCCTCAGGCGGGTTCACACAAAGCAGCCGAGGGGAAGGACATCCTTCATAACTCTTTGCCTAGTGATTAGAATAACTCACCTGGGATGTGGGAGACTTCCAGTTCAAGACCCCTCCACCTCAGGAAGGGAACAGGAATCTACCACCTCTCAGAAGAGAGCTGTAACCATTGAGCTATGGAATATTCTGATGTGGAGTTTCGTCAGTCTCTCCTATTGAAGCTGTTGCACCCTGGATAAATAATTAGTCATTGGAACAGAGGGATTGGATCCTGGGTGAATGCTCTAACCACCAGGCTTTAGAGTCATTCTTGTGCTTGTTCTCACTCTCACCCAAATGACTGACAATTTATTGAGAATGGAACAGCTGCAGCAAGAGAGAATGAGGCAGCCTCTCATCAGAACCATTCTCTGTTGTGGCAAATATTACTGGAGGTCCAACCGGCTTCATCAGAAACATTGTTAATGTTACAAATGTTCTGTAATGCCCCCAAACTTGATTTGCACACCTGTTTGTTATTTGCATAGTTGCCTGTTTATAATATTGCCATATGATAGATGAGGAGCAGAGGAAAAGACCTATTTCTGAACACTTCACGCCAATGCTCCTAGGAGAACACAGCTGAGGAAACAGTGTGACGCACTAAATTGAATGCTGTCTTCTAAAGAGCAGGAAAGATTCCCAGCCCATGTTCGATTTAAATGCTGTGAAACTGATTATTTATTGTAAAGCTAATAGAACAGATGGTGAATGCTTAGTTCAGTGATATTTACTGGTTGTGTTTGCAGCACATTATACCTTTTACTGGTGTTGAGGTAACAATGCTACATTGCACTTTGGGGTCTTGCTTCCATTTGTAGTGAATTAACACTGGGAAGTTGATAGCTAAGTGGAAAAGGGTTAGCACTGAAGGATTCCACTTATGCCTGCAGCCATATCGCCTTGTGCTGTGATCTGCTCAGATCTCAAAATAAGCTAAATTGGGTCAAGCCAGGTCAGTATTTAGGTGGAAGACCTCCCAGGAATGATTAGATCCTGCAAAAAGTAGCATTCCTTTTGAATCTATACCAAGTCAATAAACTAGTACAGGTGGAGAGAGCAAAATCCGGTTCCAGATCTCCACCTGACCCACCCCTGCACTCCCAATCTTAGAAGCTGTCCAGATCAGAATTTTTATTTTGGTTCTTTATAAGAAGGCTTGGTAGAATTTGATTTTTTTTCATAATTTCCACAGATAATACAGATGTTAAAAAAAAATTAAAATGCTTAAAAATAATCAATTTAAACTTCCACAGTGTGGTGGGGAGTCAGACAAAGGGAAGTCAGATGGATTATTGAATGACAATTGACATTGAGATAAGCTTTATGTCTGTTAAAATACAAATTGTCAACATCATATGTCAAAATATACAAATCAATACCCTTAAACTCTAAGTTCTCAAGCTGCATTTTTCTTATTATGCCTATCTGTAAATGTTGATTATTCTCAGTGGAAATAGTTTTTCATCAGTTTGTGTATTCATGGTGAAATCAACATTTACCAATAAAAATCTAATCCTTCCAAGCCTAATTAAAAGGATCAGGTGTAGACTGCAAATCCACCCCCGCCATCACTGCTAAATTCAAAATGTGTTTGAAATAGATCTGTGAGAATAGCTAGATGAACTGAAAAAATGTTCATTTCAGTCAACCCAAAACAATCTTTTCTACTTTTTCTGCAAACTGAAAAAGTAGAAAAAATTCATTTTGGGTTGAATAAAATGTTTTGTTTCCTGAGAAACAAAAATTGTATTGACTTTTTTAAAAAAACCTTTTTTTAAAGAAAATTTAAGAAAATGTCAAAATACTTAAGGTTGAAAATGTCAAAACAAAACATTTGGTGGTTGTTCTTTTTAAATCCGGATGAAGCAATTTGGTAAATTCTAAACAAATCTGTGAACTGTTTGTTGACCCAAATATGTATGGGGGTGGGTAACAGGGACAAGTTTCAGCCAAAAAGATTTCACACAGCTCTAGTTTGGATCCAAGTTTTTGTTTCAAACCCATCTTGAGTTCAGTGGCACTGTGCTTCTGGAGGCACCATCACTCAAAAGAGATGTAAAATCAAAGTCTTGACATTTGGTCTTTGAGGCCATGTCTACACTAGAGATTTAAGTAGACTTAAGTCAACAATCATAGATGGCTGTAATTAAATCACTTCTGCATGTTCACACAACCCTCCTTGCTCTAGCACCAACAGAGAGCAGTGCATGGGTAGCTAGCCCCCTGTGCAAATCACCACCTTCTCCCACTAGGAATTCTGGGAATGGATCGCAGTTCGTCGTTGGGGTGGGATCACTGCCGCATGATGCAGTTCTCTTCATCCCATAATTCCAAAGACTTCAGACTGCATTTCACACCATTTTTCAACTGCCCTTGTAAACTTTGTGCCCGCCATCTCTACCTGAAAGCATGGATCCTGCACTACTCCTAGTCTTGTGATAAGCATTATGAACACAACACGGCTGATCCTGCAGTATTTCATGAGCTACGAATCTGAACAGGAATCTGTGGAAAGAAAATAATTCAAGATTGATGTTGGCATTCACAAAGCAGCTGCACATGGTGGACCATAGCTATTGGGCTCAGGAAATAAGCACCAAATGGTGGGATCGGATTGTGATGCAGGTAGGGAATGAAGAGCAATGGCTGCAGAACTTTCATATCGCAAAGCCACCTTCCTTGAACTCTGCAGAGCTAGCCCCCCACCTGTGGTGCAAGGACACCAAAATGAGAGCTCTAATGATGGGAAAGCAAGTAGCAGCTGCTGTGTAGAAGCCAGCAACTCCAGACTGTTACTGGTCAGTCGTGAATCAGTTTGGAGTTGGGAAGTCCACCATGGGGGTTATGATGATACAAGTGAGCAGGGCCATTAATAGCCTCCTGCTATGAAGGACTGTGACTCTGGGCAATGTGCATGAAATATTGGATGGCTTTGCAGCAACGGGATGCCCTAACTGCAGTGGGGTGATAGATGTCACACGCACCCCAGTTTTGGCCCCCGAGCATATTGTGACAGAGTACATCAGCAGTAAGGGCTACTTCTCTATGGTATTGTAGGCACTGGTGGATTATTGGGGACATTTCACTGACATCAATACTGGGTGGTCAGGGAAGGTGCATGATACACGCATCTTCAGGAACACTGGCCTATATAGAAAGCTGCATGCAGGGACTTTTTTTCCAGACCAGAAGATTCCAACAGGGGATGTGGGAATGCTCATAGTAATCCTGGGAGACCCAGCCAACCCCTTATTCCTGTGGCACATGAAGCCTTAAACCAGAAACCTTGACAGCAACAAGGATCACTTCAACAGGCTCACTAGGTGCTGAATGACTATAGAATGTGTAAAAAGAAAAGGAGTACTTGTGGCACCTTAGAGACTAACCAATTTATTAGAGCATAAGCTTTCGTGAGCTACAGCTCACTTCCTCAGATGCATATCGTGGAAACTGCAGCAGGCTTTATATATACACAGAGAATATGAAACAATACCTCCTCCCACCCCACTGTCCTGCTGGTAATAGCTTATCTAAAGTGATCATCAGGTGGGCCATTTCCAGCACAAATCCAGGTTTTCTCACCCTCCACCCCCCCACACAAATTCACTCTCCTGCTGGTGATAGCCCATCTAAAGTGACAACTCTTTACACAATGTGCATGACAATCAAGTTGGGCTATTTCCTGCACAAATCCAGGTTTTCTCACATCCCCCCCACCCCCATACACACACAAACTCACTCTCCTGCTGGTAATAGCTCATCCAAACTGACCACTCTTCAAGTTTAAATCCAAGTTAAACCAGAACATCTGGGGGAGGGGGTAGGAAAAAACAAGAGGAAACAGGCTACCTTGCATAATGACTCAGCCACTCCCAGTCTCTATTTAAGCCTAAATTAATAGTGTCCAATTTGCAAATGAATTCCAATTCAGCAGTTTCTTGCTGGAGTCTGGATTTGAAGTTTTTTTGTTTTAAGATAGCGACCTTCATGTCTGTGATTGCGTGACCAGAGAGATTGAAGTGTTCTCCGACTGGTTTATGAATGTTATAATTCTTGACATCTGATTTGTGTCCATTTATTCTTTTACGTAGAGACTGTCCAGTTTGACCAATGTATATGGCAGAGGGGCATTGCTGGCACTCCTTCTGAAGGTCAAAACAGCAGACTGGACTTCTACATAGAGTGTTTCCGCCGACGTGCACGGGCTGAAATTGTGGAAAAGCAGCATCACTTGCCCCATAACCTCAGCCATGCGGAACGCAATGCCATCCACAGCCTCAGAAACAACTCTGACATCATAATCAAAAAGGCTGATAAAGGAGGTGCTGTTGTCATCATGAATAGGTCGGAATATGAACAAGAGGCTGCTCGGCAGCTCTCCAACACAAGTTTCTACAAGCCATTACCCTCTGATCCCACTGAGAGTTACCAAAAGCAACTACAGCATTTGCTCAAGAAACTTCCTGAAAAAGCACAAGATCAAATCCGCACAGACACACCCCTGGAACCCCGACCTGGGATATTCTATCTACTACCCAAGATCCATAAACCTGGAAATCCTGGGCGCCCCATCATCTCAGGCATTGGCACCCTGACAGCAGGATTGTCTGGCTATGTAGACTCCCTCCTCAGGCCCTACGCTACCAGCACTCCCAGCTACCTTCGAGATACCACTGACTTCCTGAGGAAACTTCAATCCATCGGTGATCTTCCTGATAACACCATCCTGGCCACTATGGATGTAGAAGCCCTCTACACCAACATTCCACACAAAGATGGACTACAAGCCGTCAAGAACACTATCCCCGATAACGTCACGGCTAACCTGGTGGCTGAACTTTGTGACTTTGTCCTTACCCATAACTACTTCACATTTGGGGACAATGTATACCTTCAGATCAGCGGCACTGCTATGGGTACCCGCATGGCCCCACAGTATGCCAACATTTTTATGGCTGATTTAGAACAACGCTTCCTCAGCTCTCGTCCCCTAAAGCCCCTACTCTACTTGCGCTATATTGATGACATCTTCATCATCTGGACCCATGGAAAAGAAGCCCTTGAGGAATTCCACCATGATTTCAACAATTTCCATCCCACCACCAACCTCAGCCTGGTCCAGTCCACACAAGAGATCCACTTCCTGGACACTACAGTGCTAATAAACAATGGTCACATAAACACCACCCTATACCGGAAACCTACTGACCGCTATTCCTACCTGCATGCCTCCAGCTTTCACCCTGACCACACCACACGATCCATCGTCTACAGCCAAGCTCTGCGATACAACCGCATTTGCTCCAACCCCTCAGACAGAGACAAACACCTACAAGATCTCTGTCAAGCTTTCTTACAACTACAATACCCACCTGCAGAAGTAAAGAAACAGATTGATAGAGCCAGAAGAGTTCCCAGAAGTTACCTACTACAGGACAGGCCTAACAAAGAAAACAACAGAACGCCACTAGCCGTCACCTTCAGCCCCCAACTAAAACCCCTCCAACGCATTATTAAGGATCTACAACCTATCCTAAAGGATGACCCAACACTCTCACAAATCTTGGGAGACAGGCCAGTCCTTGCCTACAGACAGCCCCGCAACCTGAAGCAAATACTCACCAACAACCACATACCACACAACAGAACCACTAACCCAGGAACTTATCCTTGCAACAAAGCTCGTTGCCAATTGTGCCCACATATCTATTCAGGGGACACCATCACAGGGCCTAATAACATCAGCCACACTATCAGAGGCTCGTTCACCTGCACATCCACCAATGTGATATATGCCATCATGTGCCAGCAATGCCCCTCTGCCATATACATTGGTCAAACTGGACAGTCTCTACGTAAAAGAATAAATGGACACAAATCAGATGTCAAGAATTATAACATTCATAAACCAGTCGGAGAACACTTCAATCTCTCTGGTCACGCAATCACAGACATGAAGGTCGCTATCTTAAAACAAAAAAACTTCAAATCCAGACTCCAGCGAGAAACTGCTGAATTGGAATTCATTTGCAAATTGGATACTATTAATTTAGGCTTAAATAGAGACTGGGAGTGGTTGAGTCATTATGCAAGGTAGCCTGTTTCCTCTTGTTTTTTCCTACCTCCTCCCCCAGATGTTCTGGTTTAACTTGGATTTAAACTTGGAGAGTGGTCAGTTTGGATGAGCTATTACCAGCAGGAGAGTGAGTTTGTGTGTGTATGGGGGTGGGGGGGATGTGAGAAAACCTGGATTTGTGCAGGAAATGGCCCAACTTGATTGTCATGCACATTGTGTAAAGAGTTGTCACTTTGGATGGGCTATCACCAGCAGGAAAGTGAATTTGTGGCGGGGGGGGGTGGAGGGTGAGAAAACCTGGATTTGTGCTGGAAATGGCCCACCTGATGATCACTTTAGATAAGCTATTACCAGCAGGACAGTGGGGTGGGAGGAGGTATTGGTTCATATTCTCTGTGTATATATAAAGCCTGCTGCAGTTTCCACGATATGCATCTGAGGAAGTGAGCTGTAGCTCACGAAAGCTTATGCTCTAATAAATTGGTTAGTCTCTAAGGTGCCACAAGTACTCCTTTTCTTTTTGCGAATACAGACTAACACGGCTGTTACTCTGAAACCTATAGAATGTGTGTTTGGTAGATTAAAGGTTTGCTGGTGCTGCCTATTTGGCAGGTTAGATCTCAATAAGGACAATATTCCCATGGTCATAGTAGCCTGCTGTGCTCTGCATAACATTTGTGAAGCCAAGGAGGAAAAGTTTCCCCAGGGGTGGAGCATTGAGCTAGAGCACCTGGCAGCTGACTTTGAGCAGCCAGACACCAGGGCTATTAGAGGGACTCAACAGGGGAGCTATTTGAATCAGGGTGGCTTTGAAGCAGCATTTTGCCAATGTGCCCCAGTAATGTGTCTTTCTGTAATTAATTGAGCCAGGCATTGTTGCCACCTTGAATGACCCCTGCAATGATTACTGCCTGAGCATTAATTGTAGTCTGCAAATTTGCCAGTTGCCACTATGTATGAATTTCTGTTGCAACCACCCTGTGTAGGTCACAGTACTACTCAACATATTCATAAATGATCTGGGAAAAGGGGTAAACAGTGAGGTAGCAAAATTTGCAGATGATACAAAATTACTCAAGATAGTTAAATCCAAAGCAGACTGCAAAGATCTACAAAGGGATCTCACAAAACTGGGTGACTGGGCAACAAAATGGCAGATGAAACTCTATGTTGACAAATGCAAAGAAATCCACACTGGAAAACATAATCCCAACTATACATATAAAATGATGGGATCTAAATTAGCTGTTACCCCTCAAGAAAGAGATCTTGGAATCTTAATTCTTCTTAGTCTTCCAGTCTTAGCTCTCTAAAAACATATACTCAATGTGCAGTGACAGTCAAGAAAGCGAAAAGAATATTGGGAATAATTAAAGGGTTAGATAATATCATATTGCTCCTATAAAAATCCATGGTATGCCCACATCTTGAATACTGTGTGCAGTTCTGGTCAACCCATCTCAAAAAAGATATTTTGGAATTGGAAAAGGTTCAGAAAAGGGCAACAAAAACTATTAATGGTATGGAACAGCTTCCATATGAGGAAAGATTAATAAGATTGGGACTTTTCAGCTTGGAAAAGAAACAACTAAGGGGGGATATGATAGGGGTCTATAAAATCATGACTGTGGAGAAAGTAAATAAGGAAGTATTGTTTACTCCTCATAACACAAGAACAAGGGGTTACCAAATGAAATTAATGGGCCGCAGGTTTAAAACAAACAAAAGAAAATATTTCTTCACATGACGCACAGTGAACCCGTGGAACTTTTTGCCAGAGGATGTTGTGAAGGCCAAGACTATAACAGGGTTCAAAAAAGAACTAGATAAATTCATGGAGGATAGGTCCATCAATGGCTATTAGCCAGGATGGGCAGGGATGGTGTCCCTAGCCTCTGTTTCCCAGAAGCTGGGAATGGGGCACATGGATGGATCACTTGATGATTACCTGTTCTGTTCATTCCCCCTGGGGCACCTTGCATTGGCCACTGTCGGAAGACAGGATACTGGACTAGATGGACCTTTGGTCTGATCCAGTATGGCCATTCTTATGTTCTAAAGAATCACTATCTTTGTAAGACTAAATTTTTATTAAACAGCAATACACAGATTAACATTTCTTACAAGGGATGACGGTGAGTAGCACCCTCTAAAGTGAGGTTCTCACAGCTGTGTGTAAGTCCAGCTGTCATTATGGAAAATGTCCTTAGGGGTGGAGCACAAGGGGTATTGTGACAGGCCAGGAATGTGAGAGGAATGTGTGTGGGGAGTTTGGGGAGGGCAAAGAAGGCAGTTCTGTATGGGCTGCATGGGGAATTAAGTACGCATGTCTTCCCCCTGCAGTGCAATCAGGGACTTCAACACCTCTATTTGATCCTCCCATGAGCTTTATTATCCACTCCTGACCCTGTATTATCCATTTCTGGCTCTGGCTCCTCTCCTCGCTATCCATTTCTAATTTTTCATTTATCTCTCTTCACATTCTGTGCTCACTATCAGCCTGATTTGATTATTGTAGCACTTCATGAAACATGTCCTCCTTACTCCTCCTCATTTGCCTCCTTATCTGACAGAGGTGCTTCACTGGTGTGTAGGAACTGGCCCTAGAAAGACACATCTGCAGAAACAAAAGAAACCGTATACAGAGTGAGTATTGTGTGTGCACTCGCAGTCTTGAATCATAAAAGTTACATACATCTCCTTCTCACTGTCCCTTGACAAGCACACAACATGGCCAGAGCACTAAACATAGTGAGTTTGTCCCAGGAGTGGGTGGTGTGAAATGGGACAAAGGGTCTGGGTGGGTTCAGAAGGGGATCAATACATATACCTAGGGACACTATTCTGAATACTGGCCCCGTTTTCCAGAAGTGGGGGCGATTTGAAGCTGAAATCACACTACCAAGGGTAACCGAAGACGCAAGAGTACATCTCCTGCATGTGTGCAGCTTCAGATCCGGTCCACATGCTGCTCGCCTGTGTGTTGCTTTGGTTCCTGCAGAAGTAATTGACGATTGGCATGGAAAAGTTTCCTACAATGGGGGAAGAAACAAAGCAACTCTGCCAAGGAAACTTTGGCAGAGGATTGCAGAATATCTGCAAGAAAGTTTCCTAGAGAGCTCTATGGAGGATTCCCAGGAGATCTCACTGGGCAATAAGAAACTTCTCTGCAAGGCTCTCACTGTGTAGCTGCACAGGGGAATGCAAAGCAGATACAAACAGTACCTAGTGTTGTTAATTTCAATCCCTTCTCCCATGTGCACCATGTAACAAAATAAGGGGCAGCTCTACTCAAGGAGCTGAGGCAGGTGTACCAGAAAGCGTGTAGATCCTTGTATCAGCACCACAGCAGAGCAATGTTTGGCCTCCCTTGCCTTCTGGTGCACCTGCCTCAGCTCCCTGATCTTAGCACGGCACTGCTGCATGTCCCTTTTGTGCCCCTTCTCATCCATGCCACGAGCAATCTGCTCTTAGGTGTCAAGGTTCCTATGGCTGGATCAGAGCTGCGACTGCACAGCCTGCTTTCCCCACAGTCCCAACAGATCCAGCCACTCCAGTGTACTCCAGGAGGGAGTGTGTTTGCTGCGGAAAGTCTGCGTGGTCAGCTGGGATTTGATATGAGCTGTCCATGCCCAGAAAACAGGAAGTGAAATTTCAAAAATTTCTGGGGCTTTAAAAGGGGAGGAGTGTATGCCTGTGTACCTGGCTGCAGGGCAGCTGAGTAGAAACTGCTTACCAGAGCAGTCATGATGGGCATTGTGGGACACCTCTTGGAGGCCACTTAGGGTGACATAAGCAAGCGCAGTGTCTACACTGACACTGCATCACTCTAAGTTTGTCTCAAGAAGCTCTGTGCTGCTTGTCGAAGTGGTTTTATTATATCAGCACATCAGGAGAGTTAGATCAGCAGGAGGAGCATTGTTGTATGTACACCTCCACTCTTTTGTCGACGAAACCTGACTTTTGTTAATAAAACTGTGTAGTGCAGACAAGGACTATATCTCATGGTACTTCTCCTAGAAGTTGGGTTGCTAATTCTGGTATTCTGATCAAATTCCAGCTCAATTAATTACATTCTGCAATAAGTCACTTCCTGGCCTAATGAGTTTGGTGGACTAAGTCCAGAAACCACTATTACAGCTGGCACGAATTTGCACGCTGGTTGGTAGTCTTGGCAGAGAGATCAAAATGTGGAACTAGTCTGGTCTCATCCTGACTGGTAGAGGCACCATTTCAGTGGTGAATGAAGTGATCCCACCAGAGAGGAAGATGAGTTAAGTTTGTAAAGGACAAAGGGTAGTATTGTGCAGTAAAGAGTAAGATACTATTCATTTTTAAAAAATATTTTAGAACATTTATAACTCATGTGTGTTAAGGGTGCTGTCTTGACAGTTATGCGGGTGGGAATCTCTTGTTAATCTACACGAGAATAGGTACAGCACAGGCAGCCTCAAGGCGAGTTCCCTTTCACTGTCTTGCCAACTTCCTCAGCTGTGACCCAACTTGAGAGGCAAACCTACCTTTGGCTGAGATACATGTAAACTTGTTTGCTAATCTATAGATTTCACTAAAGTCTATGGCACCTGTAGGAGTTCAACATCTCTCAGGATCAGGACCTAAAATCGTAAACTTCCTTTCCTTCTTGTCCTTCAGTTATGCATGATCATGTGCAATCTGGTTCACAGCATGACTGAGATGCAGTGATTAGGGTTTAATTACCATCACCCCATGTGTTTTTTGTTCTGTTAAATTGCTAAGAATATAATTGCATTAGACTGTTAGAGGTAAATTGCTTATGGCGCTTCATGTTGATAATTGGATAAGAAGGTTCTTAAGAGAAGCGCTAAAAGGCTAATGAGCATAAACTGGATTATTACTGTGTTATCCATGAACTACAAGTTTGTTCCAGCAGTCCTATAGCTGAAAAAAATGCCAGACAATAGCCTGCCATGGAATCATGGGTAAAACTGGGTAAAATTTTTCAGATAAAACTTTATGGCCAAAAAGAAAAGCTGATTCAGCAACACCAAAACATTTTGTGAATTCACATCCATGTCTCCAAATGGTTCCACTCCGAAAGAAATTAAAATTCCGGAAGTCAAAATGCTTTATTTCAATATTTTGTAAATGAAACATTTCAACTTATACAACTTCAACAAAATATTTCATTACAATTAGCCAAAAATTGCCAATAAAAAACAACATTTTGGGGTTGACCTAAATTTTTTTTTTAATTTTGTGGAATTGCCCACAAACCAAAATATGCATTATTCACACCACTCTCTCAATGACCTAAAACCAGCAAGGCTGGAAACCAGCAAGGTTAGGAAACTACCTATGAAGACATGAGCCAGAAGCTGGGACTGGATGACAGGATGGATAACTCAATAATTGCCCTGTGCTGTTCATTCCCTCTGAAGCATCTGGCACTGGCTGCTGTCAGAAGCTGTGCTACTGGGCGAGATGGGCCATTGGTCTAACCCAGCATGGTGGCTGTTATGAGTCTGTCTCCCTTCCCCACTGCTATTTTTTTTCCCTACTAGGGTCCAATTCTGCTCCCATTGAAGTCAATAGAAATGTTGTTATTGGCATTCTAGTCTATATTCTATAGGTTTTTATACTGCCCTCATCGCTGTAGTGTCTGAGTGCCTTCCAGCAGTGCATTAAGTGACATGACTACACAGCTATCACTTATTCATTCTTTCTCTCCCCAGAGGGAGAAACATGTGCAGAGGAGTGTCTTGTTTTGTTTTGTTGTTAAATATACCTGTTATGTGTGTGTTGGAGAAGGTAAGGTCAAAGAAATGTGCCATGCACGTGGAGCAGAAAGTGGTAAGGTTTGTGATGGTCATTACTTCCTGTGGGAGTTCATTCCATAGTCTCAGACCATCCCAAGAGAGAGTTCTGTCTCCTGCACAGATGAGCTACACTTATTGTTAAGGGTTTCGTTGTGGCAGAGTGTAATTGTTAACCATGGTCTTCATCCTGGAACAGTAGAAGGGCTTTTAGGTGTCCTGGGCCCATGCCATAAAGTACTTGAAAGCTAAGGACCCAGACCTTAAATTTCATTAGATATTCTGTGGGAAACCAGAGTAAAGAATGGAGGACCGGGGTGGTGTACTCACAGTAGCCTGTGTTGCCAAGGAAAAGAGCTGCAGTGTTTTGTACTACTTGGAGTTTCCTAAGTGCTGAAGGTTTCTGCCCAGGTATATCATATGGCTGTAGTCCAGCTGAGAGGTGATGAAGGCATGAATAACTGAGGCTGGGTCTTTGTCTGCCAGGATGGGATGGAGTCTCTTAGCCAGCCAGTGATGACAGAAAGCATTGCTCATGCTCATTGTGATGTGAGAGCTCAGAATCAGCAAGGAAGCCAAGAGGCCTCTGAACTAAACAGTTGTGGGTATGTGCCTTCAGTCACAAGGGATTGCACCATGGCTGCAAATTCCTCAGAATACTTTCCTCTGTCCACCAGCATCAGCTTTGTTTTGCTCAGGCTCAGCTTTAGCTAGCTGTTCCTCACCCCATGAACTGATCTCATCTAAGCCATCTTGGTGGTAGTGGTGTATTTGTGTGTGGTAAAGGACAGGTAGAGCTGTGTGTCATCTACATATTGCTGGCACATGAGTCCATCTCATCTGACTAGTTCATCTAATGGTAGCATGTAGATGTTGAAAAGCACTGGGGAGAGAATTGATTCTTGTGGAACCCACAAGTGTAGGGTCTAGTGGTACAGGTGTAGTTTTCCCATCACTGCTTGTTTGGTGCATCCCTCCAGGATGGACTCAAACCATTTTAGAGCTTTACCTTGGGCTCCTGCGACCTGTCTCAGGTGAGACAGCAGACTCTCATGGTTAACAGCGTTGAAAGTTACGGAGAGGTCAGGAGGTTTGAGAAGGGATGTTTGTCCTCTGCCCATTGACAGAAGGAGATCATCCATCAGTCCCACTAAAGCAGTTTTAGTTCCAATGTCCTGGCCTGAATCCAGAGTGTGCTGGGTCTAGAATGTTGGCTACAGTTAGATGAGCTTTTAGTTAGCCTTTTGCTAGCTTCTGAATAAGCTTGCTCAGAAATAACAGGTTTGATATAACAGGTGAGTTGGCTAGGAATGAAGTACCTAGGGTGGGTTTCCTCAGACTATTCCATGTTTGAAAGAGGAAGGGAAGATTCCTTCTCTGAATGAGGCATTGGCTATTTCAGTCAGGAGTACCACCAGTTGTTCATGACCCTCCTTCACAAGCCAGGAAGGGCATGAGACAGATTCACAAGACTTGGGCCAGGACTCGTTTAGGGTTCCCATATGTATAACATGTTGTAATGTGTTGAGTAAATGATACTGAAAACAGAGAAAAATATACAGTGGAATGGAAAATACATTCCCTGGCTTGGAAATTATTGAGTGTTTAGAGCCAGAGAATAGAAGTGAGGAGAAAGTTCACTGGCTTCATTCCCTTAACAAATAAATCAGTGATGAGAAGGGTTGGGATTTGTAAATGGCATAAAATAAATGAGAGACTTGGAACAAATTTGTTTTTAGAGAGATTCCAAAAATGGAAGAATTCAGCAAAATCCCTTTTTTTCCGCTTCATATTTTTAGTTGACACCTTGTTGACTTTAAAATGTTGCACAGCATCTTTTAGAGCTAGCAATAGCAAAGACAGACTACTCTGGGGAATCTTTGTCCAGTTCAGAGTGTATCAGGTTTGAACTGGTTTTTTTCTTCTGGTTTCTGCTACAAATGCCTTTTCTTAAAGGGAGATTTTCTTTTTCTCTCATCCCTTTGCCACTGAGTTAATCTAACAGTAGCTAGTGGACAACAGAGCTAGAAATTGCAACAAGCCTAAGTAAGTAGCACCGGCAAGTGCTGGTGGCAGCAATCAGAAGGAAGTGCCATACCCAAATAACAACAGAAGACTGAGCCAAGAGGACAGCATTGGAACAGAGACAAAAATCCTGGCAGTATAAAGAGGAAATTAAGAGACTAGAAGCACTGTACCTTTTGATATCACACACAGATTTGGAATGAATTCTGGAAAGGTTGTCACTCTCTCTTGGATACTTACTCCTGCCTTTTGAGAGTGGAGATGAAGGTTACAACCTTTTGTAACCTGATCCAGATCATGTGGCTGGGAACAGGAAATAAAGATGAGTCTCCTGCCATCACTCCAGACCCAGGGAATTGCTTTAATCCTTATGAGTCCTGGTGTCCTCTGCCAGTCGGCACCAAGAGATCTCTGGGACACAGTGGATAATGCAAGGCCTCAGCTTTATTAATTGTGGGGTTTTTTTTCTTTTTCAGAGAAGGAAGCTTGTTAGCTTTTATTCTTCCCCCCGGGTTTGTCAGTCTTCTCTGAAGATTCACTTAGACAATTTCTAGCATACCTCTTTTCAGTGGGTTGCCACTGCTTTTTAACCCTTACAACTTTGTGCTGTGCCTGACAGGAATACTTCTGCCTAATAAGATGCAGTTACAAACAAACCCTAACTCCCACACACACACACCTGAGAAGCAGCCTCCTTCCTTTGTCCCTCAATTGGAGTCGCTTCATAGCCACCTCTCTTTATGGATTTCAGAGTAACAGCTGTGTTAGTCTGTATTCGCAAAAAGAAAAGGAGTACTTGTGGCACCTTAGAGACTAACCAATTTATTTGAGCATGAGCTTTCGTGAGCTACAGCTCACTTCATCGGATGCATGCCGTGGAAACTGCAGCAGACTTTATTTATACACAGAGAATATGAAAAAATACCTCCTCCCACCCCACTGTCCTGCTGGTAATAGCTTATCTAAAGTGATCATCAGGTGGGCCATTTCCAGCACAAATCCAGGTTTTCTCACCCTCCACCCCCCCACACAAATTCACTCTCCTGCTGGTGATAGCCCATCCAAAGTGACAACTCTTTACACAATGTGCATGATAATAAAGTTGGGCCATTTCCTGCACAAATCCAGGTTCTCTCACCCCCTCACCCCCCTCCCAAAAACCACACACACAAACTCACTATCCTGCTGGTAATAGCTCATCCAAAGTGACCATTCTCCCTACAATGTGCATAATTAAGGTGGGCCTTCTCACATCCCCCCCACCCCCATACACACAGAAACTCACTCTCCTGCTGGTAATAGCTCATCCAAACTGACCACTCTCCAAGTTTAAATCCAAGTAAAACCAGAACATCTGGGGGGGAGGAAAAAACAAGAGGAAATAGGCTACCTTGCATAATGACTTAGCCACTCCCAGTCTCTATTTAAGCCTAAATTAATAGTATCCAATTTGCAAATGAATTCCAATTCAGCAGTTTCTCGCTGGAGTCTGGATTTGAAGTTTTTTTGTTTTAAGATAGCGACCTTCATGTCTGTGATTGCGTGACCAGAGAGATTGAAGTGACCAAGAATAAATGGACACAAATCAGATGTCAAGAATTATAACATTCATAAACCAGTCGGAGAACACTTCAATCTCTCTGGTCACGCAATCACAGACATGAAGGTCGCTATCTTAAAACAAAAAAACTTCAAATCCAGACTCCAGCGAGAAACTGCTGAATTGGAATTCATTTGCAAATTGGATACTATTAATTTAGGCTTAAATAGAGACTGGGAGTGGCTAAGTCATTATGCAAGGTAGCCTATTTCCTCTTGTTTTTTCCTCCCCCCCCCCCCCAGATGTTCTGGTTTTACTTGGATTTAAACTTGGAGAGTGGTCAGTTTGGATGAGCTATTACCAGCAGGAGAGTGAGTTTGTGTGTGTATGGGGGTGGGGGGGATGTGAGAAGGCCCACCTTAATTATGCACATTGTAGGGAGAATAGTCACTTTGGATGAGCTATTACCAGCAGGATAGTGAGTTTGTGTGTGTGGTTTTTGGGAGGGGGGTGAGAGAACCTGGATTTGTGCAGGAAATGGCCCAACTTTATTATCATGCACATTGTGTAAAGAGTTGTCACTTTGGATGGGCTATCACCAGCAGGAGAGTGAATTTGTGTGGGGGGGTGGAGGGTGAGAAAACCTGGATTTGTGCTGGAAATGGCCCACCTGATGATCACTTTAGATAAGCTATTACCAGCAGGACAGTGGGGTGGGAGGAGGTATTTTTTCATATTCTCTGTGTATAAATAAAGTCTGCTGCAGTTTCCACGGCATGCATCCGATGAAGTGAGCTGTAGCTCACGAAAGCTCATGCTCAAATAAATTGGTTAGTCTCTAAGGTGCCACAAGTACTCCTTTTCTCTCTTTATGGAATATCACTGCCCACCCATATCAACTAAGAAGGGCTTGTACACAGTATTAAGCACCTCGCTTATACCATGCTCCCAGCTCCTGTCAGACTAGGAGAAATAAAGGACTCGGGTCAGCTTTGAAATCTGATCTACAAGAGGGACTGGAGGTCACTGCGCTGAAACTTCTCAACAATTTTTCATCAAATAATCCAGTTAAATCTGCTACCCAAAGCTTGAATCCATTACATTAATACAATAAAGCCCCACTACAGCCAACTGTCCTCTGGTTACCAACACACTGAACTTTCTTATCAACTCTCCTCATTTTATAATGCACACATTATTAAAGCCCAGATTTTGTCACTTTACCCATGCTGAGTACTACCTTATTTCACAGAGTATTTCCATTAATTTAAATTAGATTACTCCTGGGGTTAGGTAGTACTCAAAAGACTAATAAAATATAATCCTGGATCAATCACCTTTGCAGCCCTGCCATGCTCCAACAGAGACTACTCTGTTTGTCAGCATTTATGGGCTTTTGATTAGATCTTTAGAAACATCATCTCAGGTACTTAGTGGAGTCTTCTAGCCAATAGGTGAACTGGCAGAGTTCATGCTACTACAGATAGCAGCACTGGGGCCTTGTTGAGCTACAGACAACACAGCTACCAAAGGAATCATTCACCTCAACTAATCCAGTAAAGGGGTATGCTAGGCCTATCTTGGCTGAAAGTTGCCCTTTGCATATCATAGAATCATAGGACTGGAACAGACCTCAAGAGGCCATCTGGTCCAGTCCCCTGCACTCATGGCAGGACTAAGTATTATCTAGACCATCATATACCATTGTACAAGTTTGACACTGTCTTACCCTCCACATAAGTCAAGGGTTGCAGGAGACGTAAATCAGGACAGAATATTTCCTGTAAAAAACACCCAAAGTATTTAAAGTAATTCTTAATAAGACAGGGTGGCTATTCTCAAAATAATAATAGACAGAATGGATAGTGTGGAAATCTGAATTTCAGATAATTCTGATGTGAGTAATGTGATCATCTTTGTTGATACTGCTGCTATTAAAAAGTTATCCATTTTAGATGTCATCACAGAAAATTAACAAGTTCAGGGGCTAGTCATGAATGAGAATCATTTTAATAGGTACATGAAATAACTTTGAAAAAGAATTTACAATATATGCTGTTTTCCAAAATATGCTGTCCCCCTCACCCCACTCATAGACACATCTCCTGCATTCACCAGACATTTTGATCTAAAATATTTTATGATGGGACATGCTGCTAAAATTAAACTCTGCAGCATGTATGGAAACAGGAAAAAACTCAATTGTTTGAAAAATATGGAAACTTCCCCAAAATGCAGTAACTAATTTTTCTACCAGGCATGACAGAATACTGGGGCATTTTCATCAACTCCATATGAAACAGCAGTGTTTTTTGAGTGTTGAAACAATAACATTCAGATGATTCCTACATTCATTCCAACAGGCGCCACTCACCAAAATTGATAACTAAATCTGGCAAAATGTTTTGGGTTTTGTTTTTTTTTAAATGGGATGCAATCAGTCTCAAGTTTCTTTCCCAGATTTTCTTTATAAAACTGCAGCAGTAAAGCATAAAATAGCCCACACACAAACTCTCACAATAAATGCAGCATTTTTCATGCAAAGCCACATGTTCACACATCAGACTTCCTTCATTTCATATGGACCATGGTCAACAGTGACATTTGATCACACTCTTCCTTTATCTCAGACAGTGACAGAGTTTGGTGACTGTGTTTTAATTTAGCAGGATTAACATCAGGAACTAGAATAGATAATAAATAGAAACATGAATTATTACCTGTAAAGAGATTTTAGGAAATGACCCCTAGGAGAAAATTACACCATTGGTCCAAACCACTATTGCAAAATGTAGCATTTGGGACCAACCAGTAAAATATTGTAGTGGTATTTTTATAAGAAAATTGAGAGACTGTTTTAACTGATTTTTTAAAAATATAGTTAATCTGCTGCTTGTAAATGGTACCAGATAGATAGCCTTGGATAAAGTCCTCTATCTGCTAAATAAAGACCAAATCTAGGGGGAGGTAAGAGGATAGTTCAGTCTCCAGGCCCAGTTAATCCTCTCTCCTCAGTCTGCCAACAACGGTCCAAACCAAAGCCAAACCTGGTAGCAGTGGTTCGTGTGAGGTGAACACATCTGAACTGAAACAACCAAACTGATTTCACATCAGCCACAGAATTAATATCTCTGTTCTGCAACTTTATCTCCTCACAGTGGGAAGCAAGAAATAAAATGGGGCAAGGACTGCAATGCACAGTCTGGGTGTGATAGGTAAAGTTCTGAAGAATGGGAGCACTTCTCAGGCATTCTGCTTTCTCAGAAAGAGCCAGTGTCCTGGGGAAGAGGTTCATAGCTAACTAACACAAAACAACTTGCAAATACATTAGCAAGCTGTGATTTTTGTGAACTTCCTTTTTGGGGGTTGCAGAAGGTGGAGCAGATGGGTTGTGTGGGTGAAAGTTTGTGCTGGTAAAAATTATTATTTGCAGCAATAAAACCTAAATTCCTCTTTATTTAATGTGCAGATTAGATAAAGTGGACATCTGTAGCGTATTCTTCCCCAATGTCCGATGACTGACCTCTGCTTGGTCTGTAGGTTCCACTCACTGGACCTAATTCATCTCTCACTGAACTAATTCAGGTTTCAGAGTAACAGCCGTGTTAGTCTGTATTCGCAAAAAGAAAAGGAGTACTTGTGGCACCTTAGAGACTAACCAATTTATTAGAGCATAAGCTTTCGTGAGCTACAGCTCACTTCATCAGATGCATATCGTGGAAACTGCAGCAGACTTTATATATACAGAGAGAATATGAACCAATACCTCCTCCCACCCCACTGTCCTGCTGGTAATAGCTTATCTAAAGTGATCATCAGGTGGGCCATTTCCAGCACAAATCCAGGTTTTCTCACCCTCCACCCCCCCACACAAATTCACTCTCCTGCTGGTGTCAGTCTGTTACACTAGAAATTAATTTAGCCTAGTAATTCTGATAAATATGAAGATAAATATTATCTTCAGTGTGACAGATTGGGCGGAGAGGCAGGTGGGAGGATTGTGTCAAACGGTGAACTCCATTTTGTTTTGTGCATGCCATTTTGATTGTAACACTCATTGTAGCCTTCACTTTGTATTATAACCTCTATAATGGACTAAGGCCTAGTCTACACTGAACACTGGTATAGCTGTGTTGGCTAGGAGTGTGAAAAAAATCACACCCACACAGACAACTACCAGCATAGATGCAGCAATGCCAACAGAAGAGTGCTTCTGTTGGCACAGCTAACATCATCAAGGAGGTGATGTTTCTATACTGACAGAACTCCTCCTTCTGTTGACATACACTGTATCTACATTAGGGGCTATGCTGACATAGGCTCTATAGTGTAGACATGGCCTAAGACTTTCGGGTTGTTTAGAAAAAACAGTCTAATTTTGATGAGGCCAGTCTATTCTAGAGACTGCCCTGCTCATGCTGGGGCATGGGACACCTCGGAGAGGGCTAACAATGAGAGGGTTATAAGCATGACTCTTCCCTACTGGAACAATGGGGTTTTTTTTGTTTGTTTTTTTACTAGTAGGGGTATCACCATGGACTTTGACACAGAAGCCAATGGGAGGGAGAGGGATTGGAGCCTGGAATTCCCCCATCTAAAGGACATGGGCAGAAGAGGAACAGAGACATTTTAAAGGTGCGTGCTCTTCTGAGTAACGAGGCCAGATTACTGCCACATACAAGAAGGCCAGGATAAGAAGAGAGAAGGCAGGAACAGCTGCGTAGCCTAAAGAGACTGACTAACCCCAGGACTCCAGGGAGGAGTTAGCTCAAACCAAAGGTTGAGGGCGGGTTGCATTCAGGATTTTGTTGTCTTTCAAAGATCTGTGTTTCTCTGGTGCTTTCCAAAGTAAAATTGACGGTTGTTAAGAACTTCTTTTGCTAAGCCTGTGTTTCTTCCTCTCCAGACACATTGAAGGATTTGATTAATAACCAACACTTCCACAGCCAAGGGGGCTCTGGGGAAATATGTCTATGCAATTGAGTGGCTCAGGAGGACTGAGGCATTTGTTTGGGGGTTTCGGGTGACAAGATAGCAGGGTCCCAATGACCAAGAAGGGTGTCAGACATAGGAGTGAGCCTGAGAGACCAAGAGCTAGAAATATTGACCCAGGGGCTTAGAAGCAGGTGGGGCCCAGGATCTGGGTCAATTTACAACAGACTGGTGTCTGGCCAGAGGGAAGACAGAGCCATTTATAAAATTCAATATCCAGGCATCTCTATTTGCTAAGGTAGTTAACTCCCTTTCTTGGTGAATTTGTGAGATCCTGTTCAAAATACAGGTAATTTTTCCCCCACATTTAATGTCGTGCCAAATCTATTGCTTAAGTATTTCCAGGCTCCCTATGCTGAATTCAAATGTGCAGCTTTATAGCTCTTTGTCTCAGAGGATAACTAGAAAATAATATAGATGTTAGCAATTTCCATCTCTTCTAAGAGCAGCATGGGTGATTTACTGTTAGAAGTTCTGCTCTTTCCTTCACTTACCTCTTGTCCCTCACGCACTGTACATGAAAACTTTCGAATTGTCGTAATCTCACATTGCTTTTCTTATCTTTTTTGCACTCTCAGCTTCACTGTTTAATTTTTCTGTTTCTCCTCAGCATTTAATGTTTGATTCCACATATATATTACTTCCTTGCCTTGGATTATTCTTTGTGGTTCTTCGTCCACGGGCACAGCTTGTAGACAGCCATATACCTAGAAATGCTGAGCTCCCATTAATGTCACTGCGGATTGAGGGTGCACATCAAGTGGCACATCAAGGATTTGGTGTAGAGTATTCCTACACAATTTTGCATATCCTCTTGATATTGATTACTCTTTCATTCCATTTCTTCTCTTTTCTTTCAAAATGCTTTATCCCATTCTGTCACATCTTTCATGCTTCCAAACCTCCCTCAGATGCAATATCCTTGTTTCCCTCTTTTGTCATACTTCAGACAATTACAAACAGACTAAATTCGTAAATGAGTTAAACGTTCTAACTGATACTAAGGTACATACCAAGCACATCATTTCCTTGCTTTCATGTGCTTTGTTTTTCAACTGAACAGCTGAGGACATCATGAAACTCACAACACCTATCTTATACACAAACACATTCATCTTATCAAGTATAAAGCAGTGACCTTATTCACCTTCTCCCATAACTTACTTGTAAAATAGGGAAATATTTGCCTCACACCTGAGGTAGGCCATGTTCAATATTCATAAGGGTTTTGAAGCGCATAGAAATACACACAGCAGTCATTGGAGAAGCCAAATGGTTAGAATCTGTGGTTTTCTGGCTCCTAGCCTACTACACCCTCCTGTAACCAAAGTGTTTCCTGTAGAAAACCATATCTCTGCTCACCCCTGTTCTATGGAATAGAGAGAAACTACGGCCTGTGGGCCACATCTGGCCTGCCAATTGTTTTGATCTGGCCCTCAAGCTCCCACTGGGGAGCAAGATCTGAGGCTTGCCCTGCTCCAGCACTCCAACTGGGGAGCAGGGTCGGGGGCCACTCCACACAGCTCCTGGAAGCAGCAGCATGTCCCCCCTCCAGCTCCTATGTGTAGGGGCAGCCAGGAGGCTCAGCTCCACATGCTTCCCGCACCCCAAGCCCTGCCCCCTCATCTCCCATTGGCCGGAAACCATGGCCAATGGGAGCTGCAGGGGCGGCACCTGCAGACAGGGCAGCACTCAGCAGAGCTGCCTGGCTGCGCCTCGGATAGGAGCCAGAGGGGGGACATGCCACTGCTTCTGGGAGCCGCTTGAGGTAAGCGCCACCCCCCTACACCCCAACCCCCTACCCCAGCCCTGATCCCCATCCTGCCCTCAGTACCAGCCTAATGCTGCCAGTTTCTCCTTTTCACAAATACTGTACATGTTGCTTCCCTTCACTGGGAAGTTTGTAACAAATTCTACCCAATATGTTGCTAATTTTAATTTCAAGGTCTCTATCTCAGTTACTTCCAAACCACAAAGTTGTTCGCATTGTGAATTTTTTTCCATGTTTTCTTTGTAAATTTTGTAACATAGAAGTTTTAATTTGTGATTTTAGCTGTACCATTGAAAACAAAAGGGCAAGTGCTCAAAGGAGTAAAGCCTGTCTCGTCTCATCTTGAATCATCAAGAATGGATGATAGATAAGAAAGAGAATATCATATTCTATATAAATCCATGGTATGCCCACATGCAGATGTGATCGCCCCATCTCAAAAAAAGATATTGGAATAGAGGTATGGAACAGCTTCCATATGGGGAAAGATTAATAAGACGGACTTTTCAACTTGGAAAAGAGACAACTAAAGGGGGATATAATAGAGATCTATAAAATCATAACTGGTGTGGAGAAAGTAAATAAGGAAGTGTTATTTAGTCCTTCTCATGAACACAAGAACTAGGGGTCGCGAAACAAAATTAATAGGCAGCAGGTTTAAAACAAACAAAAGGAAGTATTTCTTCCCACAATGCACAGTCAACCTGTGGAACTCTTTGCCAGAGGACGTTGTGAAGGCCAAGACTATAACAGGGTTCAAAAAAGAACTACATAAGTTCATGGAGGATAGGTCCATCAATGGCTACTAACCAGGATGGGCAGGGGCGGTGTCCCTAGCCTTGGTTTTGCCAGAAGCTGGGAATGGGCAATGGGGAGGATCACTTGATAATTACCTGTTCTGTTCATTCCCTTTGATACACCTGGCGTTGGCCACTGTCAGAAGTCAGGGTACTGGGGAAGATGGACGTTTGGTCCAATATGGCCATTCTTATGTAATATAACCCCTTTGGGGGAGGAAGGTGTCTTATTCTGTTTTGTAACTACAGTTTATGGATATTATAGAATCATAGAACTGGAAGGGACCTCGAAAGGTCATCTAGTCCAGTCCCCTGCATTCATGGCAGGACTAAGTATTACCTAGACCATCGCTGACAGGTAAAACAACAAACAAGGAGTCCAGTGGCACCTTAAAGATTAACAGATTTATTTGGGCATAAACTTTCGTGGGTAAAAAACCCCACTTCTTCAGCTGTCTGACAGATGTTTGTTTAACCTGCTCTTAAAAATCTCCGATGATGAAGATTCCACCACCTCCCTAGGCAATTTATTGCAGTGCTTAAATACCCTGACAGTAAGGAAATTTTTCCTAATGTCCAATCTAAACCACCCTTGCTGCAATTTAAGCCCATTGTTTCTTGTCCTATCCTCAGAGGATATGTAGAACAATTTTCTCCACCTTCCATACAACAAACTTTTATACTTGAAAAGTGTTATCATGTCCCCTCTGTCTTCTCTTCTCCAGACTAAACAAACCCAATTCTTTCAATCTTCTTTTATAGGTCATGTTTTCTAGACTTTTAATCATTTTTCTTGCTCTTCTCTGGATTTTCTCCAGCTTGTCCACATGTTTCCTGAAATGTGGCACCCAGAACTGGATACAATACTGTAGCTAAGGCCTAATCAGCAGGGAGTAGTGTGGAAAATTACTTCTCATGTCTTGCTTACAACATGCCTGCTAATATATCCCAGAATGTTTGCTTTTTTTTTTTTTTTTTTGCAACAGTGTTACACTGTTCACTCCTATTTAGCCTGTGTTCCATGATGACCCCCAGATCCCTTTCCACCATACTCTTTTTCCTAGGCAGTCATTTCCCAATTTGTATGTCTGCAACTGATGTTCCTTCCTCAGTGGAGTACTTTGCATTTGTCTTTATTGAATTTCATCCTATTTACTTCACAGAATTTCTCCAGTTAGTCCAGATCATTTTGAATTTTAATCCTATTGTCCAAAGCACTTGCAACCCCTCTTGGTTATCATCTGCAAACTTTAAAAGTGTACTCTGTGCCATTATCTAAACCTTTCAAGATATTGATGAGAACCAGACCAAGAATTGATCCCAGAGGGACCCCATTTGTTATGCGCTTCCATCTTGACAGTGAACCACTGATAACTTCTCTCTCAGAATGGTTTTCCAACCTGGTTATGCACCCACCTTATTATAGCTCCATCTAGGTTGTATTTCCCTAGTTTGTTTACGAGAAGGTCATGCAAGGCAGTATCAAATGCAAATTATAATTAGCTGTGGCCAAAGTGCTCCATATTATCACTGATAAAAGCTTGAAGAAAAATTGCACATGCTACAGAGATCTCTGAGGATCCTCCTCCATTTTCTCCCATTCCATCTGCAAGAGGATGCATCACATTCATTTCAAGAATGACTAGATAGGTCTTCAAAGCCCACTGGGTAACATTCACTCCTTAGGTGGCTGGAAATGGCTATGAGACACCCTATTCCACCACAAGCTAACTGTGATGCTTTCACTGCATTCCAAATGAATGCTTCCCTAGGGAGCAACGAGAGTCTAAGGACAAGTAGTAAATTGCACTGTGCCATGTGACAAATAACATTATCCCTGGGGTGCTGAGCTGTCTCCAGAAGTACATGTTTGACTGTACACTAGAAAAGAAAAGCTAAACATCTTACTCCTGACTAAGACCTCAGGGTCACCAGTGGGGTAGAAGCATGAGCAATGGAAAACAAGTGCTGTAAGCTGTTTTTTTCCAGCTGACTTCCTAAAAACATGAGGAAGCGGCACAAATACCTTGCTAATATGATAGATCTCGAGACAGAACATCCAGATGTATAGAGTGCATATGAGGACAATCTGTATCAAAGAATGCAGTAGCTTACACATCATTAGGACCAGACCATGCGTGTAGGTGCCTAAATAGGTGGATGAAACAACACAAAGGGATCACAGGAATATTAACTAATCCATATGAAGACAGCATTTTTTCCAGCTGGTTCCTGGACTCTGTTGCATGCTACAAGAATGCAAAGAGTATTTTTGTCTAGTAGGAAGTGTATGTAAAGATCATCATGACTTATCTACTGCTGTAACCTATTCAGCTGAAGGTAATCTTATGGTGCCATTGTAATCCCTTCACTGTTAAACATAGGTGAGCTTTGTTTAAATTCATAACCCTGGCTATTGTACCAGCCTGAACTATTGCGGGGCAGCCACAAGGGACAACAACATACAAATATTGTATGAGCAATAGGTACATCACAACATATAAAAAGAACAGGATACAAACCTTGGCATCTAACAACAACATAAAAAAGGTGAAGACTTGCCATACGTTTAAATCAAAGAGAATTCTGCTCCCTTGGGAAGTCAAAGCTAGGAAAAAACCCAATATTTTCAATGATAGGAGTCCAAAGATAGGTTCACAAATCCACACTCAGTTGACTGCCTGGTTTTCAAACATTCTGGGCACCCAGCTACGCCTGTTGAGGACAATGGAGAGAGTGGAATTTTATAGAAAGCCATTTTACACCCCCTCGCCAACCTTTATACCACCAGAACAGTGTAAGCAAGCTGCAGTGTGCAGCAGAACCCAGCCCATTGATTTCTATTTAATTTATCAAGACATAGTAATCACTCATATTATTTGTATTACAGTAGTGCGTAGAGGCCCCTGTCAAGGTCCGAGCTCGATTGTACAGGTCACTATATGTACATACAGGAATGGACAATCTCTGGCCCGGGGAAATAGAGGCACAAAATGGCAAAGTCACAGAGCAGGCCAGCAGCACAACCAAGAATAGAACCCAGCTCTTCTGAGTTCCAGACCACACTGTGCCTTTTAAGACTCATGGTGTTAAACCTTTGACAGAAGAGAGCTCATTAAATCTAAAAAAGGCTGCATAATTTTCCTATACTATGGTATGGTTGAGGCAGATCAGTTAAAGGTGAATGGAATGCCATATGTTTTAATACTGATGTGACCATTTTGTCTACAAATGTAGAGTAAAATTTTGAACAATGTTTTATTTTTTTAAATAAAAGAATAATGAAATAGAAATTAAACTTTTTAACTCTGAAGCTAAGAGAGATGAATTTCACAGATACCAAGTGTTAATGCTGGCCCTTCCATATGAAATTCTCATCTTGAGGAGCAATAAACAAATTACACCCGTTAAAATACTGAATGTTGTAGTGTTCTATAATTCACAATACTGCTAGAGGATATGTCTGTAAAGTGTTTCCATACTCTTGGTGCTATATAGATAGATAAATACAATTGCATTCAATGGAGCCAACAGACACAATGCACTCCCTTGTGCAAACTTGAGCAGCCCATGAACTGCTCTGACTTTGTCCAAGCTGCCCATGGCCCCAGGGTCCTGATGTGGCAGGCAAGAACAATGAAAGCATGGTGGCACTTCCATCAGAATCATGAAGTATTGGCAACCACCCCACTATGCTGATGTGCTGCCCCTATGCTACCCAGAGATTCCTCCAGCTCTAGAGGAATTCCCAGTGAGGCAGTTTTGCCAATTTTTCTCCTATTTGCACCATATGTGGATGGCATCAAACGGGAATGGGGTCCAGAACTGGGTCCACTGATTTCAATGGAAAGCATCAACAGTGTGAGTAAGGACGGTGTAGGGTATTTTTGCTATTCTGCATTTACTTCTCCCAGAAGTTTGCTGATTTTCATCTAAATGGCTGGTCTTTCATGCTACCTGACTTCTTTTATGTTGCATATGCTGCTGTGCATCCTCAGTAACTATGATTCAGTGGCCTGCAAATGGTAACATTTTTGGTATATGCAATGTACAGTGTGCACATTTCTCTCTCATCTCTGGGTGTCTGAAGAAATTAACAGGTCAAACAGCAGAGCATAAATATGGCCATTAATGTATCAACTGTAGTGTGTACATTTATGAACCCTGTCACACTGAGATTAGACCAGACATGCAGCTTTCATCAGAGGCATGAAATATAAATAAGTAAATAAAGTCTGAATATAAATAATAAGTAAATAAAGCCTGAATACTCACCTGACTTTCCCAAAAAGGGATTTCCCCACTCTCAAAACATTTGTGTCATTTATGTCTCTGTGGGAATCAACCAACTGGAGAGCCCTCTCCTATAAAGCCTCATCAGGTGTAATGAGTTGCCTTTGTGATAAGTCTAACTGCTCCAACATCAGATTCTCTAGTAAGTTTCAACACGGTTAACATTGCCTGCTCTTAACATACTGACAAAGGTAGTAAGGCACCATTGGAATTTGTGTTAGGACTGCTGAGAGTTTATTTAGAGTTCTAATGATGGGCAGTCTAATGATTTAAAGCAGTGGCCTGACAGATGGGCCTACTAGGTTTTATTCTCAGCTCAGGCAATGACTTACTATATGACTTTTGACAAGTCACTTAGTAGTTCAGTGATCTCTCTTTTAACATTGGTATATTTGTAGTTGATATACCTACCTTACAGGGATTTGGGCAGGCTTAATTATTGTTGGTAAAGTGTTTTGGGATGTTCAGATGACAGGCTCTGTTGAAGTGCAAAGTGTTATCAGATGTGTTAATGTTGCTTCCATCTGTCTTATGCAGTGTTTTCTGAGCTTCTCTTCAAAGTCATCATTTAAAGAAAATTCCAAATGACACTAGCTGAACTGAGAACACTTTAGGCACATTTTTTTAAACTTGTCAATAAGGCTAACATAAAGCACATCAAATAAAACCGTGTCAGTGTGGAGAGGCTTAGGCTCAACGATCAGAATGGTTGTATCCACAGTTTTTGAAAGGGTGAAAACTTGTCTCCTTTATTTGTCTTCCAGTTCATGGCTAAGCAAGTGGCATGGAAATTCCCTTCAACATTGGGAGTGTCTTCTAAAAATTCAACCTAAAATTGTAAAGTGGATCAACACATTCTTTTTCAGAAATAAGGGTATAGAACCTGTCTTGCTGCCCAGTGGAACTGCTGTGTGCTACTATATTGAAGTCCTGGGCAAGTTCCAGAGATGAAGCTTTTGGCTGCTTGATACTCAAATTTCAGCTATTGATCAGCGTAAGTTGGCTCTCTCTTGAGTATAGTAACTCACTCAACACTCGCAGTTAGACAGAATTATGAATTTTGTGCTCATCAGAAGAGGGCAAAATACAGGACTGGATGGCTCAGGAAGTTGGTAATAATACAGCAGTTACCATTTTAAAAGTAACTTACCACTTTCTGGCAGTTTCCACTATCTCAGACACTGTGTTGTAGTATCATTTCCTATTCTAAAGTCTGAGAACTACTATTTAACAGAACCTAGGCCCTTGGCTAAATCAGGTAGACGGAGACTGAAAGCTGCTCCTGTCTGATGGTTGTTTGGTAGTGGTCTCAGATGTCCACATCACAATGGAAATGACCAATTTGCTCCTTTGCTAGGATTACCAAGAGTGTGCAAAAGAATTAATGGGTATGGAGAATGATCTATGCTCCAACCTCTAGTTAGGATTCAGATATTGATATGGCAATGTGGGGAAGCTTCCACTACTATCTGTGCCGTAACTGTTCTATGGCTAGATGGTGCTAGGGTGACCAGACAGCAAGTGTGAAAAATTGGGATGGGGGTGAAGGCGTAATAAGCTTTTATATAAGGAAAAAGCCTCAAATATCAGAACTGTATAATAAAACTGTATTATAAAATCGGGACATCTGGTCACCCTAGATGGTGCTGTCACTTATGCAATCTTTCCCTAGCATTACATTACATGAGAGAGAGAGTTTCATCATCGCTAAACCCTTTCCTATGTGGAGTCTGCCTCCAACTGAAGGCATCTCAGTTTGACTTTGTGCAGTCATAGAGACATTTCAGTGAGAAAGGAACATACCTCACCCCACATTTTGCTGTGTTTATAATCCCATTCACTAATAAGATCTCAAAGCACAAACTGATAAGCACAGAGTTACTGATGTAGAACTTGTCACTGTTTAGCTAGAAAGATGTGATGGGTTAATTGCATATAGATGGGCCTGTGCCCATACAAATCTCTCTGCGGGGAGAGTCACGCTTTTGTGAAGCATTTGGAAATCTTGGCTGATCTGGGAATTTATAATCCAGTTGTTTCAATATCACAAAAGCATACCATGCCCTTTTGCAAATAAAATGGGAACTCAGAACACTGTTGGCTCCTGTACAACAAAATCATCAGCCTTTTCATCAACATCACAATGCAGAAATTATAACTTCACGTCCAACCCATCAAATTTGCAAGAATGCTAAGATGGATTTTGTGAAACTTTTGACTTTTTTCCAATGTGTTGATTTTCCACAGAAATTTCCTTGTGGAAGTAATACATGAATTATACAATTACATTACCAGATAACAATTCATAAAATTAGTAGTTTCCAATCCAATAAAAAAAAAGGGGGACTAGTATGGCCTCCACTCAGGCTCCTACATGCTGTTCCAGTGATGTAAAGGAGACACTACCACTTGGGGATAATTCCTCTGGTGCAGGAGCAATGTAGGATTTACAGGAGTAGTCTGACATTGCCTCGTTTACAGCCCTAAGTATTGGGCGTGCCCTGGTTTTAGGAGGGGGCACGTATACAGTGATCTGCATCACAAGGGGTTCTGGGCTTTAAAGCAGCCCACAGGCAACCATGATAATGATGCCATAAATTAGACCAGCCCTGGGGCCACAATGATCCCCACCCAGTTCAGGCAGAATCTAGGTGGTATAAAAATACATTTGCTGCACTCCCACCCTGCCTCTGAGCTATGCCTTTTTGATCGGACTATCCCTGGAAATTCAGTACAGAATCGGCTTCAGTATTTTTATAGGTACTTTCTGAATGTTAGTGAGCAACGCATGAATGTGAAACCAGCTTTATATTACAGAATTAGAATAGGTAGTCATTTTTCTTTGGGGTATGGACAATGCAAGCGGTGTCCTGCCATAGTGAAATTAAGGTGATCGGTTTGATCCTCTAATGCCACATGATTCAAAATCACCCTGGTGAGAAGGGCCATCTGCATTATTCAGGACCTATGGCAGTGTTGCATGAGCAGTGGAGACAAAGGATCAGCCACACAGGGCATTCTCTGTACCCATTGCACGCACCAGAGGCACTGCACTGAGGGCAGGCTGAGGGGCAGAGGGCCTTAAAATGGCAGTTGTGTGGAATTCATGGCCCTAACGTGACCCCAACCAAAATCACTTGGTCTGTGTGAGACGGGGCGTGCCTCACCACTGCAGCGCCTCCTGCTGGCTGTCCAGGGAATTAACACTGGACCCTCTTCTGGTGATGTTTCATCCACTGTCACTTCTGTTTCTGGACCCATGTCACTCCCAGAACTGCAGCATCCGCTTCAGTGACACTGCCCTCCAGCTGTGCCAAACTCTGTCCCCCCATTCCAGGGTGACCTGCAATCTACTGTCCACTCCCTTCAGTGGCAAACTGCAGTCCATGGTCCAGCCACTCCCTTTAGTGGCTCCAGCACCCTCCTTGCCCTTGTGTCAGGGTCTCAGTCTGCAGACCCCTGCAACCTTCCAGGATCTGTCTTTAGCTCCCTATGGTCTCTGCTTGCAGAACTGCTCTGCCCAGGGTGCTTGCTGCTGTCGCCGTCGTTGTGCAAGGCAGCCAGTCCTACTCCCTTCTCAAGCTCTAGGGAGTGACTGACTCTGCTCTGTTCTGCAGCCCTTCTTATATTGGTTAGCCAGGCCCTGACTGGCTGCTCCTATAAGCCCTTCTGTGATTGGCTGCCTCCTGCGCAGCCTCCCGAGGGCTGCTTTTACCCCTTTTCTGCCAGTATGGGCAGACGCCCCATCACTCTGTGTTACGGTTATGTGTTCATGAGTAGCGTTGTCAACTCTTGAGATTTTATCATGAGTCTGGCAATATTTGGCAAGTTCCAGAAAGCCCCAGCTTTTGGAGTCAAGTGATTAAATGAGAACCTCAGCTTTCCGGGTTTTTTTTTCAATGTAAGATTCAAGCAAAGTAAAGCTTGAAAATGTGACCTCAGAGCCCTGTGAAGGCCCAAAACCAGGAGGTAAAGAACCCAACATTTCTTTTTTTTTAACTTCATGATTTCAAAGCCAAGCTCACAGATTATTTTTAGGGCTCACTCAATTCTTGAAATCATGAGATGTCATGTCCTCGAAGAAAAACAGACCCTGTAGCTTTTAGGGAAGCTGAGGTAAGTGACTTCCTCTCAAGTAGCTTGACTTCCGTACTCACACCTTCTGTGGTGAGGTGATTTGGGGGAAGAGGGAGGCATTTGTGTGTACATGTATGCAGCTGTGTCCGTGTGCGCGTGCACTTCTGGCCTAGAAGCTGGGGTGGAACTCAGTGGCGCTTGGATAAACTGCAGTGGTTGACGTCTGTGGTTTGTGCTGTGTGAAGAAGCAAACTGTGGGTTAAACATGAAGGAATTTTCTGCTGTAGCATCAACGTTGATTTTATAGGCTGTTGTCAAATTGCCATGTGGCTGAGCAAAGGTTCTGTTCTGGTTATGCGTGGGTGTGGGTGTGTATACACAAACACATAAATACGCTTTTTTGGAAAATATATTGAAAAGACATTTTCTTTAGAAATTCTGTAGAATTTCAGTGACCATTGAGCTCACACGGGCAGCACAGACTATTCTGAGATCTTCTTCTCAACTGAATTGAATGTACAGTAACTTCAAAAAATAAATTGTAAATAAGACAGCTTTGACATGCACACTGCCTGTCCAGTTACAATGGTCACCACACGTAGTAGCTGGGGGCACATAACTTCATGGAGAGAACCCGTGAGGAAGGCAGCTGTTGGATCTTGGGGGGAGAGGATACAGGCTCGGGAGGGGATCTGGGTGGGACAGACTCATCATGGAGGAGATATTTGCTGGAGGCAACAGAGGATCAAGGCAGAGCCTTGTGCAGAAATTGGGCTTGCGTACACAGGCAAGGAGGAGGAGTGAGGGAAGGGTGGTTGGGAGAGTGAGGAGTTTATGATCTTATTGAGGTAGGAGGGAAGAAGGAAACATACTGCTGGGGAAGGACCCTGGGGGTGGTCATGATACTATGAGGGTCTGTGTGAGTGTCCACTTCCGCCTTCCAATTTTTCTTATTAAAGTTATTCAAATAACTTTATTATTTTTACACAAAACGTGCCTAACTTATATTGCCCTTAATAATCTCCACACAAAGAGACAGCTTTAAAAATGACTCTACATGCTGAACTGAAATGCTTAAATGCCTAAATGATGGGCACACTAGGAATACCTGAATTATGGCTAGGAAAAGGGCCTTCTGCTGATAGTAGTTTCAGTGTCACATATTTTCTCTCATTCTTTTCTTTTCAGAGTATGAAGTCTTCTCACCAGAAGTCTTGGACATTGCAAAGAACGGCAGTGTTTAGAACAAAACTCATTGTGTGCTATGAGCCTTGAAAGGAATTTTGGAACACATTGTTTATTGGATGTTAGCAGCTACTTGAAATTGAACTTTTTCTATGTGTATACATTACCATCCTCAAATCCCACAGGAATGATACACAGATATCCAGCTCTACTGATGGAAAACATAACAGGCTGCATTTGGCCAAGATCTGTCATTCAGAACTGACTTCACTGCCGGGGGAGGGGGGGATTAGAGGCTCATACCGTGTTGATTGGACATTCATTGGATAACACCCCCACTTCTACAAACCATCAGTGTTGTAGACAAAGTCCACCTCATTACCTCACCCTACTTCATTTATTTTTCATTTGGTATATACTTCCTCATGATGACAAAAGGTAGGTGGAGGTTGCCTCAACTGCATTAAATATTCTCACACAGGATCTGATCCTATTCCCATGGAATTATTGGCAAAACTCCTATTGAATCTAAGGGGAACAAGATTGGGCCTAAATCATCAAACCATATAGGACTAGCTTGTGCACCCCTTGCTCATATGGTGGAGCATTTACTCCCCACAAGCAGAGCCATTCAAGCTAGTGAGTAAATGCTCACCAGGGTGAGTAAGGGATCTCCAACCTGGCCTCTGATTACATTGGCTGAAAAGGGTCTTCCTCAGCAACTTGGACCAAGATCTAATAGAAGTCAGTAAGATACGAATACACGATCAAGGCCTGAAGATTCCTGAAGAGATTTATCATACAACCTTCCTCTTAAACTCTGACAGGACTGCAGCTGTGTGATGCTTACATGATTTCACCACTTGACTTCACCCCTCTTCTGCATGGCTGAAATATATTCAGCTCCTTAACTTAGTCCTTCACGATCATTACAGATATCCCTATGCACACCTAAGCAAAGTGGACTTCAAGTTGTGCATTGTCCCCCAACATCTTATACGTATGCTGCTTATCATTTGGAAAATAACAATTTGATTTTGTTTTTCAGGTCTGAGTATTTTAATCAACTCTTCATTGTTCTCCAACTCCCATGACTTTTTGCTTCCATGAACTTAGACCCTTAGTGAGCATTTAAGTAGCAATTCATTTCATGTATGAAAAAGTGTTTTCAATCTAAAGAAAGAGGTAATTATTTAAATGCACCTCAGACACAAGAGAATGGCAACCCAGTACCATATGCACATGCCTTGTTCTGAAGGAAGTGTCTATCAGATAAATTGGGTTTTTTTCATTATATTTCAATTCCTGACAAGTAAGGAGGGTTATCACATGCCTTAATTTCTGCACTGCCTATCTGATCAGGAAAGCACAAATCCCCCCTATGCCTAGGGCCAAAATGGCTTTATGCCCTGGATCCTGGGGTTGTCCATGTGCCAGTCCATACCCCAGGATATGTTAGTGTACCCTGATCTCTGCTCTGACTTACACCCAGCTGCCCACAGAATCAAGAAGTTGTTCCAGCAGCTGGGAATAGCAAAGCAACGTATCTATGCCATGCTCCTTGCCTCCTGGAAACATCCCATGAATCAAGAACCTATGAAGGAGGGATGGCAAAATGGTGCTATGGCAACTATTTGCCACCCAAGAATTGCCCTTTCACAGGGGTATCCTCAGGCCCCAACTTAAGCCAGCTTTCTGCTGCTTTGCAGCCTCAGAGCAAGAGTCAGTCAGTGCAACGTGACTAAAGTTGGACACTTGGAATTAGAGGTCTGGCCCTAAATGACTTCCTTAAGGTCACATAGCAATTTGTAATGCTGAGGATAGAATCCAGATCCCCTGATTCCCAGTCCACTGGACTATATTCCTTCCTGAAGGAATAAAAATCCCTAGATAACTTTCTAATGAATCAAAAATAAAGATACAGGAGTATTTCCAAATATTCAGTACTAAATTACATTTTTTTAATTTAGTAGTGACTAATTATAGCCCTATATCACTAAATAGATACAATTAGTGTCATTAAATATAAAAGCTAAGCAACTGCAATATTACAGTTGAGGTTTTAAGACACAGTTTTGCTTCCACTGAAATCAAAGGTAAAACTCCTACTGACCTCAATAGGAGCTGGGTTGAGCCTTTTAAACGGAGGTGAGCATAGGGTCATATATTATCCTTCTTTGTGCTTTCTTTGTTTCACAGGTATTTGTTTCTTGTTTATATTTGTGTTTACATTTTCCCAGGCTCTCTTAGTGCCTTGGGAAGTCATTTACGGGGCCATGATAATATAACACATTATTACAGCCCCATAAATTACTCCTTGAGGCGCTACAAGAGCCTGGGAAAATGTAAATACAAACACAATTATACAGATACAAAGAGTGCATTTGACTGAAAAAAAGTTGGGAAATACTGATGATGGACAAATGCAAAAATTAAAAAAAATGGAAAAGTACTTTGCAATTTATTTGTTTTTTTTTTTTAATTCAAGAGAGAAAATAACTTTCCAGCAGTCAAGCCCTCCCAGTTATTTTTTGTTTGTTTGCTAATGGACATCAAGCATGTAGTGATTAGCAGTGTCCTCTTGTTGTACTGAGAGTTCCAACTGTTATCTGTATGACATGAAAACCCAATGAGATCTATATGAAAAACCAGTGAAGTTAGCTAAATGACAACAATGTATTTACTTATTGCATCATTTAGAAAACCTAAATATTTAAAATCTAGGTAATGAATATTTAAGGACATCTTAAATATTACGCAGACCACATAGTAAAGAGAAATACATTATCTATTGTACTTATATAACGCCTGTTACCATAGTATCTGAGAGCTTTACAATCTTTAATGTATTTATTAAAGCTGGCCAGAGAATCAAAATCCCCTCAAAAACTTCTTTTTTTAAACAAATTCTCCCCCAAGGTGTGAGAAAATATCAAAGATATGAAGTTTTTCACAGGAAGGGATCTCAGGAAAAACTGCCTTTTGGGAGAGCCAAATAGAATGTTTCAGCTGCCTGCCTAGCATGCCTCTGGAAAATTTTGGTTTTGAAAAAAGGGGTTTTTTGGAGGGAAGGGGGGAATCATTCCTAACAGAAATTCCTGCCCATCTCTAATACCCCTGTGAGGCAGAGCAACTCTATATCCCCATTTTGCTGATGTGGCTCATCTGAGGCATAGAGAGGCTAATTGTCTTACACAAGCTCACACAGGAAGTCTGTAGTAGACCCGGGAATTGAACCAAGGTCTTTTAAGTTCTAGCATAGCACTGCAGCCACTGGCAACTCTGTCTTGGAGAGAGTTCTGGCTCTGCTACAGGTCCTGCAGGTTCTACAATGGGAGGCCATGATAGGATCACTCTCCTCAGCCAGAACCTCTCTCCTTAACAACCTCTCTCCTTAACTTGGCCTGTGTTCCCCGCATGACCTGAATCCCATTCCCTCTTTCACACTGGGACATGAAAGGTCACCTTGAAGGATGAGGCCAGGGAAGATGTAAACTATACTAACCCTACTATGTGACAGTGATTCAATATTGAATCAAAAGGCAGTATGGCACCTAATGACACCCATGCTAACTCCCGTCCAAGCCGGGCCCTATTTAGCCTGTGAGATCTGAGGAGATCCCAGGAAAAGGTTGTATTGCCAAAAGTAGCCTCCATTTTAAGTTGTAATCATGTGATATTAGTTGCTTCATAAGAAGTTTTGGACTCAGAAGTTAATCTCTGAACACTCAGACTAATGTCTGCAATAAAACAAATGTCTCCATGTTAATCCTGGAAACAATAACAACAAAAATAGGCCCATGTCCATTGTTTCCAAAAGTTTCCTTGACTGATTGGTCATAGAGGTTATGGATTTCAGAGGGAAGTGTTGATGTCAATTGCATTAACACTAATAACGGGTGCTCTGGGACTGACCCCTTGTGTATTTGTCAATAGGCAGTCCTCTTGAGCCTTAATCTGGCATCAGTTAATATGCAAATCAAACCTTGGGAAAGGAATCCAAGGATTTGTCTTGTATAATGTTATAGAATGAATTCTTGGTTATAAAATATTACCCTGGCTATGCTGCTGCTGCTGTTGTAGGGTTTGGGAAAGGTATTGTTCCACCTGCAGAAAAAGAGATGAAAAGTAATGAAAAATTTTGATCAGATGGGACATTCAAGGATGGATACAGCTGCTGGAAACAGATGAGGCAGATTGTCCCCCTCACAGTGAAGAGGGAACACTGAAGGGAGCTTATTGTGGCTCCTGGATTTTCAGTCACCTAGCCACAGTGCAAGTTAGAGATACACAGGAGCAGCTCTGATTTACACCTCTGATGTACTAATGTCCACAAGGGGAAAATGGGACTTCCATGATGGGCATTCTGGGAGAGGGAAATGAGCCTGACAGGGAAGACAATGGGGTGTGGAAGAGCAGAATTCCACTAAGCTCATCTCTCCATTAACGTGAGGTTCCTGATAAAAAGGAAACGGTATGTCCTTAGCACTCTCTAGACACATCTCCCTCCCTCCCCTTTTGCCAAGGGTGGGGTGGAAGCAAGAAGAGTTTCTGCCTCTGCCAATGGCGTATTCCCCTGCAGAGTGGCGGTTCTTCAGTCACCACCTGATGACCATTCAGTGCTAGCTGGGCTAAGCAGACCAGAGAATCTGACCCAGACTTATTTAGGCCACTAAAATTATGGACCCAAAACTGTAATCCTTATACTCATACAAGCAGTCCCATTGACTTTAACAGGGTTACTCATGTGATTTAGGATTGCAGAATTGGATCCCCTTACTCTAAAAGCCTTTACCAAGGTGGTAATACAATCCAAACTCCACACACACACACACACACACACACACTTTTTTTCTGAAAGCATTTAAAGTAGTTAAATTAAAACAATGTATTTTTCTAACAAGTCATTTACTCATCCTGATTTATTAAAAGGCAAGGAGGTGAACTGTTAAGGATGTCATAAATTTTATACTATCAATATAATAAGCATAAGCTTTAAGCTTTTTTGTACTTTTTAGACTCCTACAGTTTCATTAATTGGATTTAGTTAAACAGATTTAGAACAGCTTGGGTCCAAATGCGTGTTACCTTTAGAACAGATCTTTCTTAAAACATAAACATAATACCACGTGAGTTTAAAACTTCAAATTAAATGTCCTAACATTGCACCACATCAGTCCCCAAAGTGGGTCCATTCTTTCTTTTTATTTGTAAAATGGTGCTAAAATCCTATTGCATTTTTGTACAAAGTAAACGGATTTTTATTGTATTCTTTTGATCTCCCCTTTTTTTCTGTGACACATTTTTGTAATATTTTCTTTCTAGAGATCATCCAAATCTTCTAAGTCAATACTTCAGAGTTCAACAGTGCTCATCTTCTATGATAATTATAAAATATACAGTGATTTTAGCAGATGGCAAAATGTTCCATGAGAGAAGATACAGTACCACAGCCCCCTTACTCCAGCTGGTTCTGGTTTATATCTAGCTGTCATTCTTTATTTGTGTGCAATCTTTTTAATACACTGTTTAAATATACAGTAATGCTGCTGCTTGTGCAGTGGTATAAATATCAGACACCTAGAGTAGGTGACCACAGCTCTGTTCCATTACCAGGTTTCCTACTCTGGACCAGTTCAGAATTTCAGCTCAACTGGGGATGTGATCAAAGTTTTAAAAAAAATTATTTGCCTCATTTTTTTATAATGGTGCATAAAATGAAAGAACAAAAAGAAGCATCCACTTCAGAAGGTGTTCTCTAAATTGTGGCTGGGGAATGTGATTGAATGTTCAGTTGATTTAAAATAGTAAAACTCTACTCAAGGAAAATCTTTCCTTGCAGAGTTGTGGGGAAGAAGGGGGCTTTGTTTGAGGTGTAAGGTGGTGAATGCTGCCATCATCAAATACTGTTCCAGAAAGCATCCTTCCTTCAGGAAATGGATCTTAAAAAAACATAGTTAGAGAAAAAGGATGTGCAAGGATATTTTAAAAATCTCACAAGGAATAAATGAAAGAGATTTTATTATATAACAAAATGCCTGGTCTTTACTCACAGAAGTAGTTTTATTGATCTCAGTGTGATTTACTCATGAAAAAACTATTCACATGTCTTTGGGTTGCAGCACTCTGAGGATACTCTTGTTAGGTAATGTACTACAACATGAAAATATGAATATGGATTTCCATAATATTATTAATGTTCTCTAACATACAGCACATGAATCTTGACTTCCCTATGAAGTTCAATGCTACACAACCTTTTTAAAGCTTTTCTATAGTATCATTCTGTTGGTTACTAAATATTCTAGAACAGTTTATATTGACTCCAGAGGCAGCTGTTGGGGAGAAAATTCCTCATTTCAAGCCAAATATGGAGTTGGTGGCTTAGCTAAGGAATTGGATACAACCCAAGAATTTGTCAGGTTTTTTTCCTCTCGTGTGAGTTGTCCAATGCCCTCGTCCCCAACTCTAAAGTAATAAAATGTAAAGCATACCCAAAGAGCTTTCTTTACATAATCATTTCTTTAAATGGACAGTCTCAGATCAATTTATGCCTAAAATTTAGGTTTTGTAAAGCTAGGCTTTTACAAAGTATAAAATGAATAGAAAATATATCATGATTTTTTAAAAATATTCCGCTGAAAATAGCTGTTTGTATTTAAAGGGGCCCCTGCAGTATTCATAACTCCATGTGATGTCTCATTTTACTACTACATAAGAACCAGGAAATGAAACTGACTAGAAACAAAACTGAAACAGATTAGTCTACTTTCATTGTCCAAGCAGGGAGAAATGCAACTAATAAACAGCTTTAATCATAGAATCATAGGACTGGATGGGACCTCAAGAGGTTATCTAGTCCTGTCCATTGCACTCATGGCAGGACTAAGTATTATCTAAATCATCCCTGACAGGTGTTTGCCTAGCCTGCTCTTAAAAATCTCCAATGATGGAGATTCCATAACCTCCCTAGGCAATATATTCCAGTGCTTAACCACTCTGACGGTAAGAAAGTTTTTCCTAATGTCCAACCTAAACCACCCTTGCTGCAATTTAAGACCACTGTTTCTTGTCCTATCCTCAGATGTTAAAGAGAACAAATTTTCTCCCTCCTCCTTGTAACAACCTTTTATGTACTTGAAAAGTGTTATCGTGTCCCCTTTCAGACTTTTCATCTCCAGACTAAACAAACCCAATTTTTTCAATCTTCCCTTATAGGTCATGTTTTCTAGACCCTTAATCACTTTTGTTGCTCTTCTCTAGACTTTCTCCAATTTGTCCACATCTTTCCTGAAATGTGGCTCCCAGAACTGGACACAATATTCCAGTTGAGGCCTAATCAGCACAGAGTAGAGTGGAAGAATTACTTCTTGTGTCTTGCTTGCAACACTCCTGCTAATATATCCCAGAATGATGTTTGCTTTTTTTGCAACAGTGTTACACTGTTGACTCATATTTAACTTGTGATCCACTATGACCCCCGATCCCTCTCTTTAGTACTCCTTCCTAAGCAGTCATTTCCCATTTTGTATGTGTGCAACTGATTGTTCCTTCCTAAGTGGAGTACTTTGCATTTGTCTTTATTGAATTTCATCTGTTTACTTCAGACAGTTTGTCCAGACTGGTTTGAATTTTAATCCTATCCTCCAAAGCATTTGCAACCCGTCCCAGCTTAGTATTGTCCGCAAACTTTATAAGTGTACTCTCTATGCCATTATCAAAATCACTGATAAAGATATTGAACAGAACCAGAACCAGAATTGATCCCTGCAGGACCCCACTTGATATACCCTTCCAGCTTGACTGTGAACCACTGATAACTACTCTCGGGGAATGGCTTTCCAACCTGTTATGCACTCACCTTAGAGTACCTCCATCTAGATTGGATTTCCCTAGTTTGTGTATGAGAAGGTCATGGGAGACGGTATCAAAAGCCTTACTAAAGTCAAGATATACCACGTCTATCGCTTTCCACCCAACCCTCCACAATGCTTGTTACTCTGTCAAAGAAAGCTGTTAGGTTGGTTTGACATGATTTTGTCTTGACAAATCCATACTGACTGTTACTTATCACCTTATTGTCTTCTAAGTGTTTGTAAATTGATTGCATCATTATTTGCTCCATTATCTTTCCAGGTACTGAAGTTAAGCTGACTGGTCTATAAAACCCCAGGTTGTTCTTATTTCCCGTTTTTATAGATGGCACTATATTTGCCCTTTTCCAGTCCTCTGAAATCTCTCCGACCTTCCATGATGTTTCGAAAATAATCACTAATGATTCAGCTATCTCCTCAGTCAACTCCTTGAGTATTCTAGAATGTATTTCATCAGGCTCTGGTGACTTGAATACATCTAACTTGTCTAAATAATTTTTAACTTGTTCATTCCCTATTTTGGCCTCTGATCCTACCTCATTTTCACTGACATTCACTATGTTAAACGTCCAATCGCTACTGAACTTTTTGGTAAAACTAAAACAAAAGAGTCATTTAGCACTTCTGCCACTTCCACATTTTCTGTTGTTTTTCCTCCCTCATTGAGTAATAAGCCTACCCTGTACTTGGTCTTCCTGTTGCTTCTAATGCATTTGTAGAATGTTTTTTTGTTACCCTTTATGTCTCTAGATAGTTTAATTTTGTTTTCTGCCTTGGCCTTTCTAATTTTGTCCCTGCACACTTATGTTATTTGTTTATATTGATCCTTTGTAATTTGACCTAGTTTCTACTTTTTGTAGGACTCTTTCTTGAGTTTCAGATCATTGAAGATCTCCTGGTTAAGCCAAGATGGTCTTTTGCTATACTTCCTATTTTTCCTACGAAGTAACGTAATGGTGAACAGTACATTATATTTTTAGATTTTTAATTTTTAATAATTTAAGGTTCTATTAATGACACATACAAAAACTTAATTTTAAATATGACATTTATAACCTGATAGTATCCCTTTCAAAGAAAGCGTATTTTTCCTAGTGCTTGAGTTTCAACTATTAATGAAGGTAGTAATATAGGACCTGTTTTTCAAATGTATGGCCTACCATTTATCTGGTTGCTGTTGTTGGCATACTCATGATCATTAAAACACAAGAAGCAATGACCAAATTTTTCTCAAGTCAGTACAAGGATATATGTTAATGAGGAAATCTATATTTGTTACAATAAATATCTCAATTTGAAATTTGTTTTATGGAACATAGGTTCTATATATGTTGCTTTATTGTGCCTGTGTGAGCTCATGTATGAGAAAAAAGCAGTAAAGTGAAAAAGAACAAAATGTTATCACAACGGGACAGAAAATGCAGCCGTGTTAAGAAAATATTGCTCTGCTGGTAAATATCATCAGATCTTGCAGCAAATAGTTTCAACTGATGAGAAACCTGCTGGCAGGGAAACATAGTTGCCAAATAATATTCAATAAAATAGTGGTAGTGCTTAGGGTTAAAAGCAAATCTGCAACTGATAACTTCAAAAGCATGGAACACTGAAAGCAAATAATGCTTAATCCCAGTGATATGAGAGGTATTTTAAAGATTGTTTTTCTTTGATTGGGAATATCTGAGCAGTTATGAATTTTACAAAATATGTTTCTTGAATGTTATGGAGCATTCTTGATGGAGGAAGCGCACCCAGCTGATGTTGGTCAGCTATAAACACTAATTATGATCAGTTGTTGTGGAGGGGTGTCCCCCTCCCTGCTGCTTCCTGATTCTGGAAGACTATTTCTTAGTCATACACTAAATCGTCAGAAAACTACCAGATATCTAGAGATTGTCTATTCAAATTTGCATGGATGTTCTCAGTTCCTTTAACAGGAAATGAACATAAGCCCTTTATGCAACTAACAATACAGAAACAGCCCATCTGAAACTGTACTGAGAAAGGATAGCCTAGTGGCTAAAGTATTAGCCTGGGATTTAGAAGATCTAGGTTCAAATCCCTGTTCTGCACAAGCTTCCTCTATGATGTTGGAAAAGCTGCTTGTTCTCAGTTCCCCATCTGCTAAATGGGAATAACAGCAATTTCCTATCCCACAGGTGTGCTGTGAGGATAAAAGCATTAAAGGTTATGAAGTGCTCAGATACTGGGGCAAAAGGGACCACCCAGATTCTTGCTTTTGCCTGAGATAGAAGCATCACTTGTACTACACCCTCAGATGATGGGTTAATATGAAGGCTGTGCACTTGGTTTTCCATGATAAAAGCATGTTGGTTGAGGCTAAGTTAACACTGAATGCTTTAAAATGTTTCACTCAGTTTTAAAACACATCAGAATGACGATTGTTTCATTTAAATAATAGCTTCGTGCCAAATTCAGGGTAGGGTGACTATGGTGAGAGCCCCTTAGCTTTAGACTTCCTTTTGCCTGCTTATGTCCACCCACTTTACTTGTATGTAAACCAGCCACTGCGAGCAATGTCTGTGACACAGCTGGCATCCATACACAAAATTGCTCCCAAAAATGCACACACAAAATAAGTCTTAGCCAAAAGTAGCAAGTTTCCCTTTATGGCAGCTGGCCACATTTATCAGGTATCTTTTAAATGTTATTTGGAGATTGATGCTCATGTGAGTGAGGAATGGTGGTATATGCCTGTTGTCGTCCTTGGCCAAGTTCTGAAGGTTCTCATTTCCTTGGTAAAAGGTGATAAATTATTTACTAGGGTCTGAGCATGTGTTTGTAAATAATCACTCTTCTGTGATTCAGCAGTCTTACCAAGATGTCCAGGATGGTCCTCCCTGCATTTGAAATGTACAATTCTATTTTGCTCAGAGACACCTACATCGAATCCATTCTCATAGATAAATATGCTTCCAGGTGTTGCATTCACTTCATCACTTCTACCCAAGTGATGGCTCACAGATACAGGGTATCATCTTTGGGTTAAAATGTACTCATCATGTATGGTCAGCTGCTTGTATTTATAGCCAAGGCTGGGGCTATCAGCCCAACCTGGGCAGAGTAGACACACTGATTTTTCAGACCAGAGTGAGAACCAGGTAATGGAATAACCTGCACAGTTTCTGTACTGCTGCCTTTGATTCTCCATAAAGGAAAAAAAACCCTAATGACATGATAAATCAGATCCATGGTGGTAGGGATCAACATTGGCAGCAGAAAGTGAAAAAAGGTAAACCACTCACAGGTACCTTCACTTTTGGGTACAAGCTCCATAGGATGCCCTCTCACCCTACTTTCATTCAGTTTGGTGCTGCAGTATTTCTTGACAAACCTTTTTCTATTTTGCTTTTAATGGTCTTTTTCTCTGTCAGGAAGGTCTGATACTATCCAATGGAGTGTCCTGCTAAGAGAATTCTATTTTGCACAGCAGTCATATCCATGGCATGACACAGGGAAGAAAGGTAAGCAGTAGGATACAGACCCTGGACTTCAGGAAAGCAGACTTCGACTCCCTCAGGGAACAGATGGGTAGGATCCCCTGGGGGACTAACATGAAGGGGAAAGGAGTCCAGGAGAGCTGGCTGTATTTCAAGGAATCCCTGTTGAGGTTACAGGGACAAACCATCCCGATGTGTCGAAAGAATAGTAAATATGGCAGGCGACCAGCTTGGCTTAACGGTGAAATCCTAGCGGATCTTAAGCATAAAAAAGAAGCTTACAAGAAGTGGAAAGTTGGACATATGACCAGGGAAGAGTATAAAAATATTGCTCGGGCATGTAGGAATTAAATTAGGAGGGCCAAATCGCACCTGGAGCTGCAGCTAGCGAGAGATGTTAAGAGTAACAAGAAGGGTTTCTTCAGGTATGTTGGCAACAAGAAGAAAACCAAGGAAAGTGTGGGCCCCTTAATGAATGAGGGAGGCAACCTAGTGACAGAGGATGTGGAAAAAGCTAATGTACTCAATGCTTTTTTTGTCTCTGTCTTCACGAACAAGGTCAGCTCCCAGACTGCTGTGCTGGGCATCACAACAGGAGGAATAGATGGCCAGCCCTCTGTGGAGAAAGAGGTGGTTAGGGACTATTTAGAAAAGCTGGACGTGCACAAGTCCATGGGGCAGACGAGTTGCATCCGAGCGTGCTAAAGGAACTGGCGGCTGTGATTGCAGAGCCATTGGCCATTATCTTTGAAAACTCGTGGCGAACAGGGGAAGTCCCGGATGACTGGAAAAAGGCTAATGTAGTGCCAATCTTTAAAAAAGGGAAGAAGGAGGATCCTGGGAACTACAGGCCAGTGAGTCCCACTTCAGTCCCCGGAAAAATCATGGAGCAGGTCCTCAAAGAATCAATCCTGAAGCACTTACATGAGAGGAAAGTGATCAGGAACAGTCAGCATAGATTCACCAAGGGAAGGTCATGCCTGACTAATCTAATCGCCTTCTATGATGAGATTACTGGTTCTGTGGATGAAGGGAAAGCAGTGGATGTATTGTATCTTGACTTTAGCAAAGCTTTTGACACAGTCTCCCACAGTATTCTTGTCAGCAAGTTAAAGAAGTATGGGCTGGATGAATGCACTATAAGGTGGGTAGAAAGCTGGCTAGATTGTCGGGCTCAACGGGTAGTGATCAATGGCTCCATGTCTAGTTGGCAGCCGGTGTCAAGTGGAGTGCCCCAGGGGTCGGTCCTGGGGCTGGTTTTGTTCAATATCTTCATAAATGATCTGGAGGATGGTGTGGATTGCACTCTCAGCAAATTTGCGGATGATACTAAACTGGGAGGAGTGGTAGATACGCTGGAGGGCAAGGATAAGATACAGAGGGACCTAGACAAATTGGAGGATTGGGCCAAAAGAAATCTGATGAGGTTCAATAAGGATAAGTGCAGGGTCCTGCACTTAGGACGGAAGAACCCAATGCACAGCTACCGACTAGGGACCGAATGGCTAGGCAGCAGTTCTGCGGAAAAGGACCTAGGGGTGACAGTGAACGAGAAGCTGGATATGAGTCAGCAGTGTGCCCTTGTTGCCAAGAAGGCCAATGGCATTTTGGGATGTATAAGTAGGGGCATAGCGAGCAGATCGAGGGACGTGATCGTCCCCCTCTATTCGACATTGGTGAGACCTCATCTGGAGTACTGTGTCCAGTTTTGGGCCCCACACTACAAGAAGGATGTGGATAAATTGGAGAGAGTCCAGCGAAGGGCAACAAAAATGATTAGGGGTCTGGAACACATGAGTTATGCGGAGAGGCTGAGGGAACTGGGATTGTTTAGTCTGCGGAAGAGAAGAATGAGGGGGGATTTGATAGCTGCTTTCAACTACCTGAGAGGTAGTTCCAGAGAGGACGGTTCTAGACTATTCTCAGTGGTGGAAGAGGACAGGACAAGGAGTAATGGTCTCAAGTTGCAGTGGGGGAGGTTTAGGTTGGATATTAGGAAAAACTTTTTCACTAGGAGGGTGGTGAAACACTGGAATGCGTTGCCTAGGGAGGTGGTGGAATCTCCTTCCTTAAAAGTTTTTAAGGTCAGGCTTGACAAAGCCCTGGCTGGGATGATTTAATTGGGGATGGGTCCTGCTTTTGAGCAGGGGGTTGGACTAGATGACCTCCTGAGGTCCCTTCCAACCCTGATATTCTATGATTCTATGAACTGTTATAGCATGGACCCATTTGGCTCTTTGGCAATATAATAATTGGTTTACCCATTGCTCTGTAGAAGCCCTCTCTCGCTACATGTGAGATGGGAAAAAGCTTACTAAACTCCCATAGCAATAACTCCCTAGCTCTACTCAAGGTAGCACGCTAAAAATATCAGTGTGGACGTTGCAGTATGAGTGGCAACACAAGCTAGCCACCCAAATATGGACCTGGGGTGTCAAGTTTTTATCTAACCTCTCTAGGTGGGCACCTGAACATAACACCACATCTCTGCAGATGGCTTATGAGAGCCATTTTCTATTGATATGCTGGTAAACCTTCCACCATTACAGCGAACAAAGGGGACACGTTACATCAGGAGTGTCACTGTGTTTTGGGGGAAGGGGAACATGCCACATTTTGATTCATCATATGTAAGAAACTCAAACATATTCAGTGCTGCTGATTCTCATTTCTTGTATGGAGCATCAGGCTCATCACCACCCTCCTTACCATGTCGTGTGTCCTTTCTGCTGCCTGTTCAGTCACATTATCCCTTCTCCTCCTTTGAATGACACAAGTACTTTGTAGTTAGAGTCATATGAACTGGAACATGGGGGTACTGCACATTCCTCCTACTCAGCTACTATGGGGCAAAGACCACCTGGTGTTCCCACTCGTGACCACTCTGTCTGTACCCTCTTTCTCCTCCTCCATCTCATGGGCTAGATGGCAGCACCCTCATCTACAGCATTTCCATGATCCTGGGATCTCTTGGGTCCTTTATGTGTAGCATATAAATATATTTTTATATGTCTAGAACTGGCATCAAATCAAGTAATAGTGTTTCTGGGGATGTGTGAGGAGACTCTGGGAAAAAGTTGAGCTTACAAGATTTGTTCTTGTCCTTTTAGCAGGAGGAATAGAGCACTGAGTGAACGCCCCTGGGTTCGACTCCAAAGAAAGAAGAGATGGTAATATTTACAAATTATAGCACCACCACTAAGAGGGATGAAGATATGTATTAACATATTTGTACAGTAGAGTCCACCTTTGCCTGTCATTAATGTGTATATTTTTTAAACATAATTGAAATGACTTTGCTGGGATAAAAAGGGGCAGCACTAACCTCAGCCCCTAAGAGAGAGAGGAAGCTTCTTGCATCACACTGGAATGGATCTGTTTGGCCATAGCTCCCAATAGCCCTGATAAGCTTTGGAGACTCTGTTACCAAACTAAGCCAATGTTATAAAAGACCCTACCCTGGAAAAAGTTTCTGCCATTTTGGTCATTTTGCTTCCTTTGTTAAAGGAAAGCAGAGTTTTATTTGAGCTACATGTTGTTACTGTAATCACATTTGCCACAGTGGAATTATCAATTTAGCAAACTTTATGTGATTGGTTTCAAGCATAGTGTGCCCCTCAATATTAATGAAATATCTGCACTCAGAACAAAGGTAGAAAGTGCCCTGGATGTATCTGTTCCATAAAGCAGTTAATCCTAGTCTCACATCAAACTTTTTCCTCATTCCCATTTCTGGCCTGCCTATCTCAAATTTTGAGATAGTAGAACCGATGGCATTTTCTCTAAAGAAGCTTGCAGTGCCCCTGTTTACCAGAGTACTTTGCGTAACACCTATAGGTTATCACACTAGTTATTTGGCTTGTACAATAATGGGGTCCTCGATAAAGAGGTCATCGTTTGAACCCAAGGGAAGAGTGAAGCATATGTGTTCCTGCAGTTCTTCTGAAGTGGAGTCCTGGAAAATTTCATGTAAACTGTGCATAGCTGTAATGTGAAAGGGGCCATTTGTTTCTCAAACAGGAATTAGTATGGTGCAAGAATTATCTTGGCAGATAAACAGAACACAGGAAAATGTGTAAACAATGTTTTATTCTGTAAAACTTTAAGCAAACGAGCAGCCTCTTTTAAAAGGAAAAAAATGCACCCTCTCATTACCTTACACACACTCACAGCCACACACCTTCCCTTTAAAATCAGTTGACTTTTGTTGACACTTTAGACCTCAGTTGTTTGGTTTGATTTACTGATGGGTAGAAAAGGTGTCAAATGTCAAGCTGAAGAAAATCATTCATGCAAAAACATATTGGCACAGATAACTCTCCCTACGAAAACCACATTCTAGGATTCATAGTGTGGGGAAATTGCTTGTCTTCCCCCATTTCCTAAGAGATTATTCATATGAACATTTTTTTAATTACAAAAAGCACTGCACTCATGACTTTCCCTATTGTAATGTATTGGTTTCATCTACTCGATGGAATGCCTGCCCTTTTTAAATTGTAGGCAACTAAGTTCATCTCTATTGATTGACACACAGAGGAGTGTAAATTCTTTAAAATTACTGCATCTTAAGACTAGTTTCAGAAATTCTTCTTAAGCTCAAGTCATAGAAGGCCTGTACTTTTTGAGCAGACAGCGGCACGTTTAGGCCCAAATCTTCAAAAGTATTTAGGTAGCTAAATCACACTGTAGTTCAGCACCTAAACACCTTTGAGGATCTGGCCCCATGTCCGCACAAGCGCAGTTTAGCTGTTGACCATATCTATTATCAGCAACACATTTATTATAGTGTCACACATATACCCTGGTTATTAGAACTGGCAAAAAAATGCAAATTTATTGTCCAAGTTTTGTCCTCCATTTTTGGCTAAAATTTGAAATGTTGACAAAATAATTCAGTTTTTTGACCAGCTCTAATAATTATCTACAGTAAGTCTATCAACACTAGGGTGCCCAATATTTTACCCCTTTCTTCCAAATATTTATTTGTAAATTGTCGGGTGCATGGGTGTGTTTTTTTTAATGGAAGTTTGCAAAAAATATTCATGAGCAACCCTTTGATAACAAAATGAATGAATCTAACTGTAACCCTTCTGCCTGTCAGAGTTGGCAGCAACAAGGGCCAGGTTCAGTATCTAGGGGTTCCATTCCAATCCAATAACACAATGCAAAACTGGCTCGAGCCCCAACCCAGTGACCTGGGACAAACATATACCACCCCCACTGGGCGCCTCCAAGAGGCAATACTTTCCCTCTCGCAAGCACAGAGTCTGAGTGTAGCAAAAAGCCTTTTAATAACAGAGAGAAACAATGTGGCATTATGTTGGGGAAACACCACCAACAGGATTCCTAACACAACCCATGAGCAAAAAACCCACCCCAAACAAATTGGGGCATGTCCTTTCCCTTTGGTTCTTGAGTCCAGCAACCCAAATCACCCAAAGTCCCAAAAGTCCAACAACCCAAAAGTCTCTGTCCCTGGTCAGGGCAGCCCCAGAGTTCAAAAGTTTATCTGCAGAGTTTTACCTCCCAACCTGGGTGGAGATTGGGGGGGGGAGAGGGGGAGTAAGGGGCACCTTACGTGGTCCAAAGCTGATGGCCCCACCTCTCCATGGGGCTCCGCTCTGCCAGCCGCCCCATGAGCTGCTCTAGGCATCCAACAAACTGCTCTGCTCCACCAGCCACTCTGCTCTGCTCACCGTCCCTCAAACTGCTCTGCTCGCCATCCCGCAAACTCCCCCACTACTTAACACAACACTCAGTGATTTCAGCTCTTAGTAAGTTTAGCTCTTTTGTGATTTCAGCTTGAAGTAGGGGAGCCTCAGTGCTGGTGCACCATTAGCCCAAAGTGAATTCAGCTCAGCAGCCTGTAACTAGACTCCTAATGGAATCAAAATTAGCTCTGATATTCCACAGTGGAGAGAGGAGGAAGTGCAATTAGCATGTAAGGCCCTCACCAGGAGTCGCATGCCACCAAGTATTAATACCTGTCCCCAGCCTCTCTCAATTCACAGAGTTTTGGAACCCATGTCCCTTGCCTGGCGAGTCCCTCCATCATAACAAAAGGCCAAGTACAGTTCCACTGTCCTTGATTCCCATAATCAGGGTAATAACAATTTATTCTTCCTGCCCCAATAACAGAGACACTGGGGACCCCACAGCAGCCAAAGTGACCATTTGGGCAGCTATGGCCTCATTCTAGGCGGGGTAGGTGTGCCTATGCAAATGAGATCAGGCCCTGAAGTTCTTTTCCCCAACTTGCCACACCTTACCACCAGATGTCAGGGTGGAGCTCATCCTGACTCTGCTTACATAACAAAGGAAATATCTTCAGTAAGAGAAAACATTTGAATGTCTAGCTTCCAAAGAGTTGCTATGAACAAAGGGTACAGAATTCTAAAACAAGAACTAAAAACAAATGAATAAGACCCTGCCATTATCAATTGCATTATTATTTACTATTTGTCTTACCATAGCATCTAGGACAGAGGTGGGCAAACTATGGACCCCGGGCCACATCCAGCCCACGGGACCGTCCTGCCTGGCCCTTGAGCTCCCGGCCAGGGTGGCTCGCCCCCTGCCCTTCCTCTGCTGTCCCTCCTCCCCCTCAGCTATGCCACCATGCAGGCAGCATGGCTTGTGCCTGCCCACCTCTCAGGCTTTCTGATAAACCAGTCCTGCCGCTCTGAGTGGCATGGTAAGGGGGCAGGGAGCGGGGGGGGGAGGGGTGGATAAGGGGCAGGATGTCCAGGGGACAGGGAGCAGTTGGATGGGGTGGAGGTTCTGGAGGGGCAGTCAGGAGACGGGGAACACGGGGGTGGTTTGATAGGTGTGGGAGTCCCGGGAGGCCTGTCAGGGGGCAGGGCAGTCCAGGGACAGGAAGCAGCAGGGGTTAGATAGGGGGTGGGGTCCCAGGGTGGTGGTTAGGGGCAGGGAGTGCCAGGAGGGGGCAGTCAGGGGACAAGAAGCAGGGGGGGTTGGATGGGTCGGAGGTTCTGAGGGGGGCAGTTGGGGGCAGATAGGGGCGGGGACCAGGCTGTTTGGGAAAACACAGCCTTCCCTACCCAGCCCTCCATACAGTTTCGCAACCCCAGTGTGGCCCTTGGGCCAAAAAGTTTGCCCATCCCGATCTAGGACCCCATTATGCTAGGCCCTACACAAATACAGAACAAAGAGACAGCCCTTTGCCCCAGAGAACCTGGAATCTAACTATAAGCCAAGAGACAAGAGATGGATATAGACAGTGGAGTACAAGTAAACAATGAGATGATATTGATCACCATGATAAGTAGTGGTGTCCACAAATCTGCAGCCTAACCATTGTCAAGTATTTTATGGGTGTCACAGTATGCATAGTTAGTGATATTGACTAGGTTGTGACACACTGTTCTTTTCTCAGGTCTTGCCAGTAGGTCCCTTATGTATAGCATTTAAAAACATCTATGTATATCATGTTGTATAATACTAAATAGCTCTCCATTCACCCTATTCTGATTTGTTTGCAATGCTGAGAAAAAGAAAACCCTGGCATGCCTAGTGTTTTTTGTTAGCACTTACTGTTCATAAATCCTGTGTGTAAGCTCAATGGGGATTAAACATGGAATTTTACTATGACAGCTGGCTATCCCATGATTATCGTATAACTGCCCTAAGAATCTAAGAGGATTTTTTTACAGTAACATGATTTTCTGTTGGACACCACCCTTTGTGGCATCATGAATAATAAACTTGAATTAGAGTAACATTTAGTAAGGCATTATTATGTTCAAGGAGTGGGAAAGTTGGACATCTTATAGAATTAGCAGAGGAGCTCATTAGAAGATACTGGTATAGGTAAAGCTGATTCATCTTTGCTTGCTTTATCTATGAAAGTAGATACCTACTAGTAATGAGGGATTTTAATGGCCCAGACATCAGTTGGAAAAGTAATAGGACAAAACAATATGTCCAATAAGTTCTTGAATGTATTGGGGACAACTTTTTGTTCCAGGAAACGGAGGAAGTAATCAGGCCATTTTAGACTTGATTCTGACCAATAGGAATGAATTGGTAGCAAATCTGAAGGTGGAAGGCAATTTGGGTGAGAGTGAGCATGAAATGAGAGATTTCATGATTCAAAGGAAGGAGTGAGAGCAGCAGAATAAGGACAATGGACTTCAAAAAAGAAGACTTTAACAAACTCAGAAAACTGGTAGGTAAAGTCCCAATAGAAAAAATCTAAGGGGAAAAATGAGTTCAGGAAAGATGGCAGTTTCTCAAGGAGACAACAAAGGCAAAACTGAAAATTACTGTGATGTGAAGGAAAGAGAGGAAGAACAGCAAAAGGTCAATGTAGCGCCATTAAGCATTCTTTAATGATCTGAAAATCAAAAAGGAATCCAACAAAAAATGGAATCATGGACAAATATCTAAGGAGGAGCACAAAAGGACATGTAGGAACAAAATCAGAAAAGCTAAGGCATAAAATAAGTTACACCTATCACGGGCCATAAAAAGCAATAAAAGGAGGTTCTATAAATGTATTAAGAGCAAGAGAAAGATGAAGGAAAGTGTAGGACCTCTACTTAGCAGGGAAGGAGAGCTAATAACTGATGGCATTAAAAAAGCTGAGGTGTTTACTGCCTATTTTGCTTAAGTCAAGTCTACACTACAAAATTAGGTTGAATTTATAGAAGTCCTTTTTTCAGAAATCGGTTTTATATATTCGAGTGTGTGTGTCCCCACAGAAAATGCTCTAAGTGCATTAAGTGCATTAACTCGGCAGAGTGCTTCCACAGTACCGAGGCAAGCGTCGACTTCTGAGTGTTGCACTGTGGGTAGCTATCCCACAGTTCCTGCAGTCTCCGCTGCCCATTGGAATTCTGGGTTGAGATCCCAATGCCTGATGGGGCTAAAACATTGTCGCGGGTGGTTCTGGGAACATATTGTCAGGCCCCCGTTCCCTCCCTCCCTCCATGAAAGCAGCAGCAGACAATCGTTTTGCGCCTTTTTTCTTGAGTTACCTGTGCAGACGCCATACCATGGCAAGCATAGAGCCTGCTCAATTAACCATCACCGTATGTCTCCTGGGTGCTGGCAGATGTGGTACTGCATTGCTACACAGCAGCAGCAACCCATTGCCTTGTGGCAGCAGATGGTACAATAGGACTGGTAGCCGTCATCGTCATGTCCGAGGTGCTCCTGGCCACGTCGGCCAGGAGCGCCTGGGCAGACATGGATGCAGGGACTACATTAGAAGTGACTTGACCAGGTCATTCTCTTTAGTCCTGCAGTCAGTCCTATTGAACCATCTTATGGTGAGCAGGCAGGTGATACGGATTGCTAGCAGTCCTAGTGTACCATCTTCTGCCGGGCAGGCAAGAGATGAGGATGGCTAGCAGTCCTATTATACCATCTTCTGCCAAGCAGCCATGAGATGTGGATGGCTTGCAGTCCTTCTGCACCATCTGCTGCCAGCCAAAGATGTAAAAGATAGATGGAGTGGATCAAAACAAGAAATAGACCAGCTTTGTTTTGTACTCATTTGCTTTCCCCGCCCTCCCCCGTCTAGGGGACTCTTTCCTCTAGGTCACACTGCAGTCACTCACAGAGAAGGTACAGCGAGGTAAATCTAGCCATGTATCAATCAGAGGCCAGACCAACCTGCTTGTTCCAATAAGAACAATTACTTAGGTGTACCATTTCTTATTGGAACCCTCCGTGAAGTCCTGCCTGAAATACTCCTTGATGTAAAGCCACCCCCTTTGTTGATTTTAATTCCCTGTAAGCCAACCCTGTAAGCCATGTCGTCAGTCGCCCCTCCCTCCGTCAGAGCAACAGCAGACAATTGTTCTGTGCCTTTTTTCTGTGCGGACACCATACCAAAGCAAGGATGGAGGCCGCTCAGCTCACTTTGGCAATTAGGAGCACATTAAACACCACACGCATTATCCAGCAGTATATGCAGCACCAGAACCTGGCAGAGCGATACCGGGCGAGGAGGCGACGTCAGCACGGTCACATGAGTGATCAGGACATGGACACAGATTTCTCTGAAAGCATGGGCCCTGCCAATGCATGCATCATGGTGCTAATGGGGCAGGTTCATGCGGTGGAACGCCGATTCTGGGCTCAGGAAACGAGCACAGACTGGTGGGACCACATAGTGTTGCAGGTCTGGGACGATTCCCAGTGGCTGCAAAACTTTCGCATGCGTAAGAGCACTTTCATGGAACTTTGTGACTTGCTTTCCCCTGCCCTGAGACACATGAATACCAAGATGAGAGCAGCCCTCACAGTTGAGAAGCGAGTGGCGATAGCCCTGTGGAAGCTTGCAACGCCAGTCAGCTACCGGTCAGTTGGGAATCAATTTGGAGTGGGCAAATCTACTGTGGGGGCTGCTGTGATGCAAGCAGCCCACACAATCAAAGATCTGCTGATATCAAGGGTAGTGACCCTGGGAAATGTGCAGCTCATAGTGGATGGCTTTGCTGCAATGGGATTCCCTAACTGTGGTTGGGCCATAGACGGAACCCATATCCCTATTTTGGTACCGGATCACCAAGCCAGCAAGTACATAAACCGCAAGGGGTACTTTTCAATAGTGCTGCAAGCTCTGGTAGATCACAAGGGACGTTTCACCAACATCAACGTGGGATGGCCGGGAAAGGTACATGACGCTCGCATCTTCAGGAACTCTGGTCTGTTTCAAAAGCTGCAGGAAGGGACTTTATTCCCAGACCAGAAAATAACTGTTGGGGATGTTGAAATGCCTATAGTTATCCTTGGGGACCCAGCCTACCCCTTAATGCCATGGCTTATGAAGCCGTACACAGGCAGCCTGGACAGTAGTCAGGAGCTGCTCAACTACAGGCTGAGCAAGTGCAGAATGGTGGTAGAATGTGCATTTGGATGTTTAAAGGCGCGCTGGCGCAGTTTACTGACTCGGTTAGACCTCAGCAAAACCAATATTCCCACTGTTATTACTGCTTGCTGTGCGCTCCACAATATATGTGAGAGTAAGGGGGAGATGTTTATGGTGGGGTGGGAGGTTGAGGCAAATCACCTGGCTGCTGGTTACGCGCAGCCAGACATCAGGGCAGTTAGAAGAGCACAGGAGAGCGCGGTACGCATCAGAGAAGCTTTGAAAACCAGTTTCATGACTGGCCAGGCTACGGTGTGAAAGTTCTGTTTGTTTCTCCATGATGAAACCCTCCCCGCCCCTTGGTTCACTCTACTTCGCTGTAAGCTAACCACCCTCCCCTCCTCCCTTTGATCATCACTTGCAGAGGCAATAAAGTCATTGTTGCTTCACATTCATGCATTCGTTATTCATTCATCACACAAATAGGGGGATGACTACCAAAGTAGCCCAGGAGGGGTGGTGGAGGAGGGAAGGAAAATGCCACACAGCACTTCAAAAGTTTACAACTTTAAAATTTATTGAATGCCAGCCTTCTGTTTTTTGGGCAATCCTCTGTGGTGGAGTGGCTGGTTGGCCGGAGGCCCCCGCACCGTGTTCTTGGGCATCTGGGTGTGGAGGCTATGGAACTTGGGGAGGAGGGCGGTTGGTTACACAGGGGCTGTAGTGGCAGTCTGTGCTCCAGCTGCCTTTGCTGCAGCTCAACCATACACTGGAGCATACTGGTTTGATCCTCCAGCAGCCTCAGCATTGAATCCTGCTTCCTCTCATCACGCTGCCGCCACATTTGAGCTTCAGCCCTGTCTTCAGCCCGCCACTTACTCTCTTCACCCCACCACTTCTCCTCCCGGTCATTTTGTGCTTTCCTGCACTCTGACATTATTTGCCTCCACACATTTGTCTGTGCTCTGCCAGTGTGGGAGGACAGCATGAGCTCAGAGAACATTTCATCACGAGTGCATTTTTTTTTCTTTCTAATCTTCACTAGCCTCTGGGAAGGAGAAGATCCTGTGATCATTGAAACACATGCAGCTGGTGGAGAAAAAAAAAGGGACAGCGGTATTTAAAAAGACACATTTTATAAAACAGTGGCTACACTCTTTCAGGGTAAACCTTGCTGCTAACATTACATACATAGCACATGTGCTTTCATTACAAGGTCGCATTTTGCCTCCCCTCACCATGTGGTTACCCGCTCAACCCTCCCCGTGGCTAACAGCAGGGAACATTTCTGTTCAGCCACAGGCAAACAGCCCAGCAGGAACGGGCACCTCTGAGTGTCCCCTGAAGAAAAGCACCCTATTTCAATCAGGTGACCATGAATTAGATCTCACTCTCCTGAGGATAACACAGAGAGATAAAGAACGGATTTTGGTTGAATGCCAGCAAACATACACTGCAATGCTCTGTTGTACAATGATTCCCGAGTATGTGTTACTGGCCTGGAGTGGTAAAGTGTCCTACCATGGAGGACGCAATAAGGCTGCCCTCCCCAGAAACCTTTTGCAAAGGCTTTGGGAGTACATCCAGGAGAGCCGCGAATGCCAGGGCTAATTAATCCTTTCAGATGCTTGCTTTTAAACCATGTATAGTATTTTAAAAGGTACACTCATCGGAGGTCCCTTCTCCACCTGCCAGGTCCAGGAAGCAGCCTTAGGTGGGTTCGGGGGGTACTGGCTCCAGGTCCAGGGTGAGAAACAGTTCCTGGCTGTCGGGAAAACCGGTTTCTCTGCTTGCTTGCTGTGAGCTATCTACAACCTCATCATCATCATCATCCCCAAAACCTGCTACCATGTTGCCTCCCTCTCCATTGAAGGAGTCAAACAACACGGCTGGGGTAGTGGTGGCTGAACCCCCTAAAATGGCATGCAGCTCATTATAGAAGCGGCATGTTTGGGGCTCTGACCCGGAGCGGCCGTTCACCTCTCTGGTTTTCTGGTAGGCTTGCCTCAGCTCCTTAAGTTTCACGCGGCACTGCTTCAGGTCCCTGTTATGGCCTCTGTCCTTCATGCCCTGGGAGATTTTGACAAAGGTTTTGGCATTTCAAAAACTGGAACGGAGTTCTGATAGCACGGATTCCTCTCCCCATACAGCGATCAGATCCTGTACCTCCCGTTCGGTCCATGCTGGAGCTCTTTTGCAATTCTGGGACTCCATCATGGTCACCTCTGCTGATGAGCTGTGCATGGTCACCTGCAGCTTGCCACGCTGGCCAAACAGGAAATGAGATTCAAAAGTTCGCAGTTCTTTTCCTATCTTCCTGGCCAGTGCATCTGAGTTGAGAGTGCTGTCCAGAGCGGTCACAATGGAGCACTTTGGGATAGCTCCAGGAGGCCAATACTGTTGAATTGTGTCCACAGTACCCCAAATTTGACCCGGCAAGGCCAATTTAAGCGCTAATCCACTTGTCAGGGGTAAAGTAAGGAAATCAATTTTAAGAGCCCTTTAAGTAGAAATAAAGGGCTTCATCATGTGGACAGGTGCAGGTTTACATCGATTTAATGCAGCTAAATTCGACAAAGTTCTAGTGTAGACCAGGGCTTAAAGGTTATTGCTGACCAGCTACTCAACACAATTAACATTAACTTGTTCTTTCACTATTTTGGATTGCATTCCTTTCCTCTGGTTTTTAAAGACTATTTAGATAAGATGGAAGTATTCAAGTTGGCAAGGCCTGATGAAGTTCATCCTAGGGTACTAAAAGAACTAGCTAAAGCAATCTTGGAACCCTTCGCAATTATGTTTCAGAACTCCTGGAGGACAGGTGAGGTTCCAAAAGATTTGAGAATGGCAAACATAGTATCTGTCTTTAAAAAGGGGAACAAAGAGGATCAAGAGAATTATAGACCAGTCACCAGTGAACTTTAATACCTGGAAAAATACTGAAACAAATTGCTAACCAATTTGGAGGATAACAAGAGTGTGATGCATGTCTAGAAAGGGTTAAACATCCTGCAAAATAAATGACTCAAATTCAACCCTTAAAGACTTGTGGTAAGGTAATGGTTGTGTTTTTGTGTATTTACATATGTATGAATAGGGTCAACAATGTAATCAACAGTCCCTGTCTATGCTGTATTCTGATAATTCAGAGATCAAAAGAACATCCTAGCATTTAAATGAATTGTAAACATGGGATATCTCTGTATTCATCTCTCTTTGACATGTAATGTGTGAATGGTGGAGGAACAAGCAAATTGCCTTATGTTAATTCTATAGCTAAGTACCAGGTGATGGACCTCCTTCAAAGTCATCCTAATTACCGTTTTTTCCCCCAAGGAACTCCAACTTGTCAAAAAGGACATGAAATTGTATAAAAGATAGTTGGGTCTTGATCTGCTTAAGGTTTCATGCAGGGGAGGCCTACGCCATAAAGACTGAGATCCCAGTTCTAACTGAACCACCCTGACATATAAACATTGGACTATTTCTGAAAGAACTCCTAGCATCTACAAAGCTCACCATCTCTGCTATGAATCTGAATCTTTAGAACTGAACTCATGTCTATATAGATATTGATCTTTTAACATACTTTCTCTCTTGTTTTTTAATAAAATTTAGTTTAGTTAATAAGAATTGGCTGTAGCGTGTATTTGGGTAAGATCTGAAACATTCATTAACCTTGGAGGTAATGTGTCCGATCCTTTGGGATTGGTAGAACCTTTTATTTTATATGATGAAATAAGATTTTCAGAAGTCATCATATTTGACTTAGGTACCGGATGGAGGCCTGAGGCTGGATCACTTTAAGGGAACTATGGTTTTGGACTTCTGAGTAACCAGTAAGGTAATAAAGAAGTTTTTTTTTTATGCTGGCTTGGTAAATATAAAAATTGGAATATCCACTAGCTTTATGGGGATTGTCTGCCCCGTTCTTTGCAGTGAGTGACCACAGCCTAAGTGAGTGACCACAGCTGGCTCCCACTGAGCCACGGTCACAAAGGATTACAAGGAATAGTCCAGAATAGATTGGTCAAGAACAAATCATACCAAAACACCCTAATTTCCTTCTTTGACTGAATTACTGGCCTAGTGGGGGATGGAGGGTAGTTGAGATAGATCTTTTAGTAAGGCATTTGATACAGTCCCACATGATATTCATATAAGTAAACTAGGGGAAAATGGTCTAGATGAAGTTACAGAACAATTTTTCTCCCTCCTCCTTGTAACAACAATTTTCTGGAAGATTCTGCTTTAACCAGACACAAGTCGTTGGGCTCAATACAGGAATCACCAGATGAAATTTAGTGGCATGTGCTATACAGGTCAGGCTTGATAATCTAATGTTTTTTTCTGGCCTTAAACTCTATGAATCTATTACTATAAGGTGGGTGCATAACTGGTTGAAATATTGTATTCAAAGAGCAGTTATCAATGGCTTGCTGTCTAATTGGGAGGACATTATCTAGTGGGGTCAGTCTTTGGTTCAGTACTATTCAGTATTTTCATTAATGACTTGGACAATGGAGTGGAGAGTATACTTATAAAATTTGTGGATGATACAAGCTGGGAGGGGTTGCTATCACTTTGAATGAGAGGATTCAAAATGACCTTGACAAATTGGAGAATTGGTCTGAAATCAACAGGATGAAATGCGATAACGATAAATTTAAAAGTACTTCACTTAGGAAGGAAAAAATCAAATGCACAAGTACAAAATGGGGAATGAGTGGCTAGATGCTAGTACTGCTGAAAAGGGTCTGGGTGTTACAGTAGATCACAAATTGAATATGAATCAAAAATGTGATGCAGCTGCAAAAAAGGCAAATAGGGGTGTATTAATAGGAGTGTCATATGTAAGACATGGGAGTAAAAGTCCTGCTCTACTAAACACTGGTGAGGACTCAACAGGATACCATGTCCAATCTGGGTGCCAAACTTTAGGAAAGATGTGGGCAAACTGGAAAGAGTCCAGACAAGAGCAACAAAAACCATAAAAGGTTTAGAAAACCTGTCCTGTGAGGAAAGGTTACAAAAACTGGGCACGTTTAGTCTTGAGAAAAAAAAACAGAGGGGGGGGACCTGATAAGTCTTCAAATATGTTAAGGGCTGTTATAAACAGGATAGTGATCAATTGTTCTCCATGTCCACTAAGGTAAGACCAGAAGTAATGGGCTTATTCTGCAGCAAGGGAGAATTAGGGTAGATATTAAGCAAAACTTTCTGACCATAAGGGTAGTTAAGCACTGGAATAGGCTTCCAAGGGAGGTTGTGGAATCCCTATCATTGGCAGACTTTAAGAACAGGGTGGACAAACACATATCGGGGATTGTCTAGGATTATTTGGTCCAGCTACATTGCAGGGGGCTGGATTTGATGACTTCTCAGGGTCCCTTCCAATCCTACATGTCTATATTTCCATGTATTTCCTAAGGATTAGACAGATTAACCCCCTCACCAACATGCTGGGAGCCTGGAGGGAGGAATATTCAGTGAGGTTCTCTCATACAACATTATCATAATTCTTTCAGGCAGGGATCTGTGGAGGGTGAGGTTTGCTCCACACTGACTCTAGGATTCCCAGCTCCTTCCCTCTACTGCTGCCCTCACAATCCCTGTCCATGAAGCGTGGAAGGGGATTCCACACAAAGGGCACTGCAGAAAAGGGAATATTACTTGGGGCTTTCTTTATGGTAGAATTTACTCTACCTGCTGGACGTGGGTTGGAGATGAAGGAATGATACATGCCCCCCCACACTTCCCCTCACATGTGGAGCCCAGGATCGATGGAGGTCCATGTCCAGACCCAGCATCCAAAGTAGGACAGGACTTTTAAGGGTGGCTTCCTCTGTAAAGAAGGACAGAGGCTGGCACATAGAAGGCCCCCTCCATGAACAGTCATGGTGGGAATGACCTTCCCCTCCCCTCCCCTGTTTCCAGGAACGTATCTGGGGAAGAGAGAGTTCAATCTGAAATTTCACAGTGGCCTTTTGTTAGAAGACAAATATGGTGCTGAGGAAGAAAAGTGCACAGTGGTAGTGGAAAAAAAGTAAAATATGAATCCTTAATTGCTTAGGCACACACTTGTGGTCAGTGAAAACGCTAACATATTTCCACTTACATTTGCTAATTAAAACATTCAGTGCATAAAGTGACTACATTTCACAAGAAAAACTGTTTATAATCCTTGTAATCTGTTGCTAATTCCTTTAGGGCATCATTTACCCAAATTTGACCAATATGCTTAACTGTTAAAACAAAATTAGCATAGGTTTGTGTTGTACAGTACTTGGATTGCACGTAATTAAGAGTGCATGAGCTCAGTTTTCCCCTTAGCATTTAGTTTGGTTTTATAGTTAACATGGAGAGGCAAACGTCACCCTGGGGTAATTAATATTGTATAAAGTAATGAGGAGCAGGGGCAAGAGTCTGGCTGTGGGGTTATAACGGGTGGGCAAACTTTTTGGCCCGAGGGCCACATTGGGGTTGCAAAACTGTATGGAGGGCTGGGTAAGGAAGTCTGTGCCTCCCCAAACAGCCTGGCCCCCAACCCCATCCACTCCCTCCCACTTCCGGCCCCTGACTGCGCCCCTCAGAACCCCCGACCCATCCAACCCCCCCTACTCCTTGTCCCCTGACCGCCCCCAACCTTAACTGCCCCCCTGGGACTCCACCCCCTATCCAACCCCCGCTGTTCCTTGTCCCCAGACTGCCCCGACTCCTATCCACACCCACACCCCTTGACAGGCCCCCGGAACTCCCACGCCGATCCAACCCCCCTGTTCCCTGTCACCTGACCACCCCCCCAACCCCAACCCATCCAATCCCCGCTGTTCCTTCTCCCCTGACTGCCCCCCCTGCTGGAACCTCTGCCCCATCCAACCGCCCCCTGTCCCTTATTCAATGCCCTGCTCTCTTACCATGTCAGCTGCCGCTCAGAGCAGCAGGAGCTCGCAGCCCGCCCGCCCGCCTGCCCGGCCAAAGCCAGCCACGCCACTGCCCTGCCCAGCAGGAGCGGCGGGCCAGAGCGCTGGCAGCGTGGTGAACTGAGGCTGCGGGGGAGGGGGGAAGTAGGGGAGGGGCCGGGGGCTAGCCTCCCTGGCCGGGAGCTCAGGGACCAGGTAGGACGGTCCCATGGGCTGTAGTTTGCCCACCTCTGGGTTATAAGATACAACAAAACTGGAGAGTCAAAAGAGGTTCACATCTTTTGTGAACAGCATGTGATAAAGCAGCAGATCTGAAATGCTTGGAATGATTACAGGGTCTTTGGAAAGAGAGTAGTATTTGGCTAAAGCTAGAGAAGTGGATAACCACCTGACCATGTAAAGTATTTCTTACTTAGTCTTCTGAGCATACTAACCCTGGTCTACACTACAGGGTTAGGTTGAATTTAGCCGCATTAGGTCGATTTTAAAATGAATGTGTCTACACAACCAACCCCATTCCGTCAACCTAAAGGGCTCTTAAAATCGACTTCTGTGCTCTTCCTCAGCAAGGGGAGTAGCGCTAAAATCAACCTTGCTGGGTCGAATTTGGGGTACTGCAGACGCGATTTGACAGTATTGGCCTCCGGGAGCTATCCCAGAGTGCTCCAATGTGACCATTCTGGACAGCACTTTGAACTCCACTAGCCAGGTACTAGCTGATGCACTAGCCAGCTACACAGTAGAAGCCCCAGGAAATTTTGAATTTCATTTTCTGTTTGGTCAGCATGGCGAGCTCAGCAGCACAGGTGACCATGCAGTCCCCCCCAGAATCAAAAGAACTTCAGCATGGACCGAAAGGGAGACACTGGATCTGATTGCTGTATGGGGAGAAGAGTCTGTGCAGGCCAAACTCCGATCAAAAAGAAGAAATGCTAATATATATGCCAAAATTGCACAGGGCATGGTGGAGAGAGGCTACAACAGGGACACACTGCAGTGCCGCATGAAAGTGAAGGAGCTCATGCAAGCCTACCAAAAGACAAAGGAGGCAAACAGTCGCTCTGGGTCAGAGCCCCATTCATGCTGCTTCTATGATCAGCTGCATGCCATTCTAGGGGGGGACCCTACCACTACCCCACCACTGTCCATGGACACCTGCAAGGGGTGAGTCTCACACAACAGTGAGGAGGATTTTGTGGATGAGGAAGAGAAGGAGAATGCGCAGTAGACAAGCAGTGAATCCGTTCTCCCCAGCAGCCAGGACCTTTTCATCACCCTGGAGCCAATACCCTCCCAAGATGGGATCCCCGACCCTGAAGCCAGAGAAGGCACCTCTGGTGAGTGCACATTTGTAACTACAGTACAGGGTTTAAAAAGCAATAATGTTTAATGTTTTATTTGCCCTGAAGAATTGGGATGCATTCGTGGCCAGTACAGCTACTGGAAAAGTCTGTTAACGTGTCTGGGGATGGAGCAGGAATCCTCCAGGGACATCTCCATGATGCTCTCCTGGAGGTACTCTGAAAGCCTTTGCAGAAGGTTTCTGGGGAGGGCTGCCTTATTTCATCCTCCACGGTAGGACACTTTACCATGCCAAGCCAGTAGCAAGCAGTCTGGAATCATTGCAGCACAAAGCATGGCAGCGAAAGGTCCTGGGTTTTGGTCGCATTCAAGCAACATTCGGTCTTTATCTTTCTGTGTTGGCCTCAGGAAAATGATATCATTCATGGTCACCTGGTGGAAATAGGGGAATTTTTGTAAGGAAACAGTAAAAGGACCCCATCCATGCTGGGTTGTTTGTGCTTGACTAAAAGGGATCATCCCGGAGAATAGCCATGTGTTGGGTGAGGGGAGGTGTATGCTACATATCCACCCAAAAAACCGCACCCCCTCCTTTTAAATGTGAAACCCAACTGGCATTGCTTGCTATGGGAAAGGATGGTGCTGCAGTTTGAAACCATTCCCACATGTTATGAAGGCAGAAGAAGCCAACCCCGCATATCAAAAGGCTTACTATGGCTGCCTGGAAACCGAATTCTGTTGCCCAACCGTGTGTGATGTCTCACCATACAGCAGGCACTCAATATAAAAGGCAAAATGAGACCTTGTACCTAAAGCAACATGTTCTGTGTGCTGTGAATTGCTTGATTCACTGTTAAAGAGTCTCCCTTTTGTTCTCAGAAATGTATCCTCTTAAATTTTACTCTCCCTTTTTATCTCCCCCAGGTGCAAATGTTTATATGCTCCTCCTATCATCTCCATCTGTGAGGTTATCGTAGATTAGAAGGCAAAAAAAACCGCACTCACGATGACATGTTTTCCGATCTCATGCAGTCCTCCCACACTGATAGTGCACAGCTTAATGCATGGAGGCATTCAGTGGCAGATACCAGGAAAGCATTAAGTGAGCATGAAGAGCAGAGGCAGGAGGAGATGTTGAGGCTAATGGAGGAGCAAACGGACATGCTCAGGCATCTGGTGGAGCTGCAGGAAAGCCAACAAGAGCACAGACCCCCGCTGCATCCATTGTATAACCGCCTGCCCTCCTCCCCAAGTTCCATATCCTCCTCCCTCAGACACCCAAGAATGTGGTGGGGGGAGGCTCTGGGCACCCAGCCAGTCCACTCCAGAGGATGGCCCAAGCAACAGAAGGCTGTCATTCAAACAGTTTTGAATTGTTATGTGGCGACGTAAGCAATGTGTCCTTGTCCTTCCCTCCTTCCGCACCCCACCCCACCCGGGCTACCTTGTCAGTTATCTCATTTTTTTTTTTAATTAATAAAGAAAGAATGCATGGTTTCAAAACAATAGTTACTTTATTTCCTTTGCCAGCTGTGATCGAAGTGGGGAGGGTGGTTGGCTTACAGAAAATTAAAATCAACAAAGAGAGCAGGTTTGCAGCAAGGAGAAACACACACAGCTGTCACACTGTAGCCTGGCCAGTCATGAAACTGGTTTTCAAAGCCTCTCAGATGCACAGAGCACCTAGCTGTGCTCTTCTAATCGCCCTGGTGTCTGGCTGCTCAAAATTGGCCACCAGGCGTTTTGCCTCAACCTCCCACCCCACCATAAACATCTCCCCCTTACTCTCACAGATATTATGAAGCACACAGCAAGCAGCAATAACAATGGGAATGTTGGTTGCGCAGAGGTCTAACTTAGTCAGCAAACAGCGCCAGTGCGCTTTTAAACGTCCAAAGGCACATTCTACCACCATTCTGCACTTGCTCAGCCTATAGTTGAACTGCTCCTTTCTACTGTCCAGGCTGCCTGTGCACAGTTTCATGAGCCATGGTAGCAAGGGTAGGCTGGGTCCCCAAGGATAACTATTGGCATTTCAACATCCCCAACGGTAATTTTCTGGTCTAGGAAGTAAGTCCCTTCTTGCAACTGCTCAAACAGCCCTGAGTTCCTAAAGATACAAGCGTCGTGCACTTTTCCTGGCCATCCCACGTTGATGTCAGTGAAACGTCCCTTGTGATCCACCACCAATTGTGTGATGCAGCACCATTGAGAAGTACCCCTTGTGGTTCACGTACTGGTTAGCAAGGTGGTCCGGTGCCAAAATAGGGATACGTGTTCCATCTATCACCCCACCACAGTTAGGGAAACCCATTGCAGCAAAGCCATCCAGTATGACCTGCACATTTCCCAGAGTCACTACCCTTGATAGCAGAATGTCCATGATTGCAGTGGCTATTTGGATCACAGCAGTCCCCACAGTAGACTTGCCCACTCCAAACTGATTCCCAACTGACCGGTAGCAGTCAGGCATTGCAAGCTTCTACAGGGCTATCGCCACTCGCTTCTCAACCGTCAGGGCAGCTCTCATCTTGGTATTCCTGAGCTTCAGGGCAGGGGAAAGCAACTCACAAAGTTCAAGGAAAGTGGCCTTACACATGCGAAAGTTTCACAGCCACTGTGAATCATCCCATACCTGCAACACTATGCAGTCCCACCAGTCTGTGCTTGTTTGCCAGGCCCAGAATCGGCATTCCACTGTATCAACCAGCCCCACTGTCGCCATGATGTCCCAATTGCCACAGCCCATGGTTTCAGGAACATCTGTGTCCATGTCTTCATCACAATCATCCTCATGCTGGAGTCTCTTAGCCCGGGTCCGCACATACTCCAGGATAATGTGCAAAGTGTTTACGATGCTCACAACAGCCGCGGTGAGCTGAGCGGGCTCCATGCTTGCCATGGTATGGTGTCTGCATGGGTAACCCAGGAAAAAAGGTGCAAAATGATTGTCTGCAGTTGCTTTCACAGAGAGAGGGAGGGAGAGAGAGGCGACTGACGACATGTACCCAAAACCACCCTCAACAATGTTTTTGCCCCATCAGGCATTGGGAGCTTAGCCCAGAATTCCAATAGTCAACAGAGACTGTGGGAACTGTGGGATAGCTACCCACAGTGCACCGCTCCGTAAGTCAACGCTAGCCAAGATATTGAGGACACACTCCACCGACTTAATGTGCTTAGTGGGGACATACACAAACGACTCTGTAAAATCAATTTCTAAAAATCAATTTCTATAAAATCAACCTAATTTTGTAGTGTAGACATACCCTTAGTATACTGTGAAAGAGTCAAGATGATGAAAGGCAAACAGAGGGAAAAATTACTAATAATAGCTTTAAATTAAGAATGACTCATTTAATAGTTGTTTGCAGTGTTATTATAGCTGTGTTAGTCCCAGGATATTAGAGAGAAAAAGGTGGGTGAGGTAATATCTTTTATTAGACCAACTTCTATTGGTCAAAGACTCCACAAGCTTTCAAGCTTAAACACAACTGTTTTTCAGATCTGGGAAAGGTACTCAGAGTATCACAGCTGAATACAAGGGTGGAATAGATACAGCATTCAACTTACATTATCTTTTGCAACATATATTAAATCAGCAGTTTATACCTCTACAGTCAGGAGATAAAGGAGTCCTAAATCCAGTGTCTTTATTAAGTCCATACTATTTGGTGTCTTGTGGAGTTATGAATTTTAGTTCTCAGGCTCATCTTTTAAAAGTGTTGTGCAGGTTTCCTTTGAGGATGTGGACTGACAGGTCAGATATGCAGTGATCATTTCGTAAAAAGTGTTTGTCCATGAGTGATATGGCATTTTTGTCTTTTACTATTTTTCTGTGAGAGTTCATTCAAGAGCATAGTGATTGTCGGGTTTCTCCCACTCCATTGTTGCTAGGGCATTTGATACATCGGATGAGGTTCCCCACATGTTGTGACAGGCATGCATAGGACCAATGGATCTTGACAGTGTGTTGTGACGGGTATTGATCATCATAGCAGTCAAGATATGTCTGCAGGTTTTGCATTTGTTGTTCTGCAAGGCCTGGTGCCGCTTTGAGTTGGTGTATCCTGGTCTGCAGGGAGCTTCCTTCTGATGACGAGCTTGGCAAGGCAGTGAATTGTCTGAAGGCCAGAAGAGGGGGTTCAGGAAAGATTTTTCAGAATATGGGTCTGTTTAATAATAATTAATTCCAATGCATTTGATTCATGCTTCTATATATAGCAATAACTAATTTTTGCATGTACAGTTTGATTCAGAATAAAATGAGGGCTAATATGTTTTAGATGCATGAAAAAAGTGAACTTTGATTTCGTTTCCTAAATGTTTCTAGATTTTTGTATGAATCAAATGTTGTAAAATTCAAGAACAACTGAAAAGGGTGAAATCCTGCTGTTATTGGAGTCAATGGAAATACGGCCATTGACTTTATCAATGCCAGGATTTCACCCCAGAGCTTATGTACCTAAGTGCCAATGGCCATTTTAAAAAGCTGGCTAACCCCTAGAAACCCCTTAAATAGGTTTCCCTGCTATTTATAATCTTGCTATTCTATCAAAATAAAACGGTCAGTAATATTGCTCAAGAAGAAGATATTTTCACTTATCAACTCGTGACATAGGACTTCCAGTTCCATTTACTCTAGTGCTTGTAAGGGAGCCAGAGCAACTATAGCTCCTAGAATTCATGGAGAGAAAATTCAGGAATACATTAATTCTCTTCTGTAACGTTATAATTGAAAGTCATTTTCCACCATTAGTCAAGCTATTTGGTTATGAACTGTTTTGTCCTCTCGTAAAATGTGTGAGATAATCATCATCTTGGTCATGACTGGGAGATTGAACTGGGAATCTCCAGAGCTAAAAGCATGGGCCTATACAATTTGAGATAAAAAAGATGAACATCTATAGCTTGAAACTGTAGAAGAGGGAATGAAACACACCACAAATTGAGTTACATATGCACATACTGACTTCTGCCCAAGAGAAACTCAACCCAGCTCCTGAGTGCTTAACCGAGACTCTCCCCTTTTAGATCATCTGGTAGAGCTGCTGGCATAAAGTTCCATCTTAACCGTGGTAACAAGCAGGCTACAAACAGTGGCTTTGATTCCACTCTCTCTTCCCATGGTGTAGATCAAGAGTAACTTTATGGATGTCAATGCACTTAAAACCACTGTGAGATTACAATTCAATCTAATGCATCCATGCAGCCCTCCAAGATGGGGAGTTTAGTTAATTAAGTCTGATGTAGTTACTGGCCGGTTGAAGACACTCATTTCTCCTTCCTTTTTTTCTCCCTTGTTTATCCTCTTTGTTGCATCTCTCCTCTTAGTCTTAATTTTTCTTCATGGCTTTCTGCCTGTTTTTGCTTTTGGGGTGAATTCTCTCTCTCTCTCTCTCTCTCTATTTGCACATCTTTCAGTCTCTGCCTTCTGTTTCAGCCAGGTCTGCAGCTGCACAAAAACTCAGACGCTTTGGTGTGACCATGTCTATGTACTGAGTCATATTCATGCAGCAAGGCAAAAGCTAGCTTAGTTGCGTGGCAGGTTTAGAGTCCTCCTGCAGCTGCTAGTCTGGCATGCCGTTCAAGAAGTGGTGGGTTCATAATTGGGTCACACAGGTGACTATTTGCTGTAGATATCTCACACTTTGAGCTGACGCTTAGATACAAGGTATCCCACTTTGACAGCTACAGGAGGGAAAGAAAGAGGATATTCACTCTGAAGCTATCTGTATCGTATTATCTTGAATAGACTCACAAATTCTCTGCTGCCAGACTATTAATTTCTCAGGTATATTTGTGTGAAACAAGTGACACCCAGTGGCTGGTTCAGTTAATTACTATTTGTATTTAAGCCTTCACTTTTTGAGCCAGGTAGTCTGATGATCCTTCCCTTGCTCTCTTCTTTTATCTGCTTCCCGCCTAGGCTAAGGGCCTGTAGCATATTAACCTATCCTTCTGGCTGAAGATAGCTAGACAGCTCCTTCAAGAACTGCTCCATGAGGGCATGCTGAAGAGGGACTCCAGGCCCTGGTCTACACTGTGAGGTGGAGGGGGGTAAATTGATCTAAGTTAAGCAACTTCAGCTATGTGAATAACGTAGCTGAAGTCGACGTACTTAAATCGACATACCATGGTGTCTTCACCGCGGTGAGTCGACTGCGGCCGCTCCCCCATCCACTCTGCCTGTGCCTCTCATAGTGCTGGAGTACAGGAGTAGAAAGGAGAGCGCTTGGGGGTCAATTTATCGTGTCTAGACTAGACGTGATAAATCGATCCCCACTGGATCGATCGCTGCCTGCCAATCCGATGGGTAGTGAAGACATACCCCAGGATTAAGGGGGCAGATAAAGGAGCAACGACCTCACTTTATCACAAACTGGAATCCCAAATTTTGTACCACCATTTGACCACCAGGTCAGTCACAACAAATGCTGTTTGAATCTTAAAGCAACACTAACAATGTTTTTTAAAAGGGGTTTCATTGTACTCATATGAAACCACAAATCCAAGGGAGCTGCGTGGCACTTTGGGTCATAAGGAAAGGAAGGAGATAACTGCACTTGGCAAAAATCTAAAGCTGCACTTGACTGTGAGCATTTATATTTTGCTCCTGAAAAATATACATGTATATTGATAGCATAGCATAGCAACAGCCTATGTAATCTCAAGTGGGGTTAAGGGGTGAGACCTTGTGGAGGGGGCTGTAAGCATCCAAGGAATATTTGTAAACACTTGAAATTAAGTGCAACCAAATTCAAGGACATTTTTGTGGGTTCCAGAGCTCAGTCATTTCTGTAATAGACAGTTCTGTCGAGGATGCCGCCTACAGAGGTAGGGAAACCATCTCTGTTTTCTCAGTTGGAGAGAAAAAATTTAACAGGGTACCTCTGAGAATCACATGATTTGGAAGGAGTTGTTTGAACAGTGTTTGGCAGATCTCTAATTTGGCCTGTGACAGGTTTCAATTGGTCCACCGAGCCACTGGGGGGTGGTAGGGAGCTACTGCCTCACTGGCAGGCCTGGGTCACACCTCTTTGTCACTGGGGAATTAGCGGCGGGAGGTGCACCGGCCAGAGTCTGCGGCACGCCCCTGAGGCGGGGGGAGCGCCGGCCAGAGTCTGCGGCACGCCCCTCAGGCGGGGGGAGCGCCGGCCAGAGTCTGCGGCACGCCCCTCAGGCGGGGGGAGCGCCGGCCAGAGTCTGCGGCACGCCCCTCAGGCGGGGGGAGCGCCGGCCAGAGTCTGCGGCACGCCCCTCAGGCGGGGGGGAGCGCCGGCCAGAGTCTGCGGCACGCCCCTCAGGCGGGGGGGAGCGCCGGCCAGAGTCTGCGGCACGCCCCTCAGGCGGGGGGGAGTGCCGGCCAGAGTCTGCGGCACGCCCCCTCAGGCGGGGGGAGCGCCGGCCAGAGTCTGCGGCACGCCCCTCAGGCGGGGGGAGCGCCGGCCAGAGTCTGCGGCACGCCCCTCAGGCGGGGGGAGCGCCGGCCAGAGTCTGCGGCACGCCCCTCAGGCGGGGGGAGCGCCGGCCAGAGTCTGCGGTATTGTCAGGATTCTGCTACCCGAGGCGGGTTGGCCGGGGTAGGGGAACGCAGGCCCACCCAACTCCACTGCGTTCCAGCCCAGGGCCCTGACAGTCCCGCCACTGGGTCAGCGGGGAGCCATCCGCAACACGCTGACCAAATAGACCCACCACGCTGTGCAGTTCTGCCCCTGGGCTACTTCCTACCTGGTCTCTCAAGCGGGTCCCTCTGGTCCCTCCAGCTCGTCAGGGTATTCAGCTGCTGGCAGCTCCAGCTCCTCCTCTGCGTCAGGCTCACGCTGGTCCAGGTTATTGCCTGGCTCCTCTAGTTCCTCCGAGTACTCGGCAGCTGGCAGTCCTGGTAGCCCCAGTCCTTCCTCCAGGTCAGGTTTCTTCTCGTCCAGGGCCTCCCCTGGCTCGGCAGAAGGGTCTGAAGGGAAAAGCCAGCAATCTGTGTCTATCTCCCTCTCTGGTGCTGCCCTGACTGGGCTAAGGGCCCCACCCTTTGTACTTCCTGTTCCACCCCTTCCCTTCCGGGGGTTGGAGTAAGCTTGGTCTGGCCCCTCCCACACAGGCTGAGCGAGTGGCTCTTTACCCTCTGGTTCGGCAGGAAGCCACCCTGGCTCCCTACATGGCCATTCTGGAATGATTCCAAAAGGTAGATCTCCTAGAGCAGACTCAGGAATAGGACAACATTTTCATACAGCATGAGCTGAATTTATCATCTTTATGTTGTTCCTTTTGAGATATGTCTGATACTCAGATTTCTTAGAAAGAACACAGGTAGTTGAGACTCTTCATAGCAGCCCTAGCAAATCCTATGCCATTTAAACACTGACAGAACAAATATGCAAACATACAATTACCAAACCACTCCAGAAATCCAAGACAAATTCTGTGGCTGAAAGAGTGAGGTAAAGAGTGAGTACCTGGAAAAATAGATTAACGTGGCCTATGTGGTAGAGACATAACAGGAACATCTCCAAAAACAGGATGTTCCTTATCAACAAATGTTGGTAAGGAAATTTATTAAATGGCTTAGATTTTTAACAAACAATCCAATTAGGTAATGGATGAGCATTCCACACTGTGTAATTATGTTACAGATTAAAACTCATTAACCAATAATATTTAAAACAAATGTCACAAAACACTTTCAGTAATTTCTTGGGTGTCTAATATGAACATATGGGCACATGACACACTCTTTTATATACTTCTGCTTACTTATAAAATGTCTTGGATAAATGGGAGCAATCTGCTTTGTCAATGAATCCTGTGATCTCCCTGGTTGAGAACAGTATACGTGTTCACGTTTCACGTCATTGAATAAACTGAATCAGTTTCTTTAGTTTCTATTCTGTTCAGGTTCTTATACCCTGCCTATCGCTGCGGTTTATGAGTACCTTGTCTAAATCAGTTTATAAAAGCATTGTTCTAACTCAAACTGTTTTTTAAGGTACATCTTCTAACGTACATGTTGTGAATTTAGTGCTTGTGAAAAATCCTGGAGTCAAAACTCTGCAAGCTGAATCATTATGTTCAAGCATAGACAGGTAAAGAACGTGGTTGCCTGTCCTGACCTGCCAAAATGCTACAAACAAGCAGACTTAGCCATTTTCATTATGACTGCCAGCAAACGTCTCCAGTTTGATGGCACATATTAACTGAGAACTACGAATCATTTGACGTAGGCATTCATTATGTGGTAGACTTTTACCTACTACAGACATGGGGTGGATTCAGTCCAATGAGCTAGAGCTAACAAGTGCTCTCTAATTCTGAGACATCAAATCCTAACTAAGTGAAAGTATTTTAAAGACCTTCTTGTAAAATTAATTTCTGTTTTATTCTTTTTTTAAATAGCTTTTTTCCACTTTACACCACATACAGTCTCCTTATTCTTGCTATACCTCTTGCTTTCAACATAGTGCTTTACTCTTGGCTGTATTACTGTTAACATTCACGCTTTATTATACGTTTTCAAATGATGGTTTTCAACACTTTAGGGTTTAAAATAAAGTTAAAATCATTGTTGCCATAGAGGGAAATAGCTATAGAAGCCAGAAACATGCCAATTCCAGGAAAAACATGAGCAAGCCTAATGCCAGCTATGAGATTCAGTAACAGAAGAATTTTAGGATCCCCACCACTACCAATGAGTAAGGTTTCTCAATAGAAAAAAAGTTAAAAGCCATCATGGGCTTGGCTGACATGTTACTGAAAGCCCTCAGTACCTGGGGAGAGCAGGCCAATCTTTCCTGAGAAGGAAAGATCCTTTACAAAAGAACTATGCTGTAACAATCCCATTTCACATTCTGAAGATAATGTATCCTCCCATTAAATGTTATTTTTATAACAAACTATTTGATGTACACTTTTTTATGGCTAAAACAAGGATATACTTTAATTGCGGGAGGACATTTTGGACCAAATTTTCAAAGAATGGCACCTACGTGATTAACTGCAAAATGTGAAAATGCAAAGAGGAAATGGCATAAAAAAAATACATGTTTGTAACTGCTCTTACGCAAGCTATACAGCATCATTTGGGCCTTGGTGGCATTTGTTACTATGCTTTCTGATGACTGAAGGTAAAGTGTTAACATTGCCAAGCTGGGCAATTATCTTGTGATAACTCACATCGTGCACCCTCTATTGTGAGAGTCTAGGTGTGTATACTATTTGGGGTGACAATCTTTTAGAGTCTGTCCCTTCTGTGAGCATAGGCAGTTCCTTCAGGGCAGCCAAGATCCAAGCTAGGAGTCTCCTCTTCAAAATGCTCTACCTCCTGTGTCACATTATCTTGAGTTACACCTTTCGGTGAAAACAATCTCCAGATATATATATCACCTGTCCCTTCTTTTAGTCCAAATGTATCTGTCACCCACAAGAATACTATCAAGAAAGGGGAAGATTGATTTATTTTAAATTATAGATCTTAAATTTCAAGTTCAAAGTAAAATGTTTAAAGTTGATTAATTCTCACAGAGAATCCTGCCTTTTCTTACTTTGCATCCTGTGTTCCTCATTTCAACTTCAGCAGCTTGTGAGGTACATTTAAAGGTTCTGTTCTCCCATCAAAACAGACACACAATTCCCATTAGTAGCAATGTAAATTATGAACATATAGAATACAGATTGGACTAAGTAACTTGCAGTGTCTGTCATCTTAATGCCTATGCAATGTTAAGGTACAGAGTGAAAGATTTTCAAAGACAAAAAGGTGCACTTAAGTGTCCAATTTCTAATAAAAGTTGACTCTTATTTGTGCCTTTGAAAGTCTCCCCTGTACTATACTAATTTAGTTTTCTTCACAGTTTAATGTCCATAAAATGTTATCATGAAAAAGTTAATGTTTCCCTGGCTCCATTATAATATCAATTCCATCATCTATGTCCACTTTTTCCAAAGCAAAGTATAGATGATTAAGAAAACATTTGAAAGCCATTTTCACCCACCAAGTAAACTGTACCAATTTTTTCCAAGCCAAATACTAAAGTTTTTCTTAAAAATACATGCCACATGGGAAGCAAATCCTGAAAATAAGTGGACCAAAGAGGGATAGGATGACTTCTGTCTGGAAATGAAAAATACTAATTAACTTTAAAACACTGGCAAATATTCATTGCAAAGAGCATAATGCTCCGGAGTTGTTTAACTTCAAGCCACACTGATCAAAACCCAAATTGCTCCCCAAGTATTACTTAAGTTTTTGCTGTGACCCAAACAAACAAGTTTTGGAAGACTAGAAAATCATAGGCCTAAAAAACAACAAAGGCCAGATGCACAAGGGGGACTTAAACACCTAAAGAGGCAGTTAAGCACCTAAGTCCAACATTTAGATGCCAGTGGCGTTCACAAAGCCACTGCTCAGCTGCTGCCTAACCCTGTAGGCACTGAAAGTCCCCAGAGCACCTACATTTCTGCCAGTGAGCGTGTGCACAACCACCTAACTGACATCACTGAGCAGTTTGGTGCCAACCTCACGCCTAAGCCCCAGCAAGATTCACAAGCCAGGCATTCTCCCAACTATCTCACTGCAGGGCCCAATGCAGTAGGCACACTCAGAGGCTTCCTAAGAGCACACTTACCAGATCTTGTACATTGTTGTCATGGTACCCATGCCCCCCTTATGCCCAATAGTTAGCACCCTCATCCAAGATGTGGAAGAACCAGATTCAAATCCCTCCTCTGCCTGATTCAGAGCAGGGACTTGACTCCTAGTCTCCCACATCCCAAGTAAATATCCTTACCACTGGGCTATGACTATGCTGAGGTAGGACTCTCTCGAGCTCCCCGGTGGAAGTTGTTCCATTTCGTATAAATGCTTCAATGGGCCATTGTGAGTGAGACTCTAGCCTAGTGTTTAGCACACTCACCTAGGAGACCCCGGTTCCAGTCCCTGCTCCAATGTTTAAGAATTTATACAAAGTGTAACAGCTTCAAATAGGAAAGAACACCCCACCCCATAATACGCTATAGCCCAGTGGTTAGAGCACGCATTTGGGTGGCAGGAGATCTGAGGGTGTGTGTGAGTTCGAGTCTCTGCTTCTAATCAGGCACAGCAGCAATGTCAACCCGAGTGTCCCTCATCCCGAGGGCTCCAAACATTGGGATATAGAATATAAAGGGAGGGGTATCACCATCTTTCAGTTTTTCTTGAGAAAGGACTGACTTAGACACCTAAATCAGGAGAGAATTCCTGGCTGTGAATCCTGAGTGGAAACAGGTGCTCATTATGAGTGATGTAGCCCAAGCGCCACTCTCTTCCCTCGCATTTCCTACTGGCTATCCTAGGCAGCACCCCACTCTGCTTGCTGGCTTCTGTGAATCCCCTTTTTAGACTCCTAAGTCTCCCCGTGCATTGTATGGGAAGCCTGGGAGCCTAATTCAGGGTTGTGAATTCCACAAGGCAGGAGATCACCTAAAAGTTAGACATTGCAATGTGTAAGTCCCCTTTGTGAATCTAGCCCCATGTTTTAAATGCCATCTTTTGCAGCTTAACAATGAATTTGTTGAACACATTGCCATGGGAAAAACCTCTTTGCTTTCCACATTGGGTGAAGGGGTGTTTGGTTTCAGACTCCTTATCAAGATGCTCATTTACTTTTTAATTAAAAAGATGTAGCCATTATAAAATGCACATACAGCTACTTCAACCCAACACACCTAGAAGCCAGAGTTCCCTTGCTCATGATCTCCATTCAGCCCATGCTCACTCTTCAGCCAAAGACCTGAAAGTAAACAGAAAAGTTTATAGCATCACCTCAAACTGGCTTATGTACTATGGTGATACAGTGACACAACATGTCATGAAAGGCAACAGATTGTCTCATCCAGACTGACTGTGGAAGCTAATTCGAGAGAAGAGTGTTCAACAATAACACAGGTCCACCAGTCTGCAAGAGACTAAATCCTTCCACTCTTCTCGAGCTACCCATGGGATACACACTCAGAGGGGACAGATACTACCCCACTACACTCTAAGTGCTTCCTCTATATCAGGGGTTGGCAACCAATGGCACGCATGCCAAAGATGGCACGCTGCTGCCTGCCAGGGTCCCAGCCGCCCAGGCAGCAGCGTGCCATTAAAAGTCCTGCCTGCCCCAGCCTGCTCTTCTCTGCCCCCCACCCCCCACCCAGTGGGGGAAGGGTGAAGAAGCTTGTTCCTGCCGGCTACTGCTCAGGGCAGGCAAGCTCCCCTGCCTCTTCCACCAGCGTGCTGGGTTCCTGCCCCCTCTCCTCTCCCTCTCTGTCACCGGTCAGCTGATGGCCCTTGCTAGGGAGGGGGAGAAGCGGAGCCACGCGCTCGCTGCTCCGGGGAGGAGGCGGAGAAGAGGTGGGGATGGGGCCTTGGGGAAGTGGGGGTGGAATCAGGGCATATCCCCTCCAGCCCCCTGCCGTGAGCCGCTCAGGGCAAGGGGCTGGGCGCACCCCCACGACCCCAGCCCACACCCTAAGCCCTCTGCCCTGACCCCTGCACCCCCCTCAGCCCTCTGCCCTGACTTCTGCACCCCCCCACAACCCCAGCCCTCTGCCCTGACCCCTGCACCCTCCTCACACACCCCATGCCCTGACCCCTGCACCCCCTCAGCCCTTTGCCCTGATCACCGTATCCCCCCATGACCCCAGCCCTGACTCCTGCACCCCCACACATACCCAGCCCCCCACACCCTGTGCCCTGACTCTTGCACCCCCCACCCTGAGCACCAAACGGGAGCACCTGCACACTCGCACCAAATGGAAGCTGCCCAGGTAAGCACTCCACACCCAAACCTCCTGCCCCAACCCTAAGCCCCCTCCCTCATTCTAGCTCTTGGCCAGACCCTACACCCCAACCTGCTCCTTCACCCCCAGCCCTGTGCTCAGTGCACTCCCACCCTCAGCTCAGTGCAGAGAGAGAGGAAGAGAATGGGCTAGAACCAGGGAGAAGGTAGGTACCCACTCTATGTGGGCAGCGCCAGGATCCAGACTGGCAGTGGGCTGAGTGGCAGCGGGCTGAGCCGCTCAGCCCACTGCCAGTCTGGAGTTCTGGCTGCCGGCCCCTTGCCAGCCGGGGTCCCGGCCACAGGACCCGCTCAGCCTGCTGCCGGCCTAGGTGAACGGAACCCCAGGCTGGCAGCGGGCTAGCAGCGTAAGATCAGCATTTTAATTTAATTTTAAATGAAGCTTCTTAAATATTTTGAAAACCTTGTTTACTTTACAAATGACAATGGTTTAGTTATATAATATATAGACTTATAGAGACCTTCTAAAAAACGTTAAAATGTATTACTGGCACGCAAAACCTTGAATTAAAGTGAATAAATGAAGACTCGGCACTTCTGAAAGGGTGCTGACCCCTGCTCTATATGTACCAACAATACTGTCATTGTCTGTTTTGTGGTTCAAACCCCCACTCTCATCTATGCCTCTGTGGGCAAGCACTAGGAACACAGACACAACAGTCTCTTTTCCCTCAGTCTCAGATGATAGTGAGATTGGGCTGCAATGTGATCTTCCATAGTGGTCTCCAATACCCATTGAACAGGCTGGGTTCAACAGGCAGATGGGCAACTGTGCAATAGCATCGTCTAGGGAAACAGAACTCCATCCACTCTCATGGTCTGCAGGTAAGTTCAACCGCTTCAGGGTCACCCACATGGATGATTGTTCACAGATCTAAACACAGATGCTTAACCTTCATTTACTGGCAAGGAATTCATTGACCAATGAATCAGCAAAGTGTCAATACCAAAGTCAAGCCAAAAACCAGATTGAAAGAGGTCTAGGAACTCAAATGACTACAAAACCAGCAATTTCTCAGGATTAGGAAATGCTAGAGACACGGCATAACTGGTGCGTGGTAAAGCTGTCACTATCCAGAGACAGAGTGTGCTTATTGAGGGAAGCTGGCACCTTGTCCTCCCCTAAAGTATGCCCGTAATGGTCACAATGCTCCCTCTCTTGCTGTTTGCTTGCACTAACCACAAAAGGCACAAGTTTGTCTTGTAGTTGTGGCCTACGGCTCTTCCTGTACTTCTAGGAGGCCCCTCTGAGCCAGGGAGACTAGCAGAATCTCAACCATGGACCTAATACTGTTGTCAGCATGTCATACTACCTGTCCATTAGGATGAGATGGCCCTGGAACCCTCATAAAATCCCAAGGCCAAGAAATGGGAGCAGGGGGTAGAGAGAGATTCCTGCTGATGACCACTGTGGGCCACGCTGTGCAATACAAGGGTGATTTTAGCAATACTTAGCACTTACATGTACTGTAAATACATTAATTATAGCTTTTAAAATTGCATGTAGTACCAAACCAGTTCTAAACTGACACTTCAAAAAGAGAACGGTGATGTTAAAATAAAGAGTTGGTGTGCCTATAAATCAAAGGCAAAAGTCATCTTCCTGTGGTGTCTGCATGTTAGTAAATCCCTCCTAAAAGAAAAAACCCAAACATTTACGTTAATTGTCTCACAGGCTATAATGACGATAAAACTGTGATTTTCTGATTTAACATTTCTCAAACAGTTCTTCCTATCCACATCTGTAATATTTTAATAAAGAAAACAGGAAACTGCTATTATTGCATGGGACAACTTTAACATCTGCTAGAGCTTTTCAAAATGTGTGCTAGCTGTTAATTAAAAAAAATTCCCAGGAGCATAGAAACTATCAGTTACACTATTTAACAGAATAACAATTTTATACTGAACTAGAGAACAACCACAATCTTTTTTGTAGTCATCTCTTTTTGACTGTGAAGCCCTCTCAGCCCTTTTGTCCTTCTGTGACTTCCTTCCCACAAGGGAGATGGGGTTGGACAAAAACCAGCTCTCCGGGTCTAATCAGCATAGAACTGGGGAGATGGAGAAGAGGTTCAAGAAGCAGAGAGACCTTGTAGGACCTTTACGAGCACAGATCTAAAGCCTGATTGCAAAATATCCACAGTGCTAGCTAATTCACACATCAGCGTATTCAATAAAAGTACATATGCTGCAAAGAACAGACTTTTGTCCTATATGTAACACCTCTGCTCTTCATAAACAAAACTGAGATGTATAAGGCACAAAGCTATCTCAGAGCCCCACTGTCATTCATTCTTCAATGTTTACTTTATTACTTTAATAACCTTGTTTGTACACAACTTGTTCCCTTCATGAGAGAACATTGGCTTTATTATGTGAGCCATCACGTAATCATACAGCCAAAGCCAACATGGTTCTAATTTTCTCCTTGTTCGCATACTAAGAATATTGATACGAGCACAGCAGTTAAATATGGTTTATTAGTGATTCTGCTTCCTTTGCTCTTTCTACAGTTGCCATGCAAGGATTAAAATACAACCTATATAAAAAGGACCATTTGAAAATTTCAAGAGGGGTGGATTTAAAAATTAGATAGGGGATTTTACATAACAGTTTCTTTAAATTAGGTAATAAGTTGGACCCAAAAATGCCAGTGTCCTAAATCAAGGTTGTGTGCAAAACTGGACTGGAGGTTCCAAAGTTCAGAGGGAGGTAAAGACAGATTAATAGACCAAATGATTTAAAGTTTCATTTTAACATTTTTCTTCACGGACTTCTTGTTATCCAAATGTTTCATATCCATGCTTATGGAGATAAAGGTCCCGCATCCAAAAAGGCCACTGAGATCAATGTCCTGGGAGCAACCATTCTTCCATTTTAAAACCATTTAATTCCAAGCAGAGTTTTTCACAACAAGATTTTAGGATAGGTGGCTACAGCAAAATATCTAATTAGACATTTTTAGGAACTTGCATCTTTGAAAGTTTTAAACCAGCTACAATAGCATGTTCTGTTTCTTTTATACAACACTAAGGATCACATGAGAATAGTCTGTAACCTAATTAATGTAATATTTATTTTCTATGAGTGACTACAGAGCAACTGGATTATTCAAGTCACTGCCATTTTAGCAGAGGAATTTTTTCACCATCCTACACCAATCACAGTTGCTGGAACAATACCCAGTAAATTGGCAAATTTCATAAATTTAATATTTGAACCACTCTGCCTAGATATACGAACAAGGCGGCCCAACTTTCCCAATATTCAAACTCTTGAATGTAAAAAGTTCTCCTGTGGGATTGGAAAGTTTGCTCAAAGCAAAGCTCCACACACAGCAGTGGAGCATAAAGTTTATGATTAAGTCATTACAAAGTAAATCTGCAGGACTGGAAGAAAGGAATTGCAGCCTATGGTGCCTCTTCTGATGCTTGAGTTTCCATCACTTTCCATCTCTGAAGAAATTGGAGTCCCACTATACTTTCCAGGTAAAAAAAACTAACAGTTGATACAGCAGGAAATGAGTTATTCATTGCATCATCATCTCATTTTAAAAATACCAGAACAAAACACAAGTTTGACCCCTGGAGTCACAGGCTAACGTTTCATTAAGTACTCCTTTTTAAGAGCCATGTTAATACAATTTACACTATGCCATCACTTTGTAAGGTTGAATATGAAATGCAAGTTATTGTGTTGCAAAGTGCTTTCATTCCAGAGGATTGCAGATTACTTTACCGATTTATTCATTCAAGTTATATACTGGGATCACTTCACCCCTCACTGAAATGCAAGCCACATCTGAAGTCAAAACAGATAGTAACAGTAGAGTGCAAAACGACACACAGTTTAGGGCAGAAAGTGAATGGGATACTCGATAGCAGAAAGTGCAGGAGAAATGTATGAAGGCAGAATTTAGTTACTGAACTTGGAATGTGGCTGGGACATGGTATTAACATAGTTTAAAAAAATAAATCATGGACATTTTATTCACTATCCAGGTGCAGGAACTCTTACAATTTAACCAAATTTTGGTACCACAAAGGGTCCTGGCTCCAAGTTGTAATCAATCAAGAGGAAGAGAAAGCTACCTATTGAATCAAGGCCTCTGACTGCTGCTCCTGGATAGGATACCTACAAGAAAGAGCTAAGTTCTGACCAGATCCAAACTTGAAGAGAACAGCTTCCTTTTTACCCTGGGAAACCTGTCTGCAAGATTGCCTGAAGTTAGATTGTGTACTTAAGTAAGCAAATATAGGGAGATCATCATCCACTTTTATTTTAAATGTCATCAAGTGTAGAAATGTCTAACTTAGATTATTGGTACCATTACAACAATCTACGACCCCCAGCTGAAAGGACTAATAGTGAACTACATACTAAAAATATAAGAATTTTACCTCTTAAGATCAAGATGATTTAAAAAAACAAACAAACTTTTATTCAAATTTTAATCAAGAGCTTGTCAGCTCAGGACTGGTAACTATTGGTGAAAAATAGAAGCATCCAAAGAGATTTTGCTACAAAGGGCATAAAACAAACCTGCCCTGCCTTCAGTATAATGTTGATGCTGTGACTCCCAAAGTGGAGTGTCAGGCTAGTTACCTTTTTAGGCTACGCTATACTGAAGAGGAGATGACCAATGATTATGAACAAAAACCACATTCTTTAAACTTTTTTAATAATTCTCTGATGTTTTATGATAAAACACAGTTCTAAAGTTAATCCTGGCACCTCTGATCCATAACAAATTACATTTTTCATTTCAAATACAAAGGAAAAGGCATTTTAAGAAAAGACTAACTTTTAGTTAGCTACATGCAAGCAGAAATAAGTTGGACACTGCAGCCAATAATACTCAAATCAGACTTGGTCAAGCAAAAAAATTAATATTCCATGATTACAAAATTGCCCTCTATTTAAGTCCCTTTTCTCCCCTCTCTCTCTTTTTCTTTTTGCACAGACCCAACAGAAATATAGCTATTAATACAATTATATTACGAGGCCATACATACTGCATTCAAACATAGCTGCCCCAGTGTGTTAAGTTAGAATTTAATGACTCAAGTATTCCTATGCTGTGTAACAACATATTTATGCTTATATGCTAATTTTATTTTTGAGCTTATAGAAAAGACAGATTTTTAAAAAGGCTGTTACTTTCATACATTATTACATTTCTTGATATACTACCTGTTCAAAAAATGGGTTTTAAGTTATCCTTACATAAAAACAGAGGTAGCTAAGTGGTAATATTTCTCAAATGCTATTGAGTTATGCAAGGTCCCAATACATGATGTGATTAAAAAAATCAGTTTTATAAACAGTTAGGATGGATCAATTTTAAACTTGCTTCATAGTAGTTTGTTTTCCCCAGATGTTAATGCTTTCTAACACAAATATAACTATTTGTATTTAGCTTTTGTCACTGAGGACAACTGCTACATCATTGTGCAAACATGATTAATTCATTTTATTAGGCAAATATTTGAGTTCCATTCAAGTACTCTTAACATAATAAAAATAAATTAGCACTATATGCCATAAACTGATTTACCGCTTAGCCGTACTTATTATGAAAATTTAAATAGTGCACTTAATTAGATTAAGGGAAAGTCAAATATTGAAAACATTGATTGTAAGATTGGTATGCTTTTACAGTCCCCAAACGACAGCTGATTAATTTTAAAAAATGGTAATAAAGAAACTCTTGATTTGCATTTTCTCCAGCATCTTAAATATGTTAAGAAAGTGCCTTTTTCCAGCATTACAAAAATGTTGATTAAGAATGCATCAAAATACATTTGAAAGTAGCAAAATATAATTAAAAGTCAAAAGTGAACCGAAACTGAAATATCCTGCAGTGGACAAGATTTTGCAATCAGGTTAGTGTAGCAACTGCTGGTGCCCAAACAGAATTGATTGCGGGATTGGGGCCATTGTTTTCTCAGAACAGTTGAAATGGCAACAACTGTAGGAGGGGATAAAGATTTGAATTAGTTGCATTTGCTGAAAAATATTTCAGCACTTTAGGTGCATATGTTTATATCATGTCATACTTGGAAACTAATGAAACAGGTCCATGAAATCCTACATTTCAATTTATATTACCTAGGTGACTACTAGGGGAGAGGAAAAAAATTCAGTCCAACTGGATTCATCTAAAGATGAACTCATTCTGCTGAAGTGTTCCTGATTCATAGCATCCATAAAACCCACAACAGAAACACAATTCAGGTTTTTCTAGACACTTAACGTAGTATTGATTTTTTTCAGATGTCAAAATTATATAAGCCAATTTATGCACTCGTGTTTTTTTCTCATAACTTTGCCTTACATTCTGATGTACAAAATAATGGTCTTTTTGTTTTTCATACTGGCCAAATATTAACTTTGATAAGTGATTATCAGTATTTACATCTGGTAGGATTCTCTGACTTTGGCCTGCAGGGCATCACAGGTCTTCTTGGCATCTCCTAAAAGCATAGCGGTGTTGGGTTTGTAAAAGATAGGATTGTCCACAGCTGCGTAACCGACACCCAGAGATCTCTTCATAACAATGATCTGCAAAGGGAAGAGTTTATATTCGACATAGCACATATCAACCTTCTCCCTCAGTGCAGGAGATTTGAAAATAATCTCAATACACAAAATAAAAAAATAAGTGATTTGATATTATGTCTTGCAATAGATGACTTTATGGGTGCCAATATACAGAATATACTACTTGCAAGTCAATGTCACTCTGTCACATGAACAGGGTAGACAGGTGGCCTCCAAGTAATGTTCCACATTTCCATGCAGGAAACATAGGTTTGATTCTCAGTCTCCACCTCACCCCCGGCATAGGTAAGGTGTGTTCCTAGACCCAGGGAAGGAATGGCTTGCTTTAATCAAAAGCAAGACCAATGGCTGACTAGGGACTGTACTGGCACCCACAAGCCCTAACCCAATGCTCTCCAGCCACTGAGGGTATGACTACACTACAGCTGGGAGAGAGCGCCTCCCAGCCTGGGTAGACAGACTTACCCCAGCTCGGCTCGAGCTAGCATGCTAAGAATAGCAATATGAATGTTGTGACTTGGGTGGCAGCTCAGGCTCTGGGTCCGAGCATGACTAGCTAGCCCAAGCCTCTGCTGGGTCCACACTACTAGTTTTAGGATGTTAGCTCACATGAAGCTAGCACAAGTCAGTCTACCCAGGCTGAGAGTCTCACGCCGAGCTGCAGTCTAGACTTACCCTGACGACGGCTAGGAGCGTGAAGAATTATTATACTAAAACACTCCCAAGGGTGCACTGGACGCTGTACAAAATACTAAAGAAGTTAAAAATACAATGAAAATGGATGTAACAAAATGCAGGATGTGACACCTTAATTGCAAGCGCATGTAGCATCTCAGATCCACAGCACTTGAGACTGGGTAATAATGATCTGGTTAAAAAGTCTTATTGCACACACAAGTTACCTATGGAAACTCTACTCTTGACCACTGCATTTAAAGTTTACTGCGCGGGAAACAACACATTTAATTAACTGGGCAGAAAAAGCTGACTGCAGAAAGATGTCAGGAAGGCCCTTAAAGCATGATTAAAGAATCCCCTGACATCACTCCCTAATGTTTGATTGCAATGACTGGGAAGTGGATAAAGTGAATGATCATCTTTTAAATGTGAGTTACCTAAAGTCCATTGTTGGCTGTAATATTGAGTTGATTCAATTCTCCTCAAGAGTCTTCTGTGCTCTCAAAGGTGCTTAGTTCTAATCCACAGTTAACTGTTTCAGGCTGTGGAGCTCCAAGAAGCAGGCATAGCTTGGCAAAATGGTGCCTTCTTAGTCACTACAGCTTAACAGATTTTCATCCTCTAGAAGTTGAGCAATTTAAGACTATGCCAGCTTCAGGAGCACAGGTTTTTCCAACCTTCAGTGAAGTCTCTTGTTCGCCACAATCTTTTCATCTGATGTAGGATAGCTCTACATTATTTTTACACCTTATGTATCACAAAGGAACCGAAGCAAGACTTTGGCACTCAAGAATATTATACAAATAAAGCAACTGCTTTCTATTAGAACCCAGCCTCTCGGTAACAACAACCAAAAGAAATATTTGCGGGAAGGTCCTGCACCAATAGTTGATAAGATCACATTCTTGGTAACTATTTTCCAAGATAACCCGTTGTGAAATAATGGGTTGTCAGTTCTGAAGAAACTGTTTAGAAGAAACAAATACGTTTGGGATAATTAATGCTAGAGCCAATTAAGGAGATTAATCAGTGGACTTGGAGGTAGGGAAGTTACTGGAGCATAATGTGAAATGAGGCCATAACAAAGCATTCTGCATGGATAAAACATGCTTATATGTATTCCTCCAATCATGATAAAGGGCTATTGAGAGAACACTAATAATAACCCCATCACTCTGAGCACTTGAGTGTTTCAGGATGGCAAATCTGAATACTGAGAATTCACACTAGTGACAAGGAATAATTGATAACATTTGTACTGCTGCACTGATACAGATACTGTTGGGGTGAGGTGTGGATAAGAGGTAGAGTTACATTTAAGAATTTTCTACATGCTAGATCATTTTTCAAACCAGACTAACTCCTTTGGCTGCTTTATTAGTTTCACTATCTGAGGAATGACAGCTAATAAGGAAACGACATGGCTGTCTGTCCACTCCACCCTTCCCCAGGCCAACAGTGCCAAATATACTTGCCAACCTAATTCTACTCTTTAGCCTCATCAGTTGTAGCCACCATTAGCTTCTAATGCCATTAGCTTCTAATGTCTAGTGCTCTGCAGTGCACTTCTGAAGCACAGAATATTCTGTTGTGCACAGTGCAGTACATGATGGGGAAACTTCGTATGCAAACAGAAAAAGTAGGATAATCCTATTAGCATCTCCAAACAAAAGCTGTTTTAAAAAAAGGTGGATAAATGAGGTTGCTACTATGTTTTATTTGTTCGCCTTACCTGTTTTGACTTCCAAACTTCTAGAACTGGCATTCCAGCAATGATCGAGTTAGGATCCTCTTGAGCTGCTGAATTAACTGTATCATTAGCACCAATAACAAGGACCAGGTCAGTTTCTGCATTAAAAAAATAAAAAGGAAAAAACAGAACTTGAAAAATCAGGAACCACAATACAGAAGTTACTATGAATATTGATTTGCATTACGATAGCACCTACAGTGCCAACAGAGAGTGTACAGTGCCTCACACAATGGAGCCCCAAACTCATTGGAAGAGTCCCTACCCTGAACAGCTTACAACTTAAATACAGGTTTCAGAGTAGCAGCAGTGTTAGTCTGTATCCATAAAAAGAAAAGGAGTACTTGTGGCACCTTAGCCCTGGTCTACACTAGGAGTTGAGGTCGAATTTAGCAGTGTTAAATCGATTTAACCCTGCACTCGTCCACACGACGAAGCACTTTTTTTCAACTTAAAGGGCTCTTAAAATTGATTTCCTTACTCCACCCCCGACAAGGGGATTAGCGCTGAAATCGGCCTTCCTGGGTCGAATTTGGGGTACTGTGGACACAATTAGATGGTATTGGCCTCCCAGAGTGCTCCACTGTGACCATTATGGACAGCACTTTCAATTCAGATGCACTGGCCAGGTAAAGGCCCGCAAACTTTTGAATTTCAATTTCCTGTTTGGCCAGCATGGCAAGCTGCAGGTGAGTGCAGAGCTCATCAGCAGAGGTGACCATGATGGAGTCCTAGAATTGCAAAAGAGCTCCAGCATGGACCGAACGGGAGGTACGGGATCTGATCGCTGTATGGGGAGAGGAATCCGTGCTATCAGAACTACGTTCCAGTTTTCGAAAGGCCAAAACATTTGTCAAAAATTTCCCAGGGCATGAAGGACAGAGGCCATAACAGGGACCCGAAGCAGTGCCGCGTGAAACTTAAGGAGCTGAGGCAAGCCTACCAGAAAACCAGAGAGGCGAACAGCCGCTCCGGGTCAGAGCCCCAAACATGCCACTTCTATGATGAGCTGCATGCCATTTTAGGGGGTTCAGCCACCATTACCCCAGCTGTGTTGTTTGACTCCTTCAATGGAGAGGGAGGCAACACGGAAGCAGGTTTTGGGGACGAGGAAGATGATGATGATGAGGTTGTAGATAGCTCACAGCAAGCAAGCGGAGAAACCAGTTTTCCCGACAGCCAGGAACTGTTTCTCATCCTGGACCTGAAACCAGTACCCCTGAACCCACCCAAGGCTGCCTCCCGGATCTGCCAGGCGGAGAAGGAACCTCTGGTGAGTGTACCTTTTAAAATACTATACATGGTTTAAAAGCAAGCATGTTTAATGATTAATTTGCCCTGGTATGCGCAGCTCTCCTGGATGTACTCCCAAAGCCTTTGCAAAAGGTTTCTGGGGAGGGCAGCCTTATTCCGTCCACCATGGTAGGACACTTTACCACTCCAGGGCAGTAGCACGTATTCGGGAATCATTGTAGAACAAAGCATTGCAGTGTATGTTTGCTGGCATTCAAACAACATCTGTTCTTTATCTCTTTTGTGTTATCTTCAGGAGAGTGATATCATTCATGGTCACCTGGTTGAAATAGGGTGCTTTTCTTAAGGGGACATTCAGAGGTGCCCGTTCCTGCTGGGCTGTTTGCCTGTGGCTGAACAGAAATGTTCCCCGCTGTTAGCCACGGGGAGGGGGGAGGGACTAACCAAGTGGTGGGGGGAGGCAAAATGCGACCTTGGAACGAAAGCACATGTGCTGTGTATGTAATGTTAACAGCAAGGTTTACCGTGAAAGAGTGTACCCATTGTTTTATAAAATGTGTCTTTTTAAATACCGCTGTCCCTTTTTTTTTCTCCACCAGCTGCATGTGTTTCAAGGATCACAGGATCTTCTCATTCCCAGAGGCTAGTGAAGATTAGAAAAAACCACACTCGCGGAAAAAAACCACACTCGCGATAAAATGTTCTCTGAGCTCATGCTGTCCTCCCACACTGACAGACAACAGACGAATGCGTGGAGGCAGACAATGTCAGAGTGCAGGAAAGCACAAAATGACCAGGAGGAGAGGTGGCGGGCTGAAGAGAGTAGGTGGTGGGCTGAAGAGAGGGCTGAAGCTGAAAGGTGACGGCAGCATGATGAGAGGAGGCAGGATTCAATGCTGAGGCTGCTGGAGGATCAAACTAATATGCTCCAGCGTATGGTTGAGCTGCAGGAAAGGCAGCAGGAGCACAGACTGCCGCTACAGCCCCTATGGAACCAACCGCCCTCCTCCCCAAGTTCCATAGCCTCCTCACCCAGACGCCCAAGAACACAGTGGTGGGGCCTCCAGCCACTCCACCCCACAGGATAGCCCAAGCAACAGAAGGCTGGCATTCAATAAGTTTTAAACTTTTATAGTGCTGTGTGGCCTTGTCCTTCCCTCCTCCACCACCCCTCCTGGGCTACCTTGATAGTTATCCCCCTATTTGTGTGATGAATGAATAAAGAATGCATGAATGTGAAGCAACAATGACTTTATTGCCTCTGCAAGCGGTGATCGAAGGGAGGAGGGGAGGGTGGTTAGCTTACAGGGAACTAGAGTGAACCAAGGGGCGGGGATTTTCATCAAGAACAAACAAACAGAACTTTCACACCGTAGCCTGGCCAGTCATGAAACTGGTTTTCAAAGCTTTTCTGATGCGCACCGCGCCCTCCTGTGCTCTTCTAACTGCCCTGGTGTCTGGCTGTGCGTAACCAGCAGCTAGGCGATTTGCCTCACCTCCCACCCCGCAATAAACGTCTCCCCCTTACTCTCACAGATATTGTGGAGCGCACAGCAAGCAGTAATAACAGTGGGAATATTGGTTTCGCTGAGGTCTAACTGAGTCAGTAAACTGCGCCAGCGCGCTTTTAAACATGCAAATACACATTCTACCACCATTCTGCACTTGCTTAGCCTGTAGTTGAACAGCTCCTGACTACTGTCCAGGCTGCCTGTGTACGGCTTCATGAGCCATGGCATTAAGGGCTAGGCTGGGTCCCCAAGGATAACTATAGGCATTTCAACATCCCTAACGGTTATTTTCTGGTCTGGGAATAAAGTCCCTTCCTGCAGCTTTTGAAACAGACCAGAGTTCCTGAAGATGCGAGCGTCATGTACCTTTCCCGGCCATCCCACGTTGATGTTGGTGAAACGTCCCTTGTGATCCACCAGTGCTTGCAGCATTACTGAAAAGTACCCCTTGTGGTTTATGTACTTGCTGGCTTGGTGCTCCGGTACCAAGATAGGGATATGGGTTCCGTCTATGGCCCCACCACAGTTAGGGAATCCCATTGCAGCAAAGCCATCCACTATGAGCTGCACATTTCCCAGGATCACTACCCTTGATATCAACAGATCTTTGACAGCGTTGGCTACTTGCATCACAGCAGCCCCCACACTAGATTTGACCAGTCCAAATTGATTCGCGACTGGCTGGTAGCTGTCTGGCGTTGCAAGCTTCCACACGGCTATTGCCATTCACTTCTCAACTGTGAGGGCTTCTCTCATCTTGGTATTCATGCGCTTCAGGGCAGGGGAAAGCAAGTCAAAGTTCCATGAAAGTGCCCTTATGCATGGAAAGTTTCGCAGCCACTGGGAATCATCCCAGACCTGCAACACTATGTGGTCCCACCAGTCTGTGCTTGTTTCCTGAGCCCAAAACTGGCGTTCCACCGCATGAACCTGACCCATTAGCACCATGATGCCCACATTGCCAGGGCCCTTCTTTGAGAGAAGTCTGTGTCTATGTCCTCATCACTCTCGTCACCACGCTGACGTCGCCTACTTGCCTGGTTTTTGCTTTGTCAGGTTCCGGTGCTGCATATACTGCTGGATAATGCGTGGGGTGTTTAATGTGCTCCTAATTGCCAAAGTGATCTGAGCGGGCTCCATGCTTGCCATGGTATGGCGTCTGTACAGAAAAAAGGCACAGAACGATTGTCTGCTGTTGCTCTGATGGAAGGAGGGGCGACTGACAACATGGCTTACAGGGTTGGCTTACAGGGAATTAAAATCAACAAAGGGGGTGGCTTTGCGAGAAACTGAATGGCCCCCTCCAGGATAGAACTCAAAACTGGGTTTAGCAGGCCGTTGATTTCATGGACGAAGGGAGGAGAAAATGAATACAAAACAGATCTGGTCTATTTCTTGTTTTGAGCCACTTCATCTATCTTTATACATCTTGCTGGCAACAGACTGTGCAGTACGATCGCTGGCCATTGTCATCTCCTGGGTGCTCAGCAGAACACGGTGCAGTATGACTGCTGGCCATCATCTTTTGCTGGCTGCTGATTAAAAGACAGTGCACTGCCGGTAGAATTCAATCGCCATGAGACGAAACTTAAAAGGGAAGTGACCTGGCTGAGTCACTCCCGTGTTTGCCCAGGCACCCCTGACCTCATCGAGGACGGTTAAAAGAGCACCCAGGACTTCGACGACGGCTACCACTCATACTGCACTGTCTGCTGCCAAAAGGCAATAAACTGCTGCTGTGTAGCAATGCAGTACCACGTCTGCCATTACCCAGGAGACGTATGGTGACAGTTAGCTGAGCGGGCTCCATGCTTGCCGTGGTATGGCGTCTGCATAGGTAACTCAAAAAAAAAAAGGCTCAAAATGATTGTCTGCCCTTGCTTTCACGGAGGAGGGAGGGAGGGGGGCCTGACGATATGTACCCAGAACCACCAGCGACAATGTTTTAGCCCCATCAGGCACTGGGATTTCTACCCAATATTCAAATGGGTGGTGGAGACTGCGGGATAGCTACCCACAGTGCAATACTCCAGAAGTCGACGGTTACCTCGGTACTGTGGACACACTCCGCCGACTACATGCACTTAGAGCATTTGTGTGGGGGGACACACAATCGACTGTATCAAACTGCTTTCTACAAAACCGACTTCTATAAATTCAACCTAATTTCGTAGTGTAGACATACTCTTAGGTACTAACAAATTTATTAGAGCGTAAGCTTTCGTGAGCTACAGCTCACTTCATCAGATGCATACAGTGGAAAATATAGTGGGGAGATTTTATATACACAGAGAACATGAAACAATGGGTGTTACCATACAAACTGTAACAAGACTGATCAAGAAAGGTGAGCTATTACCAGCAGGAGAGCGGGGGGTGGAGGGGGAACCTTTTGTAGTGATAATCAAGGTGGGCCTTGATTTCCAGCAGTTTACAAGGACAGTAGCAGGGGAAATAAACAAGGGGAAATAGTTTTACTTTGTGTAATGACACATCCACTCCCAGTCTTTATTCAAGCCTAAGTTAACTGTATCCAGTTTGCAAATTAATTCCACTTCAGCAGTCTCTCGTTGGAGTCTGTTTTTGAAGTTTTTTTGTTGAAGAATTGCCACTTTTGGGTCTGTAATTGAGTGACCAAAGAGATTGAAGTGTACTCCGACTGGTTTTTGAAGGTTATAATTCTTGACGTCTGATTTGTGTCCATTTATTCTTTTACGTAGAGACTGTCCGGTTTGGCCAATGTACATAGCAGAGGGGCATTGCTGGCACATGATGGCATATATCACATTGGTAGATGCTCCGGTGAACGAGCCTCTGCTAGTGTGGCTGATATGATTAGGCCCTATGATGGTGTCCCCTGAATAGATACATTGGCTAAACTGGACAGTATCTAGTACCATTATCTCCTGTTGACCAGCCACTACAGGGAGATGAGACACACCACATACCATTGGTTTCACAGCTATTAGGCCTTCACAGCAAAGTAATGTATAGATCAGAAATCCTATGCTGAATTTCAGGTTCTGGAGAGGAGTGTTCTCTAGTGGTTAGAGATCTTTTAGCCCATTCCCAGCCGATCCCTTAGCATATCCCTTCCAGCCTGTTCCCTCTGCTCTTATGTTCCCCACACTATTTCTGTTCCCCACCCACCCACCTGTATTCCTATCCATCCCAATCTGTTTCTGTTCCCTTCTATTCTTGTTCCTGTTCCTTCCCATCCTTAGCCTGTCTACATCTCCTCTCTGCTCCTTAATCCTCTACCTTTGAGTCAGCATGAGTCTTCCCTCTCGTCCATGCTCCCTCAGCATCAGCAGGGGAAGCAGTGAGAATACAGAAAGGGGCCGGGGGAGGGGAGGAGAACACTGCCCTCAGGTCTCGTACTTGGTGCCACAGCCAAGGGAAAGTCCTGCTCAACCCCTGCAGCCTTGAGTTGGAGCATGCTTAGTGCAGATGGAACTTTGCAGAATTTAGTTGCCAGCCTCTAGCAAACCTCTACTGAACATGTGCCATGGCAATTTTCAGAGGCTTATTCCTTGGCCAAATTTGTGTAAACATTCATGAGGACAGTAAGAGGCACCTTTCTGACTCCAAGGTAACCCCTCTGCCCCATTTCAAGTCTCTGCTCCAGAATATGAAAGGTTAAAACTTGTTAATGAAGCATCTGTAAGAATGTTTTAATCCTTGGCAAAACAAACACTTTTCTCTAACAATGTTCACAAACAGCTGAACTGGTTTTGCTGAAACTTTCCAAAAGATTCAGCCTGAATGGTTAAAAGTTGGTAAATTTATAAAGCATATAATAAGAGAGTCTTCTAATAGAAAGCATTAAGCAGAGCTGGAAACAAAGCTTACCGTTGAAGTTGCCTATTGTTATAGACGTGTGCGGACAAACGAACACACACAGTATATTATATCTGCCTCTATTTTCATTTGAAAAATAAACAAAACATAACCACTGCACATTTCATATACTAGCAAATAACATAGTTTTCAAGTTATCACTCTCTCTAACCTGGGAAATCTTCATTGATCTCATCCATTTCCAGCACAATATCATATGGCACACCTGCTTCTGCTAGGAGCACATTCAGCTGACCAGGCATCCGACCAGCCACAGGGTGAATACCAAACCTAGCAACAAAACAAACAAACAAAAAAAAGAACATACTCATTAGCAGATATATCTTGTTTCATTTAATACTTTAAGGATGTGGCCAAGTGTGGGCTGGAATGCTAGTTCCTAAATGTGCTAATACCAAATACAGAATTACTAACAAAAAAATTAAATCTCCAAAGACAAATCACATGTATTTTTCAGTATTTCCTGGGAGTTTGGGGAGACAGAGTGGGAAGGAAGGAGCTATAGAAGAGGAAGATATTTGAAATCACATAAAGCCACTAGATTACGATTTTATATCTCAACCCTTCAGCCTCAAGGACCACAGATTAAATCCTTCAGCATAAAGCTGTGCCAAAACCAAATTCATGTGTTGGAAACCACAGGCAAGAAAAGCCCCTAAATTTGCCTCTTACCCTGAGACAAGATGGCCATTTATAAGGTTAAAGAACCACTGACGCATCCAGGACAAGAGAAAAAGTTTCCAATTCTGACAGATTTTAATTGGAAATTGAGTAGATTTTAACATTTATTTAATGGAGCAAGCCCTTTTAGTATGCTGATCCACACGGAAGCTGCCTCTGGAGATCCTGTAACAATGAGAATGACAGAGGCACTCCCAATTACAGCAGCAGAGGAACTAGTGGCAGAGGCTTTCAAGATAAGTGAATGGGAAGTGTCAGGAAATACATCACTGGTGAACAACACAGCAACAGTGAAGTAAAGTTTCCACAAGGTAATATTCTACTTCAATAGGGTGGGGTTTTAAAAACTATTTTAAAGATAATTGCCTTTTTCCTGCTCCCTTTTGGCTGACAAATCCTTCTCTCACCAGCCAAAGTGAAACATATATGCCAAATGTTTGTATCTCCCAAACAATACTAGAAGAATTAAAAACATATGAATGGCATATTTGTCTTTGGCTCCCAAAACAGATGTTGGGAAGGCTCCTTAGGTTATCAAGAGCTGCAAATGCTACATATAGTTAGGGGTGTGACCAGAATCAACAACTCTCCCATGAAAAATGGAACATGATGTGGGGTGTTCCACAACCAAAAGGTATCTCCCAACTTTCTCCAGAAAAATCTTCAAGGCTAAGTTAGAGAGAATACTTTACTCTGTTGGTTACAGATAAAATATATCCTTTCAAGAATTCAGACTGGAACACAAGAGTTTCCTTAAATGAAAGTTTGTCCCAATTATCTAGGACTTCAGCCGCTTCTGGATAAAATTATTTTAATTTCTGAAAGATGGGAACCATTGAATTTATCAGGGTAACAAGAGTAATTGCCATAAAATTACTCTCATGAAATGGAAGATTAAACTGGGGCGAGGGGGAGAAGGCTGTGTGCTCTACTTTATTTACTTCATGCAATGAACTCAAATGGGGCATTAGAAATCTGTTTTTAAGAAGTTGGCAGGTAGCTCTTTGCATCTTTTCAAAGAACATGAAATCTCCTTAGAATGAAAGAGGACACTCCGTCTCATGACATGTATTCCTCTAATCCCCAGACTCTGACATTATTAACAACTTTATTCCAATGAGAGGAAGGCAAGAGTAAAATGTCATCTGTACTTTGCTTGATGTATTATGCTGTAACTTTCAGACAAAACAGGATACTATAAAAACATAAGATTGGTGACAAGTTAGATCTACTTTGTTACAAATGAACTTTGTCAGGCAGAATTATGACCATTTCATCTGGTAGTCATTAAAAGAAAAATGCAAGTAATTAAGGTCTTTACAGTAGGAACAGAAGTCTGCTCTCCTTAATGATTATTTAGTTTTTGCTTGATTTTTTTCTTAGAGTGCACATGTTGAGAGTTCTCCTTTTCTTCTCCACTCAATACATTACCATATCAAAACACTGACAAAACGTACAAAGTTAGCATTGCAATTTTTTCTACCCAAGAAAGCCTTACTTAAGAGTTCATCTCTTACCTGAATATTTGTTGGAGGCAAGGGAACACCAGAGGATACAGTTATAGGTATATAAAGTTTTCCAGTACCTTACATCTAGTAGTGCAGCAAAACTACAAATAATGCAGGCCAGAATATGAAGTCTCTACCATATATCCTAACGACATTGCAGAGCAAGTTTAGGTAGCCAAAAGGTTATTCCGAAAATGGAATTTAACCAGGGCACCAGAGATAATATCCACTACTCTGGATGAATAGTAGATGGAGTTTTAGCCATAGAATTTTTGGTGAAGGCAAATGGTCAGGACCTCTGTTTTTTTCATCTCATCTAAATGATGGCAACTCCACAGAACAGTTCCTCCCTGCATCACTAAGGCTACACAGAGGTTAATAGCACCTCCCTACTCCTACTTGATATTCCCCAGCTTATGAATCCAAAGATACTATGGAGAGATTTGTTTCTGTAAAACTGAAAAACTGTCTTAATTATAAGGCTGCTTTTCACCCTTACGTTTGAGCCCAATATAGCAGAGTCTCAAATATTTCCATACTGAGGACCATTAGCCTACAAAAGATTTTCTCATGGTCATTTCCTTCCCACATTACTAATCATAAGCCAACATGTTCTCCAAAGAAGCAACGGTGATCAGAACATGAAAGTAGTACTAGGACAAAATTCAGGAGATAGGTGCTAACTTGCTTTAATCTCATGGGTATGACCACTTAGCTGTAACTCCTCCCACTATTTTAATGCATTTCTTCTCAACAGGTACAGGTATTTACATTTATCAGACCCAAATCACCTCCTTGTCTGCAGCCCCAACTTCTCTAGTCTCTCCTCCAGGCCACTTTGCAGGTGGGTTATGTTGTCCAATACCTTTGATATCCTCCAGTTTTGGAGTTGGCAATTTTGATCATGGCTGAATTTACACAAAGAAATGCCAAAGAGATAATTAAGTGACTTCAGTTCCTGTACATCAAACCAAAGAATCAGAGGTGTGATAAAGGAGCTCTTAAAGAAATATAAAAGAGCTCTGCTTGAAGACTGATGATTGAGCAATAGAAATTTGCTAGGACAGGAGAATTGTGCATGTTTCATCATTATGATGGAATCAGTTCACATAAACACCACCAAAAGTCCACAAACTACAGTTTTTGAACCACTGATGTATCATCATCATGTTCCTATTATGCCTCTGATGTTTAGGGCAGTGACGAAGCTCCTCCATTCCTGTCTGTTTCTAGCATGTCTTTCCCCAGCTGTGCCCCATGTTTTTCAGCTCGGCTTCCATAGCTCTTCACCATGTTGTTTTCTGGCAGCCTAGTTTTCGGTTGCCTTCAGGTGTCCATCTTATTGCTACTCTGGTGATAGAATCAGTTTCCATCCAAAGCATGTGACCGATCCATCTCCAATGCTTCCTGGCAATGATGGTGCTCAGATCCCCTTGGCTGCACTGTGTCAATAGATCTTGGTTTGAGATTGTTCTGAGCCAAAAAGATAAGGAGTATTTTTCTAAGGCAGGTTGTGTGGAATGAAGACAATTTGGACATGTCATACTTTCTCATTCCCCAGCATTCTGCACTATAAAGTAGTGTTGAAAGTATGCAGCTCTGATAAATCTTGAGTTTGGTTTTGGTTTTGTATGTTGATGATTCCAGACTGTATTTAAGCTCCTGAAGATGTTCCTGGCTTTACTGATTTTGTTCTGGATGTCCCAGCTTGTTCCACCGTCCTGGTTGATGGTGCTGCCCAAGTATGTGAATGTTTCTACATTGGTGAGAACATAATCCTCTATCCGTACTGGTGATGAAGAGACAATATTAAGGGTCATGATATCTGTCTTACTGAGGATGATTTTCAGTCCAATTTGCTGGCTGAATGCAGTGAGCCAAGTTGTTTTTTCTTGTATATGGTGTTGGGTATGCGATAGGAGAGCGACATCATCTGCGAAGTCCAGGTCTTCAAGGGATGAGAAGAGTGTCCATTTAATGCCTCTTGGCATGTCTTCTGTTGTATGCCACATTACCCAGTCAATGGCACTGCTGAAGAGGATTGCAGACATAACACACCCCTGACGTACTCCTGTTTTGATTCAGAACTGAGCTCGCTGTAATCAACACTGCATGTAAAGTTGAAATAGAAGCTTTTGATGATGTTGATTATATGGAAATGAATTCCATATACCCACAGAATGCGCCATAGGCTAGTCCTGTGAATGCTATCAAAAGCCTTTTCAAAGTCTATAAAATTTATGTAGAGTTGCTGTTGCCATTCTAAGCACTGTACTATTATGTTTCTTAGAGTGAAGATCTGGTCTGTGCATCCACGCCCCTTCCGAAAACCAGCTTCCTCTTTTCTGAGAACACTATCAACTGCCTCTGATATACGCTGGACTATGATCTTACACAATATTTTGCTTGGCACAGATAAAAGTGTGATACCATGCCAGTTATTACAATCACTGATGTATAGTGATTAGTAATTTTAATGCTGTACAAATATAAATTTAGAATGAGAATAATCTGGTCAACTACCAGTAGTAAGGTCGAGTTAAGGCAACTTGAATATCAGGTAATTTGAACTCCAAGTTCAAAACCAGACATATTGAATGATCACACCACTAAGCACTATTAGATGCTGTGACAAGATGCAAGTATCGTTAAACTTTGGTTCAAGAGTGGAATGGAAGCCAGTTTTATACAAGAGCTGCACAGGAAGGAAAAAGAATACATTATATTTAGCTGGCAAATGTTTGCGATCCTGGTGCAGAGGAAAATACCTAGAATCAGATACAGGACAGCAAAACAAATAGGACAAAATATTAACAGCTTAAAGTTTCACATCAACCACTCAGTAATGTAAACCATGTGCAGCAGCACAGTTGCTTCCAAACTGCTCCCAAATGCAATGATTTTTAGTACATTAGAAGAACTCTTATTTTGAAACATATTAGAAAATCATCACTATTTTGGCAAGGAACAAAGATTTCCCAACAAAATTCTCTTTAGTTTCTAATAAAATTATTTGAGCTTCTTTTTGATTAAAGCTGGCTTATAAATAAAAAAAACAAAATATGCTTGAGGTTTTTATTAAATACTCCAACACAACCTTGTTTCCAGGGCTGATCCCCAAACCAACACGTAAGTTGCCAAGTGAATGAAGTTTCACCTTTGACTTTCCCTCAGCAGAGGCAAGGGGAAGAAGAAAAAGAAGGGGCAAGAAATATTTTTGCTTGATGGGAGGAGTTATGGTATGGATCATCATCTGTCACAGGTTTTGACAAATACTGCCAGAAACCATACACTACACATTTGGGAGGTTTATGAACTGTTTATATAAAATCTATTTGACAGGAGACATATAAATGACTCCCAAAGGGAGTTTGTTTCTGAAAGTCTTGATGACCAAATATGACAGTGGCTTGCCAGTACCCCTTGGAAAAAATTCATGCAAAATTGTCAAACCAGATTTTTTAATATATATATAAATAAATAAAATATATACATTTAGAGATAGAGAGTGTGTGAGTGTGTGTACAGACACTCACCATGATCATGTTGATAAAGATTTCATACAGGCAACATTTACACAGATAGTTAGAGAAATTGTCCCCTCATCTCAAAAAGGAAGATCCTCCTACCAGCCATTCAGGTGAGCATGGCAAGGCTGAGAAGAAGCAATACAGACCAAGTTCCTCACAAACATGGAAGAGATTACACTAGAAACACCAGAAAAAGAGGACACTTTTAAAAATGTCCCATCTGAACACTGTATAACCTTGCAGAATTATTTTTATAGTTACAGATTTGCACTCAATTTATCATAAACAGAGGGGATTTCAACCTCTTGTTTTCACCGCCATCATGTGCAATGGGTGTGACATGTCCTGTTCACTGCACATTACAACAGCAGTTCTTGAAAACAACAAGCTTTTTTACGGGCATAAAATATTTGCCAAACGTATTCTCCCACAACAAGTTTTAAAATAAACCCATTTTTTTTCCTACTCATTCATTCCATTCTGGAAATATCTAAAAATATAACAGGAGAGAAACTTTATGGAAGAAATTGAAAATTGAAAAGATGGAGAATTATTAATAATCTTTAACTGCTTAAGAAGTATCTTTTTCGAGTGTCTTTAATATCAGTGCTGCAAGAACATCAGATTTTCTCAAAAAAAAATTGCAGGAAGTTTTTAGTGTTCGACTGAAAAATAAGAAATTTTAAAGGACCTTCTATTATGCAAATGTTTGCATCTCCTCCTGCTGAACTTATACGTGTCTGGCAAAACGTGTAGGCTACAACAAGTTCAGCCCAAAGAACTAAAATTCATGACCATGCTCTAGTTTATCGGAGGGGTTGGCTCAGTGCTGTACTAAAACACAGGTTCTCTTTTTGGACCTCAAATAAGTCAGATGGTACAATTCTGGGCCCAATTTTCAAAGTCTCTAGTTTCAGAGGCATAACCTTGTGCCCAAATTTTGTACCCATATGAGTTACCAGGAAAAAAAAACCAAAAAAACATGAATACATTTTAGCAAAACTATATCAAAAGATAAAATAAAATGGGGAGCTGGTTTGAAATCCAGCCCTTTATATGGGTTTCTTTTAGAAAAAGCTAGTTTCTGTGGGCAAGTCAGAAGCATTTGGATTCATGAAAATTGATTGGTAGAATTGTTTACACATGCTGATGTCTTCTGTTCTTTGTCTATATATTCTCTGCATATATGTAAAATTAAGCAGTGGGATGAGGGGGCACACTAGGCTGAAGAAGTCAAACCCACTTGTAGAGATGGCCTAGCATTTACAGTACAATGCGCACCCAGTCTCACCACCTCAGGGACATGAATAAAGGGTTACTGTTTCAGACTCTCTGCCAACACAGGAAGACGGTACTGAATTTGTTACAATCAGCTCACATTTGGACTGTCTTCTTCGCAGCCCTATTGGCTAGAAAGTTTCCTTTTTAAAAATGAAAGTTTAGATTCTGTAAAATCTGAAAATGCCATGTGAGCCCTATAAATAAATCTAGACGGTCACATGTTAAGCATTCCCCTACAGTACACACCCTATCGTGAAGAAACAAAGCCTTCCCAAACGACAAAACTAGACACTACCAGTGCTGATGCATTAACCCCTCCCACCCCCCGCCAGCTGAACGGACTGTATGTCAGGAATCCTGGGATACCAGTTTTCTGCACTGATCAAATAGCTTTAATTTTTTGTGCAATTTTGTCTGTGTTGAATTTAAACTCAGTTGCCGAGGATGTTATTACAGATGCAGTAGTATTCTATTTTTAATGCTTACTGAGGACTGAAGAACTTCAGAGTAGGATTTACTATTTGCGGTTAATGTAGTCAATCTTTTTACTCAAAACAGATGAAAAGAAAACAATACTATTTTCCTCAATCCTGAATAAGCTTATTTATATTTAACCCATTGCAGAAGTGGTTCAAGATCATTTCATTGTCATGTGACTCTGGTGTTTGCACTAAAAGAATGCATTATGAATTAACGTTAAACACAACACACAGGAGTCAGTGTTCGGCAATTTTCCTCCCAGAGCACTTCATCCATGTAAAAATAGGATTTCTGTAACTATGCCAAAGTTGATGAGACATAGGGTGCTCTAAGTAAGTTACATCTGCTTCGTGCCTATTTTAGCTTGCTCAACAAATTTTTTTAATTTCTGAACATTTGTAGAAGTTATACACACACAGGATAGCTTGCTCAACAGAGCCCAATTTCTCCCCTTTTAACTTTCTATGCCCTCTGTTCCACACATGCAGCTTCTCTGTTCCCAGTACATACACATCTGCCAAGTCTCTTAAAAAACACACTCCAGTTTCATGGAGAGATAACATGAATGACAACTGAAAGTACAAAGGGCATGCAGATACTCTAGCACTTGTTTATTGCTCATGAAAATCTGAGTTACGCAAAGCATAAGGCCTGATTGGAAAAGATTTTAAACTGTCCATTTTTACAAAATAGACCTTTCAGTCAAGAAAACACTTCCAGTTTTTCTTTTAGTAAAGTAAGACCTCCCCCTGCAACATGGGGTGTGGGTCATTTGCCAGGATTTTGTGGTTATATCTCACCTAAGCAATTCCTGGGCATTGCAAGGGTATCAGGCATTGATGCAACTTGTTCCCTCTTATTCTTTCCCTGTGGCACATAACAGAATTACAGACCACACGAGACCACACTGTGGTCTAATTTCTGTTGTTGGGTTTGATGTGCGGGCTCTGGTTGGTGTTTGTGGCCAGTGATATACAAGAAATCAGAATACATGATCTGGGGTCCCTTCTGGTATTAAACTCTATGACTCTTTAAGGCAAGATTCATTTAATTTGAAAGAATAATTTAAGAATTCAAACTAATTAGTTTTATTTATTTAAATGTAAAGAAAAGTTAAAGATGGCATCCCTCCATATGCTCCAGAAACCCTTAGCATAATTAAAATGCAACACCTAGTATCCTACATGCAGCAGTACAATTTGACTACATCCCAACACCTGTAACCAAAGTAAATTTAAAAACTCAAGTCCACTTACCTTAAAATTTACCCCATTTTCAAATGCCTAAGAAAGAAGATAGGGGCTTTGCCTTGTGTCCTGAGGTCATGAGACACTGGCACACAAGTCCTTCCAAGATATTCACCTATAAAAATTAGGCAAGACCAGCCATCTAGTGACTGAAGTTTGAGAAAAATATTCAGAAAGTAATCTAGATTTTCTCTCACAACTGCATATTCCACTGATTATGGCAGCTAAAAAGTAAAGAACCCACATGCCTGTGGCATTAGTCAACAGATTTAAAATTAAGTGTGTGCACTTTCTTAGACTACTTCAGCACTTGTATGGAACTTCCTTAAACTACTGTAATTGGTTACTATTGCACCTTGAGCAGAAATTTTAAATACATACATTCTATAAGAATGGCTATAAAGTCACACAACTGATATCATGGCCAAAATATAGTGAATCTAGAATGTCTGCAGACGGTGTTCAATATGCTATGTATTTGAGAATTTCTTTATTTTAAACACACCATTAAATATATAATTTAAGAGATTAAAATTCTATGGATGGATGTTTATAGGGTTTGCCTACACTGAATTTAATTCAGATTACGGTAGGGTATGAATTTAAAGTGGACTAGCTATTCCTGATTAACTCCCTATGTGGATGCTTTTGCTGTAGATTAAGAATGCCTTATTCTGAATTAGTTTGATCCATTTCTGAAGTGCATTAAGATAATTCAGAATCACGCCTTTACATGCATTGTAGTGAACCATTCAAGATATATGGTAAATGGAGAGCCTTCAATGACAGCTCTGTGGTACTACAAAGGTAAAGAGAATAAAACTGCTTGAAGACCAAGCGTCTTCCCTCTGGGAATGGATTCTGGGAACCTTCCAGTCTATGACACTTTTTGTAGCTCTACCAGTCAATAACAAGAAAGGAAAAGACAGCAGGAAGGTTGGATAACATGCAGTTTTCTTACATGATTCTACTAATAGATTTAATATGTGATATGCTGCAAGAGCATTTCAAGTCAGTGGTGATGTTAGCAATGCATTTTAATAACTAAAGCAGACTTAAGTTTGCAAACCCTCCTGTATTTCCGACTTTAAGACTTAGTCATAAAATGTTATACATCATGTTACATAATCTATGCTCTTCACTGAGCGTGTTATGACTACAGGCAAAGTTAAGGAAACAGTGTCTCTGAATCAATCATGAGCCATGAAGCAAAAAAAAAAGACCATATGACAAATGCAATTTTTCTTGGCACAGCATGGGCATAACAAACTGATGACAATCGTATGTCCAGGCTGGCACTCAGCCACAGCGGATGTGTGTGTGTGTGTGTGTGTGTCACTGCATCTGGATGCTGGGCGTGCTTGGGTCCTGAGGCACTTCTGACCTACTGAAACCAGAGGGACAGCAGCTGCACTCAATGAACACTGTGGGAGCTCCACAAAGTGATGAAAGGCCTAAATTACCACAAACTGTAAATACAGATTTATTTCATTAAAATACTAGGTAACCACTGCAGCAATCTCTTCCTGAAATTGACTCATTTTAAATATAATCCAGTTACTTCACAAAGCTTCATTCATATTTCTCCCATACAAAGCTGACATACAAGGTGAAATCAATAATACTTTATATCATTATGAAAAAGGAAGCTAGCCCACACAGAAGCCATAAAAGGAAAAATCAAAGAAAGAACAGGATATTGTCATCATATTACCCAAAATGAGGTTCTTTTGTTACATGCCTAATGGGCCTTCAGTATCTTTAATACAATTTGGCTATGCAACCAGCTTCCACTAGTGGTGAGAAAATAAGGGATGAAAAGAATTGCCATGGGAAAGAAAGACAGCAGGGGCCTCATTCAGCTTTCCTACATGCAGATTAAACTGCTACACAGAAGTGCATTATTTTGGGTGATTGCTAATGAACAAATTTTACTAACTGGTACTCTTATCCATCAAATTATATACTACAAACACTGCCAGGTACTATCAATATCATTTCGATGAATGTGGAAAATATTGAAGAAAAAAACACACTAATTGCTAAAACATTGACTCCAAAGCAAAGTCATCATGTACTTAAAATAAACATGCAGAAATTAGAGAATGAGTTTGGTTAACCAGCATCTGTCAGAGTATCTTTTTTTCAATATGACAACTGAGACTTGACTAATTTTTAAGATATTAAATTACCATAATTAAAAAATAGTTTCCAAAACAATTAGCGATGGAGACATGGCAGGTATTGAAAGCACGGGAAAGCTAATTCTTATGAGAAAGGAAGGAGGAAAAGACTAAAGTTTTCATGTTTGTTAGCTTCATTGTGAATTACTTCCCCTTTCTGTAACGTACACTCCATAGAATTTACCCCAATAGAGTAACACTTGTTTTGATTTCCAGCCTTTACCTGTAGAGCTAGAGGAGTTGATGTAAATATGGATGTGAAAATCTATAGTCCAACTTGCAACAGTAACTTCAGGAAAAAAACCTGGCCTCCAAATTCTTATGACTGGAGCTACAAAGGCAACAAAAGCCCATCTCTTCAGAAAGTAGCCACGGTGGGCTGGGCAGACACCAGGAACGTTCTAAATAAATCAGAAGCTAGGTGCTTTTACACCCAAGGGCATGGGGTGTAAAAGACTAAATGATGCAGCACTGTCATTTGGGAGAGTCCAATGGTGAGCTGCAAAGGGACTAGAAGGCTCATGCAGAGTTCTCAGTGTATCCTTTGCAAGTTAGTCTCTGCCACGGACAACAGAAAGACCCTGCGAGGACTTTTAGGAACACGCTAGACCAGAGAGCTAATCTTAACAGAGGGGACTGCCTGATCTGCCCTCCTCAGAATTAGACGTCCTTGAGAAGGAAACCTTTTGCCACAGTTTAGAGCAGGCTATACCACTTCACTGTTAGACATAGACTAAGGGGCTCCTGAGAGATCTCCAAGCACTCCTGCTGCTCTGTATGCCTCTCCTACCCCATCACCAGAGTTGCCAAAGGACCCCAGTGTCTGAAAGCCTGCTAGCACTTGTGCATTTAAAAATGAATTTGCCATCAAGTACTCTGCATTCTTAGCTAACTCATAACATGTTGGTTTTTGGGTTTTTTTTGGGGGGGGGAAGGGGAGACATGACGGACGACATTCAGTGGGTTGTGAGAAAAAGTTGAAATGTAGAATTTTTTTATATGTATTAGCCTTCATAAGAGAGAGAGAGATTTACCCAATATTTTAAATGCAAGCCTTTTTACCCTTTTTAGTGTAAATAAAGCCACCCAGGGTGAGCTGCCCACCTTTTGTGTTTTTACTGGCCACTACCGTGTGTTTTATTGGCTCCTCAGACTGTAAACATTGATTCCATTAGTATAAATCAGTTACTCTGGATTTCATTCTTAAGTTTCCTGAGGAAAATAAAGCCTGTACTCATGGTGTGAAGACTGCTGCCTCAGGGGGAGGTACCTTAACATCCTTCCATCTGGTATTGGATTGATTTCTCCTAGCAGTCCCTTCCCCTTCTTTCTCCCTTCCCTTCCTTCCTGCCACTCCTGAGTTCCAAGAGAGCCATATCCTCTCCTACTTTAAACCTCCCCAGAAGACAGTGACTGTGCAATAGGGAAGCATGAGTGAAGCAAAAGTTAGGGAACAGGGCTCTGTACTATATTTCAGTGAAGTAGACGTTCCTGCACAGAAGTCTCCTTCATGTGTTGTGTCTTTAGAAAACCAAATGACTGTTCTTTGAGAGATACTCCCAAGAGAAGGGGAATATAAAAAAAGAGATTCAACTTCCCAAAGATGTCATGAGCACTTATATTGAGCAACAGTAGTAAATGGTTAAAGAGTGTTGTCGCCATTGCTTGTAAGGATGGAGCCCAGCATGAGAAACCAAACAAAGTAGTACTAAGCTTAAAAAGATAAAGGGTTACTGCTGTACCCAAACACCAAATTAACTGCTGGCATAAATGGATGCAACTCCACTGAAGTCAATAAATGGCACCAATACCTGTGTGATTAAACAGTATCATGAAATTATTAGACTGTTTGGTAGGTTGATAAGACTAGAACGTTCCTCTAATTAGCTCGTTCTCGGATATCAGTAGAAGCATAATTGGTGACAGCAAAAAGACAGACTTCTAGGGCGTTTTCATACAATCAAAAATCCTTTGTTATGTCTCCCTCTACACACACACACACACACACACACCCTCACAAGTATCACAATGGTACTTGCCTGACATGTTTGCCTTGTTCTCTCAGCATCTTCACCAGGTCAGCGATGGGGTACTGAGCTTTCGCTGCACACAGACCATAACCTGAAAGAAATATTCCCCTTACTTAAACAATTGTTTCTCGAGTTTGAAGTAGGAAAAGTTGTTTCATTTACTTTTTGTGGACACCAGAACCTCTAACCATAAAAAAGCTGCACTCAAACATCACAACTACTCATGAGGGTTTCAGCACAACCTAATTTTTTCTTCTTCTTTTTGCTCTCTAGACTGAACTACATTTGTGATATCAATACATCTGTTTGGACAAATAATCTACAAATGGTAAACTTCAGTTTTACAGAAACATACATCCTGTTTTGTTGTACTGGAACAGGAGGCTTCACACAAAAATAGCCAAAAACTGGTGAAGAAGCTACTGTCATACCTTCAAACTCGTACCTTCCACCAAATTTTGGATATCTACAATGCAAATCCAGATGCAGCCTTTAGGGATATATAATTCTTTTACTTTCATTAACTTTGTACAGAAATAATGTATGGGAGCAACATGCATCACCCTTAAAACGCTCAAGGGCATAAATTGTAAGCAGCATTCTTCCAGTAATATAGTGCTGGAAGTACCAATGATAGCAACAAATGCCAAACACCAAAAAAATACATCTGTGTGCCTGTTTGAAGCAAAGGTAACTCTTATGAAACAGTGTATTTGCCTGAACGGCATATGTACAAGGATAATAAGAGTGCTGGTGGAGTTTTATAAATTAATAGTAAGATACTGTCCAATGCAGCCATTGGCATCATGTGGTTTAATGAAAACAAATCTTGAAATATAATTAATGACCAACTTCTCTTTAAAAGGATACTCTGTTACAGAAGTATACAAAACCTACATGTTTTTGGCCATAAAAAAGGTTTTATAAAACCTATGTAAAGTGTTTTCAGGATTTTTATTATCTCAGTGGTTGGATTTAGATATTTATCAGCAGTCCAAACAATAGAACCTTGAGTTACTGGAGAAGAACCACAAAATCTTCCAGTTCTAATAATCCACGGTACAGAAATTTAATTACTACCACTAGCTGTATTATGATAGTGCCTAAAAGCCACAACCAAGATTATAACTCTGTTGTGCTAGGTATTGGCTGTACAGAGTAAGAGACAGCTTCAGACATTAAGAGTTTACGAACTAAATAAACTAGATAAATGGTAGGAAGAGACACCAAGACACACAAAACTGAAGTGACTTGCTCAAGGAGGCTGCACAGTTGGCTAGTGGCCAAGTTGGGAACAGAACTAAAGACTACCAACTCCAAGTTTAGTACCTTAACCACTAAACCACATTGTCCCCTCTTACGATTGTGAATCATGAAGATTTATAACCTGACTACGTCCCTCTAGTATCTTACAATATCCACTGTCACTGCCTCTTACCTGGAGTAATGATAATGTTATTGGCCTCCCTTATCATTTCAACTGCATTGTCCAAGTTGACCTCTGTGTGAGTACCAGTAATTTCCATAGGTTTCCCACCAGCTGTTGAAGTGGTACCATAGCCACCAAGTATGACATTAGCAAGGGAACGATTCATGGCCTGAAAAACAAGGTGATGACTAAATCTAAGGATAACAGAAACATAGTTTTGTGAAGCAAACTTTCTTCTGTATCATGTTTTTCTGAAAATACTCTTATGGTTTAAAAAAAAATTTTTTTTTTACCCGAAATTAAAACATTTCGACAACAACAACAAAAATGGACACTTCAACAATAAAGGGGCTCTGGGGGTGGGAATGATGAAATTTCTGCAAAAGATGTTCCTCGTTTTTGACCAGTTCTTCCTGTCACCATAGAATCTCTAAACCATAGTATGATAATGGCCCTTATAGGTAGCTTGATACGCTGCCACCACAGCTTCAAGCTGAAAAATAAAATAGAACAAAGCAAAATACACAAGCCAAGCTAACCAAATACTAACTCAAACAATGCATTAGGGAACTGAAGAGGACCGAAACCAGACATTGGTGGACCACCAAAAAGAGAGTTCTAAAAGCATGAGCTCTTAGCTGAAAAAGCTGTTCCTCCTGAGAATTTAGTTTCATGGACTGACAACAAGAACCTCTAGCTGACACTAACTACTATGATGCATGCTTTTTTAATAGCTAGGGTCCCAAAATATTCAGGTACTACCAGGAAATAGGCAAAATTCATTGTAATTACAGTCTGACAAACTTTAAAGGGGAATAAAAGGGAAATAACTTGGCTCTTAGGTTAAGAGTGTGCGCACCATGCCAGGTTATAGCCCAGACCAAATCTTTTAATAAGAACGGATGTCAATGTGCATACATACAAATGAGAGGAAAACCCACAAGAAAGTGTACAGTGTCAAATTAAGTGTTTAAACAAAATCTGCTACAGCCTTAGAAGATGTGCCACTCTGGAGAATTCAAACACCTGTCAGAAGAACAAAGAAAGGGAGACAAGGATGTTACAAGTGGAAGGCCTTTGTTCGCAGGTGATGTGGTAACAGCACTTCACAAATCATGAGGACAGATGTTGGGCATGATCCAAAGCCCACTGGAGTCAATGGCAATCCCTCCCTTGACTTAAATGTGCATTGGATCAGACCCATTCTGAGACCTATAAGTAATACACAATTTTGGATGTATGCTATGACGCTTTAATACCCCCCTGTTTCAAGGGAAGAAGAAGAGAAAAATAGAATTTATTGGCAATTGCACGGTAGTGGCTAACTGCCAGGTAATGTGGTCTGGAAAGAGGAGAATGATCCCAACAAAACCCAATTGCCTTAAAGACACAGGGGCTGATCCTGCAGGATATAGAGCAACCTCCAGTCTTGTTGAAGCTTGGGGGGAGGGGGGAGAGAGGGGGAAGCAGCAGCTCCCTAAAGATACACAGGCCAACCCCAAAAGCTTGTACTTTACTTGGAAGGTCTTTACAAGTGAAGTTAAAAGGAAAGAGATACCTCACTGTGCAAGAACACCACGAAATCAGAAAAGGAGACAGTGCCCCAAGATATTACCAGAATAGTTAAGTCTTCTTATTGTCTAAACTTCACCGTGCATTCCACAGACAGGCAATTTGCATAGTGCTTAAATATTAGTTAACGGTTGAACAGCCTGTCCATCTATAGGTATAAACCAAAAGCAAAGGGGATGGGGGTTCTCCTAACAAAGCAAAAACTTTCTAAGAAAATAGGCCTGTGTTAAGGTTGTGAAAGTTGTTTCACTGGCACAGTTTGAGTCATGTTTGCATTATAAGAGTTTATATCATCTTAAATCTGACTTTGCCTACCAGGTCATGGGAGTAAAGTTTCTTTTTCATTATAGAGCTGCTGAAGAATAAAAGCTGTTCAGTCCCATGGATTATAGTAATGCATTTAAAGCGACATTTTGGAAGGCAGTTCATAACATGGAACAAAGTCCATTACTTAGGGGAAGGTAGAAAACTGACACCTGCTGAAAAATATCACCACATTATTGTGTTTATTGCACTTCAGTAACTCAGTTGCAGTTATGCTGATTGACTGTTATCTATACTGGGTTAAAACAGTACAAGAGTCACTGAATATCATCTTAAAAGCTAAACTCTCCAAAGTTTGCAAATATAACATGATTGCCCCTACTCTCCAAACTTCCCTGTGTACAGACCTGATCAGGCCATGCATACCATACCTTTTTACTTATCTTTCTTGAGCAACAGTTTAAACAAAAGTTCACATTAAATTATACAGGACATTTTGCACAATACCAACTCTAATTTAACAGGAACAGAGTAATGGAAGACAGTCATAGTTAGTAACAGGGAAATATCAGGAGGGGAACAGATGGCAACATTGATATGAAAGAAGGCAAGAGTTGGAGGAGAAACCAAAAGGTCTGAAAATTATATAGTGGAAACAGACAAAAATGGCAGTTGTTGCACAGTAAGGACACAGTTTTCTGCTATCTATCCCGCTTAGAAAACGAGAAGGGCTGGAGGAAAAGAAGAAAAAAAGACTAGTGTGGAAGCATTCCAGGAGCACAGTCCATTACTAATACTAAAATAGGATTACACATGACAGGTTAAACTTAAACCCTTAACATTATTCCAGATTTGTAAATAACAGACTAATGTGCATCTGCTGCCACCCAGTGGAGATTCATATTCATCAAACTCTGAACAAACCAATCTAACATCACTTAGGACTGTAGATTACTAACTCAAATGGTAAGTAAAGCCATCATCAGATTGAACCACACACATTACAGGCTTTGTAAAGGTTCATAGCTGAGTTCACTCATGAAAACAGGCTTTCCTGTGAACACAGACAGACAAGTCTCAACCTCATTTATACTGCTAATGGATAAAGATTACAAAGATGTTCAAGTCTGAGGAGTCAGACTACTTAGGTATTCATGGTGTGATCCTTAGCCCACTGAAGTCAATGGAATGACTCTCCCTGATTTCAATGGATTTTGTATCAGATTCCTAGGCTCCAGATCTGCAAAGCATTTAAGAGCATGCTTAACTTTGAATTGAGCACTGAGTCAATGGGAATTAAAAACAGAGTCTTCAGTACTTTGCTGCTTAGGGAAGGGTTGTTGAAATGGGGCCTTATAAAGGAGAAGTGTTTCAGAACTGCAGAAAAGTCAGGCATGTTTGATCTTTGAATTGCTTCTTCTACTTTCACAAAAGGTTCAGTCTGTCCAATCCAACAATTTGAATTAAGACCATAAAGAAATTTACCAGTCTCTAAACAGCATTAACAGGTCATAGCAGTTTTGCCTACATCCCTTCCTTGCCCAGTGCAGATTCTGAGCATGGCTCCCCAGTTATTTTGCAATACAACTTCAAGTATGAACACAATTTCTATTTAATTCTTACCACACACATGATGTAAGAGAGGATGGCACCAGAGGAACCAATGAGAGCGCCAACAATGGTCAGCAAGTTGTTGTTAAGCAGGAAGCCTTCAGCACACAGAGCCCATCCAGAATAACTGTTCAGTACAGTAATAACTACAGGCATGTCAGCACCTCCTATAGCCGCTGTTAAAGTGACACCCTGAAGATGAAAAAAATATATATACATTTCAGCATAACCTTACAAATTGTAAGCAACAGAGATGTGAGTTTTACTGCAGATATTTACTAAAAAGCTTTAAATTAGATCCCAAAATGATTTGATCCACACACTCAAGTATGTTCTACGTAAAAGAGATTAACATATAGGATTTCTGATAATTTCTGCCTTCAAAGATTAGACAGAAAAAACACATTACACAGCTTCACAAATAAGGTCTTTTGTTAACACTGACCTTGATTAAAAATAAGTGATTATATCCCTAAAAGCAACAGGTTTACAATTCAAAGAGAAACCATGCTGCTGATGTACCAAGAAAAAAAAAAGAGACTTGTAGAAGCTCTATAAATATGTTGTGGCATCGTTAAACAGGTCTCTCTTGATCGTCTTTATTTTATCCTATTTGTGAATAGTTCCATTAATTCGTGATACAGTACTTGAGTTAAAAAGGTGAATTCAAATTTTACTGTAATTTATTTTTAAAGTGAACTAAAAGGTATTTGTAAGGTGCTGAATGCCCAAAATAGCAAAGGCAAGAAGGATAATTCAGCACAGTAAACTAGTTTTGTCCTCACCAAGACCCAGATTCAGCAAAACTAAACATATGTGTAAGTACTTTGCTGAACCGAGGCCTAATTTCAGATCCTTTAAAGTCCCACGCTAGCTCCCATTCCACTCCAGTACCACAGTTTTTACCAGGGCATCACAGCAGAGGTGTCCAATATATGTGGTAGGAAGTAGCTTATGATATAGCATACTTCAGCAAAAAGGTAATATTTTACATTTTAAAGGGATACAAAAGTTACACATCTTGTAAAGCTATATGCTAAACCACACCTTACCTGAGTTCTTACAGATTAGCTTCATCTGCTCACATGGGTCCATGATACAGTAGCTCTGGTTTATGGCATGATAACCACTGCATCACAATAGATGATGGGACAATTTTGGTATGTGGCAAAAAAACACCTGACAATTCTGTACATGCTGATTCCCCTGGGCTCCCTTGCTATGTGGGCATTCAGCATATATTGCAGCAAAACAGATATTGCAACAAAATAAATTCTATATGTCAGTAATTGCTGTTCACTTTGTGTATTGTGCGACACACTGACTTACCATAATAGCAGAGAGTGCTGACACTGAACCTAAACAGGTAAGTCCTGTAGTATAACTAGGATCAATCATATATGGAATCATTCCACCAATGCTAGCGGCCAGCAAACCTGCATTCAGTAAGTGCCGGCCTGGCAGAAGGAGTGGTGCAGAGTTCAGGACACCTGGAATCAAACATTATCACATTTAAAACCTAAAATGCATGAGTGACAGCTGACTCCCCCGTCCCCCCCAAGAGATTAAAGGAAAGTAAAACTCCCAAAAACAAAGTTAAATTCAAAGTTAAAGGCAGAAACTGGCAGATATGGCAGTTTCCTAGACAAACTTTACTGAACTAAGTTTCAGTATCTTAGGAGCTCATTGTATTAAAAATGCAAGCATGTATCGTTGGATTGTGCATAACATCTCTAGGGAGGAGACATAGCTAATGAATACCCAGGGAAATGTTATGAGCTTTAGAGAACTCGTTGAAACAATGTGCTAGACAGACAAAGTTAAGTGGGACTCCTAGGAACATCAAATCTATTCTTGCTTGAGACTTCTTTTTTTGGGTGGTGGAGGGGAGGGGGCGCCCTTAGAGATGAGTATTTTGACTTTAACAGGAGGAAGGAACAAATATATCCTTTCCCTGAAGTGTTAATTAAGCATTGGCATTATATAAGTATTAACAAAAACGAAGTTTAAACTGTCAGAATAAAAATCCCTCCCTCTCAGTTGCCCAGTTTTTAGTGCCTTATGATGTTTATTAATTTCTAAAGTTCTCCAGTCACCACAGAATATTCCAAGGTAAACCTGACCTGAATTTCTCATGATAAAAACAAGCAGATTGGATTGGATTGGATTAGAGAGAGAGAGAGAGAGAATGTGAATGCAGAAAGGAACATGCATTACATATACAGTTCTAGCTCTGAGGTGAAGACTTACTTGTGCTATCTATAGCAGGACCAGAAGTACCACACAATGCCAATCCCCAATTAGGTACAGATTCTACATTCATATATATGTAAGCAGAATCAGGATGAGCTCTACCCTGACTTCTGATGGTGAGTCATGGTGGGTTGTAGAAAAGAACTTCAGGGGCTGATCTCATTTGCATAGGCACACACCCCCTGCCTAGATGGTCACTTTGGCTGCTGTAGGAGCCCCAGTTTCTCTGTTATTGGGGCAGGAATAAACTGTTATTATCCTGATTACATGAATCAAGGACAGTGGAACTGTACTTGGCCTTTTGTTATGATGGAGGGACTCACCATCAACTAAGCAGCACTCACTAGGCAAGGGTCATGGGTTCCAAAACCCAGTAAACGGAGAGAGGCTGGGAACAAGTATTAATACTTGGTGGTATAGGCCCCCTGGTGAGGACCTTACATGCTAATTGCACTTCCTCCTCTCTCCACTGTGGAATATCAGAGCTAATTTTGATTCCATTAGGAATCTAGTTACAGGCTGCTGAGCTGAATTCACTTTGGGCTAATGATGCACCAGCACTGAGGCTCCCCTACTTCAAGCTGAAATCACAAAAGAGCTAAACTTACTAAGAGCTGAAATCACTGAGTGTTGTGTTAAGTAGCGCGGGAGCCTGAAGATATACAGCAGAGCAGTTTGCGGGACAGCTGGCAGAGCAGAGCAGTTTGTTGGATGCCTGGAGCAGCTAATGGGGGCAGCTGGCAGAGTGGAGCCCCGTGGAGAGGAGGGGCAATCAGCTTTCGACCACGTTAAGATGCCCCTTAACCACCACCAGCCCACCCCCACACACACACACATCTCTACTGAGGTTGGGAGGTAAAACTCTGCAGATAAACTTTTGAACTCTGGGGCTGCCCTGACCAGGGACAGAGATTTTTGGGACTTTGGGTGATTCTGGGTTGCTGGACTCAAGAACCAAAGGGAAAGGACACGTCCCAATTTGCTTGGGGTGGGTTTTTTGCTCATGGGTTGTGTTAGGAATCCTGTTGGTGGTGTTTCCCCAACATAATACCACATTGTTTCTCTCGGTTATTAAAAGGCTTCTCTGTGCTTGCGAGAGGGGAAGTATCGCCTCTTGGAGGCGCCCAGTGGGGGAGGTATATATTTGTCCCAGGTCACTGGGTGGGGGCTCGAGCCGGTTTTGCATAGTGTTATTGGATTGGAATGAAACCCCTAGATACTGAACTCGGCCCTTGTTGCTGCCAACTCTGACGGGCAGAAGGGTTACATATATTTCATCAGAAAGTAACAAAAAAGGGCTCTGTGACTACTGAAGGCTTTGTGGTCCTACCACACACCAGGAAAGGCGCAATGAAGGTGGGTCCGCCACACCTAGAAAGGCTGCAGGGAAGCAGCCAGCCAATCAGAACCTGTCAGCGTTCACTCCCCACTCTGAACTCTGGAGTACAGAAGTGGGGACCCGCATAAAAGACCCCCTAAATTTATTTCTACCAGCTTAGGTTAAAACTTCCCCAAGGCACAAATCCTTTCTTTGTCCTTGGATGGTATTGCTGCCACCACTAAGTGATTTAGACAAACATTCAGGGAAAAGGGCCACTTGGAGTCCCTGTTTCCCAAAAATATTCCCCCAAACCTCTTCACCCCCTTTCCTGGGGAGGCTTGACAATATATACTAACCAATAGGTTAACAAAGTGAGCAAAGACCCTTTATCTTTAGGACACTAAAATCAATCAGGTTTTTAAAAGAAGAACTTTATAATAAAGAAAATAATAATGGTGGGGGACAGATAGCTCAGTGGTTTGAGCATTGGCCTGCTAAACCTAGGGTTGTGAGTTCAATCCTTGAGGGGGCCATTTAGGGATCTGGGGCAAAAATTGGGGATTGGGGTCCTGCTCTGAGCAGGGGGTTGGACTAGATGATCTCCTGAGGTCCCTTCCAACCCTGATATTCTATGAAAAGCAGCACCTCTGTAAAATCAGGATGGAAGGTAATTTTACAGGGTAATAAAAAAGATTTAAAACAGAGGTTTCCCCTCTAGGCTCAACTTCAAAGTTACAAAAACAGGAATAAACGTCCCTCTTAGCATAGGGAAAATTCACAAGCTAAAACAAAAGATAATCTAACACATTTACTTGCTATTACTTACAATTTTTGTAATCTTAGATGCTTATTTCAGGTAGGGTTTTAAGAGATGTTTTTTTCCTGCCCTGGTCCCTCTCTGTCCGAGAGAGAGAACAAGGAAAGCACAAACAAAACCTTCCCCCACAGATCTGAAAGTATCTTCTTCCCTTATTGGTCCTTTAGGTCAGGTGCCAGTCAGGTTATTTGAGCTTCTTAACCCCTTACAGGTAAAGGAGGGATTTTATGCTACCCTTAGCTGTATGTTTAATGACAGAACACAAGAGGCTCAGTTAAAAGGACCTGCAGTGCCTAAGCAGTTCAGTTCCTGGCTGGGACCAGAGGAGCAAGTAAGGGTGTTTGTTGCTGATCAATGAAGCTCGAGAACAGAATCAGAAGAAAGGTCCTGGTGGTACTTGCATTCAGTGAGGAGAAAGAGGATTTAAGCACTTCAGCCCAGGGGTCAGGGTGAAGAGAAAGGAGCTACAGGGGGAAAGGACTATGAAATAGCAGCAGCAAACCAAAGGAAGCAGTACGTGGCTGCTGTGTGTAGGGGTCTCTAGGCTGGGACCTGGAGTAGTGGGTTGGTCCCTGCACCGGCCATTAGCGAATTGGCCTCAGCCCTGACAAGGAGACAAGACTCAGTTGAGAGGCCCAAGTGAAGAGCAGGACTCAAAGGGGCCCAGCAGTGAAGACCATGGTGAGGGGAGACCAACAGTTCCAGTTGGACTCTTTACCTAAGGCCCAAAAAAGGGGCTAGATTTGAAGGGCCCCAAGACAGTGCTGAAGACCCTAATAAGGGCAGACTGTGTGTTGAACTTCTGTTACCCCAAGTTTGACTCTGTGACTTCACCAGAGGGCTGAGACACTGGAGACCCATCCAGCAAGGGCAACAACCCACAAGGGGTGCCAGAACCAAGAAAAACTGCAGCACCTCACCCAGCAAACAGGAGGAACTCGGGCAATGAGCATCTCCTATCACAGGTCAAGGCCTGTTTATTCAGAAGGAGGACCATTCTCGGGGGAGGGCAAGAAATCTCGGGGGAGGGCAGTCTTCCAGTGCTAGGAACAAAGAAGAGTATTCTGGTATCTCTGGCTCAGTAATGGAAACAAGGATGTCCCATCAATGGTACTACGAAGGTGAAAAGGGAGAGGAGATGGTGGATTGGGGCAGGCAACTCAGGATTTGAGCTCACGAGGTAGCAAGGAAAAGCTGCCCCCTCCTAAAGCACTCTACTAGAGAAATTATCTGGGCAAACCACCTTGTTTGTATATTCTATTTCCACCTTCTGTGTGAGGCCTTGTTTATACAGAGAAATTTCAGCTAAAAATTCCCAGTAGTGCTACTACAAGCTATACCAGGGTTAGCACCACTGTTCCCTCTAAGCTGTGCGTGTACACACAGATCCTAAACCCCGCGCACAGGGCGAAACATCGCACACACAAAAATTTGCACATAAGAAATTTTTTGCGCACACGGCCTGTCAAAAATTAGAGGGAACATTGGTTAGCACTGGTGAGAATTTTTAGCTAGAGTGCCCTAGTATGGACATGGTCTTCGATTTCTTGTACCTATGCACTGAAGTGTTCACTCAATCACTTCCACAGCAATCAACTTATGTCAAATGAAGGATTAGTACTTCAGGTACAGAACAATCATCAGGTGTTGGTGAATCTTTAAAGATCCTATGTATCACAGGAATGTTTATAAATGTAAAAAGAAGAGACAGATTTCATTTGGTATGTAGGCAGAAATGCATCTAAATAAGATTACTTTAATGAATTTGACTGTTTAAAATAGGGTCATGTAACATTTGCGAAGTCAATTGATTTAGTAAAAGAAATCTGTACTCTAAGTGAGAAATCCCATGGAAGTCAGTGACAGAACCCCTATTGACTTTAATAGGGCCATGATGTCACCCTAAATTGTCTACTTGGCCAGATGATTAATGTACTTTTAATTTTAATAAATTTCAGTAAAAGAAAATTATGTCCAGACAGCAAGCATGTACAGTACATGAAATAAAGAAATCCAAAGCAGTACTAAGTTTTGGATAATGTGGGCTAGGGATTGTTTACATTATTTGTTAATTAACATGAGAAATACTGTCCATAAGGAGACTGAACGCAGATCATCCACAAATAAAGCACTACACAACACATTTAAAAAGTGCAAGGCAGCATTTAAAAAACCCCTCAAGTTAAGCCTATATTAACTCACCTGATACACTTTCTGTAAAACAGAATTTTTTTTAACTCCACACACACAGTTTATTGAATGAGTGTGAGAGTCAATGACAAAAACAAAATAAATTTTAAAATTTGCTTTTAGCCAATATGGACAACACTCACCTTGCAGTTTCCCGTAAGCTATGAGGGAGCCACTGAAAGTCACACCACCAATGTATGTGCCAAGATACGCCACAATCTTGGTGAGGTTTGCAGCTGGATCAGTAGCGAAATGAGGATACTCAATCATGTACTCTGCTACACAGGTGAGCACGGCAGCCAAACCTACCAAACTATGGAAAGCAGCCACTAGCTGAGGTAAATCTGAAATCTGGATGCGTTTAGCAATTGTCAAACCTGGTAAGAGTTGGAGACAAAGAATTAAAATATTATAAGGTACTGTTTTATGTGATCATGAGCTTGTGTATTCTGTTCAATAGAGTAATGTCAGTAATTTTGTACCTAGGGGACATTGTACGAATAAGGAAATCAAAAAATCAGAAATTTATTAGTATTAGACAACAGCCACCTGAGAAGCTTCCACTGGAGTCAGTATTCCTTTTATATGCGGCAGCATAGTCTAAAAAGAGAGGAAATCTGACTAGACTCAGGAGACCAGATTTCAGTTTCTCAGTCAGTAACTAACCTGCAGTGTGAGCTTGGGCAAATCACTTAGTCTCTCTGTTCCTTAATTTTCTTACTGAGCGAGCTGGGCAACTACAGATCCATTAGTCTGACCTCAATAGTATGCAAGCCTTCAGAACAAATTTTGACGGAAATAATAATTAAAGACCTGGTGGTAACCGGAAAAAGGGATAAAATGCAACAAGGTTTAACAAAGGTAGATTGTGCCAGACTAGACTACCCCAATATCTTTCTTTGATAACTGTTTTTTTTTAGACAAGGGGAGTGTAGTAAATTTAATCTATTTGGACTTTAGCAAGGCATTTGATACAGTAATAAATGGGAAATTATTAGTTAAAACGGAGAAAATTGGGATTAGTACAGTAATTGTGAGGTGGGTGGCTAAAGACATGACACCAAGGGTTGTGCTGAAAGGTAAATTATCGGGCTGCAGGAAGGTTACTAGTGGAGTTCCTCAAGGATCAGCCTTTGAACTTGATCTCATTGAATATCTTCATTAATGACCTTGGTATTGAGCTTTGCAGCAGGACTGGTATCCCACTTGTTACTATGGCAGGGGGACGTGGGTGGGTAAAATGTACTTTGTTGTAAGCAGGCAGCTCCTTATCTGAGAAGTGGGGATCACAATTTTCATCCCACCAGAGTAAACTGCTTTGATAGAAGGATAAAAGCACTCTATAGGCGCTAAGTTAGAGTAAAGATATCAAAAGTGGGCATGTAACCATGAGCTATTAATTTCACTTGTAAGTTATAAAACTGACTTTTACATGGTGCTGTACTCACCTATGGTGCCACCAAGGGTCATTGCACCTGACATCTGAGCCAACAATTCTGGTGATGGTTTAAGGCCTCCAAGAGTAGCCGCCAAACCTCCGGCAACACCTATCATACCCAAAGCATTACCCAGGCGAGCAGTTCCTTGAGTGGACAGACCAGCCAGAGCACCAACACAACACAAGCCTGAGCCCAGATAGATCATCTTTAAAATAATGGAAACACACATATATATATTAAAATCTTTCTGATCATTATGTGAAAGACAGATTTTTTAGTGCTGATGGTTCACAAAGGTGGATTTGATCTTAACCAACGCTCCTGAGGAGGAGTTAGAGATTTTCCTGTGGTGTGCAAATTTGTTGCTGTAATGTGATTGTGGTCATTTTAAAATCTTGTATTTAAATCAAAATTTGAGGAGTTTTGCTTCAACTGTCCTAATGGGCATGGAAACAATTGTTGATGTTTACTTATGATACATTTGGCTTCCTGTTTACAAAAGAAAAAAAATTAGCTTACATGGATACATTTAAATAATCATTTAAATAGCATAAAATTGGTGTTTGTAAAATACTGTGTTATAAATCCCCGTGACAAAGTTAGTTTAGATTGTTACTGCCACAAAAAATAAAAGGTAATTTATTTCCATTTTCTTAAGTAGTATGATCTGAATCTGAACAAGCAGCACTATAATAAGATATTCTACCTTGTGAGAAATGGGATTATTTTTAAGACCTTCTCTCTTATCATTCCTTCTGGGCTGAATCTTTGTAGACATGGCCTTAGCTCAGAATCCCATCCCTCTACATGTCCCTTGTAAACCACATTTGTTGTGGGGTAAAGTTTTAAGACATAGGTAAAAGAACTCCTACCTTTGTTTTAAATTTTCAAAAAACTCTTCGCTCTCTATTTCGTTCTTAGGTATTGCTAGAGCACTCATTTCAATAGCATTTAAGCTTTATTTCTGCTATTCGTTTTTAAGAGATTTGTTCATAATGCAAAAAACCCTGCTGCTATTTTAGAAATATAAAGATATTTTAAAGAGGTTGTTATTTAGAAACTTTGCAAAACTAAAGTCAATGTCCAGGGTTCATTTGCAGGTTTGGAGCTAGCTCATGGAGTTAGCTAACACTTGGCTGCCTGTGTGGAAATAAACAGAGGATGAAAAGCCATTAATAGTTTGTGCCCTCCAAAGCCTATCAACAGAAAAGTATGACATGTCACTAGCACTCAGTGGATGCTTGCTCTAAAAGCCTGTACTTGACGTACAGACAAGCTCCATATCCCAGCCATCAGGTAAAGGGGAGAGGGAATTCATAATGTAAACTGAAGAGTGAAGCATTCCCAGTAAGTGGAAAGCATGGCAAAGCACAGAGAAGAAAGTAATGCTGAAAGAATAGCAATTCAGTGTGTGGGGGGAGAAAGGGAACAAGACCGACAGAGTGTATTTTTTCCTTTCCCACAATGAAGTTAATGCTACAATAGTTTTGGCATTTAAGTTACTTACAAACCTGCAAAATGTCAGAAAAGTCGTTTGACCTTGTCTTGCCTGGTTCTGATCCCTTGCCCATGTCATCTTACCACATGTATAAATAACGAGGTAAAACTAGAGGCAATTTGAGAAAGAGTTGGGTGGGAGATGAAGGACAGCGGGATACAGTTCCTTTTGCAGGTTTATTTCAAAACCTGTTTGATCAAAGTGATTTGAACACTGTGTACTTTAAGACCAGTTGCCAAATGGGAAAGAGACCTGCTGAAAGCTGGATCAGCAAATGACAGAAAATGAAGGATCTTCTTACCTGTTCAATATTATAGCCACCCTGGAGAGCAGCTGCATATCCCCCTACAAAGACACCAGCAGGGAGCAGGTACAGGTAATTGTATTCAGGGGGATCAGTAGGACGCTTGAACATATCCAGCATTCTCTGCGTAACCAGAAAGCCACCTTGCCAAAGTACAAAAGAAAAAAAAAAAGCTGAAACTAGGCCTTGGCCAACCTACTAGGAAAAAATGTCGTTAATCCTAGTAACCACTGGGACATGAGTAAGGGCTTTGGAAAACTTGGAATCTGGTGTACCAGCCAGTATACAGGTATCTAGAATTAAAGTCATATATAACTACTTTCTTTAGACTACACAGGAAATTCATCCAATTGGAGGGAGGGGTTGGTGGGCTGGAAACCACAGACAGATACCAAGATCTGTAGGACACCACACGGATTTGCAAGGTGGCCTACCCATCTGCCATTACTCTCAATTGTCGACCTGTTCAGCAGCATAGCTCATTGATGATCACACCACTCATCATCCATGCCTGTATCGTACTTCTCCTCTCTACTGTGGGACAGAAATGCACTGACACACACTGGAGTTTCCAATGAAAATTCTGCAGTGGTTGTCCTCTGTTTATGCCACCAACACCCTAACCACATGTCAAAACTTTTACCAACAGAGGTATCAGAAGGGAGATTATGCTTGCTCCCTTCCCTCCCAGTCCAAGCCAGGAACAGTCTTCAAAGGAGTCAGGTGACCTTCCATGTTACATAGTGGAAAGACTTATTTTCCCTATTTTTATTATGAGTCTTTTTGTAGATTGGCCACAATTTTGAACTGGAAAGAAGGGAGATGGACAAATACAATACCATCTCACGATGCAGAGGAATACATGTATTCCATGTAATCACTAAAGTGATTAAACTATAAAGGACCACTGGTGTCCTAAGACTTTCTCCAACAGAAAGTCACATCACAGAAGGGGCACACAAGAATGCAACCGTCAACAACCATACTCGCTTGTTTGCTTTTTAAGTGATTCCAATCCATAAATTAAATTAGAGTCCTTTAAATCTATACCACTACAAAAGTGGAAGGCATTAATGGACTGTGGTCACAGTGCATTTTGATTCATGTTCATAGAAAGTTAACATGCTCATACCGGCAATGTTGACAGATGACACAAAAGCGGCAAGCACAGCAAGACCCTGAGGAGTACTTTCAGGGAAATAGTTTCCTCCCATCAATGCCAGCCCACCAACTGCAGTCAGTCCTATTAGAAAAAGATACAAGTAAGTTATTGAATATAAACAGGTGATTATATACCAAGCAGCGATCTCTGTTCAAGAATCAATAGACACCACTTGATTATAGTTTTGCCAAACACTGTACACATTACTGTAGTTTAATCCCTCTGAATTAAGATTGCCAATAATTTTATTTCACTGCAAAAACTATCCCAGTGTGCTACAGAACACATTAGTAAAAAGTAACAGACCAATATATTTTTGGAATATAACACATTAAATGTTAACTTAAGCAGCACTGGCTGTACATCTATAAATGAAAGGCTGAGTTATTAGGCCACAAATGTGACCTGTTTTGTTGTTCATGAGGGCTGAGAACAGCCGTTATTTCCAAAGTGATGGCCAGTTTACTGTCAATCCTAATTTCATTATTAAAATGGCAGTAATTGCAACTCTGTATGGTGCTGTATAAACATTAAGAGGAGATGGCCTGTTTGAAAGATCTTACAGTCCAGGAAAAGCAGACAAAGCTGTTCAGACTCAGACTAGCTCAAGTGCTGGTGTAATTTTTTAAGGGCAAGGAGCGGGTTTTAAACCTCATGGAGGTCATTAGTGGGAGACTTTCCAGAAGTGAGTTTTGAGAAGGAACATGAAAGATGGCCACTCCAAGTATAAAAGCGTAACATTGAAGAAGGCATGAAGATGAGAACAGGAGAAGGAGAGAGGCTTAAGAGGAGTGAAGCGAGTAAAAGAGGAAGTAGGAAGAAGTGAAACCAGAGATGTAAACACAGATTGTTTAGGACCTGAAAGGTGAGGACTAAGAGACTTGAATGTGATGTGGAAGGGGAGGGAAGCAGAGAGCAGCAAGCCTGCCAGAAAGGAAGGAGACGAAGATGATTTTAGTTGCAGGATTTTGGATAGATTGGAAGGGAGAGGTATGGTATGCAGGAAAGAGGTTACCATGTCCCAAGCAAAAGACAACCCAGTTATATGGCTAATTGCTTTTAAAAATATGCAGTATGTTTGCCTATACAGATTTGTAACTAATTCTCTTTGAAGAATGCTACCAGTAGTTAGAACTACACATGAAATCTGTTATCTTTGCTATTTATGGCAAAAGGTTCAGTTGGAATAGCACCAAAACTGGCTCCGTGGCATCTTAAATACAGAGGATTAAACTGCTACTAAAAGCTCATAAAATATCATAGCTGCACCCAATATTTCCTCTAGACAACACACATAGCTGCAGGGCAGTCACCTACCTGAGATGGCATTAGTCACGGACATGAGTGGAGAGTGAAGAGCAGGGGTCACACCCCAGACCGTGTGGTACCCTACTATTCCAGCTAAACCAAACGTTGTCACCATCTGTGGGAATGCAGAATTAGGAGCTGCAATGCCCAGTCCCAGCAAACTAGTCAGACCTAAGGAGGACAAGGTTAATGCAAAATTGTGATCTCTGAATGGTTTATTTACATTGCTCCACTGAAACTAAGACACATTGAATATGTAAATCAGATTAAGCAGTTGATGACTGTGCATTTCCCGGTGTCCACCCCATTTCCCGAATGTACCCAACTGTACACTATTGAACACCTCTTACTTCTTGAGACTTCTTGGTGCTCAGATACTATGGTGAAGATACAGCTTGGATTAAAAACCCTCCCTCCTCCTCCATCACAGCATTGTACAATAATTCATTATCATCTTGGACAAATGAGTAGTGCACACCTGATGCCAACATTACACTACTCTGAGAACACACACATAAGAACATAAGAATGGCCATACTGGTCAGACCAAAGGTCCATCCAGCCCAGTATCCTGTCTGACAACAGTAGCCAATACCAGTTGCCCCAGAGGGAGTGAACCTAACAGGTAATGATCAAGTGATCTCTCTCCTGCCATCCATCTCCAACCTCTGACAAACAGAGGCTAGGGACACCATTCCTTACCTATCCTGGCTAATAGCCATTAATGGACTTAACCTCCATGAATTTATCCAGTTCTCTTTGAAACCCTGTTATAGTCCTAGCCTTCACAACCTCCTCAGGTAAGGAGTTCCACAGGTTGACTGTACACTGAGTGAAGACCAACTTCCTTTTATTTGTTTTAAACCTGCTGCCCATTAATTTCATTTGGTGGCCCCTAGTTCTTATATTATGGGAACAAGTAAATAACTTTTGCATATTTACTTTCTCCACACCACTCATGATTTTATATACCTCTATCATATCCCCCCTTAGTCTCCTCTTTTCCAAGCTGAAAAGTCCTAGCCTCTTTAATCTCTCCTCATATGGGACCCGTTCCAAACCCCTAATCATTGTAGTTGCCCCTTTTCTGAACCTTTTCTAATGCCAGTATATCTTTTTTGAGATGAGGGGACCACATCTGTACGTAGTATTCAAGATGTGGGCGTACCATGGATTTATATAAGGGCAATAAGATATTCTCCATCTTATTCTCTCTCCCTTTTTTAATGATTCCTAACATCCCGTTTGCTTTTTTGACTGCCGCTGCACACTACATGGACATCTTTGGAGAACTACCCACAATGACTCCAAGATCTTTCGCCTGATTAGTTGTAGCTAAATTAGCCCCCACCATATTGTATGTATAGTTGGGGTTATTTTTTCCAATGTGCATTACTGTACATTTATCCACATTAAATTTCATTTGCCATTTTGTTGCCCAATCACTTAGTTTTGTGAGATCTTTTTGAAGTTCTTCACAGTCTGCTTTGGTCTTAACTATCTTGAGCAGTTTAGTATCATCTGCAAACTTTGCCACCTCACTGTTTACGCCTTTCTCCAGATCATTTATGAATAAGTTGAATAGGATTGAGTTCCTTGGGGAACACCACTAGTTACCCCTCTACGTTCTGAAAATTTACCATTTACCCTTTGTTCCCTGTCTTTTAACCAGTTCTCAATCCATGAAAGGATCTTCCCTCTTATCCCATAACAACTTAATTTATGTAAGAGCCTTTGGTGAGGGACCTTGACAAAAGCTTTCTGGAAATCTAAGCACACTATGGCCACTGGATCCCCCTTGTCCACATGTTTGTTGACCCCCTCAAAGACCTCTTCTAGTTTAGTAAGACATGATCTCCCTTTACAGAAACCATGTTGACTTTTGCCCAACAATTTATGTTCTTCTATGTGTCTGACAATTTTATTCTTTACTATTGTTCCAACTAATTTGCCTGGTATGGACATTAGACTTACCTGTCTGTAATTGCCGGGATCACCTCTAGAGCCCTTCTTAAATATTGGCGTTACATTAGCTATCTTCCAGTCATTGGGTACAGAAGCTGATTTAAAGGACAGGTTACAAACCATAATTAATAGTTCCACAATTTCACATTTGAGTTCTTTCAAAACTCTTGGGTGAATGTCATCTGGTCCCGGGGACCTGTTACTCTTAAGTTTCTCAATTAATTCCAAAACCTCCTCTAGTGACACTTCATTCAAACCTCCTCAGATTTGTCACCTACAAAAGACGGCTCAGGTTTGGGAATCTCCCTAACATCCTCAGCCACGAAAACTGAAGCAAAGAATTCATTTAGTTTCTCCACAATGTTTATCATCTTTAAGTACTCCTTTTGTATCTCGATAGTCCAGGGGCCCCACTGGTTGTTTAGCAGGCTTCCTGCTTCTGATGTACTTAAAAAACATTTTGTTATTACCTTTTAAGTTTTTGGCTAGTTGTTCTTCAAATTCCTTTTTGGCTTTTCTTATTAAATTTTTACATTTACTTTGGCAGTCTTTATGCTCCTTTCTATTCACCTCACCAGGATTTGACTTCCACTTTTTAAAAGATGCCTTTTTATCTCTCACTGCTTCTTTTACATGGTTGTTAAGCCACAGTGGCTCTTTTTTAGTTTTTTTACTGTGTTTTTTAATATGGGGTATACAATTAAGTTGAGCCTCTTTTATGGTGTCTTTGAAAAGTGTCCATGAGGCTTGCAGGGATTTCACTCTAGTCACTGCACCTTTTAATTTCTGTTTAACTAACCTCTTCATTTTTGCCTAGTTCCCCTTTCTGAAATTAAATGCCACAGTGTTGGGCTGTTGAGGTGTTCTTCCCACCACAGGAATGTTAAATGTTATTATATTATGGTCCTATTATAGTTACCTCTTGGACCAGATCCTGCGCTCCACTCAGGACTAGATCGAGAGTTGCCTCTCCCCTTGTGGGTTTCTGTACCAGCTGCTCCAAGAAGCAGTCATTTAAAGTATCGAGAAATTTTGACTCTGCATTTCGTCCTGAGGTGACATGTACCTAGTCAATATGGGGATAATTGAAATCCCCCAATATTATTTAGTTCTTTATTTTGATAGCCTCTCTAATCTCCCTTAGCATTTCATTGTCACTATCACTGTCCTGGTCAGGTGGTCGATAATAGATCCCTACTGTTATATTCTTATTTCAGCATGGAACTACTATCCATAGAGATTCTATGGAACATGTGGATTCATTTAAGATTTTTATTTCATTTGATTCTACATTTTCTTTCACATATAGTGCCACTCATCCCCCCAGCATGACCAGTTCTGTCCTTCCGATATATTTTGTACCCCGGAATGATTGTTGTTAGGATATAGATATTCAGGCCTGTCTGTAAAGGACTATACGCTAAGAATTTAGGTGTATTCTTATCACTTAGCTAGTTTTAGAGAAATAAAAGAAAGAACCAAAATCACTGTCTGCCGGTGTTAGGTCCTTCTCTTACTGTGACAGTCTGAGGCCCTGTGCTTAGGCTAAGATCTTTGGCTAAGCAGCAGAGGCAGCCATAAGCTGGGAAGCGAATGGTCAGATCCTTACATTCCAAATTAGTCACATTGAAATAAGATGCTATTGGGCTGTTAGGAATACAATCCTGTCCTAATAATGCCTATCGCCTCCAGAGAAAGGGAAGTGCCTAGAAGATGTAAAAGGAAACTTCATTTTATAGCATCCTGTCTGGCAAGAACTCACTTAACAATAGCTGGGATGTGAAATCCTTATTTCTTTGTTGTTCTATCACTGTAGTCCCCATCTCCCTATTGTTTGTCTGTATAATTTCTGTCTGGTTCTATGATTGTTTCTGTCTGCTGTATAATTAATTTTGCTGGGTGTAAACTAATTAAGGTGGTGGGATATAATTGATTAAATAATCATGTTACAATATGTTAGGATTGGTTAGTTAAATTTCAGTAAAATGATTGGTTAAGGTATAGCTAAGCAAAACTCAAGTTTTACTGTATAGTCTGCAGTCAATCAGGAACTGTGTGGGGGGAGGAATGGGAACAGGGAATGGGGTGGGGAAATTGGAATCATGTTTAGCTAAGGGCAGGAATGGGAACAGGGACACAGGTAAGGCCCTGTGGTGTCAGAGCTGGGAAGGGGGACACTAAGGAAGGAAACTGGAATCATGCTTGCTGGAAGTTCACCCCCAATAAACACTGAATTGTTTGCACCTTTGGACTTTGGGTATTATTGCTCTCTGTTCATGTGAGAAGGACCAGGGAAGTAAGTGGGTGAAGGAATAAGCCCCCTAACAATTGTGTCCCATTGATTGTCCTCACTCCACCAGGTTTCTGTGATCCCTACTATATCAATATCCTCCTTTAACACGAGACACTCTAGTTCACCCATCTTATTATTTAGACTTCTAGTATTTGTGTACAAGCACTTTAAAAACTTGTCACTGTTTATTTGTCTGCCCTCTTCTGATGTGTCAGATTCTTTATCCTCTTCCATGCTCTCCTCCTGACTAAAACCTAGAGAATCTCTATCAATAGACTCTCCTCTAAGAGAAGTCTCTGTCCAATCCACGTGTGCATCTGCAGCAATTGGCTTTCTCCCATCTCTTAGTTTAAAAACTGCTCTGCAACCTTTTTAATGTTAAGTGCCAGCAGTTTGGATCTACTTTTGGGATAGGGGGAGCCTATACAGAAAGGATGGGCTCCACCTAAACGAAAAAGTGTCCCCAGTTCCTAGTAAATCTAAACCCCTCCTGTCTATACCATCGTCTCATCCACGCATTGAGACTCTGAAGCTCTGCCTGCCTACCTGGCCCTGCCCGTGGAACTGGAAGTATTTCTGAGAATGCCACCGTAGAGGTCCTGGATTTCAGTCTCTTTCCTAGCAGCCTAAATTTGGCCTCCAGGACTTCTCTCCTACCCTTCCCTACGTCATTGGTACCTACATGTACCACAACCACCGGCTCCTCCCCAGCACTACACATAAGTCTATCTAGATGCCTTGAGAGATCCTCAACCTTCACACCAGGCAGGCAAGCCACCATATGGTTCTCCCAGTCATCACAAACCCAGCTACCTATGTTTCTAATTATCAAATCTCCCATTATGAACACCTGCCTTTTCCTAATGACCGGAGTTCCCTCCCCCGGATAGGTAACCTCAGTGCGAGAGGATATCCCATCATCATCTGGAAAGAGGGCCCCAACTCTGGGAAGGTTTCCCTCTGCTCCCATTGACTGCTCTCCTTCTCTGGGCCTTTCATCCTCCTTAACAGTGCAGAGGCTGTCTGACCAGAGGCGGGACAAATCTACAGTCTCCTGGAAAGCCTCATCAACATACCTCTCTGCCTCCCTTAGCTCCTCCAGTTCCGCCACCCTGGCCTCCAAAGCCCGTACACGGTCTCAGAGGGCCAGGAGCTCCTTGCACTGAATGCACACATATGCCAGCCGCCCACAGGACAGGTAATCATACATGCTACACCGAGTGCAATAAACAGGATAGCCCCCACTCTGCTGCTGGGCTTCTGCCTCCATTCTCTCCTACAGCTACCTAGGTTAATGATAGGGTTTTTGTTTAAATCAAGATGTTTTGATTATAGTCTAGTTTAAAGGTTTTAAAGAATGGCAAGTGTACCTCGCCCCCTTTCCACTCCCCTTCCAAACTCCCTCTCGAAACTCCCCGTTAGCGGTCCCTGGTCGCTTGCTCACTGTTCTATAAAGCTCTGGCCTTCTTCATAGCCCCACCCCCTGACTGAGGCTCAGCCAATGAACAGAGGCTTGAAATGCAGGCCTACATTGAAAAGTGATCAATTATGGAAACATGTGGTTCCAGTTTGTTGTCCAGAATAAATCTGCACAGTTTACAGAAATAAAAGGTTTTTGTAATGGGTACTCCAAGCAAATGGCACATGGGATGTGAAAATCAGATGGTTGTCAAAGAGAACTGTGACAGAATGTTGACCTAGACAGTACGAGAGACCCGCAATCAGAAGGGACAAGGGAGCATCTCTCCCAATCTGACCAGACCATGAATAGCCAACTGTGTCACCCTTGATGCACTCCTGCTGACCCATGCACGAAATAGCATTGGCTGTGCACCCCTTGTTTTGCTGAAAATTATTTCTTGTGATGAAAGACAACAGGAAATGCCAAGGTCTGAAGACCAAGGAAGATTGCTGCCTTGCTGTGTAAAAGGTGAATGGAAGCCCATTATTCCTTCTGGCAGATCCAGCCCTAAACATGAGCCAAGAGAACAAGGTCCAGAGGGCCCTCACCCATCTGGCTCCCTCCCAGTGCTAAAAAAGACATGGCAAACTCCCAGGAGGAAAGAAAGGGGGAAATGCCATCCTCGTCAAACTGAAAGCCAGAAACAATGGAACAAGTCTATCTCAACCAGACTGCACTGGGCTCACTATTTAAACTAAGTTACCCAATAGCTGGTAAAGGCTCTCTCTAAAATAGTAATGCCCACTTGGAGACTCCTTAATTAGTAAATCATTAACTCAGCAGTTATAGTTATAGGGGACTAATTATAGCTTATCAGCTCAAAGGCTACTTTGAAATTTGAGTTGGCAAATCCAATAAGACTTTAACTGTCTGTGTCAGCCCAGGTGTTGGGAGGAGTTCATCTCAAGTTACTACTACTGTCCAGATTGCAAATGTACTTATAGCTTTAAATTCTGTACAATGGGAGTAAAGCATTTGTGACAGATATGACAATATCTTGGACAAACCTGACTGAATTAAATTAAAATTAATTCAATAAGGTTTAAGTACTGTAGGAGCCCATTACATTAAAAATGCAAATATTTATGTAGTATTGAGGGATTGTATGTAACTTCTTTTAAGAGGTTATGAAAATGCACTCACTCCAATTATGTAAGAAATCAGCCTTCTGAAGTTTCCCCCTGAAGGGGAAACCCATTGTCTGGCTGACTACCTATTCATGGTGTCTTCAGAGACCCAAACTGGATAAAGGAGGGACTCTCTGACTCACGAGTAGGCTTATTCTGAGGTGAAGCTGTGATGAACCTCTGACCACAGGAAAATCCCTGGGTGGAGTCTGAAGGACTGTTCACCAGACAGAGCCCTTGTTAGAGTAGGGAGATGATCTCTGGTAAGCTTATTACCATGCATGTATGTTCTTTTATTATTTGTTAATGTTTTCTCTTTTACCTTAAGAATACATGTGCTTGCTTAGAAAGCACTGTGTGATAGCTGAACTGTAGGCAATTATACAGTCTACTGTCTCTGAAGCAAAAAATAAAGCAGACCAGCGTAGGGAGCCGGAGTTTCTTGGGGAGGTCACAGTTCAGGAAGGGACCTGTGCAGTTGGGAAATACCCCAGTCAAGACAGAGAGAGACGTGGGTCTCTGCCCAAGAGAGGTACCAGCTGAGGAGCAGGGACCCAATAGCAAGTGCTCTTGCTGGGCCATGAAGGGGAATACAGATGCAGCTGCCCTGAACTGTGACAGCATTGAGCTAAATATCAAGTACAGTTTTGTGTGTGAATTTAATCAGATCTGTGGACCTGAAGGGAGGCTCTGCAGGTGCTGATCTTTATTAATAAACATGCTCTCTGGATTTTTCTTATGCACACAGACAAAGCTACACTGGTAGAAGAGCTTTCTACCTTAGGAAAGGTAGTGCTGAATGTGGTGTCTCTCCTGTTTTGATTAAATACAAAAGCTAAATAAGAGTAACACAATCATGCTGAAATTCCGTTGCAATACTTAAACCATGAGTTTTAAAGAAGAAAAGAAAACAAACATAGCAATTACATATTCTGAATTCCTTAATAGGCTAATGTACAATATTGGTGCACGTAAAATGCTAATTGAAAACCTACTGGCAACTTCCATTGCCTGCTGCTTATTCTTCAAAAACAAACTTGTTCCCAATACTTAGCAAAGTTGGTGGGCAATTAGTGTCTTTTATTGTCCAGTAAAGCGTGAAAAAATTCACTTCCAAAAAAGAACTCAAACACATACACTCCAAGAACTTTGCTGGAATACTAAGTATTTCACAAATTCGTAATTAAGTACGCCAAACATACACACATGCATGCCTAATTACTCTGGACTATTTGAGATGTTGTTATACCTGCATTTCTGGTGAGATTCTTTACGTTTTGTTCTCCAAGAAACAATTATTGCATTGTTTTTACACTAAGTCAGCAGTCAACCAGGTTAGAACTAGTTACTAATGGAAAGATTAAAGTTACTATTTTTCATTAAGAACTTGTCTACATGGTTATGCCCAGGAAAATTCATGTGAATTAACTTTTAAAGTGGATTAGTTACACTGCATCCTGTGTGGATGCTCTTATTCAGAATTAAAGTGATCTTAATTCAGTTCAGCTTGATTTACTTCCAAAGTGAATTAAGATAAACTACTTTCTCCATAAAAAGAAAAGGAGTACTTGTAGCACCTTTAGAGACTAACCAATTTATTTGAGCATAAGCTTTCGTGAGCTACAGCTCACTTCATCGGATGCATTCAGTGGAAAATACAGTGGGGAGAGTTATATACATAGAGAACATGAAACAATGGGTGTTACCATACACACTGTAACGAGAGTGATCAGGTAAGGTGAGCTATTACCAGCAGAAGAGCCGGCGGGGGGGGGGGGAACCTTTTGTAGTGATCACTACAAAAGGTTTCCCCCCCCCGCCGGCTCTTCTGCTGGTAATAGCTCACCTTACCTGATCACTCTCGTTACAGTGTGTATGGTAACACCCATTGTTTCATGTTCTCTATGTATATAAAACTCTCCCCACTGTATTTTCCACTGAATGCATCCGATGAAGTGAGCGGTAGCTCACGAAAGCTTATGCTCAAATAAATTGGTTAGTCTCTAAGGTGCCACAAGTACTCCTTTTCTTTTTGTGGATACAGACTAACACAGTTGCTACTCTGAATACTTTTCCCATGTAGACAAGCCTAAGGTTCCAAGAGGCTGAATTTAGCACACAACACGCTGACATTGCAACTACATCCAGGGTTAGGTAACTAAGTTCTCTCACCTGCAGTGTATGCTGATGCAGTAGTCATAGTTTTTCTAAAAGGTGTGATCATGGCTGCCTTCTCAGCTTCCAGCTCAGCCACACTCTTCTGTTTCACAGGGACTCCCTGAGGAATGTTGTTTGGTGGAGGTGCTGGAAAAATCACCTTGCCATCCTGACAATACAAAAAGTTACAGTTACTGCTAGAATGACAGATGGCTTGCCCAGCTGGTCATTGCTGCTTGTTCAAACAATAAATTATTTAGACAAGAGTCAAGATCCAAATCAAAGAATGACGGGTGAAAATCGGGTTTGTGGCTTGTCAAATAAGAGCCATCATTATGAACAGAATGGTCTTCATAACAAACATCTTTTTAGACAAAGTTAAAGATTATTGTACGGGACAATGGAACCAGAGGTGGGCAGGGGCTGGAACCCCCGCAACGGAAATATTGAAAGGGCGGATGTATGTTTCTGCCCTCCCCTCCCCTGCAAATATCTCAGAGGCAAGGGCAGGATCCAGCTAGGTTTCTGACCCAGAGGAGGGGCTGGTACGCGAGATTGGGCCGGCCATCAGGAAGCAGGTAGGAACAATTCTCTTCTCCCTATCTTCCAACTACTACAGGTCCTGGAAGAGATACTCAGCTTGGGGGAGGGCAGGAATGTGTGTGCCAGCCACTGGGGTGGGGAGCCAGGGCACCAGGAACTGCCATACAAACAGAAGTAGGAACTTCCAGGTCATCCCTCACCAGCCTGGAGCTGGTTCCCCCGCCACATCCAGTCTCAGTAGCTTCCCTCGCTCCCCCTCTTGTCCCTCCCGTTCCCCACTGACAGTAGCATCTCCCCACCCCCATTATTATTTATTCACAGAATTAACATTGTGCTAGGCACCTGAGGGAGTATATTATACTAGCAGCTAGAATTTCCAATCAATATCAGGGCCCCACTATGCTAGGCACTGTACAACATACAGTAAGAGCTTTGCTCTTTGCTAAAGAACTTACAATCTAAAGACACAAGACAAACAAGGGCCAGGAGGGCAAACAGAAGTACAGAAAGGTTAAGCAACCTGCCCAAGGTCATACAGCGTGTCAGTAGTAGAGTGGGTAACAGTCTCCTGACTATCGGCCCAGTGCCTTATCTAAGCCATGTTGCCTCTCAAACATATAGACAGACATATTTCCTGCCCAGAGGAGTCTCTCTTGATTACATGTACTGTTAAGCACACGTTAGGACAAAAAAGCACAATACAGTATCTATATATAACTCATTCCCTTCCCAGTTAAAGTTGGAATATGAGGAAACTAATTCAAGGTCTTATTCCAGGTTCTAGTGGACAGACACCAATATCACAATGAACAATCCCTCTCATTTAAACGTTCCATAAGATCACAAACGAGGCACATTAATATGGAAAGAGGAGAAATTTGCATTACCATTGCCGATGCTGGACCTGTTCTATGAATAAATTAAGGCCTTCAAGTTTCCTTTGGCTTTGACCTACACTAAAAAACAACTTGAAAGGACACTGTCTACTTGATCTATTTTTAAATGTAATGTTAAAATTCTATTTCTGCTAGAGCTCCCTTTAAGTAGAATCTCCTAATTTTTATTTGTTTAAATTCCTTAAAAATAGATTTTAGAAGTTTTAGTTTTATTTTATTTTTCTGCTCCCTTTAGGATGCTTATAAGGATCTTTTCAGCAAGGGGAACACTGACTATAAATGCGAACAGCATAAATGTTTACTCAGAAAGTATTGTCAAAATTCACAAAGCAAGCAAACAAAAAATACAGAAAAACATTTTTGTTTTTTGCAGTTACAGAAATCTTAGGCTTTTCTGTTAACTGTAGCAGGCACAGCATTTTCAGATAAATGTGCTTTTCAAATTGATGGTGGCCCTTTAATAAAAAAAAGTAGTGATAACACAATCATTGCACAGACCAGAGGAATGTTTAACATGAACACAGGAACAAGGCTGTGTTTCACAAGCTACACATAAAAGACAGAGAATATTTACCTCCTTAGGATGGATTTAAGGAGATTTCAATGATAAGTCTGGGAAGTAAACAAAAATACGTTATTAAGACATAGTATGCTGACTTACCTTCATTACCACAGTGCCTCTAACAACATGGTCCAGAGTGCCATAGTCAAATTGGTCCTTCAGATTGAAGTAGAAGTTTTCCTTATCAGGACTTATAGCCTTTAGAAGTTTGGTAACATTGTTGGAGTACAGAGTACTGGCCTGGGTAGCCATTCTACTTGGAAGGTCTGTGTAACCTATATGTGTAACTCCCTAAATAAAACCAAGTGAAATATTTAAAAGTCCAGTATAATTCTCAAAAGAAACAGGGTTTCTAAACATCCCAAACCTTTCTGGATATGCACATCAAGTAGCAAGTTTAGTTTTAGTACAGGTTTGTATAGATTTTAATGAGTTACAAAACAAACTGTTGCATTAAGATTTACACTTATTGTTTGTGTTTTTTACCAACAGTGTTTATATCACAACATGAGTAAATCCATCCACTTTGCACACCATTGGGATTAAGCCTGAATGTTAAGAGGGATGCACTACCTGAGCATTTTTTCATCTCTAATTTCAAAAATACTCTGTTATAACTTCAGGTACTTTAAGCAGCCAGATGAGAGGTGGACAGAATAGCCTATTAAATCTTTTCAGTCTTTTGGGAGAGCGTTAAGGGTGTGTTCCCAGATTGATGAGGGGATGGAAAGGAGCTTTTTTATAGTTGGTTGTCTGGCTGAGTCGAGTTATTTGTCCTTGGCTATATTTGCTTTTTTAATCACAATCATAAAATTGTGGGGCTGAAAGGACCTTAAGAGGTCATCTAATCCATTCCCCCATGCTGAGGCAGGATCAACTATAACTACACCATCCCTGACAAGCGTTTGTCTAACATGATCTTAAAAATCTCCAGTAATGGGGATTCCACAATCTCCTTTCGTAACCTATTCCAGTACTTAACTATTCTATAGTTAGGAAGTTTTTCCTAACATCTAACCTAAATCTCGCTTGCTGCGGACTAAGCAGATTACTTCTTGACCTACTTTCAGTTGATATGGAGCACAATTGATCATCATTGTCTTTATGACAGCATTTAACATAACTGATTATACTAAACTATTAGACTATTATAAGGTTGCCCTTCAGACTTCTTTTCTCAAGACTAAATATGCCCCCCTCCCTTCTTTTTTAACCTTTCCTCATAGGTCAGGTTTTCTAAACCTTTTATAATTTTTTTTGCTTTCCTTTGGACTGCCTTCAGTATGTCCACATTTTTCTTAGAGCGTGGCACCTAAAACTGGACAAAATACTCCAGCAGAAGACTCACCATGTCTAGTAAGTAGTACAATTACCTCCCATGTCTTAGCTACAACAATCTTTGTTAATTCACTCCCGAATGATATTAGCCTTTTTTTGCAACTTCATTTCATTGTTAGCTCATGTTCAATTTGTGATCTACTATAACTCCCAGATCTTTTTCTGCAGTACTACTTCCTGGCCAGTTATTTCCCATTTTGTATTTGTGTATTTGATTTTTCCTTCCTAAGTGTGGTACTAAATGTTGCAATGTTTAAGTTAGTTTCAGGGTGCTTAGAAACTTTCTATATGTATCATTTTATTGTTCAAATCTAAAGAAATAAAATAATTTAACTTCTAAGACTATGAAGACGTATTTCTGTTCTGTGAAACTGAAGTCTGCCAAAGAGATGTAAATTATATTCATTAGCAAAAGAAAAAACAGTTACTATCAATTTTCAACAGAACACAACATTTAACTGAAATAGTCAAATTATTTAACCTACCAAATTAGACAGATTTGGTCTTTTTGAATTAGGTATCCCAAAACAAGTTGAGTTAAATACAGAAGGAGAAAAAAATATCAGGCTATGGCTATTTTACAGCTTATGTTGATATAAGTTATATCACTTAGGGATGTCAATAAGCCACCCTGAGCGACCCAAGTTACACCAACTTAAGTGCTGGTGTGGACAACGTAATGTTGGCGGGATGGCTTCTCCTACCGACATAGCTACTGCCACTTGTGGGGCTAAAGTAATTAAGTTGACAGGAGCGCTCTCCCACTGGCATAGAGTGTCTGCATTAGCAGTTCCGCCGTAAGCTCTGTAGTGTAGCCATAGCCTTTGTCATAGCTGAGGCAGATCAGTCTTTACCAAGTCTAAGAAACATGATCTGTTTAAAGGCAATCCTTCTTGAGCAGGCCTTGAATTACATTTGTCTTTTAAAAATATGACTGGTGACAAAGTGTTAGTCATATATCTTTTTTTTTTTTTTTAAGCCTATATGGTAGACCAGGAAGCTACACATTTTTAGTGTTTAGTTTATAAGCTGTGGAGTCCTCAAACTACACACACTCTTATAAATCCAGAACAGCTGCATAAGAAAGCCCATACCTTGTGTACATAAAGCTCTCCTGGTTTAGTAGTTTCAAAATTTCCTCCTGCTTCTGAAGCTAAATCCACAACAACTGAACCTTCTTTCATTGATTCAATCATGTCTTTACGAAACAAGATAGGAGCTTTTTTACCTGGTAAGACAAGAAAACATAGCAGGCTACACTTACATGTCACATCCTGTGGCTAATATCCATGGGCCAAATTCTCCCCTCAGAGAAATATACCTATCTGCATATAGTTACCACACAACTCAACAGAAATTGTATGTGAACATTAAGGAGGGAATTTGGTCTCTAGTTTGAATGTTTTCAAACTCGTATGTGACCTACATTTGTGTGTATTTGCAGAGAGAAAAGATAGTATAATTTTTTCCCCAAATAAGTGTAAAACCTCCTCATGACCCCTCAAGAAATAATAAAATGCTGTTCTCCCAAAAGCACATTTTTAGTTATGTAAAAAACAATGTTAAAAGATGCTATTCTGCATTTTGTTTTATTTTATTTATCTTTGGGATATGACCTGCAAATTTACCTTTGAAAAATAAACTAGAAGTATTTCTAAAGTGCCTCTGGATCTCCAAATACAAGCAGCAATAGGATCTAGGAGCATTGTCATCCCTATTCATTCCAGGTGTATGGTTTCTGCAGAAGTTAGGCCTGGATCTTGCAAAGGGATTCAGCCAGTGGAATCCCAATGAATCCAGTCAAACTGTGCAAGCGAGTCTCTTTATGCAACAGGGGCCTTAAAAGAGCAACTTCAAGCTTATTTAAGTGAGAGAATGCATTTATTTCTGGATTTTTCTTATGTAAGCAAATATTAAAATAATCTATTGACAAGAAATGAAGGTAAGGAAGCTCTATGAAGAGAAATTTCAGATCTCACAGCTGAAGTCACACCCAACAATCACCAATGCCACACACAAACAGTTAAAAGAATATTAAGGTTGCAAAACAAAGCACTCAGAAATTGCTTGTCCATGCAACCTTAAACTCTGATCCCCCTGGTTTTGATTCAAATTTTAATTACATGATCACAAGCTACTATTGCAGAACGATTTGTCTTATTCACTGCACATGTTCCAGAGTCAATTAGGCAGGAGTTCTGCAGAGCCTCACCTCATTTAGTGCAAATTCCTTTTATATTTACAATAGCATAAAGATAGTACACATAGAAGTCAACAGACTTCATGTTTACACCAGTGTAACAGAGCATAATTTGGCCACCAACATCTAGGCTGGATAGTATAGAATGAATCAAAATAATTTTAGTTATGTTATATGTACAAAGAATATGAGGATTGTGTTAAAAGGAGAAATATTTAAATTAATTTAATCTGCACAGAGTTTTTTAAATTTTGACTGATAAAAGAAACTGTACATTTTCCCAATACCTAATTATTTTCTAGCAAGACTGACGGAACTTCACAAAATCAAGAGTCCTGAGGCTGCGGAAGAGTGCTGAGTGCGTGGCAAAATAGTACATTAGAATCACCAAGGTGAAAGACAGAGAGCCATCCCTGAAAGGTCTAAGGACCAGGAACCCCAACAGCAAAGGAGGCCCCTCTAACAAGAAAGTCCTTGATAAGGGAGGAATAGTGCAGCATGATTCGCTGGTTACTCCCCTCTAGACTGAACACCTGTTTTACATAAGGCATCAGCTGTGGGAAAGACAAATATGGCAACCTCTTCAAGAACTAGAACCCACCAACAGAAGAGGAGGGACAGATTTATGTAAATCTGAATTACCAACAGCCTTCTGCTCCCTTGCACTGGAGTCAAGATAGCCCCAAAGATGCACAAACTTACCTGAGGTTAGTGGAGATTGAATATTAAAAGTATTCAGAGCAGAAGAGGAAAACGTGTCTGCTGCATTGGTGACGTACCAGGAATAAGAGCTGTACTGATGATGATGTCAACTTCTTGGCATTGTTTGGCAAAAAGTTGCATTTCAGCTTCAATAAACTCTTTGGACATTTCTTTTGCGTACCCGCCTTGCCCCTCTCCAGATTCCTTTAAATCTACTTCTAAAGGCTCAGCACCAAGAGATTTGAATTGCTCCAAAGCTGCAGCTCTAAAGGTTTAGACAAAACACAGACCACAGAAAAAAGTCAAGTCAGCTTTTGTAGTGACAATTCAATCCATCCAGGATTTTATTCGAGACCCTTATAGTACCAATGAGAGAGGAAGAGCACAGAGAGAAAGTATGGTCCAATGACCAGTTACTCCTCTGTAAAATGGGCATAACAGCATTTTAGTACATGACAAAGATGTTTGAGGATATATACACATTAAAAATCGTGAGGCACTCATACTATAATAATACAGAACATAATCACCCCAGATAGACTGCAGTTGTTCCTGCACTCACATAATCTTATTATTGCAGGATTTTATTAACGTCAGGTGGCAGCACAGTGCAAAATATAAAGTTTCCAGAGACTACTTTCCAATTTCAATATAATCTTAACATGCAAGGAATTATGCACAGAAATCCTTGCACATCAAGATGTAAATATTCAGTTTGCTGAGCACATGTATTTTGAAAACTTGGAAAGTCTAAGGTGGAATTTAATTTCTGCATCTGAGAAACAATCCATTGGGAAGAATGCTTGCTTCTCCTCCTCCCCCATCCCACACACACTTTATATAATCAATTGTTATTTTTAAATGTAATGGATTGAAAGCTGTTTCCATAATCAGAGTGCTTCTGCCAGAATTTTTGCAGCATTTCACTCCATAAAAAAATTGATATGTATTCATTTTTATTTCTTCAAATTTGACAAAAGGTATATCCAAGCCTTTGGTGCTTGAAAACATAACCAGATACACAATATTACTACCAATACAACGTATAAGGGCTAGAAAATATGACCTATGAAAAAAGATTGAAAAAATTGGATTTGTTTAGTCTTCTCTTTTCCAGACAGAGAGGACATGATAACAGTTTTCAAGTACATAAAAGGTTGTTACAAGGAAGAGAGAGAAAAATTGTTCTTCTTACCCTCAGAGGCTAGGACAAGAAGCAATGGGCTTAAATTGCAGTAAGGGAGGTTTAGGTTGGACATTAGGAAAAACTTCCTAACTGTCAGGGTGGTTAAGCACTGGAATAAATTGCCTAGGGAGGTTGTGGAATCTCCATCATTGGAGATTTTTAAGAGCAGGTTAGACAAACACGTGTCCAGGATGGCCTAGATAATTCTTAGTCATGCCATGGTATAGGGGAGTGGACTGTATGACCTCTCAAGGTCCCTTCCTGTCCTATGATTCTAGGATATGCACACAATAATTCAATAAAAGCAAATCCTTTAATGAGAGAAACAAACATTTAAGGCTCATGAGGGAAATTTTTCTGGGCCACCATTACCCCATTATTCCTGGCTTGCCTCTTAAAAATGCCTTTGGAACAGGAGAATGATCTCTGAGGCAGAGGAAGCAGTCTTAGGATGGTAGCATTTAAAATGTCTCATACTGCTGACTCTGCTTCTCTAACTCAATGCTTGAGTTCCAGGAGCAGAGTGGGTTGTATCTCTGCTTCCCATTCAATGGCAAGGAAAAAGCCTTGCTCAGGAATTCCCAGATGGCCTCACTCTGGGATACAGGATAGCAGGGTTTAAGGGAAACATAGTCCCTTGTGGTAGCCAAGTAGTCCTGGTCTGAGGCAAGGCATGCTGGGAAATAAGAGTATATAAACCTTGCCTCCTCTCTTTCTTTCCTCCCCTGCAGCTTCCAGATAAGCAGAGACCTGAAAGGTGCTGAGGGGTTTCTCCTGAAAGTTTGAACAAGTAAACACTCTTTCATTCATTTTACTCGTATAATCCTCTGGCTTTAGTGGGTTCTAAGCCACTTCTTATGAACAATGTGAATGATTGAGGATATGATTTTTCTATTTTGGGGTGAACTGAAATAAAATCCTTGGCAGGACGATTTGTTTACATTCCACCATTTCATGAAAAGCTAAAGATAAGCTTGAGTTGCCACTAACATTTTAAACACCCACACTTACCTGGTATCAAATCCTCGAACCACTGCTCCCATTGATTTAGCTGCTCCTGCAGAAGCTAGCCCTGCAACTCCCCCTCCAATTATAAGGACCTAGAATAACATTTGTTATTAGAGATCAAGCTACATACAAAGTGATCTGGAAAAGCGGCACCAATTCTGTTTGACATAGTACAGAATTCCCCATAGGGAATGTGACTCATTGACCAGATCTATTTAACAGATTACCTTACCTTAGAGTACAGGGTCCAAATTGACTAGGGTATAGTTCATAATATCACATTATTTAATAAAATTCATTTCTAATGTCTAATAATTTGGGAGTCAGCCCATATACAGCATGGAGTCTACATAGACTGACGTAAGGAATATATGTTTCCACCATTTTACATAAACTTTGGTTTCCCATTCTCAACTGATTTTCTTTCATTCCCCCCATTAAACCCAACCAATGGCCACTTCTATCAGGATTCTAAGACACCAAAGTTCCAGCCTGACAATCCCAAATAGTTTCCAAAACCCTCCCCACCCTGCTAATGCATGAACTGATTTTATATCAGAAGCTTAAACTGAAAAAAGTTAAGCATAAGTGAAATTTATTGAAGTTCAACATTCTTTATATGCAGAGTTGCAGACAATGAAAACTTTGCCTGAATAAGGAGTGACTCAGAATTAATAAACAGGTTCTAAAATCTGAAACTAAAGCCAAGCCCATCAAAAAATATTTAACACCCATCAACAGGGGTTTGCTCTACTCATGAAATCACCTCTGCTACAGAATAAATTTTCTCAGTCCACATACCTTGGCAGGAGGAACTTTACCAGCAGCTGTGATCTGACCAGTGAAAAATCGACCAAAGTGATTTGCTGCTAGTACAACAGCCTTGTAACTGTCAAAGGAAAAAGATGAGAACATAGTATCACTATTTTTCCATGTCCAACTCCCACCCAGCCATTGCAGCAGTCAAAGAGGCACACATTTAAGCATAGGCATAGTTTGACTTCTATATTTGGGGTGGGATGACAGCTCCAGTAAGGCCAATGGGGCCACACGTGGGGAGGGACCAATTCCACGGCTTGCAGTCGGCGGGGGGAGGGGGGAATGCCCCCCTCCTTTCCCCTCCCAAACAACACCCACGCATTTAAGTGAAACATGCAAACTGATGTAAAAGCTATACGTTTATGCTCAAAAAAACACTTGAAAATGTAGTCAAAACAAGCATTTGTCATATGCCATGGAGAAGTGCTAGCCAGTTAAGGATGCAACTCACTTATAACAAGCCACTCTAAACACTTATTTTTGAGCCTCTAATTTTGATTGAAACTTGCCCATATTTATTCTGAACATAAATGTTCTTTAAAAAAGTTTGAGTCTTTTTGCAAAAGTTAAAGTTCCAGATCTCTAAAAAAAAAAAAAATAGCCTGAATGAAATGTTTGTCTGTATGCATCCCTGTAGCTCAAAATGCTTATTACTTCTTTCTATACAATTGGTACTTAAATCTTCTTAAAACCTTACAATGCACTTTCTACTTAAGAGCCTGTATTCGTGGGGCAGTGGAAGATTTCTGATGTCTCTAACCACTCATTCCCTTGCCTGGGGTTTTAAAATGTGATAAATATATTGACACTTAGCAACTAACTTTAACAGTTTACAATCCTGGAAGTTAAGTTCTGCAGCATCAGCTCTCTTAAGTATGCATAATGTGAGGATCTGCATATAGGGAAACTGCAGAGTACAGTAACTGTGATTTAAAGGTAGTACGGTCTGGGTGAGTAAGCACACAGCTGGGAGTCAAGAACTTTCTCATCTCAGGTTTATTAATGAATCCTTGTGTGGTTTTGGATCAGTTGCTTAACCTTTGTGCCTCGGTTGCGCCATCTGAAAACAGATAATAACCTACTTGACCGTAAAGGCGTGTTTGGAGGCTTAGTTAATATTAGTACAGCAGATTGTAATGTAATATGCTTATCACTTCATGCTGCCCCATTAGGTCTTTTCATTGGCCAACTTGCATTTCCGTAAATAGCAACGTGTTGACTAGCGTACTTGTTTCCTACTGTGCTCAATCTTCCCTTTTTTCCAGTGATTTTGCAAAGCGTAAACTGTAAGAAAAGGAGCAAATGTCCTTTTAAGTGCAGGAACGTTATTACTAACTTCTCCAGTGTAGAACGCAGCTTAGTCTTGTGGAGAAGGAAACAAAGGAGCCTTGGGGCCTCATTAAGGGAGTAAAGTTCTTCTGGTGTATGCTTCATGCCTGATTTCCCAATTCTTTTATTTTGGTCTCTGTTTTGTTAGAAATAAACTGGGACTTATTTCCTGCTCACCAGGAGTCCAAACATTTTACAGTAAGATATGGGATACCGACAATTCCGTATCTGCGCTATATTGGTGTTTAACACAATAAGAAACATGCTAATTGTTCTGGATTCACCAAAACATTATTTTAAGTGTATATTCTTTAGGAGGTCTTATGACTATCTCTAGTTCTGTACACAAAAGAATGCCTATTCTTTGGGTCAAAACTTATATTTTAAAGTTATAAAATTTATATTATGACATCCTGTCACATTCTATTAAAACTATATAAGATGAATGAGAAGACATGCAGAATAATTATTCAAGCCATTACCTGGTTTTCTCTAGTATAATTTAAAAAATAACATCAGCTGTATACATCCACAAACAAGCTGGTAATTTGCCTAGAGCAAGAGGCTAAATACATTTTGAAGGGCACAAAATGTTTTCTTACTTTGAAGAGTGACACTTTCACGCCTGTACAAAAAAGCAAATGTTCATAATACCTGCTGACAGCCAGTTTACCAACTAAGCTGTCACCACAGAAGCTACTGAGAACGCAAATCCTAGGGGAGTTTAGGCTTTCAGTCCCATCTGCCATGCTTGTGGGTTTCATTTAGAGCACTCTATACTGTCTTATCCCCAACCTCTGTGTTGGACATTAGTCACTCTGTGTATCTTAGTCTTTCGCTATCTCAACTATAGCTTGAGCCCACTCTGATCTAATTCATTGGGTGAGGCACTACAAACAAGTTCACAGATTAAGAATTGCTTTCCAATAAAAAAAAAATCTGAACACTGCAAGGCTGACCATAAGAGACTGACAAGTTTAGACAACTCTAATAGACTGATTCTTCTTGAAACAGCTGCATGAAAACCAATGCAGAATTGTTTTGGACACAACATATTAATACCAGAATGTTAGGTTACCTTTATCTAGCTAATTTACAGTCAAGGTGAAAAAAAGTTAGTTCCATACCCTGCAATGTTGGCCATGGAGCTAAGAGCATCATATCCCTGAGCAATGGTGACCCGTGGAACCTGATCCATAGCCAAGACAGTAGTTTTCCTTTCTACAAGTTTATTCAGTAGGTCTGGGTTTTGAGCTGGGTAGATAAAACTAATCAGGGTAGCAGCTGTCTTTAAAAGATCTGCCTCATGTACTCCTAGTGCAGGGTTAACGATAGGAGCCCTCACCTGAAGGAAAAAAGAAGGGTTTAGATTAATCAATACAAACAAATTACTGCATGTCCCATGGAAAAATATGAACAGGCAAAGAGGTTTATTAAGGATTGTTTACACAACTAAACTAATGAAACGTGCCTTTCACTTGTAGGTCACTGATTAAAATCAGACCTAGGTAATTTAGTGGCAGTACAGCAGGGCCGGATTAACTCTCCTATGGTCTGGGGCTATTAGATTTTGTGGGGTCCCTGTATACAAGTCTTTTTACAGAATTTAAAACAAAATGATCACAATTATGGCATCGAGGATATTAATGCTCTAATAAACCTGCCTTTTAATTAACATAAAACCATTCTGTGGTTACATTTCAGTCTTAAAACATGTAGAATATAGTTAATTCAAAATAGCCTATTTCTGACCTTAGAACAGCTGTTATATTAGTTTCTCTCTGGGAGGGAGTTTGGGTGCAAGAGGGGGCTCCAGGCTGGAGCAGAGTTTTAGGGTGCAAGAGAGGGTGAGGGGTGCAGGCTCTTGGAGGAAGTTTGGCGCAGGATGGGATTCTGACCTGAGGCAGGGGGTTGAGGTGCAGGAGGGGTGCAAGGTATAGGCTCCGGCCCGGAGGCAGAAAGCAGAGCCGCCCCCTCCCTGCCACGCCCAGGGCTGCAGAGACGTGCCAGCAGCTGGCCACTTCTGGGAGCGGCATAGGGCCACAGCATGCAGACAGACTGTCTCAGCCCTGCTGCACTGGGGCCTCCTTTAGCCCGGGGCCTGGGCTGCTGCCCCTAAAGCCCCTGCGTTAATCCGGCCCTGCAGTATAGAAATAGAATTCAAGGGTCCTGTGTGAAATGAGTTATTCAGCTGGTAATAGTTTTTGTGAAGGACATGTTTGCATTACTGTAATTAACATGTACACTGGCAGTCTCAGTCCTACTCCTCAAGAGATCAGGAAACCAGTCTACTCTTAAAGATATCACCACCTCTAAAGGCTGAAAAACACAAAGAAGCTTGCACTGCTGGTGTCTGCCTTAGACCCAGAGGGCTTAGATGTCCAAATCTGTTAGCTAGCCAGTCCCTCTCTTGAGCATATTTTTAAGATGGCCACTTCAGAGCACACTGCTGCCATAAGGTCTTTGAATGACAACTGGAGGATGGTGTGTGGCATTTATTCTTAAGCTAGCACCACATGTAGAGCTATTACAGGAAAAAAATAACTGATTTCTTTTCTATTATTAGTCTTAAGAGTGCACGTTCCTTGGGGCAGGGATCCTTTCTACTCAGTGCTCTGAACAGCATTCTCCTTACTTTGCTCTGGGAAATGCCATTACTCTGTGTGTGAACAGCAAGAAGTTGTCCTCAAACCATTTCAAAACTTCTGTTCAAAGGTTTAGTTCTATTTTCCAGCTTAGTAGAGTTTTTAGTGCCCAGATTTGAGTCAACAAATAATCAAGTGATGAAAATTAAAACACAGGTAAAACCTGAAATGTGCAAGATGTGAATTAAACAGTAGCTTTTTTTTTTTTTTTTTTTTTAAAAAAAAAGAGGGAGCTTGAAGTTCAGCAGAACTATATGAAATGGTTTGGAAAAGTCATATATTAGTCATATATTAGCCCTAAAACATTTAAAATACAGTATATTGAGGAAAAAAGAATTACTTTGAGTACTAAATCAGAAGCCAATACTTCCTTGGTCCCTTGGATCTTTGCTCCTGCCTCCCTGTAGTGGTCATCAGAGAATTTGGAAGCTTCTCCAGCACCTGATTCGACTACAACATTGAATCCTTGTTTAATCAAAGCCTGAACACCAGCTGGTGACAATGCCACCCTCTTCTCGTTCTGGAATATCTCCTTAGGAACACCTACAGTCAACTGCTTATATGGGATTCCTGTAAATGCATAGGAAAAGATGGCATTTAGTTTAGCAGTAATAAGAACTATCTGATGTTCTGTTACAGCATTTTCCTGTACTTTGTATTGACACTTATAGATACATCCCACATTAACAATTTTCTGCTTTCAAAACAGATATAAGAGGCTAAGCAATTTTTTTCCAGAAATGTAACATCTTGCAGCTCTACTCCCAAGCATCACTTTTCCTTAATTACCAACAGGTGACAGTAGCAGTTCAATGTAGTAGGAAAGTCAGCTCACAGGCAGCAAGAAGTCTCTAAAGATTCAGATGGGTATAAATTACACTAAAATACTATGGGCTTGACTGGCTTAATGAAAGTACAATAGAGCCTGGATCTGAACCCATACTAATCAGTGCTTGAGCCTACTCTTTTTACAAATGAGTATAATACTTACTTACCTTCCAGGGGTATCTTGTGAAACATAATGGTTTGTAAAGCACTTTGGGATGTTGGATGATGGTTGCTGTAAAAGCTGTTAAAGACTAAATGTTTGTTTGTTTTTTTTAAATTGGGATGACAGCCTATTAGTTTTCTCAGTTTGAAAGTTACAGTCATTTTCAAGAGAAATAAGGGACTGAAAAAGCCAACCTCAGTATTCTAAAAAGCTGAGAAGTTGTGTTTATTACTGACAACTTTGGTTCTCAAATTATCAACCTCTGATTTATGCACATTTAAAGACCCATTGTTGAGTCTCAAGTCTGAAATAGTTTAAAACCGTCTAATCCAACTGGGAATGTCTAAATATCCTCCAGACTGATAGAGATTTATTTATATAACACATACATCACACACAGTCAGTCAACCCTCACTATTTTGGTACTAGCACATTAAAAAATGTGTGCTCTATCGAATCTCAGCCCAGTCCTGCAAACAGTTACCACTTAAGTCTATGGAATTTCCACAGAGGAATAAGAATGTGTGTCGTGCTATTTGCAGAAGGTCCTACATACCATTTGCATTAAGGAGATGGAGATTTACAATTTATGTAGCCTATTCCATCCATAAAGATGGATGAGAGAGATGTGCCAGTCATACTCAATCTGTTTTTGTAAAAGTGAACTTTTGTTGCAAATTAATTTACAAGGTTTTCAATTTGACCATGAATGTTACATCCTTTGATACAAGATGGTGATAAACAGAGTTTGTAACAGACTTTATACAATGTAAACATTTGATACATAAAGTGTATGTTTGGGGGATTTAGGTGTTTGCTCTGCTATCCCACTCCCATCCTTTATTTATACAACTTTTTTTTTTTTAAAGGGGATGTTTTGACTCACCCTTGAGCCCAGAACTATCTTATAGCTATGAACCTGAAACACAAAGTGTTTATATTTAATCTAAACAGACACTTTTTTTAGGTTAATATTCATGCTGTCACAACTTTTCAATTCTTGATAATTATCTGGCATTGCTGCTACAAAAATCTGGATTTGAAGAGCTAATTAGATTAGCCAGTCGCCCACACCCTTTAGAACTGACGCCAGAACACACCTACCCATGAGTGGTAGTAGAAATTAAAGGGGAGGAAACAGCCCAACAGCCAGAGGTGTATTTCATTTAATTATTTCAGCTTTTCCTTTGATATTGACTGTCTTCACCCAAAATTTAATTGCTGCAATGGTGAAGAACAGTTTGAAAACATCAGTATGTAACGTCTACATACTCAGAGTACATCTACAGTTCTTTACATAACTCCTCCCCCATTACCAGACAAAACAGAATTATCAAAATAAGCAGTGTTTAAAGAATGCTACATCACTGTAATAGCCATGATTTGTATCTAAAACAATTAGTCACAAGTACCTGAGAGGTACTTTACAAACATCCGCTTCATCAATATACAGCCCTCCTAGACATCACAATACAACTGGAACAACATCCCCTACTCCCACAGTAGGCAAGTAGGAAGCTTTCTCTGCCAGCCAAATAGGAGTGCCAACAGCACTCTATTCTATTCTCTTGCTGCTTGGAAGAGGCACCTCTTCCCCTGCCTTTCCAGCTACCCAAGTAGTGGAGGACCCAGTCCTGACTCTATCTAATTCAGGTCAGTGAAAATGACATGCTTTTTTAGAAGTGAAATTAAGCAGATTATTGTCAATTTCACTCTGTGGCTCAGGGAAGTTCTGAACAGCAGAGGCTGATTTGGGGAAAGCGGACACAAAATGGCAAAAGGAAGGGAGAGAGTGGAGAAAACACACACACACACACACACACACTTTTACAAAGCCAGGAAGGAAGGAAGAGGAAGCTCCACAGTGCAGTGGCATCTGGGGAGCCTGAGGGAAAAATCAAACAATAAAAGGGAGAAGAGCGTGATCAATCCCTTATATCATTCTGACACTGGAGGGAGTGAGAACACAAAAGAACACAAACTTAATCTAGACAACTGTAAATTTCAATAAGCGACTTTAAAGCATTTTCTGCTACCACATGTTCAAGTTGCATTGCTAATTGATCGTTTTATTAGTTTTCTTTTTTATTCCATTTATTTTCCCCTGATGCTGTGTGGAAGGCTCAGGGGAAAATCCACAGTGTGACAGTTGCAAAGTTTTCTCATTTCTTTCACTCATTCTGTTAGATGTTACTTGCATGAAAGATGTATTTCTCTGGATGTTTTAATCTGATTTAGTGTCCTTTCTAACAGACACTACAATCTATCGCCAATATGGAAAGTTTTGCCCTTCACCTAGAAACAGGGAAAGCAGGTCACTGAGAAATACCCAGTGATTTTCCTGCTCTCCACCAACTCCACAAATGCACTACACGCTTTCCACCAGCCATAAGACTCCACTTCAGTACAGTGCTGCCCACTCACAATCATCAGCATCTAGCTGGTAGTAATCCAGTATGCTTTTCAAGCCCTGTATCTCAATCTGCAGGCATTTCATTTCCCAACAAAAAAGACCAGCTGTTTAACAATGCAGAGCAAAGAACTATATTAACGGGTTAGGGCAGGACACCACAATCACTACATCCAATGGAAACTACATGAGATATTCTGCAGGTGATATTTTACACAAGCAGAATTTAAATATAGTTGAGCTGGAACTTGTGGGTTATCATCACTCTTCAAATGAAATTTAAAACCCAGAAGTATCTCCAGGAGTGCATTGTCCACTCTCATTCTGAGTCATGGGTTTAAATAACAGGCTACATTTACACCTGGAGCTGCGGTTGTGATTCCCAACTTGAGTGGACATACTCGCGGTAGCTCTCATCAAACTAGTTCCCTAAAAACAGCTGTAGCCATGGAAGTATGGACAGCAGCACAGGCTAGCCTCTCTGAGAGCATACCCACAGAGTCCAGGCAGGTTTATACTTGAGGCTGCTAGCCCATGCTGCCACAGCTACTCCTCTATTTTAGCACACTAGCTGGAGGACGTTTACTGAAGTTGGAAATCACACCCCAAGATCCAAGTGTAAGTGTAGCCTAAGTTGTGCAGGGAGGGGAGTGTGAAGCATTTCCTACTGAAATACCAACAGCACTTCCTGCAGAACCTACCCATTCCATATAGCCTACATAGTTTGTAACATTAACAAGATTCTACAGGGACTCAAGTACAAGTGGAGACTTAGCCTTTTAACTGTAAGTCACGAGCTCAAGAGCAGCCTCTGGCAACAGCAGATGTTTTGATGGCTTATGTGAAATTAGGTTTATTTTGATCCTGTTCCCATCAGACATGTGCAAACCTCACAGCACAGAGCCTCTCCCTGCCTTCCCCCCACCAACCCAGTTGGTACTCAAGAGGGGCCAAGGACTGAATAGGCATGGAGACTGACCTGCCCTCTTACCCTACATATCAGAATTGAGGTAACTTGGGGGGGAAATGTTGTGACGGTTGAACTGCTTCCCATGCCATGGATAAAGGAATTCAATTTCCTGGAACCTCGCACAGGCACTGAGATGCCATTAAACTTTTCACTCATTTTCCATTCAAGTAATAGATACATAAAAGCTTGCTGATGCACAACTATCTAGCTTAGGTAATGAGAGGCACTTTATCACCTGGGTATCTAAGGTGGGATTCCAAAACTGCATAGTCCCATTGACCTCAAGAACAGTATACACAAACTGTAACAAGTAGAAATATTTTTAATAAGGCAACATACTTGCTGCTGTGATGCTGTGAAAAGTAAACAGCGAACTCAGCTGCTCATTGATGAGACTTTCAAAGTGCACATGGCCTTAAACAAATCTCCTCTCAACACAAAATAGGTAGACAAATTAGATTCCCAAGCTTTTAAAAGTATCTAACAATTGAAACTGAGCCTATTAGGAGTCTACTCTCCATTTAACTTCCACTTAAAAGATTAAATACTGAACAAGTCACTATATTAAACTAACAGGAAAAGTTAACAAGAACTGGGTAGAGAAATCAAAAGAAAAATACAAGCCCTTTTTTTCATAGTACTTTAACTTCAGAGAGTGCCGTGATACAGAGTGATACCAATAAATGTTATCAGAGAGGAAAATCAGACATAGTTTGCTGGGGAAAAGAGACCATCAGATTATGTGCTATGTCTTTAGGATGGGAAGGAAGGCACAAAACTCAGCTAGTTACCAACTTTAACATCAGCTTCAGAGGAAGCTGCTCACCTGTTCTCAGAGTTCTGAAGTAAGACGAGGAGACATTCTGAAGAACAGTGATGTGATGAAGACAAATGAATGGTGTAGAGAAGGTAGATCAGATGCTTCTAATTCCACATCTTATTACAAGAACAAGGGGACAATGAAACTGAAAGGTAGCAAATTTAACTAATGAAAGGAAATGTTCAGGGCTTTCTTTTTTAATAGACACAATAAACAGTTGGCCTGTGGAACTCATTGGCACTAAGAGCTTAGCAAGATTTAGAAATAATTGACAGTTACAAGAATATGAAATATTACAAAGGAAAGATTTTTAAAAAGCTTAAAGAAAAAAAAAAGGAGTTTAGGGAGGGATATGCACCATCACACTTCAGGGCATAAACCAATCTCTAAGGGAGGGTGTAGGAAGAAACGTTCTTTGTGAGCAAGTTACTCCATAACTGCCTACTGCAGGGTTTTTGCACCTTCCTCTGAAGCATCTGGTAATGGCCATAGATGGAGACAGGATACTGGACTAGATGGACCATTGGTCTGCTCCAGTATGGCAATTCTTACGTTCCTAAGAGACGAAGAAAATGGCAACCAGAACAAACAGTGACATGAAAGAATCCACCCTTCAATTTTACCTTTAATTTCAACTTTTCTACTGACATCCTTTCACTAACCTCAGTCTTACAGAGCACACATCAAACACTATACATCACACAATGTGGAAACAATCTTTAAATAGATGTAAGTATAAATATCTTCCAATGAATGATTTCTCAGTGGTAAATCTCTTCCCCATTTTGCTCGGACTATTTAATCTCAAATGGAAAAAGGGAATCAGCACAAAGTTTCCCTTTTTATTTTTTTTTTAAATAAAGGCTAAGCCTCTTCTGCAATACAAAGTGAGATATGGGGATATAATCTGAGGTAGCACCTACAAGCCTAAATAGCTAAACAAATGTACTAACATTTTTCAAATTATCTTCTTCTTTATAACAAGCTGATTCTGAATGCTAAATAATGTTTAATCAAATATAGATTTACATCACAGTAATTTACTAATTTTATTTTTAGAAATTGTGATTCTGAGGTTACAGTGAAATTTAGTAATTTAGTTCATATGCTGATGAATTTATTTATAGAATCCCCAACCCAAAAGAAAGTATTCAACAGAAATAAAAGTATACCTAGTCAATAACAGAGAAGAACATGACATTTTGTTCAGAAATTTACCCTTCATTTGCCTTTTTTGTTTATTGAATCCCAATGCTCAGATTATCAAAAACAAAAAAGTGGTCCAATTGAATCATCAACTAGCAGGGTTATTAAGTTTGGTTACTTTCAGTGTTAAATACTGGATGGCATAACAGTAAGTGTCACACACACATGATATTTCACGTGGATTGATAGTTCTGAAGACAGAAGTACTGTGTAGTTAGTAAATACTTTAAGGCATAACATCAAGTATCACATGAAGATGTCCATCCTAATCTGTAGAAACAATTACTACTGACTATCAAAGAAGCTGTCAAACTGCAGTCTGTGTCGTCTGTGGACTACCAGCAAAGTCTTTTTATGGCCAAAGGCTAAATTCTGTCTTCAGATTTTAATACACTAAATTCCCATTAGGCCCAGGGACGCATCCAGATTCGGGGAAGCATTTAAATATGTGCTTTAGTCTCTTAAACTTCATCTATAGTTGAACGGGTTTGCCTATATAGCTACACCAGCAAATCCCCTAAATGCAGACACAGTTTATGTCAGCAAGAGTTATTTTGATGTCATATTTTATACTATTCCCTGAATTAAATAAGATATACTCTCAAAAGAACACTTGTTGGAATAACATCATCTATCCTAGGGCATAGGATACATACATCTGTTAGAGGTGAGGTTTTTTCCCCACAGCTATGCAAGCAAAATTTAAGTGTAAACTAGGCCTTGGATAGCAATGGAACCTAAGCATATGCAGAAGTACTTTCCTAAATCAAGGCCATACTCAGTAGGAGCTCTGAACATATACTCAGGAGCATAATTTGGCCCCAAGGTGTTGGGAATTGGGAGAGGAGGTGGTTAAGGAGAAACTCTGTTACACAGTGGTCTGTGAAACAAATGTAAAGTTGTACAGTTTCTAATGCACTAGAATTAACTCAAATGATTCAGGGGCGAGTTTTGTACATTTTCATCTAAGCAGTACCTTTTCAAAATATACTGACTTAGGAAGTTTAATCTCCATGTTTAGAAAGGAAAACCTAGTTGCTCTACAAAATTGTTTTATTAAATTAATTTACCTGGTTTTACAGGTGCCTGACACCAGAGTACCTGATGGGTTTGGAACATTCGCAAGCATGGCATCTTCACAGTCTGCACTTTTCGTGACATCACATTGTTGAAGAGAGGATTTGAGCAGCTGATAACTGCTGTACGCAGGAGGCTCGCCATGTTGCCTGGGATCTAACAGCAAGGACTGCCACGTGTGAAATCCCTGCTGCAGCCTTGCTGTGCACAGAAATCACAAACAGAGGCATTAACAATTAATGGTACTAGAGAGATGAACTGTGTAGAGTCAGATGCTTATTTCAATTGACAAAAACCACACAAAATGCCCATCTGTCCCCTCCAAGTAGAAAACAAAGGCCACTTTTTCCTAAAAAGTCTGAACCACCATCAAAAATAGACAGATTGATGGCAGGAATAACAGTACCGTCAATGTACACAGCATTTTATTAGCACTAGTTCAAAGTTATAATACTCAAATAGGCAGGATAGATACAGGTCCCCTTTTACAGAGAAACAGAAAAAGTGTACGTGACTTGACAAAAGCCACACTAAATCAATGACACTGTGGGTATGAGATCCATTTCCCTACTCAGTCACATGCTTCATCAACTGCCATGCTTCCTCTTAAATATAAGAGGCATTTACAGCCCTCAATATAAATTGATATTTGACCATTAAAACTAAACCTTTAAGTGTTATAAACAAATGTTGATCCAACTAGTGAGAACTGATGTCAGTGACCCCCACCTCCAGAGAAATCTAACAACAATAAATCACACTTGCTTTTACATCCATTTTAACTATAGACTGATAAAGTCAATTGACTGTAATAAAATATTTTACATTACCTTTTCCTGTTGCCATGTAAGATGCAATTATTACTTAATTCAGACATTTGTATTGCTTATCAAAAAGTAGAGACTATGTTAGTGAACCTAAGGTTCAGCTTGAAGGTATACACCACTATACAATAGCTATCAAGTAGGTCACTATTGTCATCAGGATGCTGTCCTTCAGGATTAAGTCAATTTTACTGAAATTAAACAATTAGTCAGGATTTATGAAATCTGGGGTACATGAAGTTCACTCCATAGAAGTATAGATTGTGAAATCTGATAAATCAAGACTGAAGTCTAAATCTTCAATTATAAAAAACATTAAAAAAGGAGAAAATAGAGAGAAAAACCAACTTGCATAGAGATGCATGTAGACTTTTGGCATAGGTCTTAAGAGAGTCAAGATAACAATTCCTTCTACTGAAAGTTTTGGCATCAGCCGTTCCAATGTCAGACTCTAACCACAGCTAGCAGAAACATTTGCTAATTTTGAAGGATTGGGGCCAGTGCATTGCACACAGATGAACCTCTGCATCTCTGTGTGGCCCAATGACTTCAATGAGAACCTGGTAACATACAACATCTTGCATGAATGGTGCCTTTCTGATGTATCTGTCATGTTCACTACCCTAATTTGTTGGTCTCCTCTTTAGCGCCAAGTACAGTTCTGAATGCCTACACCAAACACTGGCAAAATAAAACAATAGCCATGAACTACCGGAGTACACTGATTCACATGCAATATTTTAATTTTTAAAAAACACAACAATAGGCTGAGATATGCTAGGACAATTCCGCTGTTTTGGCAAGACACACAGCTCTCCTAGCTGAAAAAACTCCAGCCCCTTTCCCCCTCTCCCCTGCCCGAAGTACCCAGTCACCACACAGCGTTCAGTAGGCAGCTATGGTTTCTAAAGGAATTACCATAAATAGAAAACATTGTAGCACAGTAAGTTACAAGTCCTCATGCCACGTATTCAGACAGGCACTTAGGATAAGAAATCTATCCCCTTCATTCGTAGTAGGGTTAAATAAACATGAATTGTGCCACCTCAGGTTACCAAGCAACATTTGTCTGCGAAACGGTCCCCCTTTAAAGGACAATCCTCACCCAACCCCACCAATGCACAAAAACGCGCTACCACGTCGGCAAGCTCCACAAGCAGCCGGCGTCCCGACGCCGCTCTCATTGGCTGCTTGCATTGAGCAATACTATTCATGCCTTACCCCAAGGCCTGTCTGATTGGCCACCGCCCGTCACCTCGTCAGTCACTCTCTCCTTGGAGTCTCCAAGTCCACTCATTGAAACAGCACTGAAATAATTTGAAATTCCTCGCCTAGAACTTCTGCGCGTTTAACTACCTAGCCTGCGCCTATCTTCCAGCCAATCGAAAAGACATGCACATTATGAAAGCAGCATGATCTGATGACTGGAGCACAAGAGTGGAAGTCAGCAGTTCAGAGTTTTATTTCTCGTGCCATAAATGACCTTTTTGACCTTGGCCAAGTCATTAAAGCTCTTTGAGCCTCATTTTGTCCATCTATATTTACATTCTGTGCCAAATGCCTTGAATCGAAGAACTATTTAGCACATGTAATTTCCATTACTTCACTGGGAATTGCTGGTACGATCAGCTCTTCATTTGTCTATATATAACTTAGAGCTAACACCTACAGGAAAGAAGTGATCTACAACGTTGAATTAAAAATGCTACAGCCGTGCAAGCATGACATCAGGCAGACTCACTGCATCTTCCTTTCCCTCCACATAAAACACATGCATACATCCACGCAGCAAGCTTCTTTTCACTTAGTCTCACAGCTTCCTTCTCCGTTCTACAGCCCCGCCCCTAAACCTTTACAAAAACTATGTTTCCATGAAAGCCACATTGTGTCTAGGTAGCACAAGGTCATCTCTCCCATTACTACTGTAGATCTGTCCTCTATTGTTGCCTCAAACTCAATACATTATCCCTCGTTACGACAGTGAAGTAACAGAAACTGAATCCTTGCTTCCTGCAAGTTTCATTCTTCAGACTTGATTTTTCCAAAATTTTTTCTTGATCACCACGTTTAACTCACTCTACCGGCCTGCACTGTAAAAACCCATCTTGAAATGTGATAGAGAACTGAACTACCACTGCTGGGATTTTCTCATGCATTGTTTATACCTCAGCACTGTCCTGCTATTGTAAAAGATAGAAACTTCCTTTTGTTCAAGTTTTTTCCCCCTGAAAACCTTCTTGCATCCAAGTTCTCTCGAATCAGCAAATTATACTGAGTCTCCAGCCCCAGGATCTACTTTCATTTAGTTTTTGTTTAGTATTACCCCACACCTCGTGATTGAGTGAAATGGGGATAGAGTAGGCAGCAGCTGTTTTACCCCCGTTGCAGTTCCAAAGAGAAGAGAATAGCACCTACTGGTTCATCCCTCCCCTGCTCCCCAAGCACTTGCTGCAATTTCAGTAGAAGGGGGGAGCAGAGAGAATAAATCAGCCTTTACTCCATTGCATGCCAAGCATCTGCTACATATAGTAGAAGGATAAAACCAGCTGCAATTGCAACGGAAAGACAGGGTAAAAAGCAGCTGATTATCCCCTAGCTCTGCATGCAATCGCAACTGATTAACCCATCCTTTTGCTAAAGAATAAATAAGACGCCTCCCCAGCCCCCTTATAGGAAACAATAGCACCCACCGGCCTCCACGTTGCGCTCCCTCCGACCCCTGCTCCCACTGCGCCGACCTTCGGGCATGAGCCGGCGCGCGCCAGGGCCCAGCCAAAGGGGCGGAGCGAACGTCCTCCAACCCGGAAGTACTGGGAAGAAATCTAGTTCAAGCGCTGCAGGCAAAGCGCGTCACGTGATCTAGAGAGTACCTAAATAGCGGATTTCATCACATGACGCTCATAGAACGTCTGCAGTATGGACCGGCGCGTGCGCCTGTAACTGTTCCGCCAAGCTCGCTCCCACGCTGCACTGTGCCGTGGGGCGAGTGTCTGCCGGCTGCTCTCCTGGCTGGCGCGGGCCGCGTCCTGGTGCTGCCAGCCGTGTGGGGGGAGGTCAAAAGCCGGGAAGAGTGTTTAAAACTAAGATATGGCGGGGTCTTTTTATTTGCCTTGTGGTGTTTCTAGGTCTGGTTTCCAAGCTTTTCTGGACAGCCCTGCAGGATAGGCGCTTCTTTAGTGAAAGCTAGAGCCTCGTGCAGTGTCCCTATTTCAGCAGCTGAGGCATAAAGAGAAACTCCAAATATTGTGAGATTTGTCTTAAAAATCACCAGAGCTGGAAACCACTGGAGTCTAGGGGAGGTGTCCTTTGTTCTTATTGTTAGGGCTAATGGTGGCTAGATGTATCTACATCTCCTTTGCTGTGTGTAATATGTTGTCATATGTGTGTTGCAGATTGCAGACAGGCACATTCAAGAAGGCAAAAGTTTGGGGTATAAAGTGCCTTAGGCATCTTGCTTAACTAATTAATTAGCTGAGTTTTGTTCAGGAAGCAGTCTGAACATGTAAAGCATTGCATAAATAGTACATTTTATTAGTTCTTGAAATGTGTGTGCTGTAGCAAAAGATCCTCTTTTGTGTGACAATCTTAGTGTGGCCTATACACCACAAAAAGGAGTGACTATAAATTCTAATTATTAGGATATCAGTAAAATAGGTAACATGATGCTTTACAGAGGACTGCTCACAAGGAACAATTTATCAGTTTGCCCATTTTATCTTCCATTTTTGTAGTCTCAAAATTCCTCTCTAGTGTATTATTTACAGGTACAATTTAGGCATTTTACAGTGGAATAGGCATTTTTGTAAGTTTTAACCTATCTGTGAGTGCAAGATGCCCCTGAGGTGGTGCGTCCTTTTGTGCTATGGCAATGAGTTCCACACTTACTTTTGTTTGTTTTAAACCCCCTGCCTAGTAATGTCAAGTCCAAAGACAGCATTAGAATCATAGAATCATAGAATATCAGGGTTGGAAGGGACCCCAGAAGGTCATCTAGTCCAACCCCCTGCTCGAAGCAGGACCAATTTCCAGTTAAATCATCCCAGCCAGGGCTTTGTCAAGCCTGACCTTAAAAACCTCTAAGGAAGGAGATTCTACCACCTCCCTAGGTAACGCATTCCAGTGTTTCACCACCCTCTTAGTGAAAAAGTTTTTCCTAATATCCAATCTAAACCTCCCCCACTGCAACTTGAGACCATTACTCCTCGTTCTGTCATCTGCTACCATTGAGAACAGTCTAGAGCCATCCTCTTTGGAACCCCCTTTCAGGTAGTTGAAAGCAGCTATCAAATCCCCCCTCATTCTTCTCTTCTGCAGGCTAAACAATCCCAGCTCCCTCAGCCTCTCCTCATAACTCATGTGTTCCAGACCCCTAATCATTTTTGTTGCCCTTCGCTGGACTCTCTCCAATTTATCCACATCCTTCTTGAAGTGTGGGGCCCAAAACTGCACACAGTACTCCAGATGAGGCCTCACCAATGTCGAATAGAGGGGAACGATCACGTCCCTCGATCTGCTCGCTATGCCCCTACTTATACATCCCAAAATGCCATTGGCCTTCTTGGCAACAAGGGCACACTGCTGACTCATATCCAGCTTCTCGTCCACTGTCACCCCTAGGTCCTTTTCTGCAGAACTGCTGCCTAGCCATTCGGTCCCTAGTCTGTAGCTGTGCATTGGGTTCTTCCGTCCTAAGTGCAGGACCCTGCACTTATCCTTATTGAACCTCATCAGATTCCTTTTGGCCCAATCTTCCAATTGGTCTAGGTCCTTCTGTATCCTATCCCTCCCCTCCAGCGTATCTACCACTCCTCCCAGTTTAGTATCATCCGCAAATTTGCTGAGAGTGCAATCCACACCATCCTCCAGATCATTTATGAAGATATTGAATAAAACCGGCCCCAGGACCGACCCTTGGGGCACTCCACTTGATACCGGCTGCCAACTAGACATGGAGCCATTGATCACTACCCGTTGAGCCCGACAATTTAGCCAGCTTTCTACCCACCTTATAGTGCATTCATCCAGCCCATACTTCCTTAACTTGCTGACAAGAATACTATGGGAGACCGTGTCAAAAGCTTTGCTAAAGTCAAGAAACAATACATCCACTGCTTTCCCTTCATCCACAGAACCAGTAATCTCATCATAAAAGGCGATTAGATTAGTCAGGCATGACCTTCCCTTGGTGAATCCATGCTGGCTGTTCCTGATCACTTTCCTCTCATGCAAGTGCTTCAGGATTGATTCTTTGAGGACCTGCTCCATGATTTTTCCAGGGACTGAGGTGAGGCTGACTGGCCTGTAGTTCCCAGGATCTTCCTTCTTCCCTTTTTTAAAGATTGGCACTACATTAGCCTTTTTCCAGTCATCCGGGACTTCCCCGGTTCGCCACGAGTTTTCAAAGATAATGGCCAGTGGCTCTGCAATCACAGCCGCCAATTCCTTCAGCACTCTCGGATGCAACTCGTCCGGCCCCATGGACTTGTGCACGTCCAGCTTTTCTAAATAGTCCCTAACCGCCTCTATCTCCACAGAGGGCTGGCCATCTCTTCTGCATTTTGTGATGCCCAGCGCAGCAGTCTGGGAGCTGACCTTGTTAGTGAAAACAGAGGCAAAAAAAGCATTGAGTACATTAGCTTTTTCCACATCCTCTGTCACTAGGTTGCCTCCCTCATTCAGTAAGGGGCCCACACATTCCTTGGCTTTCTTCTTGTTGCCAACATACCTGAAGAAACCCTTCTTGTTACTCTTGACATCTCTGGCTAGCTGCAGCTCCAGGTGCGATTTGGCCCTCCTGATAACATTCCTACATGCCCGAGCAATATTTTTATACTCTTCCCTGGTCATATGTCCAACCTTCCACTTCTTGTAAGCTTCTTTTTTATGTTTAAGATCCGCTAGGATTTCACCATTAAGCCAAGTTGGTCGCCTGCCATATTTACTATTCTTTCGACTCATCGGGATGGTTTGTCCCTGTAACCTCAACAGGGATTCCTTGAAATACAGCCAGCTCTCCTGGACTCCTTTCCCCTTCAAGTTAGTCCCCCAGGGGATCCTGGCCATCCGTTCCCTGAGGGAGTCGAAGTCTGCTTTCCTGAAGTCCAGGGTCCGTATCCTGCTGCTTACCTTTGTTCCCTGCGTCAGGATCCTGAACTCAACCAACTCATGGTCACTGCCTCCCAGATTCCCATCCACTTTTGCTTCCCCCACTAATTCTACCCGGTTTGTGAGCAGCAGGTCAAGAAAAGCACCCCCCCTAGTTGGCTCCTCTAGCACTTGCGCCAGGAAATTGTCCCCTACGCTTTCCAAAAACTTCCTGGATTGTCTATGCACCGCTGTATTGCTCTCCCAGCAGATATCAGGAAAATTAAAGTCACCCATGAGAATCAGGGCATGCGATCTAGTAGCTTCCGTGAGCTGCCGGAAGAAAGCCTCATCCACCTCATCCCCCTGGTCCGGTGGTCGATAGCCGACTCCCACCACTACATCACTCTTGTTGCACACACTTCTAAACTTAATCCAGAGACACTCAGGTTTTTCTGCAGTTTCGTACCGGAGCTCTGAGCAGTCATACTGCTCCCTTACATACAGTGCTACTCCCCCACCTTTTCTGCCCTGCCTGTCCTTCCTGAACAGTTTATAACCATCCATGACAGTACTCCAGTCATATGAGTTATCCCACCAAGTCTCTGTTATTCCGATCACGTCATAGTTCCTTGACATCACCAGGACCTCCAGTTCTCCCTGCTTGTTTCCAAGGCTTTGTGCATTTGTATATAAGCACTTGAGATAACCTGTTGATCGCCCCTCATTGCCAGTATGAGGCCGGAGCCCTCCCCTCACAGACATTCCTGCCTGTGCTTCCTCCCGGTATCCTGCTTTCCCACTTACCTCAGGGCTTTGGTCTCCTTCCCCCGGTGAACCTAGTTTAAAGCCCTCCTCACTAGGTTAGCCAGCCTGCTGGCAAAGATGCTCTTCCCTCTCTTCGTAAGATGGAGCCCGTCTCTACCCAGCACTCCTCCTTCATGGAACACCATCCCATGGTCAAAGAAACCAAAGCCTTCTCTCCGACACCATCTGCGTAGCCATTCGTTGACTTCCACGATTCGATGCTCCCTACCTAGGCCTTTTCCTTCCACGGGGAGGATGGACGAGAACACCACTTGCGCCTCCAACTCCTTTATTCTTCTTCCTAGAGCCACATAGTCCGCAGTGATCCGCTCAAGGTCATTCTTGGCAGTATCATTGGTGCCCACGTGGAGAAGCAGGAAGGGGTAGCGATCCGAGGGCTTGATGAGTCTCGGCAGTCTCTCCGTCACATCACGAATCTTAGCCCCTGGCAAGCAGCAGACTTCTCGGTTTTCCCGGTCAGGGCAAATTAATTAATGCATTCATAGCATTAATTTCAAATTTTAAAATGTTAAATATAAAGTGGATGTGAGTGAAGGTGAATGTGATTTGTAAGGAGATTTTTAATGAGGGAAGCCCTAACCCTAAATCAGAACAACTGGATCATGCTCAATAGTAGTACTCAGAAGTCTAGTAACAGTACTGAAAATAGCAACCTCAAAAGTTCAGACCCCCCCTCCCAAAAAAAAAAAAATCATGAGATTATTTTAAAAGGATTAAATCGTGTTTTGGCCTGTCTCATTTTTGAAACCCCTCCCTCCCACCTGTCTCTAAATTGTGTGTGACAATTACAGTGTTGCTAATTCTCACGTTTATAGCCTGTATGGTTATAGTGGGCACAGGCACCAAGTTTTCAAAGTGCCGGGGGGGTGCTTGACTGCCAGCTCTGCCCCGAGTCCACCTCTTCCCCCAAGGCCCCACCCATGCCCCACCTTTGTTCCACCCCCTTCCTACCCAGTTCCACCCCTTCCCTGAGCATGCTGTGCCCTTGCTCCTGCCTGTCATGAAACAGCTGATTGCAGCGGGTGGGAGGTGCTGATCTGCAGGGTCCGCCAGCGGGCGGGAGACATTAGGAGTGGTGGGGGGAGCTGCTGTTTTCTCCAGTGGGTTTTCCAGCCCCAGAGCACCCACAGAGTCAGCGCCTATGGTATTAGGTCCTGCTGTGAGAAATCTTGGTAGGGCCCCAACAAAGATTGGGGCCCATTGTGCTAGACCCTGTACAGACACAATAAGAAAAAGTCCCTGCCCTGAAAAACTTGCAATCTAGTGCAAAATGTAGCAGTGAGTTTATGATGTGAGAGCTGAAACTGGGATCCAACTCAGCTCAAGTAGGGTCTATCAAACATCCATTTGATGGGGATAATTTTTAATCCCTGCAATGATGGGCAGGATTCACATGGGTGACTGAGAGGCGAAAAGCTCTAAAGTCCATAAACAATGCCCTGAGTCATCTAATCCCCACATAACACCTGAGAGAATGAGGCTTCTGGCTGTGTACCCTAACGGGTCAAAAGCTAGAAGGCAAATAAAGAGAAACTTCAACTTTTAAAAAAACTCATGATTTTTAGGCCAATCTCATTGTTTTTGGGGGGACCAAGTTTTGACAGTTTTGGAGCTTACATAGGCAGAGTCTCACATGTTGCTCTCAGCAGCTATGTCTTCACTGCAAAAAGGGCTTTTTTATTTTTTTTTTACAATGGGACAATGAGTGTGGATTAGCTATCCTGCTGTAAAATTTTTATGGAGACAAGATACTGTAGTTTTTTTACCATGAGGTCAACTACACAAGGTCAGCACTATACCCTGTCCTATAGCTGACCTTGTGTAGTTGACCTCATGATAAAAAACTACAGAGCCTTTTCTCCATTAGCATTTTACAACAGGATAGCTAACCTATTAGGAGCAAGAAGATGAGTAATGGGGCTAGAAGGGGTTGAGGGGCAAATGAGTTGAAAGTCTCTAGGTAAAGAGGAGGGGTGGGGGGCAAAGGGGTCATAGTAGTGGTCTACTAGAGACCACTGAATCAGAAGAAGGAGGTGGATGAGGTACAACAACTAACAGCAATATCTGAAACACAAAAGCTGGTAGTAATGGGGGCTTGTGATGGGGCAGCTGCCCCTCACTGGCAGAAAAGGGTTTAAAAACTCCCCTAAGGAGGTTGTGCCAGAGGCAGCCAATTTAAAAGGGGCTGAGAGGAGTACCCAATCTGGGCCAGGCAGGCTCGTATAAAAAGGGCTGCAGAGCAGAGTTCAGTCGCTGACTGGAGCTTGAGGGGAGAAAATTAGGCTCTTAGAAGAAGAAGCCCCCAGTGCCTGGGACACTTCAGTGCTACAAGCATGTACCGGGGGATCTAGAGAGCTCCTGGCAGGCTGCTAGGGCCTACAGGCTGAGGCCCTGAAGTAAGGACAGAAAAGGGTGCTGGAGCCACATAGAAAGTGGCCCCAGGACAAAGGACTGTAATTGCCACTGAGGTAGTGGCTGGATGGAGATTGCAAGTCCCCCAGAAGGGGAGAACACAGTGTGGCACAGCTGGATAGCAGTGTCACTGAAGAGGATGCCGCATTCCTGGAATTGGTGCGGGTCCTGGAGCGAAAGTGATAGCAGCGAGGCACCACCAGAGGAGGGTGCCCTGGTGAGCAAAGCTAATTCCCATGGCAGCCAGCAGGAGTCACCAGAGTGATGAGTCCCACCTCACCACCGGGCTGTTAACTGCCCAGACATCTGTTGGAAAAGTAATACAGCAAAACACAAAATCTCCAGTAAATTTTTGGAATATATTAGGAACAACTTCTTGTTTCAGAAGGTGAAAGAAATAATTAGGGGGACAGCTATTTCGGACTTGAGTCTGATCAGGGAGAAATTGGTTGTGAGTTTGAAAGTGGAAAGCAATTTGGATGAAAGAGATCGTGAAATGATAGATTTTATGATCCTAAAGAAAGGAACAAGTGAAAGCAGCAGAATAAGGACAATGGAATTCAAAAAAGCAGACATTAACAAACTCAGAAATAGTAAGAAAGGTCACATGGGAAGAAAATCTTCAGGGGAAAAATTCAGGAGATCAGGCAGTATCTCCAAGAGACAATATTCAAAGTGAAATAACTATCCCAATGTGACAGAAAGATAGGAAGAATTAAAAAAGCCAATATGGCTCCATCAGGAGCTCTTTAATGAAGTGAAAATCAAAAAGGAATCCTACAAATGGTGGAAACATGACAAATTGCTAAGGAGGAGTACAAAAGAATTGCGATTTGTCCGTACATATTTTTGCTAAGGGTAAGCCACAAAATGAATTACAGAAAGAAGACGTTCTATAAATATATTGGGAGCAAGAGGACAATGAAGGAAAACGTAGGTCCTTTATTTAGCAGGGAAAAGAGCTAATGCTCAATGACATCAAGAAAACGGAGGTATGTAAGGCCTATTTTGCTTCAGTCTTTGCTAAAAAGGTAAATTGCTATCAGATACTTAAGACAAGTAATGTTAAAGGGGAGAAGGAATGCAAGCCACAATAGGGAAAGAATAGGTTAAAAAACATTTAGATAAATTAGATGTACTCAAGTTAGAGGTCCTGATGAAATTCACCCTAGGGAGCTTAAGGAACCAGCTGAAACAATCTTAGAACCATTAGCCTAGGCGCCGACTCTGTGGGTGCTCCACTGGGTGCTCTGCACCCACCAGCAGCCAAGCTCCCCTCCCCGCCGCACCTCACCTCCACCTCCTCCCCTGAGCACACCGCGTTCCCGCTCCTGTTATGCCATGAAACAGCTACTTTGCAGGGGCAAGCGCTGGGAGGAGAACCAGGGACACGGTGCACTCAGGGGAAGAGGCGGGGCGGGGATTTCGGGAAGGGGTTGGAATAGGGGCAGGGAGGGGATGGTGTTGGGGTGGGACTTTGGGGAAACGGTTGGAATGGGGGCGGGAGCAGAGTGGAGTCGAGCACCCACCGGCACCAGCAGAAGTTGGTCCCTATGACCATTAGCTATTATCTTTGAGAACTCATGGAGGACAGGTGAATTACCAGGGATCTTGAGAAGGGCAAATATAGTACTTATAGTTAAAAGGGGGCAAAAAAGGACCCAGGGGAAAAAAGAGGACTCAGGAAATTATAGACAATCATCCTAACTTGAATACCTCAAAAGACACTGGAACAAATTATTAAGCAATCAGTTTGTAAGTACCTAAAGGATAATAGGCTAACAAACAGCCAACATGGATTTGTCACAAAGAAATTATGCCAAGCCACTCTAATTTCCTTTTTGGACAGGATTACTGGCCTACAGGATGCGGTTAGGGGGAGGGAAGCTGTAGATGTGATACATCTTTAGTTTACTAAGACTTTTGACACAGCCCCACATGATATTCTTATAAGCAAACTAGGAAATATAGTCAATTTACTATAAGGTGGGTGTAGAACTGGTTGAAAGACAGTACTCAAAGTAGTTGTCCAAGGTTTGCTGTAAAACTGGAAAGATATATCTAGTGGGGTCTGGCAGAGGTCCTGGATCTTGTGCTAGTCAGTATTTTCATTAATGACGTGGATAATGGAGTGAAGAGTAGGCGTATACAAATTTGTGGATGACACCAAACTGGAAGGGGTCGGAAATACTTTGGAGTACAGGATTAAAATTCTAAACAACCACGACAAATAGGAGAATTGGTCTGAAATCAACAAGGTTAAATTCAATAAAGAGAAGTGCAACATACTACAGTTAGGAAGAAAAAAAATCAAATACCCATATAGAAAATGGGGAATAATTGGGTAGGCAGCAGTACTGCTGAAAAGGATCTGGGGGGTTACAGTGGATCAAAAATGGAATATGAACCAACAATGTGATGCAGTTTCTAAAAAGGCTAAAGTAATCCTCTGGTGTATTAACAACAGTGTTGCATGTAAAACATCAGAAGTAATTGTCCTGCTATACTTGGTACTGGGGAGGACTTAGCAGGAGTACTGATTCCAGTTCTGGGCACCACACTTTAATATGGATGTGGACAAATTGAAGAGAGTCCAGAGGAGAGCAATCAAAATGATAAAAGGTTTAGTAAACCTGACCTATGAGGAAAAGTTTTAAAAAAACTGGGCATGTTTAATTTTGAGAAATAAAGACTGGAGGGGGAGGAGGCATCTGACAACAGTCTTCAGATACATTAAGAGGACTTTTATAAAGAGGACTGTGATTACTTGTTCTTTATATCCACTGAAGCAAGGGAGATTTTGGTCAGAAATTAGGAAAAACTTTCTAACTATATGGATAGGTAAGTACTGGAACAGGCTTTCAAGGGAGGTTGTGGAATCCTTGTCATAAGAGTTTAAGAACAGGTTGGATAAACACCTGTCAAGAATGATCTAGGATTACTTGGTGCTGTCTCAGTGCAAGAGGCTGGATGAAATGACCTCTAAAGGTGCCTTCCAGCCCTACATTTCTATGCTTTTGTGAGTCTATGAAAATCTGTTTGTAGGCCAGGCCTAATACTAAAGTAATAGTTTCACCATGGGTTGGTTATACCAATATAACTATACTGGTTAAATTCACACCTTAGATAATATTGAAAAAACTTTTCCATGCAGATGAAGCCTTAGCAGCAGTTATAAACGTCTTATGTAGTGCAGCTACTAGAGGATGACACAGAGCCACACCTTTGGAGTGAGGCGTCTACAGCTAGGAGCTTCCTGGGATGTGCAGCTACAGTGCTGCCAACTCTTGCAGCATTTGTTCCTGGGGGCACATGATGATATGAGACTCTGAGTCTATTAAAAAAAGAACTACGTTTTTGGCCCTCAGAGTTGCAGAGAAAAGCTTAAAAATGTGACTGATACACACCCGAATGCCTCCAAAGCTGGGTGACAAGTAAAATAAGTCCACATTCTTGATGAGTTTTTTAAATCTCAGATGTGTCTGGGAGCCTGGCTGATGATTTTTGAACATGTGGGGTGAATCACACTGCACTAGCCAGGCAAAGTTTATTTCTTCCAGGGTAGCAGAGCCCATTTTATGCAGGGATGGCCCTAGACCAAATGGTACCCCAGGCGGGGAGCGTCTTTGATGCCCACCTCTCCCTTCCACTTCATTAGTTAAAATTTTCAATGACTGATGCACAATTTGTGTGCATAATTTATCCTTGTCATATAAGACAATAAATTTGCATGTTGGTAGCTGTAAATTTCTATTTATTCATGCCATACATAAGCAAATAAATCATTTTCTCTAAGCTTATAGAAACTTTTTAATTTTAAAAATAACTGAAGTGTACTAACATCTAGAAATTAAACTGTGCACCAATATTGGGTAGATCAGTATTACATAGTGTTAGCATAGGTGACAGCCTTAGAATGTTAACCCTAGTTGTTTAGTTCAAATAGTTGCTTTTCTCACCTTTGCCCTCATGAACTGAAGCACGGTGTCAGAGATCCAAAGACTGGCCAATGGCATTTTCAAGTGATGTCAGTCTCTTATCAGCCATCATCAAACCAAGATATGTTTTGCATGAGCAGAATCTTTAAAGCTATCCACACATTAGAAAAAGTGTCCTTCAGCTCTGCATCATGAATGAATTGGAGAACTTGGAGTGAAGAGTGCTTCCCATATTGCAAAACATGATGGATGTTGTCCAATTCAATATAAAGATCTTTTTCATCAATTTCTGAACATCCCCCAGGTGTCAGCATCCGGTGAAGGTCTGTACAATAGATCAAGAATGTTTTCTTATTCACCGGCATCCTACTAAGCTCATTAAAAATAACCCAGCTGTTTTTGTGGTGCTTCATTTCTCTGAACTTTTCTTGGATTGGATGGACACTCAAGCAGCGTCAATGAGCAAGCAAAAAACCTCCCTCTCGAATTTTTTTTCCAAGCTTCCCATCACCTTAGCTCTGCCCTTATAACCAAACTGTCTCTTCTTCCAAGGAATACGAGTATCCTTGAAGACAGGCTCAACTCCTAAGTTTTCCACCATTTCTTTGGCAGCAGTGATGGCATCTTCAAATCTGTCTCTGTAGGCCACTACAAAATCAAGGCAGCTTCTCATCAAAGTAGTAGTAGTCACAATGTCCATCGACTGAGTTTGTAATGCCTTGCTTGCAATGTTTACTTGTAACAGGATATTGTGCCAAACCACAACTGAGACCAGAAATTTGAAGTCAATGATCTGGTTTGCCAGGCTTTATGCCTCATGTCGGATTCCAGCTTCAGCTTTAGTGCCAGGTTCATCAGGGCATTGTAAACCTCAGTCACTTGGTACCTCATTGGGCTTATGCTGTCAATGCAGCTCACCCAGCAAGTGTCATTTAGTGGCTTCACGGTCAGATTTGTAACATTGTCCGTGAGGATCTTCCACATGATAGTTGATGCTGAAAACAGGACATTTATCCTTTGCAGTATTCCAAAGAGAGACTGAATCTAAAGAAGATGACTCTGCATCTGACACAACCAGGTTGAGGGAATGGCAGCCACAAGGCATGAAGAAAGCTCTTGGATTCAGTGCAAGGATTGTTGCCTGGAAGCCACTGTTTCTTTCCTTCATGTTTGCACCATTGTCATAGCCTTGGCTGCAGCAGTCCTGAAGCTTTATTTTGTTCTCATTCAAAATGTTCAGAAACAGTTGTGTTAGGCCTTTTCCAGTAGAGTCGTCCATAGACCGGAAACCGATAAAGTTTTCCTTTACTTGGATACGGCCATCCTCGTCGTCAACAAATCGTACTGTAAATGACATCTTTTCATTGTGACCAATATCGGGAGTGTAGTCTGTTATTACAGCATAGTTATTAGCTTTGCTGAGCCGCATCAATATGTTATCAAGCACCTTCCTCCTTCCCATAGGGACCAATCAATTTGTTTTGAATTGTTTTGCTGCAGTAATGGTTCATAGCTTCTTTATGAACTACTCAATGTGTGTGCTCATGCATAACATCGTATTTCCAAGGAGCTCTACCAAACCAAGGAAATTACCATTATGTTCTGTGAATAACTTATCTGACAAGCCCTGGAAAGCCATGTTATTCTTTGCAAGAGTGTAATTGAGATCAGACATCAAGCACATTCCTCCAGTGTTGGTTCTCTACATTAATAGTGTGCTAGTTTTCTGCATCTATGCATTTAGTCAGCTTGAGCCTGGACTCTGCCTCCAACCATTTGGAGTAGACTGGGGTTCCCAAACTTTGTTCGCAGCTTGTTCAGGGTAAGCCCCTGGCAGGCCGCGAAATGCTTTGTTTACCTGAGCGTCCGCAGGTAGGGCTGCTCGCAGCTCCCAGTGGTCGTGGTTCGCTGTTCCCATCCAATGGGAGCTGCAGGAAGTGGTGGCCTGGCCCGTACCATTTCCCGGAGCTCCCATTGGCTGGGAATGGCAACCCGTGGCCACTGGGAACTGTGAGCAGCCATACCTACGGATGCTCAGGTAAACTGTCATGCCAATGGTCTAACAGGAAACTAAGTGTTGTCCACTGTAATAACTAAGTTATCACAGTCAACAAGGAGGGGATTATAAGGTTTGTTTTTGGCTTTTGCCATTTTGTTTGCCCTTCATGTTTGACACCCTTCTTGTTCGTCAGTTGCCACCCTTTTTTAGTAAGAGTGGGAAATAGCCTGCCTAGTAACAGGAGAGCATAAAAGGCCGGCATGCTTCACAGGGCATCCCAGAGGCAGCCCAGTGTCTGCAGAATAACATCAAGAAAGAAGATCAACATACCTGTTTGAGAGTTCCTGATCTGGTATCGTTGTTCCTGATCCTCATCATCCAGTCTGTGGTGTTCCTGGTTGTGGTCCTCTTCCGTTCCTGTTCCAGTCATGGTCCTGATCCTGTTGTGCCATCCTTGTTCCCCTCTTGGTATCCCTCTGAAATAGTGATGTACGGTTTTACCTGTTTATCTTGTTAACCCATTTCTAGTGTAGGGTCCTGGCTTCATGTCAAATTTGTGTGTTAACTACAGTAAAAACTTTGTAATCCAACATGTTGGAGGAACAGGGGGTGCCGGTTAGTCAAAAATTCCAGTTAACTAAGAGTTATACTTACCAATAGAATATCAATTTCTAAAGAATTAGAATACAATAAAAAGAATAAAGTATAAAATGGTATACAGGTACTCACCAATCCAGTAGTAGTACTTCACTGGAGAGTGGTTGGTTTTCTGAAGCACTTAGTTGTACACAGGTAAAGTTTTCAATACAGTAAGTTCTTATGACACTACATATCACTATGGGCAGCGCATGGCATACACCCAGATTATTAAAAATACACAAACTATACTGAACATAGTTTAATCTTTCATGATTCAGAAGGCACTTCAGGATCTTCTAGTGCCTCAGGGTCATCATTCTCAACATCAATTCTTATTATTGTAGAAGGTTTAGGAGATTGGGCTGAATCTGTAATGACCTTATGACTCACCCTGGAAGCTGCTTTTTTGAATAAATCCCTGATAGCTTGCTTACTTGTCTTCTACCTCTTTTGCATAAAAGTAAAGTGCAGAATGTACAATAGCATAACCTCCTGAGCAGTATACTAGTCCTGGTTATTAGACTGAAGATTTGTATTGGGAGATATCAGAAATGCCAGTTAATAGAGCTTTCCAGTTGATAAAGTGCCAGATAAAACAGCTTTTACTGTACTCAGTTATTTTAATAAATCTTATTGTTTGCACCCCATTAATTGCCTAGTGCTCTTCCTTTGGTTGGCAGATCTGGGGGTGAAGGGGTGGGGAATGGAGGGGGATTGCTACTGGTGATCAGATACAGATCAAGGGGGCTTGGGGCTCCTCTGGCCATGGTGGGGAGGCTCAGCGCTCTGGCAGGCGGGACCTTGGGTGGAAGGGGTGGGGCCGTTGGGTTAGCCTCCCCAAAGGCAGGGGGTTCACCCGGCACTCATGGTTGTTCTGTTTCAGATCTTTTCCCATCAAATTTACCCTTTGCTGTAAACTAGATTTTACTTGAGCTTTTCACTTCCTGTACTGAACTCCTGAAGGCTTCTTTGGAGACATCTTTTATTTTCTACAAGGGAAAACAGAAACTAGTAGGCCTGGTTTACACTACACAGTTAAATCACGTAAGGCAGCGTATGTTCACTTAATTATGTCAGTGTCTACACTACAGCCTTGTCCCGCTGATGTAAGTGCCCTACTACACCGACATAATAATTCTACCTCCCCAAGAGGTGTACGGCTTATGTTGGTGTAGTTAGGGCAATGCGGTGTCTACATAGACAGTTACTTACGTTGGCTGTTAGCCAACAAAAGCTGGGCAGATAGAGCCCAGCTACCCCCTGCTCCTCATGAGAGTTGGAAGAATGGACCCTGCTCCCAGCTGGGAGCCAGGGCAAGAAGCTTAGACCCCACTCCCAGCGGAGAACTGGGAGGTGAGAAGCTCCAGGTGGCTTCCCCTATTCCCAGCAGGGAGCTGAGGGGGACGGGGCACAGTAGCCAGGCTTCCAGCAGGGAGTTGCTAGTGGAGCTGAGAGATCTTTGGCTCTCGGCTTCTCACACTGCCCCTTAGGTTGGTGGAAGTGCTCCTGGGGGGGAAGTGCACCACCAACACAAAGAAGGTAGTGTGGACATGCACAACTGCAGTAATTATAGGCCACAGCAGGCACCTGCCCGTTCTCCCCAGGGCGCTATAAGTTTACTTACCCTTAGGGAGAGCAAATGTCTATGTTCTGCAATCTTACAAAGTCATCAAACATATGTTAAGCATGGCAAAAGAAGTAACAGTATTTCTTTTATATTGTTGCATAGATAGGGTTCAATAGATACCTCTGGCATCTCATTAAAGATGTCCTTTATTAGTCACTACTTCCACTCTTCAAGTCTTAAAACACCAGTACAATTACCCAATAAAACAAGGTTCACGATATCATAGCTAGGCTCTCGCATCACTTCATTCTTCTCTCTCACTGACTGACTGGTCAGGAGGGGGATGGCTGACAACATCAAGGAAAATGTAATTTTATGTAATTAGATGTAAGGAGTCTAATAGGGGCGGAGTTGGGGGGGGGGACAACTTTGGGGAAGGGGTTGGAATGGGGGTGGGGCAGGGCTGGAGTCCGGGCAGGGCCCAAGGGGGTGGGGGGGGGTCTAGCACACACCGGCGCCAGCAGAAGTTGGCGCCTATGATCTGAAACATTTTACCTCAGTCTATTTTCCCTTTTGTCACTAACAACAAAAACAGCACCCGAAGCCCGGCACCCCCAAGCTCTGCACCACAGGCGGTCGCGTGCATGGCATGCCCCTAAATCCAGCCCTGTTCTTATGAATGGGTTCAGCTGGCAGGGAGCTGGCCCTTCCTTGAAGCTGCCCCCTGCTCCCCAGGAGAGTTGGGTCATGGCTGGACCCCACTCCCACGCCACCACCCTGCCCCAACCCATTCCCCGTGCCGTGAGGTGGGGAGAATTCTGAGCTATTTAATGCCCGTTAGACGCTCCTCCTAGGGACACCGGGTCGGGGCTCGCTTCCCCCTGCCCCGCCCGCCCTAGCCGCGCACCCCGACCCTCGGCGGGGTCCGGGTTACTATGGTGACGGAGCGGTGGGAGGCCTCCCGGCCGCTCGGGGGCGCTGTGAGCCGCCGCCCAGTGTGGGATGAAACTGAAAGTGAAGGGCTCAGGGCTGCCGAAGCCGCCGTGAGGGAGGGAAGCGGCCCGCGGGAGCTGCCTCGGGCCCGGCCCCTCGCTCCCTCCCCTCAGCGCTTGAGCGACCCGGCTCGAGCATGTCGGATTGCTTCGACCGGGCTCCTGGTGCCGGCCGAGGCCAGGGCCAGGGCCGGGGCCGGGGCCGAGGTGGCGGCGCCCTGCTGAGCGGATCCGGCGCCGCGGAGAGCGGGAGCAGCGGGGCCCGTCTCGCAGGCAGCGGCTTCCACAGCTCGGGGGCCGCCGAAACGCAGCACAAGCCGGGCTTCCTGCAGCAGCAGGAGCCGCTTCGGCCGCCTAAGACAGCGCCGCCGGGCACCGGAAACGCAGGTACTGCCCGCCACCGGGCAACGGAGCCCCGGGGAAACCCTTCCTCCTCCTCAGTTACCGGGCACCGGGACTCCCCTCCCCCAGCTCTGGGGCGCCGCAGCCCCGGGGAAACCCCAGGGAACCCGCTCCCGTACCGGTCACCGGAGCCCGCTCCTTCTCCTGCTCGCTGGGACGCCGTCCTGCCCGCCGCGCGCCCTGCTCTTCGAGGGGCACCATAGCAGAGGCCCCGAGACCCACGTCTCGTCCCAGTGGCGAGCTGCCCTGCGCCCCTCGCCCAGGGGCCCTGACCGAGCGGCGACCTAACAGCCCATGATACAGCCGAGTGCCCCCCCACCCCCAACAGAACAGAGCCAGGTCCCCCCAGGGCGCTGTAACCATCTCGCTGGCGCCTGTACCCAGGTTGTTAGATGTGATGTTGCATTATATTATCGCCACAGGCTTCCCCTGACCATCCTCGTCTGTGTTTTCTATCCATCCACACGTCTCTTTTATTTGGCAGCAGATTGTGAGGTCTGTAGCTCAACCTTTCATAAATGGTTCCCTCCTCAGCTCTCTTCTAAAGCAAATTTTTTTCTGTAAAAATAGTTTACTGAAGCAGATAACAAAGAAACAATACTAGGTATCAAATTTTTTACTTCCATAGCTCAGCTAGCTAAAGATAACAAAGATATAAAAATACATGTGAAAACGCAGATAACTTTTTAAAACAAGAAATATCGCTTGATCTGTTCAGGCAATGACTTACAACAGGGTGAATGGGAGGGGGTGTCTGTTAAAATATAAATTCAGCAATTTTCATAGTATTTGTCAATAAATGACAGTCTTAGAAGAAAAGGAGTACTTGTGGCACCTTAGAGACTAACCAATTTATTTGAGCATAAGCTTTCGTGAGCTACAGCTCACTTCACTTTTTTTTTTTCTTTTTGCGAATACAGACTAACACGGCTGTTACTCTGAAACCAGTCTTAGAAGAATTACTTTAAAAAAAGTTGAGAAATCCAAAAGATTAGCCAAATGTTTCTTCAGACATCTGTAATTTAGAAATGATGATTTTTGTAGTTTCAGATTTTTTGTATAATTGTCTTAAAGGGGACCTGCAAAAAAAGAAAAGAGGTTTTCGCTTCTTTCCAAAGTATAAAAAAGGCCTAAAATGTGTTTTGTTAAAAACAAAGTGGTTTTTTTGTGTTGTTTTGTTTTTGTTTTTAAGGTTAGAAATTCAGATCCTGTCTACTCTGGAAATTTTTGTGGTGATTAGAGAACTATTTAAGGCTTGGATCCTGCAAACACTTATGTATATGCTTTACTACCATGACTAGGCCTATTGCAGTAAATAAGCCTACTTAAGGTAGTAAACTTAAGCCAGTGCATAAGTGTTTTTATCAAAGCCTACATTATGACATCATAAGAAACTGAAAATTGAGCAACTGAAAAGAGAAGAGATTTTTAGTCAAATTGTATAGAAGTGTCTTGTTAAAACATTTGGGAGAAAATAATGTTTGCTAAAGATTCAGAGCCTTCTCCTGTTTTAGTTAAGGTACAAGAAATCACAAAAATCTGAGATCCTTACAAGTTTTCTAGCAAAACCAGTGAAGACCAGACTTGACATTTCTTAGAAATACCAGGTAAACAAAAAATCTCTTAAAACTAAAAACCTTTTAGGCCTTAAGAGCACAATACAAATTTTAAAAAGTTCTCTGCAGGTTACTTTATGTGTAACTCCTGAAGTCATCTTGTTTTCTCTTCCATCCCCCAAGAATATGAATTCCATTGTATGTTTTTTCCTTGTGTGAAATTACAGAACTTTGATAAATTCTAGGATTGAGGTGTTAACGTATAATGATGGCTTTTAAAATCTTTACAGAACATATGCCACAGACAAAAGTCCCCCCTGTATCACAAGATAAAATTGCAGCTCACGATTGTGGATCAGCAATGGCTAAACCTCAGTTGGTTGTGGCACCAGTGGCAACGTCAAAATTGTCAGTGAATGCACCTGAGTTTTATCCGTCGGGATATAATCCTAGTTTTACAGTAAGTGTTTAATATTCTGTCTTTGGTATCTAACTGGGTTCAAACTGTTTATTTTTTCTCATAATTTTTTGGTGTGAGATGTTACAGGTTTGAAAGCACTAGATTACCCCCACCAACTTCAGCCATGCCGGAGGTCCACTTCCTGCGGCAGTAAATTGGAATGTTAGGTGATCTGAATGAATATTACAGAATACACAAAAGTCTTTGTTGTGGGTTGATTTTCTGTCCCAGATAACTGCATTCCTTCTTGATTACACTACAAATTGATTTGACCAATATCCCAGCAGGCAGTCTCTTCCTGAGACTGCAATGCTTCTTCATGACCAGCTTATAAGTATAATGCAAGGTGAACCTCTCTGACCATCTACGCTATTGTCTTGAGTGTTACCTCTGTAATAATTCCAGTCCTGGGGAGGCATGTGAGAATTCTTGGAGTCTTTCTTTCCATTTATTCCATGATAATCACTCAGATCATTTAGCATTCCAATGGCATTGTCTGAACAACCAACCCTCAAACTTCAATGCTGTTATTTTGTAAATGGTGGGACAATTATTTTTATATTATACTGAGAAACTATGTTTTGAGAAACATAGGTGGAGAAATAAAAACTGGATTTTAAATATGATCCTTTAACATCACTTGTAACATATAAATGCTGATGTGTTTAACTGGCTAACAGGGTAAAAACTTTTTGTACATGGATGAAACTAAATTTATGTGACATCTGTGGTTGGTAGCTTCCAATTTCTAATCATATTCCAATTTTAACACGAGCTATATTAAAATATGGGGAAAGAGAACTGATTGTAATGGGTATAGGGTCCGTCACCTCTAAATCGGAAGCTTGTATTTGGAGCAACTATTGCTGTCAGACGTTCCATCGCCTAATAACCAGTAAGCTGAATACAAGGGGTAGCAAGTAGTATGGTTTGTCAGTTTCTGAAGACAAAGGAGTAGGGATGGAGATTGAGCTAAACCTTCCCTGAAAAAAGTGGTCCCTCCAGAGCATGGTGAAGGCACATAAATGTTGCCTTCTTTGTTCCAATTTGTCATGTCCTACATATTGATTAATGTTAATGGTTTTTTGATATGATGCTCCTGTTTAAAATGCTGGTACCCATTTTGCATGACATAAGGACCAGGACAGAAGTATAAATGGAAGCAAGAATACTTTGCTTTCTAAAGATATATTAATTTGAAATACGTAAATCAAAAGGTGCAGTACTTCAAAGCAGACTGCATAATTGGTGTAGGATAGAAAACTGTGTATCTCCTGTTTAATATATGTGAGTGTTTCTCATATGAGAATTAATTTTAAGATGTTTAATGATTTGATCAGATGACACTTACAACCAAAGGATTGTTGATTTCAGTTCATTAAAGATTCCCTTATACTTTTTTGCAAAAGTAAGCAGTTGAACTCTTATTCAGATCAAATTCAAATTGCATAATTACTTTGTGCCTAAAAGTCTCCCAGTGCTTTCACTTACAGTATTAGCTTCATAGTCTTATCTGCAGCATAGTGTTGCTGTGCACTGTTAAATAGCTGCTGTAGTTCAGAGATAACTGAAGTGATTCTTGTATCGCTTATATTTAAATTTATAAAGCCATTTGGAGTCCTTCAGGATAAGATGCTATGTGAATGTAAGAAGCTGCTGATGGCAAATCTATTTCAGTGTGCTAAGTTCCAGAGTTAATTTTTGGACTGTGTTCTTTTTGTTAGTACTTCTGTATTATCTTCCTCTTTTTAAAAAAAAAAAAAAAAAGGTCATGGGTTTTACAGAGGGACAATCAGAAACAGCCTTTTTCTGGGTGCAGGGGGGCTCTGGGTGCAGGAGGGTGTGAGGCTCGGTGGAGTTGGGAGGTTTTGGGGAGCTTGGTGGGTGGGGTGTTTCTGTATGGGGAGTCCAGATGAACAGATTTGTGAGTGTTCAGAGCTTCCTGCAGCCGGGGGGAGGTTTCTGGGGGCGGGTCTGACCCAGCCCCAGCTGCTCTTTGCAGGGGAAGAGCAAGTTCTGTCCTTCCCCAACCCAGCTCTACCCACACAGGCTAGGAGCCACCAGCCAGGGCGTCCTCAGCCCCGCTCCCCGCCCCCAGTGGTGATTTATCTCTCCGCTGCCTACTCCAGGAACCCAAAAGCAGGAACCCACACTGCTGGGGTAGGGCACATGACCACTCTTGCATTTTCCCTTTGCTTCCCCATCAGAAAGTCATTTTTCTGCGGGGAAGCAAAGAAATATAGTTCAGTGGTTTGAGCATTGGCCTGCGAAACCCAGGGTTTTGAGTTCAATCCTTGAGGGGGCCATTTAGGGATCTGGGGCAAAAATTGGGGATTGGTCCTGCTTTGAGCAGGGGGTTGGATTAGATGATCTCCTGAGGTCCCTTCCAACCCTATGATTCTATGAAATATGTGGGGGACAGTGTTCACTATATCTGAGGGAACAAAAGCATTTTTCTCTCCCCTCCCAACCCTTATCTCTCTCTCTCTTCCCTCCCCCCCCCCCCCCCCCGCTTACTAAGGGTGGGACAGACTTGCAGCCAAGGATTTGACACACAGCTTTTCATCTGTTTCTCTATCTCTCTCTAAAACAAACAATTGGTCCTTCTGTGTATCAGGTGCCACCATGCTGGTCCTATATTGGTAGTAGTAATACGTATAATGCATTTTTCCCTCCCATTTGGTACCCAGTGTCCTCAGACATAATTCCCTCAAAACTATAGTACACTAGAGCTGTATATGATGGATGTGGTACAGAAGTTATCCTTTAAACTACAGAGGGGGCGTATTAATGCAGGGACACGTCTAAGCTAACTGAAGCTTGAGGCCACCCTCAAAAAATGAATTCAGTTTTATCCTCCTACTTCTCCAAGATGAATTGTTACCTTCCTCCCATCTCCAAGTCCTTCATCTTTATGCCAAATGAGGGTGTCCAGTACATCCCAATAGCTGCTGCTTCTGATTGTCAGCTGTTGCTTTTACTTGTTGGTGTGTCTGCACTCCCCTCTGACTGTGGAAGCAGATTTCAAGGATGCTGTTTGAATCTACACCTGTTCTTCTGTACCTGCCTAATGTGAATAGTGGTTGCTATGCAGTAACTCAGCAGTTATGGGAAAGAAGAATTTTACTTTATTTTAGAATACTTAATTTTTTTTCACATAATCACATGATAGTTTACTGGATTATTAAAGACTGCGATACTTCTTAATGTAGAAATACAATACCTAGCAAGCAGTGTAAGGATTTGTTAATTAAGCATTACATATAATAATAATTTGTGTAAAATCATTGTCAAGTTTAGTGTTGCTCAGATATTATTTAAAATTGACAATTGTGTTTCAATAATTTTTTGTTAACTCACTATAGAAGGGATTTGTCATCTTATATGGTATGAAGGAGTCTTTACAAAGTCACAGTTCCCCAAAGTACTCTTGAATCAGTTTGGTCCCTTCAGTAGGGTCTATAACTTATCAACTATTTGTCAACTTAATTTAGATAATGTATAGTCCTGTAAAATTGAACCAGATAAATATTTCTATTTAATTTTAAAACAAGTTAAGGGGAAAACATAAAATGTTTTTGGGAGACTGTTAAAAAATGTTGTTTGTGGGACTCATTGCTATAGGAAGTCATTGAGGCCAAGAGCTTAGCAAGATTCAGAAAAGGCTTGGAAATTTATATGGATAATAAGAATATTCAGCCTTATAATACTTAATACTAACAATTTTTGGAGGGGATATTAACCTTCATGCTTCCTGGTTTAAACCAATGTCTAACTATTAGAGATTAGGATGAGATTTAATGTGCGAGGAGAATCATCCCACAGGTGCCCACGGCAGGGTTCTTACACTTTCCTTGGAAATATCTGGTGCTGGCCACTGCTAGAGAGGATACTAGCACGTATTATTTTAGATTGCTTTTTAAGTAGCCTCTAACCATAGGTGTATTACTTCATTGCTCTAGGATTCCTCTTTTGAAGATGGAGGTGATGGCTATCCAACTCTGACAGAATACGTACAGGATTTCTTAAATCACCTCACTGAGCAACCAGGCTGTTTTGAAACTGAAATAGAGCATTTTGCAGAGACACTGAATGGTTGGGTCACTACAGATGAAGCATTACAAGAGCTTGTTGAACTCATCTATCGACAGGTAGCCTGTGTATTGTTCTGTTTATAGCATTGTTCTGTTGTAGGGTTTTGCTACAGAGCATGAATTTATTAAGTTGTGTAAGATACATATCACCAGGAATCCTAGTTTTCTCAGATAAAAAAACATAATCAGTGTTTCTCCAAAATTAAAATGAAATCGGACAGCGGGAGCCCCACTGCCCAGGGCTGACAGTATCAATTTCCCATATTCTTGTGCACGCGCTGGTGGTACCGGGTTCTGCTGTGTATGTTTTTATTTTTTTTAAATGCAACAACTAAAGAGTCTCTTTAAAACGCAAATTCTGTTTGTTTAATCTGTAGCAAATGGATTTCTAGGATTGCTGCATGTCACCGTATATCAACTAGCATTTCTGTGTACATGTAATATTTTTATAGTATATTCCCATTCATACGTGAGATTGATGTTTCTGGCAAAGCTTTTTCCCTGTAAATTGAAAATAGTGACTGGAAGTGGGTTACTCTTTCATAGCTGCAAGTGGGAGGATAAATATCACTTGTTTGTTTTTGTACTGCCATTTCCAGCTGTATTCATTTCTCTGTTGCTCTCTGATAATGTCTTGCAACTTAGGCATAGACTTTTTCTACACTGCAAAAAAAAAATAAATTAAAAAAAAGCACAACAGAGAGTCTGAGAGCCTGGGTCAATGGAGGTTGCAAGGTTCCTGCTACAGGGCTAAAAATAGCAGTGTACAGGCTGGGGCTGGAGTCCGGGTTCTGAAACCTGCAAAAGGGGTGGGTCTCCAGGTTCTGGCCTGAGCCCAAATGTCTTCACTGTTGTTTTTAGTCTCATAGTGCAAGCTCAATGACCCGGGATCTGAGACTCATTGCTGCGGGTCTTCCTTTCCTTCCTTCCTCCTCTCCCCCCCCCCCCCCCCCCATGTACATATATCTTTAGTTTGAGATTCACTGATATGTGGGACTGAAAAAGATACTTGTAGTCCTCCTTCTGAGGCTCACTTTTAGTTTCTTGGCGTTTGAGGGCTGCCAGGGGCATATGTTGGAGTTCATATAATAGAGATTAATGAAAGATGACATCAGGTTCCTTTGAATCCTCCTTTCATCACAATCAATGAGCAAGTTAACACTTCCCAGAGCTATTGTTGCATATTCTCTGTGAACTCAGACAGACGTTGCTTCATCAGTTAAAACTGAGTCAATTTTTGAAGGTTTTCCTCTTAATAACAGTTAGAGATTTACTTTTTAAAAAACAAAAGCTGAGACTGGAAAACAATTGAGGGATCTGCCTATATCCCTTTGTGTGCCTGACACTGGGAAATGCTTCTCTACTGGCTGAAGGTTCTATGCTTCCATTGGAATGTATCTATTTTGGAAGATCATGATTGAAGAAAGAGCTAATCTCTGAGGTAGGTAGGTCCAGTTCCATGGATGGCCATGAATATGAGGATGAAGATCTTGAATTGAACTATGTACTAATTGGGGAGGCATTGGAAAGAGCTGTGTTGCTAAGCTAATCATAGAACTGGAAGGGACCTCGAGAGGTCCTCTAGTCCAGTCCCCTGCACTCAAGGCAGGACTAAGTATTATCTAGACCATCCCTGACAGATGTTTGTCCAACTTGCTCTTAAAAATCCCTAATGATGGAGATTCCACAACCTCTCTAGGTAACTTATTCTAATGCTTAACCACCCTGACCGTTGGTTAGGAAGTTTTTCCTAATGTCCAACCTAAACCACCCTTGCTGCAATTTAAGCCCATTGCTTCTTGTCCTATCCTCAGAGGTTTAGAAAAATTTTTCTGTGCTAATGAGCTAATATCAATTGTTCTTTCAGGGCTTTTGGCTTAATTTCATGCAACATTTGTAATTGCTACTTGTTACAGAAAGTGAAAAATAACAAATGTTGATTGAAACAAAAATTGTATCCAGATTTAAAATAGAATTTGAGAACGATCTTAAAATATTTCAGGACGGTGTAAGTTTATAAAGTGGTTTTGGTATCTGATGTGTGAGATAATTTGAAGAATATTGAGCTGAATGAATGGTTGATCAGTCATATGGGAGACTAGCCTGTATAAAATTTCTCATATTTTTCCAAAAAGACTGATTCCAATTAAGCAAACAGTTCATCCAACCTTCCTTTATCAGTGCTTCATTTGGCAGCATCACTATTATTTCTCCAATTTTAATTCTCTATGGAGCACCATGAATAGAGAACTAGTGTATGAAACTCAAATTTATTGTGGGGGAGGGAGGGAGGGAGGAAATAGGTAAAACTTTTTTCCATGTATAAATATGGAAGTAGCAAGGAGATTTCACGTAGAGTAAAATTGTCTGACAATTTTAATTTTTTTTTTTTTTTTTTAACAATTAACCAGGTTTTGCTTTAGTGTGTGTTTTTGAGTTGCTGTGATTTCCTCAAATGGGGTAGAGGAACCAGTGGAGATAAACCACCCAAAGTGATACAGTGCATAATGTATACGTTATGACTCCATCTTAAACATAAGGCACTTACAGTATCCACACCGAAAAGCTTGCAGTTCTGTATGTAAAACACAAGAATATAATATTTGATTTCCCAATCTACAAATTAGTTAGGCACACAATTATTCTTGTATCTCATACTAGATAAAATTATACTTTTACCAACTTAATTAATTTTTTCAGCATCTGACCTATTACAAAAATTTCAGATAAATAAATTCCGGTGTGTGATGAGCATTTGCTCAACTGCAGCTGTTCTAACTAGACAGAAGTACAGATCTTCTTAAAAAAAAAAAAAAAAAACCAACAGAAAACCTGTCAGTTCTGAATTCAGTTCTGTCTTCCATGATTTGACATCTACAACTTTCTACCATTTTGATGCAATGGTGTTGTCACACTGTCCTTTGGAAACATAGAATTTGGGCTTGAAACCTGAATATTCAATTTTTAAATGTCAGAGAATGACAAAATTTAGGATTACATTGCATTAACTACATTTTGGGTCTGAGGATGGGAAGAGGCGGTTTTGTTTTGGGTTCCGTTTCTGACCTTGATTGGATCAGTCATGTTGGCAAAGTATTGAAAAAGTTCCATAGAATCAATTTTCAATTTTGTTCTTGTGTGGTTCCAGTTCTTCACTTAGATCAGATGAGATTCCAGTGAAACTGCAACACTTTCTTCAGCCTGTAATCTTTCAAATCCCTCTGAAACCTCTTTCAATTATGTTTGTTATTTTAATACCCTCTTATATCAAATGGGTGCTGTTTCGATGGCCTGAATAGTGCAAATTTAATCATATTATCACTGTTGGATAGACACACAATCTTCCTAAGAGATCTAGAGTGTCTTAGGGAAGTTGAGGCATGATTTCTCCTTTTTCAACCAACCATTACACCAGTTAGTGGTTTGGGTTTTTTGTAATTTCCACAGTTGTGCTACTTGCTAAATGGGTTTTAAATAGTGTGCTGAATGCCCATACATTTTATTTTCATTAAGAAAATGGTAAAGATCTCCATGTCAGTATTTTTCTCATCCTTCTTGAATGGTATCTTTTGCATTTTGGACATAAAGCTGTGTGGTTTTAATTTCAGATGTAGAATTAATAATTAAGTAGGAATGCATTTTTCTTCTATGGCGTATAGCCATTATTCGATTATCCTGTTTGACAAACCAATTTACCTTGTCAGTATGGATTCTTAATTCTTTCCTATCTTTCTTTATTTGTAGTCTTTAGCAGTGGAGTCACAAGTATAAATTTGTCTGGTGGAGTATATCGAGGGAAAAGTGTTTCAATCATCTTTTAACTTATTCATTTTGTGCTACATTGAAGGTGATATTAGCATAAAGGAACTTTGTATCTTCCCTATCAAGTTCAAGTCTGGCATAATCACAGAATTTACCATTTTTGGGATGTTGCAGTCAAGCAAGCTTCTTCTGAAAGAAACTGAAATTGAAGAGTTGCTAGAAGTTCTGACTATGATGCCTGTATTGAGAATGTATTGCTTGCAGCAGCATCAAACTAATCAATTTTCTGCTATTTCATTTCAATAGAAAAAATTTCAATGACATGTTTGATTTTGAAGAATCAGAAGAAAATGGCTTCCTAGAAGAGCATGAATCCATTATTCATTCCTGAATAACTCTTGATAACATTTGTTTTAATTATTTCAGTCCAGTCATTTGTTTTGTACCACTTCCTTCATTCAGTTTTAGGCACGTTGAGTCAGGAATTAATAAGCAAATGTTTGCTAATCACTAAACAGTCAGTTTGTTTTACTGAACAATAGCTTTTCCATTTAGCTTTGCCTTTCAGAAAGAGAAACAACCATCTATGTGAATTCATCACTGAAGACTTAAAATGAACTAGCTGCCTTCATAGAGAGCAACATTATCAAATACCCAGCACACCTCCGTTTAGTTTCTAGACTCCAGCAAACCAAGCCCTCCTAACAGTTCACAATTGTACCCAATCCCATCTCTTCAGCATCTGACTGTTGATTGTAACTGCTAGCCATGACCCTCTTTCTAATCACCAATGTTATTTACCCGTTACCATTCTTCACAGGCTTCTAGAGGGCTCTTTAATTTTCATATTGCTCCTTAATAGGAATAACAAAAATCTTGATGTCCTTCCTTTTTCAATTTTTAGAATAGATTTTCATTCACAGATCAAAATGTTTCTACTGTTAAAAAACACAGCTTTTCAAATATTTTGCTCATTTAATTCGGAGTGATATAAATGTTCAAAAAATAGACCTCCCTTCCTCCCAAAATTAAGTACTGTCTTTTTTAGGAGAACGGGGAGAAAATAAAAGTTTTGCAACCTTGACTAGTTTATAATGGTTTTGACTCTGTTTCTCACGTGTTAAGTGCTTTGCCTGTTGAGTGATGCACAAGCATTTTTAGTTGAGGTTTTGGCTATTTTTATGTTCACAGCATTCTTAGGTTTCTGAACTTTGATCTAAGTATTGACATTTAGGTATTGTTTAGGTAAACAATAAATTACTAGTGGGCAAATAAACTGGGCATTGGGATGTGAAGGGGAGGAGGAATTAGGAGACACAGAATCATAGGGTTAGAAGGGACAGCAAGGGTCATCTTGTCTAACCCCCAGCCAAGATGTAGGATTTGTTGTATCTAATCCATCCAAGACACGTGGCTGTCCAGCCTCCTTTTGAAAACCTTCAGTGAAGGGGCTTTCACAACCTCCCTAGGCACTCTGTTCCATTGTCTTACTGTTCTTACAGTGCCTTTATGCTGGCGGGTGTTGGCATTTTTATGAAGTCAGAACTTCACGGTGTGGGAAAGCTTGTTTGATATTGAATTGCCATTAGACTCTGAGCAATCCTTTGCTGAAATTAAGCATGTTACAAATAAGTTATTGAAGTTCTCTCTTTTTGCTTAGTCTGCTGCTCTATGATATAGCCAGCTTTTAAGAAATCCATTGGTGTTGATCAAGTGCTTTTACTGAAAGATAATCTTTATTTCCTAATGAGCTAATTTTCGTTTATTGTGAATAATAATTTATTTTTCTGAATTTATTTTGGAAGGCCACATCTGTCCCCAATTTTTCCTACATGGGAGCACGGCTGTGTAATTATCTATCTCATCATCTAACCATTAATCCACAAAGTGGAAACTTCCGGCAGTTGTTACTTCAGAGGTCAGTATCTACCTGTATTTTTATGATCAGGAAAAACTAGTATGCTTAAAAATGACTTGTTTTCCTCGTCTTGTATTTTCCCCCCCAAACTTAGTTAAAGGAGTCAAAATACATATTTAATATAAAGCAAGGTTCAGACTGACATTTTAAATGAAAGCTACATATTCGAGACCAAGATACTATTTTTTGATGAATTTATGAATTAATAAATTACTAATAAAGCTGACTGGAAACTAGTTCCTCCAAAAATCAGTATAGTATCCCCGACAATCTTTTTCAAATTTTTCATAATTTCTAAAGTGTCCTGAATTAGTCTCTTGTTTGAAAAGGAAAATGTGCTTCCTCGGTGAAGTAACTTGCACCTTCCCCTTGAAATTCAAGAGTGCCATATCTCTGCAGCATCTGTATCATATTGCTTCTGAATTTCTCTTGCATGTCAATATGCTCTGCTGCTGTAACCAACAGTTCTTAAATTCCCTGAATTGTTTGTGTTAAAACGATTTTTAGGATTTTGATATTTCACTTTTTTGTTTTCAAGTTTTTTATGTCTTCTGATTCAAACTGTAGAGAAATACACTTATGAGACTAAGGGAGATTAAATGCAGTATAAAAATAGGATTCTCTCTTCAGAGTTCTTTTGGCAAAGCACTTTATTTTGAATCAAGAGTTCTGTTGAGGTAATCCTGTTTTTGAAAGAGGAGTATTTTTGGCCTCTAATAAATTATGGGGAGCACTTTTTATTAGTCTGTATGGCAACAGGCTTGACAGATTAGTGCACTTGAAAGATATGCTTAAATTTACAGTTTTTCTTCATAAGATTTAGTCTTTAAAAGAAATTATTCTTCCTTTTGCTAAGGGTCCTTTGGGTCATTGTCAGAGCTGTAAAGATTTGTTCTTTTCCTCTTAAATCTTTCTTATACTGCAATCAGTAGATTTCTAGCTAAACACATGTTAATCAGCATTGAGACTATCATCCTATCAGTGAATCGGGAGAAATCTGCTGCTGGGCAATAAGAGGCACTAATTCTTTCCCTTCTTAGGAGTCTGAATTTCTAACCCTTTGACCGCCCAGGAAAGATACTAGACATTGAATAGATGTTCTTTCTTTTAAATAACTTTTGACTTCTGTGGATTCCGAGGAACTCTCCAAAGGATCCACTCCTCTATTTCATTATTAATAAAATACTTCATTGGAGCATGTTCCATTACCATGTTGTTGAATATTTATTTCCTTCTTTCCCTGAGTGATTTGTGAGCATCATAATTATAGATTATTAATATTAAATATTACACTCAGATAATAAATATAGGACTTATATTTCTATCACTGACAATATTAATTTGTAAAGTCTACCGTGACCTTTGGTAAATTGTCCCAATAGTTAATTACCCTCATTGTTTAAAAACTTACACCTTACATTCTACTTTTTGTTTTGCTAGTTGTCAGATAATTTTATTCTAAGCAGTACTTTATTTCCCTGCTGGAAAGGCAAGGTTGACCACAACTCTGTGAAACTAAGTATAGTGCACAAGTGATTTGAGATAGAGATGGAAAGTTCAGTTGCTATTTAAAGCAAATTATTTTCTTAGAAAACAAATTAAGGACTTATTCAACCTCCCTTCTAGTTCTTCTATTCATTTGTTAGTTTCTGTTTTATTTTGTAACAAATGAAATTGGGGAAAACTCTTGGTTACACCCATGTGAGTTAAATAAACTTGTATAGCTTTTAGAAAACCATTATTTAATATATATTTATTAAAATTACAGGGTTAGTTACACCTCTGTCCCCTTTCGGGGTTGGGTCTCTTGTGCTTTCCTGTCTCAGGGTGGAATCTCATGATTCTTCCACTCTTAGTCCACATTTTCCAGTTGTTGTTAGAACTCAAGTTGCATGGCTTTGTGTGTGGAATACAGTTTTTGAAACGATGGTGTCAAGCTGTCTGAAGAGGCTCATGGACGTGAGTGCCAACCTTAGGGCAGATTGCCACAAACCAGGGCACAAGCCCCAAACTGGTTGTATGTTTTGTAGGGCTGTCAAGTGATTAAAAATATTAATAGAGATTAATTGCGTTGTTAAACAATAATAGAATACTATTTATTTAAATATTTTTCGATGTTTTTCTACATTTCCAAATATATTGATTTAAATTACAACACAATACAAAGTGTGCAGTGCTCACCGTATGTTATTATTTTTGTTACAAATACTTGCACTGTAAAAACTATTTAAAAGTAGTATTTTTCCGTTCACCTCATACAAGTACTGGGGTGCAATCTCTTTATTGTGAAAGTGTAACTTACAAATGTAGATTTTTTTTATTTTTTTTTTTTGGTTACATCACTCAAAAACAAAACAATAAATCTTACAAGTCCACTCATTCCTACTTCTTGTTCAGCCAATCGCTCAGACAAACAAGTTTGGTTACAATTTGCAGGAGATAATGCTGCCCGCTTTTTGTTTACAATGTCACCTGAAAGTGAGAACAGGTGTTCACATGCCACTGTTGTAGCCAGCGTTGCAAGATATTTACGTGCGAGATGCGCTAAAGATTCATGTGTCCCTTCATGCTTCAACCACCATTCCATGCTGATGATGGGTTCTGTTTGATAAAAGTCCAAAGCAGAGTGGACAGACACATGTTCATTTTCATCATCTGAGATAGATGCCTTCAGCAGAAAGTTGATTTTTCTTTTTTGGAGGTTCGGATTCTGTGGTTTCTGCATCAGAGTGTTGCTCTTTTAAAGACAACTGAAAGCATGCTCCAAACCTCATCCTTCTCAGATTTTGGACAGCACTTCAGATTCTTAAACCTTGGGTCAAGTGCAGTAGCTGTTTTTAGAAATCTCACATTGGTACCTTCTTTGCATTTTGTCAAATCTGCTGTGAAAGTATTTTTAAAACGAATATGTGCTGGGTCTGAGACTACTATAATATGAAATATATGGCAGAATGCAGGTAAAACAGAACAGGAAACATACAATTCTCCCCCAAGGAATTCAGTAACACATTTAATTTATGCAGTATTTTTTTAACAAGAATAATCAGCATGGAATCATGTCCTCTGGAATGGTGGCCCATGCATGAAGGGGCATACGAGTGTTTAGCATATCTGGCACGTAAATACCTTGCAACACCGTCTGCAAAAGTGCCATGCAAATGCCTGTTCTCACTTTCTGGTGACATTGTAAATAAGAAGCAGGCAGCAGTATCTCTCATAAATGTAAACAAACTTGTTTGTCTTAGCAATTGGCTGAACAAGAAGTACAACGACTGCATGGACTTGTAGGCTCTAAAGTTTTACACTGTTTTATTTTTGAGTGCAGTTAAGTTTTAAAAAAAATCTACATTTGTAAGTTACACTTTCACTAGAAAGAGATTTCACTGCAATACTTGAATGAGGTGAATTGAAAAATACTATCTTATCATTTTACAATGCAAATATTTGTAATAAAAATAATATAAAGTGAGAACTGTACATTTTGTATTCTGTGTTTGTAATTTAAATCCAATATATTTGAAAATGTAGAGAAACCTCCAAAAATATTTAATAAATTTCAATTGGTATTCTATTGTTTAACAGTGCGATTAATCACGATTAATTTTTTTAATTGCTATTAATTTTTTTTTTAGTTAATCATGTAAGTTAACTGCAGTTAATCAACAGCCCTAATGTTTTGTATTAGATTCCACCAATCAAGTAACAAATGTGAACTTGACAAGCACTGTAACAGACAGTCCCCTGGGACACTCCAGTTTATCTTGCCACCCATGCAAGCCTGCCTTTGTGGTAGATGGTCCCTTCCACCAAAAATCACGACGATATTCTGGTTACTCCAAATCCCAACGAGCCAGTCACTTACCACAGGTCACTTTAGCTCTCTCGCCAAAGGCCGTGCTTGTAGCCAATTCTGTAATAAACTGAATACAGATTTATTAATTAGGAAAAAGAAATTAGTTATTTTACAAGGTTAAAGCAGATAACCATACACACAAATGAGTTAGTCTGAAATTCCAAAAAGGTGATAGTAGCTGCTCTGTCTGCAAGCATTATGTCTTTTAGGGCTAACCAAACTAAGCGACTTGGGGATCCCTGGCTTATGCTTAGAAATATTGCCCTCTCCCAATTCCAAGCAGCACAGTGATGATGATTTCTCCTTAATGTGGATTTCTATTCCCTTCCCCCAGCGTTCAAACTGTGATGGGATGAGTGCTTGTGCACCTAGAATCAAAATCGTAGGACTGGAAGGGACCTCAAAAGGTCATCTAGTCCAGTCCCCTGCTGTCTTCATAGGTGCGAGGGAAGCAATCGACAAAGTCTTTTGTCCACTGATGTTCCACGATGGTTTGTCTGGTGTTTATGGGCCTTTTTTTGTTGGGGAGGAAATGATATGGTAAACTAGTACATCGCACTTGGTAATGCTTCTCTCCTGACTGTGGGGTATACAATCTTAGCAAACTTTTTATAGTTACAGAGCAAACACTTAAATATCACCCGATGATACGGAATACGGATAATATTAGTAAGATTAATACATGCAGCATCATACAAGCATTTCATAAAGTCTAAAGACTAAATACATTCTTAGAACTCTAATATCTATTTTAACAATAGTAACACACAGGTGAGTCAGATTGGTTTCCAGCTATGCATGTGTCCGTGTTCAGTTAGGCTTAGGGACCTTGGCATGAGCTGGCACCTCGTCTGCCAGCATCACAGATGGCACTTTGGAAGAAAAGCTATAGAAGCTTAGGCTTGAAAAAAGCAGAAGCAGGGAGAATAAGGGCATGGCTATACTTTCAAATGTAGAGCACTTTGAGTTAAACCAGCCTTCTTAGAGTGCAGTAGGGAAAACGCTGCAGTCTGTCCACGCTGACAGCTGCAAGCACACTGGCATGTCCACATTTGCGGCACTTGCAGTGGCATTGGGAGCAGTGCATTGTGGGCAGCTATCCCACAGAGCACCTCTTCCCATTCTGGCGCTGTGGGAAGGGGGTGGGGAGTGCGGGGCATTCTGGGTGCTGTCCCAATGCCCTGTGATGCATCAGTTTGAATCCAAGCAATCCCTCTGCTTCCGTCCACAATTGGCACCATCTTTCAACATTTTTTGTACTGCGTGCTCTGTCTTCCTTTTCGGTCTGTGGGAAGGGAGCCCAAACTGCTGAGGAATATGCTGACGAGTCTCACCAGCACATCGCATTTGGCAGTCGAGTTACTCCTTAAAATCCAAAGTGACAGTGAGGACTCCGACAATGATATCGACGCAAGTAACGCATACGACACAAGATTGCTTGTGGCATTCATGGACATGCTCACCACCGTGGAATGGCACTTTTGTGCTCCGGGAAATGAGCACTGAGTGGTGGGATCACATCGTCATGCAAGTCTGGGATGACGAGCAGTGGCTGCAGAACTTTCAGATGAGAAAAGCCACTTTCATGGGACAGTGTGAGGAGCTCGTCCCCACCCTGCAGCGCATGGACACGAGATTGAGAGCTGCCCTGATGGTGGAGAAGCGGGTGGCTTTTGCAATCTGGAAGCTGGCAACTCCAGACAGCTACCAGTCGGTCGCTAACCAGTTTGGAATGGGGAAGTCGACCGTTGGAATCGTGTTGATGCAAGTTTGCAGGGCCATTAATCGCATCCTGCTCAGAAGAACTGTGACTCCGGGTAGCGTGCTTGACATTGTGGATGGCTTTGCACAAATGGGTTTCCCTAACTGCGGAGCGGCAATAGATGGCACACACATTCCAATTCTGGCTCCAGCCCACCTAGCCTCCAAGTACGTTAATCGGAAGGGGTATTTTTCTATGGTTCTCCAGGCGCTTGTGGATCACCGTGAGTGTGTCACTGACATTAACACAGGCTGGCCCAGAAAGGTGCATGACTCATGCATCTATTGGAACACTGGCCTGTTCAGGAAGCTGCAAGCTGGGACTTCTTTCCCAGATCAGATGATCACCATAGGGGAAGTCGAAATGCCCATTGTGATCCTTGCAGACCCCACTTACCCTTTAATGCCATGGCTCAAGAAACCCTACACAGGGAGCCTTGACAGCAACAAGGAGCGGTTCAACAACAGGCTGAGCTGGTGCAGAACGACTGTGGAGTGTGCTTTTGGCCGTTTAAAGGGCCGCTGGCGCTCTCTGTATGGGAAGCTGGACCTGGCTGATAACAGCATCCCCGCGGTTATAGCTGCTTGCTATACCCTCCATAACATTTGTGAAGGGAAGAGTGAATGATTCACTCAGGCATGAAACTCGGAGGTTCAACACCTGGAGGCTGAATTTGAACACTCAGAGAGCAGGGCTGTTAGAGGGGCCAAGTGCGGGGCTACAAGGATTAGGATGCCTTGAAGGAGCAATTTGAGGCTGAAATCCACCAGTAATGTTTGGTGCCCTGCACGGGAGTGAAGTGCATTGGTTCCAATGTTAGCAGGAATCTGTTTTTGCTACATATGATACACTGACTTCCAGTGCCTGTTGCTTTCCTGGGCAAGGTATCTTTCCGAAGGTATCTTTTACTTTATACAATAATAAAGAAAGTTTTCAAAGCCAAAAAATCCATTTAATGAAAAGAAAATGCATTTATTGAAAAGAAACACAACTGCCTGGGAAACACAAAGGGCAAAGGGATGGGGTGAGGAACGGTACAATCACAGGTTTGCGTATGTCCTGTTATCATACTCAGCCTTCCTGTTTGGAGTGCTGTGCAATGAGTGCTGCACTTCAGGATGTCTATACTGCATGGTGATGGGGGTTGAGTGCAGTGGGTAAGGGTTGTAGTTTTCAGGGCTGGGTGGTGAAGCTACAAGTGTTGGAGACAGCTGGTGGCAATAAGAACCCAGATGTTGGGGAAAGTGGGTTGGAGGTGACATGGGGGCACAAGGGAAAGAGTATTGGGACAAGAGCTGCGGGGGGTGGGGTGGGCATGGTAGTGCTCCGCCACGAGCTCCTGGATCGAGTCCGCTTGGTGCTCCATGATGCTTATCAGCCGCTCTGTGCTTTGGTGCCGGCAGTCCACATTCTGCTGGCGGACCCTCCTTTCACTCTCCCATCACTCCAGCACTTTTTGATTTTCATTAAGGGAGTGCTGCATGACTTCATGCAGCATGTCCTCTTTGCTTCTACATGGCCTCTTCCTGATTCTTTGCAGCCTCTCAGCCGGTGATAACATGGACGGCTGAGATCTCAAAGTTGGATCTGTAAAGGCAAAATGCAACACTTAACAGAGGCAGCATTGTTCACACCAGACAGAGCAATGATCCTCCGTACTTAAGGAGGGCAAGCACAGTCTGCACAATCGCATAATTTGCCTGTCCCAAAGTAAGCAAACATAATCCCCAGGAGCCCCAAAATGGTGAGTAAGCACAGGGTCAAGGGGGACTGATTCTTTCATGGCTGTATTGTCCTCTGGGTTTCTGTGCCTTGGGGAGAGCCAACAGCTACAGGAGGCCCCTATACTGAACACTGTCCCCACATTTTCCGCAGGAGTTCGTCCTGGAAGATACCTCGATGCTGAGGGTGACCTGGGAAGCAAGAGAGGGTCTTCTTCCACAATGCAGCTTCTGCCCTGGCCCATATGCAGCTTGCCTGTGTACAGCAATGGTCCCCCCACCCCTCATGGCACAGTGGCGCGTACATGTTAGCTTGCCTGGGACAAGGACCACAATGGCTCTCCCACAATGCCCAAGTTCTGGATGAGACCTTTGAAGGGATCACTGAGGCAGATTACCACTATGTGTGAGAGTGCATCAATGCCCAATTCCGCATCTAGGCATGCATGCAGCCCTAACCCTGCTTGCCCCAAGAGCTCTCACCGAATAACTTCCTTCCCAAAATAAAAGCCAATTACCGGGAATCTCCTATGGTGTTTGTCCTTCCCGAAGCATTGGCCTCTGCAGCTGGCCACCTTCCTCCTGGCTTGAGAACAGCTCCTGGCTGCATGCATCTAGGGATGCCAGGGTATCTTCCTCCTCAGCACCCTCGCTCCTGCTTTGCTTTTCCTCCTCCTCCGGCCTTGTTGGACTGTACTCTGAAGTGTCCATGGTGCTACTGGGAGTGGAGGTGGGGTCGCCCCCAAGTATCGCGTCCAGCTCGTTGTAAAAACGGCAGATAGAGGGAGCAGCACTGGAGCAGCTGCTTGCCTCGCAGGCTTTGCAGTAAGCATTCACCACCTATTTCACTTTAATCCTGTAGTGCAGTGCATCCTGGTCATGACCCCTTTCCATCGTGTCCCTTGATATCTGCCCAAAGGTATCATAATTCCTATGGCTGGAGCGCAGCTGGGACTGGACAGCTTCCTTCCCCCAAACACTGATGAGGTCCAGCACCTTGCCATTGCTCCATACTGGGGATCGCCTGGCGTGTGGAGGCATGATCACCTGGAAAGATTTGCTGAGAGCACTCCACGCCTGGCTGAGCAAACAGGAAGGGGATTTTCAAAATTCCCAGAGAATTTAAAGGGCGGGTCTGACAGTTTGGTCATCTGAGGGCAGGGCAGTAGAGTTCAAAGTGATGACGAGAGTGGCTAAAACAGGCAATGTGGGACACTTCTGGAGGCCGATCAGAGCGCATTAACAGACCAGGGCATCCACACTGGTGCTGCGGCGCTCCAGCGGGGGCTCATCAAATGTTATTCCACTCACTGAGGTGGAGTACCAGGAGCGCTCTAGCCACGGAGTCAGAGTGCTCTACGTGCCTTGCCAGTGTGGACGCATCATGAGTTAGAGCGCACTGGACTGCTTTAATGCGCTCTAACTCGCAAGTGTAGCCATGCCCTAAGATTTGTCCAAGACCAGTATAGCAAGTCCACTTCAGTATTTCGGATTAAAATTTTATCGTTCCCAGTCCCCAAATCAATCCATTAAACCGCAATCGTAGTCAGCTCTCTAGAACTGTGCTTAGAAACATGAGTGTGTTCAGGAAGATTTGCCTTGTTAGTTCATCTAGAAAACTTAATTAAGGTTGCTCATGTGGTTTTCTTATCAATGTTGACACTGAAAATCCAGGAAATAACATTAATATTTATGCCAACCTCAACTTGCATGTTCTTCAATCCAATTCCTAAATCAGTCATACTCCTCAGCTTCACAACCAAGTCCCTTTCTGTTCCATCAAATTATCACTGACAATGCTTGATAATGAAAAGGATTGGTCCATAAGATTCTCTGTTGCTGTGTACTGGTATGCACATTTCCAAAGACCTTGTTTGGTATGGGTACTTAGAGTTCTATACAAAATTGCCCCTTATTCCCTTTCATCTTTTTTATGTTCTGTATTTCCATTCAACTGTAGTCCACCATCTCATTTTGATTTACAATTAAACCATATATATCAATCATTTATAACTGATGGGCCAAGGTTATAGGGGTGATACATGTTAAGTGGTGTAAAATAGTCTGTGGTGTTGCACACAAAGCCACTAACAGGAGGATATCAGAAACTATCATTTAAAGTATCCTTACTCAACTTCTACTTACTGTGTGAAGTTACATCTTTTTGGACCCATTTACCAATATTTAACTTGTATAGGGACAATGTAGGGAAATAATATATATCAGTGATATATTTAAAGAAGTATTGTGTTCTGTTCCATTTTGCTGTCTGCTTCCATTCTTTCAGCACTAGAAAACTTGCCTTTTTTTTTTAAATCATACAATTAAGTTAATTAATGTAAAAGAAGAAAATTCCTATTGTGTGTATGAAGTCCTATACATTCCTTCATGAATTAGTCCCTTTTTTATTGATGTACTGTATTCAATGTCCTTGAGATATTTTCTATTCAGTTTAGTAGTTCAGAGCATTATAGCGTGTTAAACAGTTAACTCTTATGAACACTAGAATTTCTAGCAGTAACTGTAGTTTGATTCTGAGGATGTTTTTGTAGGTGTCAAACGGAGTATGAAAACAGAGATCAAGCAGCAAAAGGTGATGAGGCTACTCGAAAACAATTTCATGCTTTTGTGCTGTTCCTAGCTGAACTTTATCTTAACCTCGAGGTAAGAAAAAAGTTCTGTATCATGGCCCTTTTTTGTTACTCATTTAAAATTTCTTTTTAAAAAAAAAACAGATTAAAATCAAATTTTATAAATCTTTTATGTTACTGAACCTTTAACCATCTAGGAACTTCAAAACTGATTCATTGTCATCAGAATCTCAGAAAACAACACAAGAACAAGTCATTTAGAGAATAAAAATGCTTCTAATAAATTATAATAAGAGCAGCTTTCTTAAAGTCAGTATTTGATACAGATGCTTTCTCTTTCTTTCTTAAGCTAGGGCAGACTAATCAGCATGAGGTGTCTCCTTTCTCTGTTTTGAAATGAGATTTTTGCCCGGTGAAACCACCACAATATATATTATTGTACCCAAATCCAAGAACCAGCTGATAGGGGAAGTTTCTTCCTAACTCTTATTAGTTAGAATTTGTCTTATGCCTTGAAGCATGCCAGTTCATTTTCCATATATATGAGGTTTTTTTTAAATCTTACCCTGGTGAGTTTCACAGGTTAAATGTGGTATGATTTTTAGAAAGTATATATTGCCTTTCATTGATTTTTTTAAATTTGATGCATGTTTCAAATTTCTTGAATGTTCCAATAAGTTAAGTATGTGCTTTGCTGTTTTGGAGACCTAATCACAAAATAAATGTATGTATTGCACATTAATTTGTTTATAACTAGACCTCAAAAAAGCCATTTGCTCATTTGCTGATGGCAGTCAGACAGTTTTCCCAGATGACAGCCATCAGCTCTTGCAGAGTCTAACCTTTATTTAAAAAAACAGTTTCTAGAACATTTAATTACAAAGAGAAGTTTCCAAATGTGAGGTGGAGGGGAGACAGGGCACATAATGGTGTGGTAGAAAGGTTTTTATTCTCAAGAGCTTGGGATGACCTTTGTCACTCATGAATGGGGAAGTCACAACAAGCATTTATGTAGGTCTTCCCAAACAAGTGCTAATACAATCATTATGCAATACCATCCAGCAAGTATGCTGTATGTCAAATTTTATAGAAAACCTACTTTAGAATTTTTGGGGGGAGTTTTTATTAAACTTTTTCATATTCCTCTACTTGTCAAGTCCAACTGCTGTATTATCACATTGAACTGTACAGAATTGAAGAGGGGAAACCTTTATAGCAAACTTTAGAAATAATCTGAATCTATTTTAAGTGTTCAGACATGGTTTTTGGTCATTTGTAGATTAAGGGAACAAAAGGACAAGTAATGCGAGCAGAGATCCTGCAGACTGGCCTTCGGGAATTACTGAACGCGCTTTTTTCTAATCCTGTGGACAACAATTTAATCTGTGCAGTAAAGTTACTGAAGGTAGGAAGAGTTCAGCATTCAGTGTTTTCTTTCTTTTAAAAGTGTATTGTAACTGCTACTTTTTGTAAACTTAAATGTTGATGAAATATTGCAGGTTTTGTCATAATATAACCAGATTGCCCTGCTGTATGAAAGTAAGTACTTGACCAACACTACCTTTTTATATGAAAATATAACTTCTGTGTTGAGATCAGTTAACACCAAGATATATTAAAGAAAATTGCTAGTTTAATATTTTCATGTTAAAATAGCTCCTTAAAGTGATTGCTATATTTTTGGATAGTTGCCTCTGAGATAAGGAGAGAGAAAACATTGCCTGCTAGTGATGCAAAGTGGAAGGAATTAACAATATGGCGGTTGCTATAGTTTCTGCTGGTAAACTGCAGACGATCTATAAAAGTATATTAAGAGCTGAAATCATTAATAGAATTTTATATGTAGCCATAACAAATGCAAATATGTTCATGTTTCAAAACATTGAAAAGCATTTCCTCCTTTGCACACAGAGCTCTTCTTCAGGTCTGGAAAACTTACTCAGGGTTTGTTCACATTTGCAGTGCTGCTGCAGCACAGCTGCACCACTTAGTGAAGACATTGCTTTCGCCTTTCTCCCATCCATCTGGGTACTCCACCTCCCTCAGCGGCAGTAGCTATGTTGAAGGGAGAAGCCCTCCTGTCAACCTAGTGCTGTCTACACTGAGGGTTAGGTTGGTATAACTTCATTGCATGGGGGGGTGGATTTTTCTGAGCGATGTAGCTATACTGACATAAGTTGGTAGTGTAGACCAGGTTTCTCAACCCGCGGGTCGGGACCCAAATTGGGTCTCCAGAATGTTTCCAAAGATCACATGGCAGCTCCTGTCCCAAGGGGCTGGCTGGGCTTGCCTACCTATTCCAGGCACTGCAACCTCTGGAGTCCCAGAGCCCCTCAGGTTTGGCCCAGTCATCATGACAACGGGAGTCTGGGTATGCCAAATTTGAGTGAGTGGCACTGCAACCCCATGAGCCAGGTCACAACTCCACTCTCACAAATTTGGTCCAGTCAAGGAGGCAGGTCCAAACGTGAGCTGTGCTGCATCCCCGGAAGTTGAAATGCCTGGAGCAGAGCGCCACACCCAGCCAGCCCCACAGCACAAGAGCTGCAGAAGCCATCACTGTTGGGTGAGTGCAGGGCAGAATTCAACTGAAACCACCCCAGGGCCTCTACCGCCAGACTATTTAGTGTGTCATGACAGGACATAAACATTTACAAATGGGTCCTGAGCCCAAAAAGGTTGAGAACCACTGTTGTAATAAGCCATAAATCCAGTGTCTCTATTCAGTCCATGATTTTCAGTGTCTAGCAAAGTTATGTTTCAGAGTAGCAGCCATGTTAGTCTGTATTCGCAAAAAGAAAAGGAGTACTTCTGGCACCTTAGAGACTAACAAATTTATTTGAGCATAAGCTTTTCTGAGCTACAGCTTTGTGCTCAAATACATTTTTTTAGTCTCTAAGGTGCCACAAGTACTCCTTTTCTTTTAGCAAAGTTAAGAATATAAGCTCCTACCCATCGTCCTCTTCAAAGGAGACCTACATAACACTTTCAAAAGATGAGACTCGGAGCTTACATTCAAAACTTTGCTATACACTAAAATCATGGACTAAATAGAAACACTGGATTTATGGCTTATTACAACAATCTATAGCCCACTAACAACATCCCCTCCCACCTCATCCCGCCCAGTTGCTGCTGCCTCCTCCTGTTTCCTTTCCTACCTATGGCTGGAGGGGTGTTAACAGGCCACTTTGCCTTGAATAGTCCTTTTTAAATATGCATTAACTACTTATGCTAAATAATCTGTTCCATCTTGTATTTACCTATGACGACTGATCTATACTACAGAGTTAATTGGATATAAAGCAGCTTATTTTACAGCTTTAGCTTATTACAGCTTGTAACGAGGCTGGTTCTGGCGGGACCCAGCTGAGAGTGCCAATTCAGGACAAATTGCTTAAAGCAGGGCAGTTGCAGCCCAACGTTGGGGTTTCTGTGCACACTAAGGCAAACCAAACCAGCCAAACAGAGAAGACCCACTGGCTAACCACAAGTCACACAGGCAATTCCCTTAGATACTCCAGTTTCCCAGTATCACTACCAGTGCCACTCGTTATGGGGACAAATGGTTATGAAAACCAATACCCCAGTAAAAGACAAAAGGTTCTCTTGATCCCAAAGGACCAAGCCCCAGACCCAGGTCAATATACAAATCAGATCTTACCCACAAATCACGCTGTTGCCAATCCTTTAGAATCTAAAATCTAAAGGTTTATTCATAAAAGGAAAGAAATATAGATGAGAGTTAGAATTGGTTAAATGGAATCAATTACATACAATAATGGCAAAGTTCTTGGTTTAGGCTTGCAGCAGTGATAGAATAAACTGCAGGTTCAGATTAAGTCTCTGGAGTACATCCACAGCTGGGATGGGTCATCAGTCATTTGTTCAAAGCTTCAGTGTAGCAAAGTCCCTCCAGAGGTAAGAAGCAGGATTGAAGACAAGATGGAGGAGCTGCAGCAGCTTTTTATATTCTTTTGCCATGTGGTCTCTGCTTTCTTTGTCCCAAGGAAAAGCTGTCCCTCACATGGCCTAGAAAAACCTCAGAGTTCTGTCCATAGGCAGGTCCCTGCATACCTTGCTGAGTCGCAAGGTGTGTCTGCCTTCTCTCAGTGGGTCAGTTGTATAGCTGATGGTCCTTAATGGGTCATCAAGCAGGCTAGGCAGAGCTGACACCAACTGGTCTGGGGTGTCACCCAGAAGCATAGCATAAGTTTGAAAAACAGACAGTATAGACCTAATACTTATATCTTTAAATACAAAAATGATACATGCAAAAAGATCGCATAATCATAACCAGCAAACCATAACCTCGTCTTAGACACCTTATTTGACCCCCTTTATACAAGATTTGGTGCCACTGCAGGACCTTGGTTGCAACAATGTTCTATATGGTCCCAGTTGAAGTCAGTAACGTCACACAGCTAACTCTGTAAGCGACTACACTGAAATGTAGCTCCCTCTCCTGTAACTTGCCCACTACACCAACTTAATAACTCCACCTTGATGAGAGGCATAGTGCTTAGGTCAGTGTAGTTAGGTCAATGCAGTGTCAGCGTAGACACTCTCTAAGCAGACAGAAGAGAGCTCTCCCATCGGCTTAATAACACCGCCTCCAAGAGAAGCCCTCTCCTGCCAACGTAGCACTGGATTTTTCACACCCCTGAGTAACATAGTTATACCAAAGTAAGTGTGTAGTGGAGACCTTGCATAAGTTTCCCAGACATGAAGAGCTCTTTGTAAGCTCAAAAGCTTGTCTCTCTCATCAACAGAAGTTGGTCTCATAAAATACATTATTTCACCCACCTTATCTCTCTAACATCCTGAGACTGACATGGCTACAACAACGCTGCATAGAACAGTTGGAAGTTTTGGCAGATAAGTAAAGGAGCAATTGGTTGGTTGGTTTTGGTTGTGTGTTTTTTGGTTGGTTGTTTTAAAATGTAAAATTTATTTGCGTTGTTTGAGTCTGCACATAACTTCAGCAAATCATTGAGAGTCTAAGTAGTTCATCTCTAACTACTGCAATTTAAGAAAAATAAAATTTACCTTTTCTCTTGGGATGATACCTAGTTACAGCAGTAGTTGTGACATCACAAGTATAATTGGTGTTGGAGAACAGGAGATCATGTTGTTCTGAGAACTGCTTCTATGATATCATCCAGGGTTTTTGCAGCTAAAAATAAGCCAAAAACAGCCTCTACTTCAAATAGATATCCAAATTTGAATTTTATTTAAGTTTAGGCTTCTGAAACCATATTTAGGCATTTAATTAAGCAGCCTGATATTCATAGGTGCTGAGCTCCCTGTGATTTAGTTATGAGCTGACTGGGTGCTGCAGATGCTTAGCGCTTTGAAAACTCATTTCTTTAGGAACTAAATCTAGGCTTTTATATCTTCATTAAATGTCCAAGCTTGGAATTTTTGAAAATATCTACAGTAGAACTATATAAATTAAAAACGTGGCGCTCTTTTTGAAGGTTTGTTTTATGTCTGCAGCATTTAAGATTTGGGGGAGTTCAGCTTATTTAAAAAAAATAAGTAAGGGAGTATAGGCACAAAGACTTCTGTTCCTTCTGTAGCTTTTTTCGTATTTCACACTTCTTTATTCATTCTGTTTTCCAAACAGCATTTAATCTGTTTTACATAGATTTGTGGTTGAATATTTACTACACCTGATGAAAGATCCTGAGTAGTTCATGAAGTCTGTGTAGAAATACATGTTTGGCCTTTTCCATTAAGGTAATACAAATAACTCTCTGGCTTACGGTGACCATGGTTACAAGTTCTGCCCTCAGTTACAAGTTAAAACTGCTAATCAAATATTTGACTGTAGTTGGCTTATCAAATGATCTACTGTATTTTGTTATCTTTTATTTTTGAAGTCATCAGGACAAACATGCATTTCAAAATCATTCATCTAAGACAGTGGTACCAGTAGAATCGTTCTGTGTTCATCTGATCATTTGAAAGAAACATTACTATCTTTTGTTAATTGGGTATTATATGGGATTTAACTTGGCAACAATTAAGTGGCATTTTCTAACTACAGAAAATATAGCAATATAACTTTAAAAATATTTGACTTTGTATATAGTAACTATAATTTCAATTTCAGAGTAGCAGCCATGTTAGTCTGTATTCGTAAAAAGAAAAGGAGTACTTGTGGCACCTTAGAGACTAACAAATTTATTTGAGCATAAGCTTTCGTGAGCTACAACTCACTTCATCGGATGCATTCAGTGGAAAACTGTTAGTCTCTAAGGTGCCACAAGTACTCCCTTTCTTTTTATAATTTCAATGGATCCCAAAACAGTTTAAAAATATATATTGCACCAGTGAAATACAGCAGCTCTGAGGCTGGAGGTCAGCAACCAGCTAGTGTACAGTACACAATAGTGGAGGCAGGGAAAATTTTGACAAAGATCACAAGCAAATCCTGGCTCTTCTGAGAGTGCCAAGATATTGTTAATCTCTGTACACAGCAGTCAAGAAGGCCTTGATTTTTTTTTTTTTTTTTTATACTGTCAACAGTAACGTGCATAGTACTTAATTTATATTCCTGAGAGTGAAGAAGGGCCAAATCAGTCTGGTTGGGTTTGAAGTCTGTTTATTAAGTCTAGCTTTATACATGATATATTACTCAATAGACCAACATTCGCAATTGCCATACGCATCAGTCATAACTTCATTAGGAAAAAATAGATATATTACATTTTAGTAATAAGGGACAGAATTTCAAATGAGTCAAAAGTCAAAGTTTCAGGTAAGGTCTAATCTTGCTGCTTTCTTCTCTCATACTTGTAGTCGTATTGGTCTTTTGTGATTCATAGAAGTTCTAAACTTGCATACAGACTGTGTTCTTTTTCTCTTCTTTAATTTCAGATATCCTAAAAATACATTTTTTTGAAATATGGAATTTGGGAACTTAGTACCAGTTTTTTTAGCTTTCTGTCATAAATCTAAATAAATACTACATTTATTTCAGAATTTAGTTTTGAAATAACATTGAAGTTTATCCTTCTCATGGTATTTTTGCCTAGTTGCAAGACCTATGAGGTAATGTCTACACTAAGTAATTTAGGAAGAGCTCCTCATCTCCCAGTGATGTGTGGGTTTTTGGGCAAACCTAGTGATATATCTCTCTTTTTAGGGGAAATAATTATCATAAAAATTGTAAAATAGAAAAGTCTTCATTGCTTGGAAAAACACCATCAGGTTTTGTGCACATGTTTAAAGAGTGAACCTTGCGTGGCTGCTTTAAAGTCTTGTGAGGTTACTGAAGAGTTGTTTTCAAGTTGTGGTTAGTGTAAAGTCCTGAAGATAACATAAATGGCAACAGGGCTGGTCATTCAATTTCTAAGTAGCATTACAAAGTGGAAGGTTCAGTGACCAAACTCACTTTGTTTACAAAAACCAAAGACCAGCTGTTGATGAACTACCAACACAATTTAATGAGAATTCATTAACTTATATCGGAGGTGGGCAAACTGCAGCCCGCAGGACTGTCCTGCCTGGCCCAGGAGGCTTACCCCCGGCCCCTCCGCCACAGTTACGCTGCTGCGCGAGCAGCAGGGCTACGAGATCCTGCCGCTCTGAGCGGCATGGTAAGGGGGAGGCGGTGCGCGCAGCGGTGGGGGGGTTGGGTAGAAGGTCCCAGGGGGTAGTCGGGACAGGGAGCAGGGGACGGTTAGGGACAGCAGGTCCCCGGGGCAGTCAGGGAGCAGGGGGCAGTTGGATGGGGCGGTCAGGGAACCGGGTGGTTTGGACAGGGCGTGGGAGTACCAGGGGGCCTGTTGGGGGTGGGGGCGGGGGAGGGACAGGGGACAGGGAGTGGGGGGGTTGGATAGGGGGTGGGATCCAGGGGGAGGGGGGCGGGGCAGGCAGTTTGGGACAGGGGACCCCAGGAGGGGGCAGTCAGGGGACAAGGAGCAGGGGGGTTTGGATGGGTAGGGGGTTCTGAGAGGGACAGTCAGAGGGCGGGAAGTGGGAGGGGGCGAATGGGGGGCAAGGGCGGTGGCCAGGCTCTTTGGGGGGCACAGTCTTTCCTACCCGGCCCTCCATACAGTTTCGCACCTCGATGTGGCCCTCAGGCCAAAAAGTTTGCCCACCCTAACTTACGCGGTCTGTAATGTTATGAAATTAAAGACATCTAGAAAATCAAGGTTAGCTTTTCCTTTAGGGTAGTCAAATAATGTGTCTACACTTGTCACAGAATTCCATGAACCTTAACTTATTTTATGTAGTGCACTTACATGCTTTTTTATTAATAAAATATGCCTTATTTTTTTTTTTTTTTAGTTGACCGGATCAGTTTTGGAAGATGCATGGAAAGAAAAAGGAAAGACTGATATGGATGAAATGGTCCAGAGAATTGAAAATGTTGTCCTGGATGCAAATTGCAGCAGGTGGGAGGAAAAATTAGTTGATCATTAATTCTTCACTGCTTTTCTTTACTCGTGTGGGGTTTTTCTACTTATTCTTCAGAGCTGTATGTCACTTAATATTTCTGCTGTATTCAAATTATGTCAATGTACAGAATGCATTCTTTGCAGAGTTATAGTAACCTTAATGGGTCTTTGTTCTTATGGGCCATGAGGTAATATACTTTATGCTAGAACATTCCCATACAGTAAAACCTGTTTCTAAAGAATGACTGGGAAATTTGTACATGTATAAATTAGATATTTTAAGCAATTTAATATAGATTTTAACCTTGGGTATTAAAATACCTTTTCAGTGCTATACTTCTATAGTGGACTTTATAATTTTTGCTTTTGTTGAAGTAACTTTGTCAGTTACAATATTTCTTGATTTTGTTCACAGTTTACCACCTTGGTAATTTATATACCATATGCGATGGTTGGTTACTATAGAATATCATGAATATTGTATATTTCACTGCTAATATATCTCTTCAGTATATTCATTAATTTGAACCAACAGCACTTCCAAAATGTACTGTTGTGCAGAAGAGTTAAGATTAGTTTTCTAAGAGAACATTTTGGATGCTATAATTATAAGTGGCAAAACTATTCCTGCTAGAGTATCTTGCATAGAACATGTTCATTAAAGATATTGTGAGGGAGATTGACTTCGCTAGTATGAGGATTTATTGACTTTATTCAGTGTCGCTGATCATCCCCAATAATTATTCTGCCTCCACAGTACCTCCTCTGTCTCTTATGGATCTGATTAGAGGTTGGAGAAACAATGGAGGAGTGGCTGGGTAAACGTCACTCTAATACAGGGGTTCCCAAACTTTAACAACCCGTAAACCCCTTTCATTAAATTGTGAAATCTCGTGAACCCTCTCCTAAAAATTAATATTTCCAGGGATTTAAGTTTAAATTTCCTCAGTGTGATGGATACGCTTGCTTTGCTCTGCATAGCTCTTGCAAGTCTGGAACCACTGGAGAAAGATAAAGTCTCAGGTCTGGTTCAGCATCAAGTCTGTTTCTGTATTTGGTTTTCAGATGTGTATATGAGGAAAATGCTTTCTCACATAAGTATGTTGTTGAAAATGGTAACAAAACTGTAATAGCTTTTTCTGCCAGAAGAGGGTACTAGTTTCTTAAACTCAGCCAAAAGTTGATTAATGACAGATTTCTGAAACTCCTTTTCAGTTCGTAATCACAGGAGATCTCAAACAATTTCTCTTTTTCTCAGTATTCAATATGTGTGTTGAGAAAGTGGTATCATCAGAAGGGTTATGAATCCAGTCATTATCGCCTGACATAGCTGGAAAATTGTGCAAAGTCCTTTTAGGTGTGCAGTTATATTGGTTTTAGTGCACTGATCCAACTGAAGTTTATGTTCTGCCAGGAAGTCATGAAGAGTACTGAAACACTCAGTTTGATTGTTTTTCAAACAACTTTCCCAGAACTGCAACTTTTTTTTTATCATGGATTCAACTCGCTCTTGCACATTGAAAACATTATACTGAGGCCTTGAAGAGATAAATTTAGGTAATTAATTCTTGAGAAAATATCTGCGAAACAAGCTAGGTTCTGGAGCCAGACGTTATTTTCCATACAGCTGGCAAGGTGGAAAGGGTGGCTGTTGAAAAAAACTAGGATTTCCATTCTAAGCTCAAACAAGCGCAAAAGGATTTTGCCCCATGAGAGCCATCTAACTTCGGAGGGGGTCAACGGACAATTGTGTATATTACCCATTTCTTCACAAAGTATGTGAAATATTCTGGAATCTGTTGGCCATCATTTTATGAAATTCACCATTTTCACTGCATTATCCAGCATTTCCTTCAGTCCCTCAGGCATGTGTTTTGTTGCAAGGGCTTGTCTATGGCTACTGCAATGAGTCCAAGAGACTTTTGATGCAACCTTTTTTGTTTGATCTACAAATCTAGTATACTTGCCCGTCACTGATGTGGCCCCATCAGTGTAAATGCCTAGGCAATGAAACCAATCTATTTCCTTTTCTTGAAAATATGCATAAGTCAGATTGAAGATCTCTTTTCCAGTTGTACGTTCTTCCAATGGTCAGCAAAACAACAAGTTTTCTTCAACCATAGCTTCATTCACATAACGTACAAACCACAGCAAAATAGCTAGATTATCTACATCAGTTGATTCATCCAACTGTATAGCATAATATGGACTATATTTCACTCTATGTACCATTGTAGTCTCTACATTATTTGAGATGTCATTAATTCTTCGTGACAATGTATTATTGGCAAAGGTGTCAATCCTTTTTGCAGCCTTTTCTCTGAGCATGCAATGAACTACATCTTTTATACATGGACCAATCAAGCTGTCTGCTATGGTATGGGCTTCTGATGCTTTTGCTACTCAGTAGCTCATGCAGTATGATGCTTCAAGTGCATTTGCATTATCAGTACTTGCTTTGGTTATAAAACTGGTAATGTCACTTTTCCTCTCAGCTAATTTTCGCTTGAAAAAATGAATAGGCTTGTCGAGTTGTGCAGGATGCCTAGTTTCTAAATGGCTCCGAAGTAAAGAAGGTTTGAGGCTGCTGTTTGTTGAACATCACCACAAATTACACACAGTGGTTTTGGACATTCTTGATCACCAATGCAAGTAAAGTCATATTTTATATAATCATTGTCATATTTTCTTTTCTTTGTAAGTGACTTTCCAGGACCATCATGATCATTAGACTTAGATTTTCCACAGTGTGGACTTGAGGAAACACTAGCTGATTCTTGTGTCTTTACACTTTCCTTTTTCAGCCACTTATCCATTGAACTTGTGTACAAAATATTTATTGTGTTGTAATAAAAATAACAGATAGAATGCTAACAACCAACAAACTAGAAAATGAGAAGATTCACTCATGTCTCACTGAAGCAAAACAGCTCTCCAGAGAGAATGACTTAGTATCGAATTACTAAGGCACCTTAATGCTGCTACACTGGCTACAATGTGGTTCCAGCTGGTTTGGCGCTCAAACCCCTTTTCTTCCACCACTAGGGCCATTCCTAGGGGGGTGCCCCATGAGGGACAAATTAGCCTGGATCACCCCCTCACATATAGCATGGCCCCTGCTCACTCTGCCCTTTATGCTGCCCAAGTTCCCCTGTTGGCCAAGGATTCGAGCTGCCACCTGCGCGTCTGGGGTCCCAGCTGCTGCCCTGCCCACCACGGGGCTCAGGCTGCTGGCCCTTCGCGGGGGTCTGGGCTGCCGGCTCTGCCCTCCACGGGGCTTGGGCTGCTGGACCCCATTGACTGGGACTCAGGCTGCCCGCTCAGCGCTCCACTGAGCTCGGGCTGCCAGTCCCTGCTGACCACTGGGGCTTGGGCTGTTGGCCCCAACTGCCCAGCCCCTCACTCCCTGGGTCTCGGGCTGTCTACCCTGCAACTGGGTCCCGTTTGCTGCCTCCCATGCCCGGCGTCCTCTGGCCACCATTAGAGAAATTTTTCTGGCTACCCCCTGTAATATGGTGCGAACCCCCAGGGGTGTGCGAACCCCAGTCTGGGAACCACTGCTCTACTACATTCAGCTTCAGGACTTCCACAGAGAAATCTGGACAGGAGTTTATTCCATCCCTCTGAGTTCACAGATCACAGAATATCAGGGTTGGAAGGGACCTCAGGAGGTAGTTCTTCCAAGGCTGCTATTACACAGCCATGGTGGGACCCAGACAATTGCAGCAGGTGTCCTGTCAGAGAGGAAGGCCAGTGGATCAGTAGTTGTCCTTGCAGGAACCTTGTTGCTGCTCAGTAGCATCTGTGGCAGGTATTACACCTGAGAGCTTCTGGCTTTGCATGGAAGGAGATTCATTTTTGTAGATACCCCAAGATCACTGGGAATGGGAGGACCTACAGCCTCAAAAATCCATGGTAACCAAAGCCTCTCTCACCAGAGGAAAAAGTCAAAGGTAAATTCAGATAAGTGAATGTTGTTGAGTTTTCATCCCCCCAGCTTTCTTATGCAGGCTTTTCGGTGGGAGGGGTAATAATGAGTGAAATTGCCCTGTTGATGTAAAATCACTGACGGCAATGCTGACATGAAAGAGAATGTTACAGACTCTGCTTGATTCACTCTTGCGGCAGGTTTGATATTTTACTGGAAACGGAAGTATTGTCTGTTGTGTATCATCTTTTCAATTATCTATTGAACTCTGAGGGAGAAAAGCAAATCCCTGATCTTGTGCCTTCTGTAGATCTAGTTGAGAGAAAGTATAAAGAAAAGTATAAAATCACCTCACTGCATCCAGATCCTGACGGGAAAAGAGAATTTATCCGAAATAAATCCCGGAACAAAACAAATCTGAAGGATTTATTGTCTTCAAGGTTCAACTGTATATTAAAAAAAAACAAACATGTCCTCCAGTTACCCAGTACTGTGACCACCTGAACATAATTGGATTTTTTTGTTCTGTTGCACGAACTTTATGGCTGTTAAGCCACTTCACGCAAATCAAAAGCCTTTGTAGTATCTTGGATTTTGCTTACTATTAACACTCAACTTTAAATAATTTGTGAGTTGTTACTTTTCATGATTTTATCATGCTGTATGCTCATCAGTAATTTTTTTTTAGAACAAGTGAGCTTTGAAATATGACATTTAATTTTTTTCTGTCATTGCACATATTTCATTGCCATTGATGGACTTACAATATCTTCCTTCACAAAAATAGGTAAGGGGAAAAATGGACTGTAAGCGATACTTTCAGGTATAAGTCCAAAATGATGATGATTAAGTTAAACAACTAAAATTTTGGGAAAGATTCCTCCAGCCTAGACAGTCATACAGTAAACATCTGGGAAAATTTCATGTTACTCATAAGAAGCGTAATGGGAACAGGATGATGATGACTGTTCTCGTATTCTCTTATCATCATGTTCCTATTACGCCTCCTATTATGGCATTTAGGGCAGTGATGAAGCTCCTCCACTCCTGTCTGTTTCTGGCAAGTCTTTCAGTTGTTCCCCAGCTGTGCCCCAGATTTTTCAGCTCGGCTTCCACAGCGCTTCGCCATGTTGTTTTCAGGCAGCCTCGTTTCGCTTGCCTTCAGGTGTCCATCTTCTTGCTACTGTGGTGATGGAATCAGTTTCCATCCGAAGCACATGACCGATCCATCTGCAATGCCTCCTGGCAATGATGGTGCTCAGATCCTCGTGGCTGCACTGTGTCAATAGATCTTGGTTTGAGATTGTTCTGGGCCAAAAGATACGGAGGATTTTTCTGAGACAGGTTGTATGGAACGAAGACAGTTTGGGCGTGTCACACTTTCTCATTCCCCAAGAACAGTACATCCTCTAATTTTATAAATAGCTACTTACTTATAAATGTAATAGTTTTTTGTTCTTTGTTTCATATTGCACGTATAAGTGGATGTGCTAGCTAAAATAGGGAGGGAACTTGGCATTTGTAATTGTATTTTGCAACGCATAAGAAGCGAGTAAAGATGTAAAACATCATTTGAATGTATTGATATTATGTATACTGTTTAGTCCTACATAAGTGGAAAATGTAATATCCTGGGGGACGATATTTAACATGTCAATGTGATTCTCTTGCACACTTGTTTTCTGTAATTGATTACGTTATACAATCAGAATTACTTCACTGCATCCGTGGTAAGAAACTAGCTCGCATATGTGTTCATTCAAAATCAATTGTGGTGGCAAAATAGATAGATTTTCTAAAACCATTTTACTGTAGATTTGTTTAGTAACTGCTAGAGTTTTGATATCTTACTGGTTTTTTAACCCTTTCTCTTCCCCCTACCTTTAGCTATAAATGTGTGTGAAACATTCTCTTTTAATTATTTTAAGGGACTTTGACTTAAATTGTAGCATATGCAGTGTTACAGAGATGTTGGATTGTAAAGAATCTTGTTTGGTTTTTTTTTACATTTTAATACAAAGTACTTAAGCAGTTCTTGGTGCTTTTTGTCTGTTTGCAGAGATGTAAAACAGATGCTTCTGAAACTAGTAGAACTACGCTCAAGTAACTGGGGTAGAGTTCACGTAACCTCAACATATAGGGAAGCAACACCTGAAAATGACCCCAACTATTTTATGGTATGAATATACTCAGAAACATCAATTGTTCAAGTTGATGTATTTTCGTAAAGAAATGCATAGAAATTTTGTTAACCTTGATAGATGTTCTGGAAGTAGTAAAGGCAATGAACAATTATCCTGTTTATATTAAATACGTATATAATTGACTGTGTCATTTCAATTTTAGAATGAACCAACATTTTACACTTCTGATGGTGTTCCTTTCACTGCAGCAGATCCAGGTATGTCTCCAGCTTAGCATAGTCATTTTCCTAAGAAAAATATAGCTAAGGGTACGTCTACGCTACTCACCGGTTCGGCGGGTAGTGTTCGATCTATCAGGGATCGATTTATCGCATGTAGTGTAGACATGATAAATTGATCCCCAATCACACTGCCGTCGAGTCCGGTACTCCACCGCGGCGAGAGGCGGAAGCAGAGTCGACGGGGAAGCAGCAGCAGTCGACCCTGCGCCGTGAGGATGCGAGGTAAGTTGACTTAAGATGCGTTGACTTCAGCTATGCTATTCTCGTAGCTGAAGCTGCGTACCTTAGGTCGATCTCCCCCTTCATCCCCCCCCCAATGTAGACCAGGCCTAAGTTGAGGAGGCCCTGTCCAAATAGGCACAAAACAATTTTTAAATAATGGAATTAGTGCAGTTTCAATGGCAAGTAGCGTGAAGACAGTAAAGCAAACAAGTGATTGAATCCTTCCAGTGTGCCTGCAGATGGGGACCAGAGAAAAAACAAAGCTCTTCTTATATCACTCCCTCTGTAAAGGGGGAGAGCTGGCTTATCCTGCTTTGTTGTTTTTCCTGTTTTCTAGCTAATGGAGAAGGAAAAAAGCCATCTTGTATTTTATGTGCACTCCTTATTCTCCTCTCCTAAATTTAGCAGCAACTTTCTCCTGTGACATGATCTGTTATTGCTGGGAGAATTTTATCCTGAAAAGAGCTGAACTAGGTCTAAAGAACCCATTATGGCTTGGGCAGACATGACTCCGACTCTGAAAGAGATATGAGGCAAGCCGCAGTGGGGGGGGTGGTTGTTAGTGGGTTATAGATTGTAGTAATAAGCTATAAATCCAGTGTCTCTATTTAGAGTCTGGGTGCTAAGACCAGGACACATCAACTCAAAGCAGCACCTGACCCTGCCAGAACAACAGATGCAAAACCTGCAGACATATCACCACTGCTACAATGATCAACACCCTCCACAACATACTTTTCTTGATCCATGAGTCCTTCACATGTGGTCTACTGCATCCACCGCACTAAATGCCCCAATAGCCCCTATGTGGGTGAAACCAGACAGTCATTATGGTCTTGAATAAATTCACACAAGAAAATGATAAAAGACAAAAACATCCTATCACCTGTGCGTGAACGCTTTTCACAAAGGGATCACTCTATCCATCCTCATCCCCAAAGGAAACTTGCAGAGCACTTACAAAAGACGAGCTTGGGAGCTTAAATTCATAACTTCACTGGACACTAAAAATCAGGAACTGTATAGAGAGACTGAATTTATGGCCTAATACAACAATCTATAACCCACTAACAACCCCTCAGCTGCTTCCCCCTCCCCCTCTTCCTTTCCTCCCTGTGACTAGAAGGGTGCTAATGGGCCACTTTGTCTTGAATGGTCCCTTGAAATATGTGTCAACTATGCTAAACAAAATGTGTTCCATTTTGTATTTAGCTGTGACATTTTGAGTATATTTCCCGGGCCTGAAGAAGAGCTCTGTGTAAGCTTGGAAGCTTGTGTGTCTCACCAACAGAAGTTGGTCCAGTAAAAGATACTACCTCATCCACCTTGTCATTAATATCTTGGGACCTACACAGCTATAACACTGCATGCAACATTTGAAATTAGAAAGGAAGATCACTTTTCTGCAGTATACATATCTCATTGTTTATAGAGTCTAATAAAAAGGCCATGTTCATACTGTATCATTGGGTGCTGGACTAATCTTACTCTATTTTAAATTACATTCTAATTTTACAAGACCTCTGAGAAACGTTCATATGTTAAAAGTAGACTATGTATAAACTTACAATATTTTTTTCTTTTGTAGATTATCAAGAGAAATATCAAGAGTTGCTTGACAGAGAGGATTTCTTTCCAGATTATGAAGAAAATGGAACAGACTTATCAGGGGCTGGAGATCCGTATGTTTTGTTTTAGTCTGATACTTTTGCTCAAAAATGTCTAAGTTGCATTTCAGTTTTTTGTTTAAGTTTTTATTGATTTTTTCATAAAGAAGCACAGTGAAAAGTTCAAAAAGGTACATGCCTTATAGCTTGGATATATTTCCAAATATAACAAGCTTCATGGGATCTATAAAAGATTTATGTAATTTGACAGTTTGTCAAAGCTGCAAGACCAGACAATACTACATAGACATAACATGTTTGGGTGGGGGTAACAGTAATAAAATATGAGAAAACATGCATGAATAGGGAGAAGAGAGAAGGATGAGGTGAGGAGGGGTAGGTGGAATGGAGGTCTGGCATTCTTAGAGCCATCCAAGAACTAATTTTACAAAAAAATGGAAGAGTATAGTCTTATGCCCAGAATAGAGCACTGCAGTTTTGAGAATACAGGCCCTACACAAAATACAAAGCATCGTATTGAGGGTTATGGTAGACTAAAGTTGGGGAGTTCTGAACATCTTAAGTTGGAAAATCAGTATTTATTTCCACAGCAGTGTTACCTTGGCTGCATTGTACAAACTACATATAATTAATTAAACACAAAAAACTACAGAACACTAATGATCCAAAGTCAAGTACTCCAAAGTTAGGAAATGCCAGAATTAAAGTTGCCTGTTCAACCTTAATTTGGTCTCCTTCTATGTCTGCATTATGATAGTCTTTAATTACATCATCCCATACTGTTTTTTCCCACAGAACCCCTGCCTCATTCAATGCACATGCTGAACGACATTCACTGAATGAGCTACCATTCAGTATTTCATTTTATCCTCATTGTTCAGTATAGCCCCATGCCTTATTAACTGCATGCTGTTCAAACTCTGCTCTGCATACAGAATTACTAACTTTCTCATTGGCTTTTGTATAGTGCTTATGACTATAATATCTGAACGCTTCACAAAGGTATGTCTCTTCACAACACTCCTGTGAGTTGTATGGGTATTATCCCCATTTTAGAGATGGAGAACTGAGGCATGGAAAGACTAAGACCAACCAATTTTGGGTGCCTAGTATGAGATGCCTAGACCTGATTCTCCCCCCCCCACCCCCGACCCTCTCAAGTATTTAGCATTCTAGTATTTCACTTGTTCAGAGCACAGCCCCCGTTGACATCAGTTTCAGCTTGAGTGCTTGGCACTTCTACAAAACAAACCCCACAGTCTCAAGTCAGACACCCAGAAAATGATGAACACACAGTTAGTGGCCACCTGTGAAAAATCTGGTTTAAGGGACTTGCCCAGCTTCACATAGGAACTCTGTAGTAGAGGCAGAGAGAGAATCTAATTCTCCAAGGTAGCATTCAAATGCCTTAATAGTGAGACAGACCATCCTTTGCCTTCCTGCAGGCCATTGCCTCAGTCAGTACACACCTTTCAGCTTCTGCAATGAATGAGGTGTGGCAGACTTACAGTCAGTAGCCCCCATCAGACAACCTTGATTCATTCCCAGATCTATCTTGTGCACTGAATGAGATGGGTCATGTGGAAAAAAGAGTATGTTTTCATGTAATTATTAGACTACTCATAATGCAAACGAACAAGACAACTGAATTAAGGTTGCAATCTTTCATATGTCAGCAAATTGGAGACCAGTTTGTCCATCTCAAACTTATGTACTTTATATATTCGTTCATAAGCTGAATTTTTTTAGTATAAAAGGGAAGCACCAGAGAAGGGGGTCGGCTTATGAATGGGTATAGAGGGGGGGAGAGGTGGGACACAGCCCCTCCCCCCAACAGAGGGGGCAAGGAGAGGCAGCAGAGCCAGAAGGGAAGAGGCGGGGCCAGAGTCTCTCCGCTTCTAGCCACGCTGTTCTCCCCCCAACCTCCGAAGCAGCTGCCGCTGTGCTGCTCGACCCCACCCACCAGAGCAGGCTGTGGCTGCGCCACCCGGCCCACTGGAGCACACTGTGGCCGTGCCGCCCGGCCCAGCCCGCTGGAACATGCTGCAGCCACACCACCCGGTCTGGCCCACCGGAGCAGGCTGTGTCCGCACTGCCCAGCCTGCCAGAGCAGCTCCAGCCAGGCCAGACACATCCTCCTGTAGCCCTCTCCCCAATAAGGTGGGAAGGGATGGGATGAGGAGAGGTGGGGGTCCCAGACTAGGGGTGGGGTCATGTGGGGGGGTGGTCACAGGGGTTACTCCCCTGACCCCCAGCTTCTCCCCCCAGAAATATTTCCCCACCAGTTGCTGTCCCGGCCCGTCGGGGTAAGCAGCTGGTGTTCCAGGACACTTTGTTTACTTAGGTTTACCTCCGTGCCTGCAGACACTTGAGGTAAACAAACCATCTCGGACTGCCAGTGGCTTATCCTGGTGGCCTAGGAGCCAGAGTTTGCTGACCCCTGAATTATAGGGTTAGCTTATGAATGGGTCATAAAAATTTTCCATTTTTACTTATCCATCTTGCAGGGGGGTCAGTTTATAAATGAACCAGCTTATGATAGAGTAGATATGGTACTGTTTTTTTCTGAATAAGGTTGTTTAATTAGTATTTGTTTGGGGAAATGGTGTGTATTTGAGAAAGACAATGTCAATCGATAATGGTCAGACTCCTCTTGTACTCTGCTACAAGTTGGGCTGCAGCTCTGTAGCACAGCTGGCTTCCATTTCTGTAACACTTGGACACTACATTCTGTGGTAAACTTCAGGTAAATTTTAAAAAAAGCTTTTATTGAATTTAACATGGAAAGGAATAATAAGTGCAATATCCCTTGAATTTAGTTTAACCCTGAATTTTATGGTATCACTACATTTTCAGTTTTCTACAAACGTTAATGACAGTGCATTACTACACTGTTGCTGGCGGCTTTTTCCATTCATGAGGTAACAGTTGAGGCTTTTCGGAACACAGGGGTGTGTGGGAGTAGGGTTTGGTTGTTAGTCTCCGTGCTTTCCTTCTAGAAAAAAGGGATACATCCAGTACTTAACAGCAGCCAGCCACTCCGCTGCCCTCAGAGCAGTAACCACTACTGAATGAAACTGATAGACATGGCCATTAGCTGGAAGTTTTTATTACAATGAGAAACAGTGAAATAATTAAGTCTTGACTTTGTCATCAGGTTTCAGGGCTTTACCCACTGATTTCAATGAATTTCATGTGTCTCAAATACATTGTTACAGACTCTCTGCAGGCTTGGGGAGACAACACTGAATTCCTTTCAATTCAGTTTGCATTTGGAAGGTTTTTTCACAACCCAAAAGGCTAGAAATGACAGCTTAAACGCTGATTCTGCATTGAGAACTGTTGGCTGCCCTGAGGCCCACTGACCTCAGTGGGGCTCTAAGGGTATGTCTACACAGCAAAGAAAACCCTGTGCCTGGCCTGTGCCACCCGATTCAGGCTCGTGGGGCTCGGGCCGCAGGCTCTTCATTGCTGGATAGGCTTCTGGGCTCAGGCTGGAGCTTGGGCTCTCGGACCTGTGGGGTGGGAGAATCCTAGAGCTCGGTCTCCATCCTGAGCCCCGAAGTCTGCACAGCAATGAAACAGCCCTGCAGTCCTAGTCCTGTGAGCCCATGTTGACTGGAAGGGGCCAGGCACAGGGTTTTCTTTGCTGGGTCGACCTATCCTTAATGGGTACACAGCTCCACCTGCATGGTCTGTGTTGCAGGACCAGGGTCTTAGATTATACTGAACAATATTGCATCAGTAGTTGGTTTAAGTAGCAAATTTTGAAGCTGTGGAATCTGAGTACACAAGACCTAATAATCGGCTTTCTAGACTCCTAATGGGACAAATTAATTTGTCATGATATATGAATAAAAGTTAGATACAGTATTTGAGCTGGGAAATTGACATGTCATTTTGTTACCTTAGAGACTAACAAATTTATTAGAGCATAAGCTTTTGTAAGCTACAGCTTACTTCATCGGATGCAACTCACAAAAGCTTATGCTCTTATAAATGTGTTAGTCTCTAAGGTGCCACAAGACCTCCTTTTCTTTTTATGGATACAGACTAACACGGCTGCTACTCTGTAACCCGTCATTTTGTTAGTTATGCATATAGATCGGGGTGGGCAAACCTTTTGGCCCAAGGGCCACGTCTGGGTGGGGAAATGCATGCAGGGCCATAAATCTAGGGCTAGGGCTGGGGCAGGGGGTTAGGGTGCAGGAGGGAGTGTGGGCTGTGGAAGGGGATGAGGTGAGCAGGAAGGGGCTCAGAGCAAGGGGTTGGGGCAGAGGAGGGGTGCGGGGTGTATGAGGGGGCTTAGGGAAGGGGGTTGGGTGCAGGAGGGGGTGCAAAGTGCAGGATGGGGCTCGGGGCAGGGGGTTGGGGTGCAGGAGGGGCTCATGGCAGGGGTGCAAGGAGGAGTGCGGGAGGGGGCTCAGGGCAGGGGTTGGGGTGCAGGAGAGGTGCGGGGTGCAGCAGGAGGCTCAGGGCAGGGGGTTGGGGTGCAGGAGGAGTGCAGCAGGGAGTTAGTGCAGGAGGGGTTCAAGGTGCGGGCTCCGGCCCGGCGCCGCTTACCTGGAGCGGCTCCAGGGTGGCAGCAGCACGCAGTGGGGCTCAGACAGGCTCCCTGCTTGCCCTGGCCCCGTGCTGCTCCCGGAAGCAGCCGGCACCATGTCCCTGCAGCCCCTGGGGGAGGGGTGCAGAGGGCTCCACATGCTGCCCCCGCCTCTGGGTACCTCCCCCGAAGCTCCCATTGGCCACAGTTCCCGGTTCCCAGCCAATGGGAGTTGGGGGGGGGGGGGCAGTGCCTGTACTGAATCTTATAAACTGAACAGATATGTCAAACCTCCAAGGATCTCCTAAGCACTACAGGAAATAGTTTTGGTTATTCACTATCCACTTTGTTACCAAACATAGTCCCAACATGGCAGTGTATTGTCTGGTGACCTTCACTTTTTCTTTTTCGTAAAAGAAAACAGTACAAATATAGCCTAACAGCAAATTTTTTTAAAAAATTTTTTTGTAGGTACTTTGATGACATTGATGATGAGATGGATCCAGAAATTGAAGAAGCATATGAAAAATTCTGCTTAGAATCGGAACGTAAGAGAAAACAATGAGATGTTATGCACAATATTAGCATAATAAAGCAGTTTAGGTATGATTAGTAAACAGGGAAAACCAAGAGAACTTGTCACATGTATACCAAATTAAGGATGTTGAGTTTCTCTGAGTATTAAAGTTATGCAATTTCCATTTTGTTAAACTGAATCTGCCAAAAATTGTAAACTTATGCCCTGTAACTTAAAATGTTGTGTATATATCATAGTTTATTTTATGTACAGTTAAATGAACAATGTTTTGGCTGCAATAAAATTGTTTTGAGAAGTATCACATGGAAATAAAATTTTACTAACTGGGAAATGTCCCATTTAAAATGCTAAATTTACCTTGGAAGAAATGAAAACCTTGAGTTAAAAATAAATTGCTCACTTATTTTAGTATACACTAGGATTGCCTCACCCTTTTTATCATACAGGAGTTTTCTGATATTACATATTTTTAGGTTAGGAAACTCAACTGCAGATGGGTAGATTTTTTTAAATGTGTATCACAATCATGAAAAAAGCTAGTTGTTTTTTTTTTCCCAACGTGTGTGGCGGTATTTGGGGTTCGTTTCTGGAATAAACATTTTTAATATGTGACATCATTAATACGCAAGCACTGCTTTGGAAGCCAGGTGCTTTAAGGACACTTGCCTATTTTCAACTTTTACAAGCAGAAGCTTCTGCTAAATATTTTTGCATTCTTCTACAAGAATACATTAATGTAACTAGGTTTTAGCCCATGCTCTACAACGTGTGCAGCTTTGAATCTATGTATTCTTGAATGTGATTAACATGATTAACATGTCTACCCTTCTGAGAGAGCCCCAGGACACTTCTTATTCCTCTAATTAATTTATACAATTTATTGTGTTGATTCTGTAGTTTGGTTTGTATCAATTTTTATATTTCAGATATATTAACAAATTCTGAAGTCAACTGCTGCTTGTCTCCAATCTAATAATTTGTATTGTAGTTTTTCTGAAATACCCAAAGACAATTCTTATTATTGCCTATAATTCAGTTGTAGTGGTTCATGCTATTTGGTATTGGATAGATGAAGTAGAACCCATTACCAACTCAAAATGCATATGTTTCCAACTTCCCAAGAAGTAAGTAAAATAGCTTATGTAAAGAAAACACATGTTGTAAATATGCATGTAAATAGTTCTGTTAATATTGCACTGTAATACCTTTGGTACAATAATTTGTGTCCGCTAATACTGTTAACATTGACTACATTTTCTTGCTGTTTGTTTAGCATATTAGTTTAGATTAAGTTTTGAAAAATAAAATTTAACTAGCTTTGTTTCCTTTGGAATATTTTCATTGTGCTTTTCTTTTCCTGGTTTCAAAAAAAAAATTTGATTAGAATTTTTTGTTTCCCCAGTTTATTTTAACAGTATCTGTGTACCCAGTGCCTAATGCTGAAACAACTTACTATCTCATATTCAAGCATTTATCAAATTATACTTTCAAGAAAGCAGCAAATTAACATTTTTTGATTACACAACTGGACTGAGAATTTTTTTCTGTAATACAGATTTGAAAAGCAAATTCATAAAAGGAAAATACATATATACAGGTACAGTATTTGCATTTAAAAATGTCCATACACAATCTGGAATTTGTAGGTAAGAGTAGATTAAATTTCCCTTACACATCTATTCTGCACATTTTCATGTACAAGTACATCACCAGAGAAATAATATAACTAGATCCATCAAAGCAGTTTTCTTGAAAAGAACATTTCATCCAAAACCAATTTGTTTTAACACCTCTCCCCCAATTATTTTTTTAAATCAGACCTTTATCATGGTCTCAGTTTGGGGCAAATTGCACCTGTATTTTCCCCTTAATGGTCCAGCAAGGGTATCCACTCTCAGGCTTCCTGTTTCCCTGGCTGCTGCCTCTCTTGGATGGAGACCTGTCTCTCTCTCCCTTCTGACCAGGATATTCCCAGGCTGAACTGTTCCCTGCCTTCACTGAGTTATTCTCAACTAAAGATCGGCTGCCTAAGCAGGCTTCTCTGTCAAGAAAAGTTTAGTCCATTCTTTATACAGTTCAGGGGTCTTTGATCTGGAGTTTTCCAGGAAAAGGTAATCAATAGACAATGGGTTTTTCTCAAGGCGCAAGCTTCAAAAGGATGGACTCAGAGCTAGGTCATTGCATTCCCCTGTCCCCCAGTATTTCCTAGGAAATCCACTTCAACACATATTGTCCTAAAAAGTCCTTTGACATTCCTGATCCTTTCCAGAGATTGCATTAGTCAGTCTCCGAGAGAAGTTACGTACAATTCCACAATAACGTATACACAATTACATTTTTAATACAGGAAACCCCAAACTTAATTCAAGTGTTTATCTTATTTGTTATATCTGTCACAATAATAGTCTCTCACATGGGGAGGGTTAAAGTAAGTTTTAAACTGATTTTCCTGTTTTCTCTTGTCCCTGTCCCTGCTACTGGATGTAAGCGGGAGGCTTCCAAGCTGATGACTTCACTGGTAGAAACCAGCAGGCAGCTGAGTAGTGTTCCAGTTGCTAGCCTAACTCACTAACCAGTCTGTCAAAATTCCTGTCTGCTACTTTTTTTTTTTTCTTTTTAAATAGGCCAGCTGGGGAGTGAGAACAAGGGGTAGCAGAGCCCTATCAATTAATTTTGGAGAATTCAAAACCTACCTATTTTCTTCAGAGGTTGGAGGAAGCTATGCAGTAGTGTTGCTTGGAAGACTTATTTCTTTAGGACCACAATGAGTGGTGAAGGAAGGGCCTTTATCTTGAGCTGCCTGTTTCTATGTAAGTTTTATACCACATTCTTCACTATGTTGTTGTTTTATCCAGCAACAATGTTTTCTTGGTCTCTGGCTGCTCTTCTAGCATGTGACTGTACGGTAAGAGAAGAATCTGTTGCTGCCACTGCCACTACAGAGTTGACTCAAGAAAGCCACCCCAGCCACAGTCACTGATTCTCTAGAGCTGCTGGTCAAGACTCTTGAGCACCTGACATTGGCTCTGTTTTCTGGCTCTCCTCCCCACTCCTCAATGTCTGTATATGTGTATGACTTTCTCTCTCTAGCTTCCACAATCAAATGTTGCTTATTCTCCTGGTTTGGCTCTTCTATGTCGCATTTCTTTCATGTTTGTGTGTAACTGCAGTAGCTTGGTGGCTGAGATCTAGATGCCTATTGGTAGTGTCTTCCCGTGTCGGTATTTATATGGTTAATCCTCCCGTGCTCTATCCATAGAGACCCTACTTGGAAGAAGTCAATTATAGAAAGCCTACCTAATGTGCCTCTCCTTGAGGTCCACAGATTTCCTAAGAAAGATTCCTGAAAGAATGAAACAGCTACTCAGGAGTCGAACAGATGGTAACAAAAATCAAGTGACTTGCAGTCAAACTGGGAGACTTAACAATCTGTAAAGGGTATTTTAATTTAACGGTGCCCTGTCCTGCTCACTGGGACACTGCCTGCACTCTTTTGCTGATAAGGTCACTAAGCCCCTCCACAGCCACTGCTTACACAAGCAGGAAGTGGAAATTGGTAAATAATTTTATTTAAAAGTACTTGGAAAAAATTGGTTTCATTCCTAAATGCCAAATCTAAATTTTAAGACTATATTTTACAAGATTTATATGAATGATTCTTTGTATGTGAGGAAGGCATGTCCAGAATTATGGATTTGATACTATAAATGATGTGATAATTTATATTACAAATAAATAATTCTTATCAGGAATTAAGGCTTCAGTGCACTGGGCACTGTAGAAATATAAAATAAAAAGATAGTCCTTACCCCCAGAGAGCTAACACTCTTGACTCTTTATTTTACAGATCTCAGTAGGTGGACAGAACAGGTGTGTGAGAGGAGGAAGGGGGCATGAGGTAACAATGAAAATGAGCATATTTTGTATAGAATGCAGTAGTCATAAATGATCACCTGTCTAGCTCCTATCAGCTGGCAGTGCTTTTGTAGGCATGGTGTCTCTTGGGAAACAAAAGGTGGTGAAGAAGCAGATAATGGCATTCAGGGGGTGGAGGGGAACTTGAGGAAAATATATTCAGTATTTTCAGCACTTGCACTTGAAAATGAATGAAGTCTAACAGCCCAGGGAAGTCTAACAGGCTCCAGCATGGTTCCCAGAGCTGCTGCTGCAATGCAGGGACCTTTCAGCCCTGAAGCCCTGGTTCTAGTGGTATTGCTAGCTACAGCCTGGCCGTGCCAGCACTGGTACACATTGCTCCTGGAAATGTCTATTGCAACTCCGGTCACCCTACCACTCATCCCAGACCTAATCACGCAGGATCACGGCTGCCTCCGGCATCCGATCCTCAAGTCGCTCCACCTCACAGCATGGAAGCTCCATGGTTGAACGCAGTGGAGCTGTCCTGTTCTGATCAAGTCAGGCAGGTTCTCCCTGGCAGTACGAAACCCTCCACAAGGGCAACGTACCTTGCCAAGTGGAAGAGGTTCTCCATCTGGTCAGAGCAGCACCATCAGTCTCCAACGTTGCTTTGGTGCCATTTATACTGGACTACCTCCTCCATCTTAAACAACAGGCACTATCCATCTCGTTGATAAGGATTCACTTGGCTGCCATCTCTGCTTTCCATCTGGGTGCAGATGGCTACTCAATCTTCGCGAATCCAATCATCAGCCATTTCCTTAAAGGTCTTTACAGACTATACCCACAAGTACGACAGCCTATCCCGGCTTGGGACCTTAATCTGGTCCTTTCCAGACTTAGGGGCCCACCCTTTGAGCCACTGGCGACGTGCTCCCTGCTTTATCTCTCATAGAAGATGGCGTTTCTGGTGGCAATGACCTCAGCTAGGAGAATGTCGGAGCTCAGGGCCCTTACATCAGAGCCCCCTTACACCGTATTCCATAAGGACAAGGTTCAGCTCAGACCTCACCTGGCTTTTTTCCCTAAGGTTGTCTCCCAGTTCACATCAACCAGGACATCTTCCTCCCAGTATTCTATCCTAAGCCGCATTCCAGTGGTAGGGAGGAGAGGCTTCACTCATTAGATGTCCGCAGGGCGCTAGCCTTCGATATCGAGAGAACTAAGCTGTTCCGAAAGTCCGTCCAGTTATTCGCAGCGGTGGCCAATAGAATGAAAGGCCTCCCTGTCTCATTGCAGCGTATCTCATTGTGGATCATATCATGCATTCGGTAGTGCTATGACTTGGCAAAGGTGCCCGCTCCGCCGATCACCGCGCACTCCACCAGGGCTCAGGCCTCCTCAGCAGCATTCCGGACACAGGTCCCCACACAGGAAATCTGCAGGGCAGCAACGTGGTCCTTGATATACACACTTTCACCAGGCACTGTGCGATCACTCAACAGGCCAGAGATGACACAGCCGTCAGATGAGCTGTGCTCCAATCAGTGGATGACTCCATCCCCACCTCCTGAGCTTTGGCTTGTGAGTCACCTCATTGGAATGGACATGAACAAGCCCTCGAAGAAGAAAAATCGATTACTCACCTTCTCGTGACTGTTGTTCTTCAAGATGTGGTGATCATGTCCATTCCAATACCCACCTGTCCTACCCCTCTGTCGGAGCAGCTGGCAAGAAGAAACTGAGGGGGTGGGTGGTTAGCAGGGCCCTATATTGGGTGCCATGAAGGCGTGACTCCAGTGGGCGCCCAGGCCGACTCTGTGGACGCTGCTAAGGGAAGAATCTTCCGGCTGGCATGCACGCAGCACCCACACACCTGATTGGAATGGACATGAACAACACATCTCGAAGAACAACAGTTACGAGAAGGTGAGTAACCGTTTTATCTCCTCTGTATTATGCATCATTCAGTTTCACCCAGTTATTGAGCACAGTAACTTGTTTGGATAAAGCAGACCTTACAAAAAAAGCATCCAGTCTTGATTTGAAGACAGCAAGAAATGCAGTATCCACTATTTTCCTTGGTAGTCTATTCCCATGGTAAATCACACCCATTCTTAAAAATTTGTTCCTTACTTCTAATTTGAATTTGTCTAGCTTCAGCTTCCAGTCATCCACTGGAGGCCAATTTCTTGTGATGCCTTTCTCTGCTAGATTAAAAAAGCCCTGTAGTACCCAGTATTTTCTCCCTGTGAAGGTACCTATATACTGTAATCAAGTCACCTCTCAATCTTTTTTGATAAACTAAACAGGCTCTTTAAGTCTCTTAGTGTAAAGAATTTTCTCCAGCCCTTGAATCATTTTTGTGGCTCTTCTGCACCCTCTCCATTTTTTTAGCATCCTTTTTAAAATGTGGACCCCAGAACTGTACATAGTAATTTTGTATGTCTTGCCATGGCATTGTACAGAGGTAAAATCGCATCTCTACTACTCCTGTTTCTGCAACAAACGATACACTAGCTTCTTTTGTGACAGCACACACCAGGTGCTTATGTTCAGTTGCTTCTCCACTCTAACCCTTATTTCTTTTTTCAGTGTCACTGCTTTCCAGGATAAAGACCCTCATTCTATAAGTATGGCCTTCGTTCCTTGTTCCTAGATATAGAACTTTGCATTTGGCTTTGCATTTTGTTTGAATAGATTCAGAGTACCAATCAATCCACATCCCTCTGTACAACTGTCATGTCTTCATAATTTACCATTCAGCTAATTTTTATTTCATCTACAAATTTTAACAGCAGTGATTTTATATTTACTTCCAGATCATTTTATGAAAATGTTGAATAGCATACGGCCTCATACCAGCCCCTGCAGAAATCCACTAGAAATGCCCCCTATTCGATGATGATTCCCCATTGACTGCTAATTTTTGAGCTGTTACCCAATTCTTAATCCTTTTAACATGTGCTTTACTGATATTGTATAGAGCTGTTTTTTTAAAAAATCAGAATATTGTGTGGGTACTAAGTCAAATGCTTTGCAAATGTCTAAGTACATTACAAGTTTGGTAACCGCAGAGAAGTAATCTCGTCAACTAATGAAACTGGGTTTTTTGACAAGACCTGCTTTCCAGGTTGAACGGCATTAGTTATATTCCTGACCTTTACTTCTCTAGTAGTTGAATCTCTTTTCAGTTTTTCTATTATTTTGCCCAAGATTGATGTCAGGCTAGGCAGTTTATAGGTACCCAAATCATCCCACTTGCCTTTAGTAGAATATTGGCACAATATTAGCATGCTTACAGTCTTCTGGAATTTCCCTGGTATTCCAAGATTTATTAAAAATAACGTAAGTGGTCCAGAGCTCTTCTCAACCATCTATTTTAGGACTCTTGGGTGCAAGTTATCTGGGCCTTCTGCTTTAAAAATCTTTATCCCTGGTAGATGTTAGCATCCTCTTCAGTTACTAAAGAACCAGAAAGTACTTCATCTTCATATGCTACAAGTTAATCATCCTACATACTTTAAAATACAGAATAAAAAAACTAGGACTGTCAAGCGATTAAAACAATTAATCGTGCTGTTAATAATAGTATACCATATATTTAAATATGTTTGGATGTTTTCTACATTTTCAAATGTGTTGATTACAGTTACAACACAGAACACAAAGTGTATAGTGCTCACTTTATATTTATTTTTAATTACAAAGATTTGCATTGTAAAAAGCAAAATAAATAGTATTTTTCAATTCACCTAATACAAGTACTGTACTGTGGTCTCTTTATCATGAAAGTAGCTCAGTGGTTTGAGCATTGGCCTGCTAAACCCAGGGTTGTGAGTTCAATCCTTGAGGGGGCCATTTAGGGATTGGTCCTGCTTTGAGCAGGGGGTTGGACTAGATGACCTCCTGAGGTCCCTTCCAACCCTGATATTCTATGATTCTATGAAAGTTGAACTTACAAATGTAGAATTATGTACAAAAAATAACTGCATTCAAAAATGAAACAATGGAAAAACCTACAAGTCCACTCAGTCCTACTTCATCCAATTGCTCAGACAAACAAGTTTGGTTACAATTTGCAGGAGATAATGGTGCCTGAGTCTTGTTTACAGTGTCACCTGAAAGTGAGAATGGGTGTGTGACAGGTTGGATCACAGAAAACCCCTTGGGAACTGCCAACTGATGTGCTGAGACTACCTCTGAGCCCATTTTCACTGGTGGCTTGGGATTTCAGTGCCATATCTGGTTCGAGCCGGACACTCTAGCCCGCTACAAACAGACCCAGGTCTGAACAACATCCCCCAAACGCTGCAGGCTTACCTGAAAACAGCTTAAGAAGTGTTCCTGTCTTCAACACTCAGATGCCCAGCTCCCAATGGGGTCCAAACCCCCAAATAAATCCATTTTACCCTGTATAAAGCTTATACAGGGTAAACTCATAAATTGTTCGCCCTCTATAACACTGATAGAGTGATATGCACAGCTGTTTTCCCCCTCCCTCTGGTATTATTCAGTAACCCAAAGTATGTATTAAGTAAAAAGTGATTTTATTAAATACAAAAAGTAGGTTTAAGTGGTTCCAAGTAATAACAGACAGAACAAAGTGAATTACCAAGCAAAATAAAATAAAACATGCAAGTCTAAACCAAATACTGTAAGAAAGTGATTACAGATGAAATCTCACCCTCAGAGATGTTCCAGTAAGCTTCTTTTACAGACTAGTCTCCTTCTAGTCTGGGTCCAGCAATCACTCACACCCATGTGGTTACTGTCCTTTGTTCCAGTTTCTTTCAGGTATCCTTTAAGGGTGGAGAGGCTACCTCTTGAGTGAGACCAAATGGAGGGGTCTCCCAGGGGCTTAAATAGACTTTCTCTTGTGGGTGGAGACCCCCTCCTCTCTCCTATGCCGAATCCAGCTGCAAGCTGGAGTTTTGGAGTCACATGGGCAAGTCACATGTCCATGCATGACTCAGAACTTTACAGGCGGCAGCCATTGCTCACATGCTACCTTGAAAGTCCCCAGGTAGACTTCTTATGTGTATTGAAGTCTTCCAAGGTTCCATTGTCTGTTAAGTGTTTCTTGACTGGGTACTTAACTCACAAATTCTTTTCTTAAGAAGCTGACCAAATGCCTTACTAAGGCTACTTAAAATCAAACAAATACACAGCCAATATTCATAACTTTGAATAAAAAATGATACATGCATGCATACAAATAGGATGAATATATTCAGTAGATCATAACCTTTACAGAGATTTGTTACATGGCATATATAGCATAAAACATATTCCAGTTATGTCATATATACATTCATAAGCATATTTCCATAAAGCATTATGGGGTGCAACATCACAGGGTGTTTGCATGGCACTGTTGTAGCCTGCGTCACAAGATATTTACTTGCCAGATCCGCTAAAGATTCATATGTCTCTTCATGCTTCAACCACCATTCCAGAGGTCATGCATCCATGCTGATGACGGGTTCTGCTCAATAACGATCCAAAGCAGAGCGCACCGACAAATGTTCATTTTCATCATCTGAGACAGATGCCACCAGCAGAAGGTTAATTTTCTTTTTTGGTGGTTCGGGTTCTTTAGTTTCCCCATCAAAGCGTTGCTCTTTTAAGACTTCTGAAAGCATTCCACACCTCATCCCTCTCAGATTTTGGATGGCACTTCAGATTCTTAAACCTTAGGTCAAATGCTGTAGATATCTTTAGAAATCTCACATTGGTACCTTCTTTGCATTTTGTCAAATCTGCTGTGAAAGTGTTCTTAAAACGAACGTGTGCTGGGTCATCACCCGAGACTGCTATAACATGAAATATATGGCAGAAGGCGGGTAAAACAGAATAAGAAACATAATTCTCCCCCAAAGAGTTCAGTCCCAAATTGAATTAATGCTTTTTTTTTTTTTAACGAGCGTCATGAGCATGGCAGCATGTCCTCTGGAGTGGTGACCAAAGCATGAAGGGGCATACAAATGTTTAGCATATCTGGCATGTAAATCTCTTGCAATGCCAGATACACAAGTGCCATGCAAATGCCTGTTCCCACTTTCTGGTGACATTGTAAATAAGAAGCAGGCAGTAGTATCTGCCATAAATAACAAACCTGTTTGTCTTAGCGATTGGCTGAACAAGAAGTAGGACTGAGTGTACTTTTAGGCTCTAAACTTTTATATTGTTTTGTTTTTGAGTGCAGTTATGTAACAAAAAATATCTACATTTGTAAGTTACATTTTCACAATAAAGAGATTGCACCACAGTACTTGTGTGAGGTGAACTGAAAAATACTATTTCTTTCATCATTTTTAAAGTGCAAATATTTGTAATAAAAAATATCAAGTGAGCGCTACACTTTGCATACTGTGTTGTAATAGAAATCAGTATATTTGAAAATGTAGAAAAACATCCAAAAATATTTAATAAATTTCAGTTGGTATTCTATTGTTTTTATCAGTGCAATTAATCGCGATTAATTTTTGAGTAATCATGTGAGTTAACTGCGATTAATCAACAGCCCTAATAAAAACGTATTGAACATGTTTACCTTTTCAGTATCATTATTAACAATTTTACCATCTCCACTTAGTAATGGACCTATACAATTTTTTTTGTTTGGTTGGGGGTTTTGCTGTTTGTTCCTAATGTACTTACACTATTTTATTGTGCTTAGATCAGCCAGACATTCTCTCCCCCCAACGTCTTTACCTTCTCTTATCATTTTTTATGTCATAACTTCCAATTTATATTGATTGTATTCTAATTCTATTCTCCTGTTTTTCATTTGTAATATACAATATTGCTTTTTTGTTTCTAATTGCTGCCTTCTGAACGAGCATGGGCTTTTAGCCAGAGTTGCCCTTGATTATGGAATTGTAGGTTTGGGGCCCTCTCATAAACTCTTCTTTAAGAACTCCCAATTTTCATTCGCAGTTTTTCTGTCTACATTTTTTTCTTCCACTAAATTTGACTCATCATTTTCCCTAGCTTTGAGAAATTAGCTTTTTGAAGCATCAGGATATATATGTTACTCCTTGTGACCTTCTTCAGTTTGGCCATATTCCGTGTAATCGGGTCATGATCATTAGTCCCTATATATATCTATATCTATCTATACGTGTATGTATGTATAAGTTTTAGAAACTAAGAATATTTTACTACTGGTTGCATGAAACCTCTTGTATGTCTCCCAAATTGAAGTTTTGTCCATAATAGCACAATTTTGCTTTCTACACATTAGACGGGTGCTTAAGAAATAACTCCCCCTATTTGCTGATTTGATTTGCAGGTCTGTAACTGATCCAGAAACTAAGGTTTCCCCCTCCCAACCTTAGCAACCCCTGTGATGTGTCACTCCTTCCTTAGATATTTTTAAGGTCAGGCTTGACAAAGCCCTGGCTGGGATGATTTAGTTGGCGATTGGTCCTGCTTTGAGCAGGGGGTTGGACTAGATGACCTCCTGAGGTCCCTTCCAACCCTGATATTCTATGATCTAACCACCATTTTAAAATCATGGAAATAGAGAGAAATTCAAGAAAGATATTGATAAATTGGACAGGGTTAAGAGAAGAGCCACAAGAATGATTAAAGGATTAGACAAGTCTTATAGTGATAGATTCAAGCTCAGTCTATTTACTTTAACAAAGCAAAGGTTAAGTGGAGACTTGATTACAATCTATAAGTACCTGTATTGGGAACAAATATTTAACAGTAGGCTCTTAAGTCTAGCAGAGGAAGATATCCTGATCCTGGAATTTGAAACTAGACAAATTCAACTGGAAATAAAATGTAAATTTTTAACTGTGAGACTAGTTTACCATTGGAATGATTTATCAAGGGTGGTGGTGGATTTTATATCACTGACTACATTAAAATCAAGCTTGGATTTTTTTTTAAATATGCTCGAGAAAATATTTTGGGAAAGTTCTAGGGCCTGTGCTACACAGGTCAGACTAGATTATCACAATGTGGTCCCTTCTGGGCTTAGAATCTATGACTAAAAGATGGTTCTGCAACGATTGTGATGGTTAGTTACCATCCAATCCCTAGCAGAGACCTAGAGAACATGTTGATCACTGACAATATTGCCAACCATGAGTGCTCAAAAATCAGGCTGCCCAAAATAATACGCTTTAAAAATCATGATTTTTAAATATATATAGTTTTTACTGGTATTCTGTTTTTTAACACTCAGATCATATTTTTAAGCTTTCCTGTGCAACCATGAGGGATAGAAGATTATTATTTTATAAAATAATGAAATCCTATAGTCACATGCCTCCAGGAGCTGGGGCTGTAAGAAATACACTGAATATTAGAATAATGCAGTGATGTCACATCCATTACTGAAAAGCTGATGTGGAAACTGGTTCAGTTCATGTATCCCCAGTAATTTATTTTATTTCAAAAATGCAGATTTAGCACAATTGTTCGCACAGGTTAGGCAGTGGTTGAAAGCCTACCATTTCAGTTTTCTCTTTTGACATTTCTGCAGTGACAGCTTCTATTATTGTGCACTCTTTAAAACTATTTTGATTAGTTCACAGTAACCCATCACCAGATCTCCATATCCATTGCATATATGTAAAACAGCCAGACCATGAAAACTAGTTTTAGGAATAGTATTTCTACCAATGGGTGGACTAGGTACAGTATCATTATACACACACGTCACATGCTGATGTCTTCAAGATCAGTGTTTTCTTACATGGGTAAAGCGCCTTATGGGGTGTCCACTGTCGACCGGGGTGTGATAGTATAAGAGCGGTAGGGTGAGCAAAGAGATGTAGGACCCTCAAACCTCTGCATTTCCACTGCAACCAGGTTCAGGGGCAGCGAGTTATATACAGTCATGGTGCCCAGGCTCCAGCAATATTCAGGGCCTGGGGGCCCAGCTCCACCAATGTTTGGGGCCGGGTCTCTCCCCTGGCCCTGCCTGCTTTTCCCCCACACCTTCCCCAAATGTCCCCCAACCCCCACTCATCTCCCCTGCCTTCGGTGCCTGCTCTGCGGGCTCCCCGCATCAACTGCTGCTGCAGGGTCCTAGTACCCCCCCCTTCACTAATGCCCCTAGCCCTGAGCCTCTCCAATGCCCCAAACCCCTCAACCCCAGCCCCAAACAGAGCCCTCATCCTCCCACACCCCAGTTCTCTGCCCTAGCCCTGAGCCCCTCCCACACCCTAAACCTCTCATCCTCAGCCCTCACTTACCCCCTCCTATCCCCAAACTCCCTCCCAGAGCCTGCACCCCCTCCACCCCCAAACTATCTCCCAGAGCCTGCACCCCTCACTCCCTCCTGCACCCCCTCCCCCACCCAAACTCCCTCCCAGAGCCTGCACCCCAATCCGCAGCCCAGGGCCTGCACCCCAGACCTCCTTCCCCCATTCAAACTCCATCCCAGAGTCTTAGGCAGATTTGGGGTACGGGTAATGGAGTTTGGGGCAGGGTGGGTTCTGGGCACCACCAAAATTTCTACAAACCTGCCACCCCTGACTGTGTCCCATTCCCTGCTCCTGCTATATATGCTCCCTCACAGTCAGCTCTAGGAACAGCTCCCGCAGAGCCAGGCCTCAGCCCCTTGCACCAAGCAAGGCAGCTCTCTGGTGACGAGCATGCCCAACCCTGCTTTGCAGAGCCCTCCCCAGCGTGCTGGAACAATTGTTATACTGGGGGTGCTGAAAGCCACTGAACCAACCTGTAAACTCTGTACCGAACTCAAATCGCCTCAAGCCAAGGGGTGAGCATTACCCTCTGCCCCCCTCTTTCAAGCAGCGAGGGCCGCCCCTTCCCGGCGGCTCCTCGGAAGAAGACGCCAGGGGAACGAGCAGGTGCCAAACACTGGAAAGTGCACAATGAAATGACCCCCCCCGCCTCGGCGAAGGGATGGGCAACGCCCCAGCGCCTGAACAGACCGCAACGGGAGGCCGGTCCGCCGCGGCGCGCTCGCCGGCCTTCTCCCTGCGCGCGCCATGCTGCGCGCGCCAGGCCCGCCGGGCCGGGACAGCCTCCCGGCGCGCGAGAATCTCGCCGCCCCCTCACCACACACACACACACACACACACACACGAAGCCCCACCCACTCCTCTTCTCATTGGGCCCCGGCTACAGCCCGCCAGAGCCGGCGCCGCTGAAGCGGGAGGCGCTGAGCCAGGCTCGCCGGAACGTGGCGGCGCTTCCCGCTCCGCTCCGGCTGCGGTGTGTGACCCGCCGCGGGCGGGGTTGTGGCTGGCCTGGGCCGTGCTTGTGCGGAACTGCCGTTGACTCTGTGTGCTGCACGGGGCACGACGCAGCTACCCTCCCGCAAGGTCTGGCTCCTGTAGAAAGGTGGGTGATAATCCCCCCAGGGCCCCGGTATAGTGCCTGTCTGCGGAAAAGACACAGTGTAGGTCAGGAGCATCGTCCGTGCTCCTCTGTTGTCCTGATGATTGTTAATAAGCAAATGATCAGTGTGGTGAAGCAAAAGGCCCCTTAACTTAAGCCTGCACTGAGCGTTTCAGCCTTGACAGTCAGCAGAATTAATAGAAGTTTCGATATTTACTTTCCTCCGGAACTGTTGATATTTGCCCTGGGACATACTGAATCTGTAAACGAAGCTTTAATAAGGAGTGGGTTTATGTGTATTCATACATATAAAAAGGAGCTTATGCTATTTGTTTGGTCCGTGCATGCCATGTAAAGTAAAAACTTGCTCCACCACCCCATGACATGATAAATTTGTTACTTGTGGATCTGGGACTGTACTGTAATCCTTTTTTGTAGATCTGCTCCTGTTTCATTATTTGTACATGTGCATTAGGAAGATTACCCTTATAGTCTAAGTCTGTCGTCTCTTAATGTAGACTCTCTTCGACAAACATTTTCCTTTTACTGCAATGAAGACTGAAAGTCTCATGACTCTTTATGAGGATGACTCTGTAGAAGTGCACTATACAGATGGATCCAGACTGCTTCTTTCCCCCTGTGGCTCTGAATTCCTGTTTGAAAAGGCACTTCCTGATTCTGCCCATCCTCTGCAGCCAGCTGAAAGGATTCGCCAAAGGACTCAGTTTGTTATTAGTACCTACCGAGTACGTGAGTTAAATTTCTTTTTCTATGCTATCTCCAAATAGAGCAAAAATAAAGGAGAAGAGCAGGTGGGATAAGAAGGTAGTACCATGGCACATTTTTATTCCTTCCATTATAGCAGCAAACCACATAAAAATGTTCTTTAAAAAGGTAGTCGAAATACTGAATGAACTGCCAGTGTTAGCAATCAAAGTAAACATTGTCAGTCAGCTGACATGTTCTTCTCAAATGTATAGAAGCCCCTTGTGGGTGGATGATATATCTGGCCCTTACTATTCCGAAAGTCTAGGTAGATATCTTAATGTTGATTGGTAGTTCACACAGTGCTTTTGCATTGTAGAGAAATTGTGATGGCATTGTTGGTTATCAGTGTACAAATAATGCTGAATTCTTAATCACTATTTTCCTCCCAAAAAGAGGAGATAAAGCAACCACTGAAATGTTCCCACTGCATAGCCAGTTCCATGATAACATGTCTCATACTTTTTCCTCAGGAGCAACTCCTACGAGCACTAGATTTCCGGAACCAGTTTTGTACTTCCTTGTATTTACCTTCAAGTATCATACCTTCTGAAAGGAAAAATGTAAGTTTTGCATACCTAATAATATTTTTGTAAAGTAAACTTCAGTGGGAGTCTGATTCAGTGATTTTTTTTTTCTTTTAGTTTGTTTTACTTTCATAGTATGTGTTCATTTTAAGTTTGGTAAATTAGGTTTAGAAAAAATTGATTTTAAGTTACATAAGAAGAACATCAGAATGGCCATACTGGGTCAGACCAATGGTCCATCTAGCCCAATATCCTGTCTTCCGACAGTGGCCAATGCCAGGTGCTTCAGAGGGAATGAATAGAACAAGTAATCATCAAGTAATCCATCCTGTGTCACCCATTCCCAGCTTCCTCCAAGCAGAGGCTAGTGACACTTCAGAGCATGGTTTTGCATCCCTACCCATCCTGGCTATTAGCCATTGATGGACATATCCTTCATGAATTTATCTAGTTCTTTTTTGAATTCTGTTATAGTCTTGGCCTTCACAACATCCTCTGGCAAAGAGTTCCACAGGTTGCCTGTGCGTTGAAGAAACCTTTGGTTGTTTTAAACCTGCTGCCTATTAATGTCATTTGGTGACCCCCAGTTCTTGTGTTATGAGAGAAAGTAAAGAACACTTTCTTATTTACTTTCTCCACACCAGTCATAATTTTATAGACCTCTATCGTATTCCCCCTTAGTCATCTCTTTTTCCAGGCTGAATTACATTATTAATTGAAACTTGAAAAACGATTAAAATGTTTCAAGCTTCAACTTAGATGTATTGTATGCATGGTCTCTACTGCTGAATAATAAAGAGATCACTTAACTTTTTTTTTTTAGTTCAATTTACCAGTAAGAATAAAATCCAAGACTTGTTGCAGTACATAGTATATCTTCATTTTGGCGTATATCTGGGGTTTGAGGTAGATACAGGATTTGGTTTACTTTGTGTAAGATGTTGGAAACTATTTTATTTAACGTTATTTAGTTTGGTAAAAGCACCGAATATTAAAATGATGGGCACAGTAGAAAAAGTTATACAAGAATGTAAGTTGAAGCAATAATCTGTACGTGGATGTAGCTAGGTAGTTGAGGTGTAACTGATCTAACGTCAGATTTTGACACCTTTTTTGCAAATAGGTTTAACAAGTACATTTTCAGGTACCTCTGAAATGTGATACCACAAAAGGTCTAAATTCATTATTATATTTTAAAATTTCCTTCGGAAACATATTCTAGGCACTTCAAAAGAGATCCACCTCACTAAATCACCACAGCTGCTGCCCTGTTGGTAGGCTTGGAAGGATTAGATTTATTTTTTAAACGTTGTTTTCACTGTACACAAACTGAAATAAACATATTTCTATCTATCATAATTGAAATTTACAGATGGGCAAAGTTTTAAAAAAAAATGCCACTTGAGAACTTCTTAGTTTTTGATTAAAGGATAATTACTTTGTATATTTTGACATGTGATGTTGACAAATTGTGTTTTTAACAGTTAAAAAGCTTTAATTTTTGAGTTCCAGCATCTACTGTCATTAAATAACTATTGTCTGACCTCCCTCCATGATTTTGCACAACTGTGAAAATTTAAATGGATAAAAATAAAAAAATGCTTAAAAATAAACTAACTCTAGCCACTGAAATTATTTTAAAAAAATTCAAATTCTATGAAGCCTACTTACTGGCAGTCTCAACAGAGAGGTCAACGATTAAATGAGCATGAGCATAGTAACTAAATTACTCCTTTAGAACTGGGTACAGTTCTGCTACAACAGGAAGAGGTACACTTGAGAAGTGAAGTGAGAAGTCTTATTTTATAGATAAATAGGAACCTTCACTCTTCACCACTGTCACCTTTCAGAAGAACTAAATTCACTTAAAATAGATTTTACTACCTTCTGTTCATTTTCTTCTTTTTAGATTCTTCTCTCTGATATCTCAGAAATCAATTGGCCGAGCCCCAATGCTACTGATGCAGCAGAATGTATGGATAATGGCAGTGTAACAATCTCATCCTTAGATGGTCATGCTTATCTCTGCATGTCAGAACTGCAACAAGAATTTACAGTGCAGTTTTTATGCAAAGTAAGCCAAAAGTATGCAGTGTCTTCATCTTTCTCTGAAAAAAACAGCAATAATGAAAACAAAGGTCAGCATGGAAAATCAAGCCGAAGTTTTATCTCAGAAATGTTTCCTAAACAGATGAGAATGGAGAATAAGAAAGAGGAACGTTGCTGGACTGTAAACAAATACAGGGAACTGGACAAATCAAAGGACTATTTAAACCAAATAAAGGGACAAGATGAGGCCCCATTGTCTCTTACATGCTGTTCATCTGAATACATGTGGGTTATGCAGCACTGGTCTGTTTCCTCATATCCAGAAGAATGGAAATACCCTTTGTCCTTGGCATTAATGTTCTATCAGTTGCACACTGATAACATACATAAAACATATGTGAAGAATAAATGCACTAGAGATAGAACTGTGGGATCTGATGTTTTAAAGCAAAGTGAAAAAACAAAGGCAGTTTCTCATCTGCCTAGAGCTTTGCCACTCAGCTGTAGTGCACCACATCTACACAGGTAACTGGAAATGTTTGCTTTTTAATTTTGTGTAATATATTACAGTTCCCTAGATCTGAACAGCAGATCTTCAACAGCCTGGTTGAATATTAACCATCATAAATGTCTATTTAAAATAAAACATGTAACAAACACCCTTTTCTTACAAACTTCATGAAATGTGGTATTCATAAGACCAACAATACTTAAACCGGTGTAAGAAATTGTAATATCAATCTGAAGAAAAATGCTAAGCTTTAATAGTTGGTTTGTTATGGAGAGAGAAGCTCTACTTAAACAAATATGCAATTAATAATGAGGATATTGAAAAAATACATTACAACCACTTTAGGTTTTGGGAAAATAATGCTTGGGAAGTTTGCCAGCGGCATGGACTATTTTTTTTTTTTTTTAAACTTTATTTTCAGAAAAAGGAAGAGGATGGGAGGGGTGTTGTTGGTTGTTCACAAAAACATGATTCATATTTGATTATAAGTAACTTTTTCCATATAAAGGATGAGCGGGAAAGTAGAGCTCTAACTTAGAAAGTCAGATTAAATGGTGGTAATTGAGCAGACTGAGTGTCCTTGAAACAATTTTTTTAAGGGTCACAAAGTTTGAACACTGTCTCACGCCAATTTACTCTGAGACCTTTCATTGACCTGAAGAATAATTTCTTAGCTAGTAGGGTGTTTCTCAATTCATCCATTTGCAGTTCCTGAATATGCGCTGCTTCTTTAAGTGAGTTGAGTATTGCATTTTATATATATATATAATTTTTATCAAAAATTAAGCAAGTTAAGCAAAGATTTCCCTGGCTTCTTAGAACAGTGCAAAATATTAGTAATAATACTGATAAACTGCAAACTTACTGCAGCTTTTCTGTCTTTGACTTTTGCACAGATGGAGTTTCTGTGACTTCTTTCTACAGAGGAAGCAAGACAGTGAACATAATTCACACCCTCTACTAATAAAAATTGTTTGGTGCCAGGGTATTGTTTACAGGTAAGAAACAAATTTGTTCACTTTTGGAAGCTTGTGCACTTCTATGGGAATTAGGCTTTTAAAAGATGAAATTTCCAGATTCAAATCCCTATTTTACTTACTGAGGAGTTACATTTAATGTTCTGATCATGTTTCTGCTGTGTTTATCAGAGTTCATTACTCTGAAATAAAACTTTGTAGACTGTGACTGTGGCCATTGTGGTATTAGCTTGGGAGTAAACATTTGTCACTGAATTGAAAAATGTTTTATTCAGTCATTTTTTAATTATATGAACTTTTAAAAAGGTGCTTCAGAATTTCTTGTGCTTGAAAATTCTGGGCTGGGTACGTATTTTACAAATAAAGTTAGGACTCTGAAACCCCTAAATTTAAACCCATTTAAAACCCCTAAATAAGAGGACTGGTGGATTTTTTTTTTTTTTTTTTTTTTGGAGTCGGGTGGGGGGAGGGGAGTATTGCGCTCCTGTAGGTCCTGTGGACATCTGCTGGAGTTTGGCTCCTCTGAAAATCATGCTCCTTGATTAGGGCTAATTTCAGGCAACCAAGTTTTAATATGCTGGTCTCAGTTTCTAAATGAATCCAGATTTAGCAATCAGCCAAACTTTAATATGGACTAATTGTATAGATTTATATGCAAATCATTTAAAATAGGGCTGTCAATTAATCGCAGTTAACTCATGTGATAAACTAACTCAAAAAAATTAATCGCGATTAAAAAATTAATTGCAATTAATTAAAGTTTTAATCGCACTGTTAAACAATAGAATACCAATTGAAATCTATTAAATATTTTGGATGTTTTTCTACATTTTCATATATATTGTATTCTGTGTTGTAATTGAAATCAAATTGTATATTTGATTATAAATATTTGCACTGTAAAATGATAAAAGAAAAATTTTCAATTCACCTCATACAAGTACTGTAATGCAATCTTTGTCGTGAAAGTGCAATTTACAAATGATTTTTTTTATTACATAACTGCATTCAAAAACAAAACAATGTAGAATTTCAGAGCCTACAAGTCCACTCAGTCCCACTACTTCTTGTTCAGCCAATCGCTAAGACAAACAAGTTTGTTTACACTTACAGGAGATTATGTTGCCCTCTTATTATTTACAATGTCACCAGAAAGTGAGAACAAGCATTTGCGTGGCAATTTTGTAGCCTGCATTGCAAGGTATTTATGTGCCAGATATGCTAAACGTTCATATGCCCCCTTCATGCTTTGGTCACCGTTCCACAGGACATGCTTCCCTGCTGATGACGCTCATTAATGCATTTTTTTAATTAAATTTGTGACTGAACTCTTTGGGGGAGAGTTGTATGTCCCCGGCTCTATTATGCCATATGTTTCATGTTATAGCAGCACATGTTGTTCATTTTAAAAACACTCACTGCAGATTTGACAAAATGCAGAGGAGGTACCAGTGTGAGATTTCTAAAGATAGCTACAGCACTTGACCCAAGATTTAAGAATCTGAGGTGCCTTACAAAATCTGAGAGGGACAAGGTGTGGAGCATGCTTTCAGAAGTCTTAAAGGAGCAACACTCCGATGTGGAAACTACAGAACCCAAACCATCAAAAAAGAAAATCAATCTTCTGACTCAGATAATGAAAATGGACATGCATCGGTCTGCACTGGTTTGGATTGTTACGAAGCAGAACCCATCTTCAGCATGGACACATGTCCCCTGGAATGGTGATTGAAGCATGAAGGGACATATGAATCTTTAGCATCCCTGGCACATAAATATCTTGCGACACCGGCTACAACAGTGTCATGAGAACACCTGTTCTCACTTTCAGGTGACGTAAACAAAAAGAAGGCAGCATTATCTCCTGCAAATTTAAAAAACTTGTTTGAACAATTGGCTGAACAAGTAGGACCGAATGGACTTGCAGTCTCTAAAATTTTACATTGTTTTATTTTAGAATGCAGGTTTTTTTGTACATAATTCTACGTTTGTAAGTTCAACTTTCATAATAAAGAAATTGCACTTTAGTACTTGTATTAGGTAAATTGAAAAATCCTATTTCTTTTGTTTTTTGACCATGCAAATACTTGTAATGAAAAATAAATGTAAAGTGAGCACTGTACACTTTGTATTCTGTGTTGTAATTGAAATCAATGTATTTGAAAATGTAGAAAACATCTAAATTTTTTAATAAATGGTATACTGTTATTAAGTGTGATGAATCGCGATTCATTTTTTTAATCGCTTGACAGCCCTAATTTTAAAGTAAGATTATTTAAATGCTTCTTTCACATTTGCTGTTTAACTGTCTTTATTTGAAAAAGTTTCAGTTGTCCTCAAGACACTGAAATGAGAGACTTTGGTATTTTGTCCTTCACAGTAGTATAGTGGGAAAGGAAATACTTTAAAGATTCATTCTTTCTCTAGAATATCTGTTTGCCAAATAACAGTGAGCGTGAAATTATTTCTGAACTTTCCAAATGTTTACCCTACATGAGCAGACTGGCTGTTAAGGCCCCAGTTCTGCAATTCATTCCACATGTGTTTCCCTGTACCCATGTAAAGCCATTTGGACTTCAGTGGGACTTTTTGTGGACAGAGCACACTGCACACCCAGATTAAGTTGGAGAATTGGGCCCTGGTCTAGTCATAGATCACATAATGTTATGTGATCATGTAATGAAAAATCCTGTATCATATCAAAATAACTATATGCAACGAAGAGGTGGTAAGGTTGCGAAGTTAGCATTAAATCTGAATTTCCTGTCTCTTGCAGGGTTTAATCAGAACTTCCCTCTAATGTGGACGTACACCTCACTCCTCCATCATTGCTATATTTCATTTCCAATACCTGTGGATGAATTATGTTTTTATGGGATAGCTACTTATATTTAAGAAACTAAAAAAAGGCTCTCTCCAATTTTGTAAAAACATAAAGCTAAGATTCCTTTTTAAAGGGGAAAATAAAAAGTAGCAATAAGAATACTGTTTGGGGAAACAAGGAAATAACTTTTCATGTGGTGGCTTTGGTGAAAGGATGTGTATTCACATCTAGTAAATTTAAAAAAAAAAAAAATTCCCTTTAAATGGCAATACTGATAGTTAACGACTTTTGTGTTCTGTCTTCTGATCTCATAGGCTTATCCATGATATTGAAAACTTTATAGAAATTTATCCTGGAGATGGATCAGTTTTCAAGTCAGAAGGAGCATTTTTGGGAAACTATTTTACACATTATTCAGTTCACAAAGAAACAAGACAGGTGGGAATCGCACTACTTAAAAAAATCAAACTGTTTTACTACTTGAATACTACTCCTAATTTTCCATTCAGTGTTATCAGCATATTTCACGTTAAGAAACTGCTATAACAGGACAGGTTTCAGAGTAGCAGCCGTGTTAGTCTGTATTCACAAAAAGAAAAAGAGTACTTGTGGCACCTTAGAGACTAACCAATTTATTTGAGCATAAGCTTTCATGAGCTACAGCTCACTTCATCGGATGCATGGACAGTTTGTACTAAGACATTGTTCTAGTTTAAGTCACACTTTAGTATTTTGCATGAAAGTTACACTGAAGATTTTTCAATAATGTATTTTTATCACTTGTGAATTAGAGAAAAATCTGGTTAGAACATTTATCTCAAACTCAAAAAAGTAGGTATTGTTATCCCATATTCTCCGTTTTTTTTCCTCTGTTAAGATTTTTCCCGTTAAAAACTTCATCTTGAATTTATTTTTTTTTAAATAGCATCAAATGTCCAGAGTGTCAATTTTAAGTGGTAGCTCTCAGTTCTTAAGCTCTCTTACTAAATTCTGATCTCCTTTATTAAAACAAGACAAATAAAAGAGGCAGTGTGGGGCAGTGGACAGGACCTAGCAGACCTGGGTTCTACTCCTTGTTCTGTGACTGACCTACTTATGTTTGGACAAGTCACTTCACCTCTCTGTCTCTGTTTTCCCTCTCACCCTTTCTTTCTTATCTATATTTATTTTATGTTCTTTGGGGCAGAGCCTATCTCAAGTATTTGTACAGTGCCTAGCATAATGGGTTTGGGGATATCCTGATTTTTGCTGGTGCTGCGATAGTATAAATAATAAAGGGGTGAGTGGAAAAGAACAGAAAATACAGGAAAATGCAGCTTGTGTGTCTAGGATGCAGTTCAGTTGCTAAATGACCGCAGGTGGCACAGCAAATGACTGAGTTGGCAACTGCAGACTCAGTAAAACCTCCACAGTGAATCAGTTTATAAGATGGTCACAGCAGAGTGTTGCAAAGTGTAACTTGTTCTGGCTGTCTAAACCAGGCTCTTAAAATGAGGCACTTGAAGGGGGGCGGGATGGAAATTGACTCACACGGTGTGTGGATAACATGAACCTTAAGTTCACGTCTTAGGAGTTGCTAAGAACACAACCCTAGAAATAGTTATGTTTGGTTCTGTCTCCTTACTTGGTCTGGTCAGAATATCTTTCAAAATCAGATAATAGGAATTTAGCATCACAGTTGGGCCTTGGTGAAAGGCCTTGGTCCAAGGGGATGACCATGACAGGATGCTTGTTTGATGTGGTGGTGGTGATGCCTCCTCCCATGCTGAATAAGATGTCTGGTGTGCCTCAAAAAGAACCATTCAAAATAGGGGCGGCAACCTTCATAATCTTTTTATTCCATCAAAATTATCCAATCAAAATAAGTTTCTGATGTTCCATAGAGGCAATATTGCTTTAAGATTTCGATGCATTGTCATGATAGTTTTGTAACCTCACCAGGTCAAGGTATAGTCATTCATTCCGTTTATATTTTCTTTGACTGTTCCCTGCTTTCTCTCAATATTTTATTTAACATGTTGACAAGGGAAAATGACTCCCTTGCCATCTTTCAAGCACTTTGGATAGTTTAAGAATTTAAAGCAGGGTAAGGTTCCACACAACAGGTCTCAAAACTGGTTCATTACTTGGAATAGCATCACATTTACAGATGATAGGCCAAAATGTGCCCTCATAAAAGTACTCTGTTCCTATTTAGTCTGTGCAATTTTTGTACTTATGTCTGAGTGTAGAATATGGTCTAATTAATATGACTGCCCTGTAGCTTTGAAAGGATATTCTTATTTGTCCTTCAGCACAAACATGCTGCTATAACAGTTCACTGGGCGAAAAAACGCCCCAAACTTGGTATCTTGCTAGTTCTTAAATACCGCAGTATCTATAAATAAGTCCTCTATTTTCTGTTATGTTCTAGAGAGAAGAAAACATGTATTCAGCAAACAGTCTGCCTCCGGATACACCAGAAAGTCCATACTCCATCTGTTCCATTATTACCCAGGCAACCAGGTGAATTACTCCTTTTGTTTTATTTTTGTTATATGAATTGCTCTAGCCCTTTGGAAGGACATTCAGTAACAAAGATGACAAATAATGATTACCATGTTGTTCTAGTTAGACTTCAACTATAACTGTGAGTATAAGAAATAAAGAAATTAAATTATATCAACAGTATCAGAAAAATATATAAACATAATGAAATTAGGTTACAAAATAGACCCTTAATAGTAACTGTGTGTAAATGAAGCTACAGTAAGTAATTGTGCAGTGCAGCATGTTTTCTGCATATGAGAGATGTATTTTTTCCTTCTCAGAATTCTCCAGTACTGTTACAAGACTAAACTTTCATTAACCCATAATTACAGTATCTGCTGCTGGAGAATGGTATGTAACTGAAGACTTGTAACTTGTAGACTTGTAAGTATGTTAACATTTGAACTGTTAGCATGTGTTTAGTAGGGTCTATAGACAGCTTCTGGGTAAAAGAGAGGTGGTGTTGGAATTAGTAATAACATTTGAAATTCATAATATTGATCTGGCTAACAACCAAACACTAATTTAGCCATAAATTCCTTTATTAAATCCAAAGGCCATATGGTATTTACACCATTGCTCTAAACATGCCTAAAAAGCCTAACTAATAAGCAACTTACTATGTCTATAAACAGTACAAAACATTGATAAGCATTTGATCAAGATACTTACAAATGAGCTAAACTTGTGGGTGCTTAGACCCATATTGGTCAGCTTCAGTGTGGTCAGGCAGGTATTAGCAATGAAGTAAGAGTTTACTTTTTATACCCTATAACAAACAAGTAATGTCATTGCCAGTTACTGACTTCAGCTAAAAACCAAGTTGAGACAATTCCCCCTTATTTCTAGTCTTAATCCAGATAAGAATTAGACCCTCCTTTCTTCCCAAGGCCTTTCCTTTCGTACCTTCTCCCTCCCACCCCCAAGCAGAACAGTGGGAAGATTTGGACTTGTTTCTTTTAAGATAGATTTTCTTTGTCTTGTTACTATAGCTCTTTATTTTATTAGTTACTTTTGAAACCATACATTGGGGTGGGCAAACATTTTGGCGTGAGGGCCACATCTGTGCATAGAAATTATATGGCAGGCCATGAATGCTCACAACATTTGGGTTGGGGTGTGGGAGGGGGTGAGTGCTCCGGCTGGGGGTGCAGGCTCAGGGGTGGGGCTGGGGGTGCAGGCTCAGGGGTGGGGCTGGGGATGAAGGGTTTGGGGTGCAGGAAGGGTGCTCCAGGCTGGGACCAAGGAGTTCAGAGGGTGGGAAGAGGATCAGGGCTGGGGCAGAGGGGTGGCTCAGGGGTGCTGGCTCCGGGAGGCACTTGTTATACCAATAAATTAAAAACCAGCAGGATCTTATTAAAAGGGGAAAAGGCAAAATACCACATTTATTGTGAATACAGAAAGAATCATAGTAGGCAGTTAGTTATAGTTATAACATTCCATTCAATCTCATATTTATTCACACATTCATTCATACACACACACACACACAGAGGTTGTTATCAAGGTTGCAAGGTTGTTATCATAGTTACCAGCCTTAGAGTTGCTCGTGCCAAGCCACTGGCCAGGTAGCCTGGACATGAGGAGGGAGCAGGGGCTTGTCAGATGCTCATCGATATGCTCCCGGAAGTTGGTTTGCAGAATCAGACCCCAAAGTTCTCACTTTCTACAGTCCATTTTTATAGGAATTTCTTCCTATGCCAATCTATGGGAATTGCTTCATCATGCTGTTGCTGAATCAATCAGCAGATAGCACATTCCTGGCGGCTCCGTTCTGCTAGATGTTATCTTGTTCTTTGGCTCTCCCATTCTTGAGGCTGTTGGGTGGATTCCAGTCTGCCTTCCGGGGGTCCTCTAGTTATTTCCACTTGACGCCTTTTTCAGCCGATGGACACTGGATTCTTAGCCTGGCACCTCCCTGATCATTCAGTTATTGTCCACACCAAGCATGCATCCACATACATCCTCTATCTCTATTTTAATCACAATTGTTAATACAACAAAAGGGCAGGGAGTCTCTGGGTGCCGTTTCTGTTGTTACAGAGTATTGCTTTGAGTCTCTCTCTATGTGAAATGCTTTGAGAACAGACTCTCTTAGAATGTACTAACGCAATTAGCAGCTTGCAAGTTTCACACATAGAGGGAGAGAAACAGTACCAAAAACCAAGAGACTTCTTAGTTTAAATTCCAGGGTATTACTAATTATGGGGAATCAAATTCATTTGTGATTTTAATACAGAACTTCTTTAATATGATCCAACACACTTACCTCGAGCAGTTCCTGGAAGCAGTGGCATGTCCCCTCTCCAGCTCCTGCGCGGAGGCACGGCCAGGCAGTTCTGCTGTGCATTGCCCCATCTGCAGGCACTGCCCCTGCAGCTCCCATTGGGCATGGTTCCTGGCCAATGGGAGCTGTAGGGGCGGCGCTTAGGGCGGGGCAGCTTGTGGAGCTGCATGCATAGGGGGCCTGGCTGCCCCTATGCAAAGGAGCCGGAGGGAGGACATGCCACTGCTTCTGGGAGCCACGCAGAGTGGCCCATGACTCTGGTCCCCGGCTGGAGTGCCGCAGCGGGACAAGCCCCAGACCCCACTACCCAGCGGGAGCTCGAGGGCCAGATTAAAATAGCTGGCAGGCTGAATGCGGACCGTGGGCCATAGTTTGCCCGCTCCTGCCCTACAGCCTTCCCACACTACAATACTAATTATTTTCAAGGCCTTCTTTTACTTGCTGTTTGGGGGCTTTTTATAAGAGACACACACAGATATCTATATCTATGATCTGAGATCAGCACTAATCTTTTACCTTCTGGATTGCTAATTTGTGAAGTGGTGCTCTGCTTCTCTTTTCTTTGTTGGTTAAGTCACACCTGTAACCAAACTTAAGATAACTTCAATTCTTTTGTGTTACATGTATTCTACAGGTGGGTATAAGCTAAGAACAAAGACCTAGGACTAGCTGGTGGGGCCTGAACCCTCTGAATGTAAGGGGATGTCAGCAAGTCAGAGAGCAACATAAGAATGGCCAAAATGGGTCAGACCAAAGGTCCATCCAGCCCAGTATCCTGTCTACTGACAGTGGCCAATGCCAGGTGCCCCAGAGGGAGTGAACCTAACAGGTTATGATCAAGTGATCTCTCTCCTGCCATTTATCTCCACCCTCTGACAAACAGAGGTTAGGGACACCATTCCTTACCCATCCTGGCTAATAGCCATTAATGGACTTCACCTCCATAAATTTATCCAGTTCTCTTTTAAACCTTGTTATAGTCCTAGCCTTCACAACCTCCTCAGGTAAGGAGTTCCACAGGTTGACTGTGTGCTGAGTGAAGAACAACTTCCTTTTATTTGTTTTAAACCTGCTGCCCATTAATTTCATTTGGTGGCCCCTAGTTCTTATATTATGGGAACAAGTAAATAACTTTTCCTTATTCACTTTCTCCACACCACTCATGATTTTATATACCCCTATCATATCCCCCTTTAGTCCTGGTCTACACTGGGGGGGAATGATGTAAGTTATGCAACTTCAGCTATGTGAATAACGTAGCTGAAGTCAACGTACTTAGATCGACTTACCGCGGTGAGTCAACTGTTGCCACTCCCCCGTCGACTCTGCCTGTGCCTCTCGCGGCACTGAAGTACAGGAGTCGACAGGAGAGCGCTCGTGGATTGATTTTATCGTGTCTAGACTAGACACGATAAAATCGATCCCCGTCGGAACAATTGCTGTCCGCCGATCCAGCGGATAGTGAAGACATACCCTTAGTCTTCTCTTTTCCAAGCTGAAAAGTTTAGCCTCTTCAGGGACCCGTTCCAAACCCCAAATCATTTTAGTTGCCCTTTTCTCAACCTTTTCTAATGCCAGTATAACGTTTTTGAGATGAGGGGACCACATCTGTATGCCGTATTCAAGATGTGGGCATACCATGGATTTATATAAGGGCAATAAGGTCCTCTTTGTCTTATTCTCTGTCCCTTTTTTAATGATTACAAACATCCTGTTTGCTTTTTTGACTGCCGCTGCACACTACGTGGACATCTTCATGGATAGTTCTCTGATGACTCCAACATCTTTCTCCTGATTAGTTGTAGCTAAATTAGCCCCCATCATATTGTATGTATAGTTGGGGTTATTTTTTTCCAATGTGCATTACTTTACATTTATCCACATGAAATTTCATTTGCCATTTTATTTTCCAATCACTTAGTTTTGTGAGATCTTTTTGAAGTTCTTCACAGTCTGCTTTGGTCTTAACTATCTTGAGGAGTTTAGTATCGTCTGCAAACTTTGCCACTTCATTGTTTACCCTTTTCCCCTTCTCATTTATGAATAAGTTGAATAGGACTGGTCCTAGGACTGACCCTTGGGGAACACCACTAGTTACCCCTCTACGTTCTGAAAATTTACCACTTATTCCTACTCTTTGTTCCCTGTCTTTTAACCAGTTCTCAATCCATGAAAGGATTTTCTCTCTTATCCCATGACTACTTATTTTATGTAAGAGCCTTTGGTGAGGGACCTTGTCAAAGGCTTTCTGGAAATCTAAGTACACTATGTCCACTGGATTCCCCATTGTCCACATGTTTTTGACCCCCTCAAAGAATTGTAATAGATTAGTAAGACATGATCTCCCTTTACAGAAGCCATGTTGACTTTGGCGCAACAATTTGGTTTTTCTGTGTGTCTGACAATTTTCTTCTTTACTATTGTTTCAACTAATTTGACCGCTACAACCAGGCAGGGAAGCAGGTTACTGGTGTCTCAATAAAAAAGCTGCACTGTGAATCTGGTACAAATTTAATATTAGTAATAACATAATTTTAAATATAGTAAATTTTATTTTTTCTTTAACACTTGGTTCACATTAGATACCAGGGACAGATGGAAGAGAAATGCTGCCAGTTCCGTTGCATGAAACAGTTATTCCCAATGTGGGAAGACTTGTTGCATATTCAGATAATAAAGTCCACGCTCTGTTTTGTGATGGGATGACCCTGAATATGGTTTGGGATTTCAGCTCTTGTTGTGGAAGAACACAGGTAATTCTCAGGAACAGGGAAAATAGCTGTTTTTAAAATCTTTCTATCTGAAGGTGGTGTTAGTAAATAAATGTGAAGTCTAGGGAAAGTTTTATATTTGGTTCTGATAGGCATAAAAAGCAAATTGTGCAGTTGGGAAGCCTCCATCTGCCCTGAGTTTGTAAGTCACATTGGTTATACACTGGTTCACTGTCACGAGCTGGTAAATTGATATTTCATCTAGTTAAAAATCTGACCTTTCCTTATTTGCCACTATTGATATATTGCCAATATTTTAACAAGGGGGAAACTTTTTCTCCTTTAGCCTGTAATGGCAACCCTTGTCTCAAACCATAACTAAGGAGAGAGGCACTGGTACTTATAAGTTTGTTTGCTATTATGTGAATTTTGCTGGAACTGTTTATCCTTGAAAAATATACTAAGTCTTGATAGTATAAGAGTGCTCAATTTTTTTTTTTGTAATTTGAAATGGAGTTTATCTCAGACGATCATCTCCTCTCAGAAAAAGTGTTAAAGTAAAAGGATGGGGTATAACTTCACTTACATTTACAAATTATGTAATATTACCAACTTCACAAAAATGAGTAAATCACCAAGACTGACATGAAGTCCTGTTTACACTGGACAAGGAAACCATATTAATTTCCTCTAGCAAGCCATACTTAAGCAAGCTTACTAGGCCAGTACTGATCGTATCTAAAGGCATGTGAGCTGTAGCTGGTTAGTTCTAGTTGAGAGCATCATTCTTGCCCTTCTTTTGCATCCTCTAAGAAATTAACAAATATTAAACACATTTCCCAAGCACACTTTTATTTTATTTCTTCTAAAAAGTTTGACACTCCTTTTTGTATTATTTTTTGGCATTAAATACGTCCTTTATCAGCAAATATTATAATAATGCAATATATGCTTCCTCTGTGATAAGTGACATGTGGAAATGGGATTCCATATTTATTTTGTAAATCAATTCAGTTTTCAAGTAAAAAATACTACTGCTTTTTTTTTTTTCCTGAGTGTCAAGTTGCAAACTCAGCGTTGATGGTGAGATTGAGAGTTGCTATGTGATTTCTAGTTCATGCATCATCGCTGGTAATAAGACTTGCCATTGAATGTTTAACAGTTCCACAGATAATGCTTGAGCTTGGGGAAAGAATCCAACTCACTCTTCTGTAGCTCTGTTGCGTTAGCATGTTAACTGAAGTAAAAAATACTTGGGGATGGGGGGAGCATTAGCAGATGTGACTAGTACATGCAGAGTAAGATTTGTTAAGAAATGATGTTTCATTTGTATGAAGTTGCTACTCTAACAATAACAACTTGAGGATCAAGACAAATCTATAACCTCATTCTACGGATGAGAGTAGAAGGAATTAAAAATTCTGAAAGACTGGACATTTCTTCACATGGGGTCAGACTGGAAGAGAAGGGGTTGAATTTTCCATTATTCTCAGACAGCACATTGAAATCGGTGTTTGGGCAATTCTTGGAACCAGGAACTCCCAGTTGGTGGTGTTTCTGTGATCATGCCACCAGACCACACCTTACATCCATAGCCAGATACAAAAGTTTAAATGAAGCATTTGCAGATATTTCTCTTTGAACTAGCATATGCTGTTGCTGTTATTTAAAGTAGGTATACCTCTTTGATTCCACTGCAGAACAGTTATGCTCTTTTGTCTGTCTTTTTTCCAAGATAAATCAAGGTGCTACCACAGGATGGTGTAAAGTAATCTGTCCTGATGGGGCACAGCAGCTAATCCAGATAAATCATCCTGGACTCTATGAAAGGTATAGCTGATGCATGGAACAAATTTAACAAATTCAGGAATTCAGTAAAAGTTTTTTGTGTCAAGAAATGTAAATAGTTGAATGTGTTTCTGTAAAACAGACTGTGGAAAAGGTTGTACCTGACTGACTAGCAAAGATCCAGATTGCACAGCTTAGGGCTTTAGACAGTTAATTTGATGGGATATTCACTTATTAATTTAATCATTTTTCCATCATTCTGAATAATAGCTATTAGGAGGTGAGGGAAGCAAAGCCTGTCACCTGAGGGATGCACTCAAGAGGGACTGCCATGGGGTCTAACTGTGATGCTACTTTTAATTGCTGGGGGGGGGCTCAAATAATGTATCCTAAGCAAAAGGGCTAGGGAGAGCACTTTTTCTTTGCTGAGGTACACCTGATATCCACAGCTACTTAAAGGGTTCAAAAAGGTTGCTTAACTTAAATTCTCTAAGAATTATTTTTATACAAATATTAACACAAATTTGATCAGACAGCAATTCTTGAATTATTTTAATGTTAATTTTCTTGTATCACTTCCATAAATTTGTTACGGCCAATTTTACTCACCATGATGACACAAATAGTCTAACTGAAGTTAGTGGGACTGCTGTTGTGAATATGCAAACGAGAGAAGCAGGACTTAACCCCTTAGTTTGCTCATTGGCAGGCAGTTGTGTTAATGATGCAGTATAACAGCATGTAGTTTTTCTTTTAGAAAAACAACATGCTATGTCCTTATCCATTGTTTCTTGGACAGCTGCTTAGGGTGTTCAGATGCTGCTATGTAATATCTTACATTTACGTAGCTCTTCTCATCATAAAGATTATCCAAGTAACTTGACAAACCGTGCACACCAGAAATTACTTGATCACTGAGATGCAACCAAGTGGACAACTGGCACACTTCGCAATATAGGAGTGGGAAAACTGTGGTCAAGGGCAACCTGTATTCTTACAAAAATTCCTGTGGACTTTTTAATATCCATGCAGAGAAGACAATACCTCAGTTTTAAAGTTGCATTCAAATCACATGCATATCAAACTGAATGGAACTTAATTCATGGAACTCCTATATTATGAAGTTTAAGGGCTGAGTTGACCATATAGCATTCAAAACTCTGGTTTTTGGTTCCAGTGAGTTTGGGCATATCAAATCTGATGCTTTAGACCACTAAACTGTCTCTTTCTATCTTCAGTATCTAATCTCCTCTTCTCTCTATCACCTGAAACTCTAAAGAGTGTTTCACAAGCAACAAATTAAATGCAAAGTAATGTTCCTTGTGGTTTTTTTAGACATCATAAAATGTACTCAGTTGTACGGTAAGGTTCTTTTCATTTATATACAGGATTAATAAAAGGAAAAATTTCTTCACTGGGTAATCGCTTACTGATTCTGGAAGGTTTCTTGTTTTCCTCTTTTATCAAATTCACATAAGAATATCCTGGAGGTTAGCTCTATTCTGTTCCATTCCCTACTCCAGATTTATTGTTTTATGCTGTCAGTTTTCTGTTCAAATTTAATTAAGGGGTATTTGTCTGATCTAAATTATTATTTTTCTTTTTTATGAATTGTCTTCTGAATACAGATACATTGAAACAGTAGTAGCATGGTGCAGAAGTTTGAATGATGAGGAGGGAGAGACTCTTCCTGCAACTGAGAGAAACTGGTACTCATCACATATAACTTGCTATTCATAGTATAGAAGGAAACCACCAAAGTTTTAAACCCTAAATATGACATACTGCATTTTTTTAAAGATGAAAAATTTAAACCCATTTATATTTTGACTCCACATAATTTTTCTTACAATATTTTAAACTATACAGGCAGCTTGTGTTTAAACAGAGGCTTGTTTCCTCATATCTATTTTCTGTTTCTGTATTGAAGCCATAATGCTGAAGCTCTTGCCAAAGCAGAAGACAAATATTAAACAGTGTTTTGACTTTGTTGCAAGATCAAACAGAGAAACTGGGCTATGAGAGAATCATCCTTATTAAAAAATAAAATACGTCCATAATAGCATAGGAAATCCAGAAAATTCTAGTCCCAAAATGTATGCTTCCTTGTGACAGTTTACTATAAAAATTTTATAATCAGAAGAATATTTAAATTCTGTGTACACTCCGATCATTTTGGGAAGTGCTCAGATAGCATGGTAATAGGCACTAAGAACACAGATTATAAATATGTACTTTGAAGGATAGGTACTGGCTTTGTACTCTTCCTGTTGCTAAAGTGTTTGTTTGAATAACCACTATTCTGACCCCACAGGAACACATCTTGTGCTTCTACAGAATCTGCAACATTAGTGAAAGGGACTATTTAATCATATTTATGTCTGAATTAGTTTTATTTTTATTAACTGTTACAAGTAACATCTAAAATTACTACCTCAGAGATAGTTAAGGAAAAAATCTTTTATTGTTTGCTTTGTGCACGTCACAGGATTTTATATAAGCAGTTTATGTACAGTTTTCCGTGTGTGTGTCTTACACAACAATAGAGGAAACATTTTTTTTTTTTTTTAAATAGGGAAATGTGATCACAACCCCACAGTAACTGGCAGAGGGCTTTAGGGGCAGGTGTAGTACTTCCAACTGACTTTTTAAATTAACTAGACTTCTAGCTGTGTCCTTTTTGATTAATATGTAAGCTATTCCCTAGCACTGTGCTGACATTTAAGAATACTGGTACACCTATATAATTTGGCATTAAAAAGCTCTAGATTGATTGAATTAAAATTGGCGGGGGAGAATAGTCTCAAAGTAGAGCCCTCATCCTGTAAACAATTGCACATATTTAACTTTATTCACGTGAGCAGTTCCATTGACCTCAAAAATATGAAGTGGGGGGAGGAAAAAGCAAATCATTCTTTTACTTGCACAGGTCATCTATAAAACTGCATAAGGAAATAAAATCATAAGGGCGAAAGTACACATGAGAAATTTTTCATTATCTATCCTGCTATATAAAATAAGTTTGTTTTTTTTTTATTTTATTTTAACAGGTCTGTGGTTGCTGAACTTGAGAAAATACATAGATTTAACTGTATCCTTTCAACAAAAATTTCTTTTAGCATATTTTGAGTGCTAAATGACCGTGTCCCTTTACTCCTTTTATTGTATAGGTCTCTGCTTTCAATGGTTACTATTTTATTGTTTTTAAAGTTTCTGCCCAGTTATTTATCCTAGGCCTGCCCCCGTGTCACACCACTGGAAACGCCAAAAAACTGGCAGAACACACAGAAATCCTCAAAAGGGAATAGTTCTGTTGTTCAAACTTCTATATTGTATCTTTTTATTAACCTTTTATTGTAAAGAGGAGTGATGTGTATGCCTTTTGGGCATAGACTTGGACTAGATAACAAAGTTATCAAGTGCCTCAACTTTTCTCCATTGTTAAGCCAGCTGAAAAAAACCTGTTACTTCATATACTCAAAACATCATGTAATTATCCCTAAATTTACTTTAGCTTTTTAACATGCCTTGTTAATTCCTTTAGACTGCACAATCTGATATCTTCCTTGATGGTTTTTCTTTTAAATACGCTTTGATATATACAGGAAAATACTAATTTAATATAGATATTTGATTGAAATAAGATGCGGACATATTAAAGAACTTTCACATATTTGATTTCATAGTTTTATTTATTGGTTGCAGTATGCGTTGGCAATTGAGAACCATGGTTAAAATATTTAAAATTTCTTTAATTATTAGAGGGAAGACAAAACAGAAATTTCCTTAACAACGCAACTGCTAGTCTTACTGCAGAACAGCAATGTTCCAAACAAGACTTCGTCTATGAAAAATAATCCATCTCATATTACTGATAGACAACCAGAAAACAGTTTACCTGAGGATATTGGTGAACAGAGCATCTCAGAGGCTTTGGAAAAAACTTCAAAAGTCATCCAAGATATTGAATCTCTCCTAGCTTCTTCTGGGAAGTGACACTGGAGCAAGCACTTGAAAGACAGCTTTATTTAAATGTTTATGGGCTCTATCCTGCAGTCTTGTGCATCAAGTGGGATTTCTGGGTGTTCAAGGAGTGAAAGGTCAGGCCCTAAGAGCTGTAGTTTTTGTTCTGAATAATTGACTCTGTCCTTCTGTAACAACAGAATTCTAATATGCCATACAAAGGATAGAACAGAAACAAGGTATATTTATGTAGTCTGGTTCTACTTACAGGTAGGGCTTGAGTAAAAGTGCCTTCTTTAATAGAAATTAAATGACAATGCATGTTTGTAAATTCCAACATACATACAGAATTGTTTTTAGCAGTTGTTACTGGTCAAATAACTGACTAGGCTATCGTAATCTGGTTAAGCAATTTTTAAATTTGAAAATCTTTTTTTTTAAGAGATCAAAGGAATATTTAAGATGGCCCCTGAACTATTTCTGCTCTATACTTTTACTGTAAAATACTATTTTAAGAACGTCTGAAAATAAACAGTTTTGTGTTTTATTTAATGAATACTTCCTTATAGTGCCTTGCCTAAAACGAAAATAAGTTTTAAGTTATCATACTTATACATACTGTAGATAAAGAAAAAGTCTTCTAGAACATCTTGTCTGTTCCTAACCTTATCAGCCAATACTACTAATCTAATCGCCTTCTATGATGAGATTACTGGTTCTGTGGATGAAGGGAAAGCAGTGGATGTATTGTTTCTTGACTTTAGCAAAGCTTTTGACACGGTCTCCCACAGTATTCTTGTCAGCAAGTTAAAGAAGTATGGGCTGGATGAATGCACTATAAGGTGGGTAGAAAGTTGGCTAGATTGTCGGGCTCAACGGGTAGTGATCAATGGCTCCATATCTAGTTGGCAGCCGGTGTCAAGTGGAGTGCCCCAGGGGTCGGTCCTGGGGCCGGTTTTGTTCAATATCTTCATAAATGATCTGGAGGATGGTGTGGATTGCACTCTCAGCAAATTTGCAGATGATACTAAACTAGGAGAAGTGGTAGATTCGCTGGAGGGCAGGCATACAGAGGGACCTAGACAAATTGGAGGATTGGGCCAAAAGAAATCTGATAAGGTTCAATAAGGATAAGTGCAGTGTCATGCACTTAGGACGGAAGGACCCAATGCACCGCTACAGACTAGGGACCGAATGGCTAGGCAGCAGTTCTGCGGAAAAGGACCTAGGGTGACAGTGGACGAGAAGCTGGATATGAGTCAGCAGTGTGCCCTTGTTGCCAAGAAGGCCAATGGCATTTTGGGATGTATAAGTAGGGGCATAGCGAGCAGATCGAGGGACGTGATCGTCCCCCTCTATTCGACATTGGTGAGACCTCATCTGGAGTACTGTGTCCAGTTTTGGGCCCCGCACTACAAGAAGGATGTGGATAAATTGGAAAGAGTCCAGCGATGGGCAACAAAAATGATTAGGGGTCTGGAACACATGACTTATGAGGAGAGGCTGAGGGAACTGGGATTGTTTAGTCTGCAGAAGAGAAGAATGAGGGGGGATTTGATAGCTGCTTTCAACTACCTGAGAGGTGGTTCCAGAGAGGATGGTTCTAGACTATTCTCAGTGGTAGAAGAGGACAGGACAAGGAGTAATGGTCTCAGGTTGCAGTGAGGGAGGTTTAGGTTGGATATTAGGAAAAACTTTTTCACTAGGAGGATGGTGAAACACTGGAATGCGTTACCTAGGGAGGTGGTAGAATCTCCTTCCTTAGAAGTTTTTAAGGTGAGGCTTGACAACGCCCTGGCTGGGATGATTTAACTGGGAATTGGTCCTGCTTTGAGCAGGGGGTTGGACTAGATGACCTCCTGAGGTCCCTTCCAACCCTGATATTCTATGATACTTTACAGGATTATTCCCTCCAGGATATTCTCCGCTGCTTTAACTAGTCTTGTGTTAAATTACTAATGAAAAGAAGCTTGTACTACCAATTATTTCCAAAACCCACAACACTCCAATAATTAATAAAACACTCTTAACCTGCTTAATACTGAAAATTGTTTGTTTTTTTAGCATTGATACTTTGGAGCAAAATGGTGGAGGTGTGTATAATCTTCCTGAAAAGGCATTTGGGAGTCCCTGTCATGCCCTATGAATCAACCTGCAACCAACTTTAGTATTAGTTTAATTTCAAGAAAGAAAGAAAAAAACCCTTAACTTCAAAATATTAAACCTGGTGCTTGAAGTTTTTTTTTTTTTTAAACTAATAGTGCTCATCTGTAGATGATGTAAAGAAACTGGAAAAGATCCAGAGGTGAGTGACAAAGCTCAAAGAGAGAGAATGTAAGCCATATGACTAAAGGCAGAAGGAACTGGGTATGTTGAGTTTGAAAAAAAGGAGATGAAGAGGGGACAAGATATCAGTCTTTAAATACTTAAAAGGCTGCCATAAATAAGATGGAGAAAAATTGTTCACTCTTGTTACAGAATGCAGGCTCAGAGGCAATAGGTTCAAACTGCATCATAGCAGATTTAGATTTTCTGCGTGGACTCCTCCTAACGGTCAAAATGACAGACTGGACTTCTACATAGAGTGCTTCCGCAGACATGCACAGGCTGAAATTGTGAACAAACAGCATCACTTGCCCCATAACCTCAGCCGTACAGAACGCAATGCCATCCACAGGCTCAGAAACAACTCTGACATTATAATCAAAGGGGCTGACAAAGGAGGTGCTGTAGTCATAATGAACAGGTCAGATTATGAACAGGAGGCTGCCAGGCAACTCTCCAACACCACATTCTACAGGCCACTATCCTCTGACCCCACTGAGGAGTAGCAAAAGTAACTACACCATCTGCTCAAGAAACTCCCTGCTACGGCACAGGAACAAATCTACACGGACACAACCCCGGAGCCCCGACCATGGGTATTATATCCGCTACCCAAGATCCATAAACCTGGAAACCCTGGATGCCCCATCATCTCGGCATCGGCACTCCTACAGCAGGATTATCTGGCTATTTGGACTCTCCTCAGACCCTACGCTACTAGCACTCCTAGCTATCTTTGAGACACCACCAACTTTCTGAGGAAAGTACAATGCATTGGTGAGCTTCCTGAAAACACCATCCTGGCCACCATGGATGTAGAAGCTCTTTTATACCAATATTCCACATGAGGATGGACTACAAGCTGTCAAGAACATTATCCCTGATGAGGCCACGGCACACCTAGTGGCTGAGCTTTGTGACTTTGTCCTCACCTACAGCCATTTCAGATTTGGGGACAACTTATATCTTCAAGACAGTGGCATTGCTATGGGTACCCACATGGCCCCACAGTATGCCAACATCTTTATGGCTGACTTAAAGCAACGCTTCCTCAGCTCTCGTTCCCTAGCGCCCCTCCTCTACTTGTGCTACATTGATGACATCTTCATCATGTGGACCCATGTGAAGGAGGCCCTTGAAGAATTCCACCTGGATTTCAACCATTTCCACCTCACCATCAACCTCAGCCTGGACCAGTCCACACAAGAGATCCACTTCCTGGACACTACAGTGCAAATAAGAGATGGTCACATAACCACCACCCTATACCGGAAACCTACTTACCGCTATACTTACCTACATGCCTCCAGCTTCCATCCAGGACACATCACACGATCCATTGTCTACAGCCAAGCCCTAAGATACAACAAAATTTGCTCCAATCCCTCAGACAGAGACAAACACCTACAAGATCTTTATCAAGCCTTCTTAAAACTACACTACCCACCTGAGGAAGTGAGGAAACAGACTGACAGAGCGAGACAGGTACCTAGAAATCATCTACTACAGGACAGGCCCCATAAGGAAAATAACAGAACTCCACTGGCCATCATGTAGAACCCCCAGCTAAAACCTCTCCAGCACATTATCAATGATCTACACCCTATCCTGGAAAATGATCCCTGAGTCTCTCAGACTGTGGGAGACAGGCCAGTCCTCACTTACAGACAGCCTCCCGACCTGAAGCAAATACTCCCCAGCAACTACATACCACAGAAACATAAACCCAGGAACCCATCCCGGTAGCAAACCTCATTGCCTACGCTGACCCCATATCTATTCTAGTGACACCATCCGAGGACCCAGCCACATCAGCCACGCCATCAGAGGCTCATTCACCTGCATGTCTACTAATGTTAAAAATGCCATCATGTGCCAGCAATGCTTCTCTGCCAGGTACGTTGCCCAAACCAGACAGTCCCTACATAAAATAATAAATGGACACATCAGACATCAGGCATGGTAACGCACAAAAGCCAGTGGGAGAACACTTCAATCTTCCTGGACATTCTAAAACAGATTTGAAAGTAGCTATATACTCTAACAAAAAAAACTTCAGAAACAGACTTCAAAGAGAAACAGCAGAACTACAATTCATTTGCAAATTTAACACCATTAATTTGGGCTTGAAGAGGGACTAGGAGTGGTTGGCTCCTTACAGAAGCAACTTTGCCTCTCCTGGAATTGACACCACCTCATCTATTGTTGGGAGTGGAATACATCCACCCTGATCAAACTGTCCACTTGTGAGGTAACTCCCTTCTCCATGTGTCAGTATATTTATGTCTGCATGGTAACTTTCTCTCCATGCATCTGAAGTGAGGTTTTTACCTACGAAAGCTTATGCTCAAATAAATGTTAGGCTTTAAGGTGCCACCGGCCTCTTTGTTGTTTTTGCAGATGTAGATTAAATCTCAGTTAAATTGTTCTTAAGTAGGCTAGGACAATGGAACAAACTGCACCGGGCAGTTAGGGAATCTCCTTCCCTGGAGGGTCTCAGGAGCAGGCTGGGGTGAGCCCTCTCCCTTGGATGGTTTAGACACAATACAGGCTCCACCTTGGCAGGGGCCAGGGTTAGACTGTCTGAGCCTTAGGGGCCTGTCTAACCCTGTCACAAGCTGCTCTTGCTTTTCAGCTAGAAAAAAGCATCTCTGGGGCTTTTAACTGTTGGCTGCCCGGGGGTGCAGCTGGCGATGCGTTTACAGTCCCTGACCTAGGCGTGTCCCCAACGCTATCTGGGCTGGCCTGGGGCCATCGGACGCTGCCACCAGAGGGCCGGGGGCCCTGTCTACCTTGGCAGCTGGCCACAGGTTTTCCCGCGCCGCGGCAACAGGCGCCGCCCCTCCCCTGCTGCGGCGAGAGCAGCCGCAGGCGCGGCCAGGGCCCCTGGGGGCGGGGGTCCGGGGCGACGCCCAGCGGGTTTCCGGGGGGCCACCCGCAGGCCGGGCACCGCGCCGGGTGGGGCGGCTCCTGCAGGCCGGTCCGCTAGCCGCTATCCCAGAGTGCTCTGTGCCTTTTCGCGGGGGGGAGGGGCCGCCCGCTGCGTCGCTATAGGGATACGTGGGCCCCGCCGGCGGCAGCGCCTCCCTGTGAGCCGAGCCGGCCCTTGACGCTGGGCGCCGCGCGGAGCGGGAGCCGCCGTCTGGGGAAAGAGGCGGCAGCACCAGGAGCGGCGGGGACGAGAAAGGTCTGCGCTGCTGCCCCGGCGTGAGCGGGGCGGGGCTGGGGTCAGTTCGGGCGGGGCCTCGTCCCGGCCCACCCCGGCGTTAGGCGGGGGGAGTGGAGGGGCCCTGGCGTCGGTCCAGCCTAGGTTGGGCCGAAGCCCTGGTGTCGGTCCCGGCTGGGGCAGCCGGGGGAGCTGGCGCTTCGCCCCCCCAGACGCTCTCTTGGCTGCGTGGCCTCAGAGACTCAGCGCTGCCGCGGATTCCTCTGCTGCCTTAATTAGGCTCCAGTGTCACGCGCCCTGCCGCAGGGTGAGGGAGGGTTCACACACGCCCCTTCCCTTGGCACCAAAAGCTGGGACCCCGCGGGTCACAGCCTACTCAGGTTTTGCTCGGAGCAGCCGAGAGCCAAGACCGCCTAGTCCAGGGATCTGGGGCAGAGCAAGTGCTGAGCTGCTGCTTCGTCATCGCTAGAGACTAGCGGCACCCGGGACAGCTGGGCTTTAGCTCTGCTCTGTGCAGCCAGGTAGTAGTAGATTTACTGACTGCTCTTCAGAACTGCCTCTGTCAGGCTGATAAACTCTTCCATGTGGAGTCCTCCCCCGCACGCCCAACCTGGCCATCCCCTGCTTGCAATAGTTCTGCTACCTGACTTTAGGTGCCTAAAAAATCATAGGAACAACGCTGTGATCTATAAAGCTGAGTTAAGCACCTAGGCTCCCGAAACAAGGGGGGGTGGCAGGGGGAGAGAACTAGAGAAGCATCTAACAATATGATCCACAAAAGCTAGGGTGCTAAACGGGGACTTGCCTAAACTAGCCAATCAGAGATGCCAACAACAGGAGCGTGTCCTATACCCTGCTTCTCCCTCCAAGATAGGTGCCTCCCTGCAGCCTGGATTTAGGTGCTTATCTTTGCTAGCAATCCACAAACAAGAACCAGTCGCTGCTGGACAGTCTCTACGTAAAAGAATAAATGGACGCAAATCAGATGTCAAGAATTATAACATTCATAAACCAGTCAGAGAACACTTCAATCTCTCTGGTCACTCGATCTCTGACCTAAAAGTTGCAATATTACAACAAAAAGTCTTCAAAAACAGACTCCAACGAGAGACTGGTGAATTGGAATTAATTTGCAAACTGGATACAATTAACTGAGGCTTGAATAGAGACTGGGAGTGGATGAGTCATTACACAAAGTAAAAGGAAAAGGAGTACTTGTGGCACCTTAGAGACTAATCAATTTATTTGAGCATAAGCTTTCCTGAGCTACAGCTCTATTTCCCCATGTTTATTTCCCCCCCCCCCCCTTCCTCAGACGTTCTTGTTAACTGCTGGAAATGGCCCACCTTGATTATCACTACAGAAGGTTTACTCCCCACCCCACCCCCGCTCTCCTGCTGGTAATAGCTCATCTTAAGTGATCAGTCTCCTTATAGTGTGTATGATAACACCCATTTTTTCATGTTCTGTGTGTATATAAATCGCCTCACTGTATTTTCCACTGAATGCATCCGATGAAGTGAGCTGTAGCTCATGAAAGCTTACGCTCAAATAAATTGGTTCATCTCTAAGGTGCCACAAGTACTCCTTTTCTTTTTCCGAATACAGACTAACACGGCTGCTACTCTGAAACCTGCTTAGAGTTAGGCATATTAGGCACCCAAGCTGTTTCTTACATGAATGAGTTAGGTACCTGCCTCACTCCTCACAAAACAGCTGGAGGAGGTGGTGATGCCCACGTTTTGACTTTTGGCCTTGACTTAGAGCACTCATCTGGTATGTAGGAGACAGAGGGGTGGAGAGGATTTGAACAGGGGTCTCCCACCTCTGAGGAGAGAGCTTTAACCGCTGTGCTTTTGGATAATCCAATGTGGGGTTCTTGCTGTCACTACTGTTGAAGCTCTTCCAATATGGATAAATAATGGAAGAGTGATAGGAGCAGGAGGACTGGACCCAGGGTCTTTTCACCGCCCAGGTGCATGTCCAGATTACTGGACTACAGAGAGAGGGGTAAATTGGACCTGGATCTCCCACATCCCTGGTGAGTGCTCTAACCATTGGGCTAAAAATTACAAGATGTACACCATCACCTCCCACTTCTCCTTGCCAAGGAGTTCTCTAGTGGACTCTTTTAAAACAGTGGGCCAGATAAGACTGAACTTTCAGTTCAGTGGGTTTCCTAGAAAATATTTAGGAGGGGAATGCAAGTTACCCAGCTCTGGATCCATCCATTTGAAGTTGCAACCTGAGAGGAAACCCATTGTTTGCTGATCACCTGTAGCATGAGGATGAGGTCAGAGCGCTATACTGGATAGAAGAGTGACTCTAAGATTCATGGGTGTGTTTGTTCTGAGCTAACAGCTGTTGTGAACTTGTGACCACAGAAAAACCCCTTGTTGGGGTTTGAACAACTGTTCATCAGTCAGAGCCTTTGCTGGAGTTGAGGCGATCTCTGGTAAGGTTATTAGCATGCATCACATGTAGGATCTTTAGTTGTCTTTAATATATTTTCTCTGTAATGCTTTTACCGTAGGAATAAATGTACTTGATTAGAGAGGGCTGTGTGGTAACTTACAACAGTGGCAATTATACTGTTTGTAGCCTCTGAGGAGAAAATCAGAGCAGGCCTGCTTAGTCAGTCTGACTTTGCTGGGAAATTCACAGTATAGGCAGGAAATTGTGCAGCCTGGAAATACCCTGGTTAGGAGACAAAAAGATGCATGCTTCTCTGACCAAGAGAGATGACAACTGGGGAGCCAGAAGCCCAAGAGTGGACACTCTTGCTGGACCATGGAGGGAGAATACAGTTGCAGTTGCCATGAACTGTGACAGGCACCTCCTTCCGCTCCACCTCCCAGATCTTCAATAGGACTTGATCTGATAGGCATGTTTAGTGGTTGCCTACCAGATCAGGCCCTGCATGTGACTTAGGTGGACAAACATGTATCTTCCCCTATTCGTGAATTGTTCTGGGGCTTAGGCAGGACATAGGCTCCAGGGTGCCTAGAGGGAGACAGCAGATTGCATGTCCCAGGGCACTGAAGTGCCTAAAGAATTTTTACTGCAGAAAATTAGGCTCTAAGTGAGTGTAGGTGCTTACAGGGTTAGGCAGCAGCTAAGGGAGAGTTTCGTGAATTGCAGTGGTGCCACAAACTGGGAATTTAGGCACCTAAATTGCTTCGTGGATCACACCCCTAAGATCCTACCTATGTTTTGCATATTTCTGATACATCCCACCCCAAGTCGACTACTGCTGTAACTTCTGATTGCAAAGTACACTTTTAATGATGAATGTTTATGTGGAAAAATATAGCAGATTAGATTGTTTTGGGTTTTGATCTCTTGTCCCACTAGGTAATCTCTTGAGAGTTTGCTCCAGTGTCTTGAATATTAATAGTATGTGAATGGGGTAGCTTGTAGAATTTGTTTTTTTAGGCTTGAGACTTAATAGATTTTAAGGCCAGAAGGGACGAGTCAAGTCTGACTTCTTGCATAACACGGACAATGGAGTTTTCACCCATTACTTCCTGCATTGAGCCCAATAGCTTGTCATTGAGCTAGAGCAGATAGTTTAGAAAAATATCCAGGCTTGATTTTAAAAGTTAGTGATGGAGAATTTACCACATCTTTTATAATCTTTTATAATCTATTCCTGTTGTTAATTATCATTGCTATTAAAAATGTGTACCTTATTTCCAGTTTCAATTTGTCAAGCCTCAGCTTCCAGCCATTGGGTTTTGTTATGCCTTTGCTGAATTAAAGAACCCTATAGTCTAGTGTCTGGTATCATCTTCCTGTGAACAAAGAATGGCCACACTGGGTCAGACCAAAAGTCCATCTAGCCCAGTATCCTGTCTTCCGACAGTGCCCAATGCCAGGTGCCCCAGAGGGAGTGAACAGAACAGGTAATCTTCAAGTGATCCATCCCATTGCCCATTCCCAGCTTCTGCCAAACAGAGGCTAGGGACACCATCCCTGTCCATCCTGGCTAATAGCCATTGATGGACTTATCCTCCATGAACTTATCTAGTTCTTTTTTGAACCTTGTTATAGTCTTGGACTTCAACATCCTCTGGCAAGGAGTTCCACAGGTTAACTGTGTGTTGTGTGAAAAAAATACTTCCTTTTGTTTGTTTTAAATCTTCTGCCTATTAACTTCATTTGGTAATCCCTAGTTCTTGTGTTATGAGAAGTAAATAACACTTCCTTATTTACTTTCTCCACGCCAGTCATGATTTTATAGACCTCTATCATATCCCCCCTTAGTCTCTTTTCCAAGCTGAAAAGTCCCAGTCTTATTAATCTCTCCTCATGTGGCAGCCATTCTATACCCCTAATGATTTTTGTTGCCCTTTTCTGAAACTTTTTCAATTCCAATATATCTTTTTGAGATGGGGCGTGTGATGGTCTGGACCCCCAAGGTGTCATCCGGTGTGCTGGGACACCACTGAGTCAGACTATTCTACCCTTTCATCTAGTATTGCTGGGCTTGGCTCCCTAGCCTTTTCCAGCCAAGCACACAGACAGGGACACGCCCAGCTTCACAGAGAGACAGAGATCCGTTCTGGGAAGGCTCAGCTTAAGGTGCTTGCCACAGCACCCAGATGTCTACCCCCCCCGTTTGGAGTACAAACCCAAAATTATATAAAATGTGCCTCTTCCTTCAATGTGGAGGAGGGTATACACAGCTTCTGGCCCCCCCAGCTTAGAAATCACATAAACTAGGTTATATTGTAAATCAGAAGTAAATTTAACAACTATAACAGGTGTATTTTAAGTAGTTAAAGAGGTAGCAGACAGAACAAGGCAGATTACTAAGAAAATAAAAATGAGCACTCAAACAGCTTAATACACTAAAGAAACTGGTTACATGCAAGTTCTGATCCTAAATGTGGTTCTAATAATCTTCTTCAGAGGCCAGATGCCCTTCCAGCCTGGGTTCAGTTCTCTTCTTCCAGTTTAGTCTAAAGGCACATCTACACTCGCAAAATTACAGCGCCAGTAGTTACAGCGCTGCTCAGAGAGCACAGAAGGGAAACTGTTGTTGTGTGTTCACACTGACAGCTGCCTGCGCGATAGTGTGTTCACACTTGCAGCGCTATTCAGAGCAGTGCACTCTGGGCAGCTATCCCAGAGAGCACCTCTTTTTCTTTTGTTGCTAAGACTTGTGGGAAGGCGGAGGGGGCTGGGGGACATTCTGGATCCGGTCCCAATGCCCTGTGAAGCATTGCTTTGCATCCTATCAATCCCTGTGCTTCCGTCTGCATTTGGCACCATCTTTCAACGGTTTGTGTACTGCACGCTCTGCCTCTTTCAGGCTGCAGGAACAGATCCCAAACTGCTGACCAGAACGCTGGTCGCTCTGACCAACATGTCCCGAGTGGCAGTGGAGTTATTCCTTAAACTACAAAGGCAAGAGGAGTGCGAGACTGATCTCACCACGCATAGTAGTGTAGCGATTGCTTGTGGCATTCACCGAGGTGCTGACCACAGTGGAACACCACTTTTGAGCTTGGGAGACAAGCACTGAGTGGTGGGATCGAATCATGATGCACCTCTGGGATGATGAGCAGTGGCTGCAGAACTTTCACATGAGGAAAGCCACATTCATGGGACTGTGTGATGAGCTCACCCCAGTCCTGCTGCGCAAGGACACAAGAATGAGAGCTGCCCTGTCACTGGAGAAGCGCGTGGTGATTGCGCTTTGGAAGCTGGCTACTCCAGACTGCTACTGATCAGTCGCTAACCAGTTCGGAGTGGGAAAGTTGACCGTTGGAGTCGTGTTGATGGAAGTGTGGAGGGCCGTTAATCGCATCCTGCTCCGACAGACTGTGACTCTGGGCAACGTGTGTGACGTGGATGGCTTTGCACAAATGGGCTTCCCTAACTGTGGAGGGGCAATAGATGGCATGCACATTCCAATTCTGGCACCAGACCACCTAGCCACCGAGTACATTAATCGCAAGGGGTATTTCTCAATGGTTCTCCATGCGCTTGTGGGCGTTTCACAGACATTAACGCAGGCTGGTCCAGAAAGATGCATGACACACGCATCTTTCGGAACACTGGCCTGTTCAAGAAGCTGCAAGCAGGGACTTTCTTCCTGGACCAGAAGATCGCCGTAGGGGAAGTCGAAATGCCCATTGTGATCCTGGGAGACCTCGCCTACCCTTAATGCCGTGGCTCATGAAGCCATAAACAGGGCAACTTGACAGCAGCAAGGAGCGGTTCAACAACAGGCTGAGAGAGTGCAGAATGACTGTGGAGTGTGCATTTGGCCATTTAAAAGCCTGCTAGCGCTGCCTCTATGGGAAGCTGGACATGGCCAATGGCAATATTCCTATGCTTATAGTCACATGCTGTACGCACCGTAATATTTGTGAAGGGAAGGGTGAAAGCTTCACTCAGGGCTGGACCGCAGAGGCTTAGCACCTGGAGGCTGAGTTTGAACAGCCAGAGACCAGCGCTATTAGAGGGGCATAGCACGGGGCCATAAGGATCAGGGATGCCTTGAGGCAGAAATTTGAAGCTGAAAGCCACTAATATTTGTTGCTGTGCTCGGGATTGCAGTGTTTGTAATGCTAGGAGGTGACTGTGCACATGATGCAAGAAGGGACCTTAACATTATTTTATGTTGTTTGCAGTGCTGTTTTTGCTTTCGCTTAATAGAATAAAGATTGCTTTCAAACAAACACAATTCTTTTATTAAAAGACAACAACCGGAGGAGAGAGTCAAATTAAAAAAATTCATCGGAAGGGAAGCTCTCAAGAGGAGGAGGATTCTCGGGACAGCTACAGATTTGTGTATGTTCAGGGGAACATACCCAACCTTCTCCTTTGGAGTACAATGCACCCGGTGCTGTACTTCAGCAGGGCCAAACTGCTGAAGGATGGGTGTTGAGTGCAGTGGGTAGTGGGAGTCCACACTGCTGGACTGTGAGGAGGGAGGAGTGGAATTCTGCAGGTAGAGAGTGGAGCCAGGAGGTTGATAACAGTGTGTTGGCAGTGTGTGTGGGGCACATGGGAAAGAATTTTGCGACAGCGGCTGCAGGAGAGGGCGGGGGCGGAGCTGCTTGGTTTGAAGAGCTAGTATCACCTGGAGTGTGTCCACTTGGCACTCCATAACTGTTAGGAGCTACTCCGTGGCTTCTTTCTGGTGTGTCGCATTCTCCTTTCGGTCCTTCTTCTCGCTGTCCCGCCATTCCTTGAGTTCCTGTTTCTTGGCAGCTGAGTGCATCATAACCTCATGCAGAAAGTCCTCCTTAGTTCTTCTTGGACGCTTTCTATTTCTCCGCAGCCGTTCTGCCACTGATAAGGGAGGCTGGCCTCCCAAGGTCATCTCTGTGAAGTTTTAAATGCAACATTTTACAGAAGCAGTATTGTTTGCAACAGCGATTCAGTGCTTTAAAACACAGGTAGTACTCTCACACCTGTCACTAACTGGCTGACCCCAAACAAGCACACATGAGCCACAAGACCCCCAAAATAGTGAGTAGCCATAAGGGCAGGGTAAATCACTCTTTCCGGACCCTGCTGTACACTTGGCACGTGGCTCTTGGGGACAGCCAGCACTCTAGGGTGGTTCTGGTAATAATTTCTGTCCCCACACTTTCCACAGGAGGTAATCATTATGGAAAATATTTCGCTGCTGAGGGTGAGCAGGGAATCAAGGGAGGGTCTTCTCCAAACCTGCGGCTTCCACCCTGGCGCATATGCGGCTAGCCTGTGTGCAGCAATGGTTCCACCCCTCCTCCAGTCACGGCAAAGTGGCATGAGAAAGTTACTGTTAATGGGGCAAGAAACAAAGCAGCTCTGCTGAGGAACCTGCAGCAGCAGCAGCAGATTGCCCACTATCTCCACGAGAGTTTCCTGGAGATCTCTGAGGAAGATTCCCATGAAGTGAGGGAGTCTATCAACAGCCTGTTCTGCTGCTCAGACAAGGCATGCGGTGGGAGACAAGCCTGCTTCTTGCAACCCTCCTGCCCCCAACAACTCCCTTCAGCAATTCCCAAAATCAGATCCGCTTACCAGGGGCCTCCTCTCCTGTTTGCACTTTGCCAAGCTCCAACTGCTGTGACTGGCTAGGCTCCTCCGGGGTAGAAAAGAGCTCCTGACTGCATGCATCTCTGGCTTCCGAGTCATCCTCTGTGTCCCCGTCCCCCTCTTCGTCCAAGATTTCCTCCTCGACTGGCACGTCAGCCAACAAAGTATCCACAGAGGCCTTCGCAGTGGAGGTGGGGTAGCCACCAAGTATCCTGTCCAGCTCTTTGTAGAACTGGCCACTTGTGGGCGCAGCACCAGAGTGGTAGTTTGTCTCCCGTGCCCTGTGGTAGGTGTTCCACAGCTCCTTCACTTTTACCCTACACTGCAATGTGTCTCAGTCATGGCCCCTTTTTATCATGCATCGTGAAATCTCTCCGTAAGTATCATAATTCCTACTGCTGGAACGCAGCTGGCACTGCACAGCTTCCTCTCCCCAAATGCTGATGAGGTCCAGCAGCTCGGCATTGCTCCAAGCAGGGGATTGCCTAGTGCGTGGAGGAGGCATGGCCACCTCGGAAGATGTGCTGAGACCACTGCATGCATCACCGAGCAAAGAGGAAGGGGACTTTCAAATTTGCAAAGGAATGTACAGGGTGGGGCTGATGGTTGGTCACCTAGGGGCAGAGCAGTAGAGTTCAAACCAGTGACCAGAGAGGTGAGAACAGGCATTTTGCGACACCTCCCGGAGGCCAGCCACAGCGCTGTAATCGCCATGGTGTCTACACTGGCACCGCAGCGCTGTAGCCCCGGCGCAGAAAGCGCTACGCCTCTCATCAGGGTGGTTTTTTATAGTGCTGCAACTGCACAGTTTCTGCGCACTAAGTGGCTTGGCAGTCTGTACATCTCGGGAGTTACAGCGCTCAAAGCTGCTTCAGTGCGCAGAAACTTGCCAGTGTAGAGGGTGCCTTAGTTGTTTCCAGTCCTCTTGGGTGGGGTAGCAGGGGAGAACTGACCACCAGGATTACGTCACTCCCTACCCTTAAATAGGATTTGCATAAGGTGGGAGTCCTTTGTTTCCTAGTTTGACACACACACACCCCGGCTTGTCGTGGAAAAGTACAGAATTCAAGATGGGTTCCAGTATCGGGTGACATGATCACCTGCCTCTGTAGGACCCCTAAAGAGAAAAAGAGTACTTGTGGCACCTTAGAGACTAACCAATTTATTTGAGCATAAGCTTTCATGAGCTACAGCTCACTTCATCGGATTCATGCAGTGGAAAATACAGGAGGGGGATTTTATATACACAGAGAACATGAAACAATAGGTATTATCATACACACTGTAATGAGAGTGATCAAGTAAGGTGAGCTATTACCAGCAGGATCATCAAGGATCTACAACCTATCCTGAAGGACAACCCATCACTCTCACAGATCTTGGGAGACAGGCCAGTACTTGCTTACAGACAGCCCCCCAACTGGAAGCAAATACCAGCAACCACACAACAAAACCACTAACCCAGGAACCTATCCTTGCAACAAAGCCCGTTGCCAACTGTGTCCACATATCTAGTCAGGGGACACAGTCATAGGGCCTAATCACATCAGCCACACTAGCAGAGGCTCGTTCACCTGCACATCTAATAATGTGATATATGCCATCATGTGCCAGCAATGCCCCTCTGCCATGTACAATGGCCAAACTGGACAGTCTCTACGTAAAAGAATAAATGGACACAAATCAGACGCCAAGAATTATAACATTCAAAAACTGGTCGGAGAACACTTCAGTCTCTCTGGTCACTCGATTACAGACCTAAAAGTGGCAATATTACAACAACAAAAACTTCAAAAACAGACTCCAACGAGAGACTGCTAAATTGGAATTAATTTGCAAACTGGACTCCGTTAAATTAGGCTTGAATAAAGACTGGGAGTGGATGTGTCATTACACAAAGTAAAACTATTTCCCCATGTTTATTTTCCCCCTCTACTGTTCCTCACACATTCTTGTCAACTGGGCCATTTCCAGCACCTTGATTATCACTACAAAAGGGTTTTTTTTTCTCTCCTGCTGGTAATAGCTCACCTTACCTGCAAAAAGAAAAGGAGTACTTGTGGCACCTTAGAGACGAACAAATTTATTTGAGCATGACCTTTCGTGAGCTACAGTTCACTTCATGAAGTGAGCTGTAGCTCACGAAAGGTCATGCTCAAATAAATTTGTTCGTCTCTAAGGTGCCACAAGTACTCCTTTTCTTTTTGCGGATACAGACTAACACGGCTGCTACCCTAAAACCTATAGGGCCCATGTGGCCATTCTTCACAGGGTGACCCACAGGATCACAGGAAGGCTACGCTCTCTTACTGTCCATTGTCTCTTGCTGATGGACCGTCAGCACTGTTGGGCTTTTTCATTGTTGTACCTGAAGTGTTAGTAGTGAGTGTTACCCAGAGTAGCATAGTTGAAATACAAATACATAGTCAATAGTCCTAATTTCAGATACAGAAATGATACAAGCATACAAATAGGATAATCATATTCAGTAAATTATAACCTTTCCAATGATAGCTTACAAGAGTTATCTTGCATAAAGCATATCTTAGTTATGTCATATTCCTACCACAATCATATTTTCATAAGAATATGGAGTGTAATGTTACAGTGCGATTACATCTATACGTAGTATTCAAGATGTGGGCGTACCATGGATTTATATAGCGGCAATACGATATTCTCTGTCTTATTATATATCCCTTTCTTTATAATTCCCAACGTTATGTTTGCTTTTTTGACTTCGACTGCACATTGAGTGGACGTTTTCAGAGAACTATCCACAATGACTCCAAGATCTCTTTGAGTGGTGTCAAGGTTCCTCCCCCACTCTGAACTCTAGGGTACAGATGTGGGGACCTGCATGAAAAACCTCCTAAGCTTACCTTTACCAGCTTAGGTCAAAACTTCCCCAAGGTACAAAATATTACCCCCGTTATCCTTGGAATGGCCGCTACCACCACCAAACTAATACTGGTTACTGGGGAAGAGCTGTTTGGACGCGTCCTTCCCCCCAAAATACTTCCCAAAACCTTGCACCCTACTTCCTGGACAAGGTTTGGTAAAAAGCCTCACCAATTCGCCTAGGTGACTACAGACCCAGACCCTTGGATCTTAAGAACAATGAACAATCCTCCCAACACTTGCACTCCCCCTTTCCTGGGAAATGTTGGATAAAAAGCCTCACCAATTTGCATAGGTGACCACAGACCCAAACCCTTGGATCTGAGAACAATGAAAAAGCATTCAGTGTTTTACAAGAAGACTTTTAATAAAAAATAGAAGTAAATAGAAATAAAGAAATCCCCCCTGTAAAATCAGGATGGTAGATATCTTACAGGGTAATTAGATTCAAAACATAGAGAACCCCTCTAGGCAAAACCTTAAGTTACAAAAAAGATACACAGACAGAAATAGTTATTCTATTCAGCACAATTCTTTTCTCAGCCATTTAAAGAAATCATAATCTAACACATACCTAGCTAGATTACTTACTAAAAGTTCTAAGGCTCCATTCCTGTTCTGTCCCTGGCCAAGACGACTACAGACAGACACACAAACCCTTTGTTTCTCTCCCTCCTCCCAGCTTTTGAAAGTATCTTGTCTCCTCATTGGTCATTTTGGTCAGGTGCCAGCGAGGTTACCTTTAGCTTCTTAACCCTTTACAGGTGAGAGGAGCTTTCCCCTGGCCAGGAGGGATTTCAAAGGGGTTTACCCTTCCCTTTATATTTATGACACGCCCCCCAAATCTCAGCTAGGGTGAAACACTGGCTGGGATTTCTTCCTGGAGCTCTAGGAAAACGGAGTTAATAAGACACATGCATCTCTAAATATACTACCAAGTGCATAAAGACTAACAATATTTTCCACATCTCAAGGACGATTTTAACCAGTTGATTCTGGGAAACTTTCACGGGAGAGTGCATCAGCCACTTTGTTAGAAGCTCCTGAGATGTGTTGGATGTCGAAATCAAAATCTTGGAGAGCTAAACTCCACCGAAGAAGTTTTCTGTTAGTTTCTTTGACGGTGTGAAGCCACTTTAGTGCAGCATGGTCGGTTTGCAGGTGGAAACACCGTCCCCAAACATATGGGCGTAGCTTTTCCAGAGCGTAGACAATGGCATAACATTCTTTTTCAGTGACTGACCAGTTGCTTTCCCTCTCAGACAGTTTTTTGCTGAGAAACACTACAGGGTGGAATTCTTGATCAGGTCCTTTCTGCATTAAAACTGCTCCCACACCACGCTCGGATGCATCTGTGGTTACTAGGAACGGTTTGTCAAAGTCTGGGGTCCTTAGTACAGGGTCAGACATGAGTGTCGCTTTAAGCTTGTTAAAGGCCTTCTGACACCTTCCGGTCCACTGAACAGCATTTGGCTGTTTCTTTTTGGTTAGGTCTGTCAGTGGGGCAGCGATTTGGCTGTAGTGCGGTACAAATCGTCTGTAATAACCGGCCAAGCCTAAGAAGGATTGAACCTGTTTCTTTGACTTTGGGACAGGCCACTTTTGGATAGCATCCACTTTGGCCTGTAGGGGGCTGATAGTTCCTTGACCCACCTGGTGTCCAAGGTAAGTCACTCTGTTTAGGCCTATTTGACACTTCTTAGCCTTAACAGTTAGTCCTGCCTCCCTTATGCGCTCAAGGACTTTTTGTAGATGTTCCAGGTGGTCTGCCCAGGAATCCGAAAATATGGCCACATCGTCAAGGTAGGCGACTGCATATTCTCCTAATCCCGCTAGGAGACCATCTACAAGTCTTTGGAAAGTGGCGGGTGCATTTCGCAGCCCGAAAGGGAGTACATTAAATTCATACAGCCCGAGATGTGTGATGAAGGCTGACCTTTCCTTGGCAGATTCATCTAGCGGTACCTGCCAGTACCCCTTGGTTAAGTCCAAGGTAGAGATGAACTGGGCCCTTCCCAGTTTCTCTAATAGTTCATCTGTGCGTGGCATGGGATAGTTGTCTGGGCGAGTTACAGCATTTAGCTTACGGTAGTCCACGCAAAAACGTATTTCCCCATCTGGTTTGGGAACTAGAACCACTGGAGATGCCCATGCACTTTCAGAGGGGCGGATTATACCCATCTGTAACATATCCTGGATCTCCCGTTCTATAGCAGTTTTAGCTTGAGGAGACACCCGGTAAGGGTGGACCCTAATTGGGTGAGCATTACCTGTGTCAATGGAGTGGTATGCCCGTTCAGTCAGTCCTGGGGTGGCTGAGAACGTTGGCGCGTAGCTAGTGCACAGCTCCTGGATCTGCTGTCGCTGCATACGCCCAAGGGTCATGGAGAGGTTCACCTCTTCCACACCACCAGCACATTTCCCTTCGTAGTAAACACCTTCAGGCCACTCAGCGTCGTCTCCTCCCTGGGCTGTAAACTGACAAACCTTTAATTCTCTGGAATAAAAGGGCTTTAGAGAATTAATATGGTACACCTTAGGCTTTCGGTTGGAGGTGGGGAATGCTATGAGATAATTAACAGCTCCCAGGCGCTCCTGGACCACGAATGGCCCTTCCCACGATGCTTCCATTTTATGGGCCTGGAGCGCCTTTAAGACCATGACCTGGTCTCCTACTTTGAAGGAACGCTCTCTGGCATGTTTATCATACCAGGCTTTTTGCTCTTTTTGAGCATCCTGTAAGTTTTCTCTAGCAAGGGCTAAAGAGGTTCGGAGGGTGTTTTGTAGGTTGGTTACAAAGTCCAGAATGTTAGTTCCTGGAGAAGGTGTAAATCCCTCCCATTGCTGCTTCACCAACTGCAATGGCCCCTTAACCTCACGGCCATATACAAGTTCAAATGGGGAAAACCCTAAACTGGGATGTGGTACAGCTCTGTAGGCAAAGAGCAACTGCTGCAATACTAGGTCCCAATCATTGGAGTGCTCATTTACGAATTTACGTATCATGGCCCCCAAAGTTCCATTAAACTTCTCCACCATGCCATTTGTTTGATGATGGTAAGGAGTGGCAACCAAGTGATTTACCCCATGAGCTTCCCAAAGGTTTTTCATAGTTCCTGCCAGGAAATTAGTCCCTGCATCTGTGAGGATGTCGGAGGGCCAACCTACCCTGGCAAAAATGTCTGCTAGTGCCTGGCACACACTTTTAGCCCTGGTGTTGCTTAGAGCTACTGCTTCCGGCCATCGGGTGGCAAAATCCATGAAAGTCAGTATGTACTGCTTTCCTCTGGGTGTCTTTTTCGGAAAAGGACCCAGAATATCCACAGCTACTCGCTGAAATGGAACTTCAATGATGGGGAGTGGCTGGAGAGGAGCTTTGACCTGGTCTTGGGGTTTTCCCACTCTTTGGCACACCTCACAAGACTGGACATAGGTAGAAACATCCTTGCCCATTCCCTCCCAGTGGAATGACCCCCCCAAACGGTCTTTGGTCCTGTTCACCCCAGCATGGCCACTAGGGTGATCATGGGCTAAGCTCAAGAGCTTGGCCCGGTATTTAGTTGGAACTACCAACTGTCTCTGAGGATGCCAGTCTTCCTGGTGTCCCCCAGAAAGAGTTTCCTTGTATAAAAGTCCTCTTTCTACAACAAACCTGGATCGATTAGAAGAGCTGAGAGGCGGTGGGTTGCTCCGTGCCGCCGTCCAAGCTCTCTGGAGGCTTTCATCTGCTTCCTGTTCGGTCTGGAACTGTTCCCTTGATGCTGGAGACATCAGTTCCTCATGGGATTGTGGACCTAGGCTTGGTCCCTCTGGAAGCGATATAGGGGATGGAGCTGTTTCTGTTGACTGTGAACCGCTCTCCGCTGGTGCACTATGTTGGGATTCAGGCTCCGGCTGAGCCTCTTGTGTAGGGTTATCGGCTGCTGCCAGTTCAGGTTCGGTGGGGCCCTCTGGTGTTGAGGTTGCAAGTACTGGATTCAGTGCTGACACGGGGTCTGGTGTTGGTTGTTCGGCTGGTTCCGGTTCTGGGACTGGTTCCGTCTGGGTCTCTGGGACTGGATCCACTACTGCTGTTGCAGACATTGGCCTGGGGTCCAGGTCCATCACCTCTGACTGGGTCCTGATAGAAGTTTCCGGAACAGAGCTAGGCCTCACGGCTTGTTTAGCCTGGTTGCGGGTGACCGTTCCCACCCTCTTGGCCTGCTTCACGTGATTGGCCAAGTCTTCCCCCAACAGCATGGGGATGGGATAATCATCATAGACTGCAAAAGTCCACATTCCTGACCAGCCCTTGTACTGGACAGGCAACTTGGCTGTAGGCAAATTGAAAGAGTTGGACTTGAAGGGTTGAATCGTCACTTGGATCTCTGGGTTGATTAAATTTGGGTCCACTAAGGAAGCATGGATAGCTGACACTTGTGCTCCGGTGTCCCTCCACGCGGTGACCTTCTTCCCGCCCACACTCACAGTTTCCCTCCGCTCCAAGGGTATCTGGGAGGTATCTGGGCCTGTGGACCTCTGGTGTGATTCCGGTGCAATGAACTGTAATCTGTTGGGGTTCTTGGGGCAGTTGGCCTTTACATGCCCCAGCTCGTTACACTTAAAACATCGTCCAGCTGACGGGTCACTGGGACGAGGAGGGTTGCTGGAGAACGGGGTGGTGGGACGATAAGGGGTCTGGAGGGTTCTTTGGGAGGTAGGTGGGGCTTTGGGCGGCCCCCGGTAATAGGGTGTGGTCTGGGGTGGTCCCTTCTGGTCTCCGCTCCAACTGCGACCAGTTTTCTTCTTCTCTGCCACCTCCACCCATCTGGCTCCAATCTCTCCTGCCTCGATTACAGTTTTGGGTTTCCCATCTAGGATGTATCTTTCTATTTCCTCAGGAACACCCTCTAAGAATTGTTCCATTTGCATTAGGAAGGGCAAATTTACTGGAGAGTCAACACTTGCTCCTGATATCCAGGCATCCCAATGTTTCACAATGTGGTAGGCATGTCGGGTAAATGACATGTCTGGTTTCCACCTTAGGGCTCTGAACCTCCGACGAGACTGCTCGGGTGTTATCCCCATTCTGACTCTCGCCTTGGATTTAAACAGTTCATACTTGTTCATGTGTTCTTTAGGCATTTCAGCTGCCACCTCAGCTAAGGGTCCACTGAGCTGTGGCCTCAGCTCTACCATGTATTGGTCGGTAGAGATGTTGTACCCAAGGCAGGCCCTTTCGAAGTTTTCTAAGAAGGCCTCAGTATCATCACCTGCCTTGTAGGTGGGGAACTTTCTGGGATGGGAAGTGGTACCTGGAGAAGGATTGCTAGGGTTTGTTGGTATATTCTGCTGGGCCTTTATCCTCTCCACCTCCTCCACATGCTTCCTCTCTTTTTCCTTCTCCTCCTCCACATGCTTCCTTGCCTCCATTTCCCTCTTGTGTGCAGCCTCCTGTACCTCCTTCTCCAGCCGCATGAGTTCTATCTGTCTTTCATGTTCCCTTTGTTTTTCCTCAGCCTGAAATTTGGCTAATTCCAGCTGTAGTCGAGCTGAGGATTTGGTCATTCTAACCTCTCTGTTTTTAACTAACTTTACACCTGAGGTTTAGAAATAAACAAACAAAACTTGGCTGTAAAATTTTGCTGTGCTGGAATAGAATACCTATTCTCTGATAGTGATTGTCAGCCTACAGAAAAAGACAATTCCCTTGTCTCTGCTCTGGGCCCAAATTAAAGCAAAAAACCTCCAACTACTTGGAAACCTGCTTACCCAGCCCAACGAAGAAAAAAAAAATTTCTTTTCAAACCTGTGCTCCTTGTAAAACAAAAAAAAAAAATCAAAATCCTAAAAAAAACCCTGCCACTTTTGTCTCCAGGCAAATGGGTAGAGCACACACCCCCTATTTACTTTTAGGAAGAAAAGAAAAAAAAAAAACAAACCTCTGGGTTGGAAGACTGTGAATTTCCCTGCAGGAGTTAAGTACCCTGCCTCCAGGCAAATGAAACCTGCAATTCACAAGATAATCCCCTTTTGTCTCTGCTTGGCCACAAAGCAGAGAGAAACCAAGCTGCTTTCAGTTTCAAAGCTGCCTTCTGGACTTCCTAAAAATTCCTTTTTAAAATCTGTATTTCTAGTTCAAAAAATCTCAACTGGATCTCAAAATGATTTCAGGTTAATCCCACCACTGTGCCACCATGTCAAGGTTCCTCCCCCACTCTGAACTCTAGGGTACAGATGTGGGGACCTGCATGAAAAACCTCCTAAGCTTATCTTTACCAGCTTAGGTCAAAACTTCCCCAAGGTACAAAATATTACCCCCGTTATCCTTGGAATGGCCGCTACCACCACCAAACTAATACTGGTTACTGGGGAAGAGCTGTTTGGACGCGTCCTTCCCCCCAAAATACTTCCCAAAACCTTGCACCCTACTTCCTGGACAAGGTTTGGTAAAAAGCCTCACCAATTCGCCTAGGTGACTACAGACCCAGACCCTTGGATCTTAAGAACAATGAACAATCCTCCCAACACTTGCACTCCCCCTTTCCTGGGAAATGTTGGATAAAAAGCCTCACCAATTTGCATAGGTGACCACAGACCCAAACCCTTGGATCTGAGAACAATGAAAAAGCATTCAGTGTTTTACAAGAAGACTTTTAATAAAAAATAGAAGTAAATAGAAATAAAGAAATCCCCCCTGTAAAATCAGGATGGTAGATATCTTACAGGGTAATTAGATTCAAAACATAGAGAACCCCTCTAGGCAAAACCTTAAGTTACAAAAAAGATACACAGACAGAAATAGTTATTCTATTCAGCACAATTCTTTTCTCAGCCATTTAAAGAAATCGTAATCTAACACATACCTAGCTAGATTACTTACTAAAAGTTCTAAGGCTCCATTCCTGTTCTGTCCCTGGCCAAGACGACTACAGACAGACACACAAACCCTTTGTTTCTCTCCCTCCTCCCAGCTTTTGAAAGTATCTTGTCTCCTCATTGGTCATTTTGGTCAGGTGCCAGCGAGGTTACCTTTAGCTTCTTAACCCTTTACAGGTGAGAGGAGCTTTCCCCTGGCCAGGAGGGATTTCAAAGGGGTTTACCCTTCCCTTTATATTTATGACAAGTGGTAACAGCTAATTTAGACCCCATCATTTTATATGTATAGTTGGGATTATGTTTTCCAATGCGCAATACTTTGCATTTTTCAACATGGAATTTCATCTGCCATTTTGTTGCCCAGTCACCCAGCTTTGAGAGATCCTTTTGTAGCTCTTTGCAGTCTGCCTGGGACTTGACTATCGTGAGTAGTTTTGTATCATCTGCAAATTTTGCCACCTCACTGTTTACCCCTTTCTCCAGATCATTTATGAATACGTTGAAAAGGACTGGGCCCCGTACAGACCCCTGGGGGAAACCACTATTTACCTCTCTCCATTCTGAAAACTGGCCATTTATTCCTACCCTTTGTTTCCTATCTTTTAACCAGTTACCAATCCATGAGACCACCTTCCCTCTTATTGCGTGGCAGCTTACTTTGTGCAAGAGCCTTTGGTGAGGGACCTTGCCAAAGGCTTTCTGAAAATCTAAGTACACTATATCCACTGGATCCCCCTTGTCGATGTGATTGTTGACCGCCTCAAAGAATTCTAGTAGACTGGTGAGGCATGATTTCCCTTTACAAAAAACATGTTGACTCTTCCCCAACAAATTATGTTCGTCTGATAATTTTGTTCTTTACTATAGTTTCAACAAGTTTGCCTGGTACTGAAGTCAGGCTTACTGGCCTGTAATTGGAGTCATATTAGCTATCCTCCAGTCATTTGGTACACAAGCTGATTTAAATGATAGGTTACAGACTACAGTTAGTAGTTCTGCAATTTCACATTTGAGTTCCTTCAGAACTCTGGAGTGAATACCATCTGGTCCTGGGGACATATTACTATTTAGTTTATCAATTTGTTCAAAAACCACATCTGATGACACCTCAATCTGGACCAGTTACTCAGATTTGTCACCTAAAAAGAATGGCTCAGGTTTGGCAGTCTTCCTCATATCCTCAGTTGTGAAGACCGATGCAAAGAATTTGTTTAGTTTCTCTTCAATGGCCTTATCATACTTGAGTGCTCCTTAGCATCTTGATCATCCAGTAGCCCCACTGTTTGTTTAGCAGGCTTCCTGCTTCTGATTTACTTAAAACATTTTTTTTGCTATTACTTTTTGAGTCTTTGGCTAGCTGTTCTTGAAATTCTTTTTTGGCCTTCCTAATTATATTTTTACACTTCTTTTGCCAGAGTTTATGCTCCTTTCTATTTTCCTCACTAGGATTTAACTTCCACTTTTTAAAGGACGCCTTTTTGCCTCTCACTGCTTCTTTTACTTTGTTGTTTAGCCACAGTGGCACTTCTTTGGTTCTCTTACTATGTTTTTTAAATTTGCGGTATACATTTAAGTTGATCTTTAAAAAGTTTCCATGCAGCTTGCAGGGATTTCACTTTTTGCACTGTACCTTTTAATTTCTTTTTAACTAACTTTCATTTTTGTGTAGTCCCCCTTTCTGAAATTAAATGCTACAGTGTTGGGCTGCTGTAGTGTTTTCCCCGCCACAGGGATGTTAAATTTAATTATATTATGATCACTGTTACTAAGCGGTCCAGCTATATTAGCTATCCTCCAGTCATTTGGTACAGAAGCTGATTTAAATGACAGGTTACAGACTACAGTTAGTAGTGCTGCAATTTCACGTTTGCGGTCCCAGGCAGGCTGCGAAGAGCTCCAAAGGGTCTCTCAGAACTGGGTGACTAGGCAACAAAATGGCAGATGAAAGAGCCCCTAAATGCCCACAGGCCCACTATACTGCAATGCATATCAGGCTTGACACATTCACTACACCCAACATAAGTATCATATTATGTGTCTAAAATGTATCGTGAGGTATCATATGTAAACTGGTGACATGCTGGTTCCAGAAATGATTGTGTGATGTATGTACACGTTGAGTACAAAGAGTTATGCATGTGTGCTGGAAATATGTTCTTTAAATGCATTTGGGAGGCAATGCATTAACCCATCCTGCCCTAGACAAAAGAATACGGATTCACCTGTCTGTCTTAATTATAGGCAGAGGACAATAAAAGTACATTACAGATGTAAGCAGGGGCTGAATGAGCTCTCCCCTGACAGCTAATTCGGGAAGGGGAGAGACTTCAGGAGCAAACTGTATTTACACAAACACACCTACTCTGTGTAGGTATCTAGCAGATAGGAGTGGTGTAGCTCCAAGCTTTGGCTGGTGTTGGGTTACAAATCACGTTAGTATGGCATGCAGGGGTAGAGAAATGTTATCAATGTTAACTTCATTGTATGACTAAAGGGGAGCAGAACTGTGCTGAACTTGTCCCAGTTGAGATGTCATCCTCAGCTGAACGGAACTTGTAAATCAGGGGCTCGAATGCCAGACCCCTGTGAGAGTAAGAAGGGTGGGGATAGGTGTCCCAGCCAGGAGGTATGGCCTCTCCTATGGGCCTCCAGTCTGTTCTTTCCCACTGTTCAAAGACAGAGCTAATTAGGCTTCATTAGGAGCCTTTTGTTACGTCAAAGTGCTCAAATGAGAACTGAAATCACTTTTGGTGGGGCAGTGTTTCTGTCCAGTCTGCAAAGAGCTGAAAATCACTAAGAAACTGATATGCAGAGATCACAGCAGAGAGTCAGGAGGTAACAGAAGATAACTGACAATCAGCCAATGAACGAGCGGCTGGCGAGTCGGTAGGTGAACGAGCGGCTGGCGAGGTGGCTGGCCAGAGCAAGTGTTCGGATGGCAGAGCAAGCAAGGTGCCTTCTTCCCAGGTGGGAAGTGAACTCACACAGGTGCACCTCTGAACCCTGGATCCTCGCTGACCAAGGACAACAACTGTGAGTGGAGTGTGGTGAGGGATCAGAGAGGGGCACAGAAAAGGAACTTTTGGTTGTAGAACTCAAGAACATGAGACAGAAGGCACTGCCCTACGCACTCTGGGGTGAGTGTCCTCCTCACAGTTTTATGATTATGAATTCTGCTTGTGGCATTTTCCCTAATTAATGTCAGGTGATGTCCTTCCTTTCATTAAAAGTTTCTTTTCCACACTCAGACTCTGTGATTGTGAGTGCGGAAGTATTGCCTCTCAGAGGTGCCATGGGGTGGTGTGTAATTTTCCCAGGTTACTGGGTATGGGCTTGAGCCGGTTCTGTGTTGTATTGTTCAAGAGGAACCCTTAGATATTGAACGCAGCCCTTGTTGCTGCTGGCTCCACCTGGCAGAAGGATTACACATACAAGGTAAACAAAGCAATCAAATTATCAAGAAATGGAAGAAGGAGTTTACTGAGACCGGGGGCCGAGTCTGCACCCCCAGGAAGTCTTCCTGGCTCTTGAGACAGAGATAATGGACTCTGGAAAATATAAGAAGAAGCAAAGAGATAATGGACTCTGGAAAATATAAGAAGAAGCAAAAAGATGTTCTAGTTATACAACACTTATGGGACAAAAGAGGCCCGAAGTTCTTGGAATCTGTGAAAGGTGGATCCTTCAACCATGTGGGCTGAAGTCTCTGGGAACTGACTATCGGTGAGTAATTGCCTGAGACCAGGATTATAATCTATTAAATTTTGTATACTAGAAAGCATGTTTTGTTTGTAACCAGACCTGTCTCTTTTGTTCTTGGTTAGTATCACTTAAATTCTGTTCTTCATTAATAAATTTATTCTAGTTTCATTACAAAACAGTCTCATTGCTGTGTATTAAAGTGTGGTGTGAGTCTTCACCTAACCTAACAGGCTGTTGTGTACACTTGTTGTACCAATAAAATAAAAACCAGCAGGATCTTATTAAAGGAAAAAAGGTAAAATACCACATTTATTGTGAATACAGAAAGAATCATAGTAAGCAGTTAGTTAGTTATAGCTATAACATTCCATTCAATCTCAAATTTATTCTCACATTCATTCATTCATACAAACATACACACACACACACACACACACACACAGGTTCTGCAAGGTTGTTATCATAGTTACCAGCCTTAGAGTTGCTCATGCCAAGTCACTGGCCAGGTGGCCTGGACATGAGGAGGGAGCAGGGCCTTGTCAGATGCTCATCTGATGCTCCTGGAAGTTGGTTTGCAGAATCAGACCCCAAAGTTCTCACTTTTTAGAGTCTATTTTTATAGGAATTTCTTCCTATGCCAGTCTATGGGAATTGCTTCATCATGCTGTTGCTGAATCAATCAGCAGATAGCACATTCCTGACGGCTCCAAGATGTTATCTTGTTCTTTGGTTCTCCCATTCTTGAGGCTGTTGGGTGGATTCCAGTCTGCCCTCCGGGTGGGGTCCTCTGGTTATTTCCACTTGACGCCTTCTTCAGCCGATGGACACTGGATTCTTAGGCTGGCACCTCCCTGATCATTCAGTTATTATCCACACCAAGCATCCATCCACATACATCCTCTATCTCTATTTTAATCACAATTGTTAATACAACAAAAGGGTGGGGAGTCTCTGGGTGCTGTTTCTGTTGTTAGAGTATTGCTTTGAGTCTCTCTCTGTGCGAATTGCTTTGAGAGCAGACTCTGTCTTAGAATGTACTAACACAGTTAGCAGCTTGCAAGTTTCACACATAGAGGGAGAGAAACAGTACCAAAAACCAAGAGACCTCTTAATTAGTAATACCCTGGAATTTAAACTCTGGGGAATCAAACTCATTTGTGATTTTAATACAGAACTTCTTTAATATGATCCAACATAATCCCCCTTTTGACACTAAGATTTATAATCGTCAGTGTCACTTTCTATGTAGCCTATTCAAGAGAAAGTACTGTGAGGCAATTTGAGTTTGTGATTCCAATTCATGCCACATACATGATCCTAGTGATGTATCTTTACTACAAGGTTCTGGGGCAACAGGCAAGGTGAGGCACACCCACTTTTGAGGAGTCCATTCGGTACAACCTCTAGTGTCCAATAGCTTCCTTCCCTCCCCAGCCCACTGGCTCAAGGTCCAGGGTAGCCAGAAGGATCCCATGTGTAATATGGGGAGTGGGTTAACCTTCAATACCTTTGCCTCCAGGAACTGTTAGTGTGCAATTTTGACAACAATTTCTCCCATTAACAAGTCTGGTTTACAATACTGGAAACATATTGCATCCATTCATATTGATAAGTGTCAAACAATGATCTCTTTCTTTGTTTTAACAAATGCACCAAACCCTTAATATTTCCCAATATGACCCAGAACATTTTGTGTTTCAAAGTAGCTAGTGCAAGTATCTGCATTTCAGTGCATCCCATAGCTATGGCTGTGTAGTTTCCTATTTCTAATATATTTTTTTTCTTATGGATAAGCCATGTGGTAGTATTAAGCCATTACTAAAGATTCCATTGGCCTTTTAGGTTACCCAGACCAATTTGGACCAAGTCTACATTGGCATGTACTTGTTTTTGTATCAGGCTGTCCTGTAGCTGGGACAGAAAGCTTAATTTATTTTTAAGTTCCTGCAGGTCTTCAGTATTTTTTTTTTAACACACAACAGTGCTAGCAACAACACAAAACACAAGACAAAACATAGAACACAGAACACAATTTCTATTGTGACAGTAGATTCATGGTATTGGGTTGCTTTTCAGCTGGCAGCTTTTCCTGATTTTCTGAAAGACAAAAAGAACATGTTTCTACCCCTTTTGGGGTGGCAGATTATTGCTTAAAATATTTCTTTTACAAATACCCTTGCTGATTGCAGGCAAAACAGAGAAATTGCCCCCATATTTTCCTGTTTTTGTTCTATAGGCAGGCCAGGTTTCAAAGGCTTTTATCTTTTAAGGGTTATGGGGAAATTATCCCACTGTTTAGTCATTAAATCCCTGAGTTTTCCTTCTTATACAGCAGACCAAGTTTATAATGTTTTTTCTGCTGTGTTAAGCTTTAAGTTTTATTTACAGGTAATAACTGAGAAGCATCATTACCATACGACCTTAAAGGATTTTTCCAAAAATCATACACACTATACGTTGTTACAGGGATACTTATTATCATTAAATTTATTAAAATTATCTTGTTATCCCATGACTTTTATTTAGACAATTTGTTTGCTGACTAGGTATGTCCTTTATCTGCAGCTCCTTTGTGCTGCTAGTTCTTTCCTTCCTTTATCATTTAGGTAATTTGCATTTTCACAGAAACTTCCTGCTTTTGGATTTAAAGCCATCAGCAGCTCAGAGACTCTATCTTAAAAGGGACACAATCAACTTTCACCAGAGTTTTGATTACTTTTAACTTCTGCTTCCAAAACACACAGCAATCTGAAAAAGAAAACCCAACCTATTGTGGCTCCCTTTGGAGCCCTAATAGCATTTTAATTAAGTAGCATGGTATGTTTGCATTTCTTTTGCCCCTTCTACAATATACCCTGCACATGTTCTGGGGCAAATGCACATTCCTTCCATAGTTTAACTTCTATAACATTATCCAGATCCATTTTTACATAAGGTGTCACTATTTCTTTTTTTGCTTACAGAGTTTTCATGTACCTTTATCAAAGTGACAGTCTGATTACTCAGAGCCATTTTAAGACTCAGTGTTTCTAACATTGCTCCTTTTTGTTTTGTGCACCTCACCCCTGCTGTTGCTTCAGAGAGGCACTGTCTTTTTTAATTTTTTTTTTTTTACTACAACTCTCATCTGCTATTTTGTTACAAAAACAAACAAAAAACAAACAAACAAAAAGAATCCAAAATATTTTTTTTTCTATTCTCCTGATTTTGACTGCCCTGCTGCAGCCACAACTTAAAAACATTTTAAATTTTGTAAAGCATTGAGTTACCTTTTAAGGGTTAAATGCCAAATCCCAAAGCCAAACAACACTAATTACCTGTGTCTAGCAAAAAGGTCTGTCAGTTTTGCAACTTTGAATTAAAGAGTCAAATGGATTTTTAGTGGCATTAACAAAAACAAAACTAACTGGTCCTTAGAACTTTACATATTTACACACACACAGACAGATACATACACATTTTCTTTTCCTTAACATCCCTTCCACACTGCTCTGTTTTTTACATCTTACATTCCCTTTATACATTTGAGGCAGTTAAGCTCCAATAGAACCCTCTTATGTTCTTTTAGCAAATTTGACTAAATTGTCCAGTCAAATGATTTTAATCAGATAGTTTATTTTTGCCTGGCTAATTTACGGACATTCCTTTGGAAAAGGGCCCATTTTTCTTTCAGAATGGCTGCAAAGAAACCAAGAATGCTCTAACACTTTTCCTTTTTAACATTTTCGGTTAAAAGTTGTTTGGGTGAAATACAAAGTTTAACTGCTTAATTCCCTCCAGCCTCTGCAGAGTTAACTTTCTTTTTTTTTTTTTTTTACTCTCTTTTCTCTTTGTAATTATGCCTGGGGGTGCCGTACATAGGACCTTCTCCCCCTTTACCTGCCTCCCTCCAGCCTCTGCAGAGTTAACTTTTTCGCTCTTTTTGTATTCCTGGAGTGCCTCTTTCACTATTTTCAGCTGGCTTTGGGTATTTGTAGCCAGCACCTTCCAATTGTCTGCTCCCTTTTCCATTTGTGCCTTTTCCTCTTTACATGAAGACAAGCGGAGGGAAGAATCCTTACATGCCTCCCACAACAACCAAATTGCTGCTGCATCTCTTTTGGCAGCACTAGAAGGTTTGTATATGAGGATATACTGAGCCAATCTATCCTCTAGGTCCGAAATAGTGCAGACATCAGCTAGGGCTTGTTTAGTCCAAGGACTGTGCCCAAATTTTTGAAGGATTTGTTTAAAAGGTGTAATTTCTTTAACAAAAGGTGAGGTTGGAGTTCCTTCTGACTCCATTCCTCCCTCTGGTACTGGCTTACCCTGTTTTCTTTTAAACATCTTAACATGGATATTTCAATCTCTTTGTCACTGCTGGTATTACTTAGCAAGTGACACAGCCTAGATTCTGAAATCATAGCTTAATCTATGCGTTTTTCCCCTGCTACCTTCCCGGAGGCCAGCAGGTCCCCTGCTACCTTCCCAGAGGCCAGCAGGTCCAGTTAACCTATTTCTCCCTGCTACCTTCTCGGAGGCCAGCAGGTCTGGTTAACCTGTTTCTCCCTGCTACTTTCTCGGAGGCCAGCAGGTCCGGTTAACCTGTTCTTCCCTGCTACCTTCTCGGAGGTCAGCAGGTCCCCTGCTACCTTCCCGGAGGCCAGCAGGTCTAGTTTAATCTGTTTTCCCTGCTACCTTCTCGGAGGCCAGCAGGTCTGCTTTAATCTGTTTTCCCTACTACCTTCTCGGAGGCCAGCAGGTCCCCTGCTACCTTCTCAGAGGCCAGCAGGTCTGGTTTAATCTGTTTTTCCTGCTACCTTCTCGGAGGCCAGCAGGTCCCCTGCTACCTTCTCGGAGGCCAGCAGGTCCCCTGCTACCTTCTCGGAGGCCAGCAGGTCCCCTGCTACCTTCTCGGAGGCCAGCAGGTCCCCTGCTACCTTCTCGGAGGCCAGCAGGTCCCCTGCTACCTTCTCGGAGGCCAGCAGGTCTGGTTTAATCTGTTTTTCCTGCTACCTTCTCGGAGGCCAGCAGGTCTGGTTTAATCTGTTTTTCCTGCTACCTTCTCGGAGGCCAGCAGGTCCCCTGCTACCTTCTCGGAGGCCAGCAGGTCTGGTTAACCTAATAGAAATGCCTAGCTCACTAGAGCTGGCGGTGTGCACACCAATATTTACAATAACTGAGGTTTTTTACCAATATTCCCCCTTTCGCAATTCTCCACCAAAATGTTGTACCAATAAAATAAAAACCAGCAGGATCTTATTAAAGGGAAAAAGGTAAAATACCACATTTATTGTGAATACAGAAAGAATCATAGTAAGCAGTTAGTTAGTTATAGCTATAACATTCCATTCAATCTCAAATTTATTCTCACATTCATTCATTCATACAAACATACACACACACACACACAGGTTCTGCAAGGTTGTTATCATAGTTACCAGCCTTAGAGTTGCTCATGCCAAGTCACTGGCCAGGTGGCCTGGACATGAGGAGGGAGCAGGGCCTTGTCAGATGCTCATCTGATGCTCCTGGAAGTTGGTTTGCAGAATCAGACCCCAAAGTTCTCACTTTTTAGAGTCTATTTTTATAGGAATTTCTTCCTATGCCAGTCTATGGGAATTGCTTCATCATGCTGTTGCTGAATCAATCAGCAGATAGCACATTCCTGACGGCTCCAAGATGTTATCTTGTTCTTTGGTTCTCCCATTCTTGAGGCTGTTGGGTGGATTCCAGTCTGCCCTCCGGGTGGGGTCCTCTGGTTATTTCCACTTGACGCCTTCTTCAGCCGATGGACACTGGATTCTTAGGCTGGCACCTCCCTGATCATTCAGTTATTATCCACACCAAGCATCCATCCACATACATCCTCTATCTCTATTTTAATCACAATTGTTAATACAACAAAAGGGTGGGGAGTCTCTGGGTGCTGTTTCTGTTGTTAGAGTATTGCTTTGAGTCTCTCTCTGTGCGAATTGCTTTGAGAGCAGACTCTGTCTTAGAATGTACTAACACAGTTAGCAGCTTGCAAGTTTCACACATAGAGGGAGAGAAACAGTACCAAAAACCAAGAGACCTCTTAATTAGTAATACCCTGGAATTTAAACTCTGGGGAATCAAACTCATTTGTGATTTTAATACAGAACTTCTTTAATATGATCCAACACACTGTCTCTTTGGAGTGAATGAATTTAATTATTTTTCTGTGTGTCACAGTGAGCGGGCCTGGACACTGCAGAAAGACATCTCTCAGGAACTGGTATTCATTGATTATCACCTATAAGGCCAGGTTTAAACTAGCAGAATCTTGGAGTTTGCTGGTGTGGGGCTACCCCACAGCCTAATCTCCAGCAGAGCTCTCACCTGCTGAGGTAAGGTAGCTTACAGTTCTGGATGTTCTGAATATAATGTCATGAAATGTCAAATTAGTGTGAAATAGGCACTTGTGTTTTAAATGGGAGGGTTTCCTCTGTAGCAAGTTATCTGTTTTCCTGAGTGCCTTCTATCTTTAACTAACGATCAATTATAAAAAATGTTAAGTTTTGTTGATATCCAGAGTCTTTTATAGGTCATCTGTGGTCTAGTTTATGTCATTTCTCATTTGGTGATCATATTTGTTTAGGAACTTATCAGGTAAAAGTTTGGTGAATGGGGATGTTGGGGTTTCTTCCATATTTTGATTTTCTGTTCTGTGCTCATATATATTTTGTAAAACATTTGTAAAGCTTCTGTGCTATGTGAGTGCTTACTGTTACTTGGTTTGATTTGTGCAAAGACAGGACCAGCTGTCTGTGCTTACTGGGATTTGACTGTTTATGTATTTCCTTACCTCTGTAGTCAGAAGTAGGGAGTGTGAATATCCCAAAATGATTTGAGTACAGCAAGCAGGTGCAAATGCTATAATCTGTGGACTGTAAGCCAAATTTGCTATTGAAGTAAGTTGACGCAACTGCAATGAAGTAACTAGAGATATGTCCACTTACTCCAACTGTGCATGCATGCATATGTATGTATGTACAAAGAGCTTTTAATGTCTCTTAATGAACTCTTCCTAAACAGGAGTCCTGTGCATGGTATATTGTGAGCTGAGACAACATCCAGTCTGACATGGAAATCAAGTAGAAGTGGTCTTTTTAACTATATTTCTCCAGTTTTCCAGCTCTTTTCTCCCCTACCCTCCACGCTGTGCGAACCACTTCTTTAATAAGTGCTGCTACTTGGTTGGCTAGGAAAAGGTTTGGGAGATGCTGGGGTCACTTGTTTCTTAAACTGGAAAAAAAAATGGAATTTAATTCTTCAAAGTGTGATGTTTTAAATTATGAATCTTTAAAAAAGTACAAAGACATGCTGCAGAAAATAGTTCATGTTACATGATTACTCTGAAGGGGTACAGTCATGGTTAACAGGCTCTAAACTTGACCTACTTTTTCTCATCTCTATGCAAAGTTCATGTATTATTCATTCTTTTTTCAAATGAATGCTTCAATGAACTTTTTTCTTTAAAATGAATGTCTGGCATATGAAGCACTTTTGGACAATCTTACAATACACTTGCATGTGCTTAGGATGGAAGAAATATTTGTTAAGAAAATTTATTTCAGTTTCAACTTTTGTACGGTTTATAATAAAGAACTTATTTGCAATCATGAAAAATTTCATAACAATGTCTTTCAAAAATAATTTTTAAGGGCACCACTTAACATGAGTATGAAAATAAATTGTCTTATTCAATTAAAAAAAAATTATTTACCAAAAAAATAATGTAGAAGAAAGGACTTTGTGCTTATCAAAGCTTTACTGCATTATAAGGAGATAGCAACCATCATGTAAAGAGTGCATTTTAAATAGAAAATATGCTTTGAAACTAATGTGTTCCCACAGATTTTTGAAATAATACAGGAGCATAACTATCAGATGTTTAGAACTAAGACTGTGTTCTGAGAGGCAGTTTTGTTATGTATGTATGGTAACAAATTGCAGGGGGGAAACAGGTGTGTGTGCATTATATAAAAATATTTCTAGAGGTGAAAGAGGCTGCATAAAAAACTTCCCATAGTAGTGAAAGACTGCAAGTTGTGATGTGAAATTCAAAGCATAAAAAGCTCTGAGGTTTTGAGGATCTAATCAACCCCAGAATCAAAACAACTTGGCTACAAAGTAGAGGCATTAATGTGGTGAAAATCCTGATATGAAAGGAAGGGGAAATCTCGGAATAAGTCTGGGATATGATTGGATATAATTCTCAGATTTTGTTTTATGAAATTGGAAATGTCAAAAGATAGTCAATGCATGAGTGTACTAAAGTGTGTGTTTGTTCTCATTAAAACAGCACACAATTTTTGATTCAGATCCATACTGTTTGGGTCAATGAATTAAGTTAATTGTACTTAGTATTTCTGGAGAATCTTAGATTTTGAGCAATGAGTTTGCTATTAGGATATTACAGCTGGATTTTATTACAGCTGCAGATATAGTTGAGTTTAACAAGTATTTAGTGCTGGTTGCCACATTTCTTCATTAAGACTTTTCTCTTTGATAATTTACAGAATGACTGAAGATTAAAAGGATAATGGGCTGCGTGTATCCTGATGGCATCTTGTGTACAGTGACATGTTACTTGCTATGGCATCTGAGACTGAAAAGGCTCATGCTCTTCTCCAAACTTTCAGCACAGCTTCAGTTATTTCCAGTTTAGGACTGGGAATGTTCTGCTTCATAGCAGACCGACTTCTGCAGTTCCCTTTCATTCAGCAACACGACTGGCTCCGAGCTCTCTCTGATAATGGAGTGCACGGCGTGGTGGGAGTATGGTCCTGGGTGATAGTGATTGGGCTCAGGAAGAAGAGTGACTTTAGTGAAGTCATTTTAGCTGGTTTCCTCTCTTCTGTCATTGATGTGGACCATTTTTTTCTTGCTCACTCCCTTTCATTACAGGTAAGCAAGATAGATCAAAGTTCACTTTGTTTTCTTAATTATTTTTGCATTTCCACCTACTTCTAAACACTGTCAGCTCTTGGAGCCTAAACTTTAAAGTCAGAGGTCTCATTGTCTTGATGTGTTTAATTGGTTACAAAATGTTTTTAAAACATATATAAAAAGCTATATTTTATGTTAAAATTCATTTACATCTCACTGCATATTTTTTTTAAGTTTAAAGGCCCAATGTGGCATTTTTTCTGCCTTTTTAAAAAAAGTGTAGTATCAGATGTAGATATTTAAGTTCTGGAGACTCTATACATGTAGCTCCTAACATTTGTATATCACTCGCTTTATTAGCCAAGTTACACTTTTGTGTGTAGCTTCATACACTTTGTGTCTATTTAAATGAGATTGTTCCTTTTTTTCTTTTAGAATAAGTAGTAAAAGCAGCCAGATGACAGAACGTCCAACTGTTATTTAGTTTAAATAAGATTGACTGTGAAATAAGAATAGGCATTGACAGGTTGAAAATTAAGCCTAGCTAGGGCTCTGTTTTGCACCTGCAGAAGGAAGTGGGGGGGGGAGGTGTAAATAATTACAAGCGAATTTTAGGACCACAGCTATTTGTAGCTATATAAAGTCACTTGTGTGTTGCAATTATTTGTGCTTGCAAATTGTGGAGGAAAAATGGAGACCAGCATTTGAAAAATCTCACTCCTAACAATTTGATGTTCATAGCCAACTACCATTAGGAGGTACTCAAGAAGCAGTTAGAAAAGGAGTACTAGTGGCACCTTAGAGACTAACCAATTTATTTGAGCATAAGCTTTCGTGAGCTACAGCGTGGAGAGAACCAGATTTGAGTGTTCTGTGTAACACATAAGTTAAAGCTAATAAAAAGTAAAGAACAATATAAAAATGTTTCAACTTGGGAAAAATTGAATTTTCTAAATTAAATTTGTAAGGAAGTTTTTGTGTAAAAGGCACTATTATTCGTAACAGAGATTTTAAAATCATACTTGTGATTGAAAATGTTGTACCTCTTATTCTTACAAGATATACCTACAATTGCTATAAATGAAAGATTAGAGAGGGAAATCTCAGTATTTTCAGTTTGTGTACTTTGTGCATCTGACTGTACTCTTTGGATAGTCAGTTTCCCCTTTTGTTTCTGTGGGACTTTCATATAACAGAAAAGGCAGAACACTTTTGAATTTTAAATAGAAAAATATTTTAAAACCACAAAATTGCCAGAGGGCACTTAACTCATTATTTGAAACTGGCTAGTTTTCAGGTTGTCCATGTCCCAAAAAGTTTAGCCAGAATTTATTTTAATGAATACTTGTCATCTGTTCATCCACTTATTTTTAAAAAACTGCTTTGTATATGTGAGTCACTAAATACTAATTATTTTTAAAATCTAGTATTTTTTCTTTTTTTAAAATCTATTCGCTATCCTGAGGCTTTTTTTTCTCAACAGGAATATTCTGAAAATAAGCCTTTTCTTAACTATTTCCAGTAGATGGCAAAATTTCACCAATAGTATGTCAGTGCAAAAAAGATAATATTTGCATGTACAGTACTCCAGCTTGTACTATCATTCCTGTTTTCAACTACAGTACTCTGCTTGAACCTACTTTTGTGAATGATTATACTTTATTTTTTTAAATGCATTTATTGTTTGAAATTTTGTATTAAACATGGACATTAATTTTCTTGCTGTTAGTTTGTAGTCTAGTAAAATAGTATGTTTTTTTTCAAATTCCAACTCTGACAGTCATTATATATTATGAAAATTCAACACCCAGTATTACAATAGATAGTGAAAAACAGTATGCTTATGAAAGGATTGTGACAAGAACAATTGTTTCTTTAGCTACAGTATAGAGGAACTATATTAAGACTTTTCACCTCAAGATTTGAATAATGAAAAGTACCTGCACTAATGAAGAAAGGAATAAAGAATAACATCCTTTGACACCAGTAAGATGTCATATTGTTCATTTCTTTCTTCAACATAAATCTGTAGGACCTAATCCTACACTTGAAGTCAGTGGTCACTTTACCATTAACTTCAGCAGTAGCATGATAATGTATTTTCTTCTCTGTTAGAAATGGGCATTCCTGAAGTACTTAAAAGTATCTAAGAAATCCTTTTATTCATTCTTGTTACAAAATTTTACTTTTAAGTAGCACATTTCATTCTCTAGATAAGTCAGAGTAATGAGTTAAGTATTAATAATAGAGTAACTGTAGATAAATGGATTAGTCATGGAGAATTTTGCTCAGTAGGTTTATCATTTACTACTATTAAAATGTGCCTTGGATAGTTGAGACAGTCCAGGTTGCCTATTGATGGACAGCTACTCAGTTTAACATTTCGTATGTAGGACAGGAATTCTTACAATGGAATAGCCTTTACTTTTAGCACTGTGATGTCAGCACTTGGAATGAGCCCACACTCTGGTATGAGATCCTTTTACACTAAAGATTTGAATCAACAAAAATTACAAACATGATTTTTTTCATTTAGGAATGGATCAGTTCTGTGTAGCATTGTTATCCCCTTTTTGACTTGAGAGCAGTTTCCAAAATTCAGGATCTTTCAAGTTATTTTTGTTAGGAAGAGAAATTGTTGATGGAATCAGATATTTCTTGGATGCAGTTCTGTTCATTTACAAAGAATGTACCAAGTCCTGTTTCACTGAACACAATAGGAATCAGAAAAGAGTTTCTCTACTTACAGTTCCAAGCCTAGTTTCCGCCATCACTGTATTCTAAAAGCATGTTCTCTACTGTATCCAAAAAGTTTTCTCTGTAGGCTTTTTCTAAGGGCTATGGTCCCAGTGCTTGTTCTGGATGTCTCCTTGGCTGTCTGCTCCTTCTCTGTGTCTTTCTGTGTATTTTTCTGTCATGCTCACACCCAGCTCCACCAGTCAATCCCCTAGTTCCTGCATTCACTGTATCAGTCCCCAGGGAAATCCCTTGGGTCACACGGTTCAGCTTCTACACAGACTTTACCATGTGCCTGTGTTTTGGGTGGTGCTCCCGTAGTTTCACCTATCTGGTTTCATAAATGAGATCAGTGGTTCTTTACACTTATCTATGAATGAAAGGTGGCTGTTACACCATCAGTTTCAACAAGACTTAGCCCAACCTATAACAATTATATATGAAATAAACTTTTATTTCTTCTAGGGCTGTAAAGCGATTAAAAAAATTAATCGCAATTAAACAATAATAGAATACCAGTTATTTAAATATTTTAGATGTTTTCTACATTTTCAAATATACTGATTTCAATCACAAAACAGAATACAGTACTCACTTTATAGTTATTTTTATTACAAATATTTGCACTGTACTAAACAAAAGAAATATTATTTTTCAATTCACCTATTGCAAGTACTGTAGTGCAATCTCTTTATCATGAAAGTTGGACTTACAAATGTGGAATTATGTACAAAAAACCTGCATTCTAAAGTAAAACAATGTCAAACTTTAGCAACTACATGTCCACTCAGTCATACTTCTTCTTCAGCCAATTGCTCAGAAAAACAAGTTTGTTTACATTTGCAGGAGATAGTGCTGCCTGCTTCTTGTTTACAATGTCACCTGAAAGTGAGAACAGGCGTTCAATGGCACTGTTGTAGCTGGCATTGCAATATATTTACGTGCCAGATGCACTAAAGATTCATATGTCCCTTCATGCTTTGACCACCATTCCAGAGGACATGCATCCATGCTCATGATGGGTTCTGCTCAATAATGAAAGTAGTGCGGACCGACACATGTTCATTTTCATCATCTGAGTCAGATGCCACCAGCAGAAGGTTGATTTTATTTTTTTGGTGTTTCAGGTTCTGTAGTTTCCACATCAGAGTGTTGCTCTTTTAAGACTTCTGAAAGCATGCTCCACACCTCATCTCTCTCAGATTTTGGAAAGCACTTCAGATTCTTAAACCTTGGGTCGAGTGCTGCAGCTATCTTAAGAAATCTCACATTAGTACCTTCTTTGTGTTTTGTCAAATCTGCAATGAAAGTGTTCTTAAAACGAACAACATGTGCTGGGTCATCATCCGAGACCATTATAACGTGAAATATATAGCAGAATGCATGTAAAACAGAGCAGGAGACATACGGTTCTCCCCCTATCAGCATAGAAGCATGTCCTCTGGAATGGTGGCCGAAGCATGAAGGGGCATACGAATGTTTAGCATATCTGGCACGTAAATACCTTGCAATGCCAGCTACAGAAGTGCCATGCAAACGACTTCTCACTTTCAGGTGACATTGTATATAAGAACCAGGCAGCTTATCTCCCATAAATGTAAACAAACTTGTTTGTCTTACTTCTTGTTCAGACGGTCACTAGGACTGAGTAGACTTATTGGTGCTAAAGTTTTGCATTGTTTTGTTTTTGAGTGCAGTAACGTAACAAAAAAAAACGCTACATCTGTAAGTTGCACTTTCAAGATAGAGAGATTGCACTACAGTACTTGTATGAGGTGAACAGAAAAATACTATTTCTTTATCATTTTTACAGTGCAAATATTTGTATTCAAAAAATAATAAATTGAGCACTGTACATTTTATATTCTGTTATAATTTAAATCCAATATTTTTGAAAATATAGAAACATATTTAATACATTTCAATTGGTATTCCATTGTTTAACAGTGTGATTAATCGACAGCCCTAATTTTTTCTGTTAATTCCATTGTATAATCATTTATAGATTAAATCGGTATGAATCCGGATCCTGCAGCTTTGTTCTCCATAACCACCAAACCTACTCTGGATCTTTAGCTTAACAAGAAATAAGCCCCCTCACCCTGAAAGGCCCAATATGCTTGCTGCCAGCTCTGTGTCACTCTTTCCTAAAGATGTCTGCTAGTGTTCCCATTAGTGCTTCTGTCTGGTTTTATGGGAACAAAATCAGCAGTAATAAGGGTACTTTGTTCAACAATGGTCCCTGCTGTTTCCTTCCTCATCACCCCTTCCCACCCTATATCCTCTTCTGCTGATGCCTTCACATGCAAGCTTCTTCTGTAGGAAACTGGTCATGTTGATGAGATCACACAGTGCAGCCTACTCTTTCTTGATCACCACAAAACACTAAATAACTTGATAGGAGCATTGCCAGCAGATCGAGGGAAGTGATTATTCCCCTCCATTCGGCACTGGTGAGGCCACATCTGGAGTATTGCGTCCAGTTTTGAGCCCTCCACTACAGAAAGGATGTAGACAAATTGGAGAGAGTCCAGTGGAGGGCAACGAAAATGATCAGGGGGCTGGGTCACATGATTTACGAGGAGAGGCTGAGGAGACTGGGCTTGTTTAGTCTGCACAAGAGAGGAGTGAGGGGGGATTTGATATCCGCTTTCAACTACCTGAAGGGGGGTTCCAAAGAGGATGGAGCTCGGCCATTCTCAGTGGTGGCAGATGACAGAACAAGGAGCAATGGTCTCAAGTTGCAGTGGGGGAGGTCTAGGTTGAATGTTAGGAAACACTATTTCACTAGGAAGGTGGTGAAGCACTAGAATGGGTTACCTAGGGAGGTGGTGGAATCATAGAATCATAGAATATCAGGGTTGGAAGGGACCCCAAAAGGTCATCTAGTCCAACCCCCTGCTCGAAGCAGGACCAATTCCCAGTTAAATCATCCCAGCCAGGGCTTTGTCAAGCCTGACCTTAAAAACCTCTAAGGAAGGAGAATCTCCATCCTTAGAGGTTTTTAAGACCTGGCTTGACAAGGCCCTGGCTGGGATGATTTATTTGGTGTTGGTCCTGCTTTGAGCAGGGTGTTGGACTAGATAACCTCCTGAGGTCTCTTCCAACCCAAATCTTCTATGATTCTAGGATAACTGATCAGCTTTTGCTAGTGGTCTGTGTGCATGTGGACAAAGGTTCTTTGGAACCTTGCCACTACCATTTGTTATATAGAAAAAAGAATAGTCTTGCTACTGAAGGGCTGACAGTCACATGGCAAGACAAAGTTTCTATTTTTTTAACTTGCTCTGAAGTCTTGAATAGTATCATTTTTATTTTCTATTTAAATTTGTTGAGTGCCTTTCTTGGACTTTTGTGTGCAATTACATTCTATAAAAGCAATTATAAAAATTAATAGATTTTTGAGAGCTCCTTAAATCAAAGTACGGAGACTCTGTATTGAAGTGTACATCTGTGTTAGCTTTATTGATCATGTTTTAACCTACATGGATAGTCAGAAAGCAATGATTAACTCCCAAACTCCTATCCCAGCATACTGTGAGCTCTATGTAAAACTTGGGAAAGATTCTCTGTGGGTAGTTTCTTTTTAGTTGTTCCAAAATCCTCTTCAGGAATTCGGAGGGGTTATACACAAGGCATTCCATTAGAGTGAACACATCCTGCCTTGTTAATAAGTTCTACCTGAATTCATGTTGCAGCCAGTCAGTGAAGATGCAAATCCTTGCTTCCGGATTGCATGAGAGATCAGTAGTTCTTTTGAACAGCTATTTTTCTTTCCCTTTTAGAATATTAGAATATTAAAAAATTGCTATGCTAAAGAAATGTGTGGCTGCACACATAACGGAGAAAGTTTTAGGTATTTCTAATAGGCACATTTGCAATGTCTTCCCCAGTACATACATACATGGTGAACATTTATTGATCCTCTTGTGACAAACAGGCCACTTGATCTCACCTTAAGCAAAATCTCACCCTTTTATTATTCTGTCTTGACAAATACCTCAACAGAAGCCAATATCCACTTGTTACTGAACTGAGTTAATATTAAGCAAATTCAATGTGATGGTTATTAGCCAACAATTGATCTTAAAAAATTTCATGTTGACCTTAACAATACATGTAAACAATTTTTAGCATTTGAAAATGTTCTTTGTCCATAAACAAGGAATACTGAGACAAGAAGACAGCCAAAATGAGCTGGTGGGTGTTTTTAATTGGATTTTATTCATTTTGCTTTGTTAGAAATTATTACTATGATTAAATAAGGTATATCTAATATTGACAAATTAATAGATTTCAGCACAGTAAATTTAATTTAATGCAAGATGTGTTTGGGTGGTTTTTTTAAATAGTATATTGTACAGTTGTGTATTTCCTGTTTGTTTTATATGCTGTATATTGAATTCCACCACAGCAGCATATTGGATAAGAACAAAAAGAAAAGGAGTACTTGTGGCACCTTAGAGACTAACCAATTTATTTGAGCATAAGCTTTCGTGAGCTACAGCTCACTTCATCGGATGCATCATGCATAGCTGTAGCTCACGAAAGCTTATGCTCACGAAAGCTCATGCTCAAATAAATTGGTTAGTCTCTAAGGTGCCACAAGTCCTCCTTTTCTTTTTGCGAATACAGACTAACACGGATAAGAACAGTTATCTCAAATCTTGAGAGGGAGAAATGAATAAAGATAATAGGAAAAACAGCTTTTATTTGCACTTCTGTGGGAAACAAATGGTTTTTGTTCACTTGATATTTTATCTGTAAACATCCAAGAAGCATTTTTACCTTGTCATGATGGTGCTGGTTGCCAACTGTATTTTTTCCTTTCCACAGGCTGCTCTGACTCTTCCACAAAGACCACTTCTTCATTGTTCTACTGTGATTCCTGTTGTGGCTGTGACATTAAAATTTATTATGCACCTTTTCAGGCTTAAGGACTCATGGTGCTTTCTTCCCTGGATGTTGTGTATATCCTGGACTTCTCACCATGTCCGTGATGGAATTCGTCATGGCCTTTGGATCTGTCCATTTGGAAAAACTGCTCCCTTGCCATACTGGCTTTATGTGGCAATCACAGCATCTTTACCTCATCTGTGTTCATTTGTTATGTATTTAACAGGTACTGGAGAACTAATGTCTATAAAACATGGAATTCGCATTGATGTCTAAGGATAATAGTCCTTGGAAGTCACTTGTTTTAAAGATTACAGAGAAGCTGATCCCTGTGCATTCCTCATGATTTCTAAATTAGGCAATCTGAAGCCACGGAGCCATTTATAATTCCAGAATTGATTATTTGTGGCTACAGAAATCTGTTGTCTGAAAGGTGTTGATGTAATTTCCAGACATCCTCATCTGTAGTGTTCAATGTCAGTTCTGTAATAGCTAATTAATATATAAAATTCAGTCATTCCTAAATATTTAAATTTCCTCCTCCTGCCATTATCTCTGCTATAGTAGTGCCATTCCTCTGGTCACCCTCCACTTTGGGAAATATGCTGTCTCTTTGAGCACCAACTTTCTTTCTATAATTAACATTTGCACAGCACTTTGAAGATGTAAAGCACTACAAAAGTGCTAAGTATTAGTAAGAATTCAGTGCTGTATATCACTTCTGAGAAATATCTAACAGCGGTTTTTTGTAACTTGTTAGTTTACCCCAGTTGAGTCTAACTTCTTGTACTCAGCTGGCTGGAAAAATAGTGCTGTTTGTTTTTTCAGGATGTGCTACTGATTGTCTGGGAACACTTAAGTTTGAACAGTGACTGCTATTTAGTAAAAAGAAAAGGAGTACTTGTGGCACCTTAGAGACTAACAAATTTATTTGAGCATAAGCTTTCGTGAGCTACAGCTCACTTCATCGGATGCATTCAGTGGAAAATACAGTGGGGAGATTTATATACACAGAGAACATGAAACAATGGGTATTACCATACACACTATAACGAGAGTGATCAGGTAAGGTGAGCGTCCTGCTGGTAATAGCTCACCTTACCTGATCACTCTCGTTATAGTGTGTATGGTAATACCCATTGTTTCATGTTCTCTGTGTATATAAATCTCCCCACTGTATTTTCCACTGAATGCATCCGATGAAGTGAGCTGTAGCTCACGAAAGCTTATGCTCAAATAAATTTGTTAGTCTCTAAGGTGCCACAAGTACTCCTTTTCTTTTTGCAGATACAGACTACCACGGCTGCTACTCTGAAACCTGCTATTTAGTAAAATGTATTCCAAGTACTGCTCTTGCATAGTTGCCTGATACTCAATTTCCAAACAACTCTTATCTGGGATTTTTGGTTAGAAAAGAGAAAACAATTAGTTTAGGAGTACTGTGTCTGTGACATTACAGAAGGTTTGCAAAAAGAAAAGGAGTACTTGTGGCACTTTAGAGACTAACCAAGGTTTGCATTATTTAATACTAATAAATATTAATTTAATATTTAAACAATTGTGTTAAAGGCTTATTTGCTGCAGGAAAGTATGAGCTTTAAAGAATTTTCAGTTAAATCCTAAGAAAATTGAAATGTCTCCAGAAATATAGCTATTGTACTAAGAGTTTACTCCTGTATCTATTACCTGTTACTGTGAAGCTTTTTTAGCTGCAGCAGCTTCTACTAAATATATTGTTCCTCTACTTAAAAACAAAAGCACCTCATTATACTGAAATGTTATTATTTTATGCTGGTAAAACGCAACTTTTTGTGTGTGGCAAATTCATGAAAATGGCAGGAATGTGAACCATGAGCTTATTCAAAGTAACCTTTTTCATTCTGTAGAAATCTCTCAGAAAATCCCCAAAACAGAACTGTGTGTGTTAGGTTTTAGTGGATATCATTGTAAGTTGTGAAATATTTGCATCAACCTCTTTCTTAAAAACTCTTAAAACAACAAATTCCAATTTATTTATAGGAGTAAGGATCCAGATTCTTGGCTGGTGTAAGTTAGTGACTTCAGTGGAGCTATACCAACTTACACCACCTGAAGATCTAGCCTGCGGAGATGTTTTTATGGAAGAGAAACTGTAGAGTTGGATTTGTTTAAAATAATAGGAACAAAGAGAAAAGAAAAACTTCTGTATTTTGTGCATTTTAGAGCTCTCTAACTTTACCTCTGCTATTACTGACTCATGGGGGGCTGCATAGACCTGTGCTATTCAGCTGTGCCTACTGCACCCCATTCTAAAGAGTTACTTCCCACCAGTCTTTTCTCTCAGAAGCAGAAGACTCAGCACCACTTGAGTATCATATGGTAATTAGGCTTATGGGAAGAGTGTTGATGCAGTTAATCTGCTTAGCATGAAACCTAAAGGTCTTAAAGTGAGTACCCTCCTTAGAAAGAAAATTTGAGGGAGCAGTATGGCATGAAAAGAGGAAGCTTCTTTAGGGGTGCTTTGCGCAGCATGTGAATCTTTCCCTTTTACATGCAACAAATGCTGCAATGGGCGGCGGGTATCAAAGGCAGGGGGAGGCTGAGCCTCTGCAAACAGCCTTGCATGGCCCTGCCCAAGCCCCCCCCTCCTGGTTCGTGGGGCTCTTCCGCTGTGGCTGGCCTGCAGCCAGGGACTCCACCCCATGTGCCGGGGGTGGGGATGGGAGTGGGGGGGTGGGGCCTCGGGCAGAAGGAGTGGCTGGGGGCTAGCCTCACCGAGCCCAGGGTTCACCCGTCACCCAGGATTGCTGCCCAGAATGCAACACCACAGGAATTTCAAATTGAATAATGTCCTTTTTCGGGAACTGGATAGTTATCCTTTCTTTTTCTTCTTTTTTTTTTTTATTAAAACAATAAGAGGAGAAAACAAAAACTTTTATTCTCCGAATAGGGTAGGGATTTTATTTAAAGTTTATTTAAAAATATAGGCTACCAAATGTTTAGTAATTAAAACCCATGCATGAAGACAATCCATATGGGAAAGTTTCTTCTGTTCTTGCTTCATAGTACAATATTATCTGTATAACTTATTTTTATTTAAAGACTTATGATAAAACTAAAATGAAACTCTCACAAATTGATGGGGGAGAGGAACTAAAGATTCTTAAAGATGATTAAATTTTCAGGTTGTAATCACAGCATTTTTGTACCAGATACATTTCTGCCAATTTTCCTTAAGACTAGTACTATAAAAAAGTTTGGTTCTTCGAGTAGTATCCCTATGAGTGCTCCACTCTTGGTGCACATGTGCCTAATGCATCCTTGATTGGAGATTTTCATTAGCAGTGTCCACTTGGCCTGGGCATGTGCTGTTGGTATCCTTTGCCCTGCACTGAGGTTATATCAGGCTGTGTGGGCAAACCTCCCCCTCGGTTCCTTCTCAACCACCTCAGCTCGAGACGGAGCTAGCATGTTTATTTCTCGCCTACTTTGGCGTTTATGGAGCTTCTCTTTAGTTTAGTTAACTGGCTTGTTAGTTGTAGTTAGCTTAGTGTTCAAAATAAAACAACCCTTTCCTTTTGGTTATGAAGACTTGTTCTGTTCTCATCAGGGAAATTCTCCCTGTGAGGCATGTGCCTGGTTCACTGGAGTTTAAACACTGCCTCTTGTGTAAAGAGGCCATCCCAGTTGATAACAGGCATTCACTGCCTGGGCCAGTCGTATATGCCACAGAAGTGCAACTTCCATCAAGCCCTGAAATTTAGGGTTTGGAATAACTAAGAGGTCAAACTTCAGCTCCTCATGATTAAGTGTGCCCTCTGCCCTCCTTTGGAACCAGGTCAGGACCCCTCTGAACATCAGTCTCCAGAGTTTCTAGTGCCCCATCCACCTTGGTGCAGCATTTTCCTAGCAGGAAGAAATGCTTGGAGCCCTCCTCCCAAATCCTCTCAGAAGAGGAGATCTAGTTCCCCTCCCAGGGATTCTCCCTCAAAAAGATCTCGGTCTCCAGCCAGATCTATAGCCTCAAAAAGGTCTTCCTTCAGGCTCGGTACTGTATAGGGGAAAGGCCCCTCTGAGGGGGGATGTTAGAAAACACAGCTCTAAGGCTAAACAGCGCTCTAGGAAGACCCTGGCACCCTTGGCTGGGGACAGCACCGAACATAGAAGATCTATGCTGTCAACTCTGACTCGTGTCTCGATGCCCTTACCAAGTGTCACAATATCATGTAAGCCTCTAACCTCTTCAATGCCAGCTTCAAAGCCCCTTAAGCTTCTGGTACCATTGGACAAGGATAAACAGCACCATTCAGTACCACAGGACTTCAGATACTAGAAAGACTTGGCAGTGACAGCTCAACCAGAGTCTCCAGAAGGTAGTGAATATCTTTTGCTACCAAGAACCTCTTGGTCACTGGATCTTTTTTGTGTCCCCGGTACCATTGACCCCCTTTTCTGTAGGAATTCCCCCATTAGAAAAAGAGGATGTTGATGATGACCTACCTTCTGCTGCTTCCATTTCAGTACAGGGTTCTCCAGTATGCCCTTACACTAACCCCTTCTCCCAAAGGGGCAGGGAAGATGCTCTGGGATCTCATCATTCCTGGTGGGAGCAACCCTGGATGCCACCTCTTCCCCTGCATGGCCATGCTAGAACCCCTATTATCACCTGTTTCCTAGGGCCTGACCTTATCCCCTTGGGATGATAGGGAGAACGAAGCTTCTTCCCCCACAGCAACAGGAGGAAATATTTGAGGAGCAGGAGGCCAGGGTGGACAAAGAAGCCATGCCTCAAACCACCTTCTCATCCTCTTTGCCAGATGAGGCCCTGATGCCGCCGCCTCCTCCTTCAATAGCCAATCCAGGACCTTGTTAAGCAGGTGGCAGACTCTCTGCAGATACCCCTTGAGGAGGTTGGAGAACCCCAGCACAAGCTGTTGAACATTCTACACTCCAACACCCTCCACAGTTGCCCTCTCTGTTAATGAGACTACTGGAACATGCTATCTGGCAAACCCTGGCTACCTAACACCCACTTCTAAAAGGGCCCACAAGAAATATTATATCCCCACCAAGAACTCTGAATTCCTCTTTTCCCACCCACCTCCCAATTCTCTTTTCATTGATGTGGTTAACGAGTGGGGCAAACAATGCCATCATAAATCCATCCTATCTGACAGAGACCAAAAACCCCTGGACCTCCTGTGAAGGAAGGCCCATTCATTGGCTATGCTGCAATTACTCATTACAAATTACTAAGCATTGATGGCCAAGTACAGCTTCACCAGCTACATGAAATATGGTCATTTATTGAACATCTCCCTCTAGATCAAAGGGAACAATTTGAGGCCAGTATGGCTGAGGGACAGTTATTGGGAAGAACGTTGCTGCAGGCAGCACTCAATACTGCAGACACCAAAGCCCATTCTATTTCTATGGTGGTGGTGACGAGCAGGGCTTCCTGACTACAGTTGTCTGGCTTCCCAGTCAAGGATCTCCCATTTGATGGATGGAAGTTGTTTTCAGAGAACACAGATGAGTTGTTACATACTTTCCAGGGTCACATTACACTTAGGCATCTATACTCCTGCAAACAAATGTAAGTTCAGCAGATCACAAAAGGTACTAAGATCCCACCCTGTACAATTCTCCGGATTCCAGAGACCTGCAGAACCCCCAGAAGAAAGGCAGGTTCCAGAGGAAAAGACAGTCTAATCCATCTGACATTGCTTTGTAACAGGTATCATCATCAAAGCATTAGTTTTGATGGGACAGTTGAAGGTTCGAATTCCCTCCCTCATTAACCTGCCAGCTTCATTGTTTTGCTCATCTTCCCCCATTTGGAAATAGACTCTCTCGTTTCCAGCATGCCTGGGACAGTATCACCCAGACAAATGGGTGCTGGAAGTAATATCATCGGGCTACACCATCCACATTACTTTCCTTCCTTCCTCCCTTCTCATTCCCCTTCCCGCTTCAGGGACCCTCTTCACAAGCCCCTGCTAAGGCAGGAAATAAAATCTTCTGTTAGGCACAATAGAACTGGTACCTGCTCAATACAGGGGAAAGGTTTTCTATTCAAACTATTTCCTTATACCAAAGAGGAATGGAGGGTGGCGACCAATTCTAGATGTCTAAACAAATTCATGAGATCCCAGAAGTTCAGGATGGTGACCCTGAACCTGAAGGCTATAATTCCTTCTCTAGATTCAGGGGATTGTTATTTGGCTCTCGACCCCCAGAACAAGTACTTCCATATAGCAATGCATCCATCTCACAACTGATTCCTCTGATTAGAGTAGACCAGGATCATTTTCAGTATTGATTGCTCCCTGTGCTCAGCTCCGATAATGTTCTTGAAGGTTCTATCAGGAGTGGCTCCCTATCTATGTCGTCAGGCTATTGTGATATTCCCTTATCTCGAGGATAGGCTACTCAAGGGTCAATCTTACCGAGAAGTGTTGACCATATTCCACAAGAATAGGGTGTCCTTATGGCCACATCCCAGGTTTCTCCCTGAAGTAACTTCCGAATTTCACCTGAATCAGACCATATACCTGCCAGTTTTCTTCCAAAAACTGCATACTTCTAACCAGGAGACTGTTCTCCACACTCTAGATGTGAGGAGGGCATTATCCTTCTACCTGGAGAGAACTAAACCATTTTGTAAATCCAATAGACAGTTTGTTTCGATTGCAGGTAGGTCAAAAGGCTCTGCCATTTCTACCCAGCTACTCTATAAATGGATTTCTGAGTGTATTATAGTTTGCTACCAGGTTGTAGATGTTTCATCCCCATCAGCTTTTTGGTGCACTCGACTAGATCATGATCTATATCTATGGCTTCCCTTAGACATGTTCCCATTTCAGAAATCTGCAGAGTCACTACATGGTCTTCGCTACGTACCTTCTCTAGACACTGCCCTGGTCAGTGCCTCCAGATATGATGCTGCAGTTGGCAATGCAGTTCTCTCTTCTGTGATGGACTCCATTCCGAAGTCCCCCTCCTACTGGAGACACTATTTTGGAGTCACCAAGAGTGGCGCACTCAGGGACACTACTCGAAGGTTATTCACCTGTTCAGTAACTGTGGTTCTTCTAGATGTATGTTTGTTCCTACAAGTGCTCCAGTACCTCCCCTCTTTCCCCTCTTCTTTGGAGTTTCCTCCGAGATTCAGTAGTGCAGAAGGAACTAAGAGAATGGTTTCCCATACAGCCTTGGAGCAGGGCAAAAGGATACCAATGGTGAATGCATGGGCTGAATGGACACTGCTAATGAAAATCTCCAATCAAGGCACGCTCACCAAGAGTGGAACACCCATAGGGGGAAGCATCTCAATGAACCATCTTGCATGGGGTGAGTAACCTCTTCTTCTGTGTTAAACTGCTAGATAGAGAAATCACTTAACAGTGTCATTTTAGTTAAACTGTGAACATCTTAAATGTTTCAAAAATGGTGAACTTGTTTTCACAGCTGCAAAAGTGCATTAAGCAGCATAACTATCATCTGTCACATGTGGCTCTTTCTAGTCTCCCTATCCCCAGGAATTTTTAAAAATTTAAATATGTCCTATGTACACATCACTATCTCTTTGTATTAGCAAAGGTCAAGTCAGAAAAGCACTCCTTTCACTTGGACAAAGTGATGGGGATTGTAGTTGTTCTTAGACCCAGCAGGAGTTTGTGTCACAGTCTTGGACCAGTTCCCAAGAAAGATCTGTCTCCTGCACAAACAGGCTTTTCCCTTGTGGTAGACAAATCCTTTTTGCTGAGGAAAAGAGTTGTCAATCATGCTTCTCATCTGAAGCTTTAGGCAACTTTTTAGGTAACTTGGGCTCAGGCCATTGCAAGCTTTGAAGATAAGGATCAATCCCTTAAATCTGACATTGTATTCTATGGGTAGCCAATGTAGAGAGAAGAAGACAGTTATGTGCTTGTGGTATGCCAGGCTGCTAAGAAGACAGGATGTCACCTTCAATTCTGTACTAGTTGTCCTCGTTTCTTGATGGCTGACTGCTTTATGTGCAGGTAGATTGCAGTGATGTAGTCCAGCCACATGGTGACAAAGGCCTTTCTGACTGCATTAACTCATTTGAAAGTCTTTCACTCTATAAGTAACTTAATGTATTTGAATGCAGTGTTGTTGTAGCCTTGTTGGTCCCAGAATATTAGACACGTGGTGGGTGACTTAATTAATGTATTTGAAATTTACTGCACTCTTTACAGTAAGAGTAAGTATAAATGTATAGAGTGCACCAGTCTTAAATTCACTGAAAATAGTATAGCAAATGCAGAATAATAGCTTAATTTAAAATGTGAGATACTCACCACTAAGGTTTTCCCAGGTGTTAGTTTAACAGTTACTTTAGTGTACAAAGAATCATCACAGGTTGTCATAAATGCTAAAATTCCTGGTTGTATTTTTAAAGTGCAAAACCATTTATTTCCCCCCACATAAACTGTTTTTGGGGGGGTATATGCTGTTTCTCTATTTTGGTAACTTGCTCTTCTGTTTAAATATATATTCAGTTTTACAACTATTTTAAAAAAAATGCAAAAAAACTATGTAAATAGGACATAAATTGTTTTACTTGTCCAGTGGCCTTATTAGAAAATAAGACAGACATCCCCACAAAAATCACACTGCTACTCTATTTTAAAATGCAATTGATATTTTTTATGGGTTCTGGTACAGTTTTTGCTTTAAAGAACTTTAATACTGATTGTGCCTTAAATTAATCTGTGATAAATTATGACAGTTCACTGATCATTGCCTTGCCCAAAGCTGTGTCTTCATATACTGAGTTAAATTGAATTAAGTATATTGTTAACTATCCAGGCTAAGGCATTCACCAGTTATTGGAATAACATTTCGTTTGACTATGAAAAAGCTACTTCATGTTCCTACCTGGAAACAAAAAAGCAGTTGAGGAGAGGGAAACCATGTGTTAAGATACTTCTAAAGAAAATTTAATTGTGTTGAAATTGTCAAGATTGGAGCCAGGGCCATTCTTAGGCATATGCGGCTGCATAGGGCACCTGAAAATTTGGGGCACCCTTGTGTCTTAGTGTCCACCCTTCTGCCTCTTCCTATCCCTGTTCTCCTGCAGGCCCCCACCACAGCTGGCTGCTGTAGCCTGTTGAGTTTTCCTCTAGAGGGGATCTAGTACTTAAAAGTGAAAAAGCCTTCCAGTCTTCCAGACCTATTAGCACAACAATGAAACTGTTAAAGAGCCATTCAAGTGGTAATGAAGCCATTTAACAGGCATTTGCCAATCCCAACGATGTACTGTCAGTTTCTGAATTTACTGAAAAAAGAAAAGGAGTACTTGTGGCACCTTAGAGACTAACCAATTTATTTGAGCATAAGCTTTCGAAAGCTTATGCTCAAATAAATTGGTTAGTCTCTAAGGTGCCACAAGTACTCCTTTTCTTTTTGCGAATACAGACTAACACAGCTGTTACTCTGAAACCTGAATTTACTGAGAAAAACAGTTGTGCATTACTATAATATTTACTCAGAACATGTTAGTCTACAGGACCTTAGTTTAAAATTTGCTTTAAAAATATTTCGTTAATGTGTTGCTGAAGATTATAAAATCATATCTCTAAAAAATCCTTGCATAGATTTTTAGATGCGCAGTCTGAGTATTCATCTTTAGCCTTAAATGCTTGGATCTTCGGACATATAGTTTTTTTAATAAATGCTTCAAAAGACCACCCTTATCTAAAATACACATGTGAGCCCGGACTGCCATCAGGCATAGGGACACCAGTTTAATAATAGTGCATAGGGCCTCATAAATCCTAAGGACGTCCCTGGTTGGAGCTTGTAAATGTGCATTTGCATTGTAATCATTCCCTGAAATAAAAATGAAATTATGAGCAACATAAATACATCAAAGAGAGTCTTCAGTTAACAGAAGCTAATAGAATCAGCCTAAAATTCTCCTTTTTATGTAAATTATACTCCTCATAAGCCAAATTCTATTCTGTTAGTATTACCTTACTTGGAATTTATACCTGTGTAGCGGAGAGTAGATTTTGGTCTTAAGGGCATGATCTTGCTCCCTTTTTCAAGGCAAAACTTGTATTGAAAACAGTCGGTGGGAGTTTTAGAGAGAGTAGGTGAGGTAGTATCTTTTATTGGACCAATTTCTGCTGGTGAGAGAGAGAAGCTTTTGAACTACACAGAGCTCTTCTTAACTTCTAGGTAAAATATTCCCAACATCTCAGTCAAATGCAAGGTGGAACAGATTGTTGAGCATAAGTAGTTAGCATATATTGTAAGGGACCATTGAAGGTAGAGTTTTGTCAGGTTAAAATGGGCTGAATCAATCTCTTAAATGTATTGCCATCTTTTCCCATTCACTATATCACCATCCTAATGGCATTTACAGAATCCTATTGTTTGCATTCTTTAAGTGGAGGAAATCTGTAATTGTAGGATTTTCTTTTAAGTATTACACTGGTATCTGTTAACTGTTGTCAACTTTAGTTTTAAGTCCTCTAAATTGGCCATAAGAGTGAATACTGTACTGCAAGACCGTTTTATTTTACTTGTAACACTATTGGAACATTAAAGATGTTTGACAAAAGTAATTATGATTGTGCTTGCTTATTACGCTCAATCCTTTTGCATTTCTTGGAGGCTTGATGCTTAATCATCACTTTCGATCTGAATTCATTGTCACTTTCCATCTGTTTTCTTTGAATGTAGTTTTTGAATTGATTTTGGGGGAAGGGAAGGGAGGTGGTAATTAATAGGAAACCTCACTGTGCTACGGTTACACTTTGAAATAGTAACAATTACCATATCAACATAAGGCTAAAGAAAATTTCACTATGGTGAGATTCCTTAGTTAAGAAAAAATGGTATTTTGTACCTTTGAGAAGTTTAAAACCATCCCTTAATTTATAGAAATATTTGTCTTATCAAAGCAGTTGCCCAGTGATGTTTAACTGTGCAAGTAAGATGCAAGGACCTATTGAAAACCCACTTTGTGAAGATCCTGCAGGCAACTCAACAGTTCCTTGAGGCCTATGAAACAAAAGTTACTGTTTGCTCTGGTATTATTTTACTGTAACAGCATTGCTGGCATCAAATAATTATGTATATCAGTTGCTAGCACTTAAAACCAGCTTTCAAGCTAACAACATGAAAGCATCCTTACACAATTCAACAACATATACACTCTCTGACACTGAGGGCAAGAGAGAAAAAAAAAACCGAAAGAACAAACTTCAACCATACAGTTAAGATACATAACCATTGGTAACAAACTGAAGCTGTCAAAACTTAAAATACTGATTCTCAAAATGTTCTAAATGGTTGTATCAGATATTACTTTATAATAATTAATGGCTTGTAAGTGAGGTGTCCAAACCAGTGTGTCCAAACCAGTGCCAAACATCTCTGCAGCTTAGGAAAGGTCACATTTCTGACCTTCATGTCTGGCCTCTAGTTCCAGAAAGGACAAAGTTTGAGATTTTCAAAAGTGGCTAGTGAATTTGGGTGCCACAATTTTGTGGAGTCCAAATTGAGAGCTCCTAGAGGAACTGGATTTTTAGAATGTGCTGAGCACCCACGCTCTGAAAATCAGATTCCCTCAAAGCATATAAACTTGAGCACCGAAAAACTGAGAAACCCAAAATTACTGATCACTTTTGAAAATGTTGTCCTAAATCAAAACAGTGGTTCTGGATGGACACAGACACACACACCCTCCAGCCATGAATTTAATGTATTCAGGTACCAAGGTGAAGGACATGGTACAAAAAACGAAATAGAAAAGAATAGGTTCTGCCTCATTTCTAATTTGTAATTTATTTGCTCCCACAAAACTAATGATTTGGAAGTAAATGATATGAAGATTATTCCAGAAACAGAAAGGAAGGTGATGGGGGAGACACTAAATTGTTTATAGTAAGATTCTAGTAAAATATCCATGTAACAATTCATACAAAAGTTTCCCAATATATTTTTCTAGCTGATTTATATTTTTCTTCTATTTGTACAAAATATTCAGATCACAGAGTAAGTCATACAAGATAGAATTTGGTTATCTGCCACTCTTATCCTTCCTGCAAGACTGAAATATATGACTGGATTTCTTGATGGCTTTGATATAGGGTGCTATTGGTAGCAAAAACTTTCAGTGTTTGTACATCTGTAGTCGCTGGAGAGACATATTTCCTAGAGGCAGGCTTCCATTCAATTGACATTTTTGAGAGGATGTTTGATTCCTAATTTGTAAAAGCCTGACAGTGAATTTCTTGTATATTTTGTAGTCAGTGGCCAAATTTGAAGCCAGCAAAGGAGTTTACAAAAGTTATTGTCATGGATTTCTGTATATATTCTTAGCTATACTTACGTTTTATTCCTAATCCTAAAAGTGACTTAAAATGAACAAAAATACCATTGCTGTACTAAACACATGCAAGCTTTAACCAAGTAGCACTTTAATAATGTTAGGAAAATTTTAACATGAAGCAGTTATGTCAGCCGAACCAAAGTTAGGCCAATGCAGGAATGCTCGGAAAGTTCCTGAATGAGATAGGTAGGATGAAAGAATGCTTGTTAAGTTGCAAGGAGTGAATTAAGGAGGAGACCTGCATTCCTGCATTATCGTACCAGATGTTCTGAGAATGAGAAGGAGACGCACTGTCTCCACTCCCTGTTTCTGTTTCATGTATGTTCTTTACTCCTCGTCTCCTGTTTGACAACTGGATTGATAAGAAAGTTGGGGAGGCATAACGACTTGCAAAAAGCTATATACAATAGGGGATAGGTATGCATGCATGATAAAGAACTTTTAACTAACAAAGGGGAGGGGGGTTTGGGCTATTTCATGAATGATCTGTGACGCGACGGACCTGTCTGTAAAAACCTATTAGTTTTACCTAAGAGGTAGCTGGTTCTCTTCGGAGACGGGCTGCTCTCTATTGTTTTGTGCACTGTTCAATAAAGAGCTTATACTTGGACTTTGCTGGTGTTGCCTGTCTCTCTGCAGTCAGACAACGAATCGTGCCATCTGGGGTTCGAGTCCCCGACAAATTGGTGACTCCGCCGGGACCCGTCTGACTCTCCAGCGTAGGATCAGACTCTAAAAGCAACGCAGAGCGCGTCCTCTGGCTTTGAGGAGCCTTACCGATGATCTGATTCCTGCGTCAGCAATAAGGCGTGTTCTGCGAACCAGCTGAAGCCCGTAGAAATCCAGCAACATCCACCTACCCGTTGAGTAGGCTCCAGATCCAGGTCTTCGGGGTTCGAGTCCCCGCAGAGGTAAGTGATCGCTTGATAATAAGGGTTGGGGATTGTGGGTTTGAGTCCCCTTTATACCTAGGATGGGACAATTTGGCAGTAAATGCCCGGGGGACGCCCCGTTGTCTCTAATACTCAGAGATTGGAAGGGAATCTCTGAAACCACTGGTTTAACTAATGAGAAATCAAAATGAAAAATCTGTGTCAGGTTCAATGGCCAGCCTTCACCACTCATTTGTCCCCGACTAAAGATTGGCCAGCCTGCGGAACCTTTTTCGCAGACGGGATGGATTCCTTAAGAGATATTTTGGTCGATCTTAGACTGGGACAAATGGATTATCTGTTTGTATGGTATAATTATAAGCCAAAAGAAGGACGTATGGCCTTTGAAGCTGTTTGTATGGAAGAATCTAAATCTCCCCCGCCCTACGCCCCAGAAACTCGGACAGAAGAAGATGAGTATATCCCGATGGGGGTACCGCAGAGGCGGAGCCAATGAACAAAGAGGGAGGATGGGAAGAAAAAGGGCTATGTCCAAGGAGCGGGCCCTTTGGTTCTGGGTCCCCTGCAAGTGCAAAACTCCTCCAATCTCCTTTGCGGGCTTACCCTGTTCCACAAGTTAGCGGGCAGACTCAAATGGTGCTTACCCACACTCCATTTACAACTGCAGATTTATTAAATTGGCAGCATTCTATGCCACGTCTTCGGGATAACCCCGAAGCGGTAGAGAGAATGTTCCAAACTATTTTCTCTATCCACCTACTGACATGGGCAGATGTAAATCAACTGATGGACACCCTCCTAACCGAGGATGAAAATCAAAAAGTCAAAGAAAAAGCTGCAGCATTTCACCAAACTCAGCAAGCTTGGGGAGCTATGCCCACCGCTGAGCCTAATTGGGATCCAAACCCAGCTGGGGGAAGAGAAGGATTGAGTCAATACCGACAAGCTATTATGCATGGGCTAAGGGCAGCGGGGAAGGCTACCCCGAATTGGAGTAAGGTTACGGCATGCGTACAACTCCCTAATGAACACCCCTCCGATTTTTGTACCCGATTAACCAACAAGATGAGGAAACATAGCACCGTAGATTTAGAATCAGACTCTGAAAAGGAAATGATCAAGATAGTGTTTATGGCACAGTGTGCAAAGGACATTGCAAAAAAGTGTAGGGAAAACCCGAATGGAATGCAAGGAAAAAGCCTACCTAAAGTAGTTAGTATCGCAACCCGAATCTATAATGGGAGGGAAGAAAAGAGGAAAAGGGAGAAAAGGAAGGAAAAACTAAAAGATATGAAGGATCAAGTGTGGCTGTTGGCAGTGGCCATGTCGGGAGGCAGAGAAAGGGGCCACGGGTGGAATCACAGTTCCCAGGGAGGACTCACTGGAAGGGAAAGGGGTAGATTCGTTAGAGGACAAGCGGGGCGCGGAGGTGGTATGGATACGGAATGTGACAGGTGCCATTATTGTGGTGAGGAAGGACACTGGAAACGAGAATGTCCCCGTAGGCAAAAGGCTGACTGTATGCCTGAGATAGTAGGTCAATTCTTTGTAGACCATAAATGAAGGGAGGCGCCGCTCCCGTGGGGCCCTGAGGTTTATGAGGCCAGAATGATACAATTTAAATGTGATGCTCGATTTCCAGTGGTCCCCCTAAAAATAGGACAAGAAACTTATGAATTATTGGTGGACACGGGGGCCACACATTCAGCTATACCTAAGGGGGCGGCACCAAAGAATCAATTGGAAAAATATGTAGTGGGAGTCACTGGAAAACCTGAATGACATTATATGACCAAAAATTGTATGGCCACTCTAGGTCCCTTTTCTGTTCAGCACTCCTTCTTATCAATGAATGGTCCAGTGAACCTACTGGGAAGGGACTTGTTATGTAAATTGCATGCCCAAATATCCTGTACTCCTAAAAGCATTTCCGTTCGTTTCCCAATGGAAAAAGTTTATCTGCTAACACATTTATACGCCTTGCCCATGAAATGAGAGCTCGTATGCCAGCCCTACAAAATACTTCATGCTGGTTGTGCTCATTAATGCCAGCCAATAGCCAAAAGGGTCTTCTCATGGTCCCTATTCCCCTTAGTGCAATGAATATGACCTGGACCCCATCCTGAAAGGATTCCTCAGGCAATTTAAATATTACCTGGGCTGATACCGACATCTCTAAAAGCAGGTATGTAATAGTTTGGAAACAAGTTGGTCAATGGTGCCTCTTAAAAGAAGGGAAAATAGCATTAGGTAATAGTGAGTGCAAAGCTTACTTTAATGGCACTCATTTTGGGAGTAAGAGAGGTCCTAATATCCCTCTCCTGGATGGGGCAACTTTTAGTACCTCTGCATGGCACAGTTTTACAGGTAACAAGTGCAGCTTACATGGGGAAGAACATTTCCTGTGTCAAGGTCACAAATTGGTGGAACACTATGTTATATATTGCACACTTGAGTATAACCTGACAACTCATACTATGTGCTTATGTTCCTCCAATGCCTCTGCGACTAAATTCTCCCTCCTCCCATCTTGGACAGGATGGTACAGACGTATTAATAATACCTGATCTAAAGTCACTCTTACTCTCTTCGAAGTATACTGGGTGTGTGGTAACAAGGCATACCTAGCCCTCCCTCCTTCATGGTGTGGCTCCTGCTATTTGGCTTGGTTAGAACCACCTGTAGTATATCGCGCACGACTTCCTAAAGGGAAAATCAGAAATGTGAGAGGGGCTGAGGAAGACATTAATGACTCTCGTCCCCTTACTTGGCGTTCCCTAAACGATTGGACAGGTGCTTGTGCAGGATTCGTCGTCGCCTGTGGAGGTGCCACTTGGCGCATTGGAGAAGGAGTCATAAGACTTCAGGGAGTGTTGGAGGTAATGGCAAATACTACTGCTGAGGCCTTGATAGATTTAGCAACTGAGCAAAAAAAAAAAACTAAGGCAGATGGTTCTCCAGAACCGCTTGGCGTTAGATATTTTGCTGGCCTCTCAGGGAGGAACATGTGCATTAATCGGGCAGGAATGCTGTGTATATGTTCCAGATGTTTATAACGCCACCTGGAAAAGAGCAAACCACCTTATACAAGTTGCAAAAGACCATGGAGGAGAGCAGGTTGACTCGTAGTGAAGCAATTTTTCAACTGAATTCCAGATATAGGTGGCTGGCTACATAACCTGCTTCGCAGTGCTGTGGTAACTATTTGTGGTTTAATAGTTTTTATGTTCTGCTAAGATGTGGCTGTTGGATGGGTACTAAGCTGTGTCCTACCAACTAGTGGATATTTCCATCTCACCACTTACAGTAGTCAGTGTGTCCCAAGAGTTCCGCACGGCACTCTGGGGACAAAGGGGGGACTGTTAGGAAAATTTTAACATGAAGCAGTTATGTCAACTGAACCAAAGTTAGGCCAATGCAGGAATGCTCGGAAAGTTCCTGAATGAGATAGGTAGGATGAAAGAATGCTTGTTAAGTTGCAAGGAGTGAATTAAGGAGGAGACCTGCATTCCTGCATTATCGTACCAGATGTTCTGAGAATGAGAAGGAGACACACTGTCTCCACTCCCTGTTTCTATTTCATGTATGTTCTTAACTCCTCGTCTCCTGTTTGACAACTGGATTGATAAGAAAGTTGGGGAGGCATAACGATTTGCAAAAAGCTATATACAATAGGGGATAGGTATGCATGCATGATAAAGAACTTTTAACTAACAAAGGGGAGGGGGTTTGGGCTATTTCATGAATAATCTGTGACGCGACGGACCTGTCTATAAAAACCTATTAGTTTTACCTAAGAGGCAGCTGGTTCTCTTCGGAGACGGGCTGCTCTCTATTGTTGTGTGCACTCTTCAGTAAAGAGCTTATACTTGGACTTTGCTGGTGTTGCCTGTCTCTCTGCAGTCAGACAACGAATCGTGCCGTCTGGGTTCGAGTCCCCGACAATAATGTACATATATACATTATATTTTTAATTGACTATGTACACATCAACTACACTACATGTACTTTCGGGGTGTGGATTAACTTGTCAGACCTGGGCTCATCTGATGTCACGGTTTCTCCTCACAGGGCCAGGACACCTTGTGACACTCCTCCGCAAACTATTAGTTTTCTTTTTACAATGCTTACAAGAAATTATTAATGAGTCGTAAGGAGATTTTTGAGGCCCTCTTACAAATTGTGGTGGAGGCATTTCAAGCATAAGTGGTAATAAAAAAGTCCAAAAATGTTTGTATGAGGTGTGGATAAGTGGCAGTTGAAACTGGCATTGGTGGTGGAGCAGAGAAGCAATGCAAGAAGAGACAAGCATGGAGATTCACGGAAGGGCAAAGCTACAAAGGGTCTTGGAAGTCGGGACAAAAAGCTTTAAGGGTAGGTTGGGTAGAAAGTGGAGGGATTCAACAAGGGGGTAGACATGGTCAGAACAACAAGCAAGAAAGATTAATTTGGTATTTACATTTTGTATAGACTGGGAAGAGAGCGGGTGCAATGTGAGAGATAGGGAGGCTGTATATAGAGGAGACAATCACACTAATCAAGACAGCGGATAATGAGTAAGTATTCTGGTTTGTGTGAATAGAGAAAACAAATTTTATGCAGGAAGGAACATCAAAGTTTGAACACAGCTTGTCTGTGTCAAGGGAGAGGAAAGAGTGAAAGATAGATTTTATGTTTTGACTTGAGTGATTGAGATGATGGTGACTCATTCAAAAGTGACAAAGAATGAGAAGAGTGGACATGGCTTCAGAAGAAAGGTAAGAGTTTCAGTTTTGGTCTTGTTAAACTTCTATTTTAATGGCAAAAACATCCAGATGAAGATACTGGAGAGACAAATTGAAATGTGGGATTAGATGAAAGGAGACATATTTGTATGTGGCACAAGGTAGATCTGTAAAGTATTCATGTAAAGCTGCTAGATTACTATTTGATATAATGAATGAATGATACTAAGGTAAAACCTGCTATAGGCTGGGATTATAGTGCATTACAATTGGTAATGTGAAACTGTCTATTGACCTCTGTGACACTGGCATACCAGATGGCAGCTCATGCCAAGGCCACTGGCCTCACTGAACATTGACAAATGCATAGCTGGAAAACAGTTTGGCTCTCATGTGTTAGCATTGTTAAAATAGATGTTGTGTTTATAAGAATGTGGTTAGTGTTTATGAAATGATTGCAGGACACTGCATATAATAATCTCACTTATATTATCTGTATCTCATAGTATAAAGTTATATTGAGTGTTTGCAGTTTAAACCACTGTAATTGTGTAACACCAAGCAAGAAAGAAGCATTAATTAATGTAAAGTGCTGGTCTTGCACACAAGAAGGCCCCATTGAAAGCAAATGAGCCATTGTGAAACATGAACTTTTGATTGCTCCTTACCCACACAGCTATGAAGAGAGACCTCCAGGTGAACACTCCCATCAGTTTAAACTCTGGGGGTAGGAAATAAAAATGAGTGCATGAGATGTTCATACTTGCTACTTGGTTGGTGAAATCTAAGTATAGGACTTGCAACCAATTTGGGGTTTGTGTCCTACTTCCAGGGGCATGGACAGGAATAAAAACTTGACTACTTTTGGAGGGGCACTTTCTGTGCCCCCTGCAGCCAGAGGAACTGCTTTTCCCCTCCCACCCATGCCAGAGGAGCTGCCTCTCTTCCCCCCATCCCCCACTGCGGCTGGAGGAGCTGGCTCCCGTCTCCTCCCCTCCCACTCCCTCGTAGCCAGAGGAGCTGATTTAGTCCAGGGCTGGTGGAGCTGTTATGCCCCCCAGCCTGGGTCTGGACAAGCTCGCTTTCCCCACCCCAGCCCAGAGGAGTTCTGTGCCACCACTGATTGGGTAGCTTCCTTGCACATGCCCCTGCCTATTTCTCAACAGTCTGCCCCAAGATTGGCACTCATGCTTGTGAGCCAGCCAAGACAATGTGACAATCTCATTACTCCAAAGTTTTAGATACAGCTTTTTTGTATATTAAGTTGTATGCATATGTGGTACTGATACTTAATGTTATTCTCTGCAAAAAGCTGTGGGTTTACTTTGTTGGTAGTAGGTACTGGTGCTCCCACAGGGACAGGTGGAATATATTACTTGAAAATGGCGATTACCTGAGCTAATTTGCAGTTAGAATGCAACACTTTTTAAAATACTATTTTATTGATGTAGATTCATTCGCATAACCTTGTACCTATTATTATAGTTTGCATTATAAGCCTGAACACTAAATTCAAATATAAGGAATAAGGGTTATGTACTCTGTGGTGCTTTAAAGTGAATGCAAATTCAACAAGAGTCAGTTTGCTTGCATGAGTGTTTTTTTTTTTTACCTGTGAAAACGTGCGAGTAGCACTCGTCAAAATGAGAAGTGACAACACTGGCTAAAGCTAGATTGTAGGGCATGAGCCAAAGCTCACTGAAGTCAATGGAAAAACTCCCACAGACTTCTCTGGGGTTTGGATCAGGCCCACAGTGCAACTACAGTAGATCTGCAAATTCTCCCAGTCAAGGGAGACTGCTCTTTGTCTCAATCTTGAGCAACTCTGCTTTTTCTGCTCTTAGCAGGGCAAAACTGTGAGCAGTAACTGCCAAATAACTATAGATTGTCAGTTGCTTATATGAGGTGGACACTGTCCAGCAGGAGTTAGGTTGAGACCAGTAGTTCATTTGTGACATGCAAAACTGAGAGGAGACTTAATCTGTTTCATTACACAGCACTCTCATCTACAAAAATGGTTAACGGTCAAGAACAGACATAAAGACTCCCTACGCAGATCCCAAAAATGCCAAGGCTCAGTCAATAAATATTTTTCTTCTCATTTAATATTTCAGCTCTTCCATTAACAGTAGTGGAGAATCAAAATATTGAATTTTCTTTTCAGTCAGCATATTTTTTTTAATAAACCTTCATTGGTGTTTTTATAGTGCACCTAGAAAATTCTGATGGTCTTCTTTTGCACTAACTTGCACAGATTATTTTCTGGGAGTACTTATTAGACACTTTGATTTTGTTTGGAGGTGAATACATAGTGATTAGAATGGTTGAAAAGTTAGAGGGTTTTTTCCACAAAAGGTTGAACTTTTTGAGCAGAAATTCAAATACGGAAATATTTCAACTTGAAAACAGTGTCTCATGGGAGCTGTAGTTTGGATGCCTCAAGCTGCTATTCTCCTCTGCAGGCCAGTCTCCCAGAACAGACTACATGTCCCGTTTTGGAAAAGGCAAGTGTTAGATGCAGTTCAGCCAGGAAGCGTGGCCCATAGAGAATGGAGATGTAACATCATTGAACTACAACTCTCATGAGGCACCATGGCAGCATTTCTAAAGCAAACTATTTCAGTTTTTGGCCAAAATTATTTTATTTTTTGAGTGATCTTTTTATTTAAAATAAATAATAAATGAAAGTTTTCACAAGAAGTGTCTGCTTTTCATGGAAAATTTTTGTTTTTTTGAAAACTCATTTTTCTGTCTAAAAATAGTTGTTCTTAGAGTGCTTGCTCATGTCGATTCCGTGTTAGGTGTGTGTCCCCATGTACATGGCTGCCGGAGATTTTTCTCTTAGTGGTATCTGTAGGGCCGGCTCTGGCACCCCCTAGAACCCTGTACTCCTTCGTCGGTATATGGGGTGCCGCTGGGCCCACACCCTCTCAGTTCTTTCTGACCGCCCATGATGGTTGCTGGAACGCCTCTCTCTCTTGCGACTTACAAGAGCTCCTAGTGGTTTTTCATTATACAATTCATGTATATAGTTGTATTTTAGTGTGAGTAGTTAGATAAGTTAGGATAGATAGTGGTTCCATCAGGGATGTTGTTTCAGGGATGGGGCGTGCCCCAGTCCCCGGATTTCAAATTGTGTGCTGCCTGTCACAAGCCCATGCCAGTGAGCAACCCCCCGCCCCACAAGTTACTTAAAGTGCCTGGTGGGAAACGCAAGTCAACAAGTGCAAGATCTGTAGGCGCTTCAGGCAGTGCATACAGAAGGATGGGGTATTTGCCTAAAAGCCCTGTTAATAGAGGTGGCCCTTAGACTGGCCTTGGAGCCATCCCACTCCAATTCAGTGCTGAGCACTTCGACCTTGATACAGAGTGCTCCACCAGCACTGGGCTCACACCATTCACCATTGTCGATGCCGAGACACAGGAGGCAGCGTGCTGAACGAGAGCACTCCCCCACGCCAAAGAAAGATAAGAAAGGGGTGGCAGGTGAAGGACCCGAGCCAGGCCACTTGCCATCTGCTGAGCTCAAGAGACACAATCTCCACCTAAGGCTCCAAGTCCAAAAAGGGAACCACCACCAACTCCTGGGAGTGCCTGGAGGCCCTTGCGCCTGTTATCTCCTTCAACACCGGAGGCATTTCAGGTGGCCAGGGACCTGATAGCCCTATTGGTGCTGCCCACATCACAAGACCTTTCTTCGACTTCAGAGTCAGCAAACGCAGCCCCCTCCAAGGGGAAACCCCCCATGGGCCTGTCGCAATGGTCACTCACCTGGCAGCAGTCCCCAGCATTCTGGCACCAGTCTCCTACACCATGACCTCGGTCTTCAACCCTGTGGCCCCCATCCCCAACTCCTCGTTCCCAGTCATCTGGCTCCACGACACGTATTGCTGGCCTCACAAGGTTGATTTCTATCATATTGGCACTGGTTGCCAACCTCTTGGCATGGGTCACCGACTCCAGCACTGGTGCCGACTCCTCAATCCCCGACTCCCTACGCTCTCCACCATCTCAGCAGCGATCCCTGCCTCCGTGGTATCAATCCACAAAGCCACATCACAGGTCCCCACCCCACCCTGACACCACTCCCATCATAGCCAGCAGAGGGAGGCACCGACAGCCCCACAGCGGTCTCCAAGGGAGGACTCCTCCCCAACCATAGAAGCATTGGTCGCTGTATGCACTGGACTTCGGTGCTGGCCCTGTGGTGGGAGTCTGGCCACCAGGGCAATGACCAGCACATTTGGCAATATTGGAACCTGTGGGGGGTTCCTCTAATTACTCCCATAGGTCATCAGCAGCCACATCTGAGAAGCGGATCACGGCACCACCCGCCTGCCCAGATGCAGGAGTCTGACTCCGATACCGGTACCAAGGTGCATACCTCGGCTATGGGGGAAATTACCCTGATTGAAGAGGGGGTTCCAGTCACTCCCCTGGCATTACCATTGTCCTCATCATCCCCAGACAAGGTGGTTGCTGGTCCTGCCCACCCGCTCCCACCAGACAACTTTTGGGCTCACCAGGAGCTCCTTAAAAGAGTTGCCTCAAATTTAGGATTAGAGGCAGAGGAGCTGAAGGAGTCTACAGTTACCTTCTTTGACATGCTGGCGGCTTGGGCCACTTCTAAGATTGTGCTGCCAGTCCACGAAGGGGTGCTGAAATTGGTCAAGGCCCTCTGGCAGACCCCATCTTCTCTGTCTCCAAATCGAAAAGGGCAGAAAAGAAGTATTATGTCCCAGCCAAAGGTTATGACTACTTGTACTCTCACCCACCCCCGGGTCTCTGTTGGTGTCTGCCACGAATGAGCGGGACAAACAGAGCACCACACACAAAAATAAGGATTCAAAGAAGCTGGACTTGTTTGGTCGAAAAATTTCTTCGACAGCCAGCCTCCAACTCAGGATCTCCAACTAGCAGACATTGCTGGGGAGATATATTTATAATATTGGGGACTATGTGGCCAAATTTTAGGATTCCTTGCCTCAGGATTCGAGACAAGAATTTCTGACCATTATGGAGGAGTTCCAGACAGTAGCCAGAGCCTTTTTTCTGGCTTCACAACATTGATCTCCATCTCCTCAGCACCAGTAATGATCATATCGGCACCAGTCAACACTGGATGCAGTTGATTTGGGGTCCAGATCAATGGCCTCAGCTGTGTCCATGTGGCACAGTTTGTGGCTGCAGTCCTCTGGGCTTTCTTACGAAGTGCAGCAATCTATTCAGGACCTACCCTTTTGAGGGCAGTGTTCTGTTTTCAGAGTAGACAGATACCAAGCTGCATGTCCTGAAGGACACCAGGGCTCCTTAGGCCTGGACACTAGGAGACCTTTCCATCCACCACCACTGCCTAGATTCTCAGGTCCACCTCGGTAAGGACCGTAGAAGAAAAGAGACAGAGGCTTTAAATTCTGCTGACCTGCTCCATCCTCCTCAACCTCCCAGTTGGGCTCCACATGACACCCGGGTGGTCCACAGCAGGCATTTGGAGGGTGCACCCGAGGACAGTGTACTGGACTTGCCTCAGGATCCCTCCCCCCATTTATTTCTGAACTGTTTATCTTCTTCCCTCACTCCAGGTTACCTCAACCCATTGGGTGCTCAACAGCATAACAGCTGGTTACACCCTGCAGTTTTCCTCCACCCCTTCCTCCCACCCCCTTTCCCCATCCCTCTTCAGGGACCCCTCTCATGAACAACTCCTCATCCAGGAGGTGGAAACCCTCCTACAGGTAGGAGTTGTAGAGGAAGTTCCTCAAGAACTGAGGGGGAAGGGGTTTTACTCCCGATATTTCCTAATCCCGAAGGCCAAAGGGGGCCTCAGGCTCATCCTAGATCGGCATCACCTCAACTAATATCTCAAGAAGTGGAAATTTCGCATGGTCTCCCTGGCCTTTGTCATTCCCTCCCTGGATCCAGGAGACTGGTATGCCACCTTTGACTTAAAGGATGCCTATTTCCATGTTTCTATTTTCCATGGACACGGAAGATTCCTCCAATTCATAATGGGTCAGCGCCATTACCAATTCACGGCACTGCCCTTCAGCCTATCGTCCTCTCGGAGAGTCTTCACAAAGTGCATGGGGGTGGTGGCCGCTTACCTAAGATGTCAAAGCATGCAGATCTGTCCATACTTTGTTGACTGGCTTGTCAGAGACAGATCACGAGCCCAGGTCCAGCACAGCCTCACCTTAGTACAAGCCACCTGTTAAGAGCTGGGCCTGCTTATAAACTAACAGAAATCAACTCTAACCCCAGTTCAGAGAATAGAGTTTATAGGACCTGTCATCCCTGACTTGGTGGGCGGACTCACAGTCGACGATGGAAGGGGTTCCCTTTGTAGCCCCATCCCCATCAGTGATGTTGGTCTCAGACACTTCGGATCCGGGGTGGGGAGCCCACCTTGGCAACCTCAGTATGCAGGGTCTCTGGTCCCAATAGGATCTCTCCCTCTATTATAAATGTCGGGGGACTCAGAGCAATACTCTTGGCCTCCCAGGCGTTTCTTCCCTACCTGATGGGCACAGTGGTGCAGATCTTAATGGACAATACTGCCTCATGTTCTACACCAACAAGCAAGGCGGAGTTTGTTCGTCGGTCCTGTGTCAAGAGACTCTCCAGTTATAGGACTTCTGTGTGCAGCATGCCATTCATCTCGTGGCGTTGCACCTCCCGGGTGCCCAGAATGTGCTGGCAGATCTCCTCAGCAAATCCTTCTCTTCTTTCCACGAGTGGTCACTCCACCCAGAGGTTGTCAATGTGATTTTGCAGAGGTGGGGGACTCCCCAGGAGGACCTGTTTTTATTCAGACAGAACAGAAAATGTAAGCTATTTTGCTCGATCTGTGGGCTCGCCAGATGTTCCCTGTCTGACTACTATATGCCGTCCTGCCGATACCCCCGGTTCACAAGGTCCTCCTGAAAGTCAAGCTGAACAAGGCAAAGATAATCCTGACAGCTGCGGTGTGGCTGCACCAACTCTGGTTCCACATGCTGCTGGAACTTTCGATAATGATCCTGTCCTGCTCCTACCAGCCTTGCTCTCGCAGAACCAAGCAAGGCTGTCTTCTTCACCCAAACCTAACGTCCCTGCACCTGACTCTGTGGCATCTGTGTGGCTGAATGCAGAGGAATGGGAGGAAGATCTGCTCGGTGTAAGCCCAGCACATCCTGTTGGGTAGCAGGAAGCCCTCCATCTGGGCAACCTATCTAGCTGGAAACGCTTCACCTGTTGAGCCTCAGGCCACAGTCTTTCTCCCTCAATGGTTCTCGCTATAATCCATCATAGACTACCTGCTTCATCTCAAGCACCAAAGCCTGGCCCTTTTGTCAATCAAGTTCACTTGGCAGCTCGGTCTTCCACCCTCCAGTCCAAGGTAGATCAGTCTTCTCTCATGACATGATGATCAGGCTCCTGAAAGGTCTGGAAAGGCTATACTTGCAAGTTTTTGACCCTATCCCTACTTGGGACCTAAACCTGGTGCTGTCAAGGCTCGCAGGTCCCCCCTTTGAGCTGCTGTCGTCTTGTTCTCTGCTGCTCCTCTCATGGAAGGCCTCCTTCCTGGAGGCAATCACTTCAGCCCGACGGGTCTCCGAGATCAGAGTTTTGATGTCTGAACCCCGTTATACAGTGTTTTACAAGGACCAGGTTCAGCTTTCTTACTTAAGGTGGTGTCAGTTCCACAATAATCAGGACATCTTCCTACTGGTCTTTTTTTTCCAAAGCCTCACAAGACTAATGAGGAGTGTCAGTTACATTCTCTGGATGTTCTGCGGGCCTTGTCCTTCTACATCGAGAGGACCAAATCCTTCTGTAAGTCGACGTAGCTCTTCGTCACAGCGGCGGATAAGATGAAAAGTCTGCCAGTGTCGTCTCAGAGAATCTCCTCGTGGATAACTGCCTGCATCAAGTTCTGCTATGAACAAGCAGGGGTGTCACCACCGTGACTGCCCATTCCACCAGAGCGCAAGCTTCGTCAGTGGTCTTCCTTGTGCAGGTACCGATCCAGGACATCTGCAGAGCTGCCATTTGGTCTTCAGTCCATACCTTTGCACCCCATTACACCATCATTCAGCAGGCGCAGGATGGGACCAGCTTTGGTAGAGCAGTATTGCAAACAGCATGTCCTTGAGCTCCAAGCCCACCTCCAGGGATGCTGTTTGTGAGTCACTTAACATGGAATTGACATGAGCAAGCAGTCGAAGAAGAAAAAACAGTTACCTACCTTTCATAGCTGTTGTTCTTTTGAGATGAGTTGATCATGTCCATTCCATTACCCACCCTCCTGTCCCTCTGTCAGAGTTGACGGCAAGAAGGAACTGAGAGGGCATGGGACCAGTGGTGCCCCATATACTGGCGCATGAGCACAGAGCTCCAGGGGGCATTGGAGCTGGCCCTATGGATACTACTAAGGGAAAAATCTCCAGCAGCTGTGCACGTGGGCATACACACACCTACCATGGAAAGGACATGAGCAACACATTTAGAAGAACAACAGTTAACGAAAGATAGGTTACCCTTTTTTCCTAATTGTCACTGGGTGATTGACCCTTTAAGGGGAGATAGGTCCAACCCCACCTGTGACACGGTTAGCGGCATCCCCAGCTTTGGACTTTTTCCAATTCTAATGTATCCTTTTTGAGATGGAGTGACCAGAACTGCACACGCTATTCAAGATGTGGGTATACCATGGATTTATACTGTGGTATTATGATTCCTACTGTCGTCTTATAGATCCCTTTCCTAATGATTCCTAACACTTAGCTTTTTTAACTGCCACTGCATACTGAGCAGATGTTTTGAGAAAACTAGCCACAATGACTCAAAGGTCTCTTTCTTGAGTGCTAACAGCTAATTTAGACCCCATCATTCTGTATATATAGTTGGGATTATGTTTTCCAGTATGCATTACTTTGCATTTATCTGATTTTTATCAGCCATTTTGCCACCCAGTCACCCACTTTTGTGATTACAATGGAACCTTCTGGCCTTTGAGTCTATGAAGCTAAGAAAGGTCTTTGGAGTATTAAAAGATGCTGTATTGACAATAAATCCTGTGAAAAGGATTTTAACCCAAAGGTCAGTGGTTTTTTTTCCCTGTGACTTTTTTCTGCAGCTGAAGCAATGCCTGGATGGAGTAAGATGAGTGGTCAATTACTATGAAAAACTGATTCTAATATGTATAGATCAATCCTACTGTGGTTGGATTAAGAGGAAGCAGGTTCTACCTGTTTATGTCTCAAATGTATTCTGATAAATGCCGCAGGATCTTTTTTTCTTTTAATTAGTTCTTGGTTTGGTTTGATATCCATCTAATAAACTGGGACTCCTTAGTCACCAAGACTGTCTCCTGTGAGTGCATTTTCCCCAGAATTCTTGTGTAGTCAGCAGTTATAGTGTATCTCACTCTGTGCGTATGCTGGATGATTTTGGGGCACTCTTTTGCAAAGAAGAAAAATTTCTGACATGTTCTTGAAACCATTCTCACAATAGGGTGACACGGTTATTATTTAAATATCACACTAAGCAGATACTGGGTAGCACGTCAGTATCCGTTTAAAAAGCATATGCAGTAGGCTATAGGTATACCTTGTCTAGGAAAAGACAAATGATACTATAAAGAGGGGTTTCATCCAATCCGGTATTAAGAACAGAGATTCATCTCTCTTTTTTCTTTGTCCATTTGTTCTACATTCCCAATTTGCTGAAGGGCTTCTTAGTTAGATTGCTTGCTTTACCACATAGTGTAAATTGCTTACACTAAAGATTAAAGGTTTCAGATGATCAAGTGCAAAAGCACAGAACAGTTACAAAATCCTTATAGGCAAGCTCTGTTAATGAGCTGCTGGTTGGCACTTGATACCACTGCTGCAAGGTACACAAGGAAGTATCTCAAAATGGAGAGTGTTTTTATACTTTAGGGAGAGAGTAGGTTATTTCCCTGGTGACATTTCCTCATTCTGGACAGCTTTGAAGTTTCCCTGCTAAGACTTACTTTATTGATATCATTGAAGATACCAGCTTTAGACAAGAAATCAAAGACTCCCTGTTGCTCAGTGACCTGCCTACATGAGAGACCACCTCATGGTCTGATCTAAAGCCCAGATAAATTAATGGGACTCGTTCCATTTATTTTTAATGGGTTTCGGATCAGTCTCCACCCCCTTTGACAAGCTGCCATAGTTGTGGTCTGCAGACTGTTTTTAGTGCTCAGGTGGAACAAGTTTAGTGCTCACGTGGTTCTGGTCTCTTTCCAATCGATGCACAGAATATCTGAGTAATTCCTGATATAAACCAGAGTGAACTGTCATTTATGTTAATATTCTACTAAAGTGTGAACTCTAGAGCTATTGAGGCATTATTAGCACTCCTAATGGTCTATTTTGCAGCCTCCCTCACCCCATGACCATCAGACGATATATTCTTTCATGGCTGTGTAGATCTGAGGTGTTTAGTATTTACAGTGCTATTTTACTTTTGTTTCCCTGGAAGTACCAATAAAAACCAGCTTGCATAAAGCTTATCTACTTTCCTACACATTAACATCAAACCAATTTTGCATTTCACCTCTTGTCTGACATTCTTTGCTTAAGGTTGTAAAACATGTAAACTGGTAGTTGTGTAAACTTTTACAGCTGGGGAGATACCTTATCATACTGAACATAAATAATGTGCAATTAATTATCTATACATTTATATATAAAGAGATAATATTAATCCCGGTGCCAAGGTCCATCAAAAAGCCCACTTAAGTTTCGAAGAGAAAAATTTACATGTTATACAGTAAAATGTTATTTATAACATGTAAATATTACAAAGTGGATAACTGTATCTAGGTACATGTAATTCTCTGAAAGAGAATGGTAATATATTTGGTTGGCCTTGGGCTATGTACCTGTTTAAAAAGAAAATGTGTTGTGTATGTATCTGAAAACAAAGGAAGCAATGCTAGTTTTTGTTTAGCTTCAGGTAAATTGCTAGCAAATGTTAGGACCTTTTGCATCCCTTCAATCTCCCAGTGTATCCTGAACAGAAGTTCTCACCTTCTCACCAGCTGATATGATAGATTTGGATAAAACTATGGAGTAAAGAGTTGTTGAGAGACCGTAGCAAATTCATATTCCAATTTGTATGATATGGATTTGCAACACTTCAGAGAGGGACTGGAAAGAAAATAATACAAAGAGGTATGCATCTATTCCAAAACTCTGAGAGGTATAATAAATGATTGTGAAAAAGCCAGTCCTTTGTACCACATAGAGCCGTATAACCTGGGAAGGTGTGTGGCAAAATGAATGAATGAAAATCAGCTGGATGTTCATAAATAAGTTGTTTTGTAAGTGCTATGTGAGAAACACCACAGTCCAGTGAAGCAGCAACAGCAGCCATACCACTTGATTCTATTCCTATTGAAGTCTATTACACTGGCTACAAATTAATAGGAAACCATGGTCCAGTGCTCTGAGGTACGGCACTGGGAGCCAGTGCTCTAATCCCAGCTCTTATACCAACTCTCTATGTAGTCGTAGTCGCAGCCAAGTTACCTGATCTTTCTGCTTCAGCTTCTCACTGTAAAAGGTGGGTAATAATACTTACCTGGCTCTCAGTAGACCTCTGAGAAATAATTGATTAATGCTTGTAAAATGCTATATACACACCCCCAAAAACTATGTTAAAAGAGCATTATTAAGATTGTAACATCAAGCACTCAAATGTTAGAAAATGCCAGAATCAAAATTGGCTGTGCAACTTTAATTTAGCCTTTTGTGCATATGCATTATGATAGTCTTTAATTGCATGATCACATACTAGTTTTTCCACACTTGCTTCATTCAGTGCACAGGATGGACTTACCCTGGGGATGAATCAAGGTTGTGAGGTAAAGTAGTCTGTTGTCTGTTGAACCCCCCTTTATTTGTTGCAGATTTGTCTGGATCTAGACTGTTCTCAGTGGTAGCTGATGACAGAACAAGGAGTAATGGTCTCAAGTTGCAGTGGGGGAGGTTTAGGTTGGATATTAGGAAAAACTTTTTCACTAGGAGGGTGGTGAAACACTGGAATGCGTTACCTAGGGAGGTGGTGGAATCTCCTTCCTTGGATATTTTTAAGGTCAGGATTGACAAAGCCCTGGCTGGGATGATTTAGTTGGGGATTGGTCCTGCTTTGAGCAGGGGGTTGGACTAGATGACCTCCTGAGATCCCTTCCAACCCTGATATTCTATGATTCTATGCAAAAGTTGGAAGGTGTGTCATGAAAGAGGCAGGGGATGGCAAAAAGTGATAGGATGGATTCATGGTTAAGGCTGTTATCATATAAGCCTGTTTGTTAGCCTGAGATAGTATTTTGTGTTTGATTTTTAATACTCTTACATCCTTACTAATATGTATGAAGGACAAAGATGCTGTGTGTTGCATTTCCCACAATCAGATGGGGCTTTTCGTACAATGGGACAGATAAGGGATGGAACTAAAAGTGTTACAGGGTATGGTGGGAGTGTAGAACAGAGTGAATATCCTGGTCTATGCAGACAATCTGGTCCTGATCGCAGACAACCGCAAGAGTTTCCAACAAATGCTTGACATCACTAGCCAGGCTGCCAACTGGATGGGACTCCACTTCAATGCCAGGAAGTGCGCATCGCTGCATATCGATGGCAGTAGAAGGGAATTGGTCCAGGCAACACCATTTCAGATCCAGGGTGAACCCATGATCTTCCTTGAGGACAGGCAAGCGTACCAACATCTCGGCACACCGACAGGTTTCCGTGTCCAGCAGATACCTGAGGATACCGTCGCGGAGCTCCTACGAGATATGGCCAGGATCAGCTTCTCCCTACTGACACCACGGCAGAAGATCAACGCCTTGAACACCTTCCTGATCCCCTATATCTCATTTGTTCTGAGGGGATCTGCCATGGCGAAGGTACCTCTGAACAAGGCAGACAACACCACTAGGCACCTGGTGAAGAAGTGGATGTTTCTTCCCCAGAGGGCCAGCAATAAATTGGTGTACATCTTACACAGGCAGGGCAGTGCCAACGTCCCTCGTATGGGTGATCTCTGCGACATTTCAGTGATCGCTCACACCTTCCGACGTGCCCGGACGCCATGGTGAGAAACATCGCAGAAAGTGCTCTGCATGATGCCGTCAAGAAGCAAATTGCCAGGACCCTCTCCAACCAAGATGTTTCCACCTACTTGAGTGGCTCACTGGAAGGCAAACTTGGAAGAGACAGGGGAGACTTTGCTTCGCTCTGAACTCGTGCCCACAATGCTACGCGACAACTGGAGAAACGTATCGGCTGCCACTGGATGTGGTGCGAGGAATGCCAGGAGCTGGGAGTCCTGGTGCCACAGGTGAAAAACACAGAGCGCACCATCATCACTCCAAGAGCTAGAACAATGCTGGAGAGGACCCTGAAGGATGCCATCCGCTGCCAATACGTGGAAAACCTGAAATGGAAGCCAGACCAGGGCAAGGCCTTTGAGGTGACATTCAAGTGGGACGCCAGCAACCACTTCCTCCCCAGGGGCAGCTGCACTCGATTTGCCGACTGGAGGTTCATTCACTGGGCCCAGCTCAACTGCATCCTGCTGAATGGAGCCATCCGCCACGGTAATCAGGACAAGTGGTACAGGAAGTGCAGCTACACCAACGAGACGCTACCCCATGTCCTGTGTAGCTGCAAGCCCCATTTGAGAGCTTGGCAGCTGTGACAAAACGCCACCCAGGATCGCCTGGCCAGAACCATACCGTCACCTGTGGGTGTTGGATCATATTAAAGAAGTTCTGTATTAAAATCACAAATGAGTTTGATTCCCCATAGTTTAAATTCCAGGGTATTACTAATTAAGAGGGAGGTCTCTTGGTTTTTGGCAGCTAATTGTGTTAGTACATCCTAAGACAGAGTCTGTTCTCAAAGCAATACTGTGTAACAACAGAAACAGCACACAGAGACTCCCCGCCCTTTTGTTGTATTTATCTCGCTTTGTTAACAATTGTGATTAAAATAGAAATAGAGGATGTATGTGGATGGATGCTTGGTGTGGATAATAACTGAATGATGAGGGAGGTGCCAGCCTAAGAATGCAGTGTCCTTCTGCTGAAGAAGGGGTCAAGTGGAAATAACCAGAGGACCTCCCCCGGAGGGCAGACTGGAATCCACCCAACAGCCTCAAGGATGGGAGAAACGAAGAACAAGATAACATCTGGCAACACGGAGCTGTCAGGAAAGTGCCATCTGCTGATTGATTCAGCAACAGCATGATGAAGCAATTCCCATAGACTGGCACAGGAAGAAATTCCTATAAAAATGGATTCTAGAATCTGAGAACTTTGGGGTCTGATTCTGCAAACCAACTTCCAGGAGCATCAGATGAGCATCTGACAAGGCCCTGCTCCCACCTCGTGTCCAGGCCACCTGGCCAGTGGCTTGGCACAAGCAACTCTAAGGCTGCTAACTATGATAACAACCTTGCAGAACCTGTGTGTGTGTGCATGAATGAATGTGTGAATAAATATGAAATTGAATGGAATGTTTTAGCTATAACTAACTGCTTACTATGATTCTTTCTGTATTCACAATAAATGTGGCATTTTGCCTTTTCCCCTTTAATAAGATCCTGCTGTTTTTTTATTTTATTGGTATAACATGGGGAAGGTTGCCGTAAACTCCGCCATCCCTGGAACCGACAGTCAACTGCAACCGGACATAGTCATCACCAGCAAGGACCGGAAGATCATCATCATGGTAGAGATCACAGTGCTTTTCAAAACAGGACTCCAGCCTTCCATGACAGCCAAGCTTGAAACCTGGAGAAATACGCCCCTCTGGCCAACACCCTGAGAGCTAGGGACTACAAGGTCCAAACTCATGCGCTGATTGTTGGAGCCCTGGGCGCATGGGACCCCAGTAACAAGTGAGTGCTGAAAGAATGTGGAGTTGGTCAATGTTACGTTCGGCTGATGCAGCAACTCATGATGTTGGACGCCATCAGGAAGTCGAGGGATGTCTACACAGAATGCATCAGTGGACATCAGCAATACCAGGAGGGATGAGTTGGAGTGCCAATGAGAAGCGCAGTCTGGAAAGCAACTCAGATACTTTCCTGATGGACTTATTTTTTCCTCTAAATGGACAACCTACCTAATTCTCAATTATTGAGGCACAGTCTCCACTGATTTATATTTTGCTTTCCACAACCAAATCTCTATACAACTTTTCATGAGTGATGTACCCGAGTATTCAGATTCTAATATCTAAACTGTATTGTTAAATCTATTCACCTAAATGTGGGTTATTGCTAATTATGTGCTCTATGTATCATATGACTTTTAAAAACAAACTTTGTATTTGTGGATAATCTAAGCACTATGCCCAGATGTACAGATAGTCTTTTCTCAACCTATGTATTATATAATTTTTTTAACATTAGCTGTAATAAAATTTTTAAAAATGAGCGCACACTTGACTGCTTCAACTCCTTACCTCAAAGCAAGGTCAGGCAACCAGTTGGGAGGGGCAAGGAGGGGTTTTTTTGGGTGGGAGGGAGGTAAAACACTAAAAGACCAGAGAAATACCTGCCCCTGACCAGAGCACAACCTCACTCCTTACCCCACCCATGGGGTACAAAAGGGGTGGGATGAAGACCCCAACTCCTGACCCTCCAGAATGGAACATGACCATAAGTTATAAGGGGTGTGACTAGGGGCATGCATTGCAGGTATATTTGGGCCTGCTAAGAAGAAGGAGGGGGAAGGGGAATAGGAGGGGGAGGGGGAAGGAGAATGATAATGGTAAATGGGAGAGGGACTGGGAATCGGTTGATAAGGAACAGGGACACAGGCAAGGCTCTGCAGTGTCAGAGCTGGGAAGGGTGGACACAGGGTAAATGCTCTGTGGCATCAGAGCTGGAAACAGAACACTGGGAAGAAGGAGCTCCATCCATGCGGAGCTAGGTGTTAGAAGAAGAAGAGGTTCTATTAATGTATAGAACTGTAGTTGGGGGGGGGGAGGGAAAGGGGAAAACTCTATCAGCCTATAAAGATAAGCCCAACTGGTGCGAAAGGCTTTGGAATATGTTTATTGGGGTTTTTAGTTCAAGGCAAACATCGCATTGCCTGTGCTTAGGACTTCTGGTCTTCTGCTTTCTGTCTGCGTGACAAAAACCAGGGAAGGGCGTGAAGGGAAAGCCCTCTAACAAAGGCAGCTGAATGCTGCCCAGGAGAATTAGATGCTATCCCTTCTTCTACCATAGACTTCCTGTGTGATGCTAGGCAAGTCACTTAAACCAAGTTTTTCACAGGAGATCTACTCCTTATGTGTTTCTTATTTTCTGGTGCCCAACTCCATACACTGGAGTCTGATTTGCAGAAGGGCTGAGCACACTCCATGCCTAATGAAGTCAATAGGATATGTGCTTTGAACATATGTAGTGTTATATAATGCTAAGTACTCTGAAAAATTAGGTCCTAGTCATCTCAAATGGGGGACCCAAAGTTAGTGGATATTTTTTACTGTAATCTTCTTGTGCCTCTGCTCCCATCATCCTCACTTCACAAAGGTATTGTGAAGATAGATTGTTTGTGAAGCACTCAGATATTATAGTGTTGAACACCTTAGAAAAGCCCATGAAGAAATGAGTGATTCTGTCTCGGAGCAAAGTCTGAATCATGTGCTCTAAATAAGGCATGGAGGCCACACATTGAACAATGACGAGAAAACAAAATATCGAACAGCTGATTGTTAAATGAGCACCATCCATTCCATGCCTTTTTGAGTGCTTGATGTTGCAACTTAGTAATGTTCTTTCAACATAGGTTTGTTTATGTTTAATTTCCTATCTTCTCATCCAATATCTCTCTCCCTCCTGGTCCCTTGTCCAGTCTCTTTTCCCAGCTGCTTGCGGGTTTATTTTATTTATTTATTTATTTATTATGTATTCTTATCAAAAGCACTTTTTGGAGAGTTCAGAGAAATAGTCCAGATTACTGAAACAAAACCCAAACTCATGCAGGCAGGGCTTTTTACATTCTTTGCTTTTTACATTCTTTGTCAGGTACGGTACCAAGAAGAATTTGCCTTAAATCATAGGAAAGTTTGTAGCTATTATTGAATTTTATTTCATTTTCATAGTCCATTTTTGTGACTATGAAATATAAGTTACAGTGTTCTTGGTTCTGCCTGTAAATAGTGAGGACCTGTATCCAGGTACTGGGTTCTTTCCAAGGCCAGCTGTATGGCTCTGGAGCCTATTGACAAGGTTACTCTTAGAGGATATCACCCAGGTCTCCTTCTGCTGCCCCACAAATCCTTTGTCTTTCAGGAAACAGCACACTCCACCATCCCATTTTTAATTTGTGATTGTTCTTCAAATAGTGGGAGCTGGGAAACAATATTACTGGGATCCAGACTCAGCTGTAGGTTTTCCAGATTCTAGAACCAGAGACAAAGCCTTTTTTCTCATCTAGTTTCCGTCAGCCATTTTGTGTAACCCTGGAGAGTTTTCTTTGCTTGGACTCAAGTTGCAGTGGGGGAGGTTTAGGTTGGATATTAGGAAAAACTTTTTCGCTAGGAGGGTGGTGAAACACTGGAATGCGTTGCCTAGGGAGGTGATGGAATCTCCTTCCTTAGAAGTTTTTAAGGTCAGGCTTGACAAAGCCCTGGCTGGGATGATTTAATTGGGGATGGGTCCTGCTTTTGAGCAGGGGGTTGGACTAGATGACCTACTGAGGTCCCTTCCAACCCTGATATCCTATGATTCTATGACTGAGAAGCTATTTTAATCTCCAGTTTTCATTTTGCTTCACTTTTATGCAGTGAGTGAAGCTTCTGTTCCAAATCTGCTTGGTAGTAGCTCAGCCTGAGTTGCTTTTAAATGTCAGATTGGAGATGTGCCCATTCTTAGCTAACACCAGTATTTCTCTTTTTGCTTCACGTGAATAGCCACAGGTCCCAGTTCACAGGTGCTTATATATTCCTTATAAACACTGAGAAAATCCTTGAGATGAAACATGGGGTTAGAGTTCTGGGAGCTGGTGAGGCTGCCAGCATGTCTGAGGAACTGAAATTTAATCAAAGTCCAGATATCAACTCCTTACGGACTTTGAATTGAATAGATACTAGAGAGGCAGGTTGTATCATTTTGGGCTTATGTTTGAGTAGATATGCAATGAAAATCCTCTATGAACAGGCTATTTCTTTATCCTCCATTCTTGTCTCTGCTCTCCTATCCCACATGCTCTTAGCCCCCTCCAATCCTTCCTTCCCCCCACCATTGTTCTCTGTACTCTTTATACATCCCTTTTTTCTTATCCCTTGCCTTTCCAGCCCCACCTGTTTTTCCCTCTCTACCTTCCTCCTGGCTTAATCCCCAATTGCTTTTACCTTGATCACTTCCGCAGCCTCCCTTCGCTGCTCCTGCCACCCCAGTTCTGGTCTCTGTCAGTGTCCAAACAGTATGCTTTGCCATTAGGATCCTGCTCCTGCAGGGCGTCTACCCAGAACTACACTCCTGAAACATCTGAGCAGGGGAACTCTCCCTGTTGTCATGCATTGCTGGTGATGCTCCTCCAGTCAGCTCTCTACTCCGCCAGGTGCTGTAGGTATTGGTGGTGAGGCAGCACAGCTCAAAGGGATTGCAGGAGGTGCCTTGCTGCATTGGAACACAATAAACAACCCTCCCATGTTGCGGGATAACGAGTGTAGGACTGTCTGGGAAATGCAGGACACAGCTGTAAGCTATACAACTCTGTCTGCTCATTGCTTTTAAGTAATTTTAGGAACATAAATGAAGAGAGCAGTTAGCTGATTAACATTAGCTGTAATACGACAGTAAAGTAGAGAAATAATAGTGACTGGCAATGGGATCTGGGACCTTTCTTCTCATAGTCACTGGTTCAGATCCTACCTGATTTAGCAGTGACCAAAAACTGTCATTTGACAGCTGTTCATGGCCTCATTAAAATGAGCTGGTAGTTTCAGTTTTGTACCCAGTACACAAGAGTCCACATCCTGTTTGGCACTAATTAGCATCCTTGTTGGAAGCCTGAGACCACAGATAGTTCAGCCCCACAGCTAATAATTCTATCTCACTCTTGCAGTTCCAAGTTGAGGCACATTGCCTGTGGCAGCGTGGGAAAGTCTGTGCTGCTTTTTCCTGTGCTATATCTTTTGCACAAAAGAGAAAAGGCTTCAGACCCAAAGAGCTGTGAATCTGGCCCTTCTCACCAGCACTCCATTTACACACACACACACAATATTAAAAGTTTCAAAAAGGACTGATGTAGAGTTTAAATGTTTGCTTTTCATTCCCCCCACACCCCACCCTCATGGCAATTGTTATAAATACTAGGTTAGAAGCCAATTGCTGGATTTTTTTGTCCGCCATTCAGTGGTTTTTTTTTAGCCTCGTATGGCGCACAAGCCAACATACCAACAGATTATTTACATCCCCTTAGTCAAAACTGTAACTAAAGCATTGCCAGCCTAGGCTTGGCAAGCTGGTCAACTGACCACTCAAATAATGTCAACTAACCACCTAGTATTTGAGCACAGTCAATTATTGTTAAATATTCCAACAAAAATGCCCTGATGTAGGCAGTGGCCTACCTTTTTGATTGCCTTATGGTACCTTCTGTTTAGCAAGCCTACTAAAATGTCTTGATCACTCACTTTGCTATAAGCTAATGCCAAGTGTTGGGAAAAAGGTGAATACATTGAAAACTGATCATCTTGACCAGCAGGGATCCTGCAGAACAAACTGTATGTATGTAGACAGGCCATCAATGTACATAGCAGTTTACAAAGCACATTAAACAAGCTAAAACACATGGCCCCTGCCCTGAAGAGCTTACAATCTAAATTGACTAGACAAACATACAGAACTTAACTCAGAAGGGAGTGGTGGAAGGAGAGGAGGGTTCTGTTACAGAGTATATCCCAGAATTCACACCTTGTACATATTGTAATAATCTTTGTACATAGTATGCCTTGTAAGGTATCATTTGAAAACTCATAATTTGCTGATCTGTATTGTCGCAGTAAAATATGTGTGGTAGCATTGTGAAATGATAAGATTCCCCTGTATGATGTTATTAACACATGTTCCAAACCCCACAGCTCTGCCCAAACAGAAGTTGGCAGACAGGTCTGTCCTAAACAAAGGAATGTGTGCTTGCCTTAATTTGCATTTAAGCAGGAAAGAGAGTAATCAAACAGGAAGGGACAAGAAAGGAAGTTCAAACAGGTGAAAAAAACAGCAGTGGAACATCCTTCTACATAGACTCTTGTCTCCTGGGTCTCAGCTGGAAATGTTTTTCAAGAGGGGGACTGAATCTATAAAAAGGAGGGACAGACACCCCAAGGAACCCCTCTTTCTTTTCCTGAGCCATTACATTCACTCCACATGAAGAGACAAAGGAAGCATCCATTGGACTCTGGGGGAAGGGTCCTGACCTAAAGAGTTTGTTCAGTAAGACTTCTGAAAGCATGTGATGAGAAAACTTAGCTTTGAATCTACTAGAGTTAAGTTAGGCACCAGTAAGCATTTTATCTTTATTTTTCTTGTAACCATTTCTGACTTCTATGCTTCAGTACTTGTATTCACTTAAAATCTCTCTTTGTAATTAATAAACTTGTTTTATTGTTTTATCTAATGCAGCGTGTTCAAGTTGAAGTGTCTGGATAACTCTGTCTGGGGTAACAAGTTGTGTGCATATCATTCCTTTAAAGAGATAATGTACTCAGTTTACTTGTACTTTCCAGGAAAGGGCTGGGCAGTATGGGATATATGTTTCTGGAGGAAAATCCATGACAGGGTGTTTGTTGGGATCACCCTGCAGCATAACCAAGGCTGGTAAGAGCCAAGGTGTGGCTGGCTGGCTGTAGCACACACACACTGACATAGCTGGGTGTGACTTACATGCTGGATGCTGTTTGTGAGCAGTCCAGGCTGGAGGCTACAGCAGCAAGGCATTGTAAAGGGCATCCGAGGTAACAGACTAAGGGTGACACAGCTACTCATTAATCTGGATTATACTCTGGTATATCACAGGGTCACAGCCATTTAACCTCCTCACCCAACACAAAACCAAAATATGCATGGCCAAGAAGCTGCCTGAAGAGTTCGCCTGCTGCCTAACAAGCATAAATGCATTTTAAAATTGTGTTTTTCTTTCATAGTTACTAAGTGCTTGTTTTAGTTCAGTGTAATTTAATTTATTTTCATTTGTAACTGTTCAGTCTTGAATAATGTTCACATTTAAAAACTAATGTAACTGCTGAAAAGGTCATACTTATTCTTTCTCTCTCTCTCTCTTTTTTTTTTTTAGAGCTTCATTTCATTGTTTCACATTTTTCTGAGTTATAATAGCTCAGTTAAGTAACTTGGTTTTTGTAATTAGGCATCCGTATCTATCTAAAGGCTAAACCTATTGGAAACCATAACTCTGACTCTCTTTTTTTGTTGTTTTTATGGTGGTTACTACTCTAATAAACTAGTGCTTTAAAATATTTGACCAGTCAGTTGACCAGTTATTTTTGGACCGATCAAATGTCCAACACTATACCAGATTAGCACAATTCTGGAAAGAGGTTGTGTTGGTTACATGTTCTTTTGTGACAGTTGGTTGTTAGAATGTGTTATTGCACATTCATTATATTGTTTCTTGGTTCTGATTTTGTTTTTAAATTTCTCAGTGACATAAGAATGGGTTGTGTTGGCTTTAAATCTGCTAGTTAGTATCCACCTATAAATAGTTTTACGCTACTTAAAATTGCTAACATAAGCTCCTTAATATAGTATCTATAAAGAGGATTAAAAAAAAGTTCTGTGTTTGAACCAGCCCTATCTCCCTTCCTGTATGTTTCTGTTGAAGCAAGTAAACATTTTCATAGAATCATAGAATATCAGAGTTGGAAGGGACCTCATTTTGTTTGCTTTGGCTCCCGGAAATATAGAAAAATGGCTTTGCAAACTCTGCAAGAACATGAATACTGTGAAACTTGTGCAAAATCATGGAAACACTTTTGAAGCAGTTGGTTTTATTCTGCATGCAGCAGTTATGTCTGTTAGCAGAAATAAAATGTATCCCTGCAGAAAAGTAAAACCAGTTAATTGTGTTCTTGAAAACACAGTGGAGATGTGCATATATCTGAGTAATGAGCAGAAAACACTGTTGATCTGATGCTATGTGGAAGTGTGTGGTTCAGAACATGGTCCTCCACTGTCTTTCTTCCATTGCAACCCCCTGTGCAGGTATCTGTTTTCACTCCCACTGATCTCAGACTTTTGCTATTGATTTCAACAGGAGCGGGGGCAGATTCTTAGCATTAACGTTAAAGATGGGCCTGAACCACAAAGTTCAGATCCTGATCCAAGATGGGCGACCCTATGTAAGGACATGGCTGTTTAGTTATTCTGTGAGCTAGAGAGCACTGCAGGGTCCTCTCTGTGGCCAGCAGCTGGCAAACAGAACCTCTTTTAAATCTATTACAACCAAGTTCCTAACCTGGGGAATACTGCTGTAACATTTACTTTTATCAGATTTCTTTTTCTTATTCAGTCATTTGTTTCTCTGTGTGTCATGGTGAAGAACAGCTAACATGTATACAACACTGCTGCAACTCCTTATCTTGGTGCAGATGCATACTGGCAAAGGTTTCTAGATGTTTTAAGTCCCTTTCTGGCTTTACTATTGCACAAACAGTATTACAGAGCAGGTGCATGACCTGTGCATATCCACTTGCTGAGTAACACATAAGTAACTTCTTTCATGCCAAGAGTAAATGAACACTCACTCTATTGTATCTCTCTTCTTAAGAAAAACCACACACACACAAATTTCCACATAGGTTTTGCGTGCTTCTGGTGTCTCAGACGTGTTCTGGAAGATTAATGACCCAAGAGTGATGATAAGTAGGGTTAGGAAATTATGACAAACAAATCCATAGCACCAGACCTACATTTTTATTAGTATTTAATTGCAAAATTAGTGTTGGAAAGGAACATAGTAGATATACTACAAAGTCTCTAGAGTTTAGTAAAGTATGATTCCGTGCTTCTGGAAATTTTACTGGAAATGTAATGGCTGTGTCCATACTCACAGTAACAGGCTGGCAGGACTCTCAGATTTTTAAGGTCAGAAGGGGCCATTATGATCATCTAGTCCAGTGGTTCTCAACTGGGGTACAGAGGTCTTCCAGGGGATACATCAACTCATCTAGATATTTGTCTAGTTTTAGAACAGGCTTCATAGAAAGCACTAGTGAAGTCAGTACAAACTAAAATTTCATACAATGATTCATCTTATACTGCTCTATATGCTGAAATGTAAGTATGATATTTATATTCCAGTTGATTTATTTTATACTTATATGGTGAAAATGAGAAAATAAGCAATTTTTCAGTAATAGTGTGCTGTGACACTTTTGTATTTTTATGTCTCATTTTGTAAGCAAGTAGTTTTTAAGTAAGGTGAAACTTGGGGGAATACAAGACAAATCAGACTCCTGGAAGGGGTACAGTAGTCTGAAAAGATTGGGAGCCACTCCTTGACCCCCTGCATAACACAGGCCATAGAAATTCATCAAGTGATTCCTGCGTCAAATTAATAATTTCTGGTTGAGCTAGAGTAGAACTTTTAGAAAGACACTCCTAATATTATAGACGTAAAATATGGTGACGGTCCCACTAGATCAGTAGGACTTCAACACGTGCTTAAGTGCCTTGCTCAATAGGGGTTGCCTACTAAATCAGCACCTGGAACGGGGCAGGAACCGGATTTTCCGTTCTATAAGAAATTCTCTGAATGTGACTGTTCTTTGTTCTGAAACAGAACAATAACAATTATTTAATGTCCTGAAAAATTAAATTTAAAGGAAAAAAAATTTCAGATCAAATTGTTTTAATAAAAAATCAAAATATTTTTCCAATTTTGACATTTTACATTTTTTTCATAATATAAAATGTCATTTCAAAATGAAAAATCAAATGTGTTCTCTTTCCAAAATGAAATGTCATCAAATTGATCCGTTCCCATGTGTAAGCGGGGGAATAGTCCCGCTATTTTGGGGAATTTTCCTGGCTTCTGCACTACCCCGGTGAAGTGGGCTAGGAAAAGGATTTGAGTCCTCGCTCCCACTTCCTTTACCCAGAGATCTCCCTGCCCTTGAGGACTCCCCTTCCACTCTCCTGTCTGGCGGAGTCTACGTAACCCCAACAAGGCTCGGCCCAGGATTCCTGGGGGGCTCGACATCCAACTCTGCTGTGGTCACCTAGGGGCTAGGGTGTCTCCACTCCAGGGTACTCTCTCTGCACTGGGCACTTCTCTGACCCACTGACCATTACATACAATTTAAAGCAAATGCAAGTTATTTAGTCAACAATTAACTTTAAAAAAATAAGGAAAAATGGGAAAGGTTAAAGGAAACACATCAACCTGCTCTGTGGCAGGGAACATCACAAACAGTGTCTCTGGAATGTCCAGGCAGTTCACAGTCTGGTCCTTGTAAGTCCCAGGCCTTCTTCTCAGGCCCTGGCTGTGCTGCAGGGATGCTGTGGGTTGGACACTCGCTCCGGTGGTGGCCACACGCTTTCAGGCTCTAGGTGACAGGGCCTTCTTCCCAGCATTGCCCCCGCCCTGTCAGGGTTACCAATCCCCCGCCCGTCCCCTGGAGTCTGGCCTGCAGAGCCTCCTGGCTGAGGCGTCTCCCTGTGCTGGGCCTGCTGCCCAGGGTCCCCCTTGCTATCCCCAAGATGCTCACCACACCTGGCTCCGGACTGCTCCAGCCCCAGTTCCCGCCCCACTCTGCCTCAGTACGGCTGCTGCTCTGCCTCCAGCTCCCTGGGCTGCTTCTCTGGCCCCTCTGGCTCTGGTTGCTGCAGCTGTTGGATCACATTAAAGAAGTTCTGTATTAAAATCACAAATGAGTTTGATTCCCCAGAGTTTAAATTCCAGGGTATTACTAATTAAGAGGTCTCTTGGTTTTTGGTACTGTTTCTCTCCCTCTATGTGTGAAACTTGCAAGCTGCTAATTGTGTTAGTACATTCTAAGACAGAGTCTGTTCTCAAAGCAATTCTTTGTAACAACAACTACTCACACAGAGAGAGACTCAAAGCAATACTCCGTAACAATAGAAACAGCACCCAGAGACTCCCCGCCCTTTTGTTGTAGTCATCTCGCTTTGTTAACAATTGTGATTTAAAATAGAGATAGAGGATGTATGTGGATGGATGCTTGGTGTGGATAATAACTGAATGATCAGGGAGGTGCCAGCCTAAGAATGCAGTGTCCATTGGCTGAAGAAGGTGTCAAGTGGAAATAACCAGAGGACCTCCCCCAGAGGGCAGACTGGAATCCACCCAACAGCCTCAAGAACGGGAGAACCAAAGAACAAGATAACATCTGGCAGCATGGAGCCGTCAGGAATGTGACATCTGCTGATTGATTCAGCAACAGCATGGTGAAGCAATTCCCATAGACTGGCATAGGAAGAAATTCCTATAAAAATGGATTCTAGAAACTGAGAACTTTGGGGTCTGATTCTGCAAACCAACTTCCAGGAGCATCAGAGGAGCACCTGAGAAGGCCCTGCTCCCTCCTCGTGTCCAGGCCACCTGGCCAGTGGCTTGGCACAAGCAACTCTAAGGCTGCTAACTGTGATAACAACTTTGCAGAACCTGTGTGTGTGTGTGTGTGTGTGTGTGTGTGTGTATGAATGAATGTGTGAATAAATATGAGATTGAATGGAATGTTATAGCTATAACTAACTGCTTACTGACAGGTTTCAAAGTAAGTGAGCTGTAGCTCAAGAAAGTTCATGCTCAAATAAATTGGTTAGTCTCTAAGGTGCCACAAGTACTCCTTTTCTAACTGCTTACTATGATTCTTTCTGTATTCACAATAAATGTGGCATTTTGCCTTTTCCCCTTTAATAAGATCCTGCTGCTTTTTTATTTTATTGGTATAAAATTTTGGTGGAGAATTGTGAAAGGGGGAATATTGGTAAAAAACCTCAGTTATTGTAAATATTGGTGTGCACATCGCCAGCTCTATTGAGCTAGGCATTTCTATTAGGTTAACCAGACCTGCTGGCCTCCGAGAAGGTAGTAGGGAAAAACAGGTTAACCGGACCTGCTGGCCTCTGGGAAGGTAGCAGGGGAGAAATGCATAGATTAACCTATGATTACTAAACCTAAGCCCTATTGCTCACTAAGGTATCAGGGACAGCAAGAAGGTCCACAGACCAGGCTAGGCTACTCAGTGAAATAAGGAGTAGCAGGTTCAGGGAATCTAGGCAGTGTCACCAGCTGAGTAAAACCAGGGGAGACAAAGAAGCCACCCGCTGAATAAAATCAGGAGTGACCGAGAAGTTAAAAATTTGTTAGAATGTTAAAGAAAAAACAGGGTAAAGCAGGTGTAGAGGGAGGAATGAAGCCAAAAGGAGCTCCAGCCTCACCTTTCATTAGAGAAATTACACCTTTCAAACAAGTCCTCCAAAGATATGGGCATAATCCATGGACTGAACAAGCCCTTGTAGATGTCTGTACTATATCAGACCTAGAGGATAGATTGGCTCAATACATCCTCATGTACAAACCTTCTAGTGCTGCCAAAAGAGATGCAGCAGCAATTTGGTTGTTGTGGGAGGCATGTAAGGATTCTTACCTCTGCTTGTCCTCATGTAAAGAGGAAAAGGCACAAACAGAAAAGGGAGCAGACAATTGGAAGGTGCTGGCTACAAATACCCAAAGCCAGCTGAAAATAGTGAAAGAGGCCCTCCAGGAATACAAAAAGAGTGAAAAAGTTAACTCTGCAGAGGCTGGAGGGATGCAGGTGAAGGGGGAGAAGGTCCTATGTACGGCACCTGCAGGCATAATTACAAAGAGAAAAGAGAGTAAAAAAGTTAACTCTGCAGAGGCTGGAGGGAATTAAGCAGCTAAAGTTTGTGAAAATGTTAAAAAGGAAAAGTGTTAGAGAAAGAGCATTCTTGGTTTCTTTGCAGCCATTCTGAAGGACAAATGGGCCCTTTTCCAAAGGAAAGTTTGTAAATTAGCCAGACAAAAATAAATTATCTGATTAAAATAATTTGACTGGACAATTTAGTCAAATTTGCTAAAAGAACATAAGGGGTTTCTATTGGAGCTTAACTGCCTCAAATGTATAAAGGGAATGTAAGATGTAAAAAACAGAGCAGTGTGGAAGGGATGTTAAGGAAAAGAAAATGTGTATGTATCTGTCTGTGTGTGTGTAAATATGTAAAGTTCTAAGGACCAATTGGTTTTGTTTTTGTTTTAAATAATGCCACTAAAAATCCATTTGACTTTTTAATTCAAAGTTGCAAAACTGACAGAGGTAATTTTTGCTAGACACAGGTAATTAGTGTTGTTTGGCTTTGGGATTTGGCATTTAACCTTTAAAAGGTTAAACCTTTACAAAATTTAAAATGTTTTTAAGTTGTGACTACAGCAGGGCAGTCAAAATCAGGAGAATAGAAAAAAAAATTTGGATTCTTTTTGTTTGTTTGGTTGGTTTTTGTTTGTTTGTTTTTGTAACAAAATAGCAGATGGGAGCTGTAGTAAAAAAATAAATAAGAAATTTAAAAAAAAGACAGTGCCTCTCTGAAGCAACAGCAGGGGTGAGGTGCACAAAACAAAAAGAAGCAATGTCAGAAACACTGAGTCTTAAAATGGCTCTGAGTAATCAGACTGTCACTTTGATAAAGGTACATGAAAACTTTGTAAGCAAAAAAAAAAAAAAATTAGTTATGTAAAAATTGATATGGATAATGTTAAAGAAGTTAAACTATGGAAGGAATGTGCATTTGCCCCAGAACATGTGCAGGGTATATTGTAGAAGGGGCAAAAGAAATGCAAACATACCATGCTACTTAATTAAAATGCTATTAGGGCTCCAAAGGGAGCCACAATAAGTTGGGTTTTCTCTTTCAGATTGCTGTGTGTTTTGGAAGCAGAAGTTAAAAGTGATCAAAACTCTGGTGAAAGATGATTGTGTCCCTTTTAAGATAGAGTCTCTGAGCTGCTGATGGCTTTAAATCCAAAAGCAGGAAGTGTCTGTGAAAATGCAAATTACCTAAATGATAAAGGAAGGAAAGAACTAGCAGCACAAAGGAGCTGCAGATAAAGGACACACCTGGTCAGCAAACAAATTGTCTAAATAAAAGGCATGGGATAACAAGATAATTTTAATAAATTTAATGATAATAAGTACCCCTGTAGTAACTTATAGTGTGTATGATTTTTGGAAAAATCATTTAAGGTCATATGGTAATGATGCTTCTCATCTATTACCTGTAAATAAACTTAAAGCTTAACACAGCAGGAAAAACGTTATAAACTTGGTCTGTTGTACAAGAAGGAAAACTGAGGTACTTCCCCCCCCCTCATGAATTTAATGACTAAACGGTGGGATAATTTCCCCATAACCCTTAAAAGACAAGCCATTGGAACCTGGCCTGCCTATAGAACAAAAACAGGAAAATGTGGGGGAAATTCCTCTGTTTTGCCTGCAATCAGCAAGGGTATTTGTAAAAGAAATATTTTAAGCAATAATCTGCCACCCCAAAAGGGGTAGAAACATGTTCTTTTTGTCTTTCAGAAAATCAGGAAAAGCTGATGCCAGCTGAAGAGCAACCCAATACCATGAATCTACTGTCACAATAGAAATTGTGTTTTGTGTTCTGTTTTGACTTGTCTTGTTGCTAGCACTGTTGTATGTTAAAAAAAAAAATGCTGAAGACCTGCAGGTACTTAAAAATAAATTAAGCTCTCTGTCCCAGGTACAGGACAGCCTGATACAAAAACAAGTACATGCCAATGTAGACTTGGTCCAAATTGGTCTGGTTAACCTAAAAGCCCGATGGAATCTTTGGAAATGGCTTAATACTACCACATGATTTATGCATAAGAAAAAATTTAGAAATAGGAAACTACACAGCCATAGCTATGGGATGCACTGAAATGCAGATACTTGCACTAGCTACTTCGGAACACAAAATGTTTTGGGTCATATTGGGAAATATTAAGGATTTGAGGCATTTGTTAAAACAAAGAAAGAGATCATTGTTTGACACTTATCAGTAGGAATGGATGCAATACGTTTCCAGTATACTGGAAAGACTTATTAATGGGAGAAATTGTTGTCAAAATTGCACACCAACAGTCCCTGGAGGCAAAGACATTGAAGGTTAGCCCACTCCCCATATTACGCATGGGATCCTTCTGGCTACCCTGGACCTCGAGCCAGTGGGCTGGGGAGGGAGGGAAGCTATTGGACACTAGAGGTTGTACTGAATGGACTCCTCAAAAGTGGGTGTGCCTCACCTTGCCTGTTCCCCAGAACCCTGCAGTAAAGATACATCACTAGGATCATGTATGTGGGATGAATTGGAATCACAAACTCAAATGGCCTCACAGTACCTTCTCTTGAAGAGGCTACATAGAAAGTGACACTGACGATTATAAATCTTAGTGTCAAAAGGGGGATTATGTTGGATCATATTAAAGACGTTCTGTATTAAAATCTCAAATGAGTTTGATTCCCCATAGTTTAAATTCCAGGGTATTACTAATTAAGAGGTCTCTTGGTTTTTGGTACTGTTTCTCTCCCTCTCTGTGTGAAACTTGCAAGCTGCTAATTGTGTTAGTACATTCTAAGACAGAGTCTGTTCTCAAAGCAATTCTTTGTAACAACAACTACTCACACAGAGAGAGACTCAAAGCAGTACTCCGTAACAATAGAAACAGCACCCAGAGACTCCCCGCCCTTTTGTTGTATTCATCTTGCTTTGTTAACAATTGTGATTAAAATAGAGATAGAGGATGTATGTGGATGGATGCTTGGTGTGGATAATAACTGAATGATCAGGGAGGTGCCAGCCTAAGAATCCAGTGTCCATTGGCTGAAGAAGGCGTCAATTGGAAATAACCAGAGGACCCCCGGAGGGCAGACTGGAATCCACCCAACAGCCTCAAGAATGGGAGAACCAAAGAACAAGATAACATCTGGCAGCATGGAGCCGTCAGGAATGTGACATCTGCTGATTGATTCAGCAACAGCATGGTGAAGCAATTCCCATAGACTGGGATAGGAAGAAATTCCTATAAAAATGGACTCTAGGAAGTGAGAACTTTGGGGTCTGATTCTGCAAACCAACTTCCAGGAGCATCAGATGTGCATCTGACACGGACTTGGCTCCACTCTCATGTACAGGCAACCTGGCCAGTACTCTGTCACGAGCAACTTCTAGGCTGGTAACTATAACCCCTATGCAGAACTGCTATGAATGAATGAATGAATATATATATATATATAGTTAAGTAAGGAATAAGTAACAATACAACAGTGTGAGTTTTATACATATTTCTTATTATTATTATTTTTACAATAAATGTGGCATTTTGCCTTGTCCCTTTAATAAGATCCTGCTAGTTTTTATTTTATTGGTATAACTCAGCTCTCCTCCCAGCATCAGTCTGCTCTGCAAGCTGCTTTTTTGACTCCACTCCCAGCTCGCCTCCCAGGGCAAGTCTGCTCTCTCTGGGCTGTGCCCCTAGCTTTGGGGCTGCAGCTCTGCTCCCAGCACGGGGTCTGCTCTCTCTGGGCTGCTTTTCTGGTCCCTCTGGATCTGGCACAGTTCTGCTCCCCAGCTCAGCTTGGGCCCCTGCTTTCTCCTTAGCTCGGCCCCACTCTGACTGACCCAGGCAAATCCAGCTCAGACAGAGGAGGATGGGACCTCCCTGGCCTCCTGACTCCCTGATTAGCCTGCCTGCCCTGTCATTCAGGCTGACCTGGAGAATTGGCCTCTCCCAATTGTTCCTGGGGACTATCAGTCTCAGGGTCCTGGTTTCCCATCGACCCTTCCCCCTGTTAGTACTGGGAGCTAGAACTAAAAAACCCCCACTGAATGTTTGTAAGGGGGCAACAGTCCCCTTATACCTGAAACTTTTTGCTTTCAATTAATTGTCCGTTTCTGACAGGAGTAACGTTCTTTTGGGAAACTTCCAACCAGCTCTCGTGACCTCAGTCTTTTAATTTGAAGGAAGAAGTAAACCTGGAGCTACTGCAGTGCAAGGGATTGGGGAGTGTAGGAGGAAGAAAGAAGTCTGTGGGAACACAGAGGGGAGAAGAGATGCTGGGAAGCAGATGGCAGCACTGTGATGAGAGGAAGAGCCTAAGAAGCTAGAAGTGTTTATTGTAACAAGGGTGTAGAGGCACAGGGAGGTGAGAAGGGTGGTATTACAAGACTGGACAGAGACTGGCAAGTGGGTACATTTTAGCAGAGGAGAGGCACTAACAGGGAGGTAGGAAAGACTTCCTCTTCAGTTTTTTCACAGATTGCCTGTCTTTGTAGACCAGTGACGGGCACCATATAAGAATCTTATTAAATTTAGTTGTTCTTGTTCAATTTAAGTTTCAGGAAAGACCTGAGAGGGAGGGGTAAGTAGGCAACTTCTAATTGCAAGGGGGAAAGGAAGCATTTTTCTTGAGTAGGTGCAGCATTGCTCTCCTTGTGCAGTAATATCATTCTGCCCAAGTGGTGATTAAGCATGAACTGCTTCAAATTATTTTCCGAACATTTTGTGCACCAGAAATACTAGAAAGTTACATCAGGACACGTTTGCTGAGGCAAATACTTTCTCTATGTGCAAGGATCAGGAAAGGGCCTTCTTTCGTGCAACCCACAGAAATATGGAATGCAACTAGCCTCCCAATTTAGTTTGAAGTGATTCACCAAAAAACAAACAAACAAACAAACAAACCCCACTTTTTGTTCTATTCAGATTGAATGTTCTATTGCTGCCACAAAATATTCTCCTCCCTCACCGTAGTTGCCTCACCAAATGGAAATTCTATATTTGGTTCAGAAATATATGAATATGTGATTGCAGAACCATTGGCCATTATCTCTGAAAACTCGTGGCAATCCGGGGAAGTCCCAGACGACTGGAAAAGGGCTAATGTAGTGCCCCTCTTTAAAAAAGGGAAGAAGGAGGATCCTGGGAACTACAAGCCAGTCAGCCTCACCTCAATCCCTGGAAAAATCATGGAGCAGGTCCTCAAGGAATCAATTCTGAAGCACTTAGAGGAGAGGAAAGGGATCAGAAACAGTCAGCATGGATTCACCAAGGACATGTCGTGCCTGACTAATCTAATTGCCTTCTATGTTGAGATAACTGGCTCTGTGGACGAGGGGAGAGCGGTGGATGTGTTGTTCCTTGACTTTAGCAAAGCTTTTGACACGGTCTCCCACAGTATTCTTACCAGCAAGTTAAAGAAGTATGGGCTGGATGAATGGACTATAAGGTGGATAGACAGTTGGCTAGACTGTCGGACTCAACGGGTAGTGATCACTGGCTCCATGTCTAGTTGGCAGCCGGTATCAAGTGGAGTGCCCCAAGGGTTGGTCCTGGGGCCGGTTTTGTTCAATATCTTCATAAATGAACTGGAGGATGGTGCGGATTGCACCCTCAGCAAGTTTGCAGATGACTCTAAACTGGGAGGAGAGGTAGATACGCTGGAGGGTAGGGATAGGATACAGAGGGACCTAGACAAATTAGAGGATTGGGCCAAAAGAAATCTGATGAGGTTCAACAAGGACAAGTGCAGAGTCCTGCACTTAGGACGGAAGAACCCCATGCACCGCTACAGACTAGGGACCGAATGGCTCGGCAGCAGTTCTTTACTAAAGGACCTAGGGGTTACAGTGGACAAGACGCTGGATATGAGTCAACAGTGTGCCCTTGTTGCCAAGAAGGCCAATGGCATTTTGCGATGTATAAGTAGGGCCAGCAGATTGAGGGACATGATCGTTCCCCTCTATTCGACATTGGTGAGGCCTCATCTGGAGTACTGTGTCCAGTTTTGGGCCCCACACTACAAGAAGGATGTGGAAAAATTGGAAAACGTCCAGCGGAGGGCAACAAAAATGATTAGGGGACTGGAACACATGACTTATGAGGAGAGGCTGAGGGAACTGGGATTGTTTAGTCTGCAGAAGAGAAGAATGAGGGGGGATTTATAGCTGCTTTCAGCTACCTGAAAGGGGGTTCCAAAGAGGATGGATCTAGACTGTTCTCAGTGGTAGCTGATGACAGAACAAGGATTAATGGTCTCAAGTTGCAGTGGGGGAGGTTTAGGTTGGATATTAGGAAAAACTTTTTCGCTAGGAGGGTGGTGAAACACTGGAATGTGTTACCTAGGGAGGTGGTGGAATCTCCTTCCTTAGATATTTTTAAGGTCAGGCTTGACAAAGCCCTGATTGGGATGATTTAGTTGGGGATTGGTCTTGCTTCGAGCAGGGGGTTGGACTAGATGACCTCCTGAGGTCCCTTCCAACCCTGATATTCTATGATTCGATGAATGCACGGAATGTGAACAGAGTGATGTCAGAGGTATAATTTCACCCAGGATACTCTGGTTCTATGGTGGCAGAGAAGACGTGCTCTTACAGTGTAACTTTGGTCTCCAGTTCAGTTACTGCTGTTATTAACAGTTCAGAAAGGCAGTAAGAGGTAGGGTGACATGGGGCGGTCCAATTCTGCTCTCACTTATGGCTGTCAAGGACTCGAACCCCAGATGGCACGGTTCGTTGTCTGACCGGAGAGAGACCAGCAACACCAGCAAGGACCGAACACAAAGCTCTTTATTGAAGAGTGCACACAACAACAGAGAGCAGCCCGTCTCCAAAGAGAACCGGCAGCCTCTAAGTAAAACTAATAGGTTTTTATAGATAGTCCCATCGCGTCACAGATATATTCATAAAGCAGCCCACCCCTCCCCTATGTTAGTTAAAATCCTCTTTCTCTATTATGCATGCACTTCTACCCCCTTATTGTAGATAACTTTTAGCAAATTGTAATGCTTCACTAACTTTCTTATCGGTATGGGTGTCAACCGGGAGATGAGGAGTTAAGAACAGACATAACACAAGAACAGGGAGTGGAAAACAGTGCCTCCGTATCTCAACAAACTGTTCCCAGAACATCTGGTACAAAAATGCAGGAATGCAGGCCTCCCCTTTTTTCTTACTCCCTACAACTTAAACAAGTATTCTTTTATTCTATTTATCTCATTCAGGGACTTTCCCAGCAATCTTTATTGGCCTGACTTTGGTTCGGTTGGCATAACTGCTTCATATTTAATTTTTCTCACCTAACATGGCCATACAATCTCTTGGAAGTCAATGGGCCAAATTCAGCACTGGTGCAACTCCACTGACTTCTCTGGAGTTGTGCCTGTTTATGTCATAGCTGAATTTGGCCCATTTACTTTAATGGAGTTGCATATTTGTTACTGACAACAAAATTTGGCTCTCATATGTGAATTATATAAAGCAATGATAAACTCTAATTCTTTGGTTCTTCTTAACCCACATTTAGCACATCTATTTAGCACCTTTAATGCCAAAGCACTGGCAGCTGCCAGGTCCATCACAGGGACAGAGAAGTAAGAACACAGAAGTGGCTTTGATCCTGCAAAATTCTGAATACTCTGGCCTGATCCAGTAAAGTAGTTAAGCCTATGCTTGAAGTTAAGTATGTGGGTAGTCCTATTAAAGTCAATAAAACGTTGAGCATGTGTTGAAGTGTTTTGCTAGATCGGGCCAGAGTGCTTAGTACCTTGCAGGCTCAAGCCCACTTACAGCATCTGTGAAGGGCAGGGCTTTAAAGTTAGTTTCTTTTACTGCAGTCCAGGAGGTAGGATCACCTTTGTTTCCTGTAATTTACAACCTGGTCTGTTACAGTAAGTGCTGCAGCAGTCGGAAGGAATGGATTTGAAGCTAGTCACTCTCTTTGCTGCTCTTGCATTTGTGGTTGTCCAAACATCTGAGGGTAAGTCATTCTGTACATTATTTATTTGCTACATTTATAATAGGTTTCTCTTAAAAAACAAACAAACAAAAAAATCAACCATAAGGCAAAGCGTCTGTGTATGGAATTTGAGCTGTTTTAGATCCATAACACTGGGAGTAATTGGAGAGTATCACTTTTGGTTTTTATTTCTGTACAGAAAACTGGGAGAACTTTAAGTGTGACATCCTGACTCCACTGACATCAGTGGCAAAACTCCCCTTCACGCATCTGAAGAAGTGGGGTTTTTACCCACGAAAGCTTATGCTCAAATAAATCTGTTAGTCTTTAAGGTGCCACCGGACTCCTTGTTGTTTTTGTGGATACAGACTAACACGGCTACCCCCTGATACAAAACTCCCTTTGATTTCATTGGGGGTAGGATTTCACTCTAAATGTTTTAGCTAATTACTATTTGTCAAATCAAGGGCAGTTGGATATTTAGACTGGGAAACTTTTTGTAAAATGGTTTAAACAAGGAAATGCCAGGTCTTTAGAAAGGATCAGTACAACAAGGTATTTGCCACAATAAATGTTACCATTTTAACTGCACTTTGGAGCAATTGGGACAATTCATCTGAATGAAGTTACTCACATGCAGGAGGGTCTCTAGGACACTTTACTTGCAGACTTAACTAGCACTCTCTAAAGTCATGTATACTGTGTATGATTGATGCCGTGTTTACGTAGGATTTTATAGCTAAAATGTAGAAAAACTTATTTACATCTTCTCACATTTTAACTGTAGCAAATTGCACAATAGATCAAATCTCCCATTTTGCATCATGCTTACTGACAGCTGTGCTAGGTGCATACATGAGTTGGGTCCACATACTTTGTTTGACTTTTCTCGTCCTCATAGTCAATATTTTATTGTTTTCCTTGTAATTTTATATTACAAAATAATCTTGTTAAACTGTGATGTTAAAATCTTTACCAAATTCAGGAAGAGATCCAAGAACCTGATCCTGTGAAATACTGAGTGTTTTCAACTCCCATTGACTTCAGCGAGAGTAGAGTTTCAAACAGCAATCCATCAAATCACACTACAGAACTTTTAGTGCATGGTAGCAGGCTCACACAGCCAGTTAGTGCCCAGCAAGCTAGGGCATTGCAGATTTATACCCTGGTTTGCTGTGCACTAACTGTGTATAGACAAGCCCTCAGCACCTTGCAGGATCATGCCACAAGTGGGTAAAATGTGCCTTAAATTCTACCCTACCAAAATGGCCTCTGCACCTGTTGGACGGTACAGGCTTGTGTGAGCTGTAATCTGAGTGTACTTGCTGGGCATGCATGTGCTTGCACGCTAGGGGGTAGGGTGTTCAAATAAGGCATCGAGAGAGTTTTCTTAAATTTGTTTTTTTATTCTGTATACCAGATGGATCAGTATGTATGAGACAAATAATTAGGTGACTAAGACAAACACACTCTGCATTTAACAGCAAAACAATAATTAAAGGCAGATTTTCATGAAGTCTAGCAAACATACTAGCCCATTTTGGAACTAGAGAATACAGTAGGAGTTTTATGGGCTTTGGCCAAATTCTGCCTCTGCTACACTCCATTTACTTTAGAGGTGTGGCAGAAATGTAAGAATAAGACCTGGTTCTTAATATTCAATTTTATGTGGGTTTCTTTTCGTTGTGATTTTCTGTATATTTGACCTCTGTTTAATGGCATATATGAGAGCCCTCTGGTGGCCAAAATTATACCTGTGAATTCTCATGAACCAAGGCAGCCTAATGGATAAGGAATCTCCAAAGTATTTCAAAGGTAGTGGATTAAGATTTGGTTTATTTAATTTCAGGTTGAAGAAGTGCTCGTTGTGTCTTTTGGGTATTCTGGGGTGCAATTTAGGACACTGGTTGTATTGCCCCAGCCAAAGGAAGAGACATTTGGGGGACTATTACTTGCTAAGGATTAGGAAATGCATGATGAATGGTAAAGGCTGGGAACAATAATTAATTTTTAATTAAGACACAAAAAAGAAAAAAGTTTAAAAAATCGTGTAAATGAGAATTACCTCTCCACCCCCTCAAATATATTGAAAATAGGAAAGGGTTAAAAATAAGTGGTAAGGGTTTACTACCAAATTGCCAGTCATAAAGCAATGTGAGTGAGTTAAGCAAGTAAAGTTAAGCAAATGGTAATAAACATGAATGGGCAGTAATAAGAAAGGGCAAGGGAGGAGAATTATATTTTAAACTAGAAATTACTTAAGTGACCCTGTATGTTTTTAATTAGGGCCAGATCCTGCAAACACTTAATCAACTGAAAGAAAAGGAGTACTTGTGGCACCTTAGAGACTAACCAATTTATTAGAGCATAAGCTTTCGTGAGCTACAGCTCACTTCATCAGATGCATCTGATGAAGTGAGCTGTAGCTCACGAAAGCTTATGCTCTAATAAATTGGTTAGTCTCTAAGGTGCCACAAGTACTCCTTTTCTTTTTGCGAATACAGACTAACACGGCTGTTACTCTGAAACCTGTCATTAATCAACTGAGTTAATTGTAATGCAAGTAGATCATGCAAACACCTACTTGTACCAAATGTGCTGTTTATAGTCTCATTGTCCCATAGTAAGTCATATTCAGTAGTCAGTGTTTGCAGGATCAGATTGTAACCTCCCCAGGGCAGGGATGGGTCTCCATATGTGTTTGCAAGAACTTTAGCACATTTGGGGCACCGCAAAAATTAAATCGCTTTTCTAAAGCAAAAATTTAAAAGCGACCTCTGAACAAAAATATATCACATGTGAAAATGCTTGCCCGGGCAAAAAGTAACTCAATCACATAAAGAAGTGGGATCTGCAAAAAGAGGTAGATCAGGGGTTATGTATTCAAAGATAAAATTGGGGGGGGGTTGGTTCCCACTCCTATGGCTTTACTGGGGTCACACAGGGAGATCTGCCAGGGTCCAACCAGAGTTTTGAAGGAGATGTGGGTTTTTTTCTCTTCTTTTGCTTCCATATTTTGACCTACTGTTTAGTTTACTCCATGCTTTTCTCTTCCCGCTTCTTTACCCTCACCCCTTCGGTTGTGCTTATCTTTCTCCTCCTTCATCACATGACCCACCCAGAAATGTGGCTTCTTGTCAGCAGCTGGAGGGTGGCCAGAGCTGGGAAGCTATTGCTTCTTCCTTTGTTGTTATCCCCTGGAAAATGTGCTGAATTCCAGTTGGTAATTCCAGCAAGACTTCAGAACGAGAAAACCTCCCTCAGTGGCTTTCAGCTCCGTCAGAGATGGGTGAAGATTGACCACAGGTACTGACTGGCTTGAAGCCAATGGCCCAGTGCGTTTTGCTGCCATGGGAAAGGCCAGGAAATATTGCTTTGGAACCGGATGGTGCAAAATCCCTGTGATTTTCCAGCAAATTTTGGGATGTAGATGTGGTTGAAGGGCTCCTTGCTCCGCCATGGGCCTGGCATCCTAAGTCAGGAGCTCTGTATGGTGGGGAACTGCATAGAATTTCTCATATAGCCCTCTGGTGGAGTCTTCTGCATGACTGGATGATTCAGCTCTTTATAAATAAAGGGAACAAAGCCTCTAACAAACAGCTGAGGTCTCCTTGGTGAAAGTCCCCAGGCAGAAGGAAGGATCAACATGGATAATATCTGTAGAAATAATGACACCAACAGGGCGATGTGTCTCGTGACAGAGAGGAGGCAAGACACTGGGGATTTGCCACTGCAGCTGCTAGTCCCACACATCCTCTAGCTCTAGCTTGCTGGTTGAGGAATGCAGCTTGTGGCAGTGTTACCACACTGAGTCTAAATCCTGGCCTGGATGAAGCAGTAACGGAGTGGATTGCTGTCTGTGCTGCTGACAGCCACCAAGGCAGGCAAAACATGGTAGGGGGAGGAGGGAGAAATGCCTGTAGGAATGAAAATGGCCAGGCCAAACTTCAGTTTTCTTTTAGCAACAATTGGACTCGACTTTGAACCAAAAATCACACTTAAGGTCAAGTCTGTGGCAGGTCCTGCCTGGGTGCATGAAGAAGAGGGTACAAGTCTCTCTGCAGCCACTGGCACTAGCCATCCTATAGGGGTGGGACGAGGACAACATCTTGGCCTTACTCTCGCAGTCCAACAAACCTTGGAAGGGAAGAAGTGTGCATTGCATCCTTTCAAGGGGGTGTTGCTACTGCACCATTATGCTCCTCCCCACCACATCAGGAGGAATCCATCGGAATTCCTCCTAGGGCTTCTTCTGAACCAGTGTGGACCATGGGGTGCAGAAAGCACAGTGTGACCCCAATAGTTCAAGGGCCAGATCCTTAGCTGGTGTAAGTCAGTATAGCTCCACTGATGAAGCAGAGGATCTAACCCTAAATCTTCAATTCAGCATTCCCACTCAGATTAACTGCAGAAGATGATCCTCTTTAATCCTGAAGGATTTGGAGGAGTTCTGAATGAATGCTGCAAGTGGATCCCTCTTCAAGAAGATCTAGTATTGTCCTGAAAACAAATGCAGCATTTGAATGGAAATAGCAACGGAAACTCAGCTTGGAAAACAAATGACTTGAGTAGGACAAGGAACATGGGAAAATATGAGAATTTACTGACCCTGTTTAGGAAAAACAGTTTCAGCACTCAGTCAGGTTTCAGAGTAGCAGCCGTGTTAGTCTGTATTCGCAAAAAGAAAAGGAGTACTCGTGGCACCTTAGAGACTAACAAATTTATTTGAGCATAAGCTTTCGTGAGCTACAGCTCACTTCATCGGATGCATCATTCGTGATCCGATCTGATCATTCGTGCATCCGATGAAGTGAGCTGTAGCTCACGAAAGCTTATGCTCAAATAAATTTGTTAGTCTCTAAGGTGCCACAAGTACTCCTTTTCTTTCAGCACTCAGTTGCACATTGGAAGATACTAGTTACCAAATGTGCCTTTGCCAATTCAGATTGTGAAAGTCATAGCCTCATTTTCTGAAGTAGAGGGAATCCCAATTCTGCTCTTTATTTGTGATCAATTTCAAACTGTTATGGGACTAACATCATCTTTGTATGGAACAAAATAAAGTTTTGTGTAAAAGTGACAGGTTACTTTAAATTTCTGCCCCCCACTCCCCCCCCCAATGTAAGCACTAATTACCATTACCTTACTTTAGACCTTAGTCCTTCCTGTACCTTCTTTCTATACAGTCACATTGGTCCAGTTCCTCCTTTGATTATTGTGGTACTTGCTAACTGTGGTATTCCTTCCCAGGTGACGCCAGTGCAGTCAATCTCCTCTGTCACTGTCTTCTGCAAGTTCTTCCTTGGCCTTCCTCACTTTCTCTTTCCTCCCTCGAGCACCCAATGCAATGCTTGCTTAGCACGTCTTCCATCTTCTATAGAGTGTACATGGCCCAACCACTTGAGCCTTCTTTCTTTGATATTTTCTAACATGTCCTGCTCTGCTAGCCTAGGGTGCTATTTAGGGTGGGTGGAGGGTGAGTATCTGCCCCCTCTGAGTTTCGTACCAGAGGTCTGCTCACGGCACACACCCCAGCCCCAGACGGCGCTCCTACCTGCAGCGCCGTGCAGCCAGCTCCCCTCCTCCAGGAGCTGGGTTCTCCAGCTATGGCTCCCCCGGTCAGCTTCCTCTGCTGTGCTAGCTCAACCGTCCCGCCCCCTTGTCTGGCTCTACCAATCAGCAGCTGAGATGACTTAACCAGTCTGGGGCAAAGAAAAGGGGGTCAGCCCCTGGGAGGGGTAGTGAGCAGGGCCTCTGAGGGTGGGGCAGACAAGAAAGGGGTCAGTCAGGGTGGGAGGGGGGAGCACAGGGTCCCCAGTGGTGGTGGGAGGAGCATATGATACCCTGTGGTGGGAGTGAATGGGGGAGAGTACAGGGTCCCCAGTGGTGGGAGTTGGGGGAAGAAGCAGAGGGTCCCCACAGGTGGTAGGAGAAGCAGAAGGAGGACAGGGTTCCCCGTGGTGACGGTGGGAAGGAGAGGGGGAGCACTAAGGGAGGTGTGTGTTGGACCCTGGGGGAGGGGCAGTGGGGTGGGAAGGCGAAGTTAATCACCAGGAGAAGGGAGAGGTAAGGGCATAGGGTTGTCCCCTGAGGGAAGGGGCAGTGCATAAGAGAGGAGCAACTGAGGGGGAACAGTCCCTGGGGCAAGGATCCTGACGGCGGGGGAGCTGAAGAAGGGTGGGGAGCTAGGTGCAGCTAAGTGGGTCTTAGACAGACCCTTCTGGTCCAGAGCCATCATGTCTACTAATGGTTGCAGCTTCAAGGACAGCTGTCTCATTCTCCTCTTCACAATTTGGAACATAAGACATTTAATACACAACAGTAATTGCCGGGGGAAGCAGATTTTATTTATTTTATTTATCTCTACTAAAGATAGTGTACAAAGTACCAAACTTGTGTTTCTGATTCTGTGTTAAGGCTCCAAAACGGATACCTCAAGGCTTGGGATTGGGAATATTTTGCTGTATTATCTCCTGATTTTTCCAGACCTACATATAAACTTAAAATGTGGCTTTATTTGGTGTTTGTATATATTTTGCTTTCTTACTAGAGGAATTAGATACAGTGCACCTGTCAGCTAACTTCTAAGTTGTTATACTCAAAAAAACCAACCAACCAAACAAACAAAAACACCATAGAGTTTTCAGGTGCCTAAGTAACCCCTGGAATCATGGTTAAAGTTGGCCTTCCTCCCCTGGTAGCTTCCTCCCCAGAAACCCCTGAAATGGTGCCGCTGCTGTCAGCTCCCTTATTCTTGTATTTGTTGTTTTTGTCTTTTCATGAACTGTGTAATATCTTCCTCACCCACCTGTGATGGGCAGCCTCCACTGTCTTTTTGTTGGCCATTGTCATTGGCCAAGTCCCTGCTCCGTGTAGTAGCATGCTCAATACAAGTGTATGGTATAATCTGACCTATATTATCATTATCCTTGCTTTAGGGCAAAATACACACACACATCCAAAGAGCAAGAAAATGATTGAGGACATTTTTTATTGTATTTTAACAAAGACTCAATGAGCACTTTTACTGACAGATTCTACACATCCATAAGAAATTCCCATTATATCCCCAACAGATAAATATACAACACTTTCAACTGAATCACATTCTAATGCGAAACCTTAACTCTGACCTCAGCAACATTAACATATTTACATACTGTACTAGTTCATGTTTGATCTCTTGTGTGCTCATGGGAAAAGCACAGGGGCAGAGTATTGGCATTGTAACATAAATTAGACGTATGTTGTTTTTAACATGTGTTTACCTATTGGAGGTGGAAGTTCCTTGCAAAAGTGGTGATGAAGTTTCCCTCAGCTTGTTATCGCCTTATTTTTATGTGGGTGTGTTTTGCCCTCAACCATTGTAACTGGTGCATAATAAAGTTCTTTTCACAGAAGAATTTATTGGATTTTAAATAGGGGCTGCATAGTATAGGGAAGTGCAATACAGGGGTGGATGTTACGGCAGACCAGGTAAGTGATGATGTTGTGGAGTGGTAGGCAGGTAGAGGAATGGGGAGATATGTGATCATCTAGTGGAGAGAATGGAGTGAAGGAGGCTAGAAGGCCATCTATGTTCCCTTGTAATGGGTATAGTCACTTTAAGGCCAGAGGCAGTCATGTGAGAAGCCAGATACCCCCGTTCCATGTGTGCAGGGAGGCAGATGCAGGCCAGAAAATAACTGAAGCAGTAATTGGGAGAGAAGTAGATGGCCCTGGGGAGCAGACAATGTGTGGGAGACAGAAGGTATAAAGTCATCCCTGATCAGTGTTCCTTAAAGGCCTGGTAGGGCAAGGCTCCACTCTGCCAGCAAGCACAGACTGCTGTTTGGAGATAGTAGACCCTCCTGGGAAGGATTAAAAGACTGACTAGATGACTGTGCAGGGGAATCAAAAGGAAGCTCCAAGCCCAGTCAGAGACAGTGGCTGGAGGAAAGAAGTCAACCAATGCAGCCCAGGAAGGAGGAAGGGTGAATTATGAGCCAGGGAGGCCAGAATTCAAAGCCACGGTTCCAAGGAGGACTGTGGGACCCTAAACCTTGTGAGTGAGCAGAAAGAAATCTTGAGGCGAGCTGAATGATATTGAATAAACGGGACCCCAGGAGAGGGGAAGGGAAGTACTTTCCCCAAGTCCAAGCAGGCCATAATGGGGGTGTTTTACATGTCCTCTCTATGTTTCCCAATCTCCTCTTCTTCCCCTGAACACTTTTCAGCGCCCCTTCTCCCTTCAATCTCCGCATTAGAGGGAAATACTGGGGAGGATGGGGGGGGGCATACAGGCTTACCCCAGTACTGCACCCCCTTAGTCATAACTCCAAGATATATCTTTTTAGGGCAAGAACACATGCTTCACCTTCCCATCAACAAGCCTCTTCTGACTCTTTAGATGGTTTGTCAGCAAGGGAAGCTGTTGGCAGAGAGATAAGGAGAGTAGCTGCAGAAGGTGGCTCCAGAGCTGAGAGCCAAGCTTCATTCCTGGGGCTTCAAGCCCTCGAAAGAAGTTGTACTAGCAGTGGGCAGCCTTAAAGACTGAAAGTATTGATCCTGATTTGCCTCTGCAAGACCAGTTTTAAAATCAGACCCAAACGGTCATTAGTGATTGCTGTCACACTGTCTGGAGTAGCTCACAACAGTCAATGCCTACCTCAGGTCAGACTGTCTAGAGCAGGACGGACATCCAAACTGGTGGTATGGTCTATAATTAGATTTCACCTACCCAGTAACAAAAATGAACTCCTGGACCTCTATATCAGTCTTACTATGGAGTCACAGACAGTCCTCAGGCTCTTGCCACCCTGGCACATAGCGTTTCTAAAGTGTGACAGGGCCATTAACCAATCATTTGCATTGTGATGTTCCTTTATGGCCCATCTGATTTTAGTCTTCCTTCTCTATGGGCAGGGGGATGATTCCTGTGACTGGGTTCACAAGTCCAGAGCAAATATTTTCAAAGTTACAAAGCAAAATGTACGTATTTCCTTGTAGCATGGAATACAGACATAACAAGTGAGATTAGTGCATGCAAGCAATTTACAAGCATTTCATAGAATCTAAACACTAAATACATTCTTATAAGATTAATACCTATTTTGCACAAAACTAACATATAGGTGAACTGGTTTGGTTTCCAGTAATGAATTTGTCAGTTCTTAGCTAACACCTATAGCCTTGGCCAGAACTGACACTTGGTTTACCAGCATCACAATTGCTTTCAGAGTTCTCCCTCCAGAAGTAAGCTATTTATTAAATCTCCTGATGATAGTATTTAAATACAAATCCACAGGGATAGTTGGAAGAAACACTATAGCTGCAGGAGTGGTGGTAGAGGTGGTGATGAGACCCAGGGGGAAGAAATACTGACTGATCTCAAAGACTGCAATCTTTCACTAATCTTTGGCAAGATAGGCAGCACAATGTCCCATTCATTTCAATACTGAAGACTTTTTTTCCCTTTAATTCTTTCAGCTACTCTATTTCCGGTATCCTTTAACTGTTGCACGGAAGTATCGCACCTTGTGCCCAGAAGACTTCTAAGAAAAGTTCTAAAATTTGAAATCCAGAAAGATGATGGAGTATGCCACATACCAGCTGTGATGTAAGTGATGTTCTGCGTGATGATACATTAAAGAGACATTGTCAAAAGTTAAAAATTATTGGGCCTGGTTTTCTAGTGAGTTATTCCAATTTTATACCACTATCACTCCATTGATTACTTTGGCATAAAAACTGATGTAACTGTGGAGAAACAGACCCTGTATATTTTAAAAACTTTCCTTCCCTGCATTACAACTTTGATTGTTAAAACTGGATTATTTTTTTAAAATCTAATTTATATTTCACCATTAATGTTTTGTTGCTTTTGCACTTCACTCAGCATGGAAAATGAGCATAAAATTATCAAATCAGATTTTCTTCTTTTTTGTAGTCATTCCTACTCAGTTTCACTTTTTGCTGTCATGTACTAGCAAAATAACAATGTTTGGTTAGTAATATCCCAAGGGAGTGCTTAAAATCCAAATAAATTAAATTAAGTTAAAAATCGTGGAAACATTCCTGTTCATCTTAGGCTTTGTAAGTCTTTTGTTTTTATAACACTTGAACAGACCTGACTGCGTCACTTCATTCCCAATGCACTAATTTGCACTGCGTTTATCTTCAGCCACAGCAAAGATACTTCCCTCCTGTTCTGTACTTTTTCAGGTCAGGAGTTACTGAGTAATTATGCAATTACTGGAAGGTAAAGCTGGGCAAAACTTTTTGGATGAATGGTTTGTTCACTGAAAAATGCAGTTTTGGTTGACCCAAAACTAGTTGTTATGAATTCATTGAATAGTTTTGGCCAGAAAAGGTAGGGAGGGGCTAGATTCACAAGGGGACTTAGGCACAGTTCACAAAATGGGGTGTTTGCACCCCCCGCCATCCCTTTAGTCCTTAGGCACAGTTCACAAAATGGGGTGTTTGCACCCCCCGCCATCCCTTTAGTCCGCTCACTTGGGATGTGGGAGACCCAGCTTTGAATCTGTGCTCTGGAACAGGGATTTGAACCCAGGACTCCCCTCTCCCAGGTGACTGCCCTAACCACCAGGTTATTTTGGGGTAGATCTCAATCTGTGCTGTTGAAGCTGTTCTACCTCTTATAAAGAATTTACTAGTCATTGAAGCAAGGACTTGAATTTGGGTCTCCCTCTCCCAGCTGAGTGCCCTACCCACCGGATACAGGGTATTCCAGCATGGATGTCTTTCAATCTCTCCATTGAAGATGTCTTACTTGTGATAAAATACTTGAATAATATTGGACCAGAGAGAAGTGAGAATGGCTCTGTAGGCTGGTAGTTAGGTCAATCACATGGGATGGGTGAGACCGGGTTCAAATAGCAGTTTTAGAGCAGAGATTTGAACCTCAGCCTCTCACATCCCAGATGAGGACCCTAACTACTGGGCTAGAATGGGAGGGTGGCATCACCACCACTTTATTCTCCTGAAATGTAGTCCTTTACAAATGCCCAGAAAGAAAATATTTCAGCTCTAATGGAGTGTTGCATTTGACCCGAAATGGACTACTTCTATTAGCCAAATATGTCTGAGTATGGTTCAAACCAAACTGAACATTTTTTATTTTTGCAGAACTGACAGCAAACAAACCAACAGAAAAAAAAATCAGATATTTGTATAGCTCTGTTTAGAAGTAAGAAATCATGGTGATCAAAAGTTGGTCTCCCAAAACCTGCGATCAGAGTAGTTTTGTTGCTTTCAAATATGGCTAGTTACCTGTTAAGAGTTACTTCTTTTTTTAAAAAATTGAGTTTTGCAATAGACAAAGTAACTTCTTTTTCTTCTGGCAGCCTTCATGTAAAGCACAAGAAGTTATGCGTAAGCTCACATAATAAAACCATTAAGAAATGGATGAAAAGGAACAGAATCAAAAATCGTAGAAGAAATGGAAATCTTCGTTCTGGGAAGAAAAGGAACACCACAAGGAAAAATCAAATTGTGGTGAAGCAGTAGTCTGCTGAAACAACACCCAGAATAGAGTTACCTGTGAATGCTGCATTGTGTTCTCTGCAATAGACAAAGGTTTGGTTAGGAATTCACATACGACTGCTCAACATTTTGCAATTACAGCTTAAAAATAGCTTTTCAAATGTCTAAATTCCCAGAGCAAGCAGTGACAGATGTCAGTTATACATATCCTTTACCACCTTTAATATGCATATTGAAAAGATCTTGTACTTTGGGAATCATCCTGGCCCGATAAAGGCAAAAGTTGATGCACTAGGAATGATAATATCTTCCTGACCACATCTTGTGCTTTCCACTCCGCTTCATCCTCTGATATCTCTGTATTCTTCAATACTTCTAATTTCCGACCCCCTCTCCTGCCTTGGCTTTCACAGTCATCCTTCTCACTCTCTGACTGCTGCTTTAACATCTCCTTAGGCAGTTTCTCCCCCTCCTCTGCTTATCTCAGGGTCCTGTCTTTGGTACTCTCCTCTTCTCTACACCTTATTCTCCTCTGCTTGCACAGATTCAGCTCCATCTTTGTGCTGCTGGCTCACAAATTGACTTCTTCTCATGTGACCTGCCTTCTCCTTCCCAGTGGGGGAGGGATAGCTCAGTGGTTTGAGCATTGGTCTGCTAAACCCAGGGTTGTGAGTTCAATCCTTGAGGGGGCCATTTAGGGATCTGGGGCAAAAATTGGGGATTGGTGCTACTTTGAGCAGGGGGGTTGGACTAGATGACCTCCTGAGGTCCCTTCTAATCCTGATATTCTATGATTCTATCTGACAGTTTTTCTGACATGACCTATTCTGGATGGCCTGCCACCAATTCAAGTTCAAGATGACCAAAAATTACCTCTCTCCCCCCATTTCAAGCTCTCTTTGCTTCTAAACTTTCTTCATTATTGCTGGTAAAACCATTTTCCTCCCTGCTTCTCAGGATCAAAATTATGGGGTCCAAGATTCTGCTGCAAAGATCACGTCCAGTCTCATTACTCTTTGTTTGGATCATGTTACTCCCCTCTTTAAATGCTTCCCTCAGCCCCTTCCTACCTTCTGTACCAAACTTCTCATCCTTGCCATCACAGGCCTGCACCTGTTTGCCTCAGCCTACACCTTTGATCTTGTTCCTTTTGTCCCACCTCATCATTTTAGTATTGCCAGCGATACCAGCCTTGCTACATGCTACATGTCCTTCCTCCCACTGCCATCTTCCATGCTGCCTCCTGATGCGTGGAGCAGCCTCCCAGACTCAAATCACTGGGTCCTCTCCCTCCTCATTCAAAACCCTCATGAAGACTTACTACTACTTACAACCTACAAATACTAAGCTATGTCAGTCACACACACTTTCTGCCCTAACAAAATGTGAGAGAAGAAGTAATGAATGAAGGAAGATACAGATTTAAAATCACATAAGAGTGCAATGTTGATCAAGGTATACCTATAATAAGCCTAAAGTACCATAATGTGTTGTAACTCTTTTCTCTCTTCTCCAGTTGTTTCTGTTCTCACTGCAGCACATCTAAAATCAGACTGTTAGTTCTTTGAGGGTAGGGACTGTGTAAAGTACAAAGTAGTTTTAGTTGTTTGTATAAATAATAACAGCAAACACATGATAAAGCATGTAGGATGGTAGATACAAGAAGCAAGCAAGTCTCCCCAAAACAAAATAAAAACTGCTGTGTTTAGTGGGGGCACTAAATAACAACCCAACTCCTTCAGCTGCTGACATGCACAATGATGGAAGAAACTGATTCACACCTGAAATAGCAATAAGTAAGAAAAAACTAAGGACTGGATCCTCAATTCAGGGCAGGTGGGGCAGCGTGGATGGAAGCTCTAGGCCACCTTTACTCTTCCTCCAGTCCTCTAGGAAGATGAGGGCTGAATCCACCTCTGGCACTATTTAGAGCAGCCCTAGCTCTAACCTATGCCTGCTAGAAAATGTTCTACTGGCCCAGGATTGTTCTACAACCGTTGATGCACCTGGAAATGCTTCCCATTGGATACCTTCTACACCAAGGTCGAGGAGCAGATGGAGTAAAGTTGGCATAGTCAGCTTTACACCAGCTGAGAATTCCACCATGCTGGGGAAATCCTCAGCTTTCCGATTAAAGCCTTTGTACCACTGGAGAGGTGCCTCAGGAGGATCCTTATCAGAGGTGAGGATCTTGCACTTACAAACTTTGAGCTTTGTTTATCAAGAGAGAAGAAACAAAAAGTTCTGGCTCAGTGAACCTTTAGCCAGGGTACAAATAGTCACTGTGGGGCAGGTTTTGAAAGGTATTTAGGTGCTTAAAAGATGTAGATAGGAGCCTAATGGTCTTTTTAAAAAGCACATAGATGCTAAATTCCCAGTGATTTCGATGGGAGTTAGGCACCTAGTGGGCTTTTCAGAATTGCCTATCTGCATCTTTAGGCACCTAAATACCTTTAGAAATCTGATCCTTTTAAATGGAGCCCACAACACAGACCTAGGCCTGGGAAAATGCCTCAGCCATAGCATGTACATGATTTGAAAAAGCTATTTTTGCAATATGTTTTCAGCATGTACAGTATATGCTAAATATAATTAAAATGCCATTTTGAGACTACCAAATATGGGATATGTTGTAAATATGAATGACATAACCATATATGTTGTAAATTATATTGTGTTATACAGATGTGAGCCTGATGTGATCTAAAGCAGATTTGTTGCATACATTTTCCATTAGTTGACTTGAATAAATAACTACAGGGCCGGCCTGAGGGAAGATGGCAACCTGGGCAAACTTGTATTATTGTGCCCTTTCTTTGAGTTTAAGTACCGATACACAGTATGGTCACACACCTTGAGTTTATTAGAGAAACTTTTAAGTTATAGTAGGGACTGTGTTCACCTATAGCCGAGACCACCGCAAATGGCATGGGCAGCCCATATGCTCAGCACTGGCTCACTGTAGCACCCGAGCCTCTGGCACCAGCGATGAGAACGCCGGGCTGGCAGCCATGCGAAGCGCTGGGGGGATGGAAGCACTGTGAGGCATAAACTGAAGTCCAGCACAGCACACACCCGGCATGGGGTCTGTTTCCCCAAGCTGCCAGAAACCTGCCCAGGGAGCCCCGTTGCCTCCATTCCTTAGCACTGCCCAACCCTGGACACCGCTCTATGCCCCCAGGAGTGCTCACCACTCACCCAATATGCCCTGTCTGCTCCTGCTCCATGGGCATTTGGGGGCAGGTGAGTGGCTACTCTGGCAGGTGGGCTGCACCAGGCAGCCCAGGGTGAGTGCAGGAGACACCAGGGAGAAGCAGGTCTCTCCCTGGTGCTCTCCTCACCCCCCAGCCCAGTGTGGACTGGTACATGGCACAGCCCCAGTGGCAAGGCCAACCCTGGCCCCAGCCTGCCCTGCAAGGTGCTCCCCTGTTCCCGCTGGGGTTCCTGCAGCTTGCCCCAGATCCTCCACAGCTGCAAGTTGCAACAACACCCCTGCAACTTCATTCCTTCCCCCGCTGGGAGCTGACCCTACCTGCCCGCCCCCTCTGCTGAGACAGGACACTGTGTGGGCCAACAAAGCCACTCATTAGTGGAGCCCAGCCGACAGGGTCTCACCTCTTAACCTGCCCAGGCACCGGCATCCTCTTGATCACGGTGCCCTGGGAGGTAGCGCATGTTGCCCACCCGTAAGGCTGGCCCTGAATAACTACTTGAATATATTGAACGTATTAGATGAAAGCAATGCTGTAGGACCCAGTGCTGCAAGGTACTGAGTACTCTCAATGCCTATTCACTTTGATGTATGATTGAGCCCTATATAATGTACCTTGTTAGTTCCCGCAGTCATATGAGTATTCCTTGGCCTGTATTCTGCTGGCAATCACCACACTTATCTTTGGGCTCTTCCCTCTTGAGTTAGGCACTTTTCTTGGCCAGGGTTATGGTGACTTTCAGGCCCTCAATCTGTGTAAGTAAATGGTCTCCACCAGTGGCTTGTTCCTGCTGTGTGTCCTTATCTCCCACTGACGTCCTACAGGAGATGCTCAGCTCTTCACAGGATCTGACCTCCGCACCTGTCTCACAAAGCTGGTTCAGGTATGTGCTAGGTCCTCAGTGGGCCCATTTGATTTGTTTCCTCCCCTGCAGTCACTCATTATCCTCACACTGTACACACAAACCAAGAAAGCATGCTTGATCAAAGCCAGGGGTGTACAGAGGCAGGCTGATGAGAGAAGGGAAGAGTGGTGGGGTGTAGAGGTAGGATGAGGAGTGGTAAAGCTGAAACTTCAGCAGGGGCAGCAGACAGCAGCAGTCACTTGGAGTAGAGTCTTGGAACGCACAAGCAAGGGGAGAGATCGCACCCAAGATGCCCTGGAGATTCAGTCCCATCCAGGTGAGTAGCAGTGCAAAAAAGAAGAGGATCCTTCCCAAACATCAGCTATTCCCATTCTCTTGCCCAGAGAGGGAAGAAGAGTGATGGGTGTTTCAGCAAATGGTGAGGTTAAAATGGGCCTGTGGGAAGCTCCATGAAGTTCTGGTTGGCAGACGGGGCATGGGGCGCTCTGCTAGGCATCAGGAGTGTTCTTTTTTTATCAGTGGTAACATGCTCAGCACTTTGAGGGTGCAACGATTCTTTTATGGTTTAGAATCTGCCTTCCTGAGAGGGCCTGTTCCAGGGAGGGAGGGAGGGCCTCCATCCCCACAGGTTTTGCAAAAACAGCTCTGCTGTGTTGAGGGCAAAATGCAATGGGAGGATTTGGCCCAATGTTATAATGGAAGTTCTAGGTGGGGGAGTAGGGTCTGCCAGATAAAGGATGTTACAGGTGATTGTCTGTGTACTTTATATATTTACTGGTAATGTTGTATCTCCTCTGTCGCTAGATTCCTCTGTCTTCATCTCCTGAATTCTTGTGTGTTGAGAAATTACTGATTCATAGCTGGATCTGCTACAATTCTGCCCTTGGTCCTTCTCCAAAATAAAACAGACTCTAGAAACAAAAACTGTGTTATAACATTTAAGAAAAGCCATCTAATGGACAATTGCTGAGCAACATTTCTGCAGGGAGGGTGCCTAAACACACTTTTGCCCCTTGCTGGTCACTAGAATTGTTACAAGACATGAGCACTTACATTTTCAAAGCCATTGGCATTGTAAGAATCACACAGAGCTAAGTCCTTAATAATAGCTTGTTCTTATATAGCACTTTTCATCAGTAGATCTTAAAGTGCTTTACAAATAACTATTTTCATTTTACAGATGGGAAACTGAGGCACAGAGAGGTGAAATGACTAACACAAGGTCACCCAGCAGGCCAGTAGCAGAATAGGAAATAGAACCAAGGTCTGCTGAGGCCTTGCTCCATTAAGCAGTACTTGCTCCATTAAGCAACTTTATCAGAACCAATTCAAAATTGAGACTAAGTATAAGTTACAACCTGTCTTCTTTGGACTCAGTAAGGCAAATTCAGAGGTGAGGTGGTGTAAGTTACATGTCAGTAATCAAGTGTGAGTCTGTTGGTCTAACATGTATGCTGTTTGGGTCAGGAATTATGTGTAAATTAATCTATCAGCATGGACAACCCATGCCTGCTGACCGGGTGTGGTGGGCACAATGCCGGAACAGCTTGAGTTACACCCTGCCCCAACAACCCCTCCCCTCCCAAAAAGAAGTAAGTTTCATTTCTGCTTGAACAGTGGCACACAGATGTGTAAAAAATAAAACATTGTGAACTCTAAATGCCACATGCCAATGTGAACCACTGGAGTAAGACATTTTGTTATTTATTAAAACAGTATTTGAGCACTGGGATAAACCTCATTTGTCCACTTCCTAACAAAATGCTCTGTTCGATAAATCTCACTCACTTCTGTGAGTCCGGTGAAGTAAAGTAAGTTTTCTCCATTCCTTTGTAATTTTTTGACCTTTGCTATTTACCTACTTGGAAACAAAATTTAAATCAATAGTTTTCTTTCAGTAAAGTTGTCTCTGCATTTTGTTCTTCAGAGGAAAAGAGGCCCCTGTAGCCTATCAGTGTTTGTTTTCTCTGCTGAGTGGAGGGTCTTGGAGCTAGATTTTCAAAAGACATAGAGGGACCTATGCCCAGATCCTCAAAGGTATTTAAGTGTTTAACGTCATTTGATCTTCTCCCCCCATTGATTGATAGATTCCAAGGCCAGAAGGGACCATTATGATCTTCTAGTCTGACCTCCTGTACAATGCAGGCCATAGAACTTCCCCAAAATAATTCTTAGAGCATATCTGTTAGAAAAAACATCCAATCTCGATTTAAATATTGCCAAGACTGGAGAATCCACCGTGACCCTTGGTAAATGGTTCCAAGGGTTACTCTCATTGTTAAAAATTTACACCTTATTTCCAGTCTGAATTTGTCTAGCTTCAGCATCCAGCCATTGAATCATGTTATACCTTTCTTTGCTAGATTAAAGAGCCAGCCAATTATTAAATGCTTGTTCCCTGTGTAGGTCCATATAGACTGTAATAAGGTCACACCTTAACCTTCTCTTTTTGAAGCTAAACAAATTGAGATTCTTGAATCCCTTGCTATAAGGCATAATTTCCATCATTTAATCATTGTCATGCCTCTTCTTTGAACCCTCTCCAGTCTATCAAGGATAATATCCTTCTTGAACTGTGGACACCAGAACTGGACACAGTATTCCAGCAGTAGATGCACCAGTGCCAAATGTAAAGAGGTTATTTTACTATTCTTTCCATTTAAGATTCCCCTATTTATGCATTCAAGGATTCCATTAGCCCCTTTAGCCAGTATTGCCCTGGAAGCTCATGTTCAGCTGATTATTCACCACAATCCCCAAGTCTTTTTAAGAGTCACTGCTTCCCAGGATAGAGTCCCCCATCCTATAAGTTTGGCCAGCATTCTTTGTTCATAAAATGCATTTTAAACACATTTTGTTTGCTTGTGTCCAGTTTACCAGGTGATCCAGAGATCATTCTGTATCAGTACCCGTCCTTTTCATTATTTACCACCCCCTCACTTTTTGTCATCTGCAAACTATCAGTGATGATTTTATGTTTTCTTCCAAGTAACTAATAAATATGTTCAATAGCACAGAGTCAATAACTGATCTCTGTGGGACCCCACTAGAAACACATCTATTCGATGATCATTCCTTGTTTACTATTATATTTTGAGACATCAGTTAGCCAGCTTTTATTCCACTGAGTGTATCTTGTCAATTTTATGTCATTCTAGTTTTTAAATCAAAATGTTGTGCAGTACGCAGTAAAAAGCCTCAAAGCAGTCTAAGTATATTACATCAACACTGTTACCTTTTTCAGCCAAACTTGTAATCTCACACACACAAAAAATCCTGTCAAACTAACTTGATATATTTTCTGTAAACCCATGTTGATTGGCATTAATTATATTACCCTTCTTTAATTCTTTATTAATCAAGTCCCATATCAACCACTCCATTATCTTGCCCAGGACTGATGTCAGATTGGCAGGCTTATAATCAGCCAGGTCATCCCATTTATTGTGTTTAAATATTGTCACAACGTTAGCTTTCTTCCAGTCTTCTAGAACTTCCCCAATGTTCCAAGACTTATTGAAAACATTAATTCTCCCGGGAGCTCATCTGTCAGGTCTTTTAAAACTCTGGGGTGAAAGTTATTTGGACCTGCTGATTGAAAGATATCTAACTTTAGTTGCTGCTGTTCAACATCCTCCTGAGATATTAGTAGATTGGAAAGTGTGTTATCAGATGACTACATCATCTCTCTTTTTTTCCCTGATGCAGAGCAAAAATATTTATTGATTTCAATAACGCCTAGTTGCCTAACCTCCTTAGTTACTTTTGAAAGTTCCACTAGGTGCCTATGTGCATCTTTTGTTATGTAAATACCTTTAAAAACCTGGTTCTAAATACATTTGGAAAATCTCTTAGTGTCCAGTTTTCTTAAAATTTATTTTAAAAGCTATTGTATTATCCAAGTGTGATAGTCCTGCTCTCTTCCCTCTGCGGGGTAGGCTTTAACAAACACCAAAATTAGGACACTCATAGGAGTTACATAGAAACAAAGGTCTTGTCTTACCTCATCGGACTAATGGTCCATCAAGTCTAGTATCCTGACTCCTGCCCAGTGGCCATACCAGATGCTACCAAAGAAAATGAAAAACATAATGCACCTTGCTAATTTTAGAAGGCTGCACATGGGGAGAGAAGAAATTCCTTCCTGACCTTGTGGTGGCTTGTTATTACTCTGACATTTGGGACTTGATTACCCTAAGTGGGTTATGCAACACAGTATGATACAATAGTGGAAAAAAACAAAACACATAATGGGTGTGTTCTTTGTAGCTAGAATGCCTTTGTAATAGATGAATCTTCAGAAGTTTTGGAAGGAGGAAAGGGAGTGTGCTTTACATAAATTAATTTGGGAGCTATTCCAGTTTTAGGGATTGGCATTAAAATGGGACTAATGCCCAAGAAACAAAAGTAGCAATTGAAGGATACCTAAGTGAAAAGCAGGGAGCAGGAGAGGGAGTAAATGAAAGAAGAAATGCAGGTACGGAAGACACTGTGAAGAGCCTTGAGGATAAGGACTACCTGGAACCTGAAACTGAAGATAAGTGGAAGCCACTGAAGGAACTCAAGAAGAGGGGATGTGGTCAGAAAAATGAGACTGGAAATGATTTTGCTGGTAATAGTTTAAATAGGCTGGGGCAGGAAGAGAGGAGAGCCCTGGAGGCTGGAGAGGAGCGCATCACAGAAACCAAGATAAGAGGTGACATGGTCATTGAGCAGGCTTTCAGCAATAAGAAAGAAGAGTCAGATGGATATTCTTTCTTTCACTGGCAAATTCTCAACCTGCTGTTCATACAGTATTTTTCTGAAGCTTCTTCAGTAGTAGGAACCCTAGTAAAGGAACGCCCTCAGATGTAGGCATTTTCCAAGTGCATTAGTCACTCTGAGTTGTGACTATCAGGGATTAGACAAAGACAAATAGAGAGATCCACTTCTACAGCCATGCAAATAGTATGAACCATATAATATAACCTCAGTGACCAAAGCATAGGGGTTGGAAATAGTAATGTCAAGCTGCTTAAACTGAAATCAATTTAGGGGAAAAAAAATCAAAAAGCTGATATGGGATTCAATTGATAAAGAATTAGACAATAGGAATATAATTTATGCTAATCATTAATGGTTTTATGGAAAAAAGGAGATGTCATACAACTCAGTTTCATTCTTGATGAGATTACAAGTTTGATAAAGGTAACTGTGTAGATGTAATATACTTAGATTTTTGTAACATTTGACTTAGTATTGCATGATATTCTGATTTAAAATATCTAGCATACAATATCAACAGAGTTAAATGGATTAGGAACTGACTAAGTGACAGATCTCAAAAAGTAATCAGTGGGGAATCATCATTGAATGACAGTAGTGGAGTTCCACAGGGATCAGTAGTAGGCCTAACACTTTGTAGTATTTTCATCATTGATCTGGAAGTAAATATAAATTCACTGCTGATAAAATTTGTGAATGACAAAGATTGGTGGAGAGGTAAATAATGATGAGGTTAGTGCAGTCATACAGCAAGATCTGGATCATTTGGTAAACTGAGCCCATTCAAACAAAATGTGTTTCAATACAGAATAATGCAATATAATGTAAACCTTCTGCCAGGCTGATTTGGCAGCAGGTAGTGGGTAACCTCCCTGCTAGTGCAGCCTGTGCAATTTCTTTCACTACAAAGCTGTCCCACAGCAGGTGTAAGGGTCACCACCTGGTAGGTTATCAGTGATTTCAGCTCTAGCGATCACAGAATTGAGTGCAGGGCGTAACCCAGACCAGTGAGGGGTTGTGTCTGTAACACAATGCTTTGCTGCTGTAGCTCCCAACCTGGGCTGCTCACAACCAGCATGAGTGTTGGAGTGCCAGACTAGGGTTGCCAGCAGCCTAATCACACAAACCCAAACAACCTTGCCCCGCCCCCTACCCTGTCCCTTCCCTGAGGCCTCGCCCCTTCCCTGAGGCCCCTGCACCACTCACTCCATACCCCCTCCCTCTGTCGCTTGCTCTTACCCACCCTCATTCACTTTCACCAGGCTGGGGCAGGGATGTGGGAGGGGGTGCAGGCTCTGGGCTGGGGCCGAGGGGTTTGGAGTGTGGGAGGGGGCTGGGGTAGAGCCTACCTTAGCCCCACTGCACTGCCGCCCAGGAGCTGCCTGAGGTAAATGGAGCCGGGGGCTCTGCGCGCTGCCCCCTCCATGCACTGCTCCTGGAAGTGGCCAGCACGTCCCCGCAGCCCCAGTGGGGGGAGGGGTGGGGAGGAAGCATGGGGCTCTGCGTGCTGCCCCTGCCTGCAGGCAGCATCCCTGCAGATCCCACTGGCCGAAGTTCCCAGCCAATGGGAGCTGTGGAGTCACCACTTGGGGAGCGCGTGGAGACCCCTGGTCCCCGCCAGGGGCCTGCCACCCACTTCCAGGAACAGTGCGAGGCCATGTAGGCTTTACCCCCGCTATGCCACTGGACTTTTAGCAGCCTAAAGTCTCCCGGTTTGGCATCGGTAGCCTCCAGAAGATAGAGCCTGATTCCAGGAGCCTCCTGGCGAAACTGGGAGGGTTGGCAACCCTATGCCAGACAGTCCTGTTTAAGCAGCTCTGACCCCAGGAGCTTGTCTGCAGCCCAAATCTGGCTTAAAAGTATATACATTCAGTAATATTGTATACAATCATTTATCAATTGAGGTTCAGCCCTCCCCTGTCTTTTTAGACCAGGAAACCTTTGCAATGCATCCTTTGAAAAGTAAAACCCAGTCCAAGCTTCTCTCTCTCCTGCTGGGTGTAGACGCCATGCTGTCTTTTCCTCCAGGTGTTAGTTTGAGGTTTGCCTCCATCCTGTGTTAGCTTGATGAGTCTGTTTACATAATATGTAAAAAAATTCTCTTTGTCCTTCAAAATACTTTGGAAGCAACTCCTAGCTGGGGAAAACACATGTCTTTGTTTAGTGAGGACCTGTTTAGCAGCTCCCCCTGACATACCTGGTTTTCACACATTTCAGTCATAATTTCAGCATATTCCATAACTCTTGAGACTCACCATGTATATACATCATGCAAGAATATTAATGATCAGTGAGTTGTTAGTTTTCAAATGATACCATACAAGGCATATTTTGTACAAATTAGTGGGTTGTGTGTGAATACAGGGGTGCTTAGTGTCACAGTGAGCTTTCACCTCAGTTGTTTTCAGTTCTTGCACTAAAGAAGCAGAAGATTGCATTTGGAAAAAATATTAGAGCAACAGCTAGGTGATAAGCAATTTATGTGAGAAGAGTGGTATTACAAATTCTGAATCTTGCAGGGATGTTTACCACTGATGCAAAAGTTGGGAGTCATTCTCTTTCTCTCGCCTAATGATTATTTAAGTATTTATCCACAGTGGATCAGTCACTGGGAGAGAAAGTGACTCTGTAGTCCATCAGGGTGTTGCGAAACTCAGTGTCCAGTCCCCCTGTTCCAATCACTCTTTCATTATATATCCAGAGTGCAACAGCTTCAACAGGAGAAACTGAGGGAACTCTGCATCAGAATATCCCATAGCTCAATGGCTAGACAGCACTTTTAAGTAGCTCAGCAGGAGACTCCTTCACACACTCAGGCAGAGAAGGGCAGAATTGAACTTGAGTCTCCCACGTTCCCAGTAAAAGATCTAACTGCTGGGATAAAAGTTATGGTGTGTACACCACCTCTTCCCCTCCACCCTGGTATTATGACTGGGAGCTGATCTGATAGGTGACCTCTAAGTAAGTCTACCAGATTGGGCCTTGCATGTGAGTTAGGCAGCCAAATGTCTGTTTTCCCACAGTTTGTGAATTACTTTGGGGCTTAGGCAGGGATCTAGGCATTTGGATGCCTAGATGGAAGCAGCAGTACACAGGCCCAGAGGCGAGAACTTCTGCTCTGAAAAACTTAGGCTCTGAGTATTTTTAGGTACCTACAGGGTTTGGCAAGAGTTCTGCAGTTCCAAACTGGGACACAGGTGCCTATAAGATTTAGGGCATTTAGGTGCCTAACGACCCTAATGTTAAACTCACATAAATTATGCTTGCTACCTGCCTCCTCCCCCACCCACTGCTATTCCTCTCACCTTTGGGAGTCCCTGGTTCATCCCTTCGCTTAGGAAGCCTGTGCCCCATCCATCTCCACGAGACCCTCCATCCATCCCCCTGCCTGCCACCTCCTGACCCTATCCACCTTTATGGCAGCTCCATCCACCCATAGCAGCCTCTCTCCTAGAGCTCCCCTAGCTCCCCTAACCATCCACAGGCGCGCCTCTCCCCGTAAGGGAACCTGAGGCTCTGGTTTCCCTCTGCCTGGGCTGAGACTCACTCCCGTTGCTAGGTAACATCCTCCTCTGTGCGCCAGGGACCAGCGCAGCCACACTACCCTCACCCGGAGTCGGCAGCACACCTCCCATTGGTCAGCTGGGCTCTGCGCCGAGTTCCCATTGGGCGGCCTCTCCCTGAGCCGCGCTCCCATTGGCGAACAGCAATCTGCCCAGGTCGCGTCACGTTCTCACACCATGCGCCAGCGCCACCCGCCTCCAAGTCCGCTGACTGGTTGGGAGTGGTGACAAAAAGGGTACCCTGCGACGGGGGACTCTGATTGGGCGGACGAGCTGCCGCTCACGTTTCAAGCGACCGCTTGGGCGGCGGAGCTGGTTTAAAGGCCCGCTCCTGCTCCCGTGCCCCATCCAGTGGCTGAGGGAGAGAGAGGATTAAGCGGGTAGCCGGGACCGTCGCATCGCGCAGGTGAGAGCTGGGCAGAGGCGCATCCTCCGCCACCCCAGCCGCTCGCGGGGGGCGGGACTGAGATGCCCGGCTCCGCTCGGGGCTGGGACCCGCGCAGGGGCTTGCTGGGGAGCTGCGACATCCGCGCCCCCGTCCCGCTCCGTGCGGCGGGGCTGGCGGCTTTCCGGCGTTGCAGTGAGAGCAGCCCCCCGGCGGGCTGGGCAGGGGCTGAGGGGAGCGAGCGGCCCCGGAGCTGCGGTGGTGGGCTGGATGCAGGCACCTGGGGGCCACCCATCAGCGCCCCGTGGCCTCTCCTCGCCTGCCCGGATTGGGCAAGGCTGGCCAGGGGCGCCCAGCTGCATCGCACCGGGGGGCGCTGCCCTGCGCTTGGCTGCGGGGTCCGTGCCTGGATTAAAGGGTGGCTCTCCGTGTCTGGCGTGCCAAGGAGCCGGTAGCCCAGAATGGCTCACCCCCACCCTGGGGTGCCTGCCCTGCCCAGGTACCCTGATAGGTTCACACGTCCTTGGACTTGTCAGTAACAGGTATCCTTCGTGGATTTAGACTATGCCTCACTAGCGGAACAAGGCAGCTATAGAAAGATACTATGAAAATAAGGGCTATATGCCAACCAGGCTATGGTGGTGGTTTTTGTGTATTATAGTGCTCTACAAAATGTGCTAGGCTTGTACGGCCGCCTAGGACAGCAGTCACTGCCCTAGTATTCGCAATGGATGCCACTTTAAGGTACAGGACCCTCTTTTACTGCATGGTGTCTGTGCGGCCAGAACCTCCACAGAATGCTGTTCCGCGGATAAAACTCTATAGATTCCCATAGACTATCTTTGATTCACCTGGGTGTGAATGGTTTCAGAGTAGCAGCCCTGTCAGTCTGTATTCGCAAAAAGAAAAGGAGGACTTGTGGCACCTTAGAGACTAACCAGTTTATTTGAGCATAAGCTTTGGTGAGCTACAGCTCACTTCATAGGATGTCATTGGGAATTTTGCCTGCACGTGTATGGGGCTTTTGGAGGCAGAAAGTTGAAGGGATTTTATATGACTTGAAAAAGAAAAAGAAATAAATCAAAGGACTGGGAGGCACTGTCCTACTGAAAATCAGTTGCATTAAAACATGTAGCTTAACTATTTTTCCCCCTAAATGTCTCTTCTACATAAGCCAGCTACATTTCTAGAGTTTCAGTGATTCAGGAACTGAACTGACCAGGTAACTAAAAGCCGGAATAAGTGCAAGGCATGACTTAGTGGATAATTTCACTGACTCTCTTCCTATCGTATTAGCTTTGTGTGTGCATTAAATACATTTGTTATTGCTCCACTTCACTGTGGTCAGAACTGCAGGTCCCAAAACCAATTTTTTTCCATCTCCTTACTTCAGCCCTCTTTACCATTGATCATATACAGTAGTAGGCTTGCTACTAAGTCTCTCTCTCCCTTTCTTCTCTTCTCACTCTGGCAAGTGACCAGCTCTTTGCAGGATCAAACCCAATCACAGAATTGAGCCTGTGTGTTACTATGCAAGGGGCTTTTTAATAACTGAAATCCTGTATTTGCTACATTAGCAATGTAAAACCTGCTATGGGAAGAGAGAATATTTCTCTGAGAAATTCTTATTTTCTAATTATTTTCTGAGCTTGAAAAGACATGTGAAATAGTACATGCACTGCATTTCTTTTTATGAATGTATACTGCTGCCTAAAACCTGAACTGTAACCAGAAGAGTGCTGCATCTCATGAACACTTCATGGTCTAGCAGCAGCCTTCTGAAAATCTTTGAATATCTGCAGATAACCTTTTTCATATGTTTGGCAGAAATACCAATTGGTGGTCTGTTCAGTGGCTAGTAGTACATGCTGTATTCAATGTACATGAAGTAAATGTATTTTGAAATAGGTGGAGAAAGGAACTACATTAAGTTAAAGGGCATATTAACTGATTATCAAATTCATCGTAACAGTATTTCTTCAGAAATGAAAATAATAGTTTTTGAGTGTTTTATTTATGAAACTTTTCAGGAATAAAAGGAAAAAAGTGAATGACAAATTGTGTTGCCTGCAAGAACCAAAGATATGAATTCTTATTCTGTTTTGTAGCTTTCAGCAGACTCTGTCCTGTGAAAGAAAGAAATTTAAAAAAAATAATCTGAAAAGTCTAGAGAATGATCTCAAGCAAACTAGAGGAGCTCACTCTAATTTAAAAAACAAAACAGTGCATGCAACCATGTGATGTCTCTCCCATTATGGAAAAACTGAGCTAGTAGCATTTTGCAACCAAGGCAAGGACTGTTGTGGTTTGCCACATTATGCCTCCAAGGGATTCTTTAAAAAAGGCCTTCTAGTCGTGTGAGGGAACCTAACTAATTATCATCAATGCCACAAATTCCTTTTGATACTGATGGCATTAATCTTTCTCAGAACTCGTTTGGCTGCCTGTTTTTAGAATTGTTCTAAGGGTTATTACATGCATCAGTTTTGGTGTGAGTTATGTCATCTTGTCTTTCTGGCCTATTAATACAAAACTTAATTTAATATTGCTGTCCTTGTGAATAAAGCTGGTCTGAAAGATGCTGAACATTCACTCATGAAGGATGAAGCCTTCCTACCATAGAATAGGAACATTACAAGCAGCACTATAATTTACCCACCCCATACTTTCCTGTTAATGGGTCTCATTCCATTCCTGAAGGGAATGCTTGTAGTAGGAGTTAGAGCAGGGGTGGGCAAACTATGGCTTGGGGGCCACATCTGGCCCTCCAGATGTTTTAATCTGGTCCTCGAGCTCCCGCCAGGGAGCAGGGTCTGGGGCTTGCCCCACTCTGGCGCTCCAGCAGGGGAGCAGGGTCGGGAGCTTGCCTCACTCCATGCAGCTCCCAGAGAAGTGGCATGTCCCCACTCTGGCTCCTTCGTGTAGGGGCAGCCAGGGGGCTCTGCACACTGCCCCACCCCAAGCGCCACCCCTGCAGTTCCTATTGGCCAGGAACCATGGCCAATGGGAGCTGCAGGAGTGGTGCCTGTGGACAGGGCAGTGCTCAGAGCCACCTGGCTGTGCCTCTGCATAGGAGCCAGAGGAGGGGCATGGTGCTGCTTCTGGGAGCTGCTTGAGGTAAGCGCCACCCATAGCCTTCACCCCTGATGCCCTGCGCCCCAACCCCCTGGCCTGATCCCCCCCCTCCTGCCCTCCAAACCGCTCAGTCCCAGTCTGGAGTGCCCTCTGGCACCCCAAAACCCTCACCCCAGCCCCACCCCAGAGCTCGCACCCCCAGCTCCCCCTCCCCCAAACTCCCTGCCCCAGCCTGGAGCCCCCTCCCACACCCTGAACTCCTCATTTCTGGCCCCACCCCAGAGCCTGCACCCACAGCTAGAGCCCTCTCCTGCACTCCAACTCCCAATTTCGTGAACATTCATGGCCTGCCATACAATTTCCATACCCAGATGTGGCCCTTGGGCCAAAAAGTTTGCTCACCCCTGAGTTAGAGGGTAGCTCAGTTTCCATAACTCATACTTCGGTCTCTTTCAAGTGTTGACTGTCTGGGTCATGGGCCAGGATGCTATGCTACAAGCGCAGGTTACACTAGATATGACTTTTCACTGGTACAGATTTCCACTGGTCTCCATCTATCCTATAAATGATTTGTTTTTTTTTCAGTTGTGTCCATCCAGAGAAAAACACAGGCCACTTGCCAACCACCATAGTTAATCTGCCCTATGATCTTTGCTGATATTATCAATAAGGGTACCAGTTGTGATGTGGAGATCTGTGCAACAGCAACCGGAAATGGACTGTTTTGCCAGTTTCTTCCACTGCAGATCTGTCAGATGGCAAAGACTTTTTGATCACTATCAATGTACGTTGGATTTGAACAGAAGTGAAAGCTGGATTAATGACCTTTCAATCATCTGAGATGTGCAGGCTTTCTTGGTATTGTTATAGCAACAACTCTGGTATCAAAATATTCGTCTTTGACATGAAACAGCATTTTAGCTGAAGATTGTTTTTCTATCTTGATAACTTAAACTAGAACAATGGGAGTTATTTGAGCTCCATCTTGTGTATAGTGTTTTGTCTTTAAATGCTCTTTATCCATGACCATATAACTTAATGCATAGACTCACTTCAGATGGCAGGACAGCAATACTGTTAATAGTCACTGCATTGCTTCTGATTCGAACAGTTTTGCAACTGAAATTTATTTTACCACTGACATTTCCTATTCAGGGAGTCTTGTTCCTACCTAGTGTTACACCTGAGGAAACGGCATTTTGTTATGTGGCAGGTTTCAATCAAACCAATGTTTAGCCATCCTCAGTTGACTAGAGGATGGGCTAGAACCAGTTTGCTTGTCAGCTCTATCCATTCAGAATCTGTTCTGATAGACAGCCTAATTAATTATTAATTTCAATGTGGGGTTTGTCAGATTAGATATACTACAAAAACAGTGATTTTTATTAGTTTATGCAACCCACATCTGCTTTGCATTCTTATAGCATAAACATGCCAATTAATATTTCAGACTAGGGGACACTATTGTGACTTAAATCTTTCACTGAGATGAAGCCAGTGTCCCATTTCACTTCGCTGGGACTCAGAAATATAAACCTGAGTTTACTGCAGTACTAGCAAGCACTTCAAGGATAAGCTAAAGGAACAATATCTGAATTACTGACAAACTAATTTTAAACCCATTGAATAAAACTTGAGTAATTTAGACTGATTAGCAACTTACATAAAAGTTATAACTATTAAATTATTTTTGTGCTCCCAAAATGCATGCCAAGCAAACTTAGCAGGTGGAAAACAACACGATTAAACAGTTGGTACTTAGTATCACTTTAAAGTAACTTTGCCCTGATGCACTTTCTTTTCCAGGTATCCTTATGCAGTTGCTTCTAATCATAAAACCAACCAGTTCTTAAGTAACAAACCTCTGGCTTCATGTTTACAAAGTAATAAATGCATCTGAGTATTTATATCTGTCTTTTAGGTAGCAACTAAATGGGTAAATTGAACTAGTGTAACTTCTCTAAATCCAGTTTCAGAGTAGCAGCTGTGTTAGTCTGTATCCATAAAAGGAAACAGAGTACTTGTGGCACCTTAGAGACTAACAAATTTATTAGAGCATAAGCTTTCGTGAGCTACAGCTCACTTCATCGATACATCCAATGAAGTGAGCTGTAGCTCACGAAAGCTTATGCTCTAATAAATTTGTTAGTCTCTAAGGTGCCACAAGTACTCTGTTTCCTTTTTTTCTCTAAAACCCTCTGTGGTCGCTCCTGTTTTGGTTTGAGTAGTCTTTGTGTTGTGTTTTGTCATTTAACTCAACCTGCTCCCAGTCTATGTATAACAAGACCACAAAGCACTCTTACTCTAAACTAAAACTCCAGTTCTGCAAACACATATTTCCAGTAGAACTATTGACTTAAAGGGGACTATTCAAATTAAGTAGTCAAAATAAGAGCCTGTATAAATGGTTGCAGGATCATGGCCAAAGGCAATATCTACACGACAAAATTGTGTCAACCTAATTTATGTCGGCATACAGCCACCACAGGTATTAAATTACTTCTGTGTGTGCACAGGTAGCTCTTTGTATCCACAGTGCATGCCCTCACCAGGAGTGCTTGTATCAATTGTATTGTCAGTAAGGGCATTGTAGGATGGCTTCTGCAGGCCAGTAACAGTTGACTTAAGCAATGCAGTGTCTACACTGACATTGTCTAGACCTAATTATCTTGACTGTGATTCTGTGCTGCTCGGAGAGGTGGAGTTTTTAAAGCAGTGTAGAGAGGCACTTACCTGGGCAGGAGCCAAATGTAAGTGAAGATACTTCAACAGCTAGGTTAACATGAAACAGCTTAAGTCACCCTAAGCCTAAATGGGACACTACAGGTTTAAATTAACAAATTGGATTCTATCCATGCAACTTTCTCATAAAGACAAGTCTGTGCCTTCCCTTTATGTAGTAACACCTACCTGTACTGTGTGATAAATTCACCTCAGCTAAACAAAAATCTTGTTGTAACCTGTGTTGTACCTCAGCCTTTCCCCTCCCTGTTTATTCCTATTTGCCCTCTCTGTCTAATGGAGTGTCAGTGCCTCACAGAAGCAACCACACCTTTTTATTTAGGTGGTCAAGGACCTAGCCCAGTGTTTCTCAACACCTGGTCTATAGATCAAAGCCGGTCCCAGAAATCTCCCTGACACAGTTTAGGAAAGCAGCAAGCCAGTCCCTGGTATCAAAAAGCTTGAGAAACATAGACATAGCCTACCTCTAACTTTTACAGTGCCTAATCACCTTGTCACATCCTAGCCTGTTCAGGTCAGGCTACTATTTCCTTTTTGGAATGAAATCCGGGGAGGAGGAAAACGTGCTGATCCTTGCCCCTACTACACGCAGCGGTGGCTCATCTACACCCCATGTTTCTGTAGGATCCAGGTGCAGCCTGCACTTCACAGCATAGCACTACATCCTGGACATACATAAGAACGGCTATACTAGGGCCAATGCCAAATGCTTCAGAGGGTATGAACAGAACAGATAATAAAGTGAGCCATCCCCTGTCACCCATTCCTACCTTCTGGCAAACAGAGGCTAGGGACACCATCCCTGCCTGTCCTGGCTAATAGCCATTGATGGACCTATCCTCCATTAACTTATCTAGTTCTTTTTTGAACACTGTTGTAGTCTTGGCCTTCATAACAGCCTCTGGCAAGGAGTTCCACAGGTTGACGGTGCGTTGTGTGAAGAAACAGTTTATTTGTTTTAAACCTGCTGCCTATTAATTTCATTTGGTGATTCCTAGCTTTTATTTACTTTCTCCACACCAGCCATGATTCTGTAGACCTCTATCCTATCCCCCTTAGTCATGTCTTTTCCAAGTTTGAAAAGTCCCAGTTTTATTAATCTCACCTCAGGTAGAAGCTGTTCCATACCCCTAATAATTTTCATTGTCCTTTTGTGAACCTTTTCCAATTCCAATATATCTCTTTTGAGATGGGGTAACTGCATCTGCACACAGTACTCAACATGTGGGCATACCACAGGTGCTATTGTCTGTCATTCCTGTGGATGACTCTTTTTATTGGAAACTGCAGGCTGCATCCGTAGCCTCTATTTCCATGACAATAAAAAGGCTTCCTCCACTTTGGCTCCTACTGTTGGGAAAGCTTCAGCCTCAGCTAGCTGGGGATCCCCTCCCACCTCACAACAGGATTCAGGTGTGATGACCCACAGGCTGCAGCAGAAATACCAGCTGTGGTTGGGTAACAGCTACTCAATCCACGTCTGGTGCGCCGCACCCACCCCTGCGGCGGCTGCTATTGTCTCCCTCTAGTCCCAGGACCCCGAACGAAGGGAAGGCTGCCGGGCAGGGCTGGGGCTTGTCTGTCTTCTCGCCCACACGGCCCTGCCCGTGCCCGCTCCCAGCGCAGCTCTGCAGCACGGCGCGCGCCCGGCTCCGGCACTCACAGCCCCTCACCCACAAGAAAGAGCCGGGGCTGTGCTCTCCGCGCGCGGGCCGGGCAGGACGGCGTCTACTCTGCAGCAAAAACCGGCGCTACGTCACAGCACCAGGAGGCGGGAGTTGCCAGCTCGGGGCGGCCGCGTGGGTTGCGGCAACAGCGTGCGCGCGCATTTGGGTGACACGCACAGGGACGGTAGCGTGCGCGCCTGCGCAGTCGGGTCTGCCCGCCCGGTGCGTTCTGGGGGCCGGCTATGGGATTCCGTAACGTGTAAGCGAGCGGGGGCCGCTGCGGAGGGGGGCGATCGGCGACGGGAGCCCCCGGGGGTGGCTGAGGAGCCGCTTCCTATCCCAGGCGGGGGCTGCTCCCGGTGCGCAGGAGCCCCCGGGCCCTGCTGGGGGGCGTCTCAGACCGCGGGCCCCCTCCGGCGGCTCTGGGCCGCGCGTTCGCCGGGAGGGCTGCGGGCATGGGCCGTGCCGCGCGGAGCCGGGCGCCGGGCTGATCGCTGCAGCGCTGTGGCTTGTTGCCCCGGCTGGGCTTGGCAGGCTTTGCCGCATGGCTGCGGGGCAGGAGCGCGGCCTGACGCTGGGGGTGCGAAGCGGGAGGCGGTGGGGCGGCCGGGTGCTGTGCAGCTGTTGTTCTTTTCTGCCCTTTGCAGATGGCAGTGCGGGAGGGAGAGTTGCCTCCGTTTTGGGACATCCAAGTAACCCTGAGTCAGAAGGACCCCAAGGGTGGATACGAGACTGTCTGAGTGCCATGTTGCCTCGTGGGCAGAGCGCTGTGCTTGGACTCAGCAACTCTGGGCTGGATGACCTTGGGCAAGAAAGTTCACTACTCTGCCTTAGGTTCTCTGTAAAGTAGGTTTCAGAGTAGCAGCCGTGTTAGTCTGTATTCACAAAAAGAAAAGGAGTACTTGTGGCACCTTAGAGACTAACCAATTTATTTGAGCATAAGCTTTCGTGTGCTACAGCTCACTTCATCGGATGCATTCAGTGGAAAATACAGCGGGGAGACTTATATACACAGAGAACATGAAACAATGGGTGTTACCATACACACTGTAAGGAGAAAGTGATCACTTAAGGTGAGCTATTACCAGCAGGAGAGCGGGAGAGGGGCGACCTCTATAGTGATGATCAAGGTGGGCCATTTCCAGCAGTTGACAAGAACATCTGAGGAACTGCTGGAAATGGCCCACCTTGATTATCGCTACAGAAGTGATCACTCTTGTTACAGTGTGTATGGTAACACCCATTGTTTCATGTTTTTCTATGTATATGTATTTTCCACTGAATGCATCTGATGAAGTGAGCTGTAGCTCACGAAAGCTTATGCTCAGATAAATTTGTTAGTCTCTAAGGTGCCCCAAGTACTCCTTTCTGTAAAATAGGGATAATGACACTAAGTCCTCTTGTAAAACGCTCTGAGAGCTAGTGATTAAAAAGTGCTATAAAAGAGCTAGGTATGAATTATTTATTAATAGTGGGGCTTTTATAGAGGAGGCAAATTAAACGTTGGTACCTATTGTCACTGCAGCGCACTATTTTGTTTTATTAATTTAACAGGGAAACACTGTCAACAATAAAGGTGGCATCAGTACTGCAAAGATCCCCTGATTTTCATTCTTCAGGAGGTGATTAACTGAAAGGATTTCTGCTCCTGAGTAGACAAATTAGAATGCCGGCATCATTACATTCTGTATCATGTTTACTTAACCTAGATTTGACTTCAAAAATTTCTACATGTAGTAGTTGCCCTATGGGCAGAGCTGGACTAACCTTCTGTGGGCTCCGATGTCAAACATATTTGTGCGCCCCCATGTCGTCATTGTGGGCTCTGAGTGTGGGCCTGGTATGGCAGTGCCATTGGTGCCATAGTATACCCGGTTCTGAATCTCAGAGACATTTTTCATTTTGGTCAGATACCTCTGCATGACTATCTGCGTTGCCATACACAGTTTCCTCAGCCCCTAGTTTTTCTCATTGAGCTGTACACCCATGTGGGTTTACCATTGTTCACAGTGAGTAGAACTTTCACAGTGATCAGGGGAAACTCCTCACAGATTTATCTTAGGTCTCACATTACCTAGTGAATAAGTAACGCCTCCTACACCTAACTTTTTCTGAGAGGATTCCCACCCAATTACTAAATGTAAACCTACTTAGCTTACAAGGGCTGAAAAGATCAGGTAGTATGGTCACAAAAGCAAAGTACTTCTGAATTCAGCAGGAATTTTGGTTGTGCACAGAACACGGACCGGACTAGTTCCTGCATGGTTACAAAACCGCAGTAAAGCGGAACCATTTTCAGCTTGTGTGATTGGAGGATATCTGGATCCATATTATAAAACTGTCCTACATAAATGAGGAAAAGTTGAGGTGTCTTTGTTCTTTTATTCCACTCTTTGTTTCTGTGGGGAATTTGCCAATGCAATATTACTGTCTTCTTTATAAACAAAACTAAAAAAAATTATAATGGCTGTTTAAAATAGCAATTCCAGCCCTCGTTAGCACTGGGAAGATGCCAGCATTTGTTGCTCAATTTTATCCTAATTTTTGTACAGCAAATTACAGTGGATAAGTGTATTTGATTTGGGAGAAATGAAGTAGCATTGAATTGAACTTGAGCGCTCCTGAATTTTGAGGGTGTTCAAATCTGGAAGGCAGATGCTAGATTCCCTTCCTGAATATTAGATAAATCTGGAAAGGAAAAGCCAATTTCTGCTTCCATGACTCAGAAGTGAATGTTATCTGGCAGACCTCTACTTGGTACCCACCTTCTGTTGGTAGACTCATCCTTGCATGAATCATCCAGTTGACTTCAGTGGGCTTATTAATACGCATAAGTGTTTGCATCCTCAGGGACGAAATTTGTATTTTTAATAATTACGAAAATTCTTAGTGGTGTTAAACCAGAAATTCTACTGACAATTACAAAATCAAAGAAATAAGTACAAAGCATCCACTAATAAAATGGGAAGAAAATAAATAAATAGCAGTACATAAATAGAAACATTGATTTTTTTTTTTCCCCCTTAAATTTAAAATTAGTTACACTTTAAAAAAAAAAAAAGATAATATCTATTGGGGAGTTAAGCATGTTTGTGAAGTGCACCTCTAATGAAGATGAGTACTCCATATTGGTATGACCAGGTAGGACATATCATAGCAAATAGCATTGGATAGAATATGTGGGAAATAGTTTTTCAAGGAGTTTGTAGGAAATTAGAAGTCTACTGCACAATTACTTATTAAAGTGAATGTTTCCAAATAAGCTTTGGTGTGTGTTGTTTGTTTTTTTTTGTTTCTCCTCCTCCAAGCTCTACAACAATGCCTGGGTCTCTTCCTGTGAATGCTGAAGCCTGTTGGCCAAAAGATGTGGGAATTGTTGCCTTGGAGATCTATTTTCCTTCTCAGTATGTTGACCAGACAGAATTGGAAACATTTGATGGTGTGGATGCTGGGAAGTACACCATTGGCTTGGGTCAATCGAAGATGGGATTCTGCTCAGATAGAGAGGATATCAACTCACTCTGCTTGACTGTGGTACAGAAGCTTATGGAGAGGAACAGTCTCTCCTATGATTGCATTGGGAGATTAGAAGTTGGAACAGAGACAATCATTGACAAGTCAAAATCTGTAAAGACTGTCCTGATGCAGCTCTTTGAGGATTCTGGTAATACAGATGTAGAAGGGATTGACACAACAAATGCATGCTATGGAGGCACTGCTGCTATCTTTAATGCTGTTAACTGGGTTGAGTCCAGTTCTTGGGATGGTAAGTTTGGTGTCTGTTTGAAAGCTACATCTTACATCTTTGTCCAGTAGTCTTCCTAGTAACCACCTTAAATACCAAGCACATAACTTTGTGCTTGGATACTAAGCTTTTTAAACATACTTTATAAGATTTCTTTTTCTGTAGTTAAAAAATGCTAAGTAAAACAGACACTGGACTTGAGGTTGGTCTGGCATATTTCCCAGGAAACCTGAGGTGGGCAAACTACAGCCCGTGGGACCCTCTTGCCTGGACCCTGAGCTCCTGGCCCGGGAGGCTAGCCCTCAGCCCCTACCCCGCAGCCTCAGCACGCCATGCTGTGAGTGTAGTGTATTAAACTGCTCACATAGGAATGTGCTACTGGTAGCAGTTACGGAGAGCAATTTACTACACTACACCAGTGCAATGCTCTGCGTAGCCGGGCAACACTCTGGGCAGCTTGGCTGTAGCACTGCCAGCCACCGGTGCTATGCGCTGCACAGTAAGGGGGCAGGGTGGTCGGGGGCGGGGGGGATTTGGGAGGGGGGTTGGGGTAGTCAGAGGGCGGGAAACGGGTGGGGGTGGATGGGGAAGGGGTCGGGGGGGCAGTCAGGAAGGATGGGGCGGTCAGGGGGCAGGGAATGGGGGGTGGGGTGGATGGGGAAGGGGTCCTGGGAGGGGGCGAGAAGCAAAGGGGGTGGATAGGGGGCAGGGGCGCAGCCTCCCCTAACTGGCCCTCCATACAATTTCCAAAACCCGATGTGGCCTTCAGGTCAAAAAGTTTGCCTGCCCCTGTACTAGACAGAAAATGTGTTCTTTCAAGATGGCTTACACGTCTAGGTTACACCTTGTGGAAATGTGAAATTAGAATGCTTTACAAAGTGATTCTGAGACACCTACTTATCGCTGATCTTTTCTTGGAAATCTGGAATGCTCCAAGGAATGAAAATAAAAGGCGGAAATAAATTTGGAGAAGTGTCAGCTGATTAGATTGTCAGCTCGCACAATCCTGTAACCATCTCTTCCTGTAAACTGAAAAACTAAACATTTGCAAGCTAAAAATAAAGTTTCCCAGGGACTTCTTTCCATAGTTATTACTTATCTTTTCCAGGTCGTTATGCGCTTGTTGTTGCTGGAGACATAGCTGTGTATGCCACTGGAAATGCCAGGCCAACCGGTGGAGCTGGTGCTGTTGCTATGTTAATTGGTCCAAATGCTCCTTTAATTTTTGAGAGAGGTGAGTCTCGTGGAAAGATTTTAAAACTAATACCATATATGGGGCCTGCAGAACACCCTCATCTCCAGGATGTCTTGTACTGTAGTTACTATCATTCCAGGCCTCCAGGGAGCCAGATTAACTTCTATCTTGTTGGTCTAGACTGACCTGTTGCTGCTTCTGGCGGGATTCACCTGCGGGTAGAGTAGGAGTTACTGCCTGCCTTCCTTCAGATTTTCACCAGTGGAAATACAAGGGCTGCATTGTCTAGTCTAGTGCCTGTTAGTGCAGTTTTCTCAAGGGGAGGGGGCGCTGTCAAATGATGAAAATTGACTTGTTACAGGCAGGATAGGGTAGATTCACGAAGGAATGTAAGCATAGTGACGCTGAGCATCTGCGCACCCAACTTCTAGGAGCGTAGAAAATTACTGGGATTAACAAAGCCTGGGTTAGGCACCTTTGGACAAACTGGAGAAATGGTCTGAAGTAAACAGGATGAAATTCAATAAGGACAAATGCAAAGTATTCTACCTACAAAGGAACATTCAGTTGCACACATACAAAATGGGAAATGATTGCCTAGGAAGGAGTGCTGCGGAAAGCGATCTGGGAGTCCTAATGGACCACAAACTAAATATGAGTCAACAGTGTAACACTTGTAAAAAAAGGAAACCTCATTCTGGGATGTAGTAGCAGAAGTGTGGTAAGCAAGACATGAAAAGTAATTTTTCTGCTCTACTCTGTGTTGATTAGGCCTCAACTGGAGTATTATGTCCAGTTTTGGGCACCACATTTCAGGAAACGTGAACAAATTGGCCTGAGAAGAGCAACAAAAATGATTAAAGGTCTAGAAAACATGACCTGTGAGGAAAGATTAGAAAAAACTGGGTTTCTTTAGTCTGGAAAAGAGAAGACAGAAGGGACATAACAGGTTTCAAGTACATAAAAGGTTGTTACAAGGAGGAGGGAGAAGAATTGTTTTTCTTAACTTCTGAAGATAGGACAAGAAGCAATGGGCTTAAATTGCAGCAAGGGAGGTTTAGGTTTGACGTTAGGAAAAACTTCCTGACTGTCAGGGTGGTTAAGCACTAGAATAAATTGCCTAGGGAGGTTGTGGAATCTCCATCACTGGAGATTTTTAAGAGGAGGTTAGACAAACACCTGTCAGGGGTGGTCTCTAGATAATACTTAGTCCTACCCTGATTGCAAGGGACTGGATTAGATGACCTTTCAAGGTCTCTTCTAGTCCTATGATTCTTAGCCCAGCGGTCTAGGTACACACCTGGAGTGTGGAGACTTTCCCCCAGTTGAAGTCCCCTCCACCTGCGTGGGAGAAGAGATTTGAACAGGGATCTTTCACCTCTCAGGTGAGTGCCCTAACCTCCTACATTTTGGGATATTCTGATGTGGGCCTCCCTCAGTCTCTCCTGTTTGGATAAATAAGAGTCATTGGGCCAGAGAGAACAGCTAAGTATAAGAATGACTCTGTAGCCTGGTGATAGACCCAGCATCCAGTCCCTCTACAGCAATTATTCTAATTATTTATCCTCCGTGGAATACCTTCAGTAGGAGAGACTGAGGGAGTTGTACATCAGAATAGCCCGGTGGTTAGGGAGCTCACCTGAGAGGGACCAGATCCACATTCAAATCCCTTTTCTCCCCTTCTGGTGGAGGTGGGACAACCCAGGTGAGTACCCTAACTGGGCTAAAAGTCATGAGGGAGGTCATCCCCTATCCTCAATGCCTGTTTGTTGTATGCCTGCTTATAGGGGCCTGATGTGGTAGGCGAGATCTGAGGACACCTGCTGAGTTGGGCCCCACAGGGGAGTTAAGTGGAGAAATGCCTATTTTCCCCCCAGTTCATTAATCGCACCGGGGCTTAGGTGTCAAGATGTCTAGAGTGGGCTGCAGTTCACATGCTCAAACAGAAACATAGGCACCTAGGGAACTTTTACTACACAAATTCAGGCCCTAAGTGAGTTTAGACATCTAGAGGGTTTGGCAGCAGCTGAGGTGAAAGTTTTGTGAATCACACTGGGGCCTGATACTGGAACTAAGGCACCTAAATCCTTTTGTGAATCTATCCTGGTGTTTTGCCAGCACTTCCACTCTCACCTGGGTAGTGGGAGATCTGGAGCTGTATGTCAAACCACCATGGATGTGAGAGAACTAAGCTGTCTGGCCAGCACCAAATCTTACCTGTATGCCACTAACCTGGGGTGACTTATTCAGGTTGACTTATAAAGTGATTTTCTTAAGCAATTTTTTTTTTTTTTAAATAGGACTGCGTGGGACCCATATGCAACATGCCTATGACTTTTATAAGCCAGATATGGTATCTGAATATCCTGTAGTTGATGGTAAACTATCTATTCAGTGCTACCTCAGTGCATTAGATCGCTGCTATTTTGTCTACCGCAACAAAATCCGTGCTCAGTGGCAAAAAGGTATGTATTACTGAAAAATGTTTACATGCATTGGTGGCAATCTAAAATTCAATTTGCCAGAGCACATAATGAGAATTCAGTATCTGTACAACCGCATATCCAGCCTAAGGAAATATTAAATAAACCTCAGGGAAGCAACATTGTCACCAGGACTTTGGCTAGCTTATACCTCCCGTGTACCTTGCCTAGTGGGATGTGAGTGTGTATGTGCTTTTTTAATGGTCCCTTAATCCTGTGACACTGAGATTTATATTAAATTGTTCAACAATTATACAGAATAAATATAAGCATTTTGTTTCATATTTATTGAGCAACACTGTTTTGGAGATAAATAACTACCTCCTGCCACTACTAAATCTAACCAATGTGCCAAAATACTGTTCTGCTTTTTTTATGTAGAACCCCAGTCATACGTCAATTTATGATACAGGCACAACTTGCCAATTGTTATCTGAGGAGATTCTTTGATTGCCAGAAATTACCTTGTATTTTGAAATGCAAATAACCGATTGCTGGCAAGTTACTAGAAGCACAAGGCTAGATTTTACAGTAATCTCCTGGATGCTGCCATACTATAGCTTGCTTTTTTAAAAAAAGTGGCTAATTTGAGCAATTGTACATGTATTGTTACAACTTCCTGTGCCTTTTTTTGCCTTTTCCAGAAGGAAGTGACAGAGAGTTTACCTTGAATGACTTTGGCTTCATGATCTTCCATTCTCCATACTGTAAACTTGTACAGAAATCTGTGGCTCGACTGTTGTTGAATGACTTTCTTAGTGACCAGAACTCTAAAACAGAAAATGGTATCTATAGTGGCTTGGAAGCTTTTAGGTGAGAACTGCTACTATCACTTAATTAGTCTAAGGAAGAAGGGAATCTAAAATGTGCTATGCATCCTATATGCTTCTCCCTTTCAGCTGTTTTAGTGAGTAGCAGCAGTTTCTAAACCTCATTATTTTTTAAATAGGGATGTAAAACTGGAGGATACCTACTTTGACAGAGATGTGGAGAAGGCCTTTATGAAAGCTAGTGCTGAACTCTTTAATCAGAAAACCAAAGCTTCTTTACTTGTATCCAATCAAAATGGAAACATGTACACCCCTTCAGTCTATGGCTGCCTTGCTTCTCTTCTAGCACAGTAAGTATAAAGCCAGAAAAATAAGAAGTTGTGACTTGACCTGTTAACTCTAGAAAAGCTCTAGAAACGTAACTTTTTCCCAACAGGCTTACTGTAACCAAAACAAACTAGCCTCAAAAAATCTTTTCCCTTGGATTAAGTTCAGGTAGCAATCTTTTGTTTTGTTTTGTTTTTTTAAAACCCAAACATAAGTTTAGCAAAGTGCTCTAAATACATTAGTCATGCAAAGGAAGTGGGAAAGCAGACTGTACGCATTCCAGGGAAGGGGTTTTCCTGATAGCTGTCTTGTGCAAGACCGCATACTAACAATTGATGGTGAATAAACATAGGTGCATCAAGTATCTATCAAGTATTAGCAAAACAACATTTTAGATCTTTGTAAAAAACAAAACAAAAAAACAACCACCCCACCTGGTTGCAGTCTTAACACACACACATGGTTGCTGGATTAGGGATCAGAAGCCTTTCTTAACCTGCCATAGGTTATGGCAGGGTTGATTAGATGATTACTAGAGGCTGGTTGCAGCTCAAATGATTCTGCATGCATACTTAGTAATGTGAAACCAGCCTACGCCAGTAACTAATTTGTATTTACTCTTGTCTCACATACTTCATCCGCCCATCTTTCATGAGTTGCATCCAGAAATAGCTGCTTCCCTACTATCCAAACTAATTAGTCACTGACTAAATTTCTCATTTACTAGCACACCCCTCTCCCACCCTCCAAACAAGTTAAGAGGAGAGAAATCAAGACACCTTCTCTTCCCCACCAAAACAAGCATACCCAAAGAGCAATTTCATTTGTTTCTTTGCAGACAGTTCCAGCTACATCAGCTGTGGTGCAGCCACTGAGACTGTGACAGCACCAAAGGGAACTCTAGCAAGTCCACTCTTTAGCATCAACTTTCTCTCAACCTGGGCTCTCCAGTTTTCTTAGACGTGGTGATACGCTTTAGGCATGGAAAAAGCAAATACCCTGAGGATTGTAATGTTCTGGACATTATTTAACCCCATTCCATTTAAATTAGTTTGAGGGTAGCTGCACTGCAGAATCCTAAATCTTGTTTTCTAGGTCATCATATAGTGCTGTAGATGTATGTGGCACTTCCCCACTGGAAAGTGAGAAAACCCCTTTCCTGAGACGCATACAGTCTAATACAGGCGATGCAATGTGTAGATGCCTCACCATGAGAAGTGAAAAAACAAGAAGTGAGGAGCACTCTTTGTGTTACTTGTTTTATGTATAGGAACTGGGGCTTGTAGTTGAGATGTGAGCTGCACTGATCCAATCAACTTTGGTCTTAGCAGGCTTCTTCCTGGAAGCTAAATATCACACTTGGTTATTTAAAATTGGCACTTAAGCATAGTTCTCTTAATTCTTCTTAACTGTTGCTTGATGTACAGGTACTCCCCACAGCAGCTAGCAGGACAAAGAATTGGTGTGTTCTCCTATGGCTCTGGTTTTGCTGCTACACTCTACTCCATTAGAGTTACACAGGATGCCACACCAGGTAAGTTAATTTAACTATAACATTTCTCATTTGAACAGCTCACCTGAAAAGTTGGCTACAGTAAAACATTAGTATAAGCAGACATGCAACAGACTGGCTAATAGTGATGGAAGTATTTCTGTACCCTTGGAAAAAGACTAAAATTCAAGATGCTGTCTCACCATGTTCTAACTCCCAAAAGGATAGCTTTGTAACTTTTTGTCACTTATGACTAAAGCTATAATAATGTAATCTTGAGTCCCAGAGATCATGGAAATTACATATTAAAATACAACTATCGTCTTCCAGTTTGTACAAAAGTCCTCTTGAAATACTAGTGCATTGACATTTACGTATGATGATAACATTGACTTAGTGGAGGTCTTGTGTGTTCCAGGTTCTTCTCTGGATAAAATAACTGCTAGCCTATCTGATCTGAAAACAAGACTTGACTCAAGAAAGTGTATTGCACCGGATGTCTTTGCTGAAAACATGAAGATTAGACAGGAAACGCATCACTTGGGTAAAGGCATTTTCATATAAAGTAAATTACAATATGCTTAACAAAGTAAATTCCTGATATTGTTATCAAATCCATGAATTCAGGTAGGGGTCGAAGTCCGGGGCTTTCACATCTTTCTAGTTTTTACATAATTTCAATCAAGCACTGCAGTAGTTAAGTATTCATGGCACAATTTGAGCTGAAGTGAAGGCTAGACTTTGGTATTAGTACACTTGCTCTTCTGCTATTGTTGCAATTTGGAAAGGGGCAGAGAATGTTACAATAAATATTAACAATCAGGTAACAGTATTTTACTGGTTTCCTCATAGCCAACTACATTCCGCAGTGTTCAGTGAATGATCTCTTTGAGGGAACGTGGTACCTAATGCGAGTGGATGAAAAACACAGAAGAACTTATGCTCGACGTCCAGTGCTGGGTGATGGGCCTTTAGAAGCAGGAGCTGATGTTGTCCATTCAAGCATAGTTCATGAGGTGAACATTTTATATTTTTGTTAGTTTTGCTATTTACATCTATTATTTCTATATGGTGGTGCTATGCAAACCCCCTGTAAAAGGAGGACCCGGGGATGACAAGTTCTTTCCATCTAATTTGTTTAAAAAAAGGTAAAATAAGAGCCAAAAAATTAAAGATATACATTTAAAAAAAAATGCAGAATGTATGTTTTGGTGCAAGAGAGACGGAGTCAGTTTGTATATAAACCAAGACTGCAGAAACATCCAATCAGACATGAATACCTAAAACCAAACTTTCTAACTAGTGTAGCATGAATTTTGTCTGGGAGATAATGTTGGGAGTCTAGGAAGAAGCAATACAATCTAAGAGTAAAACTGGAACTGGAAACTTGTGTTTCCTAAAACTTTTTTTTTTCCTCCTCAGCTTATCCCAAGCCCTGCTAAGAAAGTGCCAAGAATCCCTGCAACAAAAGAATCTGAAGCTGTTGCTGTCTCTGTTGCCAATGGAGAGCATTAATATACCTCTGTGAGGTGCGAAATTAATCAAAATGGGTGTGTGGTGGGAAAGGAAAAGGGATTAAATATTATCTAAGGTTCACTGTACAGAAATACTCTAATTGGAGCATGGAAAACTGTTTAAACTCTTTGAGAGGCTTTGTTTAATGTGGTATCATAACACTAAAGCATGAATGTATTGGAAAAGAAAAAGGCAAAGGTTCTGTGGGCTTTCATAACTCTGGATGTTCGTGTTGTTTTAAAAAAGGGTTCAGGAATGGGTGTACCAATTATAAGATCTTGGTAACTGGACACAGAAAAACAGGAATTTTGCTTGACTTCCCAAAATTTTTAGTGAAACCTTCTAAAATAGGCTGTAAAAATTTTTTTAAAGGGGGTGGGGGGAGGTGCAGAGGAGGGAGGAACAGGTTCCCTCTTCTCCTCAAAAACTGACCAAAAGCCATTTTCTCTCTCTCAATTTCTGAAGTCACTTTGATTTTTAATGTTGGGGTCCCTAGTGCCTTGACAGTAAGTAGTCAGTTTTCTAAATACAATATACCCATTTCTTTCCCTGCTTAAAAAAATAAGTTAGGAATAGGTATTAAGTGATCAAAAATCTGTGACCACTAGATAGGTTTGGTCTCAGTCTAACTCCCAGTGTCCATATCGCATCACTTTTATCCACATCCTTAAAGCCCACCACTATACTGTTTTGGCAACATTAGCAGAGGCCAAGGACTGAATGAAGTTGGATAGTCCTTCCACTGAGCAGTTCTTGGCAGGGCAGTGGGAAGAAAGCTATATCTGTCAAATAAAGGGTTTAGTTCCATAATTCTTTCAATCTGGCACCTTTTAAAAGGCCTTTAGGTTTAATACTCTTTTTTTTAAAATTTTTTTTGTCAGAGTGATCAGAGAGCAGACTTCTAGTCTTCAGTTTCCAAATACTATGGGGAGCTTATCAAACTGACAACCCACAAAGGGAAAAGATATAATAGTTTGTCCTTGACTCCTAGCTCTTGCTTTTACTGTATTTTTCTTCATGACAATTTTTAACTCTGAACTCATGATTGGCTTCGTTTCACACTCCCCTTGTACTTCTATAACAAGACTGTTGCAGGAAAACACAAAAACCTTTTTCCATCCTTCCAGTCTGAAATCTGTTCATCAGGCAAGGATTAAATGCCCAAAACTAGTGGGGAGACCATTCTGAGATATGAAGAGCCTTGCTAACTTGTAAAATATATTTAAATTGTTCTAATGTACAGGACTGAGTCTCTTGTTTAATTTTATTTTACTGTCCACTTCAAAACTTAATTGTCTAATATAAACTTGCAGAAATGACATGTTGCAAAATGCAGATTTTTGTGTAACGTAGTGTTTGTATAATACACCATATGTCACTCACTAGGATTTGGTAACTTTTTTTTTGTTGGACATGTACAGTCAACTTTCTAAAATTTCATTTAATATGAACTGATGTGGACGAATGGTCTAAGTGCTTTTACAGAAAGTGATGGAGAAATGAGGCATGAAGATACTTTGCAAGTGTTTGGGTTTTTAGTTTCATAAGAGCAATTTAATTTGTTGCCAGAAGACAAATTTATCACAGAATAAAGTCCATTGCTGGCAACGGACAGGCCAAGAACTACTGGCACAAAAAAATTAACTTGCCATCCTCACTAACACTGAAGCAGATGCTTTTGTAAATAAAGTTTTAGAGATATTTGAAACCGGTGTTGGTGTAGTGCTGAACTGATGTGGACTACATCTCTTAAATGGATTAGGACAAATCTAATGACCCAGCAAACACTGGAGAGTATACAGGTTACTGATCAGGGAACCCAGGCTATGCAGGTGTTCTTGTGTTATATAGTGGAATATTAAGAGGAAAATTAATCAGACTGTCTAGCTGACACTCTAACCTACAAATATTTAGAATCATGTTTTAGGACTGTATATTTCAATATTATGTACAGCCTGTTCTTTAGACCCAAACCATTTCTAATGCAGCTGTAGTCTGCAACAATTCTATTCCCATCCCCTTTTCTTCAATATTTTGAAAGACTTGATAGCTTAATTTTTCTTGACTGCCCTCTTGCTCTGCACCCATCTATGACTACGATGCAGTCAGTTTCCCGTTACTTTTTTTAAATCCAAGCTCCTCTTTACTACATAAAAGCAAATGAAGGAATATTGAACCACCCCACTTCATTTTTAATGTATAAAAAGAGCTATTTAAAACTCTACCAGGCCAGTGTAAAGATGGAAAAGCTGCATTTGAACTTAAGTTCTGGTTGTCTGTTAGTAATACAAACGGAAGCTGTGCAACTTCCATTTTTACTTGGCCTAACAGGGGCTTACCTCTAGCTGTCAAAGTAGCCATTTTAACTGTGCCAGCTCATAGTGGTATAACTATTGGGGAAACAGTCTTACAGTTTGTATTTAAGTTGATAGTAGGGGGGAGCAGAGCCCAGAACTTCCGACTTAAGCGGAAGTAGGGGTATCTTTGTCTCCTACCTTACACACAAGGATTGCATAGGGCAACTCTCTTAAAAAGGGACATAGCAATGTGAATAAAGCAAGGAGACCACTATTACAAGAGACTAGAATATTAAAAAAACCCCAAAGCAAACAACCAACCAACCCTGTCCCGCTCTTGTGTATGGTTTGTGGTATTTGGTGGTAGATTTTTTGATACCAGTGACCATTAAAAGTAAAACAAAAACAAACTGTTTCAGCTTTCGGTGCTAATCTTTACTGCTGAAGCACTGCATTGTGGTATGTTTCCTTAATGCCCTATTCAAGGACATTTAATGTTGAATCTATAAGTGAAGCTAAAGCCAGATAAACTTGGAGTCTGGTCCTGTTAGCAATAGCCCATGGCCTTCATTTGGAGCAGGACTGGGTATGCTGTAGTTCTGCATTCTTGATACCTCGTCTCCCTATTCATGGTCTTATTAATAAGTATGTCACAGAGGTAGCAGAAGTCACAGATTCCATGACTTTCTCCAACCTCCGTGACATTGGGGCCCTGCAGCAGCCCAGCCACTGCTGCCAGCGGGGGGACGCTCTCGCCCAGCCGCAGCGAAGGACCCCCCTCAGCTCCCAGCCGCCCCCTGACCGTCCCCAAGCTCCTAGCCGCTGGGCAGGGGTGAGGGGCCACAGCTCCCTGCCACTACATGCAGCGGGGCAGAATGGTGGACCCTCCTGCCTCCCCATTTTGTCAGGGATGTTTTTAGTAAAAGTCTAGGACAGGTCACGGCTTCTGTGAATTTTTGTTCATTGCCCATGACCTGTCCATGACTTTTTTACTAAAAATGTCCATGACAAAATCGTAGCCTTAATTATTAATTCACACAAGGATCAAACCATCCTAAGGCCAGTAGATGGCAGCATAGCTGTCAGTACCCAGGAGTAGCAGCATTTCTCACAGTGGTACTAAAATAAAGGTGCAAAACGTTTGATTTGAGTTAGTGGAGCAGCATGTTAGGGTTTGACTTTAAATATAGGATAACTTGTGATACATTACAGCAAGAAATACCTAGACAAACCAGAAGCAATTTTCTGGATTTTTCAAAAGCTGATCCTGGACTAATGATGAGAAAGGGAAAAAAGGTTAGAGCCTCTTTATCTGTCAAGGTGGAATAGCTAAAAATGAAGCGCTAACATTTAATACCTCACATATGCCTGTTAGTCTTAGCTTAAGTAAATAGTTATAGATTCCTTGTAAATAAATATTCACAGCTGTTCAGGAATCAGTTTCTTTAAATAACCAGATTTTGTCCATTGCAAATTGGCAGTCATTTAGATTCCTGTACTGTTGTGACTTAACATCAGGCTAATAAAGTAATATTTCTGCAAGTGGCCACATATTATAAATAGCTGTCTTAAAAGATCAGCCCAACTATATTGAGTAATTCTACTCAATTATTAAAAAACATCCATTCAACAACTTGTATTTGTTAATCAATTAATATATCTTCCATTTTACATGTGAGGTCTGTGGGCCAAAGTGCAAACACAAGCAAGTCTGTTTGAGCACACCAGTCCTCTGGATGAACTAATACATTTTGAGATTTAAGGCAGTTTTGGTTTATTTAAAAATTACAAAAATGTAACATCAAAGTTTACTGTGAAATGAATAAAACCCCTTGTTAAAGTTACTGAATGTAAAGTCTGCTATATACAATTCATAAAATTGAACACAACTTGGATGTATGTCTGATACCACGGTGCGAACTGTGACCTTTCTTTAAGTCCTGCTCTTTGGGTTCTGGTTGTGTGACTATAGGAACAGTCTCCAGGGCTCTTTTCTTCTGCACTCTGTGCAAAACAATTCGGTAGATACCAGTTATTGAGCTTCGAGAATCTCTTCCACGGTTATTTTGAATGTGTTCTTCTGTGATTCCCAAATCTTCCAAGGTATTTTTCACTTCAATTTCCTCCTCTTTGAGGGTACTAGTCTCTGCTAAATACTTTGGATCCAGTTTAAATGGGTCCAAGGCTTTTGGATACTGTATCCCTTGCATCCATTCGTTCTTCATAATACATTCAACAGAGTATCGTGCAGTTGGGACTGGCTGAAGAACTCCTCTGATCAGTTTCTGGCAAGTGTCTGAAAGGTATGGGGGCAGGCTATATGTCCCATCAAGAATGCACTTCTTCAGTTTGGCTACTGTCTCCGCTCGAAATGGCATTGTACCAGTTGTCATAAAATATAAAAGGATGCCTAGTGCCCATATGTCCACGTAAACACCAACATAGTTTTCATCTCGGAAGAGCTCAGGGGCAGCATAAGGAGGAGACCCACAGAAAGTGTTTAAAGTTTCCTCTCTTTTACTTATTGTGCTGAATCCAAAGTCTCCCACCTTCACACAGGTGTTACTGGTATAGAATACATTTTCTGCCTTCAGGTCCCGGTGAATGATATTGTTATCATGCTGTAGAGCAAAAGGAAAGCAAATTAAGTATTAGTATATATGAGAAGGCTTTTCCAGCTCATTTTTTTTTCTTTATCTTTGCTATACAGAAGTTGCCATTTTTAAAAGTCAACATTTGCCAAGTTACCACACAGTGGATCTGAGATCCTCCACTGTTTCCCTATAGTTGGACTAGGAAAGTCTAGATGTAAAAGTATGGAAATGCACAGTTAAGGTGCCCAAACGAACTTAAATTTTCCCTGTGTTAACACCAAGGGGGTGGGGGAGAAAAAGCTGTAAGGTGTCTTTAAAAATCAGTGTAATCTGACACCATAACAACACATGCATTAATCATAGTTGTACGGTTAAAGGCACCTGAACTTCCTAACCCTAAAATTCATATTTCTTTTAAGGGGTTTATAACACTCTCTTTGCAATAATTACAATATCTTTCATGTTTTTTACCTTACTTTACTGATAAGTACTTTTAACCATACCTCCATCTTATTACTGTGTTTGTGTGGGATTAGAATTTAATGCCAAAAGGCATGTGATTGGCCTTTATGCACTATCCTGTATCCAAACAAAACATCCTTTGATCTCTTTTTGAATGTTTCTGTGGATGATACCTCAGCAGTCTTTAGTCTTGATTAAAAAGCAGACCAAACGCCCATTGACTTCTTTAGAAGTTTAGGCCAGGGTTGAATTTGATCCACGAACATCTTCTAAATGGGATTATCATCACTTTTTAGACCCTGATTTATTCTAAAACTACAGTAGTGCTAACAGGTGCCATTATGCTGTTCCCTCTCATCTGCTGCGTTCTCCCTCCCCATTGTAGCACTTCCATTACCTACAAAAACAGAAACCTGCTCTAACATGCTAATTCTGGGTTCCAATAGTTGGCACGATATAGACTGTCTCATTCAGTGTGTTTACAGATGTAACACCTAGGTTATGACTTCACATGTGGATGAGAGTGCTGCACAAGAGTAAGGAAAGTTGTCATACTGGTGTGTTGCTTTATGTGAAATGAGTTTTGTGTTCTCAGTCCGATACCCAAAGAAGAGGTGACAGTATCAGAAAACACACCGCAAAGGCAGCATAGTTAGGCATTAAACAGAGAGGCCAAGAGTTGAATGGGCATGGAGACAACAGTACTGTCTCTCCCTAAAAGCAATATCCCTAGACAAAGGCTGAAGAACAGTGATGTGGGGAAGTCTACATTGCCACTGCACGTGGGGGTATCTGTTCTACGGGGACTTTTAGTGTCCAGAGCTGCCTTTCAGGAACCTTTCATTAGCACTACTCTCACTTGGTGCAACACAAAACAAAAATACATGAAGTCTGCTAAAGTAATGCAGGGTAATTTAGGCCTACAGAAAAACAACTTACCATGTGCTTCACAGCAGATGCAATCTGGGAGAAAATTAATTTACTTTCCATTTCTGCTAACTTTCCCTCTGTGCTGATTTTAACAAAGAGTTCCCCACCTCCTGCATACTCCATCATAAGGTGCAGTTTTGACAATGTTTCCACCACTTCGTAAAGTCTGATAATGTTTGGGTGGTGCAGTTTCTCCATGCTGGAAATTTCACGGGACAGTAAGCGTTGAGTCTTCTGGTCCAACTTGGTCTTGTCCAAAATCTTAATTGCTACTTTTTCTGGAGAGTAAAATGTATTGGAATGTATTAGTACAACAAATATTTATATCGACACTCTTACTTTAAAACAATGCTCATTTAACTGAAAACTTTTTAAAATCTCAATTCTTTGAGTGATTGCTCACATAAACTCCAGTTAGGGGTGTGTGCGCTGCACGCACAGTCGTCAAAAAGTTTTCCCTTAGCAGTGGAGCCCCCTGGAGTGGTGCCTGCATGGCACTGAATATATGCCCCTGCTGACCCGGCTCCTCCTCAGTTCATTCTTACCACTAGTGACAGTTGTTGGAACTGTGGTCGCTTGCCTAGCAAGTGCTTCCCTTAGTGTAATTTCTGATCATTGTAGTTTAGTTCTTAGTTAGTAGTAATAGTTAGTATATAGTGATAAGGGTTGGGGAATGGGTTTTTTTTCCCCAATCCCTAACCCTTCCCTCTCTGGGCTCTGGGGCATGCCACGAGCCCAAGGGTTCAAACCCTGCGGAGCCTGCAGCAAATCTATGTCAACGAGTGACCCTCATCACTCGTGTCTGAAGTGTCTGGAGGAGGTGCACCAAACGGACAAGTGCAAAATCTCTAGAGCTTTCCACCCCAGGACGAAAAAGGAGTGAGACTTCTGACTGAAACAATTGCTGATGGAATCCGTTCTTCATCCCCAGCCTGCCGTTGATCGTCAGGACCCGGCACCGAGCGTGTCCATACAGAGTGCCTTGCATGACATGGTGCCGAATAAGGACTCTAGTCTAAGAAACCCTCAGCACCGGTGCTCCTCGGCACTGCAAGCTTCAGCCCGGCACCACTCCCATTAACTAGTGCTGCACAAGTGGCATAGGAAGACCAACAGGGGGCGCTCCCCATGCCAAAGACAGCAGGACTGGCAGTGCATCCCACGAAGGAGCATTTAGTGCCCAAACATCAGGAGTTGGTGCCATTGACTTCGGTTCCCCTGAGGGGACTGTCGAGTCTGGTGTCCAGCGACTCCCCAGAGCAGTGCCAGGTGGAGGAACTAGAGCTGCCCTCCACACCGGACACTTTTGAAGCTGCCAGAGATCTCATTGCCATGATCGCACCCCAGCCCCTGGCAGTCAGGGATGAGCCTCCAGTGCCGCATCATCCAGCACTGTCTAGAGGCAAGCCAGTCATGCTGAGGAGATCACCATCGCCGGTCCGGCACCATTCGCCCCGGCGCCGCTCCCGATCATGGTTGCCAAAACACTGTTATCTGGCACTAGGTTCCAGGCTTGGCTCCCCGGCACCAGTGGGGCGATGCTCCCCTTCCCCAGCACCGTTAGAGGAGCTCATGGATTCCCAGCAAGGGTACCTCGGCACCGTTCCCCTGCATCGTTGGTTCCCAGCGCAATAACCTTTGGCGCCACCGTGGTCGTCACGGTTGAGATGGGTCTCATCCGACTCTGACGGGGACTCCTTCTGTTCCTGCCACAGTAGGCACAGATTGGACCAGCAACGGAGGGAGACACCGATGGCATGGCATCCCCAGTGGCAGCCTCCAACACAATGGCCTTTTTGGACCCCCTGGGCTTACCATCAGGCCCAGGGTTTCAAGACGATGTCAACAAAAGCCCCACCGCCTGTCCAGGTCGCAGTTGCATGTGTTGTGCAGCAGGTCTTGCAGATGTTACTTTTCTGTGTGCACAGGATGATGCCTATTTTCAAAGGCCTTTAGGGAGAGAGTCATAGAAGTTAAGGCCAGAAAGGACCACGAGTTTGCCTAGTCTGACCTCCTGTTTAATCACAGGCCACCAGCACTACCTGGCACCCACACACCAAACCCAACAACTGAAATTAGACCAAGGAATTACAGTCCTCCATCCTATTATGAGCCACAAACTATTAGAGACACATTCAAGCAAGTTGTAAGTGAACCCTGTTGCTAATGTAGCCAAGGTCTGGGTGCATACAACCTTTGGATACATGTGGAGTGCACTGATTTAGAAAAGGGGATTCAGTTTGCCAGGCTGTGTCTGCACTGCTCTACTTCCACTTTCCTCCTCCCAGTTCTGGCAGGCCTGAGAAAGATGGTATTTAGTAGACAAGAGCGCATCAGTGTCGTGTTGTGCAAGGCTGGGGGGCAGAAAGGAAACAGTGCCCCTCTGCAGCCTATCCTCAGCTGTGACTCCAATTCCTAGCCTGGACTAGGGGCTGAGACTTCTGCACAATCCCAACATAGGGGTTTGTGTCCACTGGATCTATGTAACCCTGCCCCTAAATGTCCTGTCCACAATGGTGAATTCAGAACAGGCCCTGGGCCCACCTTTGCTACATTCAGAGGTGCTGAGGCCCTCTGTGTGTCCCCTCTCTAGCTGCCAACATCCAGTAGAGCAGAACTACCATAGTCCGCTACAGTGGAGGCCTACTACAGTCCTTACGTTCTTCGGTGAATGTCACCCAAGTATCAGTTATGCCCCAGGTTTTAATATGTTTTCTTGGAACAATATCCTCTGCTGTGCATTGCAAAATCAAACCTCACCAGCCCCCCACACTGCAATGTGGGTGGGGATCATTAGCATTTATACTGCAGTATTCACTTCTGGTGGAACCGTGCCACCATGCTATGACTTCCAAATCAACAGCTGCATGAAAACTTGGACTAGGGGCTATTACGCAGTCACACTCAGGAGTCATTTATTGGCTGAGATACAAAAAAATGCTAAACTGCATCAGTATTTAAATTAAAAATTATGGAAGTATATACAAAGAACAGGTGTTAACAATGTTCATTGTCGTTTTCTAGTCTTTCTAATAAATAAAGATTAGAGACCACAATCAGTGGATACTGATTTCTGCTATGTGACAGAGGTAAGAATCTTTTGAAACACTGATCTGTATCAGGTGCCTGGTGCAGGGAAACAAAGACAAATTTCTCACCATGATTCCTGAATGTCACAACTTTAGTATAAAACCTATGACACACGCATGTAAATTTCAATTAGGATTCAATCAATGTTCATAAAAAAAAGTTCACTCTACCATTGTCTGAAAACAAGGGGAAGCGACACCACTTTCCCTCTCTAAGACTTCCCATTTTTCCCTGTGCCCTTTTATCCCTTTCTCCTCTTTTTGATCCTCATTTCCATCTCTTTCTCATGGCCCTGCCCTTTCCTTCCTGCATTCCCTCTCCAGCCACTCCAAGAGATGTTTTAAAGCCCCCAAGCCCTTCCCTCTCTCTGACCTTTTCTTCTTCTCTTTGCTATACATATATAGAATACATACATATTCTAAAGGTTTGCAAACCCTCCATCTTTCCCCATGCATGAGGTTTTTGTTCTATTTTCTTTCACTGGTACCAGAAGAGCTATCTGCTACATGTGACCCATGATATGTTGCTTGATTTGATTGTTTGCTTTTTAGGGGAAGCAGTATCTTATCATTGAGCAACATCTCCTTTAATATCAATCACGCAGCAATAAAGGGAATACCAAGGAAAGGAAGGAGCAGGGAGGACACCAGAGTCAGAGGTTGGTCTGGGCCCGCATGTATGTTACTGAATCCTGGAGAGAGATCACGTTGGCCTATGAATAGGGCTTGCTGAAAATTTTCCACTGAACTTTTGTATTGATGGAAAATTGGGGGTTCAAATAAACAAATTTTTTTGTGGGAAATCTGCTTTCCTTAAAACATGTTGGGTTTTTTTCACCACAAAGCTGATTTTTTTTGGCTCTCTTTGGCTGACAATGTTCATTCTTTAATTTTCAATCCTATAGGGGGGGTTACAAATTTTGATGAAATGTCAACATTTTCCAGGGGGGAGGAGCATTTTTCAAGTAACTCTACTTATGAGCTCATGTGTTCTCATAAATTAAGTAGTCAGATCAGGTTAGTATTTGGATGAGAGACCAACACAAAAACACTTACATGCTTCAAGAAGGGGTGTTAGTAATTCCACCTGCTGAACCAATGTGCCATCATGGTGTTAGGTGGCACTGGCTTATAAAAATTCTTACGATCTTTTTGTAAGAGTCCTGGTGTTACCCTGATGTCCAGGTCAAATTCTAATTATATTCTGCCTCTTGAAATTCCACTCATTATTAAAATTGGAAATAATGTTAGTCTTCACCAACTGTTAAAAAATCCTAAAAGGTTCTTTTGCTCAGCTAGGACAACAAAAAAAGATCATTTGGCGTTCATAAGCCAAGCAAGTGTGGAGGTATGGGAAGCCAAAATAAAACCACCCCCCAAAAGAGAAAATGATGTTTTTCAAAAGTTAAGACAGAAAATATTCAAAACGCTGTGGGGCTTAGTCTTCTTTCACTTTACAACTGTGTAACTGCAGCAACTTGAGTGAGTTTATGTCTGAATTACACTAGTGTGAGAGAGGAATCAGGCACTTCAGCTTTAAAACGCCTTTTCTGTTGTTTTTTTTAACCAGTGTTCTCAGTAAACGTGTATCCTGTAATGAGATATGGCACATGCAATGTGCAGAGGGATGTTACTTCTTTTTTTTAAAGTCATAAGAGAGGCTGAAAAATCAGTTTATAATAAGAAGCAAACTTCAATCTTAACTGCTATAATAGAATATCAGTCACTATAGTATCTGAACACTTATATTGGTCATGAAAAACAATATACTGTAAGCTTTGCATATGGCAGTATTTCTGTTGATTTAATTGTTGCCCAGTAAAATGCCAAAGTAATCAGGATTCTCTAGACTAGGATTTTTAAATTGCATTTTTGTGAGTGTAATGTATAATTATATTTCCTCACTGGGGACAGGATGGATCAGGCAATTAATAATAGGATAAGGAGCCTTTCACATCTAGATCACCAAGCTGAAACCTGCCAAGGCTGTTATTAACTATAAGTTAACACTGGATAACTGGTGTGTTGCTTACGTGAAATGATTTGGTGATTTCTGGCTGATTCAGACTGGGCAGGTGTCCACATCACTGAACCACCACCAGTACCACAGCTGGACTGCTCAGCAAAAAAGGACTTAATGGGGCAGTGGGGGGAAGCTTGCCCTGCCCTGGCTCATGTTGCATGTACTTGTTCTGTGCACTTAAAAGAAATTCCTCATATGTTGGGCTAAAATTGCAGTATCTTTTAGAAGCATCAACTTAACTAATTATTACAGTTTTGAGATCTGGATGGTTTTATGCATTTTAAATTACTAGGAAACATAAATGATGCAAAATGTTGAGGTTTCTTAACCTGTACAGTGACAAATCTGTATCTGTTAGACTGATATTTCACCCACACATATTAAAATGTTTAACTGAAGTTAAAGCATGTTGCAATAATAGCAATATTTGAGACAAAGGTGGTTTTTTCAGATTTCTTTATTAACACACACATCCGCACCTCCCCTCCCCCACCAAACTAATGGCCTGCTCATGCTACCATTGAAGTAACTAGGGGCTTCTAGATGTAGAAAATTGTGATACTTCTGTTACCTTAGGATCCATCTTGCTAAGTGCTGAGTTCCTACATACAGGATTTGGAGCTATTATGAAGATTCAAGGTTTTAACTTTTGACCTAACTCAAAATTTAAGAAGATTAACTATTAGAAAATTAATTGACTGGGGCTAAAGTTGCACTTAAAGTACATCCTGGCTTCTTTGTTGCTTTGCAAAGTGATTCCTTCATGCCTATTCTAAGCTTTGTTTCAGATATTTACATCAGCAGCAAAGATTAGATGCTGTCTGATACCACAGACAAGCTTAAAGTAACCTTATCTTACAAAAGTGGCAGATTTAATTTCCATAATGATCCATTTTTTCAAATTCTGCATAGTCCTCAAAAGAGGGTGTGAGAAGAGGAGTGACTGGGGGAATAAGGGGTGAATAAGACTCTTTAAATAGTAATTGGGCCAACAACAAAGTTAAATGATGCTATAGCTCAGTGATTAGGCCACTGAGCAATGATGGGGGAAAACCAAGTTCAAACCCCTGCTCTAATTGATACGAAGTGGAACAGCTACAGTAGGAAAGAATGAGAGAACCACACCCCACTAACCTGGTGGTTTGGGTATTTAGCGGAGAGGTGGCAGAGCTGGGTTCAAGTTGCTGCTCCCCAGCAAGGGTCTGAACATGGGTCTCCCCTATGCTGAGTGAGTGCTCTGAGTAGTGGGCTATTGCATTCAAGGAAGGCACCACCTCCTTGGTTTTGTGAGAAAGGACTGATCGGGTTTAGCCTAACTTTAGGAGAGGGTTTCCAGCATGAATCCCAAATCGAGGGAGATTTCCGTGGTGGGGCTTAGGCCCCCGTCCCTCTCCACAGTATGTCTTATTGATTAGCTTAGATGGCTCCCTGCTCAATATGCTGGCTTTTGTGAATCCCATTTATAGGCACCTAACTCTCCCTATGCATTGTATAGGGAGCTGGGCAACAAACTCAGGGCTGTGGATTCCATTAGGCACAGGGCATCTAAAAGTTAGGTGTTGCAATGCTGAGTCTAAGCCCCTTTAGGGATTCAGCCCTGAGGGAGTTTAGGTGCCTACAGAGAGTAGCAGCAGCTGAGTGGTGGTTTTGTGAATGCCAGTGGTGCCTGAAGTGGCAGTTAGGTGCCTAACCCCCCCTTGTCAATTTAGCCCTAAGATTCTAGCCTCTTGTACCAACCTGATCATATGATAACATACATTGTTGAGGCAGGTGCAAAATACCAAAGGGGTTAGTCACCCTTGTGAATGGACAATGGACAAAACAAAGAGCGATAAGCAGAAAGAGACTGTGATGGATCCCTAGCAAGTATCATTGATTTTGCTGGTGTTTGCATCCCAACCAGTTAGGCTTTTAACAAGCTTGTCTCTGGGGTGTTTCCACCGCCCATTTCCAGTGCAGTAGCTGTCCATGCTCCAGCTATTGCTGTAATTCCTGCTTTTTCCACTGAAGCCGCTTGAAGCCACAATGATTACCTAGTGGATTGAGGACTGGAGAATGTAAAGTTATAACCTGGACAGAACTAACTTTAATACTCAACTAGTGAAAACAAAGGTACTTAGGCCCTTATGTCCCATATTTAGGCTCTACTGTGCGCCACAAAATTCTTGCTTGGCTGCCACCAAACAAAGTAGGTGCTTACAGCAAAAATAGGTGCTCGCTGCCCATACATACTGCTACCGTACTCCAGGCAGCTGGATGCCTGTCTCCATCTGAAACCCAGAGTGATCCACAAAGCCCAGGGAGATAGACATTTGTCTACCTTACTCACATGTGGGGCCCAATCCAGTAAGTGTGCTCGGAAGCCACCTACCAGTTCATGTACCTATTGCTAAGTAGGACTATACCAATGAACTGCTCCTGCTACTTCGTGCTACTCTGGTGATGGAAAGCAGCCATGCTTACATACGTATCATCAGTACATTGTGACCCCCATTTCTTCACCGCAGTGAACACGTTGTATAAATAAATGGATAACCTGGTTAAACTTAAAAAGAAAAGGAGGACTTGTGGTACCTTAGAGACTAACAAATTTATTTGAGCATAAGCTTTTGTGAGCTCACGAAAGCTTATGCTCAAATAGATTTATTAGTCTCTAAGGTGCCACAAGTCCTCCTTTTCTTTTTGCGGATACAGACTAACACGGCTGCTACTCTGAAACCTGGTTAAACTTAGTACAGCAGCAGCTTTGTGTCACTGGAATAGCATAAAAAAGCAGGATTTGTTTACAGATTAATCTGGCCCCTACTGCTCATTCTGAGTGACTGTTTTAGATCTACATTAACAGGGAGTTATGTGCTCTTTGATGAACCACAATGAAGACATTTTATTCAGTGCATAGGTGCTGACTCTGTGGGTGTTCCAGGGCTGGAGCACCCATGGAAAAAAAATTAGTGAGTGCTTAGGACCCCCCAGGGCCTCTGCCGCTCAACTTCTCCCAGTGCCTCCCACCCTCCACGATCAGCTGTTCTGTGGTGTGCAGGAGGCACTGGGGGGGGAGAGGAGCGGGGATGGGGTGCGCTTGGAGGAGGGGGCAGAATTGGGCGGGAAGAGGAGGGGATGGGGACTGGGGGAAAGGGGTTGGGTGGGGGTGGGGCCTGGGGCAGAGTGGAGCGGGTGGGGGGGGGAGGAGTTGAGCACCCCTGGGGCCTTGAGGAAGCCATTGCCTGTGTCTCAAGGTGTAGGCTCTTTGAGACAAAGACCATACCTTCCTCTATGTTCAGCATTGCAACAAGCACAATCATAGAAAGGTAGGACTGGAAGGGACCTCGACAGGTCATCTTGTCCAGTCCCCTGCTCTGAGATAGGACTAAGTATTAGCTAGATCATCGCTGACAAGTTTGTCCAACCTGTTCTTTGAAACCTCCTTTGATGGAGCTTCCACAGCTTAACTACCCTTACAGTTAGGAAGTTTTTCCTAATGTCTAACCTAAAATCGCCCTTGTGGCAATTTAAGCCCATTGCTTTGTGTCCTGTCCTCAGTGGCTAAGGAGAACAATTAGGTGCGCGTGCGCTGAATGCACGGGCGTCAGAAAGTTTTCCCTTAGTAGCTCCCGGCGCTTCCTCAGTTCCTTCTTGCCAGCGACTCTGACAGAGGGGTAGGAGGGTGGGTGGGTATTAGAATAGATACGAGCAACACATCTCAAAGAACAACAGTTACGAGAAGGTGAGTAACTGTTTTTTCTTCTTTGAGTGATTGTTCATTTCGATTCCAATTAGGTGACTCCTAAGGTCTACCTAGGCGGTGGGGTCGGAGTTATGGAGTCACTGACTGGAGCACCGCTCTACTGAATGCTGCATCATCTCTGGCATGCTGGATGATGGCATAATAAGAAGTGAACGTATGCACTGAGGACCAAGTTGCTGCCCTACAGATTTCTTGTATCGGGAACTGGGCCAGGAACACTGATGACAAGGCTTGTGCCCTTGTGGAGTGTGCCGTAAGTGCCGGGGCCGGTATCTTGGCCAGTTCGTAGCACATGATCCAGGATGCGATCCACGAAGATATTCTTTGAGAAGAGCCCAGGAGACCTTTCGTCCGGTCTGCCACCACTATGAACAGCTGGTTCAATTTCCTGAACGGCTTAGTGAGCTCAATGTAGAAGGCTAGCGCCTGCCAAACATCCAGAAAGTGCAGCCTCTGCTCTTGGCTACTGGCATGAGGCTTAGGATAAAAAACAGGCAGGAATATGTGACACAACCTTAGGAAGAAAGGCCGGGTGAGGCCTGAGTTGTACCTTATCCCTGTGGAAAACCGTATAAGGTGGGTCGGAGATAAGGGCGAGCAGGAAGGCTACTTTCCATGACAGGTAGAGAAGGAAGTAAGTCGCCAGTGGTTCAAACGGGGGCCCCATTAATTTGGAGAGGACCAAGTTAAGGTCCCACGTCCAGATGCTCCTGGGTGGAAAGCCGAGATAGCTGCAAGATGTATCTTTATGGATGACACTGCCAAGCTTTGCTGTTTCAGGTGCAGAAGGTATTCTAGGATGAAGGTATACACACCTGAAGTGGGGATGTACAATGCTGGTCACACCAGCAAGTAAACCTGTTCCACTTTGCCAGATATGTGGCTCTAGTGGAGGGTTTCCTGCTGCCGAGGAGGATCTCCCTTACCTGTTTAGAGCACAGAAGCTCCATGGGGTTCAGCCATGAAGCTTCCAGGCCGTGAGGCGGAGGAACTGGAGGGATAGCTCAGTGGTTTGAGCATTGGCCTGCTAAACCCAGGGTTGTGAGTTCAATACTTGAGGGTGCCATTTAGGGATCTGGGGCAAAAATTGGGTATTGATCCTGCTTTGAGCATGGGGTTGGACTAGATGATCTCCTGAGGTCTCTTCCAACCCTGATATTCTATGATTCTATGAGGTCGGGGTGATGAAGACAACCGTGGTCCTGTGTGATCAGGTTGGGGAGGAGTGGCAAGGATCAGGAGCGTGGTGTATCAGTGTTGTCAAGGCCACGCTGGTGCCAGCAGAATTATCTCTGCCCCATCTCAGGGGACCTTGAGTGGGCCCTTGCACATGAGAGGGATCAGGGGAAAGGCATACAACAGGTGGTTCCCCCCCACAAGGTAGCAGGAATGCATCCGTGATTGAGCTGGGGCTGTGTTTCTGGAAGGAGCAGAACATTGGGCACTTTCTGTTGCTCCGGGTGAAGAACAGATCGACCTGGGGAAACCCCCACCTTTGGAAGATGGAATGTATGATGTATAAGTAGGGATGTATAAGTAGGGGCATAGCGAGCAGATCGAGGGACGTGATCGTTCCCCTCTATTCGACATTGGTGAGGCCTCATCTGGAGTACTGTGTCCAGTTTTGGGCCCCACACTACAAGAAGGATGTGGATAAATTGGAGAGAGTCCAGCGAAGGGCAACAAAAATGATTAGGGGTCTAGAACACATGACTTATGAGGAGAGGCTGAGAGAGCTGGGATTGTTTAGTCTGCAGAAGAGAAGAATGAGGGGGGATTTGATAGCTGCTTTCAACTACCTGAAAGGGGGTTCCAAAGAGGGTAGCTCTAGACTGTTCTCAATGGTAGCAGATGACAGAACGAGGAGTAATGGTCTCAAGTTGCAGTGGGGGAGGTTTAGATTGGATCTTAGGAAAAACTTTTTCACTAAGAGGGTGGTGAAACACTGGAATGCGTTACCTAGGGAGGTGGTAGAATCTCCTTCCTTAGAGGTTTTTAAGGTCAGGCTTGACAAAGCCCTGGCTGGGATGATTTAACTGGGAATTGGTCCTGCTTCGAGCAGGGGGTTGGACTAGATGACCTTCTGGGGTCCCTTCCAACCCTGATATTCTATGATTCTATGATTCTATGACATCTGGTCGGATGGATCACTCGTGATTTGTGGAACAATCTGCTGAGGTGACTACTAAGTTCAGGCTGTCGCATCTGGGATGATAGGGCGAAGTGAGCCACAGTTGGAGTGGTCTGAGCCTCAGTCTGGCATGCCGGATCCCATAAGTGCAGGCTGCCATGTGGCTGAGGACCCTGGGGAGAGGCACAACCCCTCCAAGTGCGCCAAGGAATTCAGGGGTATGTGCACACAGAACCACCCTTTAATGAGCTTTATTGTGTGATGTGGGGGCAGGCCCAAGGCTTCATTCTATCTGTGGTGGTTGGAAGCCAAGGGATGCAGCCTGTGCAAGCCCTGGAACACAGAGACTGCAATTTTCCTTGAATCTGGCACAGGAGGTGCTAGATAGGGAAATGATCCTTCCCCTGTTCAAAGGAAAGGGATAATCTAGTCCTAAGCATTTACCTGTGTCCCTGCCTATAAATACATGTTGCCACAACTGTATAGGTATGTAGGACTCACACAGTGCCTTTCATTCCAAAGAACCCTGCACCATATATATACACAGCACCACCACAATCATAACGTGTTGCAAATAGCATCGCCTACCTTTGGTTAGAGAATGAATTCCAAGCTTCACTTGTGAGAAATTTCCACTCCCTATTTCCCCTCTGACTCGATAGAATCCAATCCTCTTCCCCAGAGTTAATTCCTTCACCACCTTTTCATCCTGGGACATATCCTGGGTTAGCTTCTCCAACGGGGTCAGCCTGCGCTTCCTGCCCTCCTCATCTTCTCCATAGCACTCAGCCCGCCCATAGTCCTCTCCGCTGTCCTCACGATTCCACCTGGTATATCGGTGGTTTCCAAGACCTCCGCCATTCATATAGCTTGTTGTCATAGTCCACAGAGTGATCACATTTCCATTTGGTTTAGCAAGCTGTTCCAGTGGAATACAATCCTGGACATAACAGAATTGTGATAACCTGAACAAAAATTGCCAGAGGTCCAAAGATCAATGTGGAAATGACTTACAAACCAAATTTTCCATCATATATATATATATATATATATATATATATATATATATATATATATATATATATATATAATATACTGCTGCTTCTATGCAAAATCAGAAGTAAAATTAAAAGCCAATTGGCTTTTAATCTCCAGCGAGCAATTTTAAATCCTTATCTGTAAGATAAAAAAGTCTTGCTAATTAAAGCTGTAAACTGTACACATACAAAGCAAGGAGTCCATTTTCAATGGAGTGCAAACAAATGCAATACATTTGACACTTCTTTAACTTTCAGGTTCTGGTTTGCTGCCCTGAAAACACTGATGGGCACACATAAGACTGATAGCTCAATAACTACTTTGAATAAATCCAAAAGCTTTCAGATCACTTCGAACAGCTTCGGTAGGATATGATGCAGTCCTTCTTGGTTCAAGGCTCAGTCCAAAAGCTGAATTTTCCTTGGATTCATTTTTCAGCCAGCAAAGTTTTCACTGTGATTTGGAAATGCCTGACCTTTACCTTGCAGCCCTGCTGTAAAATGCTTGCCACTGCTTTGTTTAATTTCCATAGCTACTCTGATGTACAGAACTGCTGCTGGAGGATGCTAGGAGCAGTGTAATCTGTGCCCTGGGAAAAAGAAAAGCTGTACCTCAGTCTTGCTCGAGTCACATGGAAGGAAAGCACAGGATTAAGTAACTGCAATGTCACTTTAACCCTCCTTTATTTAGACGAGCCTTCTTTAAAGCCTTGAGCCTTCTCAAAATTTTGCCAGATGCGTTGTCTTCCTAAGAAGAGAGATGAAGAAAGTCATTAAACCCTTTATATAAATCGCCTCATGTTTCACTGAGCTACATGATAGATTAGATCATTTACCAATTTTATTTCCACACTGTTTGGTTTTGGCACACATACAAATTACAGCTTGTACTAAAACATACTTACAAGTAGTCACTTAACACAATAATAGTAAGATGTTCTTTCCTCTCTACCTGCTGATAACTGTGCAGGAAGAGGAATTTTATCAGACACTCTTAATCATTTCTGTACCCAGCAGTACCAGTCTGTGCACAGAAGGCGTGGAGATGTTAAAGAAGCTGCTGCCTCTAGCCTACCTCGCCCATGCACAGACACAGGAGCAATATTCTTACATAACTGATTAAATAGAATTAGACCAACAAAATGATTATCACTTTAAGTATGTGGAGTCCGTGAGGTACGTAAAGATGGTGAGGACACCCCAATGACTCAGGCCTTAAGCTTTGGAAGATAGTCATCTAAGGTATCACATTTTAAGGGGTGTTACCACTCATGTCCTGCATATATTGCAGGATGATGCTGGCTGGCTTGAAGACAAGTTCCCTGTGCCACTGGGGATAGGTGGAGAAATGGAAGGTATTGTGGATAAGGCATTAGACTGGGAGTCAGGAGACCTGGTTTCTCTTCCTGCTTTGCTGTTCCTTAGGCAAAGCCACGTCACCTCTCTGTGCCCCAGAAACGATACTCACCTTCCTTTGAAAAGAGTTGAAATGCGCAGTAAGAGCTAAGCATTATTATTTAATTAAACTGCTTTGGGTTGACAGTAACCCAACCAAAGTCTTTATTATATCACAACAGTATAGGTGCTATTCATTGCTAGGTTCTGGCTCTCCAGCATGGGTGCACAAGAGTGGTGAGAGGGCACAGATAACCCACCCTGCCTTCTCTTGTGCAAGTGCTATGGGAGCAGACGGGTGTTGAGGCTTGCACTTCAGGAGCACAAGAGGGCATAAGCTAACACGGTATGCTGAGTGAGGAGTGACTAGAGGTATCTCTACATTGCAATAAAACACCCATGGCTGGCTTGTACCAGCTGACTTGGGTTGTGGGCTCAGGCTAAGGGGCTGTTTAATTGTAGTGTAGACATTTGGGCTTGGGCTGCAGGCCAAGCTTTGGGAGCTCCCACCTCACGGGCTCCAGCCTGAGCCCAAGTATCTACACTATAATTAAACAGCCCCTTAGCCCAAGTCAGCTGGCACAGGCCAGCTGCAGGTTTTTAATTGCAGTGTACACATACCCTAGATGGGGCATAACTAGGGCCAAGCCCCCCCAGAATCAGCTGTAGGTCTGATGCTGGGAACAGAGCATATGGTGCACTAGTAGGGCTTGCTCCCTTTTAGAAAGCACTTACTGGGCCCTTAAACAAAGGCGCAAAACCATTTTAAGTATGCTCCCCTCAGCACCCAGGCTCTACCCTGGATATTTCTGTGATCTGCGGCTGCCAACATGAAGTTCTGCTTTGCTGTCAAAGTTATGTTTGTTGGAGTCAGAGAGCAGAAACCAGAAATGCAAAAAACAGATTGCCATGAGCACTACCTTAGTGAAAGAAAATTAACCACAGAAGTCTAGCTCATCATTATGCCTGTCAGCTCATTCGGTGTGAAAGAGTCAGCCTACTTATGCTAATTGGGCACACAGAGGATACTCAACAGTTAAGGCCGTCTTCTGCAAGAATTACCTATGCCTTTGCACCAATCAGCTGTACAAAAGGGCTGAAGAAAATCCTTCTTGCGGCCTGTCAGATAGACCTATGTGAACAGTCATTGTGTAATGTTGATTATGGGCAAAGAGAGGCCAGCCGTGGAAGCTCAATATCACGGCTATGAGAATGCTTTAATCCAGATCTGTCTGTCCAAAGAGGAAACTGGGTCAAGGCATTCTTCCTTCTGGAATTTACGCCTACCAAATATTTGCTTGAGCCCAAAGATGGCCATTTTTAGAACACAGCCTAAGATTAATTTATTTTTCCAACCCTCCCGCTAACTGCAGGCCCTGGAATCTCCTGGCACTTAGCCCACTGGCTAGGTTTCCTCAGTCCTTTAACATGAGCTATTTCAGTGCTGCAGGAGCTAATGGAGTATATGCTCTCCAGCTGTGGCCAATGTGGTCTTACTCTTTAATCTAAATCATGCAGAACAGTTGTTTTCAACCTTTTTTCATTTGCAGACCTCCAAAAAATTTTGAATGGAGGTGCAAACTCTTTTGGAAATCTTAGACATAGTCTGCGGACCTCCAGGGGGTCTGCAGACCACAGGTTGAAAACCACTGTTCTATGGTAATGGCAACCTTTCATGGACCTTTAGGCATAGTTTGTAAACCCCCCGGGGTCTGCAGAACACAGGTTGAAAACCACTGATGTAGAATGCACCCAAATACTGTGGTGAAGGGTACTTCACAGAAGCCTGTAAATAAATAATACTAATTCCAAAAGCGAGACAGACAGACTGGAGAGATTGACATTACCACAGTGTCTCCATATTGGAAGAGAAGGTTCAAGGTCTGGAGCAACAGGTATCGACCCTGCGTTACATAAGAGAAACTGAAGATTTCCTGGACAGACGTCAGAATATGCTTCTACGGGCACAAGGTTCTGAAGATTCAGAGCAGGCTGCACATCGGGGACAGGAGGACGGTGAAGAAATTTGGTATCATGTGACCTCCAGAACCAAAAAGGGGAAGTCCATGTACCAGCAACGCCGGTACAGGTAAGTAACCGTTTTCATGTTCTCTCCACAGGTACTAATGGGGGGAGTGGACCGATATGTCTGAGGGAAGGGAGCAGAAGGAGACTCCACCAATTGGAAGGCATGAGATGCACTGTCCTTGGGTTGGGGGTTCCACGACCACCGCTCCCAAGAGAAGGAGGTGGGTGGTGGTGGTCGGGGACTCTCTCTTCAGGGGGACTGAGTCATCTATCTGCTGCCCCAACTGGGAAAACCGAGAAGTCTGCTGCTTGCCAGGAGCTAAGATTCAGGATGTGACGGAGAGACTGCCGAGACTCATCAAGCCCTCGGATCGCTACCCCTTCCTGCTTCTCCACATGGGCACCAATGATACTGCCAAGAATGACCCTGAGCGGATCACTGCAGACTACGTGGCTCTGGGAAGAAGGATAAAGGAGTTGGAGGCGCAAGTGGTGTTCTCATCCATCCTCCCCGTGGAAGGAAAAGGCCTGGTAGAGACTGTCGAATCGTGGAAGTCAACGAATGGCTACGCAGGTGGTGTCGGAGAGAAGGTTTTGGATTCTTTGACCATGGGATGGTGTTCCAAGAAGGAGGAGTGCTAGGCAGAGACGGGCTCCACCTAACGAAGAGAGGGAAGAGCATCTTTGCAAGCAGGCTGGCTAACCTAGTGAGGAGGGTTTAAAATAGGTTCACCGGGGGAAGGAGACCAAAGCCCTGAGGTAAGTGGGGAAGTGGGATACTGGGAGGAAGCACGAGCAGGAGTGCGTGAGAGAGGAGGGCTCCTGCCTCATACTGAGAAAGAGGGGCGATCAGCAGGTTAATCTCAAGTGCCTATACACAAATGCACGAAGCCTGGGAAACAAGCAGGGAGAACTGGAAGTCCTGGCAAAGTCAAGGAATTATGATGTGATTGGAATAACAGAGACTTGGTGGGATAACTCACATGACTGGAGTACTGTCATGGATGGATATAAACTGTTCAGGAAGGACAGGCAGGGCAGAAAAGGTGGGGGAGTTGCACTGTATGTAAGAGAGCAGTATGACTGCTCAGAGCTCAAGTATGAAACTGCAGAAAAACCTGAGAGTCTCTGGATTAAGTTTAAAAGTGTGAGCAACAAGGGTGATGTCATGGTGGGAGTCTACTATAGACCACGGGACCAGGTGGATGAGGCTTTCTTCCGGCAACTCGCAGAAGTTACTGGATCGCATGCCCTGGTTCTCATGGGAGACTTCAATCACCCTGATATCTGCTGGGGGAGCAATACAGCGGTGCACAGACAATCCAGGAAGTTTTTGGAACATGTAGGGGACAATTTCCTGGTGCAAGTACTGGAGGAACCAACTAGGGGCAGAGCTCTTCTTGACCTGCTGCTCACAAACCGGGAAGAATTAGTAGAAGAAGCAAAAGTGGATGGGAACCTGGGAGGCAGTGACCATGAGATGGTCATATTCAGGATCCTGACACAAGGAAGAAAGGAAAACAGCAGAATACGGTCCCTGGACTTCAGAAAAGCAGACTTTGACTCTTTCAGGGAGCTGATGGGCAAGATCCCCGGGGAGAATAACATGAGGGGGAAAGGAGTCCAGGAGAGCTGGCTGTATTTTAAAGAATCCTTATTGAGGTTACAGGGACAAACCATCCCAATGTGTAGAAAGAATAGTAAATATGGCAGGCGACTGGCTTGGCTTAACAGTGAAATCCTTGCTGATCTTAAATACAAAAAAGAAGCGTACAAGAAGTGGAAGATTGGACAAATGACCAGGGATGAGTATAAAAATATTGCTCGGGCATGCAGGAGTGAAATCAGGAAGGCCAAATCACACCTGGAGTTGCAGCTAGCAAGAGATGTTAAGAGTAACAAGAAGGGTTTCTTCAGGTATGTTAGCAACAAGAAGAAAGTCAAAGAAAGTGTGGGCCCCTTACTGAATGAGGGAGGCAACCTAGTGACAGAGGATGTCGAAAAAGCTAATGTACTCAATGCTTTTTTTGCCTCTGTCTTCATGAACAAGGTCAGCTCCCAAACGACTGCACTGGGCAGCACAGCATGGGGAGGAGGTGACCAGCCCTCTGTGGAGAAAGAAGTGGTTCAGGACTATTTAGAAAAGCTGGATGTGCACAAGTCCATGGGGCCAGATGCGTTGCATCCGAGAGTGCTAAAGGAGTTGGCGGATGTGATTGCAGAGCCATAGGCCATTATCTTTGAAAACTCATGGTGATTGGGGGAGGTCCCGGATGACTGGAAAAAGGCTAATGTAGTGCACATCTTTAAAAAAGGGAAGAAGGAGGAGCCTGGGAACTACAGGCCAGTCAGCCTCACCTCAGTCCCTGGAAAAATCATGGAGCAGGCCCTCAAGGAATCAATTCTGAAGCACTTAGAGGAGAGGAAAGTGATCAGGTACAGTCAGCATAGATTCACCAAGGGCAAGTCATGCCTGACTAATCTAATTGCCTTCTATGACGAGATAACTGGCTCTGTGGATGAAGGGAAAGCAGTGGACGTGTTGTTCCTTGACTTTAGCAAAGCTTTTGACACGGTCTCCCACAGTATTCTTGCCAGCAAGTTAAAGAAGTATGGGCTGGATGAATGGACTATAAGGTGGATAGAAAGCTGGCTAGATTGTTGGGCTCAACGGGTAGTGATCAATGGCTCCATGTCTAGTTGGCAGCTGGTATCAAGTGGAGTGCCCCAAGGGTCGGTCCTGGGTCCGGTTTTGTTCAATATCTTCATAAATGATCTGGAGGATGGTGTGGATTGCACCCTTAGCAAGTTTGCAGATGACACTAAACTGGGAGGAGAGGTAAATACGCTGGAGGGTAGGGATAGGATACAGAGGGACCTAGACAAATTGGAGGATTGGGCCAAAAGAAATCTGATGAGGTTCAACAAGGACAAGTGCAGAGTCCTGCACTTAGAACGGAAGAATCCAATGCACCGCTACAGACTAGGGACCGAATGGCTCGGCAGCAGTTCTGCAGAAAAGGACCTAGGGGTGACAGTGGACGAGAAACTGGATATGAGTCAACTGTGTGCCCTTGTTGCCAAGAAGGCCAATGGCATATTGAGCTGTATAAGTAGGGGCATTGCCAGCAGATTGAGGGACGTGATCATTCCCCTCTATTCGACACTGGTGAGGCCTCATCTGGAGTACTGTGTCCAGTTTTGGGTCCCACACTACAAGAAGGATGTGGAAAAATTGGAAAGAGTCCAGCAGAGGGCAACAAAAATGATTAGGGGACTGGAACACATGACTTATGAGGAGAGGCTGAGGGAACTGGGTATGTTTAGTCTACGGAAGAGAAGAATGACGGGGGGATTTGATAGCTGCTTTCAACTACCTGAAAGGGGGTTCCAAAGAGGATGGCTCTAGACTGTTCTCAGTGGTAGCTGATGACAGAACAAGGAGTAATGGTCTCAAGTTGCAGTGGGGGAGATTTAGGTTGGCTATTAGGAAAAGCTTTTTCACTAGGAGGGTGTGAAACACTGGAATGCGTTACCTAGGGAGGTGGTGGAATCTCCTTCCTTAGAAGTTTTTAAGGTCAGGCTTGACAAAGCCCTGTCTGGGTTGATTTAATTGGGGATCGGTCCTGCTTTGAGCAGGGGGTTGGACTAGATGACCTCTTGAGGTCCCTTCCAACCCTGATATTCTATGATACAACCAGGAGCCACATGTACTGAAAGGCAGCTTATGTCCCAAAGTGCTTCAGTTTTGTAACTCACCTGTCTTATTAGTGACCCACAGCAGTTGGCCAGCCTGCTGTCTGTCTGATTTAGCTCATTGCTAAAAAACCAATACTAGTGATATTAGAGCCACCAGCAAGAGAAAATATTTGACCCCATTATTCAAACATTTACACCCTCCATCAGTGACGCCACTGACTCAAGCCTTACATCACACATTAGAATGAAAGGAAGAAGGAGAAAGCCAAGAATGAGAATACTTTTAACCTGCAAATACAATGTAGGTCAATATTTTTCAGACTTTGATGCATAACGTAAGCTTCTAAATCCATGTATTGGCATCTGTAATTCCTTCTGCTAGGTGGAGTTAGCAGCAAAAAGGAACGGATTCAATATCCAGGGGTCCAGAACCAGCTCGAGCCCCCACCCAGTAATCTGGGAAAATTAAACACCACTTCATGGCGCCTCTAAGAGGCGATACTTCCCCACTTGCAAGCACTGAGTCTGTGTATAGCGAGAAAACTTTTAATAAAAAGGGGAAAGGAACCTGGCATTAATTTGGGAAAACACCATAACCATGATTTGAACACATCTGACCCTGAGCAAAAGTCCCCCACCTCACCCCCCCAACCATAGTACATTGGGCAGTGTCCTTTGCCTCCATTTCTCACTTTGCAGTGTGGTAGTCCAACAAACGAATGTCCCTTTCACACGCCACTCCCCTCTCCTTTCACCGCACCCCACTCAGAGCTGCTGTCCCTGGTCAGCAAAGACCCAGAGTTCAGCGGTGTGTTCATGTGAGTTCACCTCCCACCCGGGATGTGGGGGGAAGAAACATCAAGCAATGTCTCAGGCGTCGCTGCCACCACAACTGGCTCACAGTTGCCATTCGCTCTGTGTCACTGCCTGCTGCTGCCGCTGTGCCATCATTCATTCCGCGGCGGTCATCCTTCGTGCCGCCGTTCACTCTACCCCACCGTCATCTGCGCCGGTGCCGATGGCTCTGCACCGGCCCTTTCTGCAGCCGCCTGCCTCTCTACTGTGACCTCGGTGAGTCGTCTCTTGAGGTTCCACCCAGCTCTCAGTGATTTCAGCAGCTAATGTGGGAACCTCATTGCTAGTGCAGACTAGGCAGGTGCTTCCGCAAAAACGTTGTCTGAGGCCTTAGACCTAATTATCGGTGATTTCAGCTCTAGTGATCACTTAACAAAACAAAAGACTCTCGATGGAGCCTAATCAGCTCTCTCTCTGAACAGTAGAGAGGGGCAGGTCAGATAGTGTCTATGACTCTTAGGTAGAGCCCACAAGACCAGGCAGAAACACCTGTCCCCACCCTCTCTGTCTCCACTGGGCTCTGGCATCCGAACCCCCTGCTTAGTGAGTTCAGTTGAGGGTGACCCCCTCAGTCAGGACAAGCTAAGTACAGTTCTGCTTCCCTTTACTCATGCAATAAGGATAACAACATTTCATTACACCTGGTTGAGAACAGCTGCTCTAGAGGGTTCTCGCACGGATGCTGATACATATAAAAGGTGGAGCACAGATCGTGAATTGGATACAAGTAAATTATTGCGGAGGGTTCTACACATAAGCCTTTGCATTTTTAATACAATGAGCTTCCCAGAGTCACCAATTTAATCCAATAAGGTTTAACTTATTTCAATAATGTTTGTCCAGGATATTGCAGGAAAAAACGGTTACCTACCGTTTCGTAACTATTGTTCTTCAATATGTGTTGTTTATGTCCATTCCATTCTAGGTGTGTGCACAGTTGTTGGAGATTTCTGCCTTTGCGGTATCCATAGGGCCCTCTGGAGTGGCGTTCCCATGTGGCAGTATATCAGGCACCTCCAGCCCTACACCCTCTCAGTTTCTTCTTATTGACAACTCCGACAGAGAGGCAGGAGGGCGGGTAATGCAATGGACATAAGCAACACATCTCGGAGAACAACAATTACAAAAGATAGGTAACCGTTTTTTCTTCTTCGAGTGCTTACTCATGTCGATTCCATTCTAGGTGACTCACAAGCAGTATCCACAGAGGTGGGCTCGAAGTTCACAGTTAAGCGGCTTGCAGTACTGCCCTACTGAAGCCAGCATCGTCCTGGGCCTGCTGGCTCAGTGCATAATAGGACATAAAGGTTTGGACAGATGACCAGGTGGCCACTCTACAGATGTCCTAAATAGACACATGGGCCAGAAATGCCACCGAAGAGGCCTGCACCCTGGTACAAAGGGCGGTGATGATCACCGGGGGAGGCACCTTTCCTTGATCATAGCAAAAGAGAATGCAAGCAGTGATCCAAGAAGAAATTCTTTGAGTCGATACCGGGCAACTCTTCATTCTGTCAGCCACAGCGACGAATAATTGTGTTGACTTACAGAATGGCTTGGTCCTGTCAACGTAGAAGACCAGAGTCCTCCAGACATCCAGGGCATGTAGCCTGCGCTCCTCCTCCGACTTATGCAGCTTCAGAAAGAAGACTCATAAGTAAATGTCCTAGCTCAAATGAAACTGAGACTACTTTGGGAAGAAAAGCCAGGTGTGGCCTTAGCTGGAACTTGTTCTTATAGAAGACCATGTACAGCGGCTTTGAGGTGAGTGCCCGAAGTCACCATGACCAGGAATCTGACTTTCCAAGAGAGGAAAAGGAGAGAGCAGGAAGCCAGAGGCTTGAAGAGAGGACCTGTGAACTGCCACAGCACCAGATTCAAGTCCCACAGAGGGATGGAGTCCCTGATGTGCAGGTAGAGGTGCTCCAGGCCCTTAAGGAATCTGTCTGTGATATCCTGAGCAAAAACTAACCTGCCCTCAAACGGTGGGTAGAAGGCTGAGATGGCCACTAGATGGACCTTGACTGAATAGAGAGACAAGCTCTGGAGCTTGAGATCCAGGAGGTAGTCTAGAATATGATGCAGCGAAGTCCACTCGGAACAAACACCTTTGTCTACAATCCAGCAGGTGAACCATTTCCACTTGGCCAGGTAGGTTGCTCTGGTGGAGGGCTTCCTACTCCCCAGCAGGACTCACTGAACCTCAGCTGAGCACTGCTGTTCCTGTGCATTTAGTCACGCAACAGCCAAACCGTGAGATGTAGCGCCGTCAAGTTGGGGTGTAGAAGACTGCCGTGATTCTGGGACAACAGGTCCGACCTGAGCGGTAGCTGGAACACAGTTGTCACCGAGGAGCCCAGCTGCGTGCTGAACCAGTGTTGGCGTGGCCAAGCCGGCGTTATGAGGATGACCCTGACCCTGTCCTGTTTGATCTTCGTGCGGACCCTGGGCAGCAACGGCACCGGAGGGAAGGTGTACATCAGAGCCCCCAACCACAGGAGCAGAAAGGCGTCTGACAGGGATTCTCTGTCCATGCCACCAATCGAGCAGAAGATGTGGCATTTTCTGTTCTGCTTGGAAGCAAACAGGTCCATCTGGGGAGTTCCTCACCTGTGGAAGATGGAACCGACCACCTCCGGATAAAGGGACCACTTGTGAGGAGACAAGAATGCCCCGCTGAGGCAATCTGCCGAAGTGTTTTTGGCCCCTGGAAGGTGAGTAGCTACGAGATGGATGTGCAGCGGACAGAAATCCCAGAGCCAGAGCACTTCCTGGCAGAGTGCAGAGGGTAGAAAGGCTTGGCAGGCTAATCGAACCGGCCTGAGGTCCCTGACGTTGATATGCAGGGAACGATCTGGACCAACAACCTTGAGTACTGAGATTGCCCACGTGTGCTCCCCATCCCCGGTTGGAGGCATCAGAGACAAGGGTCTACCGACGAGGCCGGGGCTGCGAAGGGAACGCCTTCCAGCACCGACATGGGATCCTGCCATCAGATGAGAGATGACAGTATGCTGTCCAGAATTCTGATCATCCAGTCCATCCTGTGCCGGTTGGGGACATAGACCAACGCCAGCCATGCCTGTATGGGTCTGAGGCGGAGTCGTGCATGCCGGACCAAGTAAGTACATGCTGCCAAGTGGCCCAACAGTCTCAGGAATGTGTGGATGGTGGTGAGTGGGTGGGTCCATTGGCCCGATATGAGGTCCGCTATAGCCTGGAACCAAGTCTCGGGGAGGAAGGCTCTGGCCCAACTGGAGTCAAGGACCGCTACGATGAATTCTGTGCATTGCACTGCGGTTAAGGTTGACTTTTTCTTGTTTATTATCAACCCCAGGTCGCAACAGGGGGAACAGACCAGATGGAGATGCCTCCACACCTGATCTGGGGACCGGCCCCTTATCAACCAGTCGTCGAGGTACGGATATATTTGGACTCCCCGATGTTGCAGGTAAGCGGCCACTGGCGCTATACACTTTGTGAAGACTATCGGGGCTGATGAGAGATCAAAAGACATCACTGTGAACTCGAAGAGGCGGTGGCCCAACATGAAATGGAGGAAGCGCCAGTGCCCTGGGAAGATAGAAATATGCGTTCCTTAAATCGAGGGCGGCGTACCAGTCTCCCGGATCCAGGGATGGAATGATGGAGGCCAGGGAGACCATATGAACCTTCAACTTCTTGAGAGAGTTGTTGAGGCAATGCAGGTCTAGGGTGGGTCTGAGGCCCCGCTTTGCCTTCGGAACTAGGAAGTAGAGGGAGTAGAATCCTCTTCCTTCTATGTTCCGAGGAACCTCTTCCACTGGCCCTACACACAGGAGGTTTTTGACCTCTTGAATGAGGAGTTGCTCATGAGAAGGGTCCCTGACGAGGGATGGGGAAGGGGGCTGGGAGGGATGGTTGGCTATAAATTGCAGGATGCAACCCAAAGAAACTGTATCGAACACCCAGCTGTCTGAGGTGATATGGGACCTGGCTGACTGGAAAGGCCAAAGGCAGTTGAGGAAGGAGGGGAGTGGATCCAGTACATTGGCAGGGGCATCATCTTTGAGCGCACCCTAAAAATGACTGCTTCTGGCCTCCCTGACTTCTGGGAGGATCAGGTTGGGCAGCCGAATGGGAAGAGGACAGGAAGCATCTCTGAGGCCCTTTGTCCTTGTCCTTCCGCCTGTAGGAGTCTGACTTGGGACCCCCCCCAGGACCTAGATTGTGTTGGAGGAGGAGGAGGCAGAGGCCGGAACGGCTTCCTGGGGTGTGCAAGCCCAGGGAGCAGAGAGTGGCTCGGGAGTCCTTGAGCCCTTGGAGTCTGGAGTCAGCTCAGAAAAGAGCCCCGAACCCTCAAATGGGAGGTCTTGGATAGTGGCCTGCTTTCTCCTGGGACAGCCCAGAAGCCTGCAACCAGGAGCTGCATCTCATGGCCACCACCAATGCAACCATCTGGAGAACTCCCTGGTCCACCACCGTGCCTTCGCTCACCAACGCGGTGAACTCTTGGGCATGATCCTGTGGGAGGGCCTCCGTGAACTTATTAAGGGAGTCCCACAGGTTAGAGTTATAATGTCCCAGCAGGACCTGGTAACTAGAGATCCTAAACTGTAAGCTGGCCATTGAATAAATTTTCCTGCCAAACAAGTCTAGCCTTTTGGCATCTTTACTTTTTGGTGTTCCGCTGGCATGGCCCTGTTTGTCCCTTTGATTCACCGCAGACATGACCAGCGATGATGCAGGGGCATGAGTATATAGATACTCAAAGCCCTTTGCAGGGACACAGTACTTCTTTTCTGCTTTCTTTGACATAGGCAGAATAGAAGAGGGGGTTTGCCACAAAGATTTGGCTATCCTGAGCACCCCTGGGTTGACAGGCAATGCAATGCTTGCCGGTGTGGTGGCTGAGATGACATTGAAGAGTTGTCGGCCTCCTCAGCAACCTCCTGGATCTGCAGGCCAAGGTTTTCAGCCACCCGTTTAAGGAGGGCCTGGTGCTCCTTAAAATCATTCAGGGGACTGCTGGTGTGGGCCACCTGAGGGAATGTGTTATCCCCTTCCTTGTCAGGGGAGGGCTCCCTCGGTGCCGGAGTACGGTGCGCAGGCTAGGCCTCCTCCTTGGTGCCGTGTTCTGACTGCAGTACTGGCGGTGCCCTGGCCGGTTTGTCATATGTGGCATGGAAGTACTGGACAGGTATCACCGGCACCCCCAACAGGTACCAGTATGGCCACTTTGGGGGGCCACTGTCCCTGCTGCATCAGCACCATGGCTGGTGCTGCCCCAGTCTCCCGCGTTGTTGGGAAGTCGCCCCTTCTTGGCAAGGGGCTGAAATCACAGTCCGACCCTGACCACTGTCCCTCCAGTGACCACAGCAGGGCTGTTGCGGCCTGGGTTTTCCTACTGACCCTGGTAGGTGATTGGCAGGGAGACTGGGAGTAGCACCGCCTGCCAGAGGAATGGTACTGGGGCGAGCGCATACTAGGCCGAAATCCTGAACAACCCCTCCGGGACAGTGACCAACAAGGAGACCTTCTGGGAGAGCGTGACCAGCGTCTGGTGACCTATGACTAGACGGTCGCAAGTACCAATGGTACAGGGAGCGGTGCCACGAGTCTGGAGTCCCTCACCTAGTAGGAGGGGATCTTAACGGAGACCTAGGCCTTCTGGCTGGGGAACTAGGTTGCGGTGCTGGGGTCTGAGGTTGCAGCGACGGGGACTTGCACCTGCAGTCCGTGACCTGGGGTGTTCCGCCAGTCTATGTTACTACAGAAGCCCGGTGGTTTTCCCCTTCGGTGCTGCAAGCTTAGCCATTTTGGTCACCTGGCCTGGCACCTGCCATGCCAATTGGCCTTGCTCTTTAGCCGCCGGAACCACTTCGGGCACTGAAGGCCCCACAAGTGGCTTGGAGCCCTTGCCCCTGCCTAGGGTGGGGTGCAGGTCCCTGGCCAGGCTGGGGGGTCCGATCTCAGTGGTACCCCTGTGAAGCACCGTAGCAGATGCATGGCCTGACGTAGGTCCTTTGCCTGAAGCCCCTCTGTCCTTCAGTGCCAAGGGGCTTTGCTTCTTCTTCCTCTTCTTTGGTGCCGGCAAGATGGAACGGTGCTGGGCCGAGTCAAACTAGGACTCCACTGACTAACTAACACTGTAGACTAACTACAATGAAACTATGTATAATAACAACAAAATGAAGTCTATGGAAAAACCGCTACTCCTCTTGCGAAGCAAGGCAAGGTGCTCCAACTAACCATCATGGGCGGTCAGAAGGAACTGAGAGGGCACAGGGCTGGCGGCGGCTGATATACTGCCGCATGGGAGTGCCATTCCAGAGGGCACCACAGCCGGCCCTACGGATATCGCTAAGGAAGAAATCTCCGACAACTGTGCACATGGGTGCACACACACCTAAAATGGAATCAACATAAGCAAGCACTAGAAGAAGAAATTGCCATATCTGTCACACCCAGTTTGAAAACTTTGGTCATTGTTTTTTTAATTTCACAGCATGTAAAGTGCATGTTGTATAACGAAAATGGAGCGATTTCTCCACAGATATATTTTAAAACTGTAAATATGGAAGAACACACAAGATGGCCAAATACAGCACAGGCTTTTGGTGCCACAGAGATCTTTAGGTTTCAGAGTAGCAGCCGTGTTAGTCTGTATTCGCAAAAAGAAAAGGAGTACTTGTGGCACCTTAGAGACTAACAAATTTATTTGAGCATAAGCTTTTTGTGAGCTCACGAAAGCTCATGCTCAAATAAATTTGTTAGTCTCTAAGGTGCCACAAGTACTCCTTTTCTTTTAGAGATCTTTAGGAGGTCACTGGTGATTGGCTCCCCTCCTTCAGAGATCACAGGTCTGAAGGCTAACTTCACAAGTGTCCCTCATTACAATCTCTAAAGATAGCAGGATCCTGGAGGTATTTCCCAGACAGCAAGAGATTAAGATTTAGCTATCTGATCCCTATCGAATGGACTTCTTTCTACTACTGCAGAAGTTGTTCCTCTATTTACTGTGAACTAAATTAGGAATTGAACTGAACTCCAAATAGGAGTTTTTGATGGGATTAATAAGAAAACACTGGTTCCACTTTCCAAATTCAGCATTCCAGATTTGAAAAGAAAATACTGATGTCTTAGTTTGTTTCTATTTTTGAAGGCCTAGCTTTGACAGAAGGCGACAGCGCACTAGCAGAGGTACCAGATCTGCTGAAAGCACCACAAAACCTCTCTGGTGTTACTGCACAGCATGTTCTTCTAAGCAGAGGGAAAGTATTTTAAGCAGCCCAATTTTGCTCTTTTTCTTGTGTTATATTGGTTCAGTTCATGGTTGAAGTAGCCAGAACAAGCCACATAAACTTCCTGTTGCTGAATGTTTGTCCTCAAACTTTGCTAAGCACGTTGTTTAAATCCGAAAAATGCAAGCAACAGGAAACACCTCGGGGCCCGTTGGGATGCTCCAAGGTAACATCCCAAATGCAAGAGATGAAACGAGGGGGTAGGGAGACAGTTTGGTGGGCACAACTTCAGCCTTTGAGCTCAGATTGCTTTACATTGCCAACCCAAGTAGGAGAAAATATTTACAATGTCCTGAGTGCAGCTGGAAGAGCCTACAGCAATAACTAAACTAGCTCTTTTGCGCAGGTCCACATGCTGCCAACTTAACTACATCCCAGAATAAGTACTGCTTTTACATTTAGCACAGAGCTATCACTCTGTAACTCAATGTTTGCTGAGACACAGATGAGGCCCTGTAATTTAAAAAATCCAAAACCAAACCATCATTGGCTTTCCTCGTACATAAGGTTAATATACACAGCGGACATGCCTAATGGGTAATGCAATTTAAGACAATAGCATAGAGCTTTTAAAAACACGAACCTTTATCCATACTATAGGTGTGTCATGCCAGGTGAATATAAGAATTAATTAGACTGTTGTGACCTGGGAGATAAGCCTCTTATAGCAGATTGATCACATGCTCTATTCTCATTTCTTGTTCAGTAATTCGTGTAAGTCTACTTGGTCAACACAATGTTTGTGCCATATTAATTTATAATAATGTACGTCATGTGCACTGCATTATAGCATTCACTCTCCTGTTATATAATTGAACATATGTTTGCAATTCTGACAGACTCAGGTATCAGGTTTATAACAACATTTATGCAACTATGGGCCAGAATGTACCATTAATTTTTAAGCAGAACTTCCCATGGTCTCACAGCACCTGGCACAATGGTGGCCTTGATCCCTGGCTGGGGCCCTCTGGGTGCTACCACACTACAAGATAGCAACACTATCTTTTTGCTAAAAACCTAATAGCATGACTATGCCCCTTAGAATCAAAGAATAACAAAAAAAATGGAGTTGGAATTCCTCTGCCCTGTCCATGCAGGAGTGATCTTTACAGCCGATTAACTAATGCTTTTCCCAGTCAAGTTGTAAACCTCCTAGAACAACTATGCTTAGTCATATACACAGACCCTAACATCAAACAACAGTTCTCTGATTCATACCCAAACACTGAGTCAAATCAAAGCAGTCTGCTAGCCCCTTAGGGTATGTCTACACTGCAATTAAAAACCCACAGCTGGCTCCTGCCAGCTGACTTGGGCTTGGGCTAACTGCGACTGTGGTGTAGACATTTTGGCTTGGGCTGGAACCCAGACTCCAGGACCCTGCAAAGTTGGTGGGTCCCAGAGCTCAGCCTGTAACCTGAGCCTGAACATTGCAGTATCGACACACCCTCAATGTGCACATGTACCATACATTAACAAGTACACCTCTACCCCCGATATAACGCTGTCCTCGGGAGCCAAAAAATCTTACCGCGTTATAGGTGAAACTGCCTTATATCTAACTTGCTTTGATCCACTGGAGCGTGCAGCCCCCTCCCCCCGAGCACTGCTTTACCTCGTTATATCCGAATTCATGTTATATCGGGGTAGAGGTGTACCACAAGCACACATCAGGGCACAGGAAAACCTTACATTTGGGGGAGAGGATGGGAAGACACTTTTTTTTTAAAATAAGTCTATAGACATGATTTTGTGACTATTGCATATTAATTGACTCTAGGCCAAATTCTGCTGCTGGATGTAAACAAATGGCCTTCAATGACGTCTGGCTTTGTCCAGAATTGCTGAATTAGCACCATTCACAAGTGCTGAATTAGACACTGTACTGAGCAACATCAAACTCAGAATGGCAGCAAGATATGACAACATTTTACCAGAATTTCTGAACCACCTTGGAAACAATGTCCATCAATGGTTATCCAAATTCCTGATTTAAGTTGTCAATGAGGGTGACCTGCCAAGGATCTGGAGAATGTCAAAAAAAGTGATTGCCCTTTTAAAACTTGGAAAGGACCCATACAATGAGGCAAGCTACTGACCAATCTCTCTGCTGTGTGTCGTCTTCAAAGTCCTGGAGCAGCTTATCCACCAGCTGTGACTAAGACAGTTTTGAGCATCTTCCACCTCCACAACACAAGTGCTAAACATGAGTTAGACACCTTCCTCAAAGGAAAATGACTAAAACATGAGGCAAAACCGGTCTACATTTGGTGTACCACTAAATCGCTCTTTGACTTACCTTACTACAATTGTCTAAAAAAGACTGCTGCCAAAAGTCAGGACCAGGAATAATCTAATCAGCAAATCAGCTGGTTCGACATGGGGCACAGGCTGGGATCATTATTTGTTGTTGTTGTTGTTGTAGAGAACTTTTTTATCCCTGCAGAGTATGTTCCTCAGCACTTGTTCCATGTATGCGGCTTCCATTGGTGTCAATGGCACTTCTGCCTACAGATAGGGATATTCACACTGTACAAAGAGAACAGAAGGCCTTGTGGCACCTTAGAGACTAACAAATTTATTTGAGCATAAACTTTCGTGGGCTACAGCCCACTTCATCAGATGCATAGAATGGAACATATAGTAAGAAGATTATATATATATATATACACATACACACACGGAGAACATGAAAAGGTGGAAGTTGCCACACCAACTCTAAGAGGCTAATTAATTAAGATGAGCTATTACTAGCAGGAGAAAAAAAACTTTTGTATTGATAATCAAGAGGGCCCATTTCAGACAGTTGACAAGAAGTTGTGAGGATACTTAACATGGGGAAATAGATTCAATTTGTGTAATGATCCAGCCACTCCCAGTCTCTATTCAAGCCCAAGTTAATGGTATCTAGTTTGCAAATTAATTCCAGTTCAGCAGTTTCTTGTTGCAGTCTGTTTTGAAGGTTTTCTGTTGCAAAACTGCCACCTTTAAGTCTGTTACTGAGTGACCAGAGAGGCTGAAGTGTTCTCCTACTGGTTTTTGAATGTTATGGATTCCTTATGTCTGATTTGTGTCCATTTATTCTTTTACGTAGAGATTGTCCGGTTTGGCCAATGTACATGGCAGAGGGGCATTGCTGGCACATGATGGCATATATCACATTGGTAGATGTGCAGGTAAACGAGCCCCTGATGGTGTGGCTGATGTGATTAGGTCCTATGAGGGTGTCACTTGAATAGATACGTGGACAGAATTGGCATTGGGCTTTGTTGCAAGGATAGGTTCCTGGGTTAGTGTTTTTGTTGTGTGGTCGCTGGTGAGTATTTGCTTCAGGTTGGGGGGCTGTCTGTAAGCGAGGACTGGCCTGTCTCCCAAGATCTGTGAGAGTGAGGGACTGTCTTTCAGGATAGGTTGTAGATCTTTGATGATGCGCTGGAGAGGTTTTAATTGGGGGCTGAAGGTACAGAGAACCAAACAGCGCAAGGACTATGCACCACACATAAGACCTATTTAAGGGCTAAAGTGGTGTACTGGTCGTGTTCTGACTCTCTACAGACATGGTGAATTTAATTCAGATTGGATGCAGATTATGTAAAAGCTGGAAAGGGTAATTTTGCCCGTATTGATTTGTGTGCTCTTTCACGCCAATTTTCAAGAAACAAGTATGTAGTCAGAAAACTAATCAAAATCAAAGAAAACTGAGCTTTCTTTTGTGACTTGTTTTTATCCACTTGTACGCAGCTGTGAAAATACTAAGAAAAATAGCCATTATTTTGTCTAGACTTCATATAGCAATTATTAAAACCTCAAGTGATCTCTCTTTGACAATCTTTTAATCTCTGGATGTTGTTGGCAGGATCTGCTTTAAAGCAGCCTGTAACATTAATCCTGGCTTTCACTGATGTAACTCAAGGAAATTCAACATTGTGATTTAACAGAAAGTGAAACTACTAGTAGTGTATTGAATATTCTGATGCAGACCTCTCAGGATAAACAGAATTGCCCTTTGCAAACACAGTGCATGGAGTGGAGAGTGGCCACATGGCCAAGGAGATCTGTTAGCCAGTCTCTCCCATATAGGGGGCATGCAGACAGACTGCTGTCCTGAAGATGCAGTAGTGATCATGGGGTGGCTTCCCTGCTGCTTCATGGCTTGGAGGAAGATGATTCCTTTTTCCATTGGTCCCACAGAGATCCCTATGCATAGTCTGGCTATGTGTATTGTGCCCTGGGCTCCAAAACTGGCTTTGGCCTGCTGTAATTGGAGAGGACCCACCCCATCTTTCACTATCCAATGCAACCCAGATCACTAAAAATATAAAATGATGGTTTTCCTAATTCAGGAAGCGGCAAATCCTAAACATTTGGCATGCATGTCAGAAAGAAATGTCTTAATAAGCAGATTCATTAGTCCACTTACCTATGATTTGTTTTGCAAAGAATTTATCCAAGAATAAGATGGATGACGCTAACGGAGGATTAGCAGAGTACCTGGCTTTGGCTAATCTCTGTGTCCTTGAATTGGAGCCTCTCAGTGGGAATTTTCTGGTTTTATCTCCTGATAGTTACTCTGATCTTGTGTATTTTTCACAGCATATGTCATATGTACAGTACATGACTGTCTTGTTTATTAGTTCATAGCATGCTCAATGGGAGTCACTCCTTCCTGGAAAAATTGGAAAAGGAGCACAGTCCATCTCCGTGCCTCATCAATCCATGGCTGAAAAGAAAACCCACTGGGCTGTTAATAGCCTCCATAAATTAGAGCAGCCTTCAGACTGTCCTAACTCATGCTGGGACCCACTCTGGCACCTGGACAACCTAGAATTAGGGGAACAATAAGAACATCTTTGTGCCATCCCTTCTGAGCTGTGCCAAGTAGTATGAAGATGAATTAATCGCTGGACTGGAAGTTGGTGGTTGCCAAGGGACCAGTAATATTACATTCAATATGGGCAAACAGAAGACAGTTCCAATCAGAGGTGGGCGGGGGGGGGGGGAGTGCAATGGGCAAGAGAGCTAATTTCTTATTGTGAAAATGAGTGAAGTTGATTGGGAGGAATAGTTTAGAGTGAAAAATGTGAATGAAAAATGGGAGTTCCTTAAGAAGAGTTTATTAGATGGCCAAAAAGCCATGATTCCACATTCAAGAAATAGGATGTCTTTGGCTAAAATCCCATCCTGGTTCACTGGTGAAGTGAAGGTAGCAATTAGAAATAAAAAAGCAATATACGTCAAATGGAAAAAAGTAGAAATAGATAGAAATCAATATAAATTAGAAGTTATTAAGTGTATAAAATTGATAAGGGATGCTAAAGACATCAAGGGGAAAATCCATGGTTGGCAGGGTTCTGAACAATAAAAAGGATTTTTTAAAGTATATTGGGGTGCAAATCCTAGCATGATATAGATCCATTACTAGATGGAGATAGTAAAATTGATAATAATGATGCAGAAAAGACAGAAGTGTTCAGTAAATGTTTCTGTTCTGTATTTGGAAAGAAGCAGGAGGATGTACTCTTATCACATGAAGATGAAATACTTTCCAATCCATTAATAACCAAGGAGGAGGTTAAACAACATCTACTAGGATAAACATTTTTAAAATCAGGATGCCGGGATAAGTTGAACCCAAGAGTCCTAAAACAGTTGGCTGATAAGTTCTCTAGCCGGCTGATATTAATAGTTTATAGATCTTGGAATACCAGGGAAATTCCAGAAGACTGGAAGAGTGCTAATATTGTGTCAATATTCTAAAACAAGTGGAATAACCAGGGCAGTTAGCCTGACATCATTCCTAGGCAAAATAATGGAAAAGAGGATATAAGAGTCAATTAATGAAAAATTAAAGGATAGAAATATAATAAATCCAGTCAACATAGGGAAACTAGGTCTTGTCAAACAAACCTGATTTCATTCTTTGAGGAAATTACAAGTTTGGTTCATTAAGGTAATTGTGCAGATGTAATGGAAACTGCAGCCAGACAAATTCAAATTAGAAATAGGGCACACATTTTTTTGGAACAAGCTAGCAAAGGAAAGGATGGATTCCCCATCCTAGATGTCTTCAGATCAAGAAGGGCTGCCTTTCTGGAAAATATGTGCTTGGCAAATACGAGTTATGCTTTAGTCAAAGACAAATTATTGGGTTCAGTACAGGGGGAACTGTGAGATTTAACAATCTGTGATATACAGGTGTTCAGACTAAATGATCCAATGGTCTTGTCTGGCCTTATACTCTATGAATCTACCAAAAAAAAAAAAAAAAAAAAAGACCAACAATTCACAATGCTCCTTGGTTGCAGCCAGGACCAGGCCCTTCATTTTTAGAAGGATGTATTCTGTTCCCTAGATTGTTTTTCTTGCCACTGATATTTTAATAACACAATTAATAGCAAACCTAGACAAATGAGAAGCCCCTTCAGTAAACCAAGTATCATCACCACTGGACAAAGGGCCCCTCTTGATCTCACTGAAGACAGTGGGAAATTTGTTTAAGCGATTTGCTGGACCAGGGCCAGACTGCTCAGCACCTTGCAGGATTGAATCCTCAATAAGATTCATTTTTAGATCTTGTGTTAGGAGCCTGTGTGTTAGCAGAAGGACAGAAGCTCTATCCCTGCTCACTTCTGTGGATTTGGGGTGGCTAAGGTGTTAACTGAAGTCCTATCTGACCACAGATCCTTTAAAATCTTACCAAACTGGTCCAGTGCAATTTGGCTCACACACTATTCCCACTGGCCTTCCATCTAAAGATGAACTTATCAGGGGCTGTGTGACAGTTTGTATTTTTATGTTCACCCTGTTTATAAGACAAAGTATGCCTTATGAGGTATCATCTGAAAACTCATAATTTGCTGGTCATTATTGTCCTGGTAAAATATGTGTGGCAACTTTGTATGTAAAGTTATAAGATTCTACTGTAGGACTTTACTGAGACATATTCCAAGTTTAGAAAAGCAGGCTCAGACCAGTTCCTCAGAGACAAGGTAAACTGATGCCTCAACCAAGTGTCAACAAAATCAAATGGACTATCACCTGTTTAAGCGACCATTCTTTGGCAGGAAAAGCATTCTTTGGCAATGGAACAGCTGGAAATTCCTGTACAAATAGACTCTCCGTCTCCTGAACCTCAACTGCAGATGATTTTCAAAGAAGAAAATAACTATAAAAATTGAGAACAGAGGACACAATAATCTCTCCCTTCATCTCTACTCATGGCATCAATGACACTTGAAAGACAAAGGAAGTATCACTGGACTGAAGGGTGGTCCTGGCTGAAAGATTCAGCCAGTAAGACTGCTAGAACATGTGGTGAGAGATCCTCTGCTTTGAATTCACTTTAGCTTGTTAAATTAGCTATTAGTTGCATTTTTGTCTTTTATTTTATTGTAACCAAATACTGATTTTATGCCTCATTACTTGTAATTACTTAAAATCTATCTTTCTGTAGTTATTAAACATATTTTATTGTTTTACATAAGCCAGAGTATGTTTGGACTGAAGTGTTTGGGGAACTCCATTTGCAATAACAAGGTTTGTGAATATCATTTTCTATTAATGAAATGATGCACTTTATATGAGCTTGCATTGCCCGGGAGGGCACTGGGCACTACAAGACACACATTTCTGGGGGAAAGTCTGGGGCTGAGAATTTGCTGGTGTTACTCTGCAGTGTAATTCAAGGGTGGCAGGCTGGCTGCCTGAAGCACTCTTGCAATCTAGCTAGGGGTAATTTAATGGAACATGCTGGGAGCTGTGTGTGAACAGGCCAGGAGTGGTTGCTCTCATAGCAAAGCAATGTAAAAGGTACCCCAGGTTGGAGAACAGTCCAGCTTGTACTCTGGGTAAGGTCACAGGCTGCCATCCCCGGTGAGATTTGCTTAGGTCTTCCTCATCATGTTTGCTCCCAATTTAATTTTTGTATCAACTTTATATAACAGAGGCATACACTTTTAAAGCACCCTCCTTGCTCCAAACATATTCAAGCATGGCAAAAGGCCTGTCTGAAACAACTGATAGGCTGGTGCAGTGTATAAAGAATTGGTTAGTGTCTCTTTAAATAGTTTGTGAGCCTTCTAGTGGCCCTCACTATGTTTCAGAAGCCACACAAACCCTGCCAGAGAAGCAGTGTGTATACATAGGTTGTCCTTGTATAGTATATATACTTAGTAATCTGTTCATATAACATATGTTGTGTAAAGAGCAGAAGACACAACAGTGGGCATAAAAGTCTAATCTTCTTAAATGATCTGCCCATCCTTCCAAAAAAGAAAAATACTTCCTCCTTAATTAATGTGAATTAGTGAGAGGATATATTAAAACTAATCTGCTTCTCAAAATCCCTTTTGCTTTTTAAATGGTAGAAGTGTGCTGAAATCAGTCAGCTGCTGATATGACAAAGGGCAGCAGTGGCATAAAGTTCTCCATATATTAAGTTGCACAGTGATGTTAGACTCTGACATCACATAAAGGACAAACCCTTCTTCAAAACTTCTTTCTCTCGTCTGGAAACAGGGACGGCATTTGTCTTATTTAGTAAAACTCTGACTGCAGTGGAGGCCACTCAAGGTAGAGTCAGATATTGTCTGATCTTTACTGATTTCTGGCAAATTGGCTCTGAGCTTTCATGGAAGATTGAAAGTAGACTGGGTCATACAGGGTCACAGGGCCATCAGGGAAAATAAATGGAGATCTCTGAGGTGGGTGTTAGACCAACTCATTGCTGGTGAGGAAGCATTACACATGAGTTTAAACAAGCCATTGGAGCCCTAACAGTGTTACAAACAGATGAAATTCCATCGGTAGGAAATGACTGGCAGCTCTTTAAGATCACTTTAAACACAGGATAAACACTGGTTTTAATTGCTTTTCCTGCCTAACTTCAGATATCACTACTATCAGACCTTTCTGAGTCATTTTGATGGCCATGGGGGTTGGAAGGCAGATAAAATTGCACCATCCTTGGTTTGCACAGATTATCCACTGAAGACTCAAACTTTTGACTAGGACTCTATTCTCTAAGTGAAACGTATAGGGAAACTAGTCACATTCTTTACATGAGTGTTCAGTTTGAGGATACTTGATGCAAAAAAATTTAAATAGTTTTAAATAACTATGTGGTGAAGACCCTAAGGTCCCAGCCAACCCAAACGTTATTTCAGCTCTGTGAGCTGAGTAGGCTGCAGAAGCTTGCAGACACCAGTGCCAGAGCAGTACAATATGCTGTTAAAGGTCAAGATTAGAAGACAACTCCTACCTACCAGAAAATTTCAAAGCAACTTAGAGGAGAGAACACTCCAGTGACACTGTGTCACAAGACATCTCAAGCATTAGCCTGCCAAGGACGAACTGTCCATGTAGACCCTGCTGACATGTATTAACAGCTTGTTAATGTGCTTTGATCTGGTCCTCTTTGAAACAGGACTAGATCAAAGTGCATTAACAAACTGCTAATGTTACTCCTGGAGGAATTCTGTGCCAAAAAATCAAAAATTCTGCACACAAATTTGTCAAAATAACACCATATAATCACACCAGTTTCAATTATTTTGGTAATTTATTTCAAAATACCTGTCAACAAGTATGTCTTTAACAATACAGACACACACAAATTTCCCCCCAGGAGTAGAAATTTAAAAAAACTCCTATGACAACCCAGTTCCTGTTTCTCTGCCTCTACCCCCTCACAGCCCACCTGGGGAGGCCAGATACTCACCCTTCCTCCCGCACACAGCCCAGCCATGGGGCGCTCCCTGGCATAGACACTCACACCCCCGCATCCCCAGAGCCCAGCCATGGGGCCCTCCCTGGCCCAGACACTTACATCCTCTACCCCACAAAGGCCAGCTGCATGCTCCTGCTGGCCCAGACAGGTTGCTGAATCTGCATTTTTTGCCAAAAAAGTTTCAGTCAAAAAATTTCATTGAGATCTAGTTATGAACAAATTAAATCCCACTTTGAGGATTTACATGGTACATAGACCCTTGTGTGGGTCGTCTACCTGAGGGTGAATTTCATACATTGTACACAACAGTATACCCACCCTGGAAAACTACAGATATACTCTGATGAGTGCCTGAAGACAATGGATCAGCCAGGGTGTACATACACATTTGAATCTGCTGGCTACCCTGCTGCCATTCATACATTGACTGTATCACCGCATTGCAGTTTAATTTCCCTGTGTAGCATAAATTCTCAGTACTTTTCTTGTCTTGATTTTCAAAACATATTATCCTTTTCGCTTGGATAAAAATGTTTTGGCTGAAAACAATACAATGGATTATTCCACAGGAATTACCAGAAAGTCACACTATGCCTACAACCAAGATGGGACGTTAAATTCAAGCCCGATTTTCAGTTTCATCAGTTTCTCCACAAATTACCTTTCGGACTGAGATTTTTTTGGGCTTGGAATTGTTTTGTAAAGTTTGAAGAAAATCTATTTAGCCATTTCTGAGCTATTGAAGCATGAAAGATCAAAACCGTTTAAAAACAGTCAGATCAGGAGGGTGGTGGTGAGAGGCATGGAGATAAATTTGAAATTATTTGGATTTAGAACACCAGACAGTATAGTTTTACGAAGACCCAATCATTTTCATAGAAATGGCCTTTTTATACAAAGCATGCTTACGGACTCCCATATTATCTTCAACAACAATCCAAACAGGACGAAATAAGAGACATAAAATATTAAAAATCTTTAGACTAAATAGTCTTACAAAACAAATATTCTCCCCTCTGAATCAATATACAGCACACATGTAACTTGAGCAATGAAGCCCCAAGCAGGATTCTGTATTTTCTCAAAAGTCTCAGGAGAACGTTTTACTTTATAAATAGCCTACTCCAGGAGTTCAGACATCAAGGACACGCATCAGCTTCTCTACTGATGGCATTGATTTTTTCCTCCAGTTACACATAATGCAATTCCAGTAAGGCAGCTCCATTACATATGCTCTGGATCAGCAGGAAATTGAAAACCCACTCACAGGAGAAACTAAGGTTTACAATTCCCGTGGAAGCATAGCAATGGGAACACTGTGGCTCAGCAGTGTCCCTGGATCTACAGTGGATGGAGCAACCATGGCAACTGTGCACTGGTACTGGACTATTTTCTGATCCATAGAGGCAGCTATCAGTGTAATGAAAGAATTGGATTTGACATAACTTGCAGCCATCTTATGCACTTAAAACTGGAAGCAAGGATGCCACAGAGTCAGAAAATCTGGCCTTGGCTTAGGCAGACAGAACAAAAACAGCTGCACAAAGCTGCAGTATTACTAACAGGATAGATACAGTAAAAGGACAGATTCATGGGGCGGGGGTGAAAAACTGACCCTTGGTCTGGGTGCCTAAGTTGCTTTCCTGATGAGTAGAATAATAATTTTTTATTTGCTGTTACTAGGGGATTGTTAGCCTATCGGGGCCATTATGAGTTGTGTGCCTGGTTTGGAGAAAATCTATAAAGAGTTTAGTTAGACTGTACTTTGCAGAAGTTTGGATTTTTTACAAGCAAGGAGACTGGCATCAAACTCCCAAGTGGCTAGGAGAAAGGCAGGCCACTAGAATCCTTTTGCTGTCATTTGACACCACCTCAGACTTTGGGTAACTGAATGTGCTTCTAGAGCACGGGTCGGCAACCTTTCAGAAGTGGTGTGCTGCGTCTTCATTTATTCACTCTAATTGAAGGTTTCGCGTGCCAGTAATACATTTTAACGTTTTTAGAAGGTCTCTCTCTATAAGTCTATATATTATATAACTAAACTATTGTCATATGTAAAGAAAACAAGGTTTTCAACATGTTTAAGAAGCTTCATTTAAAATTAAATGAATTTAATTAGCTACTAGGCTATCCTTCCTCTCTGTTCAGTCTCTATAGCCCCTTCAGCCTTTGGACTCCATATTGCTACAGGTTGCCTGTTAGTGCTAAGCACCAAGCATGGTGATGGTTATTGTGATTTGTCCACTAATAAGTATTGGTCTGAAACCACCAACTCATTTTGTGAAGGCTTCTGATAGGCCACTGTCCACGTGGAGGTTAAAACTCCTATGGCATTGTAAAAAAAGAGTGGAGGGTATCACTGGTGGCCTAGCAAATATTTTCTCTCTAAGTGAAACAGGTTCTGATGCCCCAGGCCATGCCAGTGGCCAGGACCTGGGCAGCGTGAGTGCCACTGACAATCAGCTGACATGCCGCCTTTGGCATGCGTGCCATAGGTTGCCTATCCCTGTTCTAGAGTATTGCTAGTTTTGATATGTGCTTTGTACTCAATAGAAACAAGTGGAAGCACTCTGGTGTGTACCAGACAGGGGTGCTGTGTCCCCCACTGATTTATTTCCTGAAACGGCCTGGAAAACAGATTAGTTACCATAGCGTTGGGTTCAGATAACCCCGGGTAACACTGGAACTGAAAAAATCCTGAATATCATTTCATGTAGCACCATTCATACTAAAGATGTAGGGACTGTATGACATTGCTTTCTACTGGACTGGCTCAGACCTGCTCTATTTTCTATATTTCATGTGCGCAGTTTAGCCGACAAGTGTGATATCTGTACTCAGGGTTGACCATACACTTATTACACTATAAATTCCCAAGGTGCTTTACAAAGCAATAACATATTGGCAGTGTTGAAACTGTAGACCAAAGGTGGTAGAGGTATCATGCAACCAACAATAGCTCGCACAGTAGGGTTGCTAGGGGTCTGGTTTTCAACCAGAACTCCCGGTCAAAAAGGGACCCTGGCAGCTCCGGTTGACACCACTGACTGGGCTGTTAAACGTCCAGTTGGTGTCACAGCGGGGGCTCCCTGCCTGCCCTACCTCCACACGGCTCCCGGAAGTGCCTGCCAGGTCCTTGTGGTTGCATGGGTGGCCAGGGAGGCTCTGTGCACTGCCCTCACCCCAGTGCGAGCTCCACAGCTCCTATTGGCTGGGAACTGTGACCAATAGGAGCTGCGGGAGCAGCACGTGTGGGCACAAGGGCAGTGCATGGAGCCTCCCTGGCCACCCCTGTGCCTAGGAGCTGCGCTGCAGGGACCTGGAGGCCACTTCCTGGGAGCCACGTTAAGTGCTGCCAGGACCCTGCACCCCGAACCCCCTCCCACACCCCAACACCCTGCCCCAGCCCTGAGCCCCCTCCTCCATCCCAAACCCCTCATCCCCAGCCCCACCCAGAGCCTGCACCCCCATCCAGAGTCCTCAACCCCTGCATCCCAACCCCCTCTCCAGCCCAGAGCCCTCTCCCACACCCTGAACCCCTCATTTCTGACTCCACTTGCAGCCCGCACTCCCAGCCCAGAGCCCATACCCTTCCCCCCGCACCCCAACCCTCTGCCACAGCCAAGTGAAAGTGAGTGAGGGTGGGGGGAGAGTGAGCGATGGAGGGAGGGGGGATGGAGCGAGCAGGGGCAGGGCCTCAGAGAAGGGGTGGGGTAGGGGTGTTCAGTTTTGTGCAATTAGAAAGTTGGCAACCCTGTTACACAGGCATGGCCTGGGGCATCAGAACCTGTTTCACTTAGAGAGGAAATATTTGCTAGGCCACCAGTGATACCCTCCACTCTTTTTTTACAATGCCATAGGAGTTTTAACCTCCACGTGGACAGTGGCCTATCAGAAGCCTTCACAAAATGAGTTGGTGGTTTCAGACCAATACTTATTAGTGGACAAATCACAATAACCATCACCATGCTTGGTGCTTAGCACTAACAGGCAACCTGTAGCAATATGGAGTCCAAAGGCTGAAGGGGCTATAGAGACTGAACAGAGAGGAAGGATAGCCTAGTAGCTGAGGTGCTAGCTTGGAACCTAGGAGACCTGGACTCAATTCCCTGCTCTGACACAGACTTTCCTGTGCGACCTTGGGCAAGACATTTAGGGCCAGATTTTCAAAGGTATTTAGGTGTCTAAAGATGCAGATAGGCATCTAGTGGGATTTTCAAAAACATCTAAGCAAGTGAGGTGCCTAAGCCCCACTGACTTCAATTGGAGTCTCTCTGGGCCAGATTTGTAAAAGTATTTAGGTGCTTAAAGATACTGATTGGTACCTGGTGGGATTTTCAAATGAGCCTAGGTGCCTAACTCCCACTGATTTCAAATCAATGGGAGTTAGGTGCCTAAACACCCATTTGAAAACCTGACTAGTCCCTTAACTGCATCCTAAGGTGCCTAAATACCTTTCAAAGTCTGTCCCTCTGTGCCTCAGTTCCCCACCAGTGAAATGGGCACATCAGTACTTCCCAACCTCACAGGGGCATAGCGAGGATATATATCTTAAAAAGATTGTTAAAAGTTCCAGTACTACAGTAATGGGATCCACCTAAGTACCTTAGCTAGCTAGAACTGTTATCTCATCCCTACAGATAACGCCTCTATAGCAGGGCTGGGACACATTAAACAGGTGGTGAGGGGAAGCTTGTGCGGCTAATACCCAGGCTGTACCTCTTCTGTGATTAACAGAGGACTTCACACCCCAGGCCCTCTCTCAAGAGCTACATTTAGACATATTTAATAAAATATAATAATAAGAGATTAAAAACAAAAGTTCAGACCCTATCATGGTTAGGTATTCTGTACATTTTTAAAAGCCTACAAAACAAATACCAAAGAAGCAGTTTAATTTCAAAGGAATTCTATGTCCATGACTTGAGATTTGATTATACTTGGAAACTTTTGGGCTGGTGAAAACAAATCTGATTAGAATCTTTTTAATGTGGCAATGAAAAACACTCCCTAAAATGAGCAAACCAAGGTATAACTTGCTTTGCTCCCCAGAAGCAGCAACTAGTTTAACAATGAATAATAACTGTGCAACTTAATGTGGGTGTATGTTAAATATTTAAGTGTTCCCTGCAAGTAATGCCATGTTACCTCCAAGTTCTTTAGAGTCGCTCTTCTTGGCACTATGCAATGTACTGCTATGCTAGCCGATTGACCTGTCTGCAAACCTTCTTTAAGGAGAGTGAGGAAAGGAAATAATGAGTAATATTCAAAACAAGAAAGAAGTGAAGTGAATGGAGGTTGAAAGAAGAAACTATAACTTTATCTGGTGAGTATCAATGTGTGAAGATGATTTCTACTACATTTTTTGAATTGTTGCCTTTCAGTTCTTAGGGGCCAGATTCTGATAGCCTTGCTCATGCTGAGTAGTCTCTGATTTCACAAATAGTCCCAATGGTCCAGACCAGGATCTCAAACTCAAATCACCATGAGGGCCACGTGAGGACTAGCACATTAGTCTGAGGGCCACATCACTGACACCCCTCCCACGGCTGCCCCCGCCCCTAACCGCGCTTCACCCCTTCCATGAGGCCCCGCCCTTGCCCCACCTCTTTCCACCCCTTCCCTGCCCCCATTCCAACCCCTTCCCCAAAGTCCCCACCCCAACTCTGCCCCCACCCTGCCCCTATTCCAACCCCTTCCCCAGATCGCATGCCCTGATTCTCATGGGTGACTTTAATCATCCTGATATCTGCTGGGAGAGCAATACAGCGGTGCATAGACAATCCAGGAAGTTTTTGGAAAGCGTAGGGGACAATTTCCTGGCGCAAGGGCTAGAGGAGCCAACTAGGGGGGGCGCTTTTCTTGACCTGCTGCTCACAAACCGGGTAGAATTAGTGGGGGAAGTAAAAGTGGATGGGAATCTGGGAGGCAGTGACCATGAGTTGGTTGAGTTCAGGATCCTGACGCAGGGAAGAAAGGTAAGCAGCAGGATACGGACCCTGGACTTCAGGAAAGCAGACTTCGACTCCCTCAGGGAACGGATGGCCAGGATCCCCTGGGGGACTAACTTGAAGGGGAAAGGAGTCCAGGAGAGCTGGCTGTATTTCAAGGAATCCCTGTTGAGGTTACAGGGACAAACCATCCCGATGAGTCGAAAGAATAGTAAATATGGCAGGCAACCAGCTTGGCTTAATGGTGAAATCCTAGCGGATCTTAAACATAAAAAAGAAGCTTACAAGAAGTGGAAGGTTGGACATATGACCAGGGAAGAGTATAAAAATATTGCTCGGGCATGTAGGAATGTTATCAGGAGGGCCAAATCGCACCTGGAGCTGCAGCTAGCCAGAGATGTCAAGAGTAACAAGAAGGGTTTCTTCAGGTATGTTGGCAACAAGAAGAAAGCCAAGGAATGTGTGGGCCCCTTACTGAATGAGGGAAGCAACCTAGTGACAGAGGATGTGGAAAAAGCTAATGTACTCAATGCTTTTTTTGCCTCTGTTTTCACTAACAAGGTCAGCTCCCAGACTGCTGCGCTGGGCATCACAAAATGGGGAAGAGATGGCCAGCCCTCTGTGGAGATAGAGGTGGTTAGGGACTATTTAGAAAAGCTGGATGTGCACAAGTCCATGGGGCCGGACGAGCTGCATCCAAGAGTGCTGAAGGAATTGGCGGCTGTGATTGCAGAGCCATTGACCATTATCTTTGAAAACTCATGGCGAACCGGGGAAGTCCCGGATGACTGGAAAAAGGCTAATGTAGTGCCAATCTTTAAAAAAGGGAAGAAGGAGGATCCTGGGAACTACAGGCCAGTCAGCCTCACTTCAGTCCCTGGAAAAATCATGGAGCAGGTCCTCAAAGAATCAATCCTGAAGCACTTGCATGAGAGGAAAGTGATCAGGAACAGCCAGCATGGATTCACCAAGGGAAGGTCATGCCTGACTAATCTAATCACCTTTTATGATGAGATTACTGGTTCTGTGGATGAAGGGAAAGCAGTGGATGTATTGTTTCTTGACTTTAGCAAAGCTTTTGACACGGTCTCCCACAGTATTCTTGTCAGCAAGTTAAGGAAGTATGGGCTGGATGAATGCACTACAAGGTGGGTAGAAAGCTGGCTAGATTGTCGGGCTCAACGGGTAGTGATCACTGGCTCCATATCTAGTTGGCAGCCGGTATCAAGTGGAGTGCCCCAAGGGTCGTTCCTGGGACCGGTTTTGTTCAATATCTTCATAAATGATCTGGAGGATGGTGTGGATTGCACTCTCAGCAAATTTGCGGATGATACTAAACTCGGAGGAGTGGTAGATACGCTGGAGGGGAGGGATAGGATACAGAAGGACCTAGACAAATTGGAGGATTGGGCCAAAAGAAATCTGATGAGGTTCAGTAAGGATAAGTGCAGGGTCCTGCACTTAGGATGGAAGAACCCAATGCACAGCTACAGACTAGGGACCGAATGGCTAGGCAGCAGTTCTGCGGAAAAGGACCTAGGGGTGACAGTGGACGAGAAGCTGGATATGAGTCAGCAGTGTGCCCTTGTTGCCAAGAAGGCCAATGGCATTTTGGGATGTATAAGTAGGGGCATAGCGAGCAGATCGAGGGACGTGATCGTTCCCCTCTATTCGACATTGGTGAGGCCTCATCTGGAGTACTGTGTCCAGTTTTGGGCCCCACACTTCAAGAAGGATGTGGATAAATTGGAGAGAGTCCAGCGAAGGGCAACAAAAATGATTAGGGGACTGGAACACATGACTTATGAGGAGAGGCTGAGGGAGCTGGGATTGTTTAGCCTGCAGAAGAGAAGAATGAGGGGGGATTTGATAGCTGCTTTCAACTACCTGAAAGGGGGTTCCAAAGAGGATGGCTCTAGGCTCTTCTCAATTGTAGCAGATGACAGAACGAGGAGTAATGGTCTCAAGTTGCAGTGGGGGAGGTTTAGATTGGATAGTAGGAAAAACTTTTTCACTAGGAGGGTGGTGAAACACTGGAATGCGTTACCTAGGGAGGTGGTAGAATCTCCTTCCTTAGAGGTTTTTAAGGTCAGGCTTGACAAAGCCCTGGCTGGGATGATTTAACTGGGAATTGGTCCTGCTTTGAGCAGGGGGTTGGACTAGATGACCTTCTGGGGTCCCTTCCAACCCTGATATTCTATGATTCTATGATTCTATGAAATCCGCCTCTTCTCCACCTCCTCCCCTGAGCGCGCGGGTCCCCGCTTCTCCCTCTTCCCTCCTGGAAAGTGCTAAGCACCGCCAAACAGGTGTTTGGCTGCAGGAAGCGCCTGCAGGTAGGCAGAGGAGCTGGGACACAGCGGGCTGGGCGGGAGGCAGCAGGGGAGGGAAGCTTGGTGGTCGCAGGAAATAACTCAGGGGGGCGGGTGCAGGGAGCTTGGCAGGCCGCAGCAAATAACTTTGCGGGCAGACAGTAAGCCCCTTGCTTACATCTGAATAACTTAGCATCAGTGTGGGTAAGGGCCTCGCAATTTGACTCATTAACTTCAATGGGGCTATTCATGGAATAATTCAACATGAGAAAAGATTATCAGAATCTGATCACCATTTATGATATAATAATATAAATTCCGTTTATCAAAGAATTAGATTAACCTCCCCATTTAATTTCTAATAATGTCCAAGCAGGGAGATCAAACACTGCACCTTCTCATTGATAAATATATAATTTCACACACAGTTTGACCTCCAAGAGGTCATTTAATCATATTGGATGTAAACATTAATTTTATACTTTCCAGTGTTAGGAAAATACTGAAATATATAACATGCCTCTGTCAGAAGTTCAACAGAAGCCTCACATCTGACATTTTTTACTTCTTTTTGAAGAGATGCTGAATTGATAGCCCTGGAGACCTACATGTGTTCACAGAACAAGTTCTGCACATGCAGCAGCGATGAAAGCTTGCCCACACTGCCCTGCCACTGTGCCTCCACTCTGTCCTGGCAGGACCATTTCGGAAGGTTTCAGCCCAGCTCAGTTTCCAAAAGCTTCCAATTAAATGTCAAGAGTTTTGTGATGTAGAACCTGCTGGCTGGACTGAGACCTTGAAACTTACTTTAGACAGGTAGGGCTGGTTTTGGGGTGGGCACCCAGAGCAGTCACTCTGGGCGCTATCTTTCAGGGGGCGCCGTAGGTATGTGTGCATGTGTTTTCTCCTCTGCAGCTCTGGGGTAGGGGCAGGAGCGTCAAAAACGTTTTCTCTGTTGGCCACCAAAGAGTCAGATGCCAAAGATGAATCATCAGAAAGTACCAATCAGAGGTACAACTATAAGGTAGAATGGCATACAATTAGATACACCTATAAACTAGAGTAGTAACTAAAGGTTAAATGCTCCATATTCCAGTACCTATCCCTACAGACATCCAGTTTCCCCATGTCACACTTTAAAAAGCCCAACACAACAGTTTGCTTGATCTGAATGAGATTTTTTGATTAACAATAAAAAGGAACAGCCAAAAAACCTAAGCAAACAAAACACAGAGTGCCAGATACTCAGTTACTATTAATAGCTGCAGCTCTATTGATTTCAATGAGCTACAGGTATTTTCAACAGCTGAGTATCTGGCCTAGAAACTCAAAGGTCCAATAATATTTTTGGATAAACTGAAGACTCCTACACATTTACATCCTTAAAGAGCAACACTAGCCTGAATATCTGACAATAATGGGGTAATTTGTAGGAGACCAGCAATTTCTAATTAAAAACATAGATTATGTATATTATTCCAAAGGATGTTGGAGCTGCTAAATTTGTACAATATAGTATTTGAACTGCCACAAAAAAGAAAACAATAAAAACAGCCAGAAGGTATGTTCTTCTAGAAGGTAGGACAGATTATACCTGTTTAAACTTTTACATTGAAAATAAAATACAATCTCTTCCCAAAGGTTTGGGGCCAGATTCTGATCTCATTTGCAAGAGTGTAAATTAGGAGTAAATCCATTGACTGAATCTACGGAGTTACAAGTGAGATCAAAATCATTCCTTTATTTTTAGGAGACTACAGTTTCTTATTGATCAGCCTATGAATGACATACACTTAGAGTTCTGGGTCAGAGAAATTCACACTAGTATGTTTAAATTTACCATACTTCACCTCCAATTCCTCTACAAACACTCAAGATCCCTACATTTTATTCTTGCTGATATTTGCACTTACCTGATGATGTTATATGCAATACTTCATAATTGTAGAACCACTGCTAGTACCACAGGCCCAATATCAAAAGTCGGTGTAAAAATCTTTAAAAAAAAAGTCACTCGGACTCCGTTCCTCCCCAGGATCTTGAATAAAAGTTGTGGCTAAGAATCCAGACTTCAAAGGAAATTGTGAGAACTGAGGTACAGTCTTTTAAGTGCAATAGAATCTACAAGCTAATACTGCTTGATGGAAGTTCTGAAATAACCAAAGCTATTTTTACATAGATATTAACAGTGCTTCTGGCACTTCATTCACTGACTAATCCATCCTGGATTTCCTTAATGCTGTGCCTCTTCAAAACAACCTGCCACCAACACATGGAAAGGCACGAGTGGAGCAGAATTAGATGGAGAGAAGTTGTAAGGGAAAACAAAACAAAACAAAAATCAAGAAAGAAAACCTCTCTAGTTTCACTTTAGTTTCTGAGAAAATAATCTGACAAAATATGCAATGCAATTATACATGCTAGTTTTTTATATACTTTTTAACATGTGGGTTTTAAAATCATACTATTAAAAAGATATATAAAGTTACCATGGTGGCAACTGTCTAGAAACATACAACACTAAAAAATGTTTATAATTTACTAAATTAGAAACTGGAGAACAACATGTGAAAGCCATAGGTGTGGTGTAGCTGAGGTCATAGAGGAATAGTATAGCTGTTTAAAATGTATTCACACAAAGCTACATGCCCACAGCAACATAAAGAATACTAGTGGAAATTCTCAAAAAGAAAAGGAGGACTTGTGGCACCTTAGAGACTAACCAATTTATTAGAGCATAATAATAGCATAATAGTGGAAATTCTGTTTCTTTAAATATTAAAGCAAAGAACGAAACCACTTATTGTGGTGGAGGTAAAAGCAATGCTCGTTTCAGTACTTCCAGCAATGGCTGCATATGTAAACATGTATCAGCATTTTCGGTTGAATCTCTGAACTGGTAAAAGTTTGGAAAATAGGGGTGGATAACCCCTTCACATTTCACAGCTAAGTAGGGTCACACAAGGCCAATGAGATCAAACGAGATGAGGAACTTCTAAGCATAATCTGGGAGCTCCAAGTAGTGGTGCTTGTAATTCAGTAGGTGGTGTTCTTCCTTCTGAGGCTTGGTCTTCAGTACAGAGTTAGTTGCCTTACATGGACCTAATTATGTCAGTGTCTCCACTACAGCCTTGCTCCTGCCCATGTAAATGCCCTACTGCACCAACATCATAACTCCACCTCCACAAAAGGTGTAGGGCTTATGTTGGCGTAGTTAGGGTGAAGCCCTGTCCTTGTAGACACTGCATTACTTACATCAGCTGTTGGCTGTCATTCTTGTCAATTTCATAGCTCAGCTCTGCTGCACCTGGCTCAAAGCTGGAGCCCTGAAATAGACAAGAAAGGTTGATAGCCTCCCTACTGTGAAATTGAGCCCAGCATGTGGCTCACAGCTCCCCCGCCCACAGCTGTCCAGTGGGCACCAGGCTGACAGCTGGAGTCACTGGGTGACAGCCCCAGCTGTGAGCCTGGTGCCTGGCTCAGTTTCACAGCATGGTTCCTATGCAGCCTTTCTTGTCAATTTCACAGGTGTGAGCTAGACTGCTGCTCTGAGCTAGAGGCAGCTGTGAAATTGACAAGAAAGGCTGGTAGGCTCCATGCTGTGAAGCCTGAGCCAGGCTCACAGCTTGGGCTGTCACTCTGGAGTGAGTGGGGTACTCCAGCTGGGAGCCCAGCTGCCTCCCAAGTGGGGAGCAGAGGGGGCAGGCTGCCCCTGCATCCCAGCAGTTTTCTCACAGGCAGCCACTGTGCTGCACAGAGCAGTGACCAAGAGCATCCACCCTCAGCTAGTGTGAGAAGCAGTTCTGTCCTGCACCTTCCATGCGCTGCCAGGGCCCAGCTGCCAAGGACAGGAGCCAAACGTACCGTGGGGTGGGGATGGGGGCTAGGAGCAGCGGGAGAAAGACAGAGCCCCTCTCCTTGCCCCCCAGCAGGCTGAGCGGAAATCTGGGGGGCATTTGACCCCACATGCCGCCCCACATGTCATCTATGGAGGGCAGTGTGGACATGTGGTAGCTGTAAGTTGACCTAACATGGATCAACTTAATTGTGTAGTGTAAACAGGCCCTGAATCAGATTAAACCAATATCCCAGTTAGGTGCTAGAAAGCACTGTGGGCTGACTCCAAAGCCCACTGAAGTCAATGAGAGTCTTTGGTGGTGTTGGACCAAGCTCTATGATGGTGCAACTGAAATCAGGTTGAAATGCCAAGACAGCATTTGAGAGACAAGGTGGATGAGGAATGCCTTTTATTACTTCTGTTGGTGAGAGAGACAAGCTTTCGAACTTATGCAGAGTGCTTGTTCAGGTCTGGGAAATGCACTCAGTGTCTCAGATAAATACAAAGCAGAACAGATTGTTTAGCGTAAGTAGTTAACACATATTTCAAGGGAACATTCAAAGTGAAGCAGCCCATTAAAATCTCTCCATTCATGGGAGGAAAGAAAGAGGGAAATGCTGTGTTCTAGGACAGAGGTTCTCAGACTGTGGTCTGCAAGCTCCATTCAGGTGGTCGCGGATAGTTCCCTCTAAGGTGCACACCTGGGCGGCCGCACTCAAAAGAATGAAGGGCCACCCACCTAATTAGTGGAGCCACACATGACCCTGGAGAAGATGCACATGTAAAGTGAGGTGGTGGCCTTGGGGGGAATAGGGGGTAGGTGGGAGGGGGAAGTGGGGTGAGAAGAGGGAGTGGGGGGAATTTGGGACATGCAGGGCTGCAGCGGCCAGAGAAAGAGGCGACTTTCCCCAGCTCCACGGTTGCGGCTGCTGGGAGAGACAGCTCTGTGGCTGCTGTGGTGGGGGAGAGAACCCCCCTCCTTCCCAGCCCCAGCTCGGGGGCTCCTGCCGTGGCAGGGAAGGGAGGGCACATCAATCGCATTAGAAAGGTAAGACTACTGATATTAAAATATGAATTGTATTTTACAATTATTTGTAGAACAAAAAAAAGTTAATTATTATTATGGTTTTTTGAATATAGTGCTTTTATCCAACATGCTTTACAATAGTTAGCTAACGGTACAAACAGCATTTGGAAAGATCATTAAGTGGTCTGCTGAGACCCTCAGCAATTTTCAAATGAAAAATTTCCACGAAAAAAAGGTTTGAGAACCGCTGTTCTAGAGAGAGTTTAATGGATGGGTGGTGGCTGTTAAAGCTGTGGTGGAAATTTACAATATCCACAACATTAACATCCTCCGTCAGAACACCATCCTTCCCACCATGGATGTCACCTCCCTATACACCAACATCCCTGACAATGACAGCACTGCTGGCTGCCTCAAATATTTACCAGATAATGGACAACACTCAGATAACCACCCCAAATACATTGCCAAACTCATCCATTTCATCCTCTTCCATAACAATTTTACATTCAACAACAAACACTTTGTCCAAACCATGGGAGCAGCCATGGGTACTGCGATGGCTCCTCAATATGCCAACCTCCTCTTGGGCAACCTTGAAGAAGAATTTCTGGATATATGCACCACAGAAGCAATGATATACCTGATACATCAATGATATTTTCATCCTCTGGACAGATGACTTAAACTCCCTCATAGATTTCCATCACAACTTCAACAACTACTATCCATCTATACAAGTTTTCTTGGAACTCTCTCACACCAGCATAAACTTCCTGGACACCACAATCAGTTTCAACAATGGAACCCTACACACAACCATATATGAGAAACCCACAGATCACTACACCTACCTTCACAAATCCAGTAACCACCCCAAACACACCAAGAAATCTACAGCCAGACACGCAGATACTACAGAATATACTCCAAAAAGAAAGTCCAAGATATATACCTTAACATACACCAACAAGGACACTCCACAGAGAAGTAGATTGCATCATGGAAAAGGACACACAAATACCCCAAGAGAACCTGCCTCAGTACAGAAATAACTAGGGGCCCGCAGTCAGAGGTGGGGTTTGTCACGTATCACCCCACACTGGGGCCCATACAGGATATCATCAAACAACTACAACCCATATTCAATGGGAATCCCATCCTGAAAGAAATCTTTCCTGAACCCTCTCTTCTGGCCAAACAACCTTCCTACCACTCCAAGCTCATCATCAGAAGGAAGCTCCCCAGAGACCAGGACACACCAACTCAAAAGTAGCACCAGACCCTGCCAGAAAAACAGATGCAAAGCCTGCAGACATAGCTCCACTGCTAAAATGATCAACACGCCCCACAACACCCCTTTTGAGATCCATGGGCCTTATACATGCCTATCACAATACGTGGTGTATCTCACCCAGTGCACTAAATGCCTTAATAAAAACTATGTGGGTGAAACCAGACAATCACTATGCAGGAAAATGATAAAAGACAAAAACACCGTATCACCTGCAGGTGAACAATTTTCACAAAGGGAACACTCTTATATCTGACCTATCAATCCCCATCCTCAAAGGAAACCTGCACAATACTTACAAATGATGAGCCTGGGAGCTTAAATTCAGAACTCTGCTAGACACTAAAAATCATGGTCTGGATTTATGGTTTATTACAACAATCTGTAACCCACTAACAACCCCCCCCCACATACACTTTTGTCCCTTAGAGCAGTGGTTCTCAAAGCTGGTCCGCCGCTCGATCAGAGAAAGCCCCTGGCGAGCCGGACTGGTTTGTTTACCTGCTGCGTCCGCAGGTTCGGCCGATCGCGGCTCCCACTGGACGCGGTTCGCCGCTCCAGGCCAATGGGGGCCGCGGGAAAGGCAGCCAGCACGTCCCTTGGCCCGCGCCGCTTCCCGCAGCCCCCATTGGTCTGGAGCGGCGAACCACGGCCAGTGGGAGCCGCGATCAGCTGAACCTGCGGACGCGGCAGGTAAACAAACCGGTCTGGCCCGCCAGGGGCTTTCCCTGCACAAGCGGTGGACCGGTTTTGAGAACCACTGCCTTAGAATATACGCTATTTATGCCAAACCATCTGTTTGACCTGTTTTTAGCTGTGGCACTCTCAGTACATTTCCCAGACCTGAAGAAGGGCTCTAGTGTAAGCTTGAAAAGCTTCTCTCTCTCTCTCACCAACAGAAGCTGATCCAATAAAAGATATTATCTCACCCACCTTGTCTCTTCAATATCCTGGGACCAACACAGCTACAGCAACACTGAATACTTTCATGAGAGAGATGGCTTTAAAAATCTGTGGTTATTAAAGATCCAATAACTCTTTTCACAAAAGCACCTTTCACACTAAAAAAATTCAGTGTACTTTATATGGGTGTTTTACCAGTACATTGTCATGACAGACAATGTTTTAGGACTGGAAATGAAGGAAAAGAAGATTAATATACCTGCCTGCATTAGTGGAGCGGCATTTATACATCTAAATAAGGATCCTTGATTCAGTTGCTGGTGTCAAAGTCAGATTCAGGACTCACATAATTTGTCAGACCATTCTGTTTATTAGCAAAGCACTTTGCCAATGCACCCAGATATGTGAGCCCCTCTCTGAGGCTCAAGCTAACTTATTTATACAAATAAGCCAAAGCCAATTTAACATAAGAGACAAAAGGAAGCAGAAACTGACAAATATACATACATATCTTATTTGCATACTAACGTTTACCAATCTCCTAGCTCAGTAGGAGCTCTAAGTTAATTAGTTTGAGGACCCATTGTCTCACACTCCTTAATGTTTCTCTTCCTGACAACTATATTTCAACAAACCCTTCAAGCAGCATTTCTTTAATGAATTATAATTTCAATATAATTCATTCTACTTTCACACTGGATTCCCCAAAGAACAAGTCTAAGTGTGTTCTGATGAAGTCCACAAGATCCTATTAGAAAGCAGGTTTCAGAGTAACAGCCGTGTTAGTCTGTATTCGCAAAAAGAAAAGGAGTTCTTGTTGCACCTTAGAGACTAACCAATTTATTAGAGCATAAGCTTTCGTGAGCTACAGCTCACTTCATCAGATGCATATCGTGGAAACTGCAGCAGACTTTATATATACACAGAGAATATGAAACAATACCTCCTCCCACCCCACTGTCCTGCTGGTAATAGCTTATCTAAAGTGATCATCAGGTGGGCCATTTCCAGCACAAATCCAGGTTTTCTCACCCTCCACCCCCCCACACAAATTCACTCTCCTGCTGGTAATAGCTCATCCAAACTGACCACTCTTCAAGTTTAAATCCAAGTTAAACCAGAACATCTGGGGTGGGGGGTAGGAAAAAACAAGAGGAAACAGGCTACCTTGCATAATGACTTAGCCACTCCCAGTCTCTATTTAAGCCTAAATTAATAGTATCCAATTTGCAAATGAATTCCAATTCAGCAGTTTCTCACTGGAGTCTGGATTTGAAGTTTTTTTGTTTTAAGATAGCGACCTTCATGTCTGTGATTGCGTGACCAGAGAGATTGAAGTGTTCTCCGACTGGTTTATGAATGTTATAATTCTTGACATCTGATTTGTGTCCCTTTATTCTTTTACGTAGAGACTGTCCAGTTTGACCAATGTACATGGCAGAGGGGCATTGCTGGCACATGATGGCATATATCACATTGGTGGATGTGCAGGTGAACGAGCCTCTGATAGTGTGGCTGATGTTATTAGGCCCTGTGATGGTGTCCCCTGAATAGATATGTGGGCACAATTGGCAACGGGCTTTGTTGCAAGGATAAGTTCCTGGGTTAGTGGTTCTGTTGTGTGGTATGTGGTTGTTGGTGAGTATTTGCTTCAGGTTGCGGGGCTGTCTGTAGGCAAGGACTGGCCTGTCTCCCAAGATTTGTGAGAGTGTTGGGTCATCCTTTAGGATAGGTTGTAGATCCTTAATAATGCGTTGGAGGGGTTTTAGTTGGGGGCTGAAGGTGACGGCTAGTGGCGTTCTGTTATTTTCTTTGTTAGGCCTGTCCTGTAGTAGGTAACTTCTGGGAACTCTTCTGGCTCTATCAATCTGTTTCTTTACTTCTGCAGGTGGGTATTGTAGTTGTAAGAAAGCTTGACAGAGATCTTGTAGGTGTTTGTCTCTGTCTGAGGGGTTGGAGCAAATGCGGTTGTATCGCAGAGCTTGGCTGTAGACGATGGATCGTGTGGTGTGGTCAGGGTGAAAGCTGGAGGCATGCAGGTAGGAATAGCGGTCAGTAGGTTTCCGGTATAGGGTGGTGTTTATGTGACCATTGTTGATTAGCACTGTAGTGTCCAGGAAGTGGATCTCTTGTGTGGACTGGACCAGGCTGAGGTTGGTGGTGGGATGGAAATTGTTGAAATCATGGTGGAATTCCTCAAGGGCTTCTTTTCCATGGGTCCAGATGATGAAGATGTCATCAATATAGCGCGAGTAGAGTAGGGGCTTTAGGGGACGAGAGCTGAGGAAGCGTTGTTCTAAATCAGCCATAAAAATGTTGGCATACTGTGGGGCCATGCGGGTACCCATAGCAGTGCCGCTGATCTGAAGGTATACATTGTCCCCAAATGTGAAATAGTTATGGGTAAGGACAAAGTCACAAAGTTCAGCCACCAGGTTAGCCGTGACATTATCGGGGATAGTGTTCTTGATGGCTTGTAGTCCATCTTTGTGTGGAATGTTGGTGTAGAGGGCTTCTACATCCATAGTGGTCAGGATGGTGTTATCAGGAAGATCACCGATGGATTGAAGTTTCCTCAGGAAGTCAGTGGTGTCTCGAAGGTAGCTGGGAGTGCTGGTAGCGTAGGGCCTGAGGAGGGAGTCTACATAGCCAGACAACATCAGCCACACTATCAGAGGCTCGTTCACCTGCACATCCACCAATGTGATATATGCCATCATGTGCCAGCAATGCCCCTCTGCCATGTACATTGGTCAAACTGGACAGTCTCTACGTAAAAGAATAAAGGGACACAAATCAGATGTCAAGAATTATAACATTCATAAACCAGTTGGAGAACACTTCAATCTCTCTGGTCACGCAATCACAGACATGAAGGTCGCTATCTTAAAACAAAAAAACTTCAAATCCAGACTCCAGCGAGAAACTGCTGAATTGGAATTCATTTGCAAATTGGATACTATTAATTTAGGCTTAAATAGAGACTGGGAGTGGCTAAGTCATTATGCAAGGTAGCCTGTTTCCTCTTGTTTTTTCCTACCCCCCACCCCAGATGTTCTGGTTTAACTTGGATTTAAACTTGAAGAGTGGTCAGTTTGGATGAGCTATTACCAGCAGGAGAGTGAGTTTGTGTGTGTATGGGGGTGGGGGGGATGTGAGAAAACCTGGATTTGTGCAGGAAATAGCCCAACTTGATTGTCATGCACATTGTGTAAAGAGTTGTCACTTTGGATGGGCTATCACCAGCAGGAGAGTGAATTTGTGTGGGGGGGTGGAGGGTGAGAAAACCTGGATTTGTGCTGGAAATGGCCCACCTGATGATCACTTTAGATAAGCTATTACCAGCAGGACAGTGGGGTGGGAGGAGGTATTGTTTCATATTCTCTGTGTATATATAAAGTCTGCTGCAGTTTCCACGATATGCATCTGATGAAGTGAGCTGTAGCTCACGAAAGCTTATGCTCTAATAAATTGGTTAGTCTCTAAGGTGCCACAAGTACTCCTTTTCTTTTTATTAGACAGCAGAAACTTTTGGGGAGATGAACCTACTAGATGAATTGGAAGAATTTTCCATCCAGACAGATCAAAAGGGTGTATACCCCAGCCCATCTTCCATCACTACCAATAGATTAGCTATTACATTTGAAAGAGTCAAAACTGTTTTGAACTATCAGGGCCCATTTGGCTGCTGGTAAGTTTTCCACCCTCTGATGCATGGATAGAGAGACTTTACTTTACTCTTACTGTAGAAAAAGTTCTATTGTTCCAGAGAAGTGAAGTTGTTGACCATAAAAAGAACAGGAGGACTTGTGGGACCTTAGAGACTAACACATTTATTTGAGCATAAGTTTTCAAGGGCTACAGCTCATTTCATCGGGTGCATAGAATGGAACATATAGTAAGAAGATTATATATATACATACAGAGAACATGAAAAGGTGGAGTAAGAGGCTAATTAGTTAAGATGAGCTATTATCAGCAGGAGAAAAAAACTTTTGTCATGATAATCAAGATGGCCCATTTAGACAGTTGACAAGAAGGTGTGAGAATACTGAACATGGGGAAATAGATTCAATATGTATAAAGACTCAGCCACTCCCAGTCTCTATTCAAACCCAAGTTAATAGATATCCTAGGCCCAAGCCACTGAGTACTTTCAAGATAAGGACTGAGACCTTGAACTTGATTTGAAGGTCTATGGCAGCGGTTCGCAAATTCTGGGTCACAGAATCACAGAACTGGAAGGGACCTCGGGAGGTCATCTAGTCCAGTCCCCTGCACTTGTGGGAGGACTAATTTTCTAGACCACTGTTGACTCATATTTAGTTTGTGATCCACTATGACCCTCAGATACCTTTCTGCAGCACTCTTTCCTAGGCAGTCATTTCCCATTTTGTATGTGTGCAACTGATTGTTCCTTCCTAAATGAAGTACTTTGCATTTGTCCTTATTGAATTTCATCCTATTTACTTCAGACCATTTCTCCAGTTTGTCCAGATCATTTTGAATTTTAATCCTATCCTCCAAAGCACTTGCAACGCCTCCCACCTTAGTATCATCCGCAAACTTTATAAGTTTACTCTATATGCCATTATCTAAGTCATTGATTAAGATATTGAACAGAACTGGACCCAGAACTGATCCCTGTGGGACCCCACTTGTTATGTATGCCCTTCCAGCATGACTCTGAACCACTGATAACTACTCTCTGGGAACGGTTTTCCAACCAGTTTTGCAGCCACCTTATAATAGCTCCATGTAGGTTGCATTTCCCTAGTTTATTTATGAGAAAGTCATGCGGGACAGTATCAAAAGTTTTATTATAATCAAGATATATCACGTCTACCGTGTCTCCCCAACCACAAGACTTGTTAACCTGCCAAAGAAAGCTATCAGGTTGGTTTGACATGATTTGTTTTTGATAAAACCATGCTGTTACTTATCACCTTGTTATCTTCTAGGTGTTTGCAAATTGATTGCTTAATTATTTGCTCCATTATCTTTTCGGGTACAGACATTCAGCTGGCTGGTCTGTAATTCCCTGGGTCTGCTGGGTCTGACCAGTGCTCTGAGTTGGCACAGAGAATCCTTTTTCTTAGGGCTTGTCTACACTTAAAATGCTGCAAAGGCACAGCCTTTGCCAACTACCTATGCCAACAGCAGGGCTCTCCCATCGGTGTAGGTAATCTACCTCCTTGAGAGATGGTAGCTAGGTTGACCCAGAATCCTCCTGTTGACCCAGCGCTGGTCTACACTGGGGGTTAGGTTGGTATAGCTGTCTCTCTCAGGGGTGTAGATTTTTCACACCCCTAAGAGACGTAGCTATGCCAAAGTAAATTACTAGTTTTGACCAGGCCTTAGATACTTGGCTGGTGGGTCTTGTTCACATGCTCAGGATCAAATTGATCACCAGATTTGTCATTGGGAAGGAATTTTTACCCAGGTCAGTTTGGCAGGGATCTTGTTGGGGGGAGGGTTTCATCTTTCTCTGCAGCAGGGGGCATGGATCACCTGCTGGAATCATCTAGGTTTACCTCACCTGCAGGGCCTTGGGCACTCGTGGCACCTTGGTCTCTCCTGAATCTGTCAGTTTAGGCTCCTGAGCATTGAAATGCTTTATAACCTAACACAAGTTATTGGGCTCAATACCGGGGTAATTGGGTTAAATTAATGGTCTGTGATATACAGGAGGTCAGACTAGACGATCTTACGGTCCCTTTCTGGCCATAAAACTCTGTGAAACAGATAGCAACTGTCGTGCTCTCAAGATTATGACCTGTAGCGATCCACTTTTTCCATTTCTTTGGAGCTTTGGGTTATGAAGGCCTGAATTAATGAAAGAAACTGGAAGGCAGTTAGGACAACTCCCCATTCCCCCTTTTCATATGCTTGGAAACCTACACAAGGGATGAAGGGGCACTACTTTCTAAATGATTCTGAGTTTTTACGCCTAGCTGCATCTGTCCCAAGAGTGTAGGTCCATACAAACAACCCAATCAAAGAACAACAGTTACTCTGGCAACTGTGTTTTAATCAAAAGTTAAGAAACATTTTTGTTGTGCTGTCTTTTGCTGAGTCCTATTGTTTTCCATGCAACAGGATTAAAGGAAAGACAGTCTGGTTTAGCATAAGTTTAAATTTCTGTTTCCTATTTAGGCAAGGTTTTGATGTTAATAGCACAGAACATGGGAATTCTGTTTCTCAGTGAGAACATACATGAGTGATTACAGGTTAAAAAGTGAGAGGGAGAATTAAAAAAGAAAACCAGAGAAATGTGAAACCATTATTGTGGAGGTTTGTTTCAGTGTCAAATCTGGAGCAGTGGATCACACTTTTTATGGATAACTCAGAAGAATTTGTCTAAATACTTAACAGAACTGGAAGTTTCTATGGATTGTAGGCTTCACAAAAACAAACAAACAAAAAAAAAATGCCTGCTTCCACATTGTGCTAGTTTCTTGCTTTATGGAGTCACTACATACACACTTAGGGTCAAATCCAATATTCATTGCAGTCAATGAGAAGAGTCTCCTTGAATTTAGTGGACATTGGATCCATTCTCAATCCAATCCCTTGTATTCTAGTTGATGGAGATATGCCAGGAATTAAACAGTTCTCTTTCTGCACTTTTCTATTTTGACCTATTGTTAAGTAAGTATGGTAGAAGCATAGTATCTGCTTCACTCTTGCATTACTCAAGTTTGACTTCTGTGTATCCTGACTGTACTAAATTTAGTTACACCAATGTAAAACCGGAATAACACACTGATGAATCAACCCTAGAGTTAGAAAACTAGGGTATATGTTTCAGGTGAAACCAGAAAAAAAATCTGATCCCAAAGCTTATATTGTCTTGTTTCTTAGAAAAGAAGATAAGATGCAATTTCTGTACATGCATATTGATCAGATTCACTTGAAGGGAATGCACTGAAAAAGGGTTTCATGCTAACAAGGTGCACAGCAGTGATTGTAGAGATGGTTACTGTTTTTTAGGGGTTTTATGTGAGTTTGCATATTAACTTTCTCCTCACTTGATGCTCTCTCTTCCTTCCAACATAGTCAGCTTTTGTGTTTTCAGATATCTTTCCAGCAAAACAAAATACATGCTTTCATCCAGACAAAAATTGTTTGAACATATTTACCTCCAGAAAAATAACTAGGTTATAATAATGGCTTCAGTGAACCATTTGCAAATATATATAAAAAACTTTAGACCCTTCCTGTGACTATCATGTAGATCTTGGCTGCTTAATCTTCAGAGTGTGAGCATAAGGTTACTAGTTTGATACCTGGCTCATAGACACAGTCTCATTATTTAGGAGAAGGAAATCCCTTTACCTTTTCCCTGAGTAACTTGTTTTAACACTGGCATATAAATCTCATTTGCACATATCTCAACATCAATGAGGCCTGGCAACATTTGCTAATGTTGGCTGCTTCACTCTATTTTAAAAGTAAATCCTGGGCTTTCTTAGAAACCAACTGCAATCCCATTAAGGTTGTCCCAAAGCATTTAGACTGGGACTTTGAATGGGGCCAAAGAGAGCTGGGTGTCTAACATGCATTGACTTTCAGTGGGAGATGGGCCCTTCGCCCCCTCAGCCCCTCTTTAGGAATCCCAGCCTTAAGAGTTTCAGCAAAGGTCTCTTTGAAATAAAAAAAAAAGTATATTAAATGTTGGGCATTTTTGAAATACCATTTCAAGCAAGATAGAATAATGAAAATAATGCCTAATAAAAAATAAAGAGAGGGCTTCCCCTCCCACAGCCTCTCTTAAATGGGCCCACCAGATAATCCAGTTATTTGGAAGGATGTGTTTGTTATGAGAATCAGATAACATGTAAGCATGCTTTTGTGCCGCCTCATACCACTTAGCACTTAGGTACTGAAATACTTTAAAACACACTGATTAATCCTCAGATTGGCACTACAAGCAGATGTTAGTTATCTCCATTTTACAGATAGGGAAAATGAGGTAGTGAGATTAACAGAGTTGCCCACGACTGCAGAGAATCAGTATCCAAGCCAGGTTTAGCATTCAGGAAATCCTGACTGAAAACTGGTTTAAGTGTACAATACCCTTTGCAATAATGCAGTGCAGACTAACTATCATGAAGTCATAATGCCTACCCATTAAATCTCAGCTCTAGGGTCGAGCAAGCATGCAGCCTGGGGAAGGGACTTCCTCTCTTCATGCTTTAGGGCTCAGTTCTGAGAGTGTAGGCTCTTGTGGGATGCTGTTCCAGTGAGATGATGTAATGACACAATTGACATCATATCACAACACAGACCTATGACAGGTTATAATCTGCTGAACTCCAGCCTGCAACAACTTCATCTCTGTGCTGAACCATTTGCCCAGCCCTAGTTTTGCCTTTATATGGGTTCCCAAACTAGTACAGACTATCTGATCATTTGCTTTCTCATGTAGTTTTCCAGTCAATTACACTTGTTTGACAATAAACAATTGATCATCTATAAGATGTCCTAAATGACAACAGCAAGCTGAAAGAAAGCTCTTTCCAGTGTAAATACAGTACACAATAAAAGTGCATGCTCCCTTTATTTCAGCATTAACTGATTCATATGACATCTTTAGTCCTTTGGTGAGTCAGTAGAAAGGCCGTGACAGAGAGTTCTTGGTCAGGTTTTTTTTTTTTTAAACATACCTGTATACAGTTCTGGTTTTTAGGTATTTAAAATATGCATTATTTCAATCCTAAATTTTAATTTAAAAAACTTATGATACATAATTCATGAATATAATTCATATATAATTTACTGTCTAGATACCCAGATTTATACATAGGCGTGCATGACGGCCAAGGAAAGCCACCAATCATGGAAAGATGGCATCCGCTGGGATTCCTTCTGCGTCTGTCTCTAATCAAGAATGAAGCTTCCCAGTTTCCTTCCCTTTGGCGGGTGATGTCAAAATATGGATCCTGCCAGAGCTTCTGAATGATCATTCTTCACTTGAGTACTGGGAGTGAGGGATGGGGATATGATACTTACCTCCTTTTTAAAGCACTTTGAGTTCTACTAGTGAAAAATGCTATACTACTAATCCCAGGATTTTGTGGCATTTATAGTTACAGCAGCTTTTCATTAAAGGTCATTCTGTCACAGTGGGCTAATAAAGCTCAGCATGTATGCAGCTCTTTCAAGTATTCAAGGAACCATACAACTGATTTTGGATTTACAATTCACACAAGATTCTCTAAGAAGGAGCAAAGTAGAATTTAACTAGTAAAATCAGAAGCTCTCAGATAACACAGGATAGCAAAAGATGTCAAAGAAGAATAAAGAACTGCCAAACCAGGGTTTTCTCTGAAGCAAACTATGTTCTGCAACATCCTTGTAAAGGGAGCTATTTCCTAGTTTGAGGGTATGTCTACACTACGGAATTAGGTCGAATTATAGAAGTCGGTTTTTTAGAAATCGGTTTTATATATTCGAGTGTGTGTCCCCCCACAGAAAATGCTCTAAGTGCATTAAGTGCATTAACTCGGCGGAGTGCTTCCACAGGACCGAGGCAAGCATTGACTTCCGGAGTGTTGCACTGTGGGTAGCTATCCCACAGTTCCCGCAGTCTCCGCTGCCCATTGGAATTCTGGGTTGAGATCCCAATGCCTGATGGAGCTAAAACATTGTCGCGGGTGGTTCTGGGTACATATCGTCAGGCCCCCGTTCCCTCCCTCCCTCCCTTCCTCCCTCCGTGAAAGCAAGGGCAGACAATCATTTCGCGCCTTTTTTCCTGAGTTACCTGTGCAGACGCCATACCACGGCAAGCATGGAGCCCGCTCAGGTAACCGTCACCCTATGTCTCCTGGGTGCTGGCAGACGCGGTACTGCATTGCTACACAGTAGCAGCAACCCCTTGCCTTGTGGCAGCAGACGGTGCAATACGACTGGTAGCCGTCATCTTCATGTCCGAGGTGCTCCTGGCAACGTCGGCCAGGAGCGCCTGGGCAGACATGGGCGCAGGGACTAAATTTGGAGTGACTTGATCAAGTCATTCTCTTTAGTCCTGCAGTCAGTCCTATTGAACCGTCTTATGGTGAGCAGGCAGGTGATACAGATTGCTAGCAGTCGTACTGTACCATCTTCTGCCGGGCAGGCAAGAGATGAGGCTGGCTAGCAGTCGTATTGTACCATCTTCTGCTGGGCAGGCAAGAGATGAGGATGGCTAGCAGTCCTTCTGCACCGTCTGCTGCCAGCCAAAGATGTAAAAGATAGATGGAGTGGATCAAAACAAGAAATAGATCAGATTTGTTTTGTACTCATTTGCTTCTCCCCCCGCCCCCCGTCTAGGGGACTCATTCCTCTAGGTCACACTGCAGTCACTCACAGAGAAGGTGCAGCGAGGTAAATCTAGCCATGTATCAATTAGAGGCCAGAGTAACCTCCTTGTTCCAATAAGAACAATAACTTAGGTGCACCATTTCTTGTTGGAACCCTCCGTGAAGTCCTGCCTGAAATACTCCTTGATGTAAAGCCACTCCCTTTGTTGATTTTAGCTCCCTGAAGCCAACCCCGTAAGCCGTGTCGTCAGAAGCCCCTCCCTCCATCAGAGCAACGGCAGACAATCATTCCGCGCCTTTTTTCTGTGCGGACGCCATACCAAGGCAAGCATGGAGGCCACTCAGCTCACTTTAGCAATTAGGTTTCAGAGTAACAGCTGTGTTAGTCTGTATTCGCAAAAAGAAAAGGAGTACTTGTGGCACCTTAGAGACTAACCAATTTATTAGAGCATAAGCTTTCGTGAGCTACAGCTCACTTCATCAGATGCATATCGTGGAAACTGCAGCAGACTTTATATATACACAGAGAATATGAAACAATACCTCCTCCCACCCCACTGTCCTGCTGGTAATAGCTTATCTAAAGTGATCATCAGGTGGGCCATTTCCAGCACAAATCCAGGTTTTCTCACCCTCCACCCCCCCAACACAAATTCACTCTCCTGCTGGTGATAGCCCATCCAACTCTTAGTTGTCACTTTGGATGGGCCCTGCTAATGAATGCATCAAGGTGCTAATGGGGCAGGTTCATGCTGTGGAACGCCAATTCTGGGCTCAGGAAACAAGCACAGACTGGTGGGACCGCATAGTGTTGCGGGTCTGGGACGATTCCCAGGGGCTGCAAAACTTTCGCATGCGTAAGGGCACTTTCATGGAACTTTGTGACTTGCTTTCCCCTGCCCTGAAGCGCATGAATACCAAGATGAAAGCAGCCCTCACAGTTGAGAAGCGAGTGGCGATAGCCCTGTGGAAGCTTGCAATGCCAGACAGCTACCGGTCAGTTGGGAATCAGTTTGGAGTGGGCAAATCTATTGTTGGGGCTGCTGTGATGCAAGTAGCCCACGCAATCAAAGATTTGCTGATATCAAGGGTAGTGACCCTGGGAAATGTGTAGGTCATAGTGCATGGCTTTGCTGCAATGGGATTCCCTAACTGTGGTGGGGCCATAGACGGAACCCATATCCCTATCTTGGCACCAGAGCCAAGAAGCCGGCGAGTACATAAACCGCAAGGGGTACTTTTCAATAGTGCTGCAAGCCCTGGTGGATCACAAGGGACATTTCACCAACATCAACGTGGGATGGCCGGGAAAGGTACATGACGCTTGCATCTTCAGGAACACTGGTCTGTTTCAAAAGCTGCAGGAAGGGACTTTATTCCCAGACCAGAAAATAACTGTTGGGGATATTGAAATGCCTATAGTTATCCTTGGGGACCCAGCCTACCCCTTAATGCCACGGCTCATGAAGTCGTACACAGGCAGCCTGGACAGTAGTCAGGAGCTGTTCAACTACAGGCTGAGCAAGTGCAGAATGGTGGTAGAATGTGCATTTGGATGTTTAAAGGCGCGCTGGCGCAGTTTACTGACTCGCTTAGACCTCAGCGAAACCAATATTCCCACTGTTATTACTGCTTGCTGTGTGCTCCACAATATCTGTGAGAGTAAGGGAGAGACGTTTATGGCGGGGTGGGAGGTTGAGGCAAATCGCCTGGCTGCTGGTTACGCGCAGCCAGACATCAGGGCGGTTAGAAGAGCACAGGAGGGCGCGGTACGCATCAGAGAAGCTTTGAAAACAAGTTTCATGACTGGCCAGGCTACGGTGTGAAAGTTCTCTTTGTTTCTCCTTGATGAAACCCCCCGCCACTTGGTTCACTCTACTTCCCTGCAAGCTAACCATTCTCCCCTCCTCCCTTTAATCATTGCTTGCAGAGGCAATAAAGTCATTGTTGCTTCACATTCATGCATTCTTTATTCATTCAATCACACAAATAGAGGGATGACTACCAAGGTAGCCCAGGAGCAGTGGTGGAGGAGGGAAGGAAAATGCCACAAAGCACTTTAAAAGTTTACAACTTTAAAATTTATTGAATGACAGCCTTCTTTTTTTTGGGCAATCCTCTGTGGTGGAGTGGCTGGCTGGCCGGTGGCCCCCGCACCACGTTCTTGGGCGTCTGGGTGTGGAGGCTATGGAACTTGGGGAGGAGGGCGGTTGGTTACAAAGGGGCTGTAGTGGCAGTCTGTGCTCCAGCTGCCTTTGCTGCAGCTCATCCATACACTGGAGCATACTGGTTTGGTCCTCCAGCAGCCGCAGCATTGAATCCTGCCTCCTCTCATCACGCTGCCGCCACATTTGAGCTTCAGCCCTGTCTTCAGCTCACCACTTACTCTTTTCAGCCCAACACCTCTCCTCCCGGTCATTTTGTGCTTTCCTGCACTCTGACATTATTTGCCTCCACACATTCGTCTGTGCTCTGTCAGTGTGGAAGGACAGCATGAGCTCAGAGAACATTTCATCACGAGTGCGTTTTTTTTTCTTTCTAAACTTCACTAGCCTCTGGGAAGGAGAAGATCCTGTGATCATTGAAACACATGCAGCTGGTGGAGAAAAAAAAAGGGACAGCGGTATTTAAAAAGACACATTTTATAAAACAGTGGCTACACTCTTTCAGGGTAAACCTTGCTGTTAACATTACATACATAGCACATGTGCTTTCGTTACAAGGTCACATTTTGCCTCTCCCCACCGCGTGGCTACCCCCTCAACCCTCTCCCCTCCCCGTGGCTAACAGCGGGGAACATTTCTGTTCAGCTACAGGCAAACAGCCCAGCAGGAACGGGCTCCTCTGAGTGTCCCCTGAAGAAAAGCACCCTATTTCAACCAGGTGACCATGAATTATATCTCACTCTCCTGAGGATAACACAGAGAGATAAAGAACGGATGTTGTTTGAACGCCAGCAAACATACACTGCAATGCTTTGTTGTACAATGATTCCCGAGTACGTGTTACTGGCCTGGAGTGGTAAAGTGTCCTACCATGAAGGACGCAATAAGGCTGCCCTCCCCAGAAACCTTTTGCAAAGGCTTTGGGAGTACATCCAGGAGAGCCGCGAATGCCAGGGCAAAGTAATCCGTTCACATGCTTGCTTTTAAACCATGTATAGTATTTTAAAAGGTACACTCACCAGAGGTCCCTTCTCCACCTGCCAGGTCCAGGAAGCAGCCTTAGGTGGGTTCGGGGGGTACTGGCTCCAGGTCCAGGGTGAGAAACAGTTCCTGGCTGTCGGGAAAACCGGTTTCTCCGCTTGCTTACTGTGAGCTATCTACAACCTCCTCCTCATCATCATCTTCTTCGTCCCCAAAACCTGCTTCCGTGTTGCCTCCATCTCTATTGAAGGAGTCAAACAACACGGCTGGGGTAGTGGTGGCTGAACCCCCTAAAATGGCGTGCAGCTCATCATAGAAGCGGCATGTTTGGGGCTCTGACCCAGAGCGGCTGTTCGCCTCTCTGGTTTTCTGGTAGGCTTGCCTCAGCTCCTTAAGTTTCACGCGGCACTTCTTCGGGTCCCTGTTATGGCCTCTGTTCTTCATGCCCTGGGAGATTTTGACAAAGGTTTTGGCATTTCGAAAACTGGAACAGCGTTCTGATAGCACGGATTCCTCTCCCCATACAATGATTAGATCCCGTACCTCCCGTTCAGTCCATGCTCGAGCTCTTTTGCGATTCTGGGACTCCATCATGGTCACCTCTGCTGATGAGCTCTGCATGGTCACTTGCAGCTTGCCACGCTGGCCAAACAGGAAATGAGATTCAAAAGTTTGCGGTTCTTTTCCTGTCTACCTGGCCAGTGCATCTGAGTTGATAGTGCTGTCCAGAGCAGTCACAATGGAGCACTCTGCGATAGCTCCCGGAGGCCAATACCGTTGAATTGTGTCCACAATACCCCAAATTCGACCCGGCAAGGCCGATTTAAGCACTAATCCACTTGTCAGGGGTGGAGTAAGGAAATCGATTTTAAGAGCCCTTTAAGTCGAAATAAAGGGCTTCATCGTGTGGACGGGTGCAGGTTTACATCGATTTAACGCTGCTAAATTTGACCTAAAGTGTAGACCAGGGCATAGACTGGGAACTTGATATAGAGAGAACCAGGACCAACCCCTAGATTTGCTACCTTATGACAAAAGGACGGTCTCCCACAGTATTCTTGTCAGCAAGTTAAGGAAGTATGGGCTGGATGAATGCACTATAAGGTGGGTAGAAAGTTGGCTAGATTGTCGGGCTCAACGGGTAGTGATCAATGGCTCCATGTCTAGTTGGCAGCCGGTGTCAAGTGGAGTGCCCCAGGGGTCGGTCCTGGGGCTGGTTTTGTTCAATATCTTCATAAATGATCTGGAGGATGGTGTGGATTGCACTCTCAGCAAATTTGCGGATGATACCAAACTGGGAGCAGTGGTAAATACGCTGGAGGGCAGGGATAGGATACAGAGGGACCTAGACAAATTGGAGGATTGGGCCAAAAGAAATCTGATGAGGTTCAATAAGGATAAGTGCAGGGTCCTGCACTTAGGACGGAAGAACCCAATGCACAGCTACAGACTAGGGACCGAATGGCTAGGCAGCAGCTCTGCGGAAAAGGACCTAGGGGTGACAGTGGACGAGAAGCTGGATATGAGTCAGCAGTGTGCCCTTGTTGCCAAGAAGGCCAATGGCATTTTGGGATGTATAAGTAGGGGCATAGCGAGCAGATCGAGGGACGTGATCGTTCCCCTCTATTCGACATTGGTGAGGCCTCATCTGGAGTACTGTGTCCAGTTTTGGGCCCCACACTACAAGAAGGATGTGGATAAATTGGAGAGTCCAGCGAAGGGCAACAAAAATGATTAGGGGTCTGGAACACATGAGTTATGAGGAGAGGCTGAGGGAACTGGGATTGTTTAGTCTGCAGAAGAGAAGAATGAGGGGAGATTTGATAGCTGCTTTCAACTACCTGAGAGGTAGTTCCAGAGAGGACGGTTCTAGACTATTCTCAGTGGTGGAAGAGGACAGGACAAGGAGTAATGGTCTCAAGTTGCAGTGGGGGAGATTTAGGTTGGATATTAGGAAAAACTTTTTCACTAGGAGGGTGGTGAAACACTGGAATGCGTTGCCCAGGGAGGTGGTGGAATCTCCTTCCTTAGAAGTTTTTAAGGTCAGGCTTGACAAAGCCTTGGCTGGGATGATTTAATTGTGGATGGGTCCTGCTTTTGAGCAGAGGGTTGGACTATATGACCTCCTGAGGTCCCTTCCAACCCTGATATTCTATGATTCTCTGATTCTTTGACAGATGCTGCCTATACTGGAAGTGTGACTGCCTTTTCCCTGTGGATAGTGAAAAAGAAGCAAGAGAGCTTATGTGCCTTTGATTCATGTTGTGATTTATGTTATGTGCTGTGATTTACTGTAATTCACACACACACAAGCCTGTTTCTTTCCAGACATCAGAGACAGTTTCCAAAAGCATGATCTAATCACCTGATTTCAGTTCAATAGAATTATAACAATTCTTCAGCAGCATTTATGGGCTAGATTCTACAGTCCTCACATAAAAAAATTCCCTTTGAAGTCATCAGGAGTTTTGCCTGCAGCCAAAGGACTGCAAGAAGGGCTCTCTGTGAGGATATGGGCTGGGATGATCCCAGTACCTATTTAGAAATAAAACTAAATCAGTAATTTGCTTCTTTTGACATGTCCAATATGTATAATGAATATTAGCAATGCCCAGCTTAGTCCTGCCTCACAACCTTCATTTATATACTGTATTTTTTCTTGAAGTCTCTATTTTCATGTAAAATGTGGGGCCAGTTTGTGGTGGCCAGGCAAATCAGCACTTTCATTGTTCTGCCGAACAAGCATTCAGAAGCTCATCAAATACTGGGTCACCAGAGGCCAAGAACACCAAAGAGGGGATGTAATCTGTGTCTGGGAAAGTTGCCAACCCTACCTCTTACAAGAGCTCTGGTTTTTTGACTCTGGAGGGAGTCCCTGCATCATTCTCCTAACGTAGCAGGACATCAGTTGTTTCAATGGCATCTAGCAGCCAAATGAAGCAGGGAGATAAAATGGTGAGCAGGGTGGGAATTGGTGGGAAGGCCTGAGAGAAAAATAGACAAGGAAATCTTTAGTACTGAAGCAAGAACATGTCAGAGTTAATTACCAGTGAATTGCTACTAAGAAAAACTCCTCCTCACATGAAGCTCTGATTATGCTTCAAAATTAAGATGATATAAATCAGAGAGTTGCTTATCTAATGGGTGGCAGCACAAAGTTTACATTAGGATGTGTTTTAGATGCTTGCCTTTGATGTTTATTAGGTGGCCAATTCTTCAAGCTACTGAACACCTCCTGAGAGATGTTGTGAGCTCTCCACTCCCTTTAAACTGACGGGAGCTCCAGGTCTCAGCACTCTGCAGGATCAGGCCCTAGATTAGGGCTGCTCAAATGCAGCCCGAGTGACAAATATGGCTTGCAGCATCCTAAAATGAGAACTGCAGCTTTCCTTGTGCTGTAACAGCACAGTGTTGGGTGAGGGTTTATTGTTGGTGAATTCAAACAGGAAGAAGTTTGTATTGCTCTGTCAGGGATGTTCAAGGATATGCCCATGAGCACTAGCTATTTTTAAAAAGACTTGCACATGTAGTGCAATTATTATTTAGTGTTTATTTATGGTGCCATAAGTGTGCAATGCATTTACATGTAAATCAGCTGCAGACTTTGGATTCCTGGCAACTTGCCAGTATGACCTTTAGCTCTGCGAAGTCTGGGCATTCGAATGAAATGTATCACAGTGAAAGAGACACTGAAAAATTGCCATAACCCTATGTCTTAAGCATGTTTAAGCAGCAAAAAGGTAAATTCTGATACACAGCTAAGAGAGTAATTACTAACACTCTGGGAGGGATAGTTCAGTGGTTTAAGTATTGTCCTGCTAAACCCAGGGTTGTGAGTTCAATCCTTGAGAGAGCCATTTAGGGATCTGGGGCAAAAATTGAGGATTGGTCCTGCTTTGAGCAGGGGGTTGGACTAGATGATATCCTATGGAGAAAAAAAAGGGTTTAGCTGATCGCCATATTTGGGGTAGGGAAGGAATTTTCCTCCAGGGCAGATTGGAAGAGGCCCTGGAGGTTTTTCGCCTTCCTCTGTAGCATGGGGCACGGGTCACTTGCTGGAGGATTCTCTGCTCCTTGAAGTCTTTAAACTACGATTTGAGGACTTCAATACCACAAATATAGGTGTGAGGCTTTTTGCAGGAGTGGTGGGTGAAGTTCTGTGGCCTGCATTGTGCAGGAGGTCAGACTAGATGATCATAATGGTCCCTTCTGACCTAAATATCTATGAATCCATGAAACACTCAAGAGATTTACTGCTGACTCATCTTAAGTCCATGCTTCCTGAGAGAACATATTGCAGAGGTACTTGCCCATTAGTACTGAAGAACAGCTTTCTATCCAACCAGGCTATATGCATTACTGAAGAGTATAAAATAGGCCCAGAATAAACTCAATGTAGACGACCCCTTTCCCTTCCACCCCTTGCTCCCTGTTCTAAAAGGTAAACATTTTCTTTCTTGAACTCCTATCTCTGAACACTGAAGTCATTAAGCAATGGATAGTTGCATCTTCTCATCATTACTTTTTCTGAGGCAGAGAGGGTGTGGTGGGGGTAAACTTCTAGATTACTAGACCCTGGATTGTGTTTAGTATATTTTAAAATGTCATAAATACAGAACATAAAAGAAACAAATATGGTGTCTGTGCAGATGCATCTATATAATGTCAACATGATTAATTTATTAGCAATAGAATCATAGAACTGGAAGGGACCTCGAGAGGTCATTTAGCCCAGTCCTCTGCACTCATGGCAGAATAGATATGCAGAAATGGATTAAATCATTAATAAATATAGTGCCTTAAAGGAAAGAAAACTATTGCCCAAATTATCTGCTCTTTAAGCAATTAGGCATGCAGAGCTCTCTCCAAAGAGTGCTACCCTGAAGCAATAAACAGGAAATCACAAAACTGGGCCCTAAGGCTATGAAATTTTAATAACCTACAGCAACTGGAAAGAGATGTAAGTAGTAATATGATTGCCCCTTTAAGTCACATTTGCTTTAATTGTAACAAGAACATAAGAGTCCTAGGGTTAAATCTTACCCTGTTATGGAGAAGGGATGGAGGGAGAAGAGTACAGCATCAGGGCAGGATTTCCAGCTAGCACACAAGCACAGGGGCTGGCCACTACACTGACCAGCACATCACAACTCCAGTGAGCCCTGGTCTACACTAGGACTTTAGGTCGAATTTAGCAACGTTAAATCGATTTAAACCTGCACCCGTCCACACAGTGAAGCCCTTTATTTCGACTTAAAGGGCTCTTAAAATCGATTTCCTTACTCCACCCCTGACAAGTGGATTAGCGCTTAAATCGACGTTCCCGGCTCAAATTTGGGGTACTGTGGACACAATTCGATGGTATTGGCCTCCGGGAGCTATCCCAGAGTGCTCCATTCTGACCGCTCTAGACAGCACTCTCAACTCAGATGCACTGGCCAGGTAGACAGGAAAAGAACCGCAAACTTTTGAATCTCATTTCCTGTTTGGCCAGCATGGCAAGCTGCAGGTGACCATGCAGAGCTCATCAGCACAGGTAGGAATCCGTGCTATCAGAACTCCGTTCCAGTTTTCGAAATGCCAAAACCTTTGTGAAAATCTCCCAGGGCATGAAGGACAGAGGCCATAACAGGGACCCGAAGCAGTGCCGCGTGAAACTGAAGGAGCTGAGGCAAGCCTACCAGAAAACCAGAGAGGCGAACAGCCGCTCTGGGTCAGAGCCCCAAACATGCCGCTTCTATGATGAGCTGCATGCCATTTTAGGGGGTTCAGCCACCACTACCCCAGCCGTGTTGTTTGACTCCTTCAATGGAGATGGAGGCAATACAGAAGCAGGTTTTGGGGACGAAGAAGATGATGAGGAGGAGGAGGTTGTAGATAGCTCACAGCAAGCAAGCGGAGAAACCGGTTTTCCCGACAGCCAGGAACTGTTTCTCACCCTAGACCTGGAGCCAGTACCCCCCGAACCCACCCAAGGCTGCCTCCTGGACCCAGCAGGCGGAGAAGGGACCTCTGGTGAGTGTACCTTTTAAAATGCTATACATGGTTTAAAAGCAAGCATGTGAAAGGATTACTTTGCCCTGGCATTTGCGGTTCTCCTAGATGTAGTCCTAAAGCCTTTGCAAAAGGTTTCTGGGGAGGGCAGCCTTATTTCGTCCTTCATGGTAGGACACTTTACCTCTCCAGGCCAGTAACACGTACTCGGGAATCACTGTAGAACAAAGCATTGCAGTGTATGTTTGCTAGCATTCAACCAAAATCCGTTCTTTATCTCTCTGTGTTATCCTCAGGAGAGTGAGATATAATTCATGGTCACCTGGTTGAAATAGAGTGCTTTTCTTCAGGGACACTCAGAGGTGCCCGTTCCTGCTGTGCTGTTTGCCTGTGGCTGAACAGAAATGTTCGCTGCTGTTAGCCACAGGGAGGGGGGAAGGTTGAGGGGGTAGTCACGCGGTGGGAGGAGGCAAAATGCGACCTTGTAACGAAAGCACATGTGCTATGTATGTAATGTTAACAGCAAGGTTTACCCTGAAAGAGTGTAGCGACTGTTTTATAAAATGTGTCTTTTTAAATACCGCTGTCCCTTTTTTTTTCTCCACCAGCGGCATGTGTTTCAATGATCACAGGATCTTCTCCTTCCCAGAGGCTAGTGAAGTTTAGAAAGAAAAAAAACCCCACTCGCGATGAAATGTTCTCCGAGCTCATGCTGTCCTCCCACACTGACAGAGCACAGACGAATGCGTGGAGGCAAATAATGTCAGAGTGCAGGAAAGCACAAAATGACCGGGAGGAGAGGTGGAGGGCTGAAGAGAGTAAGTGGCGGGCTGAAGAGAGTAAGTGGCGGGCTGAAGAGAGTAAGTGGCGGGCTGAAGACAGGGCTGAAGCTCAAATGTGGCGGCAGCGTGATGAGAGGAGGCAGGATTCAATGCTGAGGCTGCTGCAGGACCAAACCAGAATGCTCCAGTGTATGGTTGAGCTGCAGCAAAGGCAGCTGGAGCACAGACTGCCACTGCTGCCCCTCTGTAACCAACCGCCCTCCTCCCCAAGTTCCATAGCCTCCACACCCAGACGCCCAAGAACGCGGTGGGGGGGCCTCCGGCCAACCAGCCACTCCACCACAGAGGATTGCCCAAAAAAAAGAAGGCTGTCATTCAATAAATTTTAAAGTTGTAAACTTTTAAAATGCTGTGCTTAAAGTGCTGTGTGGCATTTTCCTTCCCTCCTCCACCACCCCTCCTGGGATACCTTGGTAGTCATCTCCCTATTTGTGTGATGAATGAATAAAGAATGCATGAATGTGAAGCAGCAATGACTTTATTGCCTCTGCAAGCGGTGATTAAAGGGAGGAGGGGAGGGTGGTTAGCTTACAGGGTAGTAGAGTGAACCAAGGGGCGGGGGGTTTCATCAAGGAGAAACAAACAGAACTTTCACAGCGTAGCCTGGCCAGTCATGAAACTGGTTTTCAAAGCTTCTCTGATGCGTACCGCGCCCTCCTGTGCTGTTCTAACCGCCCTGGTGTCTGGCTGCGCGTAACCAGCAGCCAGGCGATTTGCCTCAGCCTCCCACCCCGCCATAAACGTCTCCCCCTTACTCCCACAGATATTGTGGAGCACACAGCAAGCAGTAATAACAGTGGGAATATTGGTTTCGCTGAGGTCTAAGCGAGTCAGTAAACTGCGCCAGCGCGCCTTTAAACGTCCAAATGCACATTCTACCACCATTCTGCACTTGCTCAGCCTGTAGTTGAACAGCTCCTGACTACTGTCCAGGCTGCCTGTGTACGGCTTCATGAGCCATGGCATTAAGGGGTAGGCTGGGTCCCCAAGGATAACTATAGGCATTTCAACATCCCCAACAGTTATTTTCTGGTCTGGGAATAAAGTCCCTTCCTGCAGCTTTTGAAACAGACCAGAGTTCCTGAAGATGCGAGCGTCATGCACCTTTCCCGGCCATCCCACGTTGATGTTGGTGAAACGTCCCTTGTGATCCACCAGAGCTTGCAGCACTATCGAAAAGTACCCCTTGCAGTTTATGTACTCGGCGGCTTGGTGCTCCGGTGCCAAGATAGGGATATGGGTTCCGTCTATAGCCCCACCACAGTTAGGGAATCCCATTGCAGCAAAGTCATCCACTATGACCTGCACATTTCCCAGGGTCACTACCCTTGATATCAGCAGATCTTTGATTGCGTGAGCTACTTGCATAACAGCAGCCCCCACAGTAGATTTGCCCACTCCAAATTGATTCCCAACTGACCGGTAGCTGTCTGGCGTTGCAAGCTTCCACAGGGCTATCGCCACTCGCTTCTCAACTGTGAGGGCTGCTCTCATCCTGGTATTCATGCGCTTCAGGGCAGGGGAAAGCAAGTCACAAAGTTCCATGAAAGTGCCCTTACGCATGCGAAAGTTTCGCAGCCACTGGGAATCGTCCCAGACCTGCAACACTATGCGGTCCCACCAGTCTGTGCTTGTTTCCCGAGCCCAGAATCGGCGTTCCACAGCATGAACCTGCCCCATTAGCACCATGATGCATGCATTGGCAGGGCCCATGCTTTCAGAGAAATCTGTGTCCATGTCCTGATCACTCACGGGACCGTGCTGACGTCGCCTCCTCGCCCGGTATCGCGTTGCCATGTTCTGGTGCTGCATATACTGCTGGATAATGCGTGTGGTGGTTGATGTGCTCCTAATTGCCAAAATGAGCTCAGCGGCCTCCATGCTTGCCTTGGTATGGCGTCCGCACAGAAAAAAGGCGCGGAACGATTGTCTGCCGTTGCTCTGACGGAGGGAGGGGCGACTGACGACACGGCTTACAGGGTTGGCTTCAGGGAGCTAAAATCAACAAAGGGTGTGCCTGTACATCAAGGAGTATTTCAGGCAGGACTGCACGGAGGGTTCCAATAAGAAATGGTGCACCAAAGTTATCGTTGTTATTGGAACAAGGAGGTTAGCCTGGCCTCTGATTGATACATGGCTAGATTTACCTCGCTGCGCCTTCTCTATGAGTGACTGCAGTGTGATCTAGACAGGGGAGGAGGAAAATGAGTACAAAACAAATCTGGTCTATTTCTTGTTCTGACCCACTCCATCTATCCTTTACATCTTTGGCTGGCAGCAGACGGTGCAGAAGGACTGCATGCCATCCACATCTCATGGCTGCTTGGCAGAAGATGGTACAGTACGACTGCTAGCCATCTTCATCTCTTGCCTGCCTGGCATAAGATGGTACAATACGACTGCTAGCAATCCTCATCTCTTGCCTGCCTGGCAGAAGATGGTACAGTACGACTGCTAGCAGTCCGTATCGCCTGCCCGCTCACCATAAGACGGTTCAATAGGACTGCAGGACTAAAGAGAATGACCTGGTCAAGTCACTCCAAATTTAGTCCCTGCGCCCATGTCTGCCCAGGCGCTCCCAGCCGACGTGGCCAGGAGCACCTCGGACACGACGAGGACGACTACTAGTCGTATTGCACCGTCTGCTGCCAGAAGGCAATGGGTTGCTGCTACTGTGCAGCAAAGCCGTACCGCGTCTGCCAGCACCCAGGAGACATAGGGTGACGGTTATCTGAGCTGGCTCCATGCTTGCCGTGGTATGGTGTCTGCACAGGTAACTCATGAAAAAAGGCGCGAAACGATTGTCTGCCCTTGCTTTCACGGAGGGAGGGTGGGAGGGAACGGGGGCCTGACGACACGTACCCAGAACCACCCGCGACAATGTTTTAGCCCCATCAGAGTGCTCCATTGTGAGTGCTCTGGACAGCACTCTCAGATGCCCGATTGTTTGCCATTGCTCTGACGCTGGGAGGGGCGCTTACAGGGTTGGCTTCAGGGAGCTAAAATCAACAAAGGGGGTGGCTTTACATCAAGGAGTATTTCAGGCAGGACTTCACGGAGGGTTCCAATAAGAAATGGTGCACCTAAGTTATCGTTGTTATTGGAACAAGGAGGTTAGCCTGGCCTCTGATTGATACATGGCTAGATTTACCTCGCTGCACCTTCTCTGTAAGTGACTGCAGTGTGATCTAGAAGAATGAGTCCCCTAGACAGGGGAGGGAGGGAAGCAAATCTGGTCTATTTCTTGTTTTGATCCACTCCATCTATCTTTTACATCTTTGGCTGGCAGCAGACGGTGCAGAAGAACTGCATGCCATCCACATCTCATGGCTGCTCGGCAGAAGATGGTACAGTACGACTGCTAGCAGTCCGTATCGCCTGCCCGCTCACCATAAGACGGTTCAATAGGACTGACTGCAGGACTAAAGAGAATGACCTGCTCAAGTCACTCCAAATTTAGTCCCTGCGCCCATGTCTGCCCAGGCGCTCCTGATCGACCTCACAGAGGCGACCAGGAGCACCTCAGACATGACGATGACGGCTACCAGTCGTACTGTACCGTCTGCTGCCACAAGGCAAGGGGTTGCTGCTACTGTGTAGCAATGCCGTACCGCGTCTGCCAGCATCCAGGAGACATAGGGTGACGGTTACCTGAGCGGGCTCCATGCTTGCCGTGGTATGGCGTCTGCACAGGTAACTCAGGAAAAAAGGCGCGAAATGATTGTCTGCCCTTGCTTTCACGGGGGGAGGGAGGGTGGGAACGGGGGCCTGACGATATGTACCCAGAACCACCCGCGACAATGTTTTAGCTCCATCAGGCATTGGGATATCAACCCAGAATTCCAATGGGCAGCGGAGACTGCGGGAACTGTGGGATAGCTCCCCACAGTGCAACGCTCCGGAAGTCGACGCTTGCCTCGGTACTGTGGAAGCGCTCCGCCGAGTTAATGCACTTAATGCACTTAGAGCATTTTCTGTGGGGACACACACACTCGAATATATAAAACTGATTTCAAAAAAACCGACTTCTATAAATTCGACCTAATTTCGTAGTGTAGACATACCCTGAGGTACAGTCACTTAACAGAGGAGGTACCTTATCAGAGATCAAACCTATCATTGAAACCTGCATTGAGCATCAATTCTGTTCGAGTAAAACTGATGGAAAATTAAGAAATTCTATACTAACATGTCTGAAATGATAAAGAGTAATATAGTGTGAACTGGTTTCAGAGTAGCAGCCGTGTTAGTCTGTATTCGCAAAAAGAAAAGGAGTACTTGTGGTACCCTATAGACTAACAAATTTATTTGAGCATAAGCTTTCGTGAGCTACAGCTCACTTCATCGGATGCAATCAGTGTGAACTGTACTGTATGTAAAATGACTCTACAATACCTTTGGATTATGAAAACATAAACCATTAAAAAACAAAACATTGAGCCTTGCTCCTATGGCAAAAAAATAAATTATAGGTGAAATCCTGGCCCTATTGAGGACAATGGCAAAACTCCCATTTCACTCTATGGCTTTAAGTTATGTGCCTTCGGAAATATATTCCTGTGCCCATCAATGGCTATTAGCCAAGATGGCAGGGATGGAGTCCCTACCCTCTGTTTGCCAGAAGCTGGGAATGAGCGACAGGAGATGGATCAGTTGATGATTAAGTGTTTTGTTCAATCCCTCTGGGGCACCTGGCATCGGCCACTGTCAGAAGACAGGATACTGGCCTAGATGGACCTTTGGTCTGATCCAATATGGCCATCCTTATGTTCCTATGCTGTGGGTTGGGTGAAACCTTGCTGAAGCTGGGGTGTGTCACAACCAGTTGTCATTCAGGATAAATGTAAAAATACAATTAAGCTTCTTTATGAAACAGACAGTTGAGATAATGGGAGCCCTCTCACAAAATACAGGCCACGTGCAAGGGTGGTGAAGAATCTCAGCTACGCAGGCAAAGGGGTTTCACTGAGGGTTGAATGCAAAGGCAGAGTGGCTGGATGCGTGTGGAGAAAAGCAGCAGAAACACCACAGAAGCCCACAGAGAAGAAAGCAAGGAAGCCCTGGAGAACCACTTTCACCATGAACCTGAGAAGAAGCTAAGAGAGAGAGAGAGAGAGCTTTTGGGTAGAGTGCTGGTTTGGGAGGCTTGAAAGTGTGAGCAAAGAAACAGTCTCCTGCATTTGATTTGTTCAGGGAAACAGGACTTTGTACATGCTTTGTAATAAACAGGATTGTACCAAAGAAATACTTGACTCCATCATCAATTTCTCCACTTAACAGTACCAACCCAGAAGACCTACTTGGGTCAAAAAAGGTAATAATTAATTTAATTGATGTTGGAAAATGATCTACACCCCATGGACACAGTTGTGCCACCCTTATCCACAGTGAGTTGTCCCTTTCAAGCAGGGACCTTGTTCTAAATTCTGCAGTGCTCTGTTCCTATTTTGCATCTCCTGGACTGACAATACTTTCAACCTTCACTTCAGTGAAATGAAATTTTTTGTCTGAAGACAGGAAAACAAGGGCTCAGTTTTAATATGGCAAAACAGACACTCCACCATATAAAGGGGCCATAAAAGGAGGGCTTAAATGGTCCTTGCAGAATCCCTCCATCAAAGGGTGGTTCTCAATATAGCATACAGCTGGCACAATGGCTCTACACTGTCCCCCACCGCCAGTGTAGAAGGGGGCTGAAGGTAGTGTGACTGGAAGGCAGTATAATCCACCTTTTCTTTGCTGGCAGAACAGGCCTTACAGGGCAGTTACCAGTTGGACAATTTAGAGCAGCCCTGGGGAAGGGCTGGCATAGAGTTGTTATGCCAGCTCTACACTGTATGGAGAACTGCCCTATGGCTACAATGAGTGTATTCTGTGGGGGTCCCTTATGGCATCTTTACACCAATGGGATGGCATAAAGTGGCCATTTTGCCACACAAAATCTGGGCCCTTGTTTTCCTCTTCTCCATGAAGCTGGAAGCAGGACTAAAATACCCATACTTTATAGTTTAATGAATGAATTTCATTTGAATTTTTTTATAATTGCGCCTCCAAGGACAACTGAATTTTCTAATTCATTTTCTGGATGACAAACTTTCTTACTTTTCCATGATAAACATTTAAAAAAATGTTTTTTTAAAAAACCAGCAATCATTGACTTGAATGATTTGAATAACAGAATAGCACTGTTATACAAACTTCAAACTTTTTATGCATTTTATTTCATTGAAAAACTCATACGTAAGCTACATTTCAGAAAATTAAGTTGTATTTAACCTAAATGATTAATGCTTGTTGTATCCAACTGTTATGATTATAGTCAAGACCATGCTGATAGCTCAGATCATTTTTAAGTAGTGCCATTACATTAGACTATTAACTAATAAAATAATAGTAATAATAATAATAATAATTAATAATAAATGTACATATCTGCAGGGTCTTTTATACCAAAGAATTGCAAAGAGCTTTGTAAACATTAATAAAGTCTTAAAACACTCCGGTGAGGTACAGTAAGTATTAATACACCCACTTCACACATGGGGAAATTGAGCTACTAAGGCCTGGTCTACGTTGAAAAACTCAGCTTGACATAGGTACCATGCTCAGCGGTGTGAAAAATCCACACCCCCTGAGCACCATAGATAAAGACCCTGAACCCCCAGTGTAGACACGGCTAGGTCAATTGAAGAATGCCTCAGCCAACCCACTTATCGTCACTAGGTCAGGTGGAGTTACTCTAGAAATGGGAAAATCCCTTCCGTCGCTGTAGTGTGCCTTTACAATACAGTGCTATAGTGGCATAGGTACAGTGCCAGAGCTGTGCCGCTGTAGCAACTGTAACGTAGTGATGTGTCCAAGGATAAAAAGCAAGCCAGCGACTGAGACAGGAAGAAACCCAAGAATCTAGATTCCTAGATGGCTGTTCTAACGTTGCCAAAGCCCGCAACTTTGCCAAAGCACCAGACTAATTAGTCTAAGAACCTTTTCTCACACTCTTATTTTCTTTTGCATCACATGGAAACAAAGTGCTTAATTTTCAATTTTCATCACATAAATTGAGCCACTTTACTTGAAGTTTTTTGTCCTGGCCTTCCAGGTGCTGCATAACTCTGCTCCATCCTATTGATCAGACCGTATTTGTTGTGTTGCCTGCCACCCCCTTTTCTCCACTAGCATTATGAACAGAACACTCTTCCAGAGCTTATACACCAGGCCATTCCTCATTCCATCCTTGAATAAGCACTTAAGTATATGCTTACTTTTATGCATGTGAGTAGTCCCATTGAAGTAAACTGTTCACAAATTTAAAGTTAAGCATTTGCTTATGTGCTGTGCTGTATCAGGATATCAGATTGTTTTTCAACATCCACTTCTGCCATGACATCTATAAGAAATGAGCCAGACATTCATTTATGAAAAATCTAATAACTGAACAAAACAAACAACAGGCAACCGTGGTAGTAAGAAGACATAAACCAGTCATCATTTATCTCACCATGTTGCTAGTAGATTGTATCCATATTCCCATCCCTGGACTCCTTGGGGGTGGGAAGAATATATATATGTACAATACCTAGCACATTTTGGTTACTGCTTTAATTAATAATAATAATAATAATTTGGATCAACAAATTAATTCAATGTGTAAATACTTTCCTGGATCATATAATTTATTTATCTGTATAGGTTTTGGGTTTTTTTTTAAGAAAAAGAATAAAAGGCATTTAACCCCCCTGTTATTTAGTGGCTTGATATTGATGAGCTAATCTTGAAACTAGATTAACCTGCATGGATTAACATGCTGCTTTACAGCTGCATGGAGTCATGGTTGTCAAGACAACCAATAGAAAATGTATCCTGCTAATCCTCTCTCAACAGATCTGTCTCCATGTAGCATTAACAGGATTTATCACCAGCACTGACATATTTAGGATGATTTTATTTCAGATACCTCGATAGGTATAATCTGTAGTTCCCTTTACATCTTAATAAATAGCAAAGTACTTGCAAATGCACTGCAATTAACAATCAGTGAGAAGATCAAAACTGGAAGGAAAGAGAGATCTTTGGTTATTATTTGAAATGTATATTTATAATTCACTTCCATGAGATTATTCGTATTTTGAAATAGAGCATTCAGACAGGCTCTTATCATTTTATAAGTCTAATCAAATAACTAGTAATAACAAATTATTGGGCCACAAAACAAATTAAAAATAATTGCAATTAATCACAAGATTAAAAAATAATTGTGATTAATTGACAGCCCTAGAAATAATACAGTACTCCTGACATAAATGATGAGGAAAGAGGTGCACCTTGCTTATTCAAACAAGGGGACAAGGGTATCTATTTTCCACTCAGAGAACTAGAGAGTGGAGTTCTAATTCTTCCAATAACCTGGCTTCCTTGAAGGTAAGGATGGTTTTGTTCATAGGCCATAGGAAGGGAGTCAGGATGCCAGGTTCTATTCCCAGTTCCACCACTGACTCCCTGGAGAGCTTTAATTTAATCTTTATAATTTAATATGTCTGTGCCTCAGTTATCACATTGGTACAGGATAATAAATATTTACCTACTTCACACGGGTGTCGAGAAACTGAATTCATTAATAACTGTACAGTGCTTTGAAATAATAAAGCACTATATAAGCACTAAGGAATATTCTGGTCCTACACACTGAAAACCCACGTAGGGAATGAGAAATTGTAGGTTTCTCCCCATAGAATTTCTACAAGATCATGCCATTGTTGGAGGCAAGTACCAGGGGTATGGTTTAGGTCCCCTCTAAAAATGCAAAAGGGGGGGGCAATTCCCCAAATTTTTGAATCTTAGTAATCTTCCAGAGGCCAAGACTGTCCATGCAGATGCTGTTTGTGCTGTTCCCAGCTGTATGGGACTCTCCCCTATTAGTATGGCCACAATTTATAAGCTCCTGTTCATATTTGCTCCAATGAAAACAAGCATTTTTAAAATACAGCTCAGAATAATCCACTGTTTTGTTTTTATTTCCTGCCGGCTCAGCACTTCACTCGGGATGACATGTCACATCTGGTTATGCCTATGCCTTGCATCACGTTGTGTAGTGGGAAATGCTGACATACTTGTTCAAGAGGACATGTTATTTTAGAGTCCAGAAAACTCTACAATAGTGTGGATAGGGCCCACAGAAAAACCTGACCTTGGAAGCAAAAGGCTATTCAATCAGTTTCTTGTGATGCTATCACATTAAGTGAGGTGAATTCATGCCTGGTGTAAATTAATTGCCTTCAACATAGTTTATCATAATTATTCATTTGCACTGCAGTAGCACGCTGAGGTCCAAATCATGGATCATGGCACCGTTGTTCTAGGTGCTGTACAAACACATAACAAAAAGATAGTCCCTGCCCCAAAGATATTATTTAAAGAAAACTTTAAACAAACCTAGCAGCAGATTACTTCTGCAGTTTTTAAATACGATACAACAAGATTCCAAAGTCACAATACCTAAACTAGTACATAAAAATCTAGAAATAGCAGCTTTCATGAGACCTTTTTTTATATAAACCCATTTTCTGATACCCTTACAATGAGTAGTACCTTCTTCCCCAAATAGTCTCACTGACTGGCATCATCATTTGTGTTGCTTGAAGTCAGTGGGACTATTTTTAAATAAAGTAGTCCTTACTGAAGAACTCTCAATGGGAGAAAAGCTACCAGAGTTTGGACCATAATATTTACAAATGTCAGGGTAAATGAATAGTGGAAACTTACTCTCTCCCAACTTCAGCAGCTGGACTGATCAGTCTCTGAAAATGTTCTGAATCTCAGAAAATGTTAGACGATAAATTATTTAAGAATAAAAAAATCATTTAAGAAAAGTGAAAAAATATTAAAAAAAAAAAATCAAGAAACTAGGTCTTGCTTTTTGGAGGTGTGCCATTGAATCGGTACTGATAGGAAGTGTGAGAGGATGTCTGTATGTATGACTAAAAGTAAATTTTATTTGATTGAATAATGTTTGTTGTTACAAAATTATATTCTTTGTATGTATCTAATGTATAGTATTAATATAATATTGTACCCTCTTGTATCTTCCCTCTTACTTACCCTGGGGAAAATTAAATTATTAAACACACACACACACACACAGATGCAAGCAACTTCAATGAGTCTACTCATAGTATGTAAAGTTAAATTTATGTGTATGTCTTTGCAGGATTAGAGCCTTAGATTTTAAAATTCTTGGGGCAGGGATTTGTTATTTTCTTGTAAATAACTGCACTTATCAGATGCTGCCATATACACCAATTAAACTATATAAAATATTAATAATGCCCCAATCCAGCATAGCATTTAACCATGTGCTTAACTTTAAGCATGTTGTTAGTTCCATTAACATATATGGAACTACTCACATCATTAAAGCTGAGCATGTGCATAGGTACTTTGATGGCTTGGGGCCTAAATGCATAAACTGGGGGCCCTATTCTGCCTCATTTACATCATTTTTATGCCAATATAACTTGATTAACTTCAATGCAGTTACTTCTGATTTACAATCAGCATAAGTGAGGGGAGAATCATTTCAATTTAAAAAAATATTTCAGTTTTTAATAATATGCAGTGGTTTAAGAAATATTTTTAATATACACCATCTTGACATTGTCCCTTTATCTTCATTTTTAATAGCAGGGTTTTTTTTCCAAACATCAGAACACTGTACTTGCATGACAAATCCTGAATTTCTGTCAACTCTCTGGAATATTACATCAAAGGTAGCTTGAAGAGATCGGGGTGCACTTCCTTTTTCTCCATATGAACAGCAGTAAAAGCAAGGTAATCAATCAAAGAAAGCTGCGTAGATGTCTCTTCAGAATGACAATTGCAAATGAAGCGATGCTCTGAATGCAACTGGCCAGTCTCGTAAATTGTTCTGTAACTCAGAAAGTGTCAAGGGCAAGAAAGCAGGAAGGGAATTGAAGTGCTGGATAAAGACTCAAGCAGAGACAGTATAACCATCATAAATGGATAAATGTGGATATAAATGGATAATGTAGAAATATTTCATTATGATATGTACTGTAATACAAAGGAAATGTATATACCAGTCACCTTGTAGAAACAGAAGAGGCAAATCTTGTCAGCGGAACAATCATTTTATCTGGTTTACAGGGGCCAAAGATCAGTAATTCTATAAGAGATAAAGGAATGCTACCCCAAAATACTTAGATTGTAGATGAAAACTGAGCAAACTAGAAATGTGTTTATTATAGATTATAGTACTGGATTCTAGAGTTAAGCACAGCATGTGGGAATATATTGTACAGATTTTTTTAAGTCCTCATAGCCAGATTCTTTGCAGCAGGTTTTTTAAAACTCAGGTTGGCATAGGGCAAAGGGAAATATATTTTTGTCAGTTTGTTTTAGACAATATTTACTTTTAATCCTGCTCTGCCTAATAAGGAGGATTCATGACACAACCTCAGAGTTGTGAAAGAAAAAATCTGGGAACTAGACTGCCACCTTATTGCATAAAGTAGCTCCATTTAATCAGCAGGACTACTTCTGGAGTAAGGTAGTCTTATGTGAGTCATTAGAAATTTGACATAAAATTGTTAGGTACCCTTTAGAAAAAAGGTTTTACTACAGATCTTTCTTTTTTTTATGACAGCACCAAAAAAACTACAAAAAACAACAAAGCATTTCCATTGTCAAGAATCTCCAGATGTACAGACAAAAGGAATTTGATCTAATGCCTATTTAAGTGAATGGGAATCTTTCCAATCATTTCAAGGAGCTTTGGTTCACCCCCTAAGTTATTTTACACGACTAAGAAAATTAAAAGAGAAACGTAGGGGGAAGGATTGCTATTACATACAAAAAAAATACTATGTTAGACCATTCAAGACGCACAATTAAGCACTCTAAAGTCACTGCCCCCTTGTATGCATTACAGTATAACCTTTGATTAAATCACACACTGCATCACATACCATACATAGTGCCACTTTCCCTCCAATGGTAGATTCTCACAAATACTATCTTGCAATTGTTTTTCATTCTTCTTTCATTAGCTTCATTCTCATAATCCTGCTCTATGTCATTATTGACTTAAACTTTGTGTAAGATACTTTCTCTTGTTTCTATGGTATTTACATTAATATTTTCATAAGCACTCATGTATTGTGGCCAGGATTTTCAAAACTGACTAGCTCTATTGGGTCAGTGAAAACTGACAATAGTGTGGGTAAAATCCACAATCTGAAACAAGTTAGCAGCAGCCTGCTGGAACAGTCTGTCCCATACAGCCTGGGAGAGCCCCTCCCTTGTATATTCAAGGAGCCTTATGCCTTTGTCAGATGGAGAAACCTTAAGGTATGGCAGAGCAAGGATTCATCCAGTGCCCCTTATAAGGTGCCCAAAGCCTTCCCTCAATCAATTCTCACCTTGCCAATGCCAGAGGAACTCTCCCTATGGTGAGATATAATGAGGAGACAGTGGGAATGGGGTGGCTCTTGCAAGAAAGTGCCTGTCCAGCGGAGTTCCAAGTCCTGTTGACAGGATCCTACTCCAGGGGGAAAGCTGCGAGGGACCACAGCAGCTCATTCCCTTATGGTGCACTTTAGCAAGGCATTGCACAAGGAGCTGGAGAAAGGGATAACGTGGAGCTCCTTGCTTAGTTTATGTATAAATTTAATATTCTTTTCAATAGGCAGCTAAATTAGCCATGCAGAACACACAGCCTGCTTCCTCAAATGTTTATTTTACAAGATTAGCAAAGGAAAAGCCAACAAACAAGAAACAGCCAACATGTTCTTGAGCAGGATGTGATCTTAAAAGGGTTTTAACTCAGTCACATGAAAAAACAATTTTTGATCAAAACCAAATTTCACAGGAGCACTCAAAGGCATTTCTGCTCAAGCCGGTCTATTTGCATGTCACATTTCAGGTTCAGGTTCCAAATGTAGTACTGTTCCATTTTAATAGTGAGGAAAGTAGTATTTTCATTCTCATTTTCAGATGCAGCTGATCTGTTTTTGCTCAAATAGTTTGCACAGAAAATCAATGGGGGACAGAGGTGATGCCCTGATATTTCAGCCCCAAATGTTCAATTTACAGAGACGGGTAAGGTGAAGACAGAGATTTAGAATGAAAACTATTAAATAACTCTAACTACAATGATTGCAGACACCCCTGCTGCAACATAAACACATCTTTCTTCTTTGATACATTTTTAGGCTCAGATCCTCAACTATGTCTGAGGGACACACAGCTCAGCTCAGGAGGAGGGCATGCAAAAGGCTGCCTTTGCGCTCCTCCAATACTAGGCTGGCTGCGTGCTGGTTCAAAATCTTTGTCATCATTTGGGAGAGTCCATAACTACTCTATGGATCCCATACTGCAGCAGGGAGTTGGTGGGAAGTAAGAAAACCTTGATCATGCCCTTGATGTCAGCATCAGGGAAGGAGGACAGGACAGCAGCAACTATGCCAGCTCGATGCCATCAGAGAATTCCCCCTATGCTGGGGAGACATTCCACCCTCCCGCCTGGGTTGGCTTTGCCAGCTTTAGGCTGCTTTGTACTGGGGGGACAGTGCAAAGCAGCTGCCATACTCCACCAGAGCAAGTGGGCTCTAGACTGCAGATGAATAAACGTCTCAAAAAATGCTTTGTAGAACTAAAGCAATATCAGGCCAACAGTCTCCTTTAAGTTTTCCGTTGGCAAAACATGACTTCACAAATGACCTGAAGAAGAGCTCTGTGTATGCTTGAAAGCTTCTCTCTCTCACCAACAGACACTGGTCCAATGTAAAGATGTTACCTTGTCTCCCTCTGACCCCACAAACACTGGGAATGCTTGGCTTGGTATACAGGCTGTGGAACAAGCTGCAGCCAGGGATGCTAGAGGCAACGATCTCAGCAAGCACCGTAAGGGCAGCTAGGGTGACCAGACAGCGAGTGTGAAAAACCGGGACACTTTGTTTTTCTGCGGTATAGCTGCCTATTATAAGACAAAGCCCCTAATATTGGGATGTCTGGGCATCCTAAGGGCAGCAAACTTTTTTTTTTTTTTTTAAATTACATCCCAATATGCTAGCACATAACAACGGACTGTTTAAAATACGTCTGAAAGTTTGGCAGGATGCACCATAAACTCTCCCTTCAGTGCCCCAACCCCCATCCCAATCTTCTACACCTCCTATATCCCAGCATCTCCCCAGGCATCCCCTTAGCTTCCCCACAGCCTCTGCTGCCCTTACGCCAAACGTATCCAGCCCCTCCATTTACACAAACACCCCACAGCACCGTCCCCCTCACCCCCAGCCCCGCTCCTACACCCCCAGCCCCCTCCAGCCTCCCTCCCTTCTCATCTCAGGTTAACAGAGCGCGGCGGCTGCCCCGTTCCCGGCCGCCTTTACCTGCTGAGAGCGGGTGCCCGGCTGCAGGGCGGCCCCAGGCGGGGCTCTGCGCGGGGCACTCATGGCAGCCCCCTGCAGCCCCGGGCAGCCGGCTGGCTCGCAGGGAGCGAGGGGACCTGCGCTGCCAAGGGGCTCCGGGGGGCGGGGCCCTGGGGAGGGCGGGCCGCCGGGGCCGCGGAAGGCCGGGCTAGCGAGAGCAGCAGCCCCCGGCGGAGGCTGAGGGCCGCGCGCGGGGCACGGCGAAGCGGAGCCCGGCGAGGCACCGCGCAGCAGCCCCGCTGCCCAGGAAGCGGGGAGCCAGCCGCCTCTGCGCCCGCTCGGCGGTGGGAAGGGCCCTTCGGCGTTGATTGGCGGCAGCGGGAGGCGGCCCCCGGGCTGGGCGCGGCGAGATGGGGCTAGGAGCCGACCACACACACAGCCCGCCTGGGCACTGCAGGGCTGCGGGCCGCTCGCCGCGCGGGGAGCCCGCTAGCTACAGGCGGGCAGCTGGCGAAACGCGTGGGACTCAAGGACCAAGATTAGGGGCATCTTTTTTTAGGGCAGAGTTACTGGGGGGGGGGGGGCAGGTGCTTTAAAAACGACAATGCAATTAGCCAACGAGCCGCTGTTTTCCTCTACAACCTTGGACAGCTCCGCTAGCTCTCTCGACATGACACAGGCAAGGTTTTCCCGGCAAGGGGGAACACGGCAGCCATGGGAATGCGATCACTGAACTCGGTAGGCTTGATCAAGCGTTTCAGAGACTAGGACTGAAGATCAGCATTGATTGGGGGAACCCAAAACATCCCAACAGTCTAAGAATAAATTTTCATAGAAAAATATTAATTCATCCTGGCAACAATCCCATAACATGGATAATAAATAGGCATTTGCCCGACTTTATAGATAAGGAAACTCAGGCCAAGGGAATTTTCTTCCAAATTGTGGCCCGCTTGTGGTTACAAAATTGGCACTCACACTTGATTATATTGTATTCAAAATCAGGATTCTTGCAGGATTGACTAACGCTACAAATTACATCCTTACAGGTGCATATACTTCACTTTGTGTTTGCAATACAATAGAAGGTGTAGACTGCACCCACAAAAGAGTGACTGTTTTATGTTGCAGAAGTCTTGTAACTCCATCATTCTTCTCTGATTCCTACCCCAAAGCCATATGCCCTAGCATAGCTTTAGGGGTTCTGGTAACAGGCATCGGCTGCAGTTTTAAGCCCAAATTGCTCAGAGGCTCTATAAATGGTGGGAGTGTATATATTATAGGTGAAGCAGGGAGTGATGCTTCCAGTTAAAGTTGTCCAACACCTCAGACCTTGTTTTCAGTTGCTGGTAAATTTGTTAAGCTTTGAGGTTAAAAGAAAAGAACAATACACCAGTCTCCTGTCTGTTTAGAATTTCATGCTCAGTGTCTGCATGACATTGAAATTTTTGGAAAATTTCAGCAAAAACAGGCCAGCTGTTTCTCAGAACAATGTTGGGGGAAAATTAGTTTTGCCATATTAGAAAAATTCTTACAGTTTAGTGAGAAGCCCTGCTGCCTCCATCCTTTGGAGCAGGGACTTGACATGTGATTGTGATGTGGAAGAGCAGGGGTATGTGTGCCCTGGTGTCAGGGATGGCTCTTTTGCCGTGCCCAGGAAAATCCTCCCAGATTTGTGACCCTGTGAAAATTTCAGTTCACACATGCTCAGACTTAAGAGTTTGGCAGCTAAATACGCAGAGGATTCCATCGGAGCTCAGTTTACTCCATGCTATGGTTGCAGAGGCCAAGCAGGAGTTATCCTGGACTTCCTCCTAACAGCCAAGCACTGCTATAGCACTGGGCACAAGAATTGAAAGCAGGGTAATTTTTTGTCCTGTGTTCCCAATGCTAATCTGCTTAGCCCGAGCAGCAAGGAAACAACGTGACCAGAATTCAGAGCTGTGAGAAGCCTTTTCTGGGAGTAGGGTTGTGGGGAAGGCTGGGCCAAAAAGCTAGAGAGGGTGTGGGCAGGGCCATCCCTAGGGGCCCAGGGTGGAAGCGATGGATTAGTCTCTTCCAGGACCCACCGCACTGGCTAATCACACTAGCCCCTAGGGCCCCCCAAAGCATGGGGCCCAGAACAGTTGCCCCAATTTGCCCTACCCAAGGGACAGCTCTGGGTGTGAAAAGAACAGGCTGGAGGGATGGGGCAGAAGAGTCTGTAACCCCTAGAACACACTGCCTTCAGAACTGGACTGAAACCCAGCTTTTCTGAGTCTCAACATTCCTCTGCTGTCAACAAACAATTATGAAACTCAATGGAAAAATGTTGCTCTCCTCGCCCTCAAGTGACTGGCCCACACAGAGGATAATAGCCTACTGCTGCTAGCAGTACTCTTATTTCACCAGGCAATGGTCTGTGCTGTGGAACTCAAGGTTCCAACCTTGCTGTAGAACCATGTTGGTATTACTATGATGGAATTTCTATTTGCTTTGTTAAAAACCTAGGAAGTTACATAAAACAAACCAACCCAACCCACCAACCTGAAAACCCTACATTAAAAGAACATCAAGGATGCAAAGTCAAGCCCCCAAAAGTTAAAAAATACCAGAATTAAGGTTGTCTGTGCAATCTTAATTCAAACTCCTTGTGCTTCTGCGCTACAATGATCTTTAATTACATGATCACCTGCTATTTTTTCCATACATACATTCTCCACCCCTTCCTCCTGTTGTATCTATGTTAAGTTTGATTGAGGGAAGTGGGAGGAAATCACTTGTGTTTTAAACTGAGGTAGGAACCTCTGAAGATTTTTTTCTCCCAGCTTCCCTTGTCCCTACGTAGTAACACAAATTGCCATACTGGGTCGCACTATAGTCCATCTAGTTGAGTACCCTATTTCTGATAGTGGTCAGTATAGATATTTTGTAACTTTGCAGGAAGATACAAGAAACCTGACAGAGGGATGTGATGGATTAACCTTCCCTCAAGTGAACCTTCTCCTACTCCCCTCAATTAGCAGCTTTCGATCTACAGGATGAGATTTTATATCCTTAATTTTAGTTTTAGCCAAATATGACTGTGGTCTGTTATTTTCAAATTAACCTTGAATGAATTCTACTAGGTTCTTTAATGCAACTCTAGTGACAATGCGTTCCCCATACTAGTTATGCATTACATAAGTGTGTTTCCTTTTCTTAATTTGAATATTAGCTGCATTTATTTAATGCATCTTCCTTATATTATGAAAAAATGTAAGTAGGAGTACCCTTTGTTCTGTACATTTATACACTCAAATTTTCCCCATCCAAACCAGTCCCTTTCTTCTTCCCCCTCTGATTCTTGCTTCTAGTGCTAGAGAACTGCTTCACCACCACTGAATCAGGTATTTCAGGGTGTCCCACTGGAGGTCTGCTCCCTACCCTGTGGGGGAGCATGTTGATTAGCAAAGAACATATGCTGGGGGATAAACAGGAATGAGAGCAATGTGTGTCTAGAGAGCAGGAGTGAGTGAAGGGCATATAGTAACTCACTTAATGTTGTAGTTATGTTCCTAAAAAATGAGACTTTAAGTGAAACAATGTTAAGTGACTCCAATTTCCCCATAAAAATGAATGTAAATGGGGGGGTTAGGTTCCAGGGAAATTTTTTTTTGCCATACAGTACAGTACTACAGTTGGGAGGTGCCCCCCCCCCCCCCTTACCCCACACAGGCACAGCCCACTGACACTGGAGATGAGGCAGGCAAGGAGGCTGAAGGTGCTGTAAGCTAGGAGAAGCACGTTGCACAGCTTCCCCTACTCTGCAAGCACCAGGGTGGGGGGCTCAACCCTTGGCCTGCCCACTCCATCCCTTTCCCCCAAACCCCCACCCTTAACCCACCTCTTCTCCCCCCCCCCTTTACTCATCAGCTGGCTTGCAGCATTCAGGGGGCAGGAGGGAGGAGTGAGTACTCGGACTGCAGTCTCCCCCCTCCCTCTCCTGCCCACAGCAATCAGCTGGTTTGTGGCATTCAAGAGGCAGGGCAGGGAGGGAGAGCATGTGCACCAAGTCCTCGCTCCTCCCCCCTCCCTCCTGAACACCGCTTGCCGCGGGCAGGAGGAGGTGATAGGGGGGCTGCCAGCTGTGGACAAAGCAGGCAGCCAAATGACGTTACAGCGAAGCATTGCACAACTTTAAATGGAGCATGTTCTGTAATTGAGCAGGGATGTAAGATCGAAACAACATTAAGCGAGAGGATGTTAAGTGGGGAGTTACTGCAGGTAGGTGGCATCATATGATCTGGGGAAGAGATAGCAGCCCTGGTCATTTTTACACATCTGACAAAATAATGCAAGACCAGCCTTTGGTTTCTGTAAATTAGTAAACTATCTGCTGCTGGTGGGTGTCCATAAGATGCCTGCTACAGGTAGATACACACTACTCTCTCTCATGCAGAATTTACCTCTGGACTTCGTGTTACTTTCTGTGTATGACAAACCCCTCCCCACAACTCTTACCTCTGTAGGCTCTTTCCCCAAAATTCACTGCTGGATACTGTACACCTTTTGAATCTACACTGGATCAACAATTGACCTGAATTCATTTTAGTTTCATTTCACACTTCTCTACTGTAGTCATTAATTAAAAACAAACAATTCTTGTTTGCAGTAGTAGGAGACTCCTTAGATTGCACATGCTGATCATGTAGAACATTTGCCATTTTTACATGATCATGGGCGCTAGCACATAAATATCTACAAAACAAATCAACATTTAGGCCGTCATTATAAATATTCATTTGTGTCTCTTTACTGTGGTTCTTTTTTCTTCAGGTGGTTACTAGAAAACAATTTTAAAAGCTCCTGCACCTGTGTGTTTTAACAAATCCTGACAAGAAGATAACTTCTGAAGATTGTTTTAACTGCTTACCTATTTAATGTTTCTAAGATTTAATATTCCTAATATTTACATTAGAAAATCAATGACATACTTTCAGTTAAAAATTAATAGAAGCTGGTTGCAGTGATTTGACAGAAACCCTAAATTGGAGATTAACACTTGTTTGACTCCTGTTTCTACTCTTTTGTGAAGCGCAATAAGCCAAGTTCTGCCCTCAGTTAAATCTACACAACCTCACTGATTATTTTGTTTTTAAAAAAAGAGAGACAATTAAAATGTTATGGGTGTAAAGCAGCATACATAGAAAGAGCATACCCACTATATGTTGTCTCAAGTTATGTTTCAGAACCTTACATCTATCCATGTTTACTGTGGAATAGTTGCTCAAGGGAAATGGTGGCAGATAGCAAGCATTTAGACTGAGACTAGATAAAGCACTTGAGAGCCATACTACAGGGAATAATTCTGCACTTTCAGGAAAATGAACAAGATAGGTCTGGGGTCTGCAGGACTGCTAGAATTCTGTGAGAAATCATCTGTATAAGTTTTCATTTTCAGTTATGAGAAAAAGTGGTCTGATTTTCAGAAGTGCCAAATCTCACTAAAGGCATTGGTAACTGAAAGTATCCATCACCTTTGAAAAGTCAGGCCAACATTATGGGTTACTCTGTCAAAGTGGATCTGCAGTAACTCCATTGTCATTACCAAGATCACAGTCTAGCCAACAGTTATTGCAAAGAGAGGGAATGTTTTACATTAGAGCTAAACTGAATTGCACTGTTACCTGCTGTGTACATTGTACGGTACAAGTACTCAAACTAAAACACTTGTTTCCTAATATAGTGACTGAAGCAAGTAATGTCACATTTTGCTCGTGGTTGGTATTGTTTTATTGTTCAATAATACTGATTAAAATATTTACACTCCTACTTTTAAATCCACAGTTTAGCACTCATACCTATGGCTTTAAATCTTTTTAGCACAAAGATCTTTATGTCAAGTCTCAGAGAAAATTTCATTTCAAAACAGGAACCTGATATATCATACACACATTTCCTCTGTTTTTGAATGCATTCATTTTTAATACAAAGTGGTAAGATGGTACAATCTTTCAGCCGCTTCATTTACCGTGGATTCAGTTAATTTTTTCCTATTGTAAGTGGCCCTTTCAACAATTGTCACAATGTGTAATTTGCTCCATTCTACCCTGCATCTAAATTTTAAAGCAAGAGTTGGTAGCTGACAGTTACAAGCAAAAATATAAAGCACTATAGCATTATCTACATTGCCTTTTACTGCACTAGCTTCTTAAATTTTCTAGGAGCTTTGTGGAAATTTAGTCAATTCTGAAAAGGCACAAGACTTTTTGCACTCCAAGAACTTTAGTGACAGCACTTGTCGCCATCGGTCTGACATTTTCAAACTAGGCTGAAAGAAGGCTGTTCAGATTAGGAAAAAGTATATTGAGAATTGCTGCTATTTTAAGGAACTGCTGCTGGATGACAAACATCTGTGTCTTTTCTAAGTGGGTCAATCAACCGTCCTCAAATATCCATGCGTACATTAGAATCCCCATATTCTAGCATTTTACCATCTCGCTCTCTCTCTCTCTCACACACACAAACACACCCATCCCTCTTCCTCTGCCAGCATATATCAAGGGCTTGTAAAAAGGGGGGGGGTGAGGAGTCTCTCAGCGACAACTGCACACATAGGGGCATGGTTTAATAATGACGCAGTCTATTCAACCAACTATTACACTTCTCATAAAGCTGCTGACCTCTGGGATAGTTTTTGCTCCAAGGCATTACACGAACGGGGAAAAGTTCTTTTTAAAGTACAATAGGATGATTTTAATTGTATATGAAATATCCTAAATTTGGTCCACCTGTCTGGTTTCCTAAGGACAGCGATGCTGGAGAGCAGACCACTGTTGGTATAAAAATCAATGTAGAAATTAACAAAAATAATTTGGTATTTCATCCCTAAACCTGCTCAGTACAGTCAATTGTCCTAATCATCCACTTGCTCATCTTGTGTGTCCACCATTTGTTGAGTTTTTAAATCTTCAGCTTGTTCATGATCTTCTTTAACTGTCTCCACATCACCTATTTCACCAGTTTCACTCTCTTCTAGCTCTCCCTGATTAATGTTTTCAGACTCCACTTGTTCTAGATCTGTTTCATCTAGAAGTCCCGCCCGTACCTCTTCCATTTGTATCTGATTTACATGTTCAACACGTAGCTCCTCCATATGTACATCAGCACCCTGTTCAGTCTGAATGTGTTCCACTTCTACATAACTAATCTGTACCTGCTCTTGTAGATCGTCCATCTGTGCACCTTTCACTTGATTATCTTGAATCAGATCCGGATGCACCTGTTCCATAGTTACTTGTGCTGGATCCACTTGTACCTGAATTACTGGTAGAACATGGACTTGCTCCACTTGTTCTATAATAGTCATTGATGTCACTGGTTCAGTTTCCACAGCTTCCACTGGAAGAACCTCCTCTGTCACTATTCGTTCTGAAATGTTATGAATGTCTTTGAGATGCCTTCTCAGTTCACTGCCTTGCATAAACCACAAATCACATAAGGTGCAATGGTTGGGTTTGTCGCCTGTGTGTATTACTAAGTGATCTTTAAATTGATCCCAGCTGTTAAACACACTATTACATACCTGAAACAACAAGATGTAATATGTTAAATAATGTCAATAAAAATCTGATAAAGCAAAGTACATTGTATATTCTGGATCAAGCTTACAAACGCTTACCATGTAGTTTCTTGCTATTATGACTGAACAAGTTACATGGACATCAGCCAAAAAAATCCAGTTTGTTAAATAACAAAAAAAAATTGGCAGAACTCAGAGTTAGGTCTAGTACCTGAATTTTTTTTAAGTGATTATATTTCAAGTTGACAGTGCCTCTCTAATTCTGGCCTTGTGCATATACATAAAGATGCAGACAACCTTGGCATTTATGGATTGGTACTGTGTTTTTAATGTTCCTCAGTTTAACAAAAATGTACAATTCTTATATTGAATTGCACCTCCCCCTTCAAAGATCTTATGTTAGAGCTCTGGCTATCTGTTTTATAATACTGCATGAAGAAATGATACGTACACATGTTATGTGTGAAAGTTACCACACAGAGTGAACATGTTGCACTTTTTCTAAAACGATATTACAGGCAGGGCTGGCAGCATTATTAAGGTTGCCCAAGACTTTGCATCATAAGATCCTGTTTTCAGTTGCTCATAACTTTGCCAAACTTTAACCATTTGGGCTAAAATTTTCCATGCCGGGTAGCCGTTGCTGGTTGACTTTTTTGGAAAATTTCAGCCAAATTGGTTCAGCTGTTTCCAAGAATGCAGCAACGGAAAAGTATGTTGTTTTGCCCAGGTTTAAAAATTCTAATGACCTTTCCTTTGAGAAGTTCTATCACCCCCACGCTTTGTAGCAGGGACTTGAAATTTGGCAGGGGGTGGCCTGTGTGTCAAGGATGTGGCTTTTGTCATCCTCATGTAAATCTGCACAAATTTGACCAAGTTGTAAGACTGTGAAAAAAAGTCACCATTCACCAATGGTCAGCAGAGGCTTCATTTTAACAGCTAAAAATCAAAGAAGATTCTATCCTCACTGAGCACACTAAAGCCTCTCACAGCTGCTAAAACTGACCAGACTGCACATGCACCATCACCAGGGCATCTGAGCACGCTCTACCCTCTCAACTGGGACTGGCTCGGCAAGTAAACCAGGAGCAGAAACCCGAGAGGTAGAGACTGTGACTAGATAGGCAGAGAATGGGACAGGAGATTCTTGAGTCTCACCATTCCTCTGCTATCAGCAAATATCTGTGAAACACACTGGCAAAGCGTCCCATCCCTATCTCGTGCTGGTCTATAGAAGAGGATGATAACCTATTACTGGTATCAGTTATTCCATTTGTTCAAGAGGCAGAGGTCTGTGCAGTAGATCTAAAGGTTTCAACTCTGCTGATGAATCATTGGAGTGTCAACTGATGTTATAGTGGATTTTTTGTTTTTTTTTTCAGTTAGTTTACAAGACAGGAAAATATACACAAAAACTACACTAAAAGAACATTGTAAAGTGTTGACCAATAATATATGCTGGTTAGCATACATCTATATATCGTATTATGAATGTGTATGATATCTGCACTAATATATATAAAATTAACATTCATTAAGCACAAATAACATTAAGCACAGATTTTATAACAATTATATACCCTAAATTATCCCATAACACCTTGCATTAGCTGAAGTAAGCTTTGGCTTAAGTAGATAGGCAAGTTGTCAGGAGGAGGACATATGATTATTTTACCAGAGTAACAAGCAGGCAGTTATTCTCACAGGCCACTACTGGAATGCCCCAATGGAAGAGACAAGACATGCGATTGTTCTACCCTAGTACAAACCTAGGAGGTGCCATCATGCCCCTTGGTACTGGGAATGCCTATGTTCAGAACAAAGAGGTAGACCACAGTATCAGAAAAATCATGGTTGAAAGTTGATAGGTTAAAGCTCATTTCCGATGTTGCACACCAGTGGCGGGCAACCTGCGGCCCATCAGGTTAAGATGATTGCGAGCCACGAGACATTTTGCTGACATTTGACCATCTGCAGGCACGGTCCCCTGCAGCTCCCAGTGGCCGCAGTTTGCCATTCCCAGCCAATGGGAGCTGCAGGAAGTGGCAGCCAGCACGTCCCTGCAGCTGGCCGCTTCCCACAGCTCCCAATGGCTGGGAACAGCGAACCGTGGCCACTGGAAGCTGCAGGGGGCCGTGCCTGCAGATGGTCAACGTCAGCAAAATGTCTCGCGGCCTGCAAGCAGCTTACCCTGATGGGCTGCATGCAGCCCGCGGGCCACAGGTTTCCTATCACTGATGTACACAGTACCTTTTACTTGTAACCATGTAGGGTATAAAAAGACGGCTTTAGGGGTGTAACTCTGGGAGCACACCTCCTATGTAAGATGAATAGAACAATGCTGCACAAGATAGCTTCCTGGAGACTGGTATCGTACTGAAACTTTTCCCTGTACTAGCCTCTTATTGGCTATTACCAATAAACCTGACTGATATTGGTTATTTGGGCTCTTGAATAGATTTCATAACAAACTAAAGAGTGGCCAAGCAATTAGCGACACAATTTATCAAAAAAAAAAAGGTCAGGCACTCAAAAGTTAGGACATGCCAGAGTTAAGGTTGCACAAGCAACCTTCATTCAGCTCCTGTGTTCAAATGTATTATGACATGGCCTTTAATTACATCCCACACTATTTTCACAACAGGACCCCAACCTCATTTAGTGCCACGGATGGACTTGGTCTGGGGATGAATCAGGGTCATATAGTACAGGAGAATGTTGTGTGTAGGACCTCTCTAGCTTATCTGTTATAGAAGTTGGAAGGTGTATACTGAATGAGTCAGGGGTTGAAGTAAAAGAAAAGATGGTCTAAGGCAGTCTAATGTTGCCTTTGTGAACTGGATCCTAACCCTGACTACACCAGCATTCCTATGAAATGCTGGGCAAGTCACTTAAACCGGACTAGTCATGAGCGGTCACTGTGTTCCTCACTTTCTGGGTGCCCAGCTTGATATCCTGGAGATGGATTGCAGAAGTGCTGAGCACACAGAGCTGCAGATGAAGTCAGTGGGAGCTGTGCTTTGAACATTTAAAATGCTGTGTAACACTAAATACTCTGAAAAGTGAGGTCCTAGTAGTCTTAAATTGGGCACCCAAAATTAATGGATATCATATTTTTGGCCTTAATTTCTTTTCCTCAGCTCTCCATCTGTAAAATAGGGATAATACAACCCCCACACCTAACATGGGTGCTGTAAAATAGATTTACGTTTGGGAAGCACTCAGATACTGCAGTGATGAACGCCATAGAAAACCCCATGAAGAAATGTATTAATTTCATATTCAGAGCAGTTTATTTGAATAGTGTGCAGTAAATAAGGCCTAGTATCAAACACTGATAATGAGAAGACTAAATATTGAATAGCTGCTCGTTAAGTGAGCAACAATCATTTTATGCACTGAATGAGGCAGGGATCCTGTGGAAAAATTATGTGATCATCATAATGCATATGCATATGGGGCCCATTAAGATAGCATGGGCAACCTTAATTCTGGCATTTCCTAACTTTTGAGGGCTTTATCGTGTTTTTTTCCATATGTAATATAAATGGGTAGCTAAGACCCTTGAGCATATCTAACAGCATTTTTACCTATGCTGCATACATAGCATATGCGGTTATTGTAAGTTTATGTGACATGGGTAAGACTCAGTAGACAATGAATCAGTAAACTGTATGTTTAAAGAGGACAGCAGCAAAACAGGAAGGACAGCAACAAAAGTTCAGCAATATTTCATGAGTTTAACAGGACTCTACAAGTACTTAGTGAGGCATGTGCTTAAGTGGAGAGGGCCTGGTTCGATGGATCAGGGCCTTGATCTCTCTGCCTCTTCTTCAGTAAAAGGATAATGCTTAGCCTACCTCTCGTGAGAGCTGTGATGATTAATACATCTTTACAAAGCTCCTTATTAGTACTCTCATTTTAAAATGACACTATTATGGATCTAGACATTTCTTGTCTGAATATCATGACACCTGTATCCATTTTACTTGAAGTACTTCTTTGAGATATGCTATCCCTCTCCCATTTCCTTCCCCACCTTCTGAGCTCAGTCAACTCACAAACCAAGTGACCGTTTTCAGACTGGGGGGGTGAGAACTCAATATTGATGCAAAAATATTAATAAATTATAAAACTTATTTTTATTAAGTTGTTACAAAATTGGTTTGTACATGTACTGAACATTAAGCTATAGCTACTAGAATGTTATAGCCAGGATGCTTGGAAATACAACAAATACATACATTTAGCTAGGCATATTACCAAATGTTAAACCTAATCAAAGAAATTCCAGAGGATTTCTGCTTCTGTCTCTCAAGGACAAGCAAACATCAAGCACACAAACCTCAAACACACTTTTAGGAAGAAACCGAATTGTAAAAAGGAATGTAAGGTGTGTTATAAGACCCACAAATCTAGGTTGTAAAGTGAGCCTATACCAGCTCTCCTCACCCCTCTTTTCAAAGAAAAACCTGCGTTTAAACTCACACAAGGTATTCAAGAAACTGCCTTACTGAAACTGATTTCTTTTGTAAACACACTAAAGTCTCCACTCTTTAAACCTGGAGAACATGTATAGTAGGAAGCGTTTTATAGAAAATACTGAATACTTCCAACTCATCATTCCACTTAAAAGATGAAAGCCTTCCTTGTTTCTTAAGATGGCATAAGCATCTTTTTTCCAGATTACAAATATTTTGTATTTAAATGAAAGTTTTCATACAGTAACTACCTGATATCATTGTTATATGAATAGTACCCCTGGGGGAAATCTGCACCACTGCGCGCGCGCACATTTAATGAGCCCTGCAGATTTCCAATTTTTTGCGCAGAAAAAAAACTTCTGCCAAAATGTTGCTGCAGTTCCGCCTTTTGCCCAGCCGAGGGCAATGTGGTTCAAGAACAGCAGCAGCGCCCAGAAAATAACTTTTGCAGTTCTGCCTTTTGCCCACCAGAGGGTGCTGTGGGGATAGAACAAAGTTGCAGCTACCCGCCAGCGAGGGAAGAGAGAGAGAGAGAGAGCTGCCTTTGCAGCGCTTGTCAGGTCAGGTCAGGTCAGGAGACAGGGGTTGTGGGGTGCTGGGTGTGGTCAGACAGGGGCTCATAAGGGTTAGTGGGGGAGGACAGACTCGGGCAGCAGCTGAATGGGAGTGGAGGCACAGGACCACAGGGGGAGGGAGATGCAGAGACACAGGGGGAGGTGTGGAAGAGCTACATAGGGACAGTGGAGTGACTGGGTGAGGGCACAGAGACACATGGTGATGGGGGCAGATGTGCCTGACTGAATGGGAGAGGCTAGAGGTCAGCCAGGGTCTGCATGGGGGAAGCTCCCTAACAATCTCTCTCCACCCCACGCCCCCCAAAAAAACTTGTTCCATACTTTTCCCACACATACCGAACAGCTCTCCAAGTTCACACCCAGGCTCCTTCCCAGCAATTTACTTCTCTCCGTTACCCTTCCATTACCCTGACTCCCCCAAGACTTTGCACTACTTCTGAAGGGTGTGGGAAATACCATTCTGTATTGTAGTTTAAATAAATTATTACTCAGAGTTCTGTATTAATATGCCTAGTAAGGAATCTATTTGTCAAAAAACATTTTTTGAATCTTTTTTATTGTCTGCATTGTTACAGACATACTTACTGACAGGTATTTTGAAATAAATGACCAAAAGTAATTGAAATTGGTGTGATTATATTGTGTTATTTTGACAAATAAAATATGCAGAATTTTAAAATATTGTGTGCAGAATTTTTAATTTTTTGGCACAGAATTCCACCAGGAGTAGAAGAGTAAGATGTTTTATATAGAAATACAACAAGGTTATTTGATGCTAAATTAATTGCTAATATAAGAAACCATTTAAGTATAGAATGTTTATATTATTAGGGAACTAATTTATAGCAGTGCACAAACAAACCCTTACCTAATGCAAGAAAAGAAAATAATCATTCCAAAACTTGTTAGATAGGGTCAAAACTCAAGTTCAAGATATTCTAAAAGTTATTTAATTTTAAAATCTGTTCTGAGGACTAAAAACTCGTATACAAAGAACAGGAGTGTTTGGACATTTCGAAAATAGAATTTCATTTCCGGGGTAACTCTTAAAAAAAATTGAAATAATCTCTGTGAAAATGGACTGACTGAAAAGACTAAACTAAATTTAAAAAAAAGTTACCTGACTCTTTTCCACCACAAGAAGAACAAAGGCAATTAAAGAAACATTGCATATTCAGGAGCTGAATGTGTCACCTAAGCCATTAATGAAGGCATCAAGACAATCAAAGAGTGACAGCAACCAATCTTGAATTTAAACAAGTCCGAAAGAGGATTTTTCTACTATAATTTTGTAGAAATAGAAAGAGCACTCCAAAGTGCTCCAAACACTCGGAAGTGAGCAGCCCTCACATCCCACCAGTTACCCTACTCAAGCACAGCAGTGTACTCCACAAGGAAGCTGCCACCCACAAATAAGAAAAACAGAGAAGATTCAAGATGTACTCCTGGGGGAATTCTGCGCCACTGCGTATGCTCAGAATTTATGTCCCCCACAGATTTCTTTGCTTCTCCGCAGAAAAATGACTTTCTGTTGGGAAAGCCACAAGAGCAGTCATGCGATCCTCCCCAGCAGTATGTTCCGTGTGCAGCCGGCAGAGAGATAAATCACTGTGGGGCAGGGACCAGGACTGGGGAAGAACCAGCTGCTAGCTCCTACTCTGTGCCGGGCTCACCTACTATTCCCAGCAGGGCTGGGGAGGACAGGGCTTCCTCTTCCCCTGCATGGTGTCTAGGGCCGGGTCAGACCCACCCTCAGATTTCTCCCCCAGCAGCAGGAAGTTCTGCAAACTCCCCCTGCCTGCTTCCTGCGCCCACTGCTCCTCAGCTGCAGGATCCCTGTTACAGGGAGCTGCTCCCCCATCCACCCGGACCCTCCTGCGGAGCCTCAACCCCCCGCACTTAGAAGCCCCCCTGATGAGTCCCACTCTCCTGCACCTGGACCCAGATCCCCACCCCACCAAGTCCCAACCAGCTGTACCTGGATCCCCACCCCACTGAGCCCCACTTCTCCTGGATCTGGACCTCCGCCCACTGAGCCCACCACCCCAGACCCCCCTGCTAAACTCCATCCCCCTCACACCCAGACCCACCTTGATGAGCCCAAACCACCTTCACCAGGACCCCCCTGCAGAGTTCCATTACCATTGCAACCAGAACCCCTTAACAAGCTCCTGTGAATCTAGATTTCTCCCATAACACTGAGCTGCCTGCACCCAGATTGCCACACACAGAACCCTCTCAACCCACACCTGGATCTCTCCAAACTAAGCCCCTCCACATTTGGATCCTGCCTTGCTGAGCCTGCCTGCCCCACACCTAGTGCACCTGGTGCAGAAGGGCAGGACACGGGCAGGGCAGGCCAAGTCCTTGCGCTGCGTCAGGGCTGGGTGCAGCCTCACCACTGAGTGGGTGTCCTGCGGGGTGATGCAGGGTGATTCCCATCTCTGTGCAGCCAGTGGCCTATGCTCCCCAATTCTATGCTGGAGCCTCCACATTTATTTGACAAATAAAATTTGCAGAATTTTAAAGTATTGTGAGAATTTTTAATTTTTTGGCTCAGAATGCCCTCAGGAGTAAAGATGAAACCAACCCAAGGAAAAGCTCCCCTAGAATTCAGTGTGGATTGGTGAGAGGAAGTTAACTAAGAAACTGTCAAAGGATTTAATTTAAAACTCGTATGATGATTTTGTTGGAATACTAAAATGCTGTTGTAACTTAAAATGCTAGCAGTTTCTCACATTAATCAAATGTTTATACCATGTTTCAGAGTAACAGCCGTGTTAGTCTGTATTCGCAAAAAGAAAAGGAGTACTTGTGGCACCTTAGAGACTAACCAATTTATTTGAGCATGAGCTTTCGTGAGCTACAGCTCACTTCATCATATGCATACCGATGAAGTGAGCTGTAGCTCACGAAAGCTCATGCTCAAATAAATTGGTTAGTCTCTAAGGTGCCACAAGTACTCCTTTTCTTTTTGTTTATACCATGTATTCCTGAACAGGAGATGAAACAGGGGATTCAATTAGATTTAGGATCCTTAACATTCATAACTGGCTTGTTTTCAAACAACTCCTTAAATGGCTTATTCTAAGTAACTGATTTAAATACTTTTTTTTATTTCCTAGGATGTAGTTAAGATTGCTTACTTTACCAACTGTAAACAGGCTGGTTATTTATTAATAATCAAAAAGTTTGCAAGCACTGAAATAAAATTCTTTTGCCTATTTAATGATATCACTAATGCATTTAAAATAGTTCTGCGAAACAATATACATGGGTCTTAACTTACCAAGAGAAAAAGCACCCCCCCAGAAGTGGTTCACTCTCAAGGACATAATCTTTGTTAAAAGGTCTCTACAGAGAGACATACCGTAGATATTGTAATGGAAGTAACCAGTTAATCAGTTGTGTTCGGTCATGTGAGTTATTTAACGTTTTCTTTTCCTTTCTTTAATAATAAAAGATCCATGGTTAATAACTGTGATGGCTTGTCTTGGTCTTATGAATGGTATCCACTAAGGTATGTAAAAACTCCTGTGACTTAAACAGTGGGAGCCACACCCTTCTGTTGGCAGTAAGAGAAACAATGCCTACTGTTTCTTACTTCGCTAAACTAAACAATTTTAGTAATTTTAAAAATAAAATTACTTGGCATCCAACAGTTTTTTAAATTTCCCCTCCCTCCCACCAAGACTCTCTCCTCCTGTTGCTTCCATTACATACCTGACATTCATACAGCTTCTTTCTTCCCTTTTTAGCTCCAGCACCGGATTGACAGGCTGTCAAATGACATTTGAGTGTGCTATTTCTAGCAAAACGTTCATGGCAATTTGGACATTCAAATGGTTTTTCACCTGTTAAGACAGATAAGAATTTATGGAGGTATAGGAAAACAAATCAATTCTACTGGAGTTGGTTTTTTGTTGTGTATATAGATTTTAGTAACTTGGTAAATATAATTTAAAGATTTAGATATAATCTTTTAAAGAGGCAGTCACTGGGATTGTTCCAATAGAAACAGCCATTTCATTTAATACATTTTATATAGAAACCAAAAGGGCAGAGAAAACAATGGTTGAGTAGATTAATTTTTCCACAGCTGGGAGCTATGATGATTTTGACATAACTGCTGATTACATTTTAAATGGAATCTTTAGTTTAATGAAAAACTCATTTTTGATAAGAGCTTGGTTACATTCAAGTATTATCTTGATTTGCTGAGAGGAAATACAAGCAATGACTGGAACTAATGACTAGAGCAATGACTAGAGCTCTGCATTACTCACTCATGTCCAGTTTAACATACAGAAATATTAATCATGTACCAAGAACTGTGAAGACTATTTTTTGTTTTAGAGTTACAGGAAGTCAGTATGGATCCTCCTAAAAAATAGTTGAAACCTTCCAGGAAAGAGATATAGCTGCTGTCATGGGCAGTTCACTGAGTGACATCTCTCAACATGCAGCAATAATCAGAAAATAAGACCATAAGATACACTGAGAAGGCAGCAGAGACCATTTGGGGGGCGGAGGGGGAGAAAACAACAAGAGCAACAAATTCCACAATGGGTCATCCTAACCTTCAATGCTACATACAGTTTGGTCAGCTCATTTCCAACCAGATACAGCAGAAAAAAAGTCCAGTGAGAAACAGTGAATAAAAACATGATTAGAGACTTGCACAGCAGGAGAGATTCAAAAGATGGCTGTTTTATTCAGCATGAAAAGGACAAAAAAAATTACAGAAGCTAGGATTGAGGTACAAAAAGAACATCAGTCTCAATGAAAGTAAAAATCAGGAATTCCTATTTGTCTCTCTCATCATACAGAAATGAAATTATATGCATGAAATGAAGTTAAAAAGTGGAACGTTTTAAAATTAAAATAAGAAAGTATTTTCTGAAATTCAAGAGATAATCCTCCCATGACACTTGCTGACAAAGTCTAGTTTTCAATGATTCACTGTCAAACTGGAAGGATGTATCTAGTGGGGTCATGCAGGAGTCTATATCCTAGGAGTGGGACTATTCAGTATTTTCATTCATGAGTTAGATAATGGTGGGGAGAGTATGTTTATAAAATCTACAGATGACACCAAGCTGAGAGGGGTTGCTAGCACTTTGGAGAATGGAATTAGAATTCAAAACGACCCTGACAAATAGAGAATTGGTATGAAATCAACAAAGGGGAGTGCATATTATTGCACTTGGAAGGAAAAATCAAATGCACAAATACAAATTGGGGAATAATTCATTAGCAGCAGTACTGCTAAAAAGGACCTGGGGTTTATGGTGCATACAAACTGAATATGAGCCAACAACGTGATGCAGTTGTGAAGAATATCATCATTCTGGGGTGTATTAATAGGAGAGTCGTACCTAAGACATGGGAAGTAATTGTTCTACTCCACTCAGCACCACTGAGGCCTCAGCTAGAGTAGTGTGTCCAGTTCTGAGCAACACCCTTTAGGAAAGATATGGACAAACTGGAGAGAACCCAGAGGAGAGCAACAAAAATGACAAAAGGTTTAGAAAACCTGACCTATGAGGAAAGGCTAAAATAACTGAGCATGTTTAGACTTGAGAAAAGAAGACTGAGAACCTGATAATAGTCTTCAAATAAGTTGACAGCTGTTCCACAGAGCAGTGTTTCTCAACCTTGTTGATACCAAGCACTGGCTTGTTGCCTTCTTAAACTGTGTCAGGGAAATCTCAGGGACCGGTGCCAGCCCACAGACTGGTCATTGAGAAACACTGATATAGAGGACAGCGATCAATTGTTCTTGTTCTATCTTTAGTGGACCTGGAGAAGTAATGGGATTTATCTGAAGCAAGGGAAATTTAGGATAGATATTAGGAAAAAAATTTCTAACTACAAGGATAGTTAAATTCTGGAATAGACTTCCAAGGAAGGTTGTGGAATCTTTGTCATTGGAAGTTTTTAAGAACAGGTTAGGCGAACACCTATTGAGGAAGGTTTAGGTTTACTTGGTCCTGCCTCAGTGCTGGAGGATGAACTAGAGCAGGGGTGGCCAACCTGTGGCTCCGGAGCCATATGCGGCTCTTCAGAAGTTAATATGTGGTTCCCTGTATAGGCGACAAGAAAAGGAGGACTTGTGGCACCTTAGAGACTAACCAATTCATTTGAGCATAAGCTTTCGTGGGCTACAGCTCACTTCATCGGATGTAGCTCACGAAAGCTCATGCTCAAATAAATGGGTTAGTCTCTAAGGTGCCACAAGTCCTCCTTTTCTTGTTGCGAATACAAACTAACACGGCTGCTACTCTGAAACCTGTACAGGCAACGACGCTGGAGCTACAGGTGCCAACTTTCCAAAGTGCCGGGGGGTTCTCACTGCTCAACCCCTGGCTCTGCCACAGGCCCTGCCCCCACGCCACCCCTTCCCGTCCCCTCCCCTGAGCCTGCAGTGCCCTCGCTCCCCTCCACCCCAGCCTCCTGCATGCCATGAAACAGTTCATCGGGGAGGGATGGGGAGGCGCTGATCGGCGGGGCTGCTGGTGGGTGGGAGGTTCTCGGAGCAGGGGTGGGGGAGCTGATGGGGGGCTACTGATGTATTACTGTGGCTCTTTGGTAATGTACACTGGTAAATTCTGGCTCCTTCTCAGGCTGGCCACCCCCAAACTAGAATGTTTCTCAAATATGGCCACTGCATGTGTCCACCAGCAACTTTTCTTGTGGCCACAGCCTCCTGAGTGATGATTGGGGGGTGGGGGAAAAGCAGTGGCCCCTCCCTCAGGGCTGCCAGCAGGGCTTTGGGCCCTGCCCCCCCGGAGACACAAGCTCTGGAGGAGCAGGCAGATGGCGAGTTCCTCATCTTCCTAGGAGCATCCTTCATCCTTGGGGCTTTGGGCTCTGGCCAGGGGCCTCTGACTCTGCTGCAGGCCCCAGATTCCATCTGTGGGGTTTCAGGTTCCATCCTTCGCCTTGGCAATGGGCTCAAACCCTGGGCTCACCTCCCCTCCCCCATTTTATCTGGCCCCTGCTGTCTTCTCTGTCCCCGGGTTTCAGCCATGTGGTGGCAGGCTCTGTCTCCTGATAGCAGGGCTTCGGGCTCGGCCCCAGCCCTGGGATCCAGTCACAGGGCTTCAGGCTTGGCCCTGGATCTAGTTGCAGGGCTTCGGGATCGGGCCCCAGGATCTGGCCACGGGGCTTCGGGTTCAACCCCAGCCGCATGGCAGCAGGTGCTTGCCAAGGGCTTGCCAAGGGCTCACCCCTCCATTACCCCAGGCACCTGCTGCGTCCCCCATCCTCCCATCCATCCCTCCATTGCCCTGGCCCCCAATGCCTCCCTATCCACCTCCTGATCCAGGGCTTAATTTCTCCCCGGGCTTGCCATGGCTGAGTAAGTCTGCTGTGAAAAAGTTAGATTTGTATGTTTGTTAATATCATTTTTCACAGCAGCGGACTTACTAGCTAGCAAGTCTAAAAATAATAAGCAACCAAAAAAGGCAACAGAAAACAACAAAAAAGACAAAGCACCTTATTTATGTTTCTATTCTGTTTAGATCCAGGAAAGAATAGAGCAGGGGTTCTCAAACTGGGGGTCGGCACCCCTCAGGGGGGTCACGAGGTTATTATATGGGGGGTCGCGAGCTGTCTGCCTCCACCTCAAACCCCGCTTTACCTCCAGCATTTATAATGGTGTTAAATATATATTAAAAAGTGTTTTTAATTTATATGGGGGGGTTGCACTCAGAGGCTAAACTGCACATTGTTGTTATTATTGAGTCTTCAAAAAAACAACCACCATACATAAATAAATTACAATTATTTGGATATGTATAGGAATAACAAATAAATATCCACATAAAGTTAATTAAGTATTTTAGGAAAAAAATTGTCAGCGCAGCCACCAGCAGGAGTTGGTCACCACACTCTGGGGCTGCCAAAAAATTTGTGAGAGAACCCCTGAACTAGATATCCTCACAGGTCCTTGCCAGCCCTCCATTTCTATGATTCTATAATATCTGAAGCAAATTGTTCAGTAAAATTCCAAAGAGGATAAGACATTGACACGTACAACAGCACTTGTAGTTATTCTAGTTAGGACTGAAATTTAAATGGCCGTCAGTCACTCAGCAAAAATTTTCAAAAGTGCTTACGTGACTTAGGCGTGCAAGTCCCAGTGAGTGCCTAACTCACTTTTGAAAATGGGATTGAGAACCACAGTAAAATATAATAATAATCAGAAGGAAAACATTAAGTAAAAATAGTGAAATATTAAAGAGTAAAATGTTAATGAGCATAGAAAATTCAAAGGAACTGTTGGAATCTATTCACCATCAACATACAATCCAAATCCCAGGATCTCTAATATTTAGACAAGAATGGCAGTAGACACAAAGAGTTCGGCACATGAATTTTAGCCCAAATAGTCTCTTATGCAGGGGGATTGGAAACCCCAGAGAAACAAGGAACTGACCCCAACAATCTGCACATTATTCATCCTCAGCCCAAAGAGCTATATGTATTGTAGGGGATGTGTTGGGGGTCAGCGATAACTTATGCCTTGGCCCTGTGCCAAGACTGCACCGGGAGACCTCTGCTCCACTGCAGTTTCCTGGCAGCAAATTGCCATCAATCTTGCAGGTCAACAATTCTGGGCTTTGCGGAAGCAATGTCAGGAGCGTATGTGGGAAAGGAGAGTAAGTCCCAGAGTGGAGACCAAGACCAAAATCAAATCAGGCCAAACCCACACTTTAAACTTCATCGGTAATCCAATCTGAATCCAGGACTCATTTACACGTGTGTCTGGAGCAAACCACTGCTCAATAAGTGGGCAGTCTCATTCTATTATAGCTGGGAAGTTCTTTAACAGTCTTCAGGTATATTCTTATGTACAGCACATTGCAGTAATAATCTCAAGATGACAACATCATGGACAACTGTGGCAAAGTCTGATGCCCCCTCACCCCCCTAAAAAGTTTACAACCTGCTTGTCATGTGAAACTAGAACAGTGCTCTTGCTCATTGCTGCTACCGGGAGCTCCAAGTACAGTCAAGGAGTCAACACGATCCCCAGGGCTGAAAATCTCAGTAACAAAAACAGTGGCCAGACTTCCGTAAATATGACTGTCTGTCATTTCTTTCTATTCCTTCAACCAACACACAAGCATACTTCAGTCGTATCCAGACTGAGCTTGAGCAAATCAGCTCTCATTCAAAGACAGCCGATAGATTTCAGTCAGCACTTGATATTTGTCCATCACCAGGACGAAACTGAACCAAGCAAGTAGCTATACACATTGACTTTTTGTTTAAGATTACAAAATACAAAGGAATGCATCTTTAACCAATAAGTTACTGCATTAATATTTAAATAACGTCTAGATAGTGGAAAGTTATTAGTAAACCCAGTTATTTCGGATTTCTCATAAACATACCCGATACTATTTATAAAGTAGAGTTTCTAGGAATATTAATTGAAGTTTTCACAAAATGTCAGTTTTCCCCACATGCTTTTATGGACAATCTTACCCAGGTTTGACAGAGTACTCCTTGTGAACTATGACTACTATATAGATTCACTACTGAAGTAGAAACAGAAATTGATTATTGTACTTCAATAAGTCTAACTTTTGTTACAGTATCATTAGCCCTCTCCACCAGCTTTCCCTGAATATGATCTATTTCCCCAAAGAGCAGTGGTGGGCAACCTGTGGCCTGTCAGGGTAATCTGCTGGTGGGCCACAGGACAGTGTTTACATTGACCATCCGCAGGCATGGCCACCTGCAGCTCCCTGCTCCCGGCCAATGGGAGATGCGGGAAGCGGTGCGGGCTGCAGGGACGTACTGGCCGCCGCTTCCCACAACTTCCATTGGCCAAGAACGGCGAACCGTGGCCACTGGGAGCTACAGACGGCCGTGCCTGTGGATGGTCAATGTAAACACTGACTCGTGGCATGTCAGCGGATTACCGATTGCCCTGTGTGCGGCCCGTGGGCCGCACGTTGCCCACCACTGCCACAGAGCAAGCAAAATAAGTCAGCTTCCGGTACTTCTCCAGGACCTATTTTTTGCCTTTAATATTTTCACCATGATTAGAAGTTTATAAAGCTTCTCTGAATCTCATTTCCTATTTTTGTGCATTATCTTTCTTTCCTCCCCAATTTTGTGCATTAACTTTTTTGCCCTACCCAATTATTAGCATTAAAAATTATGGAGTGTTTTATATATAAAAATCCTTTAGAAGGCTATTGTACATAGATATAGGATATGAAGAGGCTCGTTTAAAAATTTCTTTTAGTTTTTTCAAATAGTCTAAGTCCTAAAAAAAAAAACAACTCCAAAAAGTTCTTTCAATCTTAGTTAAATAGTCAGATGCACTGAATGTAATATCATTTGTTAATCAAGTGATAAACTGATTTAGAGACGCCCACCAATTTTATTTTGTTAAAAATTCAGAAAGACCCCAATGCTGAGAGACATTGAGCATCCATAATTCCCAGTAAAGGCAGTAAGACTTGTACGTGTTCAGTCCCTCCTTTTGTTAGCTGACCCTAATGTTTTGCCGCAAGATCATGCTTAGGCAAATACAGTGAGTTAATTGCTCTTAGTTACAAGCGCTATATTTTTTCATCCAAATAAATAACTACTGTTCTTATTCTGAGTAATACCAAACTAGCCCGACTATACATACATCTATTGCTTTAATTTAGCTCAGTAAAATTCTATTCCATTGCAATTTATGATGGGCAACTGAAATTTCATTGTTTTCTCTTTATTATCAGAAATCATGATAAAAGAGGAGATGAGTGAGTGGATTCTTTTTCCTGGTCTGGGAAGTTACGATGACAATTTTGGAAGTTAGTACTTCACAGGATTAATCTGAACAAAAACAATTTAGGTTTAGAGACACAGAGCACATTCTAGAAGCTTATGACAAAGACAGCTGATGGCTGGCCTTATAACTTTAGCTAGAAAGGAAAAGCTTTTTCTATTATTAAGTTGTATGCAGTTATTAGTACTAATTGGAAATTTGTTAATTTGTAACAACTGAAGTCAATTTGTCACTTGATTACATATGCATTTATCTTGTCATTGTTAATGCACAACATTATTAGTGTTAAATACTTGGGGAGAAAATTACATCTTCTGCTTCAAATTCAGTTTTTACACTGTGTGCTACACTGTACTCTCCAAATACTAGGCCTGATCCAAAGATGACTGAAATCAATGGGAGTCTTTTCACTGATCTCAATGAACAATAATAGTGGAGTGCTCTATCCAGTTGAGCCCAACGTACATAAAGGTTTTAACTACTTTTACTTTGTTTGCCTCTTTTTTACATTCCAATTTTGCTTTCCTTCTAATAATTATTTCATTAATGTGAAACAATTCAAAAAGATATGGCAGCAATTAATAAATGGGAATTGCCTTCTACATACTTGCAATATAACGGCCTTAAACTAAGCCCTTTTGCTGGAACACCAACCTAGGCGTAACGACATACCAGCTACTTTGGCAATCTGACCAAATATTGTCCTTAAAGCTGTCATGAACATTTTCTAAGAGAGAAACCTATAATAAGTTTATACATAGCTTGGTCATAATGGATGAAATCTACCACACTACACAGGGACCTACACAAGCCCACTGACGTCTCTGCTCAGCAGTGGGTGGAGGCAAAAAGGGTGTAGATGGAGCATGCAGCGGAAGCCCTCTCTATACTGCTTGGACACAGAAGAGGTTTTTCCAAAACCTTTCTACATTAGTTGTGAGTAGACAGGAGCTGGGCCACTGCTCCCGTGGCCAGGAAACTCACATATGGGTGCAAAGAAGTTTTAGTTCAGAACCTAGCATAGTAGCCTTGGAACACCTGTGCTGCTACCCCACATCTACCCACTAACGTGTTACTGGACTACTCACTTAGGTAAAGTGACAAATATGCTTAAGTGTTTGAAGGACCAGGGCCCATGCGAACTGTCACATGTTCTCAGGGCTAATAAAGTATTTGTATGGTGCTTAATACTGCAAATATGGTAAAGTAATAAAAATGTAACTCTTTTTACAGCAGGACCACAGAGAGCATGGTAGAGGCACTTAACGATCTCTGTATAAGGAGGGGAAAAATGAAGCAGTGTAATTTAAAAAGCAAAAGTTACCTCCTGTAATGATCCACTGTAGTCTAAAAGCAACATTCTGATCTCAGGTTTCAGAGTGGTAGCCGTGTTAGTCTGTATCAGCAAAAACCATGAGGAGTCTTTGTGGCACCTTAGAGACTAACAAACATATTTGGGCATAAGCTCTGATGAAGTGGGTTTTAGCCCACGAAAGCTTATGCCCAAATAAATTTGTTAGTCTCTAAGGTGCCACAAGGACTCCTCGTTGTTTATTCTGATCTCAGTCATATAGGGGTTTTTTAAAATCAGTGTAACTCCACTGGGTTAAGTAATCACATACTAAGTATCAAAAGAGTTAATTTTTTACTGTATGTTGCCTATATTTGCATAACTTGCTTACCCAAACTACTATATTAATAGGCATTTGTTTAAGAATTTTCTGCTGGTTTATGATAGAGTGTGGTAGGTTTGCTTAGTGGACTTATTTTTTTCAGATGAATTTTCTACTGAATATCACTTTGTTTGACGAACTGGAAGTTAATTTGGTTCCACAAGTTTATTCCTGAATTGGATACTTGTTTTTCAGATGAGTGTCACTCTTTGTATGTTGTTTTTTTGAAACAAATACAATATACTAAATTTAAAAACACATTTATTTCTTTAGTAGGCTTTTTTTCAGTAGGTGGCTAAGTGAAATTCGTGAGTCAGTATTTTAAGTAAGTTGCATTCATTAAGATCTACATTCACTGCTATGTAAATAAATTGTTCACATTTTGTCATAGTGGAAGCCCAGCATTTCTAGCTTTCTTCAGTCTCACAATTCTATACAGCAGTTGTTCCCAAACTTGTTCCACTGCTTGTGCAGAGAAAGCCCCTGGCGGGCCAGGCCGGTTTGTTTACCTGCCGTGTCTGCAGGTTCGGCCAAAGGCAGCTCCCAGTGGCTGCGGTTCGCTGTTCCAGGCCAATGGGAGCCGCTGGAAGCAGTGCGGGACGAAGGACGTACTGGCTGTCGCTTCTAGCGGCTCCCATTGGCCTGGAGCAGCGAACCACAGCCACTGGGAGCCACAATCGGCCGAACCTGCGGTTGCGGCAAGTAAACAAACCGGCCCGGCCCGCCAGGGGCTTTCCCTGCACAAGTGCCGGAACAAGTTTGGGAACCACTACTATACAGCTTTAGAAAAATATTTGCAACAAATCTTGCACACTCTCCCCTCTTATTTCCCCCAGTCCCACAAAACAGGCAAACACAAAACCAAAGGAACAGATGTATACTTGAAATACAGAAACGTTACCTGTGTGTTTCCGAAGGTGCTCTTTAAAATGTCCAAAGTGGTCAAACTGTTTATCACAGTACTGGCATACGTGTATTTTTTTGCCAGGTCTTTGCTTCTTGCTGGCTCCACCTTCATCAAGGTGGTAACAGGTGAGGTGCTGTTTCAAGGCACTCTCTCGAAGGTACCTTTTATTGCATATGTCACATTTGTAACTCTCAGTGGAGTGTGTTTTCATGTGTTCCTTAAAATGGTAAAACAATTTAAACGAACGGTTACATTTCTCACAGTGGAATAAATTGTTCATGTGTGACAGCTGAAGTTCCACAATTTCAATACCTTCTACCTGTTTGCATGTAGGATCAGTTGCATTGTCACCTTCTTCTTGGATCTCGCATTTTCTTTCCCCCTGACGGTACTTGCTGGTGATATCTGCCAAAAGAGCCAAAGCAGACTCGTCTGACGTATCCGTAGTCTGTATATACTTTATGGACTGTTCTGCAGAAGCTACTTCTTCCAGGGTTTCAATGCTATCATCTTCCACTTCAATTGTCCCTTCAGCAATCTCCACCTCAATTTCAACAGGCTCTGATTCTGCAGATGGCAATGTTTCTGTGATGACATTGGAGGTTTCGGCTATCTTCCTCTTTTTGGTTTTATTTTTACCTTGTGTTTTATTTGATTCTAGTGGTGCCGAATTTTCTTTGTTCCTGTAAAGTGTGTGTAATAGAACATTGTAAGGATCCAAAACCACCTACATAATAATTTCTGCAATATACTGAATTTACACATGAGATCATTCAAAATAGGTAATAAATCAGTAATAAAGTGTTTGAAGAGAATGCATGTTCTGAAATACCATGCAGATGGTTACATTGTAGATTCAGGAATGCATCAATCCTTAATCCATACTCTTTACTGCTGAACCATCAGGGCTAATGGAGTGTGGCCTGGGATGGAGAATCTGGACCGCCGCCCCTATTTTATAACTAAGTGAGATGACCAAAGTTTTGTTTTAGATTTTAAATATTCCACCCACTCTGGACTGATCTAATACCTATCTGCAAGAACAATGAATGGACAGGCCCATCAAAAACCAACCAGCCTCACTGGTTAGACAGAAATTCAGAGACCTTGGAAAATGCTGCACTTGAGGCTTCAGTGGAGAGAAACTCCAATGGGGGAAATGGAAAAAAGGTGACCACCTCACATGATATGGCAATGAATCAACCCCAGGACCACATATGTGAAAAAGAGGTGAGGAGAGGGAACTCACTGTCTGTCTGTCTTTGGAGACAACGTGGGGTTGAGTCTCTGACAGAGTGTCAGAGTGACAGAGTGTTTAACTGTCTTAAACATAAAAGATTGTCCATCTCCTCTGTAACTGAGCTGAGAATGCCTTATCTAGTTTAGGTTATATGAAGTGTAAATCTAGAGATATTGAGCAAACACTGTAATTCCACTTTTCTCTCTATTTTAATAAGTCATCTTTTAACGAGAACTACTGTTGTGCGCGTATTTCATGCATTCTGTCCCAAAGGAGAAGAAAACACTGCAACTGGTAAGATGTTTGTGAAAACTACACCCCGCTCAGTCCGGGGCCATGAGTAAAGGTGTTGGATCCCAGGAACATCAGGCTGCTGTAGACGAACACACGTGGAGAAGCCAAAAGGACCAAGCAGGAGATGGTGGTGGTGGGATTTGGTTTTCAAGGCCTGTAGTACAAAACCCATCGTACTATACCGAAGCACTGAAGCCTTCCAGCACAAAATGTGAAATTCACCCCTTGCAAAGGGCCAGCTCAAGGACTTTAGTTCTCCAAATAGGAACTGGGTGAGATTTGTGTGTGTCTAGGATTGGTCCACACTCAGTTGCATACCGATTCAACTATTTTGGTTGCAGCGGGAGGAGAGGGGTTATGTCCTGGTTCCAAGTCCACAGAAGGATAACATAGGGTAAGTGCTGGCATGGTGGAGAGAAAGTGGTACTTCCTTACCACAATCCTAGTTCCTGGCAGCCCAGCCTGCGAGTAAGAAGCCAGGATAAGGAAGAGTATCCAGCTCTCTTACAGAGTAGTGAAGAGCGAAGGCCAATCTATCCCTTCCCCCTTTATATAAAACGTTAATGAGGGCATAAACCATAATATGATGCATTTATATAGCGTATTTCATTTGAGAATCTAAATGCACTTCATTTGATATAACATTTAACTAATAAAATCCATATAAAATTGAAAACAATATCTTAGAAATGCCTGAGAAAATAGGAGCTTCTTAGTATGACTTGAAGTTCAATAAATGCAGGTTCTAGCAGATCTGTGAGGTAAGGAACTCACTGTGCATCCCCTCTCCACAATCCCCTCCCATTTGAGCCAAAGGAGTTTAGCTCATAGTAACATTTAGAACTGTGCGAATAATGGATTTTTGGCAATTCTGAAAATTCAGAAAAAAAAATCAGTTCAGGTTGAATGAAAACCAAAATGTTTTCAGAATTTTCATTGAATTGGAAGTCAGAAACATTTTGTTTTGGGCCTTTTTAATAAAATGCAAAGGAATTCAAAAAACAGAGGAGGAGATGGTGGTGGTGTCCTTATAACCAACAGCCCTGTGGTTAGGGCATTCACCTGGGAGGAGGGGGAATATCCATGTTCCATCCCTGCTCCAATGAATATATGGCATAAGGAGTACAATGTCACTTCCATCAATAGGCCTAAATCCCCTTGTGAATGTAGCCTGAAAAATCAAAATGTTCCTTTTTGATGTTGAAATGGTTTGTTTCAACAGTCCCAATTTTTTTTTTATTTTAGCTGGAACAATTTGCCAAAATGTATATGATTTTTCAAAACTTTTTAAATCGATCCCTTATCTATATTTTTCAGCGAAAAAAAATTTCGTCTGAAAAATTCTGCCCTGCTTTAGTAGCATTATATACTTTTTGCCTCAACATCTTGTTTAGAGATGGGTAAACAGCTAAACTAAATGGACACTGTCCAGTTAAATTTAGCTCCAAAATGTTGTAAAAAGCTTATTTTTGGAGAAACTAAATCCAAGATTAATTAAAATATTTCGAAAAACTACTAAACAAGTTTTTTGTTTTTTAAAGCAAATAGTTATTTCCTTGCAACTTTAGCAACCCAAATTATTGTAACATTACATTAGTGCCTTAGATCCTGAAACTGGCCTTAAATAAAACTGTACTCTCTCCATTTTCCAAGCTGAGAGAATTGTAATAAGTAAAGGAACTGTAAATACAGTAGAACCTCAGAGTGACAAACATCTTGGGAATGGAGGTTGTTCATAACTCTGAAATGTTTGTAACTGAACAGAATGTTCTGGTTGTTCTTTCAAAAGTTTACAACTGACCATTGACTTAATACAGCATTGAAGCTTTACTATGCAGAACAAAAATGCTACTTTCCCTTTATTAGTTTACGCTTAACACAGTACTGTACTGTATTTGCTTTTTTTTTTTTTGGTCTCTGCTGCTGCCTGATTGCATACTTCTGGTTCCAAATGAGGTGTGCAGTTGACTGGTCAGTTCACAACTGTGGTGTTCATAACTCTGAGGTTTTACTGTAATCATATTAGCTTTATACTTTTTTCAGTGTGAATAAACTCGGCAGCTATTTGCAATAAGTAACTTTTTTGCCCTTTTTTTAAATGTGTATTTTTATCCTCATCATGTCTTTTCAATCCAAGAATGAAGTTGTGCAGTCTTGATTCCAGTCCCTGCTACTACCACAAGACCATACTTTTCCCCTATATTTATTGGCAGCAAAGTTTAAGCATAGGGCAAATATTTTAAAATAAATATTGATATTGAAAACCCTGCTTCTAGTCTGCAGTGTCACGAAGCTTTTTTTTTTTTTTTTTTTAAATAAAGCAAAGTAATACAGTAAGTCTATACTACTACTGTAAGTACTATAGGCCTATGTCTGCTCTCCACTATGCTGAATGTTAAGGAACATGTTATCTGGTGAGGAAAAGGCCCTTTTGAGGGGATAGGAAGGAAACAGCAGCTTCCCTTCATGTTCCTCAAGCTTGCAGAAACTCCTGTGTGAATTCCAGAATGGGAAGTAGGGGTGGCTGTCATGGGCTTCCTTCTCATAAGGAGAGAGAAACTGCATAGCTAAAGGGAAGATTACAGCAGTACTCAAAGAATGGGAAGGCAGAGAAGGTCCTCCCGAGAGCAGTGAGAAGGGAAAGGCACCCAAGGGTTGTGCTCTGTTTTTCTCACATCTGCTCAGGCTTGCAAGCCATGTCCCCTGACACAAAGTTCCAGCACACAGAGTTTGAGGCTCAATTTTACCCTTTATGGTTTCCATCCCACCCTCATTGGAGGAGATTACAGACTTTGGGAAGAAGAAGTGGATGAGGACTCTACAGCTTCTACTCAGGTTCCAGGAGGAGAAGAAACAGCTCCGCACAATATTGACAACCAAGCCTGGCAAGAATCTTCCTCAGATAATGTATTCCATGTTTCTAGAAGATGAATGAAAAATCTGCATGCTTACCTGATTTCAAGTGCTTTAATGGCTTCTAACATCTGTAGATACTCAGCTGCTTTCCAAACATCATTTGCTTCTTCTTCACCTTGGACCATTAATTTTGCTGTGTAGGTGAACTCAATTAAGTGTCGAAATGCCATATTACTTACACCTGTTTAGAAGAAAATATACATTTTTTTTTGCAGTTCTTCAGATTTTAGTTGTTACATTTTACAAGTATAAGTAGTAAATTTTGCTTACAAATCTTTTACCATTTAGATTTTTGTTCACAATGTCCTGCTTATTGGCTTTTGCAGATCACCTTCATGAGATGTTCTCATAGGCTTTAGAAAGTCTACTGCTGCATGCAGCTTCTTCAGGTTTGTGCCATGTTTTAATAGTAGAACTATGTGTCCCATAATATAAAACATATCATCTTTATCACTGGAAAGGCTGCTAGTCCCCTTCTGCTAAAGTGGCTAGTACTGAAGTTTAGAGAGACAGCAGTCTCCATCGTGTTTCTACTGCCACTGAAAAAAGCCTCTACTCAAAATTGTTCCTTCAGATGTTATCTTTGAAAGAAGCTGCCTTCTGGTGGCATTAGCTACCTCACAACCACCATGGAGCTAGGTCTTGACAAGGAGATTAGTACCACTAAAGCCCGCATATCAATCTGTATCACTAACATTACAGAAATATAAGTATTTTGGTCATACAAGTCATATCAACAGGTTACCTTCTATCTCTACCAACGGCTCCTGAGTGAAATCTTGGAAGAATTTGTAGAAGAACTGGCTGCAGGCAGCAAGGACAGCCTTATGAGCTTTGAAATGGTGACCTAAAAGGAAAGAGATAAAAATCAAATGTTTTAAGTCAACATACACTTGCTCATGCTAGATGCTAATGGGTTCAGAATAAAGGAAGCTATAGAATTCAGTACATGAAGACATTGTAGCAGAGTGCAATCTGAGCCTGCCCTTTGTTGCATAGCATGCTACTGCAGACAGACATTTTCCTGGGCCTTCACTTCTGGTTCCAATTACCAGAATATGTAGGTATGAATGATGAGTATTAGGATACATCAAAACCAAAGGACTGTTTACATGTGGGACCATTTTTGCTTGGTAACTAAGAGTCCAAACACACCAAAGCTAGGCAGCCTCCTCCCTTCAGAGTGCTCAGGTGAGTGAAAAAGGGGTGTGTGTGTGTTGGGGGGGGGGAGACAAGGAAAAAACCCTAAACTGAATACTTCACTATAAAGCCCTAATCCTAATAGAAAAGGACTGGGCTATAGGCAGGGAATTCACCAAAAGAAAGATGGTAGAAAAACAAAACAAAGAAGTCTTAGTTCTTTGGTAACAGAGAATTATCTCCACCTGGTAGGGACAGGAAAAGAACTGAGTTTAAGCAGACCGTCCTTTTTAAGATGGGAAATGAGGTCACAAGAGCTTTGCTATTTCCCCCGTTCTGTCCACATCTGCTGATGGTGAGCGTAAGTCTTCTTGCCTAGGCTGGTTTAAACAAAGCATTAAGAAATTCAATTTTGAATTTCTGTTTTGCTGTGAACACTAGTAAACAAACACCACTATTATTTAATGTTGCTGACTATTTCAGCATAACAACTGAAAATTAGGGAAAGGTTCCATCTTCTACATCATTCAGGATGAAAGTCTTCTTGGAATTTGTAGTACTTCTATATAAAACTGGAAGACATTAGTTTGTGTTCTGCCCAGATTGAGAATAAAATACATTGATTCTTTATTTTCAGTTGTCTGACCTATGGCAATCAAAATGAAGAATTCCAAAGCATCTGTGTATCAGCTAATTTGGTATGACAGTACGTACCATCTACAATCAGAGTGATGTCTGTAAATTGATCCTGCTCACGCTGTTCATTCAGTCTGTCCAAAATAACTTTATAATGTTCTGGGAATTCTTGAATGCATTCCATCGTTTCTTCAGCTTCCATAGTGAATGGACTAGTCTACAAAAGATTATTAATGAAGTAAGAATACTGCAGTACTCAACGTTTAACATCTTCAGTACGCCATACAAAAAAATTAACTAATTAGCATAATGCTTTAATTAAATTCAGCGTTTAAAAAAGGGCCATGAAATAGAGTAATGTGATTGTTAATAACTATACTAAATTAGATCAACAATAGGTGTACCTCAATTTAGCTAACAGGAGGTGCTAGAGTAAAACAAAAAAGAAACATGGCTTTATTATAGACAGAGACTAAAATTTTTGCAAGCCTACTTCTTTATTCTATAAATTGGAAAGAATTTTGCCTCCCTCAAAGCAATCAGAAATGGTGGAAACATAACTAATTATTGCAATTTCAACAAAAATTTGGCAAGATAATATCAGCATCTTGATACGGTTACTTTGAGGAACGCTGCTAACCCATTTGATGACAGAATGGCTCTTCAATACTCTCACAGATTAAGTTAATTTTCTATTCAGTGAAGAGAAGATGTTTAAAGAAGGTAGAGGAATGAAGGAAGTAGGTATCCACCAAGGAAGTGTTTCTTCACCTATGAGTTCAGGGGAGTTGCAAAGGAGTGAAAATTTTGTTACTATCTAAAGCAAAGAAAATCTCATTCCCCTAGTTCCCGCACAACCTTTCCCTTCAGGATCGACTAGTCACTGTCAACCTCTCAAAACACACACACACAAATAAATCATACAGGCTTATCTGAAACTTTTATAGTAAGTGGAAGAGGGCTGTGAAAGTTTTTGACTTTAAGAGATTACCACCAGAAAAAATCACGAAAAATCTACCCTAAAACATGGACAACGGATGTTAATCTGCTGGGTATGCGTTAATACCTTTGGAGAGACAGTCCAGATAATTACAACTGCAAGCATTTCACTCAAATAAAGAAGAATTTTGCCTAAGTTCAGATCTGCATGGCAGTACCCATCTCTGATGTTCTATTCCCCCTACAGGTGTGGCTCTCACACAGAGGTCAATAGGAGCTCTTCATATGTTAGAAGTATAAAATCCTTGTGCTCAATTCAACCAGGTGAATCTGACAGGAGACTCTCCTTCTTAAGTCCCTTAAGGCTCTATTTAAGCAGAAGTATTCTGTGGGGGTACAGCAGCGAAGAAATTTGGAATAAGACTTTGCACCTAACCTAGGGCTTTTCTGAGTTGTGGAACTGTATAAAATGGAGTTCAGAAGAAGACTCCCACTACTGAAGGATGTCGAAAAGAAAGCCCTCTGCTGCAGACCCAAACTTTCTTTGGAAGTAAATCTGAACAATGCAAGAGCTTAATGTCTTTTGAGTGAACTTAATTTAGCTCAAAGAACAATTGGTTCCAGACAAAGACGACAAAGAAAGGGTTGAATGTATCTTTATACCTTTTCTCCTGCTTGCGGTAGGGTGCCAGGCAATAGTCACATCAAAGATGTTTCCTTCATGAAATTTCATATCTATAGTTAGTGATTAATCTGTACTTAGGTACTAAGTACGTGGAGGAATAGCACGTGGGAGAACAACAGAAGAGAGAGTATCTTACATTAAATTAGAGATGCATTGCCAGCTGCATTATCATGGTGGCTGCAGTAACAGAAGCGTATGGTGTGGGTGCACGAAGTGGAAATCCACGGAGTTCCATGAAAGATTAGAACAAAGTCTTCATAATTAATCTAACTGCCTGGTTTTCCTCAACCAGAATCAGAGAGCCTCCTCCTTTGAACATGAGCCGATCCCTTGAACCTATCCACTACTATCCATCTGACATTACCAAGCTTGCTAACTCTCAGGTCTACACTAAGAAGATAGAGTCAGCTCAGCTACACATCTTAGGGGTGCAAAAAATTTATACCCAAGTTACAGAGTTAAGCCAACCTAACCCCCCTTGTAGACAGCACTAGGTCAACGGAAATTTTTTCCTATTGACCTAGCTAATGCCTCTAGGTGAGGCAGATTACCTGTTGTAGTGGTTCTCAAACTTTTGTATTAGTGAGCTCTTTCACACAGCAAGTCTCTGAGTGTGACCCCCACCCTATATTTATATTTATTATAAATAAAATATATATTTAAAATATTTAGCACTATTATAAATGCTGGAGGCAAAGCGGGGTTGGGCGCTGACAGATCGTGATCCCCTATGTAATAACCTTGTGACCCCCTGAGGGGTCATGACCCCCAGTTTGAGAACTATTGCAACAGGAGAACCCCTCCCATTGACACAGGTAGTGTCTACACTGAAGTGCTGTAGCTTTTCAAGCGTAGACAAGACCTCATATGTGGCTGTTGGAGGTAAGGAAGTATTTAACATGCTTGTGTCTTGGATTGGTGTGGGGTGGAAATAAAAAGGTGGAGTGGAAGCCTGGGGAAAAAACTCTATTGTTATGATAAGGAGACATTTTGTCTCTAGGCATAGGATTAGATTTTACAGATGCCAAGTTGGTGGAAAGCTGTTGCTATCCTATTTCTCCATAGAACAGATCCCTCCTTGGGTTGTTGTTTGTTTGTTTGTTTGTATGTTTGTTTAAGGAAAATGCCCTATTTAGAATATGTCCAACTCACCAAACAGAAAAAATAAAAATGCTTGCCTAAAGAAATCTATTTCTGTTTGCCATCACTATGTCTACTATAAGAAGTAGAAACTAAGATACATAATAAATAGACAGGCAACTTGGAATTACAGGTAAAATTCCCTAAGGATTCTGCTAATATAAAATCAAAGGAAAACCCCCCCAAATCCCAGCTCTTATAACTTCCATATATTCAAAAGCAGTTTAACCTCCAGAAATTCCTTTTTCCAAACTTTTCCTCATTGCTGCATTTTCCTCATCCATGGAGTAACAGTACAAGCCTCAACGGTTAAGAATCAGTCTGACAAGTAAACTCCATACTTCCATTACTAGTTCTCAGAGTTGTCAGGAGTGCCCCAATTCCTGTGAATTACATAAGCCAGGTGATCACACTCACACCTTATGAAGGATTTATTTCCATGGGTTGAAATGCATTTGATAGCAAGCGTTAACTTATCATAAAGTAATACAATGTTTTGAAATTATTTTGGAAAAAAGACTTGGATTATTCCTAATCCTCATTAACAATGTGTCTGTTGTGGCTTTCATAAATCATTGTGTGTCTCACAGGTAAACTCAAAAACATAGCAGACAGAATCCTGAAAAGATTTAGATAAACTAATAAGAGTGACCTTTATCCTGAAAGATCCCAAATGCCAAATGATACCAGTGAAATGCTACCTCCGAGTTGAAGCACAGTGACACTATATCAAGCACACAGCAAAACAACAAAACTTTGGAATACGAAATGAAGTATTCAGTGTACCAATAGGGGAAAACACTGAATTGAGGTAGACAAAATTAATGATCAAAGCTGAAATTTTGGCAGGACACCAAAGATACCATATTTATTCTCCAAACAGCAGTTTTTCTTGTTAGATCATAGTCTAACAGAAATGGAATTAACTGACAGGGTGAAATTATCATTCATTTTTCCAAGGTAGAGGGGTGGGAATATACAACTAAAATGCTAGCTAAAGCTAAAACTAAAATTATGCTCTTTGTCCCCACTCCTGTGAAAGGAAGTACAGATAATCAGCAAAACTCAGCTCATACATTACAAAAAAGAAAAAAGTGTGAATTTAGTTTATGTGAGAGGTGTCAGGTTGATAGTCCTGGAAGTCAAAAGCCATTGATTTATCCAAAGAACATGTCCAGTAAGCATAGTGGGAGTGAAAGCTACCCCTCACATCAGGCAGACTACTTCTCAGAGTAAGAGATTAGTCCATTCTCCATGCCCCTTCAATCCTTACAAACTGCTGACACTGCCAGTAAGGGTGCCAACTAGTGCCAATTGTGACAGTGGTTTTTGTGACACAAATATTTTCCAGACTCAAAGGAGACAATGGAGAACCTATAAAAACTAAGTAATGGTGCTAAAAATATCCTATTTCTATACAGCTTGGGGTGTCTATGTAGTAAATGGAGATTATTCTAGGGCAGAGGTGGGCAAACTACGGCCTGCGGGCCATATCCAGCCCGCAGGACAGTCCTGCCCGGCTCTTGAGCTCCCAGTCGGGGAGGCTAGCCCCCGGCCCCTCCCCCGCTGTCCCCCTTCTGCCGTAGCCATGCCGCCCGCGCTCTGGCCCGCCGCACTGCTGGGCAGCACGGGCGGCGTGGCTGTGAGCTCCTGCCACTCTGAGTGGCATGGTAAGGGAGCAGGGAGCTGGGGCGTGTTGGATAAGGGGCAAGGGGTTCCAGAGGGCAGTCACGGGACAGGGAGCGGTTGCATAGGGGGTGGGGTCCCGGGGGGTTGGATGTGTCAGGGGTTCTGAGGGGGACAGTCGGGGGCAGGAAGTGGGAGGAGGTGGATGGGGGCAGGGGCCAGGCTGTTTGGGGAGGCACAGCCTTCCCTACCTGGCCCTCCATACAGTTTCACACCCCGATGTGGCCCTCAGGCCAAAAAATTGCCCACCCCTGTTTTAGGGTGCAGCTCTCTGTCTTCCTGCCAGCTGCAGTTGCATCTCTAATTCTATGACTCAAGTGCTTAAGATTCCCTCTCACTGTTTATTAAAATGCAGCAGTGTATATTACACAGGGATTACACCTTACTCTCTCTGTTATCTCAGAAATTGAAATTAGTTCCAATTAGTGAGGCTGCCGCTACAAGGCTTTGAAGTTTGCAGGTCAAACTACCAGGAGTCTCCTTGGGCCTTATACATTGCACTACATATGCAGCTAATAAAGATTTAAATTAGCCTATTTGATATACGGTGCATATCAGTGCTTCCTGCTACAAAACACATGATGGAATCTTTAATGACTCTTCTCTATCACCTCCAGAAGCCTCTCCAGCAGCGCAGTATCTCCTCAACAAAGCTGCATGGTGTTGAGTACTGACTCCAAAGCACGTTGTTGTGTACGGACTCCTCTACTACTCTGAGTTGTAGTTGATACTCAGAGTATCAACTACTCAGAGTATCAGCTACTCTGTTTCCCCACCCAAGTTTTCCTAGGAAGTCTCCCAAACAAGTACCTACTGCTTAACTTGTATGATCTGATCAAATCTCACCACAAAGTAGTAGGACTGAAGATCTTTTGTAGTAACTGGTAGTTCAAATCCACCTCAGAATAACGTAAGTAAATACTTATAGTCAAATATATATGTGCTGTTGTAAATTTATAAACACTTTTATTATTAATTATTATTATTATTATTATTTACTACTACTACTAGAAACCCTAGTCATGGATCAGGACCTCATTGTGCTAGGTACAGTACAAACAGAACAGACAATTCCTGCTCCAAAGAATTCAATCTAAGTTTAAAAGAAGAGCCAAAAGATGGATGCAGACAGATGGGGAAACAGAAGGAAACAATATTGGTCAGCATGATAGACGGGTCTCACACCCACAGGCATCATGGAAAAGGAGAGACTTAAGGAGGGTTTTGAAGGACAATGGAGTAACTTTGCACATGGATCTGGGAAGCTCTTTCAAGTGTAAGGGGCAGCATCGGAGAAAGCACAGCGATTCTTGTTTGAAAATTTAGCAAGTGGGCAATATAGGTTGGCATCATGGGTCAATTGGAGGAGGAAGCTGACAGCTTGATAAGTGAATAAGAAATGGTCCCTTTGCTGTACTCAGATAACAGGTAATATAACCCCTTTTTAACACCATTGCTCCCTTACTTCTGTGCATATTTTACTACTTCCAGAGAACACAAGAGTAATGTCTTATGTTTGGCCTGAGTGGACAGTAATGACAACGTTCTTTTCCTCATATGGAATCAGATCACTATTATAACTCATTTGGATTTTTTTTTATCTTTATAGTTGCAGGTCGGCAGAGATTTACAAACTGAAAAAAATGCAGTGATGGGAACAAATGCAGCGGCACAGGACCCAGCAAACAGAGCTGTAAACGGGGGAATTTGAGTGGGAGTTCTGTTGGGGAGTTTTGGGGGGGAAAACGAGGAAAACCAGGCAGAGGAACAGACAGGCGAGTGAAGGGAGTGTGTGGTGGTCTGGCAGCGTTTTGGTGCTCGTTGGGGGTTTGTTTTGCTGTGGGTGGTAGTGTTTTGGTTTGGTCTGTGTTTCCCAGACTAACAGGACTTAGGTGAGAAGGCTATGACAGACACAGAGGCAGCAGTGGTAGTGACCCAAGCAGTGGAAGACACAATGAAGATGACTGGATGTGGAAGCTGTGGCATGTACATGATCCTGGAGGGGGGACCTGAAAAGTGTTTCGTCTGCATGAAGTGCCGCCTGATAGAGCTGATAGAAGAAAAGATCCGAGGATTGGAAATGGAGGTGGAAACTCTGGTTGAGTTTAGAAGGGGGTTCGAGCAGATGATGGAGCAAAGACATGAAAGGCTGAAGGGAAAAGCTCAGACTTGCAGATGGAAGCAGGACCAAAGAGCTCTGAAGGGAGACTGCTGGGTGAGGAAAGTGGAAGCATGTGACTAAGAGAACCAGGCAAAGGAAAAGACGAGCTAGTGAAGGAGAAAGAGTTCAGGAATAGGTTTGAGGAGTTGGAAAATGAAGAAGGGGCACAGCAGGGGTCACTGAAGGTGAGAGGGCAAGGAAGAAGAGAGCAGCTAGTCCTATAGGAAGAGGGGAAGAGGCAATGGAGATAACACCAAATATGAGCCCCAGGAGGATACAGGATGGGTTGCAGAGGATTGCAAGGGAAAATAGGAATCGAGAGGACTTGCAGCCAGAGGGAACAGGGGATAGAGCAGAGAATCGCACCATCACCAGGAAAAGGCAGGTCTACATGACTAGGGACTCCTTACTGAGAAGAACAGACAGGCCTGTAACCAGAGCTGATCCAGAGAACAGAAGGGTGTGCTGTCTGCTGGGTGCTAAGATACGGGATGTGGGCCCGAGGCTGAAGAGGATCCTAACGGGACCGGGAAAGAATCGACTGATTGTCCTTAATGTGGGAACAAATGATATGGCTAGATTCTCGCTGGAACGTCTCAAGGGAGATTATGCCAGGCTGGGGAAGACGCTTAAGGAAATCGAGGTTCAAGTGATCTCTTGTGGGATTCTGCCTGTTCCCAGAGAACTGCAACAAAGGTGTGACAAGATTATGATGATCAACAGATGGCTCAGGCCGTGATGCTATAAGGAGGGCTTTGGGATGTATGGCCACTGGGAGGAATTCATGGACAGAGGACTGTTCTCTTGGGATGGACTTCACCTGAGTAGGGAGGGAAATAGACTTCTAGGATGGAGACTGGCACAACTGATTAAGAGAGCTTTAAACTTGGAATTTGGGAGAGATGGTTGGGAGATGTCTAGGTAATCTCCACGCCGGATTTTAACATCAAGAGAGAAGAAAACCAAGTAAGAAGGGATACAGCCGTGGGTAGGAGAATGGACATCAGGAGGAAGGGTAGTGTAGATACCAGTCTAATAGGTGATACTGGCATTAGAATGTCTGTGCCTAATCAGGTAAAGAATGTGAGCGAAGCCAAACAGCAAAAATTAAGATGTTTGTACACCAGTGCGAGGAGCCTGGGTAACAAAATGGAGGAACTAGAGCTATTGATGCAGGAAGTGAAACCAGATATTATACGGATAACAGAAACATGGTGGAATAGTCGTCATGACAGGAGAACAGGTATTGAAGGAAGGTATTGAAGGTGCTGTTTAGGAAAGAGAAATAAAGGCAAAGGTGGCGGAGTAGCATTGTATATCAATGATGAGGTAGACTGTAAAGAAATAAGAAGTGATGGAATGGGTAAGAGTCTGTCTGGGCAAAAATCACATTGGGGAAGAAAGCTACTAGAGCCTTCCCTGGGACAGTGCTTGGGGTGTTCTATAGACCACTGAGATCTGATTTGGATATGGATGGAGACCTCTTTAAATGTTTTTAATGAAGTAAATACTAATGGGAATTGTGTGATCATGGGAGACTTTAACTTCCCAGATATAGACTGGAGGACAAGTGCTAGTAACAATAATAGGGCTCAGATTCTCCTAGATGCGATAGCTGATGGATTCCTTTACCACGTAGTTGCTGAACCAACAGGAGGGGTTGCCATTTTAGATTTGCCATTTTAGATTTGGTTTTGGTGAGTAGTGAGGACCTCATAGAAGAAATGGTTATAGGGGACAACCTTGGTTTGAGCAATCATGAGCTAATTCATTTCAAACTAAATGGAAGGATAAACAAAAACAGATCTGTGACTAAGGTTTTTGATTTCAAAAGGGCTAACTTTAAAAAATTAAGGAAATTAGTTAGGGAAGTGGATTGGACTGAAGAACGTATGGATCTAAAGGCGGAGGAGGCCTCGATTTACTTCAAGTTAAAGCTGCAGAAACTATCAGAAGCCTGCATCCCAAGAAAGGGGGAAAAATTTATAGGCAGGAGTTGTAGACCAAGATGGATGAGCAAGCATCTCAGAGAGGTGATTAAGAAAAAAGAGAAAGCCCACAAGGAGTGGAAGATGGGAGGGATCAGCAAGGAAAGCTACCTTATTGAGGTCAGAACATGTAGGGATAAAGTGAGAAAGGCTAAAAGTCAAGTAGAGTTGGACCTTGCAAAGGGAATTAAAACCAATAGTAAAAAGTTCTATAGCCATATAAATAAGAAGTAAACAAAGAAAGAAGAAGTGGAACCGCTAAACACTGAGGATGGAGTGGAGGTTAAGAATAATCTAGGCATGGCCCAATATCTAAACAAATACTTTGCTTCAATCTTTAATAAAGCTAATGATGATCTTAGGGATAATGGTAGCATGACCAATGGGAATGAGGATATGGAAATAGATATTACCACATCTGAGGCAGAAGCCAAACTCGAACAGCTTAATGGGACTAAATCAGGGGGCCCCAGATAATCTTCATCCCAGAATATTAAAGGAACTGGCACATGAAATTGCAAGCCCATTAGCAAGAATTTTTAATGAATCTGTAAACTCAGGGGTTGTACCGTATGATTGAAGAATTGCTAACACAGTTCCGATTTTTAAGAAAGGGAAAAAAAGTGATCTGGGTAACCTCAGGCCTGTTAGTTTGACATCTGTAGTATGCAAGGTCTTGGAAAAAAATTAAGGACACTGAGGTCAATGGTAATTGGAACAAAATACAACATGGTTTTACAAAAGGTAGATCATGCCAAACCGACCTGATCTTCTTCTTTGAGAAGGTAACAGATTTTTTAGACAAAGGAATCGCAGTGGATCTAATTTACCTCGATTTCAGTAAGGCATTTGATATGGTTCCACATGGGGAATTATTAGCTAAATTGGAAAAGATGGGGATCAGTATGAAAATTGAAAGGTGGATAAGGAATTGGTTACAGGGGAGACTACAGTGGGTCATACTGAAAGGTGAACTGTCAGGCTGGAGGGAGGTTACCAGTGGAGTTCCTCAGGGATTAGTTTTGGGACCAATCTTTTTATTACTGACCTTGGCACAAAAAGTGGGAATGTGCTAATAAAGTTTGAGGATGACACAAAGCTGGGAGGTATTCCCAATGCAGAGGAGGACCGGGACATCATACAGGAAGATCTGGATGACCTTGTAAACTGGAGTAATAGGATGAAATTAAATAGTGAAAAGTGCAAGGTCATGCATTTAGGGATTAACAACAAGAATTTTTGTTATAAGCTTGGGACGCATTATTTGGAAGTAACAGAGGAGGAGAAAGACCTCGGATTATTGGTTGATCACAGGATAACTATGAGCCGCCAATGTGATATGGCCTTAAGAAAAGCTAGAGAGGGTTGGGATGCATCAGGCAAGGTATTTCCAGTAGAGATAAGGAGGTGTTAGTACCATTTTAAAAGGCACTGGTGAGACCTCATCTGGAACACTGTGTGCAGTTCTGGTCTCCCATGTTTAAGAAGGATGAATTCAAACTGGAACAGGTACAGAGAAGGGCTACTAGGACAATCCGAAGAATGGAAAACCTGTCTTATGAAAGGAGACTCAAGGAGCTTGGCTTGTTTAGTCTAACCAAAAGAAGGCTGAGGGGAGATATGATTGCTCTCTATAAATATATCAGAGGGATAAATGCCACGGAGGGAGAGGAATTATTTAAGCTCAGTACCAATGTGGACACAAGAACAAATGGATATAAACTGGCCACCAGGAAGTTTAGACTTGAAATTAGACGAAGATTTCTAACCATCAGAGGAGTGAAGTTCTGGAACAGCCTTCCAAGGGAAGCAGTGGGGGCAAAAGACCTATCTGGCTTCAAGATTAAACTCGATAAGTTTATGGAGGAGATGGTATGATGAGATAACATGATGTTGGCAATTAATTGATCTTTAACTATTCATGGTAAATAGGCCCTATGGCCTGTGATGGGATGTTAAATGGGGTGGAATCTGAGTTACTACAGAGAATTTTTTCCTGGGTATCTGGCTGGTGAATCTTGTCCACATGCTCAGAGTTCAGCTGATTGCCATATTTGGGGTCGGGAAGGTATTTTCCTCCAGGGGGGTCAGATTGGAAGAGGCCCTAGGGGTTTTTCGCCTTCCTCTGCAGCATGGAGCATGGGTCACTTGCTGGAGGATTCTCTGCACCTTGAAGTCTTTAAACCATGATTTGAGGACTTCAAGAGCTCAGACATAGGTGAGAGGTTTATCGCAGGGGTGGGTGAGATTCTGTGGCCTGCTTTGTGCAGGTCAGACTAGACGACCATAATGGTCCCTTCTGACCTTAAAGTCTATGATTCCATGAAATTAATTCCTGCCATAAGCAATCTCAGCTCCACTGAAACTAATGGAGTTTCACCAACCTAGATCAGCAGTGAATTTACCTCAAAGGAACCATGCTTCACTGCATGCTTTGGAAGGTTCTTGTCCATTACATGCTGCACCATGTTTTTCTCTTGTGGAAGTTCAAGCTATATGAAAAATATCCCCAAGTGACACCAAAGTGCAAAAATGCAGAACATATGTAAAGAATCCCCAGAAACAAAGAACAGTAATTGTTCTCCAGAATGGGGGGTAAGAGGTAGAATGCCTCCTATGTTCAAAAATGTCTGAAAGCCCCAAAGAACTTTCCAAACTGGACTTATCCACAGCTCATTTTTCTGAAGGCAAATTCTCTAAATCACAGAAGAACAGAGCTTTGTATATTTCACTTCATTCCCTAAGACTCATAGTTTTAGAATATTTATACGCTAAAGTGGAATAAAAAAAATAAAAATAAAAAAAAATCCAAAGAACAAATCTCTCAATAAATTGAAAGATAGGAGGACAGCATTATTACAAGAAATAGTTGAAACTCAATGTTTTGATCGGGAGTCTCAAACTCAATTTACCTTAGGGCCAGTGCCAATCTTCAAATCCTCCCAGCAGGCCAATAATGTCACTCTTGCTGCCCAGAACCTGGACCCCCAAAACTCCACCCCCGCACCTGCCTAAGGCTCTGGGAGGGAGTTTGGGTGGGGAGGAGGTCTGGGAGGGAATTTCGGTACAGAAGGAGTGAGAGATTGGGCTCTGGGAGGGAGTTTGGGTGGGGGAGGGGGTCTGGGGTGCAGGCTCTGGGCTGGAGATTGGGTGCTGGGTGCAGGCTCTGGGCTGGGACAGGGGGTGGGGCTGCAGGGGGGGTTGAGGTTGCAGGCTCTGGGAGGGAGGAGGGGTGGGAGAGGTTGTGTGGGAAGGCGGTGCAGGCTCTGGGAGGGAGTTTGGGGGCTGGAGGGGGTACGTGGGGAGGGGGTGCAGGCTCTGAGAGGGGGTTGGAGGGTGCAGCGCTTACCTGGGGCTCTAAGGCAGGGCCGGGTGGGGGGCCTCCATGCACTGCTGCCTCCAGGCACCACCCCCAAAGTGTCCCATTAGCCGCAGGAAGCGGCTGGCAACCACATGGAGCAAGCTGGCAGGAAGCCACTCAACTCCCTTGCCAGTGGTGGGCAGGGTCCCGGACCATTGCAAATCGCCCAGGGGACGGGGGGGGGGGGGGCGAGTGGGAGCGCCCAGGGCGGCAGGTGGGGCCAAGGGAGAGACTTGGCCCCAAAACTGCTGAAACCCCGCGGGCCACATTGCGGAGGTTCTTGGGCCGCAGGTGGCCCTCGGGCCGGGAGTTTGAGACCCCTGGTTTAGCTACTACAGGAATATAAGCAATCTATAAATACACATAGGTAGGAACTGCTAAAATAAAAGTCACAGAAGTAATGATGGCAGGATAAATCAGTTTGTGATCACTAAATAAAGATGTAGCCTGTTATGTTATCTATTAGCTCAAAAGCCAGGATACATGTGCAGCATTAATCAAGTTGTCAGCAATAACAAAGGTTTCAGAGTAGCAGCCGTGTTAGGCTGTATTCGCAAAAAGAAAAGGAGTACTTGTGGCACCTTAGAGACTAACCAATTTATTTGAGCATAAGCTTTCGTGAGCTACAGCTCACTTCATTGGATGCTGTAGCTCACAAAAGCTTATGCTCAAATAAATTGGTTAGTCTCAAAGGTGCCACAAGTACTCCTTTTCTTTTAGCAATAAGAAAATATTTTTTAATCATAGATCTATTTGAACTTCTGTCATTCACCAAGAGCTGTATGCTAATCAACAGAAAGGAAACATTGCACCAAACTGCCCAGTGTATGCTGTCACAATGGCAAAGAACCGTGTCAAGCTAACCTAGAACAGTTTACTGCAGCCATCCTCTACTTTATGGAAACATACAGCTCATGTAAGCATAGGATGACCAGATATCAAGTGTGAAAAATCAGGATGGGGGGGTAATAGGTGCCTATATAAGAAAAGGCCCCAAAAATCGGAACATCTGGTCACCCTACGTAAGCACCATGACTCTGAGCTCATTGTTCCATCCTCATCCGAGCATAGTATGTGGCTCAATTCCAGAAGACAGGTCAAGCATTATCATATGCAAGGCCATATTCCCTCCTGCAAACCCTTAAGAAAGCACATGGTAGTGTGCAATGCATTACAGTCTCCTCTGCAGCACTGTGCCAAGACACGACACTCATCCTCTCTCTATGGTGCATTCATTCAAGGCAAACTAGATCATATCCCTTCCATGACATGAGTCAGCTCCTTTTTTCAGCATCTCCCCAAGAGATATTTTTCTCTCTGCATCATCATCTGCCATTAGATTTGGTAATTCACTATGTTCCCTTTCGTATTGTCCCATTGCAGCAGGGATGGAACATGGTGAAGTGGAAGAGGACACATAATGTTCCGTTCTGCGTGGCAACCCCACAGCATGGATGGAGCATGAGACAGGGTGGGATGTGTTAGGTCCCCATGGCGTTGTGACCCTGCAGCAGGGACGCAGTACAGTGACTGCCTAGCAGGAATGGAGCAAGGTGGAGCAGGACACGTCTCACGCCCTCCACGTCGTGACCACCCCCAGAAGCACGGCGGGGTGGGTAGTGTCCCGTCCCCTCTGCGTCCCCTGCAGCATGGAGCACAGTGGGGGTGGGCACGTGGCGCCCCCTGCCTTACGCCCAGCAGGTCCAGGCGGGGCTGCCACGTGCCCAAAGAGCGCAGCTTCTCCGGGTTCGAACCTCAGCGCCCCAGCCCAAGCTGGTCACATGACCTCAACTCTCGACCCCAATAGGGAAAACTTGCTGCCAATCAAATACACTCCAGCCAATTGCAAGGAAGTGGGTGACACCAAGGCAGGACACGAGCCAATGGACGTTCGCTAAGAGCCAGACGCTAGGGAAGGCGGAAGGCCTAGACGTGTGGCGCGCCCGCGGGTGTCGGATAACTCGGCGACAGAACAACGGGCTACCAGGCTGCTACGAGCGGGGACTTGGCGCGGCCAGGCCCCCACCGTGAGGCGGGCGGAAGGAACAGCCTGAGCCAGGCACCTGGCGGCGCCTCGGGCCCTGTAATCGTTATTACGTCATCAAAGCGCGCATTAAATCGATCCCTTTTCAATCCCCCTCCCGGCCGGGGTCGCACCCCGGAGACGCGCGCGCCCCGACGGGGGAAGGACGTTGCGCCTGGTACTCACCGCGAGGAGCCTCTCGCCTCGTCTCGCCGGCTCTGCCGCTTCCTGCTCCCCCAGCTCGCCGAAAAGCGGGGAGGGCGCCGGCCAATCGCGACTCGCATTCCCGGCCTGCACCGCGTACCGGAAGTGACGGCACGGTGACCTTTAGCACCACAGGGCGCTTGGGTCCAACTGACCCGGGGGACGCTGGGAGTCGTAGTCTCCGTCAGGAATGGCGTGGCGCGGCGCGTTGCATTCTGGGGGGAGCCGCGGGATGGGCTCTCCAAGTTCGGGCGTACTCTACCGCGGCTGCCGAAGCGGGAGCTCGGCCCGCGCTGTGCCGGGGGTCTCCGCTCTGCGGAAGCGGGGCGGCGGCTAGAAGTGCCCCAGAGGCTGCTGTCTGCTCCCTAGCGAGGGCCCACGTGTCTCATCCCAGGGCACAGTGCCGGTTCTAGTCCCACTCGACCAGGCCTCCGGCCTGCTGCTCGGGTCGCAGGCTTGACACTGCCGAAAACCTTCCCCGTGATCAGTATTTCCAGCTTGTTTCAAGTGTCCTGCTCTGAAGTTTTTTACCTTTAATTTTGTTTTGCCACCCCGCCCGCCCCCCCTTCAGGCCAGGGTAGGGGCGGGGCAAGGCAGGGGGCTAGTCTCCCCAAGTTTGCCGGCCGGCCGGCCATGATCCTGCTACCAACACGGGCATCTGTGCCTAATCCTCCCCCTGTAGCACCACGCCCATTAACAGCACATCCTTCCTCCAGGAGAAGGAGGTTTTAGTCGAGGTGCGTCTACTACGAGCCTTGTTGACAAAGCTTGTCTGCACTTTAAAATGTTGCAGCAGTGCAGCTGCAGGGCTTCGTTCTTCATCTCCACGAGAAGTGGTAGCTTGGGCTCCTGTCAACCTAGTGCCTGGTGTCTGTGCCTGGTGTTAGGTTGGTTTAGCTGTCGCTCAGACGTGGATTTTTCACGCCCCTGAGTGATGTACTTATATCAACCTAATTTCCTAGTATAGACCAGGCCTTAGATGACTCAAAAGGATATAACATTTCAATGCCCAGGAGGGGGAAAAACGAGACGACAATGTCACAATTTTAGGGTAAGAACATGTGTATTACCATTTTCCCCTCCAGGAGTGCCCAGTTGGGTCTCAAGCCTCCAGCAGTCACTTGCCTCTCAGCAGGGACCTATGTTCCAGTCCTTTCTGACTGGGGTTTAAGGGCTGCACAGCCCCCCTCCCACACACTGTGAAAGCCTCAGGAAGCTAGTCTGCTAAAGACCAGCTCTGGGATGTGCTTTTTCTGAGGACAATGACCAGTGTAGGTCAGCCATTACAAGTTACCACACAGCTCTTCCAGAGCAAAGTATATTTATTCATACAGAGAAAACATAAATACAATAAAAAGTTCTTGCACTCTTACTAAACATACCAGAAATCACGCAACTTCCACGTGGGGAATCTGGGAAGCCAACACCCCTTCGAGCTCTTCAGTGTTGAGGTCTGCTTAAGACCAAAGGTCCTGTCTGCTGAATCAAAAGACTGCAAGTCAGTTCCAGGTCATCCTATTATACCAAAAGCCTTTTTTTTTTGTTTCCTAGTTTTGGAAAACCCAGTCTGAACCAGTATATATAAACTACTCCAAAGGGTGGTGCTTCTCTTGAGTTGTTTAATAATCCCTGTGGCATTGCAGTAATCCTCCCCCGTGGAGTAGAACACAGTCATATACAAATAATTCATAAATGTACTGCAGTGGTCCCCGAAGCTACTGCACCGGATTGCAATATCACAGGCACTATCAACACCAATCAACCAACCTTCCTATACCCTGTCACAATCCCAGCAATGTGAAACTAGCTATTAATGCCGCATGTCTAGGATATTAGCAAAAAAGGAGCACATTCATAAGCTTTCCCACAGACTTGTGACTATTATGACAGGTTCGTATGTGCTCACTTGCAAAATTGATGTTACTGAGCTCATCTTTAATGGCCAGTTGGCTGTTGCTCCTTTCCCAAGGGCCATAGCTGCCTGGGCTCCCTTATCTTGGGGCTCCGCTTCTCGTTCATAGATGGAATAACTGCTTGTACTTTAACTGTGTGTGTTAGTGAACAAATCCTACTAACAGCAAACAAAATGAAAATTCAGTGAAATTCAATTGAATATTTTTAAATAGTCCTTGGCAAAACCTGCATTCCTAGGTATTCAAAGCTTCCAGCAGCTGTTCAATAGCTTGTTTTGTTTATAACATAAAAACACAGAATGGCTGCCGTAGCTTTATTTGTGCCAATTAATTGTAATTTAATGTCAAATTAATAACCTTCAGTAGGAGAGATGCAATTCCTGGCACTGTACTGGGAAAAATGTGAAACCAGCAATAGTTCAACCATAAGGAAATGATTTTATGGCCTCTGATCATTTCCAGATGATCAAATTATTGTATACAATTTGTGACTGCAACTAAATTGACACTGGTACTTTACAAATAGCTTCTCATAAAGTAGGATTCAGTTTTGAAAAGCACCCCATTATTTTGTATATGTCATTTCCACATTATACATATACATGTACAAACAAAGAAAAACAATTCAGTCTTTCTGGAAATGACTTAACAAATGTAGTTGCTTTCCTGAGTAATTAGAAATGACATAAAATACAGCAGCTAAATAAATGTGTTTGCTTTTTTCCCACTTACCTTTCTGTGGCTGTTGATGTTTTAAAACAAATTTACCCTGTCTTATGGTTACAGGCCTACCTAGTACCTTCTCTAGTCTATCAGAGTGCTTAGGGTTGCCACCTTTCTAATTGTTCATAACTGGACCCCTGAGGTCCCACTTCCTGCCCCACCTTTTCTCCAAGGCTGCGTTCCTGCTTCGCCTCTTCCCTCAAGGGTCCGCCCTTCTCTGTCTCTTCTCCCAAGGTCCTGCCCCCATTGCTCGCTCCTCTTCTGCCCTCGCTTGCTGGATTGTCTCCACCTCCCTTCCCCAGCTCCCGCTAGGTTCCCTCTGCTCTGGGGCTGGGACGGGAGCGGCTGCAGCCTGACAAGGAGCTTGCCTGCAATAGGAAGCAGCCCCAGCTGAGCAGGGGCTGGCACAGGTTAATGACCTCGTGCCCACCCCTCAGTAACCGGGCTTTTGGTCTGGTCAATACATCTGACCAGACACTGGCAGGTCCCATTTTCGACCAGACTTTTTTCTTCAAGAAATTTCCGGTAAAAAAACGGGCATCTGGCAACCCTAAAATGGCACCCGGACACAAGCCATTGGACTGTCCAGGTAAATAAAAAATTAGACTGTCAGGGTAAAACCTGGACAGGTGGTAACCCTACTCAGGCCTTATGCCTTTGTCTGTCCTAAGGTGGAAGCCCACGATTCTCCCATCTGACATCGGACTCTGGATCAACTGTGCTTCCCTAACAGGTTCAATTGGATTTGGTATCTATGGTTCTTCCCTTCAGGATTCGGTAACCAGCAGTGAATACTGTGACCAGACAGCATTCATAAACCAAAGTATTGATTAATGTAACCCTTCTGCCCGTCAGAGTTGGCAGCAACAAGGGCCGGGTTCAATATCTAGGGGTTCCATTCCAATAACACAATGCAAACCGGCTCGAGCCCCCACCCAGTGACCTGGGACCAATATATACCACCCCCGCTGGGCGCCTCCAAGAGGCAATACTTCCCCTCTCGCAAGCACATAGTCTGAGTGTAGCAAAAGTCTTTTAATAACAGAGAGAAACAATGTGGCATTATGTTGGGGAAACACCACCAACAGGATTCATAACACAACCCATGAGCAAAAAAAAAACCCACCCCAGGCAAATTGGGGCACGCCCTTTTCCCTTTGGTTCTTGAGTCCAGCAACCCCAAATCACCCAAAGTCCCAAAAGTCTCTGTCCCTGGTCAGGGCAGCCCCAGAGTTCGAAAGTTTATCGGCGGAGCTTTACCTCCCAACCTGGGTGGAAATGGGACGGGGGTAAGAGGCACCTTACGTGATCTGAAGCTGACCACCCCATAGCTCCATAGCGGCGCTCCACTCCGCCAGCCGCCCCACGAACTCCTTCGCTCAGCTGCGCTCCGCTCCACCAGCCGCCCCACGAACTCCTTCGCTCAGCTGCGCTCCGCTCCGCCAGCCGCCCCACGAACTCCTTCGCTCAGCTCCACGGCCCACAAGCAGCTCCTGCCATCCACACACAGCTCCGCGTTGAACTGCTTCACCAGCCGTCCCCCAAACTGCTCCACAATATAGCTTCAGGCTCCCCCACTACTTAACACAACACTCAGTGATTTCAGCTCTTAGGTGAATTCAGCTTATAGTAGGGGAGCCCCAGTGCTGGTGCACTGTCAGCCCAAAGTGAGCTCAGCAGCCTATAACTAGACTTCTAATGAAATCAAAATTAGCTCTGATATTCTACGGTGGAGAGAGGAGGAAGTGCAATCAGCATGTAAGGCCCTCACCAAGGGGCCCATACCACCAAGTATTACTACTTGTCCCCAGCCTCTCTCCATTCACACAGTTTTGGAACCCATGACCCTTGCCTAGCGAGTGCTACTTAGTTGATGGTGAATCCCTCCATCATAACAAAAGGCCACGTACAGTTCCAAGCACAGTTCCCATAATCAGGGTAATAACAATTTATTCTTCCTGCCCCAATAACAGAGACACTGGGGATCCCACAGCAGCCAAAGTGACCATTTGGGCAGCTATGGTCTCATTCTAGGCGTGGTGGGTGTGCCTATGCAAATGAGATCGGCCCCTGAAGTTCTTTTCCACAACTTGCCACACCTCACCACCAGATGTCAGGGTGGAGCTCATCCTGACACTGCTTACATTAATCTTAACAGTAGGAACTAGGCATAATATGATAAAAGTATTTTCACACAGCAAAAGATCTACATGATTATCTATTTCAGAGTAACAGCCGTGTTAGTCTGTATTCGCAAAAAGAAAAGGAGTACTTGTGGCACCTTAGAGACTAACCAAATAAATTGGTTAGTCTCTAAAGTGCCACAAGTACTCCTTTTCTTTTTATGATTATCTATTGTACCTAAAGCCCTACCATCCTTTGATGGGAGCCCTCACTCTAGAAAGGGTTCTTCAGACACTCCCAGCAGTGTCTGCAGTTGTCAGTCTATTGCCTCTCAAACAGCTTCCCAAGACTCCCTCCCTGCAGAGAAAGGGTCACCTTTTTGTCTACTCAGAAGTCCTCTGTCTTCTCACTTTCCCAGGATTGGACCCTGCTGCCCAAAACCAGATAGGTGAGTTCTGCAGAGGATCAGTGGCAGAACATCAAAGCGAATAGCTCTTGCATTGTCCCTTAAGTTTTGGCAGAAGGGTGTCTCTCTCAAGATATTTTCCCATTTCCTGCTTGTTTTCCCAACAGACAGTTATATCATCATATTCATACAGTAAACATTACAATAACCTGGTCATAGTAGAGTATTAATAAATTATTACAGAGCAGCCCCACTTCCACCACAGCCAGATTCTGATCTAACACCACTTCACCATATACATTTAACATCATTGTCATTGGCTTCAGTGGAATTACACCTCTTTATGCTGGTGCAATACCACCACTGGTGTCCATGCAGTTCTCACTGGGGAGTATTTTACACCCTCTGGGCACTCACTTGTCACAGGTATAAATGACCAGAAAAGGTGGAAAGCAGTGAAGAATCAAACTCTGACTCATTAATTTTCAGATGTGGTCAGCGGAAAACAGAAAGGCCTGATCTTCAGCTGGTGTAAACTGGCATAAGCTTATTTAAATTACTGGAGCTGTGTCAATTCACATACACTGTAGATTTGGCCAAGTTACATCTGTTGAGCAGTTACATCTCTTCAGCCAAGAAATTTTAATTTTTTACCCCTCCCTTTTCTTCATCATTTCTCCTTTTCCCTGCTACAAACTTGAAACCAAACCAAAACTCCTGCTGAGCTTGTTTAATAAAGTTATTTTTGTAATTACTGCTAGTTTCAGTTCTTGATCCAGAGATATCCTGGATCCTTTATGATTCAAAATCAAATTTATGTTCCTTCTGTTTCCTCTCTTATTGCACAGCGGATTTCCTGGTGCAATGAAATTCAATAATATCTTGTTAATAGATCTGGTTAGACTAGAAGATTGAGAAATTGTCTACCGTCCCCTTCTTGTTTTCTAATTTACTGAATTGCATTAGGAATGATGAGTCCTTTCATGATAGCACTCAGTTGTTTTTTACAAAAATGCAGCTAAAGGTTTGTTCAATATCACTATGAGTCTAATTCTTGTTGAAAGAACAGAATTTTGAATGGCATGTAATCAAGCTGACTGAAATACAACTAAGGCACCTAGTACTGTGGACTCAAAATGCTGTATAACAATTAAGAAGTACTGACCATTCCCACAAAGGGTTTAATCTCATCACCTTCTCCCTATCTTGGTAGGTTTGTTTGTTATTTATTAGTCTATATTTTTGTCTGTCGTCCTATCTTTTTCCTCTTCCTCCCCATCTTTCGTAGCTTTTATTTCTTTCCTTCTCACCTCCTGCTTTACCCTCCTAATTGCCCCATTTGGGGACAGCTGGATGATGGATGTTTATACCAGTCCACCCACATGATAGAATTTAATTTAGGAGAATGAGAGCAGGGCTAGGACCTGACAGACCTCTCTCAAGACATGCTGTCTGGCTATTTATTTATTTTGGGGAGTGGATTAAAGGGAAGATCTATCCATTTGTGCTGCAGTGTAGAGGAACTATTGAAAGGACCCTTACTCACCCAATACTGATTTTTAAATTCAGTTGCAATATGCAAACAAGATCGCAAAGTGCTACTGTGACTCTCAGGCATCATCAGCTACTGTGATCAGACTTTGGGTCACATTTTGATACTAATGACAGGTTTCAGAGTAACAGCCGTGTTAGTCTGTATTCGCAAAAAGAAAAGGAGTACTTGTGGCACCTTAGAGACTAACCAATTTATTTGAGCATGAGCTTTCGTGAGCTACAGCTCACTTCATCGGATGCATACCATGGGAACTGCAGCAGACTTTATATATACACAGAGAATATGAAACAATACCTCCTCCCACCCCACTGTCCTGAATTTGTGTGGAGGGTGGAGGGTGAGAAAACCTGGATTTGTGCTGGAAATGGCCCAACCTGATGATCACTTTAGATAAGCTATTACCAGCAGGACAGTGGGGTGGGAGGAGGTATTGTTTCATATTCTCTGTGTATATATAAAGTCTGCTGCAGTTTCCACGGTATGCATCCGATGAAGTGAGCTGTAGCTCACGAAAGCTCATGCTCAGATAAATTGGTTAGTCTCTAAGGTGCCACAAGTACTCCTTTTCTTTTTGATACTACTCATTTTTGGAAGTACCTTACTCTTGGCATAGTCCCACAGAAATGAATAGGACTATTTGTGAGGTAAGGTGCTACTCCATGTAAGGGTCTTAGTTTGTCTCTGGTGACAGAGTTATGGGCCAACTTTTTTCCAGGCATGTTCAAAAAATCTAAGCACTTCCAGAAAATCAGAAGCCACGCAGCTGCCATCCCCTGCAATACTCCCCACTGTCCTCCAAAAAATGTTCCTTACTATTGTCTGGAACATCGCAGGTGGTACTTGTCCTTTGCAGTGAGTATAACAGATAAGGTTGAAGCTATATCCACTTGACTATCTTTGCATTACATAATTATTTTATTTATTGGTAGCTAATCAATTTTAAACTATCTTTATGGTGCGTTATCTTTAGAGCTGCCTAATTTTGTTACTGAATTCCTTTAGAACCCTGTGATGGGGTGGAACATAAGAAGGGCTATACTGGGTCAGATCAAAGGTCCATCTAGCCCAGTATCCTGTCTTCTGACAGTGGCCAATGCCAGGTGCCCCAGACGAAATGAACAGAACAGGTAATCACCAAGTGATCCATCCTCTGTCACCCATTCCCAGCTTCGGCAAACAGAGGCTAGGGACACCATCTCTTCCCAATGTAGCTAATAGCCATTAATGGTCTTTTCGACACTGCATCCCATGTTCTTCGCAGTGATATTATGATGATATGATTATGACATAATTATAATGTATTTTATGCAAGATAAGTCATGTGAGGTATCATTGGAAAATTTATGATTTGCTGAATACGATTATCCTATTTGTATGCATGTATCTTTTTTGTATCTGAAGTTATGAATATAGACTATGCATCTATATTTCAAATGTAGTTACACCTGGGTAATGCCCACTAGACAAGATGCATTCAGTCTAGATAGTGGGTGGGGAAGGGCCTATTCAGGCCAATGGGCCAATAGACAAAAACAATAGGCCTTAGGAGAAGCTTATCTCCCACTTGGGAAGCCTCCCTGAAAACGCTACAGAAAGCCTCCAAGTAATGGCTGGAAAGCGGGGAAATTGGCTGCTGTCTGTTGCATTTATTTGAGTGGCTTGGGTGAAGCTGGTAGCTCAGTTTGGATGTGTGGCGCCACCTGCTGTTGTGTTGGGTGATAACAGGACCTGGGTTAGGCTGGCTGTGTCCCCAAGCGGTATGAGTAGGGCCAACCCAACTGAGTGGTTAGAGGGGCCCAGCGGTTCCCACAGTGCCAAGACTGCGTCCCAGGGGTGACAACCCATCACAGACCTATCCTCCAGGAACTTATCTAGTTCTTTTTTGAACCATTATAGTCTTGGCCTTCACAACATCCTCTGGCAAGGAGTTCCACTGTGCATTGTGTGAAAAAAAACCAACTTCCTTTTGTTTGTTTTAAACCTGCTGCCTATTAATTTTGGTCTGACCCAGTATGGCTGTTTTTACATAGAGAACCTCAGACAGCACCCACCTCTCCTCAAAAGTGTCTTAGGGAGCCAACAGATGCTGCCCAGAGGAACTCTGCCCGGATATAAGAGCCGAAGGAGGAATGAAAGTAGGCCCCACAGTCACAGAGCACCCCCCTCGCCCAGCATCCCCCTCCTGGTATTATATGGCCACTTTGGCGAACACCAGGAGGAAGTTGATGAGGAGGTCTCATGACGTCGTGGGGCTACGGACTGGATATGCATAGATCAGGAAATGTGGGGAAAACCTTAGGAGAAGGTTCTGGAGGAGTCGAAAAAGGGGGCTGTACCTAGCACACTTCAAACCAACATATGCCAGGGTCTCCCTCACTCCTCAAAAAGGACAGGTATTGGGGATGCAGATGAACTGCGCCAGGTACACGCCTGTGGCAGCTCCGTGAAGGAGCTGCCAGCTGATTTACCTGGCAGGCTGTGGAACCAAAGTTGAATACAGGCTGGCCCACGGGGCCCAGAAAATGGGCAGTGGAGAGGGTCCTCCAAGTTCCCTAGAGCAGCTGCGTGGGACACAGCCAATCAGAAAAGAGGCTATAGGAGCAGCCAATCAGGGCCCAGCAGGCTCATATAAAGGGGCCACAGTGAATTCAGTCTGCTGGGAGAACAAGGAAGGTGCTCCTGGCTGCCTGTTGGGACTTGACAAAGATAAGGGCTGCGGGGAAGTGGCCCAAGGAAACACATGTTAAAGGGGCATGGCATGTGGCTGGAATTCAGAGGGTCCCTGGGTTGGGGCCCAGAGTAATGGGCAGGCTTGGGGGGGGGGTCCCCCCAACAGCCACTGGGAAAATGGCTATGCCCCGAGAAAAGGGAATTTAGACAGGCCCAGGGAAGGGACTGTACGTGGAAGTGTTCCCCCCCCAACACACACCCAGAAAAGGGCTGAACTGAGGCTGACCCAGATGGAGAACCAGGGCCAGAAAGCTAAAGGATAGGTGTCAAGTCCCACTGCCTAGTTTACTAGAAAGCCCATAAAATCATAGACACAAGCAAATACTAATTAATTATATACGATATTGGGCACAATTCATTGTTGAGCTGCAATCTTTTTGACACCGGCTCCATCAGCACAATGGGCCTATAAAGCTGGTGGATCCAGCCACTGGGGACTCCTCCTAACATAGGGAGTCCCTGCATGGTGTAGAGACAGTGTACATCTCTATGCCATCCTGCTCACAGCCAGCGATGCGGACATCGTTGGGGAAAAGAGGATGTGGCTGAAGTGCCACCTATCTCTGGCGGTTCCTCAGGGTAGCAATGACCCATTGAGACCTTGGGCCCTGAAGCTGCTCTAACTGGCACGGGGGGTCAAGCTATAAATAGCCAAGCCTCTGGCTGGTCCAAGAATAACTGAGGTACACTGTGCCACCTTTGCCCCTCCTTGTGTCCTGGGCTATTTATAGCTTGACAGCACCTGAGAATCAGAGCCAGTGCTTAAATATATTTTATGTTTTATCGTGTTTGTTAGAAGCCAATATAGTTTAACTGTAACTCTGAGAAATACCTCATTATTCTTTGTGCTCAGTAGTTTATTCTATACCTATATGAACAAAATCGCCTACTTCATTGAACCCCCTTCCAACATCCATTGCCTCCTTTTGAAAGAGTACCATTGCTACTTTTGTCACCATTAACCACTTCTATATTTTTCTATCACTCCTTTCTTACTACAGCATCATATGACCCCTCCACAATTGCCATCAGCAAAAGTCCAGAGAAAGCTGTATTCATTTGTATGATGCACTAAAACTCCTGGGCAGCTGGACTTAGCTGGATCTTGGAAATATATCAATCCTCAGTAAGGAAAGATTTTGCCTCCAGATGCAAGATGATTCTGAGAACACTGAAGAAAGTATATGGATTGAGTGTGATCAGCCTTTCCCATTGGGTGGCAGATATCTCTCACCACTGATTTGTTTCATGTGCTAACTATGAACATTTAAAGCAACCTAAACATTCTACTTGTATGATCTATGTAACAGGGAGAAAAACTGTAACCATAGTTCCCCTTATTTATTTTGATGTAGCTGTTGCCAAAATTCTCTGATCTAAGGATATGTGAGGGATTAATGAACTGAATTAGAAGCCCTGTTCAATTTGTGGTCTAGAATTTCATGGCTATCACTTCCCAGCAGCAGCGATTAGTAGATTTTAAAGTCAGATGGGAGCATTAGATTATCTAGTCTGACTTTCTGTATAACACAGGCCATAGAATTTTACTCAGTTACCCTTGCAGTGAGCTCAGGGACTTGTGATGAATCTTTTTGTTATCCGAAAGCTCAAGATAGTCGCATGCATATCTTGGAATTGCTGTTTTGTGGCTGATATGGCTTTATTTTCATTCCCAGTGCAAACCAGACATATGCTGTTAAGCAAGAGGAAATCCTTTTTTGTAAACCCCCTCAATAACAGCTTATAGTGAAGAGATTCCAGGTTTCAGATTGCAGGTTAAATTGCTTACAGAAGGAAATAAGAGACTTGTGTGAGCTATGCCTCATACAGTGTTAGTGATGGGGGAGAGAGGAGGTCAGTCTCAGTTCACTTTCCCCTCCACCATCTGTGCTTTCTGTTTCAGTGGAGGAGGAGAGAAGTGTAGAATTAGCGATAGTCAAAATTATGCTTATAAAATGAAATGTTCAGAAAATTGTAACTTAGGGTATGTCTACACTATGAAATTAGGTTGAATTTATAGAAGTCGGTTTTGTAGAAAGCGGTTTTATACAGTCGATTGTGTGTGTCCCCACACAAGTGCTCTAAGTGCATGTAGTCGGCGGAGTGTGTCCACAGTACCGAGGCAACCGTTGACTTCCGGAGTGTTGCACTGTGGGTGGCTATCCCACAGTTGCCGCAGTCTCCGCCGCCCATCTGAATTCTGGGTAGAAATCCCAGTGCCTGATGGGGCTAAAACATTGTCGTGGGTGGTTCTGGGTACATATCGTCAGGTTCCCGTTCCCTCCCTCCCTCCGTGAAAGCAAGGGCAGACAATCGTTTTGCGCCTTTTTTCTTGAGTTACCTGTGCAGACGCCATACCATGGCAAGCATGGAGCCCGCTCAGCAAACTGTCACTTTATGTCTCCTGGGTGCTGGCAGACATGGTACTGCATTGCTACACAGCAGCAGTTAATTGCCTTTTGGCAGCAGACAGTGCAGTATGACTGGTAGCTGTCATCGACGTAGTCCTGGGTGCTCTTTTAATCAGGCGCCTGGGCAAACATGGGAGTGACTCAGCCAGGTCGTTTCCCTTTTAAGTTTCGTCTCGTGGCGATTCAGTCCTACTGGCAGTGCACTGTCTTTTAACCTCCAGCCAGCAGAAGATGATGGCTAGTCGTCATACTGCACCGTCTTCTGCCGAGCACCCAGGAGATGATGACGGCTAGCGGTCGTACTGCACAGTCTGCTGCCAGCAAGATGTATAAAGATAGATGAAGTGGCTGAAAACAAGAAATAGACCAGATTTGTTTTGTATTCATTTTCTCCTCCCTCCATCCTTCCCTCTGTGAAATCAACAGCTTGCCAAACCCAGTTTTGAGTTCTATCCTTGAGGTTTTGAGTTCTATCCTTGAGGGGGCCATTCAGTTTCTCGCAAAGCCACCCCCTTTGTTGATTTTAATTCCTTGTAAGCCAACCCTGTAAGCCATGTCGTCAGTCGCCCCTCCCTCCGTCAGGGCAACAGCAGACAATCGTTCCGCGCCTTTTTTCTGTACAGACGCCACACCACGGCAAGCATGGAGCCCGCTAAGATCACTTTGGCAATTAGGAGCACGTTAAACACCACGCGCATTATCCAGCAGTATATACAGCACCAGAACCTGGCAAAGCGATACCGGGCGAGTAGGCAACGTCAGCGCGGTAACGTGAGTGATGAGGACATGGACACAGACTTCTCTCAAAGCACAGGCCCTGGCAATGTGGGCATCATGGTGCTAATGGGCCAGGTTCATGCCGTGGAACACCGATTCTGGGCTCGGGAAACAAGCACAGACTGGTGGGCCTGCATAGTGTTGCAGGTTTGAGACAATTCCCAGTGGCTGCGAAACTTTCGCATGCGTAACGGCACTTTCATGGAACTTTGTGACTTGCTTTCCCCTGCCCTGAGGCGCGAGAATATCAAGATGAGAGCAGCCCTCACAGTTGAGAAGCGAGTGGCGATAGCCCTGTGGAAGCTTGCAACGCCAGACAGCTACCAGTCAGTCGGGAATCAATTTGGACTGGTCAAATCTAGTGTGGGGGCTGCTGTGATGCAAGTAGCCCACACAATCAAAGATCTGCTGATATCAAGGGTAGTGACCCTGGGAAATGTGCAGGTCATAGTGGATTGCTTTGCTGCAATGGGATTCCCTAACTGTGGTGGGGCCATAGACAGAATCCATATCCTTATCTTGGCACCGGAGCACCAAGCCAGTGAGTACATAAACCACAAGGAGTACTTTTCAATAGTGCTGCAAGCACTGGTGGATCACAAGGGACGTTTCACCAACATCAACGTGGGATGGCCGGGAAAGGTACATGACGCTCGCATCTTCAGGAACTCTGGTCTGTTTCAAAAGCTGCCAGAAGGGACTTTATTCCCAGACCAGAAAATAACTGTTGGGGATGTTGAAATGCCTATAGTTATCCTTGGGGACCCAGCCTACCCCTTAATGCCATGGCTCATGAAGCCGTACACAGGCAGCCTGGACAGTAGTCAGGAGCTGTTCAACTACAGGCTGAGCAAGTGCAGAATGATGGTAGAATGTGCATTTGGACGTTTAAAAGCGCGCTGGCGCAGTTTACTGACTTGGTTAAACCTCAGCAAAACCAATATTCCCATTTTTATTACAGCTTGCCGTGTGCTCCATAATATCTCTGAGAGTAAGGGGGAGACGTTTATGGCGGGGTGGGAGGTTGAGGCAAATCGCCTGGCTGCTGGTTACACACAGCCAGACACCAGGGTGCTTAGAAGAGCACAGGAGGGCGCGGTGCGCATCAGGGAAGCTTTGAAAACCAGTTTCATGACTGGCCAGGCTACGGTGTGAAAGTTCTGTTTGTTTCTCCATGATGAAACCCCCTGCCCCTTGGTTCACTCTACTTCCCTGTAAGCTAACCACCCTCCCCTCCTCCCTTCGATCACTGCTGTCAGAGGCAATAAAGTCATTGTTGCTTCACATTCATGCATTCTTTATTTATTCATCACACAAATAGGGAGATAACTACCAAGGTAGACCAGGAGGGGTGGTGTAGGAGAGAAGCACCAGAAGAGGTGGTAGAGGAGGGAAGGACAAGGCCACACAGCACTTTAAAAGTTTAAAACTTTAAAACTTATTGAATGCCAGCCTTCTGTTGCTTGGGCAATCCTCTGGGGTGGAGTGGCCGGGAGGCCGGAGGCGCCCCCACCGCGTTCTTGGGCGTCTGGGTGATGAGGCTATGGAACTTGGGGAGGAGAGCGGTTGGTTACACAGGGGCTGGAGCGGCCGTCTGTGCTCCTGCTGCCTTTCCTGCAGCTCAACCATACACTGGAGCATATTGGTTTGATCCTCCAGCAGCCTCAGCATTGAATCCCGCCTCCTCTCATCACACTGCTGCCACATTTGAGCTTTAGCCCTCTCTTCAGCTCGCCACTTATTCTCTTCAGCCCGCCACCTCTCCTCCTGGTCATATTGTGCTTTCCTGCACTCTGACATTGCCTGCCACCATGCAGTCGTCTGTGCTATGTCCATGTGGGAGGACACCATGAGCTCAGAGAACATTTCATCACGAGTGCATTTTTTTCGCCTTCTAATCTTCACTAGCCTCTGGGAAGGAGAAGATCCTGTGATCATTGAAACACATGCAGCTGGTGGAGAAAAAAAAAAGAGGCAGTGGTATTTAAAAAGACACATTTTCTAGAACAATGGCTACACTCTTTCACGGTAAACCTTGCTGTTAACATTACATACACAGCACATGTGCTTTCATTCCAAGGTCTCATTTTGCACCCCCCTCCCCCCGCCCCGGCTAACAGCGGGCAACATTTCTGTTCAGCCACTGGCAAACAGCCCAGCAGGAACAGGCACCTCTGAATGTCCCCTTAAGAAAAGCACCCTATTTCAACCAGGTGACCATGAATGATATCACTCTCCTGAGGATAACACAGAGAGATAAAGAACGGATCTTGTTTGAACGCCAGCAAACATACACTGCAATGCTTTGTTCTACAATGATTCCTGAGTACGTGCTACTGGCCTGGTGTGGTAAAATGTCCTACCATGGTGGGTGGAATAAGGCTGCCCTCCCCAGAAACCTTTTGCAAAGGCTTTGGGAGCACATCCAGGAGAGCCGCAAATGCCAGGGCAAATTAATCCTTTCACATGCTTGCTTTTAAACCATGTATAGTATTTTAAAAGGTACACTCACCAGAGGTCCCTTCTCCGCCTGGTGGGTCCGAGAGGCAGCCTTGGGTGGGTCCGGGGGGGACTGCCTCCAGATCCAGGGTGAGAAACAGTTCTTGGTTGTCAGGAAAACTGGTTTCACCGCTTGCTTGCTGTGAGCTATCTACAACTTCATCATCATCATCATCTTCCTCGTCCCCAAAACCTGCCTCTGTGTTGCCTCCATCTCCATTGAAGGAGTCAAACAACATGGCTGGGGTAGTGGTGGCTGAACCCCCTAAAATGGCATGCAGCTCGTCATAGAAGCGGCATGTTTGGGGCTCTGACCCAGAGCGGCCGTTTGCCTCTCTGGTTTTCTGGTAGGCTTGCCTCAGCTCCTTAAGTTTCACGCGGCACTGCTTCGGGTCCCTGTTATGGCCTCTGTCCTTCATGCCCTGGGAGATTTTGACAAATGTTTTGGTCTTTCAAAAACTGGAACGGAGTTCCGATAGCACGGATTCCTCTCCCCATACAGCGATCAGATCCCGTACCTCCCGTTTGGTCCATGCTGGAGCTCTTTTGCGATTCTGGGACTCCATCATGGTCACCTCTGCTGATGAGCTCTGCATGGTCACCTCTGCTGATAAGCTCTGGCCAGCGTGGCAAGGTGCAGGTGACCATGCAAACAGGAAAGTGAAATTCAAAAGTTCGCGGGCCTTTTCCTCTCTACCTGGCCAGTGCATCTGAGTTGAGAGTGCTGTCCAGAGCGGTCACAATAGAGCACTCTGGGATAGCTCCTGGAGGCCAATACCATCTAATTGCGTCAGTATTACAGTACCCCAAATTCGACCCAGCAAGGCCGTTTTAAGTGCTAATCCACTTGTCAGAGGTGGATTAAGGAAATCGATTTTAAGAGCCCTTTAAGTAAAAAAAAAGGGCTTCATCGTGTGGACGGGTGCAGGTTTACATCGATTTAACGCTGCTAAATTCGACCTCAACTCCTAGTGTTGACCAGGCTTATTTACTGAATTGTTTGAGAAAGCTATTATCAACTGCTACATCTGTAAGGCAAAGGAGTCAACATGTTCTTTTGTTATCTTTAGAGTTTTCAAAGGAAAGGTGTGGTTAGCAAAGATATGCATTTACATTTACTCAGTTGTTTCTGCTGTTTTTCAAACTCTGGGTGAGATCCTGATCTCCCATATACAAGTTACACTCGTTAACTCCACTGACATCAGTGCAGTTACTCCCAATTTATACTGGTGTAAGTGAGGTCAACATTGTGTCTTCTTATTTTTATTTCCTTTGGTGAGCAGTTGTGCTCACGAAGCAGGGAGGAGGAGGAAGCAATTCTAGCATTTTTCTCCTGAGGATGGTATTGTCTTTTAAACGATCCTTTTTTCTGTCTTGTCAGTCCAGAAAAAGACAAAAAGGCTAAGAACAATGTAAATACTGTACAACCATGAGACCATTAAAAAAGGAACAATGCAATGTTTTAGTGTTTGAAAAGGGCTGTCTGCAGCCTTCTGTGCTGAAGTCAAAGTAAATGCTAAACATTTTCATGTTATTTACTTTTATTAACACATCTTATAAATTCAGAGGGCAGTGGGTGGGTCACTGTGTGGATGGTAGACCTTTAGAGCAAACCCACCCAGTGTAGAAAGGACATAGCTAATTCAGATAAGATACATAGATAACATGGCATTTTTATGTGTGTGTTCACTGTAATATATACTTGTGTATATTTGTAATCCCTGATCATGAATTGTAACATACAATATTGCATCTTCAGAGGTAAATGAGATTTTTCACAAGGAGCTTCTTTGACAACACCAGGATTTGCAGTTTTGGAGATGGCAGAATGGTTTTGTCCTTGGTTGCTTGCACAAAGTATTTTAGGAAATGAAGATCGTTATAGTTCTCTCTGCAATGAATTGAAGAAATCTGCAGTTTTGTGAGGAATCCTCATCAGTTATTATATAAGTGATTCTCTTAAGACTGTTTTAAATCCTAAAATTTGACTAGATAGTGATAAATGTGATAAATTACCATTAGTAAGACTACACCACAACTTTTGTAATGCTGTCCCCCTTTCTGAACAAAGGTTTCCAGAGCCAGAAACACTGCCTGCAAAAAGGTAGTTGAACTAGGAAATTTATATCTTCCAGTTTTGTCATTTCAGATAATAACGGGGCAAGGAATTTTAATCCTTATGATATTTACTTTATTTTATGATGTGAAGGTTAGGGTGCAGGAAAGGCTTTGGACTACAGTAACTCCTCACTTAAAGTCATCCTGGTTAACGTTGTTTCGTTGCTGATCAGTTAGAGAACATGCTCATTTAAAGTTGTGTAATGATCCCTTCTAACGTCGTTTGGCAGATGCCTGCTTTGCCCACTGCTTGCAGGAAGAGCAGCCCGTTGGAGCTAGCTGGTGGGGGCTTGGAACCAGAGTGGACCAGCAGCCCCCCGTCAGGTCCCCACTCCCCTAAGTTCCCTGTGCGGCAGCTGCCCAGCAGGCTATCAATTATCAAGCTGTCCCTCCCCCCACTGCCATGTGCTGCTCCTGCTCTCTGCTTTGGAGCTGCTCCCAGGAGCCTCCTGCTTGCTGTGCGGGGGGGGCCTAATGTCAGGGTGTCCCCCTCCCCCCTGGTCCTGCACCCCACTTACCCTATCTCCATGGGGGTGGGGATGACACGACAGGGCTCAGGATGGAGGGAGCTTCCTGGGAGCAGCTGCTGTCTCAACTTGCTGATCTACTTAAAAAGGCAATGTACTTACCGTGGTGTCAGCGTACTTAAAGGGGCAATGCACATCTCTCTCTCTCTCTCTCTCTCTCACACACACACACAAGGTGTGTGTCTCTGTCTGCCGTGCTGTCTCCCCTCTCTCCATTCATGCTGCCTTGTAGAGTGTGGGGCTACATTAGCAATAATGGGTTAACCCTTGAGGGCTCAGCCAAAAGTTCATCATTTAGCAGTAAGACATTCTCTGGGAAATATCCCACCCTCTTCCACCCTCTGACTTCACAACCTCAACCGAGCTTCACAATCATCATCGCTGTGTACAGTATTAAATTGTTTAAATCTTATACTCTGTGTGTGTATATATATGTTTTTTGTCTGGTGAAAATTTTTTTCCTGGAACCTAACCCCGCCATTTACATTAATTCTTATGGGGAAACTGAATTTGCTTAACTTCGTTTTGCTTAAAGTCGCATTTTTCAGGAACATAACTACAACGTTCAGCAAGGAGTTACTGTATTTGTCTGTCAGCTCTGCCATTTCACACATTATACATGCAGACACCTAATAGTTCATCTTAAATCCCGGCCTTTTCTCTCAGGCCAAGTGACTGCATTACTACCTAACTAGAAACTCATTGGCCTATGGACTTTAATATCAACCAGTAGAGATAAAGTCTGACTGCTACATTTTTAAAATAACTATTATGGATGAACTCTGACTTTGGAACCTGAGAATTCCAATTTTGGGAGACAGGCAACAGAGTAAGATTTCACAAGTAGATTTGGCTTGCAATTAATAAGAAGTAGACATATACAGCTCAAGGACAAATCCAGAACTCCCTGTCCGAAGCCCCAGTCCAAAGGCTTCAAGTAGAGCCCAGTTCTCCTCTGTACCACAGTACATGTGGGCTGCGATTTACAGCCTCCTCCCACACATGTAAGGCTTTAGGCCAGTGGATCTGTGCTGTGTGATATACTGCCCATGCCCTTTCCCTGGCCAGCCCACAAATTTGCGTTCCACCGGTTCACAGAGAGAGTGCTCCCAGGGCACTGCTTTGTGGTGATGGGGGACTGGGGAGTTCTCCATGTTCTCTTCAGTGTTTGGGGTGTTGTTCATGAGGGGTTTGGGGGAGCAGGATGTCGCCTCAGGGACTCAGTTCACAGAGAACCTTATTTACGCTAGAAACCTAAACAGTTTTCACAGGCAGTGCATATTAGGATGTAGATATTCAGGTCTGTTTGCAAAGGCCTATACTTTAAGAATTTAGGTGTATTTTTATTACTTAGCTAGTTATAGAGGTATAAAAGAAAGAATTAAAATCATAGTTCGCCTGCTTCTAGGGCGTTTTTTTACTGTGACAGTTTGAGGCCCTGTTCTTAGGCTAAGCAGCAGAAGCAGCCATAAGCTGGGAAGTGTATGGTTACATTCTTACATTTTAAACTAATTACATTAAAATAAGGTGCTATTGGGCTGTTAAGAATACAATTCTGTTTTAATAATGCCTATCACCTTTAGAGAAAGGGAAGAGCCTAGAAGATGTAAAAGGAAACTTAGTATGATAGCATTTTGTTTGGCAAAAACTTACTTATTAATAGCTGGGATGTGAAATTTTTATTTTGTTTTGTTTTATTACTTTAGTTTTCATTTTCCTATTGTTTGTTTGTATAAATTGTTTGGTTTTGTGATTGTTTTTGTTTGCTGTATAATTAACTTTGCTGGGTGTAAACTAATTAAGAGGGTGGAATATAATTGGTTAAATTATGTCACAATATGTTAGAATTGGTTAGTTAAATGTTAGTAAAATGATTGGTTAAGGTATAGCTAAGCTGAACTCAAGTTTTACTATATAGTCTGCAGTCAATCAGAAAGTAAGGGGAGGAAATAGGAACAGGGAATGGGGATGGGGAATTGGAATTATGTTTCGCTAAAGTGGGGGGAATGGGAACAGGGTCACAGGCAAGGCTCTGTGGTGTCAAAGCTGGGAAGGGGGATACTAAGGAAGAAAATTAAAATAATTGCTTACTAAAAGTTCACCCCAATAAACATCAAATTGTTTCCACCTTCGGACTTCAGGTATTGTTGCTCTCTGTTCATGCAAGAAAGACCAGAAAAGTAAGCGGGTGAAGGAATAAGCCCCCTAACAGTGCATACAAAACAATAAACATTTCCAACCAATGGCAGCTTTGACAGCGAATTCAACAGAACCACAATTTATTCAGCAGGAAACCCCTCTATAATCCATATGTATTGCTGTATAACGTTTCTCTCAACATTATTGAATTTTACATTTATAAAACAAAATGCTGCATGGGAGGTGAAGGTCAGAAAATCCTTTTGGAGAAAGATACTGGACGTAGTTGAGAAATGCCTTTTCCCTGTGAGAGTCAGAATACCTTTGTATTTTCCACTTTCAGTATAAAGCAGAGTGAGGCAAATGAGCATCATGCCAAAAGGTGAGGAATACGTTCATGAAATAATTGCTTCTCAAACAAATGACATATTTTGCACCTGATCTGAAATTTAGTAAATGTGGCTTCACTGTTGCCATTTTCACTATGAGGTGGAAACATTCACCTTTCAACCAGGGCAGTGCTGCCAGAAGTGAAAAGCTGCTTTCAGCAGAGAAAAACAACTTTTCATTTCCTGGAGCCATGGGTCACAGAGGCGGAGGAGCTGGGAGACAGAGCTGAAATATTCTTCATACCATAGGGGTTGTGGGTATCGTGCGCTCTTTGTGAACAAGCACGAGGGCATGGCATCATTATATTGAACGTTGCAGGGCCCAGACCTAATATTAATGGAGTATTCACATTGGAAGCAATTTGGATTTGCTCAAATAAGGACTGATTAGGTCCATATGGGCAAATTTTGCCCACAACTTGCTGGTGCGGAGAGCCCTGAATGCAACAGAACTGGGATGAGAAGGAGGATGTGGGGAGCTCCTAAGTGGGACTGCACCCAATGCACATTGCCAGAGCACAGCTCTGGGGCACCTGCATGCACCCCAGTAATAAGAAGAGACTTGATAAGCCAGGGGAATGGAAAGTGTTTTGGTTCAATGACTTGCCAACTAACTACCTCAGATATGTCAACACTGCGATTAAGCGCTGCAGCTGGCCTGTGACAGCTAACTTGTGTTCACAGGGCTCAGGCCCAAGCTTTGGGACCCTCCCACCTCACAGGGTCCTAAAGCCTGAGCCCAAACATCTACACCACAGTTAAACAGCCCCTTAGCCTGAGCCATGCAAGCTCAAGTCAGCTGGCATGGGCTAGCTGTGGGTTTTTAATTGCAGCCTCGACATACCTGCCCACTACCCACTGCTGCTCACAAGCCTGGAGGGCTGGATTCCTTCCCCTGGAGGAAGTGGGGGATTCCTGCACACAGCCATGTTCCTGGCTTGTGTGCAGTTTCTAAGATTTGCCTCAGAGTGATTATTCTAATTATTTATAAATTTCTATTTTGATCATTAATATTTAAGATCTTCTTATGGAAAACTCTAGAAAAGCACAGTGCTTTACAAACATTAAATATTAAGCTTCATAATCCCCACCTTCTGAAGTAGGGAGGTGGTGTTACCCCTTTGTTCCAGGGTGGAGAGCTAATTGCCATGCCTAGGGTCAATTTGCAAGTCAGTGGCAGAGCTATAAATGGAACTCCTTAACTCCTGAGTGCCAATGCTGTGCTTTAACCACTAGATCAGAGGTGGGCAAACTATGGCTCGTGGGCCACATCCGGCCTGCGGGACCATCCTGCCTGGCCCCTGAACTCCCGGCCGGGAAGGCTAGCCCCCGGCCCCTCCCCTGCAGCCACTTTGCCATGTGGGCAGTGCAGCTTGTGCCTGCCCACCTCCCAGGCTTTACAATACGCCTGTCCTGCCCCTCTGAGCAGCATGGTAAGGGGGCTGGGGGAGCGGGCTTGGATAAGGGCAGGAGGTCCCGGGCGGGGGGGCAGTCAGGGGACAGGGGGTGGCTGGATGGGGTGGAGGTTTGGGGCGAGTGGTCAGGAGACAGGGAGCAGGGAGAGTTAGATAGGGGGTTGGGTCCTGGGGGGGGCAGTGAGGGATGGGGGTCCTGGGAGGGGGCAGTCAGGGGACAAGGAGTGAGGGGGCACTGGATGGGTCGGGGCTCCGGGGGGCCTGTCAGGGTGTGTGTGTGGATAGGGGTCAGGGAAGTCAGGGGACAGGGAGCAGAGAAGGTTGGATGGGGTCAAGGGTTCTGAGGGGGGCATTCAGGGGGCAGGAAGTGGTAGGGCACAGATAAGGGGTGGGGGGCCAGACTGTTTGGCGAGGCACAGCCTTCCCTACCCAGCCCTCCATACCGTTTCGCAACCCTGATGTGGCCCTTGGGCCAAAAAGTTTGCTCACCCCTGGGCACTAGATTGTCCTTCTTCCATGCAACATGACTGTTATTGACAGTGTGTTGTTGCACTTTTAGAAAATTAAATCATAGGTATTATAAATTATAATCCAGTTAAGGTCTAGCCATCAAGTAGCTTGCTCCGTATTTTTGTTGTCCCTTTCTCTTCACTTTGCATTAATCTGTGTCCTGCTCATCTTGATTCCCTTTGTTTTGTTTCTCTTCCCTTCCTTTGTTGCCTAATATTTGCTCCTTGCATGTAAAAGACCACAGATTCAGACTTGTACTGTACTAACCTTGTGCTTAAATGCAAACATCTAATTACCTTGTTGTTTTTGTAATAATTTATAGGTGTTTTTCTATAGTACCTCACAAACATTAGTAAATTTAGCCTCACAACACCTGAGTGGAGTGGAAAATATGATTATTTCCATTTTACAATGGGGAAACTGAGACAATGCAAGATTAAGGTCCAAAAGTGACCACTGATTAAGCGTGCACAACTTAAGATCCCCGGTGTAATTTTCAAAGATAGTGAGCACTTGCAGCTCCGACTGGAGTCAAAGGGGTTATGATATTAATGTTAAGAAAGGATTTATAATCCACAGGTAAAACTCCCTCTGACTAATTTCACTGAAGTCAGTAAAGTGACTATCAGACTTGTAACTACTCCATAGATTTTTCTTGGCAACACTCCACATTTAGTTACATTGGGATCCTTAATTGCAGTGTCTACATTTATTTTAGCATTCTGTGCTTCTTACTCCTAATTTCTTAGTTATCTGTCAATCATGCAATGCACAACAGTAACACAGTGCTACATATCAGTTAAATGCACTAACAAAACAAGTCTGAACATAGCGTCCCTTCTCATCTAACACAATGTACCATCTGCTGCCAAGTGATGCAAGTGCTATCCTGAATGCCCTGATTACAAAAACTTCTGCTGATATTTGTTTGCTGGTGCTGGTTCTGCTACAGCTGGCTGAAAAAATTTCAACTGACCAGTTTTCTGTTGAAAAATGATGTTTCACCTATATATTGTGGTGCTGTGTCAATTCTGACAACATTTTTGATGGGGAAAAGTATAAACAAATGGTTTCATCTTTCTCAGTTTGTTTCAATAAAGTCAAAACAATTTTGTTTATTTTTATCATTTTGATTCATTTCCTTTGGACTTTTACATTTTATGAAATATCAATATTATATTTCACATATATGTTTGTTATTTTCATATAATATAAACATCAAAACCAAAATGATTCAAAATGATAAATATGAAATAAGAAAGACATGCCTATCACAATGTGGTATACCTCATCCAGTGCACTGAGTGCCCTAATAACAACTGGTTTCAGAATAGCAGCCGTGTTAGTCTGTATCCACAAAAAGAAAAGGAGTACTTTTGGCATCTTAGAGACTAACAAATTTATTAGAGCATAAGCTTTCATGAGCTACAGCTCACTTCATCGGATGCATACAGTGGAAAATATAGTGGGGAGATTTTATATACACAGAGAACATGAAACAATGGGTGTTACCATACAGACTGATCCCCCTGAGGGTTACCAAAAGAAACTACACCATCTGCTCAAGAAACTCCCTGAAAAAGCACAAGAACAAATCCGCACAGACACACCCCTAGAACCCTGACCGGGGTATACTATCTGCTACCCAAGATCCATAAACCTGGAAATCCTGGACGTCCCATCATCTCAGGCATTGGCACCCTGACAGCAGGATTGTCTGGCTATGTAGACTCCCTCCTCAGGAGCTACCAGCACTCCCTGCTATCTTCGAGACACCACTGACTTCCTGAGGAAACTACAATCCATCAGTGATCTTCCTGAAAACACCATCCTAGCCACTATGGATGTAGAAGCCCTCTACACCAACATTCCACACAAGGATGGACTACAAGCTATCAGGAACAGTATCCCCAATAATGTCACGGCAAACCTGGTGGCTGAACTTTGTGACTTTGTCCTCACCCATAACTATTTCACATTTGGGGACAATGTATACCTTCAAATCAGCGGCACTGCTATGGGTACCCACATGGTCCCACAGTATGCCAACATTTTTATGGCTGACTTAGAACAACGCTTCCTCAGCTGTCGTCCCCTAATGCCCCTACTCTACTTGCGCTATATTGATGACATCTTCATCATCTGGACCCAAGGAAAAGAAGCCCTTGAGGAATTCCACCATGATTTCAACAATTTCCATCCCACCATCAACCTCAGCCTGGACCAGTCCACACAAGAGATCCACTTCCTGGACACTACGGTGCTAATAAATGATGGTCACATAAACACCACCCTATACCGGAAACCTACTGACCGCTATTCCTACTTACATGCCTCCAGCTTTCATCCAGACCACACCACACGATTCATTGTCTACAGCCAAGCTCTACGATACAACCGCATTTGCTCCAACCCCTCAGCCAGAGACAAACACCTACAAGATCTCTATCAAGCATTCTTACAACTACAATACCCACCTGCTGAAGTGAAGAAACAGATTGACAGAGCCAGAAGAGTACGCAGAAGTTATCTACTACAGGACAGGCCCAACAAAGAAAATAACAGAATGCCACTAGCCATCACCTTCAGCCCCCAACTAAAACCTCTCCAACGCATCATCAAGGATCTACAACCTATCCTGAAGGATGACCCATCACTCTCACAGATCTTGGGAGACAGGCCAGTCCTTGCTTACAGACAACCCCCCAACCTGAAGCAAATACTCACCAGCAACCACACACCACACACCAAAAACACTAACCCAGGAACCTATCCTTTCAACAAAGCCCGTTGCCAACTGTGTCCACATATCTATTCAGGGGACACCATCACAGGGCCTAATCACATCAGCCACACTATCAGAGGCTCGTTCATCTGCGCATCTACCAATGTCATATATGCCATCATGTGCCAGCAATGCCCCTCTGCCATGTACATTGGCCAAACCGGACAGTCGCTACGTAAAAGAATAAATGGACACAAATCAGATGTCAAGAATTATAACATTCAAAAACCAGTTGGAGAACATTTCAATCTGTTTGGTCACTCGATTACAGACCTAAAAGTGGCAATTTTTCAACAAAAAACTTCAAAACCAGACTCCAACGAGAGATTGCTGAATTGGAATTAATTTGCAAACTGGACACCAATAACTTAGGCTTGAATAAAGACTGGGAGGGGATGTGTCATTACAAAAAGTAAAACTATTTCCCCTTGTTTATTTCCCCCCCTACTGTTCTTGTCAACTGCTGGAAATGGCCCGCCTTGATTATCACTACAAAAGGTTCCTCTTCCCCCACCCCCCTCCCCCGCTCTCCTGCTGGTAATAGCTCACCTTTCCTGATCACTCTTGTTACAGTCTGTATGGTAACACCCATTGTTTCATGTTCTCTGTGTATATAAAATCTCCCCACTATATTTTCCACTGTATGCATCTGATGAAGTGAGCTGTAGCTCACGAAAGCTTATGCTCTAATAAATGTTAGTCTCTAAGGTGTCACAAGTACTCCTTTTCTTTTTGCTAATAATAACTGTGTCAGTGAAAACACACAATCACTACTCTCTCGAATGAACTCACACAGGATAATCATAAAAGACAAAAACATCATATCATGTGTTGGTGAATAATTTTCACAAAGTGATCACTCTATATCTGATTCAAAGAAAACCTGCACAACACTTTCAAAAGTCATGCCTGGGAGCTTAAATTAATGACTTTGCTAGACACTCAGAATCATGGTCTTAATAAAGACACTGGATTTATGGCTTATTACAACAATCTATAACTCACTATCGGCTCCCTTTTTATCCTAGGACTGCACGGTAGTTAATGGGCCACTTCACTTTGAATGATCCCTTAGAATACAGTAGAACCTTAGACTTATGAACACCACAGTTATGAACTGACCAGTCAACCACACACCTCATTTGGAACCGGAAGTATGCAATCAGGCAGCAGCAAAGACAACCTCTGCTGCCCACCCTCCAAGCAAATACAGTATAGTACCATGTTAAATGTAAATTATAAAAAAATAAAGGGAAAGTTTAAAAAAAGATTTGACAAAGTAAGGAAACTGTTTCTGTGCTTGTTTCATTTGAATTAAGATGGTTAAAAGCAGCATTTTTCTTCTGCATACTAAAGTTTCAAAACTGTGTTAAATCAATCTTCAGCTGTAAACTTTTGAAAGACCAACCATAACTTTTTGTTCAGTTACAAACAGTTCAGAGTTACAACCAACCTCCATTCCCAAGGTGTTCGTAACTCTGAGGTTCTACTGTATGTGCTAACTACTTACACCAAACCATCTGTTCAACCTTGGATTTAGCTTGTGACAATCTGAGTACATTTCCCAGACCCGAGGAAGAATTCTGTGTAGCTCAAAAGCTTGTCTCTCTCACCAACAGAAGTTGGTCCAATATTACCCTCCCCCACCTTGTTTCTCTAATATCCTGGGACCAACATGGCTACAATAACACTGGATACAACTCTGAAATAAGACATTTTACCTTAGTAAATCAACACTTTTTTAAAAAATCAAAATGAAATGATTCTGAAAAATTTTAGTTTTGGATTAAGTTTTTCAGAATTTTTGTTTCACAGGACATTTTGGGCTTTCATTACAATTCAGAGTGAATTTTTTTTTCAAAATGTCAGAATTTTCCATGGAACAGTAAACTCCAGGGAACCAAGTCCAGTCCTGGTGAAAGGAGATGCACCATCCATTGAAGTCAATGGGAGCTGTGATATTAAGCCTGGGCTGAATTTAGTTCCTGACTACATGAAGTATGCACCCAATCCTGCAGACTTCACTAAGCAAATCTCCCTCTGACTGCACAGGGAGTTTTGCCTGAATAAAGGCTGCAGGACCTAACCATACATTTGGCATCAGGAAATCTGAATTCCCTCATGATCTGTTTGTAATATATTATTTGCATTTGTAATGCACTTTGGGACCAGATCTGTACTTAAAATCAATGGGAGTTTTATCATTAACTTCAATGGGTTCAGCATCAAGACCTTTGGGATCTTTTGGAATTAAGGGAGAAATATAAATGCAATTATTACTATTAATAAAGTAATATGATTTCTAATGTACTTAGTTTTGTGGTATATCTCACCCTTTGGATGGCTGCTAATTGTACCGCAAACAGCCTGTGATTTTACTCTCACTGTTTGTTTAAGCAGTTCATTTCACAGACAGATTTTATTTCCCTCCCACAAGTCCTGACAGGAAGTTTGGCAAAGACCCCATGATGCAGGATCAGCAGAAATTGTGTTCCGTTTGTTTCCTTTGCTGATTGGCAAAAGTTCAGAGAAATGCAGCTTTAAACTAGTTCAAAACCACAGCTGTGAGCTTGGGGCTTTTTTGCAGACACAAGCTGGTTACCAGTTGACTGGGAGACATTAAAGAACATTATATGCCTGATACTTATAGAGATAGCAAGTGAATGTTTCTAACTGGCATCCCTACTCTATTCCTGGTTGTGTGTACTTGGAAGGAAAACTAGAATGGGATGAGCAGAGTAGGGCTTATTATGGCACTGCTGTTTTCTTCAGGCCAGCAAGTTACACAGGCATCTTCTACAGCTCTATAAATGCTCCTGTGTCTGACTGGGTCAGGAAAGATTGGTGGGCAGCTATGAAAGTAGCCATTGACTCTGCGAGGGTACTCCATGCTGCTGCTGTTCCTCTTCAGGGCAGGACATCAGCTACTGTTCAAGCTCTTCAAGTTGAGCTGATGCCATAGGAATGGGTTGGTGAGCAGATCTAACAGAGGCATTCACCCTACTCATCTGTAGGCAGAGGAGAGGATATGAGACAGTCTCACACTCGGAATCCTTAGGAAAGTTAAAATGCTCACTTACGTGTTTCAAGATTTTAAAGAAAGGCTATGTACCTGGGGTGATGAGCACTGGTGATTACTAACCACCACAGTGGTGTGTGTGTAGGAGTGGTTAGTGAGTCCCATGGGGAAGTGTGATGGCATGTGTACACCTCAACCAAAGATTGCCAGGAAGGGGTTAAATGTCTCCCTCCCTGTCTGACTACAGGGAGTACCACAGCTGCTTCCTCTGAATATAGGCATGTGCACACCATGGCCTTGCTTCTGGAATTTCTTGCAGCCCCACAGACAGCCATTGACACCAAGTGTAAAACTGCTGTAACGCACACTGGGAACTACTCTGACTGGTCCATGGACAGCCCCAGGACTCAGGAGATCGGAGACATGTGAAAGATAGGGGAGAGGGGCACCATCAAAATATGGCTAATATTTCTACATTCTCTACAGTTTATATATCCTAAACACTTAAACAAAACATAGAATCATAGAATAACAGGGTTGGAAGGGACCTCAGGAGGTCATCTAGTCCAACCCCCTGCTCAAAGCAGGACCAATCCCCAACTAAATCATCCCAGCCAGGGCTTTGGCAAGCCTGACCTTAAAAACCTCTAAGGAAGGAGATTCTATCACCTCCCTAGGTAACGCATTCCAGTGTTTCACCACCCTCCTAGTGAAAAAGTTTTTCCTAATATCCAACCGAAACCTCCCCCACTGCAACTTAAGACCATTACTCCTTGTCCTGTCCTCTTCTACCACTGAGAATAGTCTAGAACCATCCTCTTTGGAACCACCTGTCAGGTAGTTGAAAGCAGCTATCAAATCCCCCCTCATTCTTCTCTTCTGCAGACTAAACAATCCCAGTTCCCTCAGCCTCTCCTCATAAGTCATGTGTTCCAGACCCCTAATCATTTTTGTTGCCCTCCGCTGGATGTTTTCCAATTTTTCCACATCCTTCTTGTAGTGTGGGGCCCAAAACTGGACACAGTACTCCAGATGAGGCCTCACCAATGTCGAATAGAGGGGAACGATCACGTCCCTCGATCTGCTGGCTATGCCCCTACTTATACAGCCCAAAATGCCATTGGCCTTCTTGGCAACAAGGGCAAACTGTTGACTCATATCCAGCTTCTCGTCCACTGTCACCCCTAGGTCCTTTTCCGCAGAACTGCTGCTAGCCATTCGGTCCCTAGTCTGTAGCGGTGCATTGGGTTCTTCCGTCCTAAGTGCAGGACCCTGCACTTATCCTTGTTGAACCTCATCAGATTTCTTTTGGTCCAATCCTCCAATTTGTCTAGGTCCCTCTGATCCTATCCCTGCCCTCCAGCATATCTACACTCCTCCTAGTTTAGTATCATCCGCAAATTTGCTGAGAGTGCAATCCACACCATCCTCCAGATCATTTATGAAGATATTGAACAAAACCGGCCCCAGGACCGACCCTTGGGGCACTCCACTTGATACCGGCTGCCAACTAGACATGGAGCCATTGATCACTACCCGTTGAGCCCGACAATCTAGCCAACTTTCTACCCACCTTATAGTGCATTCATCCAGCCCATACTTCTTTAACTTGCTGATAAGAATACTGTGGGAGACCGTGTCAAAAGCTTTACTAAAGTCAAGAAACAATACATCCACTGCTTTCAACAAATACACATTAGTTAACAGTTCCAGTAGGACCAGGGACAAGCTATTGAATAGAGACCCACCGTCTGGAGTTGTTGATTTAGGCTCTACTCCAAAGCCCAGTGAAGCCCATGGGAGCCTTGTTACTGGGCTTCAGATCAGTCACTTATTTGGTACAAACTTATCAAATATGTATTATGTACCCAAAAGGCAGAGCTATTGCATTCTATCAGATAAATAGCACACCTTGTAAAAATGTTAAATATTTATCTATCTATCTGGTTAGAGCGGTGCCCATTCTGTATTACAAGTGCTGATAGCTGTGAAAAATGCAGACACCATGCAGCCACTTGTCAAAGATTCATATTTTAATTGTTGGGGTTTGTTTGTGTTTTGCCAGGGTATTGCCATCAGAGGCAAAGTGTATAAGGCAAGATTATTTTGTTAACACAGGCCAAATCCAGAGAAATGTTAAGCACCACAGCTCTGATTGAGGTTTTGTAAGTCAGCTGGTGAAAATCAGCATAGCTCCCATGATGGCAGTAGAGGTATGCTCATTTACATGAGCTGAGGGTCTGTCACAACCAAGTTTGCTCAGCAGGTGTTCAGCAACTCTCAAGATCTGGCCTATTGGCAGCAGAAGCCTCTTTCAATCTGCTCAAATTCTACCCTTCCGTGAAGTGAGCTTGCGAACTCGTGTGCTCTAAAAAGCAGGGGTCTAAGGGTTAAAAGTGTTCCCTTTAACACACAGTTCAATGTTCCCACTGTAAGTCTGAACTGTAGAGTAAATCTTTGAGTTGTCCTTGATTCTGCACAGCAGAACTCTACCATTCATGTCAGGTTTAAGTTCAGAGGCCATCACGGTATTAGGAGGTCTGTCTTAATTACAGCTGGAATAGGTGGTTGTGGGTCCATGCTTGTTGGATGAGCATTGCACTAGCATGGAGTGCTGCTTTTGATAGCTAATTTTGGCTTATTTATTTTTGTGCTCCATCCACAAAGCGGTTCAGCAGCTCACGATGCAGCACAAATAGTTTGCTGCTGGACAGTGTTTTGATGCCAAAGCAGCAGGCACTCTTGAACTGCCCATGACTAACAGATGACTCCAAAAGGCCTGTTGTTTCTGGCTATGGCTTCATCGCTCGTGCTGCTTGCGGATGCACATACTTTACCCTATGAAAAGGCACACAGAACTCGTTTCTGGCATGAATGCAGCCTTCTAGATGATGACATATTCAGTTAATTGGGAAACACCATCAAAACCAGCATCCAATAGAGAGTGCATATGGGGCAGATTCTCAGCTGGTGTCAAATCAATGGAGCACCATTAACTTCACATGTAAGCTCCAGTTTGCACCCTTTGAAGATCTGGTCCTAAAGTCTGCAGTCTGCATTGCAGAGGGTGAACTTTTGGTTTGAGGTTGTGCACCTAGGAAAGTTAAGCAGCATGAGGGCTGAGGTAACAGACAAATAAATTCATAAAGAAAAAAATTTTTTTTGTGGTCGTTTAGAGTCAGAAACCAGGTAGGCTGATATTTCATCACAGCTCAGCTCTTCTTCAAGGAGAACCTAGTGAGAGACGAGAAATATCTGGTATATGAACTCCAATGGGAGTTGTGTGCATATAATTGTGGACAAATATGGTCCATTCATGGCCTGATCTTGCAAGATGTAGCAGCAGTGTACAGCTCTCTGAACCTTGCAAGATCAGGTCCTTAGGCCAAGACCTTCCCAGGTGTTTAGGCCCCATTAGTTAGGCACCTAAATATTTTTGAGGATTATGGTTCTTTTAACTCTTCTTAGTTGTCAGTTTCTACAGTCCTTGGATTACCTTTGTTACGCTTCTCTGGATCCCCTCCAGTATTTTAACATCTTTCTTGTACTGCACGCAGCATTCCAAGTGCAGCTGCCTCAACGCCATGGTTTAATTATCACCTCGCCAGGTGTAGACCTCTGGCTGAGATCTCCCGGACTGTAGCGTCGTTGCTCCATCACACTGACACTTGCTTTGTTCAGGAGTTACTTCAGCTATTGAGCTCACTGTCCTGAGTCTGATCTCACTAACTCTAGTTTTACACAGGTGTAAATCCATTGATTTTACAGGCGTTACTCTCAATTTACACCACTGAGAAAAGAGAATCAGGCCCCGTGAGTCAATGGGCGTTCACCTGGTTAAGGACTGAATAAAATCTAAGGGTCTGATTCTGTTCTAATTTATATTAGAGTAAATTAGGAGTAACTCCATTGTGGTCAAAAGGTTACACTGATATAAAAACCATCTTAAATAAAGAGGAGACTCAGGCTCTGAGGAATTACTTAAGGACTTTACCAATAGATTTTAAATCCCAGTTCTCACAAACCATTGTTAGATTTCAGTATCTTTTGACACCTCTCCGTCATTGATCTCACGAACCAGTGTATTATAAGTCATCGCTATAGTCTAGCTCCTTTTACCAAAGCAGAAGTGCTGACAGCCTCCCATTCCTTGTTCATATCAAATTTTCAGAAACGTTCATGTGGCACTCCAGGCTACAAAAATAGCAGCAAACAAACAGCTGATTTCAAAAGTCCGTCCCCAGCCAGGGCTCAGATCCCAGCACACGACCCTCTGAGGTATTCACTCAAGAGGTAAGTTTCACAAGTTTGCTCCCACCTGATTTATCAAAGCATCGATCTTCAGATGGAAATGTCTTAAAAACACCTGGGTCTGAATTCTTCCACCTGTCTAGATTTGGGGCCAATGAGATAAGTAAAACTGAACGAGAGACTAAAAAAAGGCACTGATTTCCAAGAGGTATTGAAAATGTAAGAAAACTGGCTCTGCAGTGTGATTCTTCCTAATGATCATTCCCAGCCCAGATGAATTTAGTTCCACAGACATTCTGCTATTTACTTAGTAAGGAATTAGATGATGCCTTTATGGCAGTTTGAACGCATAGTACTATATAAATGGCAAGTATTATTGGCTTTGTAGGGTCACAGAAATTGCCAGACTGGATCAAACCCAAGGTCCATCTAATCCAGTATCCCATCTCCATCAATGGCCTGCCCCAAATGCCTCAGAGGAAGATGTAAGAACCCACAATAGGAGATAGTTGTGTAGTAATCTTGTCCTCTACATTAGTTATCATCATCCCAATCTCTCAGATTTAGAGATTGTCTTAAGACTTGAAGCATAAGATTTAATATATTTTCCCCAAAATTTGTTTTGTTTTATAGTAACTCTGGATACTATTGATATCCACAGAAATATCCACTTTTTAAATGTTGTTAAATTCTTGGCCTCCAGGACTTACAGTGGCTATAAATTCAGCAGTTTAATTCCACATTGTGTGAAAGAGTATTTCTTTTTATCAGTTTTAAATGTCATACCTTTTACTTTTATTGAAATTTTGTCCTTTTGGTCTTGTGTTATCAGACAGGGAGAAGATAAATTCCCAATCTACTTTCATTAATCCAGTAATTATTTTATATACTTTTATCATGTTCCGTCTTATCTGTCTCCTTTCTAAAGTAAACAATCCCAGTCTTTTCAATCGCTCTTCAGAGGAGAGTTTTCCCAGTCCTTTGATCATTCTCACCACAATTCTCTGAACTCTCTCTAGTTTTTGAGATGGGGGGACCAGTATTGCACAAAGGATTGCAGATTAGGCATTTATATAAAGGCATGATAACAGTCTCCAGCTCACCACACTGTTCTTTATGCACTCTAATATCTTGGTTTTTTGAGGTTTTTTTTGACTGAAGCCGCACATTGAGCAGAGATCTTCATTGAGCTGTCCACAATGATGCCTAGGTCGCTCTCTTGAGTTGATACAGTTCATTTAGAACCCTGTAAGGTGTAGAAGTAGTTTACATTTCCCCCTCCAATGTGTCATTAGAAGATTCATACATTTAGAAAACAATGAAAAGGAAAAAGTCAGATACCTACACTCTTGCCTCCATTGCTTACGTCGGCATTAAGCCAATTAGTGCTCAAAAGCTTTCTTCCTAACTACTAAGTCGTTACCCTCCTAAGGAAAGGGCAGCTTTAGGGCTATGACATGGCTGAAGGTTTGACTGAAGCATCTCATAAAACCGATTACCTTTAAGTCCAATAAGTGGGGTGCCATGACATCCACCAAAGGCTTCACCCTCCCCCTCCAAATACAGAGGGTGGAAATAGGGCAATAATTAGAAAAATTATTGCCTGAAAATAAAAGCTTTTCCAGATTAGGGTTGACAGCTGCTGCCTGCTGTGAAACAGGAACATGGCCTGATGTTAATAAGTACTTACTCTAGAGGCCAAAATTAGGGTTTAAGGCTAGTACTGCTTAGGAAGCTACAGTAGAGGAACTGGGAGACTAGGACAATTTTGCATGCTTGAGGGGGATGAATGAGGGGAACAGAATGGTCTGGACATTCTTCTGTAATTAGTTTGGTTATGGTGCTATTCATACAATAGGAGTGTTCAGAGAGCAAACACTGAGACTTTATGGGTATTCTAGATAAATCTTTATTTTATAAAAGGTTGTGTAAATTTGTTTAGTAGTAGAGGCTATTTATCCAAACATTTTCTTACCCAAAAAGGGTTTAGATTCAGATTGAACCTTGGGCAAAGCTTGGAGTTGATACTTATTTTATACAACCTGGTTTGTCTAGCCTTTCCCACAGCTGTTTTTCTAGTACTTCTCTGTCAGTTGCTTTGAGAGTGTTTTTTCCCCCTAAACTAAGGGTATGTCGACACTACAAGTTCTACATCAACACAGCTGCAGCACTGCAGTTACACTGCTGTAGGGCAGACACTTGCTACAGCAACGGAAGAGGTTTTTCCATAGCTGTAGTAAATCTGCCCTCTCAAGAGGCGGCAGCTAGGTCCAAGATGTCTATACTGGGTTTAGGTCAGCTTAAAAACATCTCTTGGGAGCATAAAGTAATGATCGCAGTAGTTTAGATAGAAAAAGTGAACACTTTAAAGCAAGATGTCTGTGATTGTAACTGTAGACATTGCCAAAGTCCACATTTTAACATTTAGTCACAAATACATAAAAGTTTGCCATCAGATACAATGTAGTAACCACAATTGTTTCCTATCCTAGGACAGGAAGAATCATTAGTATCTCAAATACCACTCCATTGTAACTGTTGGCAAATGATGACTTTTTAACGAAAGCCACCGTGCCTTTCTGTTCTAAACCTGTCTTTGTGTTCACAGCTGAATGATAAGTTTGCAGTTCTAAGATTGGTTTCAGAGGAACAGCCGTGTTAGTCTGTATTCGCAAAAAGAAAAGGAGTACTTGTGGCACCTTAGAGACTAACCAATTTATTTGAGCATGAGCTTTCGTGAGCTACAGCTCACTTCATCAGATGTTTACCGTGGAAACTGCAGCAGACTTTATATACACACAGAAATCATGAAACAATACCTCCTCCCACCCCACTGTCCTGCTGGTAATAGCTTATCTAAAGTGATCAACAGGTGGGCCATTTCCAGCACAAATCCAGGTTTTCTCACCCTCCACCCCCCCACACAAATTCACTCTCCTGCTGGTGCTAGCCCATCCAAAGTGACAACTCTTTACATAATCAAGTCGGGCTATTTCCTGCATAGATCAAGGTTTTCTCACATCCCCCCCACCCCCATACACACACAAACTCACTCTCCTGCTGGTAATAGCTCATCTAAACTGACCATTCTCCAGGTTTAAATCCAAGTTAAACCAGAACATCTGGGGGGGGGGTAGGAAAAAACAAGAGGAAACAGGCTACCTTGCATAATGACTTAGCCACTCCCAGTCTCTATTTAAGCCTAAATTAATAGTATCCAATTTGCAAATGAATTCCAATTCAGCAGTTTCTCGCTGGAGTCTGGATTTGAAGTTTTTTTGTTTTAAGATAGCGACCTTCATGTCTGTGATTGCGTGACCAGAGAGATTGAAGTGTTCTCCGACTGGTTTATGAATGTTATAATTCTTGACATCTGATTTGTGTCCATTTATTCTTTTACGTAGAGACTGTCCAGTTTGACCAATGTACATGGCAGAGGGGCATTGCTGGCACATGATGGCATAGATCACATTGGTGGATGTGCAGGTGAACGAGCCTCTGATAGTGTGGCTGATGTTATTAGGCCCTGTGATGGTGTCCCCTGAATAGATATGTGGGCACAATTGGCAACGGGCTTTGTTGCAAGGATAAGTTCCTGGGTTAGTGGTTCTGTTGTGTGGTATGTGGTTGTTGGTGAGTATTTGCTTCAGATTGCGGGGCTGTCTGTAGGCAAGGACTGGCCTGTCTCCCAAGACTTGTGAGAGTGTTGGGTCATCCTTTAGGATAGGTTGTAGATCCTTAATAATGCGTTGGAGGGGTTTTAGTTGGGGGCTGAAGGTGACGGCTAGTGGCGTTCTGTTATTTTCTTTGTTAGGCCTGTCCTGTAGTAGGTAACTTCTGGGAACTCTTCTGGCTCTATCAATCTGTTTCTTTACTTCTGCAGGTGGGTATTGTAGTTGTAAGAAAGCTTGACAGAGATCTTGTAGGTGTTTGTCTCTGTCTGAGGGGTTGGAGCAAATGCGGTTGTATCGCAGAGCTTGGCTGTAGACGATGGATCGTGTGGTGTGGTCAGGGTGAAAGCTGGAGGCATGCAGGTAGGAATAGCGGTCAGTAGGTTTCCGGTATAGGGTGGTGTTTATGTGGCCATTGTTTATTAGCACTGTAGTGTCCAGGAAGTGGATCTCTTGTGTGGACTGGACCAGGCTGAGGTTGGTGGTGGGATGGAAATTGTTGAAATCATGGTGGAATTCCTCAAGGGCTTCTTTTCCATGGGTCCAGATGATGAAGATGTCATCAATATAGCGCAAGTAGAGTAGGGGCTTTAGGGGACGAGAGCTGAGGAAGCGTTGTTCTAAATCAGCCATAAAAATGTTGGCATACTGTGGGGCCATGCGGGTACCCATAGCAGTGCCGCTGATTTGAAGGTATACATTGTCCCCAAATGTGAAATAGTTATGGGTAAGGACAAAGTCACAAAGTTCAGCCACCAGGTTAGCCGTGACATTATCGGGGATAGTGTTCTTGACGGCTTGTAGTCCATCTTTGTGTGGAATGTTGGTGTAGAGGGCTTCTACATCCATAGTAGCCAGGATGGTGTTATCAGGAAGATCACCGATGGATTGAAGTTTCCTCAGGAAGTCAGTGGTGTCTCGAAGGTAGCTGGGAGTGCTGGTAGCGTAGGGCCTGAGGAGGGAGTCTACATAGCCAGACAATCCTGCTGTCAGGGTGCCAATGCCTGAGATGATGGGGCGCCCAGGATTTCCAGGTTTATGGATCTTGGGTAGTAGATAGAATATCCCAGGTCGGGGTTCCAGGGGTGTGTCTGTGCGGATTTGATCTTGTGCTTTTTCAGGAAGTTTCTTGAGCAAATGCTGTAGTTGCTTTTGGTAACTCTCAGTGGGATCATAGGGTAATGGCTTGTAGAAACTCGTGTTGGAGAGCTGCCGAGCAGCCTCTTGTTCATATTCCGACCTATTCATGATGACAACAGCACCTCCTTTGTCAGCCTTTTTGATTATGATGTCAGAGTTGTTTCTGAGGCTGTGGATGGCATTGCGTTCCGCATGGCTGAGGTTATGGGGCAAGTGATGCTGCTTTTCCACAATTTCAGCCCGTGCACGTCGGCGGAAGCACTCTATGTAGAAGTCCAGTCTGCTGTTTCGACCTTCAGGAGGAGTCCATCTAGAATCCCTCTTTCTGTAGTGTTGGCAGGGAGACCTCTGTGTTCATCCCTAAACCAGAGTTACTGTTCTCTAGATGCTCAGTGGCAATATATACAGGCCTCATACATTGAACACCTCCAAACCAATACCCCACTCTTCTTTCTTGGTAAATGAAATAGTGACGGGTATGGAAAGTTGGCCATCTGATGTCTCAATCTGTGTTGCAATAACTGGCAACCAACCAGTCAATTTTCCTGGAAATATATCACTTACATATCACTAAATAAACACAAATTCCACAGAGCGAATTTGCTCATTTGCTGTTGTTATTATTCTTCATATTTATTACAGTAGTGCCTAGAGGCTAACTGAGAATGGGGTCCCATTGCGCGAGGCACTGTCCAAACACAAGGAGAGACAGTCCCTGCCCCGAAGAGCTTACAGTCTACACAGACAAGGTGGGAAAATGGTAGGGGAAAGGCACAAAACATACATGTAAAGTGATGATGGCAAATGGCAAGTCAGGTTGTGACTTGCTTCTCCCTGCAATTCTTTCCCAAAGGCCACATGGCTGCAGGGTTCTTAGAGTGGGGGGAGGGTCATCTCCCCTGCACAGTTCATGGTGGGGGAGGGGTTAATTTGAACCCCTCCCATTCCAGTGAAGCTGGACTAGGTTCACCGGGGGAAGGAGACCAAAGCCCTGAAGTAAGTGGGCAAGCAGGATACCGGGAGGAAGCACAGGTAGGAACGTCTGAGAGGGGAGGGCTCCTACCTCATACTGAGAATGAGGGGCGATCAGCGGGTTATCTCAAGTGTCTATATATGAATGCACAAAGCCTTGGAAACAAGCAGGGAGAACTGGAGGTCCTGGTGAAGGCAAGGAATTATGACATGATTGAAATAACAGAGACTTGGTGGGATAACTCACATGACTGGAGTACTGTCATGGATGGTTATAAACTGTTCAGGAAGGACAGGCAGGGCAGAAAAGGTGGGGAAGTTGCACTGTATGTAAGGGAGCAGTATGACTGCTCAGAGCTCCGGTACAAAACTGCAGAAAAACCTGAGTGTCTCTGGATTAAGTTTAGAAGTGTGAGCAACAAGAGTGATGTAGTGGTGGGAGTCTGCTATAGACCACCGGACCAGGGGTTGAGGTGGATGAGGCTTTCTTCCGGCAACTCGCAGAAGCTACTAGATCGCACGCCCTGGTTCTCATGGGTGACTTTAATCATCCTGATATCTGCTGGGAGAGCAATACAGCGGTGCACAGACAATCCAGGAAGTTTTTGGAAAATGTAGGGGACAATTTCCTGGTGCAAGTGCTGGAGGAGCCAACTAGGGGCAGAGCTTTTCTTGACCTGCTGCTCACAAGCCGGGAAGAATTAGTAGGGGAAACAAAAGTGGATGGGAATCTGGGAGGCAGTGACCATGAGTTGGTCGAGTTCACAGGGAAGAAAGGTAAGCAGCAGAATACGGACCCTTGACTTCAGGAAAGCAGACTTCGACTCCCTCAGGGAACTGATGAGTAGGATCCTCTGGAGGAATAAAATGAGGGGGAAAGGAGTCCAGGAGAGCTGGCTGTATTTCAAAGAATCCCTATTGAGGTTACAGGGACAAACCATCCTGATGTGTCAAAAGAATAGTAAATATGGCAGGCGACCAGCTTGGCTTAACAGTGAAATCCTTGCGGATCTTAAACATAAAAAAGAAGCTTACAAGAAGTGGAAGATTGGACAAATGACCAGGGAAGAGTATAAAAATATTGCTCGCGCATGTAAGAATGAAATAAGGAGGGCCAAATCGCACCTGGAGCTGCAGCTAGCAAGAGATGTTAAGAGTAACAAGAAGGGTTTCTTTAGGTATCTTAGCAACGAGAAGAAAGTCAAGGAAAGTGTGGGCCCCTTACTGAATGAGGGAGGCAACCTAGTGACAGAGGATGTGGAAAAAGCTAATGTACTCAATGCTTTTTTTGCCTCTGTCTTCACGAACAAGGTCAGCTCCCAGACTGCTGCACTGGTCAACACAGCATGGGGAGTAGGTGGCCAGCGCTCTGTGGAGAAAGAGGTGGTTCGGGACTATTTAGAAAAGCTGGACGTGCACAAGTCCATGGGGCCGGATGTGTTGCATCCGAGAGTGCTAAAGGAGTTGGCGGCTGTGATTGCAGAGCCATTGGCCATTATCTTTGAAAACTCATGGCGATCGGGGGAAGTCCCGGATGACTGGAAAAAGGCTAACGTAGTGCCCATCTTTAAAAAAGGGAAGAAGAAGGATCCTGGGAACTACAGGCCAGTCAGCCTCACCTCAGTCCCCGGAAAAATCATGGAACCGGTCCTCAAGGAATCAATCCTGAAGCACTTACACTAGAGGAAAGTGATCAGGAACAGTCAGCATGGATTCACCAAGGGAAGGTCATGCCTGACTAATCTAATCGCCTTCTATGATGAGGTTACTGGTTCTGTGGATGAAGGGAAAGCAGTGGATGTATTGTTTCTTGACTTTAGCAAAGCTTTTGACACGGTCTCCCACAGTATTCTTGTCAGCAAGTTAAAGAAGTATGGGCTGGATGAATGCACTATAAGGTGGGTAGAAAGTTGGCTAGATTGTCGGGCTCAACGGGTAGTGATCAATGGCTCCATGTCTAGATGGCAGCCGGTATCAAGTGGAGTGCCCCAAGGGTCATCCTGGGGCCGTTTTTGTTCAATATCTTCATAAATGATCTGGAGGATGGTGTGGATTGCACTCTCAGCAAATTTGCGGATGATACTAAACTAGGAGGAGTGTAGATATGCTGGAGGGCAGGGATAGGATCAGAGGGACCTAGACAAATTGGAGGATTGGACCAAAAGAAATCTGATGAGGTTCAACAAGGATAAGTGCAGGGTCCTGCACTTAGGACGGAAGAACCCAATGCACCGCTACAGACTAGGGACCGAATGGCTAGGCAGCAGTTCTGCGGAAAAGGACCTAGGGGTGACAGTGGACGAGAAGCTGGATATGAGTCAACAGTGTGCCCTTGTTGCCAAGAAGGCCAATGGCATTTTGGGCTGTATAAGTAGGGGCATAGCCAGCAGATCGAGGGACGTGATCGTTCCCCTCTATTCGACATTGGTGAGGCCTCATCTGGAGTACTGTGTCCAGTTTTGGGCCCCACACTACAAGAAGGATGTGGAAAAATTGGAAAACATCCAGCGGAGGGCAACAAAAATGATTAGGGGTCTGGAACACATGACTTATGAGGAGAGGCTGAGGGAACTGGGATTGTTTAGTCTGCAGAAGAGAAGAATGAAGGGGGATTTGATAGCTGCTTTCAACTACCTGACAGGTGGTTCCAAAGAGGATGGTTCTAGACTATTCTCAGTGGTAGAAGATGACAGGACAAGGAGTAATGGTCTTAAGTTGCAGTGGGGGAGGTTTCGGTTGGATATTAGGAAAAACTTTTTCACTAGGAGGGTGTGAAACACTGGAATGCGTTACCTAGGGAGGTGGTAGAATCTCCTTCCTTAGAAGTTTTTAAGGTCAGGCTTGACAAAGCCCTGGCTGGGATGATTTAATTGGGGCTTGGTCCTGCTTTGAGCAGGGGGTTGGACTAGATGACCTCCTGAGGTCCCTTTCAACCCTGATATTCTATGATTCTATGATTCTAAGCAGTTCTAGTTTGAACTGCTTTCTGCAGCTGCTGTGCTCATTTGAGCAGGGGGTTGGACTAGATGACCTCCTGAGGTCCCTTCCAACCCTGATATTCTATGATTCTATGATTTACCCAACAGACTGACCAGCTGTGCACATAATATTAACCCTACTATTGAACTTCTGTAGTGTCTTTCATCCAAGAACCTCAAAGGGCTTTACAAACACTAATTACCTCACACAACACCCCTGCCAGGTAGGAAGCTTTGATGAAGTATTCAGCTTAGTGAATACACTGTCTCTAGAAATAACAACCAAGTGATATCATCACAGGTATGTGGGGCCAGCTCCCTGCAGAATGCTGCAGAACATCTACTCAGCAACACAAGCTATTGGGAGCACATCGGACTCTTCCTCCCCTTGCTTCCCAGACAATATCAAGTCAAGTTCAAGGTTTCAGCCCTTACTTTCGAAGTGCTCAGTGGCCTGGGCCCAAGCTATCTAAGAGAGTCTAAAGCTCGGGGATAAAGACCGTGGTCAATAAAGCTGCTCCTCTGGCACAATGGAACTTTCTACCATAAGAGTAAAGCTGATTTATGTTGGAGACAGAGCTTTCTTGGGGGCTGGTCCGAGGTTGTGGAATGAACTCCCCCAGGAACTAAGGACCAACACAAACCTCGCCACCTTCCATGCTAAGTTCAAGGCACATTTCTTTGACCTTGCCTTCCCTAACCTAGACACAGAACAATGCAAATATTTAAAAACCAAACCCAATACTCTACCAAAACAAAATGGTGCACACAACTGTTGCCCTGGGGAGAAGATGAGAGAGAGAAAGAACCACATGTGACAGTTGTTAGTCACACCACTTAATGCACTACCAGAAGGTGCTCAGATCCTAAAGTGATAAGGGCAGTACAAGAACCTATATAGAACAGAAAACTGTTGTAAACCAGTATAGGTCCACTGGCTTCAATGGATGTACAACAATTTCTATCAGCTGAGGATCTGGCCCATCTCCTTCAACAGGAGTAAATATAAAAGCAACACAAAGTGTTGTTTATATGCACAAACACAATTTTAAAAGCAAATGGAAGTAATTGACAACAGTTGTTCACAAGGAAGGTTACCTTTCTACACATACTAGGGCAGGGTACACCACAGTCTAAGACAAATAAGGGCTAAAGGATATGAGAGCAAAAACTTGCTGGCTCAGCAAATGTGTATATATATTTTCCCTCTGTAGTCTGTTAGGTAAAGAATGTGGCTTTCAAGCCCATTCCCCTTCTTCAACTGTACCACTGCCTCCATGTCACTGGGGTGGCTGGCAAACTTCATAACCTGATATTCATGTTTGTATAAAAATACCTCCCTGCTGAATGATAAATGATTGCTACTTTCAGTGAGTTAATCAAGAAAGGATTTGGCTGCTTTAGCTAAAAGGCTTGGCTTTGCTTTGCTTGCAAGGTCGTTTCCAATGAGTTCCCCGAACTTTGAACCACATCGGAGAAGTGAGATAAACAAGGCAAGTATAAATACTAGAGAGCAGCAGCTGCTGAGGCTGTTTACTCCTGCAAAGCGGAATTAAGCAGAGCAGCCAACCAAAGGGGAAAACAGGGTAAGTGTGTTGTTTTGCTATAAAATATCATCTTGATTTCTGGTTCTGCAAAGTGTTCCTTTGTTTCTTTGGTTGTAGAGATTGATTGGGGAGCTAGAAAATTCCATTTGAAACTAACTCAAATGGCTGTTTAAAAAAATTGAAATATAGAAGAAAGTGTAATTCAGAACGAAACTTATTTCCTGTCTGTGGGGCTTGGCAAACTGTTGTTGGGCATTGTGTGCCAACACTGCAGAATGCTAAAGTCATGGAACAATCCTGGCATGTCTTGAAGTTTTGTACATGTCTGCAAGAGAATCACATGAACGGAATGCAGTTCTCCAAGTGTGTGCAGAGACCTGGAATGAAATTCTGGCTCCACTGAAGTCAATGGTTCCATAATTTCATCCCTAAAGTATTTTACCAGATTGCTTCTACAGAATTGGAGGAAAGAAAAGTCAGGAAATATGGAGTCTGACAATAAGGCTGGCTTGCAGCAATTTCGTCTGTCTGCCTGAGATCGGTAATACAAAACTTTCCTTGTATTGGAATGCTCTGGGGTTGATGAAAACGTATATTATGTATATGAGTTTCATGTATTATGTATGTTATTACATCACAGAGCACAACGGTGCGTCTGATCAGATTCTGTTGTGAATGTGGCTGTGGGATATGCAATACAATCTTGCAGCTTGTGAGGGGGAAAAGAGTAGTTTTTCAGTTTCTTTCCTAGATAATGCATGGTTTCTAAACACAAAAAGCCAAAGGGTGTTATGTTAATGTATCATTGGGAGAAAAAGAGGTTTTACAATATTTCTATGTTTTATGATGATCACAAATATAAGATGCCCTGGGTGCATGCAAGAGGTTTTGTGAGATTTAGGGAATCCTGAAATTTTGGATTTTTCATTTCCTTTTCTTTGTTACTCAGTTGTCTCTGGTGTCTGCCTTCTTTAGAGCTTTTTCTGGCTAAGGTCCAAATTTGAAAAAAAAAATCTTCTAAAAATTCTGGACTCTTTTATTCTGCTCCCAGTTTGTATAGTAGTTGCTATGAGCCAACATATACCCCTGGGGCAACTACTTTGAAGTCAATGGAATTGCACCCCAGATTGATTTGGACCAATGATCCAGATCGCTACCTGGTGTAAACTGGCATAGCACCATTGACGTCAATGCACAAATAAGTCAAAAGCAGCAGAATTGGAGTCAGTTCTGTAGTCATTAAAATTGCAGTTTGATAAGAAGAAGAAATAGGAGTAGGGAACAACTCAATTTGTTTAGTTAATATAAAGGGTCACCCAACTGGTTGGAATACTTAGATTGTCCTGTTTTCAATTAAGAAAATATCAAGGTTATCCATTAGTGCTTTCCATGGAATCAAAGGAATATTGCCAATAGCAATAAACATAGTGGGCCAAATTCTGAGCTTACTTTCTGTGCAAGCCCCAGAGAGTTAACGGCCTGCTGGTTTTGTTATGAGAATTTCAGCAACTGGAACTGCTCTGTGCATGTATCTCATTTCCTTTGTTTTCTCTCATTTGCAGCTGAAGCCCAGCCATGTGGGGAGGGCTGGGTCTGGCCCTGGTTCTCTGTCTCCTCCCAGGAGGAGGGACAGAGAGCCAGGGTTCAAGAGCCCATTGTAAAGAACCACCAGAATGGCAAATCCAGGAGCTCAGTCCAATGCAGAATTCTAGGGGCTCAGTCACAGTGATAGCGCTCCTCCAAGCCAGCTGATATTTGTGCCTGCTGCAGGCTTCCAGGTAAGGACATTTGTCTCTTCCATGTACATCTGAAAATGGGACAGAGCAGTTTTTAAAACTCAGCTATTTAATTACAACATGTATGCAAAGCTTTTATATTATAGATCGATATGGTCACTTATTTATGGCTTCCTCACCTGCTTGTGTATCAAACAGGACCCGTGACAGGTGCAGCTCCATTGACTGAGTTCCTAGATGGACAAATCCGTCCCTGTGACTCAGATTCTTAAATCACTGCCTCAGTATTCATTGGTAGATGAAGCAACCATTTAAAAGTCTTGCCATCTTCCAATTACCACCATATAAATATAAACAACAACCAACTCTTCATTAATAAAACCAAAACCAAAATAGACCTTTAAGATCTTAGGCCACACAAATGCAAATGAACCCTAGCAAATCCAGCAGAAACTGTTCCTCCAGAGCTATACTCCCACTAAGACAGGGCTTCTCAAATTGGGGGTGGTGATCCCTTGGGGGGGGGTTGCGAGGTTATTACCGGGGGGTGTGTGCAGTGTCACAAGTTGTCAGCTTCTATCCCAAACCCGCTTTGCCTCCAGCATTTATAATGGTGTTAAATATAAAAAAAGTGTTTTTAATATATTAGGGGGGTCACACGCATAGGCTTGCTGTGTGAAAGGGGTCACCAATACAAAAGTTTGAGACCTACTGCACTGAGATGTGATTTAGGGCCTGATCCTACAGAGTTTTCCAAGCATTACTCATTACCAAGAGTAGTCCCTAGATCAGTAATGGTAAACAAACTAATACAAAAGAAAATGGCAATACATTCGGAAGCTGTAAGCCAGACTCGCTACTTTTTAAGAGCTTGATCCTATTCTCACTGCAAAACCAGTCCCTAAGAGAAAGATCCATCTGAAATCAGAATGAAGCTAAAGGTGAGTCTTGTGGGATGTGGTTTTCAAAGCTGCTTATGCCTTCAGGCTCCTTTGCAAATCCTGGCCCTAACATTCAAGGGTCTCCATTTCATTTGCAATGCATGCTCAGATTCATCCATTTATGAGCATACCCTTCCGTCTGTGTTAAGGCGATCATCAGTGGGCTTCATTCTCCAGTGCCTTGCTCCTTGCATAGTCATCATTTACACCTGTGGTCAGGTCTTTCATTGCTAGAAATCAGGGTCGAACACAGGCAGTGCTGAATTTCATTGTAAACAGCTGGTTGAAATACAGAATGTTTTCTTGAGTTGATAAAAGAAAAAATAAAGGGATGACCTGAGATTCGCTAGTTCTTTCAAACTGCCACTATCTCTGACTCTTTAGTTAGTAATTTGGCAGAGCTATTGAAGCTGAGTAAAATCATATTTCTCACATATGTAAAAGACTACTTGAAATAGAGAGATCTTTATATGTTTCACTTTCTTTTTTGTGATCAGCAGAGGTAAGCTGTACAGTTACTCCTCGCTTAACGTTGTAGTTATGTTCCTGAAAAATGCAACTTTAAGTGAAATGATGTTAAGTGAATCCAATTTCCCCATAAGAATTCATATAAATGGGGAGGTTAGGTTCCAGGAAAATTTTTTTCACAAGGCATACACACACACTATAAGTTTTAAACAAACAAACAGTTTAATACTGTACCCAGTGATGATGATTGTGAAGCTTGGTTGAGGTGGTGAAGTCAGAGGGTGGAAGAGGGTGGGATATTTCCCAGGGAATGCCTTACTGCTAAATGATGAACTAACTTTTGGCTGAGCTCTCAAGGGTTAACCCATTGCTGTTAATGTAGCCTCACACTCTACACGGCAGCATGAATTGAGGGAGGGGAGACAGCATGGCAGACAGAGACACACAGCGCATTGCCCCTTTAAGTAGGCTGACTCCACTCTAAGTGCACTGCCTTTTTAAGTAGGTCAGCAAGTTGAGACAGCAGCTGCTCCCAGGGAGCTCCCTCCGTCCTGAGCCCTGTTGTGTCGTTCCCACCCCCATGGAGATGGCATAAATGGGGTGCAGGAGCAGCGGGGAGGGGGACACCCTGACATTAGGCCCCCCGCACAGCAAGCAGGAGGCTCCTGGGAGCAGCTCCAAGGCGGAGGGCAGGAACAGCACATGGCAGTGGGGGGAGGGACAGCTGAACTGCCGGTAATTGATAGCTTGCCAGGTGGCTGCTGCACAGGGAACTTAGGGGAGCAGGGAGCTGATGGGGGGCTGCCGGTCCACCCTGGTTCCAAGATCCCACCAGCTAGCTCCAATGGGCTGCTCTTCCTGCAAGCAGTGGACAAAGCAGGCGGCTGCCCATCAATGTTAGAAGGGAGCATTGCACAACTTTAAACGAGCATGTTCCCTAATTGATCAGCAATGTAACAACAAAACAACGTTAACCAGGATGACTTTAAGTGAGGAATTACTGTCCGTAAAAGCATAAGTAGGATGGATATTCTTTATTCAAGATAAATAATCTTTATTCAAATTCTAATGGAAAAAGACACATGAAAGCTGGTATTTTTAATGTATTTTTCCCCATGTGAGTAAGGGTCAACTTGTGAGTAAGGAGATAGGCCAAGGATTCCAGAGACTGTCTTTTTACATGTTCATACAGTACCTAGCACAATGGGGTGGAGCCTGTGGACCCTACCAGAATACAAAAAAATCAACAGCAGCAAGAGTCAGACAATTCTTTTGGATGGAATCAAGCAGCAGTTGCTCCCCCCTGCTCAGAACTTGGATTCCTGTTGCAGCTATGAAATCACTTTGAGTTGAAAACGGACAGAGCTGCTTTCACAGCCTGACTCTTTTAAACCCCTTCTAGAGGTTGCACTGGGCTAATATTACAATGGTCTTTATGAGTTTTTCAGTAATTGGATTTGAAAAACTAGGGATGGGATTCTGGCCCAGTTTAAGACAATGGGAGTTGTGCCACTAACGTCAATGGAGTAGACTCTGACCCTAGAAAACCAAATTTTATAATGGACCAGAGGATTTCAAGTTCTGGGTAATGAAGAATTTTCACTGTATGGTAGTTAATAATACATTCATTCAGTTTACAGAGCAAATGCATTTAAAGAACACTTCAGTAGGGTATGAAAGTATGACCACGCTGTTGCTATGTATCAAAGTCGGAACTCTTGCATTGCCAATTTTAGGGAACCGAATTTGCTTATCCTGTAATTCTTGAAGAAGATCATTAGTAACACAACCTCATACTGCATAAGTTTTATTTCCCCCTTTTATTCCAATGGCTATCATATCCTTTTTCTGACTTATTGAGTAGCTGTTATATCATCCAAAAGAGTGGGAGAGTTAGCAGCCCTTCGTTGTAAGTACCCCTTCTTGATCATCTATAGTGAGGCACTGTTTCTGCTGTGTTTGGACTGTACATGCACTCAGATGTCACACCAGTATTTGGTCATTAATCAATTATCACTCAAATACACCCGTTAGATTAAATATCTAAATCTATATCAGTAAAAGAAACAAAGGAATTGAAATGGAAAGATCAATTAAATGAATGAATCTGCTTTACCTATGTATGTAAAATATATTAAAGGATAGGATACTGTATTTTTTAGCTACACTGTGTACTCTTATAGGATCCAATCCTGGGCATAATACAAAGGACATTGATGACAATGTCAACGCTCCCATTGATTTTAATGACCCTGCTTGAAATCAATGATTGCAATGGAAGAATTGGAATTATTAGCTCTCAGATAGATCAAGGCAAATCATTGATCCATAAAAGCAAATGTCCATTTAAAAAACATACTTTATTTATCAAGAAATAAAGTTGATTCTTGCCTGATTAATGGTCTTTTTCTTTTAAAATCTCCATCAGATTGGAAGACCTGAGAGTAAAGTTAGAGAATGAAGGATTGGTCAATATCTCATACTTGGTGGTTAATCATCAAGGAATCCATTCCCAACTGAAAATTCACACACTGAAGGAGAAGGTATCGGAGAATATTACTGTATACCAGCAGGATGAGAATCAAACTGATGTCTGGACTACCTTAAATGGAAACAAAGATGATTTTCTTATCTATGACAGGTCTGTATATAAAGGAGAAATTAGGAAATGATTTATATTAATTTACAGTGTTGTATTTTGTAACCCAACAGAATATTTTCTCATTTGCTTGCCAAAAGCCCTTTATCTCATAACAAGTGCATCATATTCTGCTTTTCTAAATGCCATTAAGCAAAGTCTTTTTCACCTTTTACAGCCAGAGAAGAACTAATATGGACCAAATTTTGCTGTTATTTAAATCAGTGTAAATCTGGAATAGCTTCATTCTTTTCAGTGCAGTTACTCTGGATTTAGATCAGAGTAACAGAGCAGAATTTGGTCGAGGATTCCAATCACACTTGCTCATTTTTTATATTTACACAACACTAGGACATCTGATTCTGAGTCTGATTTACACAGAAAATTTATTTAGCATATTTAATCTGAGCCTAAAAGGCTGTTTGTGTGAGAAAAGGAGGGGTAAATCCATTTAGACATTTGTGGGTTTACTGAGTAGAAAGAAAATATTTGTGTTGCTTAAATAGGATTTTTTAAAAAAGAAATAACTATGTAGATGAGTTAACAGTATCGAAGGTCAATGTCCTTATCTACAGCCAAATCCTGGAGCATAGAGCAAAGTCCAAATAAACATATTTTCCTCATGTGAAAACATCCTAGGTTTGATGAACTAAACCTCAGCCCCATCTGAGTACCCTGTCTGTGCCATTTCATGCAGCATGGAAACAAGAAGCAGGTGTAGCTCACAGCTCCTATCTACATATGGAGTTTTCACCCAGTGCAATGCATGGATGCACCAACTACACCCGTAGCTTGTCCACAATCCCTCCCTCTGGGAAGTTGTGCAATGATCTTTTTGTGCAATGATCTTTTTCCTGGAGAGAAACGTGTGCATGGTGTTTCGGTTGCTGTTGCTTCGCCACCCCCATGTATCAGATTGACAACTGCTTTTGTCTTGTTGTAAACAGCATTCCTAGGATATGGCCCATAGTCTTTATTCAGGCAGAGCTGGGTGTAAGGAAGAGTTCTATTTTTACAGAATTAAGTTTACGTTTGCAATATGTTGAAACTGCACATTATAGATATTTAGATTGTAAACATTTGGGGACAGGGAGCATCTTTCTGTTCTATGCTTGTACAGCACAGTGGGGTCCTGGTCCGTGACTAGGGCTCCTGGGCAGTACACTAACACAAAGAATAATAGTAATAGATATTTTCTGGGTTTTTTGTATAACTGTAAATCTCATTCTCTTCTTAGGTGTGGCCGTCTGGTGTATCATCTTGGTCTGCCTTATAGCTTCCTGACTCTCCCATATGTGGAAGCATCTATTAAGACTGCATACTGTGAATACAAGTGTGGAAACTGCTCTTATATGGTATTTTCCTAATTTTATTCTTTTTTTATATATATAAATATATTGGGAGGGGAAGTGAGATTGACTGATGTTTAAAGGAACTGTTTCTACCTGATTAATCCCAAAAGCCATTGTTCACCAACCTGGCCATTTTATGGCTCCTCAATTATTAAGTAATTTGTTACACATTTTTCAAAATGGATCAACTTGAGCTCAGAAAAGATTGAAATATAAGGGCTAAATTGCTGCCCTTGTGTAAAAATGTGAATCATTTTGAGAAATCTAAATCCTGGCTTGGCTGCCAATTCTGTTTACTTAGTTGTGTGTATAATCAGCAAAACAGAAAACCAACAGAGTTCTGAGATTCTCTTGTCTTTCTAATTAATGTGACTCATTCTCTAGATACTTCCTAACTTTTGAAATGATCATTAATACCTCTGTAAACTATAAAATGTCACATTTGACTTATTTTGAGCACTTCTGAATTTGCCTTTGGGCCTGATCTTGGTCCTGCTGAAGCCAATGATAGTTTTACTGTTGAATTGTATGGGTGAAAACCTAGCTTTATTGAAGTCAATGGCAATTAGGTTGGATGTGTAATTTGTACATACTGGGTGAAATCCTGGTCTCGGTGAAGTCATTGACTTTAATGAGGCCAGGATATTACCCATTAACCTTAGTGATTTGCTGATATGCATAATACAACCACTGCTCGTGCTGCTAGTTGATAGGCAGCAGAAGGGCAAGTGCCTATTCTTCTCATCTGGGGAATATGAAGCCAACCAATGGGCTGTGCAATTGGGCCGTATCAGAGTGAAATAACTGCCACCAGTTAATTATAGTGGATTTGAAAAATTCACAAAATTGGGAAAATTAACTAACAGGAAGCATTTAGCAGTTTACAATACGTTAGACTGCTTACTGCATTTACTAGTGCTGACCACAAAAATCCCTTGCTGCTTTTGTTTTCTTATCTTACTGCTTTTCACTAGTCCACTTTATGAGCCCTGAAGGTATGCCTACACCGCAGCTGGGAGAATACTTCCCAGCTCAGGCAGACAGAAATAAACTAGTTTTGCTCAAGCTAGCATGCTAAAAATAGCAGTGGAGCCAAGGGTAGCCTGGGCAGCAGCTTGGGCTAGCCGCCTGAGTATATACTCAGGGAGTCCGGGCGGGTTTGTACTCAAGCAATCCCTGGCCACACTGTACAGGGACACAGGACAACACCTGAAGCCAATCCTCTAATAAACTAACTAACGATGTATTAACTAAGAAAAGAAATAACTCTCTTACATAGAAGATTAAAGCAGATGAACATACACACACAAATGAGGTACAATATTAAGTTCAAAAGGTAATAGAAGCTTCTATAAATAAGTAAACTTTTATGTCCTTTGGGGCTAACCCAAGCCAAGCAACTTGGGGATCTCTCCCTTATGTTTAAGAATGTTTCCACTGAGAGTCCAGAGTCTAAAAGATCCAGTTTCTCCTTGTCACACCCTTCCTTCTCCCCTTCACCCCAGAATCCAAGCTGATGAGATGAGCACTCTTGCATATAACCTCTTCTTGGGGGGGAGCAATTGACAAAGTCTTTGTTCCCCCAATAGCCCATTTGGATTCAATAATCCTTCCTGACGGAGATAACACCTCTTGGGGTAAACTAATGTTTCACACTTGGTAATTCTTCTCCCCGACTGTGGGAAATTTAGTGTCTTAAACATATGTATAATTACAGAGAAAGCATTTAAACATTACCTTATAACATGGAATACAATTATTATAAGTAGGATTAATACATGCAGCATCCTACAAGCATTCCATAAAGTTTCACATAATCCATTGATGTTTGCAGTGTAGTTATAGCCATGTTGGTGCCAGGATATTAGAGAGACAAGAAAAATAATAAAAGACAAAAAATACCATATCACCAATGGGGAAGCACTTTTCACAAAGTGATCACTCCATATCAGATCTCTCTGTCCTTGTCCTCAAAGGAAACCTGCACAACATCTTCAAAACATGAACCTAGGTGCTTAAATTTATAACTTTGCTAGACACCAAAAATCATGGTCTTAATAAAGATACTGGATTTATGGCTTATTATAACAATCTGTTACCCACTAACCCTCATTTTTGTGTCTGATTACTGCAAAAGTGTTAACAGGCCACTTCACATTGAATGGTCTGATACAATATGTGTTAACTACTTATGCAAAACAATCTATTCCACTTTGTGTTTAGCTGTGACACTCTGGGTATGTCTACACTGCACAGTAAGCCCAGGATTCAAACTCAGGCTCAAGCTTAACCCTGGTTCCATCTACACACAACTCTTGCTAATCCAGGGCTTGGCTCCAGGGGGTGAATGGTTCAAGCTTGAATCAAGCCAGGATCCAGGGTTCAAGCACTGTTGCTTTTCAGTCCCACTGAACTAGTGCTCTGGGAGTCTGCCAAAAGTATTCCACAACCCCCAGGCCAACTTTCTTTGTCAACAGACAAAGACAAGTTTGGTGGACCATCAAGTTTTGCGAGACTGCACCATGAACAAAGGGTTAGAGCAACCACATTTTGGGAGGGCACTAGGAAGTCTGGGATATGGGTGGTTGGACTTGGGCCCACATCATGCAGTATAAATGCAGGAGCCCCAGGTTGGGACCCAGGGCTCAACAATTCCTAACCTGGGGATACAAACGAGTGTAGATACTCAAACCCTATGTTAACAAACCCAGGGCTGCTTACTCAAGTTCTGCTCACCCTGGGCTTACTCTGCACTGTAGATGTGCCCCCAGTGAACCTTTCCCAGACCTGAAGAAGAGCTCTGTGTAGCTCAAAAGCTTGTCTCTTTCACCAACCTACTTTGGTCCAGTACCAGATACTACCTTACCCACTTTGTCTTGCTAATAATCCACTGAAACAGTATGACATTAAGTCATTACTAAAATGGGCTGGATTGAAATCAATGACCTTGTGAAAAAGAGAGCGTTTTCATATTCTGTTACTAGTCAGTTGAGGCATTCAGTTTCCTCAGCTTCATTTTTTTAAACATCTGAATTACTCTGTTTCATGTGAATATGCACCTGGTAGCACAAAGCAGCTTGATAACTGAAGTGATTTTCTTTCTTAAACCTCATGTCCTTCACAAATTTCTGAAATAATATTTTGCAGGTTACAAATAAAGGAGTTTCTCTTTAGCTTAGCTGGAAATCTAAATACAACTTTAGCCATGTGGCCTAGTGTACATAGTTGCTCTGCTGGCATAGTTATTTAGGGCTAAATTGTGCCATTAAGACACAGCCTGAAGTAAGTGGCAGAGTATACGCATAATGCACCTGGGGAACGTAGGGAGACACTGTGCCTCAGAGAAAGCCCTCAGAGGCACAATTCCTCCCCAGCTTCCCTTCTGCAATGGGGAGCAGCAATTGATGATACCCTTTGAGATGCTGAAAAATTCCCCCAGCCAGCTGACCTGCTTCTCCTTCCCCAGGCCAACTTACTTCTGGTGAGAGCATCTTTTGCATAGTTCCAGCACTCCCGTGAGTGCTGGGATCTGCAATGCACGTTGCCCTACTGCATCAAAATCTAGCCTTTAATTTGTTCATGTTACAGTCATGGCTTTCAAAAACATATTTAAAAAGGATAACTTGAACAAAAATACCTAAGCAATGACAATATTTTATGTTGATTTGATTAAGCCTTTGTTTTCAGTTACTGTAATAATGACATCAGTTAATTGAGATTTTAAAACTAACCCTGTTTACTTCAGATGAGTGCATTTTTATTGTATGAACGTATATTTTCCAGACACCAGTCGTTGAAGATATATGCAAAAACATATCTCAGACAGCAGACAAAAAGACAACTGAAGAAGCACTGAAGCCACACAACAACCATTCACACCACCACAGTCAACATAGACATCATGGACACCACCACCAGGAAGGGGACCAGCTTTCAGAAGATCAGACTCAACAGGATGCTGGTCAAGCTCCAAGACATCATTCCCACCAGAGCAGTCAACGTTATAATAGGGTTGTGGGTCATAATAGACAGGGTCAGAAAGGTAATCAACCAAATGTAGAAACTGCCCCACAAAGAGAAGTGGGGAAGGTTCCTACACAAATTAAGAGGCCTTGAAAAAAAGGAACTGCCAGCTGAAACAATCAGTTAACCTGTAACTGGCAGAAAGTGTCACAGTCAATTTCTAGTAGCTGATGTTGACACTGCCGACACCTGTTGTTTGAAGAATCAGAAAATGCAGCCACCTGACACTGTCAGGAAGAACTCCCATCTTCCTGCAGGTGACATGGCCAGCTGTTAGCAGAGAACATCACTGAATCTTGACAGTGACGTCTGCCCACAGCTGCTTGACGTTCACCAGCAGCAAGTGAGCATGAAACATCTGACACCTGACAGTGAGACGGAAAGACAGGAAACTGAGCATGAAAAGCAAACTAAACATTTTAACATCAGGAAAGATCCCTTCAATTTTAATGCATTTAATTGTAATACAACTTGTAATAACAAACTTCAAACGTATCAGATTAATACCCTAGACAGGAAATGGAAAAGCGCACAGAAGTTAAAATATAACACTGAAAACAATTTGATGTGTGTTACAATACCATTAGTAGAGGGTTATTTTTCTGGGTTTTTTAAAAAGTAAAATTACCTAAGCCATAGTTTGTTTTTTCAGTGCTAGTTGAAGAGTGTCTACAGTATTTGGTTAATTTGTCTTTCTCGTTTCTCTCCTAATATTCTGCTTGCATTAATGAGGACAGAAGCATAAACTATAACCTAGGGGCTTCTGTTTGATATTTAGCAACCAAGAATAGAAGAAAGCCAGAAAAGACATTCTAATAATGTTTTACTACTTATTTCTGAAGAACACGAAATATTAAAAAGTTAATTTTTTTCTCAATTAAAAAAGGAGCTATGAAAGTGATCCAACCATATTGTTTTTGATGCACACGAAAAGCTTATTCAAGAGCAACTTGCCATAACAATGTTTAATTTCAGCTGTAAACTATATGACAAAAATTGCATTGTTCAAAAGTAATAATTGTTGTACTTTTTGATAGTCTTATAGTTTAAGGACCAGATCCTGTATCAGGATCCATTAGCAAGGACTCCTGTACCTTTGTGAAGCCCTACTGAAGACAATAGGATTCTGCATGGGCACAGGGGGCAGTGTTAGTAGATCTTGATGTGGAATCAGGGCATGAAACAAGGTTATGAATCAAATTCAATCCTGGTATAAGCAAACACAACTCTCACTGAATTGCACCTATTTATGCCAGGGTTAAATTTATCCATATATAGATTATTAATGTAACTTACGAATGAAACTTGTATAATGTCTCTCTTGGTGTAGTTATTCTTACAATTTGACTATCTTAGCTGAACTGAAAACAACGTAGTGTTTAATTTGAAGGATCATGGAAGAAAGAAAAGAGAATAGAGGTGAATGCTTTGAAAGTACATGCCATAGTTAATGATGGTTTAATAGGGAAACTGTGTCTCCTACAAAACCTGAATCCTTTTATGGTGAATGCTAATAAGCAAGAAAGCAGTACTGAATATAAAGAGAATATAGATGTATGGTATATTTGATAAGGGAGTTTTCAATAAAAAAATAGATGGCATTCCAGAGTTGCCTTATATTTTGTTTTCACTTTCCAAGTGCATAGCTTGTGCTATTGCATTTATAATGTATTTTTCAGTTGTATTAAGTCAAGAAACCATTTCAGTACTGCATGTTCAAAGTTACTCTCAAAACCGCCTCCGTTTGAGGAGGGAATCTGGACCATTGCTGAGTCGTTGCTCTAAGTCTTTAATAGTGTTACGGAGAATTTCAATTTCCTTGTTTTTTTCTTCCTGGAGATGCTGAAGTTTCTATAGAAATATAAATAAAATGGTTTTGGTAATTAAAATTTGGAAGTGAAATACAGCATAGGGGTACAGTGGAGTCGCATCTTACATGGGGGTTAGGTTCTAAAGACAGCGCGTAAGGCGAAAATCGTGTATAGTCAAAAAGAGAGAGAGACGGAAGAATGAAAGAATAAAAAAGGGAGAAAGATGACTTCAATGTCATTATGCACAAACCGGAGTGCCTCAGGATGGCCAGGAGCATTGTCTATGATCAGCAACACTTTAAAGTCAAGTCCTTTCTCTTCAAGGTACCGCTTGACCTCTGGAATGAAACACTTGTGGAACCAATCCAGAAATACTGCTGCTGTCACCCAAGCCTTTTTATTTGATTGCCAGAACACAGGCAGGAGATTTTTGTTCTTGCCTTTTAAGGCATGGGGATTTGCAGCCCTCTAGAGCAAGCCTGGCTTTATTAAATGCCCAGCCGCATTGCCACAAAACAACACAGACACATGGTCTTTAACTGCTTTGAAGCCAGGGGCTTGTCTTTCTGATTTCGAAGTGTAGTGCGGTTGGGCATTTTTTTCCCAGAAGAGCCCAGTCTCGTCAGCATTAAAAACTTGTTTGGGAAGAAAGCCCTTTTCTTCTGTGATTTTCTTTAATTGTTCGGGGTAGGCTTTTGCTGCCTCTTCATTGGCAGATGCAGCTTCACCAGTAGTCTGCACGTTTTTGAGGTTGAAGCGGTTCCTAAAACTGTTAAGCCAACCTTGGCTGGCTTTGAATTCCTTCTCATCAGAAGGCTGTCCCTCTTCGTTGGGAGGTATGAACAGCGCGTAGAGGCTAAGAGCCTTTTCTCGCAACACGTTGCCATCGATAGGCACAGGTTTACGGTTCATGTCTTCCAGCCATAAGTTTAATGCCTTTTCAGTCTTCACTGAAGTCTTATCACGCACCTGGCTCATCACCTTAGCAGTTACTGGAGCACTTGATGCCACGGCTTGACAAATTTCTCTCTCTCGAATCTTGATGGCACGGATGCTAGATTTGTTGCGGCCATATTTATGCGCCACGTTGGAGACCGACATACCGTCTCTCAATAAGTCCAACACAGCCAGTTTTTCCTCCAGCATTGGAACAGATCGCTGTTTCTTTGGTTGAGTACCAGATGAAGTAGTTGGCTTGCGTTTAGGGGTAATGTTGTGCAAAAAAATACGTATCTTTAAACACTAGAATCACACTCAGTACAGCGAGATGCTCACCGGACCGGCAGGCAGACCCCTGAGCGCTCTCCCGTCTACTCCTGTACAGTACTCCACCGCCGTGAGTTATTGTTGTTTTTCTTTTTTTTTGCCACATGCGTATAGTTGAATTCACATAAATTAAATGCGCGTATGATGCAACTCCACTGTATCAACACAACATGATGCTACTAATGAAAAATTATCCTAAGTACAATAATGAGAACATAATAATATGTATTTTACAAGGATAAGTCTCACAAAATCCTCTTTCTTTGACAGCTTAATGGCCCTAATCTAGAAAAGCATGTACACAATGCACAAGTTTAACTTTAAGCATACAAGTACTGTCATTGAAGTCAATAGGACTATTCAAGGTAAAGTTAAACATGTGCTTAAGTGCTTTGTTGGTACATGGCCAATCTTAAATCCCACAATCCTCACTTTACACTGGAATGAAAGCAATAGTAGATGTTTGATTGTGTATGGGTATTATTTTAACAAAATATATTTAAACATCTACAAAAAAATTCAAGCTTATTTGAAGGTTATGTGCAAATGGCAGTAAAATTAAGTCCCTGAAGCAAGGGATCATGCATATACTTAAAAAAATCCACCTGGTGCTATGTTTAAAATTTTCAGAGTTTATTATTATTACATACACTTTAAGATATATAATAATAATAGTAAATCCTCAACCCTAACCCCTGACCTCCATAAGCTGGCACCAGAATGGTTCTGTAGTAACCGTGACATCATCATACTGGAAAGAGCATAATCAATGAAAGCTGGAAGACCATGGTGGGGCTGCATGTCATGCATAGCTGCCAACATGTGACAGCTATATACAGGAATATTTAGGGCTCAATCCAAACTCTATTGAAGTTAATAGAAAGAGTCAGCAGGCTTCAATAGGCTTTGGATCAGGCCCTTTGTTGGGGGATGCACACTGCAATTAAATCCACTGGTTGTTGCTTCCTCCTTCTGGACAGTTTTCCAGGATACTGGTGGTGTGATTGAGGCAAATTATGCCTCTCTTTGGAGCCTCCGCTAAACACACTGGGGTTGTATAGGAGTAACTGATGATAGAATCTGTTCCCTAGAATCCTTAGTGCTGGGGATGACACATGAGCTGGAAGGATCACAGCTTCACTTTCAGATACATAGAAAAATAATTGTTTTACTTGGTAAATGAGCAATATGGTTTGGAGCCATGGTGGCACAATAAACAAGGAGTGGCACATTACCATTTTTACAAAGTCACTTTTCAAAGCAAGCTGCACTTTAAAACCTTGCATATCATACAGAAATACCAGCTAGGTACTCTATAGCAACAGTATTTGCAACCCACAGACATTTTTAGGAAAAAGCTATTAAAACACATACCCTTCTGTAGATATTTTGAGGCAAGACAGTGGTATCTGGATATGATTTTGTTGTTTTATTCTGAACTCTTGCTAGTTTAGCATTGAACTGAAACAAAAGGAAAGGACAAAAATCCCTAATATTTACACTGACCCAACAGAAGAAAACATTTTCATAAAAATAGGCATAATTTCCACATGTTTTTGCACCATAATGTTGTACCTTAAAATTAAAATGGTCAGGGTGAGCCAATTAGTTTTTTAAAATTAAAAATTAATACAATTACAAGTTGACAGTGTCCCTTTAAAAATATAGGCCCAGGCCCTTGGTTCTTGTGGTTCAGAGGGGCCATAATATTAGTTTGCCAACCAGCTGAGGATTTTCCCCAACTGTAGGGAGTGTGTCTGGGCAAAAGAAGGCTCTGCATACTCTTAATTAAACCAGCCCCAAGTTTGGGTCCTGAGGAGAGCTCATCCCAACCAGAGATTCATCCCCTATTTTATTATTATTATTATTATTATTATTTTTAACATTTAGAGCATTTGAAATCTTTGCTTAGTTTTTCAGTAGCAGTGCAGTGGCTTTAAAACCTCAGCGGTTAAATAAAACTCCAGTCCTGAAGCTTACAGTACCTATGCAACGCTCCTCTGAAATCAGTGGGCTGCTGCCAGTGCATTGCTGGATCAGGGCCTCAAGCTCTCAACATTTTTAAATAAAGACATCTTCCAAACATTACAGGAACTATAAACATTTGAAAAAATAAGCAAAAAACAAAAGCATTTTTTTTTCATCCCTCTAGGTGCTCAAAAACATATAGGGCAAAATTTTCAAAGAGGGCATAACAGTTGTACTTAAAACAATTCTACCTTTCTCAAAAACAACATAATAGGTTATAAACATTTTCTGTACTGGCCAACTTTGGAGGGTTTATCCTCAGCTCAGATGAAAAGCTCATTGAGCTATGACAATTTACACCACCTGTGGATCTGCCTCTTTAAATTTTAAAACTGTGAGGATCCAAATTACATTAGTAAATGCTAATCTCAACCCTTTTCTTTACATAGACTCTTCTAAATCTATCCAAGGTGCGTGTCTATTTGGTCTTTAAACTTATGAAACCCTCTCTTCCCAGTAGTGCATACCTCGATCTGCAGTTTGATTATCTCATTCTGTTTCTCTTTATCTAGAGTTCTCAGCTGTCTGGTTAAGTCTAATATTGTCAGCTCTTTTTTCTCTAGCTTTTCTTTATGCTCTTCTTCTTTTAGTTCAACTAATAACAATAAAATAATAATATAAAATTGTAATTATCAAGAAAATTAATTTTATTAGCTGAGAAAACTTCAAAAGCAGCAGAAGCTGTAATGTGACAAATTCATGAACCAACTAAAAACACAAACTGAAAAAAGGGGAACACTAACATATTAAAAATGTATTGTTCTTGGTTTGGAATAAAAAATGGTTATTTTAAATGTCTAAAGCAGTTGTTCCCAAACTTGTTCCGCCGCTTGTGCAGGGAAAGCCGCTGTTGGGCCGGGCCGGTTTGTTTTCCTGCCACGTCCGCAGGTTCAGCCTATTGCAGCTCCCAGTGGCCACGGTTCACTGCTCCAGGCCAATGGGAGCTGCTGGAAGCTGGCTGCCAGGGGCTTTCCCTGCACAAGTGGCGGAACAAGTTTGGGAACCACTGGTCTAATGGCTCCCCAAATAACTGACTATTTCAAAGCCACTATCATGATTTTGGCCTGTACTTCACTGTTCCAGACTCATAATCAGAGGTGCAATCTGGTCACCACATTGGAGGCCACAGCATGTGCTGAAAACATCAAAGCAATCCTTGGTAGCATTGGCTATGAATGCTGAAGCCACTGGGATTTTCTTTTAACTCCAAACCTAACCTAAATGATTTCTTAGCCCTTTTTCTTGGCAGTCTGGCTGCCAAATTGTCAGTCCAGGCCAGTTCTGCTCTTGCAAAATGCATTGCTGCAGAAGCCCTCAGAGAGTTGGGGTAGCAGTGTCTTTGACTAGTGCTGAGACTGCCCCGTCCACTTTGGGAAAAGAGACAAAAACTGGTTTGCTACAGTTTGTGTTGTAGAATATTTTGGCACACCTGGACAATTTCATACACTTTGCTGATGTTCCCCATTCAGCCTTTATTACTTTTTGCAAAAAGATATAAAGGGGAATGTGTGGTTCAGATTTTGAACTGGTTAATTAAATGATAATGATGAAGAACCAGATGCTTAAACAATGTATTCCCTTTATTATGGTTTTTCTTTCCCTGTATGAAAACTTTGAGCAGAGCCTCTAGTTCTGGGTCCTTCTGGTGATGTGTCAGTGGAACTGCTATCCCAAGAAGAACAGGGCAGTTTTCTTCAAAGTTTCTGAATTAATTTCTTGAATCTTTCCCCCTTTTATAATTTGATTTCTTAAAGGAGGTGGGGATTGGGGACCTGAGTCAGATGAGGAGTCCTGGGAACCTCTTCTGCTAGCAGGTATCTCTTTATCTTTGTCCTTTTGAGAGTGGATAAAAAGCCCGTAAGGGGATACTGCAGCCTCTGGCTGGGGCTCACAAGATGGTGGCCTCTGAGGTAAAGGTGCTTTTTGTGCCAAATCCAAGAACTCCCTAGCCCAAGAGGAAATTTCTTTCTGAGGGGGAGACTGATTTCCTTCTTCGCCACTTCATGCAGAATTCCTGACTTCCCTGAGGCTAAGAGGAGACTGAATTGCCCAATGAACCAAGGGAGGGATGGTAAGACCTGAGCCATGGGACGGCATGCACCCAAAATGGTCTTACTGGCCGCTCCTGGCTCTGTCTGTGGTGGATTCAGACAACTGGCTTATGGTTTCCTATGCCGGGCCGCTGCCCTTTGATGTAACTGCTTCTGGTGGCTCAAGTGCTCTCTTCATTTTTCCACCACCCATTGAGACATTTGTGGTCTCTGACTGTCAGACTCCTCCCTCACTAGTGGGGAACTCCTGGGGAACTGGCTCAGGGGTTTGTGGGAGTCAGCCAAAGTGAAACCTTTCTGAGAAGATGAGGCGACTGGGTTGCACAAGGCACAACCCTCTTCTTCTGTACCCTCTGGCAGGGGCACAGCGCAGGAGAAGCATAGCCTTGGTCTCCCTCCACCATCCTCCTACCCTATAACCTGAACAGTCAGGGCAGGGGGAGGGACTGTGCTAATTGCAGGCAGGCGGCCACCCACCACCTTCAGGTTTTTTAAAAAAATTCTCTCTCTTGCAGCAAGTGCTGGATTCCCTGCCCTGCCCCTAGCTACAGGAGACAAAGAGTAACTGAGGGGGTCCTCTCTGGAAGGTGGGGTGGGGGCTAGTCCCTTGTCCCCAGTTCAATGCTTTGATTCTGCCCCCTACAGCTACAGACAGGCATTGACCCACACTAAGCCCTGGTCTACACTAGGAGTTGAGGTTGAATTTAGCAGCATTAAATCAGTTTAACCCTGCACCCATCCACACGACGAAATCCTTCTTTTTGACTTAAAGGGCTCTTAAAATCGATTTCTTTACGCCACCCCCGACCAGGGGATTAGCGCTGAAATCAGCCTTGCCAGGTCACATTTGGGGTACTGTGGACGCAATTAGATGGAATTGGCCTCCGGGAGCTATCCCAGAGTGCTCCATTGTGACTGCTCTGGACAGCACTCTCAACTCTTGCACTTGCACTTGCCAGGTAGACAGGAAAAGGCCTGCAAACTTTTGAATTTCATTTTCTGTTTGGCCAGCGTGGCAACCTGCAGGTGAGTGCAGAGCTCATCAGCAGAGGTGACCATGATGGAATCCCAGAATCTCAAAAGAGCTCCAGCATGGACCAAAAGGGAGGTACAGGATCTGATAGCATGGATTCCTCTCCCCACACAGCGATCAGAACTCCGTTCCAGTTTTTGAAATGCCAAAACATTTGTCAAAATCTCCCAGGGCCTGAAGAACAGAGACCATAACAGGGACCCAAAGCAGTGCCGCGTGAAACTTAAGGAACTGAGGCAAGCCTACCAGAAAACCAGAGAGGCAAACGGCCACTCCGGGTCAGAGCCCAAAACATGCCGCTTCTATGATGAGCTGCATGCCATTTTAGGGGGTTCAGCCACCACTGCCCCAACCGTGTTGTTTGACTCATTCAATGGAGATGGAGGCAACACGGAAGCAGGTTTTGGGGACGAGGAAGATGATGATGATGAGGTTGTAGATAGCTCACAGCAAGCAAGCGGAGAAACCGGTTTTCCCGACAGCCAGGAACTGTTTCTCACCCTGGACCTGGAGCCAGTACCCCCTGAACCCACCCAAGGCTGCCTCCCAGACCTGCGAGGCAGAGAAGGGACCTCTGGTGAGTGTACCTTTTTAAATAGTATACATGGTTTAAAAGCAAGCGTGTTTTTGCCCTGGCATTCGCGGCCAGTAGAGCTACTGGAAAAGTCTGTTAATGTGTCTGGGGATGGAGCGGAAATCCTCCAGGGACATCTCCATAAAGCTCTCCTGGATATACTCCCAAAGCCTTTGCAAAAGGTTTCTGGGGAGGGCAGCCTTATTCCATCCACCATGGTAGGACAATTTACCACGCCAGGCCAGTAGCACGTAGTCGGAAATCATTGCAGAACAAAGCATTGCAGTGTATGTTTGCTGGCGTTCAAACAAGATCCGTTCTTTATCTCTCTGTGTTATCCTCAGGAGAGTGATATCATTCATGGTCACCTGGTTGAAATAGGGTGCTTTTCTTAAGGGGACGTTCAGAGGTGCCCATTCCTGCTGGGCTGTTTGCCTGTGGCTGAACAGAAATGTTCCCTGCCGTTAGCCACGGGGAGTGGGGAGGGGTGAGGGGCTAGCCACGTGGTGGGGGGAGGCAAAATGCGACCTTGTAACATTACATACATAGCACATGTGCTTTCGTTAAACAGCAAGGTTTACCATGAAAGAGTGTACCCATTGTTCTATAAAATGTGTCTTTTTAAATACTACTGTCCCTTTCTTTTCCTCCACCAGCTGCATGTGTTTCAAGGATCACAGGATCTTCTCCTTCCCAGAGGCTAGCGAAGATTAGAAGGCGAAAAAAATGCACTCGTGATTAAATGTTCTCTGAGCTCATGCTGTCCTCCCACACTGACAGAGCACAGACGAATGCGTGGAGGCAGATAATGTCAGAGTGCAGGAAAGCACAAAATGATGGGGAGGAGAGGTGGTGGGCTGAAGAGAGTAAGTGGCAGGCTGAAGAGAGGGCTGAAGCTGAAAGATGGCGGCAGCATGATGAGAGGAGGCAGGATTCAATGCTGAGGCTGCTGGAGGATCAAACTAATATGCTCCAGCGTATGGTTGAGTTGCAGAAAAGGCAGCTGGAGCACAGACTGGCACTACAGCCCCTGTGTAACCAACAGCCCTCCTCCCCAAGTTCCATAGCCTCCTCACCCAGACGCCCAAGAACACGGTGGAGGGGCCTCCGGCCACCCAGTCACTACACCCCAGAGGATTACCCAAGCAACAGAAGGCTGGCATTCAATAAGTTTTAAACTTTTAAAATGCTGTGTGGACTTGTCCTTCCCTCCTCCACCACCTCTCCCGGTGATTCCCTCCTCCACCACCCCTCCCGGTCTACCTTGGTAGTTATCCCTCTATTTGTGTGATGAATAAATAAAGAATGCATGAATGTGAAGCAACAATGACTTTATTGCCTCTGACAGTGGTGATTGAAGGGAGGAAGGGAGGGTAGTTAACTTACAGGGAAGTAGAGTGAACCAAGTGGGTGGCGGATTTCATCATGGAGAAACAAACAGAACTTTCACACCGTAGCCTGGCCAGTCATGAAACTGGTTTTCAAAGCTTCTCTGATGCACACTGCACCCTCCTGTGCTCTTCTAAGCGCCCTAGTGTCTGGCTGTGTGTAACCAGCAGCCAGACGATTTGCCTCAACCTCCCACCCCACCATAAACGTCTCCCCCTTACTCTCACAGATATTGTGAAGCGCACAGCAAGACGTAATAACAGCAGGAATATTGGTTTCCCTGAGGTCTAACCAAGTCAGTAAACTGCGCCAGCACGCTTTTAAATGTCCAAATGCACATTCTACCACCATTCTGCACTTGCTCAGCCTCTAGTTGAACAGCTCCTGACTACTGTCCAGGCTGCCTGTGTATGGCTTCATGAGCCATGGCATTAAGGGCTAGGCTGGGTCCCCAAGGATAACTATAGACATTTCCACCCCACCACCAACCTCAGCCTGGTCCAGTCCACACAAGAGATCCACTTCCTGGACACTACAGTGCTAATAAACAATGGCCACATAAACACCACCCTATACCGGAAACCTACTGACCGCTATTCCTACCTGCATGCCTCCAGCTTTCACCCTGACCACACCACACGATCCATTGTCTACAGCCAAGCTCTGCGATACAATCGCATTTGCTCCAACCCCTCAGACAGAGACAAACACCTACAAGATCTCTGTCAAGCTTTCTTACAACTACAATACCCACCTGCAGAAGTAAAGAAACAGATTGATAGAGCCAGAAGAGTTCCCAGAAGTTACCTACTACAGGACAGGCCTAACAAAGAAAATAACAGAACGCCACTAGCCGTCACCTTCAGCCCCCAACTAAAACCCCTCCAACGCATTATTAAGGATCTACAACCTATCCTAAAGGATGACCCAACACTCTCACAAATCTTAGACAGGCCAGTCCTTGCCTACAGACAGCCCCGCAACCTGAAGCAAATACTCACCAACAACCACATACCACACAACAGAACCACTAACCCAGGAACTTATCCTTGCAACAAAGCCCGTTGCCAATTGTGCCCACATATCTATTCAGGGGACACCATCACAGGGCCTAATAACATCAGCCACACTATCAGAGGCTCGTTCACCTGCACATCCACCAATGTGATCTATGCCATCATGTGCCAGCAATGCCCCTCTGCCATGTACATTGGTCAAACTGGACAGTCTCTACGTAAAAGAATAAATGGACACAAATCAGATGTCAAGAATTATAACATTCATAAACCAGTCGGAGAACACTTCAATCTCTCTGGTCACGCAATCACAGACATGAAGGTCGCTATCTTAAAACAAAAAAACTTCAAATCCAGACTCCAGCGAGAAACTGCTGAATTGGAATTCATTTGCAAATGGAATACTATTAATTTAGGCTTAAATAGAGACTGGGAGTGGCTGAGTCATTATGCAAGGTAGCCTATTTCCTCTTGTTTTTTCCTACCCCCCACCCAGATGTTCTGGTTTAACTTGGATTTAAACTTGGAGAGTGGTCAGTTTGGATGAGCTATTACCAGCAGGAGAGTGAGTTTGTGTGTGTATGGGGGTGGGGGGGATGTGAGAAAACCTGGATTTGTGCAGGAAATGGCCCAACTTGATTATCATGCACATTGTGTAAAGAGTTGTCACTTTGGATGGGCTATCACCAGCAGGAGAGTGAATTTGTGTGGGGGGGTAGAGGGTGAGAAAACCTGGATTTGTGCTGGAAATGGCCCAACCTGATGATCACTTTAGATAAGCTATTACCAGCAGGACAGTGGGGTGGGAGGAGGTATTGTTTCATATTCTCTGTGTATATATAAAGTCTGCTGCAGTTTCCACGGTATGCATCCGATGAAGTGAGCTGTAGCTCACGAAAGCTCATGCTCAAATAAATTGGTTAGTCTCTAAGGTGCCACAAGTACTCCTTTTCTTTTTGCGAATACAGACTAACACGGCTGTTACTCTGAAACATATAGACATTTCAATATCCCCAACAGTTATTTTCTGGTCTGGGAATAAAGTCCCTTCCCGCAGCTTTTGAAACAGACCAGAGTTCCTGAAGATGCGAACGTTATGTACCTTTCCCGGCCATGCCACGTTGATATTGGTGAAACGTCCCTTGTGATCCACCAGTGCTTGCAGCATTATTGAAAAGTACCCCTTGCGGTTTATGTACTCACCGGCTTGGTGCTCCAGTGCCATGATAGGGATATGGGTTCCATCTATGGCCCCACCACAGTTAGGGAATCCCATTGCAGCAAAGCAATCCACTATGACCTGCACATTTCCCAGGGTCACTACCCTTGATATCAGCAGATCTTTGATTGCGTTGGCTACTTGTATCATAGCAGCCCGCATAGTAGATTTGCCCACTCCAAATTGATTCCCAACTGACCGGTAGCTGTCTGGCATTGCAAGCTTCCACAAGGCTATTGCCACTCGCTTCTCAACTGTGAGGGCTGCTCTCATGTTGGAATTCTTGCACCTCAGGGCAGGGGAAAGCAAGTCACAAAGTTCCATAAAAGTGCCCTTATGCATGCGAAAGTTTCGCAGCCACTGGGAATCATCCCAGACCTGCAACACTATGCAGTCCCACCAGTCTGTGCTTGTTTCCTGGGCCCAGAATCGGCATTCCACCACATGAACCCGCCTCATTAGCACCATGATGCCCACATTGCCAGGGCCCGTGCTTTGAGAGAAGTCTGTGTCCATGTCCTCATCACTCTCGTCACTGCGCTGATGTTGCCCACTCACCCGGTTTTGCTTTGCCAGGTTCTGGTGCTGCATATACTGCTGGACAATGCGCGTGGTGTTTAATGTGCTCCTAATTGCCAAAGTGATCTGAGTGGGCTCCATGCTTGCCATGGTATGGCGTCTGCACAGAAAAAAGGCGTGGAATGATTGTCTGCTATTGCTCTGACGGAGGGAGGGGCGACTGACGACATGGCATACAGGGTTGGCTTATAGGGAATTAAAATCAACAAAGGGAGTGGCCTTGCATCAAGGAGAAACAAAAACAACTGTCACACAGAATGGCCCCCTCAAGGATTGAACTCAAAACCCTGGGTTTAGCAGGCCAATGCTCAACCCAATGCTCAGCCCACTGAGCTATCTCTCCCCCTAGTATTTCAGGCAGGACTGAATCTCCCTTAAACTTTTCAAGGTGCCCCTGACAGACATCACCAAAACGATTGTTGGCTGTTGATTTCACGGAGGGAGGGAGGGGAAGCAAATGAATACAGAACAAATCTGGTGTATTTCTTGTTTTCATCCACTCCATCTATCTTTTACATCTTTGGCTGGCAGAAGATGGTGCAACAGGACTACTGACCATCTTCATCTCCTGCCTGTTCACCATAAGATGGTACAATAGGACTGCTGGCAGGACTAAAGAGAATGACCCGGTCGAGTCACTCCTATTTTAGTCCCTGTGCCCATGTCTGCCCAGGTGCTCCTGACTGACCTTACCGAGGCATCCAGGAACACCTCGAACATGACGACGATGGTTATCAGGCCTATTGCACCGTCTGCTGCCACAAGGCAATGGGTTGCTGCTGCTGCGTAGCAATGCAGTACTGCATCTGCCAGCACCCAGGAGACGTATGCTGACAGTGAGCTGAGTGGGCTCCGTGCTTGCCGTGGCATGGTGTCTGCACAGGTAACTCAGGAAAAAAGGCGCGAAACGATGGTTTGCCTTTGCTTTCACGGAGGGAGGAAGGGAGGGAGGGCCTTACAACATGTACCCAGAACCACCCGCAACAATGTTTTTGCCCCATTAGGCATTGGGATCTCAACCCAGAATTCCAATGGGCGGCGGAGACTGTGGGAACTGTGGGATAGCTACCCACAGTGCAACGCTCCAGAAGTCAACGCTAGCCTCGGTACTGTGGAAGCACTCTGCCGAGTTAATACACTTAATGTACTTAGAGCATTTTGTGTGGGGGGGGACACACAATCGACTATATAAAAAAATTTCTAAAAAACCGACTTCTATAAATTTGACTTAATTTCATAGTGTAGACATACCCTAAGAAGCTGTGAACCTCACCTTGAGAAAGGATAATAATTACCATTGCTATATATCAGGGGTTGGCAACCTTTCAGAAGTGGTGTGCTGAGTCTTCATTTTTCACCCTAATTTAAGGTTTCATGTGCCAGTAATACATTTTAACATTTTTAGAAGGTGTCTTTCTATAAGTCTTTAATATATAAACTAAACTATTGTTGTATGTAAAGTAAGTAAGGTTTTTAAAATGTTTAAAAGAAGCTTCATTTTAAAATTAAATTAAAATGCAGAGCCCCCTGGACCGGTGGCCAGGACCCAGGCAGCGTGAGTGCCACTGAAAATCAGCTTGTGTGCCACCTTTAGCACACGTGCCATAGTTTGCCTACCCCTGCTATTTGTAAGCAGAGTCAGGATGAGCTCCACCCTGACATCTGGTGGTGAGTTGTGGCAAGCTGTGGAAAATAATTTCAGGGGCTGATCTCATTTGCATAGGCACACCCACCCAGTCTCGCATGAGCCCATAGCTGCCCAAATGGTCACTTTGGCTGCTGTGGGATCCCCAGTTTCTCTGTTATTGGGGCAGAAAGAATAAATTGTTATTATCCTGATTATGTGAATCAAGGACAGTGGAACTGTACTTGGCCTTTTGTTATGATTGAGGGACTCGCCATCAACTAAGTAGCACTTGCTAGGCAAGGGACATGGGTTCCAAAACTCAGTGAATTGACAGAGGCTAGGGACAGGTATTCATATCTTGTGGTATGGGCTCTGTATGCCAGTTGTATCTTCTCTTCTCTCCACTGTAGAATATCAGAGTTAATTTTGATTTTATTAGGAGTCTAGTTACAGGCTACTGAGCTGAATTCACTTTGGGCTAATGGTGTACCCTACTACAAGCTGAGGCTCCCCTATTACAAGCTGAAATTACAAAAGAGCTAAAATTGCTAAGAGCTGAAATCACTGATTGTTGTGTTAAGTGGGGAGGGGCCCTGAAGATATATTGTGGAGCAGTTCTTTGGACAACTGGAGCGGCTCATGGGACAGCTGGCAGAGCAGAGTGGCTTGTGGAGCGGAGCAGCTCACAGGATGGCTGGCAGAGCAAAGCGATTCGTGGGATGGCTGGTAGAGTGGAGCAGAGCCCCATAGAGAGGTGGGGCAATCGGCTTCCGACCACGTAAGGTGCCCCTTAGCTCTTCATCCCCACCCAGGTTGGGAGGTAAAACTCTGCAGATAAACTTCTGAACTCTGGGGCTGCACTGACTAGGGGCAGACTTTTGGGTTGTTGGACTTTTGGGACTTGAGTGTCCCTTGGGTTGCTGGACTCAAGAATCAAAGGGAAAGGACATGGTCCAATTTGCTTGGGGTGGGTTTTTGCTCATGGGTTGTGTTATGAATCCTGTTGGAGGTGTTTCCCCAATATAATGGCACATTGTTTCTCTCTGTTATTAAAAGGCTTTTTGCTACACTCAGACTCTGTGCTTGCGAGAGGGGAAGTATTGCCTCTTAGAGGCACCCAGCGGGGGTGGTATATATTTGTCTCAGGTCACTGGGTGGGGGCTCAAGTCGATTTTGCATTGTGTTATTGGAATGGAACCCCTAGATATTGAACCCAGCCTTTGTTGCTGCCAACTCTGATGGGCAGAAGGGTTACATGTATACACGCACACACACACACAGAGTTCAATATTTTACAAGTAATACATTTCAAATTAAACAAATAAATATAATCTGTTAAGTGGAACTCACCCTTATCCCTTATTGTAGGCAGGAATATCTTTTCAGAGGGTCTTAGACGTCTATAGAAACTTTGCTTTTAAATTATCTACAAAAAGGTCTCAAATAGGTACAAAATGTGCTACCTATAAGTTTCCTGAACAATATGAAACAGTGAAAAAGAGATACAGAACATATATAAACAGCTGGTGATTTTGATTTGGATATGTCATATCTCAGCATCATTAAAACTTAGTGCAGCATTCAGAAAACTTACATTTTCTGCTCATGTCACAATGAACCTTTGTTAATTCCATTTTGTATTCTTCCTCTTTGTTTTTAATTTCTGTCACAAGTTTGTCAATTTGATTCTTATATTCCTGTAAATTTAAACATGTGAGTATTTGAATTTAAAGTTAAGTGCCTTTAAAGGAAAGCACATATTTAAGTACTTTGCTGGACTGAGCCAGAGTGCTCAGCACCTTACAAGACCTACCCTGGCTCTCCAAAACATCACCTCTTATCTGTACTGATCTGACCTTTAAACAGCTGCTCATCTGTTTTTATGTGCAAGATCCGCTTCAGAAAAGCAATAATAAGATAAATTAAAAGAATAATTCAGTTCAGCCACAGCCCTTTCAGGAATGATTCATAGATTCCAAAGTCAAAAGGGATCATTGTGATCACCTAGTCTGACCTGCCATATAACAGAGGCCATAGAATTTCCCCAAAGTTCAATACCATGCCCCTGAGAACATGAAAACCTGTAAACCATTGCTTGAGATGCTCCAGTCAAGGGAAATATAGATATATAAGCCCTATTGCTTTGAATACAGACTGCCCAGTCATGTCTCACCTGTTCATGAACCTTTAATTTCTCTTCCAAGAGACGGGTATTATTCTTCAGCCTTTCATTTTCATCTGTATAAATAAAATATTGCATCAGATGGAATTGATGAGATTTCATTTTTTTGAACAACAGTCAGAATAAGGAAATACTTTTGTATGTATTTTTATTATCCATCTGAACCTTAAAATAAAACTTCTTATTTAGTAGTAGATTCCATTACCACACCCTTTTATTACATCTTTGTGGTTTCTAATACATTTTAAAACTCTTTTAAAAGCACGATTATTGTTTATTTATAGTATTTGTCTCAGTCTTATTAATTTGGAAGAACCTTATAATAATTGATTTAGTTGATCAGAATTTTAGATGCTAAAATCTTTGGATCAGGAATGAAGTCTTTACAGATGTTTGTACAGCACTTAGCACAGTGGGACCCCAGTACTGAGTGTGGCCTCTGGGGTGCTGCTGTATTAAATCATATAAAAATTAACTATTAAAAGAACATTTTTAAGGTTGCAAAGTTAAGTACTCAACATTTAGGAAATACCAGAATTAAGGTTGTCCATGTAACCTTATTTTTGCCCCCTTGTACATATTCATTTACAAACATTAATTACACGTGCTCATCCTATTTTTGTGTCATTTAGTGCACAGACTGGACTGGACTGAGTGAACTGAAGCAACTGTTCAAGCTTTCTTTTTACCCGCCTTATTCAATGTGTGGCCTCATTCTTTACTTACTAAACTCCATCCAAATCCTGCACTGAATACAGAATTATAAACTTCCTCACAGTTTTCCATCTCAGAGCCTCTCAAAAATTAATCAATTTATCATCACAACACCCCTGTGAGGTAGAGAAGTATTATTATCCCAGTTTTACAGATGAAAAACTAAGGTACAGAGAGTGCCCACTAACTTTGGGTGCCTTGAAGCATCCAGGACCTGATTTTTCAGAGGTGCTGAGCATCTGCAGTTCCCTCGAGTTCAGTTGCAATCATGAGTATGGCTAAGATTTTCTCATGGATATTTTTAGTAAAAGTCACAGACAGATCACGGGCAATAAAGAAAACTTCACGGAAGCCCGTGACATGTCCGTCACTTTTACTAAAAATATCCATGAGAAAATTGGGAGCTGCAGAGTCCCCAGTGACGGCTGGGCAGTTCCAGGGCCCCCCACCACCCATGGAGGCTCGGAGCTAAAGGGTCTCCCCGCCTGTGGCTCGGAGCTCCGGGGTCCCCCTGCTGCCCACAGCTGGGAGCTCCCAGGTCCCCCCTGCTGACTACAGTGGCTGGGAACTGCAGGGTCCCCCCTGCCTCTTGTGGAGGCCGGGAGCTGTGGGGTCTCCTGGTGCCTGCGGTGGCTTGGACCTTCCGGGAGCCCCTGTTGCCCGTGGTGGCCGAGGGCTGCGGGGTATCCCTACCACACGTGGTGGCTAGGAGCTCTGGGGGGCCCCCACATCTCCTGGCCACAGTGGGCAGCGGGGAGAATCTGCAGCTCCCAGCCACTGTGGGAAGGAAGTCACGGCGGTCTCTGGAACTCATGGATTCCATGACTTCCATGACCTCAATGACAAAATTGTAGCCTTAATCATGAGTGCTCAGAATTTCTGAAAATCAGACTGTATATGTCTCAGGTTGGGTTTGCAGCAAATGAGGAACACACAATTAGTGGACACCTATGGAAACAGAAAGGAAAAGACTTGAACTAGAAAAGAAAATTGCAACCCACTTTTATGAAACATTGCTTTCGACATAGCACAAAATGAGTAGTATAAAGAAATGGTTGAAGCATTTCACCCTGAATGTATTCCTCCTGACAGATGTGAACTCACAGGTCTGCTACTGTATGCTGCAGGTGAAAAACTAGAAGAAATAGTAAATGGAAAACTAAAAGACTCAACATTGACATTAATACAGGAAGTTTGGTCAAATATGGGAAATGACCCAACAATGGTTTCAACCATCCATAAAGGGAAAAATGCATTCATATGTAACATTATTGTTTCTACTACATCTAAAATGAAAACTGCAGAATATTGTCCAAATTGCAGAGTATGCCATCCAAGAATACAAACAAAAGTACGACATGAAGCTCTTTGCCATTTGCTCAGACAACAAAATAAAATTAAAATAATGAAGGAACCTCTCAGATACAATTGTCCTAAACTTCTGAGGTATGAATGTTCAGCAAAATATTTAAACCTTCTTGAGAAAGAAGTAACACCTAACACAATCCTAAAGCACAGTGCGGAAGTTCAGAAATTCTGCAACCATCATCAACTTTGTGGGTGGTTGGTTGGTTGAAAAAGGGGAGATTACTACTGAGTTTCCCAATAACTGTTGTTGGAACTCTCAGTAATATTGTGTCTCTACACTTGCATCCAACTACTGTAAGTCTGTTGACATTTTATGAAACAGAAGAGGTTTTTGATCAAAATACAGCACACATTCTGCAGAACAAAGGATTCTACAAAGAAGGAATAAACTTGCAAAAACAATTGGAAATTTTGGAGAGAGTTGACAGATGAGAGGCTAAGGCAGAGGATCTCAAACTGGGATGACCCCTCAGGGGGTCATGAGGTTATTACATGGGGGGTCGCGAGCTGTCAGCCTCCACCCCAAACCTTGCTTTGTTTCCTGCATTTATAATGGTGTTAAATATAAACTAAAAACACTTTTTTTATATAAGGGAGGTCGCTCTCAGAGGCTTGCTATGTGAAGGGGTCACCAGTACAAAAGTTTGAGAACCACTGGGCAAAGAACACTATTATTACAGTCTCTGGAAATCTGGCTTCATTTGCTTAACAACAAAGAACGGGAACCACACAAAGGCAAAACTGAAAAATTCAGAACTTGTGCATGGTACCTTTCCATTTGAACAAATTTGTTTCAAACTTAGTAGCATAGGTGCTGAAAGAGCAAATTATTTTGGTAAAAGTATAGTAATGTTTAAGGACAGACACAAAAGAGTGATTGGCCTAACTACTTAGTTGGCTAGGGACTCAGTTATAGCATACTTTTGTTTTACTTATAGAAATGCAATCTTTGCATTTTGAATAGTATGTGTTCCTTTTTGTGTCTTAGGGATTGCTTCTGAAGTGAATCATATAGTGTAAGCGATTTATATTTCACCTCAGAAAACCTTGTTTTTTCCCCAATATTTTCAGTAGTATTTTTTAGGCTGGGGAAAATCACAACTCAGATTGTCTATGCCCCGTATCATTGGATTTATGAACAAACCATTATTAAAAACCTAATACAGGCAAAGGATTTTCATAGAGTTTCAACAGGCAAGAGAAATAACAAACTGACTCTTCATACGGATGATACATGTTATTTTGCCAGAAATTCTAGACCCTATAATCACCTATTAATCAATTCAGCGATCTTCTAGGTCCACTTTATGAGTTCAAGCCTTATAATTTATATGGATTTAATAGTTCATTATGTTATTAAGCCTTATTTATTTCAGCAGTATTGAGTAAATCTTGTTGAATTAATCCCTTTTGATGGAATTAGTGAACACTTGCCAAGTTGAAAGGACTTCTAAACTTTATTTGGCAAAACAAACCTTACTAAAATGTCATGCCCTTCTAAGATGTTTCATTGCCTCTGGATGTTAACACTTATTTTTATGGATAAAGATGTTATAGTGGGAACTGTATGACAGAAGATTAGAAAAACCTGATAGCTAATTAACATGTCTTTTGCTGGGGGCAATCAGATCCTAGAGCCTTAGAGAACATTTTACAAAATAGGACTCTGGCCCTCAGTCTGCCTTTAATTAGACAGCAAATCTCTTAGCTAAGGATAGTGTCTTAATTCCTAGAAAGAATTTAGTGATAGCCACCAAGGCTTTGAGATTATATCCGGTCAGTGAATCTCAGAAGATACCTGATTCTTATTTAAGGCTTCTACGATACCACCTCATTTGCTCCAACCCCTCAGACAGAGACAAACACCTACACGATCTCTATCAAGCGTTCTTACAACTACAATACCCACCTGCTGAAGTAAAAAAACAGATTGACACAGCCAGAAGAGTACCCAGAAGTTACCTACTACAGGACAGGCCCAACAAAGAAAATAACAGAACGTCACTAGCCATCACCTTCAGCCCCCAACTAAAACCTCTCCGACGCATCATCAAGGATCTACAACGCATCATCAAGGATCTACAACCTATCCTGAAGGACGACCCATCATTCTCACAGATCCTGGGAGACAGTCCAGTCCTTGCTTACAGACAGCCCCCCAACCTGAAGCAAATACTCACCAGCAACCACACACCAAAAACACTAACCCAGGAACCTATCCTTGCAACAAAGCCCGTTGCCAACTGTGTCCACATATCTATTCAGGGGACACCATCATAGGGTCTAATCACATCAGCCACACTATCAGAGGCTAGTTCACCTGCACATCTACCAATGTCATATATGCCATCATGTGCCAGCAATGCCCCTCTGCCATGTACATTGGCCAAACCGGACAATCTCTACGTAAAAGAATAAATAGACACAAATCAGACATCAAGAATTATAACATTCAAAAACCAGTCGGAGAACACTTCAATCTCTCTGGTCACTCGATTACAGACCTAAAAGTGGCAATATTACAACAACAAAAAACTTCAGAAACAGACTCCAACGAGAGACTGCTGAATTGGAATTAATTGCAAACTGGACACCATTAAGTTAGGCTTGAATAAAGACTGGGAGTGGATGTGTCATTACACAAAGTAAAACTATTTCCCCATGTTTATTTTCCCCCCATACTGTTCCTCACACGTTCTTGTCAACTGCTGGAAATGGCCCACCTTGATTATCACTACAAAAGGGTTTTTTTTTCTTTTTTTTTTTTCTCCCCCTCTCTCCTGCTGGTAATAGCTCATCTTACCTGATCACTCCCGTTACAGTATGTATGGTAATACCCATTGTTTCATGTTCTCTGTTGTATAAAATCCCCCTACTGTATTTTCCACTGCATGCACCTGATGAAGTGATCTGTAGCTCACGAAAGCTTATGCTCAAATAAATTTGTTAGTCTCTAAGGTGCCACAAGTACTCCTTTTCTTTTTATTTAAGGCTGATTCTCATAGATACTATTGCCACTTTACACCAGTGTAAAGGAGCCATAAAGTGGGAGTAAATTATATATACACCCTTTTAAGGTCCTTTACACTGCTGGAGTGGTGTAAAGTGGCTTTAGAACAAATGAGAATCAGTACTTTAGAGTCCTTGCTCATTTGTTAAAAAGAGGGCCAACCTACCTCCCAGACAGATGGTAAATGGGACAGTAAAGCTTCAATAAGAGGAGCTGAATCACTTTCACTTGGGTAATGAAAGCCCTTTAAGACACCAGTCCTAAGGCTGTTTCCCACACAAAATTCCCATGGATTTCAGTAGGAATTATGGAGGAACAGGGCAGAGGTGCAGAGCACCTCCTTTTACATGCTGAATGCTCATAGCTCCCATAGAGGCTAATGTGAGTTGAGGTTGCTCAGTAGCTGACAGGAGACACTCAGAGGCCCAGATCCTCAAAGGTGTTTAAATGTCTGACTCCCATGGAAATTAGATGGCGCAGTGTCTTGCAGGATTTGATCCTTTCTTATTAGTTGATGTGCGTTGAGCAGACTCTTAGCTTTTTAATATATATAATATATGTATATTTTAATCTATTTTGCTTAGCTGTCATCAACATAAAACGCTGCATTATGAGTTATGTATTCAAAAATTCACAAATTTGGATGGTCATGTTCTTTTAGAAGGCAGGGGTTGTTAGATCTGAATCATCTGCTAATACTTTTCTCTAGCTTTTGGTTTCATACTTGTAGACATTTTTGTTGCTAAAAGTTGATACTGGAAACAAATCAAGGTCATCAAACTGGAGACCAGAGACTAAGACTACAAGGACATTTGAAAACTGTGGAGTCTTTTTTCAAAAAAAATCTTTCCATAAAAATAGTACACAGAAAGAAACTAAGAAACTCAATACACACACACAATCATTTTTAAGACTATGCACATGTAGTAAAATTTGTGACATTAATGTATGACTGGCAAAAATTCAAATTTGGACAATTTTCTCTCACTGCATTCTATTCTTCAAGATTGACACTGTCCAGTAAATGAACTAGGCAGGATGTCTTAGTTAAAACAGCACAAGGAGGATTTCTAAAATGGGTGAAAGAAATCACCATTTCTGAAGGACAGCAGAAGTACTCCCTCAGGGAGTCTATTTACATGATATACATTCTATCAGCATTTTCCTGAAGGGGTGTAATATTTTATTAGCATTATGAGAAGCTGGGGGAGTATTTGGAATGGGCATAGCAGATGATATCAAGGTTCTAGAGATAAACAAAGTTGTAGGGTAAATATGGGGAGAGGGCATGAAGTAAACACAAGGAGAAAAAAGCATGGAGGAAATGTCTCTAAGACTGTCAATATCACAGAAAAATTAAAAACCGTATTGAACAATTCAGACGTACTAACATAGAATAGATGGTTTATAAGCCAATAGCAGATAATTTGAACTAAGCAAAGTTTAAACCTGTAAATGCAAAATATTGGGCAAACTGACAGAATACAAGATGAGCTGATTAGAACTGGATATCATACTTTTATTAATGTGAAACTAATAAGTGAAAGAGAGATGGCATTCATTCTAGGGAAAATTCACTTCCCAGCACAAGGCCTAAGTACCACTTAAATGCACAGGCTCAAGGAGCACTTAACAAGAACATAGTTTCTGCTGGCCCTTCATAAAGGGTGAATTTCACAAGTAACAATTCAGAAGAAGCAGAGATTTCACAGAAATCAACATCTTTATGAGTATAACCGTCTGCTTCTAATTATGATGTGTATCAAAAATAAGACAAAACATTACAAATATATTTATCATTTAATTTCAAAATAATATCTAATAATAACTACCTAGATCAAAGTATTTCTGGATGATAGCTGCATTTTAAGAACATTATCAAACTAAAGCCTAGGCTTCCTTGACCCAGGAAAGCACTAATGCATGTGTAAGCACATGATTAAGTGCTTTGCTGGATTACAGAGCACTTAAAAAAAGTGATTTACACTACCTTGATTTCTTGCAAGATTTCTTGCACTGCTAAGAAATAAAAAACAAACCACAAATTCAGGATATAAATCCTCATTCAGGCAAAACTCCCATTGAAGATAAAGCAATTTTTGTATGTGTAGAACTGCAGGAAAAGACCTTTATTGTGTATCACACACTTAAACTTAGGTACATATGAAATGATAGGTTTGTTTCTTTTTAAATTTAATTTTGTTGTGTTTTCTGATTGGCAGTTAAAGATTGGCCTAACAAAAGGATTACATGTGAATTAGGAATCTCCTTGTTTATTCAGTAGATGCATATTTGTTCTAAAATATAATGCAATATACTTTACAGGATTTTGTGTTTGTTTTTTTTACCTCTCAGGTTACACTGATTTTCAATTGTTTGTCTTAGACCTTTTATCACATTCTGGAGAGTGGCATATTCTAAACAAACAAAAAGAAATATAACTATATTATTTTTCAATAATTTTTTCATTATTTTCATTTTAGGATTCCACTCTAAGAACTGAAAACAACCATAAATATCTTATTTAACAATGAGTGGTCTTTTGTAACAGGTAGCAGGTACTTCAAGGAAAAACAATCTTACAACTATTTCAGTGTTCAGTTACAGACTTTTCCAAACGTACAAATCCATGTTATACCTATTATAGGTAGTACAGGCAATGACATCTATAGTCAGGTTTCCCGACACTGTCCATTGTAAGAACAAACCTGTTTTCAGTCACTTAAAGCTTTGCCAAATGTTAAGTGTTTGAACAGAAATTTTCCACACTAGGTGTCTGCCTCAGTGTGATTCTGTTTAATGAAAACTTCAGTAAAAATAGTTCAGACAATTCTCAGAACAAAATGAGGGAAGAATACATTGTTTTCTGCCATGTTAAAAAAATTCTTACAACTCTTTTGTTGAGAAGCTCTAGCACCTCCCTACTTCAGAACAGAGACTTGTAATTTGGCCAGGAAGTGGGGGGTCATGCTGATGTTAGGGATGTGCCTATTGCCATTCCTGTGAAAATCTCCCTGAACTTGGCCAAGTTTTGAGCCTCTGAAAATCTTAATTTGCACATGTTCAGTAGAGACCTTTTAGAGTTTGGCAGCTAAATTCTCTGAAGATTCTATTTGCATGGGGCATAATCCAAACAGGGATGAACAGGAATTTCTTTGCAATATAAGAATATAAGAATGGCCATACTGGGTCAAACCAATGGTCCATTTAGCTCAGTATCCTGTCTTCTGACAGTGACCAATGGCAGGTGCCCCAGAGAGAATGAACAGAACAAGTAATCCTCAAGTGATCCATCCTCTGTCACCCTTTCCCTGCTTCTGGCAAACAGAGGCTAGGGACACTTCTGAGCATGGTTTTGCATCCCTGCCCATCCTGGCTAATAGCTATTGATGGACCCATCCTCCATGAACTTATCTAGTTATTTTTTGAAACCAGCTATAGTCTTGGCCTTCACAACATCCTCTGACAAAGAGTTCCACAGGTTGACTGTACTGTGTGAAGAAATACTTCCTTTTGTTCGTTTTAAACCTGCAGCCTATTAATTTCATTTGGTGATCCCTAGGTCTTCTGTTATGAGAAGGAGTAAATAACACTTCCTTATTTACTGTCTCCATACCAGTCATGATTTTATAGACCTCTATCATATCCCTTCTTAGTTGTCTCATTTTTAAGCTGAAAAGTCCCAGTCTTATTAATCTCTCCTCATATGAAAGCTGTTCCATGCCCCTAATCATTTTTGTGCCCTTTTCTGTACCTTTACTAATTTCAATATATCTTTTTTGAAATGCGGCAACCAGATCTGCACACAGTATTCAAGATGTGGGCATACTATGAATTTATATATAGGCAATATGATACTTTGTCTTATTATCTATCCCTTTCCTAATTATTCCCAACATTTTGTTAGTTTTTTTGACTGCTGCTGCACATTGACTGAATGTTTTCAGAGAACTATTCACAATACCAGGGGCTTCTTGGGGCATCAAGCACAGGAAGTGAAAGCAGGAAGGCTGTCTGTCCTGTGTTCTAACTGCTGGAGCCTAGGCAGCAAGGAGGAGGAGGACTGGAATGTAGAGGAGGAGGTAAACTGGGGTATGGTGCCATGGTGGAGACTTAGGCGGGGGTAGGTAGAGGGGGAAGTGGGATGAGAAACCAGGGAGGGACTGAAACTGTGAACCAAGAGGCAGCAGTTGGGAGAAGAATGGGACCCTAAACCAGGGGACCGGGACACAGAATCAAGGGGGCTGGTGGAAGGGGAATGAGACTTAGATGAGGAGCCAAAGTGCGGTGGGGGTGGAGGACAAAGACTGGGACAAAAACATAATGGAAGGCCAAGGACGAAGAGCCTACAACTCTTAAAGTATGCTGCCCTCAAACTCTTGAACAGAACAAGGCTCCTTAAATGTCAGCATTCCTCTGCTGTCAATAAATACCTGTGAAATCCACTGGCAAACGTGTGCCTCATTTAACTAGTGCTTGACCCACATAAAACAATGACAACCTACTACTTCTACCAGTTACTCTGTTAGATTAAGCAGCAGAGATTTCTTTAGATCTAAAGGTTCCAAGCCTGCTGATGGACCAAGTGGGTGTAAATATGGTGCTAACATGATAGAATTTCTGTTTTTTCAGGGGGTTTTTTAAACCTAGGAAATTACATACAAAAACTGCATTAAAAGAATGTCAAGGTTGTGAAGTTAAGCACCCAACAGCAAAGCAATGACAAAATTAAGGTAACCTTAAAATCTTAATTTGGTTGCTTTGTGCATATGCATTATGATACAGTCTTTAATTACATTTTCACATTTTTTTTTAAAGCGGCCCCTTCATTCAGTGCACAGGATGAATGGTGCTCACTGAAGGAGCAGCTATGCAATATTTCATTTTCTCATCATTCAGTTTGTGGCTCCATTCTGCATTATTGCACATCATTCAAGCCCTGTTATGAGTACAGAATTATTAAGTTTCTCAGGGACTGTTCTATGGCACTCGTTACTGTAGCATTTGAGTGTTTCACAAACATTAATTAATTTATATTAACGCCCCTGTGAGGTAAGATGTTATTATTCCCATTTTGCAGAGAAGAGCAACAAAAATGATTAAAGGTCTAGAAAAAATGACCTATGAGGAAAGATTGAAAAAATTGGGTTTGTTTAGTCTGAAGAAAGAATACTGGGTGGGGGACAGGACGTACGTACGTCATAACAGTTTTCAAGTACATAAAAGGTTATTACAAGGAGGAGGGTGAAAACTGTTCTCTGAAGATAGGACAAGAAACAATGGGCTTAAATTGCAGCAAGAGAAGGTTAGGTTGGACATTAGGAAAAACTTCCTAACTGTCAGGATCAATGTTCCCTCAAATTTTTGACAGGCCATTTGCATAAAAAATTTCTTCTGTGCAAATTTTTGTGCGCACGGTGTTTTCACCGTGCGCATGGGGTTTAGCATCTGTGTGTGTGCACGTACACACACACAGCTTAGAGGGAACAGTGGTCAGGATAGTTAAGCACTGAAACAAATTGCCTAGGGAGGCTGGGGAATCTCCATCAGTGGAGATTTTTAAACACAGGTTAGACAAACACCTGTCAGGAATGGTTTAGTTATTATTTAGACCTGCCTTGAGTGCAGGGGAGTAGACTAGATGGCCTATTGAGGTCTCTTTCAGTCCTACACTTCTATGATGCTATTATTCGAATTCTGTCATTTCCTAACTTTTAGTGTTTGACTCTGCAACCTTAATGTTTAATTAATATAGTTTTTTTAACATAATATACAATGACACTGGTGGGATTATTAATTCTGAAGATTACAGGACGAGAGGAACCAGTACCTTGATAATTTATATAGTTTTTGTGTGTTCTAAGTCTCACATTTTATTGGAAATACCAACAGATGAAGGCTAAATGCATCTTCAAATTTCATCAAATTTATTTTAAATGGAGATATTGTTTCTGATATTCTTCCATTTCTTCTTAATTGAATTTAAATTTGGCTATTAAGTAGAAGGTGAAGGAGGATTAATTTAGACATAGCTCCTAAATAAACATAAGGTTTTTTTATTGTCCAATCTTTCTTTTCCCCTTTTGGATATCAGATATTAACATGTATTTTATAATCCAGACCAAAGTTGGAGAAATTCAAAGAGTATGCAGCTCTGTACTTTGTTCCAGTTTTCCATCTGTTACAAATCTTTCTGTGGTGAGCACCCCCTTTAGGCTACATGGGGAGTGCACACACACAAGTCAATTACTCCACCCCCATCCCAACAGGTGTCGCAGGTCATCTTTTTAGCATGTCAGCACTCACCTTCTTACTGGGGCCTTGAGACTGTCTGATCCCTTCTCTGTGTCCCAAGTGATGCCACTAAACAGCCCATAGCCAGCAAAAGGAGTTAAACAAGAGAAAGGTAAAGCAGCTCCCTCCAGCATATGGACCTCCCTTACTTCAGAGGGGCCCTTGGAGTATCAGTATCTACTTTAGAGTTCACTGGGCTCCAGTTCTTTTCTCCTTCAACTCAGGATTTCTGCACCCTCCTTCTTGGAGGGCAGGGGCCCTGCAAGCTGTCAGTCCCCTCTCCTGGGCTGGAAAAGCTCAACAGTCTGTTCCCATTCCAGGGTTCCCCATCTGAGTGGAATTACCTCTTTTTAACTCCTCCTCCAGTCCTGGCACCATTTGCAGGTGTGACAGGGCAGGGCTACTCCAGCCCAAAGTAGCTCCTTATCCTCTTCCATGCTAGTACAGGTTTAAATACCCCATCACAGCATCTTAAATAAAACCACTATGAAAATACAATTTGTATTTGTTTGGGAAACTGGCCATTTCTTATTGGTAAATAATTTCAGAAACTAGAACATATTTATAAGCAAAAAATTATTCAGTTTTTGCAAACATTTGCAATATTAACATGTGAACACAAGATGGCTCTCCTGTAATATGTTAAAATATAAAATCCTCATTAGATATTGTGTGCATGCCTCTTTTAAAAAACTCATACTGTTTAGAAACTACACACAGAAAACTACATTGAAAGAATATTAAGGTTGCAAAACCAAGCACTCAGAAGTCAGGAAATGCTAGAATAAAGGTTGCCTGTGTCTGAGGCCATCCTTTCTTTTCCTGCAATCCTCTGTCATTCGCAGTATATCTTCCAACATCTGCAACAAATAAGGCAGGGGGTCCAACAGACCAAAACCTCATTCACTGTACAATCCTGATACAACTCCAGAGCATCATCCATCCTTTGCACTGAATGAAGTAGGGGTCGTGTGGAAACAAATAGTATGTGATCATGAAATCAAAGACTTTAACAACGATGTACACAAGGAGCTAGATTAAGCTTCCAGTTTCCTCTCCCAGTCTTCCCCTAGGCTCCTTCACCCAATCTATTCCCTCCGTTACCCCTCTGAATTTCCAGCCCCTGCATTTCAGTAGGCTACTTCATCCTCCTCTTCACACTGCTTGGCGGCCAGTACGGGGAGCATAGAGAGCACAGGAAAGACAGCTAATCTCCTTGCTCTCATTTCTTGTGCCCATTACCACAGCATCCTCAGAAGCCAGAAGCAGTAATTGCAGGAAAGTCCTGTTCAGCGCCTACAGTACCAGACTCGAATATGCTCTGTACAGAAGGACTCTTCAGAAAAATTACCTGTCAAACTTCCAAGTCTCTACTGAGATTTGTCTCTACTGTGAACTGAGATTTTCAGAGGCTCATAATTTGGCCAAATTTTGGAGAATTTTCAAAGAGACAACAAAAGGCACACCTCTGATGCTAAAGGATACCCCCCGCTGCCAAATTTGAAGTGCCTGCTCCAAAGCATGGAGACGACAAAGCTTTTCACCAAAAAAGGTGGTAAGATTTTTTTAAATGTATCTAAAGTTATGTGTTTTCCCCTCACCTTATTTTGAGAAGGAGCTCAACCATTTTTGCTGAAAATTTCTAAAAGAATTCAACCCGAGGCAGACACACTACGTGGAAAATTTCAACACACACAGTAAGTTTGGCAGAGCAAGTAAAAACAGGGTCTCATAATTAGTGTCAAGTGATCTTAACAATAGGTGGCGCTCTCAGCTCCACCTATAATTTACAGAACACAATTGCATTCTTTATTCAGGAATCATGTAATTCTTCTTTACTTACTTCCAATCCCAGTCCCTTAAATTATGTCTTATTTGGGTGTCCTACAGACTTATTTTCAGAAATAATGTTTATTCATGCTAAAAAATAGATTACATACTGCATCTCAATGCTTTATGATTAGGACCCAAGGAAAACCAACTTTCTTCAAATATGACCCATAGAGGGAAAGCATCCACATCTTTACTCCTACCTCCATTTTCAGTGACTGGTTCTGCCTCTCCACTCAGAATGATGGAAACTTGTTGCCCATATACCATCCTTTAGGTTCAAGGTAGAGTCCTGCACAAGACTAGTGTAGAGCCCTCAGAGGGACTGGGATCCCATGGGTCCAGCAGGACTCGCTGCCATAATAGCAGGAGCGGGTGGAAGTAGGATTTTAAAAAGTCCCGTGCAGGGCTCTAGTCCAAGCACATTTTGAAAACCTTTGCTGCATACATCTTGTGGAAATTTTTATTATATTTTAATAATATTTTTCCAACACCCCTGGACGGCTCTTGTCTTCCTTTCATTTTGAATCCTTGGTGATATTCACAAATGAGGCAACCCAGTCAGTATACCTAGTAGGCAAGGCAGTGGAGAGAAACTAGCTGCAGACTGAACCAATGCTTGCTGCTCCACCCCTATTTGAATGTAAACCACTTGTGATTAAGAATCCCCAATCCCAAGAATTATGCCTTAATGTGACCATGTCTGTAAGACATATCTTGACAAATTTTCCATATGGTTATACCTGTGTGATTGATTTAAAAAAAAAAAACACCTTGACAATTAACTGTGGGCCCACTGGGAGTTTTGCCTACATAAAAAAAGCAATATTGTGCTAAATGTTTGCTGCTTCACTAGTTATCAGGGGAGCAGCTAACGTCTGTTGTCTATACCCTTGATATCTTCCCTTCCCCTTCTCCACTCTCACCATTACCAAATGTCTCTGAAAATCTCCTCTTGAACATCCCACCACCTTCTCAAACTTTTCCTAACCAGAAATTACCTTTCTTCCAGATCCTTCTCCTTTGCTACAAGCCCCTCCAGTCTCCCAGGCTTGAAAGCTTGGAGTAATCTTCAACTCTTCTTTTTACTTTTTCCTCTGTATCCACCCTCTTTCCAAATTCTGTCACCGCTTCTTTAACATTACCAAAATCTGACCTTTCCTGACTATCTGTACTGCTAAAACTCTTGTCCATGCCTTGGCATGATTACTGTAATCGTCTCCCCTTGGCCTTCTACCTTTCATATTGAGTCTGTTATGAATTAATCAACATTCTTGTCTACCATACATTTAAATAGGACATCTGACTGGATTCGCTCCAAAGTCTTGTAGAAAATTGCTTTATTAATAGGATATCTTACGTTCCTTACTAAGTTATTATTGTACATTTTATGATGGAAGATAGTGGAATTATTTTTTGAATTGTCAAATACAAGAATGGAATCAACTGTATTTTTAAGCATTAAAATAATGCTTACCCTCTTTTATTGAGTCTTCCTTCGATTGGCTTAATGTTAATAACCTATTACATTTTTCCAGCTGAAGATCCAGAAGGCTATTCTTTCCATCAATTTCGCATATTTTCTTCAAAAAAATATTGAAATATCTGTAGGTTAATGCTAAATTAAATCCTTTTGTTCTAAATTTTCAATCTAAATCTCTGGTTTTTCAAGTGAAAGTTACAAAAACCAAACAAAAAACTAATCCCAAATCAAACCAAACAAAAAACCAACAACATTGAGCTGAGGTTTACAGAATAGTTCAGTGCCTCCCTCCCAGGTCTATTATACTGCCATTATGATTTAGCCGTAAAGAAATGAAGTTAGGTGTTAGAGGCTTGCATTGTAGATAATTAAAGGTTTAGGCTCCTCTCTGATAATGGTTACTATGGAAATGGTCTTTCAGAGTATTGCTTCTTCATATTCAAGCTTAGGGATGTCCCTGTCCAAGCTGCAGAGCTGTGGGAATCTTTGGGAAGCAGAATCCATTCGGGCTCTGTAAGCTCCTTCTTGCAGAACTAAATATTCAAGCCAAGGTTTTTGCTCTATATTTAGAAAACATCTTGTCCAACACGCTTGGTAGTACTGATGGAAGTTGGATGATAATGGGGGGAAATTATCAATCACCTTGACCTTGTAGGCGATATTGTAGTGATAATGCCTCTGGAGGAATACAACCAAAAAGTTGCAACCAACCTGTACACAGCAGTCAGAGAACGGGGATTAAAAAAGAATGACAAAAGACCAAACTAATGGTAACATCAAAAAATCAAAGAAATAGGCTAAACTAGTCATGATTGGTGTAGACATCGACCAAGTGGACAGCTTTTGCTACTTGATCTCCATCATAATACATGACAGCCATTAGGATGATGACATCAACAAGTGGATCGCTAACGCCAGCAGAATGTTTGTGTGCCTGAATAAAAACAATTGGAATCTTAAATCAGTGTCCACGACAGCTAAAACCAGATTATATACACCCATGTGTCCACATTACTTTACAATTAGGAAACATGGGTACAGACTAAGTGTCTGGAGTAAAAGCTGCACACATTTAAAATGAGGGGCCTGTGCCATACCTGTCTACTTAACCTTGTCATGCCTAATGATGACATCTGTAGAAGACTCAAAGTGCAGTAGTTAAATACAATCATCAGAAGGTGCCAACTACAATAGTTGGAGATGTTGCTAAAATAACCTCATACTGACACCCTAAAATTATTCTCTATGGAAGAGTGCATGGTGAAAGAAGCCATGGATGTCCCAGGAGAGAGTGGTATATATAAAACCACCCAGGCAACCCCCTCAGTAGGCTAAAATAGTAACTCAAAACTGATGTGGACAGCATCTGCTCATAATCTTGGCCCTATCCAACCTTGGTGTTGGAAAAGAGGAGAGGAAGGTAATGATAATGACAGTCGTTATAAAAGGGCTGTACTGTAGTGTAGCTCTACTGACTCAATTTCTTCCACTAAACTCCAGAACATTATGGGCCAGATCCAGCTCCCATTGAACTCAATGGGAATCCCTCTTAATTTCAGTGGAGTTGACGAAGGCCCCATATGAGTAGAATTCTGAGGAAGAGTCAAGGTGGGCAGGTAGTGTGAATATGCAGAGACAACACTGTTGTATAACCACAGTTTTTATGGAAAATCATTATTTTCTCTTGAGGTGGCCTCTGCATATTCCCACTGTGGGAATCTAGTGAGCAGTACAATCCCTTAGGAATTTGGGCTGAGTCGTTCTAATTAAATAAAAATTGCAGTAATATCTCTGAAAGTGTGCAATCTTTGAGGAAGTGATACATCCTTAAAATGAACTGCTTGATGCTTAGGAGATCATACTTAAAAGAGGTCCTCACTGTTGCTGCAATTTCCTTGGACAATTCCTGCACGGAAAAAGTATCTGCATGACTTGTTCCAACGGAAAAAGCTCTTTGGTACTGAAGGAGTCTAGCACCAATGCACCAACACACCAGTAAGTGCTTACTTAATATTAGCAACTGGTGCTGGTGAGAGCTGCTCTGTCATATTATCTAGAAGCCAAAGTGGCCTCAGCACTGATAAAGTTTTGGTACCAGAGGGGCCGCTTCTCTGAGGTGTTCCCTGTGCCAATGAGGTCTTGATGCTCATTGGTGAATAAAGCACCATGAACAAGACTTTTAAAGGTATTTTGGCACCTGAATATGCAGATAGGCTATGAGTGGGATTTTCAAATATCTTTAGAAATCTGGCCTTACAGCTATAGATCTGATATACCTGGCTCTGAAGTCTTTGGTGCCAGCTATCCCTGACTTGCTGGGTTTAAAGCTGAAGATAGCCCATTCTATTGCTATGCAGGGCAGATGTCTGATCCACTGTCAGATCCAGGATTATGTTTGTACGACAGCCTTTTTACAGCGTTGGCTCCAAACATTCAGTGATGAGAGAGGATATTGTGTGGCACAAATAGGCACTACTTTGCAACAGATTTTGAAGTTCTGTGGCACTAGGGGGCGCATTCCACAAGTATGACAACTGCAGATGCCACACTGAAGACAATTTCACTAAAAAAAGCATTTAAAAAGATGTCACAAAGTGTTAACAAAGAGCCATTTCAGCTTAATTTTGTTACCTACCTTTTCTATCTGTGAGAAGTCATCTAAAAGTTTATCAAGATTTGCCACGCTGATTTTCTTCATATTTGCTTCACTGGTGTGATTCATTTGTTTCTAGAAAATATCACCCAGTATTTATTATATATAAAATTAACATTGATTTAAGAATTTGTACTACTTGAACCAAATTCTTCCCTCATTCAGGGGTTCTGCAATAAATTTTTATAGTGGGGGTGCTGAGAATCATTGAACCAAACTGTAAATCCTGTATGTAATGGAAACCCCTTCAAGCCACGGGGTGCTGCAGCACCCCCCACACCCCAAGTTCCAGCACCTATGCCCTCATTCATTTCACGTGTCAAAGGGATTGCATGGGTGTGAATGTGGGCAAAATATGTCTTATCTTCAAATCAAATTAGTCTTGCAAATTAAAATGAATTTCTATCCAACTTAGACATAGCTGATTTTACATATAATATTTCACTTATCTTTATTAATAAGCCAGAAAGTGTTGCAGACATTTTTCTAGATGTGCTATTTCATATGCACCTATGAGAACCATTTTAAAAAATCATTCTCACTAGTATCCGAATAAGAGCTCTGTGTAAGCTCAAAAACTTGTTTCTCTCATCAACAGAATTTAGTCCAATTAAAGATATTACCTCACCCATCTTGTCTCTCTGGTACCTTTAGTGACATTTCTAGGAATGATATTTAAATGTCAGAAAACAGAGGCAATGTTATTAAATAGAATAGCGGGCAATCTTGTAAGAATTTGAATTTTCTGCTGAAGTTCAAAACTAAAGCTGCAACCATATCATCAACATACTATGCCAAATAAATATTAGTGGTTTACATGTACAAAGAACTTTACAAACATTAAAAGACAATTAATCCACAGTACCCTGTGAAATAGATTGTCCTCATTTTATAGCTAGGGAAACTGAATCAGAAAGGCTAAGTGATGTACCCAAACTACACAGTACATGAATAGTTAAGACAGCTATGTGCTTACTCCTTTATACCACACTGCACCGATACTAGAACCAGTGGATCAAATGTTGTGCTGCTTTAAAACCTATACAATGCTACTGATATCAGTGGGATTTTACAGTGTGTAAATTAATATAGAATTTGGCCCAGTTATTTTATGTTTATAATGTACATGCTGCTAGACTTAACTACTCAGGTTTATAATCCTGCATAAATTCACTTTTATGTGTTCTTTTAAACCATGATTTGGGTGCAGGCCAGTGAGCCTTGTATTACAGTATATATAGCATATATTCACGGTTTTATGTCTCACAGTGGGGTGTGATTTTCAAAAGCAATCTGTGCTGGCCTAACTCTTTTCCCACTGAAGTGAACAGTAAAAAACTTCCATTGACTTGAGTGGAAACAAAGGTCAACACTTTTGAAATTTCACTCTAAGAACTTAAACATAAATTTACAAGAAAGTCTCACTTGTAATAAATATTTATAAAGACAGTCTATATGCATTAACCTGAAGACTCTGTTAGGAAACAACCGAAAGACCAGAACAAATTATGAATTAGGACAGAGCTTTAACTTCAACTTTTAATTTCAACTTTTAATTTCAAGATGGTTTGTACAACCTTTTGTTTTCAATTTTTACAAACAGTAAGTGGCAACATGATAGAAAAAGACCAGAGGTTGGAATGTGCAGTATAAAAAAAAATTGAATGGATTTCTAGATAAAACCATTTAAGAGAAAATTACACAGAAATGTGCATTTAAGTGACCAGTTTTGATTAGCAGACAAAATTATGTCATCAAGCCAGCAGATATTCTTGGTAATGTAATGATTAGAAGCCTGTATAATATATATATATATACACATATATTTTATAGCTTCATTAGTAAAACAATAATGTAAAAACATTAGCACTCTGTGATGAGTACATTTTTTTTTTGTTCTCACAGATTACTTAAACAGCTAATTAACTTTACAAATATTTTTCAGGAAGATATGTACAAAATGTGGTTAGCATTACAGAATAAAACTTTTCTTCCTAATAAGTAATTACCTGTACAGAATCATAGAAATGGAGGGCTATAAAGGACCTCGAGAAGTTATAAAGCCCAGTGGTAAGGGAGGGCCAAGTAAACCTGTGCCATCCTTGAAATATAGTTGTCTAGCCCAGTGGTTCCCAAACTTTAAGAACCCGCGAACCCCTTTCACTAAATTGTGAAATCTTGTGAACCCCCTCCTAAAAATTTTCCAGGGATTTAAGTTTAAATTTCCTCAGTGTGATGGATGTGCTTGCTTTGCTCTGCATAGCTCTTGGAAGTCTGGAACCACTGGAGAAAGATAAAGTCTCAGGTCTGGTTCGGCATCAAGTCTGTTTCTGTATTTGGTTTTCAGATGTGCATATGAGGAAAATGCTTTCTCACATAAGTATGTTGTTGAAAATGGTAACAAAACTGTAATACCCTCTTCTGGCAGAAAAAGCTACTCGTTTCTTAAACTCAGCCAAAAGTTGATCAATGACAGATTTCTGAAACTCCTTTTCAGTAATCACAGGAGATCTCAATCAATTTCTCTTTTTCTCAGTGTTCAATATCTGTGTTGAGAAAGTGGTATCATCAAAAGGGTTGTGAATCCAGTCATTATCGCCTGACAGAGCTGGAAAGTTGTGCAAAGTCCTGTTAGGTGTATTGGTTTTAGTGCACTGATCCAACTGAAGTTTATGTTCTGCCAGGAAGTCATGAAGAGTACTGAAACACTCAGTTTGATTGTTTTCAGACAACTTTCCCAGAACTGCAACTTCTTTATCATGGATTCAGCTCGCTATTGCACATTGAAAACTGTTATATTGAGGCCTTGAAGAGATAAATTTAGGTAATTAATTCTTGAGAAAATATCTGCTAAATAAGCCAGGTTCTGGAGTCAGACATTATTTTCCATACAGCTGGCAAGGTGGAAAGGGTGGCTGTTGAAAAAAACCCTAGGATTTCCATTCTAAGCTCAAACAAGCGCAAAAGGATTTTGCCACGTGAGAGCCATCTAACTTCGGTGTGGGTCAACAGAAAATTGTGTATACTACCCATTTCTTCACAAAGTACGTGAAATATTCTGGAATTTGTTGGCTGTGATTTTATGAAATTCACCATTTTTACTGCATATTCCAGCACTTCCTTCAGTCCCTCAGGCATGCATTTTGTTGCAAGGGCTTGTCTATGGATACTGCAATGAGTCCAAGAGACTTTTGATGCAACCTTTTTTGTTTTATCTACAAATCCAGTATACTTCCCCGTCATTCATGTGGCCCCATCAGTGTAAACGCCTAGGCAACGAAACCAATCTATTTCCTTTTCTTGAAAATATTCATTAGTCAGATTGAAGATATCTTCTCCAGTTGTACGTTCTTCCAGTGGTCAACAAAACAACAAGTCTTCAACCATAGCTTCATTCACATAACATACAAACTATAGCAAAATGGGCTAGATTAGCTACATCAGTTGATTCATCCAACTGTATAGCATAATATGGACTAGTTTTCACTCTATGTACCATTGTAGTCTCTACGTTATTTGACTTGTCATTAATTCTTCGTGACAATGTATTATTGGACAAAGGTACCATGTCAATCCTTTTTGCAGCCTTTTCTCTGAGCATGCAATGAACTACGTCTTTTATACATGGACCAATCAAGCTCTCTGCTACGGTATAGGTTTCTGATGCTTTTGCTACTCAGTAGCTCATGCAATATGATCCTTCAAGTGCATTTTCATTATCAGTACTTGCTTTGGATATAAAACTGGTAGTGTCACTTTTCCTCTCAGCTAATTTTCGCTTGAAAAAATCAACATGCTTGTCGAGTTGTGCAGGATGCCTAGTTTCTAAATGGCACCGAAGTAGAGAAGGTTTGAGAATGCTGTTTGCTAGAACATCACCACAAATCACACACAGTGGTGATCTATTCTTGATCACCAATGCATGTAAAGCCATATTTTATATAATCATCGTCATATTTTCTTTTCTTTGTAGGTGAGTTTCCAGGACCATCATGATCATTAGACTTAGATTTTCCATAGTGTGGACTTGAGGAAACACTAGCTGATTCTTGTGTCTTTACACTTTCCTTTTTCAGCCACTTATCCACTGAACTTGTGTACAAAATATTTATTGTGTTGTAATAAAAATAAAACAGAGAGAATGCTAACAACCAACAAACTAGAAAATGAGAAGATTCAATCACGTCTCACTGTAGCACTCCAGAGAGAATGACTTAGTATCGAATTACTGAGTCACCTTAACTCTGCTACACTGACTACAACGTGGTTGCGGCTGGTTTGGCATGCAAAAACCTTTTCTTCCACCACCAGGGCCATTCCTAGGGGGGTGCCCCATAAGGGACAAATTAGCCTGGACCACCCTCCACATACAGTGTGGCCCCTTGTCAAGGTTCCTCCCCTACTCTGAACTCTAGGGTACAGATGTGGGGACCTGCATGAAAAACCTCCTAAGCTTATCTTTACCAGCTTAGGTCAAAACTTCCCCAAGGTAACAAATATTACCCCCGTTATCCTTGGAATGGCCGCTACCACCACCAAACTAATACTGGTTACTGGGGAAGAGCTGTTTGGACGCGTCCTTCCCCCCAAAATACTTCCCAAAACCTTGCACCCCACTTCCTGGACAAGGTTTGGTAAAAAGCCTCACCAATTTGCCTAGGTGACTACAGACCCAGACCCTTGGATCTTAAGAACAATGAACAATCCTCCCAACACTTGCACCCCCCCTTTCCTGGGAAATGTTGGATAAAAAGCCTCACCAATTTGCATAGGTGACCACAAACCCAAACCCTTGGATCTGAGAACAATGAAAAAGCATTCAGTGTTTTACAAGAAGACTTTTAATAAAAAATAGAAGTAAATAGAAATAAAGAAATTCCCCCTGTAAAATCAGGATGGTATATATCTTACAGGGTAATTAGATTCAAAAACATAGAGAACCCCTCTAGGCAAAACCTTAAGTTACAAAAAAGATACACAGACAGAAATAGTTATTCTATTCAGCACAATTCTTTTCTCAGCCATTTAAAGAAATCATAATCTAACACATACCTAGCTAGATTACTTACTAAAAGTTCTAAGACTCCATTCCTGTTCTGTCCCCGGCCAAGACGACTACAGACAGACCCTTTGTTCCTCTCCCTCCTCCCAGCTTTTGAAAGTATCTTGTCTCCTCATTGGTCATTTTGGTCAGGTGCCAGCGAGGTTACCTTTAGCTTCTTAACCCTTTACAGGTGAGAGGAGCTTTCCCCTGGCCAGGAGGGATTTCAAAGGGGTTTACCCTTCCCTTTATATTTATGACACGCCCCCCAAATCTCAGCTAGGGTGAAACACTGGCTGGGATTTCTTCCTGGAGCTCTAGGAAAAACAGAGTTAATAAGACACATGCATCTCTAAATATACTACCAAGTACATAAAGACTATCAATATTTTCCACATCTCAAGGACGATTTTAACCAGTTGATTCTGGGAAACTTTCACGGGAGAGTGCATCAGCCACTTTGTTAGAAGCTCCTGAGATGTGTTGGATGTCGAAATCAAAATCTTGGAGAGCTAAACTCCACCGAAGAAGTTTTTTGTTAGTTTCTTTGACGGTGTGAAGCCACTTTAGTGCAGCATGGTCGGTTTGCAGGTGGAAACGCCGTCCCCAAACATATGGGCGTAGCTTTTCCAGAGCGTAGACAATGGCATAACATTCTTTTTCAGTGACTGACCAGTTGCTTTCCCTCTCAGACAGTTTTTTGCTGAGAAACACTACAGGGTGGAATTCTTGATCAGGTCCTTTCTGCATTAAAACTGCTCCCACACCACGCTCGGATGCATCTGTGGTTACTAGGAACGGTTTGTCAAAGTCTGGGGCCCTTAGTACAGGGTCAGACATGAGTGTCGCTTTAAGCTTGTTAAAGGCCTTCTGACACTTTCTGGTCCACTGAACAGCATTTGGCTGTTTCTTTTTGGTTAGGTCTGTCAGTGGGGCAGCGATTTGGCTGTAGTGCGGTACAAATCGTCTGTAATAACCGGCCAAGCCTAAGAAGGATTGAACCTGTTTCTTTGACTTTGGGACAGGCCACTTTTGGATAGCATCCACTTTGGCCTGTAGGGGGCTGATAGTTCCTTGACCCACCTGGTGTCCAAGGTAAGTCACTCTGTTTAGGCCTATTTGACACTTCTTAGCCTTAACAGTTAGTCCTGCCTCCCTTATGCGCTCAAGGACTTTTTGTAGATGTTCCAGGTGGTCTGCCCAGGAATCCGAAAATATGGCCACATCGTCAAGGTAGGCGACTGCATATTCTCCTAATCCCGCTAGGAGACCATCTACAAGTCTTTGGAAAGTGGCGGGTGCATTTCGCAGCCCGAAAGGGAGTACATTAAATTCATACAGCCCGAGATGTGTGATGAAGGCTGACCTTTCCTTGGCAGATTCATCTAGCGGTACCTGCCAGTACCCCTTGGTTAAGTCCAAGGTAGAGATGAACTGGGCCCTTCCCAGTTTCTCTAATAGTTCATCTGTGCGTGGCATGGGATAGTTGTCTGGGCGAGTTACAGCATTTAGCTTACGGTAGTCCACGCAAAAACGTATTTCCCCATCTGGTTTGGGAACTAGAACCACTGGAGATGCCCATGCACTTTCAGAGGGGCGGATTACACCCATCTGTAACATATCCTGGATCTCCCGTTCTATAGCAGTTTTAGCTTGAGGAGACACCCGGTAAGGTTGGACCCTAATTGGGTGAGCATTACCTGTGCCAATGGAGTGGTATGCCCGTTCAGTCAGTCCTGGGGTGGCTGAGAACGTTGGCGCGTAGCTAGTGCACAGCTCCTGGATCTGCTGTCGCTGCATACGCCCAAGGGTCATGGAGAGGTTCACCTCTTCCACACCACCAGCACATTTCCCTTCGTAGTAGACACCTTCAGGCCACTCAGCGTCGTCTCCTCCCTGGGCTGTAAACTGACAAACCTTTAATTCTCTGGAATAAAAGGGCTTTAGAGAATTAATATGATACACCTTAGGCTTTCGGTTGGAGGTGGGGAATGCTATGAGATAATTAACAGCTCCCAGGCGCTCCTGGACCACGAATGGCCCTTCCCACGATGCTTCCATTTTATGGGCCTGGAGTGCCTTTAAGACCATGACCTGGTCTCCTACTTTGAAGGAACGCTCTCTGGCATGTTTATCATACCAGGCTTTTTGCTCTTTTTGAGCATCCTGTAAGTTTTCTCTAGCAAGGGCTAAAGAGGTTCGGAGGGTGTTTTGTAGGTTGGTTACAAAGTCCAGAATGTTAGTTCCTGGAGAAGGTGTAAATCCCTCCCATTGCTGCTTCACCAACTGCAATGGCCCCTTAACCTCACGGCCATATACAAGTTCAAATGGGGAAAACCCTAAACTGGGATGTGGTACAGCTCTGTAGGCAAAGAGCAACTGCTGCAATACTAGGTCCCAATCATTGGAGTGCTCATTTACGAATTTACGTATCATGGCCCCCAAAGTTCCATTAAACTTCTCCACCATGCCATTTGTTTGATGATGGTAAGGAGTGGCAACCAAGTGATTTACCCCATGAGCTTCCCAAAGGTTTTTCATAGTTCCTGCCAGGAAATTAGTCCCTGCATCTGTGAGGATGTCGGAGGGCCAACCTACCCTGGCAAAAATGTCTGCTAGTGCCTGGCACACACTTTTAGCCCTGGTGTTGCTTAGAGCTACTGCTTCCGGCCATCGGGTGGCAAAATCCATGAAAGTCAGTATGTACTGCTTTCCTCTGGGTGTCTTTTTCGGAAAAGGACCCAGAATATCCACAGCTACTCGCTGAAATGGAACTTCAATGATGGGGAGTGGCTGGAGAGGAGCTTTGACCTGGTCTTGGGGTTTTCCCACTCTTTGGCACACCTCACAAGACTGGACATAGGTAGAAACATCCTTGCCCATTCCCTCCCAGTGGAATGACCCCCCCAAACGGTCTTTGGTCCTGTTCACCCCAGCATGGCCACTAGGGTGATCATGGGCTAAGCTCAAGAGCTTGGCCCGGTATTTAGTTGGAACTACCAACTGTCTCTGAGGATGCCAGTCTTCCTGGTGTCCCCCAGAAAGAGTTTCCTTGTATAAAAGTCCTCTTTCTACAACAAACCTGGATCGATTAGAAGAGCTGAGAGGCGGTGGGTTGCTCCGTGCCGCCGTCCAAGCTCTCTGGAGGCTGTCATCTGCTTCCTGTTCGGTCTGGAACTGTTCCCTTGATGCTGGAGACATCAGTTCCTCATGGGATTGTGGACCTAGGCTTGGTCCCTCTGGAAGCGATATAGGGGGTGGAGCTGTTTCTGTTGACTGTGAACCGCTCTCCGCTGGTGTACTATGTTGGGATTCAGGCTCCGGCTGAGCCTCTTGTGTAGGGTTATCGGCTGCTGCCAGTTCAGGTTCGGTGGGGCCCTCTGGTGTTGAGGTTGCAAGTACTGGATTCAGTGCTGACACGGGGTCTGGTGTTGGTTGTTCGGCTGGTTCCGGTTCTGGGACTGGTTCCGTCTGGGTCTCTGGGACTGGATCCACTACTGCTGTTGCAGACATTGGCCTGGGGTCCAGGTCCATCACCTCTGACTGGGTCCTGATAGAAGTTTCCGGAACAGAGCTAGGCCTCACGGCTTGTTTAGCCTGGTTGCGGGTGACCATTCCCACCCTCTTGGCCTGCTTCACATGATTGGCCAAGTCTTCCCCCAACAGCATGGGGATGGGATAATCATCATAGACTGCAAAAGTCCACATTCCTGACCAGCCCTTGTACTGGACAGGCAACTTGGCTGTAGGCAAATTGAAAGAGTTGGACTTGAAGGGTTGAATCGTCACTTGGATCTCTGGGTTGATTAAATTGGGGTCCACTAAGGAAGCATGGATAGCTGACACTTGTGCTCCGGTGTCCCTCCACGCGGTGACCTTCTTCCCACCCACACTCACAGTTTCCCTCCGCTCCAAGGGTATCTGGGAGGTATCTGGGCCTGTGGACCTCTGGTGTGATTCCGGTGCAATGAACTGTAATCTGTTGGGGTTCTTGGGGCAGTTGGCCTTTACATGCCCCAGCTCGTTACACTTAAAACATCGTCCAGCTGACGGGTCACTGGGGCGAGGAGGGTTGCTGGAGAACGGGGTGGTGGGACGATAAGGGGTCTGGAGGGTTCTTTGGGAGGTAGGTGGGGCTTTGGGCGGCCCCCGGTAATAGGGTGTGGTCTGGGGTGGTCCCTTCTGGTCTCCGCTCCAACTGCGACCAGTTTTCTTCTTCTCTGCCACCTCCACCCATCTGGCTCCAATCTCTCCTGCCTCAATTACAGTTTTGGGTTTCCCATCTAGGATGTATCTTTCTATTTCCTCAGGAACACCCTCTAAGAATTGTTCCATTTGCATTAGGAAGGGCAAATTTACTGGAGATTCAACACTTGCTCCTGATATCCAGGCATCCCAATGTTTTACAATGTGGTAGGCATGTCGGGTAAATGACATGTCTGGTTTCCACCTTAGGGCTCTGAACCTCCGACGAGACTGCTCGGGTGTTATCCCCATTCTGACTCTCGCCTTGGATTTAAACAGTTCATACTTGTTCATGTGTTCTTTAGGCATTTCAGCTGCCACCTCAGCTAAGGGTCCACTGAGCTGCGGCCTCAGCTCTACCATGTATTGGTCAGTAGAGATGTTGTACCCAAGGCAGGCCCTTTCGAAGTTTTCTAAGAAGGCCTCAGTATCATCACCTGCCTTGTAGGTGGGGAACTTTCTGGGATGGGAAGTGGTACCTGGAGAAGGATTGCTAGGGTTTGTTGGTATATTCTGCTGGGCCTTTATCCTCTCCATCTCCTCCACATGCTTCCTCTCTTTTTCCCTCTCCTCCTCCACATGCTTCCTTGCCTCCATTTCCCTCTTGTGGGCAGCCTCTTGGTGTTGTTCTGCCTCCCTTTCTTGTTCCTTCTTCAGCTGCATGAGTTCTATCTGTCTTTCATGTTCCCTTTGTTTTTCCTCAGCCTGAAATTTGGCTAATTCCAGCTGTAATCGAGCTGAGGATTTGGCCATTCTAACCTCTCTGTTTTTAACTAACTTTACACCCGAGGTTTAGAAATAAACAAACAAAACTTGGCTGTAAAATTTTGCTGTGCTGGAATAGAATACCTATTCTCTGATAGTGATTGTCAGCCTACAGAAAAAGACAATTCCCTTGTCTCTGCTCTGGGCCCAAATTAAAGCAAAAACCCTCCAACTACTTGGAAACCTGCTTACCCAGCCCAAAGAAGAAAAAAATTTCTTTTCAAACCTGTGCTCCTTGTAAAACAAAAAAAAAATCAAAATCCTAAAAAAAACCCTGCCACTTTTGTCTCCAGGCAAATGGGTAGAGCACACACCCCCTATTTACTTTTAGGAAGAAAAGAAAAAAAAAAAAAAAACCTCTGGGTTGGAAGACTGTGAATTTCCCTGCAGGAGTTAAGTACCCTGCCTCCAGGCAAAGAAAACCTGCAATTCACAAGATAATCCCCTTTTGTCTCTGCTTGGCCACAAAGCAGAGAGAAACCAAGCTGCTTTCAGTTTCAAAGCTGCCTTCTGGACTTCCTAAAAATTCCTTTTTAAAATCTGTATTTCTAGTTCAAAAAATCTCAACTGGATCTCAAAATGATTTCAGGTTAATCCCACCACTGTGCCACCATGTCAAGGTTCCTCCCCCACTCTGAACTCTAGGGTACAGATGTGGGGACCTGCATGAAAAACCTCCTAAGCTTATCTTTACCAGCTTAGGTCAAAACTTCCCCAAGGTAACAAATATTACCCCCGTTATCCTTGGAATGGCCGCTACCACCACCAAACTAATACTGGTTACTGGGGAAGAGCTGTTTGGACGCGTCCTTCCCCCCAAAATACTTCCCAAAACCTTGCACCCCACTTCCTGGACAAGGTTTGGTAAAAAGCCTCACCAATTTGCCTAGGTGACTACAGACCCAGACCCTTGGATCTTAAGAACAATGAACAATCCTCCCAACACTTGCACCCCCCCTTTCCTGGGAAATGTTGGATAAAAAGCCTCACCAATTTGCATAGGTGACCACAAACCCAAACCCTTGGATCTGAGAACAATGAAAAAGCATTCAGTGTTTTACAAGAAGACTTTTAATAAAAAATAGAAGTAAATAGAAATAAAGAAATTCCCCCTGTAAAATCAGGATGGTATATATCTTACAGGGTAATTAGATTCAAAAACATAGAGAACCCCTCTAGGCAAAACCTTAAGTTACAAAAAAGATACACAGACAGAAATAGTTATTCTATTCAGCACAATCCTTTTCTCAGCCATTTAAAGAAATCATAATCTAACACATACCTAGCTAGATTACTTACTAAAAGTTCTAAGACTCCATTCCTGTTCTGTCCCCGGCCAAGACGACTACAGACAGACCCTTTGTTCCTCTCCCTCCTCCCAGCTTTTGAAAGTATCTTGTCTCCTCATTGGTCATTTTGGTCAGGTGCCAGCGAGGTTACCTTTAGCTTCTTAACCCTTTACAGGTGAGAGGAGCTTTCCCCTGGCCAGGAGGGATTTCAAAGGGGTTTACCCTTCCCTTTATATTTATGACACCCCTGCTCACTCTGCCCTTTATGCCACCCAACTTCCCCTGTTGGCCAAGGGTCCAAGCTACCCATCTGTGCGCCTGGGGTCCCAGCTGCTGCCCTGCCCACCATGGGGCTCAGGCTGCTGGCCCTGTGCGGGGGTCTGGGCTGCTGGATCCACACTCCACAGGGCTCAGGCTGCCCAACCCCATTGACCAGGGCTCAGGCTGCCCACTCAGTGCTCCAATGAGCTTGGGCTACCGGTCCCAACTGCCCAGCCCCGCGCTCCATGGGACTTGGGCTGCTGACTCCATGCTGACCACGGGAGCTTAGGTTGCCGGCGCCCCCACTGACTGGGGCAGGGCTCGGGCTGCTAGCTCCAACTTCCCGGCCCCGCTTTCCATGGGGCTCAGGCTGCCAGCCCCACATTGACCACTGGAGCTCAGGCTCCTGCCGACCAGGGCTCAGCTGCTCTTCCACAGGCTTGGGCTGCCAGTCCCTCCACTGACCGGGGCTCGGCTACCTGCTCAGCACTCCGTGGGTCTCGGGCTGTCTGCCCTGCAACCAGGTCCCACCTGCTGCCTCCCATTCCTGGGGTCCTCTGGCCACCATTAGAGAAATTTTTCTGGCAAACCCCCTGTAACGTTGTGCAAACCCCCAGGGGTATGCGAACCCCAGTTTGGGAACCACTGGTCTAGCCTGTTCATAAAAACCTGCAGTGATGGGGATTCCACAACCTCCCTCGGAAACCTATTCCAGTACTTAACTACCCTTATATTTAGAAAGATTTTCCTAATACCTAACCTAAATCTCCCTTGGTGCAGATTAAACCCATTATTTCTTCTTCTACCTTCAATGGGCATGGAGAATAGTTTTTCTTTATAACAGCCCTTAACATATTTGAAGACTGTTACCAGGTTTCCCCTTCAGTCTTCTTTTCTCAATTCTAAACATGCCCAGTTTTTTTAACCGTTCCTCATAGGTCAAGTTTTCTTAACCATTTATCATATTCCCCCTCTCCTCTGGACTCTCCAGTTTGTCCACGTTTTCCTGAAGTGTGTCACCCAGAACTGGACACAGTACATGAGGCCTCACCAGTGTCCAGTAGAGTGGGACAATTACCTCCTGTGCCTTACATATGACACTCCTATGAATACACCCCAGAATCATATTAACCTTTGTCACATCTACAAACACATGTAGCTCACGAAAGCTTATGCTCTAATAAATTGGTTAGTCTCTAAGGTGCCACAAGTACTCCTTTTCTTTTTGCGAATACAGCCTAACACGGCTGCTACTCTGAAACCATTCAATTTGTGATCCACTATAACCCCCAGACCCTTTTAAGTGCTACTGCCACCTACTCAGTTGTTCCTGTAGTTTGATTATAATTATTACTATTATAATGGGGTTTGAAAAAATAAAATAAAGAAAAATCTGCCTGATGCTGTATAATTTATCAGTAATTATCCAACTGCACATCGTATATGCTTTTCTAGGTACATAGTTTTGCAAAATAATTCTCTCTCTATAAAATATACCTGCTGAGGAAACTATGTAGTATGAATGTAAAGCCCTGTATTATACAGTCCTTAAAAATATCTATACTGTTTCCATTTGCTTATAACCATTCCTCTTTCTCATAAGCATAAATATCTTCCTTTTCTGTAGTCCTGTTATGTCTTTGGTCTAATATTTACATCACAATTTCTGGGTGGGAGTGAGAGGATTTGCCTGATCTTGCAAGATACAGAGAAGTGCCTCTTGAGAAGTGTTGCAGGTCCTCCGTTCCCATTGGAAGATACTAGAACCACAGCACTTTGTAGCATCAGGTTAACAGTACCATACAGAATAAAACTCCTGCTAAACTGAAATAATGAAAAATTTAAAGAAATGTTTAACAGAAGATGTTATATTATTGCTGTTAAACTGTCCCTGTTCAAATAATCTAAAAAGAAAGGTTATGTTTTTAGTATTTTTGCTTATTAGTTCATTTTTCATATATCTCTTCCTCTAACGATATTGCATTAAGTTTTTTATCCACATTTTGAATTGTGTTATATCCTTATTTATTTCAATATTAAGAAGTATATGGTACCTTTCTAACATAGACACTTTTCTGACCATACACACAATTAAATTAAATAGCCTCTTTTAATCTAGCCTGGAAAATAATTCACATTCTCATCCCATTACAACAGAAAAAGCATGTTGTGGGTGAGATGAAAGAAGAAAAACATGATTTTTTAAAAAATTTTTCAGCATAGTAACTGATAATCTGCTTTTGAAATTTGATTTGATACTTTCTCTACAACAAGTAACTGATCATTTAATTCATGACTGCCAGCTTAACATCAAAAGTTTCTGTAAAAATTAAGTGTATATCAGTGGAATATTAATTATTCAATGATGAGTTTCTGTAACAGCCTTATCTGTTCTTTCCATTGTTTCACACTTTGATAAGTGAGGCAGTTAACATTTGCACCAAAGCTAATCTCATAAGAACATAAGAAGGGCCATACTGGATCAGAGCAAAGGTCCATCTAGCCCAATATCCTGTCTCCCAACAGTGGCCAATGGCAGGTGACCCAGAGAGAATGAACAGAACAGGTAATCGTCAAGTGATGCCCTTGTTGCCAAGAAGGCCAATGGCATTTTGGGATGTATAAGTAGGGGCATAGCGAGCAGATCGAGGGACGTGATCGTTCCCCTCTATTCGACATTGGTGAGGCCTCATCTGGAGTACTGTGTCCAGTTTTGGGCCCCACACTTCAAGAAGGATGTGGATAAATTGGAGAGAGTCCAGCGAAGGGCAACAAAAATGATTAGGGGACTGGAACACATGACTTATGAGGAGAGGCTGAGGGAGCTGGGATTGTTTAGCCTGCAGAAGAGAAGAATGAGGGGGGATTTGATAGCTGCTTTCAACTACCTGAAAGGGGGTTCCAAAGAGGATGGCTCTAGACTGTTCTCAATGGTAGCAGATGACAGAACGAGGAGTAATGGTCTCAAGTTGCAGTGGGGGAGGTTTAGATTGGATATTAGGAAAAACTTTTTCACTAAGAGGGTGGTGAAACACTGGAATGCGTTACCTAGGGAGGTGGTAGAATCTCCTTCCTTAGAGGTTTTTAAGGTCAGGCTTGACAAAGCTCTGGCTGGGATGATTTAACTGGGAATTGGTCCTGCTTCGAGCAGGGGGTTGGACTAGATGACCTTCTGGGGTCCCTTCCAACCCTGATATTCTATGATTCTATAATTCTATGATCCATCCTTCACCAATTCCCAGCTTCTGGCAAACAGAGGGTAGGGACACCATCCCTGTCCATCTTGTCTAATAGCTGTTGGTGAACTAATCCTCCATGAACTTATCTAGTTCTTTTTTGAATCCCGTTATAGTCTTGGCCTTCACAACATCTTATGGCAAGAAGTTCCACAGGCTGACTGTGCGTTGTGTGAAAAAATACTTCCTTTTGTTTGTTTCAAATCTGCTGCCTATTAGTTTCATTTGGTGACCCCTAGTTGTTGTGTTATGAGAAGGAGTAAATAACACTTACTTATTTACTTTCTCCACACCAGTCATGATTTTACAGACCTCTATCATATCCCCCCCTTAGTTATCTCTTTTCCAAGCTGATAAGTCCCAGTCTAATTAATTTCTCCTCATATGGCAGCTGTTCCACACCCCTAATCAGTTTTGGTGCCCTTTTCTGAATCTTTTCCAATTCCAATATATCTTTTTTGAGATGGGGCAACTACATCTGAACGCAGTATTCAAGATGTGGGCGTACTATGGATTTATATAGAGGCAATATGATATTTTTATGTCTTATTATCTATCCCTTTCTTAATGATTCCCAACATTCCATTCGCTTTTTTGACTGCCGCTGCACACTGAGTGGATGTTTTCAGAGAACTATCCACAATGACTCCAAGATCTCTTTCTTGTGCGGTAACAGCTAATTTAGATCCCATCATTTTATATGTACAGTTATATGTATCTCACTTTAATTGCTTGGTCTTCAAAGGATATCCTGAGAATACCAGAAGAGGAAAGATATGTTTGTGAAAATTAAAAGTCAGTTTTTAATCAAGTGTCGCATTCTGCCCAGGTAACCTGTGGGTGTGCAAGTGTGGGAAAGGACTCATGAGTACCTAGCTCAACTGCAGGCCTTATGGTCTCTAGCCAACCCAAAAGGGACAGTAGAATATGTTGGCCACAGTGGAAGGCTTGAGCTGCCCCAGACTTAGAGGGTGTAGTTATGGTCACACTGTATGTCACATGGAACAAGTGGTAGCATTTTAACCTACCTACCCCAAAGCCTCTGGGAGGCTATCAATAGGGAAATGTAGCTTTATTTTGACTGCTCTTTATCTTTACAAACAGAAGTAGCAATCCTTACTTTCCTTTCTGTTAATAAGGTCCTGAGGCTACAAAAAATGGTGCTTAATTTTACACCGTTAGGAGTCCTATTAACTTCAGCAGGATGGCTAACTGCATAAAGTTAAGCATGTGTAAGTCTGCAGGATAGAGGCCTTAATACGCATAGTCATCTTCCAATATGTTTGTTGTTTTTGCTGCTGTGAAAAGATATAGAAAATTTAAATAATGGTTAAAAAAGGCATAAAGAAAAATGAAGGCAATTTATATAATTAATTGTACTGTGCTTTAAAAATATATTTGTGTTGAGTTAAAATAACTTAATTTTGTAAAAAGAAAAGGAGTACTTGTGGCACCTTAGAGACTAACAAATTTATTTGAGCATAAGCTTTCGTGAGCTACAGCTCACTTCATCGGATGCATACAATGAAGTGAGCTGTAGCTCATGACAGCTTATGCTCAAATAAATTTGTTAGTCTCTAAGGTGCCACAAGTACTCCTTTTCTTTTTGCGGATACAGACTAACACGGCTGCTACTCTGAAACCTGTTGATTTTGTGAATGTTTTAAAATTCACTCAGTAAGCGCCAGTATTTTCTCCCCTTTTGTGTGTATTTTTAGAGCTCTAAAAAAATTATCATGGCAGGGACAGCTGAAGTATGGATTCTGCAATGTGGCCCTTATCCCCCGTGTCTTCTGTTTGGAATTATGGACCACACAATGACATTGAGCCACTATGCAGGACTTCACAGATTAGTGTCCACTCAAATGTGAAGATTTAAGTAGAGGGGCCGTGGAGGTTAGGTATTCTAGGATGCAATGTTGAATCATGCATGACCTATAGTGCTCACCAAGGCCCTTTGTACAGAGTGCCCACAGTGAAGAACAGAGGCCCCAGGATGCAATGCTCTGTGTTGAATAATGTTTCCACCTGAGCCCTCGGTACTAGGAGTGGCTGTAGTACCTGCCCTAAGCATTAGTAATAATAATCCCCCACTCTTATACAGTGCTTTTCATCAGTAGATCTCAAAGCCCTTTCTGAAGGAGGCTAGTATCATCACCCCATTTTACTGATGAGCATGCTGAGGCACAGGGAGGTGATGTGACCTGCCCAAATCACCCAGCAGGCTGGTGGCTGTGCCAGGAATGGAACCCAGCTCTTCTGAGATCCAGACTGGTGCTCTGCCCCCTAGGCCAAGCCCACAATATGGCCTGGCCTCTGGGATTCGGGTGGATGCACGCAGGGGCTCGTTACTCCAGCCGCCGTAGGAGTGACATCACTCAGGGTGGAAAACTACCCCCGCCCAGCAAAGGCACAATCTATAAACCTCCCCAAAGCCAAACCTCCAGAAGGCTGGCACCGAGTGTTGGTGGGCGGCCCAGCGCCTCCCACTGCAAGCTCCCCTTGACCTCTGTGGGGTCAGGTACACCCCACGGCTCCTACACCGGGCAGGCTCCAGAGGCACCCTTGGGGCCGCAGCATGTGTCTGTGGGGCACAGAGGGAGAGTGCCCCGAGTCTGCGCCAGGCCCCTGGGGAAAGGGGATAGGACCCAGCTCACCTGACTCCCTCCGCACCCCCCTCAGCCTCCTGCCCCTCGCGCCAGGCTGAGGAGCAGCGCTGGCGCCTTCCCAGACAGGCGGGAGAACCCCTCAGCACAACATGGACTGTACCACTAGCGTCCTTGGGGGCACAGGAGGGAGATTTTCTACACTCCCCCACACCAACCAGCTAATGGAGGAGGCCACCCAACCACAGAGCTGCTGAACAGTCTGCTTCCCACACCCTGCATGGTGGCATCTGATGCATGTCCCCCCAAGCAAGCTCTGCTTGCTGTGTCAGGGGAAGGGAGCAGTGGAAGGAAAGGACAGCACAGTGCATGGGGATGGGGGAGAATCAGGGCAGGTGAGCATGGTACTAGGGGAGAATGGATGCAGCACTGCAGCAGAGGGGGGTGACTGGATGGCTCTGGGTGATGGCGGGGAGACACAAGAGGTGGATCCAAAGCTATGAGGCTGATGGATAAAATGAATGCAAGGAAGGGTGGGTGTAATGCTCAGGCTGGATGCAGTCAGTGCAGCGTGGGGCTGTTGGCTCTCAGGCTGGGGAGGCAAGAGGACAGATGTAGCCTGTTTGGAAATTGGAGATGGGCTTAGGTAAGAAAGGAAGATTGATTCAGTGTTGGAGGGGCTGGATCTTGCTGGGTGACAATGAGTACATGCAATGCCATCTAGTCTATAGTGATTCTAAGATACCTATTATCAGAGTAGATAAAGAAATGGCAACATTGCACACTTCTTTTGGTAGTGTGTAGAGTACATACCCCCTAGCACAGGTACAAATAGCCGCACAGATTGTGAAGCATTGCTTAGGTGAGTAAAAACATGCCTGAAGCCTGTGGGAATGTACCATACTCAGCTCCCTATTTGCCCAAGCCATGTCTCCCCATGTATATTACTATTTTTAGCAGCATAGTGTCCTGCTGCTTCCCCACTGCTGGAGCTTTCCACCACTGCCTCCCACCCCACCAAAGCCTTACCTCACTGCAGTGAAAGGCTGTATCAGTGGGGAGCTGCTGAAGCCTTTCCCAACTGCCTCCCACCTGCCTGAAACTTTCACTGTCATGTGTAAGTCTGTACCACTGTGTGGACACAGCTTGTTTTTCAGTGAGGTGTGTCGATCCATATCCGCAACGCTGTGGCTCCACTGTCTCTGGTGTGCAGTGTAGACAGCCTAAGCGTCAGGCTTGGTGTAGCGATGAGTGGCAATGCTTCCAGGGAAATGAAGTGGAAACAGAGAGGGTGCTTTATACTGATGACCTTGAAGAAATGGGGGAAAAAAATCATTGTTTCTGCATGAGATGGGGCTAGAGGAGGAGAAGCAGAAAAGGGTGATGGGAATTCAGAGTAATTTTAAATAATTAGTGGCTTTTAAGGGAAAAAAAGACCAATCATTGCCACTGACTCCATGTCACGCTAATGTTTTTAAAATAAGCAAGGCCATTAAATACAATCTTATCAATCAGGCTTTAAATTTAAATCACCATGTAGTTTCCACCTAGTGAGCAACAAATTCTAAAGGGAAAAGAGGACTGTCATAGATCCAATATTTTTGGTTAAAGCCACACTCTTTAAAATTCAGATGATTCAGACTTTAAGGCCAGAAGGGACCAGCATGATCATCTAATATGACCTCCTGCAGTGTAGATGTAGCCTAAGTGTCAGGGCTTATGAATACAGTCTGATGTGTTCAGAGACAGCAAAGCAGCTAATGGATTGTTTTGGAAGGACTTTTTTCAGAGTACTTCTTCCCTGAGTAGTATCTAGTCTTTAGGGATCTGGTATGTGCAGATATAGGGAATGAATACCTCTGAAAGATGGAAGCATTTTCAGTTCCCAGTGACATCATTGGGATTTTCATGGGAGTTGAGAGGACTATGCACCTCTCAGGACTGGGTCCTTAGACAGGCTTATAAATTTACATGTATACAGAATACAGTAATTTGAATATATTTTATCTGTAGTTCTTAGTTTCCTAAATCAGAGATTAGAGGTTTGGTTTCACATTAACAAATCAAATTGTCATCTTGCCATAATAGTGTGCAAACCATCATCTCTGTTCAATGACTGTGAAGTCCTGATTGTTCACTTATTTAGTTAATGTTGATAAAACACTATAAAAGCAGTAAGTATAGCCATATGATTATGCCCAGTAACAAAGAGATGGTTATTCACTGAAGTCAGTGGATTTACACCAGCGTACCGGACAGCAGAATTCGATCTCTTTTCTGAACTATGTGTAAGTGGTGAAAGGAATGGGAGGGAGAAGGAACAGGGAAAGATATACTGAGAATATACTTATCAATGAAATCTTAGAAATTCAACCATGTAATTCCCAACACATTAAAATCTTTGAATTACAGTATATGACCCTGATAATTTATATGTAACATTGTATTGTACTACCACATCATTCCATAGTACTGAATCTAAACTAAGCCAATGTAATTGAGTAAAATTAGACAAGGGGGTGGTGCATAAGATATATTTGTCTAAAATAAGGCTCAAAACACAGTCTTTAATTATTTATCTAGAACTGCAGATTCACATGGTTAAATACTTCTCTAGAAAACTCAGACAAAAGCTAGGAATTTTAAAATGGAAATTTTCTTGAAGATGCTCTTGCTGTATTATTCTATTCTATGAACAAGCACATTATCCTGGGGCCAGAGAGGAAATGTGATCTAGTGGTTACAACATGTAACCCAGGTTCTATTTCCTGTTTTGTTAGTGATGCAACATGGGATGTTGGGCAAGTTGCCTCTCTATACTTTAGTTTTCTCATCTATAAAACTGGGATAATACTCACCTTTCTAAAGCATGTAAAATTATAACAGTTTCTGAAGCCTTTTCCTATTGTAGGCTTTCTAAGGTTTCTAGTTTCAACAAAATTCCAGAAAATTCTGATGTTAAAAATACAAGTGGTGTTACTGCTAGGCCCCATTACAGGGCGAACTGTGCCAAATGGGATTTCAGTTTACACTGCTTAATTAGGAATTCTGTTTAACTAGGAATTTGGTGGTGCTTAAATGTTGTATATGAGATTTTCAGGCTGGTTCTTGTGTCTATTCTCCTGACATCATCTTTCAATCTCTTCTTATCACTAACAGAACACACACAGAGTGATTCACCACTGTCTCCCACAGGTAACCTGCTCCCTTTATGGCACTTGCAGGGGGACCATAATAGGTTTCTAGCAGCAATTCTTATTCCAGGGCAGATAGCGCCACATCCAAACTTCATTGGTAAGGTTTGGTAAGGTTTGAGGCTGGCTGCAGTTTTCTGCTCTGCAACACTACTGTTGAAAAGATGTCTTTTGTTAGAACAGAAAAGGAGGCCACTCATCTTTTCTGTTTAGATTCTTATACCAAAAGCCATGACTGTGGCCAATAGTATTCTGTCCTTGTTAAGCAAAGTCAACTTGATTACGTTCAGGATTTCATACATATGATAGAAATAGGTAAGGGTCTTAAATATTTTTTATGTTGGTGTTCTGAAATGAAAAATCATTCCAAAACATGTCTTAGAGACATCATTTTTCAGCAGCATGCACATTTCTACATTTTTGTCCAGCAAGAGTAGAGCATATTGCTCAAATTAATGTGATCAAAACCTTCTTCCTTACTTATAGTTTGTTATGGTATTTTTGGCATTCTTTGCATGCAATAGTCAGTGTTGGGCTGTCAAGGTTCCTCCCCCACTCTGAACTCTAGGGTACAGATGTGGGGACCTGCATGAAAAACCTCCTAAGCTTATCTTTACCAGCTTAGGTCAAAACTTTCCCAAGGTACAAAATATTCCACCCGTTGTCCTTGGACTGGCCGCTACCACCACCAAACTAATACTGGTTACTGGGGAAGAGCTGTTTGGACGCATCCTTCCCCCCAAAATACTTCCCAAAACCTTGCACCCCACTTCCTGGACAAGGTTTGGTAAAAAGCCTCACCAATTTGCCTAGGTGACTACAGACCCAGACCCTTGGACCTTAAGAACAATGAACAATCCTCCCAACACTTGCACCCCCCCTTTCCTGGGAAATGTTGGATAAAAAGCCTCACCAATTTGCATAGGTGACCACAGACCCAAACCCTTGGATCTGAGAACAATGAAAAAGCATTCAGTTTTCTTACAAGAAGACTTTTTATAAAAATAGAAGTAAATAGAAATAAAGAAATCCCCCCTGTAAAATCAGGATGGTAGATATCTTACAGGGTAATTAGATTCAAAAACATAGAGAACCCCTCTAGGCAAAACCTTAAGTTACAAAAAAGATACACAGACAGAAATAGTTATTCTATTCAGCACAATCCTTTTCTCAGCCATTTAAAGAAATCATAATCTAACACATACCTAGCTAGATTACTTACTAAAAGTTCTAAGACTCCATTCCTGGTCTATCCCTAGCAAAGAAGCATATAGACAAACTATAGACAGACACACAGACCCTTTGTTTCTCTCCCTCCTCCCAGCTTTTGAAAGTATCTTGTCTCCTCATTGGTCATTTTGGTCAGGTGCCAGCGAGGTACCTTTAGCTTCTTAACACTTTACAGGTGAGAGGAGCTTTCCCCTGGCCAGGAGGGATTTCAAAGGGGTTTACCCTTCCCTTTATATTTATGACAGGCAGCTTGTAACGTTTACTCCCTTGGGACTGAGGTTACTCAGCTAAGTACCAATATGTTTGTGCTTCACTAATGCCAACCCTTGACAAATTGATTTCTAGCAGCAAGAAGTTAATCAAGAACCATGGATTATTTTGAGATGTCAAAGGACATGCAAGAAACCCTGTTTCGCATTCTAATAATAAAAGCTGATAAGACAGGAACCTGAATTCAGCTTTTTGAAAGCATAATTGTATCTTTGTTTCTGTTGGCCTGATAGTGAGGTTGCATTATAAAATGTAAGTCTGTATTCTAGACCTGCAAGATTTATTACAGCTTTTGCAACAGTGAAAGCTTGTCAAGTCCAAACAAACCTTATGTTAATCCCCATAGTCACAAGCTTGTAATTTTCTCAAATATTCTTTCTGAGGGTTTCAATTTTTCCATCTTCTATGATCTCTGCCCTTTTGTTATTAAAAGTTTGAGGGGAAAATCATTCCACTGCTTTTTGATTATGACTGAATGAAAAAACACACCACTTTCAGCCTACAATTTAACTTTCCAAAAACTGAAAAATAATTGAACAAAACCTCCCAAGCTTAAGATATAGTTTTCCCTCCATTATACAGAGTATCCTGGGAAATACTAGCCCCTGTGCAACCTTAGAGGTTCCTACTCATTTATTCTGGGGAGAAGGGGACATTGATGAACTGTAGTCCCCCAAACCACTGGATCTTCTGAGATCCATAGATGCCCTGTACCTCTACCTTCCTCGTACCCCAACTGTGTTGTATACAGAACGATTCTGATTGACTCCTTTATGTCATCATCAGCAGAGGGGGTAAATAGGGTGTGAATGCTTCTTCAAGCAGCATTCAAGCCCAAATGGATTTTGAATAGGAAATAGCATGCTGCTGGGTATGACAGACAGATTGACATCTCTCTGACTCTGTCCTCTCTCAGCATTTATACTGTGCTTGTCACCCCGGCTTCCAATCAGTGGCTACCTCTTGATCCCATCCCTCATTTTTCTGGGGAAATCTAACATCAAAGAGTTTTGGGAGAAAGCTTCCATGGTATCACAGGCTGGGTGGGAGCATGCTACAGGTCTTGGACTCCTTTCACACTCCTCAACTGGGATTTAATGATTATGGTCAAGCCCTGGGGTACTTTGCAGGAAGGTTGACCTAAGTTTTGCAGCCAGACATCTGGATTCGGCTGCATTCTGTTGTACACTGGGACCCGTGCTGTTCAACATAGTCATAAATGATCTGGGAAAAGGGGTAAAAAGTGAGGTGGCAAATTATAGAAAATTACTCAAGATAGAGAAATCCAAAGCAGACTGCAAAGAGTTACTTACAAAGGGATCTCACAAAACTGGGTGACTGGGCAATAAAATGACAGATGAAATTCAATGTTAATTAATGCAAAGTAATGCACATTGGAAAACATAATCCCAACTACACATACAAAATGATGGGGTCTAAATTAGCTGTTACCACACAAGAAAGAGATCCTGGCATTACTGTGGATAGTTCCCTGAAAACATCTGCTCAATGTGCAGTCAAAAAAGTTAACAGAATATTAGGAACCATTAAGAAAGGGATAGATAACAAGACAGAAAATATCATAATGCCACTGTATACATCCATGGTATGCCTACACATTGAATTCTACATGCAATTCTAGTCACCCCATCTCAAAGATATATTAGAATTGGAAAAAGTCTGGAGAAGGGCAACAAAATGATGAGGTGTATGAAACAGCTTCCATATGGAGGAGAGAGAAAAAAAGACTGGGACCATTCATGGGGATATGATAGAGGTCTATAAAATCATGAATGATGTGGAGAAAGCAAATAAGGAAGTGTTACTTATCCCGTCACATAACACAAGAATCAGAGGTTATCCAATGAAATTAGTAGGCAGCAAGTTTAAAACAAACTGTAGCAGGTGTTAAAGTAGAATGAATTATATTGAAATTATAATTCATTAAAGAAATGCTACTTGAAGGGTTTGTTGAAATATAGTTGTCAGGAAGAGAAACATTAAGGAGTGTGAGACAATGGGTCCTCAAACTAATTAACTTAGAGCTCCTACTGAGCTAGGAGATTGGTAAACGTTAGTATGCAAATAAGATATGTATGTATATTTGTCAGTTTCTGCTTCCTTTTGTCTCTTATGTTAAATTGGCTTTGGCTTAGCTGTATACATAAGTTATCTTTAGCCTCAGAGGGGGGCTCACATCTGGGTGCATTAGCAAAGCGCTTTGCTAATAAACAGAGTGGTCTGACAAATTATGTGAGTCCTGAATCTGACTTTGACACAGGGTGGACACCTGTTCAGGCCCAGAGTGGTTTAAGATAGCCCTGGGAGAGGGCTAGGGCAGGGGAAGAGCTGGGCAGATTGGCAGAACAGCTGCAGCTGGGGCCCATGCCCCAAACAGACCCAGCAGGCCTCATAAGAGCCAGGAGCAGAAGACCACACTGTCTCTAGCTCTGAGAGGGCGGGACCTAGCTGCAGAGACCTGAACAGAGGACCTAGTTTGGAGCAGGGCTGGGGAAAGGCCAAGGGAGCCGGGGAGCTCTGGCCTAGGAAAGCTGCAGGCCTGGGAAAGGCTATTAGGTACAGGGGTTGCAGGGGCAGCCATGGGTAGGCAGAGGCAGCAGGTCCAAACTCAACCTTGCTGGTGATGAGTGGCTCATACTGCAGTCTGCCCTGGGGGGCTAGCTGGTGACTGGCGGGAGCTTCTGACTGTGGTGAGGTAGGGATAGTGGGTGGGGGGTTCCCCTGGGAGGGGGAGACCCAGAGGTGTGGGGGTACTGCCAGGGGGCAGCACCCAAGACAAGAGTACTGGGGTCCAGGAGGGACACGGGGGCCGGAGCAGTGAGACACCAGCCTGAAGAGGGTGCTCGAGACGCTGGAATGCTAATTCCCCAAGATGACCAGCAGGAGGCACTGCTGGGTGAGTCTGCACCCCGTGACACAAACATAAGTACTGCTTCACACCGTGCACCGCCAACTTGTGAAACTCATTGCTAGGGACTGTTGTGAAGGTCAAAACTATAACTGGGTTCAAAAAAGAATTGGATAAGTTCCTGGAAGATAGGTCCATCAGTGGCTGTTAAGCAAGAGGGTCAATGATGTAACCTCATACTCAGCATGTCTCTCAACCTCTGACTGCTAGACACTGGGACTGCTTCATTACTTGATAAATTGCCTTGTTTTGTTCACTCTGTCTGAAGCATCTGGCCCTGGCTACCGTCAGAAGACCTGATATTGTGCTAGATGGACTATTGTTCTGACTCAGTATGGCCATTGTTATGTTCTTAGACTGGAGATCTGTGGCAGCTTCAGATAAATTAAGAAATTCAGAGTACTACTGAATGAAATATGAAAAATGAAGCAATCACTGCTTTACTACTTATGTTGTTCAATTTGATATCAAATTCAGTTTAGTTCATGCTGCCCCTGCATTTTTAATGTTCTACAGAATCTTGCATTGAAAGTGTGTAGAAGCATTATGGAAGTTGTCAGGAGGCAGCTGGGGCTTCTTGTCACCTGGTAAGGCATCAGAGCTAGTCTGGGACTGTGGGTTAAGCATATTAGCTGGATGTTCCTACTGTAATGGTCAACTGTAAAGCAATTAACAATGCTGACATTTAAAATCACCATTAGTTTTCAGTATTATCTTATTGGGGCAAATGGGCAGTTCACATGCCTCAGAGTGATTGATTAACGCAGTTATGGACTCAGGTACACACCTTAGCATTAATTTGCATTTTATTCATGTTTGGAAGATTATAGTTTCCAGCCCTTGTTAGTGCGAAATCAGTCATGATTTTCAAAAATGGATGCATAAAATTAGGTTCTTAAATCTACATTTACATCCCATAATAATTGGCTTGTGCTGAACACCCTGCAGCTTTCATTGTCATGGGTTTGATTTTTGTTTAGAGAAAAAAGAAGAGTCTAGCACAATTCTGCAGCTAGGGGTGGTTACTTCAGCAAACTCAGTGGCTACAGCATCACAGATATGGCTTCCTGTGCTTATGTAACTAGAGGAAAGAATATTGCCATATTTTTGGAGGAAAAAATAAGAAAATAAAATCATATCTGTGCATGCTCTGAGAGTATCTGTTGTGATTTCTAGAAGCTTAATGAAGCTTTTCCTCCACAATATCACTAATGAGTTGGGAGTACTATACATTCTTTTCTGTTTGAAAAATTTTACTGCTGGATACCATAACTGTCTCTCTAAAAGCCTGTATCCATTCCCCAAAAGTGTGCTTTAAAGGATTGGTCTGTTTAAAAAAAAAAAAAATTACAACTCTGGTAGAAGCAACTATTTGCTAGAGTAGACCAAACTGCTTCAATCAATAGGAAATGACTAGTGTTGCTCTTGTCAACCTTGGAAAAATGGTGCACGTAGATATTAACTGCAAAAACAAATAGATTTGTGAGTGGTGAGGGAATAAAATTTTAAAGCATTGTAAGAAACTGGATTGTGCAGGATGACATTGGTTATAGTTATGAAGTGGTTTATCTTATTTTGTAGGTTGCATTCATGGGAAGATACCGAGAAGATACTCGGTGCTGACCATCTTGTTTGGGCAAATTTTTTATGGCCCTGCGGTATGTTTGCCTGAAGTTAAATGGTCTGTATATAAATGCAACACAACCACTTGGAAGCTAATTGCTGTATGCAAAACACTTAAACCACATACAATTTTTTACCAAAATTAAAGTCTGCAAGAAGATTAAATTATATTTAATATTGTGAATGTTTCCTTTAACTATATGCTAAGCAGCACACTGACAGATGTCATAGAGTTTCTCCTTAGATTTTAACTGGATCTAAGTATCTTAAGTGTTTCTAGTGCACCAATTATATATAGTATCTATCATAGGTTATTTATGACATAATCAAAGGGGAAAGGGTATTATATATACACTCACACAGAGAAATGCATCTCAATAAAATCTGTGACATTTTAGAATTTAGTAAAAACTTGCATGATCATCATCACTACTTTTGCATGTTTGTCCCCTAAATCTTAAGTAGCAGTAGGTTTCAGAAAAATAAAATGAGAATGGATGATGTATGTAACTCTCTCCCTATAACCGGATCTATCTCTCTCTCTCTCTCTCTCTCTCTCACACACACACTTTCAGTACATTCTTGATTTGTATGTGACACTCTCTCTCTCTGAACTGTTTCCAGATAACATTTCTTTATACTGCTAAATTTTCCATATTGGGGCAGCGGGTAGGGGAAGGCCATGATGAAGAATGAAAAATTATGAAAGCAATTTCAAGGAACCAAAACTACCTCTCCCTCAGCACTTATGTCAAGATACTTCACAGTATTTACATAGCCATTTACTATGCTGTCTGCATTGTGATCCAGTCCATTTTCACAGATCTACCTACCTCTGTCTATCTGTGTATTATCTGTATTGGCATCCACTCCACCTCCAATATATCTGCTATCTCTGTTCTCCACCTGCTTGTGTATTTTCACCATTATATTAACCTACTAATAGGATCAGAAAATGCAAGGATGTAGTAGATAAATTCAATGCTACTGAAAGTGTGTTCCATTCCAGGGGGCTCAGCAGTAATATATAAATAGTGACAATGGGTCAGAAATATATATTCCTGGTATTTGCAATATGGCTTCCATATGGGCCAATTCTGCATGGACATTTGTATGGTTAGTGATGCTTAGTCTGGAAGTGGAGCGTGTACAATAAAATTATATTTAGCCAAAGGAAGCTCCAGCATGAAAAATGTGACCAAATATGATTGGAAGTACTCCTTCCAAAATCAATAATTGTTAAAGCTAGTTGATTTTCTTAAAGTCCCTATAACTTCCACCCTACATATAAATTAGGATAATCTGAATTAGAATTTGCATGTAATCTGAAAAATGCCTAAAAAGCAAATATCATCCCCCTTTTCCCCCTTCAAAATGCAATTTTTATATCCTTTGATTAAACCATGAAGTATGTGAGATTCTTTTCTTCCTTTGCAAGACATTAGCTGGCTACCATTCAAAGGGTAACAGAGAGTAGCCATTCCTCCCCCTCCCCTTAACTAGTTCCTTGAAATAACAAATGGTAGCCTCAGTCATGTTTCTTATAGGTTCAAGTGTTGCTTTGAACCACAGCATTCTTTCTGCTTGTAAAGCTATCCTGCTACATCTGTCCATAAGAGGCTATGAACTCCAGTAGCATGCTTCAAGCTTGGATTAAGTGCCACTTTAAGTTTATCATCCCTGTACTAAGGTTTTCAACTGCTTCTAAAACACCTCCCACATTTTCCTTTGTTGCTCGTTACCATGAAAAATTGATTACACTTTTTCTGATGTTAATTGACATTCAAATAGACATTGGGGGAGTGCAGAGATATATTGAGGTCCCCTTGGCCTCCAATCATTACTGATTTACACTTGGCCTGTATGGGCATGTCTACACTGCAATTAGACACCTGAGACTGGCCTGAGCCAAGGATAAGGGGTATTTAATTGTGGTCAGAGGGTCCCAAAGCCTAGGCTGTAGTCCGAGACCGAACATCTACACTGCAATTAAACAGCCCCAGCCCCTTGGCCTGAGACCTATGAGCCTGAGTCAGCTGGCATGGGCCAGCCACAGGTGTCTAATTGCAGTGTAGACATACCCTATGAGGTCATAGAGTCTCATTCCTCATACGGGCTCAGCCACATGTGGGAAAGCACAAACTATTTGGGACAATATACAGAATACAGGCCTTTAACTATCAGCTTTCTCAAAATTACACATTTAAAAAAAACAAAAACAACCAACTGCTCTTAACCCAGTGGAAGTGCACTCACACCATCTGGTTTTCTTTCAACTTTCTATCAAAAATATCCTCAAACCATGGGATCTCCTATTGTCACCAATGCAGAGAAGGAATGGAAATTGTACTCTGCTCCAAGTTAAGTGTATTTGCTTAAGTACAGCACCAAAACCCTTCCCTCTCCCCTTGAGAATCAAATTGTAATCTCAATATCCAGCCTCTACCAGGAAGCATATGACCATACTGAGCAATTAGTATGCTAATTTATTCCCCATACTTAGAACAATGACTATTTAATGCCAGAAGAAAGATTCAGTTAAGTGGCATTGTTTTGCTTTTCACCAAACTGTTACTTGTCTCCAGTGTCTATTTGTCATCTGTGATTTGATTACAAAATCTCAGTGTGCTGATTACATGCAGGAAGAATTGAGGGAGGAAAATGTAGCTATAGTAGGGGGTTGGCCATGCTGTTTCTCAACAATTTCAAGAGGAACTGATTCTCATACTCCTACATTGAGTCATATGTAACTTTGGGACTAGGAAAGACACTACTCCTCCGTGTAAAAGAGTGGCAACATTGGACCCTAAGGCTAGATCCACAAAGGTACTATTCAGGCATCCAACTGCCTCTTGAGGTGGCAAAGTCCAACATTTAGGCACCACTGAGGTTCTCAAAACCACCATACAGCTGTCACCTAACCCTGTAGGTGCCTATAGTCCATTAGGTGCCTAAATGTCCTCCGGTAGGCATGCACAAAGCTGCCTCAGCCCTGATGCTGCCCCAGAGCTAACAAACTGCTTGGAGCCCTATGCCCCAGTAGGATTCTCAAACTAGGCGCCCCCCCCCTTATCTCCCCACCAGGGCCCAATCTGGTTGGTGTTCTCAGAGCAGGTCTCGCATTTAGGACAGCAGCGCGCGAGCGGGTCATGAATTGCTCAGGTGGCTGTGGTATGTGCACTCCGCCTGCCTGATTTGAAGCAGGTGCTTGAATCTTTCAGGAGTGTGCCCTGACCACCAGGCTAATGGGATTTTGGGGTAGGGCTCTCAGTCTCCCCTGCTGAAGTTCCACTTTGTATTAAATAATTACAGAGAAAAAGATTTGACTCTGTGGGCCAGGGGTTAGGGCACTCATCTGGGATATGGGAGAGCCATCTTCAATAAATATATAATTTTTAATTTTTATACAAAGTGGCCCACCTACAATTAATTCTACCCACATTTAACTGTATACATGTGGCCCACAGAGAACGCAGGTCCTAGCATGCAATGCGCCTGGTCCAAGCAAGAGTGGCTGCATTCTGCTTCATTTGATGGAAAACCCTGAATACACTGGCATAATTCACAAATGCTAAAAGCTATTTAATGCACCTACAACAAAGAACACCGTGTCAAGATGGATCAAAGAAAATAAATTTATTAAACTTTGAAAGAAAAAACACTGACATAAGGAAAGTTAAATAGAAATTGAAAGGCACAAATCTTCATACTGGTGTATAATGACTTGTGTAACCACTAAAGTACCAAAATGACATTCTGAGATTGATTGAGGTATCTTCTATTTTTGGCAATAGAAATATAGTAAGAAACTTTTTCCAAACACATACATAGCTGTTAATCGCATTAGTGTCGTACACTTGTTAAATTTTATATGAAACCAAATAATACAGCTGTTGGCAGAATATTTAATAAACATTTACCATAAAGTACATGCTAAACTTAAATCCCATCCAACCATAGGGTTCAGTTCTGCAGCCCTTAGTCAAAGGCTGAGTCCCACTGAATTAAGTGGGAGTGCTCATGTAAGCAAGGTCTGCCTCATTGGGCCCATAGATTGCTATTCACCTAAGAAAAGGGAAATTAAAATCCCTGGTTATGTTTGCTTTCTAAAAATATTTCTGCTAAGATGGAAATTGTTTCTTATAAAGGCAACTTCTGAAGCAAATAATGGTTCATTGCAAAGCTTTATCACCTTCTTAAAAATGCATAAGAATGAAGAAAGCTATTACACTGAATTTTGGTTTTCTCTTTCATAGATTTCTGAAAGTCTTCCTAATGTTGCTGAGACTCTCTCTCTCTGTGCTAGGCTGTGAAAAAGAAAACACACTGCTGAACAATACTGTACTCAAACTCCTTTGTTCTGTTAACTTCATTTGATTCTGTTTCAGCTTCAAAAATGCACTATTGGCCAAATCCTGAAGTTCTTACTTAACTTTTATTCCATACTCAGGCAAAGCTACTAGTGACTTCAACAGCAGATTTGTCTGAGTGAGGACTTCAGAATTTGTCCCCATGTGAAGAAATAAAGCTGCCAAGTCACCAGAGCTTATTCTTGAGAACCATTCAATAAAAGTGTAATTGTAAGTATTTAAAGATCTTGGTAAACAAACCCTACTGTTGTTTCTACAGTTATATAAAATGTGTAGTATTGGCACTAACTAGAATCCAGTGAAGAATAGACTCGTTTTGTACATTGTAAAGTTTTCTGAAAAACTTAAAATTTATTAATACTTTTCTATACTTACGGTAAGAAATTAATATCAGATAATGTGAGTTGCTACAATTTTTAATTTCTCTACAGGTTTCTTTAGAGGTATAAAAATGGCTCTGTAAAAAACTAATCCCCCCCCCCCTGCAATGACTGATGCAGGAACAAGCTCTTATCAGATTGCAGCAAATACATTCCTTAGATGGAGCATCATATTTAAACTACAGTATGTAGTATAATATAAGATATCCATGCCTTTGTTTAAAATTAAAATATTTATTAATTTATGTAATTCAAAATAAATGTATTTATCCAAACAACTTTTTCTTTCCCACCTATTTTATATTTTCAGTTCCCAGTTACTGATATAAAGATCTCAGCACGTGATATAATTTGCATTAAATTCTCAAACTTCAAAATCCACCTGACTTTAGCTTTTTCAAAAAGCATGATTTACTGTATATTAAACATAGTAATTCAATGCTTAGTATCACAAAAATCAACACCCACAATAACAAGACAGTCACTACTACTAAACAGTCTTTTAAGACAATTCATAGATATTTACAATACACAATGGGAATATTTTGATGTAACATTTTATGTTTTGACATTTCAGGTAAAAGCGTAAGAACCACAAAAAAGTTTAAAACATTATTTTGGTTTAAGCATATAAGCCCAAGCCAACTCTATGCCATTAAATACATACTGTACGCACATTATCGAAGAAAGGCTATGGCATGATTTTGTTCAGTTGGTCTGTGCTCACGTAGCCACATGATATCATAAATTCTTTGTCTGGCACAGGCAGTGCACTAGCATTAAGTACAAGGCCTTGTGGAGAGTGCACTATATGAATGGAGGTATAGTCTGGGACAGGCATTTCGGAACTTGAGGCTTCTACTGCAGCTGCACCTGGATTCTCGGCAGTAGTGGTAAGGCTCTCTGTGGTGAAGTAAACATCCTCATTAAAGCTCTGCTCCTGAACATGTGGCTCAACCGCATCGTGAGATGTTGCAGAGATACATTTTTTCACATCCGCCTCACAGAAATAGGCATTGTCCAGGGTGAAGTTTGGTTGACATTGTATAGCTGGTTCTGTGTAGGCGTCACACTGTGTTCTCCTTGTCTTGTTTGTTTGCCCTGGAGATAGTACGACACTTCCTGCTGGAGTAACGTCACTTACTTGCGCATAAAAGTCAATATTTGCTACCGAACTCTGGTTGCTTAGCTGTGTATGGACAGGTGGGCTAGTTGATTCAATACTGTCAGCAAAAGGCGGCTTTGACTGGTTATCTTCAGACTGAATATTAGTATTAGGCTTCTGAGTAGTTGGGTCAGCAGGACTAGCATGTGACTCATCATTATCTTTTTGATCAAGGCACAAGAGATCCTCTTGTTTTTCACTTGTCTTTTTGGACTGATCAATATCTGAGGTGCCATCACATGTGTCACTTGCACTGAAGTCAGTCTCTGGAATGTCCGGTTCACAACAACTGGCACGTCCAGAATCATCATCTTTCACTCCAAGACAGTTGTGAGACTTACCACGGTCATCACCCAGGAGCCTGTCAGTGTCCAATCCGCCTGTCTTCTCATCGGGGTCATCTATATCCAATTCGATAAACTCAACCCATGAGTCGTCGTTATACAGCTGTGGCTTGCAGCTGTCATGGCTGGCTAAGATGGAGTTCACTTCATCTAGCTTTCCTTTCTACAGAGCAAAACCAAAATGTGTATGTTATAAAGGAAATAGTCAAGAATGGTTATGCTTTTTTATGTAACACGTTTGTTCAAGGAAAAGTAACTGTTGCAATGGTAGCAGTTGCACGGTGTATTACGTTAAATACTTGGGCATCTCTCCCAGCATGGAACACCTCTATCTGATAGTTTTCCTGCAAAATCCGGCTGCATGGGAAAGCTTTTTTCCCCAAGTATCATCACTGAATTGATGCCCACTCTGCAGAATTATATTGTACAATATATAATTACCTTCAAGAGGTCTGGATCAATCCCTTTAATCTTTGGAGCTGGAACCGGAGGAAGAATCAGCATTTTTAACCTTGAAAAATAAAAATTGGATTTTAATTCCAAATAATTTAAACTGTTACTTTTTTTGGCACACAGAGAAATAAGATGTTGGCATTCCATTGCTTTATTGCTTATTTATTCCAAGACTCCGGTGTGATGGACTCAATATAAAAATATTTTTAAAAAACTGCTGTTTACTAGTCTCATTTCCAATAAGAAGCAGGTTTTCTGAAATCTGGCTTGTTAAAGTCAAGTAAATTTATGTCCAGATCACACACATTTTGGATACAGGTCTTCATAGTTTACACTCCACAAGTCAGTTCTTGAATAAATTTCAGGAAAGCCCTATGGAAGGTCCCTCTTGTATAATTTACAAAAAAACTTTATGAGTCAGCATGGGTTACTCAACATGCCAAGCGACTTTCCCTAAGTACCTTCAGGGACAAGGGGTTCTTGCAGAAGTCCAATAAGTAGTAAACAGAGGAATGGAAAGGGTTAGATAGCGAAAGGGAAGGAAGGTATTTTAGGCCTGCTAAACAAAACCTGCAGATTAATGAAAGCAAAATTTTAAATGATTGTGTTTGTGAATTCAGACCATCCACTAAAATAACAAATTTCCATGACAGCAATCTGAAGATCATCATAATGGGGAGAGGGCCAGCATGCTCTCTCTGCACCATTAAGTGATATTGAAAGGTTTGTAGGCCTTGTGTGGTACCCTACACAGTGGTGAATTTTAGCCTGGGTGAAAAAGAACTGATCTTCAACTATTTCTTGTGTTTTGTGAAAAGCTAGGCTTTACATTAACAGTGGGCATACATACCACCTCTCCTCTTTCACCAAAGAGGGTTACCATATCCGTGGAAGGAAAATCCTGCTTGTCTTTTGTAATGTATCTAGCTTCTTGTCTAATAGGCCCGTGATGGAATACTGGCTCCCATGCCATGTATTTTTTTCCCGAAAGTTTCTGCTTCGGGGTTACTGTGTCACAGAACGAGTTCCAGAGCTTTAATGACCTTCTGAACTAGCGGTTCCATCTTGTGGGCCTTGTATTGACTTTTGCTCCACTTGGCATGTGAAAAACACTTATAGTCTAAATATTTAAATGTGCATATGCAAGACCATTGGGGGTGGTGTGTGTTCGGGGGATTTACAAGAATACTTTAAATAAGTTATGCTTGATTATGCCCTTGCTCCTTAGCCCAGGAGGGTGCTGAGGTAACAATTGAGCTGAGTGAAGTCTGCAAAAGATATCGATGAACACACAGTTAAATGAGAGCCAGGAGTTCACTTCATCAGTATTTATGTCCTTTTTATCCATGGTCATCATGAACTTTCTTTCTTTTTCTCCTGCTGCTTATAAAAAGTTTCAGTCATCCAACCATGCACGAGAAATAATACCATGTGATTTAGGTGTCCAATCCCCCATATCGAGTAATTGCCCAGTTCTAGTTACGAGTAGCAAGGACATGACTATCTGCAGCCTGGAAGGAGTAGGAGCCATCAATATGTGAGACTACTCTGCAGAAGTTCACGCATCATGTTCAGTAAAACCAATGAGTTCCATGTACCACCAGTATATGGGATCTGCTTTATCTTGAAAATGGTGTAAAAACTTTTAAAATAAAAGGTCTACAATTCAGTTTTACATGTAAACCTCATAGGGACAGGTTCCATTGTTCAGGGACAAATAAAAGTTCAGCTTCAGTGAGAAGTTAATGCATCATTGAAAAATCTCAAGGAATAGATTATTCTCCCCCTTTTTTCCCCCCCAATGTAAGCCTGCTAAAACCTGACAATTTTTTAAAAATGCACCTCATAATTCAGAATTTTTTCTATTCCACAGACCACTGCAGAGCTGAGAATGGATTGCCTCATCTTACAGTTATCTTGTCAGTAACTGCAACAGACAAGACAGCAGTTGGGTGTGTGTGTGTGTGTGTTTTACAGTCAGCTGTATCTCTGGAAGTATTTAAATTAGATGACTCATTTGGCTGCTACTATGGAATTTTCTTTAACTTTTTTTTTTTTCAAATCTACAAACAGCAAACTCCTCAGAGCAAACTGTCAATTCAACACGGAACGTAAGAGTCAGTAGACTTTACTGAAAGGGCAGTACAAATCTGTGATTTGATGACATAATGGATCACGCCAAACAACTGCTAAAGAAAAGTGAACAGATGAAGCACACTTACCTGCGGTGTTTAGAGAACAGAATTAAGAACATCACCACTATCAGCCCAAATGTTCCGAAGAGGATAACCAAGAGCCATGGAAACTGAATTTCTGCAACAACATAACAAAATCATATTGGCAGGAATCTGCAAGGCTTTGCTGTGACCTTACATTTAACTTTCCTGTTAGTTCCAAAGGATTCCACAAGTTATGTATTTTACGGGGCTGTTGGTCACTCAACCAAAAATGCTGCACAAAAAACAAGTAAAAATGTCCGTCCAATCTCAACCCTTTTAATATTGCGTTTCATGAGTCCAATTCAACACCTCGAAAAGAAGACCTATTGTTTTCTATTATAGAACCAAATCCTGGCAAATGTAGCATGGGCAGAAGCACTTATATGAAGGGCATAGTTACGCTAGACAGTTTACAGCTGCGCTGCTGTAAGCTCTCTAATGTAGCTGCTCTAAGTTGATGGGAGAGAGCTTTCCCGTCGGCTTAACTGCTCCAGCCCCTGCAAGTTGCAGTAGCTATGTTGGTGTAACTTATATCGCTCAGGGGGTGATTTATTCACAGCCCCCCAAGCGACAAATTATGCCACCATAAGCTGTAGCGTAGACATAGCCTAAGAAGGAGACAGATGCATGCACGGAAGGCCTTCTCAGGGCTGGACAGCGGTAGTATTGCCAGCAAACCTTGCCGCAGGGGTATTTTACTGCTCCTCTAAGCAAGAGAAGAGTGCTCATTACTGGGAGCAGATGCCTTCACTAGACCACTAGCCATCCTCCTTTCTGAGCAAACCATGCCCTTTGGCCCAGGCAGTCACCCAACAGCATAACATGATGTAACAGCCAGCATGCGCCTCTCCACAAGGCCAAGCTGGTCACTTATGTTTTGAGTAGTATCTGTTGTACAAAGAAAAAATGACAAGGAGTCCTTGTAGCACCTTAGAGACTAACAAATTTATTTGGGCATAAGTTTTTGTGGGCTAGAACCCACTTCATCAGATGCACAAAAGCTTATGCCCAAATAAATCTGTTCATCTCTAAGGTGCCACAAGAACTCCTTGTCGTTTTTGCTGATACAGACTAACACGGCTACCACTCTGAAATTGTACAAAGGTTGATGGCTTTTTACCCCTGCCTTGCAGCCTGGCACATGCAAGGAGAGAACTTAACATGTGTGGTATGATAGGAATGAGAAACCATGCTGATAAGTGAAACATTCTTCTTAAATAATGGCACTCTCATTCTACTGTAGCTCTGACTGTAAAGGGTAACAAATCAGGAAAACACATGGAAATCTGTTCCGGCTGCAGCCCTTAAGATTTCTGATTCCCTGTTTTAACTTTAGGCCTCACTCATTTTTCTGGCCAAGAATGATTGAACAAGGAGCTTTAAAACTTGTATGTAAGAACATAAATATAAAAAATATTTTCAGAGACCACTTTTCCCGTTCAGTTAATGGCTCAGCTTTTTGATCCTTAGGCCAAATTTTCAAGTTTGGGTGTGTAGGGAGCCAGGGTGGCTCCCCTCCGAACCAGAGGGTAAAGAGCCACCCTCTGAGCCTGAGTGGGCAGGGCCAGGACAAGCTTCCGCCAATCCCCGGAAGGGGAAGGGTGGGACAGGAAGTACAAAGGGCAGGGCCCTCTGCCCAGTGAGGAGAGCACCAGGGAGGGAGACAGACACAGGCTGCTCCCTCGCAATCCTGCTGCTGACCCAGGCGAAGCCCTGGGCAAGGAGGAGCCTGACCGGGGGGAAGGCCTGTGGCAACCAGGGCTGCCGGCCGCTGAATACCCAGAGGACCTGGACGGGCCTGACTGCAGCCCGGGCCAGCGTGAATCCAATACCGAGGGGGAGCGGGGGTGGCCCGCAGCGGAATACCCGGAGGAACCAGAGCTGCCTGCAGCGGATTACCCGGAGGAGATGGAGGATCCGGAGCTGCCCGCAGCGGAATACCTGGAGGAGATGGAGGGACCGGAGCGACTCGCCTGAGAGAGACCGGGTAGGAAGTAGCCCAGGGGCCCAACTACACCGTGGGGTGGGTGTGTTTGGTCAGCGGGCGCGGACTGCCCCGCTGACCCAGCGGTGGGACCTTCGCCTCCCGCCACTGTCAGGGCCCTGGGCTGGAACGCAGTGGAGTTGGGTGGGCCTGCGTTCCCCTACCCCGGCGCTCCCCTGCCTGAGGGGCGCGCGACTGACTCTGGCCAGCGCTCCCCTGCCTGAGGGGCGCGCGACTGACTCTGGCCGGCACACCTTCCCGCTAATTCCCCAACGCCCAGGAGGTGGGGCCGAGGCCTGCCACGGAGACCATTGCTCTCCATCGCCCGTAGGGGCTCGGAGGACCGACCGACGCCTGTCACAGGGTGCTTGAAATTAGACACCTAAATCCATATGGAGACACCTAAATAACAGGCCCCATTTGAAAAGGTGCAGAGCACCCAAAAAGTCCCACTGAAGTCAATGGGATTTGTGGATGCACAGCTTCTTTGAAAAATTAGGTGCCTCCACAAGGATTTAAGTGCCTAACTTTAAGGCAAAAATTTTCAAATCTAACTTTATGCTCCAAAACTGAGAAATGCCAAATACAGAACTCAGATCAGCAAAGTCAGAGGTACAGGTGCACCCATATGGCTCAGCTTCCAGAATCCGGTCTTTAAGGATGAAGGGAACCCAGCACGCACAGTGTATTTGGACTTTATTAAGGTATTTTGTCATTCTGTTTCCACAAAATCTTACTTGAAAATTTAATTTGAATTGACATGGGTAGGAAGAATAGTACCATATGGACAGAACACAGGCTAAATGTCCATAGAAACTGTCAATATAAATAGTGGAGGGGAGGTGTCCAGTGGGATTTTGAAGGGATCATTGTTTGGTTCAGTTTTATTTTACATCTTGTGGCAAATTGCCAGCACAATTATGATGGGTCCTGAGCTTCCTTTTCTGGTGGGGGTGGGGGAGGGTTCAGGGCGCAGTTTCCTGCCCCTGAACTAGGGTATCTACTGTCCCACTAGTAACCCAGAGAAGGAGGGACCTGGGCCCGCCCTCTACTCTGGGTCCCATCCCAGGGACCCTAGGGATAGTGGCAAACCACTTGAACTAGTGCTTCTTTCCCCTGGGCTACTTCCCTCTCCTGCTCTTCAGCTTGTGGGGCTTCCTGCCCTCTCTCTGCACAAGCCGGCTGTCTCTTTACCTAGGGTCTTGGTCTTCTAGCCAGCCATGGCACTTCTCCAAACTCTCCTCTACTTCAACTCCTCCAAACTGCACTCTGCTCCAACTCCTTCCCCTGGCTGATTGAAGCAGGGGGTTTTTATCAGGTGACTGGCTTCAGGTGCTTTTAATCTATAGCAACCTTTCTTCCCTCTACAGGGAATAAGGCTTCTCCTCATCCTGGGGCTTACATATCTCTCCTATATCACTCTCCTGCTGCCTTCTGGCCATGCTGTATCACAATCTCAACTAGTGATCTGGAAAAGAGACTAAAACAGAACTAAATAAATTTGCCAGTGATACTAAGTTTTGAGTTGGTAAATTTGCAGTTCAGGCCCAATGATGTTTCAGAATGATGAGTTCCTTATTTTTAGATAAAAAGAAATGGGAAGGCTCATATCAGCTGTTTGCCCATTTTTAAAAGAGTTTTAGAAAAAGAAAGAGGAGCAGGAGTCAGAAAGTTACTATCCCTTGCCACCTCTGGCAGGCCAGGAGGAAAGCAAATTGCTTTCACAGTGTAATTGTCCTTCTCTAAGCGTGTATGGCATGAACTACAGAACTCATTAATAATCCTAAAATTATTTTTATCTCTGCAAAGTTGGGAAACAGCCCCACTGAGTTTGTTTCCGAATCTGTCCTTCCTGTACCACAATGCAAGGATCTTCTGCTGTGCCAGAGCCAGTCTCACCAAGTGTTTTTTATTGCAGTCATTTGAGTTTCTAGCATATTCAAGTACTAAATACTAAGGAGAGGAAGCAATGGAAAGCAGGGCAATGTTTAGAATGACACTTCATTGCAGAGTTGTTCTTCCTCACTTACCTTCATTACACAGAACTGAGCTAATTGAAGAAAGAGACACATAAAGGGCTTCACTAAACACCCCAAATTTTTCAGAAGCACGTTGTCTTGATCGGACTCGAATCTCATAGTCTCTTCCCAACTTCAATGAGTACAATGGAACTACTGTTGCGAGCACAGGATCCAGCTACAAAGACAAAATGACTGATACTAGTTGACAAATACAAACATCTGCAGGCATTTTTACTTACATGGAACTTTTATGTTTACTGTTCAGAGGTATAGAGGGTATATGTCAAACTGCAAGCCCTTTTATTGTTCCAACACTATTCTACTAACTTCCCAATGAAAACTGTCTTGTTAAAAACAAGAGGACATATTGGAAATATAGAGGCATGGCTGTAAGGGACCTTGAAAGGGCATCTAGTCCAGTCCCCCACGATGAGGCAGGATTAGGTATACTTCCTAAACCCCATCCTGGATAATACTATGCTCTAGAGTCCACACTTCAGCACAGATCTTATGAACTAAAATTTTTTAAACTCTTTTCTGTGCACAAACACTAAACTCACTGCACATCTTATAAACGTACTTATTTTAGGAATATTGTGTAAACCCCTCCCCCCAAAAATCACAGAGTGAATAAAATGTAATGGTAACATATGAAGAGTGGGAACAGATTTCAGGAATCAAGACGCTTATATATAAATATTAACCACAGATCTACCTGCCTTGGTACCTACCTATGTACACGGGCCCCATCCCATAGTATCTGAACACCTCCCTTCCTTAAGACCAGTCTTCCTCCCTTATATAATCTATTTCCAGCTCCGGCATCAGAATACACAAAAATAATGATAATGTGCTCTAAATACAATTCCCTCTGGTGGGAGTTACATTGAATTTATGTTTGCAGAACCCAGTAGTATGATTGGCAAGAGTGAATGAGAGTCAGAAAACCAGACAGAGTGGAATAGATTAGCCTGAAATCATTTGGCCAAAACAGGATTCATGATCCCACAGATTTGGAATAAGTTTGTGCTTGAACTGTGCAATCTAAATAAGCTGTGTTTGCCTAAATGTGTACTTTAAAACACATTCTCTCTGTTGTTATGAGACTGTGGTCTTTGGACCACAAGTACCCCTATAGGTTGAAATATCTTGTGAACAAATCAGTCAGGAATTGCGGTGTTGGGAGAGGAGAGGCTCCTTCCCGTCCCCTGTGGTCCACAGGAAGAAGTTGAGAGAACCATGATATTATGTCTTACTGACTCTTAGCATGCAAAGCCAATCGGGCTGGAAAGCAGCTAAGAACACAATCCAAAACTAATTTAGCTTGCTTGTTTCATACTGTAGTTGTATAAATCCAGAAACAATGAAATACATTGGATTTTCACACCGTGGCATAGTGTCTTTTCTTTTACTGAAAAAAGAAAAGGAGTACTTGTGGCACCTTAGAGACCAGCAGAAGCAGCTGTCCTATCTCAGGGCCTCTCCTTCTGCCCCTCCACCCCCACGAACATGATACAGTTCTATGGTGACCTAGAATCCTATTTTCGACGTCTCCAACTCAAGGAATATTTCCAACACACTTCTGAACAACATACTAATCCACAGAGACCTCCCTACCAACACTACAAAAAGGATTCTAGGTGGACTCCTCCTGAAGGTCGAGACAGCAGCCTGGACTTCTACATAGAGTGCTTCCGCCGACGTGCACGGGCTGAAATTGTGGAAAAGCAGCTTCACTTGCCCCACAACCTCAGCCGTGCAGAACACAATGCCACCCACAGCCTCAGAAACAACTCTGACATCATAATCAAAAAGGCTGACAAAGGAGGTGCTGTTGTCATCATGAATAGGTCGGAATATGAACAAGAGGCTGCTCAGCAGCTCTCCAACACCACTTTCTACAAACCATTACCCTCTAATCCCACTGAGAGTTACCAAAAGAAACTACAGCATTTGCTCAAGAAACTCCCTGAAAAAGCACAAGATCAAATCCGCACAGACACACCCCTGGAACCCCAACCTGGGATATTCTATCTACTACCCAAGATCCATAAACCTAGAAATCCTGGGTGCCCCATCATCTCAGGCATTGGCACCCTGACAGCAGGACTGTCTGGCTATGTAGACTCCCTCCTCAGGCCCTACGCTACCAGCACTCCCAGCTACCTTCGAGACACCACTGACTTCCTGAGGAAACTACAATCCATCGGTGATCTTCCCGATAACACCATCCTGGCCACTATGGCCCTCTACACCAACCCTCTACACCAACATTCCACACAAAGATGGACTACAAGCCGTCAAGAACACTATCCCCAATAATGTCATGGCTAACCTGGTGGCTGAACTTTGTGACTTTGTCCTTACCCATAACTATTTTACATTTGGGGACAATGTATATCTTCAAATCAGCGGCACTGCTATGGGTACCCGCATGGCCCCACAGTATGCCAACATTTTTATGGCTGACTTAGAACAACGCTTCCTCAGCTCTCTTCCCCTAACGCCCCTACTCTACTTGCGCTATATTGATGACATCTTCATCATCTGGACCCATGGAAAAGAAGCCCTTGAGGAATTCCACCATGATTTCAACAATTTCCATCCCACCATCAACCTCAGCCTGGTCCAGTCCACACAAGAGATCCACTTCCTGGACACTACAGTGCTAATAAACGATGGTCACATAAACACCACCCTCTACCGGAAACCTACTGACCGCTATTCCTACCTACATGCCTCCAGCTTTCACCATGACTACACCACATGATCCATTGTCTACAGCCAAGCTCTGCGATACAATCGCATTTGCTCCAATCCCTCAGACAGAGACAAACACCTACAAGATCTCTCTCAAGCATTCTTACAACTACAATACCCACCTGCGGAAGTGAAGAAACAGACTGATAGAGCCAGAAGAGTTCCCAGAAGTCACCTACTACAGGACAGGCCTAACAAAGAAAACAACAGAACGCCACTAGCCGTCACCTTCAGCCCCCAACTAAAACCCCTCCAATGTATTATTAAGGATCTACAACCTATCCTGAAGGATGACCCAACACTCTCACAAATCTTGGGAGACAGGCCAGTCCTTGCCTTCAGACAGCCCCCCAACCTGAAGCAAATACTCACCAGCAACCACATACCACACAAAAGAACCACTAACCCAGGAACCTATCCTTGCCACAAAGCCCGTTGCCAACTGTGCCCACATATCTATTTAGGGGACACCATCACAGGGCCTAATAACATCAGTCACACTATCAGAGGCTCGTTCACCTGCACATCCACCAATGTGATATATGCCATCATGTTCCAGCAATGCCCCTCTGCCATGTACATTGGTCAAACTGGACAGTCTCTACATAAAAGAATAAATGGACACAAATCAGATGTCAAGAATTATAACATTCATAAACCAGTCAGAGAACACTTCAATCTCTCTGGTCACGCGATTACAGACATGAAAGTTGTGATATTACAACAAAAAAACTTCAAATCCAGACTCCAGCGAGAAACTGTTGAATTGGAATTCATTTGCAAATTGGATACAATTAACTTAGGCTTGAATAGAGACTGGGAGTGGCTAAGTCATTATGCAAGGTAACCTATTTCCCCTTGTTTTTTCCTCCCCTCCCCTCCCCCCACCTCAAGATGTTCTTGTTAAACCCTGGATTTGTGCTGGAAATGGCCCATCTTGATTATCATACACACTGTAAGGAGAGTGATCACTTTAGATAAGCTATTACCAGCAGGAGAGTGAGGTGGGGGAGAGAAAACCTTTTGTAGTGGTAAACACCCATTTTTTTCATGCTTTGTGTGTATAAAAAGATCTTGTGTACTTTCCACAGTATGCATCCGATGAAGTGAGCTGTAGCTCAAGAAAGCTTATGCTCAAATAAATTGGTTAGTCTCTAAGGTGCCACAATTCCTCCTTTTTTTTTTGCGGATACAGACTAACACGGCTGTTACTCTGAAACCTTCTTTTACTGAGGTACACCTTGGAGTAGGTCCCTAACGGTGGAAAATCTACTAGAGACAGGAAGGCTGTAGTGGTAAAAAGTGGTCACAACTTCTCTAGTGCTGGAGCCCCATGGGGCCAATGTAACCTCAAATATAAGTAGTGCTGCCCTGAGGATGCACTGATTGAACCCATTCTCTTAACAGACTCACATGGGAAGGATAGTATGAAAGCTTGATCATAATGTAAAGCTGGCCTTCTCCAGCAGAAAGTCAACAGGGAAGGCTAGGCAGCAACAATGCCATCTATCTTCCTTTGCACAGTTTTAATCACACTGTTAAACAATAAGAGAATACAAATTTAAATTCAGCATGGATGCATGCCCTTGGAATGGTGGTCGAAGCATGAAGGGGCAGATGAATTTTTAGCATACCTGGCATGTAAAAACCTTGCCATGCCGCTACAACAGTGCTATGCAAATGCCTGTTCTTACTTTTAGGTGACATTGTAAATAAGCAGGCAGCAGTATCTCCCATAAATGTAAACAAACTTGTTTGTCTTAGCCACTGGCTGTACAAGAAGTAGGACTGAGTAGACTTCTAGGCTCTAAAGTTTTACATTGTTTTGTTTGTTAGTGCAGTTATGTAAAAAAAATTTCGATATTTATAAGTTGCACTTTCACAATAAAGAGACTGCACTACAGCACTTATAAGAGATGAACTGAAAGATACTATTTCTTCATCTTTTTTACAGTGCAAATATTTGTAATAATTAATATAAAGTGAGTATTGTACACTTTGTATTCTGTCTCGTAATTGAAATCAATATCTTTGAAAATATAGAAAAACATCCAAATATTTATAATATATTTAAATTGGTATTCTATTGTTGTTTAACGGTGTGATTAAAACTGCAATTAATTGACAGTCCTATTCAGAACTACAAGTCAAGGATTATATTGTTTGCTCCAGTTTTCTGTACAGAGCGGCCTACGGAAGACTCTGGACTTTTACAATTTGTTGCCACTGCATGCTTGCAATGTCCTGCCTTATTCTTTGTGCCATGCAGCTTTACTCTCCTTCTTCACACCTTTCAAGAGTCACTTCTTTTGTTTTACCTTCCATTGCTAATCACTACTCTGGCCTTTATTCTTGATCATGGTATCAAGTTAATGATAGATGGCTTAAATGCACAAATTGGCAACAACTCTACTGGCTGCGAAGGAGTCATGAGCATAGCAGCAGAAGGCATCCTAACTGATAATGGTGAATGGCTTTTGAATCTCTGTGGCACAAACACCCTAATGATAGGAGGCGGTCTTTTCCAGCAAAAGAGGATTCCCAGGTTCACATGGAGATCACCAGACAACATGTCTGTCAACCAGGTAGATGATGTGTGTATAGCTAAGAGATGGGCATCCTAAGTTCAAAGACAGAAACACACAGCAGATTCCAGATTGCTTGTAGCAACTGATCCAGTGTTTTCTTGGACTAGGCTGATAAAAGTCTGGAAAGCAAATGGTGGAACTGCAAGAAGGCAGTCGAGACAGCACGGGTAGTAGTGGGCCTCCGAAGAGGGCAGAAGAAAGAATCATCCATTACATCTGGAACAAGGGAACTGATTGATGAGCAGGAAGCTTTGAAGGCAAAAAAGGAACAGTGCAAGATGCAGGCAGAACTTTTAGAAGTGGATGCAAGATATAGAGTAGAAGACAAAGAAATAAATACATTCAGGCAAGATGGAAATGCCAGGATTCAGAAGGCTGCAGAGGCATAAGTAGCACTACAGGGTGCAGACTTCAAGCAACTCTAAAGAACAATGAAAACCTCTCAGGAAGAACCAGACCATCAGGGACAATCATGGACAGAAGCTAGACAATAGAAAGAATATTTCCATTCCATATTAAATTGTCCAGAGCTGACGATCATGCACAGGTTCATGAGAAATACCAATGCTAAGCTAGAAACAGAAGAGGGACCAACAATGCCCGATGAAATTAAAGTTGCTATCAAAGAAAGGCCTTAAACAGGGGAAAGTGCTGACAGAATACAAGCAGGTTTCAGAGTAACAGCTGTGTTAGTCTGTATTCGCAAAAAGAAAAGGAGTATTTGTGGCACCTTAGAGACCAACCAATTTATTTGAGCATAAGCTTTCGTGAGCTACAGCTCACTTCATCGGATGCATACTGTGGAAAGTGTAGTACACCCGCATTTGCTCCAACCCCTCAGACAGAGAAAAACACCTACAAGATCTCTGTCAAGCATTCTTACAACTACAATACCCACCTGCGGAAGTGAAGAAACAGATTGATAGAGCCAGAAGAGTTCCCAGAAGTCACCTATTACAGGACAGGCCTAACAAAGAAAACAACAGAACGCCACTAGCCGTCATCTTCAGCCCCCAACTAAAACCCCTCCAACGCATTATTAAGGATCTACAACCTATCCTGAAGGATGACCCAACACTCTCACACATCTTGGGAGACAGGCCAGTCCTTGCCTTCAGACAGCCCCGCAACCTGAAGCAAATACTCACCAGCTACCACATAACAGAACCACTAACCTAGGAACCTATTCTTGCAACAAAGCCCGTTGCCAACTGTGCCCACATATCTATTCAGGGGACACCATCACAGGGCCTAATAACATCAGTCACACTATCAGAGGCTCGTTCACCTGCACATCCACCAATGTGATATATGCCATCATGTTCCAGCAATGCCCCTCTGCCATGTACATTGGTCAAACTGGACAGTCTCTACGTAAAAGAATAAATGGACACAAATCAGATGTCAAGAATTATAACATTCATAAACCAGTCAGAGAACACTTCAATCGCTCTGGTCACGCGATTACAGACATGAAAGTTGCAATATTACAACAAAAAAACTTCAAAACCAGACTCCAGCGAGAGACTGTTGAATTGGAATTCATTTGCAAATTGGATACAATTAACTTAAGCTTGAATAGAGACTGGGAGTGGCTAAGTCATTATGCAAGGTAACCTATTTCCCCTTGTTTTTTCCTACCGCCCCCCCCCCCCGACGTTCTTGTTAAACCCTGGATTTGTGCTGGAAATGGCCCACTTTGATTATCATACACATTGTAAGGAGAGTGGTCACTTTAGATGGGCAATTGCCAGTGGGAAAGTGGGATGGGGGGAGGTATTTTTTCATGCTTTGTGTTTATAAAAAGATCTTCTACACTTTCCACAGTATGCATCCGATGAAGTGAGCTGTAGCTCAAGAAAGCTTATGCTCAAATAAATTGGTTAGTCTCTAAGGTGCCACAAGAATGCAAGCAGAGATACTAAAGTGAGAGGTGAAATTCTGACCAAGGAGCTAAGAAAACTAATAAAATATGGGTGAAAAAACAAGTGCCACAAGACTGGAAAGATGGCATTACCATGACATTGCCAAAAAATAAAGGGTGACCCCCACCACGCCCCCATCCAACACCCCCGCTCCCTGTCCCCTGACTGCCCCGACCCCTATTCACACCGCCCACCCCCTGACAGGCCCCCCGGGACTCCCACGCCTATCAAACCACCCCCCCTGTTCCCCATCCCCTGACTACCCCCACCCTGAACCTCCACCCCATCCAACTGCCCCTTGCTCCATGTCCCCTGACTGCCCCCCAAAACCTCCTGCCCCTTATCCAACCCCACTGCTCCCTGCCCCCTTACCATGCCGCTCAGAGCGGCAGGACTGGAAGCCGTGCCACGTGGTGGTGTAGCTGCAGGGGAGTGGGGACAGCAGGGGTGGGGCCAGGGGCTAGCCTCCCCGGCTGGGAGCTCAAGGGCCGGGAGGACGGTCCCATGGGCCGGATGTGGCCCGTAGGCTGTAGTTTGCCCTCCTCTGGATCATACCATGCAATTGTACTAAGCATGCTACTCTACATGAAGAGACTTGGCTGATGACTGTGGTTAACAAAAAGTGATAGGAGGCTGCCTACCACAGCTGGCTGAGGGAGAGAGTATAAAGGACATGGAAAAACGAAACAACAAATGTGAAAGCAAGGGAGCCAACAGAGCAGGACATGTGAGTGAATATCAAAGAAAGCAGGCTCAGGTGTTTGGGCCATGTACGCTGTAGGGAAGAGGGGAGGCATGCTAAGCAAGCACTGCATTGGGTACCCAACAGAGGAAAGAGAAAGCGGGGAAGGCCAAGGAAGAACTGGGCAGAAGACAGTGGCAGAGGACATAGAATGTACTGGTGTCAGCGGGGAAGAAGCACTACAACTAGCAAGGGACCATAATCAGTGGAGGAACTGGACTGCCTGATGTGACAGCAGCACAGATAAGGTCTCTAAAGTAAAGACCTTTTTAGCTTATGAGACTCATGGTCCTTCTGCTTTAATTTAACCCCCCCTTTTCACGATTTTGTAAAACTAGTGTCTGTCACCTGCCCCATACCAAAAAAATCAGCAAGAGAGATGTAAGCTCCTCCCCTGTTGACATCACTTATATTTGCATGCTAAGCACTATATATATTGCTACATAGTCTTGTTTGAAGCCACTACATTACAGCCTCCCAACACAGATAATATTGGAAGGCAAATAACTCAGAACAGAAGCAGCTCAGATTACAGTTTTATAGACAGTGATTAACATGTTCTTTGGGCTTCTGATGCTACTATTCACTGAAAATGGAGTAACGCATGCAGTTTGAAGCTAAAAAGGCATGTGTCCAAACAGAAGACTTCAAGGGCATATAAAAGACAAATCAAATAGTTTTTTTAACATGTATTGGGGAAAATTAAAAATATATATACTAACATCTAGAGGTCTTTAGAAAAAAACAAAGAAGGAAAAATTTTCCAAGGCACAAATAGTAGTTAGGCACCTAAATTGCCATGTATTTGAAAATCTTCCTCAAAAACCTTGCAGGTGATCTTTAAGTTGTTCTTAAAGGGATAATGCAAGGTATATTTTGGTCCAAAATAAAAATGTAATAAAAATAACTGTTTATAAAACCAAGTGACAATAGTTAATATTTCATTTTTTGAAAACTATATAATTCCTTGTAAATTTTTAACAAGTCTTCTAAAGTCTTTGAAATGTAACATTGCAACATTGTGCTAATGCATGAGAATTTGAACTTAAAACTTAGCAGATACTGATTATAAAATGAAGTGAAAACTATTACATTTTCACTTTCCGAAATGAGAAAAATGCAAGAAAAGTCTGATTCAAATTTCTTTGAGTTTCAAAAAGCTACGATATTGTTTGTGACAGAAAAGATCAGATTTTTTAAAAAATATTCATTTTAATTTGATAGTATCTTAGAAAAAAGCCCAAGTGATTAAGTTCCATTTGAAACAAAGGGCATTTGCCAAATGGAAAAGGAGGCAGATGGTAAGGATGCAAAATTCCATTTTCATGATTCAAAATGTGCAATGGAAATAAAAGAAAACATAAAATGAATACTAAAAGTATTACAAATGCTCTTTTAAATCAATGCATAATTACAAGAATTTTCCACAGAATTGCATTCAGACGTACATTTAAAATGTAAGCAATTTTAAAGGGTTAACCAAAATGTATAAAACCCAGAAATTTCACAGACTAACCTGAAAATCTGATATCCTGGCATCAAACTAATATTGTTGTGCCAAAAAATAAAAATAACAGATATAACAGAATAACTTTTTTTTTGTAAAACAGCTAAAATTTAGGAAACTAACAGAAGATTATTTTATTACAGGAAAATTTGAGATCACTGATAATAATCTTACTTTACATTTATCCACAAGGATCTCAAAGTCTTTTATTATTATCACGTGAGCCTATTACCATTTCATCCATCACTAAGATATAACTACTTTTGGGGGAGGAATCAGCAGCCATCCTGCACTGACAACTCCACTCAGCAGGACTGAGGAGGAAAAGTGCAGGTTAATTTCTCTAAGTAGACAAAAAAAGTAACTTGTCAAATTAGAATTTGGCCATAATATCAGGATTAAACACTCTTGTGAAACATGGCCCAAAATGTTTACCAACCACACAAGTGATCAGGAGCTTGGTTTTATGTCTTATCTTAAAGGCAGGACTTCCAACAAAAGATTGTGCAATTTAGCACAGCCTTAGAGAGAAGAGCGAAACCTGCTACACCCCCAATATTATCTGGGTTTTCTTTGGAGATCTCCCATTCAAGTGCTGACCAAGCCCAATAGTACTTCACTTATGAGATCTTACAAGATCACAACCAAAGTTGGCCTGCCTACAGGCTGTAGAGAAATATTTATATTGTTTGTTAAAGGCTTAGGGTATGTTATCTCATTTTATTTATTTCCTTTCTTTCATATTAGCAGCATAAATGCTTTAGGGCCAGATTGTGGCTACTGAATCACTGTCCACACCAGGGAGGGAGTATGCTGCATCTGGAGCTTCAAGGAAGAATTCTGGAGAATGCACAGGCACCCAATCATTACCCTTGCAACTAGTGCAGCACACGTTCTCCTCCATGCCTTGCTAGTTACGCTGCACAGTGTAGACTGCAAGCAGGTCAAAGGCCTACCATCACCCTGCCTCCTTTCAGGTGGCTACTGCTAGTAAGAAGCATTGCCTGTTCTACACAAAAGGGAGCACGCACTAGTTGCCCCAAGGAGGCACAAATGGGAGAGATTCCTTCCAGAACCAGGCACAAATGAGTTCTTAGTACATTACAATTTTTTATATATAAATGTTTCCTTCATACCTCCCTCCATTTCGTCTCATTTACTTCTTTGTACTGCAGCTCATACTCCAGCGTAATCCATCCCTTCTGAACGTCGGCTGATGGTGGTGGATCCCATCTCACTTGGATGTCTGCATGGATCCCGGTCAGGCTGGTGTTCAGTAGAGTCCAGTTGAGACCGACAGGAGGATCAGGTTGTACTGTTTATTTAAACAGCGTGTTGGAAATAAAACAGTTTTCAGTCTGAAATCACTATTCTTGCTCAACACTGTTCATGATTAAAGAAGTATTTGAACCACACATACAGTAATTCCAGTCTCAACCTACAAATTAATATAAAAATTACTGAAGATTTGATAACAGGTGTTATATTTTCATTTGAGTCAGACATTTTGCACCTAAATCTCAGAGGGCCCATCACACAGCCCTGATGCTGAAAAAACTCCTGCTGACTTTAAGGATAAAATCCTGGCCTCATTAATGTCAATGGCAAAACTTCTGCTAGCTTTAATAGGGTTAGGATTTCACCCTAAGATTACATAGGAATTTAGGAAAACCAGATATGTATGTTTTAGAATTTTGAAACTCTGGGCCCAAAACTTTCCCTGAACTCCTAACTAACAACATTTTGCTCATAATATTTCATGGATTTATATTATATTTTAAAGCTAATCTGTGCTGAACTGTGCATTTAAAAGAAAAGAAAAGGAAAAAACAAAAACAACCTCCCCTATACCAAACGAATTGAAATCCATGGGAGTTTTCCCCTCTATTGGAACATTTTCCTAGGTTGTACTTTCAAGCTTTATACCATCTACTTTTAAAAGATTATTCTTTACCACAGTGTGAATTTAAATATATAAAACTCCCAAATTAATGAAAAGAAATCATAGTAACCAAGCCAATGTATTTGATTATACGTATCATATTATAAAAATAAAGCAGTGTAAAATATATAATGGAAATGTACCTATTTCATCAACACTGAAGCATTTTTCATCTAACACTTCATCTTTATTGATAAGCTTAACACAATAAGTTATCCAAATAGAGGTGTACGATGTGTTGAAATAACAGCTGTTTTCTCCAGCAGTTACATAATCGGGACATTCTTTCCATTCTTCATCATTCCTAGAATTACAACAAAACACATATTACAAGGTGGCTAGTGGCAAGTCACAGCTAGTATAGAAATGGAAATGAGGAATCATGTCTGTATTGATCATGTTTTATAATAAATTACCCAAAGCCACCCGAAGCCATATGTATATGATCATGTGGCTATTTTTATGGACTTTGGTGAAATTCCAAAACAGGCTGTTAGATTATATTGTTATGCTGGAAGGTATTAAACATCTGCTATCAATCACAGGCCTGGGTAAAATTGGTGTGTGTACCAAGCACCCTTCATTCAAGCTAAGTGGAAGGAACAATTAAATGTTCCTTTGTGTAGTGAAAGATGAAACAGTAGAAGCCATCACCCAAAACACTGGCCGGCTTCTCCTCCTAACAGAAACCATCCAGCAGACTCCAAATATTGGCTAACAAGTCAGGCAAAGGGGCAATGATATTTCTCTAGCTTCGTTTTCATATGGCAGGTCTGAATAACGCCAGGATTTTCAAAGAAAAATGGCAAAAGTCTTCAGTTAAAACAAAATGAAAAGACTCAGACTAACAAGAGCTTGTCCCCCGAACCATTACATATATTTATAGGTATACAGTGAAGCTGTTTTGGATTTTCTGAGGGAAGAATGGATGCCTCTACATTTCTGATGCATCATGCACTGGGAAAGAATCAGATTTGAATTGTTGAAACCAGTGTGAGGAAACAAGGCAGTTTAAAGTAGTGGTGTGATAGAATACTGAGACCCAGTAGCTGATCCAGCACTCTGATCACTTAAACAATAATTAGCTCCACCCAGAAAGTCCTGATGGAGGAAGAGAAGCTGGGGTTTGGTGAGCTAAGGAGCAAGTTATCGCACGAGTTAGGGATAATTAGTTAGATGTAGTTATATGTGCTGCACAGGGACTGTGATGGGGACTTGGTGGTGGTAATATTAATAAAACTCAGAGGTCTTGACAAGCAAGAGGTGTCCAAGATTGTTTGTGAGGGACCCCAGCATGGGAAAGGAGCCTGCCCTGTCACTGGTTGTAAAAGACTAAATGGCAAATTTAAAAATCAGAACAAAACTGTACAAACACTGGGCCTCCTGATTCTTCCTTCTGCCTGCTGAGATAGGTGTAGGGAACAGTAGGAGACAGCTTGCACCTCTCCATTTATAGGGATGCCAGGCGTCACTTGGTCACAGCAGTCCTGAAGACTTCCCTAACTTTTTTCCTGACTTCAAGGTGCACTTGAGAATGGCTAGGGCATAAGGATGCCATGACTATACCTAGGGTGGCCTGGCAAATCTCCTGCACCAGGGGCTTCTGTTTGAGCTGGTGTAGAGCCAACCTAATGCCAGGTCTTTGTGTGGTAGGGAGACGCCCTGCACAGACTCTTTCATGGGGGTAAGGGGGTTCCAACACTTTGCACAGCCCAGGATGATGATGAGCTTCCCTCTAGATTTTTGCATGTGTGGAACACATATATTTCTATTATATGTGTGATAGAATTTCTGCAGTGGTTTGCTGGAGAGCCCTTAATAGTCAGTATCTGAAATCAGTTTCATTTCACCTGAGTAAAGTTGATAAAGGAAGTTTATCACTGGATAAAGCCACTGGAACAGTTAACAGAATTTGAGGAGAAAAATAAAACAGTTGTTCCTTTGCCTTTTATGCTGGATGAGAACTCTGCAGAAGTTCATAATTTTAACCAATTACACTGCTCAATGAAACTTTTTAGAGGAAGATTATGCCCACCTGAAATGTAAAACAAAGCCAGAGACATGGTTAAAGACATTTATTTTAATTGCACTCACTGATGTCTTTAATTTCATTGTCAAGAGATGTGAAGATACATTTCTTTCTTCACAAAACAGAAAATATATTGTGGAAAACAGTCTTTAATAGTCTGATGTTTGTTGGAAAAATTATAATCGGTTTCTCTGTTCATGTAGCTTGTAATACTTGAAAACAGGGTATATGTGCGCTAGAAACTGACAGACCACTATATCACAGAAATACTTCTAATTAATCTTTTCTCCATTTGATTGCAATTCAGGCTGTAATGGGAGCTGAAACAGACTGGCATGCGGTTACCCAAAATGCAGCCTTAGGTTATATGTTATATGAAAAACTAAAATGTGGCCCACATCTGTCCTTTCCCAGAAACAGTAGGGTTAGGACAAAAGTAATCAGCTATAGGCTTTTGTTGCTGGTGAAAAACAACAAGCAAGTTGTATTCAGGTATCAAGAAAGATACAAGTACAAGCAAATACTGTGAATGTGTGCTATTTTTTAACATGAAAATTAAGCAAAGCCCTTGGGCTCCTGGCAAGTAGGCACTGAGGCCCTTGATATTGCAAAGTTTGGCCACCCGTAGCTTAAAATAATAACCCTCTACCCAGAAATAATTTAGAATATGCTATCTTTCCATACAAACATACTGCAATGCCCACCAGCAGAGATGGAAGCTATGCACATGTACCAAGAAGAGAACATATCTCCATATGCACAGTCTTTAAGCAGGTTTCAGAGTAGCAGCCGTGTTAGTCTTTATTTGCAAAAAGAAAAGGAGTACTCGTGGCACCTTAGAGACTAACCAATTTATTTGAGCATAAGCTTTCGTGAGCTAAAGCTTATGCTCAAATAAATTGGTTAGTCTCTAAGGTGCCACAAGTACTCCTTTTCTTTTTGAGTCCTTAAGCAGGCATTAGGCAAAACTTCTAGTACCCTGAATTACATTATAAGAATGTGGTCAGAAACTTAAAGGCAAGAAAATTCATGATTAGCAATTCTATCAATCACCTAGTAGCCCAATGATTATGTAATAATCAAATGGCACTGCTACAACATTCCCTGTCACTTGAAGTCTTAAATTTAGATTGGTTATCTTTCTAAAAGATATGCTCTAGCTCAACCAGAAGTTATGGACTTGAGGCAGGAGTTACTGCATGAAATCTATGACCTATGCGATACAGGAGGTCAAATTAGGTGAACTCAGTGTTGCCTTCTAATCTATGAACATACAATAAGTGGCATTAAATGCAAATGTGTATAACAACATATCCTAATGACCTCTTTTGCCATTTAGTTCAATTTTTTATTACATCATTCTTGTTTCCAGTAAGAAGATAAAATGTGTGATATGTCCAATTTGTGTGGAATTGTTATATTGAGTTATTAAATGGAACCTACTTAGTCTTTATAGCTCACGCTTTACAGTTGGACACACACAGAGATATCACAATTATCTGATAATCATTTACATTAGATGGAATAGTGGCATCCCTGAGCATTTAGGATTCAAAGGAGTTCAAACTAACAGTTGATTTAGGAAGCTTCTACTAAAGCTTGAACCAGAATTTTAGATGGGCCTGAAGCAGACCCCCAGATGTGAACACAACTCAAACTTGGTAAGGTTCAAAAACGTGGCTTTAGTTTCAAAGCTGTCTGTTAGGTTCATAGGGGAACAAACGAAAACCCCATATCCTAAACCTCTTCCCCAAACTGTGGGGTGTTCAAATTCCAGATTCTGCACCTTGGGCCTATTTCTACTAAGAATGTTTCCTTCGGTGTTTAACCCATTCTTTCCCAATCCATATTAGTCATTGCATTATACCTGACAAATAACAGACATCTTTGGTTTCAAAAACATTTACTTAAACTGTGCCTTCTTAGCCTTTTTTCATGATATGAAATGAACTGCTTTGCATTTTAATGAGTGACTGTTAGGCATTTCAAATTGCATACTCTCTTTACCTTCTCATATACAACAGTTGTACTGTTCCTGGAGTAGTGAGGTTGTAAAAATCCCTATCTGTCCAATGACATGAAAATGTTTCCTGTTCAGGTGATCTGCACTTGATGATTTGTGGCCGTCCCAAAATAACTAATGAAAAATGGGAAGAAAAAGAAAGAAATGAAACAAACATGTAAAACCAGACAAATACCGTGCTGAAATCCTGGGCACCACCTTAACAATCACCATCTTGAGATAAAAAAACCCCACAGCATATTGCTATTATTGTTACCGATAAACATGGATGACTTTGCCCCCCAATTGTTTGTACACACAGCAAGATACACACTAGAGTGTGAGCAGAACACAACTTCAGATCCAAACACCCCTTATATTGTGAGGGTGTTCACCATCCAAACATAAAGTCACATAAACATTTTGCAAGTGATGCAGATCCTGATAATGGGCCAAATCGAAAGCTCTGATCCAACACGGTCAAACTACAGAGTGTTTGAAATAAGATCCAGGGTGAAATTCTGTCCCCTTGAAGTCAATGGGACTTTTGTTATTAACGTCAATGAGGCCTGGATATTACCCCCAGACTCTCCTACTTGCATCCAGTGAGCCTCATTCACTACACAACCCTGCCTGATTTACTATCCAGCCTGGACACTGAATAGGGTAGGTAACAACAGCCACTAAAGCAAGATGAAATAGGAATGTGGTAACAACAGTCACTAAAGCAAGATGAAATATTTTCAAGGAATAGTAAATCCTTTTGACCTAAACAAATATTTGTTTTCTTGTTTTTTGGTCTGGTGAGAAAAAACTAAAAACAATTCAGGTTTGCTTCTAATACAATAATTTTATTTGTTTTTTATTTTTGGTTCAACCAGTGAACCAGAAAAATAAATTATTCACTCAGTTCTATCTGTGATCATGGAAATAGAGATTATAGTAATGCATATACACGACAGGGCTGAGTGGAGTAATAACTTACAAAAGCAACCTCTTTCATCTCCTAACTTTATTTTTATTTATTTTATTTGTTTATGTTTATTTCAAGACTATTTTTGAATAAGTTGATCCTTCAACGGCCTCAAGAGTTTTTAGGCATGAAAGAGATTTCCCTACAATACATATGTGCTCAGTTTCCTGATTTGTAATTTATGACTTTGTTTTTTACAATCAGTGCCAACGTTTGTAATACGGATTTTTCTAGCTGATCGCTTCTAGCCGCTGTGTCAAGTTTCCAGGCTCCACAAGAGCAAGTCTTAGTGATCACAGGAAAGGTTGTGAACTTGACTTACATAATGCTTGGCACTCTTTGAGCAAGTCTCCTTTACTTCCCACTAAAAAATAGTTATCAACATGTAACAGAGCCCTGCATGAGCTCTGTCTCCTGAACATACTGTACCAAAATGAGATACACAATAGCTAAATTAATTTAGACAAAGTGAGCAGGTTTAGGCTACTGAAGGTAAAGGTTAAAGACATTAATCTGGGAATCTCTCAAGATGAGATTTAAAACAGACTAAAATAGCAAAACAAAACACTGAGTGTGTATTCTTGTTTTCCTACTTGACCATATCAGCTAAAGTATAAAAGATGCAGTCAGCAAAAATGTTCACTCTGTGCACTTTAATGGATATTAGACTACTTAGTAATCTCAAACTTGCTAAATATTCAGGCCCAACAGCAGAAGGTATTATGAAGTAGGGAACGCTCCAGTGACTCTGTGGCTTCCATTATAACCAAGCCCATCTGGTAAAAAATTCCTAGTCTCTGCCTTGGGGATCAGCACAATGTACAACTACTATAGTCATGATACAAAAGCCAAACAAACTCTTCAGATCCTGCTGTTTATTTTGTTATGACCACATATTAGCTATGGTCTGAGCTCTGGCTCAGTTGGAAGTAGCTGCTCCAATACAGTAGCAAAACCAGTGCATTTTATGGAAATAACTGAAAATGCAAGCATGTCACCTATCTCTTGTGATTATCTAGCTTGATGTTCTTTCCCATATAGCTCAGTTTCAACCGCAAATATGGTTTAGCCACTCAAAAACAGTATATTACTGTAACTACAGACTAATGGAAACAGTATGTGTAGCCAGCCCTTTAAACAAAAAGCTATGTAAATTAAAATAGAGGGAAATCAATCCACAAAGGACTGAGCCCTGACAGAATACTGAAGCCTAAATTTCATTAAGTCTGTAAATTTCAGTCTGTAAATGAAATGTGGTACATCCAAAAGTAGGCCACTTACAGCTTGATTCATGGCAGAACTCCCACTGACACCAGTGTGCTAATATTACTTTGATAACAATGATGGTATACTGCTCTGGATCAAGGGCACTGTGTGGATCCTTGCACTGAAGGATTGTGAAGGCAGGTCTACTGTTCATTCCCCCTTCAAAGAGTGCTGGGATAAACTTTGTCTTTCAATCTGAAACTCTCAATTTCTTCTTGTAATAAACTGACAGTCATTGGTGAGCATCTTGGTAACTACAACAGTAGCATGACGCTTTTCCCTTGCAACTAACAATCAGTTATTTATGTCCTCTTCAAAGGCTTGAGAAGCTCTGAGTGTTGTGGGTTGCCCTGCTAATCTATTTAATGTAGCCTTCTCAAGATCATCTGGTTTTATTGTACCAAAGTGGATGCTGTCCTTGATGCTATCCTTGTAGCGCTTTCTGGGACGGCCTTGATTCCGATGACCTTGTGCCAATTCTCCATAGAAAATTTTTATGGGAAGTCGATCTTCAGGAATCCTAATGACATGTCCAACCCAGCATAGTTGGGCTTTTATTAGCCTGGCCTCGATGCTTATGGCATTTGACTTTTGGAGAAGCTCCAGGTTGGTAATTTTGTTCTGCCAACGGATGCCCATGCTGGTGTGCAGAGACTGCATATGGAAGTTTGATATGTTTGAAGCTGTTTGAAGTTTGAAGCTGTTTGATATGCCATTTGTATGGTGTCCAGGTCTCACAGCCATAGAGGAGAGAAGTGAGCACAAAAGCATGTTCCCTACTAGATGGGATCAAAACTATTCAGTTGTTTGTCACAGGTCCTAAACTGCTAACACAGAGAGGAGATTATCCTTTAGCTCAAGTGTCAGGGTCCTGTGTTTTTTGAGCAACAGGATCCAAGGTCTTTCCCCACTTTCACCATGAAATTTCAAGTGGCCATGGATTTGTTATGTTAATATATTTGTGTAGTGATGTATTAGAGGCAGGTAGGGAACAAACTGATCTCCACCCCCTAACCTAACTACTGCTCCAAAAAAAAGTAAAAATCAAAAGTATAAATTCTTAGCCTGGGTTTCAGCCAACAAGCCTTATGTACTGAACACTAAGAGAGGGCTTTATCCTGTACCCAGTAAATTCAATGGCTAAACTCCCATTCACATCCAATGGGAGATGGATAAAATCCCTAGCATTTCCTAGTTTAGTTTCTCCTACGGCAGATCTGATGAACAAGCAAATACTTTGATTACAAAAGAAAGCAGATGTTTCTGAACTAGATGAGATTAAAAAGCTCTTCTTTATTTAATACAGGGTTCTGGTAGATGAAAACGTAATGTAATGTAATGATGCAAATGATATACAGAATCAAGCTACCTGACCATAACAGATGCAGAAGGCCATATTCTCTCTTAAAAACAAAAAACTTCTGGTTGTCTATTTAAAAGGTTTTTATAAATTACAAAGACAAGTGATAATGCAGAACAAATCAAAAACAGAACACACACATAAGAAACGATGGACAACATGTTCTAAAAAATAAAGTGGCCTTAGGAAAAGATATTTTATGCAACAGGAAGTACTACTTTCATTTAAGAAATTCTCAAATTGATCACAACGTAGAATTAGGGGAGCTTAATGGAGAAATATGGAGGAGAAAGTAAAGGAAACAACTAAGTGGGAAATAGACATTAGGAGCTGAGAGACTATTTATTGTAGTTGGGAGTTCATATAATGAAACTGAATGCTCAATCTGAACTTACCCCTATCCAGTAAGGTCAATCAGTTTGGTGTTTATTTTAATGGAAGTAGGATGATGTCTACTATGCTGGATATCAAGAGAACATGTTCTGAGATTCTAACTCAGTGACTCTTTCAAGATACACAGAGAAATGAACAGCGCTGGCTATCAATAAAGGCAACTTCAAATATACACAGCCTTGTGCTAATAAACTAATAAGCACCAAATATGGGGAAACTGGAATTTTCTCTCCAGATGTGGTAAACAGATACAATAACACTAGCAAAGTAGGCCACTTTCTAGTTTATCACTAACTAGGCTCCAGGTAGAACCCTTGCATGAATGGATAGCAGTAAGGTTCTGGGTCAACTCCCCTCCTCCATTTGGGAAATGGAAGAACTTTTTTCATGAATGTAAATCAGCAATGGAAGAGATCCCTTTGCATGACAATGCCTGGAAGAAAGAAAGTAGAATGTTCCTGTATCTGAAAAATTAAAGGTTTTATTGCTGAGGCTTGGTCTACACCACAGAGTTAGGTCGATGTAAGGCAGCTTACGTTGACCTAACTCTGTAAGTGTCTACACTACAACGTTGCTCCTCCTGCTCCTGTAAATCACTTAGTACACGACCTTATAAATCTCTGTGAGAGGCGTAGTGCTTAGGTCAGTGTAGTTAGGGCGATCACTTCATTGCTTACGTTGACAGTGGGCTGTGAGTCCCAGGGTGGAGTGGGGGGACGCTCTGGCTGTGAGCCCTGAGGGGGCTGACAGCTTGGGCTATAGGTCCCAGGGTGGGGCTCCAGCTGCCAGTGCCTCACAATGCCCCACACAGTTAAATCAATGGAAGCACTCCTGGTGAGGATTCACACCACCTACAGAGAGGGCGTAGTGTGGACATGAACCACTACAGTAATTACTGCGGTGGCTGTACATTGACTTAACTTAGGCCGACTTAATTGTGTAGTGTAGACAAGGCCTAAGATGGTTGGAGGAAAGGGCCGAAGAGGAGAACATTCCCAGCACCAATTTGCTGCCAACACTTAGGATATCAGAATGGCCTTTTTACAAGGTTTCATTGGTCATTTTTGCCTCAGTGGCACAGAAGCTCTTGGCTACTACATAGCTGCAGATATACAGAAACAGAGTTAGACCAACTCTATAGTATGGCAGTATAATGTGGGTGCTGAGGAACACTGAAGAGCAGTGGATTGAAGTTTTCAATTTGTAGCCTATAGGTATAGTTATTTGCCAGGTAAGACATATGAATAAGTTAAGGCAGTAAAGCAATGAGCCCTACACACCTCAGGCCTGTAAGATAACAGTTTATCTAAACAAGGCATAAGGCCCAAAGCCTTACACGTGCAGTTAACCAGGAGTAACCTTGGATCATAAGCTATCACAAGACAGAGTGCTGTAATGACTAAACTGTTGACAGGTAACCACAAGATGCTAATTTATACCAGTTTGGCATATTTTAAGTTAGGAATATCAGCAGATGTCCCACCACAAGAATACCAAGGTAACGAATTGACATACATGCTAATAAACTTGCGGTAATAAACCAGCCAATTAGCCTATGGGAAAAGAGCACCCGAACATTAGTAAGGTGAGGAAATACAAATAAGGAAAAGGGAATGAAATCCCTATTGATTATGCATTAGTAAGGCTAAGATTTTGTCATGGTTATTTTTAGTAAAAGTCATGGAAAGGTCAAAAGCAATAAACAAAAATTCATGGAAGCCGCAGCAGCAAAAGTCACAGACAGGTCACTGCTTCCGTGAATTTCTGTTTATTGCTTGTGACCTGTCTGTGACTTTTGCTGCTGCGGCTCTATGGTTTCCCCTGCCACTGTGGTGGCTGGGAGCTGTGGAGTTCCTCTTCTGCCCACGGCAGCTGGAAGCTGCAGGGTGACCATATTTCCCAAGGAGAAAACAGGACACCCCCAGCCGCTTGCCTGAGGCGTCCCACACCCCCTTTGTGAGGCTGTCGCCCGTCACTGAAACCCTGAGGAGGGCCCCCTCAGGAATTTGTCACCTGTCGCTAGAACCTTGTCGAGGGGCCCCTGTTGCTGCTGTCCCCAGAACCCTGCCATGATCCCGCTGGGCTGCTAGCTCCAGAGTCCTGCAGCCCCTGGGGCTGAAGCAGAGAATGTCACAGAGGTCTCTGGAAGTCACGGATTCCGTGACTTCCACGACCTCCATGACATAAAAGTAGCCTTATGCATTAGGCATAGTAGCATCAGTGTAACACATTATAAAAGTTGTCTCCTAGCTTGTGTTCTCTGGGAGCCGTAACTCTTGGGAGATGCCACAATGACAACCACTGATGATGATGAGGACGACGAATATTTTGGTTCTTTTCGCAAGGGATGGTGTGAGTATACAGATGCTCAGATACATGGCACATTCTGTGTTATCTCTACCTACCTTGTTGTGTAGGAGTGTTTGTAACTTTGCTAACTGTGTTAATAAAACTGTTACAAATACAGAGGGTTTACCCCTGCACATTGGGGTTCCCAACTGAACAATAATTTTAATATACTCAGCCTGATTTTTGAACAAGAACCTACCAAATCTCAGACTGTTAATGGGAAATTCTTAAGTAATCATTTTAATTAATATACAATCAACAGATCAGCTACAAGTTCTCATTGTCTTTATTTGCTGCTCGATATTAAATGGCAGGACACAATCAGCAATGAGGATATTTGTAGCTGAATCCAGAAACCACCTCCATCAGCACTAGTTCAGTTTCGGGAACTTTTTTAGTATGGACATGTTATTAGGATGGAAGACCAATGAATTATGATGCTTAGCAGCATTCCTTAGTAAACATGTGGCTGGCAATCACATGGCAAAAAAGCTTCAGTGATGTAATAAAATCTCCAATGAAGGACAAACTGAATATCCAGCTAGATCACCTTAAGAACCCAGCTTGAGATCAATCCAGGTTGAACTCAATCTACATGGAGGTTACTTCCCTTTGGGATTTGCCTTGGCGATGATGAAGCACAGATCAGTTTGCTTGAGTAACAAGTATTCTCTAAATGTTGTAGTAGGATTACGTAAATTGTCAACAAATATTGTTGGTTTCAACTCTCTAGGTTGTCAAAGGGATTTTTAATACTTTCTCAATATAGTCTAATTAAGTTAAAAAGAAAAAAACCTCTATTGATACAGAGGAGCCAGCTGAGGTGGTTCAGGCACCTGATAAGGATGCCCCCTGGGAGGTTTCCTTTGGAACTCTACCAGGCACATCCCACTGGGAGGAGGCTGACCCAGGACACGCTGGAGGGATTATATCTCCCAGCTGGCCTGGGAATGCCCCAGGAGGAGCTGGAACCTTTTGTGAAAGAAAGGGAGGTGTGGTCCTCCCTACTCTCCATGCTGCCGCTGCGACCCTCACCAGGAAAAGCAGAATAAAGGAAAAAGAGACGAAGAAAAAAAAATCCTATACAGGAACTTAATAGTGGGAAATGAGGCAGTAATGGACAATCATTTCCTCTCTTAGGGCCAAATCCTCCCGTGCCCAGAACACAGGACATGAGTCCTCAGTTTTCGCTGCCAATGTGACCTCACACATGGTGCATGGGAGGTCACACTGCACAGAGGACACCATTTGGCAGAGCATGCCGCCCCGCTCCTGCTGTTGTGAACTTGCATGCACCGAGTGTGCAAGGTCATGCTGGCAGGAGTAGAACTGTACACTCTATAAAATGGCTTCCTCCATGGGTGATACCAGACAAAACCACGCCCGGTTTTACATAAGTACCGGACAGAGGACAAACCAGAGAAAAACAGGACTGTCCAGCTTAAAATCAGACAAATGTACTGCTTACCCATAACTCATCCACCTGCACAGAGCCCAAGTAGCAGGGCGGAAAGAATCTACTGTCTAAGGATATGTCTACACTACAGATGGTACAGCAGCACAGCTATGGTGCTGCAGCTGTAGCATTGGAGTGTAGAGACTTGCTACAGAGACAGAAGGGGTTTTCCGTCTCTGTACTTAATCCAGCCCCTCAAAAAGTGGTAACTGGGTCATCGGAAGAAGTCTTCTGTCAAACTAGTGGTTTCTGTAACAGGACTCAGGTTGGCTGAACTATCTCTTTCAGGGGTGTGACGTACCTAGGTTGACCTACATTTTAGGTGTAGATCAGGCTTGAGTTAGATTAGTGGGAGCCACTCTGCAGCAAATACAGCAGCTACTGAGCACCTGCTGCCCTTGGGCAATCATTCCCATACCCTTGGCCCAACAGAAAGCCCCACAGAGCAGGGATGTGGAGGCACCCCTAGGGAGCTGGGCCCTGTGACATATTCTCTCCAAATCTCTCCCTGCCTTTCCCCTCAGTGTGCAGAGGAACCACACCACTCAGGGTAGGCAAACAGTATCCTCCAGTGGCCTCAGAAGATCAGTTAGGATTTGTCCCTTAGAAAACCAGCCTGCAGACATAAACACCACTGGCACAATTGACTGCATTAGTAAGTACAGCAAGAGTTTGTACTTCTCTCATTTACAAAACAATAAGGGTAACTAATAAGTTTCCAATTATTTCCCAATTTATCTGAGTGACTCAGCTTGCAATTATGTTTCGGGGAGTGATGGGGAAACAGATGCTTGTGCCTTTTTATTATCTAAAATGGAATCCTTTCTTGTGAAAAAAACTAGCAGTACATTTATGTATTGCACACAATTAGTGTAGTCAATCAACATTAGGATGATGTTTTCAGTAGGATGTGGTTAGAGCTGTACTCTCATCAGAAGGATAAATAAGGAGAGTGCAGCGTAGGTGGTAAATGAATACCACACATGATTGACTACGCTCTTCAACAGCAAGCAATGCTCCTGGAAGAGCGTAATTGCTATAAATTCTGTGTCTACTCCAAAATGCCCATTTGTAAGACCTCCATGAACAGAAAACAGGTCTCAGAAAAACCAAGACTAAATACTCTTGGATTTTATGTTTAACGTTATGCCCAGGAGGGAGAAGGGGATCTTTCCTCTGACCTGACAACCTCACTCTAAATTGTTTTTCTTTTACCATTAAGCACATTTTTACCTTCATGGATCATGGCCTAAATGGCTCCTCTGTGATGTTTCCCTTTCAAGTATGAGACTTGCAGTCTAAAATTGTTACCCTGAATGCTTGTTTATGGGTCAAATTCAGGCCCTCAGCACTGTTGAGACACAGAGGAACTGTCATAAATATAAAGGGAAGGGTAAACCCCTTTGAAATCCCTCCTGGCCAGGGGAAAGCTCCTCTCACCTGTAAAGGGTTAAGAAGCTAAAGGTAACCTCGCTGGCACCTGACCAAAATGACCAATGAGGAGACAAGATACTTTCAAAAGCTGGGAGGAGGGAGAGAAACAAAGGGTCTGTGTGTCTGTCTATATGCTGGTTTTTCTGCCGGGGATAGACCAGGAATGGAGTCTTAGAACTTTTAGTAAGTAATCTAGCTAGGTACGTGTTAGATTATGATTTCTTTAAATGGCTGAGAAAAGAATTGTGCTGAATAGAATAACTATTTCTGTCTGTGTATCTTTTTTGTAACTTAAGGTTTTGCCTAGAGGGGTTCTCTATGTTTTTGAATCTAATTACCCTGTAAGATATCTACCATCCTGATTTTACAGGGGGGATTTCTTTATTTCTATTTACTTCTATTTTTATTAAAAGTCTTCTTGTAAGAAACGGAATGCTTTTTCATTGCTCTCAGATCCAAGGGTTTGGGTCTGTGGTCACCTATGCAAATTGGTGAGGCTTTTTATCCAACATTTCCCAGGAAAGGGGGGGTGCAAGTGTTGGGAGGATTGTTCATTGTTCTTAAGATCCAAGGGTCTGGGTCCGTAGTCACCTAGGCAAATTGGTGAGGCTTTTTACCAAACCTTGTCCAGGAAGTGGGGTGCAAGGTTTTGGGAAGTATTTTGGGGGGAAGGACGCGTCCAAACAGCTCTTCCCCAGTAACCAGTATTAGTTTGGTGGTGGTAGCGGCCAGTCCAAGGACAACGGGTGGAATATTTTGTACCTTGAGGAAGTTTTGACCTAAGCTGGTAAAGATAAGCTTAGGAGGTTTTTCATGCAGGTCCCCACATCTGTACCCTAGAGTTCAGAGTGGGGGAGGAACCTTGACAGGAAGGTAAATGCAGCAAAGTAGCATTACTGTGTGCTGACAGTCAGACTAGCTGCTGCTTCCTGTGAAATCATCTGCGTAAACATGGGGCAGCTCTTTCAGGGGACATAGGCACTAGACAACAAGGACCTGATCCCATGCCTCAATGACATATCATGCCGTGCAGGACCTGAGTGATTTGGGGACATGTCCTCTTTTACAGTGTGATCATCACCATGGTATTTGGTAATTTTGAGCATATTTATGTGCAGCCATAGGAATGAATATGCACTCTTTGCTACAGTGAAGTCGTCCCACCCCAGCACAAGTACCTTTCTAGAAGAGGACAGAAGGTTAGTAGGCCGAGCATTAAGTATTTAGGCTGTAGAGTTTTATATGCCTTCATGATATCCTTTAAGTTATAATGTCCACCCCTTTTCCTCAGCAGAACTTCATTGCCACAACTTTTTTCTGGACAGGGCTCCCTCTAATCTGTAGCTGCACTAACAGAACTTGTCTAAAAAATGTATTGCCCTCACTATCTCCACTTTTCTTTATTATTTAACATACTGTGTTATGGTTACATATTTATTTATTGGTAAGATTATTTTCCTGGAATCAGTTGCCTGCTGAGGACCTGAATTTTTAGTTAGGGATTAACTGTCCTATATTCTAATGATTTGAAAATGTAAGAATTCTGCACTATACTGATGTTATCACTTAGTATAAAAAAGTGTATGGGGGAAAATAAATCTGCATATCATTCATTATGAAGAGAAATAACACATTTATTCAAAAGATAAATACTCCATGTTGAATACAAAAAGTATGGCAAATTAATTAATTAAATCAGTCAGTATCACAAGCCCTACTCTATTTTCTTCCATTTAGTATTTAAATAAACATTGAGTGCTATAAAAATAATAATAAATGTCATTTTCCCTTCCAATGTAAGTTACCTTTAGGAAGAGGAACTCAGCAGAACCAATATAACCAGTCAGGGCTTTCAACATTTGTGCAACTTGTGCTAACATACTGTCCTATTTTTAAATTTTTATTTCTTATTGCACTTGAATGTGGTAGGTGGTACACAGAGCAGCAGCCACTGGTGAACTTTGTGGCATGTGGGCATAGCCTATAAAACAAATCATGCCCACTTGTCCCCATGGACTACCATCCACACCCACCTCCAAACATGGCAAACGGGAGGACGGGCCCTAGGAAGGTTACCCTCCCATGCTGTCTAGGGCCCTTACTTACCCTGGCCAGTCCCAGGCCTGGACTCTTCCCAGGATGGTGGTGGTCCTCCTCTTTTTCCTCTGTTATGTTCTCTCTCTCCACTGCCTCATCCCCTGCAGACTGCGCAGTGAAGGTCTGATAGGAGGCAAATTGTGGCTATTTTGGGTGGGGTTTGGAGCACCACATTCACTGCCCAAGTCACAAGCTGTGGTGACTGCAGAGTGCTCTAAAGCGTTGTATTCCAACTGCACTGCGTAGACCAGGGGTGGGCAAACTATGGCGCAGGGGCCACATCCGGCCCTCCAGATGTTTTAATCTGGCCCTTGAGCTCCCGCTGGGGAGCGGGGTCCGGGGCTTGCCCCACTCCGGCACTCCAGCCAGGGAGCGGGCCCAGGGGCTTGCCTCACTCCGTGTGGCTCCCGGAAGCAGCAGCATGTCCCCCGTCCGGCTCCTACATGTAGGGGCAGCAAGGGGGCTTTGCACGCTGCCCCCGCCCCAAGCGCCTGCGGACAGGGCAGCGTGCAGAGCTGCCTGACTGCGCCTCCACATAGGAGCTGGAGGGGGAACATGCTGCTGCTTCTGGGAGCTGCTTGAGGTAAGCACCGCCCCTGAGCTTGCACCCCTGACTCCCTCCGGTGCCCCAACCCTCTGACCCAACCCTGATCCCCCTCCCACCCTCCAAACCTCTTGGTCCCAGCCCGGAGCGCCCTCCTGCACCCCCAACCCCTCATCCCCAGCCCCACCCCAGAGCCAGCACCCCCAGCTGGAGCCCTCACACCCCGTGCATCTCAACCCCCTACCCTAGCCCGGAGCCCCTTCCTGCATCCTGAATTCCTCATTTCTGACCCCACCCCAGAGCCCGCACCCCAAACCCCAATTTCGTGAGCATTCATGGCCCGCCATACAATTTTCATACCCAGATGTGGCCCTCAGGCCAAAAAGTTTGCCCACCCCTTGTGTAGACCCTGCTAGCATGCTCTAAAAGATACCCTGAGCACATTAATGTAGTCAAGCCTGTGGCTTGGGCGGTGAATCCCAGCATCTAAAATCACACTCAGAATTGGCATGGGTTTCCTTCTGTCAGCAGTCTGTGCACGAGCCAGAAAGGGGTGATGAAGAGCACCTTGCTACTATACAAATCGCAAACCCAACAAATCTATAGCAGCCCCCTCCATGCATGTTTTATTTTGTGGGGTGGGGCAGTGCCCCAACGCCCTGTGTATTTGAGCCTCCACTGGCATAGAGATAAATAGAATCACATTTTCTGCCCCAAACAGCTTATAATCTGAATTCAGATTCATAATGAGAGGGTCACAAACAAACTTAAAAGTCAGGGACACGGGGAGGTAGGACCAAAGTGTTGTAGTTTAGCCTAGTCCTGTTCTCTGAAGAACACCAGTGTGTTGTGATGGGAACAAGCCATTGAATCCCATATGGTTCCAAGCCTCCTCAGTCTGGGTAGTGACTGGTTACCATTCCTAGCTCTGGGTCTGTCAGGTGTATTCCCAGATGAAGACCCTGTGTCTGACACCCTTCTTGGGCAGTGGGACCTCACAGTCCAGTTGCCTTGACTCCAGAACCAATGCCATAACCCCTGTCACTTATGCACAATGCATCCCAAGTGGCTGTGGGAGCCCTGTTTTTTCTAGCTACACCCTTAAGGGACAACATGACAATACAGCAAGGAAGTGCAGGCTTAGCAAAGGAATTTCTTAACCACAAGCACTTTTACTCTTAAAACCAACTCCTGAATGTAACCCCCCTGAGTGTGTCCCAACCACCTATGTGAGTCCAGAGTTTGTCCTTTAGACCAGGCAGCTCTTCCTACCTACTTGGTCTGGTATTCAAGCAGGGGAATGGCTCCCTTTGGTTAGAGAGCATTCCTCTTTTAAAACAGCTCCTGACATTTCCCTACCCCCGTTTTTCTGCTGGGGACTTCCCAGGCTCCAACCTCCAGATTAGCTTCTGGGAGAGTTGTTCAAAATCAATGGCTCATCTGGTAGCAACTCATTGTTTCACTAGGGGAACTTTTCAGACAGTCTTTCTACTAAGTGTCAAGTTCCTGCTACAAAATGATTGCTCTGAGCCACGCTACAGGTTACTTTAAAAATGGAGGTTGAAATACAGCATGGCGTACACAAAACCAAAATGGAATTCACATGTTGACAGGCATATCCCCCAAACCATCACACAAGGTTATAATAGTAAAGTCACCCAGTTACTTTGCCAGGCATGTTCAAATCCTGATGGTTCAGCTAAATTTGATTTTTAAGTTTCCCCTCTTGATTAACAATAATTCTTTTCTAATAGGCAAAAAGGCAGAAGAGAACTGAATGAGGAGAAGGGAGGTATCTTGGTTACCAGGCTTGGAAATGGCATTCCACACAGAGGGGGCAGCACAGAAGGAGGTGGGAATGAGGAAAGCTTCGCTGACAGAGTGGAAGAGACTGAGTGAAAGCACAAGGAGACACAGACTGGGGCTGGGTACACAGGGCCTTGAACAAGGCCCGGGAGATTGAATTCAAAGCCTAGATTTCTCTGTGCTGGACATTAACAAACCGTCTCCCTGCAACCTGCTCACATGTTCCATATGCCCATAGACAATGGGGCAAAAGAAAGCCCAAAGTGCTTCATATCCCACTCTTTGAGGCACTTGTGGATGTGTCACACCTTGGACCGAATGGTATGCTAAACAGCAAGGGCACAGTTCATCAGGATTGAGCAAATATTGCACTAGGTCCTGGAATAGAAGCAGCTAGACCCCCTGAGTTCCTTTAACGAAGGGAGAGGATGGTGGCCAGATGCCCCTTGTGACCCAATGTGGGTCAGGTGGATATATACACTTAACCTGACTCACTCCAACAACTGCAAGAACCCTCTTACGTGTAACTGCCCTCCTTCCCATGTGACAAAGGGAAGTCTTTGGCATTAGAAATTGGTCAACCTAGTCTTGGATAGAAAGAGACATTCACAATCACCAAAAAGTCAGAAAAGAATTCTGCTGATGACATTTAATACTATCCTGACTGGTCAGCACAGTAACTGGGCAAGGATGCAATACCTGTGTAGCTACTCTAAATGGCAGCAAATATTTACACATTAGTGTCCTAAGTTTAACTAAAAGAGTAACACAGAAGTGTATATGAAGAGAACACCACTTGGGGAATGCACTACCAAGGGAAAGTTAAGGTGTGGGGGAATACAAAACACACAGTGGGAGTGGATTGAGGGGAACAGACAACATGGAACTAGAAGGGAAGAGGAATTAAAATGAACAAAGAAATATTAGGAAAAATAAAACAAAACGGGAGGTGGATAGAAAATGGGAGGGAAAGCATGAGAGAACATAAATAAGATGATTGGAGTTGGAAGATAAGACGGAAGATGGAAGGAACATAGAAAGGACAACTGTGCAACCCAGGAGAGATCCCAAAACAGTTAAAGAAAAATATAAATAGTTTTATTTACCAAGCAGCCCTCACTGAAGCCCTACCTAATGATACAGAAACAGCACAAAAAGTCTAGTAGAAAACATCCCCTAAGAATCAAGTGAGATTGTCAAAATGCAAGAAAAAGGGGGGTTAACCTGGAGTTATACATGAGCCCAACAGTGGTCAAAAGAAAAGCAGATTTAACTGAAAACATTTTTGAAATATTTTTAAAAATCAGAGTTGAACTGTGCCAATTGTTTTTGAAGAACACATTTCATGCCTTAGAGATGGGATGGAAGTGGAATTTCCATATGTCTTGTATTGGGAGACTAATATTCCCTCTGGTGACACCTCAACTACACAAATCCAAAACTTCAACACCACACCCATTCACAGAGCAGGACACACTCAGGATATCAAAGGGACCACCTCCCTGGTCATGACCTTCCATGACAGCTGCATTCCTTAGGAACAATAGAATTGTCAATTACAAAGGTGAGCTTCCCAAGAATAAGATATCCTGAGGCAAAGAAACCCTGCTAAAAGAGAATGAGAATAAATGACGCTTGTGCTCATGAGGGCACATGTTGCTAATATAAGGTCAGTCTGTGGAAGTATATTCATACTGCATCCAACACATGGTGCTCTCCAAAGAGAGGGTTTGGCTGAAAATGAACCAAGATTTGTAACCTGATTCACTATCATTGAAGGCACCACATTGATAAGAAGGGAAAAGGAGGAGCTAGCCCTCATAATGATGACTTCTACCCAGTAACAAATGTTCTAGTTTCCTAGTATTGTGGACACGGTGTGTGAAATCCTGGTGAGAATGAAGTCATTGAGCCATTGACCTCAGTGGGGCCAGGATCTCCCCCTGTTAAGTCCAACACCGCTCTCTCTCATTTTTGTCGAAAGCAGTCCAGCCATCAAATTTGCAGGGTCCCTGGGGCAAGAGACACACAGCTGCGGATTATCACTTTACTCATGACACTTTATACTGAACTTCATGACATCATCAAAAGGACTCATGTTGGGCACAGAATCCTCCCAATAGTTCATGAAGTTGGAGCTGAATTACAACTCATTGGATGTTTCCCCTGGGTAACTGGTGGTGATATTGGGCCTGCATCAGAGTTCATTATTTACACCTGTGACTAAGTCACTCCTGCTTTACACTGGCACACATGAGATCAGAATCAAGCCTATGATACCTGAACTTGCCATTGTCAAACATTCAGGCTGCTTCCGATTTCTGCAGATATTCATGTAGATAAATGGCAAGAGCCATTTGCCAAAACAATGATTACCTAATCTGTGATATCTGACTGGCAGGCAGAACAATCCCACTTTATATTCTCCTTGGATCTTTTAGGCAAGGTGTGCACTAATTTTCCAATGGCTACACAAAATCTAGAGACTAAAAACTCAGCTATTTTTAGGCACCGGGAGAGTGAAAATAGCAGCCATCTCTACAGAATAATCATCTATAGGAAGTTTATTGGTGGCAAGTACTCTGAATTTGTGGGAAATAAAACCTCCTAAAAAAGCCTTACATAAAATTGCCCAGAGTTGGTAAACCACAGAGATCCTGTTTTTCAATTCGAAGATATATTCACTGCTAAATCAGACCTGAAGAAGAGCTCTGTGTAAGAGCAAAAGCATGTTTCTTTCACCAACAGAAGTTGGCCCAATAAAAGATTATACCTATCCACATAGTCAGCCCAAAATCAGAGAGTTTGTAATTGCAGAAGGCAGCTGCTATGTATCTAACAGACATTTTTGTACAAAACATTGTCATTCCGTTACTTTTTCATGCCTGGAGTATAAGCCAATCAATGCGTGGAGGTATGTGGGGAGGAATGAAAATTTAATTTTTCATTCAGGGCATCCTCTGAAAGGCTCTGAAACAACATCATTCTTTCACTAGAAGGCCTATATCAACACAGAAAAGAAAACTGTACAGAATAACAGGGGAGATTTCAAAGCCATGTAAGGGACTAGGAAGTCCAAGTCCCATTAATTTTAACTGGATATCAAAATCCTTTACACAGCTTTGAAAATTTCAGGCCAAGACTTTTTGGGAGGGAAATACATATGAGTTTGCATTTTCTGAGGCCAAGAAAGCATGCATTTTATTATTCAGTATTCTTTTTATATATAATATTTGGATCCTATGATCTTTCTTCGTTTAAGAAAGAAGTATGATCAATTCAGTTTTGGTACTGTAGAAATCTCTGGTACAAAGTGTTTCATTTATGGTTTTTAAATTGCAAGATTAATCATTATAGTATGGAAGCTTATTGATACACTAATTCAGAGTTTTATTACTGCCGAGGCTCTTCAGTTATGATTCACCCACCCATAGGAAGCTCCAATGAAATTGTAAAGAAATACAAAATAAAGGAATAACAAAGTACTGGTTTTCCTCTAATTTTGTCTTCAAATTGATGATGCATCTTCCTTTCTTTCTCATATTTTTGTTTTTTTTGCACAGTACTCTTAATAGCCTTCTCTTCCAAGCATTTAAAAAAGAAACTGACAATACTGTCCTCTACACACATCCTCTGGTTTTTTTGAGGGTTCTCAGAAGTTTAATAAAGATTTTTACTTTAATAGGGTTTCTAAAACAAAAGCCTTTCTAGCATATCACCTTTTTTAACAAAACATTGGCTCTGCATAGAGAATCTAATTATCATAAAGTTCAGACTACCACAGAAGTTCTGTTAGCTAAGTCAGCAACCTACTTTTGCATATACACTTTCATTGCTACCTTGATTCCTGGGTCCATCTGGATTTGTGAGCATGAAGGAAAATAAATGCGGCCCCATTAGCTAAATTTTGTTTGAAGTATCTGTAAAATTTCCCCAAACAGGTCAATTTCTATGAACGATTAATCTTTTTAAATATTCAACCTGATGTTAGATTCAGGAGGGTGCAAACGCAAAAGAGAAATTATTAAAGTGGCACAAGCACCTACATCTCAGAGCAGCAGGATTAAATTAAAGAAAGGGGAAATTTCGGTTGAATATCAAGAAAACCTTCCTGACAGTGAGTTCTATCAGATGGCAGAGCAGTCTCTCACATACCAAAGATAGCAGCAGACATTTAATTAGGTTTGACAAAGGGATGGAGAATATACACATGGGAACAGTCTTGCACTGGAAGGGAGTTGGACCAAATGACCTAGTACACCCCCAGCATCTTTAATTTCTGTGATCCTCAGGGCTGCACATATAGAGGGGGTTTCTGATCATCCACACAGTGTTGTCTAGCTTCATGTGCGTTTCCCAATTCAGCCTTACATTACTATTGCATTTGGTGACTCATGCACAAATTTGGACCATACAGGTGCGAGCAATCTACAGTAAGCAGATTAGTAAATTAAGCTGCAGCGTTTTCTGACAAGTTTCCAGAGGTGATTTAAGTTTTATGTATCCTCTGCTGACCTCTCCTTTTCAAATACTCACTGCCTCTTTGTGAGAATCCAGTGCTGCCAGTTTTACATTTCAGATCTGTCTATTCTCAGTCATTCGTGCGAGTAAGACCCAGTCATAGGAAAGAGAACAACAGGAAGCAAGAGCTACCAAACTCGTCCTCTTCTAAACATGGGCTCCTGGGGACAAATTTACTCCTGGTGGAAGTGCAGGGCAGTGGAGTTACAACTAGGGTAGATTTGACCTCTGAAAGCAGGGGATTTATCTTCTGGCTTGGCTCCTAGCAACGCATTTGAATTGACTGGCTTTCAAATAAAGGGAGATGGAACTGGAGGTACGTCTTCAGATTGGTCATTTGAACATAGGACCATCTCATGACAGGAAAAAACAAAACGAGACATGAACTGTATCTCATTATCTCACCAGTGCCAAGAGACAGCATGTGCCCTGCATCTGCAGTAATTGGTACCACGTTACTCTTTTCTGAGCAACAAAGGCTACACTTGAAAAGACTCCATGGGCTCCGAGTGTCTTTTATCAGAAAGAGGTCCTTTTTCAAAGGTTATGTGACACTCAGAAAGAAGCAGTACTTCAGCTGAAGTCCTGTGCTCATTTTTTATTTCAATTCATGAAACAAAACAATAACAGCAAAAACGAGGTGCTTCTCTGAAAATTTCCTTCACTACCTAACAAATAAAATAAATCCAAAGGAACAGCAATCCCACAATTTATACTACATAAGGCAGGGGGGAAAAAGCCAGAAGCTCTGTTCCCCTATGCATTAGTTCTAAAAATATTTGTTTCTCCAACTGCCCTTCTAAAACGATTTGGCTTGTTGTATGCTCTGAAGATCAACAGATTTGGGCTATTTTAGATAAAGAGAACATAGTTAATACATAAACAAACTTAGCACTGAAAATGGAAGGTGCTTTATAAAAGTGCTTTGCAAACAGTAACTTTGTAATCCATTTCATGCTGCTGTGAGGTGCATGTTTTCCTTCTCTTATAAATGGGGAAACAGAGTAAGAGAGATTAAGCAGCAGGTGGTCCCAAACCAAACTGGGGAGGTGGGAAGGAAGGGGAGGTGCAAAGCCAGAACTATTATTTAAACCATGCAGTCAGCCAGCCAGGAAATTCCACTTATGTCCAGATTTCTAAAGGCACTTACTAATCATTTATATAGTGCAATAATTTCACACCAGGCTTTTACAGAGTAATGCACTTTCCTTGCCCTAAAGACTTTGCAATCTAAGACAGATAATGCAGAATTCATTGCCTTTGGCAGTGGAAATCTGTAACCTGGCTTCTGCTCCCTGTCCCTTCCCCTCCAGGGTTCTCTTCTCTTTTGCCCTATTTTCCCTGTTTACTTTGTACAGATCAAAGGCAACATTCACACTGATTATCTGTCCATTGCTCTTGCTCCAATACTTTGATTTGAAACTGCTGCTAATGAGGCGCCAAAAAGCGCTTGACCAATCAGGACAATGAAGGTGACTATAATCCCATCTACACCTCTGAACTGTGTGACAGAGGCTTCCACTCTGACAGTTCTCAAAAAATATATATATAATTACACCACTTTCTCAGCCACAGGGACCACAGGCTATAATTACACAAAATGTTTATAAGGCACTGAAGTGTATGGAATTAAGTGACAGGTTTCAGAGTAGCAGCCGTGTTAGTCTGTGTTCGCAAAAAGAAAAGGAGTATTTGTGGCACCTTAGAGACTAACCCATTTATTTGAGCATAAGCTTTCATGAGCTACAGCTCACTTCTGAATGCATCCGATGAAGTGAGCTGTAGCTCACGAAAGCTTATGCTCAAATAAATTGGTTAGTCTCTAAGGTGCCACAAGTCCTCCTTTTCTTTTTGGAATTAAGTGATTAATTCATCTCCTCTGCCAATAGCAGAAAAACATGGTGACTGCAGGGAGTTTTATCATTTAATGTACTTCTGTAACAACAAATACAAATAGAAAAAAGCAAAGAAATAGTGTGGAAAATGTGCATGAGTGAAGTGAAGCCGCCCGGATGACCACAGCAAATGACTCATTTTTAGTGACGAGCTGAAGATGGGTACGTCAATGAGGACTTGGAGCTTGACTTGCTCCTAGCTTGCATTGGTTTTACATTGGAATAAATTCACTGACTTCAACGGAGTTACACCTGATTTACACCAGCATAAGGGAGAGGAGAAATCAGCCCCTGGTCTTAATTTGGGTTGCAAACTATCCTTTGTCTCTCTTGATATGCTCAATTTTGGTGGGTCTGTCCCATCGCTTGCCAATGGCAGGCTATTAGTAGTTCCTGTATTTAATTTGGTGAGAAAGGGACACTTGAACACATCAGAACATACAACTAGAAATTCCTCCCCCATTGTCTTATTTTGATTGTTTATGGTCCTGCTTCTGTCTTGAGCAGTATGTCTATATAAATCGTGAACATGTTCAGTTTGTTTTGAGGAAGGTCACGTATTTCTCCCTGATTTTACTGCTTCTGTGGATGGCATTAATTACCATACTCTCATTCCTCCTCCCCGCCCATCCCAGAACAGCAGAAGACATGTTACAGTAACTTCCGAGGTGGCTGCTACTGTGGCTTCATGTTGAACATTGAAGGCTACACTGGTTAATAGCACAGCTTCCAACCCAGTAGATAGTCACCACTGCACCATAACTTCACTAGGGTTGCCAACTTTGTAATATTTAAAAACCGGACACTCCAGCAGGAGTGCCGGAACCTTCCCTGCCCCACCTCTTTCCCCAAGGCCCACCCCTGCCCCGTCCCTTCCACTGAGACCCTGCCTCTTCCCCAAGGGCCCTCCCGCTATTGTTCGCTGCTTCCCCCCTGCCCTGAGCTGGGGCTGGGAGCTGCAGCCACCTGATGCAGGTAGGAAGTGGCCCCAGCTGAGTAGAAACTAGTACAGGTGATGACCTGGCACCTTCCCTGCCCGCAGTAACCAGACTTTAGATGTCTGGTCAGTAGATCTGACTGGACACTGTCAATTCCCCTTTTCAACTGGACTTTTCAGTCGAAAATCAGGCACCTGGCCATCCTAAACTTCACTGATCTCCAGCACAGAAACCTCAAGGCTGTTTCTTAATCTGGATGGAGAGACATACTGCCCCAGGGCAATCTATGCTTTCATCTCAGAGCCTATGTACAAAATAAATTGAGCTCAGCGGGTTGGCTGTACACACTACCTGATAGTATTACACAGTAAAACAGACATGTGGCAACATGTTTTATTTTTAATTAAAGAGGCCTAAAGTTGGAACAGGAGACTAACAAAACATGTCCTGATGAGGGGAAGCCATGGCTTCTGTGATCTTTATATTTGCCTTGAAAATCCCTCTGGAGCCACTGCTCCGTTACAAATACTTTACATCAGTAAATGATTATTCAGTATGATAGCAAACCAGATCATTAGCTACCTTTAATATTTATCCACATTTTGTTTTCTTTTCAAAGAAGGCAGAGTCCATAAATTATGTACTTAGACATTAGTTGAGTAGTGATTTTATGCCCATGCACAAAGCATAAAGCACAGAGCAGGTACAAGTACCAGACAAAAATCTCAATACAAAGCAAATATTTGGTTTTGCAATAGATCCAATCTTTGTGCTTCTGATTATCTAGGAAAAATATTTGCCAGTGGTGGGGAGGGGGAGGCAAAGTCTAACTTTCTGTGGAACCTTGATGTTCAAGTAACACAATGGCCAGGCAGATATCAATGTAATAGATTAGAAAACCTCAAGAAGTCCCTGACCAGAGGAATAAAAAGAGATGGTGAAAACTAACTCATGAGTATGTTGCAAGACTGAGATTTACATGGATCCATTGGAATGTCCAGGACGATAGGCTTTTATTGATATGTTATCATGTTTGTATTTCCTCACTATCTTTGTGACTAGAATTAGCTCAGTCTGACAAGTTACATTAGAAATAATCTTTAACACCGTGCAAGCCTTTATTTCCTAAATCAGCTCAAATGAAGAAACCAACACAAAGAACACCACTCTCTTCATTATGAAGCATTTATCCGATGGATGTTCAGCCACTCAACTTGGCTGAACGCTTGTCATCGCGATGGGCTAACCTCTGAAAACATAGTCAGCACTTAAAAGCTTGGATTCTTATCTGAACTTCTGGGAACTTGATTACTGGCCTGCAAATCAGAGCACAAAAACTGAGCAATGTCTCATGAGATTTCTAATGTCTCCCATTTCCAGCCAGGCTAGAAGTATCATGAGAATGGTCTCTGTATTGGTTTTTCAGCTCTTCCATTTTAGCCTTGGTTTGAAACAAAAGAAAAGGGGATCAAGACACTAAAAATTAAAGATTAACATATATTCTATTATCTCTGACGGGTTTCTCCTTAAGAAAAAAGAGTACTGCTATACATATATTCCAATGTACCACATAGCACAGAAGAGACAGAACTTTACAGCCTCAGTGCATATTCCAGAATGAGTTGTAGACCATTTAAAATTTCAAGAAACTACTCAAAATCCACCTTTTCCATGAACTGTTCAAACTCTCATGACCAGATGCTGCACTATGTCCTCTTTGTCCATGTGTGCGTTGTCCTATTTGAAGTGTCTGTCTAGACATTCCTTCATTGGGTATGTTTTTTTTCATGTTTCTATTGGCACATTTGTTGACAGTCTCAGCTAAGTGATCAAAGATTTACTGGATACAGACACTGAATTATTCTCCTTACCAAAAAAGTGCCAAATTAGCATCCATGCACCTTGGTGGAGAATGGAGGGGTGGGAGAAAGGGATGTTACACGGCTACTTCCTGTGCTGCACACTTGTATGGATGGAAAGAAAAATCAAACTCCTGTACCATCGGTTTGGCTCTGGCATCTTTCCTTGAGTGCTGAAATAACTAAAAATGAAACAAAACAAAACTAACCAACCAAAAAAAATCCAGAGCTTGCAAAATAACATGCTATGTTGTTGCATGGTGATTATGCTTTAGAGAGGTTATCTATATGGCTTTGTATTCAACCACTTTGAAAATCATTATAATTTTACAGTTCTCTGCTACTACATTCTTCCCATACCAATGTTGGCACACAGGGCTGCAACCAGTCTCATCCATTCCTCTGTCATTTGCTGCTGCTTCCATTTGCTCCATGATGTTGAGATCAAATTATTCTGCCTTCCCTTCTTTTTCAGGTTTCTCTTGGGCACCCTCGTTCCCTCACAGCTGTTGGTTTCTACTTGACAGCTTCATATGGGTATCTGTGTACTGGCTTATGAATATGTACTATTCAGAGTACATGCCCCAAACATGGCCAGCGTGTCCTCCTGATTCTGGTGGAAATGAGCTGCTAGTTGGTGATTTCTTGGATTTCTTCACTGGTGGTGAAGTCTTTCCAAAAAAATACCCAGAATCTTTCATAGCCACTTATTTTCAAAGGCATCTAGTTTTGTCTAATGTTTTAGTAGATCTCCAGCTCTTATAGCCGTATATTAGCACCAATATTATGTTTGAATTGAAAATTCTCAGTTTTGTTCTGGTCCTGTAGGTGATAGATATGGCAGTTTCCTGTAATATCCTTGAAAGACCTTATTGTATTAAATTATATATTATTGTGGGTTGGGATTGTATAACACTCCTGTGTCTGTGGGGAGGAGGGGAAGGAGGGAGGTAAGTGCAAAATGTAAGACCGAAGTTCAAAAGACTTTACTAAAAACGTTCTAGACAAGTATGTACTTTTGAGACAATAAGTGTTAAGTGGGTTTCCTGGGGAATCCCTAGGGAGAGATTTGACCGGGAACCTCTTGGTGCCAACTGCCAGAGGGCACAGGGGATACAGAGTTTTCCAGGGATCTACTGGGTCAGACAGTTACATAATTATTCACTAAAGAGTGACACGTGAGGACTCTAACAAGAGCCAGTAACCCACTGGTCATTATAATCATTGTGAAATGTTTGTACAGATAATATTTAAGAAGTTAGGTGTCTGTACTGAAAACTATATTCTTAAGGCAGATTTCCAGGAAGTGACCTGTCTCTGACAGGTTCCTTTCCAACAGGGGGTAACAGACACTTATGTCCCTTTCTGGTCTATTTGTATACTGAGCCAGATGCTGAATAAGAGATTGCAAAATCTACAAGAACGGTGTATACAGCAAGAAAAATACCCAGCAGAGAGTGTCCTGCTTAAGAATAAAGACAACAGATTGTTCGGATAGGTCTGGGGGTGCAAACAGATATCCAGGATCTTTCACTGAGGAGGCAAGCTGATGGCACGACTTGTTTCATAAAAGGAAGACCACAGTCAGTCCTGGCTGTAAAACGTTGAAAGGACTTTGGGTGAGCATTGCTCTATAATACAGGAAGTATCTATTTAAGTAAGTCAAGATTCTAGAATACGTGTTATGATTTTATTTCATATGTAACCATGTTGCTTCCAATGCTACTTGCTATCACTTGAATCTCTGTACTTTGTTAAATAAACTTTTACTTCTTTTCACTATAAACATACCTAAAGTGCTGTGTGTTAAATGGAGTGATGATGTGAGGTGTAATGGTAAGCTGGGGTATACTGCTTCTCTGAAAGCAGCAAATCTGTGAATACTACAAGTGTGCAGTGGAACAGGGCCTGGACACTCCAGGGAGATGCTTGGAGGGCTTTGGGATTGGAGTGTGCATATCACTAACCTGCAGAGAGACAGCAGGGTCTTCGCAGGCTTTGAGGAGAGTGCTTGTGTTGCCTATGGCCAGTTGAGTTCGGGAGCTGATCCACGGCAGACACAGACAAGGATTTCTCATGCTAAAGGCAGGTGGAAGCAGGGTGCCGCACAATCCAGAGTACCCCAGGGAAGCATCAGAAGAGATTAATGCAAGTTACCCAAATCCAATTATGAAAAACTCAGCATTTTGAAGCTACACCCTGAAGAGAGCGTCTTGGCCTTCTGTAACAGCTAATCATCAGACAAAGATCAAAGGCCTGAGCTGTATAAAGAAATGACTGCTCTGTCCACTTGTTGTTCTCATTCTAGATTTAAGAGTGATATGAACTTGCACCCATGGGGAAAACCCAGTTGTGAGTTTTGAAGGACTGAAACTTACCAGAGTTACCTAGAGTGGAGTTGCGAGTGACCTCTGGTACATGTTTTGGCATGCATATTGGTTCTATTATTGTTTTAATATAATTTTCTCTGCAGTGCTTTTATCTTAAGAATAAATGTGCTTGCTTGGAAGGAGCTGTGTGGTAACTTTTAACTGCAGGTAATACACTGGCCATAGCTTTCAGAGAGAAAGCAAAGTGCAAGCACTGGGCTGTTTAGGCAGCCTGGTTTGCTGGGGATATCAGTGTAAATCCAGTGAACTGTGCAGCCTTAAAACCCCAAACAGCAGTGAGTGAGATGCAGGTCTTTGCCCAAGAGAGGTGATGACTGTGAGCCAGAAACCTTTAAGGAGGTACCCTCAAGGGACCATGGAGGAGGAATACATGTGCAGTTATCCTGAAACTGTGACACTATATCTTTGATTTCCATATATTGTTGAGTTTAGTAAATTGAGTGGATGCCTTTTGTAGTCCTCAATGTGACTTCCTTCTCGAGATCTATGTTGGTTAATATGGTGTTGCCCAGGTAGATGAACTGTTTTACTTTGATATTTTTGCCTTCTAATGTGATGTTACTGCCTGTATTCTGGGTTTCAAGGATGTTTGTTTTAGCATAAATAATTCTGAGTCCCACTTGGCCTGCTATATTTGCCAAGTTGTCTGTCTTTGTAATGTTTTGAATATACAGATATCAGAATTACTAAGGGGATAGTCAAACAACATAGTAATTACCAGTAAGTGAAAGTTTTATAAGGATCAGAGTCTACGAAAAACTATAGTTTTGCCGTTCACAACACCGACATAGGTGATTGAAATAATATTCCATGAAAAATACAAGCTATCAGACCAGTGTGATCACTCCAGAATATTGTAGATGTGGTTTGCATTTGGTCTGAGCTGGATATGAATGTCTCAACATGCATTAACCAATGACTGAGCTCCTCCAATGCATTGGACATATATGCAACAGTGAATGGGATCTATGCACGACAGAATGTCTGGACCAAAATGAACCACCCCAGGTCATGTCCAAGAAAATTAAAATGGAAATGCTTTTGACTATTTTAATGTGCTTAGCAGCTTGTGTTTACATGCCAAATATTTTCAAAAGAGGAAAACTGTCAGGACTCCATAAAGCACAAAATCAGCCCTGCTCCCTGATGGCTTCCAGAATTTTTGCTTCTTTTGGGAAGGAAAACAATACATGTACCTAACTGACAGTGTCCTGTCAAGCACAGAATTCCCCTCTAATGAATTAATCTCCATGGAAACTAATATTCAACATTTATATCTCAGTTAAGAAAATACCAAATCAGACATACCCAGTAACGCTCCAGAAAAGTAGCTAAAAATGAAGGATTTAGCAGTTTGAAATAATTTAATCACAGTTTTCTCCACAGAACAACCTGTAAAGTGACAACCTCGAGTGCTTGATCCTCAGTGGCAGATACTCAGAGTATTGCTATGAGGAGCTGGTTTCTATCTAAGTACTTCATACCCCACAAATGAATCAATAGATGCAGTGGGTTTAGGGCTTGGAGAAAAGAGGGTGTAGGGGGGGGAGAGGGGCTGGCGGTGAGGAAGACGCTTCTTAAATCTTGTGCTTTGTTTTGATAAAAGTTGCCAGCATTTAAAATGAAGGCTATTGAGGAATAATTGTGCAAGTATGGGGTAGGGGGCAGAATTGAGCTAAAATCAAATAAATATTGTTATTGGAACTGCGTGAAACATCTCCACCCTGACAACAATATTTCAGAAACCTATTTTCCTCATGACACAGCAGATAGTATTAACCACCCAACTGCAATCCACAGCTTGCAGAGCACATACTTCCACTTACATGGCCAGTAATGATGTTTGATAACATCTGATCCTGACATAGTGTTGCCAACTTTCTAATCACAGAAAACCGAACACCCTTACCCTTCCCCCTTCTCTGCCCCTTCCCCAAAACCCCATCCCTTCTCCAAGGTCCCATCCCCTGCTCATTCCACCCCCGCCCTCCATCGCTTTCTCTCCCCCACCCTCGCTCATTTTCACTGGGCTGGGGCACAGGGTTGGGATGCAGGAGGGGGCTCTGGACTGGGGCTCAGGGGTTCGGAGTGTGGGAGGGGGCTCCAGGATGAGGCAGGGGGTTGGGGTGTGTGTGGGGGGGTACGGGCTCTGGGCTGGGGGTGCAGGCTCCAGGATGGAGCCAGAAATGTGGGGTTCAGGGTGCTGGAGATACTCAGGGCTGGGGCAGGAGTTTGGGGTGTGGGAGGGGCCTTTACACACTGCCCCCCTCTGCAGGCACTGCCCCTGCAGTTCCCAATAGCTGCAGTTCCCAGGCAATGGGAGCTGTGGAGCTGGTGCTTGGTGTGGGAGCAGACTGTGGAGCACCCATTGCCGCCCCTGAGCCGGAGGGACGTGTCACTGCTTCCTGGAAGCCACGCAGAGCTGGACAGGGAACCTGCCAGCCCCACTGCGCCAACAACCGGATTTTTAACAGCCCAGTCAGCAGTGCTGACTGGAGCTGCCAAGGTCCCTTTTCGACCGGGTGTTCCGGTGAAAAATCGGACACCTGGCAACCCTATGCTGACACCTTTTATCATCATATGGGTCTTCCTTGGGCTCATTTTAACTTGGTTTCACTCACACTTTTGGACCCTTCCTTACTGATTAAGGGTCTGACCCTGCCAGGGACATCACTGGAGCTGAAAGTTCTCAGCACCATGACGAAGATGCTTTGCAAGAAACGGTACTAAACAGTAACTTTCTATAGCTGGTGACTTGGGTATCCACTAACACCTTCCCAAAGCAATCAAGGTGTTGAAATAAAGGCCAGAAAATGTATTCTTTTTAATACAAAAGATTGTTACTAGAACATACCATACCATAGGTATGTGTCAGATAGTGCTTCTTGTGAGTCGAATCTCTTCTAACTTGTAAATTACAGAGCAGGGGTGGGCAAACTTTTTGGCCTGAGGGCCATATTTGGGTGGGGAAATTGCATGCAGGGCCATGAATGTAGGGCTGGGGCTGGGGCTTGGGGTGTGGGAGGGAGTGTGGGGTGCAGGAAGGGGCGCAGGGCAGGGGGTTGGGGTGCAGGAAAGGTGCAGGCTGTGGCAGGGGGCTCAGGGCAGGGGGTTGGGATGCGGGGTGCAGGAGGGGTTCTGGGTGCGGGCTCCGGCTCAGCGCCGCACAGCGGGGCAAAGGCAGGCTTCCTGTCCCTGCGCCGCCCTGGGAAGCGGCTGGCACCACATCCCAGCAGCCCCTGGTGGGGAGGGAGGGGAGGCAGAGGGCTCCGCGTGCTGCCCTTGCCTGCGGGTACCTCCCCCAAAGCTCCCATTGGCCACGGTTCCCCATTCCCAGCCAATTGGAGCTGTGGGGGGCGGTGCCTGCCATATGGCTGGCAATCCTGCGGGCCGGATCCAAAGTCCTGATGGGCTGGATCTGGCCCGCAGGCCGTAGTTTGCCCACCCCTGTTATAGAGCAAACAATTCTCTCCCACTCCTGTCTGTTTTGTGTACTGTCTACACAACAGCATAGCATATATTTTTATCAATCCCAAAGTGTTTTAAATATGGAGGCACTGTGGGCTTGCTTCTTTTCACATTGTGAAGTCAGGCCCATGGCACTGACCACAGCCTGAGTGGGCGATTTGCAGGCTCAGGCTCTGAAAGTGATTGTGTAATCGTTGTCACAGGTGCATGAGTTTATTTATCTAGATTCTACATGATGAATGCTATAGAAATACTGAGCACACTGAATGCCAATATGCACTCTCTGCAATTCATGCTCTAAAACAGACAGGTGAGGTGGCTTCATGGCCTAGAGATAAATGGGTTGAACAAGAAACATTCTACTTGTTTTGGTAAAAGTTGCAGGTGTTTAAAATTAGGGACAATGAGCATTAATTGTGTGAATCCAGGTTGCAGAATTGGGCCTATAATCTTGTACTCCCTCCAAGAGGATGTGGTGTGAAAGGAAAAGGCTCAGGGCTCTTCCTCTTAGATGGAACCGTAGCAGTGCAGCTAACCCTGCTCCTCTATGTCCATAGCTTTCACCATAGAGACCTACAAGGGTCTGTTGTATTCAATCATAGACAGAAATTTGTCAGGAGGACTAGTGAGACCATGAGCAGCACCGTCTTCCTCCTTCTCAATGCCTAGCTGAAAAAAAAACCTGGAAGAAAAGCAACTAGCAAAAGATGAATGCAGGCAAGATTGAGGCGAATCTCGTAAGAAGAGGGACATGCTTCAAAAAAATTTGCCTCCTCTATAACATCCCCCACTAATGAGTGCATTTGCCCCCAGGTTAAGTCTGGCCACCAGCCTTTGGGATTCCTCAGTGATACTGGATATCCAAATATGGCAAACAATTTCTCATTTCCATCTGTGGCTGGGCAGAAGATTGTGTACCCCATCCTACTGGGTACAGACCTGGACACAGTGATCCAGGTATTCAAGATGTCTGAGCTTCAATACTGTAACTAAGAGTGATACCATACATCCAGAAAAAGCTCCAGCTGGCATAAAAACACAGCAGCCCATCTGTTTAACATATGTCACCCCAGTGATCTGCTGACTACACTGGTTCCCTGTTGAATATACAGTCCAGTTTGAGGTGTCTGTTTCAGTATTCTTCGGCCTCCACAGGACTGTCCTTAGATACCCGAGACCCCTCCTTTCAGTTCACAACCATGACCTCCCACAAGAGCTATGATCTGATAAGAAAAATAAAGGTGACAATGACAACCAGTAGCAGAGGCTCATGAATGCCAGAGATAGGAGATGGACCTAGACCACAGAACTCACTCCCACAGGGGGTTAAAAAGGACATGGAGCTAACCATTTTCAATTACAGGCAAAACTGATTTCTTCAGCTTAGCTTTCCTCCAACAATTTCTTCACGCAGATGCAAATGCCCCAGAGACACCTATCCACCCATAGAAACAAGCAAGCAAAAACTATCAGACAAAATACCAAAACCAAATCAAGATATTTCTCCTACTGGCTGGACGGGAAGAAAGACTGAGAAACCTATTTCTATTTTTAAATATAGGGGAGGCATTATGTTGATGGGGGCATAAACAGAAAAACAGCATTATTTGGAGCACATTTGTTTACACTTTAGTGCCACAGAAGAGATTAGTTTATTGATTTAAAACAATTTTTTGTTTTGCACAGTTGTAATCTTTAAAGGAAAAGCTCCAATATGGGACAACTTGTGAGGTAAAGACCTGACAACCTCGAAAGAGTCCTTTAAGGATGAACATATTTCTTATTGACTCTCAACAACTGCTACCTAAGTCAAGAATAATCCCATTGGTTTGCGACTGATAGAAACCCCCCACAGCACTATACGCGTATTTGAACAGATCCACTTTACACATACACTGCCAAATGTTTGGATAGGCTACATGTGTATATTATAGAAATCACCTTTAGCTAATCAAAATAATTTAATAAAGATCAGCTGGAAACAAATGGCTACCAACATCTATGAAGTGCCTAACAAAGGTCAAATCCCTGAGCAGTGTTAAACCAACTGAAATACATTAAATAAATATTCACTAATTTATGACTAGAGAAAACTGTACAAATCTTGTAACATTGCAATACAAAAATCTTACATGCAAAGGTCTTCCATTCTACTTCTTAAATCACAACGTGCTTAGAGCGGCACTACAAAAATGACAGGTTTCAGAGTAGCAGCCCTGTTACTCTATATCCACAAAAAAGAACAGGAGTACTTGTGGCATGTGGGCTGTAGCCCATGAAAGCTTATGCTCAAATAAATTTGCTAGTCTCTAAGGTGCCACAAGTACTTCTGATCTTTTTACTAAAAAAATGATGGTTGTTAGGTGCCTAAATACCTTTGAGAATCTGGACCAAAGTGCTTGGAGCAAGGGAATAGGAATCTGAAGTAAGCCGGTACGCCCCAGTACAGCGTACCGGCAAGAGCCGCTACCCTGTACTGGGGCAGCCCGGCTTCCCCAGGAGGCAATTTAAAGGGCATGGGGCTCCCAGCCAAATTGTCTCCAGAGCCCCGCTGCTGGAGCACGGGGTAGCGGCTGTGGGGCTCCGGTGGCTATTTAAAGGGCCTGGGGCTCCCCTGCTTCTACCGCCACAGCCCTTTAAATAACCACCGGAGCCCCGCAGCTGCTACTCCAGGGCTCCAGGGGCTATTTAAAGGACTGTGGCAGTAGAAGCAGGGGAGCCGCAGGCCCTTTAAATAGCCCCCAGAGCCCTGGGGTAGCGGGGGCTCCAGGGGCTATTTAAAGGGCTGGGGCTCCAGCTGCCTCTGCCGTCCCGGTCCTTTATATAGCCACTGGAGACCTGCTGCTTCCCCAGGGCTCTGGTGGCTAATTAAAGGACCAAGGCAGTAGAAGTAGGGGAGCCCCGGGCTGCTGCTGCTACCTAAGAGGGGGGAGGATGGAGGGGCACTTACCTTACAGGGTGGGCTGGGGCTGGCTCTGACCCCCTCAGCCCCGCCCCTTCCACTCTAGGCCCCGCCCCTGCCGGGGCCACTTCTTTGCTGTGTAACTTTGAGCAAGTTACTTATACCACAATATCCCCTTCTATAAATTTGGATAATACTTTATTATCATTCATTATTTTATTGTAGTAAGAAGTGCCTAGGGGCACCATCAAACATCAGGGCCCTATTGTGTTAGGTACCATAAATATATACATAAAAAAAAAAAAGTAATCCCTGTCCTAAGGGCTCACCATCTATGTTACTCATCTACCCAAGGGTTTGCGGAGATTAATTTAGATTTATAATAGCAGTTTGAGATCCTTTAATAAAACCTCTATTAGTAATAGTAGTAATACTAAGACTGGCTCTAATAATTGCGAGTTGCACACACTGCAAATATCCACAGAAAAACTAGCTCAGAAAATAAAAATCAACAGTTACGTTTTTTGTTTTGTTTACTGTTCGAAAAAAGTGCGGTTCATTTTTCTTCACTCCTTTGCTTTTGCTTTCTTCTGCCTCTGAACTACTTTCATTAGGGAAGAGAAGAGGAAATACCAAACTATTATGAGAAAAGTTTTAAAAAAATTCTAATCAAATCAAACCCAGAAAATATAGGCAATCTAGTGTGAAAGTCTGCTCTTGTGAGATTTCCATTCTGACCAAAGAGGTCAGACCAAAGAGGTTGGGCTCAGCAGCCAAAAGTTCATCCAACTTGAACCTTCAAACATAATTTGAAAACAAATGAGGAAATGTAAACAGCTTAATTTTGTAAGGGAGAAAAAAATTGTGGTTGTCAGCTACCATGGTTAGGGGGGCACAGTACAGAGTTCAAGAACCTTATTAATTGCTGGCACGTCATATGAGCACTAATTGAGAGAACCAGTGCTGGATGGTAGAAAAAGACATTCATAGGGTAGAACAAGGTTATAAAATGCCAGAAAATTGCCAAAATAAAAGCATATATTATAGGTGGGGCTGATAGCTTGATCTGTCCAGGTTGCCCAACACTTCCCATGATAAGATTCTGCTTTCAGCTGTTATAACTTTGCCAAACTAATCATCCAGGCTAAACATTTCCATGCTAGTAGTTTGCATCCAGCTGAAATTTTATGGAAATTTTCACCCCAAACAGTTCATCCATTTCTGACAATCAGGCCAGGGAAAAACATACTCCCTCCCCCCCCCACCCCCCCGTCTCCAATCTTAAAACATTCTGGCAACTTTTTCTTTGAAAAGAACTAGCATCCCCATGCTTTGGAGCTGGGACTTGACATTTGGTACAGGGGAGGGTGGCTGTTGGGTCAGGGATGTACCTTTTGCCATCCCTGTGAAGCAACTAAATTCCCTGAAAATTCTGGACACACATTGGACACACGTGTCCTGAGGCCGAGCAGGACTTTCCCTGCAATTGCAGCAGGTCTGGGTTCCAGCACCTGGACTGAGAGTAGGGACCCTGTCCCTTCTGTGCTCCCAGTGCTCCCCCTGCTGGGCCAAAGCAGTGAGAGGAGGAAGAAGCTGCCTGAACCAAATGAGAGAGGGCCTGAGATCTGATGAGGAGCTGGAAGGACTGTGAATAGCTGGGAAAGGAGACCGGGACTAGAAAACTAGTGGGGCAAGGGGAAGGAAGACAGATCTAACTAGGTGTCACTACGTGGGTGGAAAACTGGGACTGGCTGGACAATGAGACAGGGACGAGGAGTTGGGGAGGAGTGGGAAACTGAAGTTGTATGAGGAGCCTGGGGAGGGAGATTGGGCTGGGAGCTAGTGGGGAAAGGGAATGTGGGCAGTGGGCAACTGGAAGCCAGAGTGGGGGAAGAAAGATCAAATGAGAAGCTAGAATGGGACTGGCTTGGGAAAGGCAACTGGGATGGGGAAGGCGGCGGGGACGCTGCACAGCTAAACTTAATTCTGCTATTTTCTAACTCGGGGCGGGCAAACTTTTTGGCCTGAGGGCCACATCAGGTTTCTGAAATTGTACGGAGTGCCGGTTAGGGGGGGCTGTGCCTCCCCACATAGCCAGGCATGGCCCGGCCCCCGCCTCCTATCCGACCCCACCCTACATACGACCCTTCCGCTACTCACCCCCCAACGGCTCCCCCAGGACTTCTGCCCCATCCAAGCCCCCCTGTTCCCTGATGGCCCCCCCCCCCGGACTCCTACCCCATCCACCACCCCCTGCTCCCTGTCCCCTGACCGCCCCCCTGGACCCCGCCCCCCTGACTGCCCCCTGCCGCCCCATCCAACCCCCCTCTCATTCCTGACTTGCCCCCCGTGACCCCTGCCCCATCCAACCCCCCTGTTACCTGACCTCTGACCGCCCCTGCCCCTGCCCCCCCCCGACCCCCTTACCGCGCTGCCTGGAGCACCGGTGGCTGGCGGTGCTACAGTTGCACCACCCAGAGCACCGGGTCAGGCTGTGGCTCTGCAACCGCGCTGCCCAGCCGCCTAGAGCGTTGTGCCGGCAGCACGGCCTGCTGTGGGGGAGGGGGAAGAGCAGGGGAGGGGCCGGGGACTAGCCTCCCAGGCCAGGAGCTCAGGGACCAGGCAGGAGGGTCCCGCAGGCCAAATGTGGCCCACGGGCCGTAGTTTGCCCACCTCTGTTCTAACTTGTGAGTGCTAGGCTGTGCAATCTTAATGTCCTTTTACCAGAGTGAATGTGTGCACACACGCAAAAAACTATACAAAATACAGTATTCCCACTACACATAATGGACTATGACTATTTTCTGATTGTTATTCCTCCTTTATTTACCTAGATGAAATTCTGTGCTACGTTATGCTATGACAGCACAAGACCTACACACACACACACATTCCATTAAGCACTGCACTGAAGGATTAAGTGATGTGCAGACCTTTCACTGTTTTGTACAAGAGTGAATGCCATCTCATGGGAATATATGCTCAAAAATGTACTTTTCTTTTTATTATAATGGCTAATTACATAATGATATTGTAAATCACTGTAGGTCTATGTATTGGCAAGATGCTCATTTAGTTATATGAGCTAGGAAATGACCTCCCTTTGGAATCCTGTAGGCACATAACACAAATGGTACATGTCCTAATATTCCTAGAACAGTGGTGAATCGCTGACAGATTTATCTTCACCTGGGCACACAAAGTGCATGCTATGTCTTAGTAAGGCAAGTCAGACATATTTTCACAAAATTCCTTTTAGAAACTGCTGAGCAAATATTCTTAATTGTGTTCAAGCAGGATCCCTTTTCTCACAGAAGTGCCAAGCCCTTTGGAAACCATAGGATTAATTAAGGAATAGACTCAAATGTCAAGTGCTTCTGAAACACCAGGGGCTGTAAAATCTCTGAGGAGTGGTGCTGCTAAAATGGGAATATCTCTAATGCTGTGTTGTAGGAGAGGAGTTGGACAGTCACTGCCTCTGTGTGCCATGTCACTGCCTCTGTGTGCCATGTCACTGCCTCTGTGTGCCATGTCACTGCCTCTGTGTGTGTGTGTAGCCAATAAATGTTCTCAAAGTCATCTCAAGAACTCTTACACTCAATAGTAAATGTTTGCAAGATTGGGTCCCTAGGGCTCAGTTCTCCACTCAATTGCAATGTGAAGTAAATGGAAGTTGCCATGTAATTGAGAACAGAATTGAGCTTTTAGGGTGAATTTCTCTCAGTGTAGAGGGCAGGTGCACACTTATACATAAATATGGTACACATATGTGTGTACACCCTCCCGCCCCCCATACAAGTATTTTATATATTTATATTTGATAGTGGACTCTCCAATCTAGCAGACAACGATATCACAAGACTGTCTAGCTTCAACTTCCAGCCTTTCAAATTCAAACAGGAAAATAAGGTGCAAATGTTGAACCGTGAGGGTAATTAATTATTGGAACAACTTACCAAGTTACCAAGGGTTCTGGTGGATTCTTCATTACTAGCAATTTTTAAATTAAATTTGTTTTTTTTCCTTTTCTAAAAGATATGCTCTAGTTCAAGCTAATATTGTATCAGGAAGGTTCTAGGGTCCCTAATAAAGGAGGCCATACAAGAGGATCACAGTGGTCCCTTCTGGTCTTTGATTCTATGAATATAGAATTATATACATGTGTACACAAAACAAAATATTATACTTGTGCAGCACCTTTAATTTGGAAGGACCACAGCCCTTTGTATCTTGACAATTCTTTTTCAATTATTTGAATGTCGGAGGACAACAAAAATTCCACTGGATTATCCGGAACCTCAGTTATGTAAAATTAACAGTTAACAGAAGGGGGACCCAAAGAGGATGGATTTAGGCTGTTCTCAGTGGTAGCAGATGACAGAACAAGGAGTAATGGTCTCAAGTTGCAGCGGGGGAGGTTTAGGTTGGATTTAGGAAAAACTTTTTCACTAGGAGGGTGGTGAAGCACTGGAATGGGTTACTAGGGAGGTGGTGGAATCTCCTTCCTTAGAGGTTTTTAAGGTCAGGCTTGGCAAAGTCCTGGCTGGGATGATTTAGTTGGGGATTGGTCCTGCTTTGAGCAGGGGGTTGGACTAGATGACCTCCTGAGGTCCCTTCCAACCCTGATATTCTATGATTCTATTTGCATGCTTAGCTACCAGCTAGTCAAGATTAAGAAATTAACAAGAGATTGCAAAATCTACAATAAGGAACACACAGCAGGAGGGCTCCTGGTTTACGAATAAAGATTAAAAGACTGTTTTGATATATCTGGGGTTACAAATGGACACTGTGGTATCTTTCACCCAGGAAGAAAGCTGACAGTGGGAATGCTTCATGAACGGAAGATCCCAGCCAAACTTGGCTGTAATATGCTGGGAGAATATTGGGTAAATTTGTTCGTGAAGACAGAGGCAAAAAAAGCATGGAGTACATTAGCTTTTTGCACATCCTCTGTCACTAGGTTGCCTCCCTCATTTAGTAAGGGGCCCACACTTTCCTTGGCTTTCTTCTTGTTGCCAACATACCTGAAGAAACCCTTCTCGTTACTCTTAACATCTCTTGCTAGCTGCAGCTCCAGGTGCAATTTGGCCCTCCTGATTTCATTCCTACATGCCCAAGCAATATTTTTATACTCTTCCCTGGTCATTTGTCCAATCTACCACTTCTTGTAAGCTTCTTTTTTATGTTTAAGATCCGCAAGGATTTCACCGTTAAGCCAAGCTGGTCGCCTGCCATATTTACTATTCTTTTGACACATCGGGATGGTTTGTCCCTGTAACCTCAATAGGGATTCTTTGAAATACAGCCACCTTTCCTGGACTCCTTTCCTCTCATGTTATTCCCCCAGGGGATCCTACCCATCAGTTCCCTGAGGGAGTCGAAGTCTGCTTTCCTGAAGTCCAGAGTCCATATTCTGCTGCTTACCTTTCTTCCCTGTGTCAGGATCCTGAACTCGACCAACTCATGGTCACTGCCTCTCAGGTTCCCATCCACTTTTGCTTCCCCTACTAATTCTTCTCGGTTTGTGAGCAGCAGGTCAAGAAGAGCTCTGCCCCTAGTTGGCTCCTCCAGCACTTGCACCAGGAAATTGTCCCCTACATTTTCCAAAAACATCCTGGATTGTCTGTGCACCACTGTAGTGCTCTCCCAGCAGACATCAGGGTGATTAAAGTCGCCCATGAGAACCAGGGCGTGCGATCTAGTAGCTTCTGTGAGCTGCCGGAAGAAAGCCTCATCCTCCTGGTCCGGTGGTCTATAGCAGACTCCACCACTACATCACTCTTGTTGCTCACACTTCTAAGCTTAATCCAGAGACACTCAGGTTTTTCTGCAGTTTCATACTGGAGCTCTGAGCAGTCATACTGCTCCCTTACATACAGTGCTACTCCCCCAGCTTTTCTGCCCTGCCTGTCCTTCCTGAACCGTTTATAACCATCCATGACCAGTTTATAACCATTCTACAAAACTTGAATGGCAGTTTAAAACTAATAAAAGTAAATCCTTTCCTATGAAACTAATTTTCACTGAGGTCAAGAGTTTAGCAGGATTCAAGAGTTTGGACATATATGGCTCAAGATAAACTACCCCTCAACAAATACTGGAGAGTAAAGAGTGATTGCCAGGGCAGAAAAAGGCCCATGCACATAGGATATAAAAAGAACCCTGGCAGGTTTTAAAGGGAATACTATCAAGCTGGGGTAGCTGTTTGGGATCTAGACTGAGACAGAGGGACTTGCTGGGTGTCTGAAGTTAGGCCTACCTAGGGGTACCATCACAGAATAACCTTTTAGATAATAATGAGTAGACTGTTCATTATTTTAAACCCCTTTTTCTCTAAATGCTTCGCTCCTATTACAAAAAACAAACAATACTTTGGTTTAAGAAGGCTGCCGAGTCACTATATTCATCACAGACTCCTGAAGGAAAGAACCACAGGCATCTAAACCCTAGTCAGACCTGCTGGGTAAACATGGTGGATACAGGGTATTATAGCCCAAGTCCTCGTCTAAGAGTGGGAGAATTGTGAAATTCCAACTCTGGGTAGGTGCAAGCACAAACCCAGAGATCGGAGGAGGTGCACTGAGAGACCAGAACAGAGACAGAGGTGAAGGTTAATGACCCAGGTTTTCCAGCACCTTCCTCTACATCAGCTATTTCTAGCCACTGTCAGAGATAGGATGCTGGACCACAGTTCTGATCCAATATGGTCATTTTGTGTTACCTTGTTCCTGTAACAAAGCCAGTCGCATAACTCGAATCCTTAGGCATCACAAGGAGTGTAGCAAAAAAAAAAAAAAAAAAAGCCACTAACTCCAGGATTTAGGAAGATCATGTCCTGTTTCCTTGCACTTTCTCATACCTCCACAGCATCTAAGTTACACCATCTCAGGTTCCCTCACACCTCGATGTGTAAATAGGACTCTGGGAATGCAACCAAGTGTAAAGGAACTCAGGTAAGACTCTCTTACCCTAAGTTAAATCACTTTTCATTTCACCTCTGAATTTGGCCCATGGACTCCAACTAATTTGTCTCATTGCAACATGTCATGGAGATGAATGCAGCAAACTATAAGAAAAGGCAGCTTAACAAGCCTCAAACATCTGACACAATAACTTTGCTCCAATAAAATGTGATGGGCTGACCCTTGTTTATACAAACCCTGCTTTAACTATTCAGTTAATAGAACTCACACAGCATTGAGCGTGACTTTTTAGGCTGCTTTCCAGGCTGTTTCCCAAGGCACTCCCCAAACTGCAACCCTTATCACCATAGCTAAAAGCACCAGGGCCACGGTGTATGTTTACTCCAGACACAACAAGATCTGAGAACCCTGGACATGAAATCGTGAGAATTTATAAAATAAACACTTTCCAGCTGGCATTTTTTCTGTTATTCTCTGTTTCTCGCCAACTTCCAGCCTTGATCCAAGGAAAATATGATAAACGTTAATAACCCGCTGGGAGTACTGAACAACCAACCAACTTCTCTATTAACTTTCTCTGCCCCAACCCAGGGTGAGACTTGTGCACTACAGCACTGACAGGTTCTTTTCTGATGCTTCAAATGTCAGCCTAATGCAAGGAAGGCATTATGCATCACCCATATAAATTCAGCTTCATAGAACAATTGGTGTTAGAGCCTGATGTGCCCCCTCCATGTTGCAGAAGTGAGTAAAAGAAGGGCCAGAATGGTCCCTGAAGCTGTGTGGAGGTGGGAACCCAAGCAGCACGCTTACCCCACCTCTGAGAGATCCCTGTGGGACAGGGCCAGCCTTTGGAGCAGATGATGGCAACTGCAGGAAAAAGCTGCCCTTTGTGGTGTGGGGCTTCCTATAAACAGGATCTGATTTTTAGTGGAAATCCATGTTGTAGGTAATATTTCCAGAAGCAGCAATACCTTTCTCCTCTGTGACTTCGACCCCACACACGGGGTGGGGAAGAATGCATAGCCATGGGAACCAGTCACTGGTAACATGAGAGCTAGGCTGCCAGCAGTGGGGTGGCCCAGCAGCAGGTTCTCTCACGGCATCTGCAGGCTACAAAGCCCATACTAGCTCATAATGGAAAGGGGGACAATTGTCTATACACTCCCAACCTATGAAAAGAGGAGAGAAATAACCTAATCTCTCTCTCAGCTTTCGAGCTGCAGAGAACAAGACAATCGGACAGTCTCAGGGAGGGATTTGTGGCAGTGCAGAGGAGGCATGCATAAGCCCATGGAGCTCAAGAACCCCTGGTAAGAGAAACTGTTGGTTCAAAGTAAGAGATCCAATTCTGTGAAGTGCAGAATGCACTCAACTCCATACACTTCAATGGGAATTGAGGGCACTCAGAACCTTACAGGCCTGGGTCCCTAGCTGGGGGAGAGACAGGCGGAGGCAACCTTCTAGGCCCATCTTGCAAAGCAGAGAGGGGGGACAGTTTTCCACTGAGGAATCACTTACCTGATAGAAGTCTCTTGTTCTTCCTATTTTTTCCACTTCTCCCTTCTTGCTTTCCTCCATTGGGCCCATTCATTTCCACCATTGGTCCCTTTCTTCATCTTTCTCCTCGAGTCCCTGAAGTTCTCCTCCCATTTCATTTCTCACTACCTTTGGCACTCCTCTCTTCATGCTTGGGGGAGTTCTGCAGTATAATTTCATTCTGTAGTCATTATCAGAAATCTTCTGGCCGCTATGGGAGTTATTAGGGTGACACACCTGTCCCTCAAGGACCACCGATTTCATGGGGGGCTTCCAACGTGCGAGGGAGAGTGTTGCAGAAGTGGCTGACGTTCCTCTTTCACAGGCGCAACCCAACTAGAACCTTCCCAAGCACTCCCCTCCTCTTTCCTTACAGCTGCAACTCTTCTGCTAGCTTGTAAATGGGGTGGGGGGTAAGGGTGAAACTGGCCATGTTTAAATGCAATTAAAATTAGAAAAACAGATTTACTTACAGATCTGCAGAAGATGTTTGCAGTTACACAGTTAAGCCACCTAAAATAATTGTGCTGTGTGTCCTACACGGAATAGCAAGTAGTTGCCACTAGTGCTATATGATAAAACCAGAGCTGCCTATGAAATGGAAAGAAAGAAAATCTAGTTGGACTATCAGAATTCCATTTAGCAATTGCAACCTGGAATCATATAGGCACCAAGGATAACTGTTGATCAGTTATAGGATTCTGAGCACTCATGGAAACATGCTCAGTTTTAACGCTGCAACAACAATAAATCATATGAGCTGCCCAAGAGTTACCAGAGACAATGCAGTAAATCCTCTAATTGCTACAAAACCCCTCCCCGAAAGCTGTTATGAAGGAATTTAGAAGATATTGCCATCCTTGTTAAAAACCTTATAGAATGCAGCTGTTGCAGCATTTCAGCAATTTGTTATGAAGTTGACAGACAGATTTATTCCCAGCAAAGGCTCCTTGCTTGGAGAGACACATGGTATAGGATACTACATCATCATGTCAAATTCTTCAATTTGCAGAGCATCTTATAAGGCTATATATACGCAAGGTATATTTGAGGGTGCATCAACATTTCAACAATTAAAAAAAAGTTGGGTGATAAATGTGTGTTCCTGCTCACTTCGATTCCAAGCACATATAGTAAAAATGGGACAAATTTAAACTATTCCATTAAACAATTTAATTTCCCCTTCAGATTTTAAAGCCTTAAAATGCTGATCAAATGCATCGTTGCACAGGGTAACAGAGTGCACAAGTTTCCTCAAAGTTGGGTGCATTTCTGGTAGAGCACTTACATGAATCTCAGCCACCAGGGGAAACAGCAGATTTATGGACTTCTACTCTTTGCAGCTCTAGTGCACAGTGGAAAAAACGGCACATGGCCAAGAAGAAAGTGAATATGCTAAACCCCAGGCCAAGCTTCATGAATGGCCAACATTAAACAGCCGCCACTGTCAGTATCAGACAGACCCAATTAATTTATTCCAGCTCTAACAGCCCAGTTGAGAGAGACGCTGGGCACTGCTAACAAGGTGTCTAGTACTTTCAGCTCCCACTAGTGTATGTTTATACAGTACTGCAATCATGGTGTGTGACTGCAGCTTGGGTAGACATATTTGAGCTAGTTCTAATCTAGCTAGCTCAGGTACGAGAGCAGAGAAGCTACAGCAGTACCACTGGACATTCCTTTGTCTTCCTGTTACCCCTCCCTCATTTATGACACACCTTTGAACTTCTGCAACAATTAAAGCAGGGGTACTACAGACAAACAGCCTCCTACACTACACAACCCTGATTCATCCCAAGAGCAAGCCCATCCTTTGCACTGAATGATCCTGGGATCCCATGGAAAATAGTATGTGAGGACATAATTAAAATTATCATAATGCATATGCACAAGGGAGCTGAATTAAGGTTCCATAGGCAACCTTAATTCTGACATTTGAGTGCTTGACTATGTAACCTCAATAATGTTGTTTTAATGCAGTTTTGCATGTGTAATTTTCTAGGTTTTAAAAAAAGCAAACTAAAATCAGAAATTACATTTAGGGCATCGTACTGACACTCACATGATTCACCAGCAACGGTGGAACCTTCAGATGCACCAATAGACCTCTGCCACTTGAGCCAATGGAGTAATTCTATATCAGCCAGCACGAGAGGGGGATGGAATACTTTGCCAGTGAGTTTCACAATTTTGTTGACAGCAGAGGACTGGTTCCATTCCAGCTGCAAAGGGGCAGACGCTCCAGTGGGCATAGACTTTTTTGCCTGTTCCCCGCACAGCTTAACCTCTTCTGCCCTGCCCTCTCCGGCCTTTCCCTGTTCCAGTCCTGCTTCTTCCCTACCCCTGGCTCCAGCCCGCTTCTCCTTACCTACACAGTCTCAGTCTCCACTCCTGAGGCTTTTCACCCCAATTACAGTAATTTTGTCCAGATAGTCCCTGTTCCCTCTTCCCGGCTCCTTGTCCAATCAGTCTCTTTGCTCCCCACACTGGCTCCCAGTTGTAGTCTCTTTCCCTGGGCTACCTACCCCAATCTTAGTCCTCCTCTTCCTGGCTCTTTGTCCTAGTTTCTTTGCCTAGCCAATTAGTTCTTCCTCCACATCCCAGCTTCTTGTTAGACCTGTCTTTCCTCTCTCCACACTCTCTGCCATATCCCCCATTGGCTCTTAGTCCCAGTCTCTCGCCCTCCCCCAACTCTTTGTTCAGTCTCAGTGTTCCTCCCCGCACCCAGCCAATTGGCTCCCAGCTCTCCCTCCATTTCTCTCACTAGTGCCCAGCACCAGTCTCCCCACCCTGACTCCCAGCTCCAGTTTCTTTGCTACGCAGAAATCCTAACTTGGAAGGATAAATTATAGGAGTGATAAACCAGGTTTCATTTTCCATCCCAGTTTTAAAGACAGAATATGATGTGCAGCAATGTTAAGTGATTTGCCCACAGGACATAAGAACCAGAGCCAATAGCTGTATCCACATTTCCTGATTACCAAACTTATGCCTTAGCCATAAGACCAACCTTCCTCCCATTAACTGCATTTAAGTTAAATTTCTAATAACCTTTTTCTTGTAATATTATTTTTGATCAAATACAGTCATTGGCAAAAAATTATTGGCTTTTAAGACATATATGAGATCTTAGTGCTTTAAAAATACATATTGTATCCAAATCTTTATAATGGAATGTTCAGAGTCCTTTCAACATAATTTAATAGATTTATTGACTATTGTAAAGATAAACTGCTTTTATTTGGGATTAAACATTCTGTCACATCCCTGGTGAGTGAAAGGGATACGTTTGAGAGACCAGTGAAGCAATTTACTAGCCAAAAAGTTGCACATTTATGCTTCAATGGACACTATCAGCCTAACTCACTTCTGTCTGAAATATTTTTATATTTCACTGAAGAATAGCACTATAAGAGACTGCAGAAAAAATGTCTCTCTCTGTTCCTGCGGTCCCAGTTTATTCGATACATTTGACAGCACTTCCTATTTACTATTTTCATTGCATTCCTTTGTATAGTCAGACAGTTTCCCCATTGCTTGTGTATATCTTTCACACAGCAACATGGTGGAGGAGGGAGAAAAAACTCAAAAACAGGAAAATATGATTGTTAAACCATAAAAAGTGTTGTGGGGGAGGGGGGGACTCAGGGCTAGGTGTAAATATTTGTTCTCTATGTATATAAACCTCCCCACTGTATTTTCCACTGAATGCATCCAATGAAGTGAGCTGTAGCTCACGAAAGCTTATGCTCAAATAAATTTTAGTCTCTAAGGTGCCACAAGTACTCCTTTTCTTTTTGCGAATACAGACTAACACAGATGCTACTCTGAAACCTATTTAAAACATATTATTGAAAACTAACTATATCACGGTTTCCCTCTAACTGAAATGCAGCTCTCATATGTTTGAATAGGTGATTACACATCTCAACTAAAGAAAGGATTCAGAAAGAAGCATCTCCATACAGACTTGTGGAAAACTTCCCCTCTTAACAATCGCCCCTTTGCCGCTCCAGCTGTACAGAACAAATGTTGAAGTTTCCTAACAACTCCCAGCTTATACTTCACATATTCCCTTCCTGTCTGGCAGTGTGCATTCTGGTATGGTTTCCAAACGTCCCCTTGACACATGCTTGTGCAGGTAGGGCTGCATCTGCTACTAATTAGCAATGGATACTACAGCCTGGGTTTTAAATGCAGCCTTTGAACAGACAGGAACTAGCCTCCCACTGAAAGACGCATTCCATTTACGTTTCTATTTATTTTTTAAAAGATACATTTGTTAGTGTACACGCACACTAAACTCTTCGAATCCTGTCAAGGGCACCAGTTCATCTGCACAAACATTTCCAATATTTTTAGTATCCCCAAAGTGATTTCTGTTGCTTCCCTGCAAATTGCAAGTCAGACAGGCATCATTCCTGAAAGCAATACACACCCATCACAGACCTTTTCTGGTCACAGCAGTTAGATTTGAATCTAGGTTTGTACTGAATAATAGTCTGTCTTGAGCAGCAAGTAGAAAAAAAAAAACCCCAACAAAATGTATTTGCAATACCTGTATATGCGTGCACACGCATGCATATACATGCGCACTTCAGAGATCTGATTTCAAAGGTACTGAGCATTTGCAGCTTTTCTATAGAATTACATGGGGCATGAGAGCCGAGGACTTCTGAAAAATCAGGCCAGTTGTTTTTAGGTTTATCATTTTTGGCCACGTATTTGACACATGCAAATGCATGTTATATCTGTATAAAAGCTGCACACAACATCTGCTATAATTTGGCTTCAGTGGTACAGAAACGTGCTTATGGGTTGCTTAGGCAGCTGTGTAATGGAGGGAAAGGGCATTCCATTTGCTGTGTATGCACCTTTAAATTATTATATAGGGGTTTCCCTATGGGCTTCAGGGGCAACTGTGAGACAGTTGCACAATGGTACTTGTGTTCTATCCCTCCCATGGAGAGACTTCAGGTTGGTTCTCTCTCTCTGGTTGTTTTTTCATGAAGCATGGCAGAATTGGCCCCTGGAACATGCAGGGGGAGGAGTTAAATGATATGCTTTTTTCTCCAATCCATTTTGTGCACCTGGAAGAGCTGGGGGAAAAAGATTTAACTGCTGGACATCTGGGGGATTTCTAAGTATCCAGAAGTTCAAAGAGGGAGCTTTTCTTCAGGGAGGCACAGCAGGGATACAACATCCTTTAAGACAGGGGTTCTCAGGATAAATTTTTTGGTGGCTTCAGAGTGAGGCCACCAACTTTTGCTGGTGGCCGCTCTCACACTTTTTCCTGAAGTACTTAATTAGCGTAAAGAAAAACAAATAAATATGCACATAGACATGTCCAAAACATTATAATGTATTTATTGCTAGCTAGTAAGTCTGCTGTGAAAAGTGATATTAACCAACATACAAGTATCACTTTTCACAGCAGACTTACTCAGCCCTGCCAAGCCTGGGGACAAATTAAGCCCTGGATGGGAGGCCAGAGGAGGCAGCTGGGGACTAGAACCTGAAGCCCTGCAGCTGGAGGCGGGGGCCTGCCACCGTGCAGCCGGAGCCCAAAGCCTGAGCCCCATCACTCCAGGAAGGTGGGAAATTCACTGGCTGCCAGCTCCTCCAGCGTTGTACCCTAGGTGTTGGTCCAACCCCTGTTGGCGGCCCCAGCAACCAATACCAAGGAAATACATCCAGGAGCAACAGGGAGGGGCCACTACTTTGCCCTCCCCTTCCTCCTAATCAGAGCCCAGGAAGCTGTGGCCACAAGAAAAGCCCCTGGTGGCCGAATTTGAGAATCGCTGCTCTAAGATGTTACAGCTGGATGAAAATTCTCCTGAATATATTTGTGAGAGCTTAGAAAGACACTCAGAGAAAAAGCTTAATAATCCTAAATGCTCCCCAGTGTCATGCTCTGAGCCAAATCTTGATCTCACTGCCTTCAACTGAACCAAGATTTGGCACAAAGGGAAGCATTTGGGATGGCTTCACACAACTCAGTGGAATTAAGAAATTTCTATGAAAACAAAACAAAACAAAACAAACTCTCCACATTTTTGAACAGCTTCAAGATATTTAGCAACAGAATTCTATTGTCTTTAACAGGAGTTCAGTAGCTAAATATACAGGATTGGGAAACAAATCCAGAGTTGAGACAGTAGGTGCTTGTCACCTCAGCACAATCCCCAATGCCACCTTATTCTGGCAAAGTCTGGGGGCTGGAATTTCAAGAATGTTTTGAAGGAGGGGGATGAGAAAGGGAGGGGGCTTGAAGCCACCTGTCCTTTAAAGATTAATTTGACCAAAGTAGTCCTGGCCTCTTTAACAACCTTAGCTGCCAAAATATGTTCCTGCCAGAAAATCTTTTACACATAGGCACTTTCGAAACTGTCTTTTGCCAGAGCTAGAACATACCAGAATATAACGGAGCAACAATTTCAGTGCCTAACATAGTCAAAGATTATAACTACCCTAGTGCAGAAAACAAATACCAAATCAGAGTGCCAGCAAACATGCACACAACAAATGGGACAGCCATACAACCCAATGTTAATTTAAAAGGCTTTTCAGACATTTTAGTCCAAAGGAAAGCTGCAGGCATGAAATATTTGGCACCAGTAAAAGATTGGTGTTAAGAGACAAAGCAGATACATTCTGGAATTGGTGATTCACTAAGCATCCCTCTGCAGACTCCACAGCAATATTCCACAAGGACATTTGCTTCAAATTGTATAGCAAATCTATAGTATCTGCTGTGTTCAGTCAGTTTCTATTTTAATTTACAGAATTGATTTAGATGTATGGACACAAGCAACACTTTCTGATTTGCTGTCAATCTAGTCATAGCTATAGCAGTCAGCAAATGTCCAGGTCTAAATAAGTCTCCTTGTGTTTTCATGTATAAATTCCAATTCATTATAGAATAAAAAGTTCCTTCAGACTGGAAATTCCAAAATGATTACTGCACTTTTTGGTGCTTAAAATAACTTAGTCTTATAGCTAGGATCAGTCCTCGGTCATCTGTGACTCCAAATGAAAACTTTCCTAGCTATCTACTGCTTGTGATCCCTGCACGCCATGCAAGTTTGCATGAAAACAGATCCAGCTACTCACCATGACAAGTAGTGGAAAGGGTAAAGGTGTCTCCACGCTCAGGTGTGACTCACATACACTGTGGGTCTCAGAAGTCTACAATTCTCGACGATGACTGGGGTCTGTCGGTGTTACACTTGCCTCCATTAAAAGTTATGCACTACATACATAGCAGTTTGTTCTTGATACTTTTCAGAGTTAAGTTATATCCCTCAATTTTCAGAGCCCACCTCTGTATACCACCCTTCACTTGCACTATGTGCAGTTCAAATTCACCCCCTGCATCTGGTCCCAGAAGACATGTTCTTCTGGAAAAAGAAGGAGCTGTTGCCCCATGTAACAATTTAATTAAAAAATAACTGTACAGTAGGGGTAGGCTGACCTTTTCCTTCTCTATATAGGTTTAAATAAGCCCACCCCTCCAGTAATGTACTCATATACCTCTCAAATTAAATAGAATAAATTTACTTTCTATGTGATCATTTTAAAGAGAACTATGAAGTCAAGGCAGATAAAAATGCTCCTTTATTGATTCACTTACATCAGTTGTCTGTTATTCATACATACTACACAAGTGTCATTCAACCTTGAAGCTCCACAAATCCACTTATTTAAGTAGGGCAGGGATTCTTCAGCTCAGTGACACGGAGTTCATAGACTCAGGACTGGAGTAGCAGCTTGGCTTTGATAAATGGTTAGAATTTTTTAAAAGCTTTTCAAAAAGCACGGTTTCCCCCAAAGGGAATTGCTCCAGATACCAAGCAGCAAGATGCATTTTCCCAAATGAATTGATTACTCACATTCGTAAGCATGAGAAAACTAAACTAAAGGACACTTCTGCCTTTCCCTTTGCCTTTCAACTGCTCATTCTTCTGAGTTTTTTATTCTCCCATCCCACCCTCGGCTGACCAGCCTCATTCCCTGTGTGGGCACTAATGATACAAACTTTCTCTCTTCTTTGGGAAACAAACTATTTTCTCCAAAAGAAAAGGAGTACTTGTGGCACCTTAGAGACTAACACATTTAATTGTAGCTCACGAAAGCTTATGCACAAATAAATTTGTTAGTCCCTAAGGTGCCACAAGTACTCCTTTTCTTTTTGCGAATACAGACTAACACGGCTGCTACTCTGAAATTATTTTCTCTCTCTCACACACACAGACACAGACATTTGTTCCCATCTGGTGGTAGAAAATTGTTTATTTTTCCCCAAATTTTCTTACAACTGCAGCCCACAGAAGGGGAAGTTACTCACCTTGCAGTAACTGAGGTTCTTCGAGATGTGTATCCCTGTAGGTGCTCCAGTCTAGGTGTCGGTGCATCCCGGCGCCGTTGATCGGAGATTTTTGGTAGCAGTGCCTGGCTGGGACGCAGGCGCTCAGTTGGTATCTCCCATCTCATTGGAATCTTCCTGAGCGCCTGCGTCCCACACCCCCCTCAGTTCCTTCTCTACTGTGGAGCAATTATACAAGTACTCCAAAGTAGAGAGGAGGAGGGTGGGGGAGTGGAGCACCCACAGGGACACACATCTCAAAGAACCTCAGTTACTGCAAGGTGAGTAACTTCCCCTTCTTCTTCGAGTGCTGTCCCTGTGGGTGCTCCACTCTAGGTGAATGTGTAGCAGTGCTCACTATGGTCGGTGGGACTTTGGAGATTTGGCAGTGAGTACTGTAGAAAGTACTGTATGGCCTACTGTGGTGTCTGCCATGGTATCTTGCGTGATAGCATAGAGTTTGGCAAATGTGTGTTCACATGGCCATGTAGCTGTTCTACAGATGTCAGAAACGGGTACATTATGTAGGAAGGCAACAGATGTTGACATAGCTTGAGTGGAATGAATTCTAATGCCTTCGGGCGGTTGAATATTTTTAATACGGTAAGAGGATCTGATGCAGTCAGAGATCCACTTGGACAGACATTGTTTAGAGATAGCTGTACCTTTTGATCTTTCAGTGATGGAGACAGAGTCATGGAGATTTATGAAATGGCTTAGTCTGGTCTAAGTAAAAGGCGATTGCTCACCTGACATCGAGAGTATGCAGGGATGCTTTGTGTGGAACTTGTGAGGTTTGGGATAAAAAGTAGGCAAGTATAGCGGCTGGTTAAGTTAGAAGGTGGATTCCACCTTAGGGAGAAATTTAGGATGTGGTCTCAGAGTGACTTTGTCTTTGGAGAAGATTGTGTTGGGAGGATGGGCCATCAGGGCGCTTATTTCACCTACTCTCCTTGCTGATGTTATTGCAACTAAGAAAGCTACCTTCATGGACATATGGAGAAGAGAGGAGGTAGCCAAAGACTCAAATGGAGGTTTCATGAGAGCATGAAGAACGAGGTTAAGATTCCATGTAGCTGCCGTTGGGTAAATTTCAGGGTAGAGATTTTGTAGGCCCATGCGAAATCGTTTTATGGTGGGAAAGTCTGTGGATGACAGGAGGACATGCGGAGTAGGTAAGGATACCATGACTGTCTGGGCCAGCCGCCCAATAAGCATGACCTGTGCATTATCATCTATGATCTTCTTAAGAACCTGTGTAGCAGAAGGATTGGTGGGAAGGCATACAGGAGAGAGTTGTTCCATGGGATGAGGAACGCGTCTCCTAGGGATGCAGTCCCGAGTCCCACTCTGGAGCAAAACAGTCGACATTTTCGATTCTGGGTTGTGGCGAGGAGGTCTATTGACGGGGTGCCCCAGAGGGAGAAGAGCTGTTGCAGTATTGCGGGTTGCAGTTCCCATTCGGGTTCTGTTGAAAAGTGCTTGCTGAGTGCGTCGACAGTAGTATTGTGGCAGCTGGGTAGGCAATGATTCATATTTGATGTTGTGTGCACCAATTTAATAGTAGGATGGCTTCCATGCAAAGGGAGTGTGATTGGGCTCCCCCTTGTCTGTTGATGTAAAACATACATGCTATGTTGTCTGTTAAGACCCAAATAGATTTGTTCTTTATGAGAAGAAAGCGAAGGCATGCTCGTCGCACTGCTCTGAGCTCTAAGACATTTATGCGTAGGCGTGTGTCTGATGCGGACCACCAGCCTTGTGCCCTGTGTCCCCCTAGACGCGCTCCCCAGCCCATTAGGGAAGTGTCCATGGTGAGCATGAGCGTTGGGGATCGTTGCTGGAAGGGAATGCCTGTGCAAAGGTTTTCTGGTCTTGTCCACCAGAGTAGGGAAGCTAGAACAATTGGGAGGAGGAGGAGTTAGCACCATCCCTAAGGTGTGTCTGTTGGGTTTGAAGTTGGAGTTGAGCCAGCCCTGAAGAGATCTCATGTGTAGCCTGGGGTATGGGACCACGAAGGTGGTGGCTGCCATGTGACCAAGGAGCTGTAGGCAGATTCTTGCCTGTGTTCTGGGACGAATAGAGAGCGTGCTTATCAGTTGTGTGATAGTGAGGAATCTGTGATTTGGGAGTGAGGCTTTGCTCCAGATTGAGTCCAGATGAGCCCCAATGAACTCGATCTGTTGTGTAGGTGTCAGGGTGGATTTCTGGACGTTGGAGGCAAAGGCTGTGAAAGAGGGAGATGGCGAAATGGGTAGTTTGAAATGTCTCGCCATAAGAATGGCCCTTGATGAGGCAATCATCCAGCTAGGGGAAAAAGCGTGTTTCCATGTCTGTGGAGGTGAACCACAACCACGGCTAGAGTCTTGGAAAAAGACTCTCGGCACTGTAGAGAGTCCGAAAGGAAGAACTCTGTATTAAAAGTGGTTGTGACCGATTGTGAGCTGGATGAATTGGAATATGAAAATAAATGTCCTGGAGGTCGAGGGCTGTGAACCAGTCCCCTTGATCCAGTGCAGGAATTATTGTGCCCAGTGTGACCATCTTGAATTTTTGTATCCTCACGAATTTGTTCAGTTGGCGTAGGTCCAGTATAGGCCTCCATCCCCCGGTCTTTTTCTGGGTCAGAAAGTAATGGGAGAAGAACCCTTTCCATCAATGTTGTGTCGGCACAGTTTCCACTGCACCTAGTTGTGGAAGGTGAACCACTTCTACGCAAAGTAAGTGCTTATGAGAGGGGTTTCTGAAGAGGGACGGGGAAGGGTAGGATATAAAGGGGATAGAGTAACCGGACTGCACTATTTCGAGCACCCAGCGGTCCTGTGTAATCCCTTGCCGGGCATGTTGGAAACTTTGGAGGTGGTGGCCTAAGGGGCAAGTAGGCAGTGGATTCAAGGGGAGGTCCTGCAGACCCTCTATCAACATTTCAAAATTGTTGTTTATTTCCCGGTGGGTGGGAAGTGGTTGCTTGAGTTTGATTTTGATTTTGTCTGCGCTTAGGAGTCTAGCGCGACTCCTAGTTATGTCATATGAATTGGGTTGAGGCCGATAATACTATTGTGTGCATGGTCTTTAGTAGGGTTGGTAGTGTTGTCTCCTGGGAAAAGATGGGTGAACGCCCAGGGTATGCAGTGTCGCTCTAGAATCTTTCATGGTGTGTAGGAGTTCATGGTTTTTGTTTATTTTTTCTTGAGAAAAGTTTATCCTCATCAAAGGGGAGGTCCTCCACTTTGGTCTGCAGATCTTTAGGGATGCCAGATGCAGAGATCCATGAAGATCTGCGCATAACCACAGCAGCTGCAATAGTATGGGCTGCTGTGTCTAGAGCTTCTTGTAGGGCCGTTCTGGACATTAATTGGCCCTCAACCAGGATTGATTTGAAGTCTGCTCTCCTACCCTCTGGAATGTAGGAGGCAAATTCGAAAAGTTATTGTAATTATCGAAGTCGTAGCTGGTGAGGAGGGCAGAATAATTAGCAATTCTGAATTGCAGAGTGGAGGACGTGTAAACCTTGCAACCGAAGACGTCAAGGCATTTAAGGTCCTTGTCTTGCGGGGTGGGCCAATATTGCGGCTGTTTTGTCTGTTCTGCAGCTGCATCCATGACAAGAGAGTTCAGTTGTGGATGAGAAAATAGGAAGTCAGCGTCCTTTGCGGGAACATAGTATTTACGTTCAGCCTTTTGCAAGTTGGTAATAAAGAAGCTGGAGTTTGCCAGAGTGTGTCAGCTGGCTCCAAGAGTGCCTCGTTTATGAGGAGCACGATCTTTGTGGGCACAGAGGATGGAAGGATTCTGAGGAGTCTGTGTTGTGTTTCCTGAACCTCTTCTAGGGGATGTCTTGACTGAGTGCCACCCTCTTGAAAAGTTCTTGAAATTGTTTACAGTCATCCATGTTCTGTGGAGGCAGAGGAAGAGGGCTCCATCTGGAGCTGATGGAGAGTCAGGGGATCAGTGAGTCAGGATATGGTCCGTAGCTCATGTTCTCAGGAGGGGGTTCAGGCACTCTAGAAGTGGACGGAGCTGGAGATCAACGCACAGAAGAAGGTAGTGGTTCGGTAGAAGAGGTCTGAGGGTGAGTGGTAGGAGGATGTGGCCAACGGTACCACTGAGGCCAAGGCATAGGGTAGGAGAAGCCAGGTGCCGTCCACGGATGGGTGAAGTAGGGAAACTGAGACTGGTGGTTGTGAGCTGTGACCTGAGGCGGAAAAGGTTCCGCTGGAGGAGGAGAGGCAGATGGGGAGAACTCCGCCTGCTACTGTACATCAGGTTCGCTATCAGTAACGGTAGCCAGTTCAGGTGGGGAGAGCAGCTGTTCAAAAAATGAGCCCTGTTTGTCCAGGAGCGGGGAGTTAGGCTCAGGTGGCATTGAGAGGTCACCTTGAGTGAGAAACTGTTGCTCCTGCTCCCTGGGCAGCGCTGAGCCTGGACTGTGCTCTAGCGCATTGTCAACTGAAAGCCTCACTGGTGCCCCGGGGCATGTGGAGGGTCCGCTGCTGGTGCGGGGGCGGGAGGCAGGTTCGGTGCCGACGTTCTTCCCAGCACCGGAGCAGAGCGCGCAGTCCGCACCGCGGCTATTTTTAGCGCTGAAGTGCTTGGTGCCGCAGAAGCCTTCCCAGCATGGGAGGTCGGGTTCCTGCCTCTGCGGGAACCGCAGCTGAGGCGTTGTGACAGCCTAAGGCACCTGCCTTCTGCGCTGTCAATACAGAGGGTAAGGATCTTGTGGGAGACCCTTTACCCTTGTTAAAGTCTCTCCTCGGAGACTGTTGGGCTTCTGCTACAGAGAGGGTGAAGCTATGCTCCCAGTTGGCTCTGATCTGGCTGGGGAGCGTGAGGGAGAGGGTTTAATTTTCCCCGTCTCCAAAGGTGGCTGCAGAGATTTTTCCATTAGTAACATTTTAAGCCACTGGTTCCTGTTGCGACGAGCTCTGGTCTTGAGTCTTACATAGTGAAGGCATTTAGCAGGGACGTGTGTTTCATCAAGGCACTTCACACATCGTGAGTGCCCATCAGACCTTGGCATGGAGACCTGATAGGAAACACACTTCTTGAATCCTGAAGCACCTGGCATACTGAATTAGAAATGGCAGGGGTGTGTCAGCGGGAGACAAGCCTGAGGCGAAAAGTGTTTAGTTTGTTTTTTTTTGTTTTTTAACCTAAGTAACTAAACTATGTAACTATTCTAAAGGAAGGGAAACAACTGGGATGTAACTAATAACTATTTCTATGTTCTTTATTACTGTTTCCTACAGAGACCAGGGAAGAGAAGTAGCACTGCCCCGAGTCCCGTCTTTAGCTGAGGATGGTTGAGAAGGAACTGAGGGGGGTGTGGGACGCAGGCGCTCAGGAAGATTCCAATGAGATGGGAGATACCAACTGAGCGCCTGCATCCCAACCAGGCACTGCTACCGAAAATCTCTGATCAAAGGCGTCGGGACGCACCGACACCTGGAGTGGAGCATCCACAGGGACAGCACTCGAAGAAGAAATCCAATTTTTATATCCTAGCTAGAAGGATCCATTTAGAACACACCTCTGTGAATTCATAGTTACTAAGCGGCACAGTAACTCTCTCTACATTTATTTTGCCTTTCTGCTATGTCCGTAAAAGCAACTGCCAGCTTTCAATAAGGACAATTTTCAGAATCACAAATTATACTTCATAAATTAAGTTGTCTAGACATGATGTGCCAGGAGCTTTTGATCCCAGTAAACTAATAGGGATATAAAGCTTTGCATGCACTGCAAGCACAAGTGAAAAGCCTCATCTCATGTTTAATTGCAGTCAGTAGGCATCTGAAACAAGGGGTGGACAAAAGCCAGACAGAAGCTGCAGACCAACCATGCTCGTCAGTCTCAGCATGAATGTAGCTCCCGTTTTATCAGCACCACATGTTAGTATTTCCACATCAAATGCTTTAAGAGGAACAAACATTATTAAACTAATAATTATACATAAAGACATCTGAAATAAATAACAGATTTGACCTTTCGTTATAGGTCACACAAGGGTTTGAGAATATAACTGTTTAGTGTTTAAAATATTACCAATAATGCACTGGTGAAAAACGATTCCTCGAAGTGTTATTTAACTGTGATCAACAGCTGCTATTCATGTTTTAAAAAAAGAATGTATATCTATTACTAACAGGGGAAGATATGAAAGTCATGAAATAAGAAGGAGGCATGGTCTTATGATTAAGCCATAGGACAAGGAGCTGGAAGATTTAGGTTCTATCCCCAACCTGGCCACAGATTTCCTTTGTGACTGGTGGCAAGTCACTGAATTTCCTCTGTATGCTTGTGTTAGCTGTAAAACAAACATAAAACTTATGACTTAAAAAGAGTGCTTTGAACTTTAATTCAGTTAATGTTTGTAAAAATAAATTACTTTAAAAACTTCAGACAGACAGTAAATTAATTTTTACTATTGTGGCAAATTGACGGCACTACTATGATGGGTCTCGCGCTTTCTCTTCTGGGGGGGGGATGGTGGTTCAGGGCACCATTTCTTGCCCCTGAACTGGGGTATTAACTGCCGCACTAGTGTCCTAGAGAAGGGGAGTGAAGAGGGAGGGACCCGGGCCTGCCCTCTACTCCGGGTACCAGCCTAGGGGCCCTAGGGATAGCGGTAAACCACTAGAACTAGCCGTTCCTTCCCCTGGGCTACTTCCCTCTCCTGCCCTTCAGCTTGTGGGGCTTCCTGCTCTCCCTCTGCACAAACCAGGTGTCCCTTTACCTAGGGTCTTGGTCTTCTTAGCCCACCGCAGCACTTCTCCAAACTGCTTTCTGCTCCCCTCCAAACTGCTTTCTGCTTTCCAACACCAATCCACTCTGCTTCAACTCCTCCTCTTGTCTGATTGAAGCAGGGAGTTTTTATCATGTGACTGGCTTCAGGTGCTTTCATTGGCTTCAGGTGCTTTAATTAATTTATAGCAAACTTTCTTCCCTCTACAGGGAATAAGGCTCCCTTCTAACACTCTCGTGCTGCCCTCTGGCCATGCTCTATCACATATCTGCCCCCCTTGCTCAACACCAAGGGGTTGGGCTACGTGGGATGAGAGGAAGTGCTGTCGTGATAGGCCATCAGTGTTGCCGTGTTGGCTTCCGGCCCTATGCTGTACCCGGAAATGGAAGGGCTGCAGGGATAGGAACCACCTGGTCACTCTTGCTTTCTTCTCCTTGTTTCTGTGCAACCACTGGAGTGGGGCGTGGTCTGTCATGAGGGTAAACCGCCACCCCAGAAGGTACTAGCGGAGAGTCTCCATAGCCCATTTTACCACCAGACATTGCTTTTCAACGACGGCATACTTTTGTTCTCTGGGGAGGAGTTTCTGGCTGAGGTACAAGATTAGGTGTTCCTCCTACCCCACCATCTGCGAAAGGACAGCTCCTAGCCCTACCTCTGAGGCATCTGTTTGTAGGATGAATTCCTTCTCAAAGTCTGGGGCTATAAGTACTGGATGGCAGCACAGGACTGTCCTTAAATCTGCAAATGCTCCTTCTGACGAATCAGTCTACTTTACTATCAAATCCGTCAATGGCCCTGCTCTTGTGGAGAAATGAGGGATGAATCTCTGATAGTATCCTACTATCCCTAGAAATGCTCTGACCTGCTTTTTGTGGACTGGTCGAGGCCAACCTTGTATTGCCTCCACTTTATTCCGTTGGGGTTTCACCAAACCATTCTCTACTACATACCCAAGGTATCTGGCCTCAGCTAGTCCTATCATGCCCTTGAGAGGATTGGCAGTGAGGCAGGCCTTCCGCAGGGCATCTAGCACCACTTCTACTTTTCCTAGGTGCGTTTCCCAGTCAGGACTACGGATGACTATGTCGTTTAGATAGGCGGCGGCAGCATACTTGGCATGGGGTCGCAGCAATTTTCCATAAGTCGTCAATTATTATTAGCGCATAGTTGGAATGTTGCAGGGGCTCCATGGAGTCCGAAAGGGAGGACAGTGTATTGGAACAGGCCATCGGGTGTAGAGAAGGCAGTCTTTTCCTTGGCATTCTCGGCCAGGGGAATTTGCCAATATCCTTTGGTCAGGTCCAGGGTGGTTAGGTATTGGGCCTTGCCTAATTGATCAACTAGCTCGTCAATGCGTGATATCGGATAGGCATTGAATTCGGATACTTCATTCAATTTTCGGAAGTCGTTGCAAAACCTCAGGGTGCCGTCAGGCTTGGGGACTAGCATGATAGGGCTGGACCACTGGCTGTGGGATTCTTCAATAACCCCGAGTTCCAGCATCTTCCTCACTTCTGTCCTAATTTCTTCCCTTTTAGCTTCCGGTATCAGGTATCCTTACTCTAGGCCTGGTGACAATATGATGTTGGACCAGTGTTGTATGGGCCGGCTGTGTACAGAACATGTCCTGGTTCCGTTGGATCATATCAATGACCTCTGTTCGTTGTTCTGGAGTTAACTCAGGAGATATCTTCACTCGCCCCTGTGGGTCGTCTGTCTGGGGTGGAGCTCCCCAAATGACTAGGCACGTCTCTCGGTCACACCAGGGCTTCAGTAAGTTGATGTGGTAGATTTGCCCTGGCCTTCGGTGGTCTGGTCATCTGACCTTATAGTCCACCTCCCCAGTGGCTTCCACTATCTCATATGGTCCATGCCAGCTGGCCAGGAGTTTGTTTTCTGCTGTCGGCACTAGCACCATCACCCGTTCCCCCAGCTGAAATCTCCGTACTTTCGCCTGACAGTTGTAATATGTCCGCTGGGCCTCTTGTGCTTTTTCCAAAACGTTCTCGTATTATAAGGGTTACTCGAGTTATTCGCGCTCTCATCTGTGTCATGTGTTCAATGACATTCTTTCCTGGGTTGGGTTGTTCTTCCCAATCTTCCTTGGCAATATCTAATATTCCGCGTGGGTGGCATCCATATAGTAGTCCAAAGGGAGAGAAACCAGTGGACGCCTGGGGGACTTCCTGTATAGCAAACATTAGATACGGTAGAGGGGTATCCCAGTCTTTTCCGTCCTGAGCTACCACCTTCTGGATCATACTTTTAAGGGTACGGTTAAACCGCTCGACCAGTCTGTTTGTGGATGGTAGACTGAGGTCCGTATGGCCTGGATGCGGAGTAGGGTACATAAGTCTTTCATTAATTTTGACATGAAAGGGGTTCCTTAGTCAGTCAGGATCTCCTTAGGGATGCCCACTCTGGCGAAAACATGGAGTAGTTTTTTGCTATTGCCTTGGATGTGGGTTTTCTTAAAGGACTGGCTTCTGGATACCGCGTGGTGTAGTCAAGGATGACTAGTACATTTTGGTGGCCCCATGCTGATCTTTCCAGTGGGCCCACTATGTCCATGGCTATCCTCTCGAAAGGGACTTCAATAATAGACAAAGGTACTAATGGAGCCCACAAGTGAGGTCGGGGGCTATGCAACTGGCATTCAGGGCAGGAGGCACAATAGTGCTGGACCTCTGCACATATTCCTGGCCAATAAAACCTTCTTAGGATTCTATCCAGTGTCTTGTCTACTCCTAGATGTCCCCCAAATAGATGACTGTGAGCTAACTCTAGTACTGCCCTTGTGTGTTTCCGTGGGTGTGATGGGGTTAGGACTCACCACCGCTGGCGCCTCCCACTGGCTGCCCCGGGAATTATCTCTGTCCAGTCATGGAGCATCTTATTTGCATGGTGCCTTGCCCCTCATCCACTCTGCTGCTTTGGGGACCCTCGTTGCTCCCCGCTCGGCAGCGTCCTCTTCAGGACACTGCCCTCTGGCAGTGCCCACTGCTCCGGTCTCAACCCCAAATCCCCAGGAAGGGGGTATCAGCAGTTCACGACCTGCACCTGTTGTAGTGGCCAGCTGCAGCCTCTAAGTCTCGCCCCTTATCGCAGGGCCCAGCCACAGCCTGGATCAGGCCACGCTCCTCTTCAGCCTGGTGTAGCACAAGTGGAAGGGGAGGGACCCAGGCCCACCCGTTACTCTGGGTCCTCTCTACCCTCCTTCTCTCCCTTTACCCGGCTATTGTCCCTGGGCCACTTCCCCTTCGGCCCTATGCACCTGCCTGGCCTAGGCCGGCAGCCTGGGGTTTTTCCTTGGCCGGAGCTCCCCAGCTCCTTCTGGCCTTCCCCAGCACTGCTCTGTCCAAGGTGCTACCTTCCAGAAGAGGAGCCAGTCCTCCTCCCTTGACCACCAGGGAGAGACTACCCACTCCCTTCCTGGGCAGCCTTTATATATGGCTGAGTCTGGCTCTGATTGGCTGTCTCTAACGCAGCTTCTGATTGGCTCCCTAGCAGGCCTTCTCTGATTGGCTGCCCACCTGTACCGCCTCCCTGGCCTGCTGAAGCCCCATTCTAGGATAGGAGTGGGGCAGCCACCCCACTTCACTGGGACTTAGAGTTGCTCTACTTCTTCCCCTTGTATTTGAGCTATCCTGTACAACAGATCGCGTTTGAGAACATAATATGGCCTTAGGCCTTTGGTCTTTGCTTCCATGGATACGCCATTTACTTTCACTACCTCCTCCCTTACATTTGCTTATAGAGGGTCATTGACTAGGTCCTGCCCGAAATTCTCACATGCGGTACCAATCTGACCTGATTCCAGGAGGCCTGTTTCTACTCCAGCCCCTGGGTTGCCCCTACTTGGGCTAGGAACCGCCTCCGAGTCCTCGCTGGGCTGAATTATCTCCTGGCCTCCTGAATGGGTTCACCTACCAACAAGGGAGGTTTTCTGTTTCTCTGCTAGAATCCTGGTCCCTAATCTTTTATCTGCTCTCATTTCCCACCTAGACTTTCGGGGTTTTCCGGGGGATGAGAATAACTCTGGGGCAAATTCGGCAAACATTGGGGTGAGGCTATCTGTACGTGCCTCCGTCTCATCCCGGCGGTTGCTACCCTCCCCTGCTCTACTGGGGGGAGTAAGCTCTCAAACCCAGAGAAATCCCTACCAATTAAGGCAGGGTAGGGAAGCCTTGGGACAACCCCTGCAGTCACCCTGGTAGTATTCCCCTGGATCTCAATCCATACCGGGATTGTGGGGTAGAAATTTACGGTGCCATAATTTACGGTTACCCCTGTGTTTTTGGCCCAGGTTAGTTGGTTTTGCCCCACCAACTTCCCCGAGACCAGCATGACAGCACTCCTGGAATCTATTAATGCTATGGTCTCAATACCATTCATTTTTACTGATCTTGTATGCAAGGTCATTGCGATCCCTACCAGGCCGATTAGGCCACATTGCTCCCCGTGATCCCCCAGATTACATTGCATAGGTTCTTCCCTGTTGGGGCATTGGGCTGCTATATGCCCCAATTCCCCACACTCGTAACGCCGCCCCTTTATTCTGGTTGCTGCCCTTGGCCTGGGGCTATTTGGCCGGCCCCCCACTCCTCTCTTCCCAAACCCCCAGGACCCTGCTTGGCCTCAGGCCATTCTTTCCTCCCAGTTATGGTTCTCCTGGAGTTCTTGACAGTCCGGGGCTTTAGGTTTGGGACTGGCTTCCTGGTTTGCCGTGTCTCACCGCCTGGGGTCTGGAACAGTTTGCGGGCTGCCAGCTTCCTTTCCACAAGGGAAACCAACTCATCATAGGTGGAGGGGTCATTCTGGACAACCCAAGCCCAGAGGCCTGGTGGTAGCCCCCTCATATACCGGTCCAGTACCAGGAGCTCTATCATCTTCTCAGAGCTGAGGGCCCCAGGGCACAGCCATATCCAGGTCAGGTGGATCAGGTCAAATAACTGTGATTGGGGTGTCTTGTCCTCTGTATACTGCCACTCATGGAACCTCTGGGCTTGCAACGCTGTCGTTACTCCGGCTCTGGCCAGGATCTCTGCCTTCAGCTAGGGGTAATCTGTTGCAGTCTCCATGGCCATATTGTAGTAGACCTTCTGGGCCTCCCCACACAGGAACGGGGCGAGGATACCAGACCACTGATCTGGGGGCCAGGCCTCCTGCAGGGCTGCTCTTTCAAAAGCCAGGAGGTACGCCTCCATATAATCCTCCCATGTCATTTTCTGTAGGCAGTGGTTGGCCCATATGGTCCGGGTCCCGTCGCAGTTGCGGTTCAGCTCCATAAGGGCCTTCATCTGGTTCACCAGCTCCTGCAGCAGGGCTCGGTCCTGGGCAGCCTGACTCATCAACAGATGATTAGTCTCCTGCTGCAAATGAACTGAAGTTCAGCAGTTTCTCTAATACAAAAACCTGTAGGAGAACACTTCAACCTCGCTGGACACACAATAGCAGATTTAAAGGTCGCCATCCTGCAGCAAAAAAACTTCAGGACCAGACTTCAAAGAGAAACTGCTGAGCTTCAGTTCATTTGCAAATTTGACACCATCATCTCAGAATTAAACAAAGCCTGTGAACGGCTCGCCCACTACAAAAGCAGTTTCTCCTCCCTTGATGTTCACACCTCAGCTGCTAAAACAGGGCCTCATCCTCCCTGATTGAACTGACCTCGTTATCCCCAGCCTGCGTATTTATACCTGCCTCTGGAAATTTCCACTACATGCATCCGATGAAGTGGGTATTCACCCATGAAAGCTTATGCTCCAATACGTCTGTTACTCTATAAGGTGCCACTTTTGCCACTCTTTGCCGCTTTTACAGATCCAGACTAACACGGCTACCCTTCTGATACTCAAAAAAATTTGTTTCCCCACAATATTTATTCCTAAATTTCCTCTACCCTTTGAATTTATGTAGCTGACAGTTTGTTTTGACCCTTTTGAGACTATTATTTCCTAAAATTTGAGATTTATCATAGTACATTTTGAAGCCTGATACTTGCCCAACTCCAAAAATAAATTCTTGTATAATGCATCCGGCTCCAGCAAATACAACAGGACATCTTCAGCATACCAATCTTTTGGGTTCAAATCCAAAAACTGTTTTGATGCCTCTTGGCTAATTTCTCACCTTTATTGCAAATGGCTCCATTGCCAGAACAAGCAGGAGAGATAACGTACAATCATAGAATCATAGAATATCAGGGTTGGAAGGGACCCCAGAAGGTCATCTAGTCCAACCCCCTGCTCGAAGCAGGACCAATTCCCAGTTAAATCATCCCAGCCAGGGCTTTGTCAAGCCTGACCTTAAAAACCTCTAAGGAAGGAGATTCTACCACCTCCCTAGGTAACGCATTCCAGTGTTTCACCACCCTCTTAGTGAAAAAGTTTTTCCTAATATCCAATCTAAACCTCCCACACTGCAACTTGAGACCATTACTCCTCGTTCTGTCATCTGCTACCATTGAGAACAGTCTAGAGCCATCCTCTTTGGAACCCCCTTTCAGGTAGTTGAAAGCAGCTATCAAATCCCCCCTCATTCTTCTCTTCTGCAGGCTAAACAATCCCAGCTCCCTCAGCCTCTCCTCATAACTCATGTGTTCCAGACCCCTAATCATTTTTGTTGCCCTTCGCTGGACTCTCTCCAATTTATCCACATCCTTCTTGTAGTGTGGGGCCCAAAACTGGACACAGTACTCCAGATGAGGCCTCACCAATGTCGAATAGAGGGGAACGATCACGTCCCTCGATCTGCTCGCTATGCCCCTACTTATACATCCCAAAATGCCATTGGCCTTCTTGGCAACAAGGGCACACTGCTGACTCATATCCAGCTTCTCGTCCACTGTCACCCCTAGGTCCTTTTCTGCAGAACTGCTGCCTAGCCATTCGGTCCCTAGTCTGCCAATCCTGCCAATCTTGCCTTGTACCCCAGAAAAATTAAAAGGAGTGGATCGAGGACCATGAACCAAAGCAGAAGCTCACAGCCAATGTGCCCCTATAAAATTAATTTCCAAAACCAAAACCAAAACCTGTCTGAGGTACTTCCACTCCAGCTGGTCGAAGAACTTCTCAGCATCCAAAGAACCTTTTAGTTCACACCAGCAGCATTCACACAGGGCAGTTTGATCACACCACTTTGGTGGGCTCTGCAATTCACAATCCTGTAGTCTGCTCTGCAGCACAGTCTACTGCCTTAACCACAAAACTGCCTTACAAGTTACAGTCTACTGCCTTAACCACAAAACTATCTTTCCTTTCTTGCTGGCAGTACAGAAAAGAGGTCAAGTGTTGATTTGGCATGGAGCCTGAATTACCCCATAGGAAGGGAAGATCGTCACACAAGAATAGGGTTGAAGCATTTGGCAGCAGGGGGTGGGGGTGGTGTGTGATGCCCATGCTATACCAGTTCCAGGGATAAAAAGGGACTTCTGCTTCCAGGACTGCACCTTTAAACAAGCAAAATTCTTTGGAACCTGCGCTGCCCCCATCCCCAATCCTTGTGCCAAATGGTTTGAGATTGAAAAATCTACTCAGATTTTTTTTATGCCAGACAGATTTAGTTTACTGTTTCACTAGGCTTTGTGAACCAACTAGTGTAAACAGCTAGAGTACCAAATGATTCTCACTGGTGATAAAAGCCAACAGAACATTTCTGAACTTTAAACAACAAAGGGAAAGAAGTTGTGTTCAAAGGACTTAAACTGTCTATGTGCAAAGTAAGGCAGTTTAAAAAAAGCTGAAACAAGCAGTACCTTAGGGCTAAGTTAAATAGGATGAAAGCACACAGTAATGGATGGAAAAATAAAATAGTTTAGAATAAAAATGTAGCAAAATCCAAGCTATTGTTTTGCACCCACTTTAAATGCAGGAATTTTGTTCTTGAAAGCACTTTCAAGTGCCTTTTTTAAAAAAAATTGTTTAGAAAGTACTGCCTCCATGGAGATGTCTATTTTGTTATAGATTTTTGTTCATGTTTCAAAAGATAAGTGGAATGATTAAAATAGGGACATCTTAAATATATACTTGTATAGTGTGAACTATACAATACTAGGAGGTATTCTAGAAAGTAAAAGAAAACACTTTACATCGTACACATAATTACAACATCACTAAGTGTCAGGTATTATCAAAAAACTTCAGTTATGCCCAGGGTTCTACAATCACCATTAAAATTATACTGCATGTATGAACACTATTCTGTTACTACTATACAATTTTAAACAATTGATACTATCAATTTAAGTACATAGCGCTCGAGAAATAAAATAATGTAAGTTCTTTTTAAGTTGTCCACATTGTATTTATTGTATAAATTTAAGGTAATGTTATCAAAAATATATGTAACACAAGGTAGATGGGTTACCTTTGCAAAGGGAACATTAAGTTTAAAAAAAAACAAACAACTATCAGTAAAATACTAATGCTACAAATTTAAATACAGATTAAGAAATGAAGAAAGTTAAAGGGCCACTGTCAACTTGATTATTTTAAAAAGGTCAATTTAAAACAAATCAGTTTTCTGACTGCACCTTATTTAAATATGGTCTTTTATTTAAAGTCCTCTAAAAAGAATAAAAACACTTATGAAGGGGGTTTCTGCTCATGTCTTTCCAGTTATTCAATTTCTCTCTTATCATAGAATATCAGGATTGGAAGGGACCTCAGGAGGTTGTCTAGTCCAACCCCCTGCTCAAAGCAGGACCAACCCCAATTTTTGCCCCAGATCCCTAAATGGCCCCCTCAAGGATTGAATTCAGAACCCTAGGTTTAGCAGGCTAATGCTCAAACCACTGAGCTATCTCCTGCCCCCCTCCCTTGATAAATTAGGATACAGGGAAACAGTGAAACTACCTTATTTCAGCTTTAGTACTATGAGGTGTTACTTGTTCATAAAAAAGGTTCAGAATTTTAAACGAACAGACAAGATTTTTCTAGGTGATGTTGCCCCTTTATTTATTTCTTTAAGTGTGTGTGTTGGGGGCGGGGGGCGGGGGGGGGGAGTGTGGAAGTTAGGTACTTTTGAAAATCCCACTAGGTGCTTATCTGCATCTTTTGGCACCTAAGTACCTTTAAAATCTGGCCTTATGTTACTACATCAATCACACCCCACATCATGTTTGTTAAGGAAACCTATATCCAGACTTGACCTCTTCCTTCCTTTCTCTTCCATTATTCTGGATGTTACATCAACATGCAGCACGTCCTCCCATAGGTGGTGTTTTGAGCAACGGACTCAATAGAGAGTACAACTCCTTTTTTTAAAGCTACCCAGGAAAGAGAGAGAGATAGATAAAATGAAGTGGCAGTTTAGACTAATGTATTGAACAATGGACAAAAAGCCAGACACTGTGTTCTAATATTTGTGATGTTACTAGCTCACAAAAGGTGCTAAACGGACCACCTTGACTATTGATGTTCTTTGGCTAAAGCAGGGGTCAGCAACCTTTCAGAAGTGGTGAGCCGAGTCTTCATTTATTCACTCTAATTGAAGGCTTCACGTGCCGGCAATACATTTTAACGTTTTTAGAAGGTCTCTTTCTATAAGTCTATAATATACAACTAAACTATTGTTGTATGTAAAGTAAATAAGGTTTTAAAAATGTTTAAGAAGCTTCATTTAAAATTAAATTAAAATGCAGAGCCCCCCGGACCGGTGGCCAGGACCTGGGCAGTGTGAGTGCCACCGACAATCAGCTTGCGTGCCGCCTTTGGCATGTGTACCACAGGTTGCCTAACCCGGGCTAAACCGAGCCCATATACAGCAGAGGCAGTAATAATGCAGCCTTCTGCATAATACTCCATCAATGTGCTTCAAACCTGATTTGGGAAGACGGTGTCTCAAACTTTTTGTATTGGCAGCTCCTTTCAGCCAACAAGCTTCTGCGTGTGACCCCTCGCTCTTATAAATTAAATGCTTTTTTATATTTAACACCATTTTAAATGCTAAACTTATAACCCTATTGTTTTAAATAAATTTACCTTTTCTCACCACTTTCACATTAAGACTAAAAGACATTTTTATTGAATTATTATTATAAGCAGAAAAGTTCTCTCTTTAACTAGTATTGTTTAATACGGGTGGGAGGGGGCAGGAAGAAACTTTGTCAATATCACTTTTCCCAGCAGACCTAGTACCCTATTGCCACTCTTACTTCTGCGCTGCTGCTGGTGGCAGGCGCTACCCTTTAGAGCTGGGAAGCTGGAGGGTGATGGCTGCTCTGGCTGGGTGCCCAGCTCTGAAGGTAGCACCAGCACCAGCACCGAATTGCAGAATTAAGGGTGGCAATGCCATATTATACCACCCTTACTTCTGCGTAGTGTTTGACCTTTGTGCTGGGAGGGGTGGCTACGAGGGCTGTTTAAGGCAAATTTTGGTGTGGCTATAACCCCCCCAAATCCCTCCAACACTGTCCCTGCCTGTGTGTCTGACTGTTAAATGATACATTACTTTTTTTGGTGATCTCTGTGTTCTGACTGGTCTGCAGTTTAAAGCAGCTCTTCAGCTGCTGAATAATGAAGCCCTTTAATGTTGTCTCAGTCCCATTGTTTTAGTGTCAAGACAACAAACTTGCGCACACAATACTATAATCTCCAGAGTCCAATTTCCTTAAGTGGTGACAATACAAATATATATTGTGTTTAGGAACAATGATCTCTGCATTATATGTTTACAATACTTTTTGAAGTAAATACACTACATTGGGATGGAAAGGTGTGTGTAATTTTCTAAAACGCTAGATTTAAATTATATATTTTATAGGAGTTGCTCTCTCTTTTGTGCATGTACTTGTGACCCCCAGTTTGAGAACCCCTGGTCTAGAGTGATGACAGAGTGCTTAGATTTCTACAAGTCCTCAGCTTCCTCTGCTGAGAATCCAACAAACGTGATAGTTTCAGGAATGCAAAGTTGATGGATTTAGGCAAACTGGTTTCATACAGTTACCTAAAAGCTTTCAAATGGTTATGATTTTTAGTCCTTTACTACCATAAAGATAGATTCTAACCAATGAACTAGAAGTGAAAGGCTCTGTACCCTATTACCATTCCCTTAAGTCATCATTAGGACTGCAGGTTTGTCACAGTGGTAAAAATGTCACGGATACAGTCATTTTTCTGATCGCATATGACTTTTCTTTGTCTCCTGGATATTAATAAAACAGCGTTTCCCCAAGTACAAGCAGACTAGACAGTACCTGGAGGCACGATGCAAACAGGGGAACTAATGGAGGAGGAAGAAGAGCTAAAATTTCCGTTTACTGGCTGCCACCTTCCTACTTGAAACCAAAAAGAGGAACATATGAGTGTCCACAACAATGGAGCCGAGCAACAGAAAGCGGCATTCTGGGTATCCTTAACTCCCTGAACAACCCAGTAAGAAAATTGTTAGAGACGTTGCTGTGGCTCCTAAGAATCGTAAAGCTGCAGAATGTTTTTACATTTCATTTTGAATATGCCATCATGGGGGGGAAAGAGGGAAGAGATGAATGGCAAACACATATATTTGCAGAGGGCGATTGAAGAATATGCCTAAACACAGGCTCTATTCAGATACAGAAATGAACCCATTCCAGGGTTTACAACAGAAAATTTGTTATGGAAGAATACAAGTTACTGTGCTTGCATGTGGAAGGGGAGTGTGGTTTCTGCAAGCACACAATTTTGTGCAGAAATGTATGGAAAGGATGACACTTTTCCAGTCACCCATCCATTGAAGTTAACTGAGCAACAGCCATTTAGGCCAGCTAAGGAGCTGGCCTATTAGTTATGTAACTATTTAGCTTTATACAGTTAATTTAATGCTGGTGACAGATGCCAGATTTATAGTCCTTTACCTAGGACTTAAATCATCCCATCTCTGTAGTATCTGAGCAACACAAAACACTTTAATGAGTTTATTCTCAAAGCACCCCTGTAAAATGGGAAATTATCATCCCCTATTCACTGATTGGTGGCTGAGGCACAGAGATTAAATGATTTACCAAAGTCACTGTGGAAGCTCTGTGGCAGAACCAGGAATTGCACCCTTATCTCTCAACTCCCAGACCAGTGCCTTAGCTGCAAAACCATTAGCCCTTTCTGGACATTTAGTTTTGTTGTTTACCACAAGACAAGTATAGCACAGTAAGTGGCTGTGAAGCTTCTCACTCCACCTACAATATACTCAACCCTGTTCAGGTCTCTCAAGGCACTATGTCCCAATCAGTCCTTGGTTTTTTTGCTGAGACTACGACTAAGAATGTCAGTGTCAACTGTTACATGGATACATGCTCTAGAAAACAGACAGACCAGACCGGCAGACTTATTTCACACAGGCCTGGAAGCAGCCAGCCCATACATTAACAAAATACATCAAAAATTGCACTTAGGGACTGTTTGCCAGATGAGGCTAGATGGAATTCAGTGCATTCGAGTCCGCCCAGACATGTCCCCTATGCTAGTGCTGCAAGAAAGGCATGGTACAGGAATTCCAGCTGGGGAGATGGAGTACTTTCCACTCTCTAGGTACCCCCTGAACCTTGTCTTGATACACACCAAGCAAGAATAAGGAGAAAGTTGTTTTTCCTGTAAATTGGTCTAAAAATGTGTTTCTTTTTAAAAAACAAACACTCTCTATTTAAAAGTCACACACAGTCTGCCACTAATAACTAGGAAATGCTTGGGTGCTTTTGGCCTACATCACAAGACATCAGCATGTACTACCGTTAGTATAACAAAGAAGAGACTGATTCAATGTTCTTTTGAAAACAAGCTGTCTGAAAAATTGGTCTGGCATTTCATGAACTGTAATTGACTGCATGATAGGATTTTACTGAACTGGTCAGAATACAAATATGCTATCTTTTTAAATCCATGAGCCTACTCCATGGAAGTAGAAAAGATCAATGTAGTAATCTTGTTTTGAGTTTAGTTCTCATTTCTCTATTTAACAATGGACTGCGAACCATGTCTCTTCGGTTCTATTCCCTATCCACCAGGGGAACAACCTTGGATAAGATGCTACTGAACTCAGTTTAAGAGTCTGTGCTTATTCACACACCTCCCAGGATCATTGTAAGACCTGATTAATCTTCACAAACCATTTTGAGGTCCTCATATGTAAAATCTATAGAAATGCAAAAGTATTATAATATTTATGCTTCTTGAGGAAATACAAGGCAATGTATTGAAATTAGCTGGTGACATTTTCTATGTAGTGCAGCTTTCTGCTGATGGACTTTGTTGTTGGGGACACCTATTTGTTCCTCTTCTTGCTTTCAAGTGGGGAGCTGGCAGCCAATCAAGTGAAATTTTAGCTTCTCTATTAATTCTGCAGTTTGCAGGTGATCTGCCTTTGTATACAAATGTCTTATTTCTACAGCCCAGAAAACCAACAGCAGCTTTGGCTTTCTTCAGGCTCTTAAAGACTAAAGAGAGTATTTTTTTTAAATGAAAAGCACAGAGTACAGAAGAATATCCGATCCATTTTTTTCTACTATGTTACTCTCAATAAGATAGATAATTTAAGATAAATTCTTGCTAGTTTGCCATTATGCTTTGGATAAAACTCCACAGTTTACAAAAAAAATGCCACTATCTAGAGAGACAAGGTGGGTGAGGTAATATTTTTTATTGGGCCAACATCTGTTGGTGAAAGAGACAATCTTTCAAGCTACACAGAGCTGCTCTTCAGGTTCTTATATGGCACCTGTCAATTGCAGTATCTGATTGCTACCCAGCTTGCTTGCCAAATCGCTTAGCTACTTCTTAAAAATAGGTAATTGGCCACACTATAGTTCTCAAGCACAGTAGCCATGTTTAATGTTAAATTAATACTTTTGCTAGAAGTTGAGTAACTTTTCTTAAAGACTTTTGGATGCATGTCATCTGGTCCTGGAGATTTATTCCCATTTACCTTCAGGATTTCCATCTATTTGCTGGGATTTTCAGACTCTCTCTGAAAGTGCTCATCTTCATTACTTTTAAGGAGAACCTATAGATAAGTACAGTGTATTCCCCTAATAACCTGTGCTGAAGAACAATGCAAATCATTTAGCTTCTCTGCAAGCTCATACCCTTTGATCATCTGTTAGGCCATGTCTACACTACTGGCTAACTCAGCAGTGCTGCAATCGATGCAGTGGTGCCATTTTAGTGGGTCTGGTGAAGACATGCTAAATTGATGGGAGAGCACTTTCCCATTGATGTCTGTACTCCACCTCCCTGAGACATGCAAGCTATGTTGACAGAAGAGTGCTCTCTCGTCAACACATATTGGCGTAGACACTGCTGTAAGTCGACCTAAGTTAGGTAACTTACGCAACTGAACTAGCGTAACTTAGATCGACTTATAGTGTTAGTGTAGACCAACCCTTAGAGTGCACACTCACCACCAGAGTGCCCCCTTTTGCATCAGGGCACAACAGTGTAGGGTCATCATCTCCAGCACCCCTTCTGGGCACAATTCAGTCTTCTATCTGAGGAGCATCTAGTTCAGATCCCTTTCAGGATAACAAAAGCTCAAACTAATGTCCAAAGTCTCTCAACAAATCAGGCCTTCCTCAGGGCTCTGTCTTCCATCTCCATTTTCGGCTACTCTGGAATCTCCTCACCAGCTCTGGTACTGAGTACTGGACCCTCAGACTGAGTCTTTCTCAGGTGCTTGTTCTTGCTGCTGCTTGTGGTTTCTTCCTTCAGACTGAACTCTCCCCCTTTTATGCAGCTCAGGTGTCCATTAAGTTATCACCTCATGCCTCTCAGTCCTGCCCCTCTGATTGAGAAGAAACTAATTAGTGATGGCTCAGGTGCAATGCATGTAACTAACTGGCCATTAACCACTGTGACATTCCAGGATATAATCCAGACCATTGGCTGCATCATCCCTGCCCTCTAACTTGAGGTGACTTGCAACGCCTTACTGTTGTAACTTCCAACCTGGACTGCTCGCAACCAGCCACCAACATGCAAGCCACTTCCAGATGTGTTTATGTAACTGCAGCCTGCCAGCCAGTCACACCGTAGCTTTCACCAGCCGTGGTTATACCAACACACCCACAGTCCTGGACTTTCCCCCCAGAAGTGTATGTCCTGCCCTGTCCAGCTCTCTCCCAGACAGACCAGAAATATTAACTTTCTTATTCCTTTAAGGGAATACTGTACAACAACTTACCATGATAAATGAAGTTACCCAGACACTAACAATCATACCAGACTAGATGAAACAATAAGTTTTTAAAACTACAAAGAGACAGATTTTTAAGTGAGTACAAGTAATGAAGTATAAAAGTCAGACATGGTTTCAAGAAAAATAAAGATAAAACACTCTCTAGAGCTTAACTTAAACTATATTAGAGTCAAGCAAAATTTCCCCCACACTCTTCCAGAGAAATTACTGGCCAAACTCTTCAGGTCAGGACCCCACACAAGTCTAATTGATATTTCCTTTTTCTCCTTAGGTGCAGAGAATGCAATTGGGGAAGAAAGGGGAGGAGGCAGGTAGAAGGGGGGAAGAGACAGACGACGCTTTAGGATGTTTGTCCCTCCTTTTTATAGTTGCAGACCCCCTCCTGAAAAACATTTCCAGCTGAGAACTAGGAGACAAAGAATCTATGTGGAAGGATTTTCCCTGCTCTTTTTTTCTCCCACCTGTTTGAGCTTCCTTCATTTTCCCTTCCTACTTAATAACTCCGTTTATTATTTAAATGCAAATTAAGGCAAGCACACATTCCTTTGTTAGTACAGACCAGTTTGCCAACTTCTGCCTGGAACATGTGTTAATATCATACAGGGGAATCTTATAACTTCACATATGATGTTGCCACTCATTTTATCAGGTGTGATACAGGAGGACCAGGGAGCAATGTTAGAGTGTTAGAGGGGAAATATATAAACCCTAGGCTAATTAAGGCGTGGTTCCCTGTAGACTAGGGAGGGTTGTACAAGTTAATTGGAGCACCTGTTATCAATTAAGACCCTGTCAGGAACCTAATGAACCCTCCTGCTTGAGGCAATCAGAGGAAGAGGAGGAAGGAGAGAAGACTGGTGCTTGGAGGTGTGTTGTGAAGACCAGAGAATTGAAGTAAGGGAGACCCTGCCCCAGCAGGACAGGGAGACTCCCTCCCCCGCAGTGTTTAAGGACCGAGGGTAACGCCACCTATGGGGGATGAGGGTAAAAAACCCGCAGGAGTTGAGAGGGGCTGGGACTCAGAGTGAGGAGCAAACCCAGACCCCTCCCCCACTTCCCTCCTTTATCACCTTCCTGGGCCACTAGCGGGGCCCTTGGCACCCAAGAGCAGGGGCAAGGGGTGGTGTTGTAGCATCCCCCTTTTCCCCCCAAGAAAAGCACAGGACCCACCATATGAACATCGGCCATCTTGTACACAGGATATTACTGATCAGCAAGTTAGGAATTTTGAAATGACACCTCTCAAGGCACATTGTGTACAAAGATTACAATAGTCCATAGGTTATGAATAAGGGTGCGTTCCATCACACCCCTTTCCAGCCTGTGATGGGGTTTTGCCACACCACATCACTCCCATTTCATTTTACTGGTTTTCTGGAATTAGACTCATCTATAAGCTCATGACTCCCTCATCAGGGGTAATACTTATCTACCCATCTACCTCACAGAAGTGTTGCAAGGATGAACCAATTAGTGCTTTCCTTTGCTCACCAGCATCACTGCAGTCTTTCCTGGATTCAGCTTCAGCCTGCTGTTCTTCATCCATCCTTAGCTAAACTCAGCCAAGCCCTCAGCTAGCTGGGAGATGTGAAATGATGTAGGGTCGGCATGTCATTTGCATGTTGCTAGCATTTTAGTCCATAATCTCCCCTGCTGGCTTATAGATGCTGAGCAGGATGGGGAGAGGAATGGATACTGGTGGAACTCCAGTGGTGAGGGTTCTGGAGACGCACGTGTCCTTACACACTTCTCTGAAGCTTGAGAGGAATGATCAAAGCCATCTCGCAGTATGACCCTGCAGTGCCTCTGAGACAGAACGGCAGGATTCCCTAAACAACCAAATCAAATGCCACCAGCACTCTCCCTGCTCCACACCCTGACCTGAAGCCTAATTAGAATCATAGAATCATAGAATATCAGGGTTGGAAGGGACCCCAGAAGGTCATCTAGTCCAACCCCCTGCTCAAAGCAGGACCAATTCCCAGTTAAATCATCCCAGCCAGGGCTTTGTCAAGCCTGACCTTAAAAACCTCTAAGGAAGGAGATTCTACCACCTCCCTAGGTAACGCATTCCAGTGTTTCACCACCCTCTTAGTGAAAAAGTTTTTCCTAATATCCAATCTAAACCTCCCACACTGCAACTTGAGACCATTACTCCTCGTTCTGTCATCTGCTACCATTGAGAACAGTCTAGAGCCATCCTCTTTGGAACCCCCTTTCAGGTAGTTGAAAGCAGCTATCAAATCCCCCCTCATTCTTCTCTTCTGCAGACTAAACAATCCCAGCTCCCTCAGCCTCTCCTCATAACTCATGTGTTCCAGTCCCCTAATCATTTTTGTTGCCCTTCGCTGGACTCTCTCCAATTTATCCACATCCTTCTTGAAGTGTGGGGCCCAAAACTGGACACAGTACTCCAGATGAGGCCTCACCAATGTCGAATAGAGGGGAACGATCACGTCCCTCGATCTGCTCGCTATGCCCTTACTTATACAGCCCAAAATGCCATTGGCCTTCTTGGCAACAAGGGCACACTGCTGACTCATATCCAGCTTCTCGTCCACTGTCACCCCTAGGTCCTTTTCTGCAGAACTGCTGCCTAGCCATTCGGTCCCTAGTCTGTAGCTGTGCATTGGGTTCTTCCGTCCTAAGTGCAGGACCCTGCACTAATCCTTATTGAACCTCATCAGATTTCTTTTGGCCCAATCCTCCAATTTGTCTAGGTCTTTCTGTATCCTATCCCTGCCCTCCAGCGTATCTACCACTCCTCCCAGTTTAGTATCATCCGCAAATTTGCTGAGAGTGCAATCCACACCATCCTCCAGATCATTTATGAAGATATTGAACAAAACCGGCCCCAGGACCGACCCTTGGGGCACTCCACTTGATACCGGCTGCCAACTAGATATGGAGCCATTGATCACTACCCGTTGAGCCCGACAATCTAGCCAGCTTTCTACCCACCTTGTAGTGCACTCATCCAGCCCATACTTCCTTAACTTGCTGACAAGAATACTGTGGGAGACCGTGTCAAAAGCGTTGCTAAAGTCAAGAAACAATACATCCACTGTTTTCCCTTCATCCACAGAACCAGTAATCTCATCATAAAAGGCGATTAGATTAGTCAGGCATGACCTTCCCTTGGTGAATCCATGCTGGCTGTTCCTGATCACTTTCCTCTCATGCAAGTGCTTCAGGATTGATTCTTTGAGGACCTGCTCCATGATTTTTCCAGGGACTGAAGTGAGGCTGACTGGCCTGTAGTTCCCAGGATCCTCCTTCTTCCCTTTTTTAAAGATTGGCACTACATTAGCCTTTTTCCAGTCATCCAGGACTTCCCCGGTTCGCCACGAGTTTTCAAAGATAATGGCCAATGGCTCTGCAATCACAGCCGCCAATTCCTTCAGCACTCTCGGATGCAACTCGTCCGGCCCCATGGACTTGTGCACGTCCAGCTTTTCTAAATAGTCCCTAACCACCTCTATCTCCACAGAGGGCTGGCCATCTCTTCCCCATTTTGTGATGCCCAGCGCAGCAGTCTGGGAGCTGACCTTGTTAGTGAAAACAGAGGCAAAAAAAGCATTGAGTACATTAGCTTTTTCCACATCCTCTGTCACTAGGTTGCCTCCCTCATTCATTAAGGGGCCCACACATTCCTTGGCTTTCTTCTTTTTGCCAACATACCTGAAGAAACCCTTCTTGTTACTCTTGACATCTCTGGCTAGCTGCAGCTCCAGGTGCGATTTGGCCCTCCTGATAACATTCCTACATACCCGAGCAATATTTTTATACTCTTCCCTGGTCATATGTCCAACCTTCCACTTCTTGTAAGCTTCTTTTTTATGTTTAAGATCCGCTAGGATTTCACCATTAAGCCAAGCTGGTCGCCTGCCATATTTACTATTCTTTCGACTCATTGGGATGGTTTGTCCCTGTAACCTCAACAGGGATTCCTTGAAATACAGCCAGCTCTCCTGGACTCCTTTCCCCTTCAAGTTCGTCCCCCAGGACGAAGGACTTCATGACAAGGACTTTAGAAGGACTTCATGACAAGGAAAATATCTCTGTGGTGATAGCTGTGATATTTCTACATTAGCTTGCTCAGGAATGGGATGTTGGATACTGGGTGCCAGCTGGCAAGGTAGGCTGTATCAAGTGATGATTTAAATGCTGGCTGGATAATGGCATGCTCTGGAGAGGATAGGGAGATTTCCTTCCTGTAAGGAGATATTGACTCCTCCCATTAGCAAGGGGTTCTAGAAGTTCTCGACTCTTTTTTTACTAGCTATGAAAGGCACGGGTCAGTGTTTCAGATGACTACTTGGTTTTCCTGCTGAGTTTTTAGGATTGCCTGTTGTGCAAATGGGCTTGATTCAGGAAGGGAAGAGTTATCAGAAAGGGAGTTATCAAGCCCACAAACACTGCATTACTCCTGGGGTTCTGAAAGGTTCCCCCAACATACAAGTGATTTTCCCTGCAAAGTGGGTTGACTGTTCTTCACAGCAGGAAATGCTGGGCTCTGGAGTTGAGCACAGGCTTCCCTGGTTAAGAAAAAGAATCACAGTCAGAATAGATGAGGCAGTTACCCACAATACTAACTTAGCTGCACATGCATGTGCATTACAGGCTGCCTTAAGTGTAGTTTGGAGGATGAGTGAGTTAACGATTAAATGAACTTGGCTGAAAAGGTAGGTAACCTTTAGATGCCAGCAAATTTTCACTACTACCTTAGGTCATATACTTAATTTATAATATGTTGTGTACAAACATTTGACTTTGCCTTTTTAATATAAATGGCTTTCCTAAAACTCTAGCATACACAGGGCAATGCACAGTACTGCAAGAGGTTACACAGGTGTCTCTTCAGTAGCAGAAAACATCATAGAATCATACAAATGTAGAGCTGGAAGGGACCTTGAAGTCATCCAGTCCACCCCCCACATTTCCCTGCGTTGTGGCAGGACCAAGCAAACGTAGACCACCCCTGACAGGTTTGTACAACTTGTTTTTTTTAAACTTCCAGTGATGGGGACTCTACAACCTCCCTTGGAAGTCTGTTGCAGAGCTCAGCTACCCTTATAGTTGGAAAGGTTTTCCTAATATCTAACCTAAATCTCCCTTGCTGCAGATTAAATCTATCATATAATTCTATATTTATTTTAGATAACTTAATCACCTTACTCAAATCACAAACAAATTTCACCATAGTCCTGACAGAGCAATGCTTTTCAGTTTCAACATCTTCCCCATGTCATATCTGTTGTAGACTCATTCCAAAAAAGGTGCCAAGGACTTTTGGAATTGGTAATGGTGTTTCTTTTCCTCCTCACCTTTGCACTGCCCACTGACTGAACAAATGTTTGCTCAAAAGTTCCAGAAAATTATTTAACTCCAGGCAGAGACCAACCCAAGATAACGTTAGCCCAAAAGTTGTGAAAATATATAGATGGATGAAAACAAGTGGTTTGAATGGCAAGCTATGTAACAATAATCATAGTGATCGCTACCGCTCCCATTAAATTATGAATATTAATATATGCTATTTAATAATTACCTGTAACCAGCTTCTTTAGCACTTGCAATGCCATGTTAAATTATATGTTTTGCAGCCAGTATTCCAATGCCTAGTTTTTCAATGGTGAAATGACAATACATCAGTTCAAAAGATGTAATGAAACTGAGCATCATGATAATTTGTATATTCATATGAAAATGTTTCAGACTGGAATTTGTTGAATGCTAGAATAGTTCTGTCTCTTGCAAAAGGTATAAGTGACAGCCACTAAGTGCCTTTCAAGACAAACACCATTCACAGCATTTAGAGCAGCATGTGCCAGCAGAACACGTTATTATTGTAGTTGCTTTGTCTCCTGAAAAGTGGAAAACGCAGGGTTAGGGCCATATATATTTTAATTTAAATAGAAATGAGCCCAAGTTTAAAATCCTTTATCCAAATACCCTAGAACTTTGGGGGAATTTGGGTTCTGTCTCTGAATTCTGTGGGGTCAGCCCCATTTCTAAAATCAAGCTATTTTTTTTCCCCCTACAGAGTACAAGAATAGACCTAATACAGTATCACAAATACTGCACTACAATAAATCCTCCTGAATATATTTCAGAATGTTGATTGTTAGAGTTAGCCACAAAAAAAGACAGGAGTCAGGATGGAATTCTGCCTTTTAATAATCAGCTGTACCTTTATCGTCTAGCCCTATATTCCATCAGTGAAGTTTTGGAAACTTTATGCGCACAAACTTTGTGAGAACAGGAGACCTAGAAGCTGACCTAGGTCTTCAACCCTTGATCTAGGGCTGAGAAGACCACATATGCACTCATATGAAAAAGTCCTACAGAACTTAATAGAAATAAAAGAGGTTCTACAGATAATACAGATCTGTAGATATCGTTCAAGCTATAGGATTTTTGAACCATCATAATAAAAATTCTGTATTCAGGGATAAAATTATCTATTAAGTTATACGATGGTCAAGGTCTTCATTTTTAGTTTTTTAAATTTTTCCAGGAAGTTTATTTCTCACACACACAAAAAACAGGTGCAAATTGATACAAAAATTAATGTTACAGTTTTCTGAGCAAATATTAGGGTTAATATTGGGGGAAGGGAGAACAGAAAAAAAAAAGCAACAAATAGAGAAAAATAAGAACTTCTGACCTGGCTCCCTGCTCTGGAAGGAGAGATGGCAGCTTGGTCAGAGCAGGGAGTTCCAGCACTTCTTTTTTTAAAGACTCAGCATTGAGAGAGGGGTGTGTGTGTCTGTGCGTCTGTGTGTGTGTGCTAATATGCTGCCGTACTTTAACAGAAAGCCTTGCATTTACACTTACAATAATTTATTAAGAAACATCTACTTAATATATGGGATTAACATAGTTGGTAACAATCTGTATTTTCACATACTTGAGTGGTCCAAAATTCAGGTAAAAAAAAATTGTAAAAATCAACAGCTGTAAAACCTTGGAATTTTTTGGTAAGAACTGAAATGGTTCATGAAACTCTAAAAAGATTACTTTTTTTAGGTGATGAAAAGTGCTATGTAAGAGCTCGGTGTTATTATTACTTAAATTTTATAGAGCTTTCTATAAAGGGCATAAAAAAGAGCAAGCTGTAACACAACACCTCTTGCCTCACTGCATTGCTGGGCCTGTTCATGTTCATGAACTAGGCAACACTAATCAGTGTCTCCCTGCACAGCAGAACTGCTATCTATTCCTACCCTATCCCTCTTTCTTTCTTGGGTTGTGCAGAGATTGGCAGTTACTACAGCCCTGGGCCAGGAGTAATCCTGTGCACTATGCAAGCAGGAGAGGAGAGATGAACCAGTCTGGTTCTCTTTTTAGGGGCAAAAAGGACCTCTCAATGTGGGGAGCCCCCTACCTCTGCCTCCTGTGGGTTCCTAGCCACCTTGGCATATAGTGGGGAGAAAGATATGCTTCTTCCTTGATAATTATTACCATTTGGGTTTGAGGGTTCCTGTATTTCAGGTGAGTGTTCTTCATCCTCTGCAACTGCAGCTAGGAGTTGGGAGGAGAAACCTTTAGGCCACTGAGGACGAAGAGCTCTCTCTCAATGCCACAAAGCATCTAGCAAGGTGGTGTCCAAGAGGATCATAGGACTTCCACATGCTCAGTAGCTGAGGCAGCTTTGAGCAGCATAGGGCCCTTCCATAGGAGATCTGCCTAAATACCATTAAAAATCTGTCCCTTAGTCTTTGTGTCAGTTCCCTATCTGTAAAATGGGGGATAATTGTTATTCTCAACCTCACAGAGGTGTTAGGAGGTAACTACATTAAAGACTACGAGGTGCTCAGCAGTAGTGGATTAGCCACTGGGCCAATGAGGCTTGTGCCCAGGGGCTCCGGCCAATTGGGGGCCCCCCAGAAAAATGGACGCCCATGCAGTGCTCCTGCTGGGGAGCAGAGTTGGGGCGTTGGGGCATGCCCTGCTCTGCCCATCCCATGCTCCTGCCAGGGAGCGGGGTTGGGGTGCAGGGGCTTGCCCCGCTCTGCCCACCCAGCACCCCCACACCCCGACCCCCTACCCGGCAGGAGCATGGAAGGGGGACTGCAGGTGGAAGGGGTGGGGAGGGCCCCCCACTTCCTGTGACCCAGGGCCCCACAAAACTGTAATCTGCCTCTGGTGCTCAGGTACCATAATGATGGGGACCATTCAAGGACCAGACAGATAAATGACCTGGTTTTTCAAATGTACTAACCACGCCACAATGACTTACATTGGAGTTCCTGGGTGCTCAGCACTTAATCAGGCTAGATACCTAATTATGGATATCTTTGAAATGAGAGCCCCCAAACTTAAAAGCTCACACAATACAGGTGAAATACATTTTCCGAGAGCAGGGTTCTCAAAGGAGAGATGACTTCATACAATGGACAAAATCTCTTAAGAGGGTATACTGGTAAAATTAACACAAGCCTGTAGTATTTGGCACTTCTATAGTAGCACCCAAACAGACACTGGGATGCACTGAATTCTCTAATTTAGTTATTCTTTTGCCTGAATCACCAACCATTTCAAGTCAGCATTGGTTTGCTTAACTTCACAGCCATAGAACTCTGTTTGCAGAATCTGCCAAAACTAGGTGCAGCTACAGGAGAGAATAGTATTCAGCATTAAATCTAGTGAGCTCAGTAGCCTGGAAGGTGATGATCCAGATGTTTGTTTATGTGGAGAGGACAAGATATTTCCCTTGTCTTTTCTGTACACTGGATTCTGCTGCAGTTGTCCACTACACACACAATTCTAGGAAGCAATAGAGTCTTACATTAACCGAGCTTTAATAGGAAGCGTAGAAAACTGGAATTTGGTTTGCAAGAAATGTTGACATTTCAAATTCTGATTTAGAACAAAACCAACTATCTTCAACATTTCAAGAAATAGAAATTCTGGGAAAAAAAGTTTCAAAAGTTTTGTTTTGGAAAAAATATGAATTTTCTTTTCAAAACAATTGTTTTGATTTTTTTCATTTTTATATGTTTTTGACATTATTTCATGATATGCCAGTAGTAGTAGTTCATAATTACCTGTCATATAACATGGGATCAGAATAACAAATAATGAAATGGAATATTGTGATTATCAAATTATCTTTATATTGTATTTTTAAAATCACTCAGGGCAGATGCTACTTCAGATGTTTCAATCAGTGCTATTTTTAGATCAAAGTTTGTGTTTCAGTGAAACAGTCCCACACTGAAGAAAAGTTGGTAAGAACTCAATATATTAATTAGAGAAGTGGCTGTTTACAATATTTTCATGTTAGCCTGGAGAAATTTTTCTAGAATAATTAAAAGAGCTCCAATTAGTACACGGAGTTCTTACCTTCTTTTCTTGTTGAAAGAGTCAAGCTGTTTTATTACAACACAAAAGGGAGACACTTTGATCTAAAAAGTAAGATAAGACGTTTCCATCACTATTAAGTAGCCCGTAGCTACTTAAGAAATAAAACTAGAATAATGGCATTTATTTTACACCTTCAAAACACTGCCACTCCAAATACAACTGCTAAAATAATTTGTATAGTCAAAAAACTGTGTTATAACATCAGCTTTATTTTGTATGTTTTATCAACGAGCTCTTGGATTATATCCGTATCTCAAGTTAGAAGCTCCAGTTCTGCCAAACACATGTGATGAACTTTAAAGCATAAGTTTAAGTGCTTTGCTGAAGAGGGATAAGCTGTGTTTCAACAAAGCATTTAGCACATTAACCTAAAATCAAGTTTAGAGGGATTATGTGTTATCTATTAAAGTGCCAACTGCTATAATATCAAGGCTATGATTAATGTGTATGGCTCCCATTATAGTGAGATGGCCTTACTGTATCAGAGAGAATAAATATCAGCAAACCCTACTTGTACTACATAGTAAATTTCTCATATACAGATACACAATTCCATGTGAGTACAATAGAAGTTGTGTTTGTGTGCCTATTTTGTCCCTACTTTCTTGTCTGAAATACTCCTCTTATTTATTATAGCCTCACGCAGCGGTGTCCCTCTGTTTATGGTTTGTCAATGCTTGTCGTAAAATCATAAAAACTTCTAGAGCTAAATCATTCCGAGCTCAAACCTGGCAAAGAAAAGCCTCCGCTCACAGACACTTAATGTTTCTTGGGAGAAAACAATGTGTTATGTCCATTTATGTTATGGTCGTATAAGAAAATCGCTTAACAATGAGAAATACTGCTGATTCCTGTTTTATTTCAGTTTAATGTGGCTGCATTGTTTACACGAAGCTTTGCAAGCAATTTGTCTTTTCAGTAGACTGATATTTAATGCAGTGGCCAAAGTACCAAGAGCTGAAAGGTAGCTCAAGCAAATATACATTACTTATACATTTTGGCTGGGAGTTTGTCAGCTATGATGGGTCCATTCTGTGCAACTGCACACTGTAAAAACGGTTGCCAGTCTATTGCATGCTGTATAGTGGAATGCCTTTTAAGAATGACTCCACCAACACTACAAAAAACATTCCGTACTACACATCCATAATACGGAAAGGGAAAGTGTACACCTTTCAATGCACATTCACGGCATGCACTGGAATTACTTTGTTGGAAATACGGAATCATATGTTGTGAATTACTACTATACAAATATCATAATCATACAATGCCCATTAACATGCCCTCAGAACACAAAGTTGGTACAGTAAATTATAGATTTTTCTTTATTTATGAAAAAAGGCCCCAAGACAATAGACTTCAGAGTTTTGATCATTATTAAAGCTCTCAAAGAGAAGCTCAGTTCTAGATTTTAACGTTTTCCACGTGCCTAGGAATTGCAGGGTCGCCTATGTGAACAATGGTTGGTTGATTTCCATGTACTATACAGGTGGGACTTTCCAAAGTGCTCAGCAATGGCCTAACTCTGCTTCCATTACATGCAATGCAGTTAGACCAGTGTTGAACACTTTGGAAAATCCCATCCTTTGTGGTCTAATCCTGCAGATCTCCTAAAACACAGGAGCAGGGTCATGTATTTTATTTTTATTTTTTTTTTTTAACAAGTAGGCCCCAATGAAGAGGCTGGATCCAAATATCCAAAGGCCCCCAGACTTTGGGGTGTGTGTGTGTGTGGTGGGGCGGGGGGGTTGGTAAAGACTACAGATCTATATGTGGACATATTCAAATATGGTTTTGTTTTGCTTTTATTAATCATGAATGACTTTTTACACATGTTCAGGTTGAAAAATTAATATTACAAGGCAGCATAGCTGGAGTTATTACTGGATCAAAGTTTATTCTAGAATCTAAACAAAACAGGATGTGCCTGGCCTCTTTTCCACTGGGAAAAGATTGGTTTTGGAACCGCTCGAGCTGATGTGTTTGTTCCACTAGCTGGGACTGGTTCCCAGTCCTCTCTTCCTTTCCCTTATCTGAGGCATGGTGGCTTATTCAACAGCCTGCCATAGTTCAGCAGAAGTGAGCAGACAAAATCATTCTTGCCTTGTAAAAGCAGTTTGCAACCTGTGACTGCTGCAGTTTAAAATTACAGTTTATTTTTTTAGTAAATGTCTTTTGATGTTGCCAAGTACCTTAAAATATTTTGTTTTCATTATAAGTATTTAATACAAAGTTATTTTTAATTTATATTTCTAAAATATAAACCAAATTATATGTGTATTAAAGCTTACTGTCTTACTAGAGCCACAATTATTATCACACAATAAAAAATATAGTGAGGCAAGTGACCTGTTAGTAAATCATCACAGCCTCTTGCTCATTTGCCTCATTAGCTACAAATAAAGCTACAGAGTAAAATTTTCAAGAGCTCCTAAGTCCCATTTTCTAAAGTGATCTCAGGATGGGTTTTTAAAGGTAGGTAGGTGCCTCACTACCTTTAAAAAGCTGGCTCCAAAGCACCTAGGAGCCTAAATCCCATTTACTTTAAATCACACTTAGTGCCCAGATCCCCAAAGGTATTTAGGTGCCTAGCTCCCACTGAAGAGTTAGGTACCTATCCTAGGCCTAGGCTCCTGTGTGTCTTAGTTTTGAAAATGGGACCTAGGCACCTTTGAAAATTTTATCCATGGTGCCTCTACACTTGTTAGTAACTGAAACCTTGCTGTCCCACTACTATGACCCTTCTCTCTGCCATCCACCCCTCTTTTTGTTCTATGCCTCCAATCACAGTGTGTCTTTATGACATCAGTTTTATAGGGCAGGCTCCTTTATTTAATGTTTGCACAGCAACTACCACTTTATATATTTTTGCATAAGGAAGATTGTATTTTGAGACACCCCAAACCATTCTCACTTGTGATTTTTCAATTTGAATTCAGGTCTCCCTGTGCCATTGATGGAGTAAGCACGTGAGGCAGGCTACTAACGGTAGCATAAGAAGTTTACAAGCCAGGCTTCTCACACTGAAAGGGGAGCTGGATAAACTGCACAGAGGCTCTGATCCAGCACCCACTGTAGTCAATGGAAAGGCTTCAATGAGAGGTGGACCAAGACCAGACAATGAATGGTTGGACCACGGTACAAGATCTGATCATGAATGCCTTGCAGTTCCTCAGTAGGGGTGCCAACTTTCTAATTGCAGAAAACCAAACACTCTTGCCCCGCCCCTACTCCACCCACTCCATCCCCCCTCTAGGGTTGCCAGGTGTCTGGTTTTCTACTGGAACACCCAGCTGAAAAGGAACCATGGCAGCTCTGGCATTAAAAGTCTGGATGACAGCACAGCAGAGCTGGCAGAATCCCTGCCCGGCTCTGTGCGGCTCCTGGGAAGCGGCCAGTATATCCGGCTCTTAGATAGAGCGGTGGCCAGGGAGGCTCCGTGTGTGGCCTCCGCCTGCAGCCGCCACCCTGAGTGCCGGCTCCGCAGCTCCCACTGTGAATTAATTTTAGGCTCCCTCACACATGGAACATGCCTTAATTGCCTACTCTGGTTCTGCTTCCCCCACCCTCTGTTTATTTGTCTCTAGATTGTAAAATCCTCAGCACAGGGACTATCCTTCTTGAGTACCTGGAATGTGCCTAGCAAGTAGCAGGCATTACAGTACATCTGAAATTAATTATTGTCTGTAGGTACAAAATCTCTCAGTTCACATGTTGCACCAATCCTGTGAGGTGCTGTGCCCCTGAAGCTCCTACTGACTTCAACAAGAGATAATGGTGCTTGCTATCTTATACCCCTTTTCCAGGACCACACATGAGTGAGGAGTCCGAGCCAGAGTCAAGCTGGGAGCCAGGGTTCAAGCCCTATTGCTTTGTGGTGTAGATGCAGCCCTCCTGGACTCGTGCACTGGGAGTCCACCAAAAGTATCCCACAATCCCATGGGCCACTTTCTTTGTCCTCTGGTCAAGTTTGGTGAACAGTTAAGATTTCCCACACTGCATCACAAAGGCTAGAGCAGCCACATTTTGGGGGGGCTCTAGGAAATCTGGATATGGATGGTTGAACTCGGGCCTGCATAAAGCAATGTAGACGTTGGGATGCAGGGTTCAATAATTCCTATGCCGGGGTTACACATGAGTGTAGTTTGTCAAGCCCTAGCTTAACAAACCCAGGGTCTGCTAACTCAATTTCTGATAGCCCTGGGCTTCTACTGCAGTATAGACATACGCATAGAAACAAGCTCTCATGGTCCCAAGACGTGGGCAGACCCCTCCTTGCACCTGTGTGGAGCCCCACTGATTTCAATGGGACTTCATGGGGATGGGCCTAAGGGTCCACCCTGTGGAGCAGATTGCAGGATCAGGGGGGAAATGGGTGCAATTCATTTACACAACATCTTGCTATCTCAATAAATGTTTGTTGGTTTTTAACAATCTCACCCACAAAAAGGCACCCGCTCACATTCACACACTCTTCCTTGTCTTGCAGTTTATGTTCCTCAGGCACTTTTGTATTTTGATAGCTTTATATTCTGAACACATTGTAACAGGATGTCATCATTTTGCAATGAATGACAACATATTTCAGACATTATACTTTACCATCACCTTTTGGCTGACACCTACAGATCAGCAGCAGTAGAATAGCAGAGTACAGTATCCTTCTGTTTGTTTTGCTTGTCATTCTGCCCAGCTCTACTGTAATTCAGAAGTGCTGGCATATATTTGACAAATGAAATGCATCCCTGGGAAGAAAGCCTGCCCAAGCTCTATGCATCACGTAAGCCCATTCTACCCCTCAAAACAGGACTTAAATTCTACTTATATTGTGCATATTTGATTACTTTAAGATGGCAAAGAGACGGACATTTTTACAAAAAGAAATGCATTTGCTCCTTAAGTGCTTTAATTCACAAAGCAGATTGAGGGAAGAATCTGTTTGATCAGCACATTCCACAATCTAAAATGAGCCCGTCTGATTTAGAATGCAGCACACAGATTTGCAGAAAAACTATTAATGCAGCTAGTCCACATCTCAACTGCCAGAAGAGCACAGAACCTTTTACATCCATAAACCAAGAGAGGGAGACATTAATCTGTTCCTGCACCCACTGTGTCTAAATGAGTGAGTTTTATGGCATTTCAAATGGCCACTTAATTACTCCATTGTGAAATCTAGACAATGGGGATGGGGGATGGGGGGGGGGGGGGGAGGGAGGGAAGGGAAGTAAAATCTGGGACATTTTAACTTTTATTGTACAGTTCGGCCTTTAGAAAGGAATTACCAATACTCATTACATTGCTTAATAGTCCACCAATAAAAAAAAAAAAAAAAAAATCACAAACTTAGGGTTTTGCCCAGACCAAGAAGCAGCTTGGAGATTTTGCTACTGTTACAACATGCAGCTGTACTAAGTGGCACTCAGAGGGACACAGGTTTTAGGACATTGTTTTATCCACCAAATTGCTTGTCACAAAGAGCCTTTTCTTTTGACTGTATCAAATGATGGAGCAGGACATAAAAAAAGAAACAAAGTGGTTCCAGCCTATTTTGAGTAGCAAAATAAACACATCAGTGACTATCAGACTGACCTACGTTTCTTACATATGCACCTTCATTTTCAAAGGATGTCTTGGGTAAGCAGACTCAATGGACTGTAGAAGTTTGATTCATGCAAACAGAAAATGGGGGAAAGCCCAGGAAATAACTTGCATCATCACTGAATGCTAAAAAATTAAATAGTTTTCAATAGCACCTGCATTCTTTGATAACAGATGCTATAGAAGGGTGAAATTTACTCTGTGCAAGAGGCCAGCCCACAGGCTAGGCACCACTTCAAGCCTTCATAACAGGTTTTAATAGAGACTTGTGCTCTCTACAAATAAGTGAATTTCACTTTAAAGTTGATAAGATACAGAACAGAAAAAAAACCCTTGATGTTATGCCTCCACCTTCATTATTTTACTAACTTCTATAGTATATACTGGCCATCGGGAAGTTTAGACTTGAAATTAGACGAAGGTTTCTAACCATCAGAGGAGTGAAATTCTGGAACAGCCTTCCAAAGAAAGCAGTGGGGGGCAAAAGATTAAACTCGGTAAGTTTATGGAGGAGATGGTATGATGGGATAACATGATGTTGGCAATTAATTGATCTTTAACTATTCATGGTAAATAGCCCAATGGCCTGTGATGGGATGTTAGATGGGGTGGGATCTGAGTTACTACAGAGAATTCTTTCCTGGGTATCTGGCTGGTGAATCTTGCCCACATGCTCAGGGTTCAGCTGATCGCCATATTTGGGGTCAGGAAGGAATTTTCCTCCAGGGCAGATTGGAAGAGGCCCTGGGGGTTTTTCACCTTCCTCTGTAGCATGGGGCACGGGTCACTTGCTGGAGGATTCTCTGCACCTTGAAGTCTTTAAACCACGATTTGAGGACTTCAATAGCTCAGACGCAGGTGAGAGGTTTATCATCGGAATGGGTGGGTGAGATTCTGTGGCCTGCGTCGTGCAGGAGGTCAGACTAGATGATCATAATGGTCCCTTCTGACCTTAGTATCTATGAGTCTATATCTATAGCCATTATCTATAGTAATGCTTTAAGTTACAAAAGAAGTTTTTCCTGCACACTACATTGATCACCCCTCCACCATTGGAGACAGTAGCACTGCTGCCTTCATTGCTGGCTGGCCTCAGACAACCTCATGTAAAGAATGCAGAACAGAGCAACCATACCTGAACAAAACGAGCAATGGAACTCCAAGCAGGATTAAAACCAACCAACCCCACGCGAAAGAAACATGAAAGCTTCCTGACCAGCAAGTGTCAGAAATATGCTCAGGAGAATTTTATAGTAGATCTACATGGCAGTAGGGTAATTATATTATCTTTGATTGCTACTGATCAGCTCAAATAAAAGTAAGGAATTACATGTTTTCCCATCCAAAAAACTTTGGTTCTTGTCTTAAGTCAAAAGCTTTACGGAAATGAACCATCTGAAAACTGATCTCTTTTGACATTTTTCGGGCTAGAAGGTCGGGGGCATTTCCTTAAGGAGCTGCCTGTCTTGCAGCTGTTCTTTAGCTCTGTCTCTGGAGGTCTGTTACAAATAGGCTTGGCAGAATTTTATTTTTTTAATACATTTGACAGCTAATGTTTGTTTTGAGTATTTTTCTATTTTTATCCATTTAAATGTTCACAGCTGTGGGAAGTTACGGGGGGTTTCAGACAATGGGGGGAGGAAGACAGTAATTATTGAATGACCGTAGACATTGAGATTTTAAAAGTTAAAGCTTTAACCTAACCATTAACACAAAATAAAGCGTCAGTAGCACGTCAAAATATACAAAGGAAACAGTCTTAACTCTACGAAGTGCTCAAGCAGCATTTCTTACTTTGCCTATTTGTAAATTTCTATTATTGATGGAAATATTTTGCCATCAATTTGAGTGTGTTTGATGAAATAGACATTTACCAACAAAAATCTAATCCTGCCATGCCTCGTTATAGAGTGGCAGGCACTTGTTAATTTTAAGTGAGCAAATATTTAGCTGTCGTAGACGACAGTCTACTGATCTGTCCAAAGGCACCAACAAGGCAGAACAGACATGGTAAAGCATGAACCCAGAGACAAACAACTCTATAGGTCTGATGCAAGATAAAACTCCCATGGAAGTCAAAGGGAATTTTTCCATTCTGAAGGAGTATGGGATCAGGCCCCAAAGGGCTTAATCTGTGGGGTCTTCATATTACCTCTGGATAGCACAAAAGCAGTGGGTTGTGAGAAGCAGCGGAGAAAACTCAGCAGGAGGGGTTACTCTTCTTTCCTCCCCACCTCCTGCCCCCTTAACCGCTAGCGTGCAACTTGGCACAGATCCATACACGTATAGGCAGTGGGATGGGTAGAGGAAGAATTGTGGGAGGCCAGAGGTATGGTCAGTGGATCTGTGAACTGAGTTGTTCCATTGGACCTAAAACCCCACATAGAGGGGGAGGGTCATATCCAGTGTTCCTCCTCATAGCCTATATAAAGGTCTACAGCCTGACTCGATGAGTGGTCTGGCCAGTTGATGTTAACAATAACAGTCCTGTATCCTCTTTCAGACCCTTTTACACTGATTTTACTCCATTCTCAGTAGTTTCCCCTACTGGAATTTCTTCTATGGCTTGCTCATATAGTGCCGGCTTTAGACTTGAGATCTGCATCATGAAAATGTTTCCTCCTTACTTCTAGCCATTTTAACACTAAGTGCATCAAGAAATTAAAAGAGCTCTTTTTGAAAAATGTATAATTCTTTTACAATCTCTGTACTAGAGAGGTACTTTCAGCACAGGGTGGAATTTCAAGAATCAGGATAAAGACTAAAAAAGCTCTGCTCTGATCTCAGACAAGTGGAGATTATTAAATCATTAAATCTTAAATCAGCAACCGAACATATCCCCAGGGAGCTTCAGGTAGTTTCCCAATCTGAGTTGCAAGCAGCACAATTTGCTTTAGGCGGATTTGTAATTTTCTCTTTGCATGTGTAGATATCAAACAAACATTGATCCCACTTCCATCTCATCCAGTGCCGTGCACTGTTGGCTGCATGCTAAATTCACCACTCCTTTTGTGCTGTAACACTTTGTCTTAAACTTTCTATGGCTTTAAAGATAACAGCTACATCTTCTTTTTCAGAAAATCTGTAGTGCACACACTTTGCAGAGACCAAGGAACACAGACATCACCAACAATGGCCAAAAGATGTTTAAACTCAGTAACTCACCCTCGCTTGTAGAAAGAGAATCATTTGCATGAACCAGTGCCAGAATAAGCAACAGCTGCCGAAGATCCATACCTCTGGGTTCTGCAATCATAAAAGAGACAGTACAATCAGATTCTTTATGAGCTCCTCTCATTACATTTAAATGCAGTTTAATGTATCATCTAGTTTATTTAATTTCTGAATGGAGTTAAAGCAAAAGTTTATGACGGAAGCATGTTAGAATACATTTTATTGCCTCAAAGTCCTACATTATATTACTCTCTCTGACAGACAGTAAATACTACTTCCAGAGGACTGCTTGTTTAATAAATTCTGAGGGCAATGTGGGATTTTCTGGCCTTGGCCTATATTCCAGGAATTCTCCTTCATCACATTTTCCCCACACAGCCTTTTGAGAATGAAATAAAAGCATTATCTTGTATTCACTTTGAAAATAAGAGCTGTTAGTAATGCATTTTTAAAGGGAAAAATATTTTAGTCCATTTGCAGTAGTTCACATCTCTCAAAAGTTCTGTTGGTTTCTCTCCTTTACCTTAGTGGACTTCCAGTGCTATGTTGTCTACCACATTGGTGCATCACCAGAAAAAAAAAGTACAGATAAATTGAAGAGGGTTCAAAGAAGAGCCAGGGAAGTGATTAGAGGATTAGAAAACAAAGCTTATAGCAGTGGTTCTCAACCTGTGGCCCGATCAGCACAGAGCTGTGGCCCATGTGACATCCTCAGGGCCATAGAGCAGTGAGGCGAAGAACAAGTGAGAAAAATACAATCTGTGGGTCTTGCTGCCCTTACAGGGAACATACTGTTGAAGCACTCATGAGGCAGAATGGATGGAGAGGAGACACTGCACTTGCTAACAAATTCATGAGCAACCAGCTCAGACTGAGACTGCTTAAGCTTTGGGTAATATTTAATTCACACTGAGCATGCTCAGAGGATCGCATGTATTAACTGGTGACTTGAATATGTAACTTCAAACACTTGTCCTTACAAGGAATGAGACCACCACAAAGCCCTACTAGCAACTGAGCCATTGAGGTAGTATTGGATGCGGTCCACATAGCACATTGTGGGTCACATATGCGGTCCACTATGGTAAATATATTGAGAACCACTGGCTTATAGTGATAAACTGATTAGATTGGGCTTCTTAAGTGTAACAAAGAGAAGGTTCAGGGATGACTTGGTTACAGTCTATAAAGTACCCACAAAGGGAACAAATATTTGAAAATGGGCTCCTCAGTTTAGCAGAGAAAGGTGTAACACGATTCAATGGCGGCAAATTGAAACTAGACAAATTCAAACTGGAAAGAAAGTGTATATTTTTAACCGTGAGAGCAATTAACTCCATTCGAACAATTTACCAAGGACCGTGGTGAATTCTCCATCACTGGCAATTTTTAAATCAATATTGGATGTTTTTCTAAAAGATCTGCTCTAGGAATTATTTGCAGAAGTTCTATGGCCTGTGTTACACAGGAGGTCAGGTTAGATCAGTGGTTCCAAAACTTTAACAGCTCGTGAACCTCTTTCACTAAATTGTGAAATCTCGTGAACCCCCTCCTAAAAATGAATATTTCCAGGGATTTAAGTTTAAATTTCCTCAGTGTGATGGATGTGCTTGTTTTGCTCTGCATAGCTCTTGGAAGTCTGGAACCACTGGAGAAAGAAAGTCTCAGGTCTGGTTTGGCATAGAGTCTGTTTCTGTATTTGGTTTTCAGATGTGCATATGAGGAAAACACTTTCTCGCATAAGTATGTTGTTGAAAATGGTAACAAAACTGCAGCAGCTTTTTCTTCCAGAAGAGGGTACTCGTTTCTTAAACTCAGCCAAAAGTTGATCAATGACAGATTTCTGAAACTCCTTTTCAATTCATAATCACAGGAGATCTCAATCAATTTCTCTTTTTCCTCAGTGTTCAATATCTGTGTTGAGAAAGTGGTATCATCAAAAGGGTTGCAAATCCAGTCATTATCGCCTAACGTAGTTGGAAAGTATTCCCTGAAAGTTGTGCAAAGTCCTTTTAGGTGTGCAGTTATACTGGTTTTAGTGCACTGATCCAACTGAAGGTTATGTTCTGCCAGGAAGTCATGAAGAGTACTGAAACACTCAGTTTGATTATTTTCGAAAAAACTTTCGAAGATTTTGCCCCGTGAGAGCCATCTAACTTCAGTATGGGTCAACAGACAATTGTGTATACTACCCATTTCTTCACAAAGTACATGAAATATTCTGGAATTTGTTGGCCGTGATTTTATGAAATTCACCATTTTCACTGCATTGTCCAGCACTTTCTTCAGTCCCTCAGGCATGCGTTTTGTTGCAAGGGCTTGTCTATGGATACTGCAGTGAGTCCAAGAGACTTTTGATGCAACCTTTTTTGTTCGAGCTACAAATCCAGTATACTTCCCCGTCATTCATGTGGCCCCATCAGTGTAAATGCCTAGGCAATGAAACCAATCTATTTCCTTTTCTTGAAAATATTCATTAGTCAGATTGAAGATATCTTCTCCAGTTGTACGTTCTTCCAGTGGTCGGCAAAACCACAAGTCTTCTTCAACCATACCTTCATTCACATAACGTACAAACAGTAGCAAAATAGCTAGATTAGCTACATCAGTTGATTCATCCAACTGTATAGCATAATATGGACTATTTTTCACTCTATGTACAATTGTGGTCTCTACATTATTTGACAGGTCATTAATTCTTCATGAAAATGTATTATTGGACAAAGGTACCATGTCAATCCTTTTTGCAGCCTTTTCTCCGAGCATGCAATGAACTATGTCTTTTATACATAGATCAATCAAGCTCTCTGCTATGGTATGGGCTTCTGATGCTTTTGCTACTCGGTAGCTCACGTGGTATGACACTTCACGTGCATTTTCATTATCAGTACTTGCTTTGAATATAAATCTGGTAATGTCACTTTTCCTCTCAGATAATTTTCGCTTGAAAATAATCAACAGGGTTGTCGAGTTGTGCAGGATGCCTAGTTTCTAAATGGCGCCAAAGTAGAGAAGGTTTGAGGCTGCCATTTGCTAGACCACCACCACAAATCACACACAGTGGTGATCTATTCTTGATCACCAATGCATGTAAAGCCATATTTTATATAATCATCGCCATATTTTCTTTTCTTTGTGAGTGAGTTTCCAGGACCATCATGATCATTAGACTTAGATTTTCCATAGTGTGGACTTGAGGAAACACTAGCTGATCCTTGCGTCTTTACACTTTCCTTTTTCAGCCACTTATCCATTGAACTTGTGTACGAAAGTTCTAATAAAAATAACAGAGAGAGACTGCCAACAACCAACAAACTAGAAAATGAGAAGATTCACTCACGTCTCACTGAAGCAAAACAGCACTCCAGAAAGAATGACAATTACTGAGGCACCTTAACACTGTCACACTGGTTACAATGTGCTTCTGGCTGGTTTGGCTCACAAACAGCTTTTCTTCTGCTATGAGGTCTGTCTCTATGAGTGTGCCCTGTGAGGGACAAATTAGCTTGGACCACGCCCCACGTACAGCATGGCCCCTGCTCACTCTGCCCTCAATGCCAACTTCCCCTGTCTGACAAGGACGGGGTCCGAGCTGCCACCTGTGCGCCTGAGGTCTCAGCTGCCGCCCTACCCACCACAGGGCTCAGAATACTGGCCCCGTGCTGGGGTCTGGGCTGCCGCCCCAACTGCCTGGCCCTGCTCTCCCTGGGGCTCAAGCTGCCAGCCCTGTGTGGAGCGCTGGGGTTCGGGCTGCCGGCTCCCCCGCTGACGGGGGCAGGGCTTGGGTTGCCAGCCCCAACTGCCTAGCACCGCTCTCTGGCCGCCTGCCTAGCACCGCCTCTGGCCGCCGTGAATGAAATTTTTTTGGCAAAGCCCCTGTAACGTTCTGCGACCCCCAGTTTGGGAACAAGTGGGCGAGATGATCACAATGGTCCCTTCTAGCATTAGAATCTATGCATAACAATACCAAATAAAATAGAGAAGAAGGCTGGTCCTGCAGTTATGGTGCCAATATGGGACTTGGGAGACCTGAGTTCAATTCGCTGCTCTGCCACAGAGTTCCTCTGTGATCTCAAGCAAGTTATTTATGGTCTCTGTGCCTCAGTTCTCTGTAAGATGGCGATAATAGCACTGCCCACCGTCAGAGGTGGTATGAAGATAAAAGCATTAAGAGTTGTGACGTGCTCAGATACTACGGTGATGGGGCCATACAAATGTGTAAGATAGATACCCTGTGTTTTTAGGGATATTACTAAAGACTTTCTTAAATAAGGGGTACAACTCCCAAACAAATGCCAAGGCTGATCTAATACTCCAGGGCCAGCACCGTGTCCTATGGTATGGGACTCCGGAGAACAAACTGTGCATCCCAGCTCAGTGGACTACTGGAGACATTCATTATGGAGTCACATTAGCAGCTTCGTCATTAGGGCTGTTTTGTGATCTGAATTTAAAACAGGATGGCGGTCCCTCTATTGCACACTTGAATGTTTGAATTTAGTAGACAAGGTGGGTGAGAATATTTTTTATTGGATCAACTTCTGTTGGTGAGAAAGACACACTTTTGCGCTTACAGAGCTCTACTTCAGGTTCCTACCAACTTGTTCTCTTATGCATGCCTGCAGCCTGCATGTGTCTCAGAGGTGTGTCAGAGGGAAGGTATGATGGGAGATGATCCTCCTTGAAGGAGCTGTGATATCCAATAGCAACCCAAGTTCTAGTTCTGAAGGCAACAGGGACTGAGCGCCTCACTGGTGTCCACAGCGCACACCTGTAGCTCCGAAGAGGACTTGGTAACTGCCCCCCCAGGAGAACTATCTTGGAGGGTTGGAGAGAGGCCACAAACAGTGATATCTTGCCACACGTCTGGCATTGACAGCTTGAGAATGATCTCAGAGGGGAAGGAGAGGAGAGATCTGTTCTAAGAGCTGAAGTAAAAACACACACACAAAAATAAACAAAAACAAAAACATATCACATGATGAAACTGTTCTTGGTAGACAAGATCATTCTCAGGAGAAACCATTTCTGTGAAATGCCAGCTGCCCTCTAATTAGACAGAGCCATTGCCTAGCAGAAATCCACAGAGGAATATTTAGAAGTGACAGCAGATTGCGATGCTGAGGGCTGTCTCGCAAATCGGTTTCCCACAAGGACAGCATTGTTCAGGGGCTGGAACACTAGTTTAGTAAGAGCTGCTTCCCCACCCCCAGCTTCAGAAAAACCGACCCTTTACATAGTCCAGTAATGGTTCCTTCCACCACATACCATTAAGCGTAGGAGAAGACAAATTCCACTGTGAAGGCTCCTATTGCCTAGCAGATCAAAAAAAGCAACAATTGCAATGCACAATATTTTGGGGAAAGCTGTGTGGTAGGCTCTATAAACTCTGCCCTGCAGTGGGTATGGGGGAAGAGGGTTAAAACCAGCAAGAAGGGTTACAATAGCTGACTGTCCTCACTATAGTGATTGCCAAGAACCCCCTGCCACCAGGGAATGTTTATATGGGTCAGCTGGGGCTAATTGCTCCAACAGAGAAAGGGAACCAGGAGCTATAAAAAGGGAAAGAATTTCTCTTTCTGGGCCTTTCTATACCAGTGCTGGAGTGATGATAGCCACAAGGAGATTTAAACTTGACTTCTGCTAGTCGGGTGCTCACGCTGTCAGTGTAGGCAGGGGTGACCCAGACTAGAAATCGGTACAGAAAACCATGCTAGAGACAAGAAACCTAGCACAGTTTTTAGTTTACAGCATGGATTGTAACACTGTTCTGTACTGGCCAGATAAAACATCTCAACACCCTGTTAACAAGAATGTTATTCTAGGGTCAGACCTCTGAATCTGGAGAGTCCCTGGGACCTCATAAGACAAAGGGAAAAGGACTTCAGAAAGCCATTTTGTCCTGAATATACTGACCTCTGGCTAGCACAAGAGCTTTTTGCCTTTGCTACCAGCAACAACTCTCCAACCTTGAAACATGAGGTCATTTCAACTACAGTCAGTCAGCTTCAGTGTAGTGAGCCTACCCTATTACATTCTTGGTTCCTGAAAATTTTTATTATTATTATTATTATTTAGATTTTATTATTAAGATTATTATTATTATTATTTAGAACTTATAATTAAGTTATTATTATTATTAATAAGATATTAATATTATCTTTTTTTATTATTATTAAGAACATAGAACTGATTTGGGGAGGAAGGTTTAGTTTTCGCTGTGCTGCTGGCAATGACGGGCAAGGAGAAAGGCTTAGAAAACGTACAAGTAAAAATAAACACATACAGATACCTCAATTACCAATTAATATGCTTGTAGGGGAAAAATACATGCAATATCAGGGGCTTTAAAGCACAGAACTATGCTGCATTTAAGATAGATGTAACATTTATTGAAGGAGATTTATTACTGAGTTGAAATATATAGCCTTGCAGTGTTTTCCTGGAGAAAATATTCCTGTGTAATTCTTGCAGAGTATTTATACATTCCTCACAAATTACCTCATGGCAAGACTTGTGATAGCAAAGAAAGTCTCGTTTCTATTCTTGTATAATGAAATACAGATTCTGTCCAATGTACTTGGTGAAGGCATTTTGTCTGCTCACCCTTGTTCCACAGAATACCAACAAGAACAGTTCTCCAGCTAGAATGAGTTAACGCCCTTCAAATCTACACAAATTAAAATGGCCACAGACCCAAACCGTTGCATCATTCCCAACCAACACTGAAGTCTGGATTAACTAACCAACAATGCCTGAATGAATGGCTTTTTCAACAGAGTCTTTTTCAGTATTATGTACCCACTTGAATTAAAGGACAGAAATAACTGTTGAATTTGTATTAAAAAGCTACAGTACACATATTGCAAGTGATAATCCATTACACCGGGGTGGGCAAACTACAGCCTGCAGGCTGGATCCAGCCCCTCAGGGCTTTGGATCCGCCCCGTGCGATTTCCCCTCGTGGTGCCGCAAGCCCCGCGCCACTCTCAGAAGCGGCCGGCACCACATCCCTGGGAGCCCGGGGGGAGAGGGGGACGGAAGAGGGGAGAGACAGAGGCTTCCGAGCCCCTCCTGTACCCCACCCCCAACTCCCTGTCCTAAGCCCCCTGCCTGCACCTCACACCCCTCCTGCACCCCAACTCCCTGCTCTGAGCCCCCTGCTGCACCCTGCACCCCCAATCCTGACCTGAGCCCCTCCTGAACCCCAACCCCCTGCTCTGAGCTCCCTCATGCACTCCGCACCCTTCCTGCACCCCAATGCCCTTCCCTGAGCCCCCTCATATGCCCCACAGCCCTCCTCTGCCCCAATCCCTTGCCCTGACCCCGTTTCTGGACACCGCACCCCCTCCCACACCCCAACCCCCTGCCCTTCCCCACCCAGATGGGGCCCTCGGCCCAAAAACTTTGCCCACCCCTGCATTACACTAAAGAATGAGAAATAATTCTGTGGAATAAGAAATTGTGCCTTGCAAACAAACAATCCAGTGTCATCAACCAGAAAAACTCAGAATGCAATACTGAGCAAGTCTCATAAAATACTGCAGTATTTTATATGTGGGTTAGCCCATATTTTGGGATTATCACAAAACACAACCTACCAGTAAACTGAACCATGAAATAAAGGCATCTTTCTTTCATTAATCAGACTTTTACATAATAAGGAAGAGATTCAAATGAGTTAAAAGGAGCTCTGATAAAAGAGGTTCTCACCTATTACTAACAGCTTTAATTATTGAAACTGGAAAAAAAATTACATCCATGTATAAATTTCTGTTCAAATTAGATTTTGTATAACTTAACTCCCCACCCCAAGTTTTGGACCTAAACCAGTGGTTCTCAACATACACATACCCCTGGGAGTATGTAGGGGTCTTCCAGAGAGTACATTGACTCATCTAAATGTTTGCCTAGTTTTACAATAGGCTACATGAAAAGCACTAGAGAAGTCAGTACAAACTAAAATTTCACACAGACTTGTTTATATTGCTCTATATACTATACGCTGAAATGTAAGTACAAAATTTATATTCCAATTTACTTAGAACTATATGGTAAAAGTGAGAAAGTAAGTGATTTTTCAGTAATAGCGTGCTGTGACATTTTTGTATTTTATGTCTGATTTTGTATGCAAGTAGTTTTTAAGTGAGGGGTACGCAAGATAAATCAGACTGCTGCCAGGGATACTGTAGTTTGGAAAGTTTGAGAGACACTGACCTTAACTACTCAAAAGCCTCACTTCAAGATCAAACCCCAGAGACCTCAGCTAGTCCTAATTTAGCTGATAAAATATCACCATTCACATTATATGCCTTCAGTAATTTGACCAGGAGAAAAATCTCTCTTTTATGGATGGATACATCAAATACTTAATTTGATGTCCCCACTTCAACAGAAGACGGGGAGAAACAGGTCAACTGAGCAGCACCAAAGACTGATTGAAGGGTAGCAAGACAGGAGGCTTCTGCCTGCAGAAGAGTGCTAAATTGTAAGGATGGATGCAGGGACCTGTTCTGGGTATTCATTTGACACAGAAACAGAAAACTTTTTCCAAGCTCTATGTTTTTCCTTCTGTCATCCACTAACTGCCATGGTACTGTACACTTGACAGCAGAGCAGATGTATTCCACTTGAATGCACCTGGAACATTTAGCAGCTGCTTAGCTTTTTGTTTAAAATAACTCTTTATGACTAGGGCTGTCAACTGCAGTTAACTCATGTGATTAACTCCAAAAAATGAACTGCGATTCATTGCAGTTTTAATTGCACTGTTAAACAATAATAGAATATCAACTGAAACTTATGAAATATTTTTGGATGTTTTTCTACATACATGAATTTCAATTACAACGTAGAATACACAGTGTACAGTGCTCACTTTATATTATTTTTATTACAAATACATGCACTGTAAAAATGAAACAAAAACAGTATTTTCAATTCCCGTCATACAAGTACTGTAGTGCAATCTCTTTATCATGAAAGTGCAACTTACAAATGTAGATTTTTTTTTTGGTTACATAACTGCACTCAAAAACAAAACAATGTAAAACTTCAGAACCCACAAGTCCACTCAGTCCTACTTCTTATTCAGCCAATCGCGAAGACAAACAAGTTTGTTTACATTTATGGGAGATAATGCTGCCTGCTTCTTATTTACCATTTCATCTGAAAATGAGAACAGGCATTCGCATGCCACTTTTATAGCCAGTGTTAAAAGATATCTATGTGCCAGATATGCTAAACACTGGTATGTCTCTTCATGATTCGGCCACCATTCCAGAGGACATGCTTCCATGCTGATGATTCTCGTTAAAAAAAGAATGTGTTAATTAAATTTGTGACTGTCCTTGGAGGAGAATTGTATGTCTCCTGTTCCATTTTACCTGCATTCTGCCATATATTTCATGTTATAGCAGTCTCGGATGATTACCCAGCACATGTCCGTTTTAAGAACACTTTCACAGCAGATTTGACAAAACACAAAGAAAGCACCAGTGTGAGATTTCTAAAGATAGCTACAGCACTCGACCCAAGGTTTAAGAATCTGAAGTGCCTTCCAAAATCTGAGAGGGACAAGGTGTGGAGCATGCTTTCAGACGTCTTAAAAGAACCTCACTCCGATGCAGAAACTACAGACCCGGAACCCCCAAAAAAGAAAATCAACCTTCTGCTGGTGACACCTGACTCAGATGATGAAAATCCGCTCTCCTCTGCTTTGGATCGTTATCGAGCAGAAGACGCATGTCTTCTGGAATGGTGGTTGAAGCATGAAAGGACATATGAATTTTTAGCACATCTGGCACATAAATATCTTGCAGGGCCAGCTACAACAGTGCCATGCAAATGCCTGTTCTCATTTTCAGGTGACACTGTGAACAAGACGTGGGCAGCATTCTCTCCTGCAATTATAACCAAACTTGTTTGTCTGAGGAATTGGCTAAAGTAAGACCAAGTGGACTTGTAGGTTCTAAAGTTTTAGATTGTTGTATTTTTGAATGCAGTTATTTTTTGTACATAATTCACATTTGTAAGTTCAACTTTCATTATAAAGAGATTGCACTAAAGTACTTGTATTAGGTGAATTGAAACATACTATTTCTTTTGTTTTTTACAGCAAAATATATGTAATCAAAAATATAAAGTGAGCACTGTACACTTCATATTCTGTGTTGTAATTGAAATCAAGATATTTGAAAATATAGAAAACATACAAAATATTAAAATAAATGGTATTCTGTTACTGTTTAATCACGTGATTAATCACAATTAACTTTTTTAATCACTTGACAGCCCTAGTAATTTTTAAACTTATTCTCTCCCTATTTTAGCCTCAGATCTTAGCTCACTTTCACTGGCATTCACTACGTTAGATGTCTAATCGCTACTAATACTTTTGGTGAAAAACAAACAAAAAGTCATTTAACATTTCTGCCATTTTCACATTTTCTGTTATTGTTTTTCTCCCCTCATTGAATAATGGGCCTACCCTGTCCTTGGTCTTCCTCTTGCTTCTAATGTATCTGTAAAATGTTTTCTAGAATTCTGACTTTAAGCATGCAAGTTGTCCCAAAGTGAAGCACACGCTTAAATATTCCACTTGATTGGAACCAGAGTTCTCAGCACCTTGTAGGACAAAGTCCTAGGAACACAACACAGAAATGGAAACACAAGCAAAATCACCTTATGGCCACAAAGTTATGTCACAGTAACAAAAGCAGAATTAGACTCCCATCCAGCAATGCACTTAATTATGCGCTTAAACATAAGTTGCGACTTATAGGGCTACTCGCTTACTTAAAGTCATGCATTTGTTTCAGTGCTCCATTTGATCGGAACCTTAGAGGAAGCTACTTCTACTGCTATGGCAGATGTTCAGTCTCAAGTCTTTTCAATGTTGATCACTATGGTATTTACGTATTGCAGGAAACAAACAAGCATGGAAGCACTTTTTGGAGAACAGTGTGGCATTGGGATAATGGAAGACTGGATTTGCACCCACTATGAAGTCAGCATATGATGTCTCAAACTTTTCCAAGCTTGACATGCACAACAGATATAGCTAAGGATACAACAATTAGTGTAAGTGAAATTTAAAAGGTTAAATATGAAGGGTGATGAAACGCTCGCTTAACTCAGTGGGAGCAGGCTGGCTAACGCAGAGTATTTTTGAAACTACCACATGACTTTTAAAAAGTACTATCTTTAAATCAACCCCGGACTGTTTCAGTGAACATTAAGTAAATGAGATGGAGGGAGGGTTGTCATTAGGTGGCTCATTTTAAATAGCTACACTTAATTTATTTTCTGTAATGCCAGCACCTTCCAGAGGCCATAAAATAAAGTATACGAAGCTGGAATTTATGTGGACTAATGGAACTGCTTAATGGTGGATTAACAAGAAACAAAATGTGTTATAAACACTAAATTCATGCTAAATTATTTCACATGCTACTAATCAGATTAAAATCTGCATAAGAAGAATTGACATAGTATTAAGCAAAAGTTATTGACGTAAGTATTAGATAAAATACAGGATAAGTGATAGTCAAAGGGTTTTTACTGGCATGAGTTTGGGAAGACCACATTACTCACAAGTGGCAAAATGATCTGAGAATTACAAGAACTCCTCACTTAACGTTGTAGTTATGTTCCTGAAAAATGCGACTTTAAGTGAAACCATGTTAAGCGAACCCAATTTCCCCATAAGAATTAATGTAAATAGTGATGAACTAGCTTTTGGCTGAGCCCTCAAGGGTTAACACATTGTTAATGTAGCCTCACACTACAAGGCAGCAGGAATGGAGGAAAGGGACACAGCAAGCATGGCAGACAAGAAACAGACACACACCCCCTGTGTGTGTGAGAGAGAGATGTGCACTGCCCCTTTAAGTAAGCTGATCTCATTTTTAAGTGGATTAGGAAGTTGAAACAGCACCTGCCCAAGCTCTCTCTGTCTCTCTCTGTCCATGTCCCCAGCCTGCTCTATATGGAGAAGGAGTAAGCGGGGTGCAGGGGGACACCTTGACATTAGCCCCCCCCGCCCCTCCCCTTCCTCCCCCCCACTCCCGGACAGAAAGCAGGAGGCTCCCGGGAGCAGCTCCAAGGCAGAGGGCAGGAGCAGCACATGGCAGTGGGGGAAGGGACAGCTGAACTGCTGGCAATTGATAGCCTGCTGGGTGGCTGCCGCACAGAGAACTTAGGGGAGTGGGGAGCTGATAGGGGGGCTGCCGGTCCACCTTGGTTCCAAGCCCCCACCAGCTAGCTGCAACAGGCTGTTCTTCCTGCAAGCAGTGGACAAAGCAGATGGCTGCCAAACGTTAGAAGGGAGCATTACACAACTTTAAACGAGCATGTTCTCTAACTGATCGATGTAAGCAGAGTCAGGATGAGCTCCACCCTGACATCTGGTGGTAAGGTGTGACAAGTTGTGGAAAAGAACTTCAGGGGCCGATCTCATTTGCATAGGCACACCTACCCCGCCTAGAATGAAGCCATAACTGCCCAAATGGTCACTTTGGCTGTTGTGGGATCCCCAGTGTCTCTGTTATTGGGGCGGGAAGAATAAATTGTTATTACTCTGATTATGGGAACTGTGCTTGGAACTGTACTTGGCCTTTTGTTATGATGGAGGGACTCTCCCCCAACTGAGTAGTGCTCGCTAGGCAAGGGAAATGGGTTCCAAAACTCTGTGAATTGAGAGAGGCTTGAGACAGGTATTTGTACCTAGTGGTGTGGGTCCCTTTGTGAGGGCCTGAAACACCAATTGTACCTCTGTCTCTCTCCACTGTGGAATGTCAGAGCTAATTTTGGGTCTATTAAGAGTCTTGCTACAGGTACTGTGCTGAATTCACTTTGGCCTTATGGTGCACCAGCACTAAGGCTCCCACTACTATGAGCTGGAATCACTGAGCACTGTGTCAAGTAGTGGGGAGCCGGAAGATCTAGAGTGCAGTGGTGCTGTTCGTGGATAGGCTGGCGGAGCATTCGTGAGACAGCGAGGCGAACTGTGCAGAGCGGAGCTGTTCGTGAGACAGCGGAGTGGAGCGTTCGTGAGACGGCGAGCCGTGCAGAGCAGAGCCGTTCGTGAGACGGCGGAGTGGAGCATTCGTGAGACAGCGAGCTATGCACAGCGGAGCCGTTCGTGGTGGAGTGGAGTGGAGCGGAGCCCTGTGGGGCAGTCAGCTTCAGGACACGTAAGGTGCCCCTTACCTCTTTCCCCACACACAGGCACATTTTAGCCAGACTGGGGAGTAACACTCTGCAGATGAAATTTTGAACTCTGGGGCTGGACTTTTTTGGACTTTGGGTGATTTGTGGTTTGCTGGATTCAAGAGACATTTGGGTTCTGGGACTCAAGAACCCGAAGGAAAGGATGAGGCCCAATTTGCTGGGGTGGGTCTTTGCTCATGGTTTGGTTAATGAACACTAGTTGTGGTGTTTCCCCAATTTAATGCTGATGTCGTTTACTTCATGTTATTAAATATTCTCTGCTACACCGAGACTCTGTGCTTGCGAGAGGGGAAGTATTGCCTCTTTGAGGCGCCCAGGGTGTGTGTAAGATTTTCGCAGGTCACTGGGTGGAGGCTCGAGCCAGTTTTGCATTTGCTTTGATGAGAGGGAACCCCTGTGTACTGAACCCGGCCCTTGCTGCTATCAACTTGGCCTGGCAGAAGGGTTACATCAGCAACGTAAGAACAAAACAACATTAACTGGGACGACTTTAAGTGAGAAGCTCCTGTATACTGGTCATCAGAAAAAAGTACTAAATCAAACCTTTTCATCCCACACCCCACTCTCCTATATTTTCTATGGCCTGTACTACAAAGTTGCATAGGTTTAATAGAAGGTGTGGCGTTAAGCTGATTTAATTATACCAATGCAACTTTGTGTCTCGATATTTATTAGTTAAGTCTGCACCTGTAACTTACTAACCTGAGTAAGCCTGATTTAAACTGATGTGTGTCCACACAGGAGTTTGCAATGGTTCAATTAAATTGTTTTTTAAAGCAACTGAAAGTCAGACTGGTGCAACTTGGGTGTGTAAACAAGCCCCATGTCCCAGATAGCATACAGAAGAAATATTTTAGGCAAGCACCAGACCATCATTAAAGAGTTTATTGGCAATACCAGCTATAAAGTCAGACCCCTTAGGTACTGAATCATGGGCTGATTCTCCATTGCCTTGCAGTTTCACACCTCGCAAATCTGAAGATGAAAGCCACAGAAAATTACCTAGCAGTAACTCTTGCATTCAAGAGTTGTATTACTTAATATATAGCCATACAGAAAAGATAATGGGCCAGGTCCTTAGCTGGTGTAAACTGGCATAGCACCACTGAAGTCAATAGAGTTAAATTGATTTATGTCAACTAAGGATGAGGATCTGATTTGGTATTTTATACAAATTTGTACGAGAAATTAGTAGCAGCTTTTGAACTCTCACAACAAATCTCTCAGTGAGACAAGAAATGAACTATTGGAGACCTCAAGATCATAGAATAAAGTTGTAGCACTCAGTGAAGAAAGAAATAATGACAACCACCTATAATCCAAAGTGATTAGCAATTTAGATATTGCTAACCATTAGTTAGTCCTCTATCTACTTGCTTTTTCAAATATTAACACTGAGTTGTATCTTCTGTATGTTTATTTGTCTTCTTCAACCAGTGTAACTAAGGAGCAATGGCAGATGTGAAGTGGCACATTAATCACCACTAAAACACCAAAGAGGAGTGCACTAGTAACTCTGTATCACAACTTTTATCTTCAGACATGAAAGATGGAAGAAGTGTAGCTATCAACCCACAAAACCATGGCACCAACATTTTACTTTGTATGTTATAAATAGAAGGGTCTCTTGACAGGGAGAAAGAGTGGCTGACAAACTGATGCTGACCTGGATGAATCAATGCCATGACCCTCATCTACAGGAAATTCACAGCACTATATTCTAAGGTAAAGGAGGTGTAAAACCTCTGGAGCAGATTCACATGCTTTGAGTATTAAATTGGGAAACCATGTGTCTGTATTGTCCTAATTTTTGTTTATTATTTATACAGCTCCACAGGAGTGTTTGGCACTTTATAGACAAAATTACAAGATTTTTGCCCTGAGGAATTTACAAGCTAACAGCCTGATCCTTTTCACACTTAACTACCAGGCTTACCACTTACTACTGCACATACAGTGGAGTCGCATCTCACACAGGGGTTAGGTTCTAAAGTCAGCACGTAAGGCGAAAATCACATAGTCAAAATTACCCTTGAAAATCCCTTAAATCGCCCATAAAGTACAGTATACTGTACATGGGTTTGTGTATACAACCCTGTACAGTAATATGTATAAATGTATACAGTAATGTACAGTATATAATAAAGAGTACATATGCAAAATATAATTTTATAGTACTGTATTTTTAATTACAGGGGGTTATCAGGGCTTGATGTCGATCCAGGAGACAGAGGTGACGGAGAGCTTGGGTGATGGTTGGCTCTGGTTCAGCTCGAGAAGTTGATTGCATAGGCTCATCCGTTGCTGGTTGTTTTTCAAGGAAAAACATGGTGATTGGCAACTGTCGCTGTTGGTCTCTTGAGCTGCTCAAACATTTCTTGATATGGTCTCAAATCGTCCGTAATACTACGTGTGATTTTGAGGCTTCATTCCATAGAGGGATCGTATTCAGAAATTAAATCATTTAAGTGTTTCGCTGCTGGGAACACTTCAGCAAATTTATGAAGCTTCCAATTTGCTGGCTCTTCCTGTTAGTCGTCGTCATCTTCATGTTCTGTAGACGATTTTATCAGTTCCTCTAACTCTTCGTTAGTCAATGCTTCTCTACAGTTCTCAATTAATTCTTCAATTTCTTCCTCAAGGATGTCGACGAAGCCATCACCACCCACTTGCCTGGCCACCTGAACAATGTGTTTCACTTCTTTGTCAATGGTTGGGAAACCCTTAAAATCATTCACACATTCTCTCCATAGGTTTTGCCAACATGCATTGACTGTTTCAGGCTTGATTACATCCATTTTCTGTTTAATATAAGTGATGCAATTGGCAATGTTGAAGGACTTCCAACACTCCATCACATTAAGATTGGGATCAGCATCCATAGCGCTACGTATCTGTGAGAATGTAAGCCTCATGTACATGGCCTTGAAACAGCGAATCATGCCTTGGTTGAGAGGTTGGAGGAGGTATTGGGGTCTGGGGCGGAAGAGAAAGACGACTTCAACATTGTTATGCACAAACCGGAGTGCCTCAGGATGGCCAGGAGCACTGTCTATGATCAGCAACACTTTAAAGTCAAGTCCTTTCTCTTCGAGGTACCGCTTGACCTCCGGAATAAAACACTTGTGGAACCAATCCAGAAATAATGCTGCCATCACCCAAGCCTTTTTATTGGATTGCCAAAACACAGGCAGGAGATTTCTGTTCTTGCCTTTTAGGGCACAGGGATTTGCAGCCCTGTAGAGCAAGCCCAGCTTTATTAAATGCCTTGCCACAAAACAACACAGTCACACCGTCTTTAACTGCTTTGAAGCCAGGGGCTTGTCCTTCTGATTTCGAAGGGTAAGTGCAGTTGGGCATTTTTTTTCCCAGAAGAGCCCAGTCTGGTCAGCATTAAAAACTTGTTTGGGAAGAAAGCCCTTTTCTTCTGTGATTTTCTTTAATTGTTCGGGGTAGGCTTTTGCTGCCTCTTCATTGGCAGATGCAGTTTCACCAGTAGTCTGCACATGTTTGAGGTTGAAGCGGTTCCTAAAACTATTAAGCCAACCTTGGCTGGCTTTGAATTCCTTCTCATCAGAAGGCTGTCCCTCTTCGGCGGGAGGTTTGAACAGCGCATAGAGGCTAAGAGCCTTTTCTTGCAACGTGTTGCCATCGATAGGCACATGTTTGCGGTTCATGTCTTCCAGCCATAAGTTTAAGCCTTTTCAGTCTTCACTAAAGTCTTATCACGCACCTGGCTCATCACTGTAGCAGTTATTGGAGCACCTGATGCCACGGCTTGATGAATTTCTCTCTCTCGAATCTTGATGGCACAGATGCTAGATTCGTTGCGGCCATATTTACATGCCATGTTGGAGACCGACATACCATCTCTCAATAAGTCCAACATAGCCACCATTCTTTTCAGATTACTTTTCAGATTTTAAAAGCCACCCTCACCTCATTGACCTTGTGTTGATGCTGAAATAACCGGTAATTCTGCTTTGATATGAATCAAGCAGCAAAGTGCCCTGTGTAACTGGCTCTCCTGCACTTAATCTACACGTTTATACCACATTACTGAATAGTTAGGATTGCAGTTTAACCACAAGGCTATTAGTCTTACTTATGTGATCATGCATGGAATCTCTTCTCATTCCACACATGACCAACTGCCAGGGGCACCCCAGTTACTTGATTCTACCTAGTGGCTTTGGGAAAACAGTATGACTGCCCCCACCTTTTTTTTTTTTAAAAAAAACAACAACAAAAAAAACCAGTTCTTACACGCACCAAGTTTGAAGTTGCAAGAAACAAGTCAAGGGACAAATAATACATATAGAGGCATTCATGGTTGTGTTTTTAAAGAGACCTTATTGCATTGGATACAAAGATATTGTTAATGTTTGGAAGACATTAACAGTTATTTCATATGCTCCCAAGATACGTATGGCACTTCAAACTCAAACTTGAATCAGGTTTGTATGTAATTACAGTCACAATGAGCAACATTCGTCATGACACTAATTGATCTTAGGTCTTAAAACTGAAATTGAGACTAATGTCTTACTTTACATACCTACAGCGGCATAGCTGTACGGCTGCAGCTGCGCCGCTGTAAGGTCTCCCATGTTGCCACTCTATGCTGATGGGAGAGAGCTCTCCCGTCAACATAATTAAACCATCCCCAACTAGGAGCAGTAGCTAGATCAGCAGGAGAGTGTCTCCCGTCAACACAGCCCTGTCCACACCGGCACTTGGCGGTGAAACTTATGTCAACCAGGGGTGTGGTTTTTTCACACCCCGGAACGACAAAAGTTTTACCAACAAAAGTGCTAGTGTAAACATAGCCATAATCTTAGAAGTCCCAGACACTTGAATGAATCAGCATCTGTAGAGTCTAACCTTTATACCGAGGGTCGAATGTGTCTACTTCATAAAGCTGCAGAATACCACACTGGGTGGACCCTTCTCTACTCCTTTGAAATGGATCTGTATGTTTCAAGTCCCTTGAACACATAAGGCCCGATTCTGATTTCACATACAATACACTAGTTAGCCTTCAACAGAGTCATTCCTGATTTAAAATGGTGCAAGCACATTTCAAATCACTCTAAAAGTAACCACAGAGCAGTTAGCCAGAGGGTCACATAGCAGATCACGTGACCATGTTTAGTAATCCAAGTGCAAGGCACTTTGCAACTCCCCTACCTTTTTTCAATTGGTGTGTTTTATATTATGAAATATACATACTGGAGTAGCATATTGAGGTCCCAATTGGGACCAGCAAGCCCACTGTGCAAGGAGCTACACAAACTCACTAAATCAGAGTCCCTGCCCTAAGGAGCTTATCTAACCCCCAACACTTACATCTTGTGTAATGGTGGTGCAGTTTTTTTCTCTCCCTCCCTTACCTAATTCTTCCCCTCCACTTCATAAGAGATGGTGCAGCATCTATTGCAACAAGTTTCTGGCATGCTTCTAACATCTTGTCTGTAACTAGGAACTCTCACAACAAAGCTGCACTTCTCTGAGAAGCTGCAGAAGATGCCACTTTCAAGACAAACTCAAGATGCTATCTGTTTTCAATTGCAATAACTCAAAGGAGGAACCATGACAGAAAGAAACAGAAGCCTTGCAAAAGGCAGGTAACCTGGTGGATGGGAAGGGATGGAGAGGAGAACATTTCATTAAGGGAGCATGTGGAGTTGTTTGGTTGGAAGATATTGTTGGGTGGAAGGAGCTGCTAAGTAACGAGAATGTACACAGACTGGCATTTTCCGTGTGAGCTAGATTTACCCCCTACCTTAAAAAATGGGGGTTTCAGTGGACAATAGCATACTCAGCCTATAGCTTCCTTTTCCAATTTACAGAGCAAGAGATTATAAACTTCTGTCCCACTCTCTTATCTTTCATTCTGTAGGCATAATACCCAGACTGGCTCCTGCTTTGCACATGCTGGCCACATTATCAGCAAGCACTCTAGCCAGTCTCCATCTGAGTGTGTGTGACATGGGTGCTGACCATGTACTGAAGTAGTATGATAAACCATTAACAGCTAAGAAACTCAATTAAATCAGAATGTTTTACATCACCTCTGACACATTCCGTCAGAAATTGCCCCGGTCTTTCTACAGTATTCAGCAGAGCTAGTTATACTGTCAAAAAACTAAAGCTGTTCCCTGTGTCTTACCTTCCACCTTGACTAACAGTGATTAGTGCATTTTACTCTCTCCATGTCAAAGGGAAAAATTCAGAGTCCGGAACATAAATTAATGGCTGTGCTTGTTTGCTTTTTAATGGAGGGGGTCACATACTGAGCTCAGAATAAAAGGGATATATTTTACCGCAAACATGTGTTTATTAATTTCAATTTATAAAATGTGTCCACCCAAGACTTCCCCTGAAAAAGTTAAGACAAATTGAGAAGGGTGCTAATTAACCCAACAGGCCACAGCTGAGAGGAGTCAGGTGACTAAGCAATCCCCTGATTGAGGGAGGAAGCCTCGGTGGGGAGGAATGAGCTGGGCTGGATTTATAAAGGGAGGAAACTGGTAACTGAGGGGGCTGCTGGGCAAGTCTGGAGTCGCTGGGAGAAGGGAGGTGTGTTTGGACTGGCAAACCCAGAAGGGGGGCAGAGCCAGGAAGGTAGGACAGGGCTCTGGGAAAGGCAGTCTAAGGTCTAAGAGGGAACAAGCCTTGACTGCTGGCTAGACAGTGGTTCTCAACTTATTTACCATTGTGAGCCGCATATGCAGGCTGCATCCAATACTACTTGTATGACCCTGGAGAGGTCACATGGGCCACAGCTTTGTGCTGATTGGCCCGCAGGCCACAGATTGAGAACCACTGGGTAGAGGGTCCCTGAGCTGGAACCCAGAGTAGAGAGTGGCCCAGCTTCCCCTGCCAGCCACAGAGGGAGTTTCACTGTGAGGCAGCGAATGGGAAAAGTGCCTAGGACTGCTAGCGAGGAAAGACTTTGATACCCTGGATGTGGAAAACCACACATAGCGACATGGCCAGAGGGCTGAGTCACGGAGAAGCAGCAACAGCAGCTCGTAGAGCAAGATGGGGGCCGCAGACCCAGAAAGAGAGGTGAAGAGATGGCATGCAACCCCAAGAAGAGGCATTGACCTCGTGAGCTATTCCCCAGTGGACCACCCTGCCACAGTACTGTACAGCTCCTGCTGTGCATGGAAAAAACACAGATCAATTTAAATAAAAGTGCTTAGCAAGTAAACCTGCTCCCTAATATCTGAGTCCAGAGATGCATTTCAGATTTAGTATGTCACCAGAGCAAACAGAGACCCAAGTTGCACTACACTGGGACCATACAGAACTCCCTGGGAAATCCAGTTACAATAATACTCACCCTCCCCCCAACGGCAACCTAAGTGGCCAGTTTTGGAGAAGGCTGATCTCATGCTCACCCTGCCAAATGCAAAATATTCTTTGCCATCTTAGGAGACGCACCAAAAAAGAAGGCACAATCACGACAGTGAATCTAATTCTCTCCCATTGAGATTCACTGTATTCTCCAAGGACTGGCATGTGGCCAAATAAAGAGAGTGTTAGAAGACTTCACCTTTGGTAACATAGCACGAGCAGCAAAAATAGATAATGACATACTATGTGAGTAATATTGCTCTCTTGGGCAGCAAAGTGTTTAATACTTCACTATCCATGAAGATGCAACTCTCCCCATTTTACAGATGTGAATAACAAGAGAGAGGGTAAGTGACTTGCCGAAAGTCACATGGAAACCCCATGGCAGAGCTGGGAATAGAATCTAGAAGTCCTGACTCAGTTTGTGCTCTAACCACTAGTCACTTCTTCCTGCATCATTTCTTTAAGAGGAATGAGAGGAGCAGGTTTAGCTGGGAGGGGCTGATGGAACAGATCAAGGAAAATCAAGAATGGAAGAAGTTCTTCTATTTGAGAGTGCTGTGCTACTTTGTTTGGGCTATAAAGCAAGACAGAAGAAGTTATTCATGAACTGTGGTGTATAAAGTTGTTACAAAATACACCTCATAAGGAAGACAACCTAACATACAGGTTTCTATAATTCAGTTTCTAGGATTATAAATTAACCCAACTTTATGAACACATGCTCCTTCATTATTCCGCACTTAAAAAAAAAAAAAAAGTCATCAGTGCAACAGAAATCTCGCAAGTTTAAACTGAAAAGTGCAGAAGATGCATATAAAAGTTCAATGTGGTGTTAGAAATATTCTCGGTTTTGGTGATATTCCCTATGCTCAAAATGGGGAAATACCATAGAACTGGTACTCTCTAGAACTGAAACCAACTTTTAAAGCGCACCCACTGCTGTAGCAGCCATAGGAGCAGGGACAAGCAGCAGCCTGTGTGTGTGCAGTACCTGAACCAACCATCTGGCAAGGATGACAGCATTTCCCACATAACTCAACCTTCATGTCAACAGCAAAAAGCCAGCATTACTCAGCTAGCATTGTGCCTAACTGAAGTCACTGAGGCCTCCTCTACACTACAGAGTTAGGTTGGACGTAAGGCAGCTTATATCAACCTAACTCGAGAAGCGTCTATACTAAAATACAGCTCCCATCGATGTAACTCACCCACTACACCAACTTAACTCCACCTCCACGAAAGGCGCAGTGCTTAAGTCGATGTAACTAGGTCGATGCAGTGTCAGTGTAGAAACTGTGTTGCTTACAATCGATTGCTGCTGCTTTTCAGAAACCATCCCACAATGCCCCACACTGACAGTTAAATCTGCACAAGTGCTCCTGGTGAAGACATGCACAGCTGACACAAGGAACATAATGTGGACATGTAAAACTGATTCAATTACTGAGGTGGCTGCACGTCGCTATAACTTAGGTCAGCTTAATTTTGTAGTGTAGATTTGCAGTGAATGGATGGAGTACAGCTGGCATAAATTGAACCTGGGCAATACAGAAGTCATGTTGGTGGGAAGAGGAACACGTTTTGAAATAGTAATTTGCACCATATCCTCACCCTCCACCAAGCAAGGCTGCCAGCAGATTGTCAAAACAATGCATACCAATAGGGTCCATCTGGACTCTCAAACAGTAATGGCTGATAGAAATGCCTTTGGCCATTTGCTGTTGGCGAGGCCACAGCATACAATGTTATCCTTGGCATTAAAGCACCATTAATATAGATTTGAATAGCAAAGAGACGTCTGAGATGCTGAGGTGAGAGAGATTTCTCAATGCCCATGTGAGGTATAAATTGCTTGGTTATGTGCCACTGCCAGAGAGGATTTGATTAATCATACTACAACAGGTAAACTGCCATAGACATCTGAAAGAGTCACTTTTTGGTAACCGTTAATCTAAAGAAAATGATACTTCTGTTTCAAAACAGTCCACATACACAGACCCAGTACGATTAGAATTGCATACTGTTAGGAAAGACAAATGCTGCAAGGAATTTATGTTCAGAATTGTCAAATATATTAGTGCAGTCTTGATCTTTGGCAGAGAAGCACAGTTTGAAGTGGTTCTATGCCAATGGTTTAAAAAGAGTCAATCAATTAAACACAGAAATTAAGTTATTCCTGAGCATGGGGGTAGGGATTTACTGCCTGATTCAGATTAGAACAGTAGAAGCAATGAGTAAATGTATCTAGGAAGATAAAGGCCCATGAGTAAAGCAGAAATAGTTTGCTCAGGAAAACCAATGCAAAGGGTACAACTGTTTCCAGGAGTTTATACAATAGTAATTATTATTTAAATGAATAAATGTGACAAATATGTTCAAGGTATCTACAGGGGTGTGCAGGTTCTAAAATTTCTGTTTCTTGTTACATATATTTTTATGGTCTTCGTTAAGTGTTTCAGTCAGCCAGTTATGGTGACAAATCATCAGACCTGCTGCTCTCACAGTAATTCCAGTTGGTGGGAATAGAAAGATCATATTTCATAATACTTAGGACTCCTTGAATAGCCAACAGAGAAGAAAGTCCATGAAAAAAACAACAAAACAAAACAAAACAATGTACAGATATGTTCAGGTTTAACTGACTGCTGAGGGCATATTCTATTGTCCTATATGGGGGCCTCAGTGTCTCCAGGGACAGTTTTTCTAAATTAAGGGTTACAGTATTTGGCTTTAAGAAATTTAGGTGTGGCAGAAACCCCACAGATTTTGCTTCATTTTTTCCCCATGTAGTTAAGAACAGTAGGCCATCAGCCTGAATGGGCCATGTAAGAAGGACAACAGAACTTTGAAGATACCAATCTCCCACCTTCCTGAGAAGCTTCCTGGGATGTTGCTTTGACATTGCAGGGTCATGTGATGGTGTCACTTGGTACGGAGTTCCACCTTGGACACTGCTGGTCTTTTTCCACTGGAAACAAAGGATTCCTGCCTTATGTAAATCCTGCTTAAGGCTGGGAAGTTAGTCAATCAGAGCTCTTCTCCATTGTCTCCCTGCCCAGAAAGGAAGACTGATGAAAGCACCTGAACAAACAAAGGGACTAGCTGGAAAAAGGCAAGTCCAGGCTGAGACCAGAATGAGACAGGGGTCTAGCCTATGAAGGGAAATAACTGGAATTCTGAACTGCAGAAACTCTGCAACCTGCCTAAAACAACATTTAGGGTGAGAAATTACTATAGTAATTTAGTTTAATACTTTAGTGTATTAAGCCTAGTTTGCGTGTTTTGTTTTATTTGCTCAGTAATCTGCTTTGCTCTGTTTGCTCTCCCTTATAATCACTTAAAATTTACCTTTTGTAGTTAATAAACTTATTTCTTGTTTATACAAAAACCCAGATTGCGCAATACATAACTGGGGGGGGGGTGGGAGGGAGGCAAAGAGCTGTGCATATCTCCCTCCACATTGATGGACGGGGCGAATTTCATGAGCTTACGCTATATGGATTTCTATACAGTGTAAGACAACATGATTTGGGGTTTTCACTCCAGAGGGTATGTGCACAAGAGTGCTGGCCAGTCCTCAAGCTGAGTCCTCCCACAGAGAGCTGATTACAGACTGTGTGACTCTGCAGCTGGGTGTGTCCCTACTTGTGTGTGTGTGTGTGTGTGTGTGTGTGCTGGAAAGGAGCTTGAGAGCCGGTCACAGCAGCACAGAGTGAGGGAAACCCAGGCTGGTGAGATAGACAGGCTCAGTGGGACCCCAGCACATCCGGTGGCACCCCAAAAGGGGGGGGGTCCAATCCATCACACTTACCATGATTGAAAAATACATCATCATCATTTGTCATATAGTGTGGTAGCCTCTTCTCAACAGGCCCAGAGGAAAATCAGTCATTTAATAAAGAAATCAAGAATCACAATTCACGCACGCCTTTAGGGTAGCTGTGAGTGAGGCACATTAACATGCTTGCAACAATGCTAAATAAATATTGACCTAGAGAGAAGTGTTAAACTGACAGGATTTGAAAATTGGAGAGAGAGAGAGAGAGAGAATTTCCATGCAAAAGCAAGAATGTTGTGCACCTGCATTTGAGGCTTAACTAAACCTGAGGGCTAAAAAATGCTCGTTATATATATTAAACACAAAAATCCTGCACAAAGGAACATTGAAGTTGCAAAGTTAAACACTCAAAAGTTAAGAATCCTGTGGAAAAAATAATATGTGATCATGTAGATACAGACTGTATCATAATGCATATTAATAACAGACTGAACTAAGATTGCATAGTGTCAGATGGGTAGCCGTGTTAGTCTGTATCCACAAAAACAACGAGGAGTCCAGTGGCATCCAGTGGCATCTTTTGTGGGTAAAAATCCGCACTTCTTCAGCTTTTAAGAATCAAATCTGAAGAAGTGGGGGTTTTTACCCACGAAAAATTATGCCCAAATAAATCTGTTAGTCTTCAAGGTGCCACAGGATTCCTCGTTGTTTTTAAGGTTGCATAGGCAACCTCAATTCTTCCATTTCTTAATTTTTGGGTGTTTGACTTCGCAACCATATAATGCTTTTAGCAAAGCCTCACCCTGGCACAATTTTGTTTGCAAAGTTGCAGTTTAGAGCCAGTGACAGACACACACAGATTTCAGAGTAACAGCCGTGTTAGTCTGTATTCGCAAAAAGAAAAGGAGTACTTGTGGCACCTTAGAGACTAACCAATTTATCTGAGCATAAGCTTTTGTAAGCTACAGCTCACTTCATACACAGAGTTATATTTATATTTGGTCTTCGATACAGCTACAACCAACTGTGCAAAAGGGAAGTGGATATTTAAATGGAAAGAAGCCACACTCCAGTCCATTCTTTGAAGAAATAAATGTCCCACAAAGGGAGAGCATCAAGCTGTGTGATTAGATTCTTGGGAAGGATTTCTTTTCAGGAGCACCTTTGCTTTTTCTAACAAAGGACCAGAGTGCCGAACACAAAAGATTGCAACATTCTGCCTCTAATTACCCTTAGAGAAAGGAAATAAAGCTGAACTCTTGCCAATCAGGTAAAACCACTACATTGCCCCACGGGTTACAGTTTGTTGTTGTCCAAGTTAAATACTATTTATATTAAATTACCTGGCAAAGAACCCTTTGAATCGCCACAATTTGTTTACACTTTCAGCTTGTAAGGCTACTTAGACTAAAATATTCTGGCAAGATTACAGTGTTAAGGCTCATTTTACGGATACCAAGTTTCCTTCTCAGATAACTTTTACAAATATATTTATTCAAATTTTACTATTACACAAAATACAAAAAGCCGCAAAAAGACAACATTATTTTATACTCACGGAGTTCCAAACAAGAGTTATAAAAGGGATCAAAGATTCTTTGTTGCTTAAACTATTAGCTATATGACATAACTGTCCATTGAATGTTCTTGCATTTTCATCCATCTTACGTCCTTGTAAATATAACTACTACTAAACACACACACACCTACATTGCACAGAAGGAAAAGAAGTGATGTTGATTATCTGTAATATGCTACTTCATTTCATTATCTGTCCAATTTTTATACAGTTGAGAAACTTTAAAATTATATATAACTTGCAGGGAATAAGAAAATTACAGCACACAACTGAAACAGAGTCAGGGCCAATTCCAACTGTCTCATCCACACTGCACACTTCTGTTGTATATTCTGCAATTGCTCCCTAAACAAAACTGCATTAATGGCAACAGGATATTTACATGGGGGTTCAGATACAGACTGTGTCATAGAGAGTCATAGTGAAAAGTGGAGGGAAAGATTTATGCTTTTAAGTTTTTGTAGAAGGTGGCATTTATTGAGGAATTTAATATCGCACTATTTCACCCCGGGGGGATTCCTTCTTTTTAAGATCAGTGGACCCAGTCCAAAAAGCTACTTAATCACTTGTAACTTTCAGCATGAGTAGTTTCATTGACAGTAGAGGGATTACTTATGTGCTTAAAATTATGTTCTTACTTAAACCTTTGGAACAGCTTCTCATTCACGGCAAGAATGTCTTTTAGCTCTAGCTTAGCCAGATGCTATGGGCTTGCTGCAGGAATCACTATGGCCTGCATTAGTCGGGAGGTCAGAACACACTGGAGCGGCCATTTCTGCCAATGAAAAGAACAAGAGTCCTGAGCCATTTTGAAGATGGGGCCAATTCCACTGCAAGTGAAGATGATTGGAGTCTTTTGGTTGACTTGAATAGATCTGGAAATTGGCCTTACGTTAGAGTACTTCTCAAAATTAGGTGGCAATCCTTGGAGTATTATAGCTTTAGATTCCTACCAACTTTCTCTTTCAGGCTTCTGAAAAGGCCGGAGAAATGCTATTTTCAGATATTTCAAATGTTGTGCTGCACAAACGTATGCCTGAGAAGAGATGGGGCTGCTATAATTTCTATTTATATGTAGCTCAGGGATACATGTTGCAGAATGAACCAAAGGAAGCTATACTGAAGATGGACGCTATTAACATGAGCATCAACTCAGAAAGAATATTCTGTAAGTGAGATTATTTATATTGAGCCTCACCACAAAAAATATCAATAAAGAGAAGGTGGAGCTGGGGCCAGGACTGCTTCCTTGAGAATATGGCTGACAGCAGCCAGAAAGAGAGAGGGTGGAAGAAGCATGCACTGGGAGGAGATTGTGTACCAGCTTCATGGCCAATTGCATATGCCATCAAGGAAGGGCAAGTTATTTGGAAGCAATCTTGTGCAGCCTGCATTCGTGGCAGGTGTGCCAGAACGTTCAAGAACTCCTTCCTTTACCCATGCTGCAGAAGGCCTGCTGACAGTGTTATAACAAGAGACTTCCATAAAAATGTTCTGTCTGAGCTGGTGATAAACCCCTTGTTCTGGGTGAATTGTGCTCATAGTGAGAGGAGGGGCTGGGGAATTTTCTTGGCTTCTCATTTAAACAACTTTCTCAATCATATCCTAGGAAAGAGGCAACCCAGCTTGGCAAACAAATATATTAAATATATTTGATGGAGAGTAGTTCTATGTCATACCAGCTGACTTGTGCAGTGCAGACTTGTAGAAGGCCTCAAAATACCTTTCCTGCAAACATTTTTGGAGAATACCTGACCCAGTATGGCTGATCCCAGGAAAACAAAGGAAAAAGAAAAAGCTCTTCAGAAATATTTATGAGCCGTGGGCTGATTTATCCATGTAATCGATTGTCCACCCAACTCTTTGCCATCAGCCTCTCTCTCAGATTTCAACTCCTTGCTCTCTCTCCCCCATACTCATCCCCTGGCTCCAACTTTATGTTGATGACCTATCCAACCCCTTAAACGCATGTTTCTTTTTCATCACCTCTTCATTCAATCTGAAGCTGTGGTTCAAATCTATCACCAAAAGGGCTATGGACTTGACTTGGTTAGAGAGGGGAAAACTCACAACATAAAGAAGAAAGAGTAGTATTTGGTGAAGACCATCAGCTGGTCGCTCAGCCTCTCTGTGGCCTCCAATCTATCTGTGTTCATGACTTCTTCTATTGATCCTCTCCACTCTTCCACCTTTGAGTCCTCCTCTATTATAATCCCCAGCTCTCACTTACCCCCAAACATCCAATTCCTCCACTCCTACTCTTGAATTGCAAAGCATCTCCGGCAGAAATCATGTCATCAAGTGGAATTTTCTCCACTACAAATTTGTTCTCTCCTTCACTTCTCCTGTCTCCTTAACTAAACAACCCCACCTCTCCAACTTAACTGAACCACAAGTCCCCGGTCCCAGCTCTCTTTTGGCTCAGTCCTCAAACCTTCCCCTCCCCTCCCCCTCTCTCCCCACAGGATCTTGCCAATTTCTTCCAAGAGAAAATTGACAAGTGACATGACCTTTTCCCTCTCCTCAGATTGCTTTTCTTTTCCCTCCCACAAATCTCTTTTCTCCTCTGGCACAGACCAAAGTTTGTCTCCTCTCATCCTCAGTGATGAAATGCATAATTTCCTTTCCCCGCACCCCACCTTCTTCTTAGAGTCCAGTAAAACTTTGAAAAGTATTCTTGCTGTTTGTTCCCCATAGTGCTGGTGCCATGTCCGATTTACTTGTCCCTTTGTTAATTTGTTCTTCTTGTTGATTTCTGATACAAATGTAATCCCATTGTCTTTGGCCTACCCTGTTCCATTTGTATTTGAGGCAGACAGGCAATCAACATGCCTTTGTGTGGGACAAACTTGTTCACCAACTCTGCATTTTTCATGGTTTGGGCATATTTAAATACACATCTACAACTTTTAATTGTTACTTGTAAATATAATCACACTGATTATGATGGCAGTATAAGTTCTCATTTGATACCTTACACAAAACAATCTTTATAGAAAAATACCATGACAGCCATGTGTTAGATGTAGTGAATTTGTCAGGCCTGATAGGAGATGCTGTTACATGACAGTAGACCCTTTGCCAGTGGACACTGAGGGACTTCTAAGGGTCACAAGACGAGATCAAACTTCCACAATTTGACCACATTTAGGAAAGTTGCTAGGTCTTCCCCTTTCATTTAGCCTTTCTACTATTACAAAAACTTTATTTACAAAACGAATATTGTTGCTCTGCCCACCCCCAAAAACCTGGTACCTCCAGCAGTCCCTCCCCAATAAACAGAGAAGAAAGACTCAAAATCTTACACCAGGGATCTCCCTTTGCCAGGCTAATTAAATGAGGGTGAGAGGGAGTCAAAAACCGTTTTTTTAATAAACCTGTTGCAACATGGGTTCATAGCGTAGCAAAGGTTAAGAACCCCTGAACTAGACTGTAAGCATTTAAGGACTGGGACTATGTCTCCTTATATGTATTTAAAGCAACAAGCCCATTATCAGTGGCAAATGAATAATGTTACATGAAGTCACTGGCACCAAAGCCTACACTTAAAGCACAGGCGTTAAGAAAAGTCAACAGTTATTTGAACGCTACACTGAAACACTGAGAAACCTGCTTGTATGTTAAACTGGCACCCACCCTTCCCTTTGTCCTTTTTTTCCTGTTAGGGACAAGTTAACGTAAATGTCAACTAAGATTTTGTTTTTCTTACACAAGATAGGGATAAACTGGAAGCTGTCCCCATCTATCCTCTTAACATCTTTAGGAGTTTGGGAGTAAATCCACGCTGCCCTTCATGCTCTAAATGCTTCAACCAACCAGAGACCTGTTCTTACAAAGCTGATAATCTTTGACTCTTTCGTACAATAGCAGGAGGAATGTTTTCTTATTAACATAATAGACTGTAGCAGCGGATGTTTGTTTTGGCCCCAGTAGTTTGTCTGAAGGTTGAATGAACTTTCAGCCTTAACTAAATACTACTTAAATATACATATATTTATATTACAGGACAGACTAGCTCAGAAGGTGCCACACAAGAAATGAAATAAAGGACCAAATACAGCATCATTCATCAGGAATTTTTTGTCAAAACAGTTGGTCACTGGAAAATGCAAATTCATCAAAATTTAAACTTTTTCTGAGAACCTATCAGCATCAACAAAACTTTCTCAAGTCCAGGATGGAATTTCTGTTGGAGAGAAAGAGACCCATTTGGACTAGCCAATAGTCCAGTGATGAGGACATTCACCTGGAAGACCCAGGTTCACCCCTTGATCTGTTTGATTTTGGGCAGGGACTTGAACTTGGGACTCCCACATCCCAGGTGAGTGCCCTAACCACTGGCTATTCTGGTTGGGCCTCTTTCTTGCAAAATTTTTTTGAAAGGTTTAAATTTCTTCTGAAGGGGGTGGGGGGGGGGAAGACATGTAAAGCTCAAAAATATTTGTGGGGTGAAAATACCATTTCTACACCACCTAGCTCAACCCAATTAAAACTCTCTGGGTTGCAATGGAAACCAATGGAGTTGCAAAGGGTGTGAGTCAGGCAGCATTCAGTCCAAAGTCTTTAAGTAGGCAGTATTACTGCTTCCAACATATAGTTCAGAGCTCATTGCATCCACAAATAGAACTGCCAAGTTTGTTTGTGGGTAATGACTGCTATAGTCCCAGATACAGTTAATTATCTACTTCTCACCGTAGGGATGTTGTGAGGCTTACATAATCATCATTTTAATAAAGTGTTTTCAGATCTTGGATGCAAGAAAATCCAAAACATTATCTGAAACTGCCATTGACACATCAGTGTGCTCCTTGACTGAATTAGCCCAGGGAGAAATACCAAGGAGAACTAAAGAGCACTAATGAGACCATTATTAGAAGACTGCCTCTAGTTCTTGTGTACACATTTCAAAAGGAGAGGTCTAGAAATTGCAAAGAGTTCAGAAAAGTGCTGTGTGATAGGGCATCTGACCCACACTGGGCCCTAAGGAGTTAATAGAGCCCTTGGGAGGCTGCACGGAAGGCAGCCAATCAGAGAAGGGCTTCAAGGAGCAGCCAGCCAGGGCAGGCCCATATAAGAAGGGCTGCAGAACAACTTCAGTCACTCCCTGGAGCTTGAGGAGGGAGCAGAACTGGCTGCCTTGCAGGCTGAAGGCAGCAAGCACCCTGGACAGAGCGGTGCTGCAGGCAGAGACCTAGCGAGCTAAAGGCAGCTATAATGATATGCAGGCAGAGGCCTTCAGACAAGGGTAAAGAGGGTGCTCGGGCTGTGGTCCAGGGAAACCTACTGAAGAGTCGGAGGGGGCACCACAGGGTCCCTGGGCTGGGACCCGGAGCAGTGGGAAGGCCCAGGTCCCCTCCACTTGCCATGGGGGAAGTGGCTAAACAGCAGACTGCAGTCATCATTGAGAGAAATGGCTGGACAGGGACTAGAGAGACATCCCCCGGAAGGGGGGAGCACTAAGTGTGACATGGCTGGAGGGCTGTCACACTGAAGAGGACATTGCGGCCCTTGGAGGGATGTGGGTCCAGAAGCAGAAGAGGTGATGGGTGGAGCACCACCAGAGCAAGACATACTGGCTACCAGAGCTAATTCCCGTATTGGCCACGAGGAGCCACTGGAGTGGTGAGTGGACCCAGTCACAAGCTACAAGAACAATCCAAGGTCTAGAAAATCTGACTTACAGTGACATTTCAGATGCTTAATCTATTTAGTTCATCCAAGAGAAAGCTAAGAAGTGACATGATCATGGCTTACAATTATTTACACAAGGAAGATATTTGAGAGCAGATCACTATTTAACAGAAATGGGCATAGTGGGAGCTGAATCTAGACCAATAGGCCCTAAACTGTGGGATGTGCCCCCCAGGGTGGCATGGAGGAACATTTGTGGGGCGCACATCAGGGACCGGGCCAGCCCCCACAGGGGGCGGAGAGGGAGCACCACTTAGCCCCGCTCTGCCCCGAGACCGGCTCTAACCCCAACCGCAGCTCTACTTTGCCCACAGCCCAGCTCTGCCCTCATTCCCTCTCCACCCCTAGGCCAGCTCCACCTCGAGCCCCAGCTCCTCCCCCATCCCCAGTTCTGCCTCCAGCTCTGCCTTCAGCCCAAGCGCCTCTTCTGAGCCAACTGTGCAGTAATGGGGGCTGGGGGTTCAGACAGGAAAAGTTTGGGCCCCACTGATCTAGACAAACTGACTGGAAATAAGGTCAACATTTTTCAGTGTAATTACCCATTGGATCAACTTACCTAGGAATGGTATGGGTGGATTCTCCAACACTTGACATCTCAATTAGTGATTAGTGTATCTTTTCAAAAGTTATGCTATTGGTCAAACAGAAGTTACTGGGTGAGGCTGTCCGGCCTGTTTTATACAGAAGGTCTCAATAGATGACTACTGGTCCCTTCTAGCCTTAAACTAGGAGCATAAAAAAAAAAATGCAGAGTATGCACTGTAGTTCCATGGCCACCACCCACCTCTGTTTCCCCTTCAGCAGGGCCCCTTTTCAAACTCACAAAAAGTTCCAGTTACCTTTTTCAGACCAGAATTCTTTAATTCATTCTTCACCAAACTGGCAACAAAGCTTGTCCTAAACAGGACTCATAGAAATCCCCAAAACAAAGTCTTTCATCAGTTCCAGGCTCAGCACAGCTTCTTCCCTAGTTTACTACCATGCCTTTGGCCTCTACCAATCTCAACCACACCCCTCTCCCTACAGCTTCCTGCTTCCTTTTATGTTAAAAATACATGATTCCCTTCAGGTGGGGGCTCATTTTTAAATCAGAGCTGATTTTGTCCCAGCCTCTCCAGCCCAGGGGCAAGCCACCCTGTTGCAGATACCATAAGGTAGGCAATATGAAAATTGGGTCTGTCTTCTTCTTTCTTTTAACTTAATCATCTGAAACTTATTGCTTGGCTTCTGAAGAGAAAGTGTTGCTCCAATTTCTGTAGCAATTACTTAAAAAACAAACAAACAACCCATGTTGCTTCCAGACTCCCTAAGTAGATTCAAGTTTAGAAACAGAATCCAGTAGAAATGGCTAGTAACAGGAATACCCTGAATAAGTCAGTTTAAAAAAACCCACACCTCTTGACTTGAATCATTAACTTCAAATTGACAGCAGCAGGAAAAATACACACATTTAAATTAACATGTATATACACAAGTCTCACATGTGCATTTTGCATTATACGTTCTTCCCTGGGATTTATTTACCAGTGGAAGCTTAGCATGGAGCTGCATCTGATTTTCAGTGATGTCCTGGGTTTACCCAGTTTCATAACTGACCCAACTGCTGTGAAACAAGGAAGTCACCCGATATTCCAAGGTGACAAGAAGTTATTCAGTCCAGCTAAGACTACAGAAGACTCCAGGCTACCAAGACTTTGCTCTGACCAAGAAGTTTCATAGCTTCATGATACTTTAACATTTTAATGGGCTCTTTTCTCTCTAAGTATTTAGCCAATTATGTTAAAACAAAAAACAGACCAAAAAAAGAACCTCACATGTAGAAATTTTCTACAGTGAATTCACTGTGATGGTGATTTGTTGGCTCCTTGGCTGAGAGAGTATCTCCAGGCGGCCTCTTTTGTCTGAGCTACTGCTGGCACATGGCAGGAAAGGCACAGCATCTATGTCAACAGCCATCAGCTTGCCCATCTGTGGTAGGGCAAAGACTAAATGATGAAACCACCCCACCCTTACCACAAAAATGAATCTTTACTTATGGATGGTCTAACTAGCCAGCTAAACAAGAGAAAGTTCTTCGGTGGCAGGACTTTATGTTGGTTTGGTTTTGCCCTCAGTACCAACTTTGCAAACTGAGCCCATGTGTTCCTTAAATGGGTCTTTTCTCTGTAGCCTGAGGGGCCAAATACAGAAGGAACATTGCTGTAAAGCTTGTCCTTTCCAAGTTCCAGCAGAACCAAGTTAGATTTCCGATTGTCCAAACATGCTTTGGGGACTTTAGGCAAAGCACAAACACCACAATGAGATCACTGAGCACTCTTGTTTTTATGTTTGATGCCCCAGACATTTGAGCTACTCCAAGCCATCAGTCCAGGAAATGGGTAATTATAGGTCACCACACCAATCCTCTGTGTACCGCAGGATTCCAGAAGGATAAGATTACTACAGAATTGCAAAATAGGGCTTCTAAAATTAAAAATATAAATGTGAGGGCAATTCTCAAAGGGATCCATCCCTTTAATCCAGGCATAAGGTCACTTGTCAGTGTCATTTTCTACTTCATTCTTCCTTTGCCTGCTTTTATTTTGGAGCAGAGAGAGGCGGGGATGAACTCTGATCTCTTTCCTTAGACAAAGGATATATCTACATTACGAAATTAGGTCAATTTCTTGAAGTCGATTTTTAGAAATTGATTTTATACAGTGGATTGCATATGTCCACACTAAGTGCATTAAGTCGGCAGAGTGTGTCCTCACTACCATGGCTAGCATCGACTTAGGGAGATCCCACAGTTCCCGCAGTCTCCGCCACCCATTGGAATTCTGGGTTAAGCTCCCAATGCCTGATGAAGCAAAAACATTGTCGAGGGTGGTTTTGGGTAAATGTCGTCAGTCACCCCTCTCTCTGTGAAAGCAACGGCAGACAATTGTTTTGCACCTTTTTTCCATGCAGACACCATACCATGGCAAGCACGGAGCCCATTCAGCTCACCATCACCACTGCTGTTGTGTCCTGGGTGCGGCTGTCAGCAGATGGTGCAGTACGAGTGCTAACCGTCATCATTCACCGCTTCTGCTGCAACTCTGTTCTCCAGGTGCCATGAATCCACCTCGCAGGTCCCCTCGTCGTTCTGTATAAATATCTATTCTCATGGCATCTGTCATCATCCACTGTTTCCTCTGCAACTCTGCTCTCCTGCAGATGCCATACCACGGCAAGCATGGAGCCCGCTCAGCTCACCTCTGTTGTTGTGAGCATTGTAAACACCTCGTGCATTATCCTGGAGTATATGCAGAACTGGGCTAAGAGATGCCAGCACGAGGACGATTTTGATGAGGACGTGGACACAGATATTCCTGAAAGCACGGGCTGTGGCAATTGGGATATCATGGTGGCAGTGGAGCTGGTTGCTACAGTGAAACGCCGACTCTGGGCCTGCCAAACAAGCACAGACTGGTGGGACGCATAGTGTTGCGGGTGCAGGATAAGTCACAGTGGCTGCAAAACTTTTGCATGCGTAAGGCCACTTTCCTGGAACTCTGTGAGTTGCTTTCCCCTACCCTGAAGCCAGGAATACCAAGATGAGAGCTGCTCTGACGGTTGAGAAGTGAGTGGCGATAGCCCTGTGGAAGCTTGCTATGCCTGACTGCTACCAGTCAGTCGGGAATCAATCGGGAGTGGGCAAATCTACTGTGAGGGCTGCTGTGATCCAAGTAGCCAATGCAATCACTGACGTTCTGTTATCAAGGGTAGTGACTCTGGGAAATGTGCAGGTCATAGTGGATGGCTTTGCTCCAATGGATTTCCCTAGCTGTGGTAGGTAGATAGACGGAATGCATATCCCTGTCTTGGCACCAGACCACCTTGCCAACTGTACATAAGCCACAAGGGGTACTTTTCAATGGTGCTGCAAGCACTGGTGGATCACAAGGGACGTTTCACTGACATCAATGTGGGATGGCCAGGAAAGGTGCATGACGCTCGCATCTTTAGGAACTCTGGGCTGTTCGAGCATTTGCAAGAAGGGACTTACTTCCCAGACCAGAAAATTACCATTGGGGATGTTGAAATGCCAATAGTTATCCTTGGGGACCCAGCCTACCCCTTGCTCCCATGGCTCATGAAGCCCTACACAGGCAGCCTGGACAGTAGTAAGGAGCAGTTCAACTATAGGCTGAGCAAGTGCAGAATGGTGGTAGAATGTGCCTTTGGACATTTAAAAGCTTGCTGGTGCTATTTGCTGACTAGGTCAGACCTCAGTGCAACCAACATTCCCATTGTTATTGCTGCTTGCTGTGTGCTCCATAATATCTGTGAGAGTAACAGGAAGATGTTTATGGCAGAGTGGGAGGTTGAGGCAAATTGCCTGGCATCCTATTTTGAGCAGCCAGATATCAGGGCGATTAGAAGAGCACAGCAAGGTGCGCTACGCACCAGAGAGGCTTTGAAAGCCAGTTTCATGACTGGTCAGGCTTCGGTGTGACAGCTGTGTATATTTCTCCTTGATGCAAACCCGCCTCCTTTGTTGATTTTAATTCCCTGTAAGCCAACCACCCTCCCTCCTTCAAAATGAAGTAACTATTGTTTTGAAACCATGCATTCTTTCTTTATTAATTTAAAAAAAAGGAAGATAACTGTCAAGGTAGCCCGGGTGGGGTGGGGGAGGAGGGAAGGACAAGGCCACATTGATTATTGTAGCCACACTACAAATCAAACTGTTTGAATGACAGCCTTCTGTTGCTTGGGCCATCCTCTGGAGTGGAGTGGCTGGGTGTCTGGTGCATGAAGCCTCCCCCCCTCCCCCCACGTTCTTGGGTGTCTGGGTGAGGAGGATATGGAACTTGGGGAAGAAGTCAGACGGTTGTACAATGGATGCAGGACAGCGAATGAAGCTTCCATGGAGATGCTTCCACATTCCATAGCAGCTGCAGAAGGATAGGTCCTTGACTGATAGGGGTGTGTTAGGAATTAAACACCAACTGGCTGTAAAACCCCTTCCACAGGAAGGCCCATCAAGATAGCTATTAAGGCAGCATGGACCTTTCCATTTCAGAGCTATCTATTTGCAGTGTTGCCAACACTCATGATTTTAATTACAACTCTCATGATATTTGTTGCATCTCTTGAAGCCTCTGCTCCTGGAATCAACTGATTAGGTCAGAAAGTCGGCTCGCATTTAAAACAATATTTCTAGCCCCCATCTTTACAGAGAAAAGATTGAAAATGTGACCCAAGTGCATCTTAAAGGCTCAGAAACTAAAAGACAAATAAAAAACTGATATTTTATCATTTTAAAATCTCTTAATTTTAAAGCCAGAATCATGATTTTTTGAGCCCTGACTCATTTTTGAATCCTTGGGATTGGCAATCCTGCTACAGTAACGCACCCCTAATGGCATTCCCCTCCCTTACCAGTTCATTGCAGGTGCCCGGCATTCGCAAGAAGCTGGGGGGAAGGAAAGAAAAAGAAAACAATGCTCTCGGGTGGTGGTGCCTGTAGCTGGCTCCAGGGGAAGGCGTAGGCACTGGCTGCATTAAAGGATTGTTGGATTTAAAGACAATGGGTGAAATCCTGGCCCTGATGGAGTCAATAGGACTTTTACCATTGACTTCAGTGGAGCCAGGATTTCCCTCCAACATGCCTTGACTCATTGATTCAGAAAGTCACACTGCTATATTGTAACTGGCTCCCCCAGAGCAGACTAACGATCCATCTCTTAACTTGAAGAGCAGACAACACTAGGTGCTTGCACAGTCTTCATGACAGTACATCTTATTATAGCAAGGCTGCAGGAGGGATGTCAGAGTAAAATGTGGTAGAGACTTTGTCTTTTGTTCATCTCCCTACCTACATGTCACTGCTGAGTCACTAACAAAACACTACATAGTGATGATACTGCTCTCTCATTCTTCTAGCAGGTGCATCCTGTCAGCCACGACAGCCCTCCAGGCTCCCCTAATGTGCTTTTGTGCATTGCTTTCATATGAGCATAGCCGCAACTGTATGTCACACTGTACAGCCAAGCATACTGTCCCTTCTGTTTGCTGCTGTGATGATTTAATAAAGGGCAAAGATAGATCCATGCAGAATAGAGTCCGAGTGTTTTACTCCAAAGGTGGGAATGGGATAACAGGAGTACAAGCAGAGAGCCAGGATTCTGAGGCAGCGTAATGTAGTAACAGAGAGAGGGCACACGAATCTGTTATCACCATGCACATGTAACACAAAGCTATAACAAGTGACCAAATAGTATAGGGTGCTTTAGGACAAAGGGGGCAGATCTTATGAATTTCTCTATGCCTTGGTGTGTTGTGAAGTAGTAATTCAAACAACTCATGTTTTAGTCACTGGAGAAGGGTAGAAAGGGTATAGCAATAATACCACTTATCACTTATAGGACATTTATCTATTCACAGCACTCTGCAAATATTGACTAATTTTTACAACAACACTGCTATATGATAAATGGGTACCAATATCTTCATTTCATAGATGGGAAAATTGAGACAGGAAGCTTAAGTGATTTGCTCAAGAGTACCGATTGAGTGACAAGTAGAGAGCCAACTATGAACTCAGGGTTGTCCTACTCTCAGCCCTGTGCTCATTCTGCAGGGCAGGCTGCCTGGGAGTTCATATCATTATCCTGCATGAGTTGAATTATTGAAGTTATTTCTTGTTCCACTTTTGCACACAGCGGTTAGTGAGTCATCACACATGGGTTTACAGCTGATACCCACTATGTAAGCATTTTCATCTGCCAAAATGTTTCCTTTCATCATCTCTCTGTTATAAGAAAATTCACTTTGTTATTTATGATTTACAACATGTATCCACAATCCCCAATAAGGGTTGCAGATGTATTATGCTAGGCTATATAAAAAGGTAGAAACTGTTCCTCCCAACAACAGCTTACAGTCTAAGAAACACTCAAGAAACTAAGAAATCCTGAAAACACTGCTCCCATGCATGCATTTATGCTAATTTATCCATTTATTCCATCCCTGCTGCACCTGAGCTGAGCATACTGAACTGTCATGTTTCACTGCCATCTATTGGCTGGAATGTACATGCAACTTGACTAAGCTAGCTGGATATTCTCCCTTAGCTCAAGTGGGAGAGAAAAGTGGTTTCGGATGGAAGAGCTGAAAGTTCTATTCCCCATGCCACATAGATGATTCAGGGGACAACTGCAGTATCTAAGAATTCATGCAGCCACAGATCAGAACATTAGATAAATATTCTGCCTGTACCATTCTCAGAGAACCAGTCAATCATCCAATTTGAATTTGTATGATTTTCTTGTTGCTTGTATAGGTTGTCACTTCCTGAGCTGCAATATCACTCATGTGGAGAAACTCAGCAGAAAGCAGAAAAAGGAGTGACATTCTGAATTCAATAGACAACCTGGGACATCACCAATGGGACCTTCATAATATTATGTATTTAATGTAAGAATGTTACAGGATATTAGGGACCTTCACTCATGATAGCTCTGGTGGTCCGTTCTTTTAGTCCAGGCCTGGAAGGAAAGAAGATTTTTTTCTGAACAATCCTACAATAATAATGCTTCACAATTCAATTGCCAGCTCTCTGTTGCACAGCTGTTTAAGTAACCTGCAGGACCCTTACCATTCTAAAGCCCTTGTCTACAGTGACACCTGTTACCCAGGACAGGACTAACCAACTACAGGTCTCTCCTTTCTTCTACCAAGCTGTGCTGATGAATTATAACAATAGTCACTTGTAACCGCAGACAGTTTTGCTATGTAAGCCAGAAGATACTGTGGAACAGTCATTCCCCTCCCACTCTTCTTGGTCTCAGTCCCTCACGCTCTCAGGTAGCAGACAAGAAGAGAGCAATATGGTTAAGATCTCTCAGGGAGGGATGGAAAGAAAAGCTGTTCTTTAAAGCAACTTTCAGGAGTGAAATGAATCATATTACACAGACACCCTAACAGAATTTACCTAGAAACAAAAGGTAACAATTGAATGGCAGGGGGTTTTGTCACTTTGCTAGAGGGCTTTGGATGTTTCATGCTCCAGAAAGGTAAAGTCCTAATGTAAATCTGGAAGACAGGTTTCTTTGGGAGCAAAATCAAGACTGTGTCAAGGAGACATATCCAGATGGATAAAGAGTAAGCGTAGAGAAGGGTGGTGTTTAGAATTCTCGTATTTAGTTGTGCACATCTATCAATACTTTGCATTTGCATAGAGCGTTACAGATGTTTTCCTTGATTACTAATTAATAACTTTCAAGAACAGGCAGTGAAGGCAACTCTGAGCAGTTATCTTCAGCCTGGTCCATCCATTAACTGTCCATGAACTGTTTCTCATTTTACAGATGTTTCTTTGATACATGTAGCACTACTGCAGGTTTCATTTTCCTTTAATGATTCTTTGGCTATTTAAGATACTGGAACTTTATTTGATGATGAAGCTGACACGGCTGGTTTAACGAAACAGCAGATACGGATATGGCCTGGAAACCCAAACCTGCAACAGACTCAGGGAACTCATATCAGTATTTAGAATAGGACTGTCTCAAACTTTAGATGTTACAGGATTTTTAAAGACACCCCCTCCTCACTGATTACAACTCCCGTGGCTCTTTCTTCCTTAGTCCTATCCTGTGATTCTGCATAGAACTTCTCAGCCTTATGCTGATCTGCTTGCACTTTTTAAAAAAAATATAAACTTTGGAACAATTGAAAGAATTAACACAAGTAGCCAAACGGTGTTTCTCAGTTACAATCATGCAGCTCCCCTGTCTTCAGCAAATTGCTCTGCTGTAACCGAGGGCAGAACATTGCCCACAGAATGCAGCAGGTTACAGCTACCCCTAACCAAGAGTCACATTGTGCAGGTAACAGGCACACCTTCTTGTCAACTGTCTGTAATGGGCCACTCTCTTATCTCTTCAGAAGTTATTTCTCCTCCCTTAGTATCCTGCTGTTAATTGATTTATCTCGTTAGACTGACCTAACGCTTGGTAAAGCAACCCACATCCTTTCATGTATTTATACCTGCTCTTGTATCTTTTACTTCGTACGTCTGATGAATTGGGTTCTAGCCCATGAAAGCTTATGCCCAAATAAATTTGTTAGTCTCTAGGGTGCCACAAGAACTCCTCATTTTTTGTGTGCCGGTAAGTGGCAATATGCCATATAAACACTTTTCTGGTACTCTATCAGTTTCTGCAACATGTAAACTTCTGTTATTAAAAACTCATGAACGCGCACCCTGAACTGTTTCCAGCTCTGTGTTTGCAAAGATCACCTTCTAAATGCAATCTAATGTTCCTAAATCATCAGATGGGCTGACAAAACAACAGCTCCAAGAGATATGAACTCTCCAGTTCATCAGAATGGAACTCTGAAGCTAAATGATAAATTTAAAACGTCAACTGTGTTAACACATACAGCTCTTCAGGGATTGTGTGTGGAGGGTGATCTTGTGGGTGGAGTTCAAGTAGTGTCCTATACTTGTTTTTCCCCAAATTCTGTATCCTGCAGAGATCAGCTCTTTTCTACTAGCTTTTTAGCCATGCTCTGACCTCAAAATAGAAGCTCTGAAAAGAGCAGCAGCCCAAAGCAAACTTGTTAGAAGTGCTTAAAGATTAATCATCATATACCTCATGATTATTCATGTCATAGCAACAGATAGGCTGGGAGCTAAACAAACAAAAAGAAAGGGGCCAGTGTACAAGAGCAAAAAAGCACAAAGATCATCATAGATAACAAAGAGACGTGAGGTATAAAAAAAACCGTGTTGTACAGTGATAGAAGGAATGAGAAGATTACCGAACGAGTATACATAATATCTGACAGGCACTAAAATCAGCTGGGACAAAAGGTTAACAAACAACAAATATTATATCAAACAGGTAAGGAACAAGTGGAGGAAGTGGAGTTTCTAAGGGATGGAAGGTAATTTATTGGAATAGTGATATTGCGGATAAATTAATGTGTCTCAGTGCTCATTAAAAGAAAATGGGGGGTGGGAAGACGAAGAAATTAGAACCGCTGCACACTGAGATTCTATCATAATTAAGTATAGCCACCTGGGCCTTTATCCTACCAAGACCTGCTCACATACTTATCTAGACAGACTGCGACAGACCCACTGAAGTTAATGGTAGCACTCACAGCATGTAAACTGAGGCATGTGTGTAAGTCTTTGTAGGACTGGGGTCTAATGATATACATATTTTTTAGTACTAGACTACTATATGATACCACCACTAATACTATAAATCACTACATTGTTTTCTTTGTAGTCAGTCACCTATGCTGGGCCTGCACCTGCCGAGCAAAACCATAATTCTTAATTATTAAAAACTTCTTTTGTCTTTCCCTCTGGTAAATTAGGGCTTTACTCAAAACCCACTGAAGTCAATGGAAAGACTCCCATGGACCTCAATGGGCTTTGGATTCAGCCCTCAAAGCCCATTCCCTTCCATAAAAACCCACTGCAAATGGACTGTAGAGTCCCCACAATTGGTTGCATTTTGTCAACAGCAGAATTAACAATGAACATTGCACATGAATCAGACGGCAATGAATGCTGAAATACTGAAGGCTATTTACATTTTTCATAATCAATATGGATATTCACACAAAGGCACATTCAACCTAATACAGCTGATAGGATTCTTTGTGAAAACAAGAATTGACATCACAGAGGTTGTGTAACCCAGGGACCTAGATAGCATTTACTGGTCTTGGCAAAAAGCTTTTTGATGCCGTACAAAATAGCGATGTACAAGGTCAGTAAAAATTGTTAAGTGCAATCTTTGATTAGCTCCGAGCTAAGTGTAGGAAGCAGCCAGCTCTTCTCTGCACCCATGACCTTATGTTTTTCTAACATAACACAACCCAATAACAGGAACATTCATCCTAAAATAGGCTATATACCTGAGGCTCTAGTTTTCATGGCATTCCAAGATCTACACCTTCAGAATGCTGTGTCAGACAATTTCTGACTCTGAAGCACACTGAACAGCATGTTGTTGGTACTATGGACCAGTGAGGACACCAGCTGGTAAGGCAACCAACACCCCAAAATCATGTTAGCCATGTTTGGATGGCTTCCCAAATCAACCTAACTTTATTTACCTCAAGGTTTTGGGTGTCCACTAAAGACCTCTGATACATACAATATAATGGAGTTATTGTGTTACTGTACAAAACTTTTTTCTCTTAGGGCCTGCCTAAAACAGACCCATTGGTCACACTCAAAGCTTTAGCACAGTTACAAATCATAGCCCCATCTAGGGTGACCAGATATCCTGATTTTATAGGGACAGTCCTGATATTTGGGGCTTTTTCTTATGTAGTGCCTATTACCCCCCCACATTCTGTCCCTATTTTTCATACTTGCTATCTGGGCACCGTAGTCCCATCTGCACTACAAATCAGAACTGTATTGTGACTAAGTTAGGGGCAAGAGTGTTGTAATCAGATCCCCTGACATGGTTGTATTTATAGTGTAGACAAGTTGTCACTTGTAAACCACCAACAAACCTAGGTTATTTCTGCATGGAATATTGTTTTCCTTTAGCCACTCTCTCTACCAGTTGTATTAACAATTCCCTCTAAACTCTTTAGCTTGTATCATATAAAAAACTGTTAAAGCCACATGGAGAAAAAAAGAACAATGCTTCCACATTTCCGGATTTAAACTGGAAAATTGGCTTTGGCTATTCTTAGCTAAAGAAAATTATATTCACTGCTTCTGCCTCCCAAGAGAAAATGCCACGTGATCATTGCTGCACGTGACTTCAGTCTCCTTTACCATAAATCACATTTTCTTTTCTTTTCAAGCTGCTAAAACCACAGCTGGCACTCCGAATTCTAGCCCACACAGCTGCATACCAATTCAACAATTTGACTGGTGATGGAGGAAACAAAACATGCTTATTATTGGCCTATCAGCTAAGATGCTTTTGTTTCACATCAGCCTCAATTAGATATGGACTAATTATCTTGGACCTAAATTTGTCAAAGGCTTGCAAACACACTTCACTGCATTCCACTCATCCTGCAGCACACAGCTCATCTCTAGTTGTACACATTACACCAGTGGTTCTCAACCAGGGGTCCAAGGCCCCCCGGGGGGCCACGAGCAGGTTTCAGGGAGTCTGTCAAAATAAACCAGAGTGCAGGGCTGACGTTAGAGTCACCGGGGCCCAGGGAAGAAAGCCGAAGCCTGAGCCCTGCTGGCTAAGGCCAAAGCTGAAGCCTGAACCTGCCGTATGGGGATGAAGCTAACTTAGCTTTGCGGAGCCCCTTGTGGCATGGGGCCTTGGACAACTGCCCTGCTTTCTCTCCTTTAACGCTGAGCCTGGCTTTTAATCTACTGGATATGCAGAAAAATATTTTTGTGGTGCAGGTGTGCCACAGAATTTTTATAGCATGTTGGGGAGGGGCCCTCAGAAAGAAAAAGGTTGTGAATGCCTGCATTACATAAGTGGGGTAAAGAATGACATAGCTCGTTCCCTTTTAGGGTAAAGTTTCTTCATCACCTGAGATGATATGGATGCAAGAAATCCATAAATGTTGCTATAATACTAATACAGGGAAAGATACAAAGGAGAAAGACATTTCTAGTACTTCTGGTTGTGAAGCCAACCATGCATGGCTGTACTTTTGTCCTGTTGGACCTCCAGCCGAGCACAGCAAGAATTAAAAGTAAAAAGATGTGAGGTTCCACCATTTATTTTAATGGAATTCTGACCTTGAAATCTAATGATGACTGCTAAATGCCAACATTTTTCACCATTTCATAATTACATAATTCATAATCAGCAAATTCTTGAAGATGCAATGAAATTTAATCCATGCACACAGGTTAAAAAAAAAAAAAAGAAGAAAAATGTAGTGATCACAGACATCGGGCTGAATTCTAAATGATTTTTTAATTTAAAAAAATTAGGTTAAATGTTCACAAAGGTATTGCAGTAAAAGCTTTGTTATCCAGCATGTTGGAGGAATGGCGGGTGCTGGTTAATCAAAAATTCTGGTTAACTAAGAGTTATACTTACCAATTTTCAAAGAATTAGAATACAATAAAATGAATAAAGTGTAAAATAGTATACAGGTACTCACGAATCCAGTAGTCGTACTGCACTGTACAGTGGTTGGTTTCTTGAAGCACTTAGGTGTATACAGGTAAAGTTTTCTATACATTAAGTTATCGTATGACACTTCATATCACTATGGGCAGCACCTGGCATATACCCAGACCACTAAAAATACACTTAACACTAAAACTATACTGAACATAATTTAATCTTTCTTTAATAATTCAGAAGGCACTTCAAGATCTTGCAGTGCCTCAGGATCATCATTATCAACATCAACTATCGTGGTTGATGTACTGTAGAAAGTGCAGGAGATAGGGTCATTACAGATCCAGCCCAATGACATACCCTGGAAGCTGCTTTTTTGAATAAATCCCTGATACCAGCTTGCTTACTTGACTTCTGCCTCTTTTGCATAAAAGTTGAGTGCGGAATGTGCAATTGCACAACCTCCTGGGCAGTATATTAGTCCCAGTTACTAGATTGAAGATTTGTATTGGGAGATACCAGAAATGCTAGTTAATAGAGCTTTCTGGTTGATAAAGTGCCGGATAACACAACTTTTACTACAAAGCTTATGCTCAAATAAATGTATTAGTCTCTAAGGTGCCACAAGTCCCCCTTTTCTTTTTGCGGATACAGACTAACATGGCTACTGCTCTGAAACAACTTTTACTGTAGCTTGTTTGATAACTGGGCAAAGCCCACAGAAGCAAAACAAGGCCCCAGCCCTTCAGGTGGGGGATGGACCATAGCAGAGACTTAAGACCTCAGTTGGGTAGGGGGACAAAAACCTGAGCAAACCTATATTGGATTGGCAACACTAGAGGCTGAAGTTGTTAATTTATTCAAAGCACAGGCATAGCAAGAGCAGCAGTAGCTTTCACATGCTGTCCTACTAGCCTGCCTCACAACTCTCTTCTTGAGGTTCTCCATGCAGGTTAGCTTCTGTGCCTGAGGGCACCTTTCTGTTCAGGTAGCTGAAACCGTGGAAGAGGTGCCTTTTCAGTAGAAGTGCCCCAGAGTCTCAATTATCCTGGAAGGCGGAGACCTATGGTGCAGCTCTCAGGAACCATCACCTCAATCTTTTTGCTCCACGCTGTGATCTTTTGTGTTTTTAAGCACACTGGTTCATCAAATTAGCTGTCTCAGAGAAGCTTATCTCAGGGTTTACATCTTCACATGATAAAGTCCAAGTCCTATTACTCTTTAGTTTTTTCTTGTAAATCTATGTGATTAACCGTCCATTACCTGACCACCACAATCGAGCAATGGATTTATGCAGAAAGCTATCAGGGAAGGTTATTTTAGTCAATCTGACTGTATTTATATTGGTGTATAATTATTAAGTTAATCAACTTAACTACAGACTGATGATAAATGTCTGTGTGCCGTCAGTTTTATGCAGTAATACTAGCACGATACAAGAAAGAACAATCAGAGGTAATGTAATTTTAGTAATTAATGGGGTATCAGAGTTGACTGATACAACATGCAACCTTTAAAATATTAAAATAGAAGCCAAGTACTAAAATGGAACCAAGTTTTGGCTTTGTATTAAATTGTGGGATTCTTTCCAGAGTTTCTTAACGAAGAACGTGAAACAAGATAATACTAGATTATAGTTTAAATATTGCAAAATGTAACTAAATCATTCACTATCAAGCTACTTCCAGGAAGAATTTTTAATGGTATAAAAATGATACAGCAACTCCATCTCAGTGTATTCAGGAATGGGGTTTGGTCATAGACTGGAGAAGTGAAAGGAAAATCCATTTTCGTAAATGTTTTTTTTCTGGCCTGAGTGCATTTTGACTTCTCGGTATTTTCTGCATCCACACTGGAAGGCAGTTATAACAGAAAACTACTCTGCCATGCAATGGCTCCTAATTATTATACATAAAACATCATAAGCATCCAAGTTAGAACAAAATCTGCTTGTGACACTCCTACTTTCCATCTCCCTAGCATTTAATTGCAATGGAAGCAAACTGTTTGCTACATACTTGTTTGCAGTGTTGTTGCAGCCGTGTTGGCCCAGGATATGGGGCAGACAAGGTGGGAGAGGTAATACCTTTTATTACTAATAGAAGCTGGTCCAATAATATATATTACCTCACCCTCCTTGTTTCTGCTATATACTTGGCAAATACACCTCTGATCTAGATTTAAAAAAAAAAAAAAATCACACAGCCAGCTTCAAACAACCCCTGCAAACCCCACCCTTGTACCTTTTAACTCAGACTCACTTTTTTTCCTTAGAAAAGTAAAATAATATCAATAAATTTTACCTCCTAGTTTTTAATATATTAAATAGATTCATCGAGTGAATTCCTGGCCCAACTGAAGTCAATGCAATTTTGTCATTGAGTTTAATGGGGCCAAGATTTCACCCACAGATTGTAAGAGAGAAGGGACCACTATGATCATATAGTTTGACCTCCTGCATAACACAAACCCAGGAACTACACACAGTAATTTTTGCATCAAACCCATAGAATATCTTTTAGAAGCATACCCTGACTTGAAGACTTCTAGTGACAGAGAATCCAGCACATCCCTAGGTAAGTTGTTCCAATGATTAGTTAACGCCACCATTAAAAATATGCACCTTATTTCTAGTCTGAATTTGTCTAGCTTCAGCTTCCAGCCACTGAGTCTCATGCCTTTGTCTGCTACATATAACATTAACAACACTCAAATGTCACTAGTAAATGCTTTTTTTTTTTTATAACATTGCTGAAAAGATCTTACATACGCTAGACTCTCCAGAGAACCACATGATTTTACACACACATTTGCCTCCGCTATGACCCAGTTACTACCAGAGCAAATCTATGGTTACTCCAGGAGATGGTGGTAATTACAGGACACAGGGAGCACCTCATCCCCACCCATACTGCAGTGCAGAAGACTGCCATATTACATCTACTTGTTCTCCCTGAGCACAAGTAGGGTCTTGCAAATGCTGCTCACAATGATGTACAATCTAAAAAAGGGGGGTTTTGTCTGGGTGCACGGGGCATGGCTATGGTCCCACTACACCACCACTAAGAGCAGTTAGTGCTGATTAAACAGCACACACTATACAAGTGTATAGCCACTATTTAGACAGGGAGGGATTTTCAAAAGTGCTTATTGCTTGCCTAAGTTTTCTCCAGTTGAAGTCAATTGGGTTTACTGTTGACTTCAATGGGAGCATGGTTAAGCCATCACTGAGGTTTTTTAAAAGTCCAACCCGTAGTCCTCTGAAGTACGATAAATGCTTTACACAACAGAGCCTTGCCCTGAAGAGATCACAGACAGACTACACACAGACAGAAGAATGGGGAGAGGGGGACACTTGGAACAATGAACACTCATTCGAAAAATGCAACAGAAAATACTCTGCAGACAAGACAGGGGGATGAACTAGCAAGCAGCTCTTCCTCTATGTAATAACCCCCTTCCACTAGTGCTGGGTTAACCACAGGTGCTTCCCCCTCTTCTTCCCCAGCATTTCTTTGGCTCTCAGGACCATAATTTAGCTAATAGATTTTGAAAGTCACACTCATGAGAACAGAATATTGAGTATTAATAATGATCTTGTTCATGCTATAATTAATATTAATTAAAATAGGGGTTGCTGCTATTACGATACAACAGCAAAGTATCTTGAAATAAAATTAATAGACTCAAAACATATTAAGAGAAAAAACAGGAAAGAAACGAAAAGGTGAGTGAAGATCTGGACAGCCCTCATTTGTAATATAAGTTAACCTTTGTTACTATTTTCATAACAAATACCAGAAATGAAATCAAGTACTGTGTAACGCAATTCCAAAAGTGTATTGCAAATAAATGTCTGGAGGTTATTAATTTGGTTTGGCATAAAACAAAATACAGACAGAGCAAAAATAGAGTGTGATCCCCAGTTACAGTATGTACATTAATGCAAAGACATTATGGTTTTTGTAGTTTAAAACGATGTTTTACATTAGAAATACAATGCAGATGAATAATTGACTACATTGTGACAGTAAATGTGCTACAGTACGAAGAATGTAGAACTAACTGCGCAAGTTCAAAAGCTGTTGATCTAATAGACTGAGAGTCAGGAGACCTACAGTCTGACCCCATCTCAGCTGTGTGACTCTGAGCTAGACACTTCACTTTGTGCCTCGGTTTTTCCTCTTACTCTTAGGATATGTCTACGCTGCAATTAAAAACCCACAGCTGGCCTGTGACTGACTCAGTTCACAGGGCTCCAGCTAAGGGGGTGTTTAATTGTAGTGTAGACATTTGGGCTCAGGCTGCAGCCTGAGCTCTGGGATCCTCCCACCTCACAGGGTCCCAGAGCCCAGGCTCCAGCCCAAGCCTGAATGTCTACATCGCAATTAAACAGCCCCTTAGCCCAAGTCAGCTGGCATCAGGCCAACTACAGATGTCTAATTGCAGGGTAGTCTTTGTCTACTTAGATTGTAAGCTCTTTTGGGCAGGGACTACCCGTTACTACGTATACGTGCAGGTCCTAACAAGTGGGGCCCTGATCTCAATTGCAGTCTATTTGTAGTACACAAATAATAATAATACAAGAACTCCAGATATGGTTCTTTGGTTTATGTTTTGCAGGCGGCCGGACTAGATCATAATGGTCCCTTTTAGCTTTACAATCTATTAATCGCATGGTTAACATTTTCTTTCTCCAAGCAGTAGCTTTTCCATTGAACTGCACATCACTGTTAAGTCTGACTCTTGTGAATAGGCACAAGACAGCTGTGCGTCTGCTATTGCAGCGAAGGAAGATATACATAATTATGGATAGGGAGCCCCTCAGATGCATGAATGATTCCAAACCTCAGACCTCACATCTATGCATTACTAGATGTTTAATCAGTTCCATGATTTTACTTTCACTCCATTTGCCTATCTTACTTGATTTTTCCATTGGTTAAAGAATTATCCATTCTCCCATTTGCATTTTTGGTGTGGAAAATGCAATTTGTTTTTCCTGTTATGGAAGAGCAGATGGGGTGGGAAGCAGAAGCTGCAATCCCAGACAGGCACTAAGGCATGATCCTAATGCTATTGAAGTCAAGGTCTGACTTTCCATCAATTTAATTGGAGTTGGATCAGGCCATAAAGTAGTGACTCAGTTACTTCTTGTTCTTCTAGGATTGGTCTATAAGAATTGGTGTTATTCAGACCATTTTATAAACCCAAAATAAAATATTAAAGAAGAGGATTGCTGCAAATTGCTTCACATTATGCAAGTTAGGTGAAGCCCTCAGGCAGCTAATACATACCAAAGCAGGCATCCATTGGGCAGATTTGGAAGAGAGAAAGAATTATCCAGTGGTTAGGGCAATAGCCTGGGACTCTGGAGACCAGTTCAATCTGCAGAGCTACCACAGATTTCCTGTGCTGCCTTGGTTCTGCGTCTGTAAAATTGGGGTAAATAGCACTGCCCTACCTCATAGGGATGTTGTGAGGATAAATACATTGAAGATTGTGAGCTGCTCAGACACTGCAGCTCTGGGGCCATGGACATACTTAAGATAGGTGAAAACAGCTAAAGAAGAAGAAGATATTCTTAATCTGGAACAAGTGTCCACACATGGAGTTAATTGCCTACAGATGGAATTGTTCCTAAGTCCTAATATTCCTTATCTAGTTTATAGATGTTGGATGCTTAATTAAAACTTTGCCAGGACCTGTGATGAAAAACTTGATGGAAGTGCAAAGTATTATTTGTTGTTTTGTATCAGCTACAATTATTTTCAGCTATGTTCTGTGCCATGAAAAATAAAGTATTCCTGTATTATAATTAAAACAAAATCAATATGTCTCATCTACATAAGTTCTTAGCATAGGCCACCTTGCTTTGGAAAATAAGTGACTTGGCATTGCCAGCTACAGATATAGATAACTATTCACAAATAATTTTTTAACACAGCTATTTACAGTTCAACAAAGCTAATCAAACCTAAAAGATTTTTCCTCTTTAAAATTAGGAACTGTTTAGTAACCTATTTTCCTTCACAGATCTTTGCTGCCAAATTCAAAGCTTTGATACCCACATCATTTCTTTTGTAAAATTACACTTGCTTACTGAAGGGAAAAATAATTAACACAATAGAAGGCTCTCTGCATATGAAACTTGAAAGGCATCCAGGACTCCAAAACATTAACACTGAATATGTTCAGTGACTGAATCATTCTTTAAGAAGAAAAACCCAAGAGATATTCTCTTCCTTACCCCTCCCCCAAATCACTTAAGATGTATTTAGTCACACATTCTGAATTTATAGATCCTAGGTAAAATTTTCCCAGAGTGCCAAAATGACATTTTCAAAGGGGACATGGCACTTAAGGGCCAGATTTTTTTTTTAAAGGGTTGGAATTAGTTGCCCTTAAAAATCTGGCCCTTAGAAGTCTAAATCCCATACGTTTTTACCAAGTTGTATGATAGGTTTTCACATAAACATTTTCAATTGGCCCAGATTTACAGTCAACTCATAAGGCTCATTAACTTTAGGACTTGCCTACACTAGGTTTTTTTTTAAATGGTGCAGCTGCACTAGTGCTCACCCCTCATATAGACATGCTGGACAGGTAAGTAAAAAGACAGGGGAATTTGGGTAAGCTGCACCAGCGTTATTCACTTTTTTATCTGACTGCAACATATGACTACACTAAGGTTGGTTGCACTGGTGCAACTTTATTTTTTGTAGATACACCAGTGTAAAAAACAAAACAAAACAAAAACAAAAAAACACCAACCAACCAAAACCCACTATGTCGACCTAGCCCCCAGTGTAGACGCAGTTAGGACGGTGGAAGAATGCTTCCATTGACCTAGCTACTATGGTTTGGGAACATGGTGTTCTTACGCTGACGGAAATCCCCTGCTGCCAGAGGAGACTGCATCTACACTGTGGGGTTATCCTGGCATAGCTACAGCGGCATATGCCTACACTACAGCAGCACAGCTTCCTCTGTCAACAGAAGGGGTTTTTTCCTCAATGGTGGCAATCCCCCTCCCCCACAGGCTGCAGCTCGATTTAGGGAAGAATTGTTCCTTTGACCTAGTGGCATCTACAGGGGTCAACCTAACAACCCTGCAGAAGGTGCACAGGTTTTCATAGCTCCAAGCGAGCTGGCTAGATCAATTTAATTTTTAGATGTAAAGCAGGCCTTAGAGTAGAACAGAATACCGCACTCAAAGTTGTATTGTTGCCATTAAAGGAGACTGGAAAAGCTGTCCTGCAAGACTGAATTTTAACTGATTGGGATTCATGATGTGATTTCATGGCCAGAAGGGACCACTGTCATCATCGAGTTTGAACTCCTGTATAACACAGGCCACGGAATTTCCCCAAAATAACTCCTGGAGTATATTTTATACAAAAACATCCAATCTTGTTTTTAAAATAGTCAGTGATGGAGACTCCACTACAACCCATGGTAAATTGTTCCAAATTGTTAATTACCCTCACTGTCAAAAAAAATTATGCCTTACTTCCAATCTGAATTTGTCTAGTTTCAACTTCCAGCCATTGGATTACGTTATACCTTTCTCTGCTAGACTGAAGAGCCCACTATTAAATATTTGTTCCCCACGTAGGTACTTATAGACTGTGATCAAGTTACCCCTTAACCTTCACTTTGTTAAAGTAAACAGATTGAGCTCCTTCAGTCTATCACTATAAAACATGTTTTTTAATCCTTTAATCATTCTTAAGGGTCTGGTTTGAACTCTCTCCAATTTATCAACATCCTTCTTAAATAGTTGGCACCATAACTGGACATAGTATTCCAGCAGTAGTCACATGAGTGCCAAATACAGAGGTAAAATCCCCCCTCTACTTTTACTCGAGATGGTATCCCAAGATCACATTAGCTATTTTGGCCACAGTGTCACACTGGGAACTCACGTGCAGCCGATTATCCACCATGACACCCAAATCTTTTTCAGAGTCACTGCTTCCTAGGATAGAGTCCTCCATTCTGTAAGTATGGCCTACATCTTGTGTTCCTAGATGTATACATTTAGACATATTAAAATGCATATTGTTGGCTTGCACCCAGTTTACCAAGCAATCCAGATTGCTCCGAATCAGTGACCTGTCTTCATTATTTGCCATTCCCGCAATTTTTGGGTCATCTGCAAACTTCATCAGTGATGATTTTATGTTTTCTTCCAGGTCATTGATAAAAATACTAAATAGCCTAGAGCTGAGACCCAGTCCCAGGGGAACCCCAATGGACACATCTGCTTGATAATGAACCCCTGCTTACAATTACATTTTGAGACTTATCAGTTAGCCAGTTTTTAATCTATTGAATGTGTGTTATGTTCATTTTATATCATTCTAGGTTTTTTTAAAAAATCAAAATGTCATGCAGTACTGAATCAAGCACCTCACAGGAGTCCCAGTATGTTATGTCCATTACATTTATCAAACTTGTAAGCTCATAAAAAAAATATATCTAGTCAGTTTGACAGGATTTATTTTCCATAAACCAATGTTGATTGGCATTAGTTATATTACCTTTCTTTAATTCTTTATTAATCTAGTCCAGCATTTCTCAATGCAGCCACCAGGGGCTTTTCTGGCAGCCACAGCCTCCTGGACAGCAATGAGGGAGAGGGGCAAAGCAGTGGCCCCTACCCCGAGGCTGCCAGTAGGGGTTGGGTCCTGTCCCCGTTTGGAGAGACAAATGCTGGAGGAGCAGGCTGCTAGTGAATTCCCCACCTTCCATAGGGTCCCATCCATTCCCCCTGGCCCCCACTGCCTCTCCTGCCCCCCCATCCATTCTCTCCATTGCCTCTGACCCCCACTGCCTCCCTACCCACCTCCCCATTTAGGGCTTAAATTTGTCCCTGGCCTTGCCAGGGCTGAGTAAGTGATATTTGTTAATATCACTTTTCACAACAGCAGACTTACTAGCTAGCAAGTCTTAAAAAAAACAACCAAAACCACAAAATAAACAACAACAAAGACAAGAATGTGCAATACGCCTTATTTGTGTTTCTATTCTGTTTAGGTCCAGTAAAGAAGAGAGACAAGTGTACGTTATTTTTACTACTGAGTCTGCAAAAAATCCCAACATAAATAAATTGGAATGATTTGGACATGTATATGTGCATATTTATTTCTTTGTCTTTTCTAAACTTAATTAGGAATTGTAGTTAAAATTGTAACAGCAGCCACCAGCAAGAGTTGGTGGCGGCACTGTAAGGCCACCAAAAAAAACAAACAAACATCGTAAGATCCTCATATCAGCTACTTCATTATCTTGCCTGGCATCAGCGTCAGGCTTATAATTACTTGGGTCATCCCATTTACCCTTTTTAAAGATTAGCGCAACACTACTTTCTTCCAGTCTTCTGGAACTCTCCCAGTGTTCCAAGACTTATTGAAAATCAACATTAATGGTCCAGTGAGCTCCTCAGCCAGTTCTTTCAAAACTCTTGATGCAAGACCTGCTGATTTAAAAATGTCTACTTTGAGCAGCTTTAACATCCTCTAGAGATGTTAGTGGAATGGAAAGTGTGTTATCACTAGATGAAACTGCATCATCAGTCTCCCCCCACCTCCCAAATGCAGAACAGAAATATTTATTGAACACTTGTCTTTTCTCATTATTGATAATCCTACCATTCCCATCTAGTAATGGACTAATACCATTGTCGGGTTTCTTTTTGTTCCTAATATATTTACAAAGACATCTTTTTATGTCCTGAATTCTGCTGGACATAGATTTATTGTGTCCTTTATTAATTTTCTACAATTCCTATATATGCTCCATCTCCTTATATATAAACTTCTGGTTTATATGCATTAATATCAGCTTCCCCTTTCTTCCATATTTTTTTTAATAGCTGCCTTCACTTTCCTTCTAAACCCGGTCAGTTTTTAAGCCAAAACAACCTTCTTTTTCAGTTGTGGGACTGTGGATTTTTGGGCATCTAATAAGGTGCTCTTAAATGATTCCCCATTTTTCCGACTAAAGTCTTCCTCCCAGCTGATGTGGCTCAAAATTGTTTTCAGCTTTGTGAAACTGGCCCTACTAAAGCATCAAGTATATATATTACTGGTCTGGACTTTATTTTGTTTACACATTATAAATGTGATCAGGTCACGATCACTTGTACCTAAGCTACCAAGAGTTCTGTGATCAGTTCCTCTTTATCTCTTAGAACAAGGTCTAATAAAGAATCCTCCCATGTTGGCTGCAACATTTGTTGAATTAGGAAGCCATCCATGATATTTAGAAATTTCAGGCATGTTTTAATACTGGCAGCATGAGACCTCCAAGATATGTCATTCAAATTGAGCCATTTTCTAATGGTTAGATACCTACCAGAAATCAGTGGCATAATATAACATAGCACAATGAGAAAAAATAAAAACACTTGAATGATGAATCCATTAGAAAGTCATTAAGTAGTAGAGATTCTGTCTGACTACTGTTATATTATGCAAAGATTTAGCCTCACTTATAAATCTGTAGTCATTAACAATAACCCAGCATCTTTTAAAGAAAAAGAAACACTTTTGTAGGTAATCACACTCTTTAGACGTTCTACATAAAAAGACACTTGTCCCACCAGTGCATTAGCGCTCTTGCAGAAACGTATCAACATTACAGAAAAATATATTTAGGATGGTGATGGTGGAGGTTGTTGTGAAGAGATCTTAAAAGGATTAGGGGCTAAATATCACAGCTGTGGCTGAGAAGGAGTAGGGATGGATGGGAGGATGGTGCTGCAGCTTAGATGCCCTTCCCAAGGCTCTGCTCAGAGAGCCAATGTAGGCCAGTGGATAGAGCAGTAGCATGGAACTCAGAAGACTTAGGTTCTATTCCTGGCTCTGCCACAAACCTGCTGAATGACTGTAGGCAAATCACTTCCCCGCCATGTGCCTGTTTACCCTCCCACCCTTTGTCCTTGTAATTGGAACATGACCTCTTTGAGGAAGGGATTGGCTTACTGCTGTGTTAACACTTTACATCCCACAACAAGGCCCTAATCTTCATTGGGGCCTGGAGGTGCTAAGGAAATTAAAATACTAAGTGCTCTATTTATTTGCTCTGGTTTTTGGGATATGCTATTAGCACTATTTATCATTCTTGATATTGTACGCGAGAAGAGATGAAGATAGCTACTGCTCTAAAGAATTTATAATCTAAATTGACAGTCAGGGACAGAATACACTGGGAAACCCAGAGGAGAGAATGACTGGGCAAACTCCCATATGTTATGGGACAGTCAGATAAAGTCCCTCACACAAACTTTATGGGCTCTTTTGCCAGCCCAGGCACACTACAGAGCCTAAACCACACAGTAAGTTCCTCTACATGGCAGATGTATTCTTAATAAGTATCATTATATTGCATTAGCACCTAAAGGCCCCAATGACTTCACACAGGAAATCTGTAGCAGAATCAAGAACTGAATCTCAATCTTCCAAGCCCCAAATCCACTGGACGACCTTGTACACTGGAATAATAGAAATGGGATGAAATTTAATAGTGCAAAGTGCAAGGGACTAACAACAAGAATTTTTGTTATAAACTGGGGATGTATCAGTTGGAAGTGACAGTGGAGGAAAAAGACCTGGGTGTACGGGTTGATCACAGAATGACGGTCACTCATCAATGTGACGCAGGCCTAGGATGCATCCAGCGAGGTATTTCCAGTAGAAACAAGGAAGTGTTAATACCATTATACAAGGCACTGGTGAGACCATCTGGAATACTGTCTGCAATTCTGGTCTCCCATGTTTAAGAGATGAATTCAAACTGGAACAGGTGCAGAGAGGGTCTATTAGGATGATCTGAGGAATGCAAGACCTACCTTATGCAAGGAGACTGAAAGAGCTTGGCTTGGTTAGCATAACCAAAAAAAGTCTGAGGGGAGATATGATTGTTCTCTATAAATACATCAGAGGGATAAATAGCAGGGAGGGAGAAGAGTTATTTAAGTGCCAATGTCGGCACAAGAACAAATGGATATAAACTGGCCATCAACAAGTTTGGGCTTGAAATCAGATGCAGGAGTGAAGTCTAGAACAGCCTTCTAAAGGGAGCAGTGGGGGCAAAACATCTAACTGGCATCAAGACTGAGCTTGATAAGTTTATGCAAGGGAGGTACGATGAGACTGCCTACAATGGCATGTAGCTGATCTGCGATGGCTAGCAGCAAATATCTCCAATAACCGGTGATGAGAAACTAGATGGGGAGGGCTCTGAATTACTACAGAGAATTCTTTCCCAGGTGTCTGGCTAGTGCAGGGGTCAGCAACGTTTCAGAAGCGTGCCCCGAGTCTTCATTTATTCACTCTAATTTAAGGTTTTGCATGCCGGTAACACATTTTAATGTTTTTAGAAGGTCTCTCTCTCTAAGTCTGTATTATATAACTAAACTATTGTTGTATGTAAAGTAAACAAGGTTTTTAAAATGTTTAAGAAGCTTCAATTAAATTAAAATGCAGATCTTATCAGTTTAGTGCAGTGGTTCTTAACCTGGGGTGCACGCACCCCCTGGGGGTGCAAGATGCCCTTTCTGGGGGTGCGAGACATGAGAATTTTTTAGAAGGTAAATCATCGAAAATACAAATTAAGCACAGGCACATAAGTACAACTATTTTGTTTCATCAAACCTATGTATTTATTAACTTTATACACTTTTAATGATTACTGTAATAAACAGAGTTTTTAAGTTTTCAAGTTTTTAAGCTAATTGTAGTGTAATTTTTGATAAGGGCTTCAGAGCGCTGGGCCCAGGCCAGGAGCAGAGCCCTGGGCTGCCTGCCAGTACCCAAAACCGGCAGGAGGGCTGAGCAGGGACAGAGGCCCAGACCACGGCTGGCAGGGGGCTGTGCAGCTGGAACCCCAGACCAGCTGTGAGGTGAGCAGGGCCGGCAGCTGGTATCCCAGGCTGGCAGCAGGCTGAATGGGCAGATGGCCGGGACCCCAGCTAGCAAGGGGCTGGCGGCCAGAACTCCAGACTGTCAGCGGGCTGAGCTGGGTGGCAGACAGAACCCCAGACTCACCCACTGCCGGTCTGGGGTTCTGCCAGCTCCTGTCAGCCAGGGTCCCGGCCGCTGGCCCCGCTCAGCCTGCTGCCAGCCTGGGGTTCTGTTCACCCAGGCAGGCAGTGGGCTGAACGGGGCTGGCAGCTGGGACCCCGGCTAGCAGTGGAGTGACAGTAAAAATTGGCTCACGTGCCGCCTTTGGTACGTGTGCTGCAGGTTGCCGACCCCTGGGCTAGTGGGTCTTATCCATATGCTCAGGGTCTAACTGATCACCACATTTGGGGTCAGGAAGAAAATTTCCCCTGCGTCAGGTTGGCAGAGACTCTGGGGGTGTTTCACCTTCCTCTGTGGCATAGGTCATGGGTCACTTGCAGGTTTAAACTAACGTAAATGGTGAATTCTCTGTAATTTAAAGTTTTTAAATAAAGATTTGAGGACTTCAGTAACTCAGCCTGAGATTATGGGTCTATTATAGGAGTGGGTGGGTGAGGTTATGTAGCCTGCATCATGCAGGAAGTCAGACTAGATGATAATGATGGTCCCTTCTGACCTTAAAGTCTACGAGTCTACTGCCTTTACACAAAAGCCTCCAATTAAAGTACCGATTAAATCCATAAAAGACTTGATTCCTTCCAGGACATTAGCATTACTGATAAAAAAGTAGTAGTCAGATCTGTCTCCCAAAGTTTTCATACAGACTGCTGTGATTTTAATTTGTTTTAACTATCTTGACAGCATCCCTTTAAATTCAGTACCGTAACTTGCAAAACGAAAGGGCATGGTATCCAATCCTATTTTTGAAACGTAGTGTGAAAAGACTTAATTCAGCAGAGGACGAACAAGTGCCAAATGTGGATCCAGACTTGGAATTGAGAAGTCCTCAAAATAAGCCCCTCAAAAACCAATGCAGCTGAAATCTTAATAAAAGAACCACATGCAGATAGGTATGTTAGGCAAGTGTGATCTTACTGGCCTAGTCTGTTTCTAATTGTAAATCCTCAACTGTAAGACTGACTCAAGAGGTGTTCTTTAAATACCCTGTATGACAACCACTTATTTATTTCTATTGCAGTAGCACCTACGGACCCCGACCATGGATCAGCAGCCAACTATACTAGGCACTCTAGACAAATGGTCCCTACCCCAGAGACCTCACAGTCTAGCATTAGACAATATGCACAGGTGAATAAACCAGCAAATGGGGGTGAAAAGAGTAACAGCAGAAACCAGTATTTGAATAAATCAGTAATCAAGGCGGTCACCTCCCTAACCAATTACAGGGGGCTAGATTGTCCTTAGCCTTTAGTTGGCTATGTGGAGCCCCATTTCTCCCCTACTTGGCTGAGGAAAAGCTGCCCAGTTTGCAGCTCCAGCCATGTGGAGAGGTAAAGCAGTAGCTGTGTGCCTGATATGCCCCCTGGTGATCAAGGGGGTGGGAAGGGTATGGCGAGATACAGGGGGGAGGAGCAGACCCCTACTAACCAACCACAACAGTTGGCTGGGTGAACAGAGTGGGAGCGAACCTCAGCCCGAAGAGTGGTGGAGTGACTTATACCCTACCCAGAGCAAGGAGAAGGGTGACTCAAAGGCAAAAGTCCTTCCCGTTGTTCCTCCTGCATTGTGCAACTACACACCACCTCTTACTCTGCGCTGAACATAATGACTCATTCTAGCCCCAGGTTTGTACTGAACACGCTTGTGGGAAAAGTTCTTCTGTTTAAAGTTAACATTCTGAGAGCAGCAATTTCAGTTGTATAATTAAAAACTAACAGAGCTAAGAACACTTTGTACTTATAGCACCTTTCAGCCAATGATCCCAAAGCAGTTTACATCCAACTGAGTAAGCCACAGAGGTAGACTTTATTATTATTGTTTATCACCAGAGTTCCTTCCCCCAGGGACCCCCTAGGCTCTCGGTGGGATCCCAGTACTCACCCAGGCTCTGCAACATCCAAGTGGTTCTCCCACTCCAGCTCCAGTCCTAAGAGGCTCAGCTCTACAGTTGCCTTCTGGGGTTGTCAGTGAACAGAACAAAGGGGAACTGACACAATGAATCATTCCAAAGTTGAGCTAAGGCTACAGCCCTAAACTGAGTTCACAGAGAGGAATAATCCTCTATCAAGACGAGTCAGCATCAGGACAGCCTGCTAGCCAGTAGGCAAGCCCTTCCTTCCTTCAGGGACCATCAGGCAGCAGTCACCTATTGAGCTCCTGTCTTCGGTCATCTCTCTCCAGGAACTGAGATCTAAAGGTCTACTCTCCTTTCTGGTCTGCCCTTAGCGGAGCTCTTTTTCTCCCTTTTAGGCTCCTCCCACCATGTCTGACATCTCACAGGTGTGATGGGGCAGGACCATCTAAACCCAGATGAGCTCATTAACTCCATGTTGCTCAGTATAGGGTTTGTATAGCTCATTACATGTTTTACAGGTGGATACCTGAAGGCACAGAGAAGTGAAATGACTTGCCCAAGATCACACAGTAAATCAATGGCAGAGATGGGAATAGAACATATAATTCTAGACTCCTAGGCTCTTGCTCTAATTTCTACATACTGCTGTGAAACTACTCCATACAATGCATAGCACTGATTCATTCATGAGGGTTGACATCATTGGCAATAATTTGCTTTGAAAATTTCAGGTCTACAAGGTAGCTAATCTGGTTTAAACTTAATCTTTTTATTAGCAATTTGGTTTTACGGATCACTAGCTTTTCCTTCTTTGTTCTCTGTCTTCCTCTGTAATTTTCTCAGCTCCTCTTTGATGCAAGAGGTTTTGAATGCAAAGACACACAACATTTGGTTGCTAATTGAAGTAGAAACTTGCATCAGTAATCAGCAGAGTGGACGGTGAGAAACAGTTGAATTCCAGACCTCATATTATGCTAGTTACTAATGTATGAAAGCTCTTGTAATTTTCACCAGTTATCCAGTTTAGAAATAGATACCCATATGGTTACATCAAATCACACACTAGAATATAATTTGAGAGAGAAAATTAACTAAGTTTCTTGAAAGGCTATGGGCCTGGTTTTCAGAGGTCAATCCACAGATTCAGTGAAGTCAATGGATCTGAAAACTAAGGCCAACATTTGCAGTACAGTTATGCCAAAGGACCACTAAAGGAGCATGATATGCTTGTTGTCTGATTCAGTGGTCTGTAGAAGAACCAACCATTCCTTCTTTCCCTTGTGACAAGTTGCCTTTGTAAATTAGGGTACACAAGCAGACAGCCAGTCAACTGAGCCTTGTTTTGTTGTTATTCAGAAGGAAGCATTTCGAAGCTTGAATCAATTAATATGGTTAACCTGGTCTCCCTGTCTCTTTCTAGATGACAAATTATAAGACCCAAATAGTGAGCTGGCTGGGAAGGCAAGGGATTCAAAGCTTCTTCTAAATAAGTTTATTCTTTTTCAGAGAAGGGGAAGGGGGCAGAAACATTTAAGAAATAAAGGTCTGAGTGAAGCTATTGGGCCTCTTTTCTCGTTTCATGAGGAAGATGGCAGTTGCAAATTGATGTAGAGGAGTTTCACAGCTCCCAAGATGCATGAACCCAGTGGAGGATTATGGACAAATAATGCTCAGTCTCCAAAGCCCTCAACCTGTGGCATGCTAACAAGATCTAACCTTGTATTATTCATCATCCTATAAGAACACTAGATTGACATTTTCAATTCTAACAATCTTTGTCAGCTCCTCTATATTACATAGCAGGATCAGAACAGAAGTGAGGATATTCAAAGCTGAACACAGCAACTGCCTCTGTTAGCACTGGTTTGGTTTTGGCAGCTTTCTTGGTACGGACATATCCGTAGAATGAAAGACTAATGAATTTCATACCACCTTTACCATGGAATGCTGCTACACGGCCAGCAATCACATGGGTATCAGTGATGGACACAAACTGAATATCCAGCCAGACCATCTTAAGGACCTAGCTAGAAATCGATCTGCAAGGAAGCTATGTCCCATCTCCAAGCTTTCTCAGTGCACCTACATGAGGAACAACTGGGTAAATCTGAATCTAGGCAAGACTGGCAGGAAGAGAGAAGCACTTCAAGTACTACTGCTCATGGTGACAAAAAAAACCACCCACTTCCAGAGGATGGATTGCATTCGTCTGGCCACTGAGAGTTTATAACAGGGGTGGCCAACCTGTGGCTCCGGAGCCGCATGCAGCTCTTCAGAGGTTAATATGCGGCTCCTTGTATAGGCGCTGACTCCGAGGCTGGAGCTACAGATGCTAACTTTCCAATGTGCTGTGGGGTGCTCACTGCTCAACCCCCTGCTCTGCCCCAAGTCCTGCCACCATTCCACCCCTTCCCCCAAGACTCCTGCCCCTTCTCCCAAACCTGCCATGCCCTCGCTCCTCCCCCCTCCCCACCAGAGCCTCCTGCACACTGCAAAACAGCTGATTGTGGCGGGCAGGAGGCGTGGGGAGGGATGGGGAGGAGCTGGGGGCTGGAGCGGGGTAGCAGATGGGGGACTGCTGACATATTACTGTGGCTCTTTGGCAATGTTCATTGGTAAATTCTGGCTCCTTTTCACACTGAGGTTGGCCAGCCCTGGTTTATAACAATACTTACCTCCTTTATAAAGTGTTTTGAAATCTGTGGATAAAAGCACTATATGAGAGCTAGTTCTTGCTATTCAAAAGCCCACTAAAAACAACTAAAAACAGGCAAATAACATGGAATTAAGACATGCAAGGGATTTATAGAATGAATGAGTTTGTCTATTGTCTTTAATTTGTGAGAATGTTTAGAATGGACAGACACCAGTAAAGACACGAGAAATTAGAGTTAATGTTCAATGAAGCCACTTGCTGAAAATGTGATTGAATAACCAGGATACAAATTCATACCGGGAAAATGCAAAACCGATTGGTACTGTCTGGCCCTGTTTACACATGTTGACAGTAGTGGGTCTGCTGAATTAGAGCTGAAGACAGTTTGACTAACAGGATGGGACAAAATCACTGTCAGCACCATTGCAGAAAGCATTCTTGAGAAAATCATCATGCTATCTACAAGTTCCTGGAAATTGTTTTGCCCCAGTCACAAGAGTAGTTGAATTGTTTACAGCACTTCTAAATAAGTCCTAAAGAATTTAATAAGGATGAAATCAAAAGGATTCTGGAGAAATGTTATAGAATTGCATAAAAATGACGCTGAAACTCTACAGAATTTAATAAAGAACAAGATACTTTCTACAGACCTTTTTAATCATTCCATATAATTCTTGAGCAGGGATAACTATTAAATTCTACAGGGTAATTCAAAAGATCTACAGAAAGTTTATCATGACAGTTCTCACCAAATGGGTCAGTTTATTAGTATAGATGGGGCTTATGGACTAGTTGCAATACTAGTTGCAAAAACCCTGGAAACTATTACTATTTTAAACGACACAGAGGATGCCATTAAAATTTAAATAGCAAGTGTAATTTATTATGCCTATATTTAGACTATATACACCAGAGCAAGGTGTACACTATACTGCACTAATGTTCAATTTTTAAATGGCACTCACTCCACTGCAGGGTGAATTGTTTGACTGCTTTGTTTTTACCCAAGGCTCATATACAACTTCATCATCATTTCCCACTCTCTCTGGACTAGTGTATAGCAGTGGCTCTCAATCTTTCCAGATTACTGTACCTCTTTCAGGAGTCTGATTTGTCTTGCACACCCCCAAGTTTCATCTCACTTAAAAACTACTTGCTTACAAAATCAGACAAAAATACAAAAGTGTCCCAGCATACTTTTATTGGAAAATTGCTTACTTTCTAATTTTTACCATATAATTATAAAATGAATTGCTTGGAACATAAATATTGTACATCCATTACAGTGTATAGGATATAGAGCAGTATAAACAAGTCACTGTATGAAATTTTAGTTTGTACAGACTTTGCTAGACTTTGTTATGTAACCTATTGTAAAACTAGGCAAATATTTAGATGAGTTGATGTACCCCCTGGAAGACCTCTGCGTACCCCCAGAGGTACGCATACCCCTGTTTGAGAACCACTGGTATACAGCACAGTGCATGTTGGAGTACTACATTCTGAACAGCACTGGACTGACAATAATCACCACATGAGGTCATTTTTATTTTTGTACTAAGGATTAAAAAGATAGTTCCAATCAGCTAACAAATATGACACAATCAGTAAAGCCTGAGCAAAAGAGCACACTATGGGAGGTGGTAAGGGGCCATGCACTAGCCACTGGAGAAGCACATACTATTGCGTTTTAAAGGAATGTAACTTTAAATCCAGTCAATTAAAAACAACATTGATGTGAAAGTTCTTTCAGGGGTTACACCTGTTCCCCAAAACCCCAGCTAAGTTTTGTGATTACACAAATATGTTTTCCCTATTTTTCAAAGTGTTTTTCACTCCCCCATTGATGTAAGCAGCCAGATAAACCGACTAGTCAGGGGTAACTATAAAAGCAACTATGTACAAAGTGCCCTCATAGGTACAAAGTAAATACCCTGGAAACAAAAGAGAGAAAATATTCTCACTAATCTTTCAGCTACCATCATTTTAAGGCATAAATACTGTCTTTTTGTTCTGTATTTGTACAGCGCCTAGCACAATGGGAATGTTGGTCTGTGGCTTCTAGACATTAAGGTAATACAAACAATCAAACAAAGGAGGTAAAAAGGAATTTAGATGTGATTTTAAGTTGATCATGTCCCTTTAAACTTAGCCTCTCTAGCAGTAAGTGACTCATTCTGGATGCAAAAAAATTAAGAAACTATCAGCTGAGAAATAAGAGAAAAATTGGACACAAAACCATGAGAGATATCCTAGCTGGATAACTTTTTGACCAATGTTTCTAATTATACACTCTGTGATAGAGGTAATTGAATCAAACCTCTAACATCTAGGTGCATGCTGACTGCAAGATGGAGGACTAAATTCTCATCCTCCACATGCATTACAGAAGAGCTGACTAGGCCATTATTGGCTAGGGATTAATTATTTGATATTTGTGCAATGCCAGGTGTCACAGTTCAGAGTAACTGCCCCTGTATTTCCCTCCACTTGTTCAGTAAGGGCTCCCAATCTCAGGCTTCAGGCGGGGAGCTGGAAGTCTTTCTTGGGTGAAGACCTACATCTCACTCTCTTCTGACCATGATATGTGCAGGCTAAACAGTTCCCTGCCTTCACTATGTTATTCCCAGCAAAGACAGTCTGCCTAAATAGACCCGCTTGCTTTCTTTTCAGCGACTGACAACAGAGTGATGGCTATAGGTAAAAGTTACACCACAGTTCTTCCTATGCAGGTATTCTCAAGGTAAAAAGCATTACAGAAAAAAAACATATTTTAAACAATAAAAGAACCTACACACAAGCTAATAAATTTAATGGAGTTAACCACAACCCTAACATGGATTCTGGCAAGAGCAGTCCTTCAATCCCCACTTTGAGGGAGTTCCTATGGTTACCAGTTCATCACAGGTTTCAGAGTAGCAGCCGTGTAAGACCGTATCCGCAAAAAGAAAAGGAGTACTTGTGGCACCTTAGAGACCACCCAATTTATTTGAGTATAAGCTTTCGTGAGCTACAGCTCACTTCATCGGATGCATTCAGTTCATCACAGCTTCAGCTCACAACAAGCACATTCATGACAAGTTTACTCCACCCTTTTAGACAGATCATGGGTCTTTGATCTGGAGTTCCCAAAAGTAGATAAACAAATTCAGCTGGAAATAAGGAATACATTTTTTAACAGTGAGCATAATTAACCATTTGACCAACTTAGCAAGGAGCTTGGTGGAGTCTCCATTACTGGAATTTTTAAATCAAGATTGTTTTTTTTTTTTCTAAAAGATATGCTCTAGTGACAGAAATTGTTTTGGGGCAGTTCTATGCCTGTGTTATACAGGAGTTCAGACTAGATGATCGTAGTGGTGCCTTCTGACCTTAGAATCTATGAATCTGTGACTAATTGCATAAGTAAGGTAAGCAAGAACTAACCCCTAATGAATCAATGACCTACTAGGGTAGGGAAAAGCCTATGTCCCTATTTTAGAATAGCCTGAGAAACTCTGCCACTAACCAAAATTAATAGAAGGAAGAATGGTCCTGTATTATTATTTAATATTTATATTATGGTAGTTCCAGAGGCCGCAATCATATTGAGACCCATTCTGTTAGGCGTTTTACAAACACAAATGGTAGACAAGGTCTCTGTCACAAAGAGCTTCCACTCTCACTCTCTCCAATCTCTAATGAAATATAAAGTATTAAAAATTAAGGCCAATTTAATGTTTTTTCTGAACTCAACCTGCTGTTACAATGAATAGTTTCGAACAGCTGTCATTAAAAGCCAGGGCTAGCTAGCAGGTGCTGCATTAACTGCCATCATCAATTAGAACTCACTGGAAACAGAGTTTATTTACAGAGTATGAAGGTTCTGGGAATTCACTTGTGTGTGTTTTAAAGAACTGCATATGATTCCGGTAGGTTGCTCTTGAAAATGAGTGCTGCTTAATTAAATACTGTACTACAACATTTCCAAACAGACAGAGCACAACTCATTATTTCTTCTAGGGTGCCCATCATCATCTATTATGAAATAATGTTAACTATAACTTTCATTTCTAATGTCCTGCTCATTCAGCTGCTCTTCTTCTTCCTTGAAGTCACAGGATAAAGTGAAATGGAAAATTTAATTGGCTTAGAGCCACTCACACACCATTCATGGACAGACATAATCCTTGGTAATCCAGCAATGCTTTAAAAAAAATTACAGATTAAAATAAAAACACTATCAAAGGAAGTTGGTTAAAAAAAACCTGCAAAAAAACGTAATCAGGCCCTCCTTCCCTTTCAGAAAGACCCCGATTATCTTGAAATTTCAGATGGAAATAATCAGAGAAAAAAAATGATGAAATATTTCCAACAAAACCTTTTTCTCCTGTGCCAAAACACATTCCATTCTCCTCCCCACAAAGTCTTTCCCAACAGATATTAACTATATAAAACTTTTACATGCATTAAATGAACTGGACTTTTTGATATAGACAAATGTTTTTAAAAGGATGTTTTTGTAACATTTCTTTCCCTCCAGTCTCAAACCAAGGCAAATTTTAACTCCCACAGTCTAGTACCTATTCATATCACAACACAGAAGGCAAATACTGTAGTTCAGTTTGTCTACATGTCAGACACAGACTGCTTTAGGTGCCTTTGCAGACATGAACACTGAGAAGCCGATCCTGTGTTTTGGTTAAGTGAGCATGCACCCACGATGTACATTTCAGCAGTGACACTGGATAGGACCAGTAGATAAACTGCACTGCTTGCTTTTCTTGGGGGCAAGATGAGCAGGCCCTAGAATGTTGCAGTGTTAACATTGGTTGGTTTTAGACTGTAGTGAAAGAGATAAAAAAAACCTGAAAGTATCAATTGATCTAAGAAGGAAGAAAGGTCGGGAAATATAATTAGAACTAGGCAAAAAGTGACATTGCCATCTATTAGTAGTTTTCCATTTAATACAAGCCCTTTATTAGCACCCTCAAGGTACCTGTAAATTGCAAAGGAAACACTCTTGCTGTCAACTTAACATTCATATCTTTCTCAAAGATAATTGGATGCCAGAGCTAGCTGATTTTACTGCTGTTTAAAGAAACAGTGGAAAGAACTGAGGAAATGATGATTTCTTTGTTTTCAAAAGCTGCTTAACTCTGGAATGCAGTTTGTTTTTTAATAACAGTGCAAGGTTCAGATAATGGCCCATTAGCAAAACACTTATTTAAAAAATTCAAGAAAGCAAATACAATTAATGTTTGTGTTTACAATAAAGCCCAGTTTCTGATATAATGAAATAGCTACTACAACTCAAAACATAAACAATGGTGTTTTCACAGCTGATAATTTGCTGCCCTCTTCTCCACCTTGCAACGACAGAATTCTTCCTATTAGCATTTCCAGTTCAAAGTGTGCCTCACAGCCTTCCCCCATTGTTGCCCAGTCCTGCAATGAGTGCTGGTCAGGCAGACTCATGCACATCAGCCTAAGTGACATCAGTGGCCCGGGTCTACCTGCAAGAAGCTCACTATAGAGGGTTGGAGGTCTAAATTCTGCACACACACAACAACACACAGAACACCCACTCATGTACACCCAGCAAACAAAAGCCCTGTCAAATTCTCAGCTATGAATAGCTTGACTAAGACAACAAAGATACACAGAGAGTTACTGTTCTCTCTATTTAAATAGTTGAGAGGTATTCAAATGCTATGGTGATGGGGGCCATATTTATAGATAAATGTATTGTCAACTCCAAGCATTCACAAATCATGAGCCAGGCCTGGGAGAAATGTGGATGAGGAACTGACCTCAGCATTCTTGCTCACCTCTTACAGGTCCACGCAAAAGACCTTTCTGAACACAAGAGCTTTTCCATTCTGCAGCTTATAATAAATAAAAAAAATTGGGACAGTTTATTTATGGTGGGTTATAACCAAGAAGCTTATTTTTTTTAAAAAAAAACATTTTATTTGCAAAATTCAAGTTGATTGGGTCCTTTCTAAATGCCAACCCCTTTTTTCAGCCAGTTGAACTGACCAGTAATGTAGCAGAAACTCATACAGCTGACACCATTTCTCAAGCAGGTTCCCAGCTTCCCTTGATCAGTTAGAATGCAGAGTAGTAGCCTAGCTGTTATAAACACATCTCTCCACTGCCTGCTTCAGGAATATTTAATTACATATAAATACAATTAAATAAATATAAATATAGTTTTCACCATAGAATTCATTTAGCAGGCAAAAAGGGTCTTTCATATATATTACCTGTATAGGTAGCCTGCAGTGCAAAGTGAGTACAGCAGTCCTGCTGCAGGGGAAAGGAATTTAAGTTAACAGTGATTGTTTTGTAAATAATAGCACTTCTAGTACACAGCCATTCACATCTTCACAGCGCTCTGCAAATCTTTGTAATTTGGCATGCCATACCGAAAGGACAATTGGAAAAAAATTATAATTAAAATTGGGAAGCCCACACTGCCGCAATTCAAAGCACTGGACTATTCCGGCTCCAATGCTCAGCACACGTGCAGTTGAGCTCCAAGGTCAACTTTAAAGGGAGATAGAGGGTGAGACATGCAGGGTAATGAGACAAGCTGGAAAGATAATGTGTGTGGGCAGCTATAAGTACAGCAGGTGATAGTCACAAGGTCATCCATCCTTTGAGAGCACTGGTCAGTAATCTTAGCCCCTCCCCCAGCTGCCAAGCCTTCCCATGTGCCACACTGGCAAACATCCCTGACCTCAGTTCCACTCACATCTCTCAGCTGCCAACTTCGCCTCATCACCCAGGGACAAGCCCCCTTCACACACTCTCCCCATGACTCCAAACCTTCCAATCCCACCACAGTGGCAAAATCAATGGCACTTAGCACTTTTATAGCCCTTTCTGATCACCCTAGGCACAAATTGGAAGACACGCTAACATTGGATTTCCAAGAAAAACCCTTCTCTGGAAGGGGAATAAACAGAGAAAGCATGTACAGGGATCATCTGGAAGTTTAACGCAAGACTGTGCTATGCAAGAGCAACGACCCTATGTACCCAAAAGTCAACAACTAGATTCCAAGTATTTTAGAAACTGAACTCAGTATTGCTTCAGTTAACAACGTTTACAAGTCTGACTCAGTTCCAGAGGCATAGGGAACATTCTCATTTTGCAACAGACCTCAGGAAGAGCAAGAGCTGCTACCCCTGGAGAGCCCGGAGACAGAAAAACCAGCCTCCAGCTTAGTATTTGTCTTTGCAAAGCCTGAAAAGCTTCAGTTAGGAGCAAAAGGGAAACTATATGTGAGTGGCTTACTTCAGACACCACAGGTACCACCCTAATCATTAGAAAAGTCCTGACAGGATCTTTACAGACTACAAAACAAGCAGGACCTTGTATAAACATTTAACCTGAAAGGACAGTTTCAGGGGCAGCGCTTCAATGTCATGCTAATGTAACTGCTGGAACTGATCTAGATTCCTCAAGTAGAGCTTTTTTAGTATTTCACCACCTAGCCTGGAGATAAAGGCAGTCTTTCACTAAAGCAGTTTTCAAATATTTGTTTTGGGGACTATAAAAGTAGAAAAGAAAAGAGAAAGATCTGTCCTTAAATGGCAGGAGCGTGAGTGTTTACAGTTAGGGAATCTGCATGATTCAAGTTAGTTTTCTCATTGCTTTTAATCATACGTGTAAATGTTTTAGACGGACATTCTGCTATTAATTAGTGTATCAGGAGTGTTTAGAAACTATAGTAATGGGGGCTGTAGAAAAGAGTAGAATAATAAATACTAGTAAGACCAAAACCATCCAGACAGTTGGTCTTAAGTACTTATAGAAGTATAATACTGTTGTTAAGGCAGATTGTGCCTTTGGAGATCTGGGTTCAAATTCCGGCTATGCCACAGACTCCTGGGTGACCTTGGACAAGTCGTTTAATTACTCTCTGTGCCTCCATTCCCCATCTGTACAAAGGGGTTAAAATCATTCCTTTCTCTTATTCTTTTAAGTGGTCTATTTAGAGTGTGAACGCTTCGGGGCAGAATTGTCTCTTACTGTGTGTGTGTACAGTGCCTCGCACAATGGGGCTCGGATCTCAGATGGGGCCCTCTTCAGGCTACCGTATTATAAATACAATGCATTTTAATAACTTACACACAGAACCAAAAGGAGAGAGGTGGGGAAAAGGGAAGGAGCAGATGAAGATAACCCTCAGAAGCCTATGTCCAAAGATTGATTAAATTACTGTATTTAGTGCTCCAATATTACAGCAGTGAGCACTACAGAAATACCATAAGTAGATAAATGTGGCAACAACTGCATCGGCCTGTTCACACACAACCTGGGTGCACTAGTCCATTTATCCTTACTGTTGTTTTTTCCCTAATTCTTATCACCCTGGTGTAACCCCTCCTCCTCCCCAGAGCCTGGAGACGCATGCTTTTAAAGAAGTATTCATTATAAGCAAGCAAACTATTGTAGTCTCGTATTTATGACATTCAATAGCAGCACTGAGGCAGCCCATCATCTGAAAATGGCTCAAAAGCGAATCCTGTCCATGGTTTTCATATCCTCTGGAGACCAGCTTGTTTCAAGGGCAGAGGATTGTCATCTTCCTCCTAGAGAGGACATGTGAGGGGCAGAGTCTTCCAAAACAATTCACCTTCCAGCCTACATACTATTGCTACGCACACCCCATGAACTGTAACACACAATAGGCTTCTTATCATCACCTGAACCAGACACATTGTTACAATAGCTCAGTGAGAAATCACCAGGTATGGGGACCCACTATTTCATTAACAGGACAAATTCTGCTCTCTAAAGCAGCTTCCACTGAAATCAATAGGAACAGACCTGATATAAAAGAGATATATAGCTGCATTCGAACCAGACATCAGCAGAGACCAGTTTTACTTTAGGTAGACTACATTTTATGTCTGTTCAGTGGCCTCTTGATATCTGCATATCAACATGACGACCGGCATTGTATGAAAACCAACCAGAGCAGTTATAAAATTTATATGAAAAGCTGTAACACATATATACACAGACATTTGTGCACGTGTATCTTTCTCACATCACTTGATCCTAGCAACCCTACACATCAGGTTGTATTCACTGGTCCCTTACAAATCCCTAATTTCAGGCACTTAACTCAGTGATGACGATTAAAAGCCACTCATACCTAGTATGACAAAGCCCAATAGCTAAAGCTGGAGGTCTCCCTTACAAAGTATTTTTTTCTACAGTCATTTCAGAAAAGTAGAAAAAACACAGCTGAGTTTTGGGGAGAGTCTGATTTCAGAAGGCATTTTGCTCTCCAGCAAAAATATATAAAATATTTAAAAGACAAAACATGTACACAGCCACACACAACTGCGTTTGTTTTGTATTAGAGCAGAACCTCAGAATTACAAACACCAGAGTTACAAACTGACTGGTCAACTACACACCTCATTTGGAACCAGAAGTACGCAATCAGGCAACAGCAGAGATGAAAAAGAAAAAGAAAAAGAAAAAAAAAACCCATGCAAATACAGTACAGTGTTAAACGTAAACTATTCAAAAATGAAGGGAAAGTTTAAGAAAAAGATTTGACAGGGTAAGGAAACGGTTTCTGTCCTTGTTTCATTTAAATTAAGATGGTTGAAAGCAGCATTTTTCTTCTGCATACTAAAATTTCAAAGCTGTATTAAGTCAATGATTAGTTGTAAACTTTTGAAAGAACCACCATAACGTTTTGTTCAGAGTTACGAAAAACCTCCACTCTCGAGGTGTTTGTAACTGAGGTTCTACTGTCTATTGTAATCTATCCTACTGTGTCAACACGTCTATAGACTGCCAGTTCTCCAGGGCAGAGATCTCGTTATTTGTTTGGCACAGTTTACCAATTATAAGTTATACTTATAGCACTATATGAGCCATAAGTAATATGGAACCTGGGGCCAGATTTTCTGCTTCCATTTGCCAGACCAATCTAATAATCTGTTTAGCGCAATGAAGATTAGGAGAGTTTTGTACTTAACCAAGTACATAGCCATATGTGGATTTAGGTGCATAAACTTTGAGTAACCAATGTTTCAAAATGTTGGCTACTACAGGTGTGTACTATTTCTCTCAAGGCTGAAATTCCCCTAGCAATGCAAGGGCTGTAGAAAACCCTCAGTGTAGTATTTCTGCCTGAGTTTGGGCAACTCACTCAATCTCTCTGTGTCTCAGTTATACCACTGCCCTACCTAACAGGGGAGAGGTAAGGACACATACATTAAAGCTACTGAGGTGCTCAGATACTAGAGTAATGAGGACCATATAAGTACCTAAAATAATGAAGACAGATATTGTAGCCACCATGATTGCATTGTGCAAAGTGGCTGAATATGAAGGAGTATTTGGTGGAAACAGGCTTCATACTGGTTCATCACAGGCAGAGGAGTGTGGCATGTTGCCATGGGTTGTCATAGGTCAGTGATGCCATAACCCATCCATTTTCCACTGGGGTGGACCCTGCCTCTTTCCCCTGAGGCTCCACCCCCTGGCAAGGCCAACATGGAGCCCAGGCAGTTGTGGGAGCCATGCGGACCCTCCACTTGCCCGGAACGTGGGGAGGCTGAGAATAGCCCCTGGCCCATGTCTCCGCCCCCTGGCCCCCCCACCTGGCCCAAGGCAGGTGGAGGTAAAGGGTCCGTGACTCCATGCCGACTCCCCACAGCTGCCTGTGTGGCACTCTCCGACCCAGCTCTGGCTCCTGGAGGGGCCCTTGAAGCCACAGCCCGGCCATGATAAGAGCTGCACAGGCAGCTGTGGGAGCCGGGGCAGACCCTCCACCTGCCCACAGTACGGGGGCCCCGCTGAGAACAGCCTCAGCCTATATCCTGACCCCCTGCCCAGGGTGGGTGGAGGGTCCACCCCAGCTCTTCACAGGTGCCTGTGCGACTCTTACCATGGTCAGGCTGCAGCTCCTAGCCCCCCCCCCCCATCTGGAGCCAGGTCGGGGAGAGCTGCCTGGGCAGCTGTGAGGAGCGGGTCCATTTACCTGCCCTGGATGGGGCGGGGGGGCGAGGACATGGGCAGGGGGCTACTTTTTCTTCCCCCACCCCTGCTCTGGCTTCCAGCTTGGCTGGGGCCTCTGGGGGGAGAGGAGGGATGGGGTCCCCAACCCCCCCCCCACTTTTGGAAAGGCTCTGGTGCCCCTGCCATAGATCCAATGGCTAAAAAAAATCTCACATATGGTGTGAGTGCAGAGCACAGCTCCTATTCCAAACCCAGAGGTGGAGTAATAGCCGCAGAAGAACTACTCCATTTCCTACTCTAAGCTTTGAGTCTGCCCCTAAACTGTTCCCCTGCAATCAGGTTTTGTCAGTTGGAGGCAGAGGAATCTCACCCTAACAACATTATTGTGACAAGAATACACCTCACTGATTTCAATGGCATTAATCAGGGTTCCCAGCAGAGTTAACCTAGGTTTTTCATTTTCCCCAAATGGATTGCATGGTAGCAGCAACCATCCCAATGTAATAATACTACAAAAGCATAAAGTGTTTCTAGCATAACAGAGCAAATTTTTCCTTTTTAAATTAAGTATACGTGTCTGAGCATGAAAAGGAAGTAAATCTTGTGATGTAATCCAGACAGCCACATAGGAATAGTACCAGCCTCTACTAGACAACATGATCCCTATTCGCACCTAATTATAGTCAGCTGTGCTCTGGTGTGCCTAACTGGTGGAGATTTGATCTCTTATTATAATCCCTTCGTTGTTGTCTGTCACAATCTTTTGAGCGTATTTATGTTTGAAAATATGCTAATCAAAATACAGAATTTAAATATTGTCCACTGTGTCACTCTCTGATCATAGTTACGGGTGCATGAAAAATTAGCTTGAGAAATCTGATCTATGGGAGGGGAGAGTGTTGTAGCATTCTAAACAAACAAAACCACCTGAGTCTTGGCATTCCACAGATACTTGGTGTAAAATGCTGGAAACTGATGAAAGTGGTACTCCTAACTCAGCAATACAGGATTGGATATGCCTTTGCCTTCTGCATTTAACACTGCTTTAACTCCACTGGCCTCAATGGAGTTATTCCAACTGCACACTGGCGGAAGTCCAGAGTCAGGGTTATCACAGGTAAATCTGGCTGTGTGTGTAAAATTTTGCATGCAAATGCCACATTTCTAGACATCTGTTACTAATAGTCTATACAAATGGGTAGAATACATAAAAGGCAATTCATAGATACTGTTTTCCTAATCTTTTGAAAACAACTGGTCTGTTTGGCAACTAAATTTCAGTTACAAAACGTAAAAATTTAGACAAAATGATTACAGACAATAACGGATTAAGCCTATTACATTTCCAGAGAACAGCAAGTTAAGTCTATTATGTTTACACATTTATTTCTCTAAGTATTTTGCCATCTTTGTAGACCTTCAAAATAATTTGATCTTCAGCTGCAATTAAAGAAAGTTTTGGCTCTCTGTAACAAAACAAAACAAACCACCACCAAAATGTATTTTCCAGTCTGTAGAACTCCCAACTATGTGCCAGAACGTAATTAGCTATAACAAGCATAAAATGACATACAGACTAAAAGCACTCAGGCCTTAATGCTTAATATGTACAAATATGGAATGTTTTTGCATCAAATCTTTTATGCACAATTGGAATTTTTAAATTCAAAAAGAAGAGAATCATGGCAACCTACCACAGAGGCAGAGTTCAGATAACTGAGAAGGAAAAAGTTTCTCTCCAGTCATCCAAGTTGCCTGCACTGATTACCTTTATTTTATTGTATCCACTGCTGCTCTGAATGATAGCAGAGGTGGAGGGATGTGTGGCTGACAGGATATTCTCCAAAAAGAAAAGGAGTACTTGTGGCACCTTAGAGATGAACAAATTTATTTGAGCATAAGCTTTCGTGAGCTACAACTCACTTCATTGGATTCTGTAGCTCACAAAAGCTTATACTCAAATTGGTTAGTCTCCAAGGTGCCACAAGTACTCCTTTTCTTTTTGTGAATACAGACTAACACGGCTGCTACTCTGAAACAGGATATTCTCCAAGACTCCGGAATTTTCTTGCTTCTTGATCTGTCAGAGCCCCAACTTGTTAGTTTTCTGGACATACTGAAGAGCTCATCTTTTCTTGACAGTACACTGGGAGATGGGATTGGGTGGGGAGCAATGTTCCCTGTGTTTGACAGGCTGTGTGCACACAAAATTTCTTCTGTGCAAATTGTTGTGCTTCTGTGCAAACTTTTGTCATGCAGTGTTTCGCCATGTGCCATGTAATTCTAATGAGGCAATTTCAATTTTGGATTTTTGGGGGAATACCTAGGTTCTGGTTAGGTGCCAGAGATCTCAGAAAAATTAAATGAACTCTTCCAATGATCAACACTGGGTGTTGAGTAATTTCCTGTTTCCTGAACTAGCACTCACTTACGGTCAGATCTTGCAGATAAGAGTTTTTCAGGTTCTATTTGTCAACAAAGAACATGGGGAAGTCATAATAAAATAAAATAATCTCTTTTTCCAGTCACCGGACTGTCAGTTGTATGCATATCCTATGCATGTTTGTCCCAAATGCTTCCAAAGGTACTTTAGTATTACTTAACAATAAAGCTGTGAAGAACCTGATATAACTTCTCTGTGTACAAGACAGACCTGCTGCCAACTGGGTCTTACACTAACAGGCAAATTGGACTCTAGTAACAATGATGCACTGTTTCTGCATTGTTGACTCTTTCATACCCCCTAACAGCATCAGTCACTGAGGCAATTAAATATGAGTTAATGGCTTTCTCCCCTTACAGATTTTCACTGCCTCCATAGTAACAGTCTGAATGGTGATAAGGGAACTTTACTGGTCTGGCTCTTTAGGTAGTTATTCATAGCTCACAAGGATCTTTAATTCATGTGAAACTTTCAACAGATCACACTAGCAGCAAAGAAAAGAGCCCCTGTACGGATGTAATTGGGAAACTGTTACATTTAGCATGCTACCTTTAAAATGAAAACAAAATTTGACGGTTGCAACTATTATTTGGCACTGTATTTATTCTAAGGGCATGTCTACACTACACGACTTAAGTCGACCTATGTAATTACTGTGGTGGCTGATGTCTACGCTACCTTCCTTCTGTCAGTGGTGCACGTCCTCATCAGAAGCACTTCCACTGACTGAAGAGGGGCAATGTGGGAGGCTGAAAACCCGGGCTCTCAGCTCTGCACAGCACCATGCTGGGGGCCCAGCTGCCTCCCTGCTCCCTCCCAGGCTTCTTGGCTCCCTGAGTGGGGAGCAGCCAGGCTCTAGCTCAGGGGTCGGCAACCTTTCAGAAGTGGTGTGCCGAGTCTTCATTTATTCACTCTAATTTAAGGTTTCGCATGCCAGTAATACATTTTAATGTTTTTAGAAGGTCTCTTTCTATAAGTCTATAATATATAACTAAACTATTGTTGTATGTAAAGTAAATAAGGTTTTTAAAATGTTTAAGACGCTTAACTTAAAATTAAATTAAAATGCAGAGCCCCCCCCCCCGGACCAGTGGCCAGCTCACGTGCTGCCTTTGGCACCTGTGCCATAGGTTGCCTACCCCTGCTCTAGCTGCATGGCTTTCTTGTCAATTTCACAGCTCCAGCATGGAGCCCTGAAATTGACAAGACAGCCAACAGCGGACATAAGTAATGCGTGTCTACACAGACGTTGCATCACCCTAACTAAACTGACAAAAGCCCTATGCCTCTCATGGAGGTGGAGTTATTAGGTCGGTGTAGTAGGGCACTTACATCGGCAGGGCAAGGCTGTAGTGTGTACACTTAAGTAATTAGTTCAATGTAAGCTGCCTTACGTCAACTTAACTGTGTAATGTAGACCAGGCATAAGGGTGTGCAAAAAGGGAAAGCACACCAGACTCAACTCTGCAGTCAATCTATCAACATGACTTTTGACCCATAATGCTTTGCCCTATAATGAGACAAATATAAATTTGAAGACCCTGGACTGCATAACTTTTCCTTCTGCTCTAATCTGGAAGCCAGCACTACGAACACAATGGGTGTGAGATGCTAGAGAAGCAGGCAGCACTTACTGTCCCAGGATAAATGGCGGGGTAGAGGCCGGGCCATACCCCCACGCACAGTTGCTGTCTTACAAGCTGCACTGCAAAAAACACATGCTATACCTATTCTGCAGTCATAGCCAGGCTGCTGGTGACAGCTACTTAGAAGGTATCGAGCTCCTAGCCACCACAGGCATAATGGTTCCAGAGATTGCTACCTAGGAAAAATAAAACATTCCCTCCCCTTCCTCACCACCCATAACATTAATATGGCTGTAAAAGCCAGAGTCAAGCCCAAATGTGAGAAATAAGAGCGTACTATAATCTAGAAGCTACTATGCTGAGAGGCTCTGAGACTGCTCTGTTCTTTAATAACTCTTCATACACATTACAGTGCACTCAATAAAGCCTTGATAATGCCATAATGCAATCTCACTGAAATTAACTTTGAGCAATTGTAGAAAATTAAACTCCCCAGAAAATTCAACTCCCCAAAGGTGGTGGCTGTCCTCTTATACTCCCCATGTTTGGCTGCCTTCCCCTTTAAGGTGCTTTGTGACAGCCTTGGATCTTTACTTCCCAGCTTCTACATGCTTGACTATATTGATGATCTAAGACTAAACAACACTGTTCAAGGCCTCCCGATTCCCAGATAATTGTTTCTAACGGTCCCCATGGCACATCCCCATTGCCCTTCCTCTTTGCCGACTGTTAAATCCATCACTACGAAATGGCTGTCTTCTACAGACTAGCACAGCCAATAATGAGAGAAAAAAGAAAAATGTTTTACATAACATTCAGGTTGTGACAAATAATAAAAATGCCTAACCCTGGCATCGTAGATCTCAAAAGGCTTTACAAAGAAGGTTGATATCATTATTCCAGTGTTACAGATGGGGAAATTGGAGACACAGGAAGGTAAAGTGACTTGCTCAAGGTCATCCAGGAGGCCACCGGCAGAAGTTGGAATGGAACCCAGGTCTCCTGAATCTCTGTTCAGATAATGGTCAGAGCCAGAAAATCCAAAGCCACCAACTGAAAGTATATCCTTTTTTACATTGATGTGAGCACGCAACAGCATAGGAACAGGCCCATGCAAAAAGCAAAAGGCCAATTTCTCAATCTCAGGGACAGCAAGGACTGAGAGGGTTCTGAAGGCATTATCCTGTGGCTACTGGGAAGGAAGGAAGGGAGGAAGGAACGTACAGCTAGCTACTCTTTTGGTTGATCAGGACCAGCATAGTTGGACTCTGCAGTGAGCCCCATGTAATGCTCAGTTGAAGAACACTACCATAAATTAAAGGTGGTGGGAGAAAGGAAAACTGGGAGGGAGCTGAGTCAAAGGTCAGTGCACAAAATCAGACCTGTCTGTGAGCAAATATTTACATTGTGGGAGATGTGAAGAAGTCAGTGTTGCTCATCTGGGAAACTCATACCCTTCTACCTTAATTCCTGTTCTGCGCAGCCCCAAAAATGGACATGTCCGTGTAGCTGGAAACCCCATTCGAGAGCTTGGCAGCTGCAACACAACACCATCCAAGATTGCCTGGGCAGAGCCATCCTGCCACCCGTGGGGGAAGGTTGCCATAAATGCTGCCATCTCCAAAACCAACAGCCAACTGCGACCGGACACCGTCATCACCAACGAGGACCGGAAGAAGATCATCATGGTGGACGTCACAGTGACCTTCCAGAACAGGGTCTCAGTCTTTCACAATGCCTGAGCTCGAAAGGTAGAGAAATATGCTTCTCTGGCCGAAACTTTGAGAGCTATGGGTTACCAGGTTCAGAAACACACACTGATCGTCGGAGCCTTGGGTGTATGGGACCCTAGTAACGAAAGAGTGCTGAGAGAATGCAGAATCTGTCAATGCTACGCTCAGCTGATGCAGCAACTCATGGTGTCAGATGCCATCAGGTAGTTGAGGGACATTTACATAGGACACATCACTGGACATCGGCAATACTAGGAGGGATGATACTTTCCTCATGGATTGTATTTTATAAATCAGGGGTGGGCAAACTTTTTGGCCCGAGGGCCACATGTGGGTATGGAAATTGTATGGCGAGCCATGAATGCTCACGAAATTGGGGTTTGGGGTGCGGGGAAGGGTGAGGGCTCCGGGGTGTGGCCAGAAGTGAGGAGTTCAGGGTGTGGGAGGGGGCTCCAGACTGGGGCAGGGGGTTCGGGTGCGAGCTCTGGCATGGGGTTGGGGATGAAGGGTTGGGGGTGCAGGAGGGTGCTATGGGCTGCTCAGAGGGCAGGAGGGGGGTCAGGGGTGCAGGCTCCGGGTGGCACTTACCTCAAGCAGCTCCCGGAAGCAACGGCACGCCCGCCTTCAGCTCCTATGCCTCTACACATAGGAAATGGAGGGGGGACATGATGCTGCTTCTGGGAACCATGCGGAGCAAAGGCACACGCGGAGTGGGGCCAGCCCCGGACCCTGCTCTCCGGCGGGAACTTGAGGTTCGGATTAAAATGTCTGAAGGGCCGGATGTGGGCCCCGGGCCATAGTTTGCCCACCCCTGTTCTAAATGGACAACCTACCTAATCCTCATTTACTAGGGACAATCTCCACTCATTGATATATTTTGCTTTCCACAACAAAAATCTCGGTACAACTTTTCATGAGTGATGTACCCAAGTATTCGGATTCTAATATCTAACCCTTCTGTTAAATCTATCCACCTAAATTTGGGTTATTGCCGATTATGTGCTCTATGTATCATATGACTTTTAAAAACAAACTTTGTATTTGTGGATAATCTAAGCACTATGCCCAGATGTACAGACACTCTTTTCTCAACCTATGTATTATATATAACCATTACCTTTAATAAAATTTTTATATCTAGCACATAAACACTTTGCAACGCCGGCTACAGACGTGCCATGCAAACACATGTTCTCAATTACTGGTGACATTGTAAATAAGAAGAGGGCAGCATTATCTCCCATAAATGTAAACAAACTTGTTTGTCTTTGCGATTGGCTGAACAAGAAGTAGAACTGAGCAGGCTCTAAAGTTTTATATTTTATTTTTGAGTGTAGTTATGTAAAAAAAAGATCTGTATTTGTAAGTTACACTTTCACAATAATGAGACTACATTACTGTACTTGTATGAGGTGAATTGAAAAATACTATTTCTTTTGTTTGTCATTTTTACAGTGCAAATATTTGTAATAAAAATAATATAAAGTGATTACTGTATACTTTGTATTCTGTTGTAATAGAAATCAATATATTTGAAAATATACAAAACATCCAAAATATTTAATAAATTTCTATTAGTATTCTATTATTTAACAGTGCTATTAATCATGATTAGTTTTTTTTGAGTTAATCATGTGAGTTAACTGTGATTAATCGTCAGCCCTACTTTGAACACAAATTCAGATTCTGGCCAAATTGCTGATAGTTTTTAACATAACTGCTCAAAGATTCATAGTCAGAAGATAACAGCAGCCCTTCCCTGTAGAACAGACATAAATTGCCTTCTTCTTCTTCATGGCCAGTACTGATGTTCATGCAGCACAAGTCATGGAAGCGGAGGGGATTATGAGAACACTCTGCTCCCTTTCATTCTACTTCTTCATCCCTTCCCATGGTCAGCCCATGTCAACTTCCCATAAATAAATAAATAAATCATCTATGAGCTGGGACTAAGTAGATGAATTTTCAGCCCCAGAGATTGAGAAGCAAAAGTTTATATGGGTTGGAGGAGGGAAATAGAACAGAATCAGACTGATAGATAACAATGAAGTCCCTACCATGTCTCTATGATATTGCGTACTCAGTGAGGGAGAAACCATATAATTTTCATGCTAGCTTCCAAGGTGTCTGATTAATTAGATCAGAAACAAGATTCTTCTCTGTTGCATAGCTGTGCTCTCCCACTTCTCAAACTTTCACCTACACACCCCAGGATTACAGTTATTGCATTGCAGTCTCTGCCAAAGACGGCTCCTTGGCAAATTGCCATTTTTCAAATAGGAACATATTTCATTTGTTTTAATAAGTTCAGAGATGTAAATAACTAGTCAGAATCCTTCTTCCATATCAGCCTTAAGAGAAAGGAAACAGTAAGTCAACAGAAATGACCGACACTAAACAAACTTTACACACTTCATATGAAGAGATATGAATAAAAGCTGTATCACAACTAAATATGTGATGCAGAAATACCTATTTTCAGTTCTCAGTGCCCAGTTTGGGGTTGCTGAACTGTGACTATTACACAGCAGTGCAATCAATGTGCGATCTGGAAATCACAGCACTAGAAACTTCTAATAAAATAGAAATTCTACCTCACCAAGAACATTTCAGGAACTACAACAGGCCCATGTGAAAAATCTGATCCTTGTTATCGTGTGAAAACCTTTGCAAAATTACATGTCAGAGGTTTCAGAGTACCAGTCGTGTTAGTCTGTATTTGCAAAAAGAAAAGGAGTACTTGTGGCACCTTAGAGACTAACCAATTTATTTGAGCATAAGCTTTCGTGAGCTACAGCTCACTTCATTGGATGCATACTGTGGAAAATACAGAAGTTGTTCTTATACATACAAACTATGAAAAAATGGGTGTTTACCACTACAAAAGGTTTTCTCTCCCCCCACCCCACTCTCCTGCTGGAGGTGCAATTCAGGATCCTGTTATTCCAGCGGTTACATTGTTTGTCCACCTGTATTATACATGCTATGCAGTTGGTGCTGGAAAGTGAGAGAATTTAGAAATTTAAAGTACCTGATCCTAAGCCGTATGAAGTCCATTGACTGCAATAGGTTTTGGAGGGAGACAGAAGGAAGACAATGTGCTGGATGGGAGACCTTGTTTGCCTCATCTCATGCCCTCCCCCCCAAAAAAACTTAATCAAGAAGCCAGAGGAAAAAAGTCATGGTTTTGATGTTTACACTATTACTACCTTGTCGTATTTAAAGAGCTAAGATTCAAATCTCCTTCACCAACCTGCAAAGTAAAAGGTCACAGAATCAAGACAGGTTTCAGAGTAACAGCTGTGTTAGTCTGTATTCGCAAAAAGAAAAGGAGTACTTGTGGCACCTTAGAGACTAACCAATTTATTTGAGCATAAGCTTTCGTGTAGAAGATCTTTTTATACACACAAAGCATGAAAAAATACCTCTCCCCACCCCACTCTCCTGCTGGTAATAGCTTATCTAAAGTGATCACTCTCCTTACAATGTGTATGATAATCAAGGTGGGCCATTTCCAGCACAAATCCAGGGTTTAACAAGAACATCGGGGGGGAGGGGGGAATAGGAAAAAACAAGGGGAAATAAGTTACCTTGCATAATGACTTAGCCACTCCCAGTCTCTATTCAAGCCTAAGTTAATTGTATCCAATTTGCAAATGAATTCCAATTCAACAGTTTCTCGCTGGAGTCTGGATTTGAAGTTTTTTTGTTGTAATATCGCAACTTTCATGTCTGTAATCCCTATACCGGAAACCCACTGACCGCTATTCCTACCTACATGCCTCCAGCTTTCACCCTGACCACACCACACGATCCATCGTCTACAGCCAAGCTCTGCGATACAACCACATTTGCTCCAACCCCTCAGACAGAGACAAACACCTACAAGATCTCTATCAAGCATTCTTACAACTACAATACCCACCTGCGGAAGTGAAGAAACAGATTGATAGAGCCAAAAGAGTTCCCAGAATTCACCTACTACAGGACAGGCCCAACAAAGAAAATAACAGAACGCCACTAGCCGTCACCTTTAGCCCTCAACTAAAACCCCTCCAATGCATTATTAAGGATCTACAACCTATCCTGAAGGATGACCCAACACTCTCACAAATCTTGGGAGACAGGCCAGTCCTTGCCTACAGACAGCCCCCCAACCTGAAGCAAATACTCACCAGCAACCACATACCAGTACCACTAACCCAGGAACCTATCCTTGCAACAAAGCCCATTGCCAACTGTGCCCACATATCTATTCAGGGGACACCATCACAGGGCCTAATCACATCAGCCACACTATCAGAGGCTCGTTCACCTGCACATCCACCAATGTGATATACGCCATCATGTGCCAGCAATGCCCCTCTGCCATGTACATTGGTCAAACTGGACAGTCTCTACGTAAAAGAATAAATGGACACAAATCAGATGTCAAGAATTATAACATTCATAAACCAGTCGGAGGACACTTCAATCTCTCTGGTCACGCGATTACAGACATGAAAGTTGCGATATTATAACAAAAAAACTTCAAATCCAGACTCCAGCGAGAAACTGTTGAATTGGAATTCATTTGCAAATTGGATACAATTAACTTAGGCTTGAATGGAGACTGGGAGTGGCTAAGTCATTATGCAAGGTAACCTCTTCCCCCCCCCCCCCCCCATGTTCTTGTTAAACCCTGGATTTGTGCTGGAAATGGCCCACCTTGATTATCATACACATTGTAAGGAAAGTGATCACTTTAGATAAGCTATTACCAGCAGGAGAGTGGGGTGGGGAGAGGTATTTTTTTCATGCTGTGTGTGTATAAAAAGATCTTCTATACTTTCCACAGTATGTATCCGATGAAGTGAGCTGTAGCTCATGAAAGCTTATGCTCAAATAAATTGGTTAGTCTCTAAGGTGCCACAAGTACTTCTTTTCTTTTTGAGAATCAAGAAATGCAACCCTTCTCTAAACCCGTCCTGCAAGGTCTGGAGCACCCACCTGTCCCAATGGAGTTGACGGTGCTTGAGAACTTTTAGGATGAATCTCAATGAAGTGAATGGAAACTTTGGATCAGGTCCTATATAAATAATCAAATTTATGCCAATCTGATCACTATCAGTATTGCTGATGCATTACCATACCTAAATCATGCGGGAGATGCGATTTGATATCTCACATGGAACATGCTATCTAAATGCTCACTATGACCACGTTGCAGCTAATGCATGGACTTCTGTTTTTGAGGCTTCCAGTCTCACTATGCATACAATGCATTCCCACCCCTCCCCAATGGCTTCCTCCACAGAATTACTGGGCACATGCCAATCTACACTTCACACTTTTAATGTTGTTTCTCCCTCTAGCCTAGATGTTACTGAATTGATCCTATTTCATGAGAGACCATAACTCAGTGCCGTACCCAGAGTGTGGCAGTCCCGGGGGCAGCTCCAGCCCTCTCCGCCTCTCTCCCAGTCTGCCTCAGGTTCAGCCCTCTGGCCAAGTCATAGGTCAGAAGCCAGAGCCAGGCGTGCGGGGCAGCTGCACCCCTGGCTGGTGGTACCATGGAGCAGGCAGCTGTGGCTTTCCCCTGTCTGCTGCTGGTGGCCGGGCTTGCGGCAGCTCCTCAGCTTACTGCCCCCTGACTGCTCATGCAGCCGGCAAGAGCAGCCTGGGCAGGGTGACCCAGCTCTGGGGCAGCCGAGCCCTCGGGGAGCAGCCACCGCAGGGGGAGCCCTGCTGGCACACAGCCCCTAGCTACCCCCTCCCTGCATCCCGCGCTACCCCATGCCTGTACACAGCCCCCAGCTACCCCCTCCCTGCATCCCGCGCTACCCCCGTGCCTGCACACAGCCCCCAGCTACCCCCTCCCTGCATCCCGCGCTACCCCCGTGCCTGCACACAGCCCCCAGCTACCCCCTCCCTGCATCCCGAGCTACCCCCGTGCCTGCACACAGCCCCCAGCTACCCCCTCCCTGCATCCCGAGCTACCCCCGTGCCTGCACACAGCCCCCAGCTACCCCCTCCCTGCATCCCGAGCTACCCCCGTGCCTGCACACAGCCCCTAGCTACCCCCTCCCTGCATCCCGAGCTACCCCCGTGCCTGCACACAGCCCCCAGCTACCCCCTCCCTGCCTCCCGAGCTACCCCCATGCCTGCACACAGCCCCTAGCTACCCCTCTCCATGTACCCCGAGTGGTTTTCAAACCACACAGCAGCAGGAGGCCCAGGCCCCAGCCACCGCTCTAGCTTCCGCCCCCTCCGACCGCGAGGCTCCACCCATTCCCTGGGCTGCAGCAGACACCGAGTGACAGAGCCAGAGCTGGGGCCACCGCCACGAAGCGCCGCAGCCCGTTATTGAAGTCATGCATCCTGTTTAGAGTCTTGAATCTTCTGGGGTTCCCTATGCAAATGCCAAAGGAATTGGTTATCCAACTGGTTTCTCAATGGGCTATGCAGCAGCTCGCCCTGCCTATTCCCCCAACGTGTACCCAGGAGCAAATCCTACCTTCCAAACAGGTTATACACCAGAAACACCATATGAAGTATCCTGTTTACCCACCAGTGGTGCAGTGCCACCTTATTCTTCATCACCCAACCCCTACCAGACTGCTGTGTATCCGGTTCGAAGTGCCTATCCACAGCAGAATCCAAAGGCACTTACTAGACGCAGCATTTATATGCAGCACCACCCCACGTAATCCATCACCCCACAGCTGTGCAGCCTAATGGCATGCCAGCAACTATGTATCCTGCTCCAGTTCCACCACCAAGAGGAAATGGTGTGACTATGGGAACGTTGGCTGGGACCACTATGGCAATGTCAGCAGGTACTTTGTTGACAACTCTTTCCCCAACTCCAGTAGCCCCTCATCCAGTTACTATGCCCACATATTGGGCTCCAGGACCACGAACCTATAGCTATGTGCCCACACAGTGGTGATTATTCCAGTAGTGTAAGTTACCAGTGCCTATAGTTGAAACAGTGGCCTGTATATAAATGGCCACATGACTGCAGCTTCTTTCATTGAGATTTCACAGGAGTTAAGATATTCAGGGAAATTTTACAATATGCCAATTCAGTGAATAGGGATATAAGTAGACTATTTTGCCTAAATGTCAGTTCATTTTGATCAAGTTGTGTAGGAGGAAGGATTTTTTTTTAAACACAATGTGTTGGGTTTTTTTAAACTGAGTTAAAAAGTCCCCCCCCCCAAGCCCTTTGAGTTATATTTTTTGGTTGCATCCTCCCTGGCTGGCTTGCTGAGGTGAGTCAGGGAGTGGAGGTGGCACTCCTTCCCTGGACCCCACTGTGCGGAGCTGGCTCAAGCCCTGCCAGCCCTTGTACCCCCAAAATAGAAGTAAAACTACACCTATGCCCAAGGACCCTCCCGCGCCTCCGCTGGGCCTTGGAGTTTTTATAGCATGTTGAGGGGGGGCCTCTGAAAGGAAAAGTTTGAGAACACCGGATATAACTGACAGATCAAGGAACTTGGTGGTAGGCTTTAGAACTGAAATTATCCTTTGTCCACAGTCTGTCATTAGTATTACCTATGAGGGGTTTTTTTGTTTGTTTTTTTTTAAAACTACTTGCATTTATTTATAAGCATCTATCTACTACACTAGGTGATGAACAATAATTACACAAACCTTTAGTAAACTCCACAGGCCAAATCAGCTGTGAAAAAAGTATCCAACTCACCACATCTCACTCATTCTCTCATCTTTTCCTTATCCAACAGCCTCCTCCCCCAGAAAGGCTAGAGAAGCTTTGAAGGGGGTCCTGAAGATAACCAAACAAAGTTCTATTAGATACATGCGTGAGAGGAGAGGAAGATAAATGTATTGCAGAGTTGAGAAGCCTTCACAGAGTATGCACTCTCACCAGTCCCCTCTCTTTTATTAGTTCATGCATCTCATTTAACATCTGCTGCAGCATCATGCGAGGTGACAAGTGGTCTCACAGGAACTGAAGACCCAAATTATTCAGGTTTTTACAGGCCAAAACCAATATCCTGAACTTCACTCTGAAACCAAGCCGGCAGCCACCCTAGATCAAGCAGCACAGGTATAACATGTTCCTTGAGCTAGCACAGTTTAATAAGCCTTCAGCACCAGCTTCAAGCCAAATTTCCAAATCATCTGAAGGTGTAGAGCTCATTGCAGCAAGCCAATCTTCAGGAGACACAAGCATGAATCACTGTGGTGAGGTGTGCATCCAAAAGAGGAAAGGACAGATATTTTGCCAGCTGCAGCCCATAACACGGGAACTTGTCTGCTACATGAACATCCAAAAGTAGCTGGATGGGCAATAAAGCTGGGCAATTAAGCAAAATATCCAGGTTCCAAATAGCGGTAAAAACTACTAGGCACAATCCTTTAATTGAGATAACTCCTCTGGTTACATCCCCCAGCCTGTAAATATTATCTCCACTTTATCTGGATTGAGCTTCGGTCAGCTAGCTTTCATCCAGCCCCCAAACTCCATCAAGTACTGACCAAGTTCTTCAACTGCACTTGTATGAGGTGGAGATAGACCCTGTATGGAACAGAAACCAGAACTGCCACATACTGGCCAACAGGCAGTAGATCCATGTGTGCCTGGCTCTATTTGTAGATTAGGGATAAATACTAAAAGTCCATTGGACTATGAAGCCAGTCCATAGGGGCTAGAGTAAGCACAGAGTTCTGTACATATGGCATAGTTTTCAAAGCTAACTTCAGATCTGTATTCCTTTTCTGCCTTAAAAACAAAACAAAATTAGGCTGAACAAGCAAAATTTCTTAAAATAAAAGGAAATAATAGAAACGTAGGATTGGAAGGGACCTTGATAGGTTATCTATTCCAGCCCCCAGCACACAGGCAGAACTAAGTAGTATTATCTACACCAGTGGTGGGCACACTACAGCCCGTGGGCCACATCCAGCCTGTGGGACCGTCCTGCCCGGCCCTTGAGCTCCCGGACAGGGAGGCCAGCCCCCGGCCCCTCCCCCGTTGGCTCCCCTCCCCTGCAGTCACGCCGCCATGTGGGCAGTGCTCTGGGCGGCACTGCTGCCAGACATGCTGCTCCGAGCGGCATGGTAAGGGGGCTCGGGGCTGGATAAGGGGCAGGAGCTCCTGGTGGCAATCAGGGGACAGGGAGCAGGGGCAGTTGGATGGGGCGGAGGGTCTGGGGGGGCGGTTAGGGGAGAGGGAACGGGGCGGGGTGGGGGGATTGGATAGGCATGGGAGTCCCGGGGCGCCTGTCAGGAGGCGGGGTTGTGGATAGGGGTCAGAGTAGTCGGGGGGGTGGTCAGGGAACAAGGAGAAGGAGGGGTTGAATAGGTGGAGGGTTCTGAGTGGGGCAGTAAGTGGGAGGAGGGGGATGGGGGGGACAGGCTGCTCGGGGAGGCACAGCCTTCCCTACCTGGCCCTACATACAGTTTTGCAACCCCGATGTGGCCCTCGGGCCAGAAAGTTTGCCCACCCCGATCTACACCATCCCTGACAGGTGTTTGTCTAACCTGTTCCTAAAAACCTTCAATGACACAGATTCCACAACCTCTCTAGGTAATTTGTTCTATGGCTTACCTACCCTTACAGTTTAGGAAAAACTTCTAATGTCTAACCAAATTTCTCTTGCTGCAATTTAAGCCCATTACTTCTTTTCCTGTCCTCAGTGGTTAAGGAGAACAATTTATCATGCTCTTCTATTTAACAACCTTTTACATATTTGAAGACTGTTACATTGCTGCTCAGTTTTCTACAGACTAAACACACACAATTTTTTCAATCTTTCCTCATAGGTCATGTTTTCTAGACCTTTAATCATTTTTGTTGCTCTCTTCTGGACTTTCACCAGTTTGTTCACATTTTCTCCCAAAGTGTGGTGCCTAGAACCGGACACAGTACTCCACTTGAGGCTTTACGAGTGCTGAGTAGAGTGGAAGAATTATTTCTTGTGTCTTGCTTACAAACACTCCTGCTCATACATCCCAGAATGATGTACGCTTTTTTTTTTCAACAGTATTACATTGTTGACTCATATGTGATCCACTATAACCCACAGATCCTTTTCTGCAGTACTCCTTCCTAGGCAGTCATTCCCCATTTTCTATTTGTGCATTTCATTTTTCCTTCCTAAGTGCATTTGTCCTTATTAAATGTCATCCTATTTCTTTCAGAACATTTCTCCAGTTTGTCAACATCATTTTGAATTCTAATCCTGTCCTCCAGAGTGCCTGCAACCCCTCCCAGCTTGGTAAGATCCACAAATGATACAGTGTACTTTCTATGCCATTAACCAAACCATTCATGAAAATATTGAATACAACCAGACCTAGGACAGGTCCCTGGGGGAGCCCACTCAATATGCCCTCCCAGCCTGTGAAACGTTGCCAGTTGTGCATTCACTTTATACTAGGTTAGTCTAAAGCTATATTTCCCTAGTTTGTTTATGAGGTCAAGTGAGACAGTATTAAAACCTTATCAAAGTCGTGATGTGATATAGCTACTACTTCCCTCCAATCCACAAGGCTTGTTACCCTATCAAAGAAAGATATTAGGTTAGTATGACATGATTTGTTCTTGACAAATCCACAATGATTGTTATTTATTATCTTATTGTCTGCTAGATGCTTACAAATTGATTATTTTAATATTTATCTTTCCAGATACTGAAGTTAATATGACATCTATAATTCCCTGGGTTGTCCCTCTTCCCCTTTTCAGAGATAGGTACTATATTTGCCCTTGTCCACTCCTCTGGGATGTCTCTGGTCCTCCTCCAGGTGTTGCAACCTGGTGCCCAGGGCCACACCACCACTCAGGTTAGCCCAAGATGACCTTCCATCACGATGAAGGGATGGACAGGCCAAATTTGAGTGAAAGGTGCTACAATTCCATGTGCCAGGTCGTAACACCTGGACCAGGGAGCTGGGCCCAGCCCTGCAGGACACTGGAGAAACTTCAGGATAAGTGCGGCGTGGGCTCACTCTCTGACCCTCCCTCAGGGCCTCCCATCTGAACCAGGCCAGTGAGTTAACCCACATAGAGCCTTCCAGCTCAGAAGTAACAGACAAACAGAGAAGTCCCAGTGTCTGACATTTTCACCAACATGACAAACCTGCAGACCTGCTCATAAGTATTGTTAAGCCTTTCTGAAGTTTATATTGTTTTCTAAGATATTTAACAAAAATAAAGTTACTATCAACTACATGTTTTATTGTTTTTTTTTCCTGTGACTCCTTTTTAAAAGGTCACCTGCTTAAATGTATTTAGCATTTCATACACTGGGACAACAAGATATGGAAAACATCTGTCTCTGGGAAGGGATGGCCTCTCTCATTTATGTGACGAGTCCATTTCTCATACACTGAGCATTAATCTCTTAAGAATAGGCAGTGTTCTACATTTCACACATCAAAACGATCTGTAAGTAAGCAGCCACTGTATTTCAGGATTCATATACAGTAAACAACCTGTGGTAAACAATCTGAGCACAAAGTGTTCCTTCAAGCCCCAATATTAGTCTGTTCCTGCCAAGGTAGGCTGATGCAATATGATACTTTCTGCCTCCAGCACTTTCCCAGCAATGGCAGACTCAATGCCCCTTGACCTGCTCTTCCCACACTGACCCTTACCTTAGGACACCATCCCAATTCTGCTCTGCCAGACCATTATTCTTTCCTCATTCAAATCCTTCCTACACAGTCACCTCATTGGTCATGCCAATAAAAAGATAGCCAATAAGACATCTTTTAACTAAAAAGAAACCCAAATCTTCTACTGAACCATCATAACATGCGCATACTTAGCTGAGTAACCACACAGTTACATTGTGGTAACCCATTCCTCATCCGTTCTATTCTTTGTTATTGCTCACTTATTGCTTCCCACCTAAAGTGGGATTGCAACAATGTCTGTCTAGCAGTGTTTTAAGCATTGGAACATTTACAAATGGTCAATGTAATACAGACCTTCCTAAGTACCAAGAATTCCTCACATATATTCTATCCATGAAAATCTGGCATTTGGAATAACATATGCAACATTCCAAACTCTGAAACTTGACTCTCCGATTGATATTCTAAATGTGACATGAGCATTCATAGATACTAAGGTCAGAAGGGACCATTATGATCATCTAGTCTGACGTCCTGCACAACGCAGGCCACAGAATCTCACCCACCCACTCCTGCGAAAAACCTCACCTATGTCTGAGCTACTGAAGTCCTCAAATCGTGGTTTAAAGACTTCAAGGAGCAGAGAATCCTCCAGCAAGTGACCCGTGCCCCATGCTACAGAGGAAGGCGAAAAACCTCCAGGGCCCCTTCCAATCTGCCCTGGAGGAAAATTTCTTCCCGACCCCAAATACGGCGATCAGCTAAACCCTGAGCATATGGGCAAGATTCACCAGCCAGATACTACAGAAAATTCTTTCCTGGGTAACTCAGATCCCACCCCATCTAACATCACATCACAGGCCATTAAGCTTATTTACCATGAGTATTTAAAGATCAATTAATTACCAAAATCATGTTATCCCATCATACCATCTCCTCCATAAACTTATCGAGTTTAATCTTGAAGCCAGATAGATCTTTTGCCCCCACTGCTTCCCTTGGAAGGCTATTCCAAAACTTCACTCCTCTGATGGTTAGAAACCTTCGTCTAATTTCAAGTCTAAACTTCCTGGTGGCCAGTTTATATCCATTTGTTCTTGTGTCCACATTGGTACTGAGCTTAAATAATTCCTCTCCCTCTCCGATATTTATCCCTCTGATATATTTATAGAGAGAGATCATATCTCCCCTCAACCTTCTTTTAGTTAGGCTAAACAAGCCAAGCTCCTTGAGTCTCCTTTCATAAGACAGGTTTTCCATTCATATAAATCAACAACTAGTCATTTCTGCAGCAATAAACAGCTTCATGAGCAACTTGATAAAAGCAAGGGTCACATCTAATTAGTATATATGTGTGACACTGCACCCCATCCATATTCTTCACAGTGATGTTATTATGATATGAGTATGGCATAACTATGATCTATTTTATGTAAGATTAGTCATGTGAGGTGTTACTGGAAAAGTCATGATTTGCTGAATATGATTATCCTATTTGAATGCATGTATCATTTTTGTACCCGAAGTTATGAATATTGACTATGTATCTGTATTTAAAATGTAGTTACACCTGGGTAACACCCACTAGACAAGATGCTTTCAGTCTCGATCAGTGTTCTTCATCACAAGGCCCGCGAGCCAGTGGCGGCTCCCATCAACCCTAAGTGCGGCTAGGCTATAAATAGCCGTGCAGCAGCTCTAAAAGGCCACATAGCAGGGACCTGGAGAGGAGGCAGGTAGAGGGTGGGCAGGAACTGAGGAGGGGAGCAAGTTGGGGCTTGCAGGACTGCTGTGGGCCTCTCCTGCCTGCACCCCAAAACTCCTCACCCCCCATCCTAACCCTCTGCCCCAGCCCTGAGCCCCCGAACCCCCCATCCCCAGCTCCACCCTAGAGCCCTCAGCCCCAGCCAGAGTGGTGAAAAGAAAACAGAGGAACAAATTGACCAATGAACATTTGGACTGCCTTACTAGGATTGCAATGACAGATTACAAATACTGCATGAAGAAAGTCAAGGAGGAACAGACACACTTTCACTCATCCAGTTTTTAAAGTAAGTTTTGCATTATTCTGCTCTTAAAAGATTTACTCGCATAGCTGCCTTTTTAATTCCATATATTTTCCTGGTTATTATTTTACAAAAGGAGTATAGTTTTACTGTACACGTAGACTTTGTTTTAGTTACACGAGTGGCTCTGTAACATTACATTGTTAAGGAGCAGTAAGCAAGGCATTAATTTAGTAGTTGATGTGGCTCTCATATTGAAGGTTTTTTTGCCAAAGTGGCCCCCACTTCAAAAATAGTGAAGAGCACTGGTCTAGATAGTGGGTAGGGAAGAGCCTATTCAGGGCCATGGGCCATCAGGAAAAAATAATAGGCCTTAGGAGAAGCTTATCTCCCACCTGGGGAACCTTCATGAGAACGCAACAGACAGCCTTCAAGCAATGGCTGCTAGGACTCTACAACGACATGTGATGAGACCACATGTCTCTGGACTCCAGCTTGGGATGTCAGTATTTTTCCCAGACTGGTCTGGGAACCAAGCTTTGGGAACAAAGGGTTTCCACTGTATGCAAAAGCTATATACAGCAGGGAGTGACATCATCTGGTGTTCTTCACTCCCCACACACCTGAGGAACAAACACTGAACTGGGGGAAGTGCTGGACCAAGACTAAAGGGATTTCTACCTGTGACTGAAACACCTGGGGATTCCAAGCTGTAAAGCAAGTGCAGTTTGCCCCTTAAGAATCTGCAACCTGCTTATATCACCTCTTAGGGTGAGAATCTGTTATTCATATCCAATTTATTGAATAAATTAAGCTGTGTTTTTTTGTTTATTTGCTAGGTAATCTGCTTTGATCTGTTTGCAATCACTTATAATCACTTAAAATCCATCTTTTATAGTTAATAAACTTGTTTTTGCTTTATCTAAACTGGTGAATTGGAGTGAAGTGTGTGGGAATTATAACTTAGGGGCAAAGGCTGTTGCATATTCCTCTCCGCATTGAGGGAGGGGGTGAATTTTATGAGACTGTATCATTTTGGGTTTATACTCTGGGGGGAGAGGGAGTGCCTGAGGAGCTGGGAGTTGCCTTAGCTGTAGCCTTCCTATGCAGGGGCTGGTCAGAGAGCCTGCATGTAACTGCAGCTGGGTGAACCCCTACCTGGTGAAAGTATAGACTGGAGGGCTTTGCAGCTTGTCACAGCTGTACAGTGTGAGAGGGAAGCCAGACTGGTGGGTCGGGGGCTCAGCGGTACCCCAGTTCAAGGTGGCACCCCAGGAGGAACCAGTCACAATATGTTTACATAAAATTAAGCACAGTCCTAGGAAAATGAACTTGGAAGTAAAAACCTTATAAATCCAATATCCCCAAGATCTGTGCTAACAAGAGAACACTTTTTAAGTCTCCAGACTACTGGCTAGAAGGGCTCTCATCCCACCCCTGGCTGTTTGAAAAGGGGTCTGTTTGTTCTGTTCTCTCTTTATTCCATCCTGCTTCCCCCACACTCTGAGGGTAAGATTCTGCCCTGTCCTGCTGAAATCAGTGGAGCTAACTGTGGAGGAAAGTGCTACTTCACAGGAGTATGGGAGCAGAATCTGCCCCATGTGAGAACTTCTGTTTTCCACACCTTAGTGGGGTGGGGGGGCTTAGGCTTCTGGCAGCTCCAGATCCACCCTGGAGGAAGAAGATTTCTTTGGAGGAAGTGCTTTTTTTGCCTCCCACAGTGGTAAGGGATCCAATGGTTCGCTTGCAGTTATGAACACTACTTTTGTTAGTGTGTGTAAGATCAGACGCTTGGACTGTAATAGCAAAACTCCACATATAGTGATACCAACTGATGCTGTTGTACATCATTAAAACAAAAATATTAGTAGGATTTTCAAGTGTTAAAGAAAGAATTATATCAGTACGGAAGATAATGGACAAGAGTAAAATACAATGCATGGTAGTAATTAGGGAATTTGCCAGGTGCCTATCGCTAGCAATTACTTCTAAAAGTTTACCACTATGGATAAATTAATAATTCCAGCTCAAATGGAAAAAACAAAACAAAACAAAACAAAACCACACTGGTGACTCACTTGAATAGGCGAACATTTGCCTGCACTTTCTACAGCAGGCTTCCCGGGGAAACCCATTAAAAGTTGAAAAGACAACTAACTGCCTTGTTTGCACACCCTTTATAATTAAAATGTACCAGCATAATATATTAACTAACATGTTGCAATTCTTGGCATGCGAGGCTGAAATAACGTGGAGGAGATGAAAGATAGAACATTCCTATTTAAATCGGTTTCTTTTTTTAAGCTAGATGGGACAGCTTTCAATAAACATTCATGTAGTTCGATGAGATTCAACAAGACATTTTAATTCCAATTCCCTTTATCCCTCCCTCCATATTTTAAATAGTGTCATTTACATCAGCATCCTTGTCTCAAACAAATCTTTTCAATATCTCATCACAAATCTGTCCAAAAGTGTTTTCAGCTTTGAGGTGAGTGAACAGGTATTTAAAAGTCTTTTTTAAATTCAAGTTAAACTTCCATCAATTTCACAAATATTCTCAATGAAATTTTCTGATTTATCTTATTAAATGTTTGCTGGCAGGCTGACAGGAGGATTTGTTAAGAACTAGCTTTCACTTGCACCAGTGTAAAAGAGAGCTATTCCATTGGCTTCAATTAAGTTATTACAACTATTTAAACTGGAATAACAGAGCAAATGTGTGATCCATGGTGTCTTTATGGGGCTGCTCCTTGAGATATGGCAGGAGCAAACTGCAACTGTGGTTGAATATATTAAACATACTGAGTTAAGGAGTATTTGTGGCACCTTAGAGACTAACAGATTTATTTGAGCATAAGCTTTCATGAGCTACAGCTCACTTCATCAGATGCATGCAGTGGAAAATACAGTAGGGGGATTTTATATACACAGAGAACATGAAACAGTGGGTGTTACCATACACACTGTAACGAGAGTGGTCAGGTAAGGTGAGCTATTACGAGCAGGAGAGGAAAAAAAACATTTTGTACTGATAATCAAGGTGGGCCATTTTCAGCAGTTGCCAAAATGTGTGAGGAACGGGGGGGGGGGGGGGGGGGGGAGAATAAACAAGGGGAAATAGTTTTACTTTGTGTAATCACACATCCACTCCCAGTCACAGGAAGACTGGCAATCTCTGAGTTCCAATGTGATTCCACCTGGCTATAGCCTGGATTCTGATTTGTTATAACAAGATAACAACAGCAATACATACGTTCACAGGAAGAACTGTGTAATAAAGAAACTTGGGGCAGTGGGGAATGCGGGGGGCGGGGGAAGGAGAGTGTTAAATCTGGAGAGATTGACCAGAACTCCCACCACAGCTGGGCAGTCTAGCCAAGTAGAGGCAACGGTGGGGGATGACACAGGGTCATGTGCCCCTTCCCCCCAGATTTCTACCTTCCATTTAGCAACAGCTAAATGTTTGGAGAGGACCCATCTAGAGGGGCTACTGCAGACTCTGCCCCACAGCCCCAGAGCAATGGGAGTGGGCAAGGCATGCCTTTCCCCAAGATGGCCAGCATCCAGTGGCTCTCCCTGGCATCAACACTCACCACGACCCCGTGCAGCACAGTGAGGGAGGAAGCAGTAGGGCGGTTGGCTATGAGCTGAGCCTGCTACCTGGGGCTTATTCTCCTTCCCTGCTGCTGGAGTCCCAGCACTTCCTGCCACCTGCTTTGCAGACCACCCTGGGGCGAATACCCCAGGCCTGTTCCCAGGGCAGAGGCCGCTCTCCCATTCCTATAGCAGGGGCTCTGCTCCCCTGACACTGCAGTGGGGCTCACCCTGCCTTCCATTTAGCACAACTTCTATCAGAGGGTTTCTAACTGTGGGGCTCACCCCCCCCTTGGAACACTCAGGCCCAGTAGGGCCAGCTCTCGCAGGGCTGGGGGAGAGAGCACCATCTCCACCCCGACTCACCTAGGGGGCAACTCAGCCTGTCTGGATGGGGGGGGAGGGAGACACAACCAACAATTGTAAGCTATAACCCCACTTTGAGTTAAAATTTTTGGTTGTGCCAGCCACCCCCCACCAGATGGGCTGGGTGGCCCGCTGAGGTGAGACCGCCCCCTCCCCGAGCCCCGCCTGGTGCCTCTGCCCCAAACGTTCCTCTGCACCCCCCTACTGGGGCACCCCCCTTTGAAAACCTCGGTTGTAGATGCCGAGGCTACGCTGTGGGGTGGTCGCCTGCCCCCTTATCAACAGTTACACGTTGCCTCTGTAGCCAAGCCAAAACGAGATTCCCCTTCCCGGCCAACCCCCTTCCTACAGAGCAAGGCGCCCACCAGCATCGCCCCGGGGCTTGCACTGCACGGTGTGTCCACCTGGGACCTGCTCTCCGCACTGACTACAGCCACCACGGCACCCCTGTTAGCACGGGCCAGGGAGAGCTACACCGGGCGCGGAGATGGGCACAAGCCTGGCCAAGGGACAGCGAACAAAACAGCCGACAAACCTGTGCAGGGCCATTGCTCCCGCTTGGACACGCGCGGCTCGCGTCACCTACCATCTGAGCCCAGCCAGCCCCCTGCCCACCCCCCTTTGGGCCAGGGCTGCCCGCCCCGCGAACAGCAGCACCCCGGCTCCGGCTCCCCGCCGCCGAGGCGCTGTCGGGCTCAGGCGGGCTTGGCCAAACTTTCCCGAGTTTCACACGCTGTCCGATAACAGCCCCCCCCGCCCCCGGCGGGGCTGCCTGTGGGCGGCCGGGGCGAGGGAGAGCGCGGGCACCTCGCCGCCAGGCGTTCCACAGGGCAACGCGCGCCCGGCCGCAAGCCCAGCCCCGCGCGGGGAGCGGCGCCCCGGACCCGCCCGTGGTGCACTCACCAGCGCGCCGCCGCACCTCCCCGCCGCAGGGAGCCCGCTCTGGGCTCAGCCCGGGGCCCATCCGTACCCGCCCGCGGCGCTCGCCAGCGTGTCCAAACTTCCAGGCGTTCGCCGCTAAAAATAGCAGCGCAGCAGCAGGGCCGAGCGTGCCCCGAGCGACCCCCCTGCCCACACCCCCGCTTGCACGGGACGGATCGGATTACACCCGCCGGCGGAACAACAGCCCTGCGGGCGAGCAGGCAGCCCTGCAAAGCCAGCGCAGGCTGAGCGCGCACGGCAGGGGAGCGAGCCCAGCTACCCCGTACCTGACTGCTCCAAGCGAGCTCCCAGCCGCGGGGCGCCAGGGGCGGCTCTCGCTCTCCCGCCACCGTGCACGGAGCTCCCGTCCCAGCAGCGGCGCCGCTAATCGCCTCCCCCCATCTCGTCCCGGCGCGGGACGCTCAGCGGCCGCCTCCTCGCCGCCCCATGGCTGCTGCTGCCTGCGCCCCGCTCGGCTGGCAGCCTCCTGCAGAGGGGTGGCGCGGGGTGGGAGCCGGGGGGCGGGGGCTTCAAGAGGGACTCATGCCCGGCCGAGCCTAGCGGCTGGCTCCTGGGCCGGGGGGGAGGGGAAGAGGCTTGGAGATGGACAAGTGACTCCCTGCGTTCCTGGGAGCTCCGCTCCCTGCCCAGCCCGTGAGGAGCCGGCGTTAGTGCGTGTCACTTCCCTGGGGCTAGCGGGCTCCGACTAGAGGGAAATGTTGGGTATTGCAGAGCGTTTCCACAGGACTTCACAATAAAAGTGAGGCTCTTCGGGCTGGAGCGAAGGGGAGCCCCGCTCTCTAGTGCCCGGGGTTAGCAGCTAGGAGATCGGTTATCCAGTACATTTAATATCCCCCATAGACCTACTGCACCTGGGCTGTGCAAACCAGCCGCTCCTTAGCGCCTCACCCGGGCTCCTCGGCAGGCTGTGCGCGGCGCGTGCTCAGAGCTGCAATTTAAAGGGAAACAGTTAAAATCATTCGGCCAAGTTCAGGGAGGGCCCCTAGGCTAAAGGTGGACGGAAATGAGGATGCATCTGCCACCTCTGGACAGTTGGTCAGCTGCCCTCCCCCCAATGCCGCCTCCCTCTGCTTTCTTCCAGGGACTTTTTCGAGTTGGAGAGGAAGATAAAGCATCCTGTTTATGAGTACATGCTGGACAGGGTCGTTATTCGCATTGTGGGCAATGTTAGAATCATAGAATATCAGGGTTGGAAGGGACCTCTGGAGGCCATCTAGTCCAACCCCCTGCCCAGAGCAGGACCAATCCCAACTAAATCATCCCAGCCAGGGCTTTGTCAAGCCTGATCTTAAAAACTTCTAAGGAAGGGGATTCCACCACCTCCCTAGGTAACGCATTCCAGTGTTTCACCACCCTCCTAGTGAAAACGTTTTTCCTAATAGCCAACCTAAACCTCCCCCACTGCAACTTGAGACCATTACTCCTTGTCCTGTCATCTGTTATCACTGAGAATAGTCTAGATCCATCCTCTTTGGATCCACCTTTCAAGTAGTTAAAAGCAGCTATCAAATCTCCCCTCATTCTTCTCTTCCATAGACTAAACAATCCCAGTTCCCTCAGCCTCTCCTCATAACTCATGTGTTCCAGTCCCCTAATCATTTTTGTTGCCCTTTGCTGGACTCTCTCCAATTTCTCCACATCCTTCTTGTAGTGTGGGGCCCAAAACTGGACACAGTACTCCAGATGAGGCCTCACCAATGTCGAATAGAGGGGAATGATCACGTCCCTCGATCTGCTGGCAATGCCCCTACTTATACAGCCCAAAATGCCATTGGCCTTCTTGGCAACAAGGGCACATTGTTGACTCATATCCAGCTTCTCGTCCACTGTCACCCCTAGGTCCTTCTCTGCTGAACTGCTGCCTACCCATTCGGTCCCTAGTCTGTAGCGGTACATTGGATTCTTCCATCCTAAGTGCAGGACTCTGCACTTGTCCTTGTTGAACTTCATCAGATTTCTTTTGGCCCAATCCTCCAATTTGTCTAGGTCCCTCTGTATCCTATCCCTACCCTCCAGCGTATCTACCACTCCTCCCAGTTTAGTGTCATCCGCAAACTGCTGAGGGTGCAATCCAAATGTTGGCAAATCATTTCTGCATCCAACATCATTTTATTCCTGTAAAGTCAGTCTTGTATGAGCGTTTTACCATTTTACCAACAATCATTTTCAAGAGAACTTTTTAAAAAATGAAAAGCTTACAGCCTGCTAAATCAGAGTTGATCAAGAAATACAAATTGAAGAATGAAACACACAATACAGGGCTTGTTTTTTGTTTTTAACTCCTGCACTTTGGGATTGCTAAAATAAGAATACTATAATAAAAATTGGTGTTTGTAATACAATCCGGATCTCAAAAATTGCCTTCCAGAGCTAAATAGTACAATTATAGAGATGAACAATAGCAAAGCAAGGTAGCAATTAGGATGTATATGAGAAAGGTTAACGAAGCAATACAAAATCCTAAATTTTATCAGTCATCCCTCTGGAACATTTTCAGTGAGTATTTAACTAGTCTTTGTCTACAGTTAATAATATGATTTTCATTTTTGTGTAGCTATTCAAAACACTATAGGCAATAAAAGGCTATAATAGGAACAATTCAATTTATTTTAATTTATTAAATTTGCATTCAAGATGATGAAGGTGGAGACTTAGGCCCAGATCTCACAACGATTCACTTTTTAAACTGTATATACCTGAACTGTCCCAATGAAGTCAAGTCTGCCCATCTGCACAAAGTTAAGCTTGTATATAAACAGTTGTAGAATTGGGGCCTTAAATGTCTCCAAGCAGTGGATTCACAAGAGGAGGATTTTGTCAGAAAAAGATGCAGTAACCTAAAGAATGCAAAGACTCTTTTCAGCTCCAGCCATATGTTCATTAAGTGAACTCTAACACTTTGTTACTTGTTCAATTCTACCTGCTTCATAATGGGTACCTTATAATATTACTATGATTTGTACGTGTAGAAATACCTGTGATGTCAAAGAGGAATTAAAATATCTGACGTTTTTACAAAAAAATATTTGTAGGGGCTCAGTGACAGCCACTTCCCACCACCTGAATTGCTGGTTATGTATAGCTAAGAGGAAAAGGTTTTTTTGCTCCTGTTTCATTTCACAGGTTTGAATAAGCATTAAGAATTAATAGACTGATTTACTTCTCTCATGTTGTTGCTTTCCTTGATAAAAGGTGCTTTTACTTTTGGTCTTCTTACTGCTGGTGCGTTTGTTTCATTGGGATTGGATCCAAAGACTTCAATGGGCTTCAGTCAGGGTGTCATGCTGTCTGTGAGTGCCAACCTCAGGGAAGACTGTCAAACATTAGGGCAGAAACCCCTAACCGGTTATATGTTCTATAATTAGATTTCACCAAACCAGTAACAAGTGTGAACTCCTAAAGCACTGTATCAGTCTCACCATGAAGTCACAGACCCCTTGGGCATTCCAGTCTATCTTGCCACTCAAGCAAGTTGGATTGTGCAGTAGATGGTGACTTTACATGAAAAATCACAATGATATTCAGGTTACTCCCAGTCCCAAAACACCAGTCACTTACCCTAGGTCAATTGTATCTCAGATCTCAGATCTCAGACCAAAGACAACACCGGTAGCCAATCTGGTATAAACTAAAGATTTATTAACTAAGAAAAGAAATTAGAGTTATTTACAAGTCTAAAATAGGAAACATACACACACAAATGAGTTACAATCTTAGATCTAAAAAGGTGATATAAGATTATATAATAAGCAGCTCTATATCTCCTTTAGGTCTGTCGCGTGCCAAGCAGCATTAGGATCTCTTGCTTATGTTTAGGAATCTTTGCCCCTCAGAGTCCAGACAGCATAAAGAGACCCTTGTCAGGGATTTTTATCCCCTTCATCCCAAAATTGAAGCTGATGGGATGAGTTCATGCATAGGTCTGCCCTTCCTGGGGGGAGTTAGGAATGCAATCAATGAAGTCTCTGTCCTTTGATGCTACACAATACCTCATTTGCCTTCAGATGGACATCTTCTGAGCAGGACAGGCACTTTACCCTAATTAATGCTTCGTTTCCTGTTTGGTGAATTACACAATTACAGAGACTTACAATGCAAAACACTCAATATAACTTTATACCATGGGATACAGATATTCTAAGAAACTATACTAACCCAGAGATAAGCCAGACTGGTTTCCAGCTATGCACTTGTTAGTGTTCAGTGAGGCCCTGGGCTTTGACATAGGCTGGCATCTGGTCTGCCAGAGTCACACAGAGCCTTTGACCTCAATCCTGCAAACACATGAATAAAGTTATTACTCCTGTGGTAGGATAGGGGCTGGGATCAGGGCATTCATTTCTCTTCCCTGCTCCATACAAGTGAACAAAATAATGCATGATCAGTGACCATCTACCACCTACTTGTCTTCTCTCTCACTATTAAAAAATTAGGAAAATCTGCTTTTAGAAATAAAATGCTCACATAGATTCCATTTGAGTACGATGGCTCACTTGTTCTATGCTACTAATGTTTGCCAGCACAGTCCACATGTCAGTTGGAAAATGATTTCTCTTTTGGTCTGTTTAGAAATGCTGGCGTTAACCTTGATTTCCACATACTCCTACAGAGATATGTGTGTACCTAGCTGACATTTCATTTCTCCAAACTGGAGGCCTCGTGATATTTCTAAACTGTTGCCACACAAAAAGGGTGCTTGCATGGGTGGAAACTGATTGAAATGACTGATTAGCGAGACAAGGTAGGGAAGGTAATATCTTTTACTGGACCAACTTCTGTTGGTGAGAGAGACAAGCTTTCAAGACTTGACCTGAAGAAGAGCTCAGTGTGGCTCGAAAGCTCATCTCTCTCACCAATAGAAGTTGATCCAATAAAAGATATTACCTCACCCACCTGGTCTCTCTAATATAATGGGACCAACACAGCTACAATTAAACTGCATACATGAAATGACTGATGGCATTTTGGTGATAACGGATGGAAAAGTCAAATTTCACTTTTGGGATTTTTCCTGTTCTCAACATCCTAGAAAGTACGAGTGTACCAAATGTCAAGAGTCTATCTCAAAGGAAACAAGATAATTAATTGTGTCATTTAGTGAGTGAATACATATATTGAATGGGATCCATGAAGGGACTTAGGCATTGCAACACCGAGCATCACAGCACCTACATTTTAGCTGCCTAGAAAATCACAGAAACAGCACCAAGATCCACAAAGCCTGAGTTAGGTGCCTAGGCTTTCTATACAATGAGTGGGGGAGAGACAAGCACTTTAGAATGCAATCCACAAAGTCAGTACACTAGGCAGAGAGCCAGCTAAGCTAGCCAATGGGAGATGCTGCCTAGAGGGGTGTGCACTAAGCCTCACCCCTCTCTTGGAGATGTGTACCTAGAGTTTGACCTGCAGGGAGGCACCTAGCTCTAGTTGTGGTCCAGAAACTGCGGGAAGATAGACATTTGGCCACTTAAATTATGTGGGACCCAAAGCAAAAACAGCTGGGGGAAGAGGATCTTCTCCCTTATAATCTTTAGTCTAGTGGACAGGATACTCACCCAGGACATGGGAAACCCCCCAGTTCAATTTCCCCTGGGTACTCACCTAGATATGGGATACCTCTGCTTCAAGTTCCCCTTGCATTTGAGGCGAAGGCCTCTGTCTCAGATGAGTGCCCTACCCCCTGGACTATAGGATGTTCCAATGTGGGATTTCCTCAGTCTCTCCTGTGGCATCTGTTCCACTGTGGATACACAATTTAAAAAGTCATTGGAGCAGGGGGACTGGCTCCTGGGTCTCTCACATCTGAGGTGAGTACCCTAAACACCTGGGCTAAAAGTTCTGAGAGAGGTCATTATTCTCCTCCTCCTCCTCATTTCCTCCTGAGAGGGAGAAGGAATTTCAGCAAGAATCAGCCACCTCTCAGGTGAGTGCCCTAACCACTAGGCTGCGGACTAGCCTGGTGTGGGTCTTCCTCAGTCTCGCCTATTGACACAATTCCATTTTAATTAAATAATGTGATACAGTACTTAAATAATTGGGCCAGGGACATATTTAGAATGGCCCTATAGCCTAGTGGTTAGGGCACTCACTTGAGAGATGACCACTGAGTCCTGTTTAAATTCCTTCTTTCACCCACAGGAGGAGGAGGAGGGACTAGAAGAGGGGTCTTTCACATCCTAGGCAAGTGTCCTGTCCACTAGGATAAAGGTTGTAAAGGGAGAAGGGGAAGTTCTACTCCCCCACGCCTGATTTGTGTAAACTTTCCTGAAAGGCCCAATCCAGTAGGCATGGTCAGAAGCCACTTACCAGATTGGGCCTCCGCCTGCAATTTAGGCAGTTGAATGCCTATCTTTCCCAGTTTGCAAATCACTCTGAGGTTTAGGCAAGAGACAAACATCTAGACACGTATCATAAGGCAGTAGTGCCCATGCTCAGGCAGGGGAGAGTGCCCAGGTGCCAAGAGTGAGGCTGCAGTGCCCCGAGGAAAAAACATAGGTGCCAAGTGAATTTAGGTGCCCATAGGATTACGCTGCAGCCAAGTGGGGGTATTGTGGATCACAGTGGTGCCTAAAATCAGGACTTGGGTGTTTAAGCCTTCGTGGATCACACCCATTATATTTTCCTCTTGTGCCATCCTATCCTCCAACCAACCCCTCTCCAATTAGCCAAAGAAGCTGGGCAAGTCTTGCTTATGCATAATAAAGAAAGAAGCCAATTCTGACAGCTTTTGTTCTTGAGTGCTTTCTTCAGCAACACATCCTATAAGCGCATCTAGTCAATTAGATAATTTTCAACCTTTTTTCTGTTCTATATACTTGATTTTCATCCCATAGCCATTCTTAACATATCACCGCTCTGGATTGTTTTTGCTCCCAGTCTGATGCTACAGAACAATGCACAGTAGTTAAGAAGATGACAGAGCATGCTTTTCATATTATATATTTGCTGCACACAGATGTCTAATCACATCAGAGGTCAGAGTCTGAAACCATTATTCACATTGAGTAGCACCTTAATCCACAAGTAGTTCCGTTCACTTTAATGTGCCAAACGATATCAGAACCTGGCCTGTACCTAATGGAGCCACTATTTTCTGCATGATTAGCTTGTCATGTTTTTTAAAACATTAAGGTCTGGTTTCCACTTAAAAGTTTTCCTGCCATAGCTATACCAACTTGGGATATGATTTTTTCCAACATAGACATGTTGGTAAAAGCCCTAGTGTGGACATAATTATACTCATATAAGAGGTCTAATCCGGGATGGATTATTTTGCTTTGCTGAACTAGACTATGCTATGCTGGCAAGAGCACCTTTATATTAGTATAACTACGTCTACACTGGGGAGTTTCGCCAGCAAGGTTAAATATGCAACACTTTCAAGTGTAGACAATAACTTCATTATAGGAACTCTCCCATCACAGATAAACGTAAATCCCTCTCTGCCTCTCATCCCCTCTGAGACATTGTGGCCTAATTTTGATCTTGTATTGGTTTAAAGCTTTTACACACTGGTGTAACGCCATTGAATTCAGTGGAATTAAATAATACAGATTTATATCAGTTTAAGTGAGATGCTAGAATCATTTTGTTTTTTGAGTGAGGAGCCATTGGTACAAGCTGTCATAACTATTTTCCTTTATATTAAACACACTATATAAATAAACAAAAAAAAACCTCTCCTGTGTTTTATCCCATTGTTCATATTCTTTCGTACATCTTAGCTTCATGATTTCATTTCTTGTTTTTTATTGGTTCACCATTGGTGTCATTTTTGACCTAGGATTTTTGATTAGTACGATGCCCCTCTACAATTAGGCCCTATCAAAGGCTCCTGTGGATGAAGAGTATAGATGGTATGAAAAGGGAGGTAGTTAGGGGAAAGAGTGGTCTTGTGGGTTCAGGTACATACATAGGCTTTAGGCGAGTGAGGTTCTATTCCTTGCTATGCCGTACACTTTCTAGATAACCTGAAATAAATTATTTAACTTCACCATGCCTCAGTTTCCCTACTTTACAATGATGGTGAAAGATACAGAAAATACCATCACCACGGGCACAGCTAGAATGTTCTATGCTGTTTTACAATGATGTAGCAGGAGTGAGTGCAAACTGTATGATTAAATAAATGATTAAATATCTTCATTACTACACCTTTATAATTAATGTTTCCTATTCAATGTAACATATGAGACCATCCACAATGGAGAAGTATTCATTTAACCTCATTTCCACCATATATTTAATAGCAGAAAAAATACCATTTATGTTATTTTTCATTGCACAGTATAGCTTCACATGAGAAGCTACATTAATAAAATGCCTATTTAGACCATGATTTGACTTGTAGTATGTGCTGGAAATGTATAGTACATGCTTAATGTAAAAATAAAAGCAAGAATTAATTGGGTTGTGGTTTGTCTGGGTTACTTCCTCCAAAGTTACAGACAAAAACATTCCTTAACACTGCACAAAAGGCAGAATAATTGCACAAACAAACAAACAAACTCAGTGGAGAGAAGTAGAGTATTTTCCGTAAAGAAGAAAATCCCTGAGGACCCAAGGTAGACATGGGAGAAAAGGGGAAATGTAGAGGGAAGAAAGCAGAGAGATAGTGAAAACTAAAGTACAAACCATGGCTAAAACATGCACACTCTCTCACTCTCTCTGGAGTGCCTATCATGTTGGTATCTAAGCCAAAATTAAGAAGTTCCAAGTCAATAAAACATGTGGTGAATTTCTCTCTGTTTCCCAGGGATGGGAAGTGAAAGAGTGTAAATATTCTCTCTCTTGTGTGCTGATTATCATATCTTCCTAGTACTTTTTACTACTCTGGCTTGTAGTTTATACATAAAATGTTTCCCTATGGTTTTTTGTTAACTTAAATTTTTTTTTCTTCTCTAATAGAATACTTAGGTGAAAAAGCCATCAAAGAAAGTGAGTGAGCAGCAACAGCATATAACTTCTTATTACCCTAGATGTTACAACTCATCTTCATATTTACAGACACTCTAGAAGAAACTAAGACAAATAGCTAATTAACATCACCATCCAAAAAATCAACAACAACATAGACGAGTTCACAGGATTCAATGTGTGAGATTTCAGCTTCTTGGCATATTCCAAGAGTGGAAACCAAATCAAACTGAACCAAAAAAGTGACTGTCTATATGTCGTACTTATAAGTATGTTAGTTCCTGGAACACTAGTGTCCTTCAGTCTCCAAACCCGCTGAATTCCTACAAACTAAGGGACCCACATGTGGCACATTTTGCATGTGACAGCAAGGAATTCAAGGCAAAGGGACTAATGCCTAGATTTATATAGGAACTCAGAGTCATCATGCCTAACTTGTAAGCGCCTAATTTTGTGGTATTCACAAAGCCTGGGTTAGGCGCCTTGGATCCCTATACAATGAATGGGGAGGGATAGGCGCATCGGAATGGGACTTGCAAAAGACAGCATGCTAGGTGGCTCCCTGCCTAAGCTAGCCAATGGGAGCTGCCAAGGTGAGGGGTATGTCCCACACTTCACCGCTCTCAAAGACATAGGTGCCTAAGTCTGGGCTGGAGAGAGGCACCTCCCTCCACTTGGTGGTTTCAGATCTCTTGGTGTTGGACTCCTATGCCATTTTGATGATGAGGAGGACATTAACCTCTCTCAGAACTTTTAGCCCAGGTGTTTAGGGTACTCATCTGGGACATGGGAGACCCAGGAGCCAGTCCCCCTGCTCCAATGACATTTTTAAATTGTGTATCCACAGTGGAACAGATGCCACAGGAGAGACTGAGGAAATGCCACATCGGAACATCCTATAGTTTAGGGGGTAGGGCACTCACCTGAGACAGAGGTGACAAATCCCTGTTCAGATGCCTTCTCCTCAAGCACAAGGGGAACTTGAAGCAGGGGTATCCCATATCCTAGGTGAGTGCCCAAAACACTGGACTAAAAGTTCTGAGGGAGATCATAGTGTTCCTATTCAAAACGGCATAGGCCCCGAACACCACAAAAGGGTTTGCAGCTGAGACTCCCAAGCAGAGGGAGGCACGTCCCTCCAGCCCAGACTTTGGCATCCTCCCCTGGCTGTTGTATGTAAGCTCCTCTATGGGCGCCTGATCTGGTAGACAAGCTCTGAGCACACTTACTAGCTTGGACCCCACAGGCAAGTTAGGTGGAGAAATGCCTGTCTTGTCCCAGTTTGTGCATCATTCTGGGACTTAGGTGTCTGGATGCCTAGGGTGAGACTGCAGTGTGCTTGCACACTGGCAGAAACATAGACACCTAGGCAGCGTTTACTGCAAATATTTAGGCACCAACAGCATTCGGCAGCAGCTGAGCAGGGATTTTGTGAATCCCAGTAGAGCCTGACTCTGGGATTTAGGCACCATTACATTAGGCAACAATTTACAGACTAGTTTATGATTTTCTACAATTGCTGCAAGAGGTCATTCAGTAGCAAAATGTACCTTCATTGGAAAAAATTTCCTATAACTCCCTTTAGTGATGGTATGTTTTATCTGGGCCAGCTGATATGATACAAAGAAAAGAAAAGAACTAGCAGAGCACCCTGTCTGAGATAACCTATATGATGGATATATATGCTATCCCTTTGCCAAGCAGTAGCAGGTTTCAGGCCCTTACAGGTCAGTTTCTTGTTGGAGCAGAAATCTGTGGCACAAAATCAAGGTATTTTTAGTATAATGAGTTTACTTACAAAATATACAGAAGACCTGTTTACCTGGAGTAGACATAGCCAAAGCTGCACACAGCAACTACCTCCTGCAGAAGTCTCAGGGCATGTCTACACCACAGTCTTAAGTAGACCTATGTTAGGTCAACTTAAGCCACCGCAGTAGCTGATGTCCACACTACCCTCCTTCTGTCGGTAGTATGTATCCTCACCAGGAGTGCTTCCACTGACTGAAGAGGGGCAGTATGGGGGGCTGACACCCAGGGCTCTCAGGTCTGCGCAGGTCCCTGCCGGAAACCCAGCTGTCTCCCCGAGCTCTTGGCTCTCAGCTCCTGCCTGGCAGTGGGCGGCAGCTACCTGGGTTTCTTAGCTCCCTGAGCGGGGAACGAGGAGCCTCTGGGCAGCAGCCCGGCTGGGAGCAGGTAGCTGGGGCAGCCGGGCTCAGGGCTCCAGCATGGAGCCATGAAATTGACAAGATAGCCAACAGCTGATGTAAGTAAGGCATCTACACAGACTCTGCATCGCCCTAACTACACCGACATAAGAACTACCCCTCTCGAAGGGGTAGCAGGGCACTTGCATCGGTGGGAAAGGCTGTAGTGTGTACACTGTCATAATCAGTGACATAATTAACTGTATAGCGTAGACCAGGCCTCAGTTAAGGCACCACCGCTCTGTTACTGAGAAGCAGCTCTGTCTTGAACTCTTGCTTAACGCTCTTTTCCCTTTTCCAAGTTCAGCCCCTGGGTTTTATCCTGAAACTCACCTAATACGAAAGTGCTCACTTAAGACTATGTGCTGTTGAGTGCTGCCCTTCCTTTGGTGCTCTGCAACACAAGCATAGTGTGAGGACACAAATACAAAAAGAGCCATACTTCAAGCAGCAACTAGAGAACTCCCTACCCAGGAAGTTCCTACGTTTATTAAAGTTGCTGCATGGGCAGTGGATGTCATAGGCTGGGGGAGGTTGTGCCTCCCCAAACAGCCAGGTGTGGCCCCGCCCACACGCTGCCCGTAGGCACCCCAATGCTTCCCGCTCTGCAGGTCCCCCGGTACGGTGGCCCTGGCTCGGGCTGCACTGCCTGCCCTCCCAGCACTCTGGCACCAGGATGCTCAGTGTTGCATCAAGAAGTGCCTGTGTCACAAGAGCCAAGTCTCACTGTTTCCACCAGGAGCTGATTCTGATTCAACCGCTGGAGTCAGAACTTAGTGCTATTCTCTTTCAAAAGGACAGCTTCATAGGGTGGGATGGGTCAAGGCAGCAAGGCCTCTGGGAGGGGACAGCAAATGCCTGGTACATCCCGTCACAGTGACAATGGGTCAAAGATCTAACATGATACGTTATTGGAAAGGAAAAATGCCTTTTAGTTGACATAAACTTCAATTCCTACTTGGAGGAGTTCATGTCTGATGGTTTATACAGTCATAATGCCCAAATTATGTATACAGAATGATGTGTTTAAAATTGCATTCATACCTGTATCACTTTTATCTGCTTTTTCCTCCATGAACAGGATCATTGTCTTTTATATTATTTCCTGCATGCAAAAACAGAATAGAAAGACCAAACTAGGAAAACATGCGTTCATCAGTTCTACATGTTAGTTCCATGTTTATGCCTCCCTGTGGCTCTGGAGGAGTGAAACTGGGCATTTATTTATACTGTAGCGTTGACTAGTGCACACTGATTTTTAATTTAATAAATCAGCTCTGAAGTCACTTGAAAAGTCTCTTGTGTCTTAAATTAACTGACACAAAAGCCAGATACATTTGTAAAAAGTTAGGTTTTGCTTCAAAATAGTTCTAAACTCAAAGTGAAGCACTAGCAGACATGATTGTCTAGTTCCCTTTACATTTACTTGTTAGCATTCCATTGATTTGACACTTGTAAACAGATTCTTATATATCTGGCCAACTGTGAAGGCCAAATCTAGAAATAGCTCCTTCAGAAACTGTCTCATAAATCATTTGACAAGGCATAAGGAGGACTCCTAACAGATCTGCAATGTGAGAGAGTCCTGCTTTCTGGGTGCACTGTGTGAGTGTAACCCCAACAGACCCCGGTTGCCAGCGGGCAGGATTGAACCTGGTGCTTCTGGAGCTTAGTGCATGGGCCTCTACTGCAGGAGCTAAAAGCCAGCTGGCTGTTAGCTAAGGCTGTAGAGCAGACTCATTTTACCTTTCTCTCCAAGTGCTCTTGGTGCCACTAGATGGGACAGAACACCACACCCAGGAGGTGTGTGGGTTACATTAGCAATGGCACCAGCTGTTTTACTCTCAGGACTAAGACCTTTGGAATGGCCTAAGGGTTCATTCATGCTGTTGTGTGCAGTGTGTTTTATGCTCACCTCATAGATAGGGTACTCACTCAGGATGTGGGAAACACCCAATTCAACTCCTTCCACGGCCTAAGCGGGAGCAGGGATTTGAACAGGAATCCACCACCTCTCTGGCCCAATTAATAGTTACTTACACAAGTATTTAATTAAATGGAACAACTTCAGTAGGAGAAACTGAGGGAGCCCCACTCAGAATATTCCATAGGCTACAATAGGGCACTCACCTGAAAGGTCACTGGGCATCTCCCGCATCTGGGGTGAGTGACCTATCCACTATGCTAAAGGCAGTAAGGGTGGTGGTCCTTCCCACCCACTGTTTTGTTTTGGATCCTGAACACAATTTAGGTAGCCAAGGGCCTATGTTCCCCCAGTTCATGGATCACAAGTAGAGCTATGCACCTCCCTGCTGCCTGGACTTTGGTGCCAACCTCCATGAGAGAGGTGTGGAGCTTAGCAGACACCCTCTTGTCATCATCTATCCTTGGCTAGCTTTGGCAGCTCCTCACCTGCCATACTGGCTTTCTAAATCAGGGTCTAAGATGTGTTTCAGAGTAACAGCCGTGTTAGTCTGTATTCGCAAAAAGAAAAGGAGTACTTGTGGCACCTTAGAGACTAACCAATTTATTTGAGCATAAGCTTTCGTGAGCTACAGCTCACTTCATCCGATGCATATCGTGGAAACTGCAGCAGACTTTATATACACACAGAGAATATGAAACAATACCTCCTCCCACCCCACTGTCCTGCTGGTAATAGCTTATCTAAAGTGATCATCAGTTGGGCCATTTCCAGCACAAATCCAGGTTTTCTCACCCTCCGCCCCCCCCCCCCCCCCCCAGACTCACTCTCCTGATGGTAATAGCCCATCCAAAGTGACCACTCTCTTTAAAATGTGTATGATAATCAAGGTGGGCCATTTCCAGCACAAATCCAGGTTTTCTCACCCTCCACCCCCCCACACAAATTCACTCTCCTGCTGGTGATAGCCCATCCAAAGTGACAACTCTTTACACAATGTGCATGATAATAAAGTTGGGCCATTTCCTGCACAAATCCAGGTTCTCTCACCCCCTCACCCCCCTCCCAAAAACCACACACACAAATTCACTCTCCTGCTGGTGATAGCCCATCCAAAGTGACAACTCTTTACACAATGTGCATGACAATCAAGTTGGGCCATTTCCTGCACAAATGTGTATCTCCTCATAAGATGTGTATCTCTCCTCATGCATTTTATAGAAATCTAGGTGCCTAACTCAAGCCACATCTACCCTACAAACTTATATCAATGCAAGTTATATCGGCATAAAACTGCCACAGTTAATACATTGTTTGTGTGCACGCATATTTTGTCTCCTTGCATCAGCGCAGCACATACTTACCAGGAGTGCTTGCAGTGATGTACAGTGAGGTGCACAATGGGTAAATATCCCATTGTGCAACTCACCACTGTCCAGTGCACTGTCTTTTGGGATGATGGGTCCAAATGCCAATGCATGATGAGTCCGAAACGAGTCATGCAGGGATGATGGGAAGCAAGAATCAAGATCTTAGTTTGCAACCCACTCCATCCCATAATGTTATATGTATTGCATAATTTTTGTGCCTTTTTTCAAAATCCCACAAACCTGTGCAGCCCTCCTCGCTGTCCACCATCTTGGACAGAAGCATGGAGCCTGCACAGCCCTGCACTAGTGTCATGAGCGTTGCAAGCACAGGGCGCCCGATCCTGCAGTATTTGCAGAGCCGCAAGAAGAACTGAATCAGTGGGGAACATGATGATTTCTTGGAGGACAGATTGCTGTGGGACATAGTGAGAACCAATTCAGGGTTGTTGGTGATGTTCACGGAGCAGCTGGTGGAGTGCTGCTCCTTGGCCTGAGAAATGAGCACCGACTGGTGGGATCACATCTAAATCCAGGTGAGCGTTGGCTGCAGAACTTTTGGATGCGCAAGGTGGAGCAATAGACGGCATGCATATCCCCGTTTTGGCACCAGACCATCTTGCCACAGAATACATCAACAGAAAGGGGTAATTTTCAGTGGTTATGCAAACGCTGGTGGATCACTGAGATCGCTTCATTGACATCAGTATGGGCTGGTCAGGGAAGGTGCATGATACTTGCATCTTTAAGAACACAGGACTTTTCAGAAACGTGCATGCAGGGACTTTCTTTCCTGACCAGCAGATTACCACTGGGAATGTTGAAATGCCAATAGTAATCCTGGGTAACCCCGGGCTCAGAAAGCCGTACACTGGCCATCTCGACAGCACCAAGGAATGATTCAACTACCAGATCAGCAGGTGCAGAATAAGAGTTGAATGTGCTTTTGGTGAAAGGATGCTGGTGTTGTTTTACTCATAAGATTGGACCTCAGCGAGAAAAATATCCAATGGTTGTAGCTGTCTGCTACGTCCTGCATAATGTATGTGAAGCAAAGGGGCGAAAGTTTCTGCTGATGTCCAGGGACTGTCTGTGAGTTTGAACAGCCAGACACAAGGGCTATTAGAAGAGGCTTTGAAAGAACATTTTAACAGTGAGCCACTAATAGTGTTTTGCTGTAGTGTGCTCTACCTGGCTCAGCTCTTTTGTGGCCTGTTAGGAATTGTGTGGTGTTTGCCTTACATGTAGATATATAACATTATCAATATATCTATTAATTTTGTTTGTGGCTTATCCCATGAGTTGTATCACATTGAATTGGTCACTTTCAGCCCTGCAAATCACTCAGAAGCGGATGTTGCAAACTTATAAAGATGATCTATGTTTTAAGTTACACATATATTTTGTAAAAGAATTCTGTACAAAAAAAAGAAAGTGACATTTTAGAACAAATATATTTAAAACTTAATAAACCTTAATTAATTATGCGAATAGAACTTATGAATAACATTCATGACCATTTCAGCTACCCATACACGAACCTTGGCTTTCACGGGTCCTTGTATGTGAAGCTGTGATTGTCTTTAACATTCCCTGGGTTGGAGTAGTAGGGGTAATGCAGTGACCTCTGATGCCATACCCAATGTTGACAGGGGGTGGTCTAGGGAGGTTCTGATATTGGGTTCTCAATGGGCTGCAGAGGGAGGTGAGCCTGGGATTGCTGCAGCATCTGTGTTTGCTGCCTGAGAAGCCCCATTGTGTCCTGGTACATCTCGCTCTCCTTTTTCTGCTGGAACTCCTGAGCCTTTCTTCTCTCCACTCTTTCTTTCTCCAGGTTGTCCACAATGTTCATCCTTCAGGCCCTGTGCTCATAGTCTAATGCAGCACTGGCTTGCAGGATCTCAATGAACATGTCATCCTGCGTTCTCTTCTTTATCCTCCTTATCTGGCTCAGGAGCTCTGCAAGTGTGGAGGGGGAGACCCTGAAGGCCACAATGGCAGCAGCTGCAGATAAAACACCCAGAGGTACCATTGTCAGTCTATTCATCTACTTAAGATGCAGAACTCACTCCCCTAAAGTTTTAAGCACTACATTCTCACTTCTGCTTGGCACTGCTTGTGCACAGCATCAGTCCCAGCACCAGCCATGGTGAGCATGGCCTGCCAGAGGTTAGGGAAAATGAGGGAATTGCTTGGTTGCATGTGTGACGGGTTGAATTACAGAAACCCCCTGGGAGCTGCCACCTGATGTGCCAAGACTACTTGTGCCCCTGCTTTCCTGCCCAGTCAGCTTTGGGCTCCAGCACCCTGCCTGCTTTGAGCCAGACCCGCTAGCCTGCTGCAAACCCAGACCCAGGTCTGAACCACGTCCCCTAACAGCTGTAGGCTTAATTGAAAGCAATTTAGGAAGTGTTCCTGCCTTTAACACTCAGATGCCCAACTTCCAATGGGGTCCAAACCCTAAATAAATCTGTTTTACCGTGTATAAAGCTTATACAAGGTAAACTCATAAACTGTTTGCCCTCTAACACTGACAGAGAGATATGCACAACTATTTTCTCTCCCCCACCCCCCAGGTATTAATACATACTTTGGGTTAAATAATAAGTAAAAAGTGATTTTATTAAATACAGAAAGTAGGATTTAAGAGGTTCCAAGTAGTAACAGACAGAACAAAGTGAATTACCAAGCAAAATAAAATAAAACACGCAAGTCTAAGTCTAGTACAGTAATAAAAACTGAATACAAATTTAATCTCACCCTTAGAGATGTTTCAATAAGTTTCTTTCACAGACTGGACACCTTCCTAGTCTGGGCACAATCCTTTCCCCTGGTACAGCCCTAGTTCCAGCTCAGGTGGTAGCTAGGGGATTCCTCATGATGGCTCCCTCCCTTGTTCTGTTCCACCCCCTTGTATGGCTTTGGCACAAGGTGGGAATCTTTTGTTTCTCTGGGTCCCCCCCTAAATGGAAAAGCACCAGGTTTAAGATGGATTTCAGTACCAGGTCACATTTCCTGTGAGACCCCAAGCCTTCATTCCTCCCAGCCTGACTCACAGAAAGGCCTGCCTGCAAACAGAGCCATCCACAGTCAGTTGTCCTGGTTGATGGGAGTCATCAAGATTCCAAACCACCATTAATGGCCCACAATTTGCATAACTACAATAGGCCCTCGGAGTTATATTTCATATTTCTAGTTTCAGATACAAGAGTGATACATTTATACAAACAGGATGACCACACTCAGTAGATTATACGCTTTGTAATGATACCTTACAAGAGACCTTTTGCATGAAGCATATTTTAGTTACATTATATTCACACTCATCAGCATACTTTTATAAAAACATAGAGAGTGAGTCACAGCATGAATCTTGTAGAATAGGGTAATGTCATTGAATACTGGCACTGGTTTCTACAGGTGATTGTGATTCTAGCTGATATCTCGCTCCTGTGGGTAACAGAGGCAGAGAGAGCACAGCTGCTACTGGTGACTTGAAGCTGTTTGGGCCCGCATGCTTCTAGGCTGTGTATTTCAATGGTGCGTGTCGAATTTTTGCTGACTGGTGTGGGAAAGTGTCCTACCACAGAGGACAAAATAAGAAAGGCTTCCCTAAAAACCTTTGGCAGAAGATTGCAGAGTCCCTCCATGAAAAATCATCGGGATCTCTCAGGATGATTCCAGGGATATCCCTAAGTACATAAACAAACTGCTCCATGTGGCCCAACCTGCCTAACTCTAGTGGGGAATGAAAAGCAGATAACTCTTTCTCTTGGTTGTATCATTACCTCTTCTAGCACAAGGAAATTAATGAAAAGTCAAAAGCTGTGTCCTGCTATTTTAAAGGTGCCATCCCTGTATGTACAATTCATCTACACACTTACCTTGACCTGCATCGAGCTTTCCAGTGCTAAACTGGCAGGAATGGCTGGACTGTGGTGGAGTGAAAATAGGTCCTGGCTTGCTGAACAGCTGGATCCCTCAGTCGCCTATCCCCTATCCCCCTTCCTCCTCCTCTTCCTCATCCCCATCCCCATCCCCCTTCTCTTCCTCGCTGGTCACAGCAAGGAACTGTGACTTGGGCTCCTTGGAGGTATCCTCAGTGATCTGGAGGTGATGGTGGCGGGATCTCTGCCAAGTATGGCATGCAGCTCATTGTAAAAGTGGCAGATCTGTGGCTTTGCACTGGATCTATTGTTGGCCTCTCTGGTATGCCTGCTGCTACTCCTTGGCTTTCACGCTATTGGCCCCATCATACTCCTTCTCCTGCATCTCTTATGCAATCTGCTCACAGAAGTTGACATTACTATGGCTGGTACAGAGCTCTGCCTGCACAGCCTCTTCTCCCTACAGGCCCACGAGATCCAGTATCTCTGTCTACTCAGGCATGTGTCTGGAGTGCAGAGCCAGCATGGTCAGCTGGGCAGTTGCACTCAACAATGGAGAGCTGCTAGGTGTGCTCGCCAAGCTGGGCAATCAGGAACAGGAATTTCAAAAATTCATGGGAGGGGGCGGCCTTCCAGTCTCCATGACCCTGGGCAGTGGAGTTCACACTTGTGTCCAGAGAGGTCAGTGTTGGGCATTATGGGACAGTTTCTGGAGGACTGTTAAGGTCAGCATAGGTAACAGTGTCTACACTTGTGCTATGTCAACCTCCATTCATCGACCATGGCTCAACACTGCTACATCGGCATAACAGGGCACTTAAATTAGTGGGCAACAAATTTAAGTGTAGACACATGCATGATTAGGTTGACGCAAAGGAGTTTACATCAACATAACTTTGTAGTGTAAACCAGGCCTAAGGTTTTGTGGATTTCAGTGTTGTTCCTGTGATTATCTATGTTCTGCGATGCCTAAGTCCCTTTGTGGATCTGGGCCCCAGTCACCTGTATGGACCTATTCTTTGGGGGAAAGGGATCATTTGAAGCAGCGTGTTTCACTGAAGACTGCCACTGTAATTTCTGGAAATACTGGTTGAAAAGCAAAGACAGCACACTCTGTCGATGTCTTAGTTTCAGCCCCCTTCTTGGACTTACCCTAGTCTGTTTCCACAATTCAAGACTCAGTATGGGGAAAATAAGGTCAGTTATATTATATTCTGCCCATTTTAAACCCTTTTCAACCTGCCTAACCTGAACCAAAGCCTATTTTAAGCAAATACATTATTTTAAGTTTCTGGCAGCTATTCCCCCTCTCCTCCCAATTCCCCCTTTCCAGCTGCAGACTCCCCACCCAGATCCCAGCTTTCAGAGCTCATAATTCAAAAGAAAGAAGTAGGAACTGAGAATACTCTAGCAGCTGTTCTTCCCGTCTCAACTGCCTGCTTTCAGCTGCTCAGTCCTACACCAATCCCTGATCGCTGGCCTTGGTTCAATATAAAAGGAAACATTAAAACATCTTTTTAGTGTTCCTTGCACATCTTTGACAACTTTCTCTCGCCCCATCTGTCCACTCCCATCTCTGCTTCCCCTTCTCAGCTGCACAGTCCCACCCCAGTTAGCATGAGATTCCAAGTTTTACCGTGTTTGCTGGCAGATCCCCACTTCTCTCTTTTTTTATTTAAACTTTGAATATATGTCTGCACAGATGGTGTCAACAGGAGAACTTCAGCTTCTTCGACCATGGGATGCTGTTCCATGAGGAAAGTCTGCTGGGAAGAGATGGGTTCCACCTGATCAAGAAGGAGAAGAGGATCTTCGCGCACTGACTCATCAATCTAGTGAGGAGGGCTTTAAATTTTCTTTCACGATATCTTTAATGCTGAAATGGGAGAAGACAGAGGAGGTGAAGAAATGCCAGCTTCTGTACAGGCTCTATGGTGAGAACAGACAAGATAAGTATATTTATATATGCAAACACAGCAAAATATAAGGGTAATGAATTCTCAGACAAATTGACCACTAGAATAGCAAATCCTGAATCAAGTGGGGCAGGGGGGGGGGAGGCAACCACTCTGGCACACTTAAAAATTAGACATTTATCACCCACAGTAGATATGCTTACAATGGTACTTCTCATTCAAAATATAGAGAGTACTGCAAATGCCATAATCAAAGCATGCAGTATAGTTGTAGTTGTGTCGGTCCTAAGGATATGAGAGAAACAAGGTGGGTGAGATAATATCTTTTATTGGACCAACTCCTGTTGCTGAGTGAGACAAGTTTTCGAGCTACATAGAGCTCTCTCTCACCAACAGAAGTTGGTCCAAAAAAAGAAATTACTTCATCCACCTTGTCTCTCTAATAGTCAAGTAAACACTGGTGAGGTTAACATCTCTCAGACAGGTGCCCACTTCAGATAATACTTTTCAGACAACAGGAAAGCCACAGTACAAGATAAGGGAAATAAATGTGTAAATTACCAGCTGGAATTGGTAAAAAACTATACCCCAGAGAAAACATTAAGAAGTCTGACTGGCTACTGTAATGTTTTGTACTTTGGGTTTTACTGAGTGGCACTTCGATATAAATGAAATTGAGATCCATTTATTTTAAAAAATTCATCCTAAATGCCCTTCAGTGAAGAAAAGTAAGTAAATAAAAGGTTCACTGAAAGGGAAAGTCAGGGGCTTTGATGTCATGTGGTTTGAAACTGAAGAAAAATGTTCACATGAACCCCTAAAGTGAAGCTGTTAAGTTCTGAACAGCCCTTCTTACTGTTCAGTGAAATCTCCCTACCCAAGGGATCATTGAAAACTGGGTTACTTAATAGAGATGTTCTTTAAAGGTTGAGCAAAAATGTACCAAAGCAACATGGCAATTTTCAACTGGTTGCTTAGGAGAAGTTCTAATGGAGGTGGCTGTTAGTTTAGGTTTCATGGTGTTCAATTTTCTGCATTTGTCTTTTTTGATCTCGGAAACAAAAAGTTTACTCTATACATACACATGAAAAGTTCCATCTACTACTGCTGCTTATTGTTCCACAATCCCCTGTGCGTAACATCACCGATTGCCTGCTGTGGAGACAATGCCAAATGCAAAGGATTATAACAGCAGATGGGAAATAGGCAGTAGAGGAAGGAAACACTTAAACAGACATCCACTTTTCATTCTAAAATCTGCTTTAGTTAAATTACAAACAAATCTGAAGGAAGAAAATGAAAATATCTTTGAAGAGAGAGGTCTCTAAGCAAGATGAATGTCGTGGCTTAATCATAATTCTTGCGATAGGATGCAGAGGGATTAGCTGCATTACCTGGTCAATGTTAAAAGGACAAATTCAACCCTGGGCCTCAGGGACTGAGGGAAGGTGGCTTATGCCTTTCCAGTTATGGGATTGCACAAGCTATTTTAGTCCCCAGTGCAGGAGAGGGCAGGCCCAAGCAACACTCTTTACTGTCACAGTCCATATGGAGCTTGCAACAGTAGGAAACTTCTGCTATGCTTCCTCCACCCCCTGGATCAACCCAGAATGCCTGCCCCGCCCCCCCCCCCACCCCCATCCTTAGTTTGAAGTGGGGGGTGCTGCTCCTATAAAGGTGGTGCAGAGGCTTCCTAAACCTGGAGTATTCCCAGAGCAGGGCTTATACCTGCTCTCTGGAAACCTTCGTACCATTTTATCCTCCTTCACATCTAGCCTTGCTGCAGCCTGAAAAGGGATATTATTCCTAGGTCACTGCTCAGTTGCAGTTTGTTCTATGGACCTCAAAGTTCATTCCCCACCTGCCTTTTAGATACATTCATTATCTAATGTGTGTAGTTATTCATGCCACTCAACACCGTAGTATCTGAATACCACACTTGGAACTGTACCCTCTTAGCCACCCCTCTTCCCCTGAAAGGTTTTCGCTCATGTCCTGTTTGGCAGGATGCAGCCACTCCTCAACAGACGCTGTCATCCACAGCAATCAACTGTCACTGCTGGGCACTCGACAATTGATGCTGTCTTTCCCTCCAGCTTCTGGCTGAGCTGCACTTTGAGAATCGAACCATCCACTACACGTGGCTTTTGACTCAGCTGACAGGTCAGCACTTCAGCATGCACAGAAAGGAGCTGGCATCCCAGAAGGTCTGCTCACTCTGGTGCACTATCTTCACACTGGTACCAGTGCAAGAGTGTGTAGTGGTTCATGGCTTTTGCTGAATTTCTGTACAACCTTGGGCAGGGCAAGGGTGCATTCTCGCCACAGCGAGCCATCGACTGGGTATTAGGACTTGCCGCCCCACATGTTGGAATCAAGGTTGATCAAGAAGTGTTCACTGACCAAGACTATACTGACAATGCTGCCTTGCTTTTGAAGAAGCCAGAGAATACCAAAAGCTGTGATTCAAGACTAAAAAGTGATTATGGTGCAGGCTGGAAACCTAGTTAACATGGTACATATTCCGAGAGGAGGGAGTACTACAAATAATAGGCAGTGAAACAGATTAGACTTAGATCTGTTGTGATAACTGCATGTACAAGTTTCCCCCAATTGTAAAATCAGCTTTAAGAAGTGAGTGAATGTTCATAAACTATCACAATAATCTGTTCTATAAAATTGTTTAAAAAATGAGAGGAGACAAAAACAATTCATTTAAACAGAAAATGTTTTACTAATACTAGTCAAGAACTGTGTTAAAATTATGTCAGGTAAACAAAAGTAAAACCAAAAATCAGTAACAAACGGTGTGTTGAAAAGTAGGCCTATGGGTGGACACCAAGAATAGACTATTCTGTCTAACATTCCCTTTGGACATGCTCAAAAGGAAATGACTTTGGGGGAAAAATTAGGAGAAGGAGGTCTGTCTGTTCACAACTGCTGCAGTAAGCATTATCATGGCTGCCATCCCCCACCACCTCCTGGGACCCCAGCCCTCCTTCAGCCTAATCCTGAGAGATGCCATGACCAGACCAAGACAGAGAGAGGGACCCAGATGATATTGCCACATCCACTAGCTTTGGCTAAATCCTGAACACCACCTGCAATGTGAGACTTTGTCATCCCTCACCCACCCTTGAGTCCTTTTACTTCCCTGCCTTATTTCTTTTCTATCCCTCTCCTTTTGCCTTCTGTCTAATAAGAGTCTGGCCTAGCTAGTCAAGACTGCCTATTTTGCAGCACTGCTGTAAGCCTATGACGAGACAGGCAGCTAATGCAGTGCCTTAAACAGCCTGATGCTGGTATGATCTTGCCATGTTTCTGAGTGGCTGATAAGAGAGTGTGCTGTGCTTGTGTTTTTCTAGTAGCAAGGTTGCAAGGGAAAGTCAGAAGCTAGAAACAGAAACTGCATTTGCTATCTTTGCTGTTCTTTTCTTTCCCCATTGTGCGTTTCTCTTGTGTGGCGGTTCAATGACAAGACAGCACAGAGCTTTTAGCAAGCAAGCGGCTGGTCTGCTAACAGGCTTCTGCCTGTCAGCTTTCCACCTTCCCCTTTATTCTTTCTCTCCCCCCGCGCATTACATTCTCCAACAGATAAAAGGAATACACTGGCTTTGTTTAACATTCTTATTTAGCAGTTTCTATCTACCGCATTCCTTGCTCTCGGGCCTTGAGCCCAGTCCTGGGAGGCTTCCCACGGTTCATGTCATCTGGGCGAGATTCCAAGGTTGATGCCCTTGAAAGGAGCTGTGTGTGCACAGGTCCAGCACAACACTCCCGGTGTGCCCTGAATGTTGCCAAGCACATAAACCTTGTATGAATCCTACATCCCCTCCTTTTTTGTTTATTTGTGCTCGGCCATCTCATGCTAGCCATCAATTTGCTTTTGCAAGCCAATTAACTCCTGGACAGACAAGGTCATAACTCGTGGAGCCTGCCAGGGCAGTTCTCGACAAAGCCTTAACAAAAAGGAAATACATTGCACACAGCAACAGCAAAAAATAAGCTCAAGAAGGTAAAGTGTAACTGGCCAGGCCCAATTAGCCAATCTAGAGTACTGGGAAGAGAGGTTCGCGTAAGCAGCAAGCATCATCTCATTTCCAATTTCCTCAGGGTGATGACATACTGGAATAAGGCACGTACCTAACAATTCTTCAGCTGCTACAAAATCAAATAAACAAAAGTGGATAACATTTGCTATTGAAGCCAATCTTTCCCGTAGGTTATATGTCATTCGGGCTCGTAACGGAGAAAGCGCTCCCGAGCCAACCCCTACAGGAAATAGCAGGCACAAAAGGCATACAGTCAATACAGAATTAGCAGTAATTTGGGCAAGAATTGCCACAAACAAAGTCTCAGAAGTCTCTGGCTGTTGGTTTGCTGCCAGTCTTCGTTGAGCCGCGGCGACCAATGCTTTTACTGCTCCCCATGTCACGGGCTGGCTTGGGACGCTACGCCTCCTCCGTTTCCGTCCCGCCGTTGTCGACCCAGGAGGCACCGCGTTCTCCTCCAAGGTCAGCTGAAACTCCGGTATGGGGTTCGACAGCCCCTGGTGCCACGCCATGCTGTTTCAGTGCTGGTCGCACACACCGGGCCGGAACCCACAACGGTCCTGCAGGGAGAGACACAGCAGCATATCCCCGACCCCAAGTGATTAGAGGCACTGGGCCCAACCATTGCGGATCGGGCAGCTGACGGTAATAGACACGCGGTCTTTCCAGTACCTCGGATTTGTGAAAATGCCGATCCGTGGGGGTCTGCTGATCTGCGTTCAGCGTTAAATTATTTAAAGTGAACAAAAGGATATGCAATTGTTGCTGAATGTCTCCTAAGGTTCGGAGACGCAGCTGCCCTTGTTTTAATTGTTTGTCGAGCAAGGTTTTTAGCTTACGATTTGCACGTTCAACAATGGCTTGGCCCGTGGAATTATAAGGGATCCTGTGTGTGAGACGGATGTCCCATTGGACACAAAAGGTGGAAAGGGCTGTGGAGCAGTAGGCTGGGGCATTATCTGTTTTTATCTGGCTCGGGCGACCCATAACAGCAAAACAGGCTAGCAAATGGTGAATAACTTTAGGAGTGGCTTCCCCATGCTGTGGGGTTGCCCAAAGGAATCCCGAATAGGTATCAATGGAAACATGTAAAAACGAATAGGGGCGGAATTGTGGCACATGAGTGACATCCATTTGCCACAGCTGATTCACCGCGGTACCTCTGGGGTTAACGGCATAAAAAAAAGGTAGGGGCAGCAGCGGCACGGTGGGGGCAGGAACGAACAATAGAACGTGCATGATCAGCAGGAATATGAAACTGTCAGGCCAAAACAGAGGCAGACTGATGAAAAAAGGAATGGCTTTCAATGGGGTCAGAAAAAAGGGAATTTACCTGACCACGTAACGCGCGATCGGCGCGCGCATTGCCTTCAGTATGTAGCCCAGGCAGAGGGGTATGACTGCGAATATGAGCAACAAAATAAGGGAAATTACGAGTGGTGAGGAGATACTGTAAGGACAAAAACAGGCGGAGGAGGTCCGCATCGACCTTAGGGGTAATAAGGGCAAGGGGTAAATGATCAATTACCTGATAAACATAATGTGTGTCCACGATCAAATTAAAGGGACAATCAGCAAAAAGTTAAAAGGCCAAAATAACAGCAGCTAATTCCAAGGACTAGTAAAGCTCTCCAAGTGCTGTGCATGCAAATATTATTGTACAAGTGAATGAAGCGCTTTCAGCTTTTCTAGGGGGAGGGGCCACTGGTCAATCCATATGGGCTCTAAGGATTGCCATACTAATGGTAATGCGGATGGCAAGGTGGGTGAGGGAGGATTTCGACCCATTATATATTAATATCGAGGGTGGTGTCCAGCTTTGTAAGTAAGTCACGGCCCCAAATATTGAGGTGGACAGGGAGTACAAAAGGGCGGATTGTAGCAAGGGCACGGCCTCCTGGTTTAGAGACCGTGACCCAAGACAAACTTTGGCGCCTGGGGTTGCTACCCCCGATCCCCCACAACTCTTTAGAAGGAACTGTTGGCCAACCGACTGGCCACTCCGGATCACGAATCACCGTAACGTCAGCTCCAGTGTCCACCAGCCCTGTAAAAGGAACATTATTTAAGAGAAGTGTTAACTGAGGTTTCAAGGGGCGGACCGACATTGTTAGAGCAACAAGTGGAGAGGACATGTTGTGAATGGGAACTGAGCCAGAGTCGATCCAAAGCCGCCTCTGCCCCGGGCTCGATCCTCTGCAGCTGGCACCTGATAGGGGACTAAAATCAATTGCACAATTGACCGTCCACGCGGGAACGACTGTGGAAGATGGGTCCACACCTGAACCTTAATAACGCCGTTGTAATCGGCGTCAATGACCCCTAGGATGACAAAAAAGCCCTGTTTCCCAGCGTGTGAGCAAGGGAGAACCAGACCCACAAATCCGGCAGGGAGAGGTCCCGTCACCTGGGTAGGTATGGCGCAAACCTCCCCCGGCAACTGAAAATCAGCGTCCTCCTGCATAATCAAATCAAGCCCTGCACTTCCGGCAGTCGCCGCCTTCATGGAGTCTATGGGTTTTAAAGCAGAGGAACAGTTGTCTGAGTGGGAAACACCCCCGTTTGGCCCTGGGTTCGGGGGGAACCCGTTGTGCGGTTTCCCGACCCGCTACGACACTGATTAGCCCAGTGATAGCCCTTCCGACACTTGGGGCACTTCTTTGAGGGGCGGGCAGGCGCCGTCGATGAGCGGCACTCCTGCTGAAAGTGACCCTCCTTTCCACAGCGGTAACAACGCTTCCCCTCCTTCCCACTTTTCCGCAGGGCGGCGCCCATAACCCCAGCTTTATGTGCTTGGGTTCCGATGTTTTGGCACGCCCGCAGCATGTCTGACAGCTCTAGAATTCCAGAGGCTTGTGCAGCCTGGAGAGCACGGCGGCAATCCTCGTTCGCATTTTCAACTGCCATTTTTAACAGGATCTCCTGAGCTGCTGCAGGGTTATCCACCTGTCGGAGGATAGCCTCCTGCAATCTGTTGGTAAAATCCATAAAGGATTCTGATGCACCCTGACGGATACTGGCAAAGCTTTTGGTAGGCTTGCCTGAATCTGGGACCTTCCGGAAAGCATGCTGGGCGCAGGTGGAAATAATGGGGAAGACAGCCTGAGGGAGTTGAGACTGCATCTGAACAGTAGCAAACTGGCCCTCCCCTGCCAACTGCTCATAAATGACACCTTGCTCTCTATATACCTGGGCTTGGCGTTCCGCCATCTGCCGATACTCACTAAGCCAAATAACATACTGACTGGGCGTCAGCATCATGCGCAACAGCGTCTTCCAATCTTCAGGGACCAGGGTGTACCCAGTACCTAGCCCTTCAATGAGACCACGCACATACGTGCTAGTGAGGCCAAACTTGCGAATCGCTTTCTTTACGTCTCTGATCACCGAGTAGGGCAAACTGACCCAGTTTGCAACCTGGTTGCCCTGGCCATCATCCTGCCAGGTCACCGGACAAACTGAGACCAGCTCAGCCAGCTCCTCTGCTGTAAGATCTGAGCGAGTCTTCGCTGCGTGAACCATTTGTTGCACCAGCGAAAGCCGCTGAGCAGACGCGGACGACCCTCCGGGGGGCCCCGGAACATGGGGCACCACAGTGGGATGATACTAAACTGGGAGGAGTGGTAGATACGCTGGAGGGGAGGGATAGGATACAGAAGGACCTAGACAAATTGGAGGATTGGGCCAAAAGAAATCTGATGAGGTTCAATAAGGATAAGTGCAGGGTCCTGCACTTAGGACGGAAGAACCCAATGTACCGCTACAGACTAGGGACCGAATGGCTAGGCAGCAGTTCAGCAGAGAAGGACCTAGGGGTGACAGTGGACGAGAAGCTGGATATGAGTCAGCAGTGTGCCCTTGTTGCCAAGAAGGCCAATGGCATTTTGGGATGTATAAGTAGGGGCATAGCGAGCAGATCGAGGGACGTGATCGTTCCCCTCTATTCGACATTGGTGAGGCCTCATCTGGAGTACTGTGTCCAGTTTTGGGCCCCACACTTCAAGAAGGATGTGGATAAATTGGAGAGAGTCCAGCGAAGGGCAACAAAAATGATTAGGGGACTGGAACACATGAGTTATGAGGAGAGGCTGAGGGAGCTGGGATTGTTTAGCCTGCAGAAGAGAAGAATGAGGGGGGATTTGATAGCTGCTTTCAACTACCTGAAAGGGGGTTCCAAAGAGGATGGCTCTAGACTGTTCTCAATGGTAGCAGATGACAGAACGAGGAGTAATGGTCTCAAGTTGCAGTGGGGGAGGTTTAGATTGGATATTAGGAAAAACTTTTTCACTAAGAGGGTGGTGAAACACTGGAATGCGTTACCTAGGGAGGTGGTAGAATCTCCTTCCTTAGAGGTTTTTAAGGTCAGGCTTGACAAAGCCCTGGCTGGGATGATTTAACTGGGAATTGGTCCTGCTTTGAGCAGGGGGTTGGACTAGATGACCTTCTGGGGTCCCTTCCAACCCTGATATTCTATGATTCTATGATTCTATGGTAATAGAGGCACTGGGGGCGAAGCAGGGGGAGGGATGGTTGCAGGAGCGGACGGGGGTGGCGGGATCGGCAGCCCCTCTGTTGGCACGGGAGAGGGCCTTTCCGAGGTGACACGCTGTGTCGCATCGCCAGGAGAGGGGATGGCTGCAGGAGCAGACGGGAGTGGCGAGATCACCAGCCTCGCGAGGGAGGGCCTGTCCAAGGCTACACGCTGTATCACGTCGCGGCAGAGGTGCCAGGCATGTAGAGCCTGCATGGGCGCCCGAGGCTCTTTATTCAATGTCTGGCCCAACCGCTCCCAGTCCGCTAGCTTAAGGGTTCCAGCTTCAGGGTACCACGGGCATTGGGCACTCACCTCCTGTAGCAGGAGAGTGAGTTCTCGAGTGGGGCAATCATGCTGAGCCTTACGCAGCAAATACTGTAGCTCACTGCGGTGTTGCACTTGCAAAGCAGAGAGGGAGCTTCCCATACTTACCACAATGAAAAATACTCACCGGGATCCACGAAGCGGATGAGTGACACGTCTGAAACCCTTGCCGGGCGAGGTGAGTGCTGAGGGCCCCACGTTTGGGCGCCAGTTGTGGCGGTTCAATGACAAGACAGCACAGAGCTTTTAGCAAGCAAGCGGCTGGTCTGCTAACAGGCTTCTGCCTGTCAGCTTTCCACCTTCCCCTTTATTCTTTCTCTCCCCCCGCGCATTACATTCTCCAACAGATAAAAGGAATACACTGGCTTTGTTTAACATTCTTATTTAGCAGTTTCTATCTACCGCATTCCTTGCTCTCGGGCCTTGAGCCCAGTCCTGGGAGGCTTCCCACGGTTCATGTCATCTGGGCGAGATTCCAAGGTTGATGCCCTTGAAAGGAGCTGTGTGTGCACAGGTCCAGCACAACACTCCCGGTGTGCCCTGAATGTTGCCAAGCACATAAACCTTGTATGAATCCTACACTCTTGTTTTGATTTCTAGAAATGGGACTGGACTTTAACAACAGCCGCTCCAGCCCATCTCAACTAACTTCCTCCCCCACTCCAAAAAACCAAACATTCATAATCATCTAAAAAAACCCAAAACCTGTCAAGCAACAGCCTTTTCCTTCTAAAGACTCTCTCCTGCTAAAAATAAAATAAAAAATTGTTAAAATAAACACCATACTTTACATTTCAAATGCTTAAACTGTTTCCCCTTCTTTTCTGTATCTTCAATAATTGAAAATTCTTTTATCCATTTATGTGTTTCCCATGGTATTAAGCAAGCTAAGGTATCTGTATTCAAAACCCCAAACTTTGTTTGAAGCTGTTGAGATATAACTGGGTTTTGTTAACACCTTTAATTCTTTGGGCCCATATGTTCCATCTAATTTAATACAAACAGACCCTGATGACCATTTTCACACAGTGCTGAAAGACAACATGGTAGGCTACTAATCTGATTGCTAGTAGAACTGGGTGGAGAATGGGTGTATGGTTCCTCCCCTTCCAATGGAAGATTTTATTTTTTCCTTAGAAAACTATTTTTTTGTTTGCCAGCCAAACCCTCCTCCTCCCAACCCAAACATTTTCAAGGAAAGCAGACACGTTCCAGAACTATTTTCATTTATCCAAACCTAGTTTTTTCTCCAAAAAAAGTTTGTCAAAAGCATACTTACTAGGAAAAGCCACACAGGGAATTCTAGTCACCAGTTTAGGCCAATGAAACTCCTTTTTTATAATTCAGTTAAAGCCTTTTAGTTCTCCTGAGGTGCTCTTTCAGTGGTGTTCAGCCAGGCAATTGTAACAAAGAGAAAGCGAAGGGCAATAAAAAAATTAAAATATTGAGCTGAAACTGTTAAGTCTGAGGAAATGTTCCAGCATCCTGCTGAGCTCTGCTTAGAACGGCTTCTCAGACAGATAGAAGATGTTTAAATGACCTGTTTCAGAGTAGCAGCCGTGTTAGTCTGTATCCGTAAAAAGAACAGGAGCTATTACCAGCAGGAAAGCGGGTTGCCAGGGGAAGGAGGGAGGAAACCTTTTGCAGTGATAATCAAGGTGGGCCATTTCCAGCACTTTACAAGAACAGTAGGAGGGGAAATAAACAAGCGGAAATAGTTTTACTTTGTGTAATGACACATCCACTCCCAGTCTTTATTCAAGCCTAATGTAATGGTGTCCAGTTTGCAAATTAATTCCAATTCAGCAATCTCTCGTTGGAGTCTGTTTCTGAAGTTTTTTTGCTGAAGAATTTATTCTTTTACGTATAGACTGTCCAGTTTGGTCAATGTACATGGCAGAGGGGCATTGCTGGCTCAAGATGGCTTCAATCTCTTTGGTCACTCGATTACAGACCTAAAAGTGGCAGTTCTTCAGCAAAAAAACTTCCAAAACAGACTCCAACGAGAGAATTGGAATTAATTTGCAAACTGGATACAGTTAATTTAGGCTTGAATAAAGACTGGGAGTGGATGTGTCATTACACAAAGTAAATCTATTTCCCCTTGTTTATTTCCCCTCCTGCTGTTCTTGAAAAGTGCTGGAAATGGCCCACCTTGATTATCACTACAAAAGGTTTCCCCCCGCCCCCCGCTCTCCTGCTGGTAATAGCTCATCTTAAGTGATCACTCTCCGTACAGTGTGTATGGTAACACCCATTGTTTCATGTTCTCTGTGTATATAAAATCTCCCCACTATATTTTCCACAGTATGCATCCGATGAAGTGAGCTGTAGCTCACGAAAGCTTATGCTCCAATAAATTGGTTAGTCTCTAAGGTGCCACAAGTCCTCCTTTTCTTTTTAAATGACCTGTACAATAGCATTCAGAGTGAGTGGACACTCAGGGCTTTGGTAGGGAGGTTGAGACCTCCTCAGGAGGCGATAGAAAGAACTTCCATGTTTTTATTCTATGAGAGAGAAAAGCCACACTCCCCCTCAAAAAAGATTCGATGATTCAGAAAAGGAAACCAATCTGATGATTAAATTTACTTCATTTGTCTGTTCACAGAACGTTAGAGTGGAACAAAAGCATAAGAGCCAGATCTTCATCTGGTGTAGAGGTGTAGTGTCACTGACCTCAAATAAGCTGTGCTGATTTAGAAGCAGCTCACTCAGTATGTGGCTGTAAAAACTCACAATAGGATCCTACATTACTTGGGAAACTCTGGCTTCTCATTGAAAAAGCATCCCAATTGTATAAAATTTAGAAAAAAAGCCTGTCACTTTCAAGCATTTTCCCTTGTTGGGAGCGGAGAGCTGCACCGCATACATGGCAGTTCCCCTGTTTTTTGTATTTGCCTGGCTAGCTGGGGAAGAGTGTATTGAGGTTTAAGCTATGTCCTTTCTCCTCTTGTTGACTTCCCAGTGTCTGTCTTTTCTGTAGCTGTTGTCTGAGTCGGGCAAGTCAGCATGAGGTCACAGTAGCATCCTTGTGACCATGGGCACTCTTAAATGCACAGTAAACATGATTTTTTGAAGAGAAAGTTTACAGGAGGGAGTGTGATTCCTTCTGATTAGGTATGGCTCTACACCAGATGGCAGATGTGGACAATAAGGGGACAACAACTGTGACCTGCCTTGGATGTACTATTTTAAATCGGTTAGAGGGAGGCTGAGGCAATGTTATGTACAGATCTCCTACATTCCCCTTCTTTCTGCACATCAGCTTAATTTATTGCTGAAATACAGGCCAGAATTCTGTCATTTCAGGACTTTTCAGAAAGCATTACAGAGAGTTAAACCTCAGGGTTATTGTATGTAACACCCTGATAAGTAGGCGTTAATAGTTCCCAATCAGCTGCAAGAGAGTATTATACAGTTGCTTAGGCTATGGCTACGCTACGTAGCTTTCCGCGACACGTCTGTGCTATTACGGCTGTGCCGCTAAAAGGTGTGCCGTATCCCACTGTTCGTCGGCAGGAGAGAGGTCTCTTGCCAACAAAGCACTGTTCACGCCAGCACTTGTCGTCGACAAACCTTTTGTCTTTCAGGGTGCATGTGTGCTTCTTTAACACCTCTGAACGACCAAAGCTGGGTCTTCCCCTTGCTAGGGTAGGCAAAGCCTGAGGCTATGTCTACACTACACTTTCATCTTTAAAACTTTTGTTGCTCAGGGGGGTGAAAAAGATCCCCCTGAATGACAAATGTTTTGACGACGAAAAGCACCGGCGCGGACAGCGATTCGGCGGCAAGAGATGCTCTCCCACCAGCGAAGCCACCGCCCCTCGTTGCGGTTGGTGGGTGGTTTTATTCTGTTGTCAGGAGAGCACTTTTCTGGTGACAAAGAGTGGCTACACTGCGTGCCGTAGAACAGTGTGGCTGAAACAGCACAGCCATGCCATTGTAAGGCACAGCCTTACTGTATACAGACATTGTAGAGACGGTTTGGAGTACTCAGAATAACTTAACTAAAAGCTGTTAGGTAGAAAGTCCACTCCCGTTCCTCATACAGACTCCTCTCTTCCCCTACTCGCCTTTGCTTCTTTTACATATTTAAATGCTGCATTTCAGCATAACATTTATACTTCCATAGTTTAGGGCACACAAACACATTCCTCACTGATCTTATTTCAGAGGTGATTTCTAAGTCTTTCTAATATGACTGGGATATGTAGTATGTGTCACCGGGGTGCTGAGGAATGGCAGCATCTCAGTCCTTTCACAGATGTCAGGGGAAGTTGAGAGCAATGAATATAAGTCAGAAGCTAGGAACTGTAGGAAGTTGACAAGGGAAGCAAAAAGGACACAAGGAAAACTCTAGGGCCAGTAGAGTTGAGGATGAGGAGTTCTTAAAAAGTATATTAGGAACAAAAAGAATCCTGACAATGGCATTGGTCCAATAGATAGGAATGGTAGAATTGTCAATAATAGTACAAAAAACCCAGAAGGCTTTAAATAAAAATTTGTTCTGTATTTGAGGAAAAACAGATGATGTAGTCACATTGTGATGATGGTGAAATACTTTCCATGCCAATAACAACAACTCAAGAGGATACAAAATAGCAGGTACTAAAGTTAGACATTCTGAATAAGCAGGATAACTTGCAACCAAGAGTTTTAAAAGCACTGGACAAGGAGCTCACCTGGGATTGGGAGACGTAGGTTCAAGTTCCTACTCCAAGTCAGGCAGAGCAGAGATTTAAACCAGAATGCCTTAACCACCAGGCTCTTGGCTATTCTTGGGTGGGTTTTGCTGTCCCCTCCCCCTCATTTTTTTTTTTTTGCAAAGAGAAAAAAAAAAACTTTTCAAAGGCCTTCATTTAATCCCAATGCAGAACAGGAAAAGTTTCCAAAAATCTCAAAAATGTTCATAGCATGGGAAAATTCTTTCCCATTCAGTTTGAGCCATGAGATATTGTATAACATATGAACTAGTCCACTATCAGTGCATCCTGGATCTGTTTGCTTTCCCATTTGCTGGGAGACAGATGAAGAAATGCTCTAAAAGGGAACCACTGAGCTGACCTTCACATTTTTCTCCAACTTTCAATTTTTCCCCCTCAGACAGCCTCATCTTTTAACAACAAATTTAACAATACAATAGATCAGGGGTCGGCAACCTTTCAGAAGCGGTGTGCCTTCATTTATGCCTTCATTTATGTCTTCATTTATTCACTCTAATTTAAGGTTTCGCATGCCGATAATACATTTTAACGTTTTTAGAAGGTCTCTCTCTACAGATCTATATTACATAACTAAACTATTGTTGTATGTAAAGTAAACAAGGTTTTTAAAATGTTTCAGAAGGTTCATTTAAAATTAAATTAAAATGAAGATCTTATCAGTTTAGTGCAGTGGTTCTTAACCTGGGGTGCACACACCCCCTGTGGGTGCAAGATACCCTTTCTGGGGGTGTGATACATGTGAGATTTTTTTAGAAGGTAAATCATCGAAAATACAAATTAAGCACAGGCACATAAGTACAACTACTTTGTTTCATCAAACCTATGTATTTATTAACTTTATACATTTTTTAATGATTACTGTAATATACAAAGTTTTTAAGTTTTTAAGGTAATTGTAGTGTAATTTTTGCTAAGGGCTGCAGAGCGCTGGGCCTAGGCCAGGAGCAGAGGCCTGGGCTGGCTGCCGGTACCCCAAGCTGGCAGGAGGGCTGAGCAGGGACAGAAGCCCAGACCGCAGCTGGCAGGGGGCCGGGCGGCTGGAACCCCAGACCAGCAGTGAGGTGAGCGGGACTGGCAGTTGGTATCCCAGGCCTGGGCCAGCAGCAGGCTGAGCGGGGCAGATGGCCAGGACCCCAGCTGGCAAGGGGCCAGCAGCAGGAACCCCAGACTGTCAGCGGCTGAGCTGGGTGGCGGACAGAACCGCAGACCGGCAGCGGCCCACCTGCTGCCAGTGTGGGGTTCCGCCAGCTCCTGCCCCACGCAGTCCACTGCTGGCTGGGGGTTCCATTCACCCAGACCGGCAGTGGGCTGTGTGGGGCCGGCGACCGGGACCCCGGCTGGCAGCAGTGTGCCAGTAAAAATCGGCTCACGTGCCACCTTTGGCACCTATTACTCTAGTATCCACTATGTCCCATTATGCTAAGCACTGTACAAAACAGAGACAAAAGGCCTAAAAGAGCTTGCAACTGAAGTATACAAAACAGACAGACACCAAAAGGATAAAGTGTGATTTTTCTTGGGTCTCACAACAGAAGAACTGGGAATAGGACAAAGGTCTCCTGATTCCGTCCAGCACCCTACCCACTGGTCTGTGCTGACAGTCATGATAGTACAGGGTAGTTGTCTTAATCAAGTGCTGCTGTTGAACTGTTAACATTAAGCAAAACAGTTATTAAAATTCATTCAGACAATGCAAAGAACTAGAAGAAACTGAAGTCTGGGATTTACCCACCACTTTTCTAGTTCCTTTGATTCATCAGAGAACAATTTTAACCGCTGAAACTAAAACAGATGTACCACACTGGAACTAGTTCGGCTCAAAAACACATTTAATTTTGAGATATTATTTATTAAAAGTGTGAAGGGTGGGTGGTATTTATGTGTTGGGTTGCAAACAGACATTTGCTGTATTACCACAACAGCTCCCTGTGCTGTGCTAGAATCTCTATTAGAAAGATGACAAATGAAAGGGCTGAGATGCTGACATTTACAGAAGCAGATATGCAGAGACTTTTTTGTTTGACTTGTACACACTATAACCTTTGGAATATGGTGTTTCTGAAAAAGAAAGAAGCAAAGTTGCAGGTGCATTACAAAGCTAAGTCTGATAGGATAACAAGATTAACAATAAGTATATAAACAGACTACTGTAAAACTAAGCAAAATTAGGATTTCTGTAGGATGGAATTGTGATTCATTCTAGACCAGTGGTGGGCAACCTGCGGCCTACGGGCCACATGCGGCCCATCAGGGTAATCCACTGGCAGGCCGCCAGACCGTTTGTTTACATTTGCTCCCACTGGCTGTGGTTCACTGTTTCTGGCTTCGTTTTGGTGGCCTGCCAGCGGATTACCCTGATGGGCCCCACTGTTCTAGACTGTTGCGCTTTGAATCTTCTCTGGGTGCCCAACTTGAGAGCGCTGAGGTCTGATTTTTCACATATGCTGAAAACTACAGCTGGGCAAATACCTGATTTTTCAATTCACTGGCAGTTTTGAACTGGGTCAAACTAAAGTTTTTTGGGGTTGTCAGTGAACCAAAAGAATCAGCAAAATTTCATTTTGAGTTCAACAAAATATTTCATTGAGGGTGTTTTTAAGGAAAGCAAAGGAAATGAAGAACTATATTCAAAAACACACAGCTGAAGAAGCGGGGGAGTTGTGGTGCCTTTCTTCTCCCCATCCACTAACTTTTACCTAGTGTTTAGGGCACTCGGGTTGTGGGAGACTCAGTTCAAATCCCCGCTCTGGAATGGGGACTTGAACCCAATTCTCTTATATAAGCAAGTGTGTGTTGGATGGGAGAGACTGAAAAATTTCAATAGTCTCTGGGCCAGGGAGATTTGATAGCCTACAGGTTAGAGCACTCGCTTGATGATTGGTGGGGGAGAGGAGGTAACATCTGGGTTCCTGCTCTACTTACTATTTATTCATTCAAAGTGGAACAGCTTTAACAGGAGAGAATGAGAAAGACCCACTTCAGAATATGCCTACAGTCTGGAGGTTAGACTTGGGCAGGTGGAGGCCTGGATTCAAGTCCCTGCTCCAGAGCAGGGATTGGAACCAGCGTCTCCTGTGGGTATCTTAACCGCAGGGCTAAATGCTATAAGCACCTTAGATATTTTAGTCCCTAAATCCTCTTGTGAACGTAGCCTGACAAGTCAAAACAAGACATTTTACTAATGTCAAAGTGACCTGGTTTGATATTTCCAAAATACTGTATTTTTGTTCTGATCTAAATTGTTTGCTAAAGTTAACATGACTTCACTAAGTGTTTCAGTCCACCCAGATCAGCCAGAAAATGTCACCCAGCTCTACTGAATGCTCAGTTGCAACTGAAGTTAGTGGGAGTTGCAGATGCTCAGTACTTCTGAAAAATTCAGGCCCTAAGCATCACAGATTGGGTACTCAAACAGAGAGGCACTCACTTTAGAGGGCACTTTTGTAGATTTTGACCTTAATCTCAATGGAGATTATAAAACACTGCTATCTCTCACATAGGAGTTGTAAAAATAAACTCATGAATGTTTGTGAGACACTCTCTGATACTCTGGTAACAAGCACCATAAAGAAGCGCATGAGGAAATTGATAATTCCATATTCAGCACAGGGTTTGTATGGCACGCAGTAAACAAGACAAGACCACACACTGAATGATGAGAATAAAAAATGGATAATAATAGCTGTCTCAGTCACTAATCACCATCCCTTCAGAATGCAGAATGAAGCTGGGATCCTGAGGGATCGTATGCCATTGTGTAATTAGATGCTACAGTTGGGATTTTCTAAAGTAACTAAGTGACTTGTGGCTTTGAAAATCCCTCTCTGTATCACAGTGCATACACACAGGGGGCAAAATTAAGGTTGCGTGGGCAATCTTAATTCTGGCATTTCCTAACTTCTAAGTTCTTGTCTTTGCAATTGTAATAACATTTTAAAAATAGGTTTTTGTCTAATAATAATAAGATCAGCACAAAAAATTTATAAAGGAAAATAGGCCCCTTAAATTCAAGTCTATTATCCAAAACTCTTTCAAAAGTAATGCAAAACTGTCTGATGCAGGCATTTACAAGTTATTAATATGTACATATTAGCATCTTATTCATATGTGTCTGGAAGGATTACCATGTTGGTGTAGCTGTTGTCATCTTCGGGTGACCTGAAGAAGAGCGCTGTGTAGCTTGAAAGCTTATCTCTTTCACAAACAGAAGTTGGCCCAATAAAAGTTATCACCTCACCCACCTTGTCTCTCTAGGAAGGATTCACAGATCATAGAATCATAGAATATCAGGGTTGGAAGGGACCTCAGGAGGTCATCTAGTCCAACCCCCTGCTCAAAACAGGACCAATCCCCAATTAAATCATCACAGTCAGGGCTTTGTCAAGCCTGACCTTAAAAACTTCTAAGGAAGGAGATTCCACAACCTCCTTAGGTAACGCATTCCAGTGTTTCACCACCCTCCTAGTGAAAAAGTTTTTCCTAATACCCAACCTAAATCTCCCCCACTGCAACTTGAGACCATTACTCCTTGTTCTGTCATCCGCTACCACTGAGAACAGTCTAGAGCTATCCTCTTTGGAACCCCCTTTCAGGTAGTTGAAAGCAGCTATCAAATCTCCCCTCATTCTTCTCTTCTGTAGACTAAACATCCTCAGTTCCCTCAGCTTCTCCTCATAACTCATGTGTTCCAGTGGTGATTAGAGCAGTGGTGGGCAACCTGCGGCCTGTGGGCTGCACGCGGCTCATCAGGGCAATCTGCCGGCAGGCCGTGAGACAGTTTGCTTACATTGACCATCCACAGGCATAGCCGCCCGTAGCTCCCAGTGGCCATGGTTTGCCATTCCTGGCCAATGGGAGCTGCGGGAAGCAGTGACCAGCACATCCCCGTGTCCCGCGCCGCTTCCCACAGCTCCTATTGGCCGGGAACAGTGAACCACCGCCACAGGGAGCTGCACATGGCTGTGCCCGTGGATGGTCAATGTAAACAAACTGTCTCACGGCCCGCCAGAGGATTACCCTGACAGGCTATAGGTTGCCCACCACTGGATTAGAGGCATTAGAAAGATTTATCAAGGCATATATGTTTGATTCAAACTTCTACTACATTTAGAGCATTGCACATTAAGGTGCTTGATTATTTTTATATTCAAAAGACAATACACAAAGCCAGAAATATTAGAGCTTCACACAAATTTATAGAAAACCAGAAAATGACAATAAAAAATCTTCAAGTCACTACCTGAAGACACTAAATAAAGAGATCCATAGGGTTGTTAATGATAGAACAGAATGGAAGACTGAGCAAAACCTGCTGAGATTCAGAGGAGAGGGAAACAGAGAAGTGGGTCTGAGTAGCAAAAATTTAAGCACATTTCATGTTGTTATAGAAACGAAGCAAGAGACAAAGAGCCTGACTATGCTGCCTTGTGTAACACCTAAAAGCAATATATCTCTGAGTTTTGTACTCCGCTGAGCATTGTAGAATTTGAGTGCCTTTTACACTGAAAGAACACAACAGCATATAAGAAAAGGAGTACTGGTGGCACCTTAGAGACTAACAAATTTATTTGAGCATAAGCTTTCGTGAGCTACAGATCACTTCATCGGATGCATGCAGTGGAAAATACAGTGGGGAGATTTTATATACACAGAGAACATGAAACAATGGGTGTTACCATACACACTGTAAAGAGAGTGATCAGGTAAGGTGAGCTATTACCAGCAGGAGAGGAAAAAAAACCCTTTTGTAGTGATAATCAAGGTGGGCCATTTCCAGCAGTTGACAAGAACATGTGAGGAACAGTAGAGGGCAGGGGATAAACATGAGGAAATAGTTTTACTTTGTGTAATGACACATCCACTCCCAGTCTTTATTCAAGCCTAATGTAATGGTGTCCAGTTTGCAAATTAATTCCAATTCAGCAATCTCTCGTTGGAGTCTGTTTTTGAAGTTTTTTTGTTGAAGAATTGTGACTTTTAGGTCTGTAATTGAGTGACCAAAGAGATTGAAATGTTCTCCGACTGGTTTTTGAATGGTATAATTCTTGATGTCTGATTTGTGTCCACTTATTCTTTTACGCAGAGACTGTCCGGTTTGGCCAGTGTACACGGCAGAGAGGCATTGCTGGCACATATCACATTGGTAGATGTGCAGGTGAATGAGCCTCTGATAGTGTGGCTGATGTGATTAGGCCCTATGTCCCCTGAATAGATATGTGGACACAGTTGGCAACGGGCAACTCACTGAAGTTTGGCCTGCCCGCCCCGCTACCAAGAGGCATGACGTGGGGGTGGTAGCCCTAAACCTGGTCAGGGCCCAAATAGGGTTGCCACCTCAGAGAGACAGAAAAGATGGCCACTGCCCCCTCTCACATCAGCCTGACCCTCCTCTTCCCCTTCCAGGCATTCACCACCCCACCAGGCTCCTCTTCCACGCCCAGGTCACCCCCTCATCAGCCTGACCCTCCTGGCCCATGTGCCCCTACACCCACAACCTCCCAGGAGCCTCCCTGTCATCCCCTCTCAAGCTAGGAGCCCCTGCCTCCCCACTCCTTACTCCTCCCTGCTGGCAAGCATCAGGTCCTCTCAGTGCTGGAAAGCAGAATGGAGCAGGAGCTGCTGCATTGGCATGTGGAGGTTCTGGCCTGTGGAGTGGGACACAGGTGTTGTGCCACAGTGCTCCCTGCTGCCATGTGACCTGCACACTGTAGGTTAAGCCGTGACTGGCTGGATCCCCTCTGTGTGCGCATAGCAGTGGTTGCCAGTTGCAATGTGCTGGGTTTTCTTCTGCCCACTTTTAACTTACAAGTAACTTGTAGGTTGCAAGTGAAAAAAAAAAATGCAACTGGCAACACAGGAGAGACACTGGCCATGCGGGTTAGAAAGCCAGCCAGGTGGTTGGGGCCCCCCCGTGTCAGTGCATCTAATGCTCATTGCTTAATCTAGGCCTGTGTGAATGCAACACGTTTTCCTTGAGGTGTCATCTGCACTGTGCCAAACAAGGGCAAAGTGCATGTGAAAGTGTAAAGATCTACACAAGGTGCAAAACCCAAGATCTTTTCCATTCATTTGGCGTGAAGTTCACCCTGTGCAGAGGACCGCCATGAGGCCTATGCATCACATAAGCCTTGTTTAAGCATAATTTTGAGGTCTTGCGCTGGACAGAAGTGAATTTCATCCTCAGACTATTTATTTCTTATTCTTATAAAATTAAGATTCACAACACTGCACTTTAGCCATTAATGGATAATTTATATACACATTGTCTCAAATAGAGTCATCTATAACTTTAATAAGAAAAGCAGGGGAACTTAAGAGCTGATGTAAATAACTGTGCAAAGGTAGCAATTCTCAATGCATACCAAACAGTTGCATTGGTCTTACAAAACCCAGGAACTATACTACACATTCTTGAGCACCATTTTCTGGCACCTATCTATTAACCGTCTATATATTCTGTAAATAGACAGTACTCATAGCTCACCTGGCTTCAGGTTTCATTACCCTTCTGAAAACTCATTTCTGGCATGTTTTCTGTGAGAAAGGAGTTTATAATAGTAGAATGGAATTTTCAAGGTATATGCCTGTACCGAGTAGCCATGTTATCTTGGTAGCGCAATCCTCTCTTCTCCCTCACCTTCTCCCTTGTTATTCTTTTATGAGCCTCACTTGTGTTATGTCTGAATGTAGACTGCAAGTTCCTTGAGGCAGGCCTCTGTCTTTACTTATTATTTCTAGAGTTGGTCAAAAAATGGTACTTGTTTTTTTGCAATTATTTGAAGTTTTCTGCAAAAATGTTTTGATTTTTCATCCAAAACACCCCAAAAATGTTTTCTTCACAGACCGAAAACCAAAAGAGGAGCTTTTTACTGAAAATGCCCCCCCCCGGTCAACAAAATACTGAAAATTTTTAACCAAAATGAAGAGTTTGGCTTTGGTCAAAAAGCTACTTCATGGTTTTGTTTGTTTGTTTGTTTGTTTTTTGGTTGTTTTTTTTGAAGAAAAGTTGATGGGAAAAAAACCCCAAACACCTTGAACCAGTTCTGGTTCTATGAAGTGCGTAGCAGACTCCTGGGGGTATAGAAAAAACAAACATTCTTCTAATTTCTACATTTAACTAAAACTCTCATCAACGCCTGTCTGGATTACTCTAATCTCCTCCTTGGGCCTCCCTAACCCATATCACTCCCCTCCGCTCATACAAACAGCAGCGGCTAATATAAAACGTCCTCACTTGTCATTCTGATGATGTTCCCCCTTTCTTTGAATCCCTCTCCTGGTTCTTCTCTCTCTGCTGCATCAGGTTCAAGTGTTCTTGTGCTTACCTTCAAGGCCCTTACTATGTATCCCACCCCTGTCTTCTGCTCTGTCAATAATTCCAGCCTCAATGCCTCATTTGTCTACTTCCCCCACAACCATCGTTGAACATATATACACACCAACCCATGCATGGAACACCAGTGCCTGAGCAGTCCCTGACCATCTCAATGAATGAAATCCATCCTTAACAGCCATATTTCCCACCATGTCCCCACAGTCCACAAGAGATTAGCTAACAAAGTACTTTATTTCTTTTCAAAGAAAAGACCACTGTTGCCTATTTGGTCTCAGTGTTTAGCTAACGTTTGAGGCCTTGCTGGTTTGTTTCTGTTGGGAAGATAAATTGATGATGAGTCAGGTATTTCTTTAATGCAATCCCATTTATTTACAAGAAATGTGCACAATATTCTGTTTCCCTGAGCACAGTAAAAATAGAAGGCAATTTCCTTGGTCATATATCCAAGTCTGTCTTTTCAGCAAGCACTGCGCCCAAAAGCAGCTCTTCCTCATCTTCCTCCAATGGCCAACTCACCAATGGCTTCTTCTGCATTCTGCTTCTCACACATGGAGACACACACAGAGAGCTGTAACTAATCAAAATCCTAGTCCCTGCATTTACAATCAATCCCGGAAAAATCCCTCAATCTGCACAGTTTAGCTGTTGAACAGCTTTGTAATGTGGCTCATTGCCTTGGGCAGTGGCTTCTTATTGTTTTAGTTATTACTGAAAAAGGGGCATCTAGTTGCTCCTTCCACTTAGCCCGAATAAGAGGCGATTAGTACACCCATCTATTTTAACAAGGTCTGTAACTGATCTATAAATCAAAGACATGCTTGATGGCAGTCATTAACACCTTCTAGCATAACAATATATATGCATCATGTTGGGGGTCTCGTCTTTAATAGGTAGCCATCTAATATTCTTGATATTCCCTTTGATATTTGAATTGTAAGAGGAGATTATTAATTTTGACATGTTATTTGACAAAGCATATTTCAGAACCAGTTGCAAGGTAGTGAAACATTGGGCAACTTTAAAGATTGGCATCTCTATGATTTGATCAGCTTTACATGACTGACAAACTGGCGTGACCTCCCTTCCACCTCCACTAAGAATACCATAAGAGGCTCTAACTAAGATCCGATCACCACTAACCACCAGGTTAGATCATCTCAAGAAAAGCCAGTCCTGGTGAAGTGGTTGATGAGGATCAACATCATCTTTACTTCCTATCCTAAACTTTGTGCAGCATTTGCTTGTGCTGTTAAGCAGTTGTCGTGTTTCACAGCACAGGGTTGAGTGAAGTGATTCATTTTACAGATGGACGGATGTATACTAAGTGCGCACCAAATTCTGCCTTCATACATGTATGTGCATGCATATACCCACCCACCTCCTGCAGAAGTCACTGGGACTTGTCTGCTCCTATCTGAGGACAGAGTTTGGCCGGATGCTTGTAAATTGATTTAGAGAGCCTTCTGGAGCGGAGTATATACAGGTTGCTGTCATGTGCAATATGGTCCTAGCTGAACAATAGTAGGATCCTGACCCTGCAAGTCCTTGCAGAGTAGATGGGAGGAAGCACAAGGCTGTTTTCTTCCAGCTTAAGTAAGAGTGAGTAGAAGTGCAGGTAATATTAAGTACTAGGTTTATTTCTCCACATTGGTTTAAGTGTCATGCCCCTTTACACTCAAAAGAGAAGATTAAAAGGTCAGACAGGGACTCCACAATACTGGTCGGTAGGAGCAGATTATAAATTTATATACTCCATTATGACATGCAGGGCCACATCCTACCAATGAGCTGCTCTATGGACACCTGCTCTATTCTACTGCAGTCATTTTTCTGGCACTGACTCAAAAACAGTAGAACTACTGATATCGTTTGAAAGGGTTCAGATCCCAAATTCAAAGGAATTTATTGCTGCTATGTAGATAATGAACATATTGCAAAGAAACATTCATACTGTTGGGAAAGCTGCCCTTCAGAATGAGCTGTGGATCTTGCTGGTTAGTTTAAATGGAGGAGCCCTTGCAACTTCAGTAGTATAAAAAGGCAATTTAGGTCTGTTCACTTAGTAAGTGCAAAGGACAAGTTCTTTCATAGCAGCAAACTCCCAGTGGAGCACACAGATAATCAAGGCTAGAAGAGGAGAACCAGAGCTTTCTCTTAACCAATCCTTTTTGGGAATGGGAAATAACAAGATTAGAGAATTGAATGCAGCTACTGTTTCCTGTCAGATTTAAAATTGTAGTCTCGTGGCCCTTCAGTAGCTGAAGCAGATCTACACTGCAAGTCAGAATGAGTCTCTTTATAAAGTGCTTACAATGGTGTATGTTTCTGAGAGGCAATGAAGCTATCTTGAGCTCTCCTCCAGTACTTAATAGCTTCAGAATGCATATTTCATCTTTAAAATGTTTGAAGTACTTTAATGTGTCTACCAGAAGTGGTAGTTCTAAGAAGGACCTAACTTTAGCTGTGGGTTCTGCAAGCATATCCATCTTATTTTTGCTATAGTTTGCAGGGAGAAGACAGATGTGCCCAGTCCTGAAATTTATACTCACTTGCATAGCCCTTGCTCAGATGAGACTACTCCAGTAAGGGTGACAAGATTGGGCCTTATATTTTCATGATCCTGGAATAGAAGAGATAAAAAAATATACAGTGACAAATCTTATGAAAATAATTATAAATTAAAATGAGGATAATTATACAAAATATGAATAGATTACTATTCTGGGTCAGTGCTGTAATTATGACTGAGACACCCTCACATAAAAGCAACCCAAATAAAACAAACAAACAAACATACTTTGCTAGTCTATTTGTGTATACGTTTGTAATCATGGCAGGTGTGTGAACATGAAGTGATCCCCACACAAGCCCTCGCTATTTCATCTATTACAGTCTGATCTATTCCAGCCCATGGAAGGAATGTACAATTAATTATTCATTTTGATATTCAGCATATAAAAAACATAAAAGAACATCTGCTCCAGGCACTCTTGAAAAATAATTAAAAATACAATCCAACCAAAACACAAAGAGCAATAATGAAACAATCCTTCCCTGCAAATGCAGCCAGCTCACAAAACTGAAATCCCAACTCAGCTCCCATAAAGCATCAATTCCCCGCCCACATAAAATTCCCCACCACCACTTGAACCCATGCCTGCTCTGACAAATGGGTGATGCACTGTGCCAAAAACATCAACAAATCTAGGCTAATTTGTACTGGGAGAGGAGCTGATTTCCAAAGCCAGGTCCTCAGGGGATGCCCTGCCCGCATCCTCCATGGAACAAGGATGATCTTTGTGTTTTGTATTTGTATAGAGTATGGTTCTGGTCTACGGGCAGGTCCCTAGATGCTGTGGTAATACAAATAAATAATAATTCCCCTGATTCATATAGAAAGGCAAGAGCTCAATCCTGCAAGGTGTTAGGCATAAGTAGTCCCAAGGAAGTCAAATGAATTACAGCAAAACTAAATTTGGCTTAGTATCATAACTGTATGTTTGCTAGGTTACATTAAAAGACCCCACATTAGAAGAATGCAGAGTCAAGCCTTCAGAAGTTAGGAAATGGTGCCTCTCTGTCCTTCCCTGGAGGAGGGTCATAATTTCCCAGAGCCTGTATCCTGGTAGCACTGAGAAAGAAGGGAGCTCTAACCTATCCTTCTCTCAGAGCTCCAGCCTTGGGACCCTGACAAACAGATGGGAAGAGTAAATATGGCTTGGTGGAAAACATGGACATCTCCAACCCAAGGTTCTGCCCTAATTCCTGGTGACCACTTGATCTGTTGTGGAGACTGCAGCTAGGCTGGCACCAGGGATGTGAGCACCAGGGATTGTGCTGTCAGTCTGGCTGCTTTTCCCAATGGAGCCTGTGACCCCAAAAGGCCTCTTTAAAATGTGTATGTTCTCCCACTACCACCCTTAGATTAACAAATTAGGAATAAAATTATTAGTGGTAGGTAAAACTGTTATACATGCAGGTGAAATGAGTGGCAAAGTTAGTGTACAGCAAGGACTGACTACACAGGATTCCACATGTGATCACGTGTATATTCATTCATAGAATCTGTTACATAATGAGTGGTTACATCCACCCCATAGGTCTGTCCTGAATCCATTCAGAATGGTGCTGGTTTTGGTGGAGCTATTGATCTGTCCAAGGGTTTTATACTGCCACCTGGAAGTCGAAGGAGTGCCTTCCTTGCAAAATTAATAACAATAGCAAATTCCCTAGTGGGCTTCATGTAGACCCTGACACTTCTCCCTTTTCAGGGGGAAACTCCGCTTGGGAGGATGGTTTTTGATGGTTTAGATTTTGTTAGTTTACTTTTTTTAGGTTGATTTGCTTCAGAGTTATTTTATCATATTCCTTTTCTTGGTAGAAGGGGTATCAGTGTTGTGTCATTTGTATGCGGGAAAGGCGCTTTATTTATTTATGTTTAAAAGGAAGGTTGTCCAGCGCTGGATTCACCCACCCTTCCCCGGAACTTTGTTCCACAGCTGAATCCCCTTGATGAAGAACGCTCTGTCTCCAGCTCACATGCTTTGTCCTGGGCTTTGTCCCAGAGGAAAGCAGCTTGTGCATTGGTTCTTACATCAACATTCAGTCTAATGTACCAGGCTTTGAGCCCTAATCCAAATTTGTGCTGAAGATTAGGATCAAAGCCATAAACTGGCATCAGAAACAGCAGACTAGCATGAGCACTGGGCTGATGTGCCCATGGCAGCTTGAGCCAAGTATAAGGCAGCTAGATATGTTCTGCACAAGCTGGAGTCTGTGCATTGTCTACGCAGTGAATTATAGCAAGCCAGCCTTGAAAGGACAGATGCATGGATCACTGAAGCCAGGTCCTTGTCTAGGAGGAAGGGATATAGTTTCTTAGCAAGCTGGAATCAAAAACAGGATCCTGAGGCTTCATGCCACTTTGACTAATGGGGGTTGTTATAGGCCTTCAATGGAAGGGCTTTGCTAGCTCTTCAAAAGCACCTCCCCTTTCTGATCAGCATTGCTTTGGTCTTACTTGGATTCAGCTTACACCAGCTGCTCTTCATTCAATAGCTGATTTCCTGTAGGGATTCTGACAAGGAGAGGCAGTGGTTGTATTCGTTGAAAATGATGAGAGAGTAGATTGTCATCATCATATTCTTAGCAGCTGAGCCCATGGCATCTCATGTTCTCTCCCACTAGATGGATGAGAAGAGGGGAAAGTAGGGAGCCCTACGGAACCCCATAGGCCAGAGCTTTGAAAAGGAGGAGCCATTACCCACCACCACTCTGAGATCTGCATGCAGCTATGAACTCCTTTCAGGTCTGCTGAAATTGGAGGGAGGGAAGAGATGGAAGGATCTTGTGGGGGCTGAAGAACAGACAGAAGTGTTTCCCAGCTATTTTTGAGTGTTCGCAAAGTGCACAGAGTGTAAACTACAATTAGTTACTGCAAACGCTCAAAAACAGCTAGTCTCTGGATGAGGAACAACAGTAACCAAACAAAACAGAAGAGAAATATCTTGGTGCAGTATAGACTCTAGGACACTATAAAATTAACTGACGAATAAACTCAGATGCCCTAGAGATGTTTATCTGGCAGTTCAGTGGGGAATATACATAAAAGGGCAATAGTACTGCCATCTGGTGTGCACAAAGATGAACAGCAGCAAATGAACAATTCTTTTTGTAAAAAGAAAAGGAGTACTTGTGGCACCTTAGAGACTAACCAATTTATTTGAGCATAAGCTTTCGTGAGCTACAGCTCACTTCATCGGATTCTTTTTGTAATATGCATTCCACAAAGCGCATCTGATGGGGTTATTAGGAGGGGAGCACTCACAGAAATGCCACAAATTTCCAGCTGTGCTATAAGCAGTTTACCTTTTCTGCACTTAGATGCATTATGGTGAGGGACATTATATAGTCACAGGCAACCAGATGCTATCTGTAAAACTATGAAGCCAGATACTCAGCAGGCCCCCTCAGAGGTCTAGAGAGGCCTGGGCCACTTCCAGCTTTTGAGGCTCCTAGCCATAATAAAAATAAAAAATGACACATGAAAACAAAATAAGGCACCAAAAAAAAAGAGACATAATTTGAATTTTTTTTATTTAACAAATGCTTTTCTAGCCTTTTTCTGTGCAAATCCACTAATTGTTGAGGAAAAATCTACCTTTTGTGCAATGTCACAATTGATATTAAGCATGGTGAGCCCATTCAAATGCTCTTATCCCATAGTTGAACTGTAATAGTTCTTTACCTGCTTCAACACATTGAAGGTGCATTCACCTGAAGCCACTGATGCAGGCAAAGTGACAAAAATTCGCAGTGCAATTGTGATATTAGGAAACACCCCAGAAAGTCCACGTTTGAGTATTTCTTGAAGCAATTCCTTTGGCTTGCAATCCAATTTAAAGTTTGTTGAATATATTCGTTTGAGGAAGATGACCTTGTCACTGAGACCTTTTGAGATTTCTTTGTTGTACTGTTGCTGAAATTGTTCAGCTGCAGAAAGTAGATCTTCATTACTCAGTCTGTTGAACTGCCACAGAAACCCCAAAAGGGTACAATTTAGTTACAGTGACTCAAATCGACGTGTAAGACCTGATTGAATAGAGTCAGTGATGACATGGAAGACATTGTCCCTGTAATGCTGCTCAGCATCGGATTCAGTAAATAAGTTGCGATTGGTGGAGACCTCAGATGAAATGTCAATATTCTGTGCTACTAATTTGGACTCAGTCAGGATCGCATCCCATTGTTCATGAATCTGTTGAATGTCATTGATAAGACCTTCAGTGTTATCCCTCTCAACATCAAGTGCAGCATTGCGTGCTTCAATTACCAGATTAGTTTGGTGGATCATTGTATGTAGCTTCATCCACAAAGATGACATCCGAATGCATTCAAATTTGTACATGTGCTTCTGAATAGACTGAAGTTCAGTTTGAGCCTGTTCAGTGAGATTGAAAGATTCAAGCTCATTTAAAGCCTTTCTCACTCAATTCAAATGCTGTGCAACTAGTTGAACACCATCAATCCATGCAGACCATCTAGTTTTGGACATCCCATGCAGTGAAACTGGAAGATACTGCTTCAGAATTTCCTACCTTTGTGGACTGCTATTGAAGAGATTGTACATTTGCTGAACAGTTCCAAAGTAAGTAATTGCCTTCTTGTATGATTCAGCAGAGTCAACACCTACAAGGTTTAGTGTGTGGTTTCCAGAGCTGGAGAAAATACAGTTTGAATTATGCTCAAGCAGAACTGCTTGTACACCTTTGTACTTCCCAGCCATATTAGATCCATTGTCATATGCTTGATCAACTCAGACTTGAAAATCTAACTTAAAACCTTCTAGAATTGTTAGTACTCAAGCAGCAATTTCTTTTCCAGTTTTTCTTGTGAAATTATCAAACAAAATAAACCTTTCTTCAATTGAAAATTTTGAGCTGTCTACAATCTTAACATATAAAATAACCATAGTAGTCTGTTCCTTGTGAGAACAATCTGGAGTGGCATCAACAATGATTGAAAAACACTTGGCATTTCGAATCTCATCAAGAATTGTTGTTTTGTATGAGTATGGAGAGATAATGGACTTGCATATGCTTTTGACTCTCTTGCAATTCTCGAACACGTTTAACATACTCTGATAAAAATGGGTCATATTTGCTGAGGAGCTCAACTATGCCTAGAAAGTTTCCATTTGCACGATCACCAATACGTTGACTGGAACCAAAGAAAGCCAATCCTGCTCAGAAATAAGTAGCATATCCACAATTTAAAATGGTCAAGTGTTAATAAGTAGCCTTCACAACTTGTAATGCTCTACTGTAAATAAGTAGCCTATTTACACCTGAAATGTTCTAAAGTAAATATGTAGCCTATCCACACTTGCAATATTCTGCTGTAAATAAGTAGCTTATCTACACTTGAAATCTTCTACTGTAAACATGTACACAAATGCTGAATGGTACACAAATGCTGAAAAGACTTAAAAAATGAATGAATATTAATTAACAACACAAAATGAAACAGTCAGACAGGTTATTATCCTTATCAATGAATCAAAACTCATGCACGCAAGGTATATTATAACAGGCTGAGCTGAAGACAAAGGGATGACAAGAAAGATGTGGAAAAATTGGAAAGAGTCCAGCGGAGAACAACAAAAATGATTAAGGGGCTGAAGAACATGACTTATGAGGAGAGGCTGAGGGAAATGGGATTGTTTAGTCTTCAGAAGAGAAGAATGAGGGGGGATTTGATAGCTGCTTTCAACTACCTGAAAAGGGGTTCCAAAGAGGATGGATCTAGGCTGTTCTCAGTGGTACCAGATGACAGAACAAGGAGTAATAGTCTCAAGTTGCTGTGGGGGAGGTTTAGGTTGGCTGTTAGGAAAAACTTTTTCACTAGGAGGGTGGTGAAGCACTGGAATAGGTTACCTAGGGAGGTTGTGGAATCTCCTTCCTTAGAGGTTTTCAAGATCAGGCTTGACAAAACCCTGGCTGGGATGATTTAGTTGGAGATCGGTCCTGCTTTGAGCATGGGGTTGGACTAGATGACCACCTGATGTCCCTTTCAACCCTAATATTCTATGATTCTATGACATATATATAGTAAACACAGACACAGATACAGACAGAGGGATTATATCCAAAAATTTCAAACCTGTGTCCTCACGAAACTCACTGTACAATATTGTCCTCACAATTTTCACCTTAAATCTGGGCATATAGACTATGAAAGCCTATGATGATGGCCAAGCTACGGCTCAACCAACCAACCAGTCACCTCTTTTAGCTACCATATGAAGATAATAATGAGGAATTCTCACACATAAATAATTCCTTAGTCAACTAGATGTAATACTATAAAAAGACACTAAAATGTAACAATTCTCCACCTTTCAACACGCAGTTGATCCACTACCAGCCACTAGTAATGTTTTGTTTATATAAATCAGCTGATCTGAGAGGACACATTCATCACGGTCTAATCTTGTGCCACTAGAACCGATATATTTTTATTAATATTTATGAATATTTTTAACTGTTTAATATGACAAAATCTATATCAGTTAACAAAAAAATGTCTTTTACCAAATCACATCTCTTATTTGCTTAAATTTGTAGCTCTAAGCTGAGAGAGTGTGTCACACTTTGGTCTAATAAAGATGCACATAAAAACAAGTTGTGCAACTTATCAAATGCCAAAAATTAACAAGTGTCTAAATTTGAGGCCCCCTTTGAACTTGAGGCCCAGGCCAAATGGCCCTCCTGACCCCTCCCACTCTGATTGCCCCTGGTCCTCAGCTCAGGTAAATCAAAGTTCCATTGAAGGTGAACCATGAAAAATGGGTGCTTGATGCTGTAAACCAGTTTTCTAGGTATTGGTAATGAGTGGATAGAAATACTCATGAAAACTTCCCATCAAAAGTGTCTGAGGTTCATAAGTTACCATATCCCTTAAGATTTTGATAATTCACAGTTGGCATTAGTGAATAGGAACATATAACTTGCACCGATATCTGCCTCCCTGAGGTAAATCCTCTTGGAAAGCCTGCATGTAGCAACAGTGTTTTTCCATCTTTGTGCAAAGCCTCTGAAAAAAAAAACTAGCTGGAGTTCTGATGTGTGCTTAAAGCTGCACAAATTGAAAACCATGAAACTACTTTGAAGCATCATAACCAGTGATCACAAGTAATAGCATACATCCTTGTGAACCAATTAAGTCTCAGTTGAAAAAAATCCAAGCTTTCTGCAGGAGAATGCCAATTCCGTAAAACGTGTTTAAAAGCTATAGTATCCCAAGGTTATATATACTGTTGTGTAAGCACAGCCATAGTTCTTTCCAGTCACACTCCAATATCTTTGTATGAAAAACAGAAATTTAAGGAATCAAGAATCCTTCCCTTCTACTGCACCTTTAAAAAAAAAAAAACAATGAAAGCATTTTTCCCTAAGGAAGTGGAGGCTGAGTATATGCTTGGGAAGATTCAGGTATCTTTGAATCTAAGAGAATTGCCAAACTAGTGGGCATATTTACTGGATGCCCTAGAGCTGATGTTAGGGAGTAAGGCAGTGTCATTTAGATCCTGGTCATCGTTTTCCGCAAATTCTTCTTCTGGGAGGTTTCTGGAAGTTATATGTTCGAGCTAGAATTATTGATTTGGTGGCAAAGCACTGCTACCGCCAGGATAACAGTCTCACATGAACTTGTTGGAATCCCAGATCTTAAACCCATTTTTATGACTGATGGATGGACAAGGAATATGAATCTCCCACATAAAGGAACACTAGTATAGACAGAGGTGTGTAGCATCAATTTGGTCCACAGCTAAACATCCAAGAGAAAAGATGTGATGCAAGTTTCACAATTGAGCTGTAGCTCACGAAAGCTCATGCTCAAATAAATTGGTTAGTCTCTAAGGTGCCACAAGTACTCCTTTTCTTTTTACAATTAAATAAGTTTATGGTAGAATGTGGTGGTGCAGAAGCATAAGGAGCCAAAAAGCGCCCTTCCCCATAGTCCTGTACAGTCATGCAACATTCCCTGGGATTGAATAAACTGAATTTGATCTCACTATAAACAGGCTGTTGTAATTTAATTGATCTTCAAGTTTAAGTGGCCACGTAAAAAAGCTGCCACAGAATTTCCACCAGAGCATTGTAAAATCCAGTGAATCTGCTGTGACATTTAGGTCCAGCTTGCCACAGATCATACAGGGCTTTGGGAATGACATTCATAAATCAGTGATTATTTAACAAACTTACAAGAAAACGATGTGGTAGAGGACCTTGGTTTAGTCATAAATAATACTACACTTCCCCTAAGATACAGTACACAGTTACCCTATCTGCTTGAAAATAGTGAGCATTCAGAAGTCACAGTCACATAGTTATTGTCCAGAAGTAGTAGAAGTCTCATTCATCTTCCTTAGCTGCAATCACCTATAAGCTTATTCATTTCTTTCCTTTGGATCATCACTTTCTCATCTCCTGATCCATTTCCCTGGTTTTAAAAAAATTCTTCAGGGTTCCAATTATCCCAGGCTTTATTCTCTACGCTGTTATGACCAACTTGAGAAATAAAGGCACCTTGTCTAGCCATACCACAAGATAATAGAAGTGTGAAAGCCAGCTTCAAATCAAAGGTCTGATGTAGGAAAAGCTGAGAATATGCACTGGTCTGACACAGAAGTGCAGAGGAACAAACAGCAGTAACAAGAACAAGCAGTGAAATGCTAGTGGCCCAGTGTTAGGCAAGAGTTAGTATCAATTACAAAAAAAAGAGTATGGTAGTAAGTCACAGCCAGATATTAATAGCTTCATGTATACCTCACTCTAATTTATACAATACCTTCAAAACTGCAAAACTGACAACGTATGCTGAATTTTAGTATTGGACTAGGTGAAAATCTCAGAATCAATCTTCTATAAGGGGTCTAGAGGCATTTTTTCTTAGAAGTTGGTAATGGCTTTTTTTAACCATTTGAGCTACGGATTTCCAAAGTAGTTGTTATTAAGCTGAATTCTGACGTTTAGACACTTAAATGAATGTGACCACCACAGTCACCAGAAATGGTTTGCTTTACCATTGTGTGCATGAGCTGGTCAGCAAAATCAAACTGCTTGGCATAATTCCTTTTCAGTCTATTAAGAACAGAAATGGGATGAGACATCCTGGTTTAAACACCTATTGGACCCTAAAATTCAGCATTTTATAGCATGTAGTTATCCTTATTAGAAATACAGTTATTTTCCTATAATGCATGAAATTATTCTCCTTTTCTTGCATGCTTAGTATTTGTTTTATTGTACATAATGCTTTGTTGTTAGAAGAGAATGGTGATTATTTTATTACAAATAGAGAGAACAGTAGTTAGATGAAGTAGAGGTTTATGAGACTTATCCGTTACAGTTGTAGGTAAACCATAGAACCATTAGTAAGGGTCAAGAGATTCATGCCACTTTTACAGTCTATAAATGATTTGCCAAGAATCAAGTAAAGAAGGTGAGTGTGAAGCAGGTGAGCAAGGATTCCATAGAATGAGGGATGCAACAGCTATTAGAATAAAACTACAAGATACCAAATACTGGGAGTTCATTGACAGACTTGAGTCCATCTTTCATTCAGAACAGCAGTAGTCATGTAGCACAGAAATTGCTATGCTCAATACACTGAAAGGCAAAATCCAGAGGTTGCAGAAAGAAGAGTATCTGCAAATGATGTATCACACTTGGCAAGCTGTAGTGATCTCAATGAAGGGTCTAATAGAAGACAGTCCAATTCTGTGGACTGGAAATGCTGCATGTTTTGTCAAGAAGTGCTCCCTAAGCAGATATTCATCTCTGTAACTCCATTCAAGATGAGTGAACAGATAACAAAGGCAGCTATATTTGACTACGAAATGAGTCTTTCACTGGAGTAAGTGGTCTTATAGCTGCTGAAGGGAAGTACTATCTGACTTTATGAGGTCTGATGAAACAAAGAGAGGGCATCAAAATTACTGAAACAGCAATACTCTGGCTTCAAAATGAACTTCCCCAGGCAGCCAATCAAGGCCATATTTGGGAGCTGCAGTTTGGCATCATTACAGCAATTTTGCAAAGGAAACTAGCATTGAAATGCCACACTCCTACACCAGTGGTAGATCATCATTCCAGGGAAAAACTTGAAGTTCATACTGGACTGAACTGAAGTTCAAACTTGAAGTTCATTGTTTCAGTTCACTTCATTGCCTAATTGTTTTCCCGTTGAGAGAGAAACACATTTTTTTCCAGCCAAGTATAAATATGTACCTATCTCACAAATGACAGATTCTTGCCAAGATAATGAAATGGCCATCCCTATTTACCATCCCCAAGACAAGATACGTCTGTCATTGGTACACATTGCATGGCAAATACAGGGACATACTTTGTCACATCTTGGCCACAAAGGTTTCAGTGAGGATGATGCAGCTGCTTGCATACCGGAGAGCCTGTACATAGTCCTCCACCAGCTGTATGAAGGCCAATCTCTTCTTGAGAAAAATATTGATTAAGAGAACGTTGAGAAACACGAATCAAAGAAATGTGAGGTGCTTAACATAGCTCAAGGCATTTTATATAATGTCAGTGGTGGAAAGACATGGATACAAAAGCATATTGGCCTTGCATACACCCTACATCAGACAAAAAGATCAAAACAACTAGTTCAGCTTTTCCATAAGGCTGGCCACTGCATTAGTTACACCATCAGCTTCTAAAACTCCTTGGACAGGGTGGCCTGGACTCTGGTCTCTCAGCGTATCCTAGCCATTTGATGGCATCATCAGCCAGGTGGAGAGCCAGTAGCCCGCTGTTGAAATCAGTCAGCGGGCACTCATCAAGGATATGCAATATAATCTGAAGCTGACTAGAGTTGCATTGCGGGTCATTAGAAAAAAACCATTTAAAGAGATTGGCCACACAGTTTCCCTGTCCTGTTTGAAACCAGTTCAGAGATGATCGCAGGTGCCTTGGCAAATCAAAACCTGGTGGACAGATGGTTGGGCCAGTGATGAGAGTGTGATTAAACAACTGTCATCGCTGACCACTCATTGTGGCAAGCAGATTCCACCATCATGTCCTGTGGTAGCATTAAGACCATAAAGGGTATCTAGAAGACAGGCAAGCTGGCGGGTGGTTGAAGAGGTCTTCATAAAAAGGCAGGTTGCTGTTCTCATGGATCTTGGGTAACAGTATGACAGAAGTCTTCTCACAGCAACTATGGAGCAGTGCTATGTTACTAACTATTGGCAGCCCTGGCAACGGAGTTGCCCATAAAGTCCCAGTAACAATATACATAAGCTCTACGTCAACCAGCCTTGTGTGAGACAAGAGACACCAGACAGGAGCACAGGACTCTGCTATTGAATAGCCATGCACAGTGGCAGGCTATGATAACATCTTGCTGACTCAAGCACCTGGTACCAAAGGCATCATAGTGGCTTACTAACATCTACATACGGGTCATTAATGAGAAGAAGATATCATGCACTTGGCATCAAGCAAAGATTATTTCCATTCTTAAGACACTACAATGTGTCAAATTACCACCCAATATCCTTGCTGTCAGTGGGTGTGCCAGTTGTCTGAGAAAGTCACTTCAGCTCTCTGGCTCTTTCCCTTTCCATCCTCTGGCTATTTATAAGCTCTTCAAGACAGCAACCATCTTACTTTGCATTTATACAGTGCACAGCACAATGGGGACCTGATCTGGTTGAAGGACTCTAGGCACAGATGGAATAATTTTGGATGTCCAGCTTGAGACTGTAAGCTGTTTCAAACTGGGCACCCAAAAAACAGATGCATCCAAAATGTGAGTTTTTTTAAATTGTGCCCTAATTTAACTGACAAGTGTGACCAGGGTCACTTTTGGCTTGAGACAAACAACTACCAAGACCTCGGTCAGTTGTACAAAACAAAAAGGGGTTTATTTGGCTGTCATGCCCTTCAGGTGGGCCACGATCTGCCACAGTCTTAAGCACAATAGGTGCAGTAGGGTGCCAGGTCATGGTGGCCTTAAGCCCACCCAAAGCTAAAGGCTCAGCCCCTTAACCAAGAGGGAGGGGCCACTGAACCCAGGCCACAAGCATATACTGGGGACAACAAATGAAAAAAACATGGATGGGAGTAAGAGTTAAAAATCAAGGATCTAAAGGGGGACATTGAGCAGATAACATCCAACAGCATCCACTATCCTCAAAAAGTGTCTGAGAAGTCAGAGTTCCTCTGGGTGGTGTCCACTGCCTGCAGATGAGATCAGACAAGGGATCAGAAATTGGCCCCACAGTCACAGAGCATCACCCACTCCAGCTTCCTCCTCCTGGTGTGATGGATAGCCACGCTGGCCAGCACCATAGAATCATAGAATCATAGAATATCAGGGTTGGAAGGGACCCCAGAAGGTCATCTAGTCCAACCCCCTGCTCAAAGCAGGACCAATTCCCAGTTAAATCATCCCAGCCAGGGCTTTGTCAAGCCTGACCTTAAAAACCTCTAAGGAAGGAGATTCTACCACCTCCCTAGGTAACGCATTCCAGTGTTTCACCACCCTCTTAGTGAAAAAGTTTTTCCTAATATCCAATCTAAACCTCCCCCACTGCAACTTGAGACCATTACTCCTCGTTCTGTCATCTGCTACCATTGAGAACAGTCTAGAGCCATCCTCTTTGGAACCCCCTTTCAGGTAGTTGAAAGCAGCTATCAAATCCCCCCTCATTCTTCTCTTCTGCAGGCTAAACAATCCCAGCTCCCTCAGCCTCTCCTCATAACTCATGTGTTCCAGTCCCCTAATCATTTTTGTTGCCCTTCGCTGGACTCTCTCCAATTTATCCACATCCTTCTTGAAGTGTGGGGCCCAAAACTGGACACAGTACTCCAGATGAGGCCTCACCAATGTCGAATAGAGGGGAACGATCACGTCCCTCGATCTGCTCGCTATGCCCCTACTTATACATCCCAAAATGCCATTGGCCTTCTTGGCAACAAGGGCACACTGCTGACTCATATCCAGCTTCTCGTCCACTGTCACCCCTAGGTCCTTTTCCGCAGAACTGCTGCCTAGCCATTCGGTCCCTAGTCTGTAGCTGTGCATTGGGTTCTTCCGTCCTAAGTGCAGGACCCTGCACTTATCCTTATTGAACCTCATCAGATTCCTTTGGGCCCAATCTTCCAATTGGTCTAGGTCCTTCTGTATCCTATCCCTCCCCTCCAGCGTATCTACCACTCCTCCCAGTTTAGTATCATCTGCAAATTTGCTGAGAGTGCAATCCACACCATCCTCCAGATCATTTATGAAGATATTGAATAAAACCGGCCCCAGGACCGACCCTTGGGGCACTCCACTTGATACCGGCTGCCAACTAGATATGGAGCCATTGATCACTACCCGTTGAGCCCAACAATTTAGCCAGCTTTCTACCCACCTTATAGTGCATTCATCCAGCCCATACTTCCTTAACTTGCTGACAAGAATACTATGGGAGACCGTGTCAAAAGCTTTGCTAAAGTCAAGAAACAATACATCCACTGCTTTCCCTTCATCCAGAGAACCAGTAATCTCATCATAAAAGGCGATTAGATTAGTCAGGCATGACCTTCCCTTGGTGAATCCATGCTGGCTGTTCCTGATCACTTTCCTCTCATGCAAGTGCTTCAGGATTGATTCTTTGAGGACCTGCTCCATGATTTTTCCAGGGACTGAGGTGAGGCTGACTGGCCTGTAGTTCCCAGGATCTTCCTTCTTCCCTTTTTTAAAGATTGGCACTACATTAGCCTTTTTCCAGTCATCCGGGACTTCCCCGGTTCGCCACGAGTTTTCAAAGATAATGGCCAGTGGCTCTGCAATCACAGCCGCCAATTCCTTCAGCACTCTCGGATGCAACTCGTCCGGCCCCATGGACTTGTGCACGTCCAGCTTTTCTAAATAGTCCCTAACCGCCTCTATCTCCACAGAGGGCTGGCCATCTCTTCCGCATTTTGTGATGCCCAGCGCAGCAGTCTGGGAGCTGACCTTGTTAGTGAAAACAGAGGCAAAAAAAGCATTGAGTACATTAGCTTTTTCCACATCCTCTGTCACTAGGTTGCCTCCCTCATTCAGTAAGGGGCCCACACATTCCTTGGCTTTCTTCTTGTTGCCAACATACCTGAAGAAACCCTTCTTGTTACTCTTGACATCTCTGGCTAGCTGCAGCTCCAGGTGCGATTTGGCCCTCCTGATATCATTCCTACATGCCCGAGCAATATTTTTATACTCTTCCCTGGTCATATGTCCAACCTTCCACTTCTTGTAAGCTTCTTTTTTATGTTTAAGATCCGCTAGGATTTCACCATTAAGCCAAGCTGGTCGCCTGCCATATTTACCAAAAGATAGTTATAAGGAGCTCTCGTGATTTTGTGGGGCCATGGATAGGAGTGGTAGGATAAGCAAACCAGGGTGAAAAAAGAGCATCCAGAACCTCAGTCAGAGGCAACGTTCCCTCTAATTTTTTCCATCCATGTGTGGAATGAATTTTGTTATGTGCACCAACATCGAGGTAATGTGCTGATGTGCGCCACCACTAGAAAAAAAAAACCCTAGATATAATATATATTTTTAAAAAGTTACCATGGGGATAATTACTCCAGCCAGGACAGGTTAGGCATTTTAGAACTCACTACTCAAAGAATTAAATTTAAGTGCAAAAGAGAAATAAAATTATGAAATGCATGCACCAGTCAAAACACTAAAACAGCAGCACTTTGAAAGAATGAAATTACACAGAATATATGTGTACTACAGCAAGTATCAAGAAGTAACATCACCACCACCACACGTATGTGTTGGGGGGAGGGGGGGAGAGAGAGAGAGACACACACACACATGCTGCCCCTTTAAATATGCTGCCCCTTTAAGTAGATCGGCTCTCGCCAGTTTGAAGCCTGCTTGTTCAGACACAGCACCAGCAGCCAGCAAGCTCCATTCCACATCCCACTCCTGATCCCTGTTGTGTCCCTCCACCCCCGCTCTGTGGAGATGGGATACAGGGGCAGGGGGAAACCCTGACGGCAGCACCCTCCTTTCCCCCAACTCTGCACAGCAAGCAGGCGGCTCCCAGGAGCAGCTAGCCAGGGACTCCAAGGCAGTGGGCAGGAACAGCACGGCAGTGGGGGGAGGGGCACCTGAAGTGCGCAGCACTTGATAGACTTCTGGGCAGCCGCACAGCTTAGAGGGAACTTAGGTCAGAGGTTCTGCAAGAGCTGGAAGAGGGTCTGCAACCTGACACATTCTACATAGGCGTATGCCAGCATCTCCTCTCGCCACAAAAGGAACGGGTATCAATGCAGTTCATGAACCCTGCCAGATACATTCCCATGCTTATGGCTCCATGGAGGAGCCACCAACTAATATCCCTGGCAGGCTGTAGAGCCAGAGTGGAATACAGGTTGGCCCACTGGTATTACCCTATAGCAAGAAGCAAGGTGCTAGTAATAAACAAGATTCCCACATCGGGCCATTTGATTTGATCTGTTATTAATTTAATGGGTGAAGTTGGGAGAAAAGCAGCAACATGAGAGGGTTTGTTTTTATAAAGATGAAAATAGACATGAGGTGAATTATAAAGAAGAGAAAGCAGCTAGGCTTTCTGTATACTAGATGAGGACAGGTTATTTAGTGGGGTACAGAAGTCTTGAAGAAAGTATTTTTAAAAATAATGGTTGTCAGGTTTTTAACAACCTAGGAAGCAATTCAGCCCTACCTATTCCTTTTTCAATCTGGAGTAGTCAGGTTTTTTTTACATTTAGGCTTTTCTAGGGAGAATAACTGTGTAAACATATTTTACCACTGATATTTAGACACCATCTTGCCATTTTCTTCACTGAACATTACAGAGCTGTGACTAAGATGCATTGATCATTGAAGCTCAATTACATTAGTCATGCTGACTTTTACTTTACCATCTTCCCTCTTATTTGAAAAGGGCTGCAATTATGGTATGAAAGGTGTTAAACCAATAGCCTTTATGCCGTAGCTCTTGATGTTTTAAATCAGATAGAATCAGTCAGCAGAGGACATGTCTTTATTACAGCTTTGAGATGTTCCTATTTTGTTTCGTTTCACTAAAGTAGGCAGCATTTTCTATGCTTGATGGTCAGTCAACAGCTAACAGTTGATGGTCCGCAGCTGGCTCTCTTGAACAGCTATTTGCACTGTATCCATTTGTCTTTTCGGATTTTTATTCATTGTGTGCCAAGTTAGAGACTTGATCAAGGAAGGAATTTCTCCATTTTCCCATCTTAATGAGATAGCCAAGGAAACCCCACATATCAGATTACGAAAAGAAATGAGCCATTTGGCCTTGCTGGTAATAGAATAAGAAAGAATCAAAATCCATGCTAAACTATTGGTGGTACTTTACTTTTTGTTTGATTTATGTAACTGACTTCACTGGAAAGCTAAAATAAGTATGCTCTTTAACGTCTACCTGTTAGGTTCACTGGCAACTTTTATAGCAAGACAAATGCTCAAAAGCTATGTTATCAATCAACTTTCCATAGTTGAAAGACATTACATAGATGGGGGTCAGCCAGAATTTTTTTTAAACAAAACAGACACACGTGCGGGTGTGTGTATTACTGTAGCACCTACAGGCCCGAACCAAGATTGGGGAGACACCTCAGGGAAAGGGATGTTCTCTTGCCGTGTGTTAGCCCAGGCAAAGGGTGGGAAGGTAAAGTGACTTGCCCTGGCAGCTTGGTGGCAGACTCAGCAATGGAACTCAGGCCTCCCAAACCCCAGTTCATTATTCAATACCTGCCATATTACATATTTATAGCAGAACTGACCAAGTGTCAGTTGTTTGCAGTGTTGGTTCCACAATATTAGAAGCACAAGGTTGGGAAGGAAATATCTTTTTTTGGACCAACTTCGGTTGGTGAGAGAGACAAGCTTTTGAGTGACACAGAGCTCTTCTTCAGGTCTCGGAAAGGTAATCTGAGCACTAGTCTACACTTAAAACACTACAGTGGCATAGCTGCACTGCTGTAGCACTTCAGTGTAGACACTACCTCTGCTAATGGGAGTGATTCTCCCATTGGCATAGGTAATCCACCTCCTCAAGAAGTGGTAGCTAGGTTGATGGAAGAATTCTTCCTTTGACCTTGTGCTGTCTACACAGAGAGTTAGGTTGGTTTAACTATGCTGCTCAGAGGTGTGGATTTTCACACTCCTGAGTGACATAGGTAAACAGATAATTTTCTACTGTAAACCAGGCCTAAGTACCTTTCCCAGACCTGAAGAAGAGGTCTGTGTAGACTCATAGATATTAAGGTCAGAAGGGACCATTATGATCATCTAGTCTGACCCCCTGCACAATGCAGGCCACAGAATCTCACCCACCCACTCCTGCAGTAAACGTCTCACCTACGTCTGAGCTATTGAAGTCCTCAAATCATGGTTTAAAGACTTCAAGGTGCAGGGAATCCTCCAGCAAGTGACCCATGCCCCATGCTGCAGAGGAAGGCGAAAACCCCTCAGGGCCTCTTCCAATCTGCCCTGGAGGAAAATTCCTTCCCGACCTCAAATATGGCGATCAGCTGAACCCTGAGCATGTGGGCAAGATTCACCAGCCAGATACCCAGGAAAGAATTATCTGTAGTAACTCAGATTCCACCCCATTTAACATCCCATCACAGGCCATTGGGCCTATTTACCATTAATAGTTAAAGATCAACTAATTGCCAACATCATATTATCCCATCATACCATCTCCTCCATAAACTTATCGAGTTTAATCTTGAAGCCAGATAGGTCTTTTGCCCCCACTGCTTCCCTTGGAAGGCTGTTCCAGAACTTCACTCCTCTGATGGTTAGAAACCTTCATCTAATTTCAAGTCTAAACTTCCTGGTGGCCCCAGTTTATATCCATTTGTTCTTGTGTCCACATTGGTACTGAGCTTAAATAATTCCTCTCCCTCTCTGGTATTTATCCCTCGGATATATTTATAGAGAGCAATCATATCCCCTCTCAACCTTCTTTTGGTTAGACTAAACAAGCCAAGCTCCTTGAGTCTCCTTTCATAAGACAGGTTTTCCATTCCTCGGATCATCCTAGTAGCCCTTCTCTGTACCTGTTCTAGTTTGAATTCATCCTTCTTAAACATGGGAGACCAGAACTGCACACAGTATTCCAGATGAGGTCTCACCAGTGCCTTGTATAACGGTACTAACACCTCCTTATCTCTACTGGAAATACCTTGCCTGATGCACCCCAAGACCCGCATTAGCTTTTTTCACGGCCATATCACATTGGCAGCTCATAGTCATCCTGTGGTCAGCCAATACTCCAAGGTCCTTCTCCTCCTCCATAACTTCTAATTGATGCGTCCCCAGCTTATAACTAAAATTCTTGTTATTAATCTCTAAATGCATCACCTTACACTTCTCACTATTAAATTTCATTCTGTTACTATTACTCCAGTTTACAAGGTCATCCAGATTCTCCTGTATGATATCCCAGTCCGTCTCTAAATTGGCAATACCTTCCAGCTTTGTGTCATCCACAAACTTTATTAGTACACTCCCACTTTTTGTGCTGAGGTCAGTAATAAAAAGATTAAATTAGATTGGTCCCAAAACTGATCCCTGAGGAACTCCACTGGTAACCTCCCTCCAGTCTGACAGTTCACCTTTCAGTATGACCCGCTGTAGTCTCCCTTTTAACCAATTCCTTATCCACCTTTCAATTTTCATATTGATCCCCATCTTTTCCAATTTAGCTAATAATTCCCTGTGTGGAACCGTATCAAATGCCTTACTGAAATCTAGGTAAATTAGATCCAATATGTTTCCTTTGTCTAAAAAATCTGTTACTTTTTCAAAGAAAGATCAGGTTGGTTTGGCACGATCTACCTTTTGTAAAACCTTGTTGTATTTTGTCCCATTTACCATTGACCTCAATGTCCTTAACTACTTTCTCCTTCAAAATTTTTTCCAAGACCTTGCATACTATAGATGTCAAACTAACAGGTCTGTAGTTACCCAGATCACCTTTTTTTCCTTTCTTAAAAATAGGAACTATGTTAGCAATTCTCCAGTCATACGGTACAACCCCTGAGTTTACAGATTCATTAAAAATTCTTGCTAATGGGCTTGCAATTTCATGTGCCAATTCCTTTAATATTCTTGGATGAAGATCATCTGGGCCCCCCGATTTAGTCCCATTAAGCTGTTCAAGTTTCGCTTCTACCTCAGATATGGTAATATCTACCTCCATATCCTCATTCCCATTGGTCATGCTACCATTATCCCTAAGATCCTCATTAGCCTTATTAAAGATTGAGGCAAAGTATTTGTTTAGATATTGGGCCATGCCTAGATTATCCTTAACCTCCACTCCATCCTCAGTGTTTAGCGGTCCCACTTCTTCTTTCTTTGTTTTCTTCCTATTTATATGACTATAGAACCTTTTACTACTGGTTTTAATTCCCCTTGCAAGGTCCAACTCTACTTGACTTTTAGCCTTTCTCACTTTATCCCTACATGTTCTGACCTCAATAAGGTAGCTTCCCTTGCTGATCCCTCCCATCTTCCACTCCCTGTATGCTTTCTGCTTTTTCTTAATCACCTCTCTGAGATGCTTGCTCATCCAGCTTGGTCTACAACTCCTGCCTATGAATTTTTTCCCCTTTCTTGGGATGCAGGCTTCCGATAGCTTCTGCAGCTTTGACTTGAAGTAATCCCAGGCCTCCTCTGCCTTTAGATCCATAAGTTCTTCAGTCAAATCCACTTCCTTAACTAATTTCCTTAATTTTTGAAAGTCAGCCCTTTTGAAATCAAAAACCCTAATCGCAGATTTATTTTTGTTTATCCTTCCGTTCAGTTTGAACTGAATTAGCTCATGATCACTTGATCCAAGACTATCCCCTACAACCATTTCTTCTATGAGGTCCTCACTACTCACCAAACCCAAATCTAAAATGGCATCCCCTCTAGTCAGTTCAGCAACTGCTTGGTGAAGGAATCCATCAGCTATCGCATCTAGGAAAATCTGAGCCCTATTATTGTTACTAGCACTTGTCCTCCAGTCTATATCTGGGAAGTTAAAGTCTCCCATGATCACGCAGTTTCCATTAGTATTTACTTCATTAAAAACAGTAAAGAGGGCTCTATCCATATCCAAATTAGATCCCGGCGGTCTATAGCACACCCCAAGCACTATCACTGGGGAGGCTCTAGTAGTTTTCTTCCCCAATGTGATTTTTGCCCAGACGGACTCTGTCTTATCCATTCCATCGCTTCTTATTTCTTTATATTCTACCTCATCATTGATATACAATGCTACTCCGCCACCTTTACCTTTATTTCTGTCTTTCCTAAACAGCACATACCCCTCAATCCCTGTAGCCCAGTCATGACGACTATTCCACCATGTTTCTGTTACCCCTATAATATCTGGTTTCACTTCCTGCACCAGTAGCTCTAGTTCCTCCATTTTTGTTACCCAGGCTCCCCGCATTGGTGTACAAACATCTTAATTTTTCCTGTTTGGCCTCGCTCACATTCTTTACCCAATTAGGCACGGACATTCTACAGCCAGTCTGACCTATTAGACTGGTATCCACACTGCCCTTCCTCCTTATGTCCATTCTCCTATCCAAGGCTGTATCCTTTCTTACTTTGTTTTCTTCCCTCTCAATGCTAAAATCTGGCGTGGAGATTACCTGGACATCTCCAAACCATCTCCCCCAAATATTGGTCCAATCTGTTGGTGAAGGAGACAAGCGTCTGCACTACACAGATTGAGACTTGAGGAACAGATAGAGATTAAATGCCCAAGGTCACAAACCTTATAGCAGCCCATAATTGAATCCAGTTCCCATCAATCCCAGTCTAATCCCTTAGCCACAATACCATCCTTCCTCCTATTTGTAATGTAATATTTATTAAATCATCACCTCAATATCTTGCACTGTTTCCATTTGCCTATATAGTCTATACTGAAGATGTTTCTACACAGCAGAGATGTCAAAGTGAGTTAAAGTTCAGATACCTCCAAAAATGTTTTTATATCTTACTTGTTAATGATGTACTTGCAGTGGCTCTTAAAAGCCTTGTGTGCCTTTGGATGTAAATTCTCATTGGGATACAGCATTCACTCATAGAAGCAAATCTAGCTTCCTTCTCTGTGGTTGCAGAAGTAGGGGAGTTCTACTGTGGGCTGAGGAGAAGCTGGACTGGAGGGGTGCATGGGAGAACATGCAGAGGTGGGAGGCTATAGTATCCTACCTATCTGAGCTAGATAGGGCCATTGGACTAGAGTAGCATTTAAAAAAAATCATCTCTACAGAAACACCACAGTCAGGATGGAAAGATTCCTACTCCCAACCCACCTAACCAGCAAAGCTCTGAGCTCTAGTGTCAGCAAACTAACTTGTGATTGTGACGGGTTGGACCCCTTGTCCGGGGTGCCACCTGATGTACTGGGGTCCCATTGAACCCACCCACTCCATCATTCTGGGCTCCCTCACCCTGTCCTGCTGTGCCCGGCCCTCAAGTCTTCTCTAGCACACACATAGGTAGGGACACACCCTGGTGTAGAATCACACAGAATCTGCAATCAGCTCTGTGTGGGAAGACTCACCTCGGGGATTGCCCAGCACTCAAGTGCACATGCCCTCTGGAGTATAAACCCAAAATTACATTGTCTGTAATGCATAGAGATCTATATAGCGTAAGCTCATGAAATTCGCCCTCTCCCTTAGTGTGGAGGAAGATATACACAGCTTTTTGCTCCCCACCCCCCATTATGAATTACACAAAATGGTAATAGAACAAACAAGAAACAAGTTTAACTACAAAAGATAAATTGTAAGTGATTATAAGGGATAGCAAACAGAGCAAAGCAGATTACTGAGCAACTAAAACAAAACACCCAACCTAAACTGAATACACTAAATTAACTGGTTAATAGTAGCACATTCAACCAATGTTGTTTGGTACAGGTTGCAGAGTTTCTTGAAGGGAAGGGACTCCTTGCAGCTTAAATCAAGTCTCCAGAAAGCAGATTTTTGCCACCTACACAGAGAATTAAAGATTAGAAAATAGACAAGAGGCAGCATCTGTTCTGATCAAGTGTGAAGAATCTCTGGCATTCAACATTAAGTATTTTTCAACCTATCAGGAAAGCTACTGGAAGAGAACAGAAAATCTGTTGGAAGTAAATTAAACAAAAGTTTTGTAGGAGTTAAAGTCAAAGCAATAATGTGGGGCTGGGAGGGTGGCAGGACATCTTCAAGATATTTGATACCAGCTACCAAAACAGAATGGAGCATAGATCCTGAGACCATTGTAAATTTTACTGAAAGGATATTAGATTAGCCCCCTAGAGCAGCCTGTATTATAAGAGATGAATAAAAGTGTCATAGATTATACATAGTTTTGTTTTCAGAAGTACTGAGTTTAAGAGTCTAGTCAAAAGGAAGTGTGTAGATGATTAATGCTAGAAATATAAATCCCTGAGGCTTGCACTTAAGTGTCAGCTAGCCAGAGAGCTGAGTCATCTAGAAGGCAATTGTCACAAGCTGAGAGGCTAATGGAGCTACAAAAGGATACAGGTTTAAGGATGTTCAGATAATACCCCACTTCCCTTATTCCCCCACCCTTAGCAATTTCCCTATCCTCACTGAAAGTAACAGCTGCTGGAAATCCATGCTGTGCAAATCCTATACTGTGGATTTGAGGAGTTCCCACCAATTTCCTTGTTTCTGCAGACTTTAAAGTTTGATTTATAAAGTTTTCTATTACAGCCCTGTTAGTCATGAAAACAACCCTCTAAATAGGACCTGGTTCAGTGCTATCTCATAGAGTCTGTATTTAATGCCATCTTAAACTGCTTGCATGCAGAGTGAAACAACAGCTAAGAGAGGCAGGATCTGCCCCATTCATCTCTACACATATTCACTCACCATTTTAGTGCCTCCTGGCATCAGTCCAGGGAGTTGCAGGAGTTCTTTCCTGCTAGTGCCACCTCTCATCCTGTGGCAAGTGCCTTCTAGAGGACTCAGCCCTCTGGCCAGCTCACACTTAAGTGTAAGCCCCTTCTGGGGATACAAAAGCCAAAGGTTCTCATACATACTCCTTCTGCCCTTCTTGGCCTCCTCCACAGCCAAACCCTGAGTTCAATAGTCCTTGTGTCAGGCTTTCATACCCTTCCTTGGGGCTGGTAGGGGAAGCCATTCCTACCTTCTGCTCTGGGTTATATGCTAGGCATCCTGTATTAAGAAATATATTTATTCTTTTAGTCATACTGCTATTTCCCAGGCCACTTCTTACCTCTAATCCCCCTGTAGTGTTTCCCATTAGCCTGTAGTTAATACAAGCCCCTGCTCTGGGCTTCTGGCAGTTACTCTCCAGAGACTCCCTTCTCAATTCCTTGTCCCTCTTTTGAGACACCGTTCTACAGAACTGTCTCCATGGGTTTTTCATATTCGCCAGGGGTTACTCTACTCCTGCAACTTATCCATAGTTCCTTTGCTAGAGAATAGCAGCCCCTAGACTGCTTTTTTCATAAGAACTGCCCAGTCGGAATCACCCCAGTTGGCTCTAAGCCTCAATTAATTGTCTCCTCTCTAGGGCTAATTGGGTCCCCACCCCTCAGACTTTCTATTAACCCCTTTTGTGTGAGCTTGGGGCACATCCCCATCACAAATTCATTGCACTTAATTCTGCTTTCTAGGGCTGACTCTTCAAATGTCAACATGACCTATTTCACTGCTGATGGTATGGCAGATACATTTTGTGAATGTAATTGATCCAGTTGTATTCATTTGAAAGGCCAGGCATAATTTTTAAAGGACAAAGATACTTGAATGGACTACACACTTATTTTTGACTTTCACTGTTGGGGTCTTGGTGGCAGGGGGAAAATCATCATTCTTTAAGGTAATGAAAAGGTCTCCAAGATTATATAAGACACTAAGTTATTGGGGATGGAAGGACAAGACCCTCAGGGGAATATTGTACCTCAAGGAGTTCGGATAAGAAGATCAAAGAAAACCAACTACCTATTTTATTACTATTTATTATTAATAGTGTGGTGGCATGTAGAGGACCCACTCGTAGACCAGGGGTGGGCTGGGCTAGGCTGCACAAATACATAAAACAAACCTCCCTCAAGGGCTTACAATATAATTGTTGTTTTTTGTTAAATTGTCATTTCTTTCAAGAGGAAGTCTTCCATGCTCCAAAGCTTATCTATATCAGGACGACTCCACCAGAATCACACACACACACAATTTGTTTGGAGTCCCTAAATCACATAATATTTGAAGATGAAAATTGCACCCAGCATAGCAACTACCAGACCTGTTGAGATGGTTCAGTAGACTCTGCAGCTTATTTAGGGTCACTAGAAATCTGTGGAATTTTTTGCAAATTTCTGTGGAATTTTCATTCCATGAGTTTCATTCTCTTCCTGGGGTGAAATAATATGTATCAGTTGTCTGAAGTTTATAATTCAGTACCATACATAGAGAAATGAGTTTCCACCCCTGCAATCATTCATTTGCATCAAACATGGTTTTGATCTTCTGCAAGTTCCATTTGTTATTCCCTTCCCTTCCTGTTCACTTCTCTGATTCAAAGTCGTCTTAAAGGTTTCAGAAAAGACAACAGTTCAGTTGCAAAAGTAAAGTGCTCTCCAGTACTCAAGGCCCTTGTCTTCCCACTTATAACAAGTAATGGTTTCAGGGACAGCTGTACTTTAAAGCCTCTTTAGTCCTTCTCAAGGAACCTGTTGGGGACAGGTTTTGTTATCTTCCTCTGGGTGGAAGCACATGGTTCTATCAGTCTTAGACTGGGTCTCTGCATTGCAGCCCACCCCGCCCTGTTTACCAACCACACTAACCTGACAGGCTCAGCTGTATTTGGGACCTGTAAGCCCTTTTCCTTTAGCAGTCTGTGATAAGGGCTAATTAAAGTGTCCCCAAACCAGCTTCTTAAAAACAAACAAAACAAAGAGTAGTAATAGCATTTGTTGATCTGTGATGGTCTAGGTACTCTTATCGTACCATAAAAAAACAACAACAATCAAAAGGATGATTATGGAGAAAAGAGAAACATTTCTTAAGATTTATATTTGCATCAAAATAAGAAGTATATTGTTTCCACTAGGAATTCTTGCGAGAAAAATAAATAAGGAAGTCAAAATGGACTTTAAGCAGAGGGTTATTTTCCTGACAGAATTAGTCATCTCCCTTCGGGCATGAGATTACTGATCTCAGCATGCAAAGAAAAACAGAGAAAGAAGATACTTTAGTAACTCTTGGGGTAATCAAAAAGCTGCATGTATGAAAAATTATTTTTAAATTCTTTTAGAAGAACAAAGCCAATCTATTTTCACTCTGTGCCAGCACAGGCCTGCCCATTGTTCCTGTGCCACTCAAACCCTGTACTCCTGCATGGGCCTTGTGCTGCCTTTGAGCTCAGAGGTGAATTTTAGCCCTTATGGGCTACATTTACAGACATATTTAGGGGCCTAAATATGCAGCTAGGTGTCTGAGCAGGCTGGGCTCTAAACTCCCAGTGACTTAGTGAGCTTCAGCGACTTTCAATGGGAGTTACACATCCAACCTATTCAGGCACTTTGAAAATACCACCAGGCACTCTTTAGGTGCCTTAAAATCTTTGGCCCTTCTCATGGAAACATTTATACATGAGTAGTCTCATTACCTTCAGTAAATAACCCCAACACCGTTCGTTGCCACCTTTTTACCAGCATGTATGAAGTTAAGCATGTGCACAAAAGTGTTGCATCGCCAGAGTCGAAGTGCTTTCAACCAAACGGAAAGGAATAACAGCACCAACGCTGCAAGGTGCAAACTTTACCCCTCATCTCAAACGTAGGTATTATCGGAGGAGGTAGAATATACACTTAAAAACCCCTGAACTTAACAGCATCTGCCAGTGTTCATACTATAACAGATCTAGATAACCATATCTTATTGTAAAACGTATTCTCTATTTTTCTACGTTTTCTCCCTCCATTACAGCATTTGTGCACTTAGTCAGTGCATCACATTAATTAAATTGGAAGCTCTTCAGGGCAGGCTTTGTACCTCATTTGTCCTGTAGAAATCATAACATCCTTTGGCTTCTGTATAAAGAATATATTAAATTAAGTACAAATGATTATTTCCTCAAAATACTGAAATAAATCCTTGTAAAACTGGTTAATTCATGGTACAAAATACAAATCCTGTTAAGCTACACATTAATGTTAATAACAGGCTTTGCTTTCATTTAATAGTAGGTGGGAACATATGATATAGCACTTATTACACATAAGCCATTAGTTTTTGGTACTCTTAATAATTATTTTAAGTTAGATTCTGTTTTACTTAGATTTCTGAGAACAGACAAAAGGTGTCTCTGACCCTAAGCTCCCTTGACATTTGTTTTAAAATACAATGAAACAAAGACAAAAGCCAGCAGCAACCTCCATGGAGGTGAATAAGCTTTAGAGCAAAGATGAAATGGGGATCTAAAAAATTTCCCTTTGGCTCCAAGATGAGGACTGTAATGGACAACTGCACTCCCCTGGCATAATGAAACTTTTTACCATAGGAGCAGAGCTCATCCATGCAGGAGAGAGAGTTTTCAGTGGGGCTGGTCTGAAATTATGAAATGAACTCTTATCGGACTAAAGGAGGACCACAGACTTCACCACCTCCCATTCTAGATGCAAGGCACACTTATTCAGTCTGTCTTCTCTAATGTGTACACATTGGTATGTATACACTTAAAATGAAGTCACAAAACCCTACCAAAACAAAGCACTATATTGCACATTCTATTATCCCCCTCATGTCACTTAATGCACTACTGGTTACATACTCAGATACAGCAGTGATAGGTTCTTTCACTTCCCCTACAAAGACCAGGATAGAGGGAAAAGTGGCCCACACTTCCTGAATATTGCTCCTCAGGCAACCCCTTCCCCAACAGCCCCCATAAACTGAGCCACGAAGGTTAAAATATTGGCACAGGCTTGTCTCAAAAGGGGAGCAAATTCCAGAGCCACAGAGAATCCATTGCCAGTAGCTTGTTCTCTTTTACACAGAGGGAGCTCCTCCTGCTCTTAAGATCCTCTGCTAAGCAACTGTGGCTTTGTGACAGAGGTGCCCCTCCAGCACATCCCTCATGGCCAGAAATGGTATTGCAGTAACCCCAGTATCTTCTCTGGCCACCACAGTGACTTAGCCCTAAAGCCAAGCCTCTGTTCAAAGTCCCATCCCTTCCAGGTTCTCAGTTCTTAATTTAAAATCCAACAGAAAATAACAAATCAACCACTTCTTCAGCCAGCCAGACTCAGCTGTTAGCCTCCTTCCTTACAGGCAAGCCCCAGCAGCACTAAACTATCCCCATGCCCACCCCCATTCATGGGTTTCTCTTTCCCCACCCCAGGACCGACCGACCGACCGACCGACCGACCTACTTCACTTCACTTCACTTCACTTCCTATCCTAAACCAGGCTCCTCACCACTTCCAGCTGCTGGGCTTCCCAATTTAAACTCCCATCACAAGTTTAACAGCCAACCAGGTGTAGCTGGACATGGCTTATTAAGCCTCAGGTTAGTGATTAACCCTTTCCAGTCAGGGAGAGGGTTTGTACACTCCATCACAGGCAGCATCTCAGGTCTGGAGCTCAGCACCCTGTATACCATGCTGGATTTGTGTGATACTCTGATCCCAATTGTGGATGATGAGACATTATGAAAATTCCAGCCTTTAGGCTTCACAGTCAAAAGCAGCATCTTGTACTCCAATTAGTGCAACCTGTATGTATTAACCACAATGCATTATGCATCCTAGTCACAGACTTAAAAACTGAGCAATCACCCATTGCACACATATACGGTAATTGCGTATTACTGTGGCTAAAAGCCACTTAGATCATGGTCTTAGAGCTTTGGGGGCATTTGGCAAAATATCTCATGTTAAGATGAAATTCTGGGCATTTTAAAGCAGGTTAAGCAAGTGAAATGTGACAGTGACACATAAAAGCACATTAACTATCCACAATGCAATGGTGAAAGCACAAAGTCAAAGTATTCAGGGCACACATTGTAAGTAATGGAAAAGAAGTGTAGAAAGACTGGTCATTTCAAATTCCGACTGTGTTCCTATTATTTTGAAAGCCAGCTATTCATATTCTGTTGTTATACACTTCAGTAACATTTTCAAATTTGGGAGCCTGAAGCTAGACACTTACACTAATGTCTTGATTTTTCAAAAGTGTTGAGTACCCACAGATTTAATTAACTGCCATTGGAGTTGTCTTGTTAGTTAAGCTCATTGGGTCCCATTGGCTGCACTGGGGCAGGATTTCACCAATTCTCTTAAACTGTAAGCTCTGGGGTAGGGACTGAATCTTCCTATACATCTGCACAGTGCTTTAGCTCATTTTAGGTGCTACCATAATAGAAATAATAATCTTTTGCATTAAATGTACCATGCTAATACTAAAAAATCAGAAGAAATATGGCATACATGGCATTGCTCTTGTAGGCAAATATAAGCATCCAAATTAGTAGTACTTCCTAGTAGGTGTAGTCCTGTTGAACATTGAATCAGCAGGATCGGGTCTCAGGATCTTCAGAACTTCTGCTCATGGTGATTACTCTTGAAAATAAAGCAAATTGTTCTGATATGCATAATGCACAAACTGTATTGCTTACCCAAGCAATTTCCTAGTGAGTTTCTGAAAATCTAGCCCATAATCTTCATACCTACTCATCATCAAAACATGTGCAGTTCAAAAGGGCTTGAGATATTTTCGGAAATTGGTATAGTCCTTGGACACCACAGTGTTAAGTGCTATTATAATGAAAAATTGTACTGTAATGCGATTTATAGTTGAGCTTTTGGGATCTAAGCTTTGGTATTTATTTATATGTATAAAGGACATGTCCTCATTACTAAGCTTCTGAGAGTATATGCAACAATTGAATGCAAATAATAATTTTAAAAATATTATAGTGTCAACAAATGGCTCTAGAGAGGGCACTGAAATTTACAACTAAATACAGAGAAACAACTGAACAAATAACCAGAGCCACCCTTAAAGGTATAACACCTTTTCTTACCAAGGGTCTGATGCCCACTGCTGTGAAAAGACTTTCCATTATTTTAATGAGTGTTGGATCAGGCACAACATCTTCTAGGCAGAGGTCCAGATTGAGGACTGCTGACATTCCTCTGAAAATGTCCTGGCCCAGGCCCAGAGAACATAGAAGCTGTCACGAAGAGCAGCAATAGACCTCAGCTGCAGTGCAGGGTGTGGGGAGACAGTTGGATGTCTCTGGTAGTTCCAATTCAAACCGCCAGTGTTGGGCTCTAATGAAAAAGGGAGATATAGTTGTATGCCATCAACATACTGATGAATCATCTTTATATGTTGATATGTTGTCAGCCAGTGAGACTTGCGCCATCTCCACAATATGCCCAGGACAGAGATAGGACTTAAGGCAAATTCTCTTTTCATTTCTGTTCTAAAATGATGGAAAGATTAGTTCAGTCAACTCATTTAGGGCCTGATCTAACTGCCATTGGAATCAATGGGGTTCTTTCCACGGGCATCATTGCACAGACAGCAACACGATTCTCTGTTAGCCGATTACACTTTTAAGCTATCCCTCATGACCCTCTTTGTTACAAATACTTTCTCACCATTGTTGTTTCTATAAGACAAAACTTTATGGATGTCTTCATGATCTTGTTTAAACTATTTAGCATAAGAATACTTTATTAATTAGAGTTAGAGATTGCTTTTTGACCCAAGTCCTTGCTTTACAAGTCTAAAATCTGATTTTCCTCATTTCTTATGTTTAAATCAACCTTTTAACCTCATTTTAGTGAAGGTTTCAAAAAGAAATATACGCTGTGCTCTATTTCACAAAAATAATGTGAAACAGAATGTCCAATTACTTTTATCGCTGTAGCTCTTTGGCACTTTTCCTTAATGAACTAGAATTCCATACCTGATTGCCTGAAAAGCAAAAATTATTGTTTCTCAATCTTTTACCTACCAAAATATTGTATTTGTTAACTACTGAAAGATGTCAATGATGTTAAAAGGCCAGGGTCTCTCTTCATAGTGGAGTCCCTGTTGGAGAAAGAGTGTTGTCTAGTGGCTAGGAAAGTGGCCTAGAAGTCAGAAGAGCTCAGATCTATTTCTGACTCTGTTGCTGACCTGCCTGACTTTCAGAAACCAACTCATCTCTTTGTGCTTCTGTCTATGTAGATTGTAAGCTCTTTGGGGAAGGAACCAGGACCATCTCCCACTATGCTTGTACAGCACCTAGCATAATGAAGCCCTCAATGTGGCTGAGGTGTAGCCACTACTGTAATACAAATAACTAATCATAATTAGAGAAATAACATTAATTTTCTTACACGCGCTAAAAATTGATGTATGGCTTAATGCAAATACAAATAAAAAACTCCAATCTAGTTGGGAAATGGAACTTTAAACTGACATGGCTGCCTAGGTGAATAATTATCCAAATAGTTTAAGAGAGAAATGAAAGACTTAAAATTATTAACTTAGTAGTATATACAGCTGCTCTAAAAATTAACATCAATTTTCAAAGTAAGTTTTATTAACAAAAAGAGACCTTTTCAGTGCAGTACTTTATTTTGGAACACAGTCTCCAGTCATGGAGTAGGGCATGTAATTTCTCTTCTAGTACCATAATGAAAATGTAACTATAATTGTGATTTGTCTAAAGGATCTGAAACCTTTATTCCTTTCATACCCATCATTCTCATTGACTGCAATGGGATCAGACTCTAGTACTATATGTAAAGTGTTTTGCAATATGTATATTTCAGATGCAATAATTTTGAGCAATTTGTGGCAGTCAGTGAGCAAAATGTAAGTAAGCGATACAGCTGAACATAGGATACATGGCATGACAGATAAGGACGGAATGGAGATTGACAACCAAGGTTAGATGTTTTCCTTAGAGGAAGAAAATTGAAGTGATCCCACCATATAAGGGATGGTGAATTATTTTTCCTTAACATGCAGAGACCAAAAAAAGAAAAAAAAATATGAAAAGTTCCATACAACAAGGAACAGTTTTTTCATTATTAATTTTGTTAGATTGAAATGACAAGAGCATGACAGGGAGAATCTTCACAGCACTAATGTAATATTAAAGTAGATAATTGTATCATGAAAAATTATGTATGAATGGAATTTAAAATCTTTCAGGGCTTCAGTAAGAAATTGACCATCATTTCCCTCCAAAAGCTATGCACAGATATTTTGAGTCTATTTCCAACAGCTCAGAAAGGTTGTTTAAACGACTGCTGTTTTCAGCTAATTTCAGCACTTACTGGAGCATATGAAGCCTGCAGAATTACAGTGGACATTCTATTCTCACAGCTGGCATGGTAATCCATTGGCCAAAATTCCAATATTTGTTCATGTCTTAAATAAACAATGTATCCAAGCAAAGAATTGCTTAATTATTGAATTTTCTGTGTATATAATGTCATTCACCTATGTTGGCAAGCTATGCAACAGTTGAGGTTGGCTAGATTACAATTGGCTCAGTAAATTGTACCATAGTGCAAACTGAAAGGTTAGGGCCAAATTCTGTCTGGAGATATATTAATACAAATCTAATGGAATAATGGCACCTGGGGGTAGAATTTGACACTAATGCACTAAATATTTGTAAAATCTGCTTATTGTGAATTCACAATACAGGAATAAGAAGCCATTATGTTTTACCAGTGAAAGGTACATAAGATATTACAATAAATATAATTGAATGAGCATGTTTCTTTAAAAGTAATTCTTATAATAGTTGCAATTATCAGACATGTAGGGAGAACTGATTCTTACATTGCATTTTGTTCTTTTATAAGTGGGTTTAATTTAAATGACAATTCTTGAAAGACATGAGTCAACAGGACAATCTGGTATCCATATAGCAGAGAGACAAGATTAATGAAAGTCCATGCACTACAGTTAGCCACTGACTATACCATTCTCTCTCTGCTACCCCTACTTTTCAAGATAAAATTAATACATCTCTACAAAAGCAAGGAAATTCCAAGCCAAGTACCACTGCCCTGTTGTACAGTATGTTGTCTTCTTTCAGTATATATATATTGTGATGGGGCAAGGCCAGATGGCTATAGAAAAGTAGTGGGAGATAGATATATTAGTTCCAGGCTAAACAAATCCCTGGTACCAGGATAAGTGAAATGACAGCTGCTCCAGGTCAATTAAGACACCTGGGGACAATTAAGAACTTTCCAGAAGGCAGGGAGAAGGCTAGGTTGATTGGGACACCTGAAGCCAATCAGGGGCTGGCTGAAACTAGTTAAAAGCCTCCCAGTTAGGCAGGAGCTGTGGGAGGAAGTTGTGCTGTTGGAGAGGCTGAGTAGTACACACTATATCAGGCACAAGGAAGGAGGCCCTGAGGTAAGGGTGAAGTGTAGCTTGAGGAAGTGAGGGATGCTGTGGGGGAAGTAGCCCAGGGAATTGTACATGTCATGTTTCTAAAAGATCAGCTACCATAGCTGATACTATTAGGGTTCCTGGGCTGCAGCCTGGAGTAGAGGGTGGGCCTGGGCTCCCCGCCACCTTTGCCCCCTGATTAATCACGGAGACTGGGAGACAACAGAGACTGTGCAAGGAAGGATAACTTCTCCTCACCTCCCTCGCTGGCTTATGACGAAAATGGCTCAGTAGACTGTGACCCTTGTCTCTAGAGAGAGAGAAGGGTTACGTGCAGGGTCACAGTGAGCCTCTGAGGCTAGCAAAATCCGCCAGGAAACGCTCGGACCCATGGTGGCAAGGACAGAGCTGTGTCACAATATATATTTTAAAAAGTGAATATCCTCTTTCAATTTCTCCTCTCTTTTCCTTCCCTTCTGTGTATTTTTCTCTCAATCCATTTGCAACTATTAAATAACAGGGGAAAGAATTGTGACTTCTTTTCTCCATCCCAGCCCTTGTCAATTTCATTTCCAATTTCCTCTCCAGATTTCCCCCATGCTCATTCCTTCACCAAAATCTCTACCTGCCCCATGTTTCATCATGTCTAGGGTCCTACCAAATTCACGGCCATGAAAAACGTGTCACAGACCGTGAAATCCAGTCTCCCCCTGTGAAAACTGGTCTTTTGTGTACTTTTACCCTATACTATGCAGATTTCACAGGGGAGACCAGTTTTTCTCAAATTGGGGGTCCTGACCCAAAAGGGATTTGCAGGGGGGTTGCAAGATTATTTTAGGGGGTCACGATATTGCCACTCTTACTTCTGCACTGGCGCTGCCTTCAGAGCTGGGTGGCCGGAGAGCAGCAGCTGTTGGCTGGGCGCCCAGCTCTGAAGGTGCTGCCCCACGAGCAACAACACAGACGTAAAGGATTATATGAGAATCTCAGTTTTCATTTTTAAAAAGACTAAGTTTCTAGCCTTCATGGTTATGGAAGGACACTTGGAAGTGTGACCTGAGTGCCCTCTGGAAGCTCTGAAACCTGAAGACAAATAAAATGAACCACACATTTATCAAATTTGTCATAATTTTCTGAGGCCTGATTCATGATGCTTTGAACGTTCAGTTATCAATACTGAATAAACGATGCAGCAGGAAGGCAGAGCTGCAGGAAAAACCTTGAATTAGGCTGAGTGACTAGTATTACATGCTGTCTGTACAACTTACGTACTAGCAGCTTGGCCCAGCTTAACTTAACTTAACTTGGCCCTATTTCTCCAGTTCCACTCATCATACTACATAGTCTATTAATTGTCATTAGTATTATTTGCATTACAGTAGTGCCTAGAAGCCTTAGTCATGGACCAGTGTTGTACCAATAAAATAAAAACCAGCAGGATCTTATTAAAGGGAAAAAGGCAAAATACCACATTTATTGTGAATACAGAAAGAATCATAGTAAGCAGTTAGTTATAGTTATAACATTCCATTCAATCTCATATTTATTCACACATTCATTCATACAAACATACACACACACAGGTTCTGCAAGGTTGTTATCATAGTTACCAGCCTTAGAGTTGCTCATGCCAAGCCACTGGCCAGGTGGCCTGGACATGAGGAGGGAGCAGGGCCTTGTCAGATGCTCATCTGATGCTCCTGGAAGTTGGTTTGCAGAATCAGACCCCAAAGTTCTCACTTTTTAGAGTCTATTTTTATAGGAATTTCTTCCTATGCCAGTCTATGGGAATTGCTTCATCATGCTGTTGCTGAATCAATCAGCAGATAGCACATTCCTGACGGCTCCAAGATGTTATCTTGTTCTTTGGTTCTCCCATCCTTGAGGCTGTTGGATGGATTCCAGTCTGCCCTCCGGGGGGGGGGGTCGTCTGGTTATTTCCACTTGACGCCTTCTTCAGCCGATGGACACTGGATTCTTAGGCTGGCACCTCCCTGATCATTCAGTTATTATCCACACCAAGCATCCATCCACATACATCCTCTATCTCTATTTTAATCACAATTGTTAATACAACAAAAGGGTGGGGAGTCTCTGGGTGCTGTTTCTGTTGTTACAGAGTATTGCTTTGAGTCTCTCTCTGTGTGAATTGCTTTGAGAATAGACTCTGTCTTAGAATGTACTAACACAATTAGCAGCTTGCAAGTTTCACACATAGAGGGAGAGAAACAGTGCCAAAAACCAAGAGACCTCTTAATTAGTAATACCCTGGAATTTAAACTCTGGGGAATCAAACTCATTTGTGATTTTAATACAGAACTTCTTTAATATGATCCAACACCAGGACCCCATTTTGCTAGGCATGGTGCAAACACAGAACAAAAAGGCAAACAATTTACAATCTAAGTCTAAGACAAGAGAAAAAAGATGGATACAGATGTGGGAGTACAAGGAAACAATGTCTAAATAGACCAGACAGACACAGGGTGAGAGAAGGGGGTAGAGCAAACAGTCAGAACTATGAACTATGTAATAGTGGCAAACTTCATGGTTGTTCCATGGTTTTTTTTTTAAATGGGGTGGGGGAGTTGAGGGTTTAATCAGGAGGTGATCAGCTGAAAGGGAAGAGAAGGAGTGTTGGAGATGGGAGGAGGATAGGTATGGAGTGAAGCTGAGGTGAAGAGACTGAGTCGGGGGAGAAGTAGGGTTGGAGCAAACAGCCAATCAGCAAAAGGCAGAGAAAGCGAGAGAACCAAAGATCCAGAGGTTCCAGCTTTGGCTGCTTCTGGTCCTACCAGGTGGTGTCTCTGGTTGGCTCCTTTCTTGAGCCCACAGGATTGTGGAGAGGGGAGCCACTGCATGGGTCCTAGTGCAGAGAGAGTCTGTATGTCTGTCTCTGTCCTGCACAGCTCAGAGTCCCAGGGCTGCTGGGCAGAGGGATGGCCCTGGCTGGGCCCCACTTTTCCCACCTTGCCCCGGTACAGCAGTCTCTGCTTTGGCTGCTTCTGCCCCTACCAGCTGGAGTCCATAGTGGTGACAGGTGACATAGCTTGTGTGGATACTGGGGATCCATTTTAAATGCACTGGACAGACTGATTTATAGTCAAAACATAAATTATTAAACCAGAGCCCTCTACATCGTGTAGGAACATGAAAGTCTCTGTTCATTATAAGCAAATAGCGTGGAGAGGTAGTGAGTTGAGAGCTGTAAGCTCCTAGGACTAGGCATATTTACTTAAATAACCGTGAGCAAGGCACAGTTCCCACAATTGCTAAATTTGCTACCAGCATGGCATTAGAGAGAAAGTAAATATAGAGGAATAGAGCAAACAAATTCAATATTATCTGTATAGATTAGACTTGCAGAAAGATAAGTGGAATAGTCCATTTTTACTGTACAATATGGCAAGTTAACGAGACCAAGGGCCCCATACAATACGGAAAACTAATGTAGTTCTGTAAAACACTATGTGAAACAGACAATTTCTCAGAGTGATACAGTAGCTGCAGATGCTTTATAGCTCTTTGTACACCAGTAGACAAAAGCAACTAACATCTTGGTATGAATAGGGATACACGTTAATTTGCATACTCTTAAAACTATGTCATCTAAAATGTTCTCCTTATCCGCACCTCTTTGTCTGGAGGTTTTCCTTAGCAGTATTGCTAAAAGGGAGTTCTCTCAGCACTTAATTTAGAGGACATAGGCCTAAACAGCTTTTCTTCCAATGGTTTATTTAAAGGTTTGAGCAAAAAAGGTGTTAATAAAAACAAAACCCAAAGAGTTGATGTAGGCTAAGGCCTGTCCTACATACAGTTTTGTACCTGTATAACTCTTTTAGTTAGGGTTTTTTTTACTGGAACAGTTATACTGGTACAATCCCTACTGGGGATGCAATTATTCTAGTATAAAAGTGCTTTACACCAGTATAGCTTATTCTCCGTCCCGTACCTGAATAAGCAAAATCAGTATAAGCACTTCTACGTCTGTGTAACTGCAACCATACTAGTGGTGTTGTACTGCTTTAACTGTACCAGTATAGTTAAAGAGGTACAACTTTTATGTGTAGACAAGGTCTCAGTAAAGATCAATTTATACTGTGCCCACCCCCATGATATCTTCATTTCTTCAGATGTACAACTGGAGAAATGAAGTAGAGAAGATCTGAACTTCTAATGTTAAAACCAGCAGAAAATAAAAACATTTTCTTTAACTTTAACCTTCCAGCTTTCCTTATATATTACAAGGAAGCAAAAAAGAACATGATTCCCTTCCTTTGTAAATAATGTTTAAAGATGGATTTAAAGGAGATAAGGGTGAAGCATGGCAGACCCAATCACTAAGAGGAGGTCCAGGTATAGTTGATGGAGGAAGATGCATGCCTTGCAGTGGTTCAGATTCACAGAATAACCTCTGTTCAATCATCAGACTTCTCATTTTAGCAGACACTGCTATATTCATAGCCTCATTTTTCTCTAGTCCTGTGCATACAGTAACTGGTATTGTCCTGCTCTGAGTGCAGTAATGAATTAGTCTCAGCATTATGGAATAGAAGAATCAAAGAAACATAGAGCAGCCTTGCCAAATGTTTTGGAATTTCCTGTTCTGCAGAGCGCTCTTGCATTTCTCATTTTGAGAAACATCCCCCCTTCCTCCATGTTTTAAACGTTAGCGTCCCACAGTCTGCTTGGTGTAGGAAAAGATACACCAATGCTATACATACAGTTCAGGGGTGATGGGGATTTTTTTTTATTTATTTTTTTTTATTATTTTTGAGAGGCAATGCTGCGTGTCTGTAATTTTTGAAACTCTTCAAGGGTTTATGTCACTTGGCATAAACAACTTTTCCTTCCCCTCTCTTTCCTTGCTTCATTGATGATTTATATTTCTTTGGTGCTATACATATTCCCTAGTCTCATGCTTTAACATTCCCGACGCTGCTCTCATTGCAGTCAACAGTAAAACTCCCATTGATTGCAGTGGTACAAATTGAGAAGTTTGATGGTTGTATATAATACAACATAATGTAATTTAATGTATAAATGCTATTTCATATGTACATCTCCTATTTTGTTTTAACATATGGGATGAATAAAGTGTCAAATAAATGAATTAGCTGATACTTATTTGTCATGTTAAAATGCTGCTTACTTAAGCCCTGGTATTTTCACAGCACTAGGAACAGCTGGTGAACTGGCAGATCCCTTAGCATTCACTGCTAGATTAAAAACCAGACTAACTAAATTGTAAGCCTATTCCCTCTAGTGATTTAATCTGCAGAATTAGGAACAAAACCAAATTGTAGAGTATATTGCCGTCTCAGTGCAAGGAATTTATGCTCATTACTCCCATTGGTGAAATGGGAGCTTTTTTTTGCAAGTGCCCAGGACTTAACTTGTAATTTTTTCTGGTGGGGAAAGAAACATGTATGCCAAGGAATGTGACCCCTTGGCAAGGATGCAGTCCAGTAAAGAGAGATGAGACTTGTCTACAAGGAGCAGTGAGTGTATTTGATAGTGTAGGGCCATGGGAAAAAAATCAGGCCATATTTTTGGTACTGGTGTTTGTATATAGAGAGATGACATAAGCATGTTTAAAACAATGTTAAATTATCTGTCTTGTTCATAAGGCACATTAAAACAAGAGTATTAGGAGCAGCTGTCAATTGTGGTTTTCATTCTGCAGACCAGAGGCACCACTCTGTGAAGTATAACTGTGAGTTAGATGCAGAGACATTTGGGTGTAGAAAACAACTGGGCCCTTCAACAAGACTAATGGTGAAATTCTGGCCCTTTGATGTCCATGGCATCAATGAGACTAGGATTTCACCTTGGGAGTTTTCCCTTTTATTAGATAAGCTGTTGATTGGGCTTCTTGGACTGATCCAAAGAGGGTTCAGGTCAGATAAAGTTTGGGAAGAGTTCTGTGCAGAGTAGAGAGCCTGGCCCAGGAAGGTAAGGGTGCACTGGGAAATATTACTCTAAATGAGCATTTCAGTCTTCTTGTCTCCAAATGAATATTTCTGTGCCTAAATATATTCTTCCCAACCCTCCATTCCAACCAACAATGCTTCAAAATTTGCTATTGGTGTCTATATTGCAAGTTTGTCATCTTACTTGCAGAGATATGAAGAAGAGCATGGAGGAGGAAGAAATCCTGCCAAATAGAAAGTGGAAAAGTTCACAATGGTTTGAAGAATGCTTTGCAAAACACCATCGTAGCTGAGAATGACTCGAAGAACACCATTTTCATGTTCTGAAAGGATTTACGTTAACACAGCCATTAATGTCTTTTCATTTTCAGAGAAAAGACCCTGATACAGCTTCCTCTGCCACTTGGTTCAGGGTAGGCCAACTTCAGTGAAAGCTGCCCTTAAAGAGACAGGGCCTTTAATGGAGACACTACATAAAAGCCAATGCCATATTATCCTGGAACCAAAGGAAGAAAAATGTAATCTTCCCAGGGTTGGGTAGGATAGGTTTATTATGAAATACTTTGAATGGGGGCATGTGCCCATCGTAAGAGGTGGTGCCAGACATCCAAAATTTGGCCTAAACATTTGCAGACCTAGTGAAAATAGGAGTTTACCCATTTTGCAAGAGCGGGGATGGGGGGGAGTGGGACAGTGTTTCCTTACTCTTACATTATTTTCTCATTCTTTCAATCTGGAGGACTCATTGCTGGGTAGATTGTGCCCATATTCCTGGAGAAAACTGGCTCTGATTTTTTTTTTGGCAGGAACTGTAGGCTGCAGTATACAGCAAACAGGAAGGTAGGCACACCAGACGAGCTATTCCAAAGCCTAAGTCTAAATGGATTTAGCCTTGAAAAGGGATATTTAAAGATAATGGCAATGAGAATAAGCTGTGTGCCCCTTTTAGAACTCCCAGAAGCAGCTCTGTCCTCACGCAGCAGTTGTTCCAGTATCACTCTTGTACTGAGGAGGGTTTGTTTGGAAATTTTCAGAAGGAGCTTTGCGGAGGTTTGAATGTTCAGCTCTAAATAGTTTGGCAAACATTTTCAAACTTTTGTGGTTTTATTCATATTCAGACATATGAATAAGTGGCCTTTTCAGAAATATTGATCCCTGGTAGGCCACATCTGTAGATCTATTCTCTCAAAGCTCCTTTGACTTCAGCAAATAGCCCCATTTACTGTTCTATGCTTGGGATGTTTTCCCCTTTAGAGATGTCTACTTTTTTGTATATATTTTTGGTTTTAATCATTAAAATAATCTGCTACCTTAATAATAAACTTAATAATCTGCTACCTCTGGCCGGTAGAAGCTGAGGGGCTACCGACACCAGCCAACTATGAATAGATTAAGTTATGCACAGAAGATGGCAAAACACTACATATTTTCAGTTTACCTATTTTACTGTATGGGAAGCTACAGTACTGAATTTCTACCATCTAGGGAACAACCTAGATCAGAGCCCCATTGTACTAGGGATTGTACAAACACAGAGCAGGAGACAGTTCCTATCCTGAGGAGCTTACAATCTAAATATAGAAGGTAGATAAAGGGTAGGAGAAAGGATAGAATATACAAGCAGAGTGAACAATGTGAAGGCGGAAAACATTGCTAGATTTTTGGGTGGGGGTTGAGTGGGCTGGGGTGTAGATAGGAAGAGAAAGGTATGGGGAGAAACATGGGTGAAGGTCACAGAGCAGGGGATGCAAAGGAGTGATGGAAGACGTGAGGGACAGGTGAGGTGTTGAGGTGAAGAGATTGTGTGATAGGGGTTGGACAAACAGCCAATCAGCATAATGCAAAGAAAGTCCAGTCAAAACTGTAGACAAATATTATCAGGTTCCATAGTTCCCTATTTTAGCTACTTCTGCTGCTCTGCTTCAGCCTCTGGCACTGCTGGAACCTCAGAGCTCGAGTTTTCATTCTTTGCATAGGAAAAGTAGCCCAAAAATAGCTGAACCACAGTTTGCTTAAAAAAGCCTGAATTTTCAGCATTTCAAAAGAAATTGCTGAGGTTGACACAGTGCAGCATGTGGACTGCTTCTGGGCTTATACCCCACCCCCGCCTCGCCATTGACTGTTTTCCTGCCTGCCTGGCTACATCCCATGGCCAATAGGATGCTCTACTTTGCCATAGTCAGTGCATGTGCTGTGTGGCTTCTGCTGACTGGTGGAGATGGAGTTGGTGCAACTGCACCGGAGCCTTGGTGGCTGCTCATTAGAACAGTGAGAGGTGTTGCAAAAGAGTTCAGTGAATCTCACTGCACAGAAAGATTGTGTCTTAAGCTCAGGCTGGTATGAATAATGTTATTTCTTTTTGAAAGACTTACTTCTATGATCCTTGACCTTGTTGTAGATATTTTTCCCCAACTGTTTTGAGTCTTTTGCAGCTTTTTTCCAGAGATTCACCCAATAATTTTGTCCATTGAAAAAACAGTAGATAACACTATGCACTTACATCAGATCTTTACAGTCCATCTGTAGTGGCAATGTCAGATTAATTCATCCATGAGTGCCTCGGGGAAGAGTGAATTGCATCTCATTTGAGAGAAGGAAGAATACTAGCTCCAGGAGGATATAGTTCTTGCATTAGGTGAGTCCTGACTTTAAAAAGTGGCATTAAAAAAGGATAGGAGAGAAATATCCATGTGTGAAGGTGATACAATGGACTTAGAATGAGAAACATTAGAAGTTTGTCTTCCTCCTGAACCTTCTTCCCATTTTCTATATGTCTGACATCTGCACTCCAAACTAACTCTGTTCCTGAGACTGTACTTTTTCCTAAAGTAAAATCTCCTGTTTCTCAACCTGATGTTGAGAGAAGAGGTGCACAGACCATTAGGCTGACTAAAATGGAGTGATGATGCTGGGTTGCTGCCCCTGAAATGTGTGAGAGCAGAGAGGGTGCTGCTGGGGTGGTGTATGAAAGGCCTAAGTACTACTTTACAGAGGGTACCACACTGGCCCCCACTCCAAAGGCCTGAATGCTGCTTAAGTAAAAGCAAAAATGCTCCCCTTGAAATAAATTCATTTCAGGAATGATAGGGCCTTCCCAGGAATAGTAAAAAGTTCTTCTGTAAGAGCAAAAAATGCAATTTTGCTTACCTCGTAGGAAAAAGAAGTGGCTCACAGCAGCCACTGAGGACAGAGGGAACTCAAGAGAGGGACTACCTGCTATCTGGCATCTTGGTTACTAGATGCTTGGTTGCTATTACCACTAAAACCTCACAGCCAACTGTCGCTGAGCAGGAAGACAGGATCTACCCAGCAATGGATCCTCTAGATTGGCAGATGGAACTTCATTTGAAAACATTTCTGTGAGACCCGCGTCTTCTGTAAAGACAGTTGTTCAATGCATTACTAAAGTGCATGCTAATGTGTATCCAGGTGACCATGTTGAGCCTATTTCCTGTGAAATTTAGTTTCTTAAATAAGCATAAACCCCGCCTTAATTTATACTATACTCCATGCCTGATGTGGGCTACAGTTTTCTACCACAGGGAATTATAGTTAGAAATCTTTTCACTGTATGTGCTGTACATCACACTGTTGGCCAAAAGGGGTATCCAAGAATTCTTCTCAATTGACACTGTAAAGTAAATTAGCCTTGGTCAGTAGCTTTTGTTTTCTCATTTCATCCATCCAATATTCTGTTTTGTCTGCACCTCAGATAATACTATTCATTAGTACAACATGTTCCTGTGCTTCATCCCTTTAGACAAAGGTATACGTCACTGACTTGGTGCCTTGACAAACAAAAGGGTAAAAGAATAATCAGATGGTCAATACGGGGAGTGAAAGTTAGATCAGACTGACCTTTCTAATGCATAACAAATATTGGTTCATTTAAGGTTGCTTTGTGCAGGAAGAAGTAGTTGTTGTTGTGGTAAATCTGAAAATACATCATTTGCAACACAAAAAGCAGTCACTATTACTGGCAGCTTTAAATCCAGTTAAGGTTATTAAAAATTCAAGTATTTTTACAAGAGAATGCTACCTAACACTAAACTTTCTTGCCCAGTTTCTTAGCCTCACACTTCTAATGGGGAAGAAACTGAAAACAAGTTAAAAAAAAAAAAAAAAAGCAAGAGAGTCATAACTGGCATTTCTTCACATGAAAATTATTACAGTAGTTTTATTCCTGTGAAAGTAAATATAAACTCAACCAGACCTGCAGCTGCAGCACATTCTCTTGACAACAGCTGAACTTTATGAGCCAAGGAAGAGATCCAGGTTATCCTAACTCAATGCCAGGTTTTGCCTTCTGCACAGAACTCTCATTTGTAGTTAAGCTGGGATTTCATACGCTCTGCTTTGAGGAATGAATGAGGGCTAAAGTCTCCTCGCGTAAGGGTGTCTTCAGTTCCTTTCACAATTAGTCAGAATGCTTTTGACTGAAGGCTTGACTTCACAGCCAGCCCTGCGCAGTCCAGCCCAGCCTCAACATTCATTGGGGTTATATTGCAGCTAAGTTTCAGAGGAGCAGCCGTGTTAGTCTGTATTCACAAAAAGAACAGGAGTACTTGTGGCACCTTAGAGACTAACAAATTTATTTGAGCACAAGCTTTCGTGAGCTACAGCAGCCAATGAAGTGAGCTGTAGCTCATGAAAGCTTGTGCTCAAATAAATTTGTTAGTCTCTAAGGTGCCACAAGTACTCCTTATTGCAGCTAAGGTATATTATGTACTACATCCTAGAACTACTGGAAATCTTCAGGGGCTGAGGTGGGAAGGACCCTCAAATTCATCCAGTGAGATTCCTTGTCACCATGGACAATTAAATATATGAAAACAACACACATTGTAGCATTGGCCTTAGCAATCAGAGTAGTTAAATTCTATTGTAAGACATGAAAAGGTAGGAAGCATTAAAAATATTAGCGAATTTCTCTTCAATGTTGCTTGCTGTTCCTGACTGCCATAGTGGCTTAGAGTTGCAGAAAACTCTTTCCTGGGACAATAAAGAAGATAGCCAATATGTTGGATGATGCATGACAAGATGGAGGACTATCAAATGCTGTCTGTAGGATTGCAAAATCCTTATGGAGCTTATTGGGGTTCAGGAGTGAAAGGCCCAAGCTGCTAGAGAAGACCATGAGTTTGAAGGTCTTCAGAGACCAAACAGAATCTGGGGAACAAGGCATCTACTTTTTTTTAAAAAATTCAAATTTAAAAATTTAAAGAGGGAAGAAAGGACCCAGGCCTGTGTGGCCTATTTAGCTGTGTCTCACATTCTTCATAAACAAAGTACTACTCTATTGCAGTAGTCCAAAACACATGGAAATCAGTAGAGGCACCAAGGCTCACATGTGAACGGAAAATGGACAGATGGGGGCAAAACATTTCTGAACACCAATTTCACCTCCTAAAAGAGGTCACACTTCCAAAAATGATTTTCTAAAAAAGTACAACAACTTGTCCTCTTAATTATAAAGGGATGATATGGGAGATGGTGATATTTAGTAAAAAAGAATCTCAAAAGGTTTGGCAGTTCACATAACCTTTCATGTGCTTATTTGAACATCCAGACTGTTTCTGAGACTTCTTGGCAAACCTTTATATTATCTTCCTCCTCCTAAGAGCCCCACCTCAAGCTCCTGTCTAGCATGTAGCCTGATCATATGTTATTTGTGTTTTTACCACTCAGACCTAATGCATGTAATAGGCACGTCAGGTCTGTTGTTAATGGCAGAAGCCCAACACGCTCTCAGAAGACAATCTTAAGATGCAGTACATTATAATGTAATGAAGAACTGTGGACAAGCAATGAAATATCAGTTCCCAAGCTTCTTTGCTCATAAAACACAGCACAGAGACAATAGGCCAAATTAATCACTGGGAACATTCCTATTATAAGACTGTTCTCCCAGTTCCAGTTCTTCCACATATTTTTTTGCTTGCTTTTTCCATAGTACATTTCAGCCTGGTTAGCTTCCAAGAGTTCCTTTCATTTTATTTGCTAAATGAGGAAATATTTTCTTGTACTTTATATCCTACATTTAATTCATAATGAAATTTTTGGATGTTAAAAATAAGGCTTCGGACAGAGTCACCAAAGGACAGGATGGAGCAGCCTGTCTCATGGGAGACTGGGCTCTGAAGGTGCTGAGTTCATTTATTTTATGTTAGGTCCAGGCATTTTGGCTTATTGCACTGGATAGTTCCGGATTTCTGGCCAATTTTTTCCAGTGTTTTGTGTTATGCCCCTATACTTATGGGCATTTAAAACTAGAACAAACAAAGCGTTAGAAAATTTCTTGTAGGGAACAATCTAATTTTATGAGACATGGCAGTAATAGGACTAATATAATTAAGATTAGAATTGAAGCTGCATTCCCTCTTATGTGTAAACACCACAGCCACACTAATGCTACTCGGAGAAGAGAATAGTTGTTAACCTGACTGGCACATCAAATTAGTGAATGGATTGATAGGCTACCACAGAGGCCCTGAAGACAGCATGAGAGCAAGCTAGACAAACACCTTCTCAGGGATGGTCTAAATCAGTAATACACAAAGTGGTGATCCGCGGATCAGTGCTGGTCCACAAGCCATCGGCTGCCGGTCTGCGCGCACACTGGAAAAAAAAATTGCCAGTCCCACACATCAGATAACTTGAGAAGCACTGGTCTAGATAATACTTAGTCCTGCCATGAGTGCAGGGGACTGGACTAGATGATCTCTTGAGGTCCCTTTCAATCCTATGATTATAGGCCACCAATAGGCCCTTTCAGTCACTACTTACCTGGGCCATATTTGAACAGTTGACTTAGACCTTAAAAGGATCCATTTCATAAAATCAATTCTCTGAAAGACCATTGCCTAATTCTGTATGCAATCAACAGCACTCACTCTCTCTCTAAAGGAAATATGACTGGAAAGTACAATGCCAGATTAACAATGAAGTAAAACCAATAATGGCAAAATACAAAAAGAAGAAAGTATAAAAGTTATGACCAACACCTCCTTGAATGGTCTTGGCAGACTCTCTGAAGAAGCATGAGCAGTTAGTAGTATTAATGCACTTTTGTTCATGCATGTACATGAATACTCATAAAAATACAAATTAATAAAGATCTCAAAGAAACAGAATATTATCTAGCTCTGTTTGTACTGATTTGCAAGTCGAAGGGAAACTTAGCTATAACAACAACAATAATTAATAAGTTTAGATGGTGCCAATGCCTGAAACCATCTGGGTGCTTGAAGAAACATAAATAAAATGAAAAAAAAAGTAATAAAGCAGAAGGCAACAAAAAAAAAAAAATCAACAAAGCCAGTGTGAAAACAGAAAATCCTCACTTTTGGGTGTCAAATAAAGGGCTTTTAAAAGATGACTACTTTATGCTAAACACCCACTCCCTGAAAATCAGGTCCTTCTAAAGAGTCTCCAGTTGGGCACTCAAAATCACTAGTAACTTTTGAAAAATTTGACCACAAAAAACAAACCATGCAAGGATTAAGGTCTGTATCACTCATGCAATAAACAAAACATCCCGGCATAAAACAAATGAGGCAGCCAAAGGTGTGCTCTGGAATATGCGGACAGGGTGGGTTGTCCAGAATGGTGGACCTGCAATGGAGAAGGCTGTGCCTCTCATCCTCTTCTCATTGCATTGAAAAGCAGTCAGGAGCTCAGATCCTGAGTAGCTACATTTTCTGACAGAATGAAGGAAGTACCTTTTTGCTCTCTTCCTCCCACCCCTTCCAAACAAAACCCTTTTGTATTACTGTGAGTGCTGCATCACCACCACTTTCAGAAGCTGTCTTTTTCAGAATGGGGGCATGGGAGGGGGAGAGAAAGTGTCTCAGTGCACTTCCTGAATTTGGGGGTGGATGCGGAGAAAGGCATTATCCTGAACATTCTTTGGAGAACATTCTCCTGAGTCACTGCGATAGAATATTTCCATTAATAAGTGAAAATTGTCATGAATTTTAGCATCAATATTTACTCTTCTGAAAACCTGCACTACCTGATTCTTTACTCTATTAAATCATTTTCTTGCTGAGGTACTAATGGATTGAAGAATCAGGCCTGAGAAAATTATTTTACATTATTTTTCATTTAAAATGTTTCAGTCATTCTGTTAGGTAACAGAAGAAATACCACACAACTTAGATGACGAGTTAGACAACATGAGGAATCAAGGCCCAATAGTTGAAGTAAACAGTTAATGAAAAACCCCTAGAATGAAATTATTTGTTGAAACAATTCAGCAAACGCTTGTATGACAGGAGATCAGCAGTGGTTTGTGAATAATTTCCTAACTTAGAGATGCAGCCTAATTCATAATAAGTTTTATTAAAAATTAGTAACTTTGACTAGTTCTAATGAGATGTGACCAAGCACATTCAGAGGAATAAAACTGCACACAGCAAACAAGAGGCAATATGAGCTAGTGGCTGGGGCACATAGGTTCTATTCTCTGCTCTGACATTGGCCCAATGAGTGACCTTGGGCAAGTCACTATATTTCTCTGTGCCTTAGTTTCCTCATCTGTAAAGTGGGGATAATGATGCTGACCTCCTTTATAAAATGCATTGCAATCTGTAGATCAGGGGTTGGCAAACTTTTTGCCACAAGGACCACATCTGGGTGGGGAAATTGTATGCAGGGCCATGAATGTAAGACTGGGGCAGGGGGTTGGGGTGCAGGAGGGGTGTGGCAGGGGACTCAGGGCAGGAGGTTAGGATGCAGGATGGGTGCGGCAGGGGGCTCAGGGCAGGGGGTTAGGGTGCAGGAGGGGTTTGGGGTGCATTGGCGCTGCTTACCTCGAGCAGCTCCAGGGCAGCAGTGGTGTGCAGCAGGGCTAAAGCAGACTTCCTTCCTGCCCTGACCTCGTGCCGCTCCCAGAAGTGGCCAGCATATCTGGCAGTGGCTCCTGGGGGTGGGTTAGGGTGGGGTGGGGCAGGCGGCTTTGCTGCGTGCTGCCCTTGCCTGTGGGCATCACCCCTGAAGCTCCCATTGGCCACAGTTCCCTGTTCCCAGCCAATGGGAGCTGTGCGGGGTGGTGCCTGCAGGTGAGGGCAGCACACGGAACCCTCTGCCCACCCCTTCCCCCAGGGGCCACAGGGACGTGGTGCCAGCCGCTTCTGGGAGCCTGCCTTAGTCCCGCTGCGCCACAGGGCTGGCAATCCCACAGGCCAGATTGAAAGCCCTGATGGACGAGATCCGGCCCACGGGCCGTGGTTTGCCCTCCCCTGCGGTAGATGAAAAGTGCTATATCAGAGCTCGGTAATATTGTTTAAATAGGTGTAATGTTTTGCCTACTTCTAAAAAGTTTTTGAAATGAACAAAAAACTTTACTTGGCCAAATTGACTGTAAAACTCTGCTTAGGCCAATCTCTACTAGTTACACATTAATACACTGTCTTTACCCCTACACACTCACCAGATTAGAGAGGTGAAGAATTTGTATGGGTTCAAGTCTCTGTGATCATTGTCACTCAAGTCCTGACTATGAGACACATGGACGGAGATGGATGAATTTGCTTGCTATGAACATACCGTATGCAGTATGGAAACTAAAACTAAAACTCATTCTTGAAAGCACTATTCACTATCAATCAAACAGCAGGCCAGCACCCACAGTGCAGCATGAAAAGCTTTTAAAGACTGCTTTCTGTTGTAAACAGAACTCGTAATATCTCCACTTAGAAGAGTAAAACGTGATCTGACTCCTTCGAATCGTAGAATATCAGGGTTGGAAGGGACCTCAGGAGGTCATCTAGTCCAACTCCCTGCTCAAAGCAGGACCAATCCCCAACCAAATCATCCCAGCCAGGGCTTTGTCGAGCCTGACCTTAAAAACTTCTAAGGAAGGAGATTCCACCACCTCCTTAGGTAATGCATTTCAGTGCTTCACCACCCTCCTAGTGAAAAAGTTTTTCCTAATATCCAACCTAAACCTCCCCCACTGCAACTTGAGACCATTACTCCTTGTTCTGTCATCAGCTACCACTGAGAACAGCCTAGATTCATCCTCTTTGGAAACCCCTTTCAGGTAGTTGAAAGCAGCTATCAAATCCCCCCTCATTCTTCTCTTCCACAGACTAAACATCCCCAGTTCCCTCAGCCTCTCCTCATAAGTCATGTGTTCCAGTCCCCTAATCATTTTGGTTGCCCTCCGCTGGACGTTTTCCAATTTTTCCCACATCCTTCTTGTAGTGTGGGGCCCAAAACTGGACACACTACTCCAGATGAGGCCTCACCAATGTCGAATAGAGGGGAACGATCACGTCCCTCGATCTGCTGGCAGTGCCCCTACTTATACATCCCAAAATGCCATTGGCCTTCTTGGCAACAAGGGCACACTGTTGACTCATATCCAGCTTCTTGTCCACTGTAACCCCTTGGTCCTTTTCTGCAGAACTGCTGCCGAGCCATTGGGTCCCTAGTCTGTAGCGGTGCATGGGATTCTTCCGTCCTAAGTGCAGGACTCTGCACTTGTCCTTGTTGAACCTCATCAGATTTCTTTTGGCCCAATCCTCTAATTTGTCTAGGGCCCTCTGTATCCTATCCCTACCCTCCAGCGTATCTACCTCTCCTCCCAGTTTGGTGTCGTCTGCAAACTTGCTGAGGGTGCAATCCACAGCATCCTCCAGATCATTAATGAAGATTTTGAACAAAACCAGCCCGAGGACCAACCCTTGGGGCACTCCACTAGATACCGGCTGCCAACTAGACATGGAGCCATTTATCACTACCCATTGAGCCTGACGATCTAGCCAGCTTTCTATCCACCTTATAGTCCATTCATCCAGCTCATACTTCTTTAACTTGCTGGCAAGAATACTGTGGGAGACAGTGTCAAAAACTTTGCTAAAGTCAAGGAACATGTCCACTGCTTTCCCCTCATCCTCAGAGCCAGTTATCTCATCATAGAAGGCAATTAGATTAGTCAGGCATGACTTGCCCTTGGTGAATCCATGCTGACTGTTCCTGATCATTTTCCTCTCCTCTAAGTGCTTCAGAATTGTTTCCTTGAGGACCTGCTCCATGATTTTTCCAGGGACTGAGGTGAGGCTGACTGGTCTGTAGTTCCCAGGATCCTCCTTCTTCCCTTTTTTAAAGATGGGCACGGCATTAGCCTTTTTCCAGTCATCTGGAACCTCCCCCGATTACCATGAGTTTTCAAAGATAATGGCCAATGGCTCTGCAATCACATCCACCAACTCCTTTAGCACTCTCGGATCCAGCGCGTCCGGCCCCATGGACTTGTGCTCGTCCAGCTTTTCTAAATAGTCCCGAACCACTTCTTTCTCCACAGAGGGCTGGTCACCTCCTCCACATGCTGTGCTGCCCAGTGCAGCAGTCTGGGAGTTGACCTTGTTCGTGAAGACAGAGGCAAAAAAAGCATTGAGTACATTAGCTTTTTACACATTCTCTGTCACTAGGTTGCCTCCCTCATTCAGTAAGGGGCCCACACTTTCCTTGACTTTCTTCTTCTTGCTAACATACCTGAAGAAACCCTCCTTGTTACTCTTAACATCTCTTGCTAGCTGCAACTCCAGGTGTGATTTGGCCTTCCTGATTTCACTCCTGCGTGCCCGAGTAATATTTTTATACTCTTCCCTGGTCATTTGTCCAATCTTCCATTTCTTGTAAGCTTCTTTTTTGTGTTCAAGATCAGCAAGGATTTCACTCTTAAGCCAAGCTGGTTGCCTGCCATATTTACTATTTTCAGAGTAACAGCCGTGCTAGTCTGTATTCGCAAAAAGAAAAGGAGTACTTGTGGCACCTTAGAGACTGTAATGTCTTCTGCAGTTTCCACAGTATGCATCCGATGAAGTGAGCTGTAGCTCACGAAAGCTCATGCTCAAATAAATTGGTTAGTCTCTAAAGGTGCCACAAGTACTCCTTATATTTACTATTCTTTCTACACATCGGGATGGTTTGTCCCTGTAACCTCAATAAGGATTCTTTAAAATACAGCCAGCTTTCCTGGACTCCTTTTCGCCTCATGTTATTCTCCTAGGGGATCCTGCCCCATCAGTTCCCTGAGGGGGTCAAAGTCTGCTTTTTTGAAGTCCAGGGTCCGTATTCTGCTGCTCTCCTTTCTTCCTTGTGTCAGGATCCTGAACTCGACCATCTCATGGTCACTGCCTCCCAGGTTCCCATCCACTTTTGCTTCCCCTACTAATTCTTCCCAGTTTGTGAGCAGCAGGTCAAGAAGAGCTCTGCCCCTAGTTGGTTCCTCCAGCACTTGCACCAGGAAATTGTCCCCTACATTTTCCAAAAACTTCCTGGATTGTCTGTGCACTGCTATGTTGCTCTCCCAGCAGATATCAGGGTGATTGAAGTCTCCCATGAGAACCAGGGCCTGCGATCTAGTAACTTCCGTTAGTTGCCGGAAGAAAGCCTCGTCCACCTCATCCCCCTGGTCCGGGGGTCCATAGCCAACTCTCACCATGACATCACCCTTGTGGCTCACATTTCTAAACTTAATCCAGAGACTCTCAGGTTTTTCTGCAGTTTCATACCAGAGCTCTGAGCAGTCATACTGCTCCCTTACATACAGTGCAACTCCCCCACCTTTTCTGCCCTGCCTGTCCTTCCTGAACAGTTTATATCCATCCATGACAGTACTCCAGTCACGTGAGTTATCCCACCAAGTCTCTGTTATTCCAATCACATCATAATTCCTTGACTGTGCCAGGACTTCCAGTTCTCCCTGCTTGTTTCCCAGGCTTCTTGGATTTGTGTATAGGCACTTGAGATAACTTGCTGTTTGTCCTGCTTTCCTGAAGTATTGCTGGATGCGAGAAATCTCTGAAAGATTTAGCTACTGTTTTTCTGTTTCAAATCCCACTTGAGAAATCATGTAAAACTACATTGTAAGTGGAGGGCACAGAATTCACTGTCACCTTTTCTGCAAAGCAACATATACTTAATAGGTAAAATTCCTCCCTACCACAGCTACCAGAGGACTATTAAGACTTCATCCTCAACAGGACTTCAATAAGATTTAACTTGCGTCACAGGCCTTGTGGTGGTCTTCTGTACAGGGGTAAATTTCACCTAATAAGCATATATTTCTGCATTAAAAAGTAGATGGGCAGAACTTCTTATTGTTTACTGTCAGGTATAAAGAGAGGCTTATAAGAATAAGCTGAATTATAAAAAACAGAAAATTAAAACACCGAAACCGTGGATTTCAGCTTTGCTGTAACATATGACACTTGCCTGGTCTCAGCTTTTACTATAAACTCAAAAGTACAGCTGTCCGAGAATGGAAATTCCATTTCATGGAGGACTTTGAGATTTCAACATTTGCTTTTGGTCCAATTAGGAACAAAACCCAAAAATATCAAAATTCTCTGGGAAAGAAAATTTTTAAAAATTACTTTCAGGTAGCTTGAAATATTTTGCTTCCGTACTGACTTTATAATACAGTTAAAAAAAAATTCCAAGTGAAAACTCATTTTGAATGGAAAAATTGAAATGTTTTGTTCCAGAAACATCAAAATGGGATGTTTTAATATTGTCAGAGTCTGCCCCTCTCTTTTTCTCTCCTAAATGAAGGGAGAGTGAAATTGAGACTCTCTCAGGAAGTGTTTTGATTTTGATGGAATATGGTTCCATTGAAGTTTCTCCAACCACCTCTACCGAAAACACTGGTCAGATTTTTCAGGAGATTCACTAATGTTTATACGTCCCAGTGACCGATCTCTCTCACTCAGGCCAGATCTACACTAAGAAATGTCTGCCATTTTTGCCATATACAGTTGCCAACACTGCAATGTCAATGTCACTAGAGCTTGGCTGGCTTTGCTGGTACTATGCATCCTCACTGAGAGAGACAGCATTGGAAAAAAACACACAGTGCACCTTGGGTAGGCATCCAGGAATCCCCTATGCAAATGTCCAGCACACTGCCTTGTGACACATTTTTGCCATGCATTGTGGGAAACCAGCACTCAGTAAACTATGGGAGCTTAGAGTTATGTTCCCATGCTTCCCTTTATTTCATCCTGTTGACCCCAATATGTAATAAGAGTGATAATTGTTCAGGCTACAAATGATTTGATCTTATGACCTATGACACTGACTCATGCCCCAAGGGTGATTTTAAGCTTGTTAGAGGTAAAATGACATTATAGGAATATAAGATTGACAAGGACTGAACATTCACTTGGGAGCAAATAGGTGAACATAAGTAAATGGGTTATTAGGTTTGCTTTGATTAAAGGCCTGTTGTATGCTAGACGCTGGAAATTAGTTGAATAGTGTAGGCCTAAGGAGATAACCCAGCAGTTAGATCACATTTACATATAGGAATTAAGAAATAATTATATAAATCATGATGATTAATGCTTAATTATGGACACCCCAAAGACCACATATAGCTAGGAGCAGTTATTGACCTTATTATAATCAGGGTAAAGGATCAAATATGGTATACAGCCATGCTGTTACCATAGGGCAAGGTATAAAATACCACACCCTGTTTCTATATCTTCAGTTTCATTGGGTCCCCAAAATGGTCTAAACTGAATCAGGACCTCCCTTTCTGATGGGCTCCAGTTACTTTCCCTTCACAGTCTCTCTGCGATTTTACTGTCAGAAGCATGAATGCTGAAGAGATCAGCAGAATTCTCATGTCTGGTTTAGAGAGAATCACGTTTTACAGGTAAAACTTTGTAATTCAGACCAGGCCTAAGTGATAGTTCTACTCACATAAGCTACTGTATGTTTAAGTTACAAATGATCTACTGTTGAACTGAAAGCAATTCAATCAGCATATCCCTGGTGAAAAATGTAGGGAAACCTGAACTGCTCAATTGGTCCTGGGACAAATGGAGCTTTTGACTGGGGTTTTCTAAAGCACTGAGTGCTGGCCAAATGCTGCTCCCAATGAAGTCAATGAAAGTTTTACAGCTGACTTCACTGGGAGCAGAGTTTGGCCAATAGTGAGTGCTTTTGAAAATCCCACCTATAAAATGTAGGTGACAGAAACTCAGTAAGCAAAGGGTTAAAGAGTTTCTGCAGCTGCTGTCACATGGAAGCTGGGAAATTTCTCCAGTTGGCAGCTCAACACCATTCTCTGCTGGGAGAGGTACTTCCCACACAGCATGGCCATTGGTCACATTAGCAATTGTGCTAATTCACAATGTGATCACACATCACACATCTCCCAAATCGGGCTGGGGAGATGGAGTCTTTCCTAGGTTATTGATGCTCAAGGGGATTCTTGAAGATAGCCATGATAAATCAATATAAACGCAAGATTAAACACTTGTATGTGGTTAGGCAGGTGATAGTTTGTGGAAAACATTTCTTCTCTTGATCCAGTACGTATGGACTAGAGAAAGAATGTGACAGGCACTGGAGATACTGACAGCATGTTTAAGAAATCTCTGGGCAATTTCTTTCTCTGCAGAACCCAGTTATTACATTCATTGAGAAAAGAGTCTCCATAGCAGTAAAATCCAGGCTGTTAACTCTGGGTAAATCCAGATTAAAAAAGAGACAGTTCTGTGACAGAGTTGTAGCCTGGAAAACATTACCAGCTATTCTAGTCTTGCCCTTGGCCTGCTGCACAACCTTCGCAATGACGGTACTTGTGTGCCTCAGTTTCTCCACCTGAGAAATGGGGAAAACGACACTTACCTGATTTGTAAAATGCTTTGAGATCTATTAATTAAACACTATGTAAGAGCTAGATATTATATTAGCTTATTACACTTAGCTTCCAAGTTCTGTGCCTATACATCCTCACAACATCCCTTCAATCTAGGTAATGAATGTGATCTCTCTCACACATACTCAGTTTCCTTTATAACTGTGGAAATTGTCTTTATAGTAAGGGAATGGGAGTCAGGACTCCTGAGTTCTGTTCCCAGCTCCATTATTGATTTGCTTTGGGACCTTGGTCAAGTGATTTAGCCACATTAGCACAGGTCCAGTAATCCCTCTTGCAACCTGCCCCCAAATGGGTTTTCTGCACCAGCTTTCTTGAGGCAATTTACATTATTCTTACACAGAGTGCATGCTGAGACTTTTTTCATTCAAGTGATGCAATACAAATGAAGGGTGAAATTCTGGCCCCACTGAAGCTGATGGAAGTTTTGCCATTGACTTCAGTAGGGCCACCAATGCAGCTTGAATGGTTGTATGAACAAATGTTGTTGCCGTCTGTGTCTGCAACATGTGATTTCTAGGAAGTCTCCTTCACCCAGCAGGTAGGTAGAGTTTAAAGGACTGACTGCCATCGATATCTGGAGCATGTAAGCCATTATTCAAAATCTGCCAGAATGAGTCACCTCACCAACCCTTATGTTGCTCTTATTGTAGCAACAAACTGATAGGTAAGAAAGATGAATCTCTCATTACAGTAGTCCAATGCAAACTGTCTCTTTCCCTTGTTCTAAAATCTCATCCTTTTGGTTGCAATCACTTTTGGTGTTTTTTTTTATTTGTTTTATTATTAATTGCTCTTTTTCTCTGCATTGCAGTAGGGAGAGAGACATCAGAATTGATAAAGAACAAATCAATCTGTCAGAGAAACAGAAATTTTGTGTGTGTTTCTAAAGGCAGAGATTTCATCTCAAAACATTGCACAAAATAAAAAAACATCTCCCATCATATACACCTCTTATATTAGGTGCACTTTATCCAGATGATCTGCATTTGAGACAGTCCCGCTAGCATAGAAACATATGTAACAGTTGCTATGGGAGCATTTCTTTCTGGGGAATATCAAAATTGAGGGACATACATAATTCAGCACAATAGGCCCAATTCTGATCTCAATGCTCAACATTAAAGTAAGCCAGGAATAATTCCAGTGAAATCTGTTGAAAAACTGGTAAAAGAAGAATCAGGTCCAATAACTTCTTGGGAAAAAAGTGTAACCAGCACCATCAAGTCATTATTTCTTTGAATTTCTATATTTTTCATTTCTTATTAACAGTGCCAGAAGAAAGTGTGTGTATATGCACGCACGCACACACACAGAGTTAACAAGACAAGGTGTGTGGACGTCTTAGCTGGTCAGAGAGAGACAGAGACAGACACTATGGCTATTACCTCAGTTTTCTTCTCTGGCAAGATGGTATAGTCCTCCAGCTAAACCAACACTCCAGCACTTGCAAGGTATCAAAGGTTCAAATTAACAAAAGCCCAAACCTTCACCCAGTCTCTCTCTCTCTGGGTCTGTCCCTCAAGAGTCTAAGTGAATGAACCTGTTAGCCTCTCCTGAGAGTTCCAGCCTTGGGACTTAAATAATAGAGCATACGACAGGTCCAACATCAAGCTCTTCCTATTTCATTTTCTCTAGGACTACTTCCTTTGACCCTACTACCATTTCTTTGTTTCTGTCATGACCCCAGGTTTCTTACAATCTAGTCTCAGACACCTGCTGCTACCACCAAACTTTTCACTTGGAAATCTTATCTTGGGGCACCCCGCCCTTTGCTCCTTCACTACAAAGACCCTGGCCCCAGAAATGGGAAATCCCCTAATGTGTGAGCTAGTGTAACAGGGTTTAGCACTGGGGTATTATAAAATGGGACCCTACCTCACTCTAAGTCAGGGGTCTCAAACACGTGGACCAGGGGCCACATGCGGCCTGTGGAGTTATTTCCTGCAGCCCGCCATAGGTGCTGACTCAGTGGGTGCTCCGGGGCTGGAAAAATTAGTGGGTGCGCTGCACCCACTGGAAGTCAAGCTCGGGCCAATGTACTCATCCTCATGTGGCCCTCGTGGTGATTTGAGTTTGCTCTAAGTTATCTCGGCAGGATGAGAAGCAACCTGTCTCTCACTGTCCCTGGCATTACCCAGAGGAACAGGCTGGGCATAGTTCCCTAGCTGTGGGAAAGGGTGAGACTTGTAACTTGAGGGGACTTACTTTCCCCTGACCTATCTAGTGAGGTTACACCAGGAGGGCCTTACAGAACACTGGTACTGGCTGCAACCCACTTACTCTCCCTTTTGAGGATGTCACAGCTGCTTGTGAGACCCCAGGACTAAGCCTGAACACTGGAGACCCTGGTGAAGGAACTTCCAGATCACCTTGCCCTCCTGTCACAGCATCTCTTCCAGTTGCTCCTCTTACTGCATCAGATCTATCGGTGAGGTGGAGTGCTCCTACCCAGTTACTAGATAGTTGTATGCTATTTAATAAGGGAATCTAACTGGGGTATTAGTTTTATCTTTCATTAAACTGTTAAAAAGGACAGACACAAAAACACCAAATCAAATCAAACAGATTTATATTTCTCATATCCCAGTTCAGGCTTCCCTTTCATGAACAGAGGGCCTAGTGTTCTCCCAATCTGATCTCACTGGAACTCTTTTGGCAGTCCTGACATCTTTCATGCCTGACAGACATGTCTCTGGAGTCTTGAGACAACTTTTGTGGCAACTTCAGCAAGCCTGGACCAAACCACCTCAGCTGGCTAGTGTCCACACTCACCCCTCCAACCTGACTCCAAACACTGACTTTCAAATGAACATTTTGGGGTGACTCTTAGCAACCCCACTGGCCCTCACAGAGTCCCTAGATTTCAAACTCTTACCTCCTATCTAAAGTAATATAAACACAACACATACCCTAACAGTCTCCACAGCTTCCTTCCCAGGACTAATCTTTGTCTGTTGGGTAGACAATACCCCTCCCCTTGATATGTTAGCAAGCTCTGTGACTGCCTCTCCCCAGGCTTCCTCCAAAGCCTATCTCAGGCCTTTGACGGAGGAGATGTGCCTTGCTCCTTCCATGGTGTCTTCCTCTAGCCTCCTCATGAGAACAACCCTCCCCCCCCCCCCCCCAGTCTTCCTCCATTCAGTACTCCCTTGTACTGAAGAAAGTGAACTGTTTATATCCCTGACCCTTTCCCACTATACTTGGCTGTGTCAGCCTCAAACTCCCAGGCATCCCTCCTGACACCAATTGCAGTAGTTCTTGCTAGAGGAACAGGGTTGTCCTTGCCTGTAGATCTGTGTTAAAGGGTAGGCACACCCTGTTACACAAGGTTTCTTTACTTTTTAATGATTCAACTTCACTGCCAGAGTCACCCATAGTAGTTAAGTGCCAATGTTTCACTGAACATTTCCACTTCCAGAGGGATGTACCAAACAAATGAATGGGGTAGGAACAGGGGGTGCCTTTTTGCCCTCTGCACCTGGCACGCATGACACCACTGTACCACGGTTAAGCAATGGACCTTCCAAAAGCCAAACAACTACAGACATATTTGCCCTTTGGCTCCCTAGCAAAGAGCAACCCACTGAGTAGTCACCATTTTTGCCAACATGAAAGAAAGTCTTGTTCCCGCATCCTGCATTAAAATGATCGCATCATTGAAGGACAGGGTGGAGGTGTTGCAGCTGTTTCATGCTCTGCTTCCTACTCCAACATATTCTATTGGTGTGCAACTTTTCTTTCTTTAAAATATACATTCTTTAAACTTTGGACTGTCATTTTCAAGCTACCTAAATGGCTTTACTGATAACAAAATCCGTAATCAACTTCACATTCACAAAATCCAGTGCATTTTGGTTCATAAAAAGTCCTAATGTTGTGGTTTGGACTGCTTCCTCCACACCAAGTTCATATGTTTATCTGGAGCTCTTTGGTTGAAAAATTGAACTGGAAATCATAGAATCATAGAATATCAGGGTTGGAAGGGACCTCAGGAGGTCATCTGGTCCAACCCCCTGCTCAAAGCAGGACCAATCCCCAACTAAATCATCCCAGTCAGGGCTTTGTCAAGCCTGACCTTAAAAACTTCTAACGAAGGAGATCAAGTGTCTTGTCAAGAGCCCAGGTTCATTTCTAATACAATCAGTCCAGAAATAGCGAGTTAAAAATGTTTTGCTTTTTCTACTTTCTGACCTACTTAAAAAACAAAAACTAACATATAATAAAACCTAAGCAATGTGTTTTAGCTTTAGAAGTTTACTGTTACCTACATCTCTGATCACTCTACACCCTGTCTGTTCTACCAAGGATGTCAGCCTGAATGCTCCATTCACTTTTCCATGCCTTTTTCTACAACACCCTCATGCCTGGAGTTGCCCTGCTTATTCGGATTCACCAAGGCCCCAGAGATCATAATGTTCATTCTGGTCTTTAAAAAAAAAAAAAAAAGAAAGAAAAAAATCCCTGAAGTTATGTTTCCTAAACTGTAAGCAAATGACTAGTCCCCTTGTGTTCAGAAGTTCAGGGACTACAGTGGTACGTCTCATGCTCTTACAGATGGACACATGCTTAAGCACTGTTCTGAATCAGGGCCTAAACCACTACTGTCCCCATAATTAGGGCTCAATCCAAAGCAGACTGCAAAGAGTCACAAAGGGATCTCACAAAACTGGGTGACTGAATTTCATTGGCCATTTTATTGCCCAATGTTGCTAAATGCAAAGTAGTGCACATTGGAAAACATAATCACAACTATACATACAAAATGATGGGGTTTAAATTAGCTGTTTCCATTCAAGAAAGAGATCTTGGAGTCACTGTGGATAGTTCTCTGAAAACATCCACTCAATGTGCAGCGAGCAGTCAAAAAAGTGAACAGAATGTTAGGACCCATTACGAAATATAGCTAAGAGGGCAGAAAATATCATAATGCCACTATGAAAAGGAGTACTTGTGGCACCTTAGAGACTAACCAATTTATTTGAGCATGAGCTTTCGCTCAAATAAATGGGTTAGTCTCTAAGGTGCCACAAGTACTCCTTTTCTTTTTGCGAATACAGACTAACATGGCTGTTACTCTGAAATAATGTCACTATATAATTCATGGTACACCCACACCTGGACTATTGCATACTGTTCTGGTTTCCCCATCTCAAAAAAGATTTGAGAATTGGAAAAAGATACAGAGAAGGGCAACAAAAAGGATTAAGGGTATGGAACAGCTTCCATATGAGGAGGGATTAAAAAGACTGGGACTGTTCATCTTGGAAAAGAGACGACTGGGGGGAGGTATAGCGGGGTGGTCACCCCACTCCAGCCCTGGAGGAGTTAAAGCAGCCCTGGAGGGGGCTGCAGCTGGGAACAGCTAGGCTGATTGGGGGAAGCAGCCACAGTTGGGGCCATGCCGCAATCAGGCCACAGCTGGCCCTTATAAGAGGGCTGTGGGCCAGAAGCTGGGAGGAGTCTCTCTCCAGCCCTGGAGAGAGAAGGGCTGGCTGCCTGGGATCTGAAGGTGCCTGAGTGGAGCAAGGCTGGGTATAGGGCAAGGGGAGCTGAGGAGCTCCTGCCTGGTAAACCCTCAGGCTGCAGGCCTTGGTGAAGGCCAAGGTGCTCCTTGTGAAGTCATCAGTGGAGCTCCAAACATGTTGGGCCTGTGGGGTGCTTGGGCACAGGAAGAGGGAGTGCCCCTATAGGACTCACAGGGCCCATGCTAGCCCTGAGGTGGCCAAAGGAAGGCACTGGAGGTGCTTCCTGTGCCACAAAGAGGGCCAGTTAAGACGGACCTGCCCCCAGATGGTCAAGGATGGTCAAGGGTGCAACCCCATGCTCTGGGATTACCTAGCCTCTGATTGCCAGAATCTGGAAGTGGATAACAGGGGATGGCTCACTTGATAATTGCCCTGTTCTGTTCATTCCCTCTGAAGCATCTGGCATTGGCCACTGCTGGAAGACAGGATACTTGGCTAGATGGACCATTGGTCAGACCCAGTATGGCTGTTCTTATGTTCTTATCCATCTCCTATTAGACTCAAAGGGAGCTAGTTCAGGCCCTCAAGTCCCTGTGGAGCAAAGAAAAAGTGCCCCAAATAAAACATTTTGAAAATTCTCCAATGTATTCCTTCTTCTGGCTTCCTAGCATGTTGTTTCCTGAGTTTGTCTATTAGGTGACATTCTTTGCAGCAGGAATGGTCTTACTTTTTTGCTTATACATGGCTGAACACCTTGTTGTCACTTAAATACTAATCATAGGATAGGTTTGGTTGAGTTTTAGATTAAGGTTTAGGTTGGTGTATTGGATCCAAACTCCTCCACACATCCTTAGTACCATCTTCCCTAGGGTGCCCTCCTGGGTATACAGATCCTGTTTTCTAGTTAAGGCCTTATTAGAAGATAGATAAAGGAGCTTTGGAATGCCTATTAATATAGAAGATAAGCCATTTACTTTGTTTAGGCTTTATTATGTCCTGTGTTTGTGAAATGCCCATTCATGTTAAAAGAGATATATCGGCTCAGCAAAAAAGAACAGGACATTTCAGTCATCATCAGCTATAATACTTTCCCAGCTTGCTCTAAGCTGTCTGTATGTGTGTTTTCTTCCTTGGAAGAATTGATGAGCAAAATGCCACTATTCCATCTAATTAAACATTCAAAAATGTTTCAGATAGGGGTTAATTAAAGGTATGCTGTGGGAGTGGATGACTCAAGCTCTGGTACTGGGCTATGGAACTATGCAATTGGAACTGTTGCCTCATGTTCTTTAAGAGTTTTTGGCCCATTTGTGCTAACAGTGACCCTGACCAGTTGTTTTATGGCACCACTGCAGAGAAAGAGTGCTCCAAGTCTGTATTCCATTACACCAGCAGAGTTACCTTTGCCTTTTGCAGGCTCCTCTGAAGCCAGAATTCAGTTCTCTGCATGTACTAGCCAGTAACTGGCTCCGATAACTTTCAAATAGCCAATTCACTGTTGTTTAAACATGAACAGTGGAGGTTCCTCTCCCCCTTCTCCTCCCCCTGCCCCCAGTTTTACAGAAATAGGAAAAAAATAATAAAATTTAAGGACTATCCTTAGCTGGTGGCCTAGCTCCAATGAAGCCATGCTGGTTTACATTAGCTTGGGATCAGGCTCTGACACACCTAGAAAAACTATCAAAAGCAATGCTTTCCTGGCACTAAGCTTTAAATTACTGAGAACAGCAAGATTGCAGAAGTTTCTACAATGCTACAAGTCCAGTTAGTCTTTCTATGCCTTATTCAATTAGAAAACATAATCCCAATGAAACATATCAGATGAAGGGGACTAAATTTGCTGTTACCACTCAAGAAAGATCTTGGAGTCATTGTGTATAATTCTCTGAAAACATCCACTCAATGTGCAGCGGCTGTCAAAGTGAACAGAATGTTGGAACCATTAAGAAAGGGATAGATAATACAGCAGAAAATATCATATTGCCTCTCATGAATCCATGCTACACCCAAATCTGGTTGCCCCATCTCAAAAAAGATATACTGGAATTGGAAAAGGTTCAGAAAAGGGAAACAAAAATGATTGGCGTATGGAACAGCTGCCATATGAGGAGAGATTAATAAGACTGGGACTTTTCAGCTTGGAAAAGAGACAACTAAGAGGGGGATATGATTGAGGTCTATAAAATCATGACTGGTGTGGAGAAAGTAAGTATTATTTACTCCTTCTCATAACATAAGAACGAAGGGTCACTCAATGAAACTAATAAGAAACAGGTTTAAAAACAAACAAAAGGAAGTATTTCTCCACACAACACACAGTCAACCTGTGGAACTCTTTGCCAGAGGATGTTGTGAAGGCCAAAAAAGAACTAGGTAAATTCATGGAGGATAGGTTCATCGATGGCTATTAGTCAGAATGGGCAGGGATGCAAAACCATACTCTGAAGGGTCCCTAGCCTCTGTTTGTCAGAAACTGGGAATGAGCCACAGTGGATGGATCACTTGATGATTGCCTGTTGTGTTCATTCCCTCTGAAGCACCTGGCATTGGCCACTGTTGGAAGACAGGATACTGGGCTAGATGGACCACTGGTCTGACCCAGTATGGCTGTTCTTATTCTCCACAGCCTTGCACCTTGTTCAGTCCTTCACAGCTGTGCAATGAGTGCATATTAGCATTTTACACCCATTTTGCATAGGTCTAATTAGTTCAGAATTTCATGAATTTTAGGCCAGAAGGAAATATTATGATTATCTAATCCGACCTCTTGGTTATTACAGAACATAGAATTTCACCCAATAATTCCTGTATTAAGCTCAATAACTTCTAGATGAACTACAGCAAGCCCGGATGATTCTCATTTGTGCTATACTTTACGGCACAGTGGCGGTATAACACATTCACTTTAAGGATGACACTCTAGCAGTGTAAAAAGCAAGAGGCCTTGACATAACTGAGAATCAGGCCTCACATCTTTTCCAATCTTGGTTTAAACACTTCAAATGATGGAGAATTCCCCACATCCCTTGGTAAGTTGTTCCAATGGTTAAGTGTTCTCTGTTAAAAATGTCCACCTTATTGCCTTCACAAGATTCAAAACAGAAGGGAATGAGGCCCAGAGAATAAAATTCTTGTCTGTAGAAGTGCTCCCTCCAGGCCAAGTTTACAGCATAGTGATGGAATTGGGAAGTTTGTACTGCCGCTACGTCCCCTCTTTCATCCACAGAACAGGGAAACAGACTTAATGCAAAGCTTTGCTCATTTTGCTTGCTCCAGCTGTCCAAGTTCAAGAGAGAAGAATTCTCATCAGAAATCCATTGTGAAATGCAATGTAAAGATTTTAATTAGCATGGGCAATTTAAGCCTTCTGCTAGTGATTATCTTCTTAACTGCAAACCAACATCTGACAGAGTGGGGCCCTATGGAACAGAATGTGAAAATCCATTCAATTTTAATTTAATAAATCAAGAATAAGTTCAGAGCTTGCAACTTAAAACACTCATTTTTCATCCAAGTAGGCTCACCAATGTGAGTTAACTGAAAACTTCAGTTGCTAATATATTTCTCTTACTCTTGGGACAAATGCTTCTTATCCTTTGGATTTTTTTTTCCAGATTGTGAAACAAAATTGGACTTTAATTTCCATTTTCTTTGCTATCAGTTAGTCAGTGTGTGCTATAGCCTCTTAAAATATTCCATTCAAGGATATTCTGGATCTTTTATTCAGGGAGAGTTATGTTGTAGAACTACTTTATATTTAAAAAGACATATTTAGTAAACATTCATGTCAATATGTTTCTTTAAAATTGCAGTTCCTCATGACAATTTAAACATAAAAGCTTGTAATAACTAAAAGGCTATTAGAATGATCTTTCCAGATAGATAATGTTTAATTTTTCAAGAGTAACAAAGATTCTTCAAGCTACCATCTCATGAACTGGATTTGTCTGGAAAATTGTGCAAAAAACAGACAGTCTAGACGGAGAAGAGGATTTTATTTTAAAACTATGAAAGAACAAATAAGCAATAAAACAATGTAATGGGTCCAGAAGGGATGGACTAACTCCTGCAGTGAAGCTAATGGCACAAGGGTGAAGGATGGGATGCATTATTAAAATGTTGTGAAGCTGAGAAAAATCAGCTGTTGCCAAATGCATTTCTCCTGGGGAAGCAGATAATGTAAGCCCCAAACAGCTCTAGTAATGCCATGCAAGGGAAGTTCAGAATGATTTGGAAATTAATTGTTCAGTGACAGTATAAAGCTGAATTTCTGAATAGCCTGCAATTGAGAAACACAGATGGTTTGCACGCAGATGAAATCTGAAGGGCCACGTAAACATCCTCAATGGTAAATATCCCAATTCATTTATAAAACAGATTTAAATTACCCCCAGTCTGGTTTGACTAAACTCCGGGGCCATATAATTTGCGCCGATCCCTTGGCCTGCAGAGGCTATTCACACTTTATCCTCAGAGGGGAGGGAAATTTTTTATTTCACATAACAAGCTCTCCTTTGCCACTTACGGCCTTATTCAAAGCACACTGAACTGAAAGGGAAGACTCCCACTGATGTCACTGGGCTTTGGATCAGGTCCTTTAAAACATCATACCTCTAAAAGGAAATTGTGTCTCTTATTAATTGCAAAAAAAAAAAAAAAGTGTGACTGCTGTTAGATCTCATGAGTGCAGAATCAAAGACAAAGTGGTGACTAATAAAATGAAAGTGCTAGCAGCAGGGGTGAAAGTAACTTAAAGGATTTACCAGTACGCCGGAATCCTGAGCAGGGGGCGTGGCCTCAACCAGAAGAGGCGTGGCCTTTAAATACGCAGGCCCTTTAAATCAAAATCTAAAGGCCCCAGGGCTCCGGCTGTGGCTGGGAGCCCCAGGGACCTTTATATCACTCTCAGAGCTACCAGCTGCAGAGGCGCCTGGGAGCCCCAGGGCTCAGGGGCGTTTTAAACGGCCTGGGGCTCCGGCCGCCACTACCGCAGCGGAACTCCTGGCCCTTTAAATCGCCAACGGAGCCCTGCCGCCACTACCCCAGGGCTCTGGAAGCAGGGCTCGGGAGGTGATTTAAAGGGCCTGGGGCTCTGGCTGCTGCAGGGAGCCCCGGGCCCTTTAAATCGCCAGCCTGGGGAAGCCCATCTGGTCCGGCATGGCATACCGGCTCTTGCCAGTACGCTGTACCGGACTAGATCAACTTACTTTCACCTCTGGCTAGCACACACTTTTAGGTAGCATACAGTTTGCCCAGGAAGCTGTTTGGAAATGACACCTCCTGGGGAACTATCTGAGAAGCCATGTTGTAAACCGCCACAATCAAGGTTGTTAATTAACTTTGTGTCAGAGAGAGAGAGAGAGAGAGAGAGAGAGAGAGATATTATACGGCAGAAGATCCAGATACAATGAAGCATAAAACATGGTGGCAGTAGTAATGTCCTCAGTGGGTTGTAGACAAGGAAGGAGATCTCAAGGAAGAGAATTTTAAAAATAAAGGGTCAAATCCTACACCTTTTACTTCAATGGAAGGTTTTCCATGAACTTCCACAGGGCCAAGATTGCACCCACACTGTATTTAAAGTCATTGTGAATCTAGTTCATTTTATTTGACTGTAGGAATAGCTTTTGTTTTCTGTTTGTTTGGTAAGACCGGCTAAACCCAGACCTAGTATAGGCTGTAGCTACACAAGCCACATCTGCAAACAGTATCTAGTGCAGACCCGGCAGCATGGTACTGCTTCTAGCTCTGATTTTGGCAGCTACCATGCTGAACAGAGGAATTGAAAAAACAAAGTAGTAAGAAAAAAGGTTTGCCTAACACAGAGAAAAACAGTCCTGTCTACTAAGTAATAGTAGTCCCTTTGGTCCCTTTTTTTGCTCTTTTGCCTTGATTTTCCTCTTGCTGGCTCCACCTATATCTGCCATATGCTGTAAAGAAAACAGGATAGATAAGCTTACTTCTCCCATGCCCTCTGTGTGGAGGAAACCTATGTTTACCTATGTTGTTCAACCCTTCACTTTCTAGTTTTCTGCTCCTACCCCATTCTGCTAGAACACTGCCCTTCAGAGGGGTTGGCATCAGTGTTTTTGACCCAGAATGCTTTGCAGCATGCAACCTTTTCTTTGAATGATCTTTGTGTACGTTGCTCTGGGAAAACATGGGTAGCCTACCAACTTTCAGACCTTGCCAACCTTCTCTGTTTAGCTCTAACTCAGATATAGTTGATGTTACAGAACCTAATCTGACTTGTGCCCTTCAGCTTCCTTGTGATTAGTCAGAGCTTGTTTGTTCCAGATTTGTAGCCTACAGCAGAAAACTGAGCAAATCAGCTTTCAGTGGGAGCACACACACAGAGAGTGTGACAATTTAAAGTTGCAGAGATAAGGATTTGTTGGTAGTATATTGTTTAATTAAATAAAAATCCTATTTTAAAAGGTTGTTCTGAGTGCTGCTGTTCGCTCTCAATACTGAACTCTGAAAATCCCAAACTAATTTACCCACCCCAAAACTTCAAGGCACAAATACTGAAAGAAAATGGAAATAACCTCTTTATTTTATTTGTCCTAGTTCTCTATCAGAAGCAGCTTCTCAGCAGCCAATCTGGAAACTATAGATAGGGAAATCTGCCATAAAGTCAGCAGTCTTCTGCACACTTGTTCAATAGCACTTGAAAACACAAATGAGATTTCATTTAAAAAAAAATATTTCCACTTGACAGATCTGAGTTGCTGAAGACAGCTACAGCTGCAATGTTGTAAATATTGTGTACATTTTCAGATGATAACTTGAATGCTTCCCTTTCAGTAGGGAAGCATTTTGTCCTCCTAAGCAATATTAAGGAGAAGTATTCTAAATATTTCTGCATTAGAGCCATTTCAATCTATCAGATAAATAAGGGACATTTTAAATAGTTACCTCCTGGACAATGTGAGGAGTTAGATGGTTAAATATTTTTACCCCATTTAAAATACTGGGAAATTGAGACAGATTAAGTGACTAGCCCAGTGTCACACAGTGAACCAGATTTCTCCTTCCTCCCTTCCCTCTCCCCCTTCAAGCTGTTTTTGTTCAAATGGCACAGAAAGGCTGGAAAGCCTGTTTAACAGTTTGCCGAAGAAGAATCCCAGGGTGGCATAGAGCTGTGAGGTAGTTAAGCGGGAAGCTGATACCAAAAGCTTGAGTCCTCAGTACCCACATGAGAGATAAACACCTTGCTGTATATACATTGTAAAGAACTGGAGTATGTGTGAACAGCAGGACGTAGGCAGAGGGGAGTACCTCATACAGTCCAATACAATACGACAGGCTGAGTGCCCCTGTGGAGTACAACATCTGTTGCCCCTAGAAGGAACAACGTTATGGTGCAGCCGCTCCTTCTGCAGAATACTGAGAAGACGAAAACACATCAAAACTGAAAACTATAACAGGGCAAACAGTAATGTCTACAAGTGGCTGCCAGAAATATGTAAAATGTACATCTTTGCTATTACACCTCTGTCATCCAACAGCATGTGGCCAATTTTTCTACTGATATGTGAGCTCCCATGAATATTGGGGTGGGGGCAAATTTGCACATACCTCAGTTCTTGAAATAGACTTCCATCCTAGCAAATGATGACTCGGTGGCTCTCTCATTCCTAAGGACCCTTAAGTACTTTGCAAAGTATATATTAAAAAAATATAATTTCACCCACTACTGAAGGGCAGCCCCTTTGGTTGCAAATTTTTGACAGTGTGCAGCAACAATACACAACATCAAAATGGAGCATGTCTTAACCATTTAAAGTATTAGGGAAAATATTCAGCAGAATGACTGCAGTTTCCCAAAGAAAAATTTGGGCAGGACATGCAGGCTAACACCCTCCTACTGCAAAACGTAGCATTGACTATTTAATGACCACAAGACATTAGGACTTTGTTTTTGCCTATCAAGGTCCCTAGTTGACAGACAGCACATCAAGAACCACAATGCTCCTACAACACCATAACTGAGTAACGAGTGCCATAAACTGGATCCCTATAGCACGTAGGTTTTCCATAGCGATTTCTGATCCAAGTACTGCCCAGGATGCACCCTGCTTAGCTTCTGGGTTGAGACAAAATCAAAACCAGAGAGGACAATAATACAAAGCTAAATTCAATAATGTTTTTCTTAATTATATCAGTAGTGTTACTTAAATTCATAGTCCAGGTAAATTTTGAATAGCACTAATCTCTTTCTTTCTGGAGCTTGCATTTTTCTCTCCATCTCACCAAGTGTCATTAAAACATTTAATACAGCCAATACAGAAGTTAAATGTTGACCTGCTTCAGGCTACTAGTAACATCATCTACCTCAGTATCAGTTGCCATGGGAACCAACATGTTGAGTCAGCGATAAACAGGGTAATCAACTTCAGTTATTTTCCTTTGCAATCAATGTACGAAGCTGAAAAGCCTTTTTATCTCATCCCCCCACCCCAGTCGCTTGATGACTATAGTTTCTGTATCAAAGAAAACAAATCTACTTTATTAAACAATAGGGTTTGACGGGAGTGGACAGGGGGTTGAACCACTGGCTATAAGCGCTGACCCCCTTCACATTAATCAGTTTGAAGTTAGCACACAGTCATTTAAATCAGAATGTAATGGTTGAATGAGAAACAGCACAAGAGAGCAAAAAAGGGAGGAAACAAACAGTAGCCTCAGACTTCAGAAGCAGCAGAAATAAACAGCATGGCAAGGTTGACAAGAAGAATAGGTGAGCGGTAAGGTTAGAAAATGTCTCGCTAACATGCACCTTGCTTAAGGATTGGGGTAGCTAGTGAGCAGAGACTCCCTAGTTGAACCAAACAGTGGTTATGAAATATGGTTATTTTAATCTGTCCTTCTGTAGGCAGCATTACCCTAATTCAAATGGTCCAAACATCCCCATGTGCAGCCAAAGAATCATGCTTGTACAGTTTTGTCCACAAGCCTTGAGAAAGGGAATCCTGCTCACACCTGGACTGGTGACGGAAGATCCACTTAACTTCATGCCCTAAATCTGGGGAAAGGTAGCTGTTATGATTCTGGGGGGCTGAAAATTCTGCTGTCGTCCAAAATCATGGATGCAAACATACGGGGCCTGACTGTTATCCACTAAACCACTGAAAATCAAATGCAACTTCAGGGAAATCAAGGGAGTCATACATACTTACAGAAGTAGTGAGAAATCTACTCAGGTATTTATATAGTGCTCATCTGTATGCTGTATCTGAGTGCCTCACAGTCATTAATGTATTTTATCCTCATAACATTGCTGTGAACTAGGATAGTGCTATTCCCAGTTTATAGGTGGGAGACAGGCATAGGTTAGATTAAACAACTAGCCCAAGGTGACACAGGAAGTCTGTGCTTGAACCACAAATAGAACCCCGTTCTTGAATGTCCTTTCTCCTCTCTGACCAGAATTAGGCTTTATGGTCTTTTAGCTGCTTACATGGTCTATGTACATCAGATGACATATTGTACTTGCTCACAGGCTCACCCCGCTCTTAATCCATAAAGGATCCATACACCAACTGAAGTTACAGCCTGTGTATGTACCACTAAAAAGACCAAACACATACAATAAATTTCATATGTGCTAGCAATCACACTTCCTTATAGACAACATATTTATATCTGTTGAACAGATATTTTCACCTTACCCCTCACTCCCACTGAATTAGTATTTGTGTCAGCAAGAGCAGAGGGAACTCCTGTACAGCTCTGGGAACAATCTGGAGAAGACAGCTGTTGGTCTGGGACCCTGATGTTTTGTACAGTAAAGCAGCAATACTTACTGACAAAACTAAGAATAAACTCTCCTCAATTCGTTATTATTTGTACCATAGTCACAGCCGCGTGCTAGGCACCTCCCAAAGCAAAGTGATGCTTCTTGCCCTTGTAGCAGTCTGCATGGAACTTGGAGGGAGGAACCCAGGTTACAAGAGGGAAGAGTTTGGAGGATGCATCAGAACATCAGCCTGTGCACACGTGGCTGAAATGCTAGTTGCAGCTGCTAGAGCTTAATAAAAAGAGACAGTTGATGATAGCTACATGGAGTCCTCTTCTGTCATTATCCAGCATAAAGTACATGAAACCAACCGGAAGAGATTGCAATACAGAATTTAAACATAACAAATGTGAGAGAGATAGGAGGAGTAAGATTGGACAGGGTTACAGTAGCAAATCATGGGATGATGCCCATTAGTTCTTACACACTTTCTGCTGAGCTTTTTTTTGGGGGGGGGGGGTGGAATTTCTGAAATTAACTAAACCTACGAAAAGAGAACTAGTATCTTGCTGACTAGTAAGACTGGTTTCAAGATAACCCTTTTATTAAGAATGGAACGTACTACAGACGGGGTGGCAGATTTGTAGAAATGTTGGTGGTGCCCAGAACGCCCAGAGCCCGCCCCCCACCCACCTAAGGCTCTGGGAGGGAGTTTGGGTGGGGGGAGGAGGTCTGGGGTGCTGGCCCTAGACTGGAGGGGATTGGGGTGCAGAAGGGGTGCAGGCTCTGGGAGGGTGTTTGGGTGCAGAAGGGGTGAGAGGTTGGGCTCTGGGAGGGAGTTTGGGGTGCAGGCTCTGGGCTGGGGGTTTAGGCCCTGGGAGGAAGTTTGGGGGCCAGAGGGGGTGTAGGGAGGGGGTGCAGGCTCTGGGAAGAAGTTTGGGGGCTGAAGGGGGGGTGCAGGCTCTAGGAGAGGGTGTGGGGGTGCAGCATTTACCTAGGGCTCCTAGGAAGGGCAGGCCGGGAGTCTCCATGTGCTGCTACCCCCAGACACTGCCCCCGCAGCTTCCCATTGGCCGCAGGGGGGCTTGGGGTTCTTATTGGATAAACACCCTTTTTTTTTGCATCCGATGAAGTGAGCTGTAGCTCACGAAAGCTCATGCTCAAATAAATTGGTTAGTCTCTAAGGTGCCACAAGTACTCCCACCCTTTTTTAAAATCAGAAGGGTGTTTTATCAGTCAAAAACCTTTAATCAGAAATCTTATCGACAGCACAGTAGGCTTCATGGCAGAAATCAGTTTTTAGGAAGGATTTGAACAAGGGTGGTGGCTAAATAAATAGGATTTAGGAGAACACAAATGAGGAAAACAAACAAACACTCTGTTCCAGTCATAAAACCCACAGTACAGAATCAGCTGTGTATTTAAACCATCAGTCCATACTGAAACGTGTCATCTAACACATTCTGGACCTGATCCAAAGCCCTTGGAGCCAATGTGCATTCTTACTATTGACTTCAAGGACTTTTGGATCAGGCTTCATTGTTAGCTTCTTTCTATAGAGAGCACATTTGCAGCAGAAATCGTTTGTTTAAAAGTTAGTGTAAAAAGAGAACATACTAATCTCAACAGCAAGACCACATATGTAAAAATATAACATCTGGCATGCCAATACAGATCAAAAGCAGTGCTCGATCAACACACCAGACTAAGATTTTTGACATGCTTAGTGACAGTGAATGTTCCTGGAGTTTAATTAGACATGTATTTCACAGTTTCAAAACAGGATAGGAGAAAGAATGGGGAAAAAAGTGTTCCTGGACTAAAACTAATCCATGAAATTCACAGTCCAAAAGATCACTACATACACGTGTTTCAGATAATTAAAATGACCAGATTTCTACCACCTGCATCCTCCATTAACATACTTAGAATTGTATATCACAGGAAGCATGTCTGCCATTGGTCCAGACATTTATTTAGTCTTGAAACAGCCCCTTTGTTCCTCCACAAAGATCTGGACTCAGAGATATCTCTACTGGTTTGAAGAATACCAAGCTACAGCATCCAAGTGGGGAAGGTAATATCTTTTATTGGACCAACTTTGGTTGGTGAAAGGCAAGTTTTTGAGCTCCAGAGCTCTTCTTCAGTTCTGGGAAAGATACTCAGAGTGTCACCGCTAAATAAAAGGCAGAAGAAGAGTATTTAGGGTAAAGTAGTTCATACATATTCTAAATAACCATTTAAGGGAAGTGACTTGTTATCACCCCTGCAGCTACAGGATAAAGGTGTGGGGGCACTAGTGGTTACAGATTATTGTAATAAGCCATACATCCAGCATCGTTATTGAGACTGATTTTTAGTGTCTAAAGTTACCTCCCAGGCTTGATTTTTGAAGGTGTTGTACAAGTTTCCCATGGTGCAGGGTGAAAGGGTCTAGAAATGGCCTTTAATGGAAGAACTGCTCCGTGAGAAGGTTTTATGAGATTAATTCAGATATAGTTTCCAAGCTGTTGTGCAGGAATCTAGAGAGACAAGGTGGGTGAGGTGATATATTTTATTAGGCCAACTTCTGATAGTGAGAGAGAAGCTTTTGAGCAATCTTTCAGTCACAGCTATTTGTGAGAAGGTAAGTGTTTTCAAATTAGGAGGTTGCACGACAAGACAGCAATACATTTATTAGCTAGCATGCTTGGTTATTCATCAGGCTTGATAGTACTGTTAGAGGAAACATAAGTAGAGCCAAATTCTAACTGCTCCATGGGAATGCTGCAGTGAGCACTAGGAGCTCTTACATCCTTGCACAGGGGATGGCCACAATATCCTGGGGAAAACAGTTCCCTGAGGGTGTTAGCTATCAAAATGAGGGTCTTGGAGCTACATATTAAGAACAATATTATATCCCCAAAAGTTAATGGGCTAGTGGCCAGGGTAGGTCTCAGTTCCAGACATTTTCTACCCACAATACAATTGCTCTGTGAAGTGATGCTTCTTGAGCTGAGTCCTTGAAACAAACAGCCTTTAACTGTGGCTTTTTGTGAACCACTCCTTTCAGTTAGAGGCACACAGAGGAAAAATTTGCTCTCGTCAGCTCTGCCAGATCATTTCACTCCTCTCATATATTTATTAGACTGGCATAGATTGCAAGAGTAGAAATCTGAGATGTCAGCTTTGAAGGCTAGTTTTCCCACTCATTTTCAAATAGTCTGGTGGATTAAATACTCCGCCTGGTTTCTATGCATCTGATGAAGTGAGCTGTAGCTCACGAAAGCTCATGCTCAAATAAATCGGTTAGTCTCTAAGGTGCCACAAGTACTACTTTTCTGGTTTCTATGAAGACCATGGCTTTGTTACGTTACATTTACTCTGATGATCATGTATTTTTGCTTCACTTCTCAGCAAAGGACTTTAAAAATCAAACAAAAAACTGAAAGCAAATGGGTATTTTTACAAGCCACATCTTTAATAGAGCAGAAGACCCCCATCCCCTGAATTTCCTCCTCCTGACCAAAACAGATCTCCCTCCAGCGGATGCTGTTAAATTAGCAGGGCTGATCAGAAATTGCTACCAGTGAAGAGGTCAGCTGAGCAGCTTAAATCCTCTTATTTGTGGATGTGGGAGTCCTGCATAACTAGCTTAGTCCTTTACGTCTTCCTCTGCTGCTAATCCTCTCCATTGTGTTCAGCTTCCGAAAACATTTTTAATTAAATAAAAATTGCTTAGCTTCCTCTTTAGAACCATAGTTGATATTCAGAAACTATATTGGCTAATCTAGGAAATATTAGAATCAAGCCACCCTTTCCTAAGCATCATGATTAGTCAGGTCAAGTGATATTGATTGCTTCCCTGACTCCAAAGAAGCTCAGTGACTAGGCTGCGCTGGGCATCACAACATGGGGAATAGATGGCCAGCCTTCTGTGGAGAAAGAGGTGGTTAGGGACTATTTAGAAAAGCTGGACGTGCACAAGTCCATGGAGCCGGACGAGTTGCATCCGAGAGTGCTAAAGGAATTGGCAGCTGTGATTGCAGAGCCATTGGCCATTATCTTTGAAAACTCGTGGCAAACGGGGGAAGTCCCAGATGACTGGAAAAAGGCTAATGTAGTGCCAATCTTTAAAAAGGGAAGAAGGAGGATCCTGGGAACTACAGGCCAGTCAGCCTCACCTCAGTCCCCGGAAAAATCATGGAGCAGGTTCTCAAAGAATCAATCCTGCATGATTTCCTACATGAGAGGAAAGTGATCAGGAACAGTCAGCATGGATTCACCAAGGGAAGGTCATGCCTGACTAATCTAATCGCCTTTTATGATGAGATTACTGGTTCTGTGGATGAAGGGAAAGCAGTGGATGTATTGTTTTTGACACGGTCTCCCACAGTATTCTTGTAAGCAAGTTAAAGAAGTATGGGCTGGATGAATGCACTATAAGGCATAATGGCTAGGCAGCAGTTCTGCGGAAAAGGACCTAGGGGTGACAGTGGACGAGAAGCTGGATATGAGTCAGCAGTGTGCCCTTGTTGCCAAGAAGGCCAATGGCATTTTGGGATGTATAAGTAGGGGCATAGCGAGCAGATCGAGGGACGTGATCATCCCCCTCTATTCGACATTGGTGAGGCCTCATCTGGAGTACTGTGTCCATTTTTGGGCCCCACACTACAAGAAGGATGTGGATAAATTGGAGAGAGTCCAGCAAACGGCAACAAAAATGATTAGGGGTCTGGAACACATGACTTATGAGGAGAGGCTGAGGGAACTAGGATTGTTTAGTCTGCAGAAGAGAAGAATGAGGGGGGATTTGATAGCTGCTTTCAACTACCTGAGAGGTGGTTCCAGAGAGGATGGTTCTAGACTATTCTCAGTGGTAGAAGAGGACAGGACAAGGAGTAATGGTTTCAAGTTGCAGTGGGTGAGGTTTAGGTTGGATATTAGGAAAAACTTTTTCACTAGGAGGGTGGTGAAACACTGGAATGCGTTACCTAGGGAGGTGGTAGAATCTCCTTCCTTAGAGGTTTTTAAGGTCAGGCTTGACAAAGCCCTGGCTGGGATGATTTAATTGGGGATTGGTCCTGCTTTGAGTAGGGGGTTGGACTCGATGACCTCCTGAGGTCCCTTCCAACCCTGATATTCTATAGGCACCACTGAATACTCACTGCCCTGTTAATTCCCCTCTTTTTATTTATGCACGTTGGGAGGGGAAAAAGTGAAGAATTTAAGGCCAGCCTTTGAGGCAATCTAGCACCTGATACTATCTGCAAGCATCCCTTGATGCTACCACCTGACCTTCTTGCCATTGTCATTTTAGGCTTAGGGGTTGGTAACAGGAGAGGAAGAGTACGATGGGGCTGATGAATGGGTATACATCACCTCTCTCCTCCTACCTCCCTTGCCTTCTCCAATTGAGTATGTAGGCTTCTCATCAGTTGTTCCTTATCCTGATGACATGGAATGTTGGGGTGTTTTGTTGAGGCTAGGAAAAAGCCTACAGGCTCTTCAGTATTGCTCGAGGCACCAAGGATCACCAAATGCTGTAGCACTATGTGAGTCCTGGCCACAATGTTGAACTGAAGCTACCATGTGATGAGAAGATTAGCAAAGCAAGCATCATCAATGGTGGTTTACCTCAAGGATCTGTGCTGGCTCCTTCACTGTTCAACATCTACATTAGTGATGTGTCTGACAGTTTTCCATAAGTTCATTTAGGATGATGACAGTCTTGCAGTACAAGGCAAATAAACTCTCCACTGACCTCAAGGTAATAGCAGAATACTTTCCATACTGGAAGCTCCACCCCAATGCCTTCAAAACCTTGGTAATAGCCTTTCACATAAGCTACAAAGCTGCCAAGGAACCACTTAATGACTCTAGGTCTGAAATAAACCCCACCCAAAGTACTTGACATAACTTTTCCCTGAGGAGCTTTAAAAGTCAAGCTTCTGTCCAAGAAACACAAAAAGATAAAAAAGCAAGAACTAGCCTTGTCCAAAAACATGAGGGTACATGGGGTGCCAACATGCACACACTTTGAACAGCAGCTTTAGCAGTGGTATACTTGACCGCTGAATGTTGCGCAGCAGTCTGGGTGGGCAGCTCACATATCAAACTTCTGGAGACGTAGCTTATTGTTAGGATGAAACTTGTAACCAGAAAATTAAGATCAACATCTATTCAATGGTCGCCTGCTCTAGCACATATACTCCCATGGAAAAGCCAGAGACACATACATACAGCTTGAGAGTACCATCAAATCATGGCCATCCTGAACTTACCAACTCACAAGAGCCTCCAGAACCTTCTGAAGACACATCTGAAATCTCAGAAGCCTGTTTGGCATTGGGCTAAAACTCTTGCAGATACTTTTAAAGCTATCCTCCTCCAATTCTGAAGCACACTGGAAAGAATTCTGGGATAATGCTGATGTCCCAAACACACACCTGATTGCCAACCTCACAAAAGAACTTCCAGGCTTTAGCTTACCCCGGAAACAATGGGCCACATTGAACTGTATTAGACCATGGCATGGCAGACACCATTGTCTCTTACTCCTTTGAGAGACAACGCGCAGTGACCGCAGATACCACATGCACATTGTAAATCAAACACCCACTTTGTTTGCTGGTAGCATTTCAGATTTTCATCAAGCCACTTTTGAAGCTATTCCTGGTTTGCTAATCTGGACATGGTTATTTGAACATTACTAACCACCTCTAGTCACACAAAAGCAGAAGATGATTTATCTTTTTAGGCCATGACTATGTATTCACTTAAGCATATGCTTAGTTTTACTCACACGAGTAGCCCCACTGATGCCTATCACCCGGTAGCCGCTTACTGCCTCCAAAGTGCCCCCTCATGACTAGGGTTACTTCTATTTCCCCTTCAGTTTACCAGCCCCCTTTAATAACTCATAGTTCAAAGGTACTTCAAACAATCCCCACAAGAGGTCCCATTTATTTAGTTTTCTGGGTACACGCTGGCCCTGGAGCCCCAAAGCCTCTGTCCCATTAGTAGTCCAAAATAATGCAAAGTCTTTGAAAATAGAACACAAGGCCTCACAATCTTTATCCCAGCTATAGCTGGGCACAGTCCCTTTCCGCTGAGGGTCTGTCAGTCAGTTTGCATCCCACTATCCCCTGCCTCAGGTTTGTCCTTCTCCACAGCTTCTCTCAGCTGGTGCCTTCCCTCCTGCTGATTCAAAGCCATACAAGAGCCTTCTTTCTACTCCCTGCGCCATCCAGGGTAACAGCTGAAGTTTCTTTTGTTTTCCCAGCTTGCTGCCAGATTTCCTCCACAGCAGCCTCAACCTCAGCTCCTCTCAGCCATGCCCCTCCCCTCCCTGAATCTTTCTGCTGCCGTTTATATTGAAATCACCTGATTCCTTTCAGGTAGGGCTCATCTTGTAATCAGGGCTGGCTAAGACCCAGACTCTCCAGTCCACAGACCAGCCACCCCGTTACAATGCCTTATTGGGACTATTTACCTGCTTAAGGTTAAGTACATGCATGTTTGCAAGATCAGAGTCTTAGACTGTAAGCTCTCTGAGGCAGGAACTGTCTTTTACTGTGTGTTTGTACACAGCACCTAACACAAAAGGGCCTCATAGCTTCATTGCAAGCTTCTTAAAAATGTATCTTTTTCTTATACATTAAAAAAAGGTGATAATTTGGGAGGAAATTTGCAGTTCATGCATATATACATGTATATCACATTTGCTAATATTTTCCCCTTTTCACAAACCAAATTATGCATAGTGGCAACTATAAATCATACGTTGTCCTTTATTCTGTCTTATCCTTTTAAAATCTCTTTGTATTTATAGCCATATATGTAGTTGAATAAAATATGAAATAAAAATTCATCACACTTCAAAGTACAGCAACTGCCAGGAAGGTATATATAACCTACTTATCTGAGTCACAAGGAATCTGAGGACACGGGTATGGTAATACTTTAGCTAAGTTAATGTTTAAACATATGTACACACATTTAATCTTGTTTCTAGATTACAGTCACCATTACTCTACATTAGCATGGACATGAGAAAATAAATAACGATCAAAAATTTGCATAAGGAGAATGAGAATGTTCTTGAACATAGGAGGGGAGACAGGATGCCTTGGGCTATGACACTGCAAACACACATAAAATTAGCTTTAAGCATGGGACAAGTCCCATTGACATCACCTGTTTTACAGCAGCCCCATACCTGCTCTAACATGCTGATGGGCTAGGGGCAGTGCCCATGCCTAATGAGAATCAGAGAGGTATAGTTTGCTCCCTGACGGTGCTTCTGATCCTATGACTGTCTCTTGATGCAGGAGGTAATTTGAGACACTGTTCTTACCCTGACAAGGTCATAGTCTAATTGCTCTCAAAAGCAAACAATGATCAAATATTTTTATAGTGGTACCAATGGTCACATGTGTTCAGGTATTTTAGAATACACTGTATGTAATGTGTAGAGCTTCTGTGCCATTGGCCTTGTTGAACTATTTTGCGTTTGCACTGGGGACTTTTTTTAAAATCAGACCAACCAAACAACAAGAGAAGAGGGAAAAAGACAGTGAAAAGGGATGGCAAAATTGGAGCACAACCCTATTCATAATGACTCAAGGGAGAATGGAAAGTAGAATTAGTTCAAAAATTGTAGTTAGTGTTAAATGATTCTGAATAATGAACGTTGGGGTAAGTCTGGCAGGCTTCTTGCTTGATGTTGCAGAGACTATAACCTGGTTGCAGTTTAGTTATTAAAAGGGAAAAAGAAGATCACTGTGTGTTCATTATCTGGTTCTATCATGGTATAGACATCACAAATTCAACAGGTAGGTGTGGGCTTTGACATTCTCTGGGGGAAACAGCTATTTCAACAGATAGAATCATAGAATCATAGAATATCAGGGTTGGAAGGGACCCCAGAAGGTCATCTAGTCCAACCCCCTGCTCAAAGCAGGACCAATTCCCAGTTAAATCATCCCAGCCAGGGCTTTGTCAAGCCTGACCTTAAAAACCTCCAAGGAAGGAGATTCTACCACCTCCCTAGATAACGCATTCCAGTGTTTCACCACCCTCTTAGTGAAAAAGTTTTTCCTAATATCCAATCTAAACCTCCCCCACTGCAACTTGAGACCATTACTCCTCGTTCTGTCATCTGCTACCATTGAGAACAGTCTAGAGCCATCCTCTTTGGAACCCCCTTTCAGGTAGTTGAAAGCAGCTATCAAATCCCCCCTCATTCTTCTCTTCTGCAGGCTAAACAATCCCAGCTCCCTCAGCCTCTCCTCATAACTCATGTGTTCCAGTCCCCTAATCATTTTTGTTGCCCTTCGCTGGACTCTCTCCAATTTATCCACATCCTTCTTGAAGTGTGGGGCCCAAAACTGGACACAGTACTCCAGATGAGGCCTCACCAATGTCGAATAGAGGGGAACGATCACGTCCCTCGATCTGCTCGCTATGCCCCTACTTATACATCCCAAAATGCCATTGGCCTTCTTGGCAACAAGGGCACACTGCTGACTCATATCCAGCTTCTCGTCCACTGTCACCCCTAGGTCCTTTTCCGCAGAACTGCTGCCTAACCATTCGGTCCCTAGTCTGTAGCTGTGCATTGGGTTCTTCCGTCCTAAGTGCAGGGCCCTGCACTTATCCTTATTGAACCTCATCAGATTCCTTTGGGCCCAATCTTCCAATTGGTCTAGGTCCTTCTGTATCCTATCCCTCCCCTCCAGCGTATCTACCACTCCTCCCAGTTTAGTATCATCCGCAAATTTGCTGAGAGTGCAATCCACACCATCCTCCAGATCATTTATGAAGATATTGAATAAAACCGGCCCCAGGACCGACCCTTGGGGCACTCCACTTGATACCGGCTGCCAACTAGACATGGAGCCATTGATCACTACCTGTTGAGCCCGACAATCTAGCCAGCTTTCTACCCACCTTATAGTGCATTCATCCAGCCCATACTTCCTTAACTTGCTGACAAGAATACTATGGGAGACCGTGTCAAAAGCTTTGCTAAAGTCAAGAAACAATACATCCACTGCTTTCCCTTCATCCACAGAACCAGTAATCTCATCATAAAAGGCGATTAGATTAGTCAGGCATGACCTTCCCTTGGTGAATCCATGCTGGCTGTTCCTGATCACTTTCCTCTCATGCAAGTGCTTCAGGATTGATTCTTTGAGGACCTGCTCCATGATTTTTCCAGGGACTGAGGTGAGGCTGACTGGCCTGTAGTTCCCAGGATCTTCCTTCTTCCCTTTTTTAAAGATTGGCACTACATTAGCCTTTTTCCAGTCATCCGGGACTTCCCCGGTTCGCCACAAGTTTTCAAAGATAATGGCCAGTGGCTCTGCAATCACAGCCGCCAATTCCTTCAGCACTCTCGGATGCAACTCGTCCGGCCCCATGGACTTGTGCACGTCCAGCTTTTCTAAATAGTCCCTAACCGCCTCTATCTCCACAGAGGGCTGGCCATCTCTTCCGCATTTTGTGATGCCCAGCGCAGCAGTCTGGGAGCTGACCTTGTTAGTGAAAACAGAGGCAAAAAAAGCATTGAGTACATTAGCTTTTTCCACATCCTCTGTCACTAGGTTGCCTCCCTCATTCAGTAAGGGGCCCAAACATACCTGAAGAAACCCTTCTTGTTGCCAACATACCTGAAGAAACCCTTCTTGTTACTCTTGACATCTCTGGCTAGCTGCAGCTCCAGGTGCGATTTGGCCCTCCTGATAACATTCCTACATGCCCGAGCAATATTTTTATACTCTTCCCTGGTCATATGTCCAACCTTCCACTTCTTGTAAGCTTCTTTTTTATGTTTAAGATCCGGGGTTATTAATTTAACAAAAGGAAAGTGTAGCAAAAATGTGTTACTGCATATTATTCATATTATAATCTTTGTCATAATAATTACATTTCCTACTCTTTTTACGAGCTGTGCTATAACAATAAAATAGTAGATTCCCCCCCTTTGAGTATTCTGTGAAATATGATAGATTGCACCATGACCTTTAAAGTGTTTTTGTGTGTTGGCTATTCCCAATTTCTCTTGTTTCCAGCCTTAGTGGCAGAATAGTTATATGGCTACAGTCTGTTTATAGGCCTATTCAAAGTTTTATAGCATTTTACAGACTATTCTTGATACTGAAATTCCTATGACATTGCTTTGGCAATGTTACAATGGTTTAAATGGCACAATATGAATCCATTAAAAACAGAGATTATAAGAATAAAAGTTAGCACTTTCAATAATCGATTCACATGGCAATCACAGCAAAGAACACCAGAAAATGGTGCAGATAGTTAACACTTTCTCCTCAATATGTTGTGATCAGGCTTCTCTTGTTCACAGTACACAGGGGCAGTCCTAGACTAGCTGCCAGCAACTGGCACCCATGGCGAACCATACAATGGGCGCCCTCCACCCCTAAACCCCAAGTGCAGATCTAGGCTGAGATTTTTGGTAAACTAGGAAACATTTTGCCCCTTTTTTTCCTTTTAATGTTTTTTTAAGCTTTTTTTTTTTAAACAGAGGCTTAATTATTCAGTTTCTCCCTCCGTCTGTCTGTCCAACCAATGTTTCTGAGATCAGAGAAAATCGAGACACGAAATTTTCAGAATAGATTTGTACGACAGCTAGATGATATTTCAGTCCGATTTAAAAAAAATGCATTAAATTATCATTTTTATTATTAGAAATCCAGAATCATCCATTATGCTATCCTGCTTTAATTGCCATTATCACCCCATCCAATATAGAAAGAAATAAGAAAACTTTTCAATGAACTTTAACCTGTATTTACAAAACACTCCAAATAAAAAAAACACTTTGAGCTCCTAAAACATGACTTTTCTTGCTTTAAGTTTTGAAAATTCAGTCACTAGTTCTTTTAGATCCAGTTTTCCAGCTATTTCATGCTCTATTGACATTGTGGCAAGTCCAACAAGTCTCTCTTGCACTATTGTTGAATGCAGATATATTTTTATCAATTTTAACTTTGATAAGCTATATTCCCCACTAGCTACGGAAACTGGCAAAGTTAAAAGAATGCATAGAGCTATACAAATGTTTGGAAAACTGTCTGAGAGTTTATTTTCACAAACAAACTTCAGTATTTCTTCAGGAGTAGAATGTTTCTTAAGTTGTCTTGAAAAAGCCTGAAGCTCACTACACAAATCTGTAGCATCAATGTCTTTTGAATTTTCATGAGTCAATGCCGACTCCAGTTTTATACAAAATTCTCTTATCTGTTTTGCTGTTTTCTTTTGCAAGGTGTGGATATCATATAGAAAGCCAAATATTGACTACCTGCTGCGTCTGTTGAAATCTTTCATCAACTGAGTGAATAGCAGTATCAAGGACTGCGAAGTAGAAATTCACTTTGAACCTTTGTTTTGGGTTCTGAATGGGTGTGTCTCGTCCTTCATACAAAAAACTGCTGTTTCTTTTCCCGAATGTGAACTGGCTCTGGTTCAAATTCTGTCGGAAAGTCTATTTCTTCAGCAAGCTCGAGAGAATCTACTAGTGTTCTTTCAGACCCTTCATCACTTCTGAATTCCTCCAGAATATTTTTAGTTTGCTGCAGTTTTTGAATAGCAGAATGTATGTTCAAGTTTTTTTCCTGAAGCTGCTTAGCAGTGAGATTCAAAAGGATATTATACCACAAAATGAGTGAAGTCACAAATTTGAACTTGGAAAGGCCATTTGCAAGAGCTTTTGCATCTGAACATGCCGTATTGCCAGATGATCCAGTAAAGGTAGTATCATCAGAAATTTCAGTTAGGGCATCATAAATGTTTCCCAAATTCATAGCGAATAGGCTTCAAAGCATCAATGCAACTCTCCCATCTCGTCTGACTAAATGGTTTCACAGTTAGAGAATCACATGGCAAGTCAGAATATCCCAACAGCGTGTTGAGCCTAAGAAAAACACACAAACACGTTGCACCAGGTTAAAGAAACTGCTTGCCTCCAAACAGCATCTAGCAGCATCATTGACAACCAAATTCAGAGAATGCGCACTGCAAGGAACGAAAAAGGCCCTAGGATTGATTTCCATCATTCTACTTTGCACACCATTGTCTTTACCCTTCATATTACTTCCATTATCATAGGCTTGGCCACGTAAGTTTTCAACAGATAATGACATTGTTTCAAGCTCTTGCAGAATAGTTTCAGTCATAAATGCTCCAGTCGTCTCCTTCAGTGGTACAAAACCCAAAAAATGTTCCTTAATGAGCACGTTGACGTTATCTTCATCTGCAGACTTTTCCATATCCACAAAACGAATGATCATCGTCATTTGTTCAACATGAGTCACATCTGGTGTACAGTCCAGTATTATTGAAAAGTATTTTGCAGAATGGACAGCTTCTACAATTTTCTTTTTAATGGCATTTGCTAGGATTTGAATCAGTTCATTCTGCGTATTTTTTCCTAAGTAATGAACCTGTGTTTCATGAGCAGTTATTTTACATAGCTGCTCCTTCATGACTGGATCAAACAAAGCAAGGTATTCAACAAATTTTAAAAAGTTTCCATTATCTGGAGCGTATAATTTTTCATTTCTACCATGGCTGCAGAATGCTAAATTTTGCCTACCGAGAACTCTCACTAAAGCAATCAGATGCTCTAATATTTGTTGCCAATATTCTTCTTTTTCCTTGATCACACAATTTTTTTTCATCTATAGTTTTTCCTTTTTTCAATCATAATTCAAGTTCTTTCCAATTTTGAAAACATTCCAAATGTTCTGTACTTCTTTCATGTGAAGAGAGAATTGAAGATACATTTTTCCAGTCCTTCGAACCATTTTCAGTAAGTGATGTACCAATTGCTTGATTTCTAAACAACTTGCACGAAAAGCAAAAACACAGAGTCCTTTGACACTGAGTATTGTAACCAGTTTCGATGAATTTCTTCCCCATTAATGAATTTCCTCTGGTAATGCTGAGCAGAGAATTTTCTTTTATTTCCATCCTTAAGGAAGGGAAATTCATGAACTTGTTCAGGTCCATGCTCCACGAGAATTTGCCACACACTGTCATCACATCTGGGCCATGAAGCTGGGTCCCCAAACTAACTTGTTTGTAACTTCCTCATCCTTTCTTCCTTCTACTTCATTTTCTTCAATTTCTGCATGTGTCTCTGAAGGTGAATAAATTTTCTCCACTTCCATATCTGTCTGATTCTGTGAACTGCCTTCATCTAGAAGTAAATTTCCATCATCTTGAGTTTCCAAACTGCTTTTTTATGGATGTGAGCTACCCTCATCTCGAAGTAATATACCTTCATCTTGATGTTCCAAACTGCTTCCATGTGGATGTGAGCTAATCTCCTCCTCTCCAAGTAAAATTCCTTCATCTGGATGCTGTGAACTGCTTCCATCTTTATTTGGATTAAAGACAAGATATTTCAGGAAGGACCCCTGCTGTTTTGCTTGGTCCTTTTCTTTCTCAGCCTTTTGCCGGTTTTCTTTTTCCTCTTTCTGCCATGGGGCATTTGAATATTGTTATGTACTGTGCTCCTGACTGCAAGCATTATAGCGTTAAGGATGGCTGACACACCCACCACATGGCTGGCGATTTAAACTACATTGCAGCCATCCCAACATGTCTTTTCACTGCTTAAAGGTTCAGTGATTAGTAACATACACTCACTTACCTATTAAAACAGTTAGTTACAGCATTTACATGGAAACAAAATGACCTTTTTCAACATTATAACCTGCCATTGTTTGTTTGGAAAGTAATCCCCTTCCTCATGATTACCCGCTTGGAGTGTGACATCATCACTTTCATAGTCTATTAAATGTCGCTGTTACTTTTCTTTTATGGACCTTATTTATTACATGTGAACCAGTTATAACAAAGAAAAGTTCATAATTCTACAGCCTGATAATAATGCTAAGGTTTAATAACGCTTAAAGATACCCACATTTTGGATTTATAATGCTGAAAGACATTATTCTTTATTCTTTGGCACCAAGAAACACAATTTTCCACAGTATTCACTCGATTCTTAACCATCTACCTGCAACGTGTGTTAAAATGACCATTTGACATGTATCAATTCGCGATATATCTGCTCTACATGAATTTCCGGCTATGCGACTTTGATGTATATTTGAGTTAGGTGTCACTAGCATTGCAGCTCTTTCCGCTGGTGCATGTGTTTCATTATGGCTGAGTTATTGCTTATCAAAATTGCGGAGTAGGTCACCTTGACCCTACATTGCAAATTGAAAAAAAAAATCGCTAAAATATTATTTATTTTTGCAGTAAATAAAAGATTTGACATATTAATAAATTCTCAGAAATGTAGAGAAATGAATTACAATTCATATTCCCATCATACATGCAAAGGAATTGAAATAATGACATCTTCGTTATTTTATTGGGTTTTTTTTCCATTTTTTTTATTTGAATTTTTTCCTCAAATTTGGCACCCTAGGTGACCGCCTAGTTCACCTGTATGGACGGGCTGCCCCGACAGTACATCCGTTAGCTGCATACTCCTCACTTGCCTGACAGAATCTTTTGCTCCCTGAGGCTGTTCTGTGATTTTGCAATCATAGGGGATTTAAGGAATTCGCTCCCCAACCCGCTGTCATTGAAGTTGATGGCAAAGCTCCTTTGCATTTTAGCAGTTCAGAATTGGGGCCAGACAAAGGGGAAAATATTCGAGAATATGTAGGAAGTAGGGGAGTTCAAGAGACTCTTCATAAAGATCTGAGCCATAGCTAGATTGTAAGCACTCTGGAAGTTTGTGGCAAGCGTGTTGAACTTGTCAGCACCATCCAGTGAGGGCCCAGACTCTCTTACTGGCTATATGGTTGCTCATAGATTCTCAGGTAGCAGCAGTGGCCCATTGCTAAGACCCTATGCACTTCATAACAAGCTCGGCTTGAGGGAAGTTCTGTGGCAGTTTCAAGTAAATTAAAACAGATTGTAGCAGGCTTCTTTGAGTGACCCAAATTCACATCTCTTCCTGTTACTACCAGATGCAATCCTGAAGCATGTTGGCCATAATCTTTTCAGATCTGCGACACAGTTATCTGAGACAGCTATTCTCTGAAATTTGTGTTGGTTCCTCAGACTGAACTTCCAGAATGGTTGACAACTGCTGTTTCTGTAGGGAACAGTTGTCTCTAGAATTTGCCCAAGGCTCGAGAGCTGATTGAGCAGTGGGATGCCTTATCCTGTGCATATCCTCTGTTGACAATAACCCAATAAGGCCCCTTGAACTGAAAATATAAAGATTTTATCTTGACGAGAGATGTGCTGAGTCCATGACAAGACCCATGGGTAGGTAGCTGTTGCTGCTCTTGTGGATATTTACTTGAATGTAGCAACTACAGGCATAACAAGAATGAAGGCGGAACAACACAGGTTGTGAGCTTTCCGATGGGTAACAGGCTTCTTTTCTCAACAAAACCATAAGGCAACCTACAGTGCTCTAAAAGACTCACAGCATGGCCATGGTCAGCTGACTTCAGCAGACAAGGCTTTGGCTGTAGGGTGAAAAATTGCCATGTAGATGTTTGGGCCCAGGCTAGAGCCCTGGCTCTGAGGCCTACCCCCTTCGTGGGGTTTCAGAACTCAGTTTCCAACCTGAGCCCTGATGTCTACACTAATTTTTAGCCCTGCAGCCTGAGCCCTGCACTCCCAAGTCAAGGGACCCAGTCTCTGAGACTCAGTTTTTATTGCAGCATAGATGTACCCTAATAGTCTTTCATCAGCAACTTAATGACCACCGGGCCTATTCCTGCAATTCCTCATTCAGCACAGTTGCCACACCAGCATTCCGGTTAGCTTCCATGGGTATGCTCACTGAGGGCTACGTTGTGCCAATAGGCATAGGCCTCTGTAAAGGGCAGCACACCACTGTACCATGCTTGGAGGCGGCCTGCTCAGGGAGTAATTTGCTACAGCCCTCACTAAGTGTAGCATATTCATTCCCCTCCCCTGTGCCAGCTCAGCTCTGCTGGCTGGAGTGTTGTGAAGCTGGATTAAAGCTCCAGAATCTTCTCACCTGTGCTCTCTTCTGTGTCTGTTTATTCATGGGGCTATGAGAGGAAAAAAAGTCAGTGGCCATATAGAACCTGCTCTCTGCTGACCTGTATTCAAGACATGGGTAGGCCATGCAGGAGGGTGGGGGAAAGAAAGGAAGGGTGGGTTTAGGACTAGTTATGCAAGGAATGGTTTGCAGACTATGATGCACTACAGATAAATGGTTGCAGGCAGCAATGCCTGAGGATGGCTATACATCAAAATACCTCTGTATCAGGTTTTGAAAACTCACTTAATGACATTTTGAGTTTTGAAAACCAAGCAGTTGTTCTGATGCCCACAGTTGCATGCATTGCATATTTTAACCAGCCAGAATTAGAACCTCAATTTGTTTTTAATTATCGACTTGCATCTCTCGTCTGTACTCTTCCTTCTCACTTCTACTCCTAAGCTATTGTGTTTATGAAAGAGTACTTGGTCTTGATGAGGTTACACTGCTTGCATCAACTTGTAGCCAATCTACCTAAAAGCTTTTGACTGGTCCTTTACACAAAGCCTGATCCAAAGCCCATTAAAGTCATTAGGAGAGTTTCAATTAACTTTAACGAGCTTTGGATCAGACCAGTGATGAGCTGTCAAAATCTTAACAACTGGTTCCCTCTTCACCCCACGAGGGGGTCGTTGCTCACCCCTACCCCCCGGGGCTCCTGCCCCATCCAACCCCCCGCGTTCTCATGCCCACCCCACCCCTAAGAGCCAGAGGGACCTGCTGGGGGGCGAGGTGGGGAGTCCCGGAGGTGCTTCCCTGGGGCAGCTCCCAGGAAGCATCCGGCAGGTCCCTCTGGCTCCTAGGGGTAGGAGAGCGTAGCTAGTGGGGGAGCTGCCGGTGGATGCTCTGCACCCACCAAATTTTCCCCTTGGGTGATCCAGGGCTGGAGCACCCATGGAGTCGGCGCCTAAGGCACCACTTTTGGGCGGTTAAATTTAGAAGCTCTTTTAGAACCTGTTGTCCCTCACAGAACAACCGGTTCTAAAAGGGCTTCTAAATTTAACAACCGGTTCTAGCGAACTGGTGGGAACCGGCTCCAGCTCACCACTGGATCAGACCCTAAAAATGAATGTTTATCATAGGCATAGGCGCCAACTTCTGCTGGTGCTGGTGGGTGCTTGACCCCCCTCTAGACCCTCCCCGACTCCACCCCTGCCCTGCCCCCATTGCAACCCCTTCCCCAAATCCCTGCCCCGGCCCTGCCTCTTCCCCTGAGCGTGCCGCGTTCCTGCTCCTCCCGCTCCTGCCCAGAGCTTCTTATGCCATGAAACAGCTGTTTTGTGGTGGCAAGTGCTGGGAGGAGAGGCGGGGACGCAGCCTGCTCAGAGGAGGAGGAAGAGGTGGGGCGGGGAGTGGAGCCTGACTGCCGGTGGGTGCAGAGCACCCACCAATTTTTCCCCATGGGTGCTCCAGCCCCGGAGCACCCCACAGAGTCAGTGCCTATGATCATAGGTAAATAATGTAAGGATTTAGCTTAATTGTTCATATTGATTTTAGTTTGAAAGTCTCCACAAGTTAAAAATATATGCTGTATTGCTTCATTTAGTTTATTCTAGGGTTCAGAGGGTATGTCTACACTGCAAAGACAAACCCATGGTGCTGCATGTCTTAGCCCAGGTCGCTTGACTCAGGCTTGTGAGGCTCAACATAGCAGTGTAGGAGAAATTCCCACTTGGTGCCCCCCCATTCCCAACCCTCTTGGAAGAACATTCCTTTGCAGCATTCAGCCCATCACTGGATGCCCATAGAAATACCAAGTCCACTCTCTCCAAAGACACAATAACCTGTTGGCTCAGCTGAGGATCCATCCCTCATTTTAATATAACGGGAGTTTAATTTATAATGAACACGAGGATATGTTTATTGATAAAGAACAAATGTGTGACACTAAGCAGTGATAAAAACCAAAAATGGTTAAAAATAAAAACAAAAGAATAACACGATTCTAGTGAGCTGTAGCTCACAAAAGCTTATGCTCAAATAAATTGGTTAGTCTCTAAGGTGCCACAAGTCCTCCTTTTCTTTTTGCAGATAGAGACTAACACGGCTGCTACTCTGAAACGATTCTAAGTGTGTACATCTAACCTTAGCAAGCTCCAAGCTTTGTCCGAAGCAGTTTCATCACCAGCCCACATAGTTGGGGATCCACTGTTCACAGGTGCAAGGAGCACTGACCTCTTTGTACCTTCCGTGATGGATAATTAGTAGTTCTCTCCCCTTCTTATTGGCCAGTAACCATTTGACATATGTTCTTTTGAAGTGTACCCCCAGGTGAAGTTCTTCTCCCCTGCTCTGTGTGCTCCAATGAGCTAATGCTGTACTGACCCTCCAGATAACTTCTGTTGACTTAAAATGCAAATGAGCATCATGTGTCTTGTCTTTACAATACTTGATTCACTACCGATTCCAAGGCAGACAGGTAAATCAATCTTCCCTTGTCTAGGACAACCTTGTTTTATCAAGTCTGCCCCCAAAACAAACGTATTTCCCACACAGATACATAACTTTACACACTATCTGTATGTATATCACACAACGATATTCATGACTGCTGTGACACCAGCTTTCATTTGCACCTTCACACAACCCTTTTTACAGACGAATTCTATGACAGCAATGGGTTCATTGTGGTGAGGGTCAGCCCTCTGCCAGATGGCACTGAGAGTCTTAGGGTCACATATGCTTTGATAGTTTCTTCCAGCTCTCATAAATAATAGCGGCAATAGTAAACATGGCGATAGAGAAGCTCCCTCACTTGATGTTTTATTACTCTCTAAACCACTTAAAGAGAATATATCAGATCCAATTCTTCTCATGAAAATCTTGTTTCAAAACAGGGTAAGAATGCAGATTGGCTCTAAAGATCTTAATTGAACTACCATGGTGCTCTGTAACGAAAGCACTAAAATCTGCCCCGGAGCTTTCATTAGCACTAATACATCTGTGCTCAAGATAGAAATGACTGTATTAAAGCAATGTGTTTCCTCATACAGTATTTACTTGGAAGGAAAATTTGGTGAATGTCACACTATGATAATGATAAAAAGTTGCACAATATATTAGTTTCCAGTAACTTTACAATATCTGGGGAATATCAAGTGAGAGTAAGGAGGTGGTATTACCTCTGTATATAACATTAATGAGTCTGTTATTGGAATGGTGGGTCCATTTCAGGTATCTGCACTTTTAAGATGCTGTTGAAAAATTGGAGAGGCTTCTCAAAAGAGCTACAATAATGATACAGACTAAAGAAGATTATTTAGTTTATCCATGAGAAGGTGAAGACATAACTTGAACATGGTCTACAAGCACCTACATGGAAAAGAATTTCTGAGTCGACAATTCTTTAATCTATCAGAAAAAGGCATAATGAGATCCAATGGATGGAAGCAGAAACTTGACATACTCCAACTAGAAATAAGGTAAAAAAAATTTTTAACAGTGAGAGTAATTAACCATTGGAACAATTTATTTAAGGACATGGTTGGTTGTCCATCCCTTAAAGTCTTTAAAACAAGAGTGGATATCTTTCTAAAAGATATGCTATAGCTCACAGAGAAGTTATGGTCTTGATGCAGAAATTATTGGGTGTAGTTTTGTGGCCTATGTTACGCAGGGATTACTGCTGGCCATAAACCCCCCTACACACCTATGAATCAACCAATCCCCCTCTCTAGCTAAGTATTTATATGGCCTTCATCACTGCAATATTTCTCTTGCCATATATTTCAACAGTGCAACCTCCATCCATCTGGCTAATAGGTGTGCAGAGAGACAGCACCCTGTGTTTTCTATTTCTGTACAGGAATCTAGTAGTCATGTGTCTGATCATGGCATTTCTAATTCAGTGTTTGTCCAGGTTTAGGCCATAGGTTCTCACTGCAGAGTGCTATGGAGGCTGCTATGAAGTGTCTAGCACCACTCACAGGCAGGTCCAGACTAACCAATGTGCACTTGCACAGAGCCCCCATCTCAGGGTCACCACCTCTCTCCCAGCTCAGATTTGGTCCATCCCCCATCCAGTCACGATAGAGGGCCAGCTGGGCCAAACCTTAGTGAGTGGCACTTGCAGACCTGGCCTTTGGTTTTCCACTTCTACCATAACCACCAAACCACCAGAAGTCTCACTCTCTTCCCCCCCCCCCCCCCCGATAGTCCAACATGCATCTTCCTCCCTGTTAAAGACCTCTGTTCTAGGGGGTAGGAGGAGAGTGGCACAAAGAAGTTTTGCATATCACATGCTATGTATAGTTTAAGGAAGAATGCCCACCCCCCTCAGTTTCCATAGTGCACAGGGCTCCAAATTCTTTAATGTGGGCCTGCTCACTAGTGCCTCCTTTTGGCAGTTTTGATGGGTTCCAAGGAGGAACCATGTTCAGCCATTTTTGCCTGAGGCAGGTGCCCTACACAGAAAGGACCTTGGTCAATGTGGTGTTAGGAAGAGTGTAAAAGAGAGGAAATGTGAAAAAAAAAAATCTAATAAGGTCCTCTCCCTTGGAAAAAAGAATGAGCAATTATATGGTGCTTCTAGCTATAGATCTCAAAATAATTTACAAAGGGTAGTATTAGTTCCATTTTACAGGTGAGGAAACTGAGGCTGCTATCTCTGCTCTTAAAAGTTAATACTGAAATGTAAATTAGCACAGTTTAGGATTTGTCTACACTACAGACCATACAGCAGCACAGCTGTACCACTGCAGCTGCGCCACTGTAAGGTCTCCCGTGCAGCTGCTTTATGCTGGCGGGAGAGAGCTCTCCCATTGGGGTAATTAAACTACCCCTAATGAACAGTGGTAGCTATGTCGGCGGGAGAGCATCTCCTGCCAACACAGCACTGTGCACTTTTGTCGGTCGGGGTGTGTTTTTTCATACCCCCAACTGACAAATGTTTGACCGACAAGAGTGCTGGTGTAGACAAAGCCTTAGTCGCAATGATCTAGGACATTAGATGGGCTCTGCAACTCTCAGATCAAAAAGTGGCCACTGCAGCAGGTTGTTGGAATGTGCTAAGCGATATACATAGCAAGTGGTAAAACATAACTTAGCTCTGTTGGCATGACTCATGCTAAGTAATGTTATGAACCATTTAAAATGGGGAATGAGATCAGTGGGATGCACAACCCTCATACCAAAAATCAGTCCTTGACAAATAGAATTATTGGCGCAATTTGGGTGCCTGGCCCCCAGATCCACACTGGGTTCTCCACATGCAGCTCTGCTCTCCTCTGTGTGGAGGAGGGCTCAGGTGTCTATACAGCACTGCACCCTCCTTGAACTCTGCAGAGATCTCTGCACATGGTCTAGGGTCTGTGCTGGGAGGAGCTAGGCAGGAGAAGATGAGAAAGATTTTGAGAGAAAAAGGCAGCCAAGTTGTTAGTGTACATTGTCCTCCTCATCCCCTTTCTGGGCCTACAAAAGTTACCTTGAAAGGGTAATTTGGAGCCGTATTCATTTTTTATACATAACCTCCAGGGGGCGGGAGCCCAGAGGTGGGGATCATCCAGGAGTTACAGCTACAGCAGAAACACAGATCCCCAGGGTTCCATCAGTCCTGGCAAACCCCACCTCTATGACAGGATGGTTATCTTCATGTGGGAACCCTGCTGGATATGGTCTCACAGAGTCTCCTTTGGCGGCACTTGGGGAGGGAACAATCTAGTCCAGTGTTTCCCATACTTGGGACGCCACTTGTTCAGGGAAAGCCCCTGGCGGGCCAGGCCGGTTTGTTTACCTGCCGTGTCCGCAGGTTCGGCCGATTGCGGCTCCCAGGGGCCGTGGTTCGCCGCTCCAGGCCAACGGGGGCTGCGGGAAGTGGTGGCCAGTACGTCCCTTAGCTCGCGCCACTTCTCGCAGCCCCCATTGGCCTGCAGCAGCGAACCGTGGCCCGTGGGAGCCGCGATCGGCCGAACCTGCGGATATGGCAGGTAAACAAACTGGCTCGGCCCGCCCGGGGCTTTCCCTGAAGAAGCAGTGTCCCACCTTTGAGAAACACTGATCTAGTCCATTACAACTGTTTGTTTTACACCAACACTGTTCTTGGTGGCAGACAAGAGGCCAAGGAGACATGGTCCCTGCCTCAAGGAGTTTTCAATAGAAAGGAATCTAAGGTCTGATCTTGCAAACGCTTAGCAAGCATTGTGCTTGATACCATGGTTAGTTGCCACTGAAGTCAAAGGGACCACTCACTGCAGAAAGCACTAATCAAGTAAGTGTTTGCAGGATCAGGCCCAAAGACTGGATACAGATATACTATGAAACCCAGGGGATAGTGCTGACAGAGCATGGGGGGATTGTCCTCACAAGGGGAAGTTGAGAGCAGGATATCAAAATACTGACAAATTTGAACGGATAGAGATTGGCCACAAGGAAATAAATCACAGAAAGGGAAAAGGAATGAATCAGCAGGAGTGGACCAAGCCGCTCATTCTGGAATAATGGGAGTATGTTAAAATGATTAAATAATTTGCTGAAGCAATTTTAGCCAGAGAATTGGTGGGTTAAAAAAAAAAAGTGTCAGTTAAACAAATTCTGTCCCAAGTTACACGGGCAGAAGTCCAGAGGCATTCCACTGAAATCAGCAGATATGAACTAATACACCATCCATTGGGATCCTGGAGATGGACAGGTGGAGCCCTCCCACTACTAAAGGACCCTCCCCAGCCTAAGGGGAGGATCCATAAGGTCCTGGATCTCCATTAAGTTCGGGGGACAACTAAAGAGGTAACAGGGACGGGAGTGAGGTCAGAGGGCTAAACGAAGGGAACCTGATGGGGACACCGAGCAGAGAACTACTGCTCCTCAAAGGCCTCAAGGGAGCCAGTGGATGCCACCCAGAGGAACTCTGCCCAGATGTGTGAGACCAGGAAGGAGCGAAAGTAGGCCCCACAGTCACAGAGCACCCCCTCGTCTACCATCCTCTTACTGGTGGTGAATCTGGCTACTTTGGCTAGTGCCAGGAGGAGATTGACAAGGAGGTCTCTTGACTTCGTGGGGCCATGGATAGGGTTGCGAAGATGAACAAGTGCGGGGAGAAGTGCAGCTAATACACAGAGGGAGCAGATTGCTTGAGTCATAAGACAATATTCATTGTACATATTCAGAGTAAAACTGTGCTTTAAGCTCTCCATGGCTCAGTAGCCTCCTACATAAAATGAGGAAATTACCTGCATCACAGTTATGCCATGACAGGTATGTTTGCAAAAACCACTTTTAGACCCTCCAATGAAAGGTACTATAGAAATCCCCAATTCCACAAACAATCCCTGTTCAGGAAAGCCTTAAGCATGTATCTTAAGTATAAGCACATGCTTAAATCCCAGCACGACTTAAGCTTTCCTGAATGGAGATGGACTTAAGCACAAGTTTCACCACATGTTGAATTAGGACCAGAAGGAATAGTATTAGTATTTTATCTTTCAAAAGAACTTTTGACTCTTATTCTTGTCACATATTAGTAACCAATAGCAGGATGTTGGGTCTTTGTCCATGGGGATGGTGCTATTACCACTTCCTGACACTATCCATTCAGGTACAGTATTATAAGTCACTAATGTAATCCTCTATTAGTATTGACTCATACTGAAAACTCTTGGTTTGTATGAGGGGCAGGGGCTCCCTAAACCCCCTCCAGACCCCACTGTCAGTAATTTATACCATCTCTCCCTCCCCCTCCCAGTTCATAGTGGGGGGGGGATTTTCTGAGTAAAACAGACAAAAGAAAAGTCCCCCCTCTCCTCTCTTTCTCTTGTGAGAGAACAGAATCTGACCGAAAACAATGAAAGGCAAAGGTAGCCAGTCTCTCGGGCAGTCTGTATAGATTCAGCTCTTGGTCCATCGGGGTCTATTATCCTTTGTTGGGGTCTACCTTCAGCCCCACTTCTTGCGGCATACTGCTCTGCAGCTAGTCCATGCAACTTCAGGATAGGTGAGGTGAGGTCTTCTTCTCCACTGACCTGGCTCTGTTGCCAGCAGTCTCTGAAGCAGAAGAACATTCCTTCTGCTCACCACTTCTTTCTGTGGCAGGTTTTCCCTTTTTAAACTCCTCCCACTCCAGGCAGAATAAGCCTTGCAGTTGCACCTCATTAGTGCTGAACAGGTTCAGAAGTGCTCGTTAGTCTCCTCTCCCTCAGAGTGAAGGCATGTCCCTTCATACCTTGTATAATTTTTTCTAAGATTGTTAGGCTCTAATTAATTAAATCTAATACTTATTTACTGTGATGCATTGTTTGCTAATTGCATGCACTGTTGTGAAAGTCAGACCTGACACTGTGACAAATGTTAGCATGCTGATTAATTTATTAAACCAAATGTTTAATTGTCCTTTAAATAATAACATAACGTTTTCTGATGTAAATAACTGAACCCATGTGGGCCAGCACCTAAAAATTAAACCACCATGCCCTTCTCTCTCTTTGGCATTGCACCCCGAAACAGTTTCCTGTTGAGTCAACAATGTAATACTGCTACAAAAAGAAAAAAGCAAACATAATTCTGGGATGTATTAGCAGGAGTGTTGTAAGCAAGACATGAGAAGTAATACTTCCACTCTGCTCAGCACTGAGAAGGCCTCAACTGAAGTATTGTGTCCAGTTCTGGGCATCACACTTCAGGAAAGATGTGGACAAACTGGAGAAAGTCCAGAGAAGAGCAACAAAAATGATGAAAGGTCTAGAAAACATGACCTATGAGGAAAAATTGAAAAAAAATCCGGTTTGTATTGAAGGGTTCATGTTTAGTTATTCCACCTGGAAGCAGGCAGGGCACACCCTGACTGTTTTGTAGAAGCAATGCACACATTGCTCTATCCAAGGACAAGGGCTAGATATGAACCATGAGAACTTGATTATGGGACAGTGACTGTGGGAAGCTTTCTTAGCCTGGGCTCAAGGCCCGAGAACCAGGATTGTAGTAGATAAAAGATGGTAAATAAGTATATTAATCAACATCATACATTCCTTTGTGTATCTTTTTGCGGTAGAAGTGTGTAATGCTTAGGGGGGAGAAATATAATAAAAGGAGAAAGTGGAAGGCGGGGGACAGAACAGCCCATCTCAGCTGACCAGCCTGCTTGCTTGCATAAAGCTGTGTTCTGTCTCATCATTGAACTGCCACATTGTATAGTAGAGAAGACCAAAGGGGGATATGGTAACAAGCATTCAAGTATGTAACAAGTTGTGCTGATAAATGGTATAGTCAATTACTTGACCAAACTTTGGTTCATTGTAAACTATGCTCAAGAGACCAAATAACTTATGTCAGTCAGGTTCATTGTTGTAAGCCAATAACAACATAGTACAGGGAAAAGGTGATGTACAATACCAATCTCCAGGAAGCCGCCTTGTGCAGTGATGTTATATTCACCTTATGTAGAAGGTGTGCTCCCAAAGTTACACATTTCAGGTGGTATTCTTTATATAATGATTTACAAATTACACATCTCTTTACATGTCATTAAAAAAATCTAACCCATCAGTTTGTCCCAGTTCCCTAAATTGTTGTTCTTTCCTTATCTTTGTGCTGCTAGCATTCCAGGTACAAATCTGTGAATCTACTTTCCTAGGTCATATTGTGACATAGAATAAATGTATCTGCTTATGCCAATTGCCTACTTCAACAAATGCAAGGAGTTATGGGATACTTAGCATAAGTGAACAGGCCAGTCTAGGCTATATCACTGTTACAATATTTGTGCTTAATGTTATTGGTGCTTCATGCATACTAATATAAATATATATGGTGTGGATAATCATATTATTAATATGATATACACATAGATCAATGCTAGCCAGCATATATAAGTCAACAGTTGTTATAAAGAGTTTATAAATTGTAAATTGTTCTCCTTATCCACTGAAGACAGGACAAGTAGTAATGGGCTTAAATTGTAGCAAGAGAGATTCAGGTTAGACATTAGGAAAATCTTCCTAATTGTAAGGGCAGTTAAACACTGGAACAAATAACCTAGGGTGGTTGTAGAAGCTCTGTCATTGGAGGTTTTTATGAACAGGCTAGACAAACCCCTCTCAGGGATGGGTCAGATAACACTTAATCCTGCCTCAGTGCAGGGGACATTGTCTCCCATATTTAAGAAGGATGAATTCAAACTTGAACAGGTACAAAGAAGGGCTACTAGGATGATCTGAGGAATGGAAAACCTGTCTTATGAAAGGAGACCCAAGAAGCTTGGCTTGTTTAGCCTAACCAGAAGAAGGTTGCGGGGAGATATGATTGCTCTCTATAAATATATCAGAGGGATAAATACCGGAGAGGGAGAGGAATTATTTAAGCTCAGTACCAATGTGGACACAAGAACAAATGGATATAAACTGGCCATCAGGAAGTTTAGACTTGAAATTAGATGAAGGTTTCTAACCATCAGAGGAGTGAAGTTCTGGAATAACCTTTCAAGGGAAGCAGTGGGGGGCAAAAGACCTATCTGGCTTCAAGATTAAACTTGGTAAGTTTATGGAGGAGATGGTATGATGGGATAACATGATGTTGGCAATTAATTGATCTTTAAATATTCAGGGTAAATAGGCCCAATGGCCTGTGATGGGATGTTAGATGGGGTGCGATCTGAGTTACTATAGAGAATTCTTTCCTGGGTATCTGGCTGGTGAATCTTGTCCACATGCTCAGGGTTCAGCTGATCACCATATTTGAGGTCAGGAAGGAATTTTCCTCCAGGGCAGATTGGAAGAGGCCCTTGGAGTTTTTTGCTTTCCTCTGTAGCATGGGGCATGGGACACTTGATGGAGGATTCTCTGCACCTTGAAGTCTTTAAACCATGATTTGAGGACTTCAATAGCTAAGAGGTTTATTGCAGGAGCGGGTGGGTGAGATTATGTGGCCTGCATTGTGCAGGTCAGACTAGATGATCATAATAGTCCCTTCTGACCTTAATATTATGAGTATGTATTGAGGTCCTTTCCAGTCCTACATTTCTATAATGACTTCAGTGAGCTCTGATTCACTTCCTTACGGGACAAGCTTTCATCCTTCATTCCCATGAGTGATTCTACTCTACACATCGATACTTTTGCTTCTGCATCACTGGTTCAAATCCAGCCCAGTCTAGTAGAGATTGAAAGTTGCTACCATCTGAATCTTAACAAGCCCTTTACTTCTCCATCTCATCCAGAGGAACATAGATAGCATCAAGGGATGCTATCTGAGGAGGAAAGAAAGGGGACAAATGGGATGGAAATAGGGGCTTGTGAGACTTATTGAGGTTGGGTTCACATACAACATGCACAATTTTCATACTGATTTAACTATTTTGGTTAGGGATGTGATTTTTTTTAAACCAAAATAGTTAAATCAAAGCAACCCCTGGTGCGGATGCAATCATACCTATTAAAGATAGCTTTTGTGTATTTTACAGGAAAAGCTATACTGGTCTCAGTGTTACATAGGGGTTGTGTTGCTTTAATGTATACTGGATTCAAACTAATAGAGGTCAGTGCATAACTTTATGCACTGGGAGTAGACCCACTGACATCAGGGCAACCTACTTTTTCTACTCAGGATATTAGAATATTTTTTCCAACTGAGACAAGAATTTCCTGCTTCTGTCCTTTATGTCTGTAAGATGTCTAAGAGAAGTTGTCATAAATATAAAGGGAAGGGTAAACCCCTTTGAAATCCCTCCTGGCCAGGGGAAAGCTCCTCTCACCTGTAAAGGGTTAAGAAGCTAAAGGTAACCTCGCTGGCACCTGACCAAAATGACCAATGAGGAGACAAGATACTTTCAAAAGCTGGGAGGAGGGAGAGAAACAAAGGGTCTGTGTGTCTGTCTATATGCTGGTCTTTGTCGGGGATAGACCAGGAATGGAGTCTTAGATTATGATTTCTTTAAATGGCTGAGAAAAGAACTGTGCTGAATAGAATAACTATTTCTGTCTGTATATCTTTTTTGTAACTTAAGGTTTTGCCTAGAGGGGTTCTCTATGTTTTTGAATCTAATTACGCTGTAAGGTATCTACCATCCTGATTTTACAGGGGGGATTTCTTTATTTCTATTTACTTCTATTTTTATTAAAAGTCTTCTTGTAAGAAAACTGAATGCTTTTTCATTGTTCTCAGATCCAAGGGTTTGGGTCTGTGGTCACCTATGCAAATTGGTGAGGCTTTTTACCAAACCTTGTCCAGGAAGTGGGGTGCAAGGTTTTGGGAAGTATTTTGGGGGGAAGGACGCGTCCAAACAGCTCTTCCCCAGTAACCAGTATTAGTTTGGTGGTGGTAGCGGCCAGTCCAAGGACAACGGGTGGAATATTTTGTACCTTGGGGAAGTTTTGACCTAAGCTGGTAAAGATAAGCTTAGGAGGTTTTTCATGCAGGTCCCCACATCTGTACCCTAGAGTTGAGAGTGGGGGAGGAACCTTGACAGAAGTGTATGTAAATATCAGGATCTATAAACAAGAATCTGAAAAGCTCCGAAGTAGGTTTAGCTTTTGGGCTGTTGATATCACCAGTTTTATTTTTTTAAATGCAATAATATTTCAAGCTTCCATGGTGGTGTTTTTCCATTTTATTTCTAGAGTCTACAGGCATTCATACAAAAAGCTGACATTTACAAAAGTCAGAGTATATTAACAACCTCTCTCAATGTATTTTTCACTATTCATCTGAAGTTTTAATGGTGGCTTATTGTTATAATCTCTGCTGTGAAGTAATTTTTTAGATAGAGAATTATAAAGGTTGTTTATTTTAAAAAAAATCAAGGTCTAGTTTTTTTACTCAGTCCTTTGCAAATAGCTTTCATAAGTGATATTTTAAATGATTACATGAATTGTTAGCCTTAACATCTAATTAAATTACTGGCCTTAATTTCCTGTGGTAATGAGTTTTTACAGTAAAAAAACCAATGCAAATTCAAAAAGTATTAAATGACTAAAGGGAAGTAAACAAGAACACTAACCAAGTCTCCCATAGTATTAGAGCTGGCCAAAGCTTTTTTTGACAAAAAAGCTTATTAAAGTGAGATTTCATTGAAGATTACTTTAAACACAATATTTTTTCAAAAAACATTTAAACAAAAAATTCAGAACCCCTTCCCCCCCAAATTTTCATTTTAAAAATGTGGAACTGTCTAAATTCTGATTTTTCACTTCCCCCTACCCCCACCTTTTCCTGGGGAAACTGGGGTTGGGGAAGGAAGTGAATAAATAAAATAAATAAATAAAAGTTAAAAGGAGAAAGTAACACTGATTTTTCCAGTGAAAGGGGTGGGGGAGGAGAGAAAAAAAAGTGGGTTCCCCCCTCCAGTGAGCATTTCAAAAAAAAAATAATGTAATCCTTCTGATCAAAAGTTCGGACAATATCAAGCTGAGAGGGGTTGCAAGTGGTTGAGGATAGGACTGAAATTCAAAATGATCTGGACAAACTGGAGAGAGTCTGAAGTAAATAGGATGAAATTCAATAAGAACAAATGCAAAGCACTTCACTTAAGAAGGAACAATCAGTTGCACACCTACAAAATGGGAAAATGACTGCCTAGGAAGGAGTACTGCAGAAAAGGATCTGGGAGTCATAGTGGATCACAAGCTAAATAGGAGTCAATAGTGCAACACTGCTGAAAAAAAAAAAGACACCCACACGCAAACATCATTCTGGGATGTATTAGCAGGAGTGTTGTAAGCAATTCTTCTGCTCTACACCATGCTGATTAGACCTCAGCTGGAGGATTGTATGCAGTTCTGGGTGCCACATTTCAGGAAATATGTGGACAAATTGGAGGAAGTCCAGAGAAGAGCAACAAAAATGATTAAAGGTCTAGGAAACATGATCTATGAGGAAAGATTGAAAAAAAAATGGTTTTGTTTAGTCTGAAGAAGAGAAGACTGAGAGGAAACATAGCAGTTTTCAAAGGAGGAGGGAGAAAAAAAAATGGTTCTCCTTAACCTCCGAGGATAGACAAGAAGCAATGGGTGTAAATTGCAGCAAGGCTGAACATTAGGGAAAACTTCTAAAGTGTGAGGGTGGATAAGCACTGGAATAAATTGTGTAAGGAAGTTATGGAATCTGTTATTGGAGATTTTTAAAAGCAGCTTAGAGAAACCTCTGTCAGAGATGGTCTAGATAATACTTAGTCCTGCCATGAGTGAAAGAGACTTGACTACAAGATCTCAAGGTTCCTTACAGCCCTATGATTTTATGAAATAAAGAAAGTTTGCAAAAAATTCCTTTTGAAGTTCAAACAAATCTTTCATTTTTTTTCCCTCCTGGAAACATTGATGGGCTACACAAAAACCATTTTTACTAGCTTAATTTAAGTCATGTTTACTGCCTATTCTGCACTCACACCCCTCTCAAATATTTGAGCTCAGATTATGTCGACTCTGATTAAACTGATGAGGGACAGCTGCATCCTCTGTCTCCCCCTAAACCTGCCACTGTCCATAATGTATAAGGCTGTAAAGGTACCAGATTGTGATACTCACCAGGGATATCCAGGGTTGTGAGGCACATCACCACTACTTGTCCTTAGCATGAAGTGGTCTTGTCTGTGCCTGCTGTGGATTAGTTCCTTGGAACCAACAGCCTCTGACAGCACAAGCACCATCTTCCAGGCCCCCACAGGCCTGGCTACCTCTGTAGAGGTGAGTGGGTGTGTGCCTATCACTACGAGTCCTCCACCCCCTCAGTCACTAAACACTCACAAAATTACCAGGTCTGCTGTTCCCAAAGGAACAATTCACACCAGCTCATAAGATTCAGAATCACCACTTTGCTTAACAGCACTTAGATATTTTTATAGTGAAAACAAGAAAAAGTTTATATCAAAGATTAGAGATTCATAGGATAGTGAGCAAGAATATTGGAAACAAATGGTTACACTCAAAACAAAATTGTAACATTTTCTAGAAACTAAAAAGTTAGTCTGAAGAAGAACTCTGTAAAGGTGAAAACTTGTCCCTTCCACCAGCAGAAGGTGGTCCAGTAAAAGAAATTACCTCACCCACCTTGTCTGTGTCAAGTTGCTTATCTCACCCAAAATTCTCTCGAGTATTTTCAACCAAGCCTGGTTGAGACCCACCACTTTTATGTGAAGCAAAAGCACTATCCTTTTACTTCCTCTGTGAAGGGTGCCTGAACGTTGGCTCTGTCCCCATAAACATTCTCAAGCAAATCTTTGTGTGCACCTCCAGATAGGATCCCTTCTCCCATCCTCCCCCCACTGCTTTTCTCTGCCTGTTAATTTCTGAAGTCCTCACAATCCTTCATTTGCATTCAGTACTTTATGGTGATAGATCCATTGTGAACGAGCCAATACTCAGTTTGCATGCCAACAGAGAGATGGATAAACATCTTATCTGACAGCAAAGCTGGTTTTTGCTTTTGCTGGTGAGCAGTACCTAGACAGACTTTAAGGACATATTTTCTGTCTATATGCATAACTCCTTACACAAACAGCTATACATGTGTTTTGCAATTATATTAAATGAAAGCCAGTGTCTGTGACCTTACATGATATTCTTTGGTGAACTATAATGTACATGCCAGACTCAGAAGATTCTTGTAACCTCTCTGCTGGTCCTTGCCAGTTGATATTAAAGAGGTTTTGGGTCACACATACTAGGACTTTGAGCATGTTGGTGTTTCACAAGGACCAGTAGATATAGTCTCTGCTTCTGCTAACAGTTAGACTAGACACAGTAGCGTAAAGTTAAGGGTGTGTAAATGTTCACAGGACAGGGACATAAATTCAAACTAGAACAAGGACTGGGGGCCTGTCTACACAGCCCCATAGTATGGCCTATGGAGGTGCGAGTTGCAGCATGCACTAATGAGTTGCACAGTAATTGCCTATACTGGCGCAAATGAAAAGATAGCGAGTTTGCATTCGCGTACTCCCATTTCAAATGGGACTATGTCAACATGAACTACGTAGTTCACGCTAGCAGGGTCTACATAGAGTGGTTACAGTGATTCCACCCTCTTAATCAACCTTCTGCAGCATACAACATCTAGATTAGTAAATATCATTGATGCTAGAAAAGCAAAATTCACTGTATGGTTGGAAGCAAATTGCTTAGGACCACTGTGGAACAAACAAAGGAATATACTACCAATGAGTAAACTAAGAAGTTTGGAAGACTGATCAAATTAGTATTCATGCTTGCGAATTAAATAGGATGTAGCCTAGCAAATTTAAAAATAGGTGGGTCCCACTTGCACACTGGCCAGTTGGCCTGGCAGGTTAGAATTGGCACTCCTATAACGCATCCTTATCTGTAGCCAAGTGATAGTCATGTGTGAAGTTCTTTGAAAGAAAATTAAAATTTTACTTAATGATCCACTATAAGCAGGGGGCTTCTGGATGCTTTATGCCTGCAATATGGAGGAGGAGAAGGCATAATGCTGTAGAGGTGCTGGGGAACACCTTCAGGAGTGACAGTTGCTATCCCTAGCATTGTTCTGCAGCCAGGGGCTAACTGCATGGGGAAAGTGGAGCCACGGTCCACCCCAGCATGTTCCCCCTGAGGCCACTGCACGACTTGCAAGTCTCCCTTCATGGCAATTCTGAAGTCAGGGTAAAGGCCCCCTTGCACTTTCTCCTTGGTTCCTGCACACTTATGTGCATCGTATGCCAGCAGAGCCCAGAGTTCCATGTCACAATCTGGCCCCATTAAGGTAAGTGCTGTACCAACACACAGGAGGAGAGAGTCACTGGCCAAAAGAGTTCCTGTCTCATCTGCACACTCACTACTAGCACACACCTTGCCAGAGGACTTCTTCCAGCACAGCGAAGTACTGAGTAGACCTGGACAAATAATTAACTGTGGATGTACCTGCTGCTCACTTCTTAGATAGTAGCTCATAGAATATCAGGGTTGGGAGGGACCTCAGGAGGTCATCTAGTCCAACCCCCTGCTCAAAGCAGGGCCAATCTCCAATTTTTACCCCAGATCCCTAAATGGCCCCCCTCAAGGGTTGAACACTCAACCCTGGGTTTAGCAGGCCAAGGCTCAAACCACTGAGCTATCCCCGACCCCCTTCTCTTGTTATGCGAGTGCTTACCCTTTGCCTTTCACTGTAATGCTATTTATTGATTATGCTGGCAGTGGCAGTAGAGAGATGAGAACATTATTCATGCTTCATCATGAACAATCCCACTCCAAATTATTTCATATTTTCTAGGTCTGTGCGTGTTCCCTTGACAAGCAAGACATGACAAAGCCAGCCGTGATAGATCAAAACAGAGAATGCTGGCCCGATTCTCAGTTCTGATTCTGACCATATGGCACAATGGGCCTGATTCTGATCTCAATTTACATTGGTGTAAGTCAGACTTCACTGAAGTCAGTGGGCCAGATTCTGACCTCAGTTATACTGATGTAAATTGGAGCGACTCCCCTGAAGTCAGAGTGTTAATCTAGATTTATAATGGGGTAAATGAGATTAGAATTTGGGCCAAGAAAGTTACATTGGTGTAGAAGAGATCAGAACCTTACCTGCGGTCTTTAAATCCTTTAAAGCATTAAAAATAAGCCAGGGTTTAAAAAAAGAAAAAGCAAACACCAAGCAATGAAGAAAGCTATTAAAGTTGGAAATAGAAAGTGTAGTGCTCCAAGCACACTCTAGTTTCAGAATAAGGACTGAGGAAAAAAACCAAACCAGGTGCTCTAGGCTAATTAAGATCTAAAAAACAAGAGACCAGCCATGCTCTTCCTGCCTCAACCTTTCACATAAACACAAACACTTTACACCAACACTCGGATATACAATGTTAGGCTGAAACCCTGGAGCAGGAACATTGTCTCCATTAACAGGGCTCTCCAGCAAATAAAATGGTGACAGCTATGGAAGGTGCAGTAGCATTCTGGGTACTGGTGAGGGGGGAATCCATGACACAACACAACCTTATGAAGCCCACGGAGTTCAGCCTTTGTTAAGGCTGGATAGGGAAATGGTCATCTTGGACTTCTTTTTAGCTCTGGTATTATCAGACTGCATTCAGCATGGCCCACACAGGCTGCACTTACAGGAATGAAGCAAAGAAATGTATTCATCCTATATACACACATACAGTAAACAGTGGTGGGTATGATTATAAAAAGAGACTAACCAATTTATTTGAGCATAAGCTTTCATGAGCTACAGCTCACTTCATTGGATGCATTCAGTGGACAGTCCACTGAATGCATCCAATTAAGTGAGCTGTAGCTCATGAAAGCTTATGCTCAAATAAATTGGTTAGTCTCTAAGGTGCCACAAGTACTCCTTTTCTTTTTGCGAATACAGACTAACACAGCTGCTACTCTGAAACCTGTATGATTGTAGATGGCCAAAAAAAGGCACTAATCCTCATAGCACACAGGGGAAGAGTTAGATTTTATTTCAGGGTCACAAAAAATGCTTGTTGAGACTGTTTTCTGGGTTCTCTCTCCACCACAACCCACCCCGCAAGTGAAATAATCACCTGGTGGAGGCCTCCCTTTGCCCGATGTTAATGCAGATTTCTTTAGCTGTCATTTTCTGACCACGAGTTTGGCAGTCCCAGGCCATTCTTCAGCCTTGGTTTTATTTGGGGATCAAATGTAAAGGGCCAGATTCACTGCCTGCCTATGCTAGCTGTGAAACTGGCTCAAAGATTGTTATGCTCATACAAAGCAGAAGACAACATGCCACATTTATTGAAGATACAGTAGTTAGCATATACTTTCCAGTCACACACAGTCCCACCAGTCGATGTTATAGTTACCAGTCTAGAGTCTGGATCAATCTAGTGGCCAGCCAAATTGATTGCAGAGGGAAGCTGGGCTCTGTCGGTTGTGACCCGGTGCTCTTAGAGTTGGTGGCAAGACGAACCTAAAGCCCCATGGCAAAGCACCCTGTTCTTATAGTCCTCTCTTCATTAAAGAATATGGCTTTTGCTGTGTCAGTTTATGACCAGTTATGCTTTAATTGGTGTTATCTTTTGATGTTAACATTCTGAAGTACCTCCAAGAGTGTCATCCTGTCCTGGTTTTGATTTAATCAATTGTCTTTAGGGGTGCCAGCCTCCACCTCAGGGTCATCAGTCTGCCCTTCCTCAGTTATGGATGCAGGTTGATGGTTCTCTGGTGTCCTTAAGTCTCTTCACTTTTCCTTCCTTGACCATCTGACTTTAACAAGGGCCTTCACACCTTATCTTTTCCTGATGCATACACTCATTTACACAATCAGTCTTTTACTGTATACCTTGAAGGTTTCTAACAGCAGTGTTATGTTGAGGAAAAAAACCACACACACACCACATTGTAAATTAAACCTTACTAAATCTTGTGACCAAAAGAGTTCATATTTGGGGCCCGGGCCTTCAATATTCCTTTAACTGAATTAACATAAACACAAAACAAGATCCTGTCTCTTACTAACTAAACCATAAAACAAAGAAATGTATATTTAACTAGAGGGCCTAATTCATAATGCATATAGGAAACAAGACCTTAAGCAGGCAGATTCACCCCCTGCGGCACCTCCTGCTGGTAGTCATCAGGAATTAGCACATCCCACCACCAGAGCACCCTCTGCAGGCCAGTGATCCACCTTACCACCAGCCCCTGTGGTCCATCCCAGGATCCAGTGCCCTTTTCTCTGGTGTGCTGTCCCCCCAGTAGTACCCCTACACTCTCAGGTTCTGGGCCTCCCCACCCCAAGGAACCCCCACCTCATCTCAGTTTGTATTACTACCAGTCCTCATCTAGCCCCACTCTCTGGGGCAGACTGCAGTATAAGCCACTCATCACAGGCAAGGGGTTTGAACCTGCTGCCTCTGCCTACCCATGGGCTGCCCCTCTGCAACCCTGCACCCATTTGGCCTGTAGTCAGGCCAGAGCTCCCAGCCCAGCTCCAATCTGGGTGTCCTACCCTACAGCCAGGCCCTTCTCCTTCTACAAGCAGAGAAAGACTGTCTGGGAGCATAGCTCCCAGCCTCTTATAGGGGCCAGCTGGGCCTGATTGGGGCATGGCCACAGCTGAACCTACTTTCCCCTATCAGCCCAGGCTTCTTGCCCCAGCCACAGCCCTCTCCAGTGCTGTTTTAAGCCCCGAAGGGCAGGAGCAGGTAACCACCCCACTAAAAGACCCCATAGTAAACATTGTAACTTATCCTAAAACAGAGGGTGATCCTAATCAGCCATAAGAATTGTTCTGGTCTGTCCCTGCCTTAACATCAGTACAGACACTGGCAGTCTGTCAGGTGCATTTCTACTAATGTCCCAGAGGGTCATTCCTTTCTGCTATTCGAAAAGGGTGCTGGCAGGCTGATCAAATCATACATTAATACATACTACATTATTATAACCATCAATCATTATACCCTCTAATACAAATATAAAATCCTACTCCTACAAGATCCTAGTTCTGTTCCCAACAGCGCATACAAACATTTGTGTGTTAACAGTCAGAACATTTTATATGAATCACTCACTGTCCCCTTTCACTGCCCATGTAGATTGATAGTGTTGGAAAAGAAATCTCCCATTTATCCACAGAACATGCGCAACACAAGCACTGAGAGCATGAGCTTCCCCGCACAACCCTGACAACATGTCTCAACCGTGCTGCAGAGGGATCTGAGGGCAGGTCAGTCATTAGATTGATCCAGAAGCTCTTCCGTTTGTTCTTCCAATAAGAACAACAAGTGTGGAGGAGATTTCTAGGATGTGGGCACTCAGGTTTGTTCTCCTTGTTGGGGCACAATATTGTAATTAGCACATAGATATTTTTTATGTAAACCCAGCACTAACCAGAGACCTGGTGTAGGCAGCAGCCTTCAGCTCCCTGCAGTCCAGAGCCCTGCCTCCCAAATGAAGGATGATCTTTTGTCTCTGCAGCTACACAAAAATAAGAGCTGCACTACACAAGTTGTCTATTAGGAACTGGACTGAAATCATTAACTCAGCTCAGCACTGATGTGAGTCAGAAGACCTGTGAGTCATTCAACATAGGAGTCATAAGACCTGAACTCTATTCCATCTACCTGCTCTGCACGAGCCTGTACATTTTCAGAAGCATCCATAAAATTTGTATACTCGACTTGCAACACCTATGGGCTGCTTTTCAGAGAGTCTGATAACCTACAGCTTCCCCTGACTTCAGTTGGAATTGTATGTTCTCAATGCCTAGGAAAACCAGGCCCCAGGCATCTCAGGTTGGGTACCCAGAAACTAAAGCATGCAAAGGATAGACTCTTGACAAAAGTTTAAAATAAAATACAATTGGCCTTAGCTTCTCTGCTTTAACTGGGGATAATAATATTTATATCTCCTCCTTTGTAAAGCACTGCAAGAAAAAGTGCCGTGTAATGGGTAAGTATTATTATTACTAAGTGCAACAAATACTAATATGTGCAATGTTATGTTGTCATTTATTTATATTTTCTACATTAGGCCCACCTATCAGAATAGGGTGACCAGACAGCAAGTGTGAAAAATCGGGACAGGGGGTGGGGGAGTAATAGTAGGAGCCTATATAAGAAAAAGACCCAAAAATAAGGACTGTCCCTATAAAATCAGGACATCTGGTCACCCTATATCAGAAAGAAGTGTTCTTGCTAGCAGAGGGTGCAAGACCCCAGGACCAGTAATTGAACCCAAGTCCCCTGCCATCTGGCAGTTCTGAGCTCTAACCCTACAACAGAAATTTGGCTGACATTTTAAAAAATTTCTCTAATTTCATCTTCTGATCTGGGATGTTTCTACTTCTAGTTAGGCCCCTGCTCTGTAAAGTTGAGAATGCACACCTGAGAACTCTGCACAACATTTTTTTTTTTTTTAAGTGTGGAAAGTGCACTGTGGGGAAAGTCCACACTGAGCATAACTGAAGCCACAGGAAAAACACTGCCTTATATTACATCAAAATAATACAATCCCAATGTAACAATCACAAATAGGCAATATGCTTGGCATACTGAGGGCTGGGCTGGGTTGGGGTGGGGTGCGGTGGGGAAGGGAGGGAGAAGCCACAACCTTAACAACAGTGTGTAGATTTATAGAGACACATGGGAACATAATTGTAGCACATCCAGTTCTTCAATGTTTGAATCCATTTTCCTTTGAGTAGAAGCCAACAAGTGTACTGCTAACCCCCCTTTATTACGTTCTGAGCAACACTTCTATAATTAAAGTCTCAAAGCAAATAGATTTTTGCACTAACACAGCAAGGTGATGCAGCCAGCTCCAAAAACCCACTAAAACTTTAATAGGCTTGGTGTAGAAGTTTGTTATTCTGGGAGCCAAGAGGAGACAAAATATCATCCTATTGTGACAGTAGGAAATTGAATGAAATTGAAACATGTTAAAATACAAACTCTCTTAAAACAGGTTTCAGAGTAGCAGCCATGTTAGTCTGTATTCACAAAAAGAAAAGGAGGACTTGTGGCACCTTAGAGACTAACAAATTTATTTGAGCATAAGCTTTCGTGAGTTACAGCTCACTTCATCGGCTGGATGCAGTGGAAAATACAGTGGGGAGATTTATATACATAGAGAACATGAAACTGTGGGTGTTACCATACACACTGTAACGAGAGTGATTACAGTGTGTATGGTAACACCCATTGTTTCATGTTTAATATGTATATAAATCTCCACACTGTATTTTCCACTGAATGCAGCCGATGAAGTGAGCTGTGGCTCACGAAAGCTTATGCTCAAATAAATTTGTTAGTCTCTAAGGTGCAACAAGTCCTCCTTTTTTTCTCTTAAAACACTGATTCCCAGTGTATACAACTCTTCTGCTAGAATAGAACCACAAACCTAGGGAGCATTTCTTGAAGACTTGGCTTTATATAGAGAGCATAAGAATTCTGTAGTTAACTGTTTAATTCTTGTATCCAGTGCCACCGCTGTGCATAGCACTTTTTCAGAGGGAATATGGCATACATAATCCCTTCCCCAAGACCTTGCTGTCTAAAGTGATGAGGATAAGACAGATTACTGAGGCCAGATGAACAGGGCTCGTTTACACAGGCTAGGAAAGCCTTTATGGTTCCCACCCAACAGTGCCACCTGAGTTGGGAAGGTCCTACAACAGAAGACAGTCATTTCTTCATTGGAGGAGAGAGTAAAACAAGGGGTAAGTGCTGGAACTCTTCTAGTAGAGAGAGGGGGACATGAGGAGAGAGAAGTGAAGGAGTCAGGGAAAAAGCAAAGCAACTGTTCTTGTTTACACAAGAGGGAGGGGATAGTGAGAAGCCGGGTGGCCTCCGTTCCTTAAGGATGGGATTGGGAGTGAGGAACGGAAGGTCATGTAAGACTAGGGGCTTGAAGACCCAGGGCCTGCTCTGCAGCCTGAAGAGCAAAAGGTGCAAAAGCAGCAGTTGAGGAGCCCTGCTTTGCAAAGAGGAAAGAGAAGAACAGAATTTGTTTTGGGGGGGCAGGATCTCTTTATTGGATTTGGGGGGAGGGTTGATTATAGAGGGTGGGGGAATAAAGATATGGTGATAGATATTAAACATGTATGGATTTGGGGAGAAGGGCATGGCAGGACAGGTCTTCGTTACCCAGGCCAGTAGGCTTAGTCCTCAGACAAGCAGAACTCAGGGTAATGTTCAAGTCCTGCTCCTTTCTCTTCCTCCAGACCATATGGGGAGCAAGTGAGCCCTGTAAAAAATGGAGATGTCCCACTGATTCAGGACCCAGCCACTCTGGCACAGATGCTGCTGCTGCCACAACTCACTGAGGCTATTTCTGGGTCCCTTTGTTGTTTGCCTATTTCCAGTCCCTGCCCATGGAACTTCTCTCAGCATTTTAATGATAAAGAAAAGCCAGAGTTATTGAATAATTATATGGGAGAGGGTTCCAATCAAATGGATTTGCAGGACACCCTTGGCGTGGATTGACCCGGAGGGGAGGAAATATACAGGAGAAAGGTTATGCAGTTGCTTGAGGGGTACAGTAGCCACCATGCCATCTCCAGCACTTTGGTTTTGTTTCATAGTGTTAATATGGGCTTATTAACATAGTGGAACTTGGAGTTCTAGTCCTGTGTGAACCATGTGGATTTCATTTTAATATTGAATTCCACCTTTTAAGCCACATGCATTACTCATAATATGTTTTATGGTTCGTGGATATAATTGGTGGAAAACATCAGGTTAAGAACATAAGCGCGGCCATACTGGGTCAGATCAATGGTCCATCTAGCCCAGTATCCTGTCTTCCGACAGTGGCCAATGCCAGGTGCTTCAGAGGGAATGAACTGAACAGGTAGTCATCAAGTGATCCGTGCCCTGTTGCCCATTCCCAGCTTCTGGCAAACAGAGGCTAGGGACCCTTCAGAGTATGGTTTTGCATCCCTGCCCATTCTGACCAATAGCCACTGATGGACTTATCCTCCATTAACTTATGTAGTTATTTTTTTAATCCTGTTATAGTCTTGGCCTTCACAACATCCTCTGGCACAGAGTTCCACAGATTGACTGTGTGTTGTGTGAAGAAATACTTCCTATTGTTTTAAACCTACTGCCTATTAATTTCATTTGGTGACCCCTAGTTCTTTTGTTATGAGGAGTAAATAACGCTTCCTTATTTACTTTCTCCACAACAGTCATGATTTTATAGACCTCTATCATATCCCCCCTTAGTCGTCTCTTTTTCGAGATAAAAAGTCCAAGTCTTATTAATCTCTCCTCAGATGGAAGGTGTTCCATACCCCAAACATTTTTATGCCCTTTTCTGTACCTTTTCCAATTCCAATATATCTTTTTTGAGATGGGGCAACCAGATCTGCACGCAGTATTCAAGATGTGGGCGTACCATGGATTTATGTAGAGGCAGTATGATATTTTCTATCTTATTCTCTATCCCTTCCTTAATGATTCCCAACATTCTGTTCGCTTTTTTTCTGCGTGGATGTTTTCAGAGAACTATCCACAATGACTCCAAGATCTCTTTCTTGTGTGGTAACTGCTAATGTACTATTCTCCCTCTGTCATTGCTCTGTGCAAGTCCATAATGCAGTTCAAAGCATCCCTGATTTCTTTTGCCTGTGTGCATCCTGCTCCAACTATTACAGGTGCAATTTCAGGCTGAGTATACCAGTTCAGCAAACCATTACTGTCATAGGTCAATTCAATGGGATTTCAATCTGCCAAACACACATTCAACCACCATTCTACACCTACTGAGAGTGTATTTAAACCTTCTTTTGCCATGACCTCTGAGATTAGGATATGGTTTCAAAAGCCAAGGCAAAAGGAAGTATGTGGGGTCCCCTAGAATAGCAGTGGGGACAGTTATTCCATTTATGACAGTGTCATTTGGTGTGAATAATGTCTCAGCCTGTCCATGAAGGTCAACTCCAAATTGGTGAAAAACCCTGACTTCTCCAGTGCAGCCCACATTGGCATTCAGAAATCAGCCTTTGTGGTCCGCAAGGGCCTGCATAACAATGTAGCAGTTTATGTACTCAGATGACCCTTGAGGAGGACAAACTATGGGCACATGAATCCCCTCAATGGCCCCCGCATAGTTTTGAAACCTCATTCTCTCAAAACCAGCAAGTACTTCAGGGATATTGTTTATGCCTAAGGCTAAGATTTTGTCACGGATATTTTTAGTAAAAGTCACGGACAGGTCACGGGCAAAAAAGAAAAATTCATGGTAGCCGTGACCTGTCCGTGACTTTTACTAAAAATATCCAAGACAAAATGGGGATCTGTGGATCCCCACACTGCCTGAAGGGGGTCAGCTGCACAGGGGCTAGGAGAGCTGCCGCCTGCAGCTCCGTGGGTCTCCTGCTGTCCATGGGGCCCAGGAACTGTGGGGTGCCCCTGTCGCCTGGGAGCTCGGGGATTCCCCAGCCACCCCTGGCTGGGGTGGCTCGGGGGTTCCCCCGCCACCCCTGGGGGCCAAGAGCTTGGGGGTTCCCCCACTGCCCATGATGTCTGGGAGCTGCAGTGGCCTCCAGAGGCAGCTAGGGTACCCTGCAGCTACTGGTCCCACAGGCGGTGGGGGACCCTGAAGCTACCCACTGCTGAAGTCATGGAGGTCACTGAAAGTCACGGATTCCATGAGTTCCATGACCTCTGTGACTAAATAGTAGCCTTATTTATGCCCACCAACTTTGGATAAATCACATGCCTCTTTGCATCAGAAACCTCTGCTTCCATTTTACATTCCATAGTTGATGTTCCATTACCAAACTGATTAGCAATGGACCTGTAGCTGGATGGGGTAGCCAGATTCCAGATGATTACAGGAACCTGCTTCTGGAATGGCATGGCTACTCTCACGCATGTGTCATAACATTGGAAGGTTGGAGCAATTTGCATGCCAAGCTTTAGAAACATAGCTTTCTTCATTCAAAAGTTCTGGAGCCACTGCTGGTCATCCCCGGTCCGCATGGCATTGTGACCCCACCAGTCTGTGCTTGTGGTCCTGGTCTAGGCTATGCTGAGAGTGGTGAGCAGCATCAGCCAGTTTGAGTCTTCCATGTCTATATTGTCCTTCTCCTCTGACAGGAGCTTCTAGTAAGTCAGAGAATGCTGCCAAAATGTCCACCAGTGTCTCATGGATGCTCTATCCATTTCACAGGTGTGAAACACAAGCAGGACAAGTTTTTTCAAATGGTGACTCCTCCATGTTGCCAGCTGCAGTTGCCGTGAGCGTGCTGACACAAAAGAGGGCTTGGCAGGATGTGTTGTCAGGTCACAAAAACTTCCTGTGAAGTGCCATGGGATGTCCAGTCAGATTTTCCCACCATGCACTAGAAACAAATGGCTAGCGTGGCTACAATTGGGGGAGGCACTTCGAAGTCTGGAATAGGCAAGTTTGACTTGGATCTGCATAGTGCAGCATAGATATATGAGCATGGGGTGTAAGAGCCAGGTACAGAAATTCTACACCTAGAGTCAGTATTCTGTGTGAATGTTCAAGCTTGGGCTTACAAACTCTGAGCCTGTGGGTTCAACTCCCACAGACTCTGGGCTTACACTGTAATGTAGACATACCCTCAGACTGCCCTCTAGTTTCTGGACACACAGAGAAATACAAACCCAGAAACATAGGTCAGATTAACCAGTTTTTCAGATACCATCACCCTTCTTCCAGAGAGAGTCCATGGATTTCAAAAAATTAGATTTGTAAAAATGTTATAGATTTGTCGCTGTGAGAGTAATGAACCATTGGAACAACCCACCAATAGTTGTGGTGGATTCTCCATTCCTGACATCTGTAAAATTAAGATTGGATATTTTTTAAAAAGATCTGCTCTAGGAATTATCTTGGGGACATTCTATGGCCTGTGCTGTACAGGAGATCAGACTACATGATCACAAAGGTCCCTTCTGGCCTTGGAATCTATTAAATCTGTGCACAACTAGGAGGTTCTGGGCTTTGGGGTTCAATCCAGACCAGTAAGGGGTTGAGTCACCTCCTGCCCTGCAACTCTGGGTGCCTTAAATGCTATGCTGTGGTGGCTCACAGCCCTGACCCCAACAGTCAGCCTACAAGCATGCAGGTCACATCCTGGCTTCCATCACCCAGTTACTTTTTGCAGAGTAACCCCAACAGCCTCCAGTCCCCTGTTTCTCTAAAATCATCTGCCAATGTGACAATTTGCTGAGATTCCCGGAATTGTGAGTTACTGTTTTGCCTTGCTAGAAAACTTGTCAGGACTCTACCAAGCCAAACCTTGCCTTGCTGGTGGCAAACACTGAACCCCGACTTCTGATTTCCCCAGAGACATTTCCCTACTGTCTCCAGCCCTCTCCTGAAACACTCCCTTAAAGAGACAATACCCTGAAGCTCATTAATTTAACTGGGGCTTGACAAACACCCCTATTTCAATCATAGGAGCAATCTGGTTTATGGTAGAAGTGAAATAAGTTTATTTAACAAAAGGGGCATAAGATTAAGTGATATCAGGTATAAGGAATAAAGATAGGAAGCATTACAAGCAAAGCAAACCACTTTTAAGACTAAAACTTAACTTTAGCAAATTACAAACTTTGCGTAAGTGGGTTTCACACCTATATTCAGTTCCCAGGGGAAAAAAAAACCCTGATAGGTCTTGTTCCAGACTGCATCTACTGGGTCAACAACAAAAGGAAGCTGCAAATTCAAGGACCCTCCACTGAGAACACACTAGCTCCAATTCCCCCTCTGTTCATATATTATCCAAAATATCTCCGTTGTACTAAATCGTTGAATAGTGAAAACTTCTAGACAGGGAAAAATGTGAACTGTTTTTATGTCATCACCTCAGGGTAGCGCTAGGATAAGGAAATGAAGGAAGGGCCATTAGGACAGCACAAAATACCTTTAAAATATTCTTCCGTGTACTCAAGGTTGATTGCTAGGATTGATAGACATGGTTTGTAAAATGGTGATGGGTAAGTATTTTCTTTGAATACTTCATAAAAGTGCCTCATCAAAAAGCCACCATTTTTTCAGTAACAATTGCTGAGTCCAGTCCAAGGAAATCTTAACAATGTAAAATCTTTTGGAATTATTGTTTCATTACCAGTTGATGAAAACACATGAGTACTGCAACAGTGACCCTTCCAATTCTTTTCTTTCTATTTCTTTTCCATTAGTGGGTTAGGACCTACCATCTCACAGAAATTAGCTAACATCTTGAATGATCACAGGGGGGTTGCCATAGAGTTGACAGCTCTTGTTTTTATGTCAGAAATGACCTTCTTAGAAACAAATTTAGCATTGTAGAATACTTACTGAGATCCCATGAACTTTCAAAGATGGTGTCCCTTAGTCCTTGGGTTTTAAGTTCGTAAAATATATTTCACAACTCCTTGATAAAGTGTTCCTGGTCAAGGGTATTGGACTGTGAAATGAGCTACCAGAGGAGATAAGACTGATCCAAATCCTATCTGTCATTAGAACATCTTGCCAGCCCCACTTGTTTACTATGACAGGAAGGCTATTACAAAGAAAGGAATTACTAACATCCCATATCAAATATACAAAAAGCAAAGCCTCCTAGAACTTGGGAGAGATGACAAACAGAATCCACTGTTAGATCTATTGCTTTAGGCTTGGAGCTGGTGGTGTGATTCTCAGCTCAAACAGACATGCCCTCTCTCGCTCCCATTGAGCGAGCACATTAAAGAGTCGCGGGGCCGTGGTGAGTGGTGGCACAGGCTAGCCGCCCCGAGTACAAACCTGCCTGTGCCCTGTGGATACATACTTGGGGCAGCTAGCTTGTCTTGTCACTTGCTGCTGTTTGGGCTCCCACAGCTACACTCCTGTTTTTAGCACCCTAGCTCAATGAAAGGTCGTGTGACTATGTCTATTTGAGCTGGGAACCACATCCCCAGCTCCAAGTGCAGATGTAACCTTTTTAGTGTCTAGATGAGGGCCCCATGGCACTAGACACTTACAAATGAGTAAAACAAATGTAAGCAGTGTCAGGATGAGCTCCACCCTGACATCTGGTGGTGAGGTGTGGCAAGTTGTGGAAAAGAACTTCAGGGGCTGATCTCATTTGCATAGGCACACCCACCACGCCTAGAATGAGACCATAGCTGCCCAAATGGTCACTTTGGCTGCTGTGGGATCCCCAGTGTCTCTGTTATTGGGGCAGGAAGAATAAATTGTTATTACCCTGATTATGGGAACTGTGCTTGGAACTGTACGTGGCCTTTTGTTATGATGGAGGGATTCACCATCAACTAAGTAGCACTCGCTAGGCAAGGGTCATGGGTTCCAAAACTGTGTGAATAGAGAGAGGCTGGGGATAAGTATTAATACTTGGTGGTATGGGCCCCTTGGTGAGGGCCTTACATGCTAATTGCACTTCCTCCTCTCTCCACTGTGGAATATCAGAGCTAATTTTGATTTCATTAGAAGTCTAGTTATAGGCTGCTGAGCTCACTTTGGGCTGACAGTGCACCAGCACTGGGGCTCCCCTATTATAAGCTGAATTCACCTAAGCGCTGAAATCACTGAGTGTTGTGTTAAGTAGTGGGGGAGCCTGAAGATATATTGTGGAGCAGTTTGCGGGACGGCTGGCGAAGCAGTTCGACACGGAGCAGTGTGTGGATGGCAGGAGTTGCTTGTGGGCCGTGGAGCTGAGCGAAGGAGTTCGTGGGGCGGCTGGCGGAGCGGAGCGCAGCTGAGCGAAGGAGTTCGTGGGGCGGCTGGCGGAGCGGAGCGCAGCTGAGCGAAGGAGTTCGTGGGGCGGCTGGCGGAGCGGAGCGCAGCTGAGCGAAGGAGTTCGTGGGGCGGCTGGTGGAGCGGAGTGCAGCTGCGCGAAGGAGTTTTGTGGGGCGGCTAGCGGAGCGGAGCGGAGCGCCGCTATGGAGCTATGGGGCGGTCAGCTTCAGATCACGTAAGGTGCCTCTTACCCCCGTCCCATTTCCACCCAGGTTGGGAGGTAAAGCTCCGCCGATAAACTTTCGAACTCTGGGGCTGCCCTGACCAGGGACAGAGACTTTTGGGGCATTGGACTTTTGGGATTGCTGGACTCAAGAACCAAAGGGAAAAGGGCATGCCCCAATTTGCCTGGGGTGGGGTTGTTTTTGCTCATGGGTTGTGTTATGAATCCGGTTGGTGGTGTTTCCCCAACATAATGCCACATTGTTTCTCTCTGTTATTAAAAGACTTTTGCTACACTCAGACTATGTGCTTGCGAGAGGGGAAGTATTGCCTCTTGGAGGCGCCCAGCGGGGGTGGTATATATTTGTCCCAGGTCACTGGGTGGGGGCTCGAGCCGGTTTGCATTGTGTTATTGGAATGGAACCCCTAGATATTGAACCCGGCCCTTGTTGCTGCCAACTCTGACGGGCAGAAGGGTTACACAAAGACAGTCCCTGCCCCAGAGAGCTTAGGAGAACACTATAGAAATCTAAATGACTATATTTAGGTACCCACCACCGGAATAGCGACAAAGCCACTAGATAAGATAAGTTGTGACAATTTTAAGAATGGCAGACGGGTGCTATGAAGGCATTGGAAGTCATGCTTTTCATATTTATACCCAACAGAGACAGATTAGACTCAATGAACTGACCCATAAATATGCAACATACAGTAGTTATGCTAATACATTGTCAATTTCTACTGGGTGATATTTATTGCATCTAGCATGTCAGTCCTTATAGCAACAAAGGACTTCAGAGTATCATGGTCCGCAGAAATAAATTCTTAGTAGCTAGCAAATCACAACTAACCTTAAAAAGTAATATAGTTTCTGTCTGCTGTAACAATTAGTGCCATTTTGCAAATACAAAAATTTAAAGTATATAATCACTACAAGTGATTCCCATGACAAATTCTGTCCCTGTGCCAAAATAGCTGCACCAATTTATACACCTTACCGCCCACAGATTGAAACATCAGGAACAAAGACTATAGGTCATACTTACATGATGGGGGACTCTCACCTGGGAAGTAACAACTCTGAAAAAGATTTGGGGTCTGTGGTGGAGAATCAACTGAACATGAGCTTTTATTCGCGGCCAAAAGAGCTAATGATATCTTTGGATGCATAAACAGGGGACTCGTAAGTAGGAGTGGAAAGGTTATTTGGTATAGTGTGACTGCTGCTGGAATATTGTGTCCAGTTCTGAGGCTCACAATTCAAGAAGGATGTTGATACACTGGAGAGCCACAAGAATGGTTAAAGGACTAGAGAACAGGCTTACAGTGACAGACTCAAAGAGCTCCATCTATTTAGCTTAATAAGAGAAGGTTAAGGGGTGACTTGATTGTAGTCTATGCCTAAATGGGGAACAAATATTTAATAATGGGTTCTGCAATCTAGTAGAGAAAGGTATATCACAACCCAACTGCTGAAAGTTGAAGCTACACAAATTCAGAATGGAAATAAGGCATACATAGTGAGAGTAATTAACCATTGGAACAATTTACAAAGGGTTGTGGTGGATTCTCCATCACTAAAAAAATTTAAATCAAGATTAGATGTGTTTCTAAAAGATCTGCCCTGGGAATTATTTTGGGTAAGTTCTATGGCCTGTGCTATACAGGAGATCAGACTAGATGATCACAGTGGTCCCTTCTGTCCTTGGAATCTATGAATCTATAAATGGTGCATTAACTGCAGTACGGAGGAACAAGAGGATCAGTTGCAAGGAGGTTGGAGGGGGGAACAAGACATGATCTGACAGTTGATGGTAACTGAAACCACCCCATGGCTCCTCTCCCTGTGATCTCCCGTAAAAGAATTTGGCAGAAAGCCTCTTCCCAAAATAATAGCCCGTTTCACCATATAATGTCCAAACATGCAAACATAATATGCCCTGGTTCATCCGCTGACTGAAATCTTGTGATATCCTCAGTAAGTTTTGGCCACTGAAACAGCCTCAAGGGTGTTAATATAATGAATTAAAAATTCTTCAGAGAACAACGAGGCCAGGTCCAAGCTACACATTTTAACTAAGCCCCAAGCCACATACACTCCTGCACATGACTTATTTTATGTATTTGCAATGTTGTAGTCATAGTGGTCCCAAGATATTAGAAAGACAAGGTGGGTGAGGTAATATATTTTAATGGACCAACTTTGGTTGGTGAAAGAGACAAGCTTTTGAGTTAGACAAGCTTTTGAGCTACTCCGGGTATCTTGAAAACTTGTCTTGTTCACCAAAAGATGTTGGTCCAATAAAAGATATTACCTCGCCCACCTTGTCTCTCTTATTTTATGCATGTGAGTCACCTTATTGAGTTCAATGAGATTAGTAATCAATTAATGACACGGCTGGCTTCAAACATGGATTCTGTCCACACATCATATGATAAAAATTTGAGTAGTAACCGGTGCATCCAACAGTATTGTTCCTCTGCTGGAAGCTTAGACTGGCATATGGTTACCATCTAATAACCAGTCGACTGCACTCTTTGGTTGGAGTATGTTCGAAGCATGGGGGGTTGTTTGTTTCGCAGTGCAGACAGGACCCCCAGTTACAGCTGTGCAGGAAAGAGTTCAGCTATCCGGTGAGAATCTGAAATGTCAAAAAATGTTCATGTCCCAAATCGAGATGAAAAGTCATTCTCAGGCTTTTTTTGAATTAGTAATAAAAAACAAATGAACATGGATTAGATCAATCAAAATGTTTTATTTGGATAATTTCAAAACATTTTGTTTTTATTTTGACTTTCTTTAACTTTTTTTTTAGTATTACAGTAACTAATGAAAAGTCATTTTGAACTAGAAAACAAAACTTTTCATTCAGAAAATCTCAAAGAGGGATGTTCTGACAGTTTGGAAACTTTTTTTAAAATGTTTTGAATCAGGAAATTAATCTAAACTGGCCCTTTCCCACAAACAGTTTTGATTCTGATGAACTGACAATTCGTGATGAAAAAACTTTTAGCTGGAAAATTCCCAACCAACTCTCGCACTCCCCCTCTCCCTTTCCTGCTCCTCCTTCCCCCCACCCCAGCCCTCTGGACTGTAGGGAACCCCAGGGTGCAGTACCACAGTGCTGCTGATGCAGCTGAATATACATGTTTCCTGGACACTTTATCCCCTGCTGGGAAAACGGCCCAGATTTTCCCAGAATTCACGAATACAAGGCAGCATGATAGGTGCAGTTGCACTAAATTGTGACAGCAGAAAGTCTGCTGTGGGAACACTAACTGAACCATGTTACTTATAACCAGTTACAAAAATCACAGTTAGAAATTTAGAATGGCATATCTCAAATGTCCTAATGCCTATCCAAAGCTTAGGTTGGAACACTTAGGTCCCGGCTGAAAGTAACGTGAGAACAGACTCTTATAAGGTCTGCAGGTCTTGTAAGGTCTTGCCTATATATGGGCCAAATTCACTGCAAGAAGTGGAGTGATTCACTACTTGCCACATATAATCACTTTAGATTTTTTATTTTGGGGGGGTCCTCCCCACAGAACAAAATACAAATGCTGCACTGACTGGTACCTCTGCACTGGGGCACTGGGGGCACACCAAAAAAATGAAAAAATAAAATCAGAGTCAGCTAAAGTTAGTTTCGTCTCAGTTCAGAGTAGAGTTTGCACCAGTTAGTATAACTGATCTTCCAAACAAAGGATCCATGCAGGCACCGCTCTTCCATGCCACAGATGGTATTGTTTACACACTGGTAGGGAACTCAAAAACAGCAGGAACTGAATGTCAAGAATGCTTTTAATTAATAGGCATGCCTGTATCTAAGGTCCTCCTTCCAAAATTTTGAATTGGATGTATCACTGCTTGCACTGGGGCATACTCTCTGCTCCTTCAGTCTCGTTTCTTCTCAGCTATTGAAGTGGGGGTTGTGGGGGGGGGGTGAGGGAAGAAGCTATTTTGGTCTTTTTCCCCTCCTTTTTCAGTATCTTTCTAATGAAGGTGTCTCAGTCTCACCACACTCACAAAATAATTGTCTGAACTAGACAATAAGCTCATGATGTATATTTCTTATGCGGAACATCACAATCCATTTCAGCTGCATGTGCTTCTAGTTCCAGTTTGACTATACGAATAGCTCAGATGTGAAATATTTATGGGCTTATATCTCATAATGCAACTAAGACAGGCATAAATTGAAAAAGCACCATTGTGAAAGTAGAATGAATTATATTGAAAGTATAATTCATTAAAAAAAATGCTCCTTGAAGGGTTTGTTGAAATATAGTTGTCAGGAAGAGTAACATTAAGGAGTTTGAGACAATGGGTCCTCAAACTAATTAACTTAGAGCTCCTACTGAGCTAGGAGATTGGTAAACGTTAGTATGCAAATAAGATATGTATGTATATTTGTCAGTTTCTGCTTTCTTTTGTCTCTTATGTTAAATTGGCTTTGGCTTATCTGTATAAATAAGTTATCTTGAGCCTCAGAGAGGGGCTCACATCTGGGTGCATCAGCAAAGCACTTTGCTAATAAACAGAGTGGTCTGACAAATTATTTGAGTCCTGAATCTGACTTTGACAATTTGGAGGTTCCACCGAGATGGCAACCGTCTTCACTGGGGCCGTGTGACTCCTGACTTTTCTTAGGACGGCCGTGGCAAGCTGGCACCTGGGCATTTGGCCCAAGCGGTCCTCCGCCAGAACGGAAGGGTGCATGATCGCGTGAAGTCTATGCCATCAAACCTGTTGGTTCCCACTCTGTTCTGGTAGGGATCCCGGGATCTGACATCAGGAATCTGGTCAGGTAATTATTTCTGTGTTTTGTCCGGACTGAGGACTGTCTTGTCTCTGTGTCTATCCGTCCTTCCTGTGGTGTGTTTGAGTCTGGGCACCGTCTCTGTCCGGGGATCGGCTGACCAAAGGGTTCCTGTCCCCACTATCTGAGTGAGTGAAATCTGCACAATTGCAGCCGCACCGCGCCTTGGGTAAAACCCTTAGTGTGAAAGCAAGAACGATTGAGGCAGTAGCCTGTGGGCTCCTTTTGTGTGTTGCACCGGGCATCGCTCTGACAAACCCGACTTTCCTTCTTGTGTAATTGGTGTGTAAAATCCTCCTGTATGGGTAACCAGACCTCTAAGTCGGGACAGTTCCCTAAAGGAACGCCGGCTCAGTTTATGAATTTTAGGAAGAGTCCGGACTCCTGTAAATTTCTGGAAAAATGGTCTAGGATAAGGGGGTCAGGTAGAATGGCTACTAACACCACTACGCTTCTGTCCCCAGAAGACTTTACAGCTATTCTGAGGGAAAATGGGCCCTTTTCCCACAGAAATGGTCTATAAGGGACTGCTGCAGGCAGCAGACAGAGAGAGAATCTGATCAAAAATTGTTTGACTATTGGGTAATGTAATCAAAATCACTAAAGGATGTAAGGGGTTTCTATTGGAACTTAACTTGGCTGCTCCTGGTTGTGTCTAGTTGTACAAGATGGAAGTATAATTGGGGTACAGTTGTGTAAAAGAGTAATCACAGTGCAAGGGATGTTAGACAAAAGAGAATTTTGGGTGTGTGTGTGTATAGTGCTAAAATCTGAAGCTGTGTCTCAGCTATTACCTGAGAACAAACTTATAGTTTGGTACAGCAGAGAAACTATTGCAAACATGGTCTGTTGCACAAGAGGGAAAACTGAGGTACACCACCTCATGAATTTCATAAATGACCAGTGAGGGGGTAATTCACTAGCCTGATTATAGAACAGCCTGACTATAGAACAAAATAAGGACATCCTGGAGGTAATTCTTCTGTTTTTCCTGCAATTAGCAAGGAAATTTGTAAAAGAAAGTGGTATTATTATTAAGCAATAATCTGTCCCCACCAGGGGGGTGGAAATTGTTTCTTTTGTTTTTAGACTCTACAAGCAAGCTGGCACCAGCGGAAGAATAACTCAGAATACCATGGATCTATGTTTTGTGTTGTTTGTCTGTGGTGTTTGTCTTGTTGCTAGCATTGTTGTGTTTTAATGAACAGAAAACCTCATGACATGGGTGGGGGATGGCTTCAAAAGGCTGACCTTGGGGGCGGGGGGGGGGAAGGGGGAGAGAGATGTGAATGGGAATGCAAAAGGCTAACTCAGGAGAATCCCAAAATTCAGTAGCTACTGTTAGGATCTTGGGACAAAGACCAAGTAGACGTTTTAAAAGACAAACTTGGCCAACCTAAAACTAAACTGGCAAAAGGAGAGGCTGATTGTTTCATGCAGCGGTGGGAAGAGGCAAATCATAGGTGGACAGAATCAAAACTTGCCTCTCTCAAAGATTCTGGCTTCTATCCCACCAGATGCAACTCATTTTACTGTTGTTGAGTTGTGCTCTGCTTTCTTTTCTGTCCCGGTTCACCCTGACTCCCAGTTCCTGTTTGCCTTTTCTTACAAGGGGCAACAGTACATATGGACCACACTACCCCAGGGGTATACTGAAAGCCCGTCATATTTTTCCCAAGCATTAGCCCGAGACCTTGCTGACCTTGTTTTCCCATCCAGGTCCACACTAGTCCAATATGTAGATGATCTATTCCTCTGTTCCCCTTCATTGTCCGCCTCTGAAACTGACTCTTTAGTGCTCCTTACTGCCCTAGCAAATAAGGGTCACAAAGCTTCTCGCTCTAAACTACAACTCTGTCAAGCTTCTGTCACATACCTTGGCTTTCTCCTCTCCCAGGGTTCCCGTGTACTTTCTCCCACCCTCTCACTCTCCAAGCTATCCTTAGCTTTCCCCGACCCCGCTCCCCATGCCAGGTCCTGAAGTTTTTAGGCATGGCTGGATTTTGCAGACAATGGATTCCCCAATATGCCTCCCTTGCAAAACGTCTCCAGGAACTCACTCGATTCTCTGTGCCTGACCCCATGCCGTGGCCCCCTGAGGCCAATTCTGCCTTTGTTTCCCTCAAACAGGGTTTGGCTTCTGCCCCTGCCTTAGGGCTGCCTGACTATTCTAAGCCTTTTACCCTTTTCTGCCACAAACAATCTGGGTGTGCACTTGGAGTTCTCACTCAGATGCACGGAGAAAAGAACCACCCAGTGGCTTATTTCGCTGCCACTTTAGACCCTGTTGCCCAAGGCTTACCCCCCTGCCTGCGTGCTGTGGCTGCTGCAGCACACCTAGTCGAAATGTCTGATTCCCTTGTTCTCCACTCTCCTCTTACCCTCCTGGTCCCTCACTGACCTCACCCTGCTCCAAGACTCTGCCCCAGAAACCGAGAAAGAATCCTGGGTTGCCCAAGGTTGCTCTCTACATCCTGATTCCTTTTGGCGCTCGCCTACTGGTGCCTTTGTAGCCCCCTTTTCACTCTACCTGTCTCTGGCCTCCCTGCTACATGGTGTTTCGCATGTCGGAAAGGAGGGGATGGTCTCTGCTGTATGGTCTCTGCTGTAACAAAGACAGGATGGTGGGCCGCCCCCATTTTAGCTCTTTTACAGCCTGCCACTGTGCAGCCTGTACCATTTGCCAAAGCCATAATATTGGTAAACCTGTAAAAGTGGCCCAGGGGTTCCGGGGCCTTCCTCAAGCACCGTTCTTGCACAAATGCCTAAGTGTCAACAATATGAATTTATATTGGTTATGGCATGTTTATTCTCTGGTTGGATTGAAGCCTTTCCTTGTCGCAAGGCTGACTCACTGTCTGTTGCCAAATGTTTGTTAAATTATGTTATGCCTGCCAAGGGAATTCCTGCTGCTCTGTCCAGTGATCGGGGTACACATTTTACTGGACAACTTGTCAACACTGGACCGTATATGGCATATCAAACACCTGTTGCACTGTCCCTACCACCCACAGAGTGCAGGTGCAGTTGAAAGACGAAATGGTGTTCTTAAGAATAAGCTTGCTAAAATTTGTGAGTCCACAGGATTAAGCTGGCCAGTAGCCTCACCATTAGCCCTTATGGACATGAGATCCACTCCATCCCAAAGGCATAAATTAAGTCCCTTTGAAATTTTTATGGGACGCCCTATGCGAGCTATGACTACCATTACTCCCGTTCCCGATTTGAACTTGACTCACAGTGCGCTCCTTCAGTATTGCAAGGGACTAATGCAAGCTGTAAGTCACTTCTATTCACAGGTTCGAGTCGCCTGGCCCACGGAACCCACCTCTGACGCTTGCCACAACCTCGAGCCAGGTGATTGGGTCTACGTATGGCGCCATCTTCGAAAGCATGCCTTGGAGCCCCGGTGGAAGGGTCCTCATCAGGTACTGCTTACTACACAGATGGCTGTTAAACTATCTGGCATCGCAGCGTGGATACATGCTTCACAGTGTAAGAAGGCACCATCCCCAGAGAACCAATCATCACCTCAGGACAACGCAGAGTCAATTTTGACTCCAGAAGAAGACGTAGAGGAACAGTCTGCAATACCTTACAATCTACGCTCTCGTAAGGGTTGCCAGAAGCAGACAACGGAAAAAAAAAAAGCAGTAGCGAGCCTAGTGCCTACTGCCTGGTGGACGTAAAACCGTGACTGCGGTTCCCTCAGTTGAGGTTGTCAGAACCAGAAGAGCCTTGCTTCCAACATGCGCCTCTGCCTGTTCCTCGGCTGCTGGTATCTTACGGTCTGGGGAGACCATGATGACAATTCTTTTATCCAGCAGCAGGTGTGGATAGCTCAGACCCTTAGTATTTCTAATTGCTGGGTCTGCAGCCACATCCCAGCCCACTCTCAAACTGGTGTTCCTGTCCTGGCTATCCCACTCAATCCCCAGACCACACTGGAGGGCCTCGTCCATTTAACAAAATATGGAACAGCAATGACTCTTGAGAAGCGGTGGGAATAAATGCATCTAAATGGATAAGTGTGGTAGAGGGAAAAGGTCATTGGTGTTGGGGTGTGTAATGGGACAGGGCTGGATCTGGGGAAAAGCCGTTGCCTTCAGCATATTGTGGCCAACGGTGTATGGGATTTTTCAAACAAAACTAAAAAGTGGCGGGCCGGGCATGAAGATATGAGTTTTTTCTCAACCTGGGATCAAACAGAGAAATCAATCTCATGTTCCCCCTACAGTAACCTTAGTGAAAACAATACAATCTTTCAATGTCATGCAAATAACACCACTCCTCGTAAGGAGAATTACCCTGTATCCTTTGCAGGATACTACTCCTCCTTTGCAAACACCTATATGACAAATGGGTGCAACCGACCCTTCCCAGCCTTAATAGGCCATCGCTGGGTGTGTGGAACCAGAGCTTATACCGCACTACCAGCTAATTGGTCAGGAATCTGTTATCCCACCCGACTCTTCCCACAATTGTGAGTGCTAGGAACCTTCCGTCGAGAACGCCTCCGCAATTTCAGGTGAAAAAGAAGGGACTTAACAGATACCCAACGGTATGTAAATAACATAAGCCCCTTAACCTGGGAAGAGGCCATTGGCGGTTCCTTCATACCATTAGGGGGAGTAATGCACCATGCAAAAAGACTCCTAAGGTTACAAGCAGTAGTTGAAATAATGGCAAATGAAACCGGAGAAAGTTTAAGAGCCCTGGCCAAAGAAACAGGGGCAATCCGACAGATGGCCCTCCAAAACTGTCAGGCATTGGACATAGTGCTGGCGGCAAAAGGAGGGACTTGTGCTCTCATTGGAAAAGACTGCTGTGTGTATATACCAGACAACACCAATGAGGTAATAGATCGTGCTAGCCACTTAGAACAAATCACATATCTTCCCCACGAAGAGCCAAGTTCTTTATGGAAGTGGCTAAGTAATCTTTTCAATTTCTCTGGCATAGGAAACTGGTTGTTTCAGGGAGCCCTAACTCTCCTGTTTGGAATCCTAATAATTTTTGTATGTTTTCAGTTACTTTCCTGTTGTATCCAAAATTGTATCAGGCATGCTACACAGATAGCTGCCCCAAACCAGAGTGCTAATTTGATGATTTTAAATATCACTGATGAACAAAGAGATAAAGAACGCTTGATATGTGGAACCCAGTCATTGTTGGTCATTGAGTAGCTTGACCAAAAGGAGGGATTGTGAAAGTAGAATGAATTATATTGAAATTATAATTCATTAAAGAAATGCTACTTGAAGGGTTTGTTGAAATATAGTTGTCAGGAAGAGAAACATTAAGGAGTGTGAGACAATGGGTCCTCAAACTAATTAACTTAGAGCTCCTACTGAGCTAGGAGATTGGTAAACGTTAGTATGCAAATAAGATATGTATGTATATTTGTCAGTTTCTGCTTCCTTTTGTCTCTTATGTTAAATTGACTTTGGCTTAGCTGTATAAATAAGTTATCTTGAGCCTCAGAGAGGGGCTCACATCTGGGTGCATTAGCAAAGCGCTTTGCTAATAAACAGAGTTGTCTGACAAATTATGTGAGTCCTGAATCTGACTTTGACACCATACTAGGAGGGTGGCAGTCAGCTGTGAGGTGTGAGGAACTAATTCACCTGTGGCTAATTTATTTGTATCTCCTTAACTGGATGGGACCATACTGGGTTGGGTGAGGGAGTATAAAAGTCAGAAGTGCTGCCTGTGGCATTCTTCATTCATTCTGACCTTGCCTTGTCTCTCACAAATCCCTGTGTGGGGGCTCTCTGGGGATACAGATCATACCTGGTGAAGAGCCAGGGCTGACAGGATGGACAAACCACACGTTGCTCCCTGTCAAGCCCACATAAGGTAAAATTACCTTCTCACCCCTCCCATCACTGAGTAGAAACCTTGCTTAAGGCAAAGATTGGTGGCAATGCCCCTATCTACTAGCACAACTCCAATGAGAAAGCCCCCGGGAGCAAAGGGAGGGGGCTTCTGTACAGACAATCCTGGCCTCCACAGAATGTAGAGAGCCAAGCACCAAACCCCTCTGCTTATTCCACAGGGAGACAAGTCTTCTATCATAAGGGAATGGTGGTGGTGGTGATATTTGCAACATTTCAAGTTCCTTACACAGGTATGTTCTCTGTAAGGGGTGATATGGCTCCTTGAATTCAAAATGAAGGGCCTGGAGGTGGGTGAACAGTTATAGAGTCCATGACCTCTTGGATCATTTCTTGTGGAAAGTGTCAAACTTGGAATTTGGGGATTTATTAGCTTGGCATATGTTTCTGAAGGGGAGAGAGAAACACAACATAATATGTTTATGATTAAAAGCAGCAGCTTGGTCAAGTTAGCCAAGAAGACACCAGTAGTTAATTATTTTCTTGCAGCATCATCAGGAAATATTTGTCATCTCTATTAACAATAGCAGCAACAGCATGGCTGTAGATTTTATGGCTGGGCATAATTAAATATGAAGAAATATTTAAGAAGCAAAGAATACCTTATTCCATTCACTCATTCTGACTGGTCTTGACATTGAAAGAGAAACTTAATCCTTATAGAATAATTTCTCTTCTCATTTCATTCTCTGAGACTTTAAAATGAGCTAATTCAGACTTTGGTCCAGACCCTGATTCCCTTTTTCATTGCAGGTAGCAGCTTTCTCCACAAACAGTCCCATTCAAATCAGTGGGGCTACTTGTGGAGTAAAGTGCTATCCATCATGAGTAATGGTACCAGAACCTGGCCTTTTGCAAAGAAAGGGTTCCGTTTCTCTCAGGAGTGTGGTTTTGGTACCTATATAAGCCTTTCATTTTTACTTCAAACAATAGCTCAGGACCAAGATGTTATGCCCCTGACGGTCTTTCGTGAAGATGCTGTGCTGCCCCACTCCATCACCTATCAGAAACCTGCATCCAGCCCTCCAGCTAAGGGTCCAGCAGCTATCAGGTTTGGGCATGCTCAGAGCATGCCTACAGAATAAAGTGCTGCTGGCAAGACAGCATCTCCCCCCCGCCCACCTAGTTTGAGAATCCTGCTTTGGGGCTCCCAGGACTTCAGCTTGCACTAGGCCTCTCAGTAGCTCATTAGCTGTGGGGTAGCGTCAGTGCTCAGCCAGCTTTGTAAATGCTGACCAGAGGAAACGTAGTCACGTAGGGGGTTAGGTAGCAGCTGAATGGTGGCTTTGAAAATGTCAGTGGTGCCTAAATGATGGACTTAGGCACCTGAGTACCTTAGAAAATCTGGGCCTAAGTAACTTAGGTTCCTCAGTTTTATTGACTTTCAATGAGATTTAGGCCCTCAAGGCCCAGAACCTCAAAGCTGTTTTGGCACCTAATTCCCATTGATTTCAAAGGGAGGTAGACACCTGAATGCCTTTGAGTATCTGGGCCTACGCACCTAAGTAACTTGAGGCTCTGGGCCTCAGTGTCTGATACACTTTTGAAAATGAGACTTAGGTGCTTTTGAAAGTTTGTCTGCAAGGTGTCAATAATCTTGGAGTGAAATCAGGATACAGGCCCATGAACAAAAGGTAGCAATGAAGGGCAATCTAGTGAAATGAGTGAAATGTTCATGATAGTAACACAAGATTAGTGTGAAGGTCCAGTTCAATCTTTTTTATTAATGACCTAGAAATGGGAGAAAAGATCACAATAAATTTTGTTGCATACTTTTTTGTAAAGGGACTTACTTCTCAGTTTCAGAGTAACAGCCGTGTTAGTCTGTATTCGCAAAAAGAAAAGGAGTACTTGTGGCACCTTAGAGACTAACCAATTTATTTGAGCATGAGCTTTCGTGAGTTACAGGATGAAGTGAGCTGTAGCTCACGAAAGCTCATGCTCAAATAAATTGGTTAGTCTCTAAGGTGCCACAAGTACTCCTTTTCTTTTTACTTCTCAGTGTGGCCCAAAGACCTCTTGATGCCACCTGGGAGAGAGTACAGTGGCACATGGGGTACAGGGATCCCATGGGTTCACCAAAAGGAATCATGTACCAGGTTTTAGGGGCTGGACCATACATTTAAAGACTATTTACTTAAAATAATAACATAGAAATTAGAGGAGGAACAGAATAAAACTCATTAAATATTTTCCACCAATTTACTCTGAACCTTCTTCTGCTCGAAATGTCCTAAACTGTTTAATTCTGGAAGACCTGTTTTTGTTTTTGTTTTTTTTCCCTTTCAGACGTAGGCTTTGGATGGCTACTTGTTTAATAAGATTTGTGTTTGAAGGCAGCCACCTTTGGTAATTTAGGCTTGTGAGACAGAAAGAGCCACTAGAAAAATTACATACACTCAGACACAAAAAGATTTAGATGGAATAAACTGCCAGGAGGATGAGCAGTAAGGGGTAGGTGGTACTCTGTCTGCTAGAGAGGAAGAAATTATTGCTTGGTATAACTTTTGAATAACTGAGGAGGGTCAGCAGCAATCAGGGACTCTCGTATATTCATGGTATATCTGTTCTATTTAGATTTTTATACTGGACCCATCACTGTGGTACCTAAATGCCTCTGGAAGTGGCACAGAGCTTTTTACCCAGGCAAGTGTCAGACTGTCCCATAGTTTAGTGGTTGGAGCAGTCTTCTGGGAGACCCTGTTCAAATTCTTCTTCTCTGCCCCCCTCACCCAGGCAGAGGGAGGAATTGAAGTTGGGTCTCCCACATTGCTGGCGAGTGCTTTAACCACTGGGCTAAAAGGAGGCCACTGATGCTGCCACCACCACCCACTTTGAATTGGTCCCAATCCTGTGGGTGGCCTCTTAGCCATAATTTACCATCACAATAAAAGAAATTTGTGAGCAACAAGCTGTGGGAGTCAGGAAATAAGCTTCTCCTGTCCCTGGCGGCAAAGTCTAGTTTCACTCCTGCTGTCCCGCCTTTTGCCTCTCTCCAGCTTGCAATGCTCCTTCCATTCAATGCTGTGATGACTGCCTTGTTTCCAGCGGGTTCACTTGGGAACAACAGCCCTTCCCCCAGAGGGCCAAACCTGTTCCCCCGGCGCCCAGACTGTATTCTGTCTGTCAATGTCCCAGCGGTCAACCTCACCGATCGTTACTGTCTATGCCCCTCATGGCTGAGCTTCTTGCACACAGCCCCTCGAGTTCCCGCTTCCTCTACAAATCCCCTTTTTACCCCAGCGCCGCCTCTTTTCATCTCCTTCTTTCACCACTTCCAACTGCCTCCTCTATGGCAGACTCTGAGCTCGAGCTGCCCTCTCATCGGCTGTCTCTCCCCCAGGACAGCATTCTGTGCTGCTGCATCACAGCTCCGGGCCCTAACACAACCACCCTTGGTCAAAACTGCAGCAGATGCTCGTGCTAGGACCAGAGTTATTACACTCATGTTAAGGAACAGCAAAAACCAGAGGAATCTTGAGTCAGCTGTCTAATGAAAATTGTTTCTCAAAGCAGTGTGCTTCTTAATGTGATTATTTTTTAAAATTGCTCTTCGCTATTTATGAAAATTGGTTTCTGTGTGTGTTCTGTTGTCTGCATTTACTAAATATCATGACAGTTATATTGTGTAGCTATCCTTATCACAGGCGCTGATTCAGTAATGTATTTAAGCACATGCCTACCTTTAAGCTCACCTGTAGTCCCATTGATATTGGTACTAACTTTGCCAAGCTAAAGCTCCTGGGGTACAGGGATAACCCTTTGTGCATCAGGACCTGGTATTAAATGAAACTCAGCTTCCCCTGTCACTTCTCCCATTTAAGAGTAAGGGATATAAGAGTGGCTGCTTGGAAGTCAGGGTGAAAATAGTTTTGATAAAGTAGGGCTCTGTACCCACAAGATTGGGATGAACCAGAGGCTGTGGTGCTTGTCTGTTTGCTTGGTGCTTAGGGAAACTTAATGTGCTTTAAGAACAGGAGGACCTGTGGCACCTTAGAGACGAACCAATTTATTTGAGCATAAGCTTTCGTGAGCTACACCTCACTTCATCGGATGCATAAAGTGGAAATGTGCTTTAGAAATACTCACCCCAAAGGCAACATTTTGCTGACTGTAAATGCTTCTTCACTGAATCATTTCATAGCTTCTTTCCCCTCTTCCTGTGTATTTCTTTTTCCATGTGATGTGTTTGTAAAAATATTTCCTTGGTTCTCTCTGTGTAGTCATGTGGTGCCTATCCCTGAAATATCTGAATGCCAAAGTTTCTCATCTGTATGCAGCTATCATATCCCTCACATCAAACGGTGAAGCGAAAGCAAAGTATTTAGTCAGTCGCAAAACCCATTTACTAAGCGTGTACTACAAAACAGAAGTTATTGTTATTAATGCAAATAACCAAAGAATGGAAAAAAAGAGCATTATGCTTTTCTGTTAATATATCCTTTTAACAGGAGAGAAAGTGCAAACATATTTACTATTTTTTAATTAGTAGAGAACTCACTCTGGAAATTTCACTAAATAGACCACTGATGAGTTGGACAAGCAGGGTAAAGGTTTATTTACTTTTGAATGAGTGGTAATCAGATGACAAAACAAACAGTCTGGGGAAATGTTGACAGCATGTCTAGAGGTGATTGCAACTGCAAATACAAACAGTCTATATTTTATGGTGGCTCACTAATACCAATAACAGTAAGATAACAATAAAGGGGAGTTCTTTTGAAAAGTTCAGGAACCAGCTGCTGTTGCAGAAATTCATCTAAAGAAAGTCTTCTTGCTCATAGAAACCACTGAGGCAGCATTGCACCTTTGGCACCCAGGGGACAAATAATCATTATGACTTTGTTAAAAATTCTTTTACAGCTTGAATCGGGTTTTGCTTTGAAGTATTTGTTAAGAAAAGGCATTTCAGAGGGTAGGAAGGACAGAGTATGGAGAAGGACTATCACTCCTCAGGGTGTCAGATTACCTAGATAAACCAGCTATTTAGGGGGTCTTGGAGGGAGAGGACAAGGAGGAATCTGGAAGGATTTCCCTTGTAGGAAGAAGGTGTCCAATCAGAAGATCCCATATTCCAGTTTAACTAGAGAGTTAAGAGATCCAGCTCAGCTGCAAAAGAATTAGAAGCTAGAAGACAAGTTCCTCAGCTTAGTGGCAGAGAAGAGACTGTTGGGAGGTGGGGGGAGTGGAGAAGAAGAGAGATGGGGGATGACCAGAGGAATGGGGAAGTAAAGGAAATGAAGGGATGCAGAGAAAGGGATAGGGAAAGAGATCAGTGAATCACTTTAATTTGGGGAAGGAGGGAGCAAACACTAACAATATTCTGTTTGCAAGGCACCAAAAGTATATCCAGAGCCATTCAGAGGGGGACTAAGTAGGAAACAGAAGAAAGAAAACCATAGCCCATATTTTAATAGTATGAAAACAAGTTTTTTTTAAAAAAAGATCTTTAAACCTGCATAATTCAAGTTAATTGGAGACATATTTACAGTGCAGTACATGAAGTTCAAACATACCACAAAGAATGCAGTTTAATTGATCAACCCCAAGAAGTTTCACAAACAAACAATGTAAACACAGTGGAGTATGAGGGTCAAACAACAAACAGGTCTTACATAACATGGCCTCCCTCTGAGCTCTGTATTGCACATAAAACGTCAGTCAAGCAAGAAACTGATAACTGGTCACTTTTCTGAGAGAAATAGCCATCAATTTGCATATCTTGGATGGCATGTCACTCTGTTCCTGAACACACTGATTGCTTAATGTCTTTATCTTCTGTGGGCTAGCACCGTGCCTCTGACATGTGTTTCCTGGAAGAAGAAACCCTAATCAGCAGTCAGCAAGATCTCACAAAAAGGGTACATATTTTATGCAGCTTTATGCCTTGGCACTTGCTGTTGCTCAGGTTCTAGTGTACTCTTTCTGCTCACTGAGCCTGCTCCTTTCTAGCCAAGCTACATGCTGTGCAGGAATTGAGTGGGGGTGAGAGGGAATGGTGGAGTGATTTTAATTCACTTTTGTGCATCCCATAGTCTCAGCACTGCCAAGGGCCTCCCTGGTGTAAACTAGAGGGCTGCAATAATGTATGTTCAGTTGCAATGGCCCCCTAGTGTCTGTTGCATCAGCTGAGAATAAGCAAGAGCACAAGGAGGTTCTGCTTCTAATCAGGCCCTTCCTCTTCTCAGACACGCCCCCTATATGGTCCTTTTGCTATGGGACTAAGAGGCAGAGCAGCCAGCTCTATGCCTTTTAAGGAACCTTCTTATGGCAGGGGTATTCCCAGGTGGCTAGGTATGCTGTCTATCTAGCCCCTTGTGCAGCCAAAATGAGGTAAAGGGGCAGAGACTGGATGATAATTATCCAGTGATGGTTTCTCAAGAAGAAGTTGCACCCCAGTGATTTAGCAAGAACAATTTAGTATAGTGAGGGACAGAGGTGGTAGCTGTTTGTTTGTTCACTGCAGGACAAATTTATTTGAATATGTGCATTCAGTGACAGGAGTTAATATGTTTGTCTGTCTAATACAGGGTGGGCAAACTTTTGGCCTGAGGGCCACATCAGGGTTGCGAAAGGGTTTAGGCTCAGGACCAGGCAGAAGGTATCTGTCTCCTCTGGCGACTGCAGCCCAACTAAACTCCAGGACCCACCCTTTATACTTCCTATCCCACCCCTTAACTTCTGGCAGGAAGGGTGGGCGTAATCAGGGCATAAACTTCTGTGGGTTTGCAGGGCCTTTTACCAGTGAAAGAGCCTACAGTAATATCCTAACCTCTGTTTATTAACAGTTACCAAAACAGAATGCACATGCTAGGCATACAATGCTCACCACTCCCAATAAGGCAGATGAACTTGTCCTAGTGGCCAGACAGGATCAGGTTGTCCGGGGACTCCAGCTTCCTGCATGGGTGTGATTGGCAGGATGTTGGGGTCTGGAAGCTCTGATCTTGGGCTGTGTCCTAGAGTTAGGTTCCAAAGAACTTCCTTTTGGACCCCAGTTTATGTAGTTAAACTTTGAGTGCTGCTTAGCTCTACCTTCACCAGTCATTGTAAACTAAAGTACTACAAAACAGCGTTTTTCACCAATCCTAGCCCACTACAAAACAATTCTTTAACCAATCAGACCTCACCACTGTAGTTGATTTAAATCTTGCAAAATTAGTTACACAGCAGACAGAAACAATCAAAGAACCAGAGACCATTCAGATAAACAATAGAGAAGTAGGGACTGTAAAATAATAAAGTATTGATTTCACATTCACAACTGTTGATAAGTGATTTCTTGCCAGACAGAATGAAATCAAAAAAAGTTTTCTGTAAACATTTTAAGATCTGTTTCTTTATCTGGTGCTGGTGGGTACTATTAGGACTGGAGTGTCTTCTTCTCAGCCCAGTATTACATTGTTTTAATGTAATTTAGATGGAATATGAAGATGTGATTTTCTGCTTCTTAGCCATGGCTGCTTACTAAAGAAAACAGCCTTAGACCTTACAGGCACACTGACACACAGTGGAGCTGTGGTCAGGGCTGGGAGCTGCAGCTGGGAGCGGGAGCCATGGCTGGGAGCATGGGGGCTGGGGCCAGGCCACGGTTGGGGCCAGGAGCCGAAGCCTCAACTGGGGGCTGGAGCCAGAGTGAAGCTGGAGGCAGAGCAGCACTCCCTCCCCAGTCCTCTAGTGGGGGCTGCCCCCCCCCACTCTTGAATGCTCTTCCATGCCCTAGCGGGGTGCGCTCCAGTGTTTGGGGACAACTGAATTATAACATTCATTTGCATGTATGTGTTAATGAATTACTCATGTGGGCATGTATTGGCTGCCCTGTTAAACTAACAAAGAGTGATTGTAGAGACTATTCTATTTGATTTCCAGTTTTTTGGACAGTGCTTCTTCCTGTCATATCAAATTGCTTGACTGGGCTAAGAGTATCCTCCACTTAACCTACATCCAAACCTGTTTTTGTTGTTTCCTTTTTGAGTGTATCACACTCAAATCATTGTGTTCCTGCTGTTGCTAACCTCATTAATGAAACTGTTTTCCATTGAAAACCATGCTTCCTGTCCCTGTGAGCTTTTTCCTTAGTAAAGAGATCAGGCTTAATGACGTTTTCTTGTAAGTTAATTCTAATAATAAATGCATGAACTGGGAGCAAGAAAAAAATGATGAGAAACTGAAGTTTTTCCTGTTTTCTGGGCCTTCTTTTCAAAACAACATGTTCTCTTGAGAGTCTCCAAAATGTGGGTAGGTGAAAGGCTAATATGCTTTGCACTTTAATAGAAGTAAATGGTCAAACAAAGGCAATTTCTCCTAGCTTATGGTTCTGCAGGTCATAATAGAGCCACATCACCATGTGATTTTCTTTATCAAATTATGTTTAATTGTTAGACACAAGGCAGGGAAACTGGGCTAATATTGGACTCTGCACTCGAGAAGTAGATTTACATGTTCGTCTTGAGCCTCACAGAGATAATAAAACAAAAGATTCAATTGCTGTTTTTCTCTCTCTCACCATGCCCACAACAAACAAGCAACTGGCTAGAGAAAACAAACGAAAGGCTATATCAAAAGCTCCGCACGCAGTTAAAGTGGGTGAGAAATGCCTTCCTTGGGGGAAAAAAATCGTTCCCATAACGAAGGAGACAACCTTGGTGCAGGAGAATGGCAGGTGCTGTACCCAGGCAATTTGCTGCATTTATCAAGTGTGTGTACAAAAGGGAGGAAAGAAATAAAATACATAAAATCTAGGGAGAGAATGTACCTGGAACACAGTGAAACAGTATCAGTGATATGTGATATCAGTAACTCATAACTAGACATGGAAAAACTTGAACTCAGACAAAACAAGCCCCAAATGAGGGAGTACTTGCCATTCTGATCTTCTGCAACAAGATTGCTAAAGATAGCAGCATTCTGGGAAACTCCTGGCCTGATTTTCCCACTCTATAAGCAGCAAGATATCATAGAAATTTAGGGCTGGCAGGGAGCCCAAGAAGTCATCAAGTCCAGCCCTCTGCACTGAGGCAGGATGAAGTAAACTAGCCAATTCCTGACAGGCAGGGGTGAAAGTAAGTTAGAGGATTTACCGGTATGCCGGAGTCCTGAGCAGGGGGGTGTGGCCTCAACCAGAAGAGGCAGGGCCTTAAATCCCTGGGCCCTTTAAATCTTGAATTAAAGGACCAGGGCTCCAGCTGGGAGCCTGGGGCCCTTTAAATCACCCCCGAGCTACCAGCTGCAGAGGCGGCTGGGAGCCCTGGGGCTCGGGGGCGATTTAAAGGGCCCAGGGCTCCAGCTGCCGCTACCGCAGCAGAGCCCCGGGCCCTTTAAATCACTGAGGAGCCCTGGGGGCTCCCGGCTGCCACCGCTGCCCCGAGCTTTAAAGGGCCTGGGGCTGAGCTGTGGTAGCAGCTGCCGGAGCCCCGAGCCCTTTAAATCCCCGCCTGAGCCCTGCTGCCCGAGCCCTGGGGTAGTGGTGGCTGGGCTCCATCGGGGATTTAAAGGGCCCCGGGGCTCCAGCCGCCGCAACCGCCCCGGCCCTTTAAATGCCCTCTGGAGCCCCACCGCCGCTACCCCAGGGCTTCGGCAGCAGGGCTCAGGTGGGGATTTAAAGGGTCCTGGGAGGGTAGCGGGGGCTGGAGCCCCAGGGCCCTTTAAATCCCCGCCAGAGCCCCGCCACTGCCGCTACCCCAGGGCTTCGGCAGCAGGGCTCAGGCGGGGATTTAAAGGGCCCCGGGGCAGTAGCGGTGGCTGGAGCTCCGGGGCCCTTTAAATTCCTGCCAGAGCCCCGCCACCGCTACCTTAGGGCTTGGGCAGCAGGGCTCAGGCCGGGATATAAAGGGCGCCGGGGCAGTGGGGTAGCAGCGGCTGGAGCTCCGGGGCCCTTTAAATCCCTGCCGCAGCCCCGCCACTGCTACTCCAGGGCTTTAAATCGCCCTCTCGGAAAGCCGGTCCTAGTACGGTGCACCGGCTCTTACCGGTACGCCGTACCAGGGCGTACCAGCTTACTTTCACCTCTGCTGACAGGTATTTGTCTAACCTGTTTTTAAAAAAGTCCATTGATGGGGATTCCACAACCTCCCTCGGAAGCCTATTACAGATTTTAACTGCCCTTATAGTTTAAAAGGTTTTCCTAATATCTAATTTAAATCTCCCTTGTTACAGATTAAGCCCATTACTTCTGGTGCTACCCCCAGTGGATATAAAGAACAATAGATTGCAGCCCCCTTTATTACAACCCTTAACATATTTGAAGACTGATATCAAGTCTCTCCTTCAGTCTTCTTTTCTCAAGAATACACATGCCCAGATTTTTAACCTTTCCTCATATGTCAGGTTTTCTAAACTTTTCATCATTTTTGTTGCTCTCCTCTGGAGTCTTTCCAATTTGTCCACATTTCCGAAAGTGTGGCACTCTATACTGGACACAGTACTCCAACTGAGTACACGCCACTCTCCTCCAACCCCAGCTCCTTTTCAGCAGTACTATCACCTAGACAGTTATTCCCCAGTTTGTAGTTATGCATTTGATTTGTACCTTTCTAAATGTAGTCCTTTGTACTTGTCCTTAGTTAATTTCATCTTGTTCACTTCAGACCAATTCTTCAATTTCTCAAGGCTGTTTTGAATTCTAATTCTGTCCCCCAAAGTGCTTGCAATCCCTCCCAGCATAGTGTCACCTGGAAATTTTATAATCATTCTCTCCACTCCATTATCCAAGTTATTAATGGAAATATTGACTAGTGCAGGACCCAGGACTGACCCCTCTGGAGCCCCACTAGATATGCCCTTCCAGTTTGACATCCAATCTGTGACTACTCTGTAAGTACAGTCTTCCAACCAGTTGTGCACCACCTTATTGTAATTTCATCAAGACCACATTTCCTTACTTTACTTACGAGAATTTCATGTGGGATTCTGTCAAAAGCCTTACTTAAAATCAAGGTACATCATGTCTATTGCTTCCCTCACATGCACTAGCCTAGTAACCCTGTCAAAGAAGAAGATTAGGTTGGTTTAGCATGATGTGTTCTTGACAAATCCATGCAAGCTATTCCTTATAATCCTGTTATCCTCCAGGTGCTTACAAATTGATTATTTAATAATTTGTTCCAGTAGCTGTCCAGGAATCGAAATTAGGCTGACTGGGCTATAATTCCCTAGATCCTCTTTGTTCTCTTTTTTAAGGATGAGTACTATGTTTGTCTTTTTCCAGTCCTCTGGGACATCAGCTGTCCTCCATGAGTTCTTGAAGATAATTGCTAACAGTTCCAAGATTGCTTAAGCTAGTTCCTTAAATACCCAAGGATGAATTTCGTCAGGCACTGCTGATTTGAATACATCTAACTTATCTAAATATTTTTTATCCTGTTCTTTCCCTGTTCTGGGTTGTGTTCCTTCCCCCTAATTGTTAATATTAATGATGTTGAATTTCTGATCACCATTAATCTTTTTGGTGAAGACTGAAACAAAATAGACATTATACACCTCAGCCTTCTTGATGACATCAGTTATTAGTTCTCCCTCTCCACTAAGTAAAAGACTTACATTTTTCTTCATCTTTCTTTTTCTCCTAATGTATTTAAAGAATCTCTTCTTATTGCCTTTTATGTCCCTTTCTAGATTACTCCTGAGGGAATTATGCACCAAAAATTAAAAATTATGCACACAAAATTTTAAAATTCTACAAAATTCTGCAAATTTTATTTGTCAGTAAATAAATGTGGCTCCAGCATGGCAGTGGGGAGCACAGGCCACTGGCTGCACTGAGGTGGGCGATCACCCTGAAGCCCCCACCTCCCCCAGTACAGGGATTCGGCAGTGAGGCTGCACCTGACCTTGACACCACGCTAGGGCTGGGCCTGCCCCAGAAACACCCTGTGACCCTGCCCCTTTGTGCCAGGCACACCAGGTGTGGGTAGGCAGGCTAAGCCCAGCAGGATCCAAGCGTGGAGGGGCTTAGTGTGGGGGGACCCAGGTGTGGGGTGAGAGGTTTCTGTGTCGGGCAATGGGGGTGTGAGCGGCTCAGTGGGAGATCTGGATGCACGGGGGCTCGTTGTGGGATTCCAGGTGCAGGGGCAAGGGGACTCTTCAGGGGATCCAGGTGATGGCTGGGCTCAGCGGGGGGGTCTCGGTGTGAGGGTTCGGGGGGGTCCAGGTGCTGGGGGAGTGGGGCTTGGTGGGGTGAGGGTCCAGGTGCAGCTGGTTGGGGCTCAGTGGGGTGGGGGTTTGGGTTTGGGGGGCTTGTCGGAGGGGTCCAGGTGTAGGGGGTAGGACTTGTCAGGGTGAGGGTTCAATGGGCCTGCTTAATGGGGCAGCCCCAGCTGCTGCCGAGGGGATGCCACATGCCGGGATCCTGCTTCCCCTTGTGATTCCCCTATCCCCTTTTCTTCTCCATCCCGCTCCCCTCACTCCAACATTCCCCTCCCCCTGTCCTATTCCCCCCCCCTTCCTTCCCCACTGCCTCTTCCCCTCCCCCCCTTTCCTCATTTCCCCACCCCTGCTTACCCAGCCCCACCAGGGGAACTCACTGTTCCACAGAAAACAGGAAGGCTCCCAGAACACAGAAGGGGACCACAATTGGCACGAGGAGGCTGCATTCAGCTGCAGAGTCACTGGAGCCCTAGACAGGACGCAGCCTCCGAGCTGGGCAGCTCTGCATTTGCGGAAATGAGGAGAGAGGGGGACAGTGGCACGTAACCCTGTGTGCGCCCCATGCCTCACCTGTTTGGGGGGCAATTGCCCCCCAAAAAACTGCATTTGTGGTTGTCACCCCACCCCCCGCCCTCCGTGGCTTCTCTGCTGTTTTCTGTAGGGAAAAGCAGGAAATGTGCGGGGCTGGGGGGGGGGGGGCGGCATTTTCTGCTGCAGGTGCACAGTCCTGCAGAATCCCCCCAGGAGTAAATCCCTGGCACGCATGTATGCTCAGCACCCCCCGCCATGGTGATCACGCAGGCACGCACGCCCAGTCTCCCTCCCCCAGGCCTGCTGGATAGACGCGCTGCCAGGGCTGCCGGGGAAGAGGTGCGTGTCCTCCGGCTGATTTTTTTTTTTGCATTTTTCTGCGCAGGGTGCACAGAAAACTGCAGGCCATATGAATTCTGCACCCCTGCATTGGCATAGAATCCCCCCAGGACTACTAGACACAACTCATTTTGTGCCTTAGCCTTTCTGATTTTGTTCCTATATGCTTGTGCTATTCTCTTGTACTCCTCCTTAGCGATTCATCCATGTTTCCACTATTTATAGGATTCCTTTCTGATTTTCAGGTCATTAAAGAACTCCTGCCGTAGCCATATTGGCCTTGTACTATTCTTCCTATCTCTCCTTCACAGCAGGATAGTTAGCAATTGTGCCTTTAATGCTGTCTCCTTGAGAAACTGCCAACTCTCTTGAACTCCTATCCCATAGATTTTCTTCCCATGGGACCTTACCTACTAGCTTTCTGAGTTTGTTAAAGTCTGCTTTTTTGAAGGCCATTGTCCTTATTCTGCTGCTCTCATTACTTCCTTTCCTTACAATCATGACATTTATCATTTCATGATATTTTTCACCCAAATTGCTTTGCACCTTCAGACTTGCAATCAGTTGCTCCCTGTTGGTCAGCAATAAGTCTAAAATTGTTGTCCCCTGGGTTACGTCCTCCACGTTCTGGAACAAAACGTTTTCCCAATACATTCCAAGAACTTATTGGAAATGTTGAGTTTTGCTGCATTACTCTTCCAACAGATGTCTGGGTAATTAATGTCTCCCATTACTACCCATTAGTATTATTTGTTCTAGAACTGCTTCATTCACCTCCTCTTCCTGATTTGGTAGTCTAAAGTAGACCCTGCCATGACATCTCTTCAATTTTTTTCCGTTTTATCTTTATCCAGAGACTTTCAACTACTCTGCCTCTCACCTCGTTCTGGACGTCAGAAAAAGCGTATATAGTCTTGATGTATAATAAAACACAGCCTCCTTTTTTCCCCCCGGCCAGTCCTTTCTGAAAAAGCTATATATAGCTTCTGAAAAAGCTATATTCTCAAGGCCAATATTCCAGTCATGAGAGTTATCCCACCAAATTTCTGTGAAAGCAATTATTTCATAATTTAGCTTATGTACTAATACTTCCAGTTCTTCTTGTTTCTTCCCCACACTTCTTGCATTTGTGTACAGACATCTAAGATGTTGAGGAGATTCCCCCACTGATGGCTCTTATGATGCTACTGTCATTTTACATATCCCCTGCCAACATCTAACCCTCTGTTAAGGTCACCTTTTGTTATGCTGACCTGTGGGCTTTTGTCACCTCCCACCTTTGAACCAAGTTTAAAGCCCTCCTCACTAGGTTGGCAAGTAAGTGCGGAAAGATCCTCTTCCCCTTCTTGGTCAGGTGGACCCATTTGTTCTCAGAAGACCTTCTTTCTAGAACAGCATCCGATGAATGAGGAAGACAAAACCCTCCTGTTGATACCATCTGTTCACCCATGCATTCCTCTCCAGGATGCCCGTGCCCCTGCTTGGGCCCTTACTTTCAGCCAGGAGAACACAAACTATGCCCCAATTCCTTCACCCTCACTCCAAGAGCCCTGTAGTCACTGTCGAGCTGCTCAGGATCCTATCTGGCAGAATCATTAATGCCCACAGGAGTAGTGGTCAGAGCGATAGATGAGCCATAGCAATCTTTCTGTAATAGAGACAGTGGTTGTGTATGCCCAAACCTATGAGAAAGTAGGTAACAATAAGATTTTTTTTAAAAGTTAAGCAGATAAAGCAAAGGCACCATTATAATAAATGAACAATAAAAATTACAGAAGTAGTAGCCCCTTAACTTGTGAAAGCTTCTAATTTGGGACAGGTGGACTAGTTTCTTCTAATTTCAAACCCATTTGAATATGGATGATAGGTAAATTTGATTAACTTAAATGTTATTGGGTTCAAGTTCCAACCTGAAGAAAATGTAAAGAGTAAATAAAATTAATGAAAACATAAATACAATCTACAATCTAGGGGACCCATTTTTCATCACCAAGCTTTTAATGAGATTCCTTCTATCCCTGAAAACTCAGTACAAGCTTCCCTATTACTAGGAAAACCTAGTTTGTTTCGTTTCAGAGTAGCAGCTGTGTTAGTCTGTATTCGCAAAAAGAAAAGGAGTACCTGTGGCACCTTACAGACTAACAAATTTATTTGAGCATAAGCTTTCATGAGCTACTGCTCACTTCATCGGATGCATTCAGTGGAAAATACAGTGGGGAGATTTATATACATAGAGAACATGAAACAATGGGTGTTACCATACACACTGTAATGAGAGTGATCAGATAAGGGGAGCTATTACCAGCAGGAGAGTAGGGGGAGGGGGGAACCTTTTGTAGTGATAATCAAGGTGGGCCACTTCCAGCAGTTGAAAAGAACGTCTGAGGAACAGTAGGGGGGAATAAACATGGGAAAATAGTTTTACTTTGTGTAATGACCCATCCACTCCCAGTCTTTATTCAAGCCTAAGTTAATTGTATCTAGTTTGCAAATTAATTCCAATTCAGCAGTCTCTCGTTGCAGTCTGTTTTTGAAGTTTTTTTGTTGAAGAATTGCCACTTTTACATCTGTAATCGAATGACCAAAGAGATTGAAGTGTTCTCCGACTGGATTTTGAATGTTATAATTCTTCATGTCTGATTTGTGTCCATTGATTCTTTTATGTAGAGACTGTCCAGTTTAACCAATGTACATGACAGAGGGGCACTGCTGGCACATGATAGCATATATCACATTAGTAGATGCACAGGTGAACGAGCCTCTGATAGTGTGGCTGATGTGATTAGGCCCTATGATGGTGTCCCCTGAATAGATATGTGGACACAGTTGGCAACGGGCTTTGTTGCAAACATAGGTTCCTGGGTTAGTGATTCTGTTGTGTGGTTGCTGGTGAGTATTTGCTTCAGGTTGGATGGCTGGCTGTAAGCAAGAACTGGCCTGTCTCCCAAGATCTGTGAGAGTTTGTTTTGTTTGTAAATGAATCACCCTGGCAAGGAGGAGACTTTAAATGTTTAAAATGTGTGTGGGCAGAGTAGTCTATTATTATTAAACTACAGGATCCAAGGGGAACTGAGGAGGAGGACTCACTGAATGAGTCACTGTGACAGATACTGCAACTGCATGCAATATCTTTGGGGACCTTCTTGTACTAAGCTTATGTATCACTCTGGACCAGGAATTTTATGCAACTCTGACAGGTGGTTACACAGCTCCTCCAGGAACCAAGAACAGTGAAGGGTGAGTAAGGTCAATCACGTAGATTGTAAACACCTCCAGAGAGATACCTCCCCCTGGAGAGACTCGCACATACTGATTCAAAAGGGGGTGTCCAGAGACCAATAGAAAAAGAAAAGGCTTTTAACATAAAAGGGCTGGGTTTAAACTGCCTTGGGGCCTTTTTTCTGATCCAACAAATGGAGAGGACCTTCTGTCCAAGGGGGCCCCTCCAACCCTTGTAGGAGGATTGAAAAGACTTTGGACTACTAGGCTGACTGCTGGTATGTTTAAATTTGTTTGTTGTTTTGATTATGTTCTCGCTCTAATGCTTTTACCTTAAGAATAAAGGTGCTTGCTTAGCAAGAGCCAAGGTAACTTGTAACTGCTGGCAATACAAATGCAAGAAGCCTGGGAAACAAGCAGGGAGAACTGGAAGTCCTGGCACAGTCAAGGAATTATGATGTGATTGAAATAACAGAGACTTGGTGAGATAACTCGCATGACTGGAGTACTGTCATGGATGGATATAAACTGTTCAGGAAGGACAGGCAGGGCAGAAAAGGTGGGGAAGTTGCACTGTGTGTAAGGGAGCAGTATGACTGCTCAGAGCTCAAGTATGAAACTGCTAAATTAAGTTTAGAAGTGTGAGCAACAAGGGTGATGTGGTGGTGGGAGTCTGCTATAGACCACTGAACCAGGAGGATGAGGTGGACGAGGCTTTCTTTCGGCAACTCACGGAAGTTACTAGATCGCAGGCCCTGGTTCTCATGGGAGACTTCAATCACCCAGATATCTGCTGGGAGAGCAATACAGCAGTGCACAGTCAATCCAGGAAGTTTTTGGAAAGGGTAGGGGACAATTTCCTGGTGCAAGTGCTGGAGGAACCAACTAGGGGCAGAGCTCTTCTTGACCTGCTGCTCACAAACCGGGAAGAATTAGTAGGGGAAGCAAAAGTAGATGGGAACCTGGGAGGCAGTGACCATGAGATGGTCGAGTTCAGGATCCTGACACAGGGAAGAAAGGAGAGCAGCAGAATACGGACCCTGGACTTCAGAAAAGCAGACTTTGACTCCCTCAGGGAACTGATTGGCAGGATCCCCTGGGAGAATAACATGAGGGGGAAAGGAGTCCAGGAGAGCTGGCTGTATTTTAAAGAATCCTTATTGAGGTTACAGGGACAAACCATCCCAATGTGTAGAAAGAATAGTAAATATGGCAGGTGACCAGCTTGGCTTAACAGTCAAATCCTTGCTGATCTTAAACACAAAAAAGAAGCTAACAAGAAGTGGAAGATTGGACAAATGACCAGGGAGGAGTATAAAAATATTGCTCGGGCACGCAGGAGTGAAATCAGGAAGGCCAAATCACACCTGGAGTTGCAGCTAGCAAGAGATGTTAAGAGTAACAAGAAGGGTTTCTTCAGGTATCTTAGCAACGAGAAGAAAGTCAAGGAAAGTGTGGGCCCCTTACTGAATGAGGGAGGCAACCTAGTTAGAGAGGATGTGGAAAAAGCTAATGTACTCAATGCTTTTTTTGCCTCTGTCTTCACGAACAAGGTCAGCTCCCAGACTACTGCACTGGGCAGCACAGCATGGGGAGGAGGTGACCAGCCCTCTGTGGAGAAAGAAGTGGTTCGGGACTATTTAGAAAAGCTGGACGAGCACAAGTCCATTGGGCCAGATGCGCTGCATCCGAGAGTGCTAAAGGAGTTGGTGGATGTGACTGCAGAGCCATTGGCCATTATTTTTGAAAACTCATGGTGATCCGGGGAAGTCCCGGACGACTGGAAAAAGGCTAATGTAGTGCCCATCTTTAAAAAAGTGAAAAAGGAGGATCCTGGGAACTACAGACCAGTCAGCCTCACCTCAGTCCCTGGAAAAATCATGGAGCAGGTCCTCAAGGAATCAATTCTGAAGCACTTAGAGGAAAGTGATCAGGAACAGTCAGCATGGATTCACCAAGGGCAAGTCATGCCTGACTAATCTAGTTGCCTTCTATGATGAGATAACTGGCTCTGTAGATGAGGGGAAAGTGGTGGACGTGTTGTAGCAAAGGTTTTGACACGGTCTCCAACAGTATTCTTGTCAGCAAGTTAAAGAAGTATGGGCTGGATGAATGGACTATAAGGTGGATAGAAATTTGGCTAGATTGTCGGGCTCAACGGGTAGTGATCAATGGCTCCATGTCTAGTATGACAGCCGGTATCAAGTGAAGTGCCCCAAGGGTCGGTCCTCAGGCCGGTTTTGTTCAATATCTTCATAAATGATCTGGAGGATGGTGTGGATTGTACCCTCAGCAAGTTTGCAGATGACACTAAACTGGGTGGAGAGGTAGATACGCTGGAGGGTAGGGATAGCATACAGAGGGACCTAGACAAATTAGAGGATTGGGCCAAAAGAAATCTGATGAGGTTCTACAAGGACAAGTACAGAGTCCTGCACTTAGGACGGAAGAATTCCATGCTCCGCTACAGACTAGGGACCCAATGACTCGGCAGCAGTTCTGCAGAAAAGGACCTAGGGGTTAGAGTGGACAAAAAGCTGGATATGAGTCAGCAGTGTGCCCTTGTTGCCAAGAAGGCCAATAGCATTTTGGGATGTATAAGTAGGGGCATAGCGAGCAGATCGAGGGACGTGATTGTTCCCCTCTATTCGACATTGGTGAGGCCTCATCTGGAGTACTGTGTCCAGTTTTGGGCCCCGCACTACAAGAAGGATATGGAAAAATTGGAAAACGTCCAGTGGAGGGCAACAAAAATGAACTGGACTGGAACACATGACTTATGAGGAGAGGCTGAGGGAACTGGGATTGTTTAGTCTGTGGAAGAGAAGAATGATGGGGGATTTGATAGCTGCTTTCAACTACCTGAAAGGGGGTTCCAAAGAGGATGGATCTAGACTGTTCTCAGTGGTAGCTGATGACAGAACAAGGAGTAATGGTCTCAAGTTGCAGTGGAGGAGGTTTAGGTTGGATATTAGGAAAAACGTTTTCACTAGGAGGGTGGTGAAACACTGGAATGCGTTACCTAGGGAGGTGGTGGAATCTCCTTCCTTAGAAGTTTTTAAGGTCAGGCTTGACAAAGCCCTGGCTGGGATGATTTAGTTGTGGATTGGTCCTGCTTTGAGCAGGGGGTTGGACTAGATGACCTCCTGAGGTCCCTTCCAACCCTGATATTCTATGATTCTATGATTCTATAATACACTGTTCGTAGCCCTTAGACACAGAGTAAAGGAGAGGTGCTGGCTTTGAGGCAGACAGGCTTGCTTGGGATATCCCAGTATAAGGCAGAGAGCTGTGCAGCCCTAAAACCCAGACAGAGGAGAGAGGGACAAGGGTCCCTCCCCAGGGGCAGGTGAAACCTGAAACTGGAGGAGGCACTCTTAGGTCTGGTCTACACTGGGTCGGGGGAGGCAGGGAATCGATCTAAGTTACGCAACTTCAGCTACATGAATAACGTAGCTGAAGTCGACGTACTTAGATCTACTCACCGTGGTGTCTTCACTGCAGTGAGTCGACTGCTGACACGCCCCTGTCGACTCCACCTGCGCCTCTCACTCCGGTGGAGAACCGGAGTCGACAGTAGAGCGCTTGGTGGTCGATTTATTGCATCTATACTAGATGCAATAAATTGACCCCCACTGGATCGATCGCTGCCCGTCGATGCAACAGGTAATGTAGACAAGCCCTTAGAGGTGGGGATACAGGTGTAGCTACCCTGAAACTGTGACAATATGGTGGCATGGGTGGGATATGAACTCTCATAAGTTACACCCTGCAGTAGAGACACATTGCCAGTGCTCCTAGAACTATATTTTCTTACTCAAGCACTAGGGCAAAGTGCAAGCCAGAGCAGTCTTTAACCAACTGCAGCATGGCTCCCTATGCAGATCTAGCTCCGCTGACCAATGCATGTTGGGGTGGGAAGTACCCATAGCTCTGCCCTTCTCCCTTTCAGAGAAGGTCATGCCACCTAGCTTCTGCAGTTGCTGTATACAACTGAGTGAATAATTGATTTCTCAGTTTGGTGGCTAGACCAAAATATTAAAAAAAAATGTCATTCTTTTCAAACCAAAACTGAATTTTTTCAGCTTTGTTCATAGAACCAAAGAAATTGACAATTTTGTTTGACTCCAGCAAAACGTTTCAAATGTCATTTTGAAACAACTTCGCAAAACTAAATGTTGATTCAAATGGAACAATACGATTCTGAATCGAACTTTTTTACAAAACTTCATTTCAAATGAAATGTTGAAATGGTTCATTTCAGAAAGATGTTAAAATGGAACATTTTCATGAAAAAAACCCAACCTTTTTGGCCTCACTTATTTGCCAACTTTGACCCAAATTCATAAATATTTTGGTGCCTTAAAACAATTACTATTCAAAAAATTTTTCCCTAGCTCTATTGCCGTTTACGGAGAGCACAAGGACTCTGACCATGACTAGCTCCTGCACTGGGCAGCAAGGGGATGCGGAAGGGTTTTTTGGATCGTCTATGTACCCTTGCTCCATTAATCCTGCAGATTATCAGTAATGAAACAAGCTGAAGCTTAAGTGCTCTTTGACAGGTCAGAGTCATGCAGTTTTTAGCTCACTTCAGAAGTCACATTATATTTCTCTTACTGAATAAACATAAACAAACCACTTCATGTTTTATTTTTCTGGTTAAGTTAAATGTGTTTACTTGCATCTGAACTGAATTTAAGCACTGAAACTAAATAGATTTAAACTCGGGAACATTTTGTTCTTGCTGAATTGCTGCAGGATTGTTGCAGCACACTAAACAACTGGAAATAATGTAAATAAAACACAATCATTTGCATAAGTAAGGAAATTTTGTCATACAGTTGGTTTTGTAAGCATGACAGTAGAATTCTTAAGGATTTACATTAAGTTTTCCTTCTCCCCCCTCCCCTTACAAGAAAAAGGGTTAATTAAAGGAGAGGAGTGGGCAACAGCATAGTTGCAGGAGTAATGATACAGTGGGATTAATGGGAGCCAGGAACTCCAGAGTCACAATCTCAGCTCTAACACTGCTGCTTCCATGATCATGTGGAAGTCACTTTAACCTTTCTGCCTCAGTTTTCCCATCTGCTAATGTAATGGAGATACTCATTTTACATGGTGTTGTAAAGACTGATTAAATTCTGATTAAATTAAAATACTGCATGTAAAATTCTGATTTAAATAATATTATCACTACTTCAACTAGAAAAGTTATTATTTATTATTTGTATCATTGCAATGAGGCCCCACTTGGGGACTGAGTTCCTATTATTGTGCTAGGCCCTACAAACGCAAACACAATCCCTGTACTAAAGAGTTTACAATCCCTGATTTAATTCTAGTGAACACAAAGTAGCTGCCTTAAATTTAGGGTGAACAAGCCTACAGAAGTTCCGGTATTCACCACAAGTTGCAATGAACCCAAACTAGATCCTGAATTCTCTCATGTGTTCTAGGTACTGAGTCCTGGAACCAGGGTGCCTCTGGGCTGGTAGCTTGATCTAATGACATATACACCGCAACACAACATCATGATGCTCAGACTGCAATGTAAATTTTATCATGTTGTGTCAGAATATTAAGGCATTATTGTGCTTCAAGCCTGACTCACAGAAATGTGCATTCACTTTGGCAGGTCAGAACACAACCAACTTCCCCTAGCTCTATTTAATATGACGTATTTTATTAAACAGTTTCATGGAACCAAACATGAGGCCTACTGCTGCCCTCTGATACAATACCAATTCTCGCTGAGGTCAGTGGAAACTGGGTGCAAATCTCTTGAGTGCAGAATTGGACCCACAGAGGCAACTTTTCAGGAATCAATCATAGAACTGTAGGACTAACTCCTGCACTGGGCAGCAAGGGAATGGTGGAAGGGATAGAGCCTTCTATAAATTAATTGGCAATAATTCCATAACTCTGGTCTCATTTTTTTAACTTATTTTCCTGATCATACATTTTTATTAGAAATAAAAAGATGCATGTATAGGATTTTCACCAAGGTTTCATTAGATGTCACAAATGAAAAATACGATGCCTGTTCTAACTAGCTCTCTCTCCTCAGTGTTGTAGGATAAATACAGTAAAGGTAACTGTCAACATGACCCTTTCTTTCTGAAAACAACAATATCACTTTAAGAGTTTTCCAAAGTCACAAAAAGTGCCCGATGGTGCACATCATTATACGATGAAGATGACTCAAGTAATCTCTGTGACTAATGCACAGAACATGAAAACAAAAGCCATGCATTTATGTCACCTCTCCCCCCATAACTAACTAACTAACTAAATAAATAAATATGATGGTCCCAGGTGCAGTGGAGACTCCTCCACTCCCCCTTACTGCTAATTAATCTCCAGGAACTGATCTTCCCCTAGATTATTAATACTTATCTTTGCCTTGAGTCTCCATTGTATGTATGAGCTAACTCATTAAATTTTTTAAATGCTGCCCACTGCAGAAGAGAAGAAAACCAAAGTTATTTGTGAGATCATATATAGAGGAGATAAAGCTAAAGCTATTTCTTGGATGATTTTGCTTAAAAAAAATGTTGATTGCAGTCTCCATTCACTTGATACACTAGGTTAATTTCAGATCATGATGTTTGGTGGTGTTCAAGATACCACATTGCTACTGTCTTTTATTTGGAACATGCTCTGCTTTAGAGAAGTATTTTATAGCAAAATACGTATTTCATAAGGGTCAGATTGCATGCAAAAGAAGAGAACACAATAGTTAAAATCCAGTACTGTGGTGAACAAGCACAACAAAGCCTTTGCTTTGCAGTGGTAGCTGTTACTGTTTATTCCAGGGCTTAATTTTGATCCCATGTCTCCATAAATGCATTCCAAACCAGCTGCACTTGTTGGCCTGTCACAAACACTTATTTGGCCACTTCATAAAAGTCACTCAACTGCAGCCATCATAGACATTATTCTTCGTCTACATGATTATTATGTATATTAAGAAATGCCAAAAGGCCTCAGCTAGCGTCATTGTGCTAGGAACTGTACAGACATATAGTGAGACCCTATAGTCCCTGGCCTGAAGATCTTATAATCTTAATAGACAAGTTAGACAAATAGTTGAAGTGGAAGCTCAGGACTAGAACCTCATTCTGCAGGCTGTTAGGCCAGTTGACCACTCTGCCTCTTGTCCAGAACTCTACCAGGTAGTCCTCAGCTGTCTGACCACTCTATATAGCCACTAATGCCATACTAGTAGTTTCTATTCTTCATTAAACTATGCGGCAGAACAAGGGTTCTCAAATATTTGCATAGTGTAAACCACACTCAAAGAGATTCCCATGGACCTCCTTCCCATTTGAGATTGCATACCATGCATGTGGCAACTTCAGTAACTGCTTATTTAGTAACGTAATGGTAAGAAAATATTCATGGGTTTTGTACAAGGATGTTAGGGAAGTATTTGTCTATTGGTAGCTGTCTCTTAATGCAGTTTAGCAGCTGGAAATAAGAAGGATGTGACAAACATCCTGTGACAAACCATTTCTCCACAGATCGCCAGCAACTGTTCCACCGACTACAGATTTAAGTTCTCTGCAAAAGACCATGATCACTCTGTATGTGTGGCTGGCCACAGATGGATGCCTTCTGCACTACACAACTGCTACATTTAGTCACATGAACCACTGTCAGTATAGTTGTCTCAACCACAGCTTTAAAACTATACAGGTAGATTCACAATGGACAAGTTGAATCAATTGCACCTAGACAACCTAGTGTGTCCTTCAACCAGGTCCCTCAGTATGTCCCCCTTTCTGTGTGTGAAATGAGTAGAACACTGGTGTTCCCCCTTCCCTCCTGGGAATTCCAACTGAAAACTTTCAGCCAGTTCTTCCTGGTTCCAGTTGGCAAGTAGTAGAGTCTACAGACATTTCCCCATAGGAATGGCTCATTGGTATCCCTTGTGTCTCCCTGCACAATGCCCTACTCTGGATGCCTCCATCTCACCCTTTTTAATCTGTCGTTTGCCTTTTCCTGTACTTTTTTATGCAAGCTACTCTTTTCTTCCCCCTTCAGGTTTCCTTTTCAGTTATGTTTATCTTGGTTTTTGCTCTGATTTCCGCCAGCACCTCATTCTCTTTCCCTCAGCACCTCTCTCCACTCCAGAAGGCCTCAGCTTGCTTTGTCAGACTGATTGTTGCTGCCACTCGTCTCCCATGCTTTCTGCCTCCCCCAGCTACCTGGTACACAGCACTGTCCCCTGCATGTTGCCTCTTTCCTCAGAGATGGCAAAGAGCAATGCTGGATAATATGGTGTAGGGTAGAGAGTTGCACAAACAGCCATGAGTGGCTTCCCCCACACTTCAATGCTTGTATATATGCACCAATATGGGCAATACTGGGGTAGAAGAAAAGCATGCTTTGGACACTTTGTAAATTAAAAATCAAACCTTTCCTGTTAGCATGGTGTGACAACTCATCAAACCTGGAAAAGTCAGCCACACATCTCCCAAATTAAGCAATGTATATAAAAAACATTAATGCAGTTAGTGATGATACAATAGCCGAAGTGCACATCAGCAGAGATATCCTGGTCAGAGTCCAGAAAAACATCTTGCAAGGAATGGGCTAGGTATACTGACTCCTGTTTCGGGGGGGTGTTCATGAGATGACCTTCTGAAGTCCTTTGCAGCCTTACATTTCTAAGATTCTGCCTTCCTACTCAACACAGTGCAGACTGATTGATAAGGGATTTATTTACTTTTATATACTATGCAGTAGTTTGAAATGGTTCTGCTTCTGAATCAGGCACAGTAGTAAAGTTGTCAATAGAGTGGGGACCTTGAGGAGCATATGAGACACAATCCACTAGGCACTTTCTGTCTGGTAATGTAATAAAGTTTATTAGCAAAACAAACAAGATCACAAACCCTGCAGTATAGCAAAGGAGATAGAGCTGATACAAAATGACCAGCACTTGCATACTCATATCATCCCTTCAGGGGAATAGGTGAGATCATCCACATATGGTCATCAGGCGAATGGGTTTCAATGTATCAAGATGCCCTCAGGCTAGATCTTAACTTTTAAAGAAGGTTATGCTAATACCCACCATATCGTATACATATTATGGTTTCAATCTTCTTTCCTTATTTGCACTTCCATACCTCAATAATACAGGGAACCCTATCTTCAATAGGTCAATTACTTACTTACATTATACTCATTAACAGTTACATCAATTAGTTGCCATGGTACTTCTGTAGTTAGAACATGTAAGTTTTGGTTAAGCTCAACATAGAATCATAGAATATCAGGGTTGGAAGGGACCTCAGGAGGTCATCCAGTCCAACCCCCTGCTCAAAGCAGGACCAATCCCCAACTCAATCATCCCAGCCAGGGCTTTGGCAAGCCTGACCTTAAAAACTTCTAAGGAAGGAGATTCCACCACCTCCCTAGGTAACACATTCCAGTATTTCACCACCCTCCTCATGAAAACGTTTTTCCTAATCCAACCTAAACCTCCCCCACTGCAACTTGAGACCATTACTCCTTGTTCTGTCATCAGCTACCACTGAGAACAATCTAGATCCATCCTCTTTGGAACCCCCTTTCAGGTAGTTGAAAGCAGCTATCAAATCCCCCCTCACTCTTCTCTTCCGCAGACTAAACATCCCCAGTTCCCTCAGCCTCTCCTCATAAGTCATGTGTTCCAGTCCCCGAATCATTTTTGTTGCCCTCCGCTGGACGTTTTCCAATTTTTCCACATCCTTCTTGTAGTGTGGGGCCCAAAACTGGACACAGTACTCCAGATGAGGCCTCACCAATGTCGAATAGAGGGGAACGATCACGTCCCTCGATCTGCTGGCAATGCCCCTACTTATACATCCCAAAATGCCATTGGCCTTCTTGGCAACAAGGGCACACTGTTGACTCATATCCAGCTTCTTGTCCACTGTAACCCCTAGGTCCTTTTCTGCAGAACTGCTGCCTAGCCATTCGGTCCCTAGTCTGTAGCAGTGCATGGGATTCTTTCGTCCTAAGTGCAGGATTCTGCACTTGTCTTTGTTGAACCTTATCAGATTTCTTTTGGCCCAATCCTCTAATTTGTCTAGGTCCCTCTGTATGCTATCCCCACCCTCCAGCGTATTTACTTCTCCTCCCAGTTTAGTGTCATCTGCAAACTTGCTGAGGGTGCAATCCACACCATCCTCCAGATCATTTATGAAGATATTGAACAAAACCGGCCCAAGGACTGACCCTTGGGGCACTCCACTTGATACCAGCTGCCAACTTTTCCTAAAATTCCAAACGTATACTTTTGCAGTATGTTAATTTGCCTTTTCCCATCACTTACCACTCTTATTGAGTGTTACATTTATCTTGTGACTTAAGGTTAAACTTAGTCACTACCTACATCATAACTGCCATTTTATATTGAGGCCTTAGCTATGCTAAGCTAATTGTCATACAGGCCTGTATGTCCTTGTGTTACAGCCTGGTAATACCTATGCTTTACTTATAAGTGGCACTTACATCTCTGGCCGGCTACAGTGATATTTTCCTGCTGCCCTCAATTGGTGTGAATTGCTCTGCACTGTTGAAGAGTTACCACATTCCTCATTAGAGCAGCAGTCCACAGTAGTTTGCTGGCTTACCTGCAAATGCACACCCTCTTACTTTTTGTTATTATTTACATTCTCAACCTCAGTTTCTACTCGGAGGTCCTCCTTTTTATCTGATTGTAACTCTGCATGTACCTTTTTCTTGTCTGTGTGCACAGTGTGCTGCTTTTATCTCTTTCCCCTCTCAAGTTTCAGGTGGATTTTCCCTCTCCTCCATACAGTGACAATGCTGATGAATTCTAATGTGAAAATATGAAGTCCAAACACTTATTTCCAGCTAATTACATGGTTGGACTCTGAAGCTTCTGTTGTCTCAAGCAAGTTTTAACTGCAGAGCCTAGCATGAGGTAGGATGCAGAAGAGTTTTTGTTGTTTTTGGCAGGGATTATCACTAGCAATATGAAAGCTTGAAAACATCAGTTTGTCTTAAAGGATAACATGCTCGGAGAAGCCTGTGCTTTCCTTATCTCACTCACAAGCAGAATTAAAGTCAGATGTTCAAGCACAGAGAGATGGAAGTCTGGAACTCAGCTTCTGTGTGACTAAAAAAAGTAAGGGCCAAATGGACCACCCCTGACACAGACAATGCTCCCTTCTTCCCTCCATCGCCCTTCATGATTTTTGATCCTCGCTCCCTCAACTTCCTGCTTCTGTCTTGTTCATCATCCCCTACTACAGGGATCGGCAACCTTTGGCACGTGGCCCATCTGGGAAAGCCGCTGGCAGGCCGGGACGGTTTGTTTACCTGCAGTGTCTGCAGGTTTGGCCGATCTCAACTCCCACTGGCTGCGGTTCACCGTCCCAGGCCAGTGGGGACTGCAGGAAGCGGTGGCCAGCACATCCCTCAGCCCGCGCCGCTTCCCGCAGCCCGCATTGGCCTGGGACAGCGAACCGCAGCCAGTGGGAGCTGCGATCGGCTGAACCTGTGGATGCTGCAGGTAAACAAACCATCCCGGCCCGCCAGCGGATTTCCCTGATGGGCCACATGCCAAAGGTTGCCGATCCCTGCCCTACTATCTTAAACCCTGTTCTGTGGGCTGCCCATTACTCTTCCTTTCCTCCTGCTCTCCCCTCACGTTCTGCTCCTCTTGCCTCCGCTGCTCAAGGACATAGTGTCCAGCAACCACACACAGACACAGCACTTCACACTTTAGCGTTGATTAGCTCTGATAGCAATTACCCATGGTTCCAGGAGAGCTTGTACAACCCGTGCTGAAGTGGCACTATAATAGCCTGACTGGTGTGGGATTAAAGCTATCTTGGGTTTGCCTCCTCAAGCTGCAGTCATACCCTGCTATTACAATATAGACATACCCACAGCATCCAGCTACTGCTGATTTCCCAAACAATTTATTTAATTCACGATGAGAGGGGTTAAGTACATGAGCTTGTACAGGAATTGGGGTTTCTCTTTTCAACTTCCCACCCTGTAACTTTTTAAATACATGAAATAGCAATCCTGGACAAATACTATTTTCCCCGCCATTCAGCTGAAATCCTGAAATGTAGAAATAATTTCCAAACTCAGAGTTCTTGTTCTTATATGAAGAGGAAAGACACTGAACTGGAACTCAGCAGATCTGGGTTCAGTTTTCACCATAGCCACAAACTTCCTGAATGACCTTGGGCAACTCATTAATCTCTCCGTTTGTAAAATGATGGGTTCATGTGTGTAATGATAGTAGGAATTTTGGGGTAGGAACCAAAGTTACCCATATTGTTGTATGGCAGGGGGATTATGTCGTGAGCCTATCAGCGAAAGCATGTTGCTACAGCACTTGGAGCCAGGCAGGCAAGCCAGCAACTCCTATCTGTACAAGTTCTCAGCAACAAATTAAGTAATGTGTTTACTGTTACTTTAAAAGTCTCCCGTATCTTGTCTTATGTTATAATAACAACCTGGCAACATCACATGGTGCCAGAACAAAACTAAAAGAAAAGGAGTAAAACAGACACACACACATACAAACAAAAATGGACCAACTAAAGCCTCCAGCAAAGGTAGTGTTTGAAGCCATAGCCATGCTGTAAGAAACTGTCCTGCATATGGTCAAGAATGCTAGAGATGTAGCAAACACAATCATTTTGCCAAAATGTGCAACTGTGGAAAGGGAACATCCCAGGACAAACTGATGTTTACCCTCACAGCAGCAGATGAGCACTCCCAAGATTTCAGAGTAACAGCCGTGTTAGTCTGTATTCGCAAAAAGAAAAGGAGTACTTGTGGCACCTTAGAGACTAACCAATTTATTTGAGCATGAGATTGGTTCTTTGGTATGCGGACTACTGAGCTTCCCACGGATGAGTGGAATAGATTTTTGCTTATTAATGATCACAAAATGGTGAGCTTTAAAATCAGTATTGGGGCACAGGCCAAGGTGATGTCTGTAAAATTATACAACACTTTAAGGGCCAAAGCACTTCAGAGCTCGAGTATCCAGCTGATAGCGTACTCAGGTGGGAAACTGCACGTTCGTGGTGAACTCAACTTGAACTGTGAGTATCAGGTTAAGAAAGCATAGCTGGAATTTCAGGTGGTGGAATTTGACTTGCAAGCCATTCTTGTCTTCCAGGCTGTGACAAGTTTAAACTTACATTTGAAGGTTTAGGGTGCTTGCCAAGTAAGCCAACCATAAAGATGAACTCACAAGTACCACCTGTAATTCATGTAAAATTCCAGTGGCATTAAGGGACAAAATAGATAATTATACTGTATGGAACAGTTGCTAGTGCAAGAACCTACAAAATGGGTTAATTCTATAGTAACTGTAGACAAACTGGCTTGAGATGAAATAAGACTATGCCTGGACCCAAGACGTATGAATAAAGCAATATGAAGGGACCATTTTTAATTACCTACAGCAGCAGAAACCTCAGCAAGTTAGCAAAAGCACCAGTTTTCACTGTCTTAGATGCCAGTACTAGATTTTGTCAGATACAGCTGGATGACAAATTGTAAACTCTGTACTTTCAACACACCATTTGGCAGATTTGGCAGATTTCCTTTTGGCATCTCTTCAGCTCTTGAAGTGTACTAAGGAGTGATCCAACAGACACTGAAGATCAGGAAGGAGTTGAATGTTATTCAGTTGATATACTGGTGTGAGGAAATACTAGATGAGAACATGCTGACTGGCTCAAGACAGATGTTGTGAAAGGAGCCTGTGACTAAGCAAGAGCAAATGCAAATTGGATCTGAGAGAAATAAAATATTTGGGGCATCACTTGACAATAGAAGGGCTAAAACCTGACAACTCAAAAATTGTAGCAATAACTGAAAAGGCCACACTGACCTGCTAGGCTGAATTGCAAAATTTACTTACCTTGGAAAATTTATCCCGCACATGTCAACAGTAATAATTCCTTTATGACAACTGTTGGGAAAAGATGTTAAGTTTGCCTGGATACCAATGCATTAGGTGGCATATGAACACTTGACAGAATTGCTTGCAAAGATACCCGCCTGGATGTCAAAGAACCAGTTCCTGTGTCAACGGATACAAGTTCTACCAGATATGGGCTTGTGTTGCTGGCAAATAGGACTCCTGTTGCTTATGTCTCTAAAGATCTGACAACTACACAACAGAACTATGCCAAAATAGAAAAAGAAATGTTGGCAATGCTATTTGACGGTAGTTGATTTCATCAGTTTAGCTATGGGGGGAAAAGTAGCTGTGGAAACAGACCACAAGCCTCTTAAGGCCATTTTCAGAAAATCTTTGCACAGTACTCCACCCAGGATTCAAAGATGGTTGGTAACACTCCAGAAATATAAACTGTTAAGTGGGATACAGACCAGGGAAAGGATTAGCAAATGCTGATGTTTTATTCAAAGCGTACATGTTGTATGGTGAAGGAGTAAATTCCAGGGGAAGCTGATGTGGCAATACAACTCATGATGTCTTATTTGTCTATTTCAGGAGAGAAATTGAAGGGATTTCAATCACCTACTCCAACTGATATTGTCCTGCAAAACCTTAAGATGAATTATTTTGCAAGGTTGGCCAGACTAGAGACCTGAAATACCAAAGCATATCCATGCTTATTGGTCATATAAAGAGGCACTAATGTGCAAAATGGACTTATCTTTTAAAGAGATAGAATCAAAGTACCAGAAAGTCTCAGAAAAGAAATCTTCGCTATTATTTATGAAAGTCATCTGGAAGCAGTGGTGTGTAAAAGGAGAGATTGAAACGCTGTCTATTGGCCAGGCATGTATAGTCAAATTGAGGACAGTCCTGCAACACCTGTCAAACCTTCAGAAACAAAAAAATTAAACCGAGCCAATGCAACCACATGAGGTCCCAAACAGACCTTGGCAGAAACTTGTCATAGACCTGTCTGAGTTTTAAGGTGCAGATTATCTTCTTCTGGTTGATTATTATTTTAAATTCTTAGAAGTCTGCTTGCTTTGGGATACCATAAGTCTTTCTATCATCAGACTCATCAAGTCTATATTTGCAAGACATTGCATGCCTAAGAACTCATTGGTGACAATGGACCCCAATTTTGCTCTAGAGACTTCAAAAATTTTGCAATGTAATGAGACTTTGTACCCAAAACATCAAGGCCGTTGTTCCCACAACCAAATGTAATGGTTTTGAGAGAGCAGTTCAAACTGTTCAAAGGATTCTTTTTAAAAAAACATCTAGCTTGGATAACAGATCCCTGTCTTGAACTGTTGGTCTATCAGAATACAATTATGGGAGATTCAAAATCACCCGCTCAACTCCTCATGGGAAGACACAAAGGAGAGATTGCCGACTCCTCCCAGTTGTTGCAACTCACTGATACAAGGAGACTGTAATGAGGTGGAGTGGACTCACTTCGGCACACAGGGGGTTAATGCACCCTGTTGGTTGAACTTAGCTCCACCCTTTCCCCCTTGCAGGAAGTGCAGGGGCAGAGCAGGAAGTATAAGGGCCAGGCCTTGCAGCTTAGTTGGGGTCAGATCAAGGAAGGAGCCAGATGTCATTTCCAGGGAGCCAAACTACCTGCAGAGCCCATGGTTGGCTGTGGTGGGCAACAACGCTTCTAAGCTGGCCTGGAGAAAAGGGAAGCTGCAGCCCCAGGAGACAGAGGAACCCAGAGAGGAAGTGCAAAGGAAGCCACTCAGTGCAGAGATGGGAAACCAGGCTTCTGTGGCTGCAGAACAACCCAACAAATGCCAGTAGGAAACAGCCCAGGGAAATGAGACATTGGGCCTATTGTGTTGCCAGGAGGTGAGGCAGCAACCTCACATTTCCCCGCTGGCCCTGTGATGGGATCACCTCTTGCTTCTAGGGCCCTGGGCTGGGACCTGGTGGACCAGTGTGAGCCTGGGTCCCCCTATCTCTGGACCCACACTCAGGGCTGGACAAGCACTAACTCCTAGGCAAAGGGACCTGAGCTATTAACTGCTTATGGCTCAGCCCACACTCTCAAGAAACCTGAGCTACTGCCTGCTTGTTTGCTCAGCCCATGCCCAGAAGGCTTCAGGCATTGACTATTTATCAGCTTAGTCCTCAGGCAGTATCCCCAAGCCACAGATTTCTTACTGTACAAGCTCCCATCCAGGAGTCCTGAGCTACCTTGTGCAAACCTGGATGAATGATTACCTCACTCGGCGTGAGCACCAACTCCCTGCCAATGCTGCAAACTATCCTAAAATTGAAACAAGCATATCAGAAATATTACTTTGACAAAGATGCAAAGCTTTTACCAGTGGAAAATGGAGAGATTGTATTTGTCAAAAAGGGGCATGGGAACCTTCAAAGGTGATTGACCAACACACACTGCTCCTAGTATGTGATCTTGTTGAGACAGAGGAAGGAGATAGGATTTGATGAGGAATGAAAATATGGAACAAACAAACTGTGTCAACATACAGCTCAGAAATGCAAGTGAGACCAGACTAGTCTATTGAAACTGAGTCTCAAGTGGTCAGTTCAAATACAGAAGAAAAAAAATATGGGACACAGATGCTGCTGTTTCTACCTCTAAATGCAGAATGATAAAACCTGCTAGATACAGAGACTAATGGTTCTAGACTCTTTAAGGATTCAGATTAGAGTTATGGATGCTAAATTAAGATGTTACAATTAAGTAAAAAAGTTGATATTTAGTTAAATTGTATGTATCTAAAGAAAAAGGGAGCTATAATGATTATAGGAACTTTGAAGTAGGAACCAAAGTTACCCATAGTGTTTGTCGGGGGGAATTATTAAGTAGTGATCCTTATTAGTGGAAGCATGTTGCTATGGCACTTGGAGGAGGGCCGGCAAGCCAGCAACACCTATCTGTATAGTTCTCAGCAACAAGTTAGGTGTTTACTATTACTTAAGTCTCCAGTATCATTTCTTATGTGATAGTAGCAGGTTGGCAATAGACATTACAATGCACACCACAGTTTATTTTATTAGCAAAATAAATGTTTAAGGCTGACAAATATTAATGATCAAAGCGCACACAGAGGCTGCTGAGATAATACTTCCTTTCTTCAATTTTTTGTCTGTGTGCTTCTTAATAAGAACATAAGAATGGCCATACTGTGTTTAGCCCACTATCCTGACTTCCAACAGTGGCCAATGCCAGGTGCTTCAGAGGGAATGAACAGAACAGGTAATCAAGTGATCCATCCTGTGTTGCCCATTCCCAGCTTCTGGCAAACAGAGGTTAGGGACACTTCAGAGCATGGCTTTGCATCTCTTCTCATCCTGGCTAATAGCCACTGATGGACCTATCCAGTTCATTTTTCAACCCTGTGAAGTCTTGGGCTTCACAACATCCTCTGGCAAAGAGTTCCACAGGTAGACTGTGTGTTGTGTGGAGAAATACTTCCTTTTGTTTGTTTTAAACCTGCTGCCTATTAATTTCATTTGGTGACCCCTAGTTCTTGTGTTATGAGAAAGAGTAAATAACGCTTCCTTATTTACTTTCTCCACCCAGTCATGATTTTATAGACCTCTATCGCATCCCCCCTTAATCATCTCTTTCCAAGCTGAAAAGTCCCAGTCTTATTAATCTCTTCTCATATGGAAGCTGTTCCATACCCCTAATCATTTTTGTTGCCCTTTCCTATACCTTTTCCAATTCCAATATATCTTTTTTGAGATGGGGCATTGGACGAGAAATGGCACAGTGCCTAGTAAAATTGAACTCAAATTTCAGTTAGGGTCTCTATGTGCTACTGTAATACAAATAAAAATAATAAAACAAAGAGTTCAGACCTTGTGCAATTACACTGATTTATACTCTTATGCACACGACTATATTTCTTAATGCTCAGAGTGTTAAACAATAGTATTTAACTGCTTTTATTTTCAGAAGACACAGATATATTAAACTCCTGCATTGTGGGAATTCTTTTTATCTAGCTCATGAGAACACAATGTCCTTTAATAACTGTAAATAACTACTGAGGAAACTGTATTTTTCCAGTTGCCTATCCACTGTTTCAAATAGAATGTAATCATCTCCCACACTTTATAAGCACACAATTAGAGCTGAATGACGTTTTTCTGACACTGTTGCTAAAAGCGTCTTCTGAGCTTAAGCAAAAGTGGAATGGCACTGTGAGGTGGTATTTCCTCCCTGCTTGGAACCCAGACTGATAAAAGAGAAAAACAAGAGACTTTCCACCTTCAAGATGGGAACAAAACCTGGGGAAACTCAAGATTCCAACCAAATTGATGGGGGGGAAGGAGAGAGAGAGTGAGTCAATAGTTAAAAATCTCTCTTGCTTTTTTTTCTTTTTTCTTAATCTTCCTTGCGTTGCTTTGATTGGAATCTTGAGTTATCCAAGCTCTGTTCTCATCTTGAAGGTTTCTCTTGGTTTCTCTTTTAGCCTTCTCGCTGATCCCACATTGTCCTGCAGTTTCTAGACAATCGGCCATGGTTGGGTTAGAAAATTTGCTCCCACATCTGTTGTTGCTATGCATATGCCCAGGCCAACTTTCATTTAGGTCTCATTTACCTATGCAGTGTTCCATTCACAGGTTGCATGTGTTTTTCAATGAGGCTGCTAACACTTTTATAGGCTGCTCAAGGTCCAGCTTACTCACTGGCACTTTCCTCCTACCTGTAACAGGATGTCATTAGCTTGAAGCTCCAAGTCTATGTCCTAACCAAGGAAAGACTTTTTTCTCCCTGTATGCACATATGTGTGTACGTGTGTACACACACACACACACACACAGCCAGATTGGATCAGATCCAAAGTTCATCTAGTTCTGTATCCTATCTCCATCTGTGGCCAGCACCAGATGTGGTACCTCAGACAAGTCTCATCCTGATCTCTGGTGGCTGGATATTGGCTTAAGCCTTAAAGCATGAAGTTTACTATTCCTTCCAAAATGTTTGTTTTCAATTATAACAACTCTAGAAATCCATATCAATTTCCAGTCCCTTTAAGCATCTTGTTATGTTCTTGGCCTTGGTGGGTTCCTGTGGCAATGAGTTCCACAGTTTATACATATGGTAACTGTTTTCAATGTTTTTTTTTTTAAATTAAGCCTAAAGGTAACACTGAAAATGATGCCATATACAGAACAGAAAATTCAACTTAAATGGGGCTTTTTGGACTAACTCAGTTCAATAGCAGAATTTTGCAGTATCTGTGACATCCCATAATGCTGCATTCTGGGACATCTGCATTCAATCCAGAAATAGCCAGGGGACTTAGCAGGAACTATGAAGAAATTGTTTACATTCTTTTAAGCTTATTTATGGACTGCATAGGCCACCATAGCCTAATTCACAGCTGCATTCATTGACTTGGCTGCATTAATTCTACTTGAGTGTGTTTTTCAGTTGAGGTTGCCCATACAGTGTGAAACTTTTCACACACCTCTAATAGATTCTCTCTCCATTATGATAGTACTTCCTCTGATCAGAACAATTTAACTTCCCATTTTGCGGAATAAACTAGGATTGCAGTGTTTGTTCTGCTAGAAAAAATGGCGAGATGAAAAATATATGTACACATTACAACTTTAGGCAAATGTAAACTGCCTTGCAATTTTGTCATTTCTTTGTTGATAACATAACTGTCTTAGGCTGCCATTTGCAATATCAGATTAATTACATATTTCCAGTAACCTGCTGTTAGCTTCATTCTTCCTTGACAATGGGGAAAGACATGCTTGGATGATTTCCTCTGGACTCAAATGTCATGTTATTTCACTGAAAAGTCAGATGTGTAGGCTCTGGCAGAGAACTTCAGCAGGGAGCTACTTGATAAATTTTGCTGCAGTTTCGTGGGCTCATTTGTACCCAGTAGAAAATGTTTTCTTTTTCATCTTGTGTGTTTCAACTCAACTCTTACTGCTGCACATTCAGCAGCTTCTATAGATTGTGACAAACAAAAATATTTCTTGCTATACGAGCTCATCTTTATGCCCATCTGCTCTTCAGAAAAACAGGGGTCACAACCACTGGGCTGGTGCTTGTAACAGCTGTAGACTACTTCAGGCCCATTTCTGCTCTCAGTGAAATGAGTGTAAGTAGAGAATGACGCTAATGAAATGAAACTGAGTTGTAACAGAGCAGAATCAGGCCCTTCTTTACTCTCACATGGAAAGTGCTGTTGGAGGAAGCGCTTCACAGGAGCAAGTCTTGGCTGTCCCCAGTCTGATTCTCTGTGGAGCCAACATGAACGACGGCCACAGGTAGTTCAACTGCATTGCTGCAGCCAGTCCCACAGTGCTTTCTAAGCAGCTTTGCACTCTGCCTATTGACAAGTTTCCCTGCAGTTACTAATGGGTGAACATTTTTGCCAGGGACAATGTTCCAAAGAAGCCAGAGGTCTGAGGGGCCTCTTAGGGTTCACTAGACAGTCCGGTGTACATTTTGGTGGATTTTCAAAAGGTGAGAGGGAGTAGAGTGGAGGGGCAAAGAAAAACGTGGGTGAAGTGGTTTTCACCAACTTGAAATGTAAGGAAATTCTTACACGTGGACAGTAGTTCCAGTACCCGGTAACCATGGTACCAAGTGTATTCAGGTACCGCACATGTAGAGGAGGAGACTCCTGCCTGGCTCATGGGTGTGCAGAGAAATTCTCCCTACTCCACAGAGTCAGTGGGAGGCATGCAGGAAGGTCACAGACAGATCAGATCCAAATAGAGTGACTAGAAGTCCTGATTTTATAGGGACAGTTCTGATATTTGGGACTTTGTCTTATATAGGCACCTATTACCCCCCACCCCTGTCCTGAATTTTCACACTTTCTCTCTGGTCACCCTAAAGCAGTGGTGGGTAAACTACAGCCGGTGGGCCACATCCGGCCCACGGGACCCTCCTGCCCAGCCCCTGAGCTCCTGGCCCCTCCCCTGCTGTTCCTCCTCCCCCGCACCCTCAGCTCACTGCGCTGCTGGCGCAATGCTCTGGGTGGCGGGGCTGCGAGGCTGCCAGCTCCTGGGGCAGAGCACGGCTTTACCCAGTGCACGGCTTGACCCAGTGCTCTGTGCTGCACGGCATGGCTGCCTGTCCTGGTGCAGCCGCGCCGCCAGCCACCGGTGCTCCAGGCAGTGCGGTAAGGGGGCAGGGAGCGGGGCGGGGGGGTGTTGGATAGAGGGCAGGGGAGTTCAGGGTGCTGCTCAGGGGGCAGGGGTATGGATGGGGTCAGGACAGTCAGAGGGGCAGGGAACAGGGGGGTTGAATGGGAGCAGGACTAAACCAAAGCCCATTGAAGTCAATGGGACCCTTTCCACCGACTTCAATGGGGCTTTAGATCATGCTCTCATTAAGTGGTGCATGTATGTAGGGCTTGGTATATTGTAGCCAACACATGTTGAACTTTGTGAGCCAAATTTTCAAAAGAGAGCATAAGTGCTAGCATTAATTCAATCCCAGTCATAAACCTCACATTGCCTGGGCAAAATGGGTGAGGACAAATCTGCAGTTTGATGGGTGCACACTTCTGAAATAGATTTCTACAGTATTTGGTATTGGAATCCTCCTATGGGGCCTAAACACATGTGCATTCCCACAATTGTAACCAAGGAGTATGTGGATTGGTGGTGCAGGTGTCTACTTTAAATCGCAAAGCCTCTACTTCTATTCAAATTTCAAACCAAACTTTCCCCTAACAAAGCAATTATAAATAAACTCTTCCTACTTTTCTAAAGCAAATAATTACAATTTAAAAAAAGTCTAATCCAAAAGGAAAGAACAACTCACATATGTATGGTTGTGCTAGATCAGAAGCCTTACATCACAAAAACCAACTATTCAATGAGAAATACATTCCTTATAGTAGAAGATAGCAACAAAACTTCAACTTTGTTAGGGATGGTCTAGATAATACTTAGTCCTGCCATGAGTGCAGGGAACTGGACTAAGTGGCCTCTCAAGGTCCCTTTCAGTCTTACAATTCTATGATTCTATTCCAACTCTGATTCAGGAATTCATAAAGGATAAATGGAATAGAATGTAACTATTTCTAGGTATATGATGGAGGAGGTCAAATTGACAAACAAAGTGCCACATTTGTGCCATCATTCCAGTTGCTGCAAGCTATTCTAGACAATGATGGAAATTATACTTATTTTGAGAACTTTTGGAGCTCTCTAAATATGATCATTTCAGGTTTAAAAAGCCTTCAGATGTGCTTATTGGCTGTGAGCAGTTAAACGTAGGCCCTATTGCCCTAAAGCCTCAATTTTGTTTGCAGTTATAATTAGGAATATTAGAGTCAGAAAAGATAGTTTTAAAAATTATTTTATCTTGGACTTTCTTCACAACAACTTCCACTCTGATACTGTTTATTATATAACTGTACCCTCATCTTTTATATTTACCACTGTTGAGTCCATTGCATTTTTTTAGTTAATGCTTTTACCTTCTGTCCGTTATTTCAAAACACCACCTATTTACTTCATGAATTTCATCTAGTGGATCACTTTTTACTTGGATGCCTCACTACCGGGTTCATTTTGTATAGCTTTTATTTATTTATTTAGAAGCATCAGTACAGTGAAAGGAAATAAGAGAGAGAGGAAATAAAGCAAATTAATTATTTCTCCCGCAAGCTACACATGTTGAATCATACTTTTGGAGTTGCAGTATTATGTGCGGGCATGGGCACACACTCATACTGGGACACTCCTCCCCATAGTTAAAGAACTGAGATTAATTTCCTCTAAATCCAGTTTTGAGAACCCTTCACTTTTAAAGGGTTCCTCCAGATCAGAGGAGAGGCCCATTGGCAGGCTCATGTGTGGAAGCTTCTCCAGCTGCTGCCTGTATGCTAGCAATTCTTGGGGAGAAATGAAGGAATTTAGTTCCCAGTGCTGCCAATCTGGCCCTTTAAAAATTAAAAAAAAACAAAAACACTAAACACACAACAACATACACAAAACAAAAACCCTAAATGTAGCTGTCCACAGGAGGCACTGCAGACTCTGAAGACACTGATTACACTGGATCAACTGGACATAGTGATACTGAAAATGACGCTGATACAATTTATTCCTAATATTTTTTTCAGGAGCTAGTTATTTAAAAAGCCTTGGGGGAAGCTATTACCGATCTGGTTGAAGGTGCCATAGAGTGCATGATGCAGCTAACCTGCATAAAATTTCCAAACACCTTGGCTAGCACTGCACTATAACTGAATTAGGAAGTGTAGGGTTCAGAATGCTTTGGTTTCAACATAGTACTGGAGTACAGAGCAAAAAAAAAGCCAGAGGTGGATTAACAATAGATTTTTGGATCTTTGGGATCTAGATCTAGTGGTTATAGATTATAAAGCCAGTAGGGACCATTGTGATCATCTAATCTGTCCTCCTGTATAATACAGGGCATAGAATTTTCCTGAATTAGATCCATCAGTATCAATAAGACTTTCTGGATTTATAGAAACTGAGGATCTGTCTCATTGGGTCTCTCTGGGCTGGGATTCTGGAAGGAAGTCTGTCCATGGTGGCCTTATTAGTTGATCCCTGTTAAAAGGGATAAGATTTTTCTAAAATAGTAGGTTTAATTAGATAACATCATAGTTTCTTAGCAATGCCAGTCTAGGTACATGTGAGACAGCCCATCAGTTATGGCTTAAGTGCCCTATTATCTTTGCAAACTAACAACCTATATGGGGAATTTTAAAAAAAATCTTCCTAGCTTCCCTGAAAAAATGGCTTGGTAATTGTATTCATGGCAATTGCTATGCATGATCGCAATAATAAGAGGACCAACATTATGGAGATGGCAGGTATAAATCTATCCACAAGGCAATGATGAGTTCAAAGAGCAAATTACCTTGAAAACAAATTAGTTTGCTCACACAATTATTTTTAATGGATGGTTTGCATCTCTTCTCATTTTAGTAATTGAAAAGCATGTTGCAATTGTGTGCCTTATTTTCCCCCACAGAGCGAATTCAAGAAAGCAGAAGCAGACTGATAACCACTCTTCTGCCTCTGATCACTTCCCTTCTATTTGTCACTGTTTCTTCCAACTTTCTGAATATTTAGGACCTGACATGCTGCTGAAGTTCTGTAGAAAAGAAACGCTGCCACCTGTTTTTCAGTCTGTTTCAACAATTAATGTATTACATGTGTACGTGTGTGTGTGTGTGTTTATATGAGAGGAAACATTTTCCTACCACCTGATTGATAGGATATTATTACCGTCCCTTGGGCCTGAGCAGTGAGTCAATACTCAAGGCTTTGCTGGGTTGTTTCCGTTAGGTGGAGAAATCAATTATATGAGTCAAGTATTTCTTTGGTGCAATCCTGTTTGTCTACACAGAATGTACACAAAGTCCTATTTCCCTGAACACGGTACAAACAATAGCAGTTTCTTTGTTCGGAAACCCAAGATTGCCTTTTCAGTGAATACCGTGCCAAAAAAGCAGGTATTGGTTATGATCACCAGTGCTTCTCCAGCTCTCTCCTGGCTTTCTGCTCACTTTCTCTTGGCTGTCTGGCTGCTTTCTGCCTCTCAAAAACCTAGACATACATAGCTACATCCAATTAATCCCTCAGCACCTATGTTTGCAATCAATCCCCAGGGAAAACTTTTGGCACACATGGCTAAGCTTCTGTTCATGTCAGTGACTGGGATGTGGGTGGTCATGCCTAGTGGTTAGAGCAGGCATGAGTAGCCAGGAATTGGAACCCAGGGTCAGATCCGGAGTCAGAGGCCAGATGGCAGAGCCAAGGGTCAGGGCCATAGACAGCAATCAAAGACGAGGGTCAGAACTGGGCTACCTGGAGTGGGCCAAGGCAGTAGCAAGGCTGGGAACAAGCAAGCGCCGGAACTATCTCAGCAATGGATAAATGCTTTGAGCAGCCCCTGAAATTCTTAGGAGCCAGCCTGTTAACTCTTCCAGCCAATCAGGTAGTGCCACCAATTTGGCAGCCTACTACAGGCCAGCCGCACTCATTAGCCCAGAGACTAGCTCTGCTGCAGGCCCTGATTCCAGACAGCTCAGACCTTGTCATGCTGGCCAGGGCTGGGCCATGGCATCTGTTGTTTCAACTCTCACTACACAAAGGCACAGTTAATTGCTCTTTCCATTCAGCCTGAATGAAGGGTGCTTTGTACACCCATCAGCTTTAATCAGGTCTGTGACTGATGGCAGCCATTAACACCTTCCAGCATAATGTCATTTTATGAAGTTGTGAAGAATGAAAAGCTGATGTATAACCTCTTTCACTCTCACATCTGGTTTTCTGAAATACAATCCAAATGATACAAATATATAAAACATTTTGTTTCTTTACTGTTAGGTTCTTACTGAAAAAAGGTCTGAACCAATACACTAGATCTAAAGATACCCGAGCACTGGGAAAGTTCAGAACCAGAGCTAAACTTCACAAGTAACCCCTTTCTTTACAGTGGGCTGAACTGAAACCTCAGCCCCACAACACTGGGGAAAAAAAGATCTGGATTCCATTCTGAATTCTGAGTCGCTGGTCCCTTCTCTGCGTCCTGCAACAACAGCTTAAGGGCCATGTTCTGTGCTGTTTACACCACTGGTAACCTCACCGGGTTGCCCCGTCAGATTGTATAGGATAGGATTTGGTTTCATGCACACCTTTCAAAGATCGTTGCATACTGAACACCACATCCAAATTAAGTGGAATGGAACAAGCAATAATGTAGTTCCTCACACCTAAACTCATTCTAGCAGAATTCTTACCCCATCCACCAATAGATGGCAGAGTTCACTTAGAGACACGTAACAGATTTGCAATCAATCATACAATACCTGTTAGTCACATGAGTAAACATGTTAATGGTTCTTAAATCAAGGAGCAGATTCTCTAACCCAGCCAAAGTCTGCTCAGACCACAATAGGGAACTGGTTGCTGCTCCATAATCCTCAGCCATCTGGCCCTGGAGCAAGTTAGAGCTGAACAAAAGCATCCCCATCTTACTCCACGGGCATAATATCCCTCAGGGTCATTTGAACAGTAGAGGAGGAGGTGTAGCAGAATTCGGTCCTCTCACTGTCCTGAACACATCCCCAGAATGCTCTGACACACAACTCTCTGCTCTCATGCTGGGACTGGTAAGGCTCTGGGGGTGGCTGACGCAGGGGGTAGCAGAGCTATCAGCCTCCAGCTTCACATTGGTGAAGAGTTCCCCCTGCATGGCGGGAATTCTCCATTCGCTATTTCTGGGTGCTTCTTACACATGTAAGGACAAAATGGCCTTAGTGCACCAGAGAATCCAACACTATTAGCAAAGCTATGGTATTAAATGTCATGTGAGCATAATTCACCTTGGCTACTGTAGGAAGAGTTCATAAAAGAACTGGTGTTATTTGCACACATGCTTAAAGGAATCTACGTTATTCAGACCTTGTTTTTTCTGTTAGAAAGACAAATTATCAGGGTCCTACAAATTCATGGACAGCTCCAGATAAGGTCGCATCAAGGTTGTGAACACCAAGCTAAGCTTACATGGTTTTCATTATTCCAGATGTCATCTACTTATTTTATACTCACGTCCAACAAACAGCAGTACATCAAAGTGCACTACAGAACTTTTTAGAGAATGGTGCCGGGTCCACATGGCCTGTTAGTGCATGGCAAACTGGTACACAGTACAGTCGCTCCTCAACTTGTCATGCACTAAGTTCCCATGTAGATAAGTCCTATGTCCGTTTCATTCTTATCTTCTTGAATCCACTGCCCCCCCACCCCTATTTTCCACCTCTTCCTCCCTTGCTGGTTACTTAGAAGGACAAGGAATTCTAATCCATTTGCTGCCTCACCCCACCCCACCTCAACCCCACAGCCTCACCTGCGACCAGACTATATGAGAGAAATTTCTACAAGACAAAAGGTGCAAAAAGCCTCACATGGCTCAAAAAGAAAAGGAGTACTTGTGGCACCTTAGAGACTCTCAGAGGCCGCAGATAATACTACTCGGACACTAGGCTAAAGCAACTTAACACCTTTGCCTTTCTTCCTTTTCCTGCACAAATAAGCAGCCTTAAAAGCAGTTTGTGAATAACATCACACAGCACTAACCTGTGGAAAACCACATCAGTCCACATCAGGTTCTTAATCATTATTGATAATTACTTGACATCATCGGAGTGTGCACAATATTATGTTTTAATATAAATGCACAGGATTTCTTTGAGTTAATTTTTTTTAATTACCTAGGACCAAACCCTTTGCTCTGTTCAATGCATGGATAAACAGGATTTACTCCACATGGGTCAGAATTCTCCTGCCCCAGACCTCTGAACGCAGCTGTTACTGAATGCTCCTGCCCCAACTGTTACTGAATGCTCAGCAGCAGCTTTGCCACCTAGTAGCAGGAAATGGTGGAGTTTGGCCAGTGGAGTTGTGCATATGGTGCAAAAAAATTCGCAGTGCAGACAATGCCCAAGTGTCTCTGGAACTGTATGGCTACAGGTGTGATTAAGAGAGAATAGTATTGGGACTGGCATAGAAACCTGAGATAGATTTATGCTGCTATAAACAGACTCCAGTATGGAGCAATGGCGAGGTGCTGGACCTCATCAGTGTTTGGGGGGAGGAAGCTGTCCAGCTGCGCTCCAGCCATAGGAATTACGATTCTTTCAGGCAGATATCAAGGGACATGATGGAGAGGGTCCATGACCGGGATGCACTGCAGTGCAGGATTAAAGTGAAGGAGCTGTGGAATGCCACCGCAAAGCCCACGAGGCAATCAGCCGCTCCGGGGCTTCCCCCGTGACCTGCCGTTTTTACAAAGAGCTGGACGTGATACTTGGGGGTGACCCCACCTCCACTCCAAGTACCACCATGGATGCTTCAGAGCCCAGTTCAACAAAGTGGGAGGAGGAGGAGGAGCAGTAAAGTGGGAGCGAGGGTGCTGAAGCGGAGGAAGGCACCCCGGAATCCCAAGGTGCATGCAGCCAGGAGCTGTTCTCATGCCAGGAGGAAGGTAGCCAGTTGCGGTGGCCGGTGCTTGGGGAAGGACAAGCACCAGAGGAGGTTCCCAGTAAGCGGCTTTTATTTTGGGAAGGAAGTTATTCGGTGCTGGCTCTTGGGGTGAGGAGGGTTAGGGCTGCATGCATGCCTAGATGCGGAATAGGGCGTTGATGTGCTCTCACATATCATGGTAATCGGCCTCAGTGATCTCTTCAAAGGTCTCATCCAAAACTTGGGCAATGCGCTTGTGCAGCTTTCTCAGGAGAGCCACTGTGTTCCTTGTCCCAGTAAGACTAATATGTCTGTGCCACTATGCTGTGAGGGGCAGGGGGACCATTGCTGCACACAGGCAAGCTGCATGTGGACCAGGGCGGAATCCGCATTGCAGTAGAAGACCCTCCCTTGTTTCCCAGGTCACCCTCAGCAGCGAGATATCTTCCAGGACGAACTCCTGTGGAAAATGTGGGGACAGTGTTCAGTATAGGGGCCCCCTGCTACTGTTGTCTCTCCTGAAGGCACAGAAACCCAGAGGACAGTACAGCCGTGAAACAATCAGTCACGCTTGACCCTGTGCTTACTCACCATTTTGGGGCTCCTGCAGGTTATGTGCGCTCACTTTGGGACGGGCAAATTTGCTATTGTGTAGACTGTGCTTGCCCTTAGGTATGGGGGAATCATTGCTCTGTCTGGTGCAAACAATGCTGCCTCTGTTAAGTGTTGCAGTTTGTCTTTACAACCTTGAGATCTCAGCCGTCTGTGTTATCACCGGCTGAAAGACTCCAAAGAACCAAAAAGAGGCCACGTAGAAGCAAGGAAGACATGTTGCATGAAGTAATGCAGCGTTCAAGTAATGAAAATCGAAAAGGGCAGGAGTGGTGGGACAGTAAAAGGAGGATCCGCCAGCAGAATGAGGAGCGCCGGCACAAAAGCGTGGTGCTCCGGCAGCAAAGCACAGAGCGGCTGATAAGCATAATGGAGTGCCAAGCGGACTTGATCCAGGTGCTTGTAGCCATGCAGGCGGAATGCTACCGTGCCCGCCCCCACCTGCAGCCCTTGTCCCAAAACTCTTTCCCTTGTGCCTCCATGTCATCTCCAACCCACTTTCCCCAACATCCGGGTTCTTACTGCCACCAGCTGCCTCCAACACCTGTAGCTTCACCACCCAGCCCTGAAAACTACGACCCTTACCCACTGCTCTCAACCCCCATCATCATGCAGTATAGACATCCTGAAGTGCAGCACTCATTGCACAGCACTCCAGACAGGAAGGCTGAGTACGATAACAGAACATGTGCAAATCTGTGATTGTACCGTTCCCCACCCCACCCCTTGCCCTTTCTGTTTCCCAAGCAGTTGTGTTTCTTTTCAATAAATGAATTTTCTTTTCAATAAATGGATTTTTTGGCTTTGAAAACATACTTTATTATTGCATAAAGTAAAAGATACCTTAACCCAGGAAAGAAACAGGCACTGCAAGTCAGCATAGCAAACACAGATTCCTACTAACAATGAAACCACTGCACTTCACGCCCATGCAGGGCACCAGACATTACTGGTGGATTTCAGCCTCAAATTGCTCCCTCAAGGCATCCCTAATCCTTGCAGCCCCATGCTGGGCCTCTCTAATAGCCCTGCTCTCTGGCTGTTCAAATTCAGCCTCCAGGTGTTGAATTTCCGAGTTCCATGCCTGAGTGAATCATTCACTCTTCCCTTCACAAATGTTATGGAGGATACAGCACGCGGCTATAACTATGGGGATGCTGTTATCGGCCAGGTTCAGCTTCCGATACAGAGAGCGCCAGCGGCCCTTTAAAGGGCCAAAAGCACACTCCACAGTCATTCTGCACCGGCTCAGCCTGTTGTTGAAAGGGGCCCAACTTGATTATCATACACATTGTAAGGAGAGTGATCACTTTAGATAAACTATTACCAGCAGGAGAGTGGGGTGGGGGGAGGTATTTTTTCATGCTTTGTGTATATAAAAAGATCTTCTACACTTTCCACAGTATGCATCCGATGAAGTGAGCTGTAGCTCATGAAAGCTTATGCTCAGATAAATTGGTTAGTCTCTCAGGTGCCACAAGTACTCCTTTTCTTGTTGCGAATACAGACTAACACGGCTGTTACTCTGAAACCTGTCATTATTCTGGTAAGTGCTCCTAACCATTTGGTCTCAGTAACTGTCTTTGTCTATGGTATAGAAATATGGAAGGATGATCCTCACTTGACTTGCATAACCCAATATACTACTTTTTAATGAACAACAAAATTGCAAATAAACTGCGTGAAAAGTTAGTAAATTCTTTTCAGCTGCAGTTACATACCCTTCTTATGGAGATGTTTGTATAAACATTGAGGACTTGATTTTCAATTACAACAAAGCCCATTTACACCACTCTGGCTGTTTAAATTTCATCAGGCTTTCTTTAATGCCCCTTTACACTGCCAGAATGGACATAAAGGGGTCTTAGTGTAATTAAGAATCAGGCCCCAAAAATTTGCTTTGAAGTCCATTTGCTCCAGCTGCTTATTCCCAATTAGAGGTCTTTCCCCATTCCTCACTGTCTTTGCTGCTCCATTACAATAGTTAGTGAAGTATCCTGCTGAAAGACACTCAGATCTATATAAACAAAGAAAAGGGGCCTATTAAAAAAAAACGGTTATTATACATCACATCGGTTAAGTCGTCATCCAGTCTCTCACTCTCTCTCGCTACAAAAACTTTTGCAGTTACTTTCAGTGTTAATAAAAGTGAGGGAATAATACCATTGGCTTATACCGCTTAAGGGAGGCAGATATCTTGCAGTCTTTCCTATATCCCTCTGTCAGCGCACCTCAATCCTGCTGTACAACGACCTATTATGTCAGCCATCATATTTCACAAGCTAGCCGTTTCACCTTTAATTTTGTCTAATGGTTAAAAAAAAATCAGAATTGTGACTATTAGAAGTATTGAGCTCTGACTGCTGACTTTGACTCCATCATTTGTGCTATTTACCTGTTATTCTCCAGTTGGGAAGCCATCGTCTGCCTCATTTCTCCAAATGAAAGATTTGATTGAGTTACATTTTCCTCTGTAGCTCCTGTTTCATTTTGCAGGTAAATCCTGTAATGCACAACAGGAGAACAACTTTCAGACTGGGGAATCTCAACTGTTTTGAAGATAAACACCACCATTTTTGTTTAATGCCCCCTTTTTTCTCTATGCTAGTTATCAGCAGGCTTTTCCACAGGAACAAATGGAGTCAATTATCTGCTAGTTTGCAGAGTGGAGGTTGAAACAAGATTTGTATTGTTCAAAATACTGTTAAGCTTTTTTGGCACATTTCATCTTCTCGTAACTGTTGTTCTTTGAGATGTGTTGCTCATATCCATTCCAATTAGGTGTGTGCACGCTGCATGCACTGTCATCGGAAAGTTTTTCCCTTAGTAGCACCCGTCGGGTCAACTGTGGAGCCCCCTGGAGTGGTGCCTTCATGGAACTGAATATATGACCCTGCTGACCAGGCCCCTCCTCAGTTCCTTCTTGCCAGCTACTCTGACAGAGGGGAAGGGAGGGGGGGTTTGGAATGGATATGAGCAACACATCTTGAAGAACAACAGTTATGAGAAGGTGAGTAACCGTTTTTTCTTCTTCGAGTGATTGCTCGTATTGATTCCAATTAGATGACTCCCAAGCCCTACCTAGGTGGTGGAATCGGAGTTATGGAATCACTGACTGGAGCACTACTCTGCCAAATGCTGCATCATCTTTGGTGTGCTGGATGATGGCATAATGAGAGGTGAAAGTATGCACCGAGGACCACATTGCTGCCCTGCAGATCTCTTGTATCGGGACCTGGGCCAGGAATGCTACCAGTGAAGCCTGCACCCTTGTGAAGTGTGCTGTAAGGGATGGGGCTGAAACCTTGGCTAGCTAGTAGCACGTCCGGATGCAGAACGTGATCCATGATGAGATTCTCTGAGATGAGACCAGGAGCCCTTTCATCTGGTCTGCAACCGCCATGAAGGAGCTGGTTCGACTTCCGGAATGGCTTTGTGCACTAGATGTAAAAGGCTAGTGCCCACTGAATATCCAATGCGTGGAGCCTCTGCTCTTGGATATTAGCGTGAGGCTTAGGGAAGAAGACAGGCAGAAAAATGTCCTGGTTGGTGTGAAAATGTGACACCACGTTTGGAAGGAAGGCTGGGTGAGGTCTGAGTTGTACCTTGTCCTTATGGAAAACTACGTAGGGGGAGTCAGAAGTGAGGGCCTTTACCTCAGACATCCTCCTTGATGAGGTAATGGTGACCAGAAAGGCAACCTTCCACGACAGATAGAGAAGGGAGCAAGTTACCAGCGGTTCAAAAGGGGGCCCCCTGAGTCTGAAGAGAACCAGGTTAAGGTCCCACGCAGGGACCGATTGTCTAATTTGTGTGTATAACCGTTCCAGGCCCTTGAGGAACAGGCAACCATAGAGTTGGTGAAGACAGAACCCCTGGCGAAAGGTGGAAGGCCGAAATGGCTGCAAGGTGTGCCTTGATGGATGATGCTGTGAGACTCTGCTGTTTCAGGTGCAGTAGGTACTTCAGGATGAATGGTATGGGCGCCATTCAGTTACACCTGAATGTAAACCTTTTCCACTTTGCTAGGTATGTGGCCCTAGCGGAGGGTTTTCTGCTTCTGCATAGGACCTGTCTTACCAGTTCCGAGCACAGGTTCTCCAGGGGATTTAGCCATGAAGCTTCCAGGCTATGAGATGGAGGGACTGAAGGTTGGGGTGATGAAGGTGACCGTGGTCCTGTGTGATCAGGTCCAGAACTACTGGCAATGGGATCGGGGCATCCCCTGACATCTCCAGGAGTGTGGTGTACCAATGTTGGCGAGGCCACACCAGTGCCACCAGAATCATCTGTGCCCTGTCTCTGCAGACCTGGAGTAGGACCTTGTGCATCAGAGGGATCGGCAGAAAAGTGTACAACAGACGTCCCGCCAAGGGGAGCAGGAACAGAGCGTCCTCAAGTGAGCAAGGCAGTGTTTCTGGAAGGAATGGAATTGTGGGCACTTTCTGTTGCTCCGGGTGGTGAACAGATTGACCTGGGGAAACCCCCATCTTTGGAAGATGGAGTGTATGATATCTGGGTGGATGGACCATTTGTAATTATGGAAGGATCTGCTGAGGAGGTCTGCTAGTTCATTCTGCACTCCTGGGAGATAGGGCGCCTCCAGGTAATGGAGTGGGCTATGTATAACTCCCAGAGCTGGAAGACTTCCTGACATAGGGGAGAGGAATGGGCTTCACCTTCCTTGTTGATGTAAAACATGGCCGTGGTGTTGTCCATCATAACTGCCACACACTGACCTTGTAGCCAGGCCTGAAAGGTTTGGTGTGCTAGTCGTACAGCCCTCAACTCCTTGATATTGATATGGAGAGAGAGCTTGTCCTGCAACCATAGGCCCTGTGTTGGGAGGTCTCTCAAATGCGCACCCCATCCCAGAGCTGATGCGTCCATTGCCGGGGACAAGGAGGGCTGGGGGCTGTTTAAGGGGACTCCCTTGCAGGCTGCCTGAGGGTCGAGCCACCATTGGAGAGACTCAAGTACTTGCTCTGGCACAGTGACCACTGAGTCCAGGCTGTCACGCCCCAGGTGGTAGACCAAAGTGAGCCACGCTTGGAGGGGTCTGAGACTCAGTCTGGCATCCCGGACCATGTAAGTGCAAGCTGCCGTGTGGCCGAGGAGACTCAGGCATCCCCTTGCTGAAGTGGCCTGGTACCACCTGAAGCCTTGAATAATGTCTGCCATCGCTTGGAAGCAGGCATCTGGCAGAAATGCTCTTGCCTGTATCGAATCCAATACCGCCCCGATGACCTCTATTCTTTGGGTCGGTAACAAAGTTGACTTGTTCACATTGAGGAAGAGGCCCAGATTCTCGAAAGTGGATCTGACAATCAGACTTGAGACTCCACCTGTTCCCTGGAGTGCCCCCTGAGCAGCCAGTTGTCGAGGTAGGAGGAAAGCTTTTCCTTTGGAGGAAAGCTGCTACGACCAACATGCACTTGGTGAACACTGGAGGGGCTGTCAACAGGCCAAAGGGGAGGATCATGAACTGATAATAGTTGTGGTCAACAACAAAGCTGAGGAATTGTCTGTGTGCAGGCTGTATAGCTATGTGAAAGTATGCGTCTTTCATGTTGAGGGTGGCATACCAGTCTCCTGGATCCAGAGAAGGGATAATAGCACTCAGGGAGACCATGCGGAACTTCATCTTTTCCATGAACTTGTTGAGTCCACACAGGTCTAGAATGGGTCTGAGACCCCCCTCGGCTTTGGGGATTAGGAAATAATGGGAATACAATCCCTTGCCCCTGAGAAACCTCCTCCACCGCTCCCAAGGCAAGGAGAGCCTGCACCTTGTGGATAAGGAGTTGCTCATGCGAAAGGTCCCTGAAGAGGGATGGGGAAGGGGAGTGGAAGGGATGGGGGAGCAGAACTGGAGAGAAAGTCACACTTCTACCATGCAAAGAACCCAGCAGTCCGATGCTATTTGGGACCAAGTATGCTGGAAGTGGGATAGACGATTCAAGAAACAAGGGGAAGGATCCGGTGTCGTGGCGGATGCACCGTCCCCAGTTGCACCTTCCAAAAGCCTGTTTTGAGCCCGAAGATGGTTTGGTAGGACCCTGGCCCTGCTTGGGCGAGGGATGGGAAGGCTTGCGCCTGCCATTCCTACCCCTCCTCCTGAAGAAGACCTGCCTTGGCCAGGGAGGATAGACAGGGCTGTCCCTAGGCATACGCGGCTCTGTAGGGCACCTGAAAATTTGGGACATCCCTGGGTCTTAGTCCACCCTTCCACGTCTTCCTATCCCTGTTCTGACCCTTCCTGCAGGCTCCCACCACAGCTGGCTGCTGCAGCCTGGTGAGTTTTCCTTCGGAGGGGATCTAGTACTTAAGAGTGAAAAAACCTTCCAGCCTGTCAGACCTATTAGCACAACACTGAAACTGTTAAAGAGCCATTCATGGGGTGATGAAGCCATTTAACAGGTGTTTGCCAACCCCTACTGTAGGTTTCTGAATTTACTGACAAAAGCAGTTGTGCATGACTGTAATATTTACTCAGAACATGTTAGTCTACAGGACCTTAGTTTAAAATATGCTTTAAAAATATTTCATTAGTGTGTTGCTGAAGATAATAAAATCACATCTCTAAAAAATCCTTGCATAGATTTTTAGATGCACAATCTGGGTATTCATCTTTAATCTTAAATGCTTGAATCTTCAGACATGTTGTTTTTTAAATAAATCCTTCAAAAGACCACCCTTATCTAAAATACACATGCGAGCCAGGGCTGCCTTCGGGCATAGGTGCGCTAGTTTAATAATACTGCATAGGGCCCCATAAATCCTAAGGACAGCCCTGAGGATAGGGGCATTGGTGCTGTTGTTGTGGCTTAAAATGTTTGTGTTAGGTTGCCGAGGTGTGCGTGCCCAAAGATTTCATGATCACCTGGGAGTCTTTTAGGCTGTGCAGCCTGGAGTCTGTTTGCTCCAAGAACAGGCCTGCTCCGTCAAACAGTGGGTCCTGCAGGGTTTGCTGCACTTCTGGGGGCAACCTGGATGCCTGTAACCCTGAGCCCCTCTTCATGGCTATCCCAGAGGAAAGGGTGCATGTGGCTGACTCCACAGCATCCAGGGAGGCCTGTAAAGAGGTCCATGCCACTGCCTTTCCTTCGTCAACTATAGCTGCAAATTTGACTCTGGAGTCCGATGGAACCAGCTCCTTAAACTTCAACATGGAGGCCCAAGAGTTGAAGTTATATCTCCTGAGGATAGCTTGCTGGTTAGCTATCCTCAGTTGCAGGCCTCCCGCTGAGTAGACCTTTCTACTGAAAAGGTCCGTCTGTTCTGACTCCTTTGATTTGGGAGTCAGTCCCTGCTGCCCCGTCTCTCCTTCTCGTTAACCATGGTCACGACTAAGGAGCAGGGCTGTGGGTGCGAGAAGAGATATTCGTATCCTTCAGAGGGTATGAAGTACTTCCAGCCAACTCCTTTAGTGGTAGGCGGGATAGATACAGGGGTCTGCCATAGAGTCTTAATGTTGCTCTGGATCGTTTTTATCAGTGGCAGAGCTACCCTGGATGTCCCAAGATGTCCTCCATGGGGTCCTCCGGTTCAACCACCTCTTCTGCCTGCAACCCCATGTTGCGGGCAATCCTGTGCAGCAAGTCTTGGTGGGCCTTGTGGTCGATAGGGGGAGGGGGTCCCCGAGGCCAAAGCCCCTGCCACCACCTCATCTGGGGACCCTCCAGCTCTCTTGCTTCTTCCTGTCCAGTGCTGAGGACCTCGGTGGTGACCGTTGTCGCAGTGGCATGGGCCTGATTGGGTGGCAGAACTTGTGCTGGCATCGTCTCAGAGCCCCGAGGCATAGATCAGTCTCTGGGCGGTGGGGGCGCTCGACTTTTAGGGGCCACGACCCGGACCCCCTGGAAAAAGACCCCTGGGCTTGGTGGTAAGCCCAGGGGGTCCAAAAGGGCCACTGTGCAAGTGGCTGCCACTGGGGGTGCCAAGGCACCACACCTGCAACACGTCAGTGCCTGTCTGACCTGTGCCAGCTACATCACGAGTATAGCGATTTCTCATCTGAGTCCGACAAAGCCGACCTCGACCCTGAGGACCACAGCAGCACCAGTGGGTATTGCGACAGGGACCAGTGCCAAGGGTCCAGTGTGGGGGATTGGTGCCGGGGATCAGTGCCGAGGAGCAGGTGCAGAAGACCGGTGCCACTCCACCCTCGATGTCAAAAAGTGTGATCGCCACCCCGTTGGTGTCGGGGACCCTTGCCTGGAACCCAGTGCCGGCAAAAGGTGCCATGGCGTGAGAGACTGGGAGCGGTGTCGAGGGGAGCGGTACCAAACTGGGGAGAGTAACCGCCTCATCATGGATGGCTTGCCTCTACACAGTGCCAGTCGTTGCGGCACCAGGGGCTGAGCAGCCATCATGGCAATCAGATCTTTGGCAGCTTCAAAAGTTTCCGGGGCGGAAGGCAGCTCCAACTCCTCCACCAAGGACTGCCTTTCAGGAGTGCTGCTGGGCACCGCACGCGGCGGTCCCCTTAACAGGACCGAAGTCGATGGCGCTGACTCCTGCGCTCTTGGCGCTCAGTGCTCCTGCATAGAACATAAGAACAGCCATACTGGGTCAGACCAAAGGTCCAGCTACCCCAGTATCCTGTCTTCCGACAGCGGCCAATGCCAGGTGCCCAGGAGGGAATGAACAGAACAGGTAATCATCCAGTGATCCATCCCCTGTTGCCCATTCCCACCATCCCTGCCCATTGTATCTGATAGCCACTGATGGACCTATCCTCCATGAATTTATCTAGTTATTTTTGAACCCTGTTATAGTCTTGGCCTCCACCACATCGTTTGGAAAGGAGTTCCATGGGTTGACTGTGCGTTGTATGAAAAAATACTTCCTTTTGTTTGTTTTAAACATGATGCCTATTAATTTCATTTGGTGACTCCTAGTTCTTGTGTTATGAGAAGGATTAAATAATACTTCCTTATTTACTTTCTCTACACCAGTCATGATTTTATAGATGTCTATCATATCCCCTTTAGTCATCTTTTTTCCAAGCTGAAAAGTCCCAGTCTTATTAATCTCTCTTCAAATGGCAGCTGTTCCATACCTCTAATCATTTTTGTTGCCGTTTTCTGAACCTTTTCCAATTCCAATATATCTTTTTTGAGATGGGGCGACCACATCTGCACACAGTGTTCAAGATGTGGGTGTACCATGGATTTATAGAGAGGCAATACGATAATTTTCTATCTTATTATCTATCCCTTTCTTAATGATTCCCAACATTCTGTTCGCTTTTTTGACTGCCGCTGTACACTGAGTGGATGTTTTCAGAGAACTGTCCACAATGACTCCAAGATCTCTTTCGTGAGTGGTAACAGCTAATTTAGACCCCATCATTTTATATGTATGGTTGGGATTATGTTTTCCAATGTGTATTACTTTGCATTTATCAACATTGAATTTCATCTGCCATTTTGTTGCCCAGTCACCCAGGTTTGAGAGATCCTTTTGTAGCTCTTTGCAGTCTGCCTGGGACTTAACTATCTCGAGCAGTTTTGTATCATCTGGAAATTTTTCCACCTCACTGTTTACCCCTTTTTCCAGACCATTTATGAATATGTTGAATAGGACTGGGCCTAGTATAGACCCCTGGGGGACACCACTATTTACCTCTCTCCATTCTGAAAACTGACCATTTATACCCACCCTTTGTTTCCTATCTTTTAACCAGTTACCAGGCCATGAGAGGACCTTCTCTCTTATCCCGTGATTGCTTACTTTGCTTAAGAGACTTTGGTGAGGGAGCTTGTCAATGGCTTTCTGAAAATCTAAATACACTATATCCACTGGATTCCCCCTTGTCCACATGCTTGTTGACCCCCTCAAAGAATTCTAGTAGATTGGTGAGGCACGATTTCCCTTTACAAAAACCATGTTGACTCTTCCCCAACAAATTATGTTCATCTATGGTTCTGACAATTTTGTTCTTTCCTATAGTTTCAACCAGACCAGTTTGCCCAGTATTGAAGTCAGGCTTACCAGCCTGTTATTACCTGGGTCACCTCTGGAGCCCTTTTAAAAAACTGGTGTCACGTTAGTTATCCTGCCAGCACACTGTCTTCGGCACAGGGGAGCGACCCCTATCAGTCTTCCTATACTGCTTGCCACTGGGGAGTGGGAGTAGTGCTGGGTTGTCTCCACAGCCTGCAGTGCTGGGAAGCGCTGGTGCCAAGGGTCTCTTAGGCCAGAGTCCTTCCTTGGCGGCATGTCGCATACAGAGGCTGGGGCGCTCCGCACGGACGCACTTGGTGCCGGGTCCTGATTGTCCGCGGTAGGCTGGGGGCAAAGAGCAGAGTCCATCAAGAGCTGTTTAAGACAGAAGTCTCGCTCTTTCTTAGTCCTGGGGAGGAATGCCTTACGGATCCTGCACGTCTCTGTCTGGTGTGTCTCCCCCAGAGACTTTAGGCACGAGTCGTGGAGGTCGTCTGTTGACATAGGCTTCCTGCAGGATCCAGAGGGCTTAAGCCCTTGGGACCGAAGCATGCCCCAGAAAGCAGGGGAAGGGATTGGGGGGTAACCCCAGCCCCAATACCTTATCAACAAACTACAACTATATATATAAAACTATAACTAATTACAAACTAACAGCTACTATATACGCTAAGGGAAGCACTTGCTACGCACGCGCTTGCAGTTTCAACGACCATCACTGGCTATAAGAAGGAACTGAGGAGGGGCCGGGTCAGCAGGGGCATATTTTCAACGCCGTGAAGGCACCGCTCCAGGGGGCTCCACAGCCAACCCAACGGGAGCTGCTAAGGGGAAAACTTTCCGACAACTGTGCATATGACACGCACGCACCTACTTAGAATCAACATGAGCAATCCCTCAAAGAAGAACCTGTGTGTGGATTTGAAGGCATTACTTGCCAGCCAAACAGCCTATTTATAGTGCTGGAATTAATGCGTTATAATGGCATGGCAGCAGAGCATTCAGCAGGTATGACATTAGTTAGACACAGGAGTGAGCTGGATAGTATTCTGCCTGTACTAGCAGATTCTACATTTGTCACATCACATCTCCTTATCACAGAGACAGAGGAGAGAATGATAGTTAGGGTTGGAAAAGGAAAAACTGCATGTGCAACACAGGGTGACCAGTTGTCCCGATTTTATAGGGACAGTCCCGATTTTTGGGTCTTTTTCTTATATCGGCTCCTATTACCCCCCACCTCCTGTCCCGATTTTCCACATTTGCTGTCTGGTCACCCTAGTGCAACAAAGAATGTTGAAGTGATACTAAGGGTATATCTACATTGCAGATGGGAACATGCTTCACTGAGCTAGCACCTAACAAAAGTAGCATGGCCACAAGGAGCACAGGCAGCTCAGGCTGGCTGCCCAGGTACAAACCTGGGTCTGTATCCCGATGTCTAACTGAGCCACCGCAGCCATTCTGCTATTTTTTGCACACTAGCTCAAGCAGAATTAGTGTAAGTCTGTCTACCCACACTGGAAAGCACACTCCTAGCTGCAGTGCAGACATACCCTGCAATTGAGGGTATCAAAGGGTAATTTTAGCACTCCTTATGCAGCATAAGTTTCCTTGCAGCCCCAAAGATGTATGAGACTAAGGCTATGTCTACACTGCAGAGCCTACGTTAGCACAGCTACGCCGGCATAGTCCATTAGTGTAGATGCAGTGAACATCAACAGGAGTTTTTTCTGCCAGTTTAGGAACACCGCATCGCTGAACGAAGGGAGCTATGCCAACAGAAGCTCTCTTCTGTTGGAACAGCTGCATCTACAGTGGGGGTTAGGTTGGCATAGCTGTGTTGGCAAGGGGTGTGATTTTTCACAGCCCTGACTGGTGTAGTTATACTGATACATGTTTGAGGTATAGACCAAGCCTCCACCAGCCCTTATTAAAACCACTTGGCTAGTGATGGATGTGTCTTCCTTCCAGTCACATCAATAAGACTACAGGGGAACTGCACACCTAGAAGTTCCCCAAAACGTCCAGTGTGGGAGGAGGGGGCAATACACCTACACATCCAAAACAACCAACCAACCATGTCAACTGGAATGTTCCCTTGAGACAGAACCTAGGGAGAAGTTGATGAACTTAGCTCTCTCTCTTCCATGTTCTTCTTTTTCCATCTTTTCTCTCTGTCTCCTTCCCAACCTTCTTAAGTATTCCATCATAGTTAATAAATCTAATACATTGACCAATTTATCTGACTGTATGAAAAAGAATTTTTAAAAAAACTCTTGCTTTATTTTTTAATAGGGTTTAAAAAAACCCTTGTGTATTCTACTTTCTAGGGAATCCATCTCTACAGGTCTGTGCTTCATACCATTTTACAGCAATAAATAATGTGACTAGAACTTGCACTCCATTCACTGGACCAAATTATTACATTGCTTTGTTATGCATTATAGCCTTGTCTATCCTAGCGATATATAAGTGCAATCACTGCTGGAGCTCTGCGAGTGCTGCCATTAAGGGAAGATTGGCATAGAATTCTGGCATATTTTTAAACCACCAGCAATAAATATGTAATAATTCAGTAGTTTAAATGCCTTTGTCTTTCTGCACTAGATTCTACCCTTAGTAGCACTGGTGGAGTTGCATGTGTGTAGAAAAATGCTTTAAAACATTAAAAGGATAGGGAACCTCCTTCTGCTTAGTACTGAGTGGCTTTGTTTTAACCCATTTAAGTTTCCTTTTGAGCACTATACAAATGAATGAAAATCATAGCCATCCCAGTACTGGTTATTCAGCACTGTGGCACTCTTGTCATATTGCTAGCAGTCCCACTGAAGTGCTGGGCCTGCTTTTGCAGTATATTATAAAATACAAATAAAGCCTTTACAGCACAAAAGAGTCCAATTTTCTCTCATTAGCAATCACTTTGCAGCATGGGTCTGTGCTGCAGTTGGTTTACTGGTTTCTCAAAGCTGTTTCTGTGGCTCTCTCAGCTACAGGCGCATCCATTATCATTTCTGCATTTGATCCAGACAAGTTTTTACACAGTCACAGTTGTTTCTCTCTGTGTTATAAAGCAGAAACTCCAGAAACAATGTCCTTGTGTTAAGAATACCATTTTTTGAAAGGAGCTTTAGCCATGACAGAAATTTAAATGTATTTTTCTCCCTGTACTTTTTCTTTAGTGCTCTGCTTAGTCCTTGATTTTGGAAAAAGCATGTTTGAAACTGGCTCGCCCAGCATGTTTATTGCCAATGCAGAGGAGGCCTGTGAATGCTGGATACGCTCCCTGTTTCTTAACCTATTCTCTTCTCCTCCTTTAGATTATTATAGTACTTATCCTCTCTTGTTAGCTGTGAAAGCATCACATTCATTCCTTCAGGTCATCTTTAGATGCTGCACAGATTGTTACCCATATACATACCATACCCTTTCCTGCATCTTCTTCCTATTTTCTGCTTTGAAAAAAACCCCCATGACAGGAATTATTAATTGATTCCTTTCTGTATGCAACAAAATGGAAGGGAAATTATTCTCCAAAGCACAAGATCAAAAAAATTGCTTACTTTCACCTGTGAAGGAAACTATATCAAATTTCTACAGCATTTCTGTTATAGTATAATTAATCTTCAATGAAGAATTAATATTACATTTTAGTTTAACTGTACTTTTTCCAATAAAAAATTAATAGAAATGTAAGTTTTCTTTTGATATGAAAAGAAAAAATGCTCAGTAAATATAAGGTCCTATTTTCGTTAAAGTGGCCTGCAGCTCCTTCTAAATATGAAAAATAGTTTCATGGCATGGTTAAACATAAAACAAATTGCAGTAACGGGATATTGCACTTTTTTATATGAGTGAATTTCAAAAGAATACAAAGCACACTCTTGGAAATGTATGGCAATGTTTGGTTTTTTTTTTTAATTCCTTTAAGGATTAAATTGCAAGGGATTTGGCAGCCCCAAGAGCAACACCACACACCACACCCAGGGCCAACTACCCTTCCCACCCATCTTCCTCCTGCGTGCATGCTTGCTTGCAGCCTCTACTTTGCTGCCACTGGCAAACATCCTCCTGGAAGACCTGGGGAAGAGCAAACTCATGAGTCCTGGCCAGAGAACTGCATGCAAACAATTTCATCATGCTAGAGCATGAAAGGGAGAGACTGTATATACACTTACACACACACAGGTGTTGTCAAATGTACAAAATTAAATGAAAAATATTTTCCCTTTTATCTTTAGTAATCTTAGGGGGTTACTTGAAATATTAAATACAAAATTTCAGACAGAAATGTAATTTTTGAGTTGGTGGGGTTTCTTTATGCAAAGCATTTTAATAACATGTAAACCTCTCCTGGGTGGTTTCTCTCTTATTTTTAATTCTCAGCCTAGAATCTTGGCTTTTACAGTTACCTTGGACCCCATCCCTTCTTAGCTAGCCTTGAATGTTATTTCATAGTTCTTCCACTCTGCTAAGAAGGCCATCTTCCTTCATCTGTACCATAGTTTTATCTGTGTGCACAAAGAGATTAAAGGCTGGGATCCTACAGATGGAATGAAGGAAGAAGCAGTAAAATTTAAACACAGTCTAGATATGCAGGTCAAGAGAGGGCGCAATCAAAGACAAAAGCAAGATGAACAGACTTGAGTGGCGGGGAGATGGATCCACAATAACAGAGAAAGGGGCGAACAGGAAGGGATGATATTTTGGCATCAAATTTAAGTTGATGGTGAGATGTGCAGACACAGAAACGAGAGCTCAGATGCCTCTATTCTGCCAGAGATACAAGCCTCCCACTTGTTAAACTTTCAGTGCAAAGGTGCTTGTCTTTCTCCCATGCTGCCCCTAAACATGTGTAAGGATAAGACCTTTTCCTGGAGCCATATTGTAAGGTCTGAGGCCTTTTTCTGCAGCCATATTGGGAGAGCAGCAGCTATGAACTAAGAATAGGGTTGCCAAGCCTTCCGGATTGACCGGGAGTCTACCGGAATTGGCATCAATCTACTGGTGACTATTGAAAGCAATCTGGGAGATTTTAATGGGCCGCTAAAAGTCCAGTTGGCTGCATGGCGGGGCTAAGGCAGGCTACCTACCTGCCCTGGCTTCAGGCGGCTCCTAGAAGCAGCTGGCAGATCTGGCTCCTAGGCGCAAGGGTGGCCAGGGGCTCTCTGTACACTGTCCCTGCCCAGAGTGCCAACTCCACAGTTCCCATTGGCTGGGAACCACCGCTAATGGGAGCTGCAGGGGGTGGTGCCTGCAGGCAGGGGCAGTGCATGGAGCCACCTGGACGCCCCTGAGCCTAGAAACTGGAGGGACATGCCAGTTGCTTCCGGGAGCCACCTGAAGTGAAAACCACCCAGCTGGAGCCCACACCCATCACCCACACCCACACACCAACCCCTTGCCCCAACCCTGACCCCTCTCCCACATCCAAACCCCTCGGCCCCAGGCCAGAGCCCCCTGCTGCACCCCAAACAGCTCATCCCAGCCCCACCCTGGATCCTGGATGCACTACAAGGTGGGTAGAAAGCTGGCTAGATTGTCGGGCTCAACGGGTAGTGATCAATGGCTCCATATCTAGTTGGCAGCCGGTATCAAGTGGAGTACCCCAAGGGTCGGTCCTGGGGCCAGTTTTGTTCAATATCTTCATAAATGATCTGGAGGATGGTGTGGATTGCACTCTCAGAAAATTTGCGGATGATACTAAACTGGGAGGAGTGGTAGATACGCTGGAGGGGAGGGATAGGATACAGAAGGACCTAGACAAATTGGAGGATTGGGCCAAAAGAAATCTGATGAGGTTCAATAAGGATAAGTGCAGGGTCCTGCACTTAGGACGGAAGAACCCAATGCACAGCTACAGACTAGGGACCGAATGGCTAGGCAGCAGTTCTGCGGAAAAGGACCTAGGGGTGACAGTGGACGAGAAGCTGGATATGAGTCAGCAGTGTGCCCTTGTTGCCAAGAAGGCAATGGCATTTTGGGATGTATAAGTAGGGGCATAGCGAGCAGATCGAGGGACGTGATCGTTCCCCTCTATTCAACATTGGTGAGGCCTCATCTGGAGTACTGTGTCCAGTTTTGGGCCCCACACTTCAAGAAGGATGTGGATAAATTGGAGAGAGTCCAGCGAAGGGCAACAAAAATGATTAGGGGACTGGAACACATGACTTATGAGGAGAGGCTGAGGGAGCTGGGATTGTTTAGCCTGCAGAAGAGAAGAATGAGGGGGGATTTGATAGCTGCTTTCAACTACCTGAAAGGGGGTTCCAAAGAGGATGGCTCTAGACTGTTCTCAATGGTAGCAGATGACAGAACGAGGAGTAATGGTCTCAAGTTGCAGTGGGGGAGGTTTAGATTGGATATTAGGAAAAACTTTTTCACTAAGAGGGTGGTGAAACACTGGAATGCGTTACCTAGGGAGGTGGTAGAATCTCCTTCCTTAGAGGTTTTTAAGGTCAGGCTTGACAAAGCCCTGGCTGGGATGATTTAACTGGGAATTGGTCCTGCTTTGAGCAGGGGGTTGGACTAGATGACCTTCTGGGGTCCCTTCCAACCCTGATATTCTATGATTCTATGATTCCTACACCCCCAGCCAGAGTCCTCACCTCCTCCTTCACCCCAACCCCCTGCCCCAGCCTGGTGAAAGTGAGTGCATGTGCGGGACAGCGAGTGACTGAGGGAGCGGGGATGGAGTGAGCAGGGGCTGGGGCCTCAGAGAAAGGGCAGGGAAGGGGCATGGCTTCAGAGAAGAGGCAGGAAAGGGGGCAGGGCAAGGGTGTTCAGTTTTGTGTGATTAAAAAGTTGGGAACCCTACCTAAGAAGTAGACAGCCACATCCACACATTCATCTAAATTACATTAAAACAATGTAATAACAGGCTGTTAAAGAAGGCACTGCTGTCCTAATAGGACCCACCATTACCAGATAAAGAAACAAATCTTACGATGGGTAAAGAAAACTTTGTTTGATATCATTCTGTCTGGCAAGAAATAATTTACCAACAGTTCTGATTGTAAAATCTATACTTCTATTGTTTTGCCTTTATGGTCCCTACTTCTCCCTACTTGTTGTTTATCTGTATGGTTCTTTGATTGTTTCTGTCTATTGCATAACTAATTTTGCTAGGTATAAATCAATTAAGGTGGTGGGGTATGATTGGTTAAAAAATTGTTTTACAATATGTTAGGATTGGTTAGAGAATTATGTACTAATGGTTTAGTAAAATGATTGCTTAAGGTATAGCTAAGCAGGACTCAAGTTTCACTGTATGAATGGGGGTCCAAAAGGAAGTCCTTTGGAATTGTTGGATCATATTAAAGAAGTTCTGTATTGAAATCACAAATGAACTTGATTCCCCATAGTTTAAATTCCAGGGTATTACTAATTAAGAGGTCTCTTGGTTTTTGGTACTGTTTCTCTCCCTCTATGTGTGAAACTTGCAAGCTGCTAATTGCGTTAGTACATTCTAAGACAGAGCCTGTTCTCAAAGCAATTCACACAGAGAGAGACTCAAAGCAATACTCTGTAACAACAGAAACAGCACCCAGAGACTCCCCGCCCTTTTGTTGTATTAACAATTGTGATTAAAATAGAGATAGAGGATGTATGTGGATGGATGCTTGGTGTGGATAATAACTGAATGATCAGGGAGGTGCCAGCCTAAGAATCCAGTGTCCATCGGCTGAAGAAGGCATCAAGTGGAAATAACCAGAGGACCCCCAGAGGGCAGACTGGAATCCACCCAACAGCCTCAAGAATGGGAGAACCAAAGAACAAGATAACATCTGGCAGCACGGAGTTGTCAGGAATGTGACATCTGCTGATTGATTCAGCAACAGCATGATGAAGCAATTCCCATAGACTGGCATAGGAAGAAATTCCTATAAAAATCAACTCTAGAAAGTGAGAACTTTGGGGTCTGATTCTGCAAACCAACTTCCAGGAGCATCAGATGAGCATCTGACAAGGCCCTGCTCCCTCCTCATGTCCAGGCCACCTGGCCAGTGACTTGGCATGAGCAACTCTAAGGCTGGTAACTGTGATAACAACCTTGCAGAACCTGTGTGTGTGTATGTTTGTATGAATGAATGTGTGAATAAATATGAGATTGAATGGAATGTTATAGCTATAACTAACTGCTTACTATGATTCTTTCTGTATTCACAATAAATGTGGTATTTTGCCTTTTCCCCTTTAATAAGATCCTGCTGGTTTTTATTTTATTGGTATAACAGAATCAACTCAGACACAGCCCCAACATCAGAGCTGCCAGACCTCAATACCCTGCGAATGACACTGTGCAGAAGCTGGAGTTCCCCAGATGACCTCATCCTGGCTGGCCATCAGGAGAAGTTAATCTGCCTTATTGGGAGTGGTGAGCATTGTGTGCCTAGCGTGTGCATTCTGTTTTGGTGATTGTTAATAAATAGAGGTTAAGTAGAATATTAGTGTGTAAGGCTCTTTCACTGGTAAAAGTCCCTGCAAACCCATGAAGTATAAGGTTATGCCCTGAGCCCATGGAAGGGCAAGGGCAGATGGCCCTAGAGTGTGCGAGTAACAGAGAATTTTGTGGAGGTAACACATGGGAGGAGCTCCCCATAAACATCTGCAAAGCCAATTTGTTGTCTTAATTCAAATCTCTCTTCAAAACTCTCCTGTGCTGTGATGCCTACAAAAAAATGACAACAGTTAGGCAGCTGATGTGCTAAGACCATGGCCTATCATACGGACCATCATGGTCCCATTGCTTCTTTGTGCTCCCCCATATGTCTGTCTGTATCCACCTGCTCTCTTGTCTTATACTTCAATTGTAAACTTTTTGGTGCAAGAACCATCTTTTGTTCTGGGTTTGTACAGCATGTAGTACAATGGAGTCCTGAGTCCACAACTGGGGCTCCGAGGTGCTACTGCAATTCCAGTAAAATCAATAATAAAGGTCAGGCCTGAAGATTTCTGAGTCATCAGCATACAAATGGTAATTGAAACCATGTGAGCACATGAGATCACTTAGAGAAAGGATGTAAAGGGAAAGGAGATGGAAAGGACTAAGGACAAAGCCCCATGGGACACCCATGGAAAATGGGATAAGGGAGAAGAACCCACCAAGAGGTGCTGAAGGACTGACCAGAGATAATGAAGTAGAAGTAGAAGAGAAAAGGGTCATGAAAGCCATGGGGAGGCAAGATTTCAAGAAGACGCGTGCAAGCAATGGTATAAAGAGCAGCTGAGAGTCACGGTAGAGGCCCCGAGATTTGGCCATTAAAAGATCATCAGAGACCTTTGCTAGAATGCCTTTCAGTAGAGTGGAAAGGGTGGAAGCCTGATAGGAGGGGATCCATCCAGGATCAAGTTGGAAAAAAAGTCGAGGCAATGATTGCAGACAGTGTGTCCAATGAGTCTGGAGATGAAAGGGAGAAGGAAGATGGTGTGGCAGTTGGAGAGAAAAGTGACTTAGGGAAGGATTTTTTAGGAAAGCAGCAACTATAATGTTGACAGGTTTCAGAGTGTTAGTCTGTATCAGGAAAAATAACGAGGAGTCCTTGTGGCACCTTAGAGACTAACAAATGTATTTGGGCATAAGCTTTCGTGGGTTAGAACCCACTTCATCAGATGCATGGAGTGAAAATACAGGAGCAGGTATAAATACATGAAAGGATGGGGGTTGCTTTACCAAGTATGAGGTCAGTCTAACAAGATAAATCAATTAACAGCAGGATACCAAGGGAGGAAAAATAACTTTTGAAGTGGTAAGAGAGTGGCCCATTACAGACAGTTGACAAGAAGGTGTGAGTAACAGTAGGGAGAAATTAGTACTGAGGAAATTAAGTTTAGGTTTTGTAATGACCCAACCACTCTCAGTCTCTATTCAGGCCTAATCTGATAGTATCCATTTTGCAAATTAATTTCAGTTCTGCAGCTTCACGTTGACCTTGGGAGACAGCGCAGTCCTCGCTTACAGACAGCCCCCCAACCTGAAGCAAATACTCACCAGCAACTACACACCACACAACAAAAACACCAACCCAGGAACCAAACCCTGCTAAAAACCCCGGTGCCAACTCTGTCCGCATATCTATTCAAGGGACACCATCATAGGACCTAACCACATCAGCCACACCATCAAGGGCTCGTTCACCTGCACATCTACTAATGTGTTATATGCCATCATGTGCCAGCAATGCCCCTTTCCCATGTACATTGGCCTAACCGGACAGTCTCTATGCAAAAGAATAAATGGACACAAAACTGACATCAGGAATCATAACATTCCAAAACCAGTAGGAGAACACTTCAATCTCTCTGGTCACTCAATAACAGACCTAAAAGTGGCAATTCTTCAACAAAAAAACTTCAAAAACAGTCTCCAACGTGAAGCTGCAGAACTGGAATTAATTTGCAAACTGGATGCCATCAGATTAGGCCTGAATAGAGACTGGGAGTGGCTGGGTCATTACAAAACCTAAACTTAATTTCCACAATACTAATTTCTCCCTACTGTTATTCACACCTTTGTGTCAACTATCTCTTACCACCTCAAAAGTTATTTTTCCTCCCTTGGTATTCTGCTGTTAATTGATTTATCTCATTAGGCTGACCTCACAGTTGGTAAAGCAACCCCCATCCTTTCACATATTTATACCTGTTCCTGTATTTTCACTCCATGCATCTGATGAAGTGGGTTCTAACCCACGAAAGCTTATGCCCAAATAAATTTGTTAGTCTCTGAGGTGCCACAAGCACTCCTCATTATTTCGACTATAATGTGTTTGCATTGTGAGGGGAAGGAGCATGCTGAGAGTGAGAAGTTAAGGAGAGAGTGTTGAGCCAAAGGGGGTCACTAGGAGACAGGGAATGTTTTCTCTAAGGAAGGAAAAGTGATTAGAAGAGGAAAGGTGACAAGAATCCTAAATGTCAGTGACAGGAGAGCAAGAGGAGAAAGTGAGGGGGGAGTGGTGGGACAGGTCCTGTTGGATTTCACCTTCAGAAAGGTCACAGTACCCTGTAGGGAGAGGCAGGAGGGCACAAAATTAGAAGCTGCAGAACTGAATGCTTAACATATCTAGGACTGAAATACTGATAAAAACATAACAATGTCATGTCAGTAACCCACCGGACAACTGGCCAGGGGCACTTTGTTCAATGAGGGAGGAGAACGCCGCAGAACGAGGCAGGAAATGGCTTTCCTGTCTCGTGAATGTTTTCAAGAGTTCAGAAACTGTCCCCACTCCACATCAGGATGAAACTGAGAGCTGGGGGTGGGGAAAGACAGACAGCAGCAGATAGACAATAATCAATAGCCTAGTGGTTAGGGCAGTCGCGTGAGTTGTAAGGGATCCAGGTTTGAATCCCTGCTCTGCAGGGACTTGCATTTGAGTTAAAGCCACTCAGAAAGCCTAAAGTTGAACTTGAACTGCTAACCTGAGTTAAAAACTGAATTGCCCAGTCTTTATTTCTGTTAATCTGAGTTAGCTAACCCTACTTTAAAAAAAAACACACTTAAAAAAAATCTACCTGCCCCCTCTTTGTCTCTCATTTTGAGCAGACATTCCATTCTGGACCTCAGTGGAAGTTTCATCAAATCTGGTATGTTCCTCTGAACAGTTTCAGTGCGGTGAATCTTCATTTTCCAACAGAAAATTATTGACCCGCTCTACTATTCAGCTAGCCAGGACTCAGCAAAGAAAAGACCTTGCTCAATACACATGGGAGCTGGCAAACACATAACTAGATAAATTGCAGTGTTCAGTCTCTGGTAGTGAAGTCAAATGGGAATGTATGTCTGCATAACAAACAAACCTGGTCTATAAAATCAGCCTTCTAAGAAGCCAGTCTGAAAGTACTGCAGGCTACTGAGAAGCTTTGTCAGAAATTACGGCAGACAAAAATATCAAGCTAAATCTTTTATTGTTTCTGGAGAACAACCAATCTTGTAAACAAGCACATTCTAACTTTAAGAATTGAGTGGTCTCATTGAGTTTGATGAGACTGCTCAGATGTTTAAACTAAGTACGTGAGAGTGTGCAGGATCAGAGCCCATATCCAGATACCAGAATATCCAAGAACTCAACATACTAAACAAAAGGAAGTGCTGGCCCTATCATATTTATGGAAGAAATTTTATCTGATGTCATAGACCTTTTTATAGCTCTACTCTATATAGAAAACTGTTATTGTATTCCATTGCTCAAACAGCCTGATAACCCCAAAGCAGGGGTGGCAGTATGACCTTCCATGTGGCTTATATCCAGGAACAAGATAGGATATTTATAGGCATCCAGGAAAGAGCAGAATCTGAATTTAGAGAGCTTCCAGTATTTTTATCTCACAAAGAAAAAATGAGGGGACTGTAACATGCTAAATTATGGGTTACCTATATACATAAACAATACATATTTAGTGACAAAAGCTCAGGTTTAACAACCTTAAAGAATAATATGGAGGACTTGATCACCCTTAACGTGGATGATCCTGAAAAAAAAGTCATGGTCCTGCTCTTGCCCTCACTAGAATCCATGGGAATCATTACACTGACTTCAGTGGGCTTTGCATCAGGCTCTTAGGGTCAGATTTTAAAGGCATTTAGGCACCAGACTTGCATTGATTTCAGTGGGAGTCAAGCACCTAAATATATTTAAAAACCTAGCAGTGACTGGCTGCAGTATGTCAAAGAGTAGACAGGGAGACATGAGAAGACTGAAGGTATGCTTAGCTCATAGCTCACTTACAATATTCAGTGTATTAATGCTTTTGTGGTACAATATTGTTGTATCTTCCAGGGACGTATGCTCAGACAATTTCACAGAGGAAGGTGTCAGATGGAAGGTATCCATTCTTGGTGGAAGGGCTCTGGCTATGGAACAAACTTCCAGAGGAGATTAGACAAAGATGGGACCTGACTATCTCTAGAAAATGCTGTAAAGCTTCCTCTTTGAAAAAGATCTTTTCCCCAGGGTGTAACCCCGAGTTGGAAGAGACTTGAACCACACCTCCGGGAGGCAATACAACAAGAAAGGCACTCACAAAGGAATGACATCCATCTACGTAAGCACCCCTATCCAAAAAAAAAAAAAAGAATAAAAACTTGTTACATAAACAGATCAACCTACCAAATATATTTTAACCTTATGAATATACACATTATTGACACACACACGCCAAACAGAGACTTTTCCCAGAAAAGGAGGAGAGCCTGAGACACCAACGGGTTCACTACAAACTTTGCTATTGCTATTTATTTTCTATGGATGGCAATCAGATACCACAGTGATTGGTGGCAGTATAAATCCCTAATATCCACAGACAGGCATTGTGAGAATGTTAATATTAATTTAAGTATGTTGCCCAAGTTTTGAAAATAAACTGCGGGGGAGGGAGGGTTGGATGCCGAATTTGAGACACCTTAAAAGGGCCCTGATATTCAGAGTGGGTCCTCAGCACTTTCTGAAAGTCTGTTCCCCATTATGTCTCAAACTGGACACTGAAAAATTGGAGCATGCAAAACCACCCTTGAAAATCTTACTGCAGATACTTATTTTTATTTATTTCTATTTTAAACTCACTTTGAAATTATTGGCAATCTGTAAATTTAAAGAAGCTATTCTACAATATCTGGGGGTGAGGAGGAGATCCACCAAAGGAACCAAATAGGGTAATCATGTACAGATTTTACATTGTCTTGCTTATAATTGATGAAATGTGATTTAAACTGTAAGAGTCTGTGAAGGGAATCACTCACTACAGGTGCTTCCTAGTGGTCAGGGGAGGGTGTAGAACCTTCTTACTGGTTCCCCTTGTTAACAGATACTCTGCCCCTGCAGTGGTCTGCCCCTTCTGTGATCCGGGTCTTTGGCCAGGCCATGAGTTGTATCTACCCCTTTTGGGGGACACAGAGAGTCCAACAAAAGATAGCCTCACTGTAAGGCAAGGAGTTCCAGGCCAACGTCCCTGGTTTGTGACCCTCCAGGTTGTAGGGTCTTCCTCATCCAGATTCCACTGTTTCCAGGGGAGGCTTTTCACCTTGAGCAGGATCCTGTGCGGGGGCAGAGTTTTTGCACCCCCAAAAGGTGCAGCACTGCTTCTCCCCTGGATTGCTTCCTACCAGTCTCTTTACTCAAAAGGGCAAAGCAAAAACATATCAACAAAATAAATCAAAGGCTAAATCGCAGACCTTGCAGTTGTCCAGAAACCTCTTTCCCTCAGCAAGTCAGATAGATTCTCAATAGTCAGGGGCCCCAGGCAGCTGGGCTTCTCCTAGTGCTCCCTCTGAGGAATAGGTCTGTTTACCTCCCCCAGCTGCCTGGTGCTGAACTGCTCTGCTCTGTAAGCTCCTCTTCCAACACATACATGCTTTGCAGGTATGAAGGCTAGAGCCCAAAGGGACTCTGTAAACCCTTACTTTCCACTCCATGGTTTGAACGCACCACCACAGTGCTATATAGCAATCTTTGTCTTTCTGGAGGAGTCTGCAGAAATTTTAGGGAACCTTCTTTTCAACTGGGCTGTTGATATTCCCTCACGAGCAGGGATTTTCAACAACAGGAGTAAAGCTGATGAAAGTATTTTGTTACTTATTTATTTTAATGCAAAATTCAACTCAACCTTAATTATAATTATGGAGTCAGAACAGCATCTCCATGATTAACATCCTATTGTCTTATTTGGAAGCAAGAAGAGAAAGGAAGATAGACACAAAGAGCGTACATGAGTTAGTAATTTTCTTTCCATAGTCTGACTTTCAGAGCTCTCTAATATTGAAAAACACTTTAAAGGAATTTTCCTTATTTGGTTTCTCAAAACTTCTGTATTTGTCATTTGCATTTCTTAGCTTTGCTAACAATTCACTTTTTTTTAGTTCAATCAACATTCTACTCAACTAAGTATGCCGATTTCAGTGTGTTTGGATGTATTCATGTAATCTATAGTACATATGCATATAGAATTTAAACTGTGTTTTACACTCAAACCAAAGGCAAGGATGTATCTGTTAACTAGCTACAGAACATAACAAAGGAGTCACTGAACTGAAGCCACTGAATTTCACAAATAGCAATTGCTTAGCAGTGAATAAGCTAAGTCTCATAGAAGACTTTTGAGCAGCTGCTGGACACATATTCAGCAGCTTAGGAACCTGGTATAAGAATTTTTCATAAAACAACAAGTTCTCTTTGGCTCAAAAATAGAAAAGAACCAGCAACTTTTGTTGTTTGAGAGTTGCCTTCGTGCATTCACTTGTGGGAGGTAGTGCCCCTGGCCTTGAGCTGTGGAACTGCCTTAAAAAGCCAGTCTTTTGAGGTGTGCATGAGAGAGGTCACACAAGGGTAACATCATCTCTCTACTATGCATAAAGGAGTGCAGCCCTCTTTCCCCAACTGCCTCTGTTCCTTCACTGCTGATTCAGGGAACAAACAAAATTTGCCTAAATGACCACAGGCTAGTGTGTCGTTATACCCCATATTCTTTAGGGAAATCTGCTTATGATATGGATACGGCATAACAGATATATTATATGCAAGATGGGTCTTGTAAGGTATTGTTGGAAAGGTTATGATTTATTGAATGTGATTATGCAATTTGTATGAATGTACCATTTCTATATCTAGAGTTAGATAACAATTACAACTGTGTGTGTATTTGGGAGACACCCACCAGACAACAGGCCATCAGCCTTGATGGGCCATTAGGAAGAATCAGTAAGACTTTGAAGATACTAATCTCTCTCCTTCCTGAGAGGCATCCTGGGATGTAGCTGTAACCCTACTAGGTCAGGTGATACTGACCTGTAACACTACTGTCACCTGATACTAAACACCATCTTGGACTTCTAGTAATTTTCCACTAAAAGGAGTGGGAGGTCAAGACTGGGAAACAAAAGATTCCTGTCTTATGTAAATCTTATTTAAGGCTGGGGAGTAAGGCAAACAGGACTCCTCTCCATTGCCTTCCTGCCCAAGAAGAAAGACTGATGAAAGTGCCTGAAGAGACAAAGGAACTGAGTGGTGGAAAAGGCAAGGGCTGACTCCAGACTAAGACAGGAGTCTAGTCTGTAAAGAGAAATAACTGGAACTCTAAGCTACAGAAACTCTGCAACTTTCTTAAAACAACATTTACGGTGAGAAATTATTTCTTGAAACCAGTCTCTAAGACCTTAAGCTTAGTATGCATGTTTTGCTTTATTTGCTTGGTAATCTGCTTTGTTCTGTTTGCTATTCCTTATAATCGCTTAAAATCTGCCTTTTATAGCTAATAAACTTGTTTTGTTGATTATTAAACCCAGTTTGTGCAATTTCTAACTTGGGGGGGGCAAGAAGTTGTGCATATCTTCCTCCACATTGAGGGAAGGGACGAATTTATGAACTTATGTTGTATAGATTTCTCGGCAGTGAAAGACAATATTATTTTGGTTGTACTTTCCAGAGGGAAGCTGCACTTCAGTGCTGGGTGATTTCCTAGCTGAGTCTTCTCCTAGAGAGCTGTTTGCAAACTCTGTGTGATTCTACAGCTTGTGTGTCCCTACCTGTGTGTGTGTGCTGCCAGAGGCCGGAGAGTCTAATTCAGCAAAACAGGGAGAGGGAGCCCAGGCTAGTGAAGCAGGCAGGCTCAGTGAAACCCCAGTACATCAAGTGACACCCCAGATGGGGGGTCTAACACGTCACAGCTCAATCTTCCCTCTGTCTAGCCTATTATTACTATTTTCTTGTAATTATTTTGTGTAGAGTAATATAGCACACATAGCATGCCCAGGAGCCTTTGGACTCTCAGTTCATATCAGCCTGCAAACCTTGTAAGGGCTTCAAGAGATGTGCCTACAGGCAGCCCAGCAATCATACTGGAGACTGACACCACATCTAGTGCCTGTCTCGGTGAGATCTGCTCAGCTGACAGTTCGCTGTGCTTTCACTCCACGCACGAGAAGAGAGAGACTCTTAGGCTCCAGACGCCTCTGGCTTCTCAATGCCTACAGTCTGATATACCTACAGGCCCATTGAGGGTACTCAGACCAGCCGTTGGGCCAAGATCATCTGATACAACACAGGATCCAAGATGTATCTTGCTGCTACAGCTTCAGCACTGCCTTACATCACAGGCCTGAGGCTGGAATCTCCTCATTCTTATCCTGGAGGCAAGTTCCTTATTCAGAACCACTAGTGCTGACTAAATCAAAGTGACACTGAGGACCAAACAAAAAGAACGAGGAGTACTTGTGGCACCTTAGAGACTAACAAATTTATTTGAGCATAAGCTTTTGTGGGCTAAAACCCACTTCATCGGATGCATGCAGTGGAAAATACAGTAGGAAGATCGATAGATATATAGATATATATACACACAGATAACATGAAAAAATGGGTGTTGCTATACACACTATAATAAGAGTGATCAATTAAGGTGAGCTATTATCAGCAGGAGAAAAAAACCTTTCGTAGGGATAATCAGGAAGGCCCATTTCCAACAGTTGACAAGAAGGTGAGAGTAACAGTGCGGGGAGGGGGGGAGAATAAACATGGGGAAATAGTTTTACTTTGTGTAATGACCCATCCACTCCCAGTCTTTATTCAAGTCTAAGTTAATTGTATCCAGTTTGCAAATTAATTCCAATTCAGCAGTCTCTCCTTGCAGTCTGTTTTTGAAGTTTTTTTGTTGAAGAATTGCAACTTTTAGGTCTTTAATCAAGTGACCAAAGAGATTGAAATGTTCTCCGACTGGTTTTTGAATGTTATAATTCTTGATGTCTGATTTGTGTCTATTTATTCTTTTACGTAGAGACTGTCCGGTTTGGCCAATGTACATGGCAGAGCGGCATTGCTGGCACATGATGGCATATATCACATTGGTAGATGTGCAGGTGAACGAGCCTCTGATAGTGTGGCTGATTAGGCCCTATGATGGTGTCTCCTGAATAGATATGTGGACACAGTTGGCAACGGGCTTTGTTGCAAGGATAGGTCCTGCTTTGAGCAGGGGGTTGGACTAGATGACCTCCTGAGGTCCCTTCCAACCCTGATATTCTATGATAGGTTTCTGGGTTAGTGTTTTTGTTGTGTGGTGTGTGGTTGCTGGTGAGTATTTGCTTCAGGTCTGGGGGGCTGTCTGTAAGCAAGGAGAAAAGGAGGACTTGTGGCACCTTAGAGACTAACCAATTTATTTGAGCATGAGCTTTCGTGAGCTGTAGCTCACGAAAGCTCATGCTCAAATAAATTGGTTAGTCTCTAAGGTGCCACAAGTCCTCCTTTTCTTTTTGCGAATACAGACTAACACGGCTGTTCCTCTGAAACCTGTAAGCAAGGACTGGCCTGTCTCCCAAGATCTGTAAGAGTGAGGGATCGTCCTTCAGGATAGCTTGTAGATCTTTGATGATGTGCGGGAGAGGTTTTGGTTGGGGGCTGAAGGTGATGGCTAGTGGCATTGTGTTACTTTCTTTGTTGGGCCTGTCCTGTAGTAGGTGACTTCTGGGTACTCTTCTGGCTCTGTCAATCTGTTTCTTCACTTCCGCAGGTGGGTATTGTAGTTTTAAGAATGCTTGAAAGAGATCTTGTAGGTGTCTGTCTCTGTTTGAGGGGTTGGAGCAAATGCGGTTGTATCTTAGAGCTTGGCTGTAGACAATGGATCATGTGGTATGGTCTGGATGAAAGCTGGACGCCATCATAGGACCTAATCATATCAGCTACACTATCAGAGGCTCATTCACCTGCACATCTACCAATGTGATATATGCCATCATGTGCCAGCAATGCCCCTCTGCCATGTACATTGGCCAGACTGGGCAGTCTCTATGTAAAAGAATAAATGGACACAAATCAGACGTCAAGAATTATAACATTCAGTCAGAGAACACTTGAATCTCTTTGGTCACTTGATTACAGATCTGAAAGTCACAATATTACAACAAAAAACTTCAGAAACAGACTCCCACGAGAGACTGCTGAACTGGAATTAATTTGCAAACTGGACACCATTAAATTAGGCTTGAATAAAGACTGGGAGTCGATGGGTCATTACACAAAGTAAAACTATTCCCCCATGCTTATTTCTTCCCCCTACTGTTACTCTCATCTTCTAGTCAACTGTTGGAAATGGGCCATCCTGATTATCACTACAAAAGGTTTTCTTCTCCTGCTGATAATAGCTCACCTTATGTCATAAATATAAAGGGAAGGGTAAACCCCTTTGAAATCCCTCCTGGCCAGGGGAAAGCTCCTCTCACCTGTAAAGGGTTAAGAAGCTAAAGGTAACCTCGCTGGCACCTGACCAAAATGACCAATGAGGAGACAAGATACTTTCAAAAGCTGGGAGGAGGGAGAGAAACAAAGGGTCTGTGTGTCTGTCTATATGCTGGTTTTCTGCCGGGGATAGACCAGGAATGGAGTCTTAGAACTTTTAGTAAGTAATCTAGCTAGGTACGTGTTAGATTATGATTTCTTTAAATGGCTGAGAAAAGAACTGTGCTGAATAGAATAACTATTTCTGTCTGTGTATCTTTTTTGTAACTTAAGGTTTTGCCTAGAGGGGTTCTCTATGTTTTTGAATCTAATTACCCTGTAAGATATCTACCATCCTGATTTTACAGGGGGGATTTCTTTATTTCTATTTACTTCTATTTTTATTAAAAGTCTTCTTGTAAGAAAACTGAATGCTTTTTCATTGTTCTCAGATCCAAGGGTTTGGGTCTGTGGTCACCTATGCAAATTGGTGAGGCTTTTTATCCAACATTTCCCAGGAAAGGGGGGGTGCAAGTGTTGGGAAGATTGTTCATTGTTCTTAAGATCCAAGGGTCTGGGTCTGTAGTCACCTAGGCAAATTGGTGAGGCTTTTTACCAAACCTTGTCCAGGAAGTGGGGTGCAAGGTTTTGGGAAGTAATTTGGGGGGAAAGACGCGTCCAAACAGCTCTTCCCCAGTAACCAGTATTAGTTTGGTGGTGGTAGCGGCCAGTCCAAGGACAACGGGTGGAATATTTTGTACCTTGGGGAAGTTTTGACCTAAGCTGGTAAAGATAAGCTTAGGAGGTTTTTCATGCAGGTCCCCACATCTGTACCCTAGAGTTCAGAGTGGGGGAGGAACCTTGACACCTTAATTGACCACTCTCATTATAGTGTGTATGGCAACACCCATTTTTTCATGTTCTCTGTGTGTATATATATATCTTCCTACTGTATTTTCCACTACATGCATTATCCCTTTGGGGGAGGTGTAGCTCAGTGGTTTGAGCATTGGCCTGCTAAACCCAGGGTTGTGAGCTCAATCCTTGAGGGGGCCATTTAGGGATCTGGGGCAAAAATTGGGGATTGGTCCTGCTTTGAGTAGGGGGTTGGACTAGATGACCTCCTGAGGTCCCTTCCAACCCTGATATTCTATGATTCTATGAAGTGAGTTTTAGCCCATGAAAACTTATGCTCAAATAAATTTGTTAGTCTCTAAGATGGCCACAAGTACTTCTCATTCTTTTTGCTGATACAGACTAACACAGTTACCACTCTGAAACCTGAGGAGCAAACAGTAGCCTTGGTAATAATGCAGGACATGCTTATTTTGGGTCCTGCTCCTCATTAGGCACTTTACCCTAGACACTGACTCCAGACTTATCCTCCAGCACAAGCGTCTCTGCCTCATCATTGCAAGTCCATGCAGATGCCTACTAGAGTGAAAGGAAGGAGAACAAGACCCATCAAATGGGCAGAAGCAGTAGAAAGATGCTGTGGTGGGCCTGGCACCTCACTGCCCCTTTGTGACAGGGGTGGAATGGGGTGTCGGAACCTCGCCACTCCCAAGTTCACACACCCATCTCTCTGTAGGTGGCTGGTTGCGGCCTAATGGCCTCCTTCCACACAATCACCCCTTGGTTGGGGTAGTGCGGCCTAGCGGCTGTAGTCCAGATAACTCACCCCAAGTGTCAGGGCAGTGTGGCCCAATGGCCAGGGTCCACATAAATCACTCCCTGAGTTGGAGCAGTGCGGCCTAATGGCCAGAGTCCGTACAATCCTCCTTGCAAGCGGGGTAGTGCGGCCTAGTGGCTGTAGTCCATGTAATTCGCCCCATGTATCAGGGCAGTGTGCCCAATGGCTAGTATCCATATAACCCCCCTCTCAGACAGGATAGCATGGCCTAGCGGCCAGAGTCCATAGGACAGTGTGGGGGGGGAGTAGGAGGATCCAGGCCCACCCTCTCCACCAGGTCCCGACCCAGGGCCCTGGTAGTGGCAAGTTCCCCTTGCCACCAGCTTGGCGTGGATCTGCCCGCAACATGCCAAGTGTCTGTGCGGCTCTAATGCCATTTGCCTCTAAAGTTCCCCTGGGTCACTTCCTACCATAAAGGCCAGGTTCTCCACTTCAGGGGGTCCTCCGGTCTGTTCCCTTCCAGTGACGTACTCCGTCTGGGCATCAGGGTGCATCCCGGCCTGGCTGGCCTCTGGATCCTGGTGCACAGGCTGTCCCTCCTTGGGAGCTGGCGGCATGCCTCCTTCTCCTCCGGCGGTCCGCCCAGACTGAGCAGTTCTGCAGGCTTTTATACCTGCTCTCCAGTTGGAGCATGCCCAGCAGAGCTTCCAGGGCAGGGCTTCCTCTGCTAGGAAGGAAGGGTTAATCCCTGCGATACCAGTGTGGGGCCGCTCTGCCTGGTCACTGATGCCCACAAAGAAGATAATGTCTGATTCACAGAAATTCATTTTCTCTTTAGGTCTTCTATAGCATAGCATCTATTTGCTATAGTATCTGAGAAACCAACAGTCTAACTGATTTCTTAAAATAAAACTTGCCCAATTGTCTAAAGGTTCATTCATCTAAACACTTACTATGTGTCACTTGCGTGTTATAACTTTGCTAGACACTAAAAATCATGGACGGAATAGACACTGGATTTATGGTTTATTACAATGATCTATAACTAACAACATCCACCCCCAGCTGCCTTTCCTTCCCACTCCCTTCCTTTCTCCCCTATGATTGGAGGGTTGTTAACGGGGAACTACACTTCAAATGATGCCTTGCAATATGTGTTAACTAATTATGCTAAACAGTCTGTTCCACCTTGTACTTAGCTGTGACATTCTGAGTACATTTCCCAGTCCTGAAGAAGAGTTCTCTGTAAACTCAAAAGCTTGTCCCTTGCTAAGAGCAGCTAGTCCAATAAAACGTATTACTGCACCCACCTTGTCTCATGTAACAATGGTGACATCCAGTGGCTGGATGGGAAAGTCACAATTCCTTTGAATTGAGATGTGCCGTGTTCCAGGCTTCATATTTCAGTTCTAACTCTTTCTGTACAACAGCCACAGGCAGTTCCAGTGAAGAGACATGTGATGAATTATATAATCACTCTTATACCAATTTCTTCTTTATCCTGAAGCTTTTTTTATCTTTATTTTCTTTAAATGGAATGAGGTATTCTTTTTCACTTGCTGCTCAACTATTTTGTAACCATATTTCACTCCAGAGGGTGTAATTCAACAGTGGGAGAAGCAGTTCCTCTGTATGATTTATAAAGAGCTTTGGAATCCTCTGTGCTGAGAGGCTCAATCCTGCTGGCCTTATTCTAACTTACGGCAATGGGAACCAAGGTGGACAGTTCTCTGAAAACATCCACTCATTTTCTAACCATTAAAATAGTAACAAATAAGAATCTGAATAAATGTATATTGAACTATATAACTGCTTAAATAAATGTGAATAGAGATAATATATCCCCTCATTAGCAAAAAGAAGTACCAAATTTAGCGTAATGGCTATATTTTGTAGCAAATCAACTGAAGGCAGAGAGGAGAAGTCCCAGAAGAGTAGAGAAGGGCAAACACAGTACCTATCTTTAAAAAGGGGAGCGAGGAGGACCTGGGGAATTATAGACCGTTAGGCTAACTTCAATACCTGGAAAGATACTAGAGCAAATTATTAAACAATCTGTAAATACCTGGAGGATAATAGGGTTATAAGGAATAGTCAGTGTGGATTTGTTAAGAAGAAATCATGCCAAACCATTTTCCTACTTTGATAGGATTACTGACATAGTGGATGGAAGGGTGGGGGACAGTAGATGTGATATACCTGGACTCTAGTAAGGCTTTTGACACAGTTCTGCATGACATTCTCATAAGCAAACTAGGGAAACATGGTCTAGATTAAATTATTATAAGGTGGGTGCACAACTGGTTGAAAGACTGTACTCACAGAGTAGTTATTAATGGTTTGCTGTCAAATTGGGAGGGTGTATCTAGTGGGATCCCAGGAGGGTCAGTCCTGGTACTATTTAATGACTTGGATAATAAAGTAGAGATGTTTATAAAATGTGCAAATGACACCAAGATGGGAGGGATTGCAAGCACTTTGGAGCACAGGTTTAAAATTCAAAATGGCCTTGAAAAATTGGAGAATTGGTCTGAATTCAGCAAAATTAAATTCAATAAAGACAAGTGCCAAGTATTTCATTTAGGAAGGAAAAATCAAATGCACAACTACAAAATGGGGAATAACTGTCTAGATGGTAATACTGCTGAAAAGGAGCTGGGATTATAGTGGAACACAAACTGAATGTGAGTTGTCAATGTGACGCAGCTGCAAAAAAGACATATATGATTCTGGGGTGTATTAACAGGAGTGTTGTATGTAAGACCCAGGAGGTAATTGCCCCACTCTATTCGGCACTGGTGAGGCCCCAGCTAGCGTACTGTGTCACATTCTGGGCGCTACAATTTAGGAAAGATGTGGACAAATTGGAAAGTGTCCAGAGAACAACAACAAAAATGATAAAAGGTTCCAAAAACCTGATCTGTGAGGAAAGGTTAAAAAAAACCTGGGCATGTTTAGATTTGAGAAAAGAAGACGGAGGGGAGGGCGGACCTGATAACAGCCTTCCAATATGTTAAGGGCCATTATAAAGACAATGGGGATCAATTGTTCTCTATGCCCACTGAAGGTAGGACAAGCTGTAAAGGACTTAATTTGCAGCAAGAGATTTAGACTAGATATTAGGAAAACCTTTCTAAGTATAAGAATAGTTAAGAACTGGAATAGATTTCCAAGGGAGATTGTGGAGTTCCCATCATTGGAAGCTTTAAAAAATAAGTGGGACAAACACCTGTCAGGGATGGTCTAGGTTTACTTAGTCTGGCCACAGTGCAGGGGGCTGGACTTGATGACTTCTCAAAGTCCCTTCCTGCCCTGCATTTCTCTGGGCTTGTCTACACTACCGGCTGTATCGATGGGCAGTGATTGATCCAGCAGGGGTTCATTTATCGTGTCTAGTATAGACGTGATAAATCGACCACCAATTGCTCTAGCATCAACTCCGGTATTTCACCTCAAAGAGAAGTGCAAGGGGAATCGACGAGAGAGCATCTTCCATTGACACACCGCAGTGAAGACATTGTGATAAGTAGATCTAAGTACGTCAACTTCAGCTACGTTATTCACGTAGCTGAAGTTGCATAACTTAGATCGATCCCCGCCATCCCCACCCCCTTGCCCTCCTGTAATGTAGACAAGCCCTAAGATACCATGTTTTAATGGTTGTACCATTCAATGAGAATGAAGCTTTCTTTAGGAAAATAATTAAAGTGCAAATGCAAAATAAGATTAAAATTGATTATATAAATCCAGGATACCTGCTTGCTGATTTAAATCATGATTAATATCACTTTGATTTAACTCAGTCCATACTGATAGGCACTACTCTAATGTGTAAAAGAAGTAGGAATTGGCTCTATGTGTGCTTACAAAATAAAAATACAAACCTGGCAGCAACAATGTGGACTCTTCTGTGCTCTGTCACACCAGCGGACATAACTCTGATACATGATAGCCATGAAAGGTCATTTACTCCTAAGGGCCAGCTCCTGTTTCCACAGAAGTCTGTCAAAACTCCTCATGACTCCCACTTGTATTGAATTATGGAGTGTTGCTGGATGAGTGTGTTGCCTTGACAGGGATGAGATCTGACCTGAAGTTAAACCTAAAGATGAAAGACAATTTCCTACTAATATCAACTGAGTTATCCATTCCTCCTAGGTCAACATCTTCCCTCTAACCTTTCCCTGTAGCTATTTTATAAACTTTCAGGGCCCTCATGCGCAGAGCTTTGAACTGTTACCTTGTCTTCACATACGTTTGCAAGAACATTGCCCAATCATAATTTTCTCCACTAAACACAGCACTGAGATCTGCTGTCCAAACTTTCTGTCCCTTCCTTGCCACCTGCCCCTCCCCTTTGTTTTTTTCTCATCCTTCCTTCCACTTAAAGCAAGTGTTCAAAGTAAACAACCATGTAACACCGTTTTACTGCTCTGTATTTAGACTACAAGGTAAGGGCTCTGGCCACATCTCTAAGTCCTGTACAGTGCTGAGAACATACTCAGTGCTTGATTCATAATAGCAACACTACACAAATGAATTCCGAACTAGTGAAAGATGTGAGCGTGACATCAGTCAAAGTAAAATGTTTCTTTGCCCATAGAAAAGGCACAATCTGGGCTTCCCTACACTGATCTACTGATGTTCCTCATTGCTGATGCTGGAGTCCAGCTGGAGGGATCATGGGGTAGTTCATTTTCCATAGCATTTGATTCCTTCACACTCCTGCTGAGACTACCAAGAAGGGGGCCAACTGCGGTGGTGGATTTTGTAACATGCACACATCTCCAGCAGGAATTGGACGGAGGTCAGCTCACCTCACCAAGATAAAGAGCTATCATATGAATGACTCTGACTCATTCCCGACCCATGCCACATTTATGCCTTCAACTGTTAAGTGTGTCTGATTATCAGTTATCTATACAGAGGAGTTTTTTAATCCTCAGTCAGACTATTCATGGGGAAGGAGAAAAGTTACACTTAGATGTCATTTAGGAGTCCCATGTGCAGTTCAGTATTCCTGTGTTCACTACTGATGAAACCGTATAAAAAGAAGAAAAAATAGGCTCTTACCTTGAATTCCCCCTTGTCTTCCAGAAACACACATATTTTTTTTTCCAGACAGAAAAACTTATACTTCTTTGCAAGTTTTCTAATTCTTTGTAAAAATAGGAAAATCAAAAGGAGTACGTCAAAAATGTTCATTTAAATTGACTCGTCTTAATTCCAACCTTTCACATTCCCCCCCGCCCCGTCCCCAAAAAAACCCTCTAAAACTTTCCCACTGTTTGTAGAACCTGATGCCATTAGGCTGCTGACCCGCCCTTAAATACTTAAGAAAACCAGGCAGTTATAAACAGCCACCGACTGATCCATGTGCTTAACGAAGAAAATGATAGTTGGGCACATCTATATTGGGAAAATGTTCCACCAAAGATGGTGACACTGGATGGGCTAGTGTGGCTAGGGACCAGATTTTTTTACCACCATGCTGACTAAATCCATGGGCTTAGATGACCGTGATAAAATCACCTCTTCTCTGTCTACAGCACTCGTTATTACGAACACTGGCAGAGCTGCACTCACGCTGAAATGTGTCTACAATTGGCAAATTTGGAAGCAAGACCCTTCGGTCTGCTTCCTAAACCAGAAACTGTCATTTGAGGAGAAACCACTTTATGTAGCGTAACAAAGCAACATGGTTGTACTTAAATGTCAGGAACTGGTTTTCCAGCTCAAAACACCACAGCACCCCCTACACTCTTGAGATTGTTCGTTGCTTGTTCTACTAGAGGAATTCTCAGTGCTGGGATAGAGATTTGGAAGTGAATCCCCAAAACATCTTTTGGAGAGTGGTGAGATGAGGTATACAAACTTTGTCTACAGAATCAAGCTTTCATTAAAAAAGAAGTTTGTGGCCATTCTGGTTGTGGAGCCACAGCAATTAGGTTTATTGAATATTTAGCACATATTCAATAGTTATGCAGAAGATGCAATTCATGAGAATGTGAAAAAGAATGTTTGAATTATTTTTTTAATGTGAACTTGTGGATAGTGAATATAAATGCTGACTTTGGCCATGTATGGCACAATAAACTTGCATTATATTTCACAGGGTGGGTGAGGTAATATCTTTTATTGGACCAACTTCTGTTGGTGAGAGAGACAAGCTTTTGAGCTTACACAAATCCTGAAGAGAGCTCTGTGCAAGTTCGAAAGGTTGTCTCTCTCACCAACAGAAGCTGTTACCCACCTTTTCTCTCTAACATCCTGGGACCAACATGGCTACAACAACACTGCATATTATATTTCACAGCATTTTAGGGGCTAGAACAGTGGAAAATACTTTGGGTAGATTTTGGGTAAAGGGCGAAGCCTCAGAACCTCTGGCCCCGGACACTGTCCCACAAGTACTAATGATCATTCATGTATTTATCAGTGACAGCTCCACCTTTAGAACAGCTGGGGTGGAATCCTCTCCCTGTTTGTGCTCAGTGAGAGTTTTGCAATCCAGTTCAATAGGGCCAGGATTTCACTCTTGGAGCTCTGTCCTGCCTTAGATAAACTATAAAATGTAATCCAATAAATGTATCGAAATCCCATTTCCATGCAATAGCTGGTAATTTAACAGCAGAGTGCTTCCATTTTCCAGATGTGGGATTTAAGCAGGCCCCTGCTTGTGTAGTACATACATCAAAAGATGGCTTTAAAACCGCAGAACTCAGTGGAGCAACTGCATTTATGACCAATCCCATAATACCTGCCTTGCACTTACTAAAGCACTCATAATTAAATGAGCACATGTGAAGCTATGAAGGGGGTACATTGCTCACTCTAAAACTTTGGGAACCAACAGTATTTGAAACAAAAGTAAGAAGTACTAAGCGAGGTGACTTCTAGCTCTAATCATAGAATCATTGAAGATTAGGGTTGGACGGGACCTCAGGAGGTCATCTAGTCCAACCCCCTGCTCAAAGCAGGACCAATCCCCAACTAAATCATCCCAGCCAGGGCTTGGTCAAGCCTGACCTTAAAAACCTCAAAAGAAGGTGATTCCGCCACCTCCCTAGGGAACCCATTCCAGTGCTTCACCACCCTCCTCATGAAATAGTGTTTCCTAAAATCCAACCTAAACCTCCCCCATTGCAACTTGAGACTGTCTAATCTTCCTCCATGCTTTTTTCTAATGTGGTTTACCATTGTTTTGATACATTGTGCATATTGCAGCTGCTCTGTGTTCTCTAAGCTCACAGAAAAGGGTATTCCCCAATGTACCTTCACTACTTTCTTTTCTTTAAAAAAATCATTAACAAATATTCATATTAAATCACACCTTTGAAAGTAACATGTAGAAACCAAGATCAGAGCCAAAAGGAAATGTTAGAAAAGAGATATAGTAGGAAAAATCACAGTTATTTTGGTTTAATGCAGGATTTGCTAACATGTGGCCTAATTAATTAAAACAGTATTATTGTGCCTTGAAATAAATGTTCTTCTATTCCTTCTCACCAGAAGGAAAGTCTGGTTTTCGAAACATTGCCATTTAGTTTGCGATGTTTGTAAATACCAACAGTCATTGGAGCCCAAGTATATCACTAACAGTTTCTATGTATTAAACACTTGAGTATGGTAACTGAGTTGATTATGCAAAGCAGCTGTTACTATTACACATCCCTTAAATAAAAATGTTATACAAGACAATATGAAGAACTTTTTTTTTTCAAATTCTCTTTAACTCTCCCCATTGTTCATGTTACCTTCTGAAAAAAGTAAAAGAAAAAAAATTTCCCTGTATCTATTTTCTCCTTTTTCTAACTGAAACTTGTTACCTTCCCATACTCTTGAAAATAACATCATTGTTTTGGTCTATGCCCATATTTCTGCACCAATTACACCATGGAAGAGGTATTTTTTGTTAACTGTTACTGGACAGCATAGATGTTTATGGTGCCCACACAAATAAGAAAGATCTGCCATCTTTAAAAACAATTTATTACACATTTTTGAAGGGAGAAAAGAGAGTGCTATTACAATAGCGATCACTGCATAAATGAATCCTCCTTCCCAACGTATGAAACGGTAGGAGCTGCAGTGGCACCAGAGACAGTTGCAGTCTCTCTCTACAGAGCAGAGTGGCTATTAGACTATAGTAGCCTTTTTTAATTATTATTATTATTTTTTTACAACCAGCAGTTCACGTGAAGCCATATTACAAAGTATTGAGATCCATATGTATTTACGGTATTTATGTATATGTATCCAAAATATTGATTGCATTATACATGTGTTTTATCTCTTCTGTTCTATAGAGTATCTTACAAGAGAACTATATACACATACACACTATTAAAAAATAAAAGCTAGAATAGGCATATTGGTGCTCCCAGGGTTAATCTTAGAACTCCAAATTGTCCCTTATGAGCACTGATACAACAACAGTTAGGACGCGTTGGCTACCTGAGGCTATAGAAACAGGAAATGTTTTTGAATTTCCTTTATTTCTACCCCTGGCCTAAATATCAATCACTGGAAAGTTTTTAAAAAAAGGAACTTTGCAAATGGAATGTTTTGAAATAGATATTTTGCAGGAGTGAGACCAATTCAACCTTCCATTCAGTGACAATGGGAGTAAGGGCCACTTGGAAAGTCCTCTGTATTTTGATAGGAGGAATGATGAAGTTATTCCGGAACACTTGCTGTGCATGCTCTGGCATCTAAACGTGTTTGTATTTTCTCTTCATAGGCCTCACTCTGGACAGTTCTGTTTGAGGACCCAGGCCTCCCAAATGTTAAGTGCCCTCATTTCTCACAGAGATCTTAATAGTAAAACTAAGAGACACTAGCTTAATTTTATACTATTGATAGAACGTTCACCCAAAATATGTCAGAGGGAGAGGGCTGTTACACCTATGAATACAGAATTATAACACTGTTCTATACAGGTACTTGTATGAGCCTCACCACTGTAGTATCCAAGTGCCATGGATGGAGGTGGAGGTAAAGCAGAGACGACTGGCTCCATGAAAACTGCCTATCTTCCTACTCTGATCCCATAGTAGCTCCTCTTGCAGCCAGCTGTCGGAGCTACTCACACAGGGCTGCAGGCTCAAGTTTCTCTTTTCTCCCAGAGCCCTTAGTTCCATGAAAACAATTGTGGCCCTCTATCTCTGACATATTTAGGATGGGTTGGAGAAAATGGATTTCTGTCTGGCCTCTCTCAGTCCCAAGAGAGAACAAGACAGAACTCCATCTTCGCCAAACCATCCTAATCCAAGTCTGGTATGACATACACCTAGGTGATAGGGTTATTCTGGCATTAAACTAATTGGGGGTCAAGGTTTGCAGAATATTTTATGTTATAGAATATGGTGAGAATGAAAAGTATTATAAAAACCGCAAATTAAAAAAAAAAATCAAACCCATTTCTTTGTCAAATGTTGGTATCCAGTCAAACTTGCTTTCATTTATAATTCAAGTCTACATTTGGAAGAATGTTGATTATTAAAATATTTGTAATCACGGAGGGCTGCCTTTTAAATCTCTTATCAGTCAGTACAACATCAGGGCAAAATGTTCACTTCATACTCTTTGCAAATGACAAAGTCCATACAGTATGACTAAGCAAGTCTGATCATTGTGCATTTTTACATTCAACCTCTCCCAGGATCCACTCAATTCCATTTAACAGTCCACTTAAAGTAGCAGCTACAGAATCTTGCACCTGTAAAACCAATAATGGCAGATGTTAATGTGGTATATGGATATACATATTGAGTGTACAGATACTAGATTAACATTCCATATTTGTTCTTAAAAATATTGTCAAATCTGCCTGTTTTGTCACTGGCTTCCAGGTCCCTTAAACAGAACATGTTTCTTAGAGTAAATTAGGGGAAAGGAAACAGTACTGTTCAGAGGATGAATAAAGAGAGCCATTAGAAAAGCTGTACATTACTGATTTCCTATAGAGTTCTCTCTTAAACCTCCCCTCGGCTGTTTATCAGTTGGTTTATCTGACATCTTATTTCCTTCACAGTATCAGTTGGAATCACAGGTTATTTGAAATTCCTTTTTATAACTCTTGGGGAACAAAGTTTCAAACTTTAGAATTTCACATAGATTATGAATTCTATAATTTCTAGTATATTTTAATTCAAATTATGTAGTCTTCTAATTAACAGTGGTGTGTTTTAAAAATACACAAAGCTTTCCAACATTATACTTATGAAGGCAAAGGAAAATATTTTACCTAAAATCTGTATTTAAGCTTTTCTGCCTAGCAGTTCTCCTTTAGCTACAGTGTGCCACTAACATTTATATTAAAGTCCACTTCAAACATTACTGCTCACTCACGAGACAATATAAAGAGGATGAGTAAAAAGAAAACAAATATTTTAAGAAGTGAAGATACCATCCATGGTTGGCTTAGCAGATTTAATTGCAGTTGATGTGCCATGTAAACACAAGGGATTCTTTTAATGCCAACTTCAGAGGTGCAGGACAAAATCAGTACAGGCCTGTTTGGAGGCCCAAGAGTTGGATCTATCATTGCCAAAATATGAGCAAATTCATCTTGACGGTCGTGTTCTAGAAAACAGTTTGAAATATGAGTATTAGACTATATACAAACCCCGCTATATATAATCAAACTCATCTTTATTACATTTTCTTCTATCTTGGTTCTTAGGAGGATACACATCATTGTAGTTATTGGAGTACCTTCCAAGCGATAATAACCAAAGTCACAATAGGCCATTTTCCTAACTTTCACAGAGGCAGTTAGGGCAGTGAGTTGCCCCACCTCCCTCTTCCTTCCATCTCTCCCTTCCTGATTTGACTTTTTCCTCCTTTTCAAAGGCAATGATTTGAAGACAATCTAGCATGGCTGAAGAAACAAAAAGTAAACACACTTTCAGTATTAAAAGATATTCAGGACATGTTTCTTCATTATAGTTTTACATCTTCTGTAAATAAAATGAGATGCTAGAAACAATCCTAAATGTAAATACATGCTCTAGTTTAAATACTCCCAACTGAAACAAATTTTAAAAATCAACAGGTAACCTGTTTGATTCAACTTCCCGTTAATGGACTGGTAAATCAGAAAACACACAACTGTTTAAGACTAGGTCAAAGAATGAGAGTTATACCATCATGACATGAAAATAAGCAAGGAAAGAACTTTAGATGATAGCAGAACTCTGTTTCAGTGCAGTGCCAGACGTCTGATAAACTAATGAGATATTTCAGTGCATATATTAGGAGAAACTGTAGAAACTTTACCAACCATTTGATAATGGACAGTCTCCTTAAAGAGAAGAAACAACCTGAATGAACTCTGGAATAAAATGAAAACTATCATGTGAACAGCAGTGGGCAACAGTGAGTGGCTTTCCATTGGGAAGAATACGAGACATGAGTGTATTCTGTCCCCAGGTCTTTTCAATGTATATGCAGAATTTATCATGAGACAAGCCCTGGAAAATTTTGATAAGGTGGAAGGAACTGGGACTTCCACTGATGAACACTTCTTAACCAACCTCAGATATGCTGATGATATGATGCTCTTTGGTGAAACCAATCGATGCAATGCAATAAATGTTGGAGTCTGAAAAAACAGTTAGTGAGGAATATGGACTATTCCTGAATGAGGCAAAAATGAAATTCACGTACGTTGACATGATTAATTACAACAGGATACAAGCAAACACCATGATCAGCAGTGAAGCTGTAGAGCCAATAGATGAATTTAATTATGTGGGATCATACATATTCAACCAAGGAGGCTGCTCCAAAGAAATCTGAAGACAACTAGGGATGGCTTGCTCAGCCAAGGCCTCCCTCATGAAACTGTGGAAAAACCAAGGTATCTCAAAATGTATTACGGTTAGATTGCTCAAAAGCTTAATTTTTTCCATAGCAACTTATAGATGTGAATCCTGGAAAACTAATACAGTTGACAAGAAGAAAAAAGAAGAGATGTGGTGCTGGAAAAGACTCTTGCATATCTCCTGGACGGAGAAGACAATGCATGCTTATGTTAGAAATATTATTGGAGAGAAGTGGACTCTGCACTTGGAAATCAACAGGTGCAAACTTATATACTTTGGTCACATTTGGCATAAAGGTGGATATATCCTTGAGAAAGTTATCATGGAAGGAATGGTGATGGGCCACCGTAGTAGATGATGAGCAGTGAGCAGAAGGACAGATGGTGTGTGGCAGATCATGGGGAAGTCAGCTGCTGTGTACGCAAAGTTAGTGATGGATCACAAAGGCTTCCAAAAAATTCTGCTATGATGTCACTAGTATTCAGACATGAATAAGAGGACTTTACTTAGTCTCCTTAAACAAGAAAGCCATTAACAAAACTAAATCTTTCCAACTGACATTTCTTAAATCCCCATCTCATCTGCTCTGATTTTTAGCTCAGATTATTAAGAATTCATACCAAACAATTATTTACACAAAAGGAATAACTGACCACACCTTGCTTTTATATTGTAGCAAAACTGCATATAGCCTGCTTATTAGTGTCCTTATAAAATTAAATTCCTCAAGTTATATAGCAGATTCAGTAGTCAATCGTTAGTAAGAACTGTCCTGAAACCACACTAAGTTCATTTGGACTCATAATTCTTACTCATATTGATTAGTATCTTCCTCTGTACTTCTGAAGGTGAATAATAAAATCAGAATGTGGCCTTCAAAGTATAAATGTATTCTCATGTACTAGTAGCATCTCAACCATCCAAAAAATATGAGTCAACATAGTTAAAATAAACATTCCTTACTTTTATGAGCTTCCGCATTAGCAACATAGATGAATCCATCAACTACTTCGCACACCTTTTTAACCTGAGCAATTACATTGTAGTGTACTGCCTGTTGATTCCCTCCTATGCTGTTTTCTTGGTAAAACATCTTATTGACTGTAACAGTTTGCTCTGTTCTTGCTCTCTTCCTTTCCACGCTGAAAAATATGAAAACACCCCAAACATTTAACAAAATTATCCAGACTAATTTGGAAGCAGAATAGGAAAAGGGAGAGACTCCACAAAGAGGGGAGAGGGGAATGGCCAAAACATACAGAACAGTTTCATCCCTGAAACAGCTTTTTATAATTTGCATGCATAGTTAACCAGTTTTGCAAGATCCATACTAACATGCACCAATGGGTAGGTTCATGCTTATAAATTTAAAAAATGAAATTAGAGACACAAAAAGGAAAGGCACTGCTCTTTGTGCATTACACACACACATACTCATGCTGATCAAAGATTCTTTGGGCCAGATTTAAAAAACTAGGCCTACCTTCTGCCACACAATTTGTGAGTGGCAGTGGCAACTGATGTAATTTACAGGAGATGTCCATTCACCTGATTTACAGAAATAATCAAGTGCTGTGATATCCAAATTACATCCGTGGTTGAGACCAGGAGAAAAAGCCGAAATAACTGAGAACATTCAGCTTTATTTTTGCAGAGAACAAGCCTTACCTGGTAGTTGAATACAATGTCAGAATATTGAAATTTTGATGGTTATTAAATTGAAAACTGACTCCTGATCCAATCCCTACAAGAGGAACAAAATGAATTTAGGATACAAAAATATTCAGTTGCTGAAGACAACTAGCACCAAAGGCTGAAAAATCCATAAGGATCATAAATTGGATACATTTAATCAAGTGTGTCTCTATATTACAAGAAAATATATTCATTACATCAGAATGTGACTTTAGACACACACTAAATTGATCACACTGAGATGCTGATAATTTAATTAAGTATTGCTATAAAAGATTGGATGGCACTTGCAATTATTTCAAGTACATAAATAAGTTATTTAAAATTTGTACTGCAGAAGCACCTGGACACCCCAATCAGGATCAAGTTCTACTACGCTTCCTGTTCTTAAATTACATATTAAGTTCTATCCAAAATGTCTTACACCTAATTTAAAAAAAGATGCAACAAGTGTGACATATAACAGCAGGAAAACAGCACTCAAAATGCATATTTGCATATGCTACCTGTGAGTACAACTTCATTATTCCAAATCAGTTATGAATAAATAAATATCAGTGGCTCCCAACCAAATAATTTTTGAGTTTTTTTACTCTGGTTTAGAGTGAGGGGAAACTGCAGATGTTTAGAACTATATTTTATGTAAAATCCTGTTGATTAATCATTTAACTACTTCCTATATTTTCCTAGGTCACTGTTCTTTTTAATAAAGGCATTTTATTACCAATCTCCTATATAAACTTAGATTTAAGTAGGATATTATAGCAGGTAATGGGGTCCGTCATCCACTTTTCCTTTTTTTGTATAACGTGCAGGCAATCAAGCAAAAGTAATTTAAAAAAGAAAAGGACATAGTATTAATGTCAGCTAAAGAAAACTGGGCTTAAGACTTATCCATGATCAACAGCGTGTTTGACTTTAAGTTCTGGACCAAAACCAGGGTAAAATCTTGACACACACCTCCTCTCCCATCTCCCGCACCCCCGCCCGAATTGATTTCAATGTGAGTTTTCCCACGGACTTCAAGGTACCAAGATTTCACCCCAAATGCTTATTGTTCCACAATGGTATTTTATTCCTCTAATCAGCCACAGAGAGAAAAAAAATCCAGTTTTAGTATAGATTCATAGAACCTAAGGCCAAAAGGGGTCTTTGCAATCATCTAGTCTGATCTCCTGTATAACATAGTCTATAAAACTAATATTCGTTTTAAAGGGAGGTATAAAAAGCACCTTTTCTCTTGTAGAACATGTTTTTAAAGAAACAACTGACTATTACCATGGATTTGTCTTTGAGGTAAGCCAGCTACAGGCAAAATGTCTGGGCAAGTCATCATTCTTCGCACCAAAGATTCATCCAATTCTTCTAAACCTGGTCCAAAAAGGGCAAAGCGAGGTTCTGCTTGCGTGACCAGTGATTGTAAAAAGGAAGTCACAGCTCCATATGTGTGACGGCTTGATTTCAAATGTCTACTCGGAGGACAGCTCTTTTTGTATCTGGGTAAAATAGATATAATTAGAAATTAAACACAAAATACAAAGGCAATATTAATTACTATCAACCAAATTAGGTCCCAAATGTATTTTACTTGTGACTTGTAGGTTGCTGATTCATATCAATGAGGTCAGTAGTGACAGAGTTGTTAACTGATGGTTGTTATGTAGCTTATGTAAACAAATGAGAAGTATCGGTCCAGTGAGAAATATTTTTGTGGTTAAGGCACTGGATTGGTACTCAGGATAGCAGTGGGATACAAGAGCCAGAGGATGGGGAGCACCAGAAGAGTAGGTGGGTAGACAGCTGCAGAGGCGGGGGATAGAGGAATGTACAAAGATGTGCAAGGGGAAGAGGGCAGAATCAGGGAGTTGAACAAGAGTAGAGTGGGAGAGAGGCAGGAGCCAGGAGGTGGATAAAAGAAAGGGGAACAAGAACAGGCTAGGAGCACAGGGATATAAGGGTCTGTGCCCTCTTGAACACACAACTTAGAATTGAACCCGGGGATCCTGAACATCTACATTCCTCTGTTGTCAGCAAATAATTGTGAAAGCACAGCACTGACAAAGCATGTGTCTCATTCCTCTCTAGTGGCTGATCCACATATTCGAGAACCCCAATTATTGCCAATATTGTTCCATGTAACAGATTTTTCCCCGTTTTTTTTAAAATTAGGAAGTTGTATCCAAAAAAAAGCTATATTAAAAGAACATTAAGGTTCCAAAGTCAAGATGCAAAAGTTAGGAAATGCCAAAATTAAGGTTGCCTGGACATTATTATGCTTATTACATGAAATACTATTTTATTCCAAAGGACCTCTGGTTTATTCGATGAGTGCTTGACTTTGCAACATTAATATTCTTTTAATGTAGTTGATCGACTGTAGAGATAGATTTTTCATGCAATTTTCTGTACCTGAGTCTGTCAGATAAGACCTTAAAAACTAAAATCCCATTTGCTCTACATAGTACTTTTGGTAAGAGTAGGAGTTTGCTTGTCTTCTGGGCAAAAATATTACCACCACAGTTTTTGTATAGCATGCTGTGGCTGGCTCTCTAACTCCTATTCTGAGGTGGCTGCATTTCTGTGGCGTTATATGTGTATCATTTGCAAAATGCTTTGAAATCCTTTGGAATTAAATAGGTATGTATGAATATTGCAAACAGAAAGAACTGACAGAATTGTTACATAATTAGAAACTTCCTGTCAAGGCACCAGAAATGCATTTTATCTGCAAAACCACTTCAAGAGTCAAGTAATATTTTCCTGTAATTAGACTAGCAGAGTTGTGATTTTAAAATCTGGATTTGGGGTGAGTTATACTGCTTTATACACACTGGAGAAACGTAAAATACTTACATTGTCATATAGTCATACAATGCATTATTATTTAGCTCAGAAAAGGATTTATTAAAGATTTCCACATCTGGAAGTGATTTCCAGTCAACAGAAGACCAAGAAGGGAGATCCCGCAAGAGAAAATATCGCCATAACAATGGATCCCGCACAGCTAAACTCCAGTACTGACTTGTGCTTCCCAAATGGCACAGGTCTTGGGGTGAGAGAAATGACATAATGTATAACTGCACATCAATCTGAAAACATTAAAGAAAAGCAGTTTTAATGACCGAGGACCTCACTAATGCAAATAGAAGAGATTAGGAGGGAAAAATAAAAGCAAAAATAATATTACTTCACATGCAAAAGTATAAACACGGAACAGGTCACTACATTATAAGGTCAAAAAGGGACCATGATTGACTTCCTGCATAACACAGGCCATAGATTATCTGCAATCCCTGTATCTAGACCAACAATTTGTGGCTGAATAAGAGCATAGTTTTTAGAAAGATGTCCAATCTGGATTTAGACTCCAAATGATTGATTATCCTTATTGTTAAAAAACGTACACTTTATCTCCAGGTTGAATTTTGATAATTTCAGCTTCCAGCCACTGAATCTTGTTATGCCTTTATCTGCTAGAATCAGCGTTTCTCAAATGTGGCCACCGTGGCTGAACGCAGCCACCAGGGGGTTTCCCTGTGGCCATGACAGCCTCCTGGGTGAGTGACTGGTGGGGAGGGAGGGCAAAGCATAGGCCTTCCCCTTTCCTCCCTGTTGCTCTTGGACACGCCGCCCTGCACCATCTCTGGAGACAGGAGGAGAACAATGCTGAAGGAGCAAGATGAGTTCTCTACCTGGGGGGGAAGAGTGGCTTAGTGGGGCTCACGCTTTAGCCCTGGGATGGGGACTTAGGGAGCTTGACTGCAGATCACCTGCTGCAGCCATGAGGCTTCAGGTGCCAATATCCGGCTCTAGCCGCAGGGTTTCAGGCACTGACCCCCAGCTCTGGCCATGCAGCCCTGGCCTTCAGCCATGGGTCTTCAGGCTCCAACCCCTGGTTGCGCAGCCGCAGACTCCGATCCCCAGCTCTCGCCACATGGTGCCAACCCCCAACCCCGGTGGCAGCCGCAGGCATCAGGCGCTGATCCCTGGCAGCACACTCTGACCCCCAGCCATGGTCACTGACCCTGGGTGCCAACCCTCGGCTCCAGTGGCTGTCAGTGCTGGGTGCAGATCCCCAGCCCTGGGTGCTGGGGTTCAGATCCCTGGCCTTGGGCTCCAGCAGTTTGCTGGCTCTGGATGCTGACCCCTAGCCTTGGCCGCATGGTAGCAGGTGTGGACCCCAAGTGCCAACCCTGGCGGTGGCTGCTTGCCCCAGGGGCCAATCCCGGCCACGTGCTCTTGCCCCCAGCCCTAGTTGCTGACCCCAGACACTACTCCTGGATGTCAACCCTATGCTCTGGGGGGTGCTGGCCATGGGCGCCGATCCCCAGCCTTGATCACATGGCAGCAGACACCAACCCCGGGCTCTGGCAGGTGCTGGTCCTGGATTCTGATGCCAATCCCTTGCCCCGGTCGCACGGCAGTGGGCATGGACCCCAAGTGCTGACCCTTGGTGCTGACCGCAGGCCCCGGTCTTGCGGCAGCAGGTGCTGGCTCCGCGTGCCGACCCTCCCAATCCCTGGCCCTGACCACACAGCAGTGGGCACCAACCCCCAGCGCCAACCCTCATCCCCGACCACACGTTTGTTTCCCCCTCTACTGTTCCTCACCCCTTTCCCCATGTTTCCCCCCACCTCCACTGTTCCTCACATGTTCTTGTCAACTGGCGGAAATGGGCCACCTTGATTATCACTACAAAAGGGTTTTTTTTCTCTCCTGCTGGTAATAGCTCACCTTACCTGATCACTCTCATTACAGTGTGTATGGTAACACCCATTGTTTCATGTTCTCTGTGTATATAAAATCTCCTCACTGTATTTTCCACTGAATGCATCCGATGAAGTGAGCTGTAGCTCACAAAAGCTTATGCTCAAATAAATTTGTTAGTCTCTATGGTGCCACTAGTACTCCTTTTCTTGTTGTAGGAAAAAGTGTGAGTGCGGCCACCAGCAAGAGTTGGAGGCCACCAAAAATTCTGTTGCGAGAACCCCGGTGAAAAAGAGCCTTCTGGTATCAGACATGAACCCCCAGGTGGTAATTTCTGAAGGTAGGGCAGAATAATCTGACCATGCCTTTGATTTATGGGCGCGCCCAAGTGCTGCAAACAGGATGGGAACCGGGTGGCTGGAGTGGTCAGAGAGACGAGGAGAGCCCGGGGTGGGTGGGCTAGAGACGGAGGGAGGCAGGTGGCTGGGCTGGGCGGAGGGGTGGCAGGAGCCGGGTCACTCACTCACCGGCAGCGTCTGCAGGGCGCAAACCTCTTCGCCGGCCTCCTCGAGGCCGCTTCTCGACCGCTCTGCGGCCGCCGCCTGCCCGCCGCGCTGCCTCGGCCCCCGGGCCCACCTGTCCCTGAGGAGGCGGAGGCTGCTGCGCAGGGCAGACTCCAGGCGGCCCCAGTCCCCAGCGTTGCCCGCTGCCATTGCCTCGCCCACCGGCTGCGGCCGAGAGCCCCGGGGGCGCTGCTCGCTCTCGGCAGGCGGTGCCAGGCCCTGGCCCGGCTCGGAGATCCCGGCCTCCAGCTCGCGGGGCGGCTGCCAGCCGGCAGGGAGCGGGGCGTGGAGAGGGGAGCGCTACCGGGTCACCGAAAACCCACGCGGCGCCCCGGCCGCCTCCCAGCTGCGCCCCCGGCAGAGGCCACTCAGGTGCCGGGGGCCTCACGCGCGCCTGCGGGTCAAGGCAGGGGGAAACCCCGGGCCTCCCGCGGCAGCGAGCCTGGGGCTCAGCCCAGCTGGTGCAGAGCCTTGGCGGGAGCCCCGCACCCTCGGAACGATACAGGGACCCCAGCCGCAGCTCAGCGGCACGTATCCCCGGTGCAACGCTGAGAGCAGCAACGCAGGCTGCTGCGCTGTGAACATGGGCTTAAGTATTAGAGCAGCTGGATAAGGCAGCCCTACAGCAGGAAAGGTTGGAACTAAGGGCAGGGCTTCTTTAGAAACAACCTCAAACCGGCTCTCCAGCCCTAGAAAGGGCTTTTACCTACGATCTGTAGGAGGTGAGGGAGGATATTTCGATTTTAACCACAGTACCTAAAGCCATAATAATAGACTCTCACTTTCACTGTTCGCTTCTGTGGTGGTAGTGGGTGATAGCTGTACACATCACAAAATCCCCCATCAACAAGTTCTCTGCTATCATTGTTATTCATGACTGTTGAGCAGCTGTGTTATCCTCAACCATTCAGTGCCAAAAGAATGTGTCGTACACACCCACCCTCTTCAGAATTTAATATTGAGAATGCAGGCAGTTTGCCTGATTGGAAGCTCACTAAATTGTAAGATGTTTTTAACCAAATAAATAGCAATTCTCCCCCACAGCTTTCAGAATCGTAGCTGTAAAATTTCCAATAGCACAAGAAAAATAGTCACACTACTGAGGTTTTAACAGTGTTTTGTCTCAGTTTAATGTTGATCTTTCTACTTGTCTTCGTCATATATTGCAACTTTCTTGTAAAGAATGGAAAACAGCAACTGGTTAATTAAGCTAACTATGGAATTTCTTGAAGTAGTCCAAGATTAGTTTTGCATTTGCTGTATTCCAGTCTTGTCCTTTTAAGAGTCCCTCACACACAGCTACATATTTCATTAACATCTTTTCTCCTACTTCTCGGAAATCCAGCACTGCACTATGTAAGCTGCAATACAGTTCAGTATTAGATTCAGAATCCATTTCATAGGGTCCAGGCTTTTCTTCTCCACAGTGCTTCAGTCCCCAGTAACACATTTCTCCAATATACATCATGGCCAGTACATGGGTATCACTAAATATACCTGCAAAAACAATTTAGAATTCAAGACTCCAAGTGACACGACACTTATTTCTCCCCTTTTATTCTGTTTAACAAACTAATAATCATTAACTTAATGCTTTTCAACAGATCAAGAATTTTACAAAAGGCAGTAAATATCATTATCCTCATTTTACAGAAGAATACATGAAAGCACAGAGAAGTGAAGTAACTTGCCCAAGGTCACCTAGTAGGCCAGTGGCAAAGCTGCAAAAAAGACTCCAAGTCTAAGTCCTAGCTCATTACTTTGGGCACTGTCTTCCAGTAAAAGATGGGTTTTAATACCAACTTTACCATATACAATTTTCTGACAGATATCAGTGTTTACTGCAATGGTTTATAAAAATACAGAATGTCACTACAGAGGCAGAGGTTTTTTTAAAATAGGTAAACAAACTTTCTGCACTTCCTCAGCTGCACCGTGTTTAAAAAGCAGTTCCCCAGTAGTATTAGTAGCTTTAGTATTTGGACAATGCCATACAGTAGATATCCATGGTCTTTTACAAAGAAAAAAGATTACTAAAGAAGTGAAGAGACAAAGACTAAGATAATAAAAAAAAAGTCCTATTAACTCTTCTTACTTTATAAAAAGTGAATTGTATACTTATGACAAGGCTAGATTGAAAACCCCGGTTACTGTCTTAATCCTCGCTCCAAAACACTTCCTATTTGAATTTTTTAAATTCATTTAACAAGCCTGTGCTTCAATTTTCATCGTTTATATAAATGTACAGTGCCACCTCAAAAGAATTTGTTGAATAGTGACTCCCCATTTTTTTTTTTTTAAAAAACATTTGACTAAAATGTTATATACAGATGGTGCTGGGGGGGGAGGAGGGAGGAAGAGGGTGAAGCTAAATTCAGTTTTTTTAAAGTACTTTAAGATCCTCAGATGAAAAGCAATAATAGCAATAGTGATATATAACAGGTACAGCATAGGCAGTGACAGTAAAAATGTCTCAACTCTACCTAATGTGACTCAACCCAGTTCTGGAAGTACGATCTCTAGCACTGTGAACACAGTTAATCGACCATGTCCATTTAATCCTAAGCATGACTGTAGAGACTGCCAGCAAGGTACCACTTAGTGCCAATTATGTTGACACTTGCCTACTGAGAACTGGACAGATCACAAAACATACTGGCACCAAACTGTCTTCAGATGCTAATAACTTTTGGGCACTGACGATCTAGACCGAAATTGGACCAATGACCTAGATGTCAAAGGCTTTGTATCCCATAACTAGATCATTCAGCTGTCCATTTTCCTGAGATGAATTTAAAGTTCAGCAAGTTGTCTTATTTTCTCTCTCTCTCCGCACCCATGTCCACAATTCAGAACAGGAAAACAGGACAATTTGTTCTTGCCTGTTTCTATGATTTATTGTTCTTAAAAGGGGACAGAATTCGAATCTGCATGAAGTTCAACCTGCCTTTTTAAAAATTATATGGTAGAGGATCTTATAAAGGAGAAGGAACAGGTGAAGAACAATTTACCTTCACTGAGCAATCTAGCTGTGTCTTTATCCTGAAATGAGACATCATTTAGCCGAGGAGGGTATCTAAACCTTAGCATCTTCAGTAAGTAATGGATTCCATCGTTAAGACACTGAATATAAATTATACAGAAAATAAAGTGCTAGAACAGCATACAACAAATTAGATCAACTGCAATGTAATCTATTCTAGTCAGAATTATTTTAAATTAAAATGTTTCTCAAGTACTTATGTGAAGGAAAAACAATAAGATGAATATAATTTTAAAGGCAAAAGTAATTTTTTAATTTATGGAGAGTCATAAATCCATGAAATTAACTTTTTTCCATCTTCCTGTGTTCAGATATGCAACATAAACCATATTAGATTGCTATATTTATGACTTTAGTTAAGACTTTTAAAATTGCTATTTTAGGGAGATTTAAAATTTTAGCTCAAATTAAATTTAATGTACTAATGGGTAACACAAGAGAAGTATTTTCAGGTAACTTTTCAAATGGCTGCTGAACAGATTAAAAGTTCAATAAATTATTTTAAGTAGACAATGTCCAAGGGTAAAATTTTCAAAAGTGCTTATGTGAATTAGGAGCCTAAATCCTATTTTCAAGTGCAATACACATATTTAGATATAGGCTTAAATCTCAAAAAATCAATAGGATTTGGTATTCTAAGGGTCTGTCTACATGGAAAAGTTATACTATTATAAATTAAAGTTTAAATTTCATCAATTCAGTTATTACATTTAAGAGCACCTTTTTTATATTGAAAAAACAAACAAAAAAGAAAAACCTTTGGAAGGAATTCATGACAACTGAAAAAGAATATCCACAAGGGGGTTTATATCAGTATAACTATATCTGTGTAGGTATAGCAGCTTAACTAGTAAAATTTTCCAATGTAAACAAGTCACTTAGGTGCTTCTGAAAATTTTACTCCAAGTTTCCAACTGTGATCCAGTCCAATGACAGAAGAGAAAACTGTGGATAGATTAAAAATCTAATATACTTTGTGACTGTTGTGATTTTGTCAAAACTCTAATCTAACTCAAAGCAAACAGCTTGTCTGAGGATCACAGTTTTCCCACGATCACTAGCTTGTTAGAATTACAACAAATTTTAAAATGCCTGCTTGTGAAGAAAAGGGGCTTTACCTTTTTAAACAAGTCAGTGTTTTCTGTTATCCAGCATCCTCTCTCTTTTACAGTGTGACAATACATGTAGAGTAGAGCTCCTCGTCTCCAGGATAGACATTCTAACAACTCTGTACCAAGAACACCATGTAGCTGAAATAAAACTCAAAAGCTGAACCAAAACTGTTGTTTTAGCCCTAGGAAATCAAAGAAATACATGAGAACTGTGAAGGGCACAGAATTTATTGTTTTTCGATCAGGCACCCAAAAAGGTCTCTTGAAACTCTTATGAGTCCTGGACTGGACTACAACTAGCAAGAACCACCACCGTGAGAGTCTAGTGAGCTGCTTCTAAAAGTGGTCTGTAGACCATCATTCAAGAATCAGTGCTTATAGACAGATAAGAATCAGAACGTTTTAAAAAGACCTCAGAATATTTTGTCGTTTACCCATCAAAACGAAAAATAAGTGTCATTCTCTATTAAAAACCCCAACCATTTGAAGTAAGGTTGTTTGCCATAATTCAGTACTCACATCTTGATGCATGTTGCTTTCTTTAACTAGAACCTCTGGTTCTGAAAGAATACTGATAAGTTCTTTAACTCTCTGTGAGGAAGAATCTTCTGGAAAATCTTCATCTACAAGTTGGTTCTCCTCAAAATATGTGATGTCCAAGACTATCTATAAAAAGGGAAAACATACTATAAACAAAACATTCAACAAATTCATTAAACATTATATACAGTAAAATGAGCTTGTTAATGTTATGATTTGAAAGTTAAATTTTATAACATTTAATTTAGAAAAACTCACTCTAGAGTTCACAAATCACAAAGTTAAAATTCTTACAATAATTTCAATCTACATAATAGACAGGACTCAGTGTTGTCCTCCTCTAACACTGGTGCAACTCGCATTAATTCTGCTTGTCTCTGATCCAGAGCATAAAGTGACCTGAATTTTCTGAAAATGCTTGCAACCACCATAAAATACACTACAGGCATCTAAGAACATTGAGGAATCTTTTCATGCTATGCCACCTTTTCTTTAATTTTAATTATAAATGTTTCTTAAAGCATGTCTCATTTAAATGCCATACCTGTGTGTAAAGCTGCAAAAGATTCGAAGGATTTACAATTTCTTTATCTTCTTTACAAAGATCTTTCAGCTTCTCCAGCGAGATAGCAGCCTTCACTAAAAAAGCATCTATAAGAGGATGGGGGAAAAAAGACCTCCTTAGAAAGCCAGAAAAATGTCTGGCAATAACTTACAATCAGTGTCTTTCAACAGCCTGGCTTGCCTGACTTTATCATTACACGTTTGTATCCATCATAACAATATCTGCAGAAACACTGGCTCAGTAACCACAAAAACCTACTCTCTAAATTTGTTTCGTTTTAGTTCTCTCAAACGGCTGAGTAGTAAAATACTGAAACAAGCCAGAGGCGCATTTTCTTGACAGCCTACTGCTTTTGTGCCAAAGTTTGACCTTCCCTATTTTTTAAGTTCACGGTCTGATGCTTTAGGAAGAGGCTACACACTAGAATTCAACTTTTAGTTGAAAAAGTCTCTCTTTGGCCTAGATGAGCCCTTGCCACAGTGACAGGCAGAAGCTCGGTGGAAACAAGTCTCCATGAGGAACCCGGGACAGAGCTCTTGTTAGGCTGCCCCATGGGGAGGCGCTGCCGTCTCTGCAGGGCTCGGCTGTACATGGGGCAGGAGGCCAGGACGCTCCACGGGGAGAAGGACCGCCTTCACGCCGGCTGCCTCCAGCGGGCAGGGCCGACGGCGGTGGGGTAACCCCCGCTCACCATCTCCGCCCGCTCCTCTCAGCCGCTCCAGCCTCCGCCCCAGCCCCGCCAACCGCTGCCGCAGCGCAACCACCACGGCAGCAGCCATAACAGCACCAACCACCACCCGGATCACGTGACTCGACCAGCCTTCTCACGTGACCTCATCACTGACCCGCAGCCAAAATCACGTGACACGGGAGGGGTGAGGGGGGCAGGCCTCCCAGCTGGTGAACACGCATGCGCTGGCATGGGAGCGACGGGACCAGTCAACTAGGTGCGGGGGAGAGGGGAAACTCAGTCCTTGCGCATGCGCCATAGAGATTGCGTATGTGTCTGTGTGGGTGGTATCGCTTTCCGTCTTTCCCCCTTTGCGAGTCTCTTTGGTCGCTCTCGGAAGGGGGCGCCGCCCCCAGCGTGAGTGGGGTTTAACCCGTTGTTCTCCGCCCTGCCGCTACGCTTCTTACCCAAAGCAGGGCTGACCCCCTCGTTCCTTAGTCCCCCCGCTTAGCAGCTGGGATGGGGTCAGGTCGTTGATAGGTGTATCCCACGTTTACCGCCCCCCCGAAGGTGCTGGCCCTAGGGGGCGGGGGATACCTAGCTTGGTAGAATTGTCTCGTTTCTCTGGGGTCCGAGGCAAAATGTTTCATAGTAAATCAGAAGTTGCTGCCATTAGGCTTCAGAGTTAACACATGAGTCAGAAGCTCATGTCTCTGAGATGGCACAGCGGCTGGGTCATGCTTGGAAAGTTTTTATTCACCAGAGGGGATAGAATGTAAACAAACAAATAAATACCCTTCAGAAAGGAACAGGGATACTGAGGAGGTGGGTGAATATCTTTTACTGACTCTTATAATTCATACTTGAATGCTGCTTTTCTTCCTGCTATGCAGCTTCAAAGCCTTTGGGGAGCATCTCCACTAGAATCAGTTGCTTGTTTGTAAATCAGGATGCAGTCCAGACCTGATGTAAAATGGTTCTTGGCATTAAAATAATTGTGAGCAACAGTGACTTAAACTGCAGGCAGAATGATAAAAAGGCAGAATTTTTCAGATTTTAAATTGAGCGTTGTCCCAATTCTAACTGCTTCGCTGCTGATTCTGAGGGATAACATTTAGTATTGGGGCACACTCAATAAAACTGAAAACTAGACAAAAGTAAATGTACATCTATACTTGCTTTGGAGACAAGCTGCTGCTTCTCCATGTCTTGGTTCCTATCCGGCCTAAAATACTACCTGCAGGTGATGACCTTCAGAAGTTCTGCAGAGGCTGCCTGCTATGAAAAGATATTTCTCTTTCCCCCCAACAACAAGCTGCTAGCACACCATAGATTGTTACCATCCTGTTTCATTGGTATAACAACTGTATTTCTAAAGTGCCTTTAACTATAATGGTGACAACGTTTCAGAGTGGTAGCCGTGTTAGTCTGTATCAGCAAAAAGAACGAGGAGTACTTGTGGCACCTTAAAGACTAACAAATTTATTTGGGCATAAGTTTTCTTGGGCTAAATCCCACTTCATCAGATGCATGCAGTGGAAAATACAGTAGGAAGATATAGATAGATAGATAGATATATGCAGAGAACATGAAAAAATGGGGGTTGCCATACCAACTCTAACAAGGCTAATCAATTAAGGTGGGCTATTATCAGCAGGAGAAAAAAAACTTTTGTAGTGATGATCAGGATGGCCCATTTCAAACAGTTGACAAGAAAGTGTGAGTAACAGTAGGGAGAAAATTAGCATGGATAACTATAGGCATTTCAACATCCCCAACAGTTATTTTCTGGTCTGGGAATAAAGTCCCTTCCTGCAGCTTTTGAAACAGACCAGAGTTCCTGAAGATGTGAGCGTCATGTACCTTTCCCGGTCATCCCACGTTGATGTTGGTGAAACGTCCCTTGTGATTCACCAGAGCTTGCAGCACTATTGAAAAGTACCCCTTGCGGTTTATGTACTCGCCGGCTTGGTGCTCCGATGCTAAGATAGGGATATGGGTTCCATCTCTGGCCCCACCACAGTTAGGGAATCCCATTGCAGCAAAACCATCCACTATGGCCTGCACATTTCCCAGGGTCACTACCCTTGATATCAGCAGATCTTTGATTGCGTGGGCTACTTGCATCACAGCAGCCCCCACAGTAGATTTGCCCACTCCCGATTGATTTCCAACTGACCTGTAGCTGTCTGGCGTTGCAAGCTTCCACAGGGCTATCGCCACTCGCTTCTCAACTGTGAGGGCTGCTCTCATCTTGGTATTCATGTGCTTCAGGGCAGGGGAAAGCAAGTCACAAAGTTCCATGAAAGTGCCCTTACGCATGCGAAAGTTTCGCAGCCACTGGGAATCGTCCCAGACCCGCAACACTATGCGGTCCCACCAGTCTGTGCTTATTTCCCGAGCCCAGAATTGGCGTTCCACAGCATGAACCTGCCCCATTAGCACCATGATGCGTGCATTGGCAGGGCCTGTGCTTTGACAGAAATCTGTGTCCATGTCCTGATCACTCACGTGACCGCTCTGAGGTCGCCTCCTCGCCCAGTATCGCTCTGCCAGGTTCTGGTGCTGCATATACTGCTGGATAATGTGTGTGGTGTTTAATGTGCTCCTAATTGCCAAAGTGAGCTGAGCGGCCTCCATGCTTGCTTTGGTATGGCGTCCGCACAGAAAAAAGGCGCGGAACGATTGTCTGCCGTTGCTCTGACGGAGGGAGGGGCGACTGACGACATGGTTTACAGGGTTGGCTTACAGGGAATTAAAATCAACAAAGGAAGTGGCTTTACATCAAGGAGTATTTCAGGCAGGACTTCACTGAGGGTTCCAATAAGAAATGGTGCACCTAAGTAATTGTTCTTATTAGAACAAGCAGGTTGGTCTGGCCTCTGATTGATACATGGCTAGATTTACCTCGCTGCACCTTCTCTGTGAATGACTGCAGTGTGACCTAGAGGAATGAGTTCCCTAGACGGGGGAAAGCAAATGAGTACAAAACAAACCTGGTCTATTTCTTGTTTTGATCCACTCCATCTATCTTTTACATCTTTGGCTGGCAGCAGACGGTGCAGTATGACTGCTAGCCATCCTCATCTCTTGCCTGCCTGGCAGAAGATGGTACAGTAGGACTGCTAGCAATCCGTATCACCTGCCTGCTCACCATCAGATGGTTCAATAGGACTGACTGCAGGACTAAAGAGAATGACCTGGTCAAGTCACTTCTAATGTAGTCCCTGCACCCATGTCTGCCCAGGCACTCCTGGCCAATGTGGCCAGGAGCACCTCGGAAATGACGATGACGGCTACCAGTCCTACTGCACCGTCTGCTGCCACAAGGCAAGGGGTTGCTGCTGCTGTGTAGCAATGCAGTACCACGTCTGCCAGCACCCAGGAGACATACGGTGACAGTTACCTGAGCAGGCTCCATGCTTGCCGTGGTATGGCGTCTGCACAGGTAACTCAAGAAAAAAGGTGCGAAACGATTGTCTGCTGCTGCTTTCACGGATGGAGGGAGGGAACGGGGGCCTGACGATATGTACCCAGAACCACCCGCAACAATGTTTTAGCCCCATCAGGCATTGGGATCTCAACCCAGAATTCCAATGGGCAGCGGAGACTGCGGGAACTGTGGGATAGCTACCCACAGTGCAACACTCCGGAAGTCGACGCTTGCCTCGGTACTGTGGAAGCACTCCGCCGAGTTAATGCACTTAATGCACTTAGAGCATTTTCTGTGGGGACACCCACACTCGAATATATAAAAACGATTTCTAAAAAAACGACTTCTATAAATTCGACCTAATTTCGTAGTGTACATTGCAAAAAAAGAAAAGGAGTACTTGTGGCACCTTAGAGACTAACCAATTTATTTGAGCATGAGCTTTCATGAGCTACAGCTCACTTCATCGGATGCATACTGTGGAAACTGCAGAAGACATTATATACACAGAGACCATGAAACAATACCTCCTCCCACCCCACTCTCCTGCTGGTAATAGCTTATCTAAAGTGATCATCAAGTTGGGCCATTTCCAGCACAAATCCAGGTTTTCTCCCCCTCCCCCTCCCCCCCCCCCCAAGACTCACTCTCCTGCTGGTAATAGCCCATCCAAAGTGACCACTCTCTTTAAAATGTGTATGATAATCAAGGTGGGCCATTTCCAGCACAAATCCAGGTTTTCTCACCCCCCCCACCCCCCTCCAAAAACCACACACACAAACTCACTCTCCTGCTGGTAATAGCTCATCCAAAGCGACCACTCTCCCTACAATGTGCATGATAATCAAGGTGGGCCATTTCCAGCACAAATACAGGTTTTCTTACACCCGCCCCCCCCCACACACACACAAACTCACTCTCCTGCTGGCAAAAAAAAAAAAGTCCCTCAGCAGCAAGTCTGAGAGCTCGAATCAACTGAGTCAAGCTCACGCTATGGGGCTAAAAATAGCAGTGTAAACATTTGGGTACCAGCTAGAATCTGGGCTCTGAAACCTGGTGAGGAGGGTGGGTCTCAGAGCTCTGGACAAATTACTTGGGCTCATATGGCTTCCTTTATGAGGCTAAAAATAGAAGTGTTTGTAATAATAGCTATGTAAATTGTTAAATGCAACATGTGTTATGTAAAAACCTCAGAGAGGTACAGCGATCATTTTATTTGTGAAAATGTGTGTTGCAGGTGGGGTTTAAAAATCTTTTTTGATATCTTGCATCATCCTTATCGCTGTGTTCTTAGGAGCCAACATTTTGACTTAATAAGATTATGACAAGGGCAGTTTTAAAGTTCAGTGCACAGCAGTTAGACAAGTTACAGTAAGCATATATTTAGACTGCAGATGAGCCTTGAGTATGTTATATAAATAATGATTACTGTCATTATTAATGTATGGATGGGCAGATGGATGGAGGCATCACAGCATCATTTACCAAAAACTTTTACATTTGTATCTGTTCAGTGAAGGGAGATATATGTGATATCTCTCATTGGGCGTGATCTGCACATTACATTAGGGAGAACATTAAGTCAGAGTTACTAAGGAAAATGCACAAAGCTGAATCTGGTCAGTTAATTATCAACCAGAATAGCTCAAAATAGGGTGTCAGCAGGCCACAAATGACCACCTATCTGTTTATGGAAATGAACTCTGTCAAGCTAATACAGTGTCAGGACTGCTAAAAAGCCCCTTAATGTCACTGAACATATAGTAGAAGGTCTCAAATTGGATCACTCCTATCCTGCAACTCTGCCTATTTTCTGTGTGGTGCATAAAGCCGTAGTAGAGTAGTTCTGTCTCAGAATAAGAATGAGCTGCCCAAAGTGTGTACCTACGGTCTCGGATGGGGTTGTACTCCGGTGGCTAGCTGGTCCCTCCGCCCATGCCACTGTGGCTACATTGCTATTATAATGGACTAGCTTGATCATCATTGAGCTCCTCCGCGAGCCTCCCCATCGTCTCCCTCTGCACCATCTGAGCAGCCTAAATGTCCTGCAGCCAGCCCACCTCCGAACCATGCCTAGGAAAAAGCTGTATACGCTCATGCTCCATACCCTTCACTTTCTAACCCTCATGTCACGCCCTGAAACCCAATGGAGGGACTTCCTACCCCCTGTGGAGCGTGAGGAAACCCGGTGGGCCAGTGCAGATTCTGCCCTGGTCTCACAGGATATTAGCTGGTGGTTCCTTCATGAAGTCATGAGTACGGGTGTGTACCTGGTGTGGTTCACCATCTCCCTCGACACCTGCCCCTTCTTCTGCAAGAGGCAGATTTTGGTGCACATCTACATTGAATGTGCCAGGTTGCAGCCCCTATTCTGGCTCCTCCAAAATCTTTCCCTCAAGTTCTGGCTACACTGTTACCCACATCTCCTGATCTATGCACGCTCCACCTGGGGCCCCTCGAGGTTGCGAGACCTCCTCGTCAATTTCCTCCTCGTGCTGATGAAGGTGGCCATCCACCATACCAGGGGAGGAAGCTGGATGGGGAGGTGCTCTGCGACTGTGGGACCTATTTCCAATCCTCTATTAAGTCGTGTCTCTGAGCAGAGTTCCTCTAGACCATGTCGACTGGCTCCCTGGATGCCTTCAAAGAGCAGTGGGCTCTCTCTGGGGTTCTCTGTTCAGTGTCTGCCTCTGGATGCCTGCTTTTGACCCTGTGATCCTCACTCCCATCCCTGTTTTTTTCATTTGTTGTCCCTGTAATCTTTTTGATGCCTGGGTCCAGTGGCTCCTCCCCTTAGCCTGTGGGGGTAGGGGAGTGTCTTCAGATTTGGGCAGGCTAGTGTCTGCCCATCGCCAGAGCCTCAATAGGTGCTATGACTCACCCCTCCTCCAAGAGAGCCTGTAGCAACTCACTAATCAGGCATGGTACAGCAGCCTATCCCTTAGCAGGGCCTGGGTCAGATGACCCCCAAGCACAGGTATTTCACTTACCCTCCCAGAACTGCAGGTTAGTTTGTGCAACAGCACTTCTCAGCCAGGAACCCTTCTGTTGACTTGCGGTGTTACAGACTCCCTAGGCTCCCCGCCTACCCTTGATCCAGTTCCTGCCCTCAGTGTTACCTGAGCCTTGTTTCAGCCCACTTCAGACTTGTCTGTGCCCTACCCCGATACTGCTGCAGACCTGTTTCCCCAAACCCTTGGACTGACTCCAAGCTGGCTTTGACCTTTGGCCTGCTTCCTGACTCTGACTGTGATCCTGATTTGGTTTATCCATGGACTCTGACCCCGATTCTGGGCCACAGCCTGTCCCTGAATGCCAGTTTCTGTGTTGCTCTTGGCCCAGTCCTGACCCTACATCTAGCTTCAATCATCACTCCAATCACTGGGCCTGACCACCCAGAACCTGACACCCACATGTATAGTGCATTCACTGGTGGTACCACTCCAGACACATACGATGGCTTTGGTATGTCACTCATGTCTCGCACCCATAAAGAAGAGTGGGGATGACTACTACATTGTAGACCAGAATCTTAGTTTCCATCCTCAGATCTCTGTCATTAAAGACATGACAAGGCAACTTTCCGAAGGATGTGCTGGCACAACAGACACTATGTTCAATCTCCACATGAAAATTGGCCGCCTGGGAGAGATGGCTACCAAGGTAAGGGAAATACTCAACATTTCACCACTGACGACAATTTGTGGGAGAAGGGGAGCAAGTTGTGCTGGGGTAGGCTGATGGAGCACCTTAGTCTTCCCAATGTTGAGGGCAAGTCCCAGGCTCTGATAGGTGCCTGAGAAAAGATCTAGGGTGGATTGCAAGTCAGCCTCGGTGTGCACGAGTATAGCACAGTCGTCAGCATACTGAGGTCGGTAATAACAATCCTGGTGACTTTAGTTTTACAATGAAGATGCTGCAGGTTGAAGAGCTGGCCATCCATGAGATACTCAGTCCTAATTCCAGAGGAAAGGTGGTCATGAATCAAGATCACAGCAAAAAGGGTTGGGGCAATAACATAGCCCTGCTTAACAGCAGTACGGATGGTGAACGGGTCCATCTCCATCCCATTACAGAGGATGGTGGCGGTGATTCCATCATGATGTAGCCTAAGAACACCTGAGCACTGCCTTAGGAAGAGTCTCTGTATCAGATGAGAAGAACATTGCACCAATGCCAGCGTTCTCTCTGCAGCTAACATCACCAGCTTTTCCCCCCAGCAGACATCATCCTTGTGTCGAGGGATAGCCACCACTGTATAGTGTATTCAGCAGAATCTGCCCTTAATAATGTAGTTAAACTCAATAATGAAGGAGACTGAAAGTCCTGTATTCAGTGTATTTCAGTGCACTTTCACTCCTCATGAGTGACCCTTTAGTTTACTTCTAGTAAAGTTTCACTCTATCTTGTGGGTTTCATCCTGCTAATCCACTTGAATGTAGTATTTATTACCTACCAATTGGGAATTAAATGCTCCATTTTAAGTGGATTATCATCACACCTTTCTCCTCTTCTCCAGTTGAAGTTACAATTACTAGAAGTAACAGTTATTACTGGAAGTTAAAATTATCTTGTAAGGTGTGGGGGATGTGAAAGGAGGAATTGCTGACTCCTGGTCAGGCTGCAGTTACCCATAGCAATTAATGAAGAGGAACTTATAGTGAAGTACAAGACATTGGCATCAGCTGCAAAATTTGAACCTGAATCCATATTGCAGCACTTCTGAAGTCTGAGGGTGTTGTAGTCTGGCATTTGGTTTTGTCCCAATATAAGAGGGGCAAACACAAAACTCAGGTTGAGATGTGTGTTTGGATTCTGAACCCCCTCTCACTCCCACAAAGGTTTAGTGAACTGGATCTGAGATTTGATTCAGGCATATTATCAAAATGAGCATACACTATTCTCTCTCTAAGATGAAAAGGAAGAGAGATCTCGCCAGATAATCCTTCTTCTTTTACAGTGAGGCTTCATCACATTACAACACTTACAGCATTGCACCTGCCCCGAGGCAGCTGCACCGCTGTAGAGCTCATGGTGGTGATGTTCTAAGCTGATGGGAGAGAGTAAAACTGATGGAGAGTAAAACTCAGCAGGGTTTGCTGACAGCTAGCCGAGAGACTACCCTGCCAAATCAATCTAGAGGATTAGCTCAGACAAGAGACTTTTACTTGTCACTTAAAGTCAGATACTCTATTTTTCTATGAAACTTTTGGGTTTTGTGGCTTTTCTGTCTGTGTCTCTGTTAAATATAATAACAAATATGGATGTGATTGCAGAATACTACGTTGTCTCTATATATCTGGTAGAGATTTAAAAACAATTTATAGAATTTACAAATTACTGTAATGAGTCCATAAAAATAGTACCTGTCCTTTACCCAAAGAAGAAGATTAAGGCCCAGACTTTCAGAATTGTGAACAAGTTCTATGCTCAAAAATGCATGAGTCTAATCATCACTTACAATTGTGATTCCACACACAAACCTGATAATTTTGTGCACAAATGTAAAAATGCATTTTTGCATATGCAGTGATGAAACTTGGGCCAATCTAATTGAGTCACATAGGCCATCAATATAATTGTCAGTGAATTATGAGATGCAACAACCACAAAAAAGGATGCATTTTTGTTTTAAAGGAAACTGTGTATGAGAACTGGACTCAGCTGTTACATATTGTAGATATAGACAAAGAAACAAGTCTGTGTCAGTAGGTCAAAGAGTCCATGTTTCTGGTACCTGGGGATCATTCAGAATTTCCACAATCCATCTCTTCTATGAGAACTGCTTGTTGGAGGTCTGTTACCTAGCATCAAGACTGTTGAGAGTGTCCTTTGAGTGTTTCTAAGCTGTAAGTAAACAAGGCTGTAATGATTCAGACAAACAGTTCATGCCACAGGATAATTCTGCAACCACGGTGCATAATGACTGAGGTGTCAGACCCTGACTATACCTTGACTTTGGAAGCCAAGCTTTCAGTTACAGTATGTGATAAAAGAAAGAGGGATAAGGGAAGATTTAAGAATGCTAAACCTTAATTTATGACTGAAGAATCTCTGAGTCCTATGGAGTAAAAGTAGTGACTAACTTGCAAGCTGTATGTAATTCTGAAAGCATTCCCCCTAGATGATTTGTGGTTTAGACACAATACCGCTGTTAAGCACTGTATTGAACTCACTGATTGGACACTTTCAAAACAATGATCTAGAACCATGCACCCTTGTGAAAGGAAAGCTGGCTGGCTGGCAGCATCTTCACATGCTGTTGGAATTTTAATTATAAGGGAATCTGAGAGGCCTTCTGCATCTCAGGTGAGAATGATCAAGTCATACTTGTCAATTGCAAGTTGAATCTAAGGGCTATCAGAGGTGCTTATATTAAACTTGGTACAGAAGAATCAATTTATTCTCTAAATGGAGCCCAATGGCTTTCAATCGTTGTTCTAAAACTGATACCGTCAGACCGTGAGGGAGAAAGATAAACAGAACTATTCTTGTCTGCTCTTGAGGGTTTGAGAGTTCAACAAATTGCTACAAAGTGTCACCAATGCACCCAGCACATTTCAGCATTTAATAGAGAAATGCCTGGAGACATGTATTTCATTGAAATACTCTTATACCAGGCTACTGGCTTGTGTTTTCCAAAACTTTACAGAAATACAACAGCAGGCTATTGAAGGTCTTAAATAAACTGAAAGCGTATAGCTTGAAACTGTCTCCAGAAGAATCAGTCCTATGCCTATTATGGGTCCTGATGGGATATAGTTACTGGATAGATAAGATCAGTACCATGAAAGAATAGCCATCTGCTATAAATGTACAGAACTGAAATGCTGCTTAGGTTTCACAGGCTGCCATCACCATTTTACTGAGGGTATATCAAAGATAACCTGACCATTAAACCAGTAGACAGAGGGCTATCTTCTACCAAAAATAGAGGGAAAGAACTACAAGAGGCCTCAAAAGGTAGCCCCAAGTGACTGTAACAGGTCTCTTGAAAAGTGATGGACAAAGTAATATCTGGAAGGTTTTGAATGCTTAACAGAAGTCAATCCAAGACCTGTCTTGGTACCTGCTAATCAAAAACTGCTATATGTCCTTTACTGCAGTGTTTCCCAAAATAGGGCCACTGCTTGTTCAGGGAAAGCCCCGGCGGGCCAGGCCGGTTTATTTACCTGCTGCGTCCGCAGGTTCGGCCAATCGCGGCTCCCACTGGCCGCGGTTTGCTGCTGCAGGCCAATGGGGGCTGCGGGAAGCGGCGCGGGCCGAGGGACGTACTGGCCGCTCTACTGGAATACTTACAGGATATGGAGTAGCTCTCTATCAAAAGTAAGACAGACAACTATTAGTTATGGCAGGGAGCAAGGGATTAGTGAAGCAAGGGATTAGTGAAAAGTGAAAACATTATCTTGATTATTAGCTAGAATCTTTATCTTTAAAATGGGCTGTTGTGGGAAACTTTCACAATTATTTATATAGTAGTCAATCTAGTATCTTCACTGGCAATAACCATTCAATTTATATGCTTCCCAATGCAAAATGAGATACAATGGGACATTATTGGCCAGCTGCCGTATCAATTTATATTTTTCAGATCAAGTGTAGAGTGAGGAACATTAACTGAGATATCAATGGTATTTCAAGGCAACCTTGAGAGTCCTCAGCAGAGCACTATCATCATTAGCCAAAAGAGCAGAGGACGGATTAATTTAGGCAGTGTTTCCATAGTGGAATTGAAAGTTGTCACATTTTCAGAGGGTGCTATAACCACTCTGTCAACATCTGCTATGGGATTTTTGCCATTTGAGAGAGCTACAATGTCTGCTGCTTTCCTTGTTGTCTCAGTTGCAATGAGTCCTGCCCAATGGTTTTGGTTCTTGGCCACATTCTGTTCCAGGCATGACTCCTAAACACTTTTTTCAAGGTCACAGGGAAGACTCATCTGTAAACAGTCATTCAGTTTACAAAAACAGAAAGATTGCCTATTGCAAAGTAAAGTAATTCTGAGCTTCAAGAAGTCAAGTTATTCCTTAGAGAGTGGAACAAACTAGAGATAATAGGCAGAATACTTTATGGACAGTATACAGTTCAGGGTAGAATGCACTACCAATTAGTTCTGCCAGTGATTTGCATATCAAATATGTTCCGTTTACAAGTAAAAAGATGGTATTTCTGGCTGCCAACTTTGCAAATTTACCTAGGATATGGTAGTCAAGCTAGTTTTCTTTCTCACAATCATTTGTCATTAAGCTTCTGCAGTCTAGATCATGCATTGAACATTACTTGTGCAGCCTCATTTTCTTCAGTGGATTTACACAGGAATAGCTGGCATGTAAACAATTCTATTGTCATTGTACAAGAAGGAATATATTCTTTCTTCTAACAATCATTTGTCATTAAGCTTCTGCAGTCTAGATCATGCACTGAACATTACTTGTTCAGCCTCATTTTCTTCAGTGGATTTACACAGGAATAGCTGGCATGTAAACAATTCTATTGTCATTGTACAAGAAGGAATATAATCTAACTCAGTCTTTTGTAGCTGTGTTGGAACAAACAGTAAATAATTTTAGTCACCAAAGTAAGTAGTGTGACTTTGAATAGAGTACACATAAGGAGAAGACCTGTTGAGCAAGAAGTTGCTATTTTAACTTTTCAAGTAGAACTTGAATAATAATCTCTACAATTACATTATTGCATTTGAAATAAAACTGACATACACACTGGGGAAAATATAACTATAAACACAATGCCATTTATGAGTGTTTGGATTATTGAACATTTTGTCCTGAAGTTTAATAGTCTTCAGATCAAAGTCTGAGGATGATTGGCATGATGTTATAGTTTGTGTGTACCTTCCAAAAGCCAGATTTCTCATAAATGCCTTCAGCTCATAATCTATGTGCAAGTGTCTGTAATTAGTGAGCAAGTCAGGTAATAATTAACATATGACTATGGTGAGGATTTGGAAAGTGAAGAGGGAAGATATGGTACTAGAGTTAAAACTGCACTTGAGTTAGTGAAGTGTTCATGTTAGCATCCTGGATAACATTTTTAAAATGTTCATCGACTTTCTGTTGGGAAAAAGTACTGCCTTCTCCCCCTGCACTGGGAGGAGACAATGCCCACAGAATAATGAAATTAAGCATGTGCGGGTTTATTCAGCAGAAATTAAACATGAATCTATAAAAGTCACATAAATCCAAATGTCAGGTCTCCAACTGTACAAGTTTGGCCCCAATAGGCTTCTTGCTAACTAATAGGATTTTGGGTGTTGCCAGTATAAATTCCTTTTCACAGAGCTCTTTTATTGTTGAATCCTTTTTTGTTTCTTTTTTCTTTCAGGTCTCTCGGTATTAACTATGTGGCTGGTGCTGTTGCTTCCTTGCAGTGTTTCACTGAGGCTCGCCAGATACACCTAGAGACCCCAAAACTGCTGGGAAACCTCAGTATTAAGAGGCCTCCGTGGAAGCAGGTTAAACAGGTTGTTGTCTTCACAATCTTTTGGAGGCTGTGAGAGGCCCTGCTTTGATATTTTCAGGCTCCCTCAATAGTTGTTAACTGTAAGCAGCAGAGTCTGTTTTCAGCTCATCTGTGTTATAAAGGGCACTAAAATATCACACTTCATTATGTGCTGCATAGGAGTTTCTGTTTCATAGATGTTCTGTTTTACCAGGCAATCCTTTTAACTGGTTTGATGCTGAAAAAAAGATAGGGAACTGCACATAACTGTAAACTCTGAGTTGTCCTTAAGTATTTTCTTTAGGTTTCTAGAAAATTATGATGTTATGATCCCTGAAACAGGTAGTGGCCATAGAGGAACCAGATGTTTACTAGGACTGAACCAAGGGACCCTTGAGTGAGTGCACACAGTTATTATTTATATTATTGTCACAGTATATAAAGGCTTAACCTGGTTGGGGCTCATCGTGCTGTAAAACTGGCCCTGCCCCAAAGAGCTAACAACTTAAAAATTCTAGCCAAAATTGCCAACAATCAGCCCAGATCTATGACTGGTTTCAGGGTATTGAAGTCTGTATTTGATGCTCTCCACTTCTGCATCCATGCAGCCACATGTCACCCTTAGAAGTCTTGGAAGCAGGTCACCTGGCCCAAGCACAGGGATGTACAGGCTTACTGCCTTCCTCCTTCAAAGACAGAAAGTGTGAAACAGTGGATGGAGTGCCCTGGGTGATTAAGCTTATTTCTTGGAGGTCAGATTTCATAGAATTTTTAGTAGAACCCAAACTTACAAATAAATCTGAAGGCCCTGTGCTCATCCATGTGAACTGAATATTGAAGGTTTAGATTCATGGAACCCACATCAGCTGACCCTTTTAGAGTCCATTCATTTGTAGTATCTATGGCCATAGGGGAGTCAGACCTGGTTTCTCATTTTGTTTTTTGAGCAGCATTCATCCTGGCCAGTGATGATGTACATGTGGGTGTTGTTTGATGGTTTGGGTTGATTGGGTTTTGCATGTTTTCTTTTGCCTTTTTTAAACATGTACACAAAATAAAAATGGTATGCAGTAAGCTGATTGCATGCATATACAATCTGAATACAGAGAGAGAGAGCAGAAGGAAAACACTATCAGTATGTCAACCTTTCTGGATTTTGAGGATGGCCAGGTACTATATAATTAGCAACTATACTCTCATTTTCGGCTGTGCAAGCCCTCTGAAATCAGTGGGGTGTCTGTTGTTCAGGTGGAATTGAAAAATCATGAAATCATCATAGCATCTTGCGGGCGCTCTCTCTCTCTCTCTCTCTCAATTAAATGAATTTTAATGTCCAATACTGGACATAAACTATTGCTACCTGCAAAATGATTAGTGGGTTTGCCTAAACAGTCACAATACTACCAGTTCGCTTGGTAAGGAACTTAGTGTATGAAATGCATTACTATTGCCTTGTAGAGAACTGGAGTTTAAAATGCAGTTCTCTCTCTTTGCTGCCAAGGCATGTTTGGAAGTACCCTACTTAGCTATTTGATGTGAATGTTACATTACAGAGTCTAGAAAAGCCTGTTTTTGTAGCCCTACCAGCCATGATCTGGCATGCAGTATTTTTCCTTTTAAGGGCATATGTTTTAATAGTGTTGTTGTTGGACAAGTTCTTTCAACCCTTTCCTGGTATATATATCTCTTACTATTCACATAGATCATGGTTAGTTTGCACTGTAAAATATCATCTGTCTCTTCGCTATTTGGACAAATGGACAATCTGGACAATGCTTTCCTCTCTTGTGGCATTCTGAAGGGTTTGACCAAAACCCAAGAGTAAGAGATTCACAGCAGATTAAACTAGTTCTCTTACTTCCTGAATCAGAATTAAGAGCAGTCTCAGTAGGTTCCAAACTACACACAACTATGGCACTGTTGCAGCTGGCATCTGTAGAAATCAGCTGATCAGGCTTTTTGTTTCTTTAAGAGAATATTCCAAATGTTAAGAAATAATAAATTCATTCTTATCCTTATTCCAAGATTAGTTGGAACAGTCTGTCTCTGTTAGAGGTTGTTAACTTCCATCAACACAGCCTAGGCTAGTGAAATTTACCATGCACATTAATTTAGCTTTTGCTCTATTAAAGCACTAGCTGTAGAGTTTCCTCAGGTTATGTTATGTAATATACTGCATGTTGTTTAATAAAAACTGGCTGTTGCCTTAGTTTATAGGTGCAATATAACTAAAAAAAGGAGGGCACTGGAAATTAGAATACCAAAAACCAATTCAATATTATCTTCTTTTATATGGAAGATTCTGTTATACCACCATAGTTTCTCTATTAAATGAGCAAGGACATGTTCCTAATTCTACTGAGATACTTTTATCATGATGAAAATTCTCAGTGTCTTGCTAATTGATCAAAAATCATTTGATTTTCAACATCTACTCAGGAATTTACCTTCTGAGTCTTGGCAATTAAAAGTAAGATATGCTCCTAGTTAAATCACATTTATGGAAATATTTTCATGCTATGCAAAAGGGAGCAGCCCTGGTTTATTCCTTTGCTTCAGCTGCTTTATGCTGTTCTCAGGGGTGCCAAGTAGCTAGAAGGCTAGCTCAGCCTGCTCCCTCAGAATCCCCAGGGACTGGTTCCAGCCCCCGCAACTCACACTGGCTGGCACCATGGCTAAATTGCTGCAGTTCTCCAGTGACTTCATAACTGTTGGAAAGTCTCCATAGGCAGACAGGTGTAATTTAGACCAGCTCAGAGGCCAGCCAAGGACTGGGGAGCTGCAAAGGTGGCACATAGCCACTCCTCTCTCCCTCCCATCCCTCCTTACCTCTGGGTCTACTCTGCAAGCAGCTTGTCCAAAGCAGAGAATATAATCTAATGCTGAATTTAAGTATGTTAACAAATTCTGGAAGAAGAATTTGGGCTTTACTGGGTTCATATACTGAAAAAGGTTAAACTGGATTGTACTAGCTGCTCCTCATCTCCACTGGAAAAAATTGTGTGAGATTGTATTCTTGGCTTGCTAGAGTCTTTATTTATAGGCTTTATTTATATGTAGGGTACTTCTATTATTTTAACTCAACAGCATCTTAAAACAATTGTTTCTCCACTGACCTCCTGGGAAGTTACACCAAGCATGGCTGGCATTAGACTTGCTAGGGCCCAGGGCAGAAAGCAGAAGTGCCACCACCCTTAGCTTCTCAGTGCCCCCTATGGTGTGAGGGGCCCCGGGCAAGTGCCCTCCTTGTTACCCCTAACACCGGCCCTGGTTTTTATATGCAGAAAACCAGTCGCTGTGGCACAGCTGGGCTGTGGAGTTTTTATAGCATGGCGGGGTAGCCTCAGAAAGAAAAAGATTGAAAATTCCCGATCTCGACATCCCATGACGGCTTTGCCAGATGGACTTGTTTGAGCTATTTTAAACAAACTTAGTTTTTTAATTTTAACATCAAATGATCACTATTCATTTTGTATACACTTGCTCTAATTACTTTGCCCTCAGTTTTATTGTCTATTTTGGGACTCACAGTTTGTTAATTTATTTGTGCCACAAACGAATCTGTTGTAGAACCTTGTAAATTTATTAAGAGACTCAAACAAAATACTCTGCTTCTGCATCATCGTCAGAGCTTTGTCCTGCAGCAATATACATGTGAATGTCTTTTGCTTTTGTGTTTCTGCAATTTGTACTGCATGGAGCACACTTATGCAAAATGGCTGTTTTTATTGTATCATGACACTGCAACTCATGTGCTGGATACATTTGTGCCATGTTATGATTGACCCTGCATTTATTTCAAACAGATCTGGTTTCTGCCATTTCTTTACCCTTGTATTTTAGCTTCACATCTTTTGGTATGCATTTTTAATTAGATGAACTTCAGTTCTTACACTGCTTGCCAGCCACTTCATTTAGCAAGCACAGTTTTTAGTAGTCCTGCAAATATCCACTGTTCTTTAAAAGTCTAGTCTATTTCTTGTTATATCACCAATCTGTTAAATATTCAGATTCACAGACTTACCTTTATTACTTACACTGACCATTACATTACAAATCTAACATCCAGCAGTTCATTTTTTATAAAGAAAATTTACCTTCCATAAATATCTTGGTGTAGTTCACGGTATTCTTGAACATTTTAATTACTTTGTACAGCAGTTTCCAGTACTTTACATGCTCCCACTGGAATTTATTTGTAGATTTCTAGTGCCTCTGTGTCTGCAACATGCAGTAGTGTGGAAGATTTCACCCTCTCCTGACTTCTCTGTAATATAAATTTTTGTGGGGGGATATAGGGAAGCTGTGCAATAATTTTCTCCAGTTTTCTACCAAATTCCTTACTAAACCAAAGGGATTCAGGTGGATTCATTTTCTCAAAAGAAAACAATACCCTTTAGTTAAATAGTTACTCACTATACACCTGTCTAATGTGTTTGTAGCTAAGTGCAGTGCATGAATGTATAGTCCAGGCACCCACAAGCCAATGAATCTACCACTATTCAAACCAGGGGTAGGGAAACTTTTTGACCCAAGGGCCACAGCTGGTTATGGAAATTGTATGGCGGGCCACGAATGCTCATGAAATTGGGGGTTGGAGTGTGGGAGGGGGTGAGGGCTCCGTCTGGGGGTGCAGGCTCTGGGGTGGGGCTGGGAATGAGGGTTGAGGGTGCAGGAAGGTGCTCTGGGCTGGGACCGAGAGGTTTGGAGGCAGGAAGGGGATCAGGGCTGAGGCAGGGGGTTTGGGTTTGGGAGGGGGTCAGGGTTGCAGGCTCCAGGCGGCGCTTACCTCAAGAAGCTCCCAGAAGCAGCGGCATGTTCCCCCTCTGGCTCCTACGTGGAGGTGTGGCCAGGCAGCTCTTCGTGCTGCCCCATCCGCAAGCGCCACCCCCGCAGCTCCCATTGGCCGTGGTTCCTGGCCAATCGGAGCTGTGGGGACGGAGCTTGGGGCAGGGGCACCGTGCGGAGCTTTCAGGAGCTCTTGCCACTTCCAGGAGCCACACGGCGTCCCAGACCCCACTTCCCAGCGGGACCCTGAGGGCCAGATCAGGGCTGGATGCAGCTCCCAGGCAGTAGTTTGCCCACCACTGGTCCAAACCATGCTTCAAGAACTGAATTTGCTTGTCAAATTCAGGTAGACCTGAAAATTGGTTTCAGAATGATAAAGTTCTAGTTCTCTCAGGACAGGATAAAATGTTATGCATTTGTCTAGAAATAAATGGCTTTGCTATGTCTACACTTACAGTGGCATGTAGAGTACAGGTGCTACACTCCCAGTTAGCATAGGTGCAAATAGCAATGTAGAAGGCAGGGCACTGCTTAGGTGAGTAGAGTAAAAACACATCAGAACCTTAAGGAATATACCCTACACAGTTCTCCATATGCTTGAGCAGCACATCCCACATCTACACTGCTATTTTTATCAGTAGTGTGACAGTGTCCCACTGCCAGAGCCCTTTCCCCTATGCAGTGGGAAAGGCTCTAGTAGGCAGAGGGCAGCCGGGAGCTGCCAGAGCCTTTCCCCACTACAGTTAAGTGTAGAGAAGGCATGTGATTTGAGTCCTCCTGTAAGGTAAAGCTGCTATATGGACAATGGTACCCTACTTGTGAACTAACCCTCTATGGATTTGTGACAGAATTACTCTGGAGGGCAATTTTATGAACGTGTACCACCGTCGGCACTTTGCGATACTATTTCTTTGACAGATTTCCCTTAATGATGTAACTAAGTTAGCTTTATGCCATGTAATATAAACTCTTCAGTTAAGGTTTGATTATGTGCTATAACTACAAAGTGTAATGATTAACCTAAAGCAGCTCTAAAATAGTTACCTTACTCTCATTAACTGGAGCTAGTGACTTCTGTTTGGTCTCAGAGTTTCACAATTCAGCTACTATTCACTCACAAATGTTGTTAAATGTGAATAATGTTTGACTTTTTTGCTACTAATGTCACAGTGGCTGGTCATAGTTTATGAAAAGAAAAATAGGAACAAGTTTAAAATGCGGTACGTGTACCAGAGAATTACTGAGGTTGGTCTGTAGTATGTTGTTGATTTATCTAGTAGAGCCTCATACAGTGGCTGGCTAGCAGTAGCATTTACTGTTTGGGGAGCTTTACAATTACCAATTCAGTCTCACAACACTCCTTGAGGAATTAAGTATTATCTCTGTTATATCTGTGGGAAACAGATGCACAGCAAGGTTAAGTAACTTGCCCAGGGCACAAAACCAGGCAATTATCGAGCTGCAGTTGAACTGGAGTTCCTGTGTCACAGACTCGTATGTGTATTATTCACTAGATCCCAATGCCTCTCTTCAGTACTTCAGAATGCTGTGCAAATATTATGCATTCGTTGAATGCTGGTGCGGTACTTAGGTTGCACAAGGGAAACTGAGAAAACACAGCAGCAGAACTGAGACAAGAGCTTGTTGACATGGGGACCAATTAATCCAGATATCCTTCATCATAGAGTTTAAGACTGGAAAGGACTACCAGAACATCTTGTCTGACCTCCTGTATATCACACCACCAACACCCCCAGCAACCACACATTAAGCCTAACAGCCACAATTAGATCAAAGTATTATAGCCCCTAGGAGACTGGACTATTATGTGTCACAGAACCGAGGAGAGAAAAAAAAGAGAGAGATCACTTGCTAGAGTAGCAGCTTGGTAAAGAGTAGGCAGTAGTGGAAGATGCAGAGATGCTAAAATTAACTTAGGTTAAGAACTAGCAGGGGTGACAGCCCAAGCCTATGTTAGATGTAGGGCATGTGGAGGCAAGGAATAGTAGACAGCAGTGAAAAGGTCATGTATTTGCTGTGAGCTAACTTTTGATGGGAGAGCAAGTTGGGGTCAGGTTGAGTAGAGCGGAAATGACTCCATAGCCCAGTTAGGGTTGCCAACTTTCTAATCGCACAAAATCAAAAACCCCTTCTCCAAGGCCCCACCTCCACTCACTCCATCCCCCGCTCCCTCCGTCGCTCGCTCTCCCCCACCCTCACTCACTTTCAATGAGCTGGGGCAGGGGGTTGGTGTGTGTGTGGGGTGAGGGCTCTGGCTGGGAGTACAGGCTCTGGGGTGTGGTCGGAGATGAGGGGTTTGAGGTGCAGGGGGGGCGGCTCCAGGCTGGGGCAGGGGTGTGTGTGTGGGGAGTGAAGACTCCGGCTGGGGGTGCAGGCTCTGGGACGGGCCCGAGGGGTTCAGAGTGCGGGGGGGGGCGGGCTCTGGCTGGGGGGGTGGGCTCTGGGGTGGGGCTGGGGATAAGGGGTTTGGGATGCAGGAGGGGTCTCTAAGATGGAGCAGGGGATTGAGGTGCGGGGGGGGATGAGGCTCTGGCTGGGGGTGTGGGCTCTGGGGTAGGGCCGGGGATAAGGGGGTTGCGGTGAAGGAGGGGGCTGGGACAGGGTGTTGGAGCTGTGGGCTCTGGGAGGGAGTTTGGGTGTGGGGGGGGACTCCGGGCTGGGGTGCAGGAGAGAGTTCTGGCAGCGGGGTCCCGGTGGTGCTTACCGCAGCTCCTGGGAAGCGGCCACCAGGTCCCTGCAGCCCCTAGACGCATGAGTGGCTGGGGAGGATCCACACACTGCCTTCTTGCCCACAGGCGCCCCTTCCCCCGTGCAGCTCCCATTGGTCACGGTTCCCAGCCAATGAGAGCTGCAGAGCCAGCCCTCAGGGAGGGGACAGTGTGCAGAGCCTCCCTGGCTGCCCATGCATCTAGGGGCCACAAAGACTTGGTGGCTGCTTCTGGGAGCCGCGCGGAGCTAGTGCAGGCAGGGAGCCTGCCTTAGCCCCAGGCCCCCGCTGCGCCCCCGACCGAACTTTTAATGGCCCGGTCAGCACGCCGGGGCCCTTTTCAACCAGGCATTCTGGTCGAAAACCGGATGCCTGGCAGCCCTAAGCCCAGTGGTTAGAGCCACCATCTGGGAGGTGGGAGGAGACCTGGGGTCCAGACCCCTGCACCAACCACTCTTTCACTATTTATCCAAACGGAACTGTTTTAATGGGAGAGCCTCAGGGAGCCCTACATCAGAATATCCCACAGCTGAGGGGCTAGAGAACTTTCCTGAAAGGTGGGAGTCACCTGTTCAAATCTTTTCTCTCCCGCTGACAGAGAGGTGGGAATTAAATCTAGTGTCCCACATCCCAGGCAAGTGGTCTAATCACTGGGCCAAAAATTACAAGGTGGGCAACTCCTCCTCCAGCCAGTACTTGAATGGGACCCAGTCCAATAGGTGCCTTCTGAGCACACTTACAGGATTAGGCCTCACATGCAGTTTAGGCAGCTGAATGCCTGTCTTCCCCCTGGTTCATGGATCACATGGGGGCTTAGTCAGGAGACACAGGTGAGTCGCATCATACGCGCATTTAATTTACGTGAATTCGACTATACGCGCTCGGCAAAAAAAAAAAGAAAAATAACAAGATACCTGTAAATAGTGTGGGTGATTCCACCCACCATTCCACTCAATGGGCGTATGCCCCAGAGTGAGTGTGAGATGGGAGACGTGAATCTGCTGTTCCCTCAGTCAGTCTCAGTTCCCACGTGCTTCTCATAGTGTGAGCATCTCGCCGTGCTGAGTGTGATTCTAGTGTTTAAAGATACGTATTTTTCATACAACATGGCCCTTAAACACAAGCCAACTACTTCATCTGGTGCTCAACTGAAGAAACAGCGATCTGTTCCAACGCTGGAGGAAAAACTGGCTGTGTTGGGCTTATTGAGAGATGGTATGTCGGTCTCCAACATGGCATGTAAATATGGCCGCAACGAATCTAGCATCTGTGCCATCAAGATTCGAGAGAGAGAAATTCGTCAAGCCATGGCATCAGGTGCTCCAATAACTGCTACAGTGACGAACCAGGTGCGTGATAAGACTTTAGTGAAGACTGAAAAGGCTTAAACTTATGGCTGGAAGTCATGAACCGCAAACATGTGCCTATCGATGGCAACACTTTGCGAGAAAAGGCTCTTAGCCTCTACGCGCTGTTCATACCTCCTGACGAAGAGGGACAGCCTTCTGATGAGAAGGAATTGAAAGCCAGCCAAGGTTGGCTTAACAGTTTTAGGAACCGCTTCAACCTCACAAACATGCAGACTACTGGTGAAGCTGCATCTGCCAATGAAGAATGATTTAATTTCTGAATACGATCCCTCTATGGAACGAAGCCTCAAAATCACACGTCGTATTACAGACGATTTGAGACCGTATCAAGAAATGTTTGAGCAGCTCAAGAGACAACAGCGACAGTTGCCGATCACCATGTTTTTCAAGGAAAAACAACCAGCAGCAGATGAGCCTACGCAATCAACTTCTCGAGCTGAACCAGAGCCCACCACTTGGTCTACGACTCGCTCTCCATCACCCAAGCTCTCCGTCACCTCCGTCTCCTGGATCGACATCAAGCCCTGATGACCCCCTGTAATTAAAAATACAGTACTGTAAAATTATATTTTGCATATGTACTCTTTATTATATACTGTATATTACTGTATACATTATGAATTTATACATATTACTGTACAGGGTTGTATACACAAAACCAAACACAGTATACTGTACTTTCTGGGTGATTTAACGGACTTTCAAGGGTAATTTTGACTGTATGCAATTGTAGCCTTACGCGCTGACTTTAGAACCTAACCCCCATGTCAGATGCGACACCACTGTAGGCATCTGAACCCCTAGAGAGAGAGGCAGCAGTGTACATGCCCAAAGCTGAAACATCGGTCCCCAGAGAACTTTTACTTTGAAAAATTTAGGCATCTACAGGATTTGGCTGGAGTTTTGTGGATTGCAGTAGAGCCAAAACTGAGATGTAGATGCCTAAAACAGGGGTATATATAGGCATCTAAGAGAGAACTAGAACTTTATTAACTAAGGGCTTGCTCCTGAAAAGTTCTGAGCACTCTGCAGACTTCAGTGGGAGTTGAGGGAGCTCATCAACTTGCAGGATAGAGGCCACACTACACAGGACTACCCTGAGAAATCATGATTAGTTAATGAACCAATCAGAACATGCCAAATTGCTTAAAACCTAACTGGTTTTGAGGAAAGTGAATGTAAAATCAAAATATCTGCTAAACTGAGCCCACTCCTCTCATTTTTCGCATGTGTAAACTTTTTAAAAGCCCATACTGATATTTCTCACTTTTAAAAAATATTGCTCCTAAACTGAGAGTTTGTATTCTAACTTTAATGCTTGGGCAGATCTTTGATCTATGGTGTAGGGTGGGTTATAATATCAAAACTAGTAAACTTTAATTACTGAGTTATACTGGTGGCATCCACTTAGCTGATGCTGTGCAAGGGTGTGAGCTTATTCCTATGTTTATACTGGTTGATTGGCCTCATTTCTTGCTGTTACAGTTTAAACAATGTTTTATGCATTTGTTCAAAGGTTCAAACAGAGCATCTGAAAATAAACAAAAAGGGTAAGAAGAGTTAGTTCATTTGAAGTCCAGTATTGCCAGATGAGGTGGTGAAATGTGATTTATTTTTATTCTGGATTTCCACTGTATTAGACAATACAAAGAAAAATGAAGTCTGTATTCTTAAGCAACTTAGCTTGATATATTTTTGCACAATGAGTGAAAGAGCCATAATTATTAGCTCTTATGTAAATCAATGTTCTGCTATTAACATATATAAGTTTAGGTTCCACCTTGTCAGTGACATAGGATGAAGGAGATTATTTTTCATGCCACATTGACTTCAACAAGATTTCATCGGGTCATAAAGAATGGTTACTTACTTGTACAGTAACTGTTCTTTGAGATGTGTTGAGCACATATACATTCCACTGCCGGTGTGTGTGTGCCCAGTGCACTTAAATTGGAGACTTTTTAGCAGTCTAGGCACCCCTTCACTAGGCAGCACATGCACCCCTGCTCTCCTTGTGCTCTCAGGTGATGCCATAAAACAGACAGATCCACCGCTTCTCTCTCTTCTCTTTCACATCTCTGTATATAATGTCCTAAGTAACAGGGAAGGTGAGAGAGCCATGGAACATATATGTGCACAACATATCTCAAGGAACAACAGATACTTCAGTGATTGTGCATATATACATTCCTTTACAAGTGACTTACCAGCAGTTCCCTTACAAGTAGAGGGACTTTGGCTCATGTGACACTGACTTGCCAAAGTTGGCATCGTCACAAGAGCCTTAAGTGATGGCATAATGACTGGAGAAGCTATGTACAGATGACCATTTGGCTGCTTTGCAGGTGTCAGCTATTAGGATATTGCTCAGAAAGGCTGATGAAGTGGACTGAGCCCTGGTGGAGCAAGACGTTATTCTCCGTAGAGGACACACTTTTAGCAGGATGGTAGCAGAGCATAATGCAGTCAGAAATCGAATGTGAGATATGCTGAGCTGATACTGATTGACCCTTAATTCTCTCAGTGTGTGCTACAAAAAGCCTGGAAGAAGTTCTGAAGGACCTAGCATGATCCAGATAGTACACAAAACTCTATGAACATCCAAGATAAGAAGTTTTTCTTTAGCTTTGGAAGAATGTAGTTTTAGGAAAAATACCAGAAGATTAATAGTTTGGTTCAGATGGAAAACTAACACAATCTTAGACATAAACTTAGGGTATGATCTATGCCCCAAAAATGCTGTCTTCATAGATAATAAAAGTAGAGAGGTTGTAGCAATGGGTTCAGAGGTGGAGGTGTCGGAATACTGATGAAGTGATTGGTGCCGGCCTAACAGGTTGGAGAATTGGTGATGGTGCTGAGTACACCAATAATGCCGATGACTCTAAATGCTCCTATGCTATGGAGGGAGCCAGTGGTGCTGATCATGCTGATAGTGCTGAAAACACTGGAGTTCCCTTAAATGAAGCCAGCTGCAGCGAAGGAGAGTCTGATAGGGAAAGGCAGAGAAGATACCTTGCCAACAAGAGCACCTGCAACAAGAGCAACAGGTAAGTTCATTGGTGCCAGTGGAGCTGAGATAGACTGGATTAGCTGGAAAGGAGAAGAGGGACCCACTAATGGTGAAGATACTGATCTCAAAAGTGCAGAAGGAGCCAGAGTTGATGGTGCTGCCTCAGACAGAGCTGGTGAATGTTTAGATTTGTGACGCCTCAAACTGGTATCTGAAGATTACTAGAAGATTTTTTTAGGAGACGTCTGAGACTTCACAGACTTGTTAGCATTGGAAAGCTTAGAGTGCTTCAAAGAGGCTGATGATGAGGGCAACGGGTGACATCACTTACCAGCTGTGTGCCTCAAATGAGGGGCAGATGGAGGGCACTCCTCATCAGTCTAAATCTGCTGCTTCATGGGTAGGGCTCAGTTCTGATGCAGGATGCATCGCTTCTTTCATGAAGTGAACTTTGAGGTGGACATCCCTCTGTTTTTTAGTCCTGGTGGGGGAAAAGGTACAAATGGAGCATTATCCTTCACATGGCCCTCAGCAAGACAAACCAAGCAGCTCTTGTACCGATTCGTGACAGGCATAGCAGCCGTGCCCTGTGACACACTGCTTAAAGCCTGGGGATTTTTTCATAATATCCTCCGGGTAACTACTAAAACCATAAGTAACTACACTGCACTAAATACGATAACTGTGTATACTAAAGAGTTTTGAAATACTGGCTAACCAAAGCAAATGCTATCAGGAGCACCAAATCTCACTATGCACAATGAGAAAACTGAGAAGGAGGCTGCAGACCACCCCTTTTATATACCCTTGCCATGGAGAAAGAGGAGAGCAGGCGTCCATGCACCATCTAGTGGTGCTGCTGGCAAAAGTCTCCAATTCAAGTCCATTGGGCCTACATACACCTACAGTGGACTATATATGTGCACAATCACTGGAAGAAGAGCTAGCAGGATCCAATTTCCATTGAAGACAGAGGAAAGACATGTGACTTTGGATCAGGCCCTTGGTGTCTGGGTCTCTTCTTAATGGAATATTTTTCTAAACTTCAGTGCACAATTTGTACTGAAATTGTACTGAATTTGGATTGCCACTATGCAATCAATATACAATTCTAGTCAGAGACTTCTTCAGCATTTCCATACATTTTGACCTCTTTAGAGGTAGAGACATGGAAAGCACCTGGAAATTCCTGTGGAACTACTCGCCTGGGGTGTCACATGATCAGTACTGAAGTTTGCAGTGTAGAATGAGATCAAAATCAAGAGTAGTTTAGCTGTAGAAGTGGGGAAGGAAAACGACTACTTTAAATATTTGGTTTATGCAAAATTTAAATTTTGCTATTTCTATTGCCAAAGAATTATGAATTATGTTGTTTGAGTCTTTTCTATCCTATAGACATCCAGATTTTTATAACTGTGCACAAAAATGCATCTGGCATGTGTGTTTGTGAAATTACCATAAGTACGTGCATATCTGCAGTGTTGTATACGCAGATCGCCAGTTACCCATTTAGCTGGACATTTGAACTTGTATGTTTAAAAATGTGGTCCTAATATTCTTTGCATTCCTTGAAACCACCTGAATTTATTTTTGCCTGTTGTCTGAAAAATGACAGCATGGTGTATGATTAAGATGTTAATGCTGGTTAACACTGTGATATCAGGCTTCTCCGCTAACTTGTAGCTCTCATAAATATAAAGGGAAGGGTAAACCCCTTTAAAATCCCTCCTGGCCAGAGGAAAAACCCTTTCGCCTGTAAAGGGTTAAGAAGCTAAAGGTAACCTCGCTGGCACCTGACCAAAATGACCAATGGGGAGACAAGATACTTTCAAAAGCTGAGAGGAGGGAGAAAAACAAAGGGTCTGTGTCTGTCTGTGTGATGCTTTTGCCGGGGACAGAAATGGAGTCTTAGAACTTAGTAAGTAATCTAGCTAGGTATGTGTTATGTATTTTCTTTAAATGGCTGAGAAAATAGCTGTGCTGAATAGAATGACTATTCCTGTCTGTGTGTCTTTTTTGTAACTTAATGTTTTGCCTAGAGGGATTCTCTATGTTTTGAATCTAATTACCCTGTAAGGTATCTACCATCCTGATTTTACAGAGGTGATTCCTTTACTTCTATTAAAAGTCTTCTTGTAAGGAAACTGAATGCGTTTTCATTGTTCTAAGATCCAAGGGTTTGGGTCTGTGGTCACCTATGCAAATTGGTGAGGATTTTTACCAAACCTTCCCCAGGAAGTGGGGTGCAAGGATTGGGAGGATTTTGGGGGGAAAGACGTGTCCAAACTCCATTTTTTTCAGGAACCCACATAAAGTTTGGTGGTGGCAGTGGAAATCCAAGGGCAAAGGGTAAAATTAATTTGTACCTTGGGGAAGTTTTAACCTAAGCTGGTAAAGATAAGCTTAGGAGGTTTTCATGCAGGTCCCCACATCTGTACCCTAGAGTTCAGAGTGGGGAAGGAACCTTGACAGTAGCCTTTGGCCTGCTCTATGCTACAGTTAGGTCAACTCAAGGCAGTTTACATCAACCTAACTATGTATGTGTCTACAGTAAAATTTTGCTCCCACCAACATAACTGCTATGCTACACCAACTTAATAACTCCACTTCCATGAGAGGTGTAGACTCAATGTCAATGTAATTAGGTTGACCCAGTGTCAATGGAGACACTGCATTGCTTACCTTGACTGTTACTGGCTTTCAGAAGCCATCCCACAATGCCTCACACTGACAGTGCAATTGATACAAGTGCTCCTGGTGAGGACATGTACCGCCAACACAAGGAGTAAAGCGTAGACACGCACAGGTGATGTAATTACTACGGCGGCTGTATGATTATGTAAATTAGGTCAACTTATTTTTGTAGTGTAGACGTGGCCTTATACTCTAAACAGATTGTTACTGAATGGATTTTCATCCTTGTCTCCATCAATTCACATTCTATTGTGGCCCCACAATTTAGCAGAATTGATCAATTCAGCTTTACACAGTTTTACAGAATTTAGCGGTCCTGTGCATCAGCTACTAAATAACGCTGCGTATTTGCCATGCTGCCATTTATGTAGTAAACTTCTTACGATTAAAAGATGAGATGCTGAGCGTGGAGCTAACTTTTCAAAGAAGCGCACAATACCTTTTGCGTTCCCAAGACCCTCCTATAAGTCTGAACATTTGACAAGTGTACCCCTATGTGCCTGTTTGCACTTACAATCATCCAGTTTGCACGCACGTGACTTCATGGGTACACTCTTGTAAGCCTGCTGGGGTGAAGACCGTCTTTTTGTTCTGTGTTTGTGTAGCACCTCACACAGGTGCTCCAGTAATACAAATAATAAATAACATTCACTTTATACTCCTTTAAAAATTGACTCAGTAGGTCAAAATTATTCTCTTCTACATTTACATATAGTTGAAGAAAGCATGCTGAGCAATCTTTGGTTGCCAGTGGTTTGGAACTGGAACAAAGAGAGTGAAACTGCTCAGAACTGTGGTTTAATGACAAATCTGTAAGGGGATTTTCTACTTTCATGAGCACCAACCTCCCTCATGTTATTTGTAGAAAACATATATAATAATGGAGGGATGCTTTGTGTTTTTCTTCTTCCAGCAATAGAAATGCCAGCAGCAAAAGCACTGTATCATGTAATCATTTAAACAAGCTATCATCTGTGCTAGTGATGTTCTCCTACCCAGCTACTCAGCCACACTATCAGAGACTCGTTCACCTGCACATCCACCAATGTGATATATGCCATCATGTGCCAGCAATGCCCCTCTGCCAAGTACATTGGTCAAACTGGACAGTCTCTACGTAAAAGAATAAATGGACACAAATCAGATGTCAAGAATTATAACATTCATAAACCAGTCGGAGAACACTTCAATCTCTCTGGTCACGCAATCACAGACATGAAAGTTGTGATATTACAACAAAAAAACTTCAAATCCAGACTCCAGGGAGAAACTGTTGAATTGGAATTCATTTGCAAATTTGATACAATTAACTTAGGTTACCTTGCATAATGACTTAGCCACTCCCAGTCTCTATTCAAGCCTATTTCCCCTTGTTTTTTCCTACCCCCGCCCCCAGACGTTCTTGTTAAACCCTGGATTTATGCTGGAAATGGCCCACCTTGATTATCATACACATTGTAAGGAGAGTGGTCACTTTAGATAAGCTATTACCAGCAGGAGAATGGGTTTGTGTGTGTGTGTGTGGGGGGGGGGGGTGGTGGTGAGAAAACCTGGATTTGTGCTGGAAATGGCCCAACTTGATTATCATACATATTGTAAGGAGAGGGATCACTTTAGATAAGCTATTAGCAGCAGGAGAGTGGGGTGGGGGGAGGTATTTTTTCATGCTTTGTGTGTATATAAAAAGATCTTCTACACTTTCCACAGTATGCATCCGATGAAGTGAGCTGTAGCTCACGAAAGCTCATGCTCAAATAAATTGGTTAATCTCTAAGGTGCCACAAGGACTCCTTTTTTTAGATAATCCCTGGTGTGCTAGGGCTAAAGCCTGTCCCTCAGTAAAGGAAGATTTCATAGGAGAGCAGGATCAGGGGGGGCTGCTGGGAAGCGGGGAAATGGGGGGGAGGGGAGCAGTTCAATTCCCTATGCTCAGTTCTTTGCCCCCTTGGCTTCAGTTGTCATCATGTAATTACATCGCCCATGGGGCGGCTCTAACCCAGCGCTGCTTCCACCGCTGACCTGTGTGGTCCCCCCGGCCCTGCTCCCGACTTCAGTGCCCGGCAGCGGGCTTGGGCTCCTGCACCGCGTCTCAGAGCCCGGGAAGGGAAGCTGGGTGCCCCGCGCCTTGCCGGCCCTGCTCAGTCTGGTGGGAGCTGGGCTGAGCCTCCCCCCCCATCACACACCGCCCAGGGCGCCCCCGATCATCGCCCACCCCCAGCTGCTCACACCTCCTCCGCAAGGGTTAAAAGCAAGACGTCAAGGGCAGCCAGCGCCGAGCCCCTGCCCCACCCCGCTCCCATGTGATCGCAACGCCCGCCGCCGCCTCGCGTGCTCGCTCTGCTCCGCTCCGTCCTGCACCGGCTGGGCAGCTGCAGCCTCCGCCCCAGCGCTCCTCTGCTCGGCCGAGCGCAGCTCCCCGGAGTCTGGACTCTCCCGCCCCGCGCGCTGCGAAGCCTGAAGATGGCGGCTTATAAACTCCTTGGCAGGCTGAGCCCCGGCATCTCCGCTCGGGGAGCTCGCAGGGGGGGCGCCCCGGCGCTGCGGGCAGCCCAAGCCAAGGTAAGGAGCGCGGCGGGCCGGGGGGGCAAGCAGAGAAAGTCCCCCAGCTCTGAGCGAGTCCTGGTTGTGCTGGCCTCTGTCCACAGCAGGAGTGCGTCCCATTGACCGTGCCCTGCAGCGACCTTGTGAATTGCCTTCATCGATGGCCTGTTTCCCCGCTTTCCGCCTCGCTGCATAGCCACGGGCTCCGCGCCGCCGCCTCCCCGCCCTGGCTACGTTGTAGCTGCTGTCAGATTCGGCTACAAAATGGCACGTTTCAGCTCTGCCCGGCCTGAGAAGCGCATCTGGAGAGTCCTTCAGCCCAGCCAGAGGGCGGCGTGTGGGGCTGACCTTGGGGAGGGAAATCTCTGACTTTAGGATCCTGCCCTCTTTACTTTTCATAGCCAGCATTCAGGCCTTCCCGTTTCTTCATCAGATCCGTTCTTGCGTTAAGTGGGTGCCTGTTTTGGTCTGTAATGTGCACAGTGCAAAACAGCATCTTGTAAGATGCAGTGTCCTCCCTCCAGCTAGGTCACTGTGTTGGATCAGAAAAGAAGGGAAACTGGCCTCATCAGGGTGTTATGATTAACTGATAATGAGCTAGTTGTTCAGGACTTGTGCTATTGTCTTTGGGTAAGACAAGATGTGACTTTTTTAATACACCTGTGAACAAATTCTTGGATATTTCCTCAGCCCCAGAATGGCCTCTTCTGCTGCGAGAGGCTTCTTACTAAGCAATATAGATGAAAACACTAGTCTCTTTATATTGCTAGCTAAAATGTATTAAAGGGGAAATGAACTACTTTCACCATGCCCTTTGGTAGCTTTTAAATTACTTGGTTTTAATAAATGGTGTGCCTCGCACAATAGGATATGGAAGATGGGGTCTGATCTTGGGGTCAGTTAAGATTTTTAGGGCTAAAATTCAAGATGTAGGGCGCATCTCCTGCAAGTTTGAACCTTGATTTGGAGCTTTGCATGTAGTGACCTTGTAGGATGGGGCCTGTAGTTCATAATCTGAAATCTTTTTTTCAACATTTGGAATATTGATGACTTTGTAAGATGTATTCATCAATTTAAAATATGCTATTCATTGTATAGCTTCAACACTTTCACAGGTGGGGGTGGTTGACCTATAATCTTACCCACACGGTTCTGTACAGTGCAAACAACGGATGATGATTCTGCATAACAAATCACAAACAGCACTTAACAACTGAAAACCTAGTTCATTTCACCTTGGCAAGGCTTCCTAAGCTAAGGATTTATATCCACATATTTATATATCTCCTTTTATAGAAGTGTGTGTGTACAGATACGTAAGTCAAACGATATGGGTAAGATGAGAAGCATATTCCACCTGTACTAGTTAGAGCTGCAACCCCATAATTAATGTTAGTGCCAGACACTTTAAAATCAGTACACTGGGTTAAGTGAGTTGCATTTATTGGAAGAAATGAACAAATATTGATATTTAACTATGGACATATTTATAAAATACACTGACATCTGTAGACAAGATCATCTTATTAGGCTATTTCTTATCTAAAGAGACCCCTAAGTGGAATCAATGCTACATATAAACATAGTAGCATAATATATATGTCATGAATGCCAGGAGAAGCAGAGCAGCCAGAGGTGATCTTTTGAAGGACCAGGAAGGGCCCTGGTTCACAAAAAGGTATTGGAGCTCAATCCTCCTTCCTTTCCAAACACTGGAAGACTCTTTGCTATTCAAACTCTGAACTTAGCAGATGCAGTCTCCTCCTACACAGTTCATGGGATACTCCCCAGGATAAAGCTGTAATGCAAAACATTTTGTTCATGCATGCTGATTTCTTTTAATGTTGTTCCAGATTTGTGGCTGCTATTTCTCTACCAGCAGCCATCGCAACACCAAATTCTATACTGATGCTGTGGAAGCAGTAAAAGACATACCCGATGGGGCAACTATACTTGTTGGTGGTAAGTATTAATTTTACTATCCTTCATGGAGAAAACCTCTCATCTCCTGAGTAGGACAGTCTCAACTTGAATTTTTTAATTGACTAATTTTAAATAAAAAATGGTTAGAACACCTTTTAAATATCATGTAGCACGGAAAATATTTTGTCTTCACATAGCATTTCCTACTGTCCTATTGATGATTACAGGGGCCTTTTCAGTAAGGAAAAAACTGACGGAGTCTTAGCAGAAAAAAAAGGGGGGGAGACAGAAAATTCCCCCTCTAACTGTCAGTAACAAAAATCTTGGATGTTACTTGATGTGGAATGTTTTCAGGTGGGTCGCCTTTTCAGGTTGCTAGTATCCCTTTAAATGATGAGACAAAAATTTGCAGTTTGGTAAAATTTAATATAGATTTTGGTGAAAAGTGGAAGATAAAAAAATTGGGAGCTGGGGAACGCAGAACTCTTGCCATCTGTTTAGCGCACATCTTCAAGCACCTCTGCAGTTGTCTACATATCAATGAATTGATTGATGGCACAAATTTAATACCCTATTTCATCTCTGCCCACCCTCCCAATAGAGCTAAACATGTTGATTTATCTCCGAGACAGAAAGAAGAGAAATGCTAAGAGTGGGTAGGGAATGGGTGATGACTGACCCTGACATGGCAGGGAGAATGGGCAAACAGAGCCTCTGGCATGGGGTGGAAGGTGGGAATGCAGGCACACACGCATGACATGGGGGAGTGGAGAGGAACAGAGAACTCATAGCAAAGGGGAATGGGGAACCCTGACAGAGGGAGAATGGGGGCACACAGAATTGCTGGCAGATGGAGAGATTGGGGGAGCCTGGTTTGGGAGGAATGGGGGTAATGGAAAAATGGGGGTGCACACAAAGTCTTTGTCATTAGGAAGGCTGCAGGAAGTCTCTGAAATAGAAGAGGGTGGCACACGGAGCTTGTGCATGGAATGGAGGAATGCAAGGAGCCCCTGATTTGTGCAATGAATTTGGTCTAAAGAAGCACCCAAGAGTGTGGCTCCCTACTTATATTGTGCTTAATGAATATGGGTAACTTGGGACTTGAGCGCCAAAGGCCATGTCTACATTACAAACTTTGGTTGATGCAAGTTACGTTGGCATAAAGCCACTGCAGTTAGAACATTGCTTGTACGCATGCACACTTGGCTCCTTGCATTGGCGCTGCACGTATTTTCCAGGAGTGCTTGTGTCCATGCGTAGTGCGGTGCATTGTGGGTAGGTATCCCACTGTGCAGCCCGTCACCCTCCAGCACACTGTCTTTCACGAAGTTTTGGCAATGCCTGGTAGGGCAGAAGTGAGTTGCACAGGAATGACTGGGAGCATGGGGTCAACTTCCCAGCGTGCCACTCTCCATCCCGTAATGACATCTGTCCCTTAATTTCACTCCTTTTTAAAAATTTATGAACCTGTGTGGCCCTCCTTGCTTTCTGCCATCTCAGTGGAGATTGCAGAGTTTTGCACACTTCTGTCAGAAGAGTTGCAAACAAAGGACGCACAATTCTCCAGTATTTGTAGAGCTGGAAGAAGAACCAAATGGGTAGAGGGGGAAGATTGCTGTGGGACATAGTACAAACCAATTGAAGGCTGTTGGTGGCATTCACATAGCTGCAGATGGTGGTGCACCACTCCTGGGCCCAAGAAATGAGCACTGACTGGTGGGATCACATCGTAATGCTGCCTTGGGATGACCAGCAGTGGCTGCAGAACTTTCAGATGTGCAAGGCCACATTCCTGGATCTGTATGCTGAGCTCACTCTAGCACAGGGACACCAAAATGAGAGCTGCACTGACAGTGGAGAAGCGAGTGTTGATCACACTGTGGAAACTCGCAATGCCGGATTCCTATTGGTCAGAGAGAAATCATTTTGGAGTTGAAAAAATCCACTGGGGGTGGGGGCTGTTTTATGCAGCCTGCAGGGTTAATTGTCTCCTGCTATAGAGGGCTCTGACTCTTAACAACATACAGGACATAGTGAATGGTTTGCAGCAATAGGGTTCCCAAACTGCGGGAGAGCAAGAGACAGCATGCATCTCCCTATTTGGCACCAGACCACCTTGCCACTGAGAACATCAACAGAAAGGGATACTTTTCTATGGTTATGCAAGCATTAGTGGATCACCAGGATGCTTCACCAACATCAATATTGACAGGTCAGGGAAGGTGAATGATGTTTGCATCTCTAAGAACACAAGACTGTTCAGAAAACTGCAACCAAGGACTTATTTTCCCGATAGGTAGATTACAATTGGTGATATTGAAATGTCAATAGTGACCCTGGGGAATGCAGCCTATCCTGGCTCCCCATGCTTATGAAGCTATACGCTGGCCACCTCGACCACACCAAGGAAAGATTCAATTACAGGCTCAGCAGGTGCAGAATGACAGTTGAATGTACCTTTGGTAGATGGAAGGGATGCTGGTTTTTCACTCACAAGGATGGATTTCAATGGGGGGGCAGGGAAATATCCCAATAGTTAAAGCTGCCTGCTGTGTCCTGCAGAATATATGTGAAGCAAAGGGGGAAAAGTTGCTGCCGGGATGGGGGTGGAGTGACCGTCTGCTGAGTTTGAACAGCCAGACACAAGAGCTATAAGAAGAGCTCAGCACAGAGCTATCTGGCTCAGGGAGGATTTGAAAGAGCACTCTAAACAGTTAAATCACAGTAATGCATTGTGGTGGAGCGTGCTCTCTCCCTGGCTCGGTTGTTTTGCGGCCTGTTAGGAATTGTGGGTGCTTGGCACACATCTATGAATATAACGCTCCCAATGCACCTGTTAATTCTGTGGTGCTTCCTGTATATTTGATTATTGCACTGTCACAGATCCCATGAGTTTGTCACACTGCACAGTAACAAGTATGTAGGTACTTCCAGAATAAAGATGAATTATTTCCCAAATAATAAAATTTTATTCAGTAACAAAGTCAGTGCAAAGAAAAATCTGCAGCTTAAAATCAAATACATTTAAAACTCAATAAATTAATGCAACAGAACTTAAAAAGGGAAAGAACATTCACATCTATTTTACCTACGTGTGCAGCAAGTGGGGCGTTCACAGGTCAGTGTATGTGTAGGTGGGGTTGTCCATAATGTCACCGGGGTGGTAGGGGTTGAGATGCTGCCCCTGATGCCATGTGATATGTTGAGGGGGTGGTATAGGGAAGTGCTGTAATGGAGTTGTCTGTGGACTGCAAAGGGAGGCAAGCCTGTGCTATTAAACCTGTAGGCTCACAAAGGTCTGCAGAATCTGTATTTGCTGCCGGAGAAGCTCCACTATGTCCTAGTGCACTTCCCTCTCTTTTTCCTGCTGGGATTCCTGGGCCTTTCTCCTGTCTGCTCTTTCCTTCTCCAGGCTGTCTGCACTGTTCACCCTACATGTTCTTTGCTCATGGTCTGGTGCAGCACTGGCTTGCAGGATCTCATTGAACATATTGTCCTGAATTGTCTTTTTTCCCCTCCTTATCTGGCTCAGGCATTTGGCGTGTGTGTCGGGGGTGGGGGCGGGGGGGAACACCCCACGATGCCGCAAAGGCAGAAGCTGCAGATTAAAACACACAAAGCTGCCTTTGTCAATATAGTCACAATGGAAAGTTAAGGTTCAGACCTTCCTTCCCTTGCTCCCCTAAAGTTTTAAACAGGACGTGCTTATTTGCACTTCTACTTCAGAGTAATTGTGCACAGTGCCACTCACAGCACCAGCCATGGCCCTCAAAGGTGAGGGAAACGAGGAGGGAATTTCTTGGTTGCATGGAACTATGAGAAGGGCAATGGCAATGAATACCAGCACTGTTTTCACAGGTGGTGGTTTTTAGCTTGTATCTCATGCCTGAGGGTAATAAAGGCACAGAAAACACCACTGCTGTTGGTGTCCCAAAGCTGCCCAGGCCTGTATGCTGCTGGCCTGTGTACTGCAAAGATGCCTGCCAATGTTTATTGCTGACTGGCATGGAAAAGTGTCCTACCACAGAGGAAGAAATAAGGCTGCTATCCCTAGAAATCTTCAGGAGAGGACTGCAGAGTATCTCCACGAAGGTTTCATGGAGACAGCTCAGGAGGATTCAAGGGACATCCCTGTGTTCATAAACTGTTCTGCATGCCTCCTCACCCAAAACTGTACAGGGGAGTGAAAAGCAGATAACTCTACTACCTCTTTTTATTGTACCGCCACCTTTTCTAGTATGAGTCAATTAATGAAAAGTTGGTATCCGTATCCTGTTAAATTGGGGGTGCCATCAGTATGTCATTGTAATGAGAAATACCATTATGTGTTTACCTGAGGTTCCTTCCCCTGCAACAGGCTCACCCGTATTTGACTGCTGGGACTGACTGAACTGTAGTGGAATCTCAGACAGGTCCTGGCGTGCAACTGGGGAGTCCATCTACACCACATGTCCCCCGTCCTTCTCCTCCTCGCTGTTCGTGTCAGGGGCCTGTGGTTTGGGCTCCTTGGAAGTATCCACAATGGTGTACAGCGGGTGGTGGTGAGGTCTCTGCGAAGTATGGCATGCAGCTCTTTGCAAAAGAGGCAGGTCTGCAGCTCAGCACTGGATTGACTGTTGGTCTTCTGATAAGCCTGACACAGTTCTTTGCTTTCAATCAGCACTGTTGCTGATCACAGTTGCCACCTTTCATGCAGTAAATAAGCACCCTGACTTTCACAATAAACCCCAAATCAAGCTAATCCTGTTTCAAAACAAGGCCAAAACAAGCTCAGCCCTAAGAACCCGTAACGCTCTAGTTGACTAGATTTTCCTCCTCACCCTCCAGCATGCAGTCTGGGACTGTGGTGGGCTCGCTGTGCACCTGTGACTCTCTCTCCCCCTTACCCCTGCTTGCTGGGAGCTGATCATCTTTCCCCCCCCCCCCCCCGCCCCAAGCAACAAGCTACAAGCCAAAAATTAGCCAACAGGCAACTCACAAGCCAAATAAGCCAAAAACAAGCCTGCTTTTTGCTTTTTTTCCCACGGGTTTGTCATGTCTGCTGCTGATCTCTGTTGTACCTCGTGTCCCACATCCCCTGTGTGATCTGCTTGTAGATGTCCATATTTCTACGGCTGGGCAATAGCTGTGCTTGCATAGCCTTTTCCCACAGGCCCAGGAGAGCCAGTATTTCCTGTCTTCTCCAAGCAGGAGCACACCTGGAGTGTGTAGATCGTGTGGTCAACTGGGCAGTTGAAATCCGCAATGGAGAGCTGCTAGGTGTGCTCACCAAGCAAGATAGGAAAAGACATTTACAAAATTTGTGTGGCTTTAAAGGGGAGGCAGGCCTTCCGGTCTCTGTGATCTCTGGGTGGTGAAGTTAAAATTGTGACCAAAGCAGTCAGTGTCATGCATTGTGGGACAGCTGCTGGAGGACTGTTGGAGTCGACATAAGTAACCAGTGTTTATGCTCATGCTGAGGCAACCTCGGTACATCGACTATGGCTCAGTGCTGCTTAGGGAGCTGGTATTACTGTGTTGCTGTAATGGGGCACTCACATCAGTGGGAGACACATTTAAAAGTAGACATATGTACAACTAGATTGACGCAAGGCGTCTTGCATCAGCCTAACTTTGTAATGTAGACCAGGCCTGAGCCGCTAAGGTGCTTAGGAAATTTTTTTACCCACACACATGCACACACCCACAAAAACTTTGAAATTCCCTAATGGAAAAATGCTGCAAAGGTTGAAAATGTTACTTATGACTGATCTAGGTTATATTTGTGCTACAGTTTCCTTTTACTGGCCAATTGGTAACACTTTACATCAACATTATAAAAGTGTCCTGTATGTGTCCTATTCAGAAGTTAAAATATGTAACTTTTGCTGTGAAATCTCAATATATTTTGGAAACAGAAAGCTAGATTTTTTTTAAAGATATCAGGTAATCACATTTAAAAAATGTAGCATATGGGCTCTCTTGATAGTTACCACAAATTCATAACAATAAGGCTGCAGAGAAGTACACACTTAGTGCAGAGAATTTTTTATTTACATCAGGAAGTATTACAGTTTTTGTTCCAAACAAAGAACAAAATTTTTGTCTTGCAGAGTTTACAATAAAAAAAACATGTGGGTCCAATACAAATATACAAGTGTCCAAACACAATGATGGGCAGTTGCCATCTAGCAAGTACAGAAGAGCATGTGTTCTTCTTAGCTGAAATGTTTTATGGAGTACCTGGGTTTTTACAAGTTGCTGGTGGGGTTTATAAGGCAAAAGAGGGGCTGCCCCAAGCATATGGGGCTGCATAAAAGGTAGACACAAAGATGAGAATACAGAAAAAGAGAACTCTGATCGCAGTTACTCTAGTTATACAGATTGGTAGCAGAGATCAGAATTAGGCAATCTTCAGGACTGAAGTTGGACTGGATTGAAGTAGGGGGAGTATATCAGAGGGAAGGAAGGTAGAGATGTGAGTGGAGGCAAACTATGGGTTGTGTGAAACTGAAGAGGAGAAGTAGGGAAGCCACAGCAGAGATCCAGTATGGAGATAAATATAGCCAACATAATGGGAAGGGAAGATGACTTTTGGATGGACTGAAGGGAAAAGAGATTGTACCCTCCTAAACCAACATTCATAGTAATGGGAATAGTGTGACTAAAGTCCTGTTCCTTATTCTGAGAAACATTTTCTCCAAGTGTTGAGCTGCTTATTTATCTATAACCAGATTATTCTCTTCGGTGCAGAATGTGTGTGGTTTTTATCATCTGCTGCACAGATTTATTTCTTACGATGAAATTGTTCCCTCTAGAATGCTTGTTACGTGCTTTGTTTGTGTTTGTTTTGCATAGGTTTTGGATTGTGTGGAATTCCAGAGAACCTCATAGGAGGCTTACTGAAGACTGGAGTGAAAGGGATAACTGCAGTCAGTAACAATGCAGGGTAGGTGTTCCTATACCCTTGGAATATTGTATATAAAGAATTAAACCTGCTTACATAAATTATATTTTAACAGAGCTGTGATAAGTCTTGCATTGGAAGTGAGGTAATATTTTTCTTTGGAAGAGCCATCCTTGTGACTTGACATTCTATGGCCAAAATTATCCCAAAAGGATGATGTAAGGTGCATGTGCTTTGAGCTGCCAAGATCTTGTTTTGATTTGGACAAATTCCCATGGCTGCTCATTAAGCTATTTTTGGAATAGTTATTTGGGCATGACTATAGAAGTACAGTAGACTTCCAAGCTTTGTCGTAGAGAGCTGTTGTCACTGCTGTGGCATATGGTGAGTTATTTATTCTCTTGAATGCCACCACAAAACGTGGCATATTATACATATTTCAGCTAAACTGTTTTAAAAGCCATGATTTCAACTCTACTTCTTTTTTTAAGTCGGGAATTTTTGAACACTCCATTTAGTGCTCACATAGTAACTTTGTTACAACAAAAGACTGCAGAAGGGATCCTCCTCAGTGAGTTTTGGGGTATGTCTACACTGCAAAAGAAACCCACAGCACCAGGTCTCAGAGGCCAGGACAGCTGACTTGGTCTTGGGCTATGGGTCTAAAAATTGCAGTATTAACTTTTGGGCTGGGGCTAATGCCCAGGCAATGAGACCTCCCCCTCACAGTGTACAGAGGTGGGTTCCAGCCCAAGCCCAAACATTAACACTGCAGTTTTGTAGTCCCACAACCTGAGCCCCACAAGCCCGAGCCAGTTGACCAGGCCATCTGCAGTCATGCTGTGGGTCTCTTATGGCAATGTAGACACCCTTCATGATCATGTGTCTTCAAAAAAAAACAAAAAAAAAACGCTTAACAGTTAAGAAATTCATGTAAGTGGGAGGAGAGAATGACTCCTGAGTATGGATATTATCTCTCAGCCTTCACACAATTTATCTTATGTATTTTTAGAACTCTTTGATCATGATTTCCAGAGCACTTAACAATCTTTGTATATAGAAATAATTTCACTAGGGTGACCAGATGTCCCGATTTTACAGGGACAGTCCCGATTTTTGGGCCTTTCTTATATAGGCTCCTATTACCCCCCACCCCCATCCTGATTTTTCACACTTGCAGTCTGGTCACCCTAAATTTCACCCACTGAAGTGCGTCTACTTCTGGGGTGGAACATAATAGCTATTTATCAGTGCACGGCAATACTGTTAGGATGGAGAGTGAAACTACAGGGAGGATGCAGATGTGCAGAGTATATTTACTTATCTTTGAATTTGCCCAGCCCATTGGGGCTAACACCCCATCTCCTTTGCAATGTCTCACAGGATGATTAGTAACCAAAAGTGGTGTTAACTTTTGTTTTAATAACTCATCTGATAAAATGGCACTGTCAGCAACATAGTAACTCCGAAGAACAATGTTTTGTTATTGACTTAGAGGGAAGAATGTGAAATCATAAATACATCTTCTTGAAGCATTTATGCTTTTTCCTGGGACTTTTCCCATGACTTACTGACTTGACCTAAACTTTCTTTTCTTGTGAAATCTGTGATCACAGCACAATGCGCTGTGTTTACAGGTCATTACTGTAGTGTAGGTTTGTTTTACCATTTCTCTCCGTGTCACACCCCCCACACCACTTTTTGGCACAGTGTCGCTTGTAATGTCAAGCAAACAAAGTAATGCCAGTGTGCTATCATTTCTGCAGACTTGTACTTACTTTGTTTGTTCTATATTCTGCATTCACATCAAGGCAATGACAAAATATCACATTGTTTCAGTAGAAGTGGATTATATTGGTGGTTCTTATGGATCATTTCCTCAGAAAGGAAGTTTGTGGGACCCTATCCACATCTTCCAGGGGAAGGGTGATGATGAATCGGGGACCTCACGTCTTGTTTGTTGGGGGCAGTGAGGGAACACAGGAGCGTAGGTAGAAAAGAAGACTTGAAAGGTTCTTTCCCCTGCAGGTGGGTTCTTAACATTATTTTACCAGAGGGAGATAATTGAGTTAAGAACAGAATGTCATTCTAAGTATTTTCTGCACCAGTGCAGACATTAGCATATTAAAAATAAATAAAAAATAAAAAGCTGTTTGAAAAGTGACTGTCCTCTTCCAGGAAAGTTTCCTATTATAAAAAGTTCAGAATATTAATGTATAACACTTGAGTTCTCATTTAACAAAATTTTAGCCATTTTTAAAAAATCAAGCATCTGTGTGAAACTACAAAATGAAGTTGGATGTTTCCTTGAGTTAAAATACAAAATGAAGCTGGGTGTAACTTGATAGTGTGAAAGACCAGTTCCAGGCTTTTACTCTTTAACTTTCTTTCCTGTAACTTTACAAGTGGAGCTTAAACATTAACAAAGTATCTTTTAATCTGCTGCTCTATTGACAGTGTAACTAAATGATAAGATAATGCTGATCCATTCATCATTTAAAACACTTTTAGCCTTTATCATTGCCAAATTTGAGTGAGATTGTTGAAAGCGTGACATTGTAAACTGAAAGTACTTTTCTTTACAACAAAACACCTGTTAGTGTCTGTCTTCACATTTTTACATTTATTCTGATGTAGGTAATTTCAGAATACTGCTGTTCCTTTTTAGCAATATGAGAATTCATACATTTTTAGGAGACACTGTGTAGTTTATGGTAATTTGACAAAGTCCGTTGCACTTCTGTCTCATCAGAAAGCTTCCTGCTTCTGATATAAGGTCTCTTGGCTCTTGATGGAACCTTTGCAAATATCTTCCATCTTTCCACCCTCCTGTTTAATCCTGTTGTGCTTCTCTCCATTGCCCTCTCATCCCACTCCTCTTTCTTTCCCTTCTTTGAAAGATGCCTCCAGACTGACATTTTATTAACTTTACATATTATCATCTTTGATTTTAATGAAAGGTGATATATGTTTTTGAGGCTAGAGATTGGGTCCTTGTATAAATGTCTATACTTCTTGTTAGGTTGAAATCCAACACTTAATGTTACTTTCATATGTTGTTTGGACTAGATCATACCCTCAGTTACACCTGTGCAACTTCATAGATTTGGTTTAGATTGATTCGAATAGAAGGAATTGAGGTAGAATTTGGCTCTGTGGGCCAAATGCCAGTTTCCATGGGATGAAGCAAAGGAAGGGAAAAGAGGCCTGAAACCATTTAAAGGTGAGGAGAGGGGTAGCTCTATCATATGCTTCCACACTTGCCATTCTCAAATGAGCAGAACATCGTAATATAGCTGAATAATTTTTTTTTTTTTTTGCTGAGGGGTGGAACTGAGGAGCAGCCATTTTGTTCCATGCCCCTCCATCCCCAGGGTCATACTAGTCAGGAGTTAACTGTGCTCCAAGCAAAGTTGACTGTCTCGCATGACCTTCTCATAAACAAACTAGGGAAATACAACCTAGATGGAGCAACTATAAGTTGGGTGCATAACTGGTTGGAAGATCCTTCCCAGAGAGTAGTTATCAATGGTTCACAGTCATGCTGGAATGGCATAACGAGTGGGATCCCACAAGGATCAGTTCTGGGTCCGGTTGCGTTCAGTATCTTCATCAATGATTTAGATCAGGGATCGGCAACTTTTGGCACATGGCCCACCAGGGTAAGCCCCCTGGCAAGTCAGGCCAGTTTGTTTACCTGCCGTGTCTGCAGGTTTGACCGATCACAGCTCCCACTGGCCATGATTCGCCATTGCAGGTCAATGGGGGCTGTGGGAAGCAGCGGCCAGCACATCCCTCGGCCCACGCCGCTTCCCACAGGCCCCATTGACCTGGAGCAGCAAACCCCAGCCAGTGGGAGCTGCGATCGGCCAAACCTGCAGATGCGGCAGGTAAACAAACAGGTCTGGCCCACCAGGGGGCTTATCCTGGCGGGCCGCGTGCCAAAGGTTGCCAATCTCTGATTTAGATAATGGCATAAAGTTTGCGGATGATACAAACCCTCCCCTCCCAGCTTGGTAAGTGCTTTCAAGGTTAGGATTAAAATTAAAAATGATCTGGACAAACTGGAGAAGTAAATGCAAAGTACTCCAGTTAGGAAGGAATCAATTGCACACATACAAAATGGGAAATGACTGCCTAGGAAGGAGTACTGCGGAAAGGGATCTGGGGGTCATAGTGGATCACAAGTTAAATATGAGTGAACAGTCTAACACTTTTGCAAAAAACAAACAAACCATTATTCTGGGATGTATTAGCAGGAGTATTGTAAGCAAGACACAAGAAGTAATTCTTCCGCTCTACTCCACGCTGATTAGGCCTCAACTGGAGTATTGTGTCCAGTTCTGGGTGCCACATTTCAGGAAAGATGTGGACAAATTGGAGAAAGTCCAGAGGAACAACAAAAATGATTAAAGGTCTAGAAAACAGGACCCCACTCCTTATGAGGGAAGATTGAAAAAATTGGGTTTGTTTAGTCTGGAAAAGAGAAAACTGAGAGGGGTCATAACAGTTTTCAAGCATATAATAGGTTGTTACAAGGAGGAGGGAGAAAAAATGTTCTTAACCTCGGAGGATAGGACAAGAAGCAATGGGCTTAAATTGCAGCAAGGGCGGTTCCTAACCGTTAGAATGGTTAAGCACTAGAATAAATTGCCTGGGGACGTTGTGGAATCCCCATCATTGGGGATTTTTAAGAGCAGGTTGGACAAACACCTGTCAGCGATGGTCTAGATAATACTTAGTCCTGCCTTGAGTGCAGGGGACTGGATTAGATGACCTCTTGAGGTCCCTTCCAGTTCTATGATTCTAACTCTCCTTTGCAACTTCTGCTGGTTGGCATCCTGGAAAGAGCTTGGCTGTCAGTGGGAACCCAGGACCATATTCCGCTCCCATTGAAACTAGGCTTTCCACTGACACTAATGGGAGTCAGATAGGGCCCCTAGAGAGCAGTGTGATGGGGCATGCTTTCCTTAAGAATGCCCAGAAATCCATGTTGCTGCAGATTCTTGGGCTCTGAATGGTTTGAAGGCTGTGTCTCCGTCCCATTCTGTAGGGCTACAAACAGCCACTATCCCTGAAGGAAGAATGCAGCAGTAATCCCATAACACTCCTTGCCAAGATCATAAAACATTTCCCCAGCCTTTTTCTGTAGGGCATAAGTGTGTAACTCTGTGTACTTTATTTAAAAGGGTTGTGTCTGTTCAGGACAATGATATAATTGATCAAATTTGAATTACTGCATGTTGAAAGACTTGCATTCAGGATGAATTTTAGGCTTGTGATCCTCCACCTATGGTGCATTTTACATCTGAGGAAGATGAAAATTGAAAACAATTATTACACATGCACTGGCTTGTTTTGACTTCAGTATTAATAGTAAGCCATGCCTACTTTTAATATTTTTTCCCTAATAGTACCACAGGCCATTGGCATAAAAATGCTTCTTGAATTCCTAAGGAAAAGGCTATCAACAGAGGACAGCTAATTTTCAAAGTAGATCACTATTTAGCCACATAAAACCTTGACAACATCCTTTCACTGAAACAAGAGAGATCTCTTCCAACTAACGAGACTGCTGACCACTATTCACTGATATAAAGATGGAGAAAGTTAGATATTTCAGCCAGCCAAGCAATTAGATTAGAAAACTCCTGTGAATGAGTAGGTATATTGTCTGTTCCTTTGAACTATTTGGGAGACACCAGGGCTATAATCCTGTAATCATTTAAGCAACAGTGTAAATATTTACTCATGTGAGTAAAGGTACTTTTGCCCTGAAGTGTCTGCAGACCCTCACTTCCATTCCTGTTTTTCCTTAATTGTGCCCCAGAATTACTTGGGATCTGGGTCCGGTAGCTCATCCCTTTAGGCTGGCGGAAGAGGCCTTTAGCCCACCCATGCCTGGATTCTCAGTAGGTGAAGAGTCTGCAGAACTGAAGCCCTTGTTAACACAGAATACCAAGCAACTATCCTCCTAGAGCACTGTCATCCTTCTGTAATTGCAGCTACTCTTAAAAACTCTTTAGAATTTTAATTGAGTCTAATCTTTTTATAGGTTTTGGAATGATTCTGTAGAATTATATGGCAGGGATATACTCATAAATACTATATGAAGGTTTAAAAAAAACATACAGCCAGTTCAATTTCTTCTTTTCATAAAGCCAGTTTCATAAAGGGTCTGTTTCTGCTATCCTTACTCAGTTTGAGGAGTTCCGTTCATTTCAACAATTAATTTCAGTGGTTCTACTTGTGAAGTAAGGAACTACTTAAAATCAGGGCTGCAGACCTAGGCCTAAAATGACTGTCATCATGATTCATATGGTGGAAAAATGGAAAAAAATAATTTTAGTTAAAACAAGTCACAGGATCAAGGTCTCCTTGATATCTCTGTGCCTTCTCAGTGGGCCAGATTCATGCCTGTTATAACTCCACTGAAATCATCAGTTATACCACGGAGAAATGTGGCCCGATGTCCAACATCACAAAACCATTTTTTTTTCTTGACAACATTTGTTTCCATTGGTGGCTCTTAATGTATATTTATTTATCTTATTTTCAAGGCCATAATTTTGGGCTCTGGGAATTCAATAATATTTCACTATAAATAGTACAATAGAAGACTTCTAGGTTACTACTTAAACTTCCTAATCCCCTGAGATGATCTTCTAAAAAGAGAGATTGGCAGCATACTGTCAGATTACCACTGATTCAAACTGTCTGCTTAAAGGCATGATAACCTGTTACCCGCACTGCACTCCATCATCTGTGTGCTTTCTGAAGGAATCCCTTTGATTTTGGAGGTAAACTTGCTCTAGTATGTTGAACTGTGACATTGTGGTAAGGATTTGACCTGCTTGTTATAACAGCAGGCTTGGGACTGAATGGAATAGACAAAAATGCTACAGAAGTGGGAAAGGGTTATTGAATGTAATGGGAAAGTATTTATTACAGGCTTTAATTACTGTTGCTGAGAGCCAAGGTAGATAAGACATCTGTGACTGTGTTGCGTTCTAATTTAGATTCCAAGCTTCTTTGGTCTAGGACTGTGTTTACAACTGTACTTTGTACAGCACCAGAAACACTGTCAGCTCTTAACAAATAACTAATTATAGTGGAATGAAAACATTAGTAATATGCATTACATTATATTTACTAAAATAGATTTTGCTTTTCCTATTTTATCTGCCATGTAACTTCTATGGATGCATGGGACCTGAAGTTAAAAGTCAGTGGCAAAAAACTGTTAACACAGAGTTACTGTTGCTTGGTGGTATGTTGTCCTGTGGCAGAATGTTAAGCTGAGCAAAACTCAAACTTCTGAAAACCAGGAAAGACACAGTTAATGTTGCCTATGCAGGCTTGTCTCTGTGCTCTCCAAGCAGTACCCCATTACATGGTTGTTAAAACATACCTTGACTTTGCCAACCCACACTGTTGCTGAAATGTACAAGCTCTTCACCTCCTTCTACAACCAGTTCATTCTTATCCACAGGATTCCATCTAACAAGACTGATGGACAAAGAGGCTCGGAGGTGATTGCTCATGTTGTCTTCCCTCTGTTTCCCTGGAGTTGGCAGTAGCTTGTGTCTAGTCGATGAACCCTGTCTCTGAGAAACAGTGAAGTGTTAGAGCTTGTAATGTTTGTGCCATACTGTGTACATTTTCTGGTCAGCCATGAACCCTCCACTTTCCCAGCTAATGTGCTTCGAGCACTTAACAACTTTCATATTGACTTTGTAGCAATTATGCAGATGCTCAGTCAAATCAGAAAAAACTGTCACAACTCCTGGATAAAAATCTCTTACACCCTCCAAATCAGCTCTCGTACATTGTATGGGGTGCACACCAGATTTAAGGCCCAGATAATTTTCACCTAGTGAATCACTGCATCCTCAAACATGATGCCAATGCAGGCCACCTCTCTCCACGCAGATTGGCCTATAGCCAGCAATCCCCATGTCATGGCGTACTGCTTGCTGTCCTATAAACTTCTGCAACCTTGTGATCCAGGAATTGCCCAGAATCCACCTGTTGGCAACCCTTACAGCATGCAGATTTCTTTGCCCTCAGCAGCCAGGGTACCTGTGCTGTCCGTTCCAAATCTTTGCACTATGTGTGTCTTTGGACACACCACATTAATTTGCCCCGAGAGCACAAAGTAACCACTCCCCCGGTAATCTTTCCAGACGACACATCTGTGCAAGAGTAGAAGTGAACATGTTCCTAAATACCTATCCCAATTTAGGTCCCCCAATACCTTTCATAAAACTTTGAGGCACTCAAGCCATTTTTACCCACATAACATGAATCGTTTGATCTCTAGTTCTGTGCAAAAGAACAAAACAACTCCTAGAAACTTTTATTGAAAAAAAAAATGTCTTTTTCTTTTCTTCAGGGCTTATATGTCCATAACCCTTAGCTCCAGTGACCACCCCCATTTGGGTCACTAGCCCTACTCTGCTGAGGCTGAGACAAACCAACTCCTCTGAGGCACACCAAATTTCAGAGGAATCTGACTAAGCATATCAATTTCAGAGGATTTACAGGGATGCAACCTTAACTATAGTGGTGCTGCTGTGCCACTAAAGTAAGAGATATTCCCTATCCCACAGAGCTCTCAGTGAATTGGTGGATGTGCAGGGTTTGGTGCATTGGCAGAGCTGAGGGGTGTAGGGGAGTTAGGGTGCACTGTTGGGGTGCTCCAGTAGAGCTGGGGGTGTAAGGTAGTTGAGGTGCACTGGCAGAGCTGGGGCGTGCAATGCTTCCCTCACCTAAGCCCCCAACTCCTCTCCCCTTCCCCATAACTCCTCTACCCCTATTCCTGCACTCCTCCACCCTCTATATCCCTCCCAGAAAGCATTCTCGTGTCTGTTTTTTCTCTCCAAATGCTTTGATTACATTCCCTCAAATAAAATTGCCACTCATCACTCACAAATTGTAACAACCACCAGTCACTCAGTCCAAAGCTCCATTTGTCTTAGGTGGGGGGTTGTCATGATCTTTTCTTTGTTAATTGAAGGGCAACTTCACAGCCATCAATCTCAATGAGGTCTGTGGTTTCATCCAGTCATTAATACCTCTCAGTTTAACAGTACAAGGCAATGGAAAGAGACCATTTGGGAGGAGGGGGGACAGGAGGGGAAGGGACAAGACTGTAACTTAAGAGCTCCTCAGTTAAATTTTGGATCATGAACGCTACCCCATGAGACACACCAGTCTGATTTACTGTTTGGCTTTTAGAGCATTAAAGCAGAGTCAAGTTTTAAAGCATATAAAATGGTAGGAATGGAAGCCCTTTAGCCATTTTGTCTTAAATACCATTCTCAGTTCGGGTCCCCCAAAGATTTAGTGGGGGTCCTGCACTGCCTTTGGGTAAAACTCAACAACTTGAGACCATTTTTGAGCCACATCACGTCAATAGTTTGATCTCTGGCTCTGCATGCAAAAAAGAACAAAAACCAAACACCAACCCAGAAACTTTTTGAAAAATGGTTATTTTTTCAGGATTTATATCTCTGCAACCCTGGCAGTTTCAAATGACCCCAAATTTGTGTGTCTAACCCTACCCTTCACCCTATTGAGGCACACCAACTTTCAGAGGAATCTAAGTAAGCATGTTGATTTTAGAGGACTTAGAACTGTCCATCTTTAAACAGGAGTTGTGACACAACCTTAGTTAGCTGTAGTGGTCCTACCATGCCACTATAATTTGGGTCAGATTTCCTGATGTGACTTCCTCTGTGAAGTAATTTATCCAGTGTCCAGATCTCTGTCTTAATTTCCCCATTATTATTTATTTATGGAAGTCTCACTGTGTGGTAGGTGCTTTCTGAACACACAAGAAATGGAAACCTGTTTTGTGTGTGTTTAACATTTCAGAAATACTCTGTAAAATGAACCCTTGCATCCAGTATGTCTCAGAAGTGTTGAGAGGCTTTAATTCATTCTGCTTTTACAGACACATAATTAGACAAAGAGTTTATAATTTAAATAGAGAAAATAACAGCTTCCGTGGGGGGAGGGGGGAGAAGGTCTGTGTCATGTTGAGTCTGTGGTTTCTACTGTGTGTGTGGAGGGTGCTGCTTCTGTGTGATGTATACAGATGTGTGGATGCATACATAGACAGAATATATGAAGTTAACTACATTGCCCCTCCAGGAAGTGAAGTTACAAGCTAAACTTGCACTGCAGTGAGTTGCGTTAGGCAAACCTTGCTCTTAGTATGTTGCCAAAATAATAATGGCAATAAATAAATCCATAAAATATGATCAGTTAAGTTGTTTGGTCTATATGTTTTTAACTTATAAGGTTCTTTATTACGGTTACTGAACAGCTAACACTTTGTAAACTATAACCCCAGAAGAAGGCTGCACAGCTCATGTTTCCAATTTTATCATAGGAGTTATTTCAGGATGGCAGTACACATTGTCCTAAGGTTACTAAAGTATGGAGCCATTAAGAAATCAAATACAGCAGTGAGCAGCTTGACTTCCAGATTTTGACTACATGATGATGAGTGGAAATACAGGAGCTGATCTAAGCTTAACTGTAGTACGGTATCAGTACATTGTCACTCTAACATCATGCACCAGAAGTTAACCTTAGCCTTCAATCACTATCATATTTCATTCACTAGGCCTTTGAAGTATGTTGCATGTACTTCAGATTCAAACATGATGAGTACAAATTCTGCAAATATCTTCATCAGTAGGAGAATATGGTATATGAGGGGACATGAAATGAAAGAGGGGAATGAACCCCTTCATTTGTTGTAAGTAAAAATGTTGAATAGTATTTCACAGTGGAGTGTGAAATGGGAGGAAGCCGACTGACTTTCCTGCTAGCCTAAAGGCAATAAAGCATAACAGTGGAACTTAGCATAAGTCTGAGCAGCTTTAACCTTCTGAGTCTAGAAAATGTGTTTTCAATACATTTCATAAGGTATTTTGCATATAAGTAAAGTACATAAGACTGGATTACTTTTTTTTTTTTAAATTCATTTCAAAGTAGTAGTAAGAGTGTGCACTTCTATGAGGGATTCTTTTCAGAATGTTTGTCACTTGCCCTTTTCAAACTTCATGACCACTGTCTGCCTTTTATTGGTCACCCTCAGAAACAGGGTACTGGATTTGATGGTCCAATGTCTTGATGGGCAAGTATTCATAGGTGGCTGGTGACAACAGTGTTTAGTCTTAAGTGCCCAAATTCCTTTTCAAAATGAGATTTAGGCTCCTAAATCAGTTAGGCATTGCAACACTGAGTGCTTAAATAGCATTAACAATTTGGGCCTTAAAGTCTGATTCATCTCCCAGTAAAATCAATGGAAAGACTCCCTGAACTTCAGTGGGAGTTGGACTGAGCCCTGACTGCTTTTCTAGTTCTTGTGCCACCACCATAGCTGTTGGAGCACTTTACATTAGGGGCAGCAGCTTGCGTAGGCATATCAAGACCCCTTCCGCCCTATTACCATAGTTCTCTCCAAAATATTTGAGGGAATTAGCTTGCCCTGCCCTCAGTCACCAGGTGCTGACATGACTTCTCTGCTCTTACTATATGACAGGAGGAGTTTTAATTTCAGTGCTGAATTGGATAGTCACGATGAAATGCTAAGGGAGATTAGAGAGGCTATCAAAATAAAGAACTCAGTAATAGTGGGGGATTTCAATTATCCCCATGTTGACTAGGTACATGTCACCTCAGGACGAAATGCAGAGACAAAATTTCTTGATACTTTAAATGACTGCTTCTTGGAGCAGCTGGTACAGGAACCCACAAGGGGAGAGGCAACTCTTGGACCAGATCCTGTGCTCCACTCAGGACTAGATCAAGAGGTAACTATAACAGGCCCATAATATAATAACATTTAACATTCCTATGGTGGGAAGAACACCTCAACAGCGCAACACTGTGGCATTTAATTTCAGAAAGGGGAACTATGCAAAAATGAGGAGGTTAGTTAAATAGAAATGGAAAGGTACAGTGACTAGAGTGAAATCCCTGCAAGCCTCATGGACACTTTTCAATGAAGATATTGAACAGAACCAGACCCAGAACAGTTCCCTGGAGGCCCCACTCCATATGCCTTTCCAGCTTGACTGTGAACCACTCATAACTACTCTCTGGGAACGGTTTTCCAACCAGTTATGAACCCACCTTAGAGTAGCTCCATCTAGGTTGTAATTCCCCAGTTTGTTTATGAGAAGGTCATGTGAGACAGTATCAAAAGTCAAGGTATGCCATATCTATTGCTTCCTCCAGGCATGTTACCCTGTCAACGAAATCTATGATGTTTGTTTGACACAACTTGTTCTTGACAAAGCCATGCTGTTACTTATCACCTTATTATCTCCTAGGTGTTGGCAAACTGATTGCTTAATTATTCGCTTCGTTCTCTTTCAGGGTATCGAAGTTAAGCTGACTGGTCTGAAATTCCCCAGGTTGTCCTTATTTCCCTTTCTATAGATGGGCACTATATTTGCCCTTTGCCAGTCCTTTGGAATCTCTCCCGTCATCCATGACTTTTCAAAAGATAATCACTAATGGCTCAGATACCTCGTATGACAGCTCCTTGAGTACTCTAGGATGTATTTCATCAGGCCCTGGTGACTTGAAGACATCTTACTTGTCTAAGTAATTTTAAATTTGTTCTTTCACAATTTTAGCTTCTTATCCTACCTCATTTTCACTGGCATTCACTATGTTAGGCGTCCAACTGCTACAAACTTTTCTGGTGAATACATTCCAAGAACTTGTTGGATAATCTGTGCCTGCTGTATTATTTTTCCAACAGATGTCTGCGTAATTGAAATCCCCCATCACCACCAAGTCCGGTGCTTTGGGTGATTTTGTTAGCCTGATCCACCTCTTCTTCCTGGTTAGGTAGTCTGTAGTAGATTCCCATCATGACATCACCTTTGTTTTTTACCCCTTTTATCCTTAGCCAGAGACTTTCAACAAGTCTGTCTGCTGTGATCTAGCTGGTGATAGAGAGTAAGGAAGCATTATATAATTGCATAATTGCCCGCATTATTGAAGGACAAAGAAAGACTATTTTATGAGGGGATTAAAAAGTTCTACTTTTTGTCTGTAATAATGGATAATTCCAACTGGTTTTCCCTAAACTGTAGTTGAGTTAAAAATGTAAAATATACTGGTGTTTTCCATGAGGCTCTGTATATTGCGAACTTGCAGACTCAGCTATAGTGTGCTGGATATCTGGATTTGCCCCATAAAAAGTTTCTTTTTATAGGTTTTCTCTGTTTCTTCTTCCAGTGCTTGTTCACGTCCATTCCACATTAGGTGTGCACGCGCCACGTGCACAAGCGTTGGAAACTTCTCCCCTTAGCGGCTCCTGTCAGGCCGGTGGGCCCCCTGAGTGGAGCCACTGTGCCGTGCATATATACCCCTGCTGGCCCAACCCCCTCCAGTTCCTTCTTGCTGTCCGTGGCGGTGTTGGAACAACCTCTCTCTCTCTTGTAGAAGAGCAGTCCCTTAGCCTTTAGAGTAGCTTTTATCAGTTTGTTTATGTACAGATTGTGGACACTTAAGTCATTAGGTGCTTGGAGGCCTCCATCACCTGCTCCGGGCCACGGGGCATGCTGCAGGCCCATGGCTTCAAGGCTTGCGCCACGTGCTGCAAACCTATGCCAGTTAGTGACCCCCAGGACTCGTGTCTATGTTGCCTGGGGGACGGACATAAACTGAATGGTGTAGGATTTGCAAGGCGTTCAAGCCAAGAACAAGGAAAGAGAGAGACTTTCGCCTAAAGCAGCTATTGATGGAGGCCGCATTGCAGCCGCTGGGCCCGGAGCGCCTGACGCCGGCTCAGGCTTCCTTGGTGCGTAGTGCCCTGGAGCTGTCGAGAGACCCGGCACTGGCTAAGCACCGTAAACTGTTGGCCCTGGAGCGTCAGGCTAGGCCCTGGCACTGCTCGTCCTACCCGGTGCAGCTCCCGGCGCAGCCTGAAGGAAGGTGCGGTCGTTCTCCGCACGGGAGGCTGGCGCCTCCCAAGGCCTCGAGCGCCAATAAGAGCGGGAAGGTCCCGGTACCGGCGCTGGCACGGGCGGTCCCAGCAGCACAAGCCCCATCGAGCCCAGACCTAAGTGAGCTCAGAGCTGACGATGGGCTCAAGGGCATAACGGATCAGCCCTCCACGCCTGGCACCTTTGAGGCTGCAAAGGACCTTATTGAGCTGTCGGTGGCGAGCCCCGTCCCATATGGGGAGAACCCTCTGGCACCCATGCCTCGGGAGCCGTCGAGGGGTAAGCCGGCAATGGTGTGCTGCTCGAGGACACCGTCCTGGCCCCGCTCCCGGAGTTGATCTCGGTCTAGCTCCGACTCTGCGGACTCACGCTTGCCTGCCACCGAGAAGGAGGTTGTGGCTCCAGCAGCGGGTCGATGCGAAGAAGCACCAGAAAGGGCATGCCGCTCTCCGGCACCGCCCAGAGACCGGCACCAGGAGGAGTTGAGACGGCCCTCCCCAGAGGACTCCAGCAGACGGTCCTGGTCCAGGGAACGCTGGCACGGGTCCTGGTCCCGGTCCAGATCCCGGTCCCAGGGATACCGGTACCGCTCCTGGTACTGCTCAGCCAGGAGCCACTAGTTCTCCCGCCAGCGCAGATCGTTGGCACCACCATGGCCTTCGCGATTGGCGTTGCTGCAGTCCGGCACCGGCTCTGACTGCTATAGCTACCCACACTGGGGCCTGGACAGCAGGGATCCTCAGGGGAGCTGGTAACCTCAATGGGGGCTGCCAGGCCATTGGCCCTTCTGGACCCCCTGGGCATATTAGGAGCACCAAGGGGCCCCATCTAGGGCAAGTTACTCGGTGCAGCAGTCCCGGTCCCCGCACCGACGCCAGGCAGTGCCGGAGGCAACAGTATCCAGGCCTCCAGCATCCCCCCAGCATAGACCGGAGAGTCCGGCACCGAGCCAAGTACTGTCCCATGGACTCCCGCCCCGGCCTGAGCCGGAGGCTCCTATCATGGGAGATGGGGAGCAGGAGGACCAACCAGAGGGGGTCGAGCAGCAGCTAACCTCCTCATCTTCCCCCGATGAGGCGGTGGCAGGTACAGAGGTGTCCAGCCCTCTACCGATAGACCATAGAGCCCACCAGGAATTGCTGCGCAGGGTCACCCAAAATTTGGGGTTGCAGGCCGAGGAGGTGGTTGAGCAGGAAGACCCCATGGTGGACATTTTGAGCCCTGAAGGTCCATCCAGAATAGCGCTCCCGCTCATTAAGACCATTCAGTCCAGCTGTAAGATTATATGGTAGACCCTGGCCTCCAGCGCTCCAATGGCTAAAGGAGTGGAGCGTAAATACTCTGCCCCATCTAAGGGCTATGAGTTCCTGTTCTGCCACCCAAGTCCATGCTCCCTAGTGGTCTCAGCGGTAAACGAAAGGGAGCACCCTGGACAGCAGGCCCTAGCCTCTAAGGCCAAGGAGGCGAAACGACTGGACCTTTTTGGCAGAAAGGTGAATCGGGGGGCATTCAGTTGAGGATTGAGAACCAGCAGGCCATCCTCAACAGGCACAATTTCAACTCCTGGGCGGCAGTGGGGAAGTTTAAGGACAACCTCCCGCAAGGTTCCCAACAGGAGTTCACAGCCCTGGTGGACAAGGGCAAGGCAGTAGCCGAGACCTCTCTCCAGGCCTCCCTGGATTTGGCAGACGCGGCAGCTAGAACAATCGCATCGGGGTGGTCATGAGGCACTCGGCTTGGCTCCAGGAGTCAGGCCTGCCCCCCGAGGTCCAGAATACACTCTAGGACCTCCCTTTCGAAGGGTCCAGGCTCTTCTCGGACCAGACAGATGTGAGGCTGCATAGCCTCAAGGACTCGCGAGCTACACTCAAGTCTCTGGGTATGCACACCCTGGCGACTCAGAGGAAGCCCTGTAAGCCGCAGCCTCCCCCTCAATGCCAGTACCAGCCTCGCCATAGGCATGAGGCTTACCGTAGGCGAGGCAGGGATAACAGGTAACGGTGCAACAACAACAATAACAATAATGCGCCGGGCCAGAACCAAGGTCAGCACAAACCCCAGCTGGGCACTAAGCCAGGCTTCTGAAGGTGCGCTCGAGGACAGCGTACCAGACCAGTCACTGGATCTGTCCCTTTGTTTCCTGAACTGCCTATCCCGTTTCTCCCGTGCGTGGTCCACCATTATGTCAGACTGTTGGGTCTTACGCACGGTACGGAATGGATACTCGCTGCAGTTCGCCTCCCTCCCCCCCCTTTCATCTCCCTTCCCCGTCCCTCTTCAGGGACCCCTCTCACGAGCATCTCCTAGAGAAGGAAGCCTGCTCGCTGCTAGAGGCGGGGGTGGTAGAGGCGATGCCGGATGGGGCTAAGGGGAAAAGGGTTCTACTCCTGGTACTTCCACATCCCCAAGGCCAAAGGGGGCCTTCGCCCCATCCTAGACCTGCTCAGGCTCAACAAATTCCTGGTCAAAGCCTGATTCTGCATGGTCTCTCTGGGCACCATCATCCCTTCCCTGGATCCGGGGGACTGGTACGCCGCCCTCGACATGAAGGACGCATACTTTCATATCGCCATCTTCCCAGCACATCAGCAGTTCCTACGCTTTACCGTGGGCCGAGAACATTACCAGTTTGCGGTTCTCCCGTTAGGTCTAGCTGCGGCCCCAAGGGTGTTCACAAAGTGCACGGTGGTGGTGGCGGCCTTCTTACAGAGGCAGAGAATCCAGGTGTACCCGTACCTCGACAACTGGCTCCTGGCAGGCCGTTCCGAGGCGGAGATGCGGGGCTATGTGGAGGTGGCCCTGAGATTGTTCCGCGAGCTGGGGCTCCTGGTCAACGTCCTCAAGTCCACGCTCGTACCCACGCAGAAAGTGGAATTCATGGAGGCGGTCCTGGACGTGGTGCAGGCCAGGGCAAGCCTTCCAGTATCCCGATTCCGGGCTATCCAACAAGCGGTGGCCTCCCTATGCCAGTTTCCAACGACAATGGCCAGGTGCTGCCTGCAGCTGCTGGGCCACATGGCAGCATGCACATACGTGGTCAGACATGCCAGACTGAGACTTAGGACTCTGCAGGCATGGCTCGCTCGGGTGTACTGCCCAGGCAGGGACCCCCTGGACTTCGTGGTGACAGCCCCAAGGGATGTGCTGGACTCCCTGCTGTGGTGGCAGTCCCAGTCTGTGGTTTGCGAAGGCATCCCCTTTGCCGCCCCACTACCGGACCTGACGCTGGTGACGGACGCGTCAGACCACGGAAGGGGGGCTCACCTGGGGGACCTCATGATGCAGGGGTTGTGGTCCGGAGCAGAGCGGTCGCTCCATATCAATGTGAAGGAGCTCAGGCCGGTTTGTCTCACCTGCCAGACCTTTCACACCACTCTGAGTGGTCACAGCTTGACAGTTCTGACGGACAACACTACTGCCATGTTTTATATAAACAAGCAGGGTGGGGCTTGTTCCTCGCCACTCTGTCGCAAGGCTCTCCTCCTCCGGCACCTTTTCATAGCCCATGCAATTCACCTCGAGGCGTCCTATCTCCCGGGAGTGCAGAACGAGCTGGTGGACTCCCTTCTGCACCTCACGCAGCAAGGGCTAGCCCCGTCCTCACTCAGAGTGCACCTGGCGGCCATCTCCACCTTCCATCTGGGGTTCTCGGGGGGCTCGGTGTTTTCCATTGGTGGTTCCTTAAAGGGTTGGAGAGGGTGTTCCCATACTCCTGCCCCCCCCAGTCTCTCCATGGAACTTTAACCTGGTCCTTTCTAAACTCATGGGACCCCCTTTCGAGCCCCTCGCTACCTGTTCTCTCCTCCACCTTTCCTGGAAGGTGGCATTTCTGGTTGCCATTACCTCAGCCAGAAGGGTGTCCGAACTGAGGGCCCTCACCTCTGAGCCACCGTATACAGTATTTCACAAGGACGAGGTGCAGCTCCGGCCGCACCCCAAGTTCCTCCCTACGATGGTCTCCCGATTCCATTTGGGCCAGGACATTTGTCTGCCAGTGTTCTTCCCGAAACCCCATAAGGACCCGAGTCACCGCAGCTTGCACATCCTGGATGTGCGTCGAGCGCTGGCGTTCTATTTGGAGCGCACCAAGCTCTTTTGCAAATCCATGCAGCTGTTTGTGGCTGTAGCCAAGAGGATAAAAATCCAGTGTCGGCGCAGCAGATTTCTTCTTGGATTACAAGCTGCATCTGGGCGTGCTATGAGCTCGCAGGTGTTCCCATCCCAGCAGTCACGGCCCACTCGACCAGGGCGCAGGCGACTTCCATGGCATTCCTGTCACGGGTCCCAATCCAGGAGATCTGCAGAGCAGCCACCTGGTCCTCGGTGCACACCTTCATGACCCACTATGAGGTCAACCAGCAGGCCAGAGAGGACGCGGCAGTTGGCAGAGCGGTCCTCCAAGCAGTTGTTCTGTGACTCCTACCGTATTCCAGAGGTAAGCTTGTAATTCAGCTAATGTGGAATGGACGTGAACAAGCACTCGAAGAAGAAAAAACGGTTATTTTCTCGTAACTGTTTTTCTTCGAGATGTGTTGTTCACGTCCATTCCACCACCCACCCTCCTACCCCTCTGTTGGAGTCGCCGGCAAGAAGGAACTGGAGGGGGTCGGGCCGGCAGGGGTATATATGCACAGCACAGTAACGCCACTCGGGGGGGCCCCGCCGGCCTGACGGGAGCCGCTAAGGGAAAAAGTTTCCAACGCTCATGCACGCGGCGCACGCACACCTTATGTGGAATGGATGTGAACAACACATCTCGAAGAACAACAGTTACGAGAAAGCAAGTAACCGTTTTTTCTTATCCTGAAATCTGAGGGCATACAGCAAATATTGTCCTTTATTAGCTAACAGGGAGGCATCTTGTTACAAATGTTCAGTAAACAAACACTAAAACTTTAATGCTGTCTTTATGGGCAGTTGCGGAAAGAACGTCTTATAATTTGCTTCTTTGTGGGAAGAAAGTGCTGGGCTTGGAGGGCTTTGAGGCTTAGGGAAAGTTTGGGCCTCATTCATGTCCAATAGTCTGTCCACGTCCTACAGAGAGCCCCGTTTAAAGTCAGTGGGGCTTGGGGTGTGGGGCAGTCTGCTGCCATACAAAGCAGGATTGGGGCCATGGGGGGAAGCTTCCTTTGGTTATTGTCTATCTGTATTGACAATTCTTTAAATTAAATCTTAATTTTGTGTCTGTGAGACTGAACCTGCTTCCTTCTGTCTGCTCACTCTGTAATGGAAGTCTCATCACATAGCCTTGTCCTACTAGCAGAGAGGGTGAGATGGCAGCAGCAGTAGAGGATGCAATGGGATAGCTATAAATGACAGTTTAACAAATAAAACACCTTTCAAATAAAGTTTTTAGCTTTACTTAGTGTTCTCACCCTGAGGGTGATGTCTGATCACAAGGTGTCAGTGACTCCTCAATTCTAATTCTAATTCTGACACTGACATTTTTTTCCTCTAAAGACTGTGTCTTGCTCCTTTGCCTCCATTTTCTCATCTGTAAAATGGGAAGAATAATACTTCCCTGTCTTACAATTGCCTTGTTAATTCATTAATGTTTTATAAAGTGTTTTGAAGATGGCAAAATGCTCTGTATTTTGGATGTTGACTATTATTGGTGTTTTTCTGCACAGTGTTGACAATTTTGGACTTGGTCTTTTGCTTCAAACTAAGCAGATAAAACGGATGGTATCATCCTATGTTGGAGAAAATGCAGAATTTGAACGACAATACTTATCTGGAGAATTGGAAGTTGAGCTTACACCTCAGGTAAGCTGCTTTCCATAGAGGGATCAGTCAGTTCTCCTTTTTCATCTGTAATAATGGATGATTCCCATCTTGTTTTCTTTTTAAGGTGTCTTTTCTCTTTAATTGTTGTTTTACAATACTAATATTTTCCATAGAGGTAGGTTTGTGTTGTAAACACACATGGCAGTTGTTCTTAAATTGTGGCCTGTGAACTGCTGGTGATCTGTTGTGAATTGACTGATCATGCAATGTAAACTTCCCATTATCACCTTAAAAGGCTTCTTAATAAGAAATTAAATATTATTTGTATTGTTCACTGTTTGTTTCTAGAAGTGCCTGCAGTCTTCTAGGCAAATGTACAAGAGAGAACAGGTCTTGCTCAGGAGAACTTACACTCTTAAAAGCACAAAATGACAAGTTGAGCAGCCTGGAGAGGAAGAGTCAGCTTTGGGGAGTGAGCTGGGATTGAGCGCTAGTGGAACAGACTTTATGGCAGGAGAAGGGGGCCAACAGTTGAGAGTAAAAGGGTGTGAAGTGGAGGGAATAGACGGCCAAGTCTATGGAAGTGATTGGGGAAAGAACTGGTAAGCGGGAACAGAGAGTGAGGAATAAAGTCAGGGACATTGATGGATTGGGGGTCATGGAAGGGTCAGGTGAAAGTAATGGCTCTTGGGCAATGTTGAAAAAGATGAAATGGTAGTTGGAGGGTGGGAAAATTTAAAATATTAAAAGAGATCCAAGAAAGAGCAGTGTGTTGAGAAGACACGATTGAGTGAATGGCTATTTTAGTTTTGATCCAGGGTTGAAAGTCAAACTAGAAGTTGAGTGCTAAGGGGTCAAACAAAGTAATCAAACGTGAGGGTGAGAGACTGTGAAGAGAAGAAGATCCAGATGTGAAAATCAGAGAAGAAGGTGTTTTGTGGAGGAGTTATGTATAGGGATATAATGCAACCGTGAATGAGTGGACAGATGGGCCATAAGACTCTCTCTCTAGATGTGGTTCATGTTATCAAAAAAGTTAGAGAACCCCTGAGTTGGGGTAGTTGCTCTATCTTTGTTTATTAGATTAGAAGTAAATATGTAACTTGCTATCTAGTGGAAAAGAGTTAAAATTGGAGTTTTAAGTTGCACAGTGTGAAACTTAAACATCAATAACATGTTAGTTGAATTTAGTCATACTTTTGTGTTAAATCTCAGTGTACCTATCCTGTGTTAGAATTTAATGCTTACAATCTAGCTCTTCAGTCAACCCAGCTATAGCAATTCTTGCACAAAAGGATAATCAGGGATTTGGGTACAAGGGTAAACTAGAATGTGGGTATCAATAAGACACCCTACTAGATCTAATATTGTAAAACTGACTGCATAATTCTAACACATGCAGCTAGTCACTAAAACATATGCCGTGTTATTTCAAAGGATAAGACATAACACAAGGAATAAAGGGTGTTATTAATGAAGGCTGCAATAGGACCCCCAACTTTGTGTTTGCAGCTCTGACCCCAGGTACATATAGAGTGCACAGTTGCTCTTGGCTCTGTGCTACTGAGAACACTGCTTGTCAGAACACTAGAGATGGAGAAACATCCAGCATCCCTTTCTACCCTATTGGCTGGCCCAGAAAAGCCCTGGCTCTTGCCACTTCCTCAGCTACCAAACTTTGTTTATCTTCTATGTTGAACACCTCCCACTCAGATTGTCAGGCAATCCACTTCCCCCTCTCCACTTTGTGACCAGTACCGCCAACCTGAAGATCTAACAAACTTCTCAAATGTGAGAGTTATGTGATACTGGGTATACCAGGTACATGTTTTTAACAATAAGATTCATTAATCACTGGAACAATTTGCCAGGGGATGTAGTGGATTCTGCATCACATGAAATATGTAAATTAAGATTGTATGCCTTTCTAAAAGATATGTTGTAGTTCAACCACAAACTACTGGGCTTGATACAGGCATTACTGGGTGAAATTCAATGTCTGGTGCGATACCGGCGGTCAGTCTAAGTGATCACAACAATGATCCATTCTTGCCTTAAAATCTGTAAGTCTATTAATATAATTTGGGAGAGATAATAGGGGAAGAAGGATACATTTCTCAGAAGTTACTTTTAAAGCAAAGTAACAGAAAACAGTTGTTTGTAGCTAATACAGGTTTTTGAAAGCTAGTAATTCTGGTGGAGATGGATTAGCTGCAAAGTGAAAAAAGGTAGATAAAGGTACATATTAAATTAAAAGGATTGTATGGATATCACTATCATGCTGTCTGGAATGCCATCCTCAAGGTAGGCTGTCAAAAAGCCAGGAAGTCACCCCAAGTTGCTTATATGTTCTATAATTAGATTTCACCAACACAGTAACAAATGTGAACTCCTGAAGCACACTATAATAGTCTTACTGTGGAGTCACAGACAGTCCCTTTAGGCATTCTGGTCTATGTTGTCACCTGTGCAAGCTGGACTTGGTTGCTATACACCAAAAATCGTATCACATTCAGGTTGCTTCCAGTCCCAAGAGCCCAGTCACTTACCCCAGGTCAGTTTGTACCCCGGATCTCTCACCAAAGACAATGCTGGTAGCCAATCCTGTAATAAACTAACTAAAGATGTATTAACTAGGAAAAAGAAATGAAAGAGTTACTTTCAAGTTAAAGCAGGCAAACTTATATACACAAATGAGTTAGTCAGTGGTTCCGAGAGATGACAGAGTTGTAGCAATCTGTCAGCACTGAATGTCTTTTAGGGTTAACCCCAGGTTGACCTTGGAGATCTTTGCTTCTGTTTCGTAGCTCCAGCCCTATAAGATTCCAAACAGCTAAAGAGGTGAAAAATTTAATTGTTCACTACCTTTATTTCTTTCTTCCAGAATTCAAGCTCATGGGATGATCCCTTTTGCACATAGCCTCTTCATGTGTGGGAGGGGACAATTAAGTCTTTGCACTCTGATGTCTCACAATGGCCCATTTAGTCTTGATAGCCTTCTTAATAAGCAGGAGACAATTCCTGCTGACAGTTTCAGGTCAAACATTTTTTTACAGTTATAAAGCAAATACTTTATCACATGCTTTAAGGTAATATTTAAGATATTATAAGTGAGATTTATGCATGCAGCAACTTACAAACTTTTCATAAAGTCTAAACACATTGTTATAAGTACAATATCTATCTTAACAATACTACAGGTGAAATAACTGGTTTCCAGCAATGAACTGGTCTGTGCTCAGCTGAGGCCTAAAGCTTGGGGAAGAGTTGTCACTTGGCTTGCCAGCCTCACAATCACCACCGCCTATTTGGCACTCAAGAAGAGAACCCAGGATTACTGACTCCCAGCCTCCTGCTGAAAGTAATAGGCATTGCTATAGCCATGATATAGCATCCATTTGATATAGCATCCGTTGTTATGTTTCCCTAGAGGCTTCAGAGCATGAGAACTAGAAATTAGGCAAATATGTAGGTTGGTAAAAAAGACTGTACTAATACTGATAGGCAAGTGGGGAATAGGAAGAGAACAAAGAGTGCATGGATTTGAGTGAAAGACATGTAAACAAGCTAGAGAAAAGGGGTTATAAAAGACAAAGGCAAGAAGTTGAATACTGAGTGAATGGGGAGTTTAGCTACAGTGTGCTATTTAGTAACTGATGGCCAAGAAGAAGGGTTTTATTGTCTAACTGTTGAGCCACTTCAACACAGGAGAAATAACAAGAGGGGGGAAATAGACTATTTTTCACTGTTTCTCTTAAGATCAAGAGGAAAAGTCCCAAGGTACAGGAACAAAAAAACCCACAAAAGTGTCTCTTACTGAAGTGGCTGTCCTTACAGGAAAATCAAATCCAAGTCGTCATTGTTTGTTTCTGAACTTGTTCTCCTCCAGGGTACGCTTGCTGAGCGAGTCCGTGCAGGAGGTGCAGGCATTCCAGCATTTTTCACAAGCACGGGCTATGGAACATTGGTACAAGAAGGAGGAGCGCCTATCAAATACAACAAAGATGGCAGCGTTGCCATTGCCAGTCAGCCAAGAGAGGTAAGATGCCATTCTGTTGTACTAAAGCCTGCAGTTTTAGAATCTGAATTCCTTGCCAGTTCACAGGATAAACAGCAATGTAACCTCTTCTGAGACCATCTGAATCTTGAGGTTGCAGATTAATAATTATGTGAATTCAGAAGGGTCAGGAAGTTGGCTTGTTAAAGAGAAGAAAGCTCACTTAGCATGAACATACTCAGAAACCCCTCTGAGGGCAGGTCTACACATAAAACTTTGCATTGGCGTAGCTGCATCAAGGCAGCCGTGCCCCTGTAGCACTGAAGTGACAATGCTCCTTTGCCAACGGCAGAGCTTCTCCTATTGGCCTAGTTAATCCACCTCCATGGAGGCAGTAGCTAGGTTGATGGGAGAAGATCTCTCTCCGACATAGCGCTGTCTACACCAGGGGTTAGGGGTTAGTGACATAACTATGTCACTCGGGAGCAGATATGCCAAACCCGTGGAAAAAATGCAGCATTTGGGTTTGTTTTTGGCTTAATTGTCCTGTGAGTTGCTTGTTGGCTAGTTTTTGGCTTGTTGCTTGTTTGGTTTGTAGCTTGTTGCTTATTGTAGCTTGTTGCTTCTTCTTTTTTTTGATCAGCTCCCGGCAAGCAGAGGTAAGGGGGAAGTGGGGGAAGGGAGTCAGGAGTGCACAGCAGGCCCACGACAGTCCCAGACTGCATGCCAGGGGGGATCTAGTCACATAGAGTGTTTGGGGTTCTTAGGGATTGGCTTGTTTTGGCCTTGTTTTGAAATGGAATGAGTTTGTTTTTTGGCTTATTGTGAAAGTCATAGTGCTTATTTACCACGTGAAAGTTGGCAACTGTGCTCAGGAGTGTGGATTTTTTTCACACCCCTGAGCCATGTAGTTATACTAATATAGATCTGTTGTGTAGACCTGATTTTGGGCACTGATAGCTGAAATGTGGTTTAGTATAAGGCTTTGAAATTAAAAAGACGCGGAAAAAGGTACTGCTTCAAATTGAGAAACAGGACTCTCCTATAGAAATCAAAGGGGTAGGATCTGCAGAAGGGGAAACATCATCTGTGTATTACTCTATATTGTATATAATAAACTGATGGAGAATGTTATTTCTAATGAATGTTCTGTCTCAGCTGCTTAAGATCAGTACTGCCCTCAGCGAAGGTTACAACATCATTAGGGCTAAAGCAGTGCATTTTCCCAAGTATTCTCTACTGTTTGTTGATAGTTATTTTTAAAAGAATTTCCTAATTGTCCAAACAACTTTCCTTCTCTTCTTTTACAAGAAGATTGATTTTATAATAATAATTCTGTGTCTGAAGACACTGAGTAATCATCAACTTAATCTAAGTTTTTATCTTGAACTCATCACTGTGGTTTTTTTAACATCTAATTTAATCTTTCTTCTCTGTTTATTAAATGGCCCACTTTCTCTCTAGCATATGTTTTCCCTTGGCATATTTGTAGAAGCCCTTCATGTTTTTTTTATGTGTGGCAAGAATCAACTCATTCTCCTGCTTCCCTCCCAGTCTCTCCAACCCCTGCCCACAAAACAACCCAACTATTCTTGTTTGGTTGCCTCCCTGCATTTCAATTTTCAGTATAGGTTTCATTTTATTAAGTAGCTCCTCGTGAAGCCCTATAACTGAACTTTTGGCTCCTTAGGGTTTTTTTTTTTCAGAGGAATTATTCTTTGTTATGCTCTTTCAGTATTTTTAGATGCTCCAGCCTTCTTTCTCACTTTTGTGAGAAATTACATTTTTCATGTCTACACCGGGATTTGTGTCCTCACTGACTGTAGATGAACGATAATCAATAATATTGACACCAAAGTTCTTGAGACAGATGGTGGTGGTTTTAGACTCATAGAAGATCAGGGTTCGAAGGGACCTCAGGAGGTCATCTAGTCCACCCCCCTGCTCAAAGCAGGACCAATCACCAATTTTTGCCCCAGATCCCTAAATGGCCCCCTCAAGGATTGAACTCACAACCCTGAGTTTAGCAGGCCAATGCTCAAACCACTGAGCTATCCTTCTCCCTCCTCTGCTCTTTCTTGCGTAGTTCAGTCTTCCTTTTTTTCTAATGATTTCTAAAGAAATGTGATGGTTAAGAATTGGATCACTTGGCAAAGAGGTTAGAAAGAGGTTATTATGTAACCAAAATCTTGGTACAATTTAACAAGTATTAGTCTGGTTTCCAGCTCTATTTAATTTTCAAGTAATCCTTTAAAAGCAAGAGCTGTAGCATAATTGATACACGGTATAAGAACAGACAGGCCTGATGGGTCGTCATTTAAAGCAAGATGCAGAAGAGGGTTAAAGTTTCCTTTCACCTACGCTGGGTACCTGTGTTAGGGAGGGCTACAATACCTTGATGGTCCTGCCCAAAGGAGGCAGATGGGTAAGGCCATAGCCCTACCTGCTTCTGCATCAGACATCTGGGCTGGTCCCACATGGGCAGAGCATATCTCTGCCCTGTGAAAGAAAGAGCAGCTCCGTCATGTTCTGTCTTGTATTCCATCAGAATCCCAGGAGAAATTTTACCTGCATCATTGATGCTGATTCCAGGAGTTTCCGCTGTAAATTGTTAAACATACACTGTTGGAGGGGGCGGGGGGTGCTGCTGTTCCTCTAAGTCACACTCTCACCCTCATGAAATAAATCATTCTGTATAATAAATCACAAACAATGTACATATAGACCACTAAAATGGCACCCATCTGGCGTTCAGAACAAGAGTGAACTCTCCTGCTGCTAATAGCTTATCTAAAGTGATCACTCTCCTTACAATGTGTATGATAATCAAGTTGGGTCATTTCCAGCATAAATCCAGGGTTTAACAAGAACGTCTGGGGGCGGGGGTAGGAAAAAACAAGGGGAAATAGGCTTGAATAGAGACTGGGAGTGGCTAAGTCATTATGCAAGGTAACCTAAGTTAATTGTATCAAATTTGCAAATGAATTCCAATTCAACAGTTTCTCCTTGGAGTCTGGATTTGAAGTTTTTTTGTTGTAATATCACAACTTTCATGTCTGTAATCACGTGACCAGAGAGATTGAAGTGTTCTCCGACTGGTTTATGAATGTTATAATTCTTGACATCTGATTTGTGTCCATTTATTCTTTTACGTAGAGACTGTCCAGTTTGACCAATGTACATGGCAGAGGGGCATTGCTGGCACATGATGGCATATATCACATTGGTGGATGTGCAGGTGAACGAGCCTCTGATAGTGTGGCTGATGTGATTAGGCCCTGTGATGGTGTCCCCTGAATAGATATGTGGGCACAGTTGGCAACGGGCTTTGTTGCAAGGATAGGTTCCTGGGTTAGTGGTTCTGTTGTGTGGTATGTGGTTGCTGGTGAGTATTTGCTTCAGGTTGGGGGGCTGTCTGTAGGCAAGGACTGGCCTGTCTCCCAAGATTTGTGAGAGTGTTGGGTCATCCTTCAGGATAGGTTGTAGATCCTTAATAATGCATTGGAGGGGTTTTAGTTGGGGGCTGAAGGTGATGGCTAGTGGTGTTCTGTTATTTTCTTTGTTAGGCCTGTCCTGTAGTAGGAGACTTCTGGGAACTCTTCTGGCTCTATCAATCTGTTTCTTCACTTCCGCAGGTGGGTATTGTAGTTGTAAGAATGCTTGATAGAGATCTTGTAGGTGTTTGTCTCTGTCTGAGGGGTTGGAGCAAATGCGGTTGTATCGCAGAGCTTGGCTGTAGACGATGGATCATGTGGTGTGGTCAGGGTGAAAGCTGGAGGCATGTATGTAGGAATAGCAGTCAGTAGGTTTCCAGTATAGGGTGGTGTTTATGTGACCATCGTTTATTAGCACTGTAGTGTCCAGGAAGTGGATCTCTTGTGTGGACTGGACCAGGCTGAGGTTGATGGTGGGATGGAAATTGTTGAAATCATGGTGGAATTCCTCAAGGGCTTCTTTTCCATGGGTCCAGATGATGAAGATGTCATCAATATAGCACAAGTAGAGTAGGGGCGTTAGGGGACGAGAGCTGAGGAAGTGTTCTAAGTCAGCCATAAAAATGGGGCTGGATTTGTGCTGGAAATGGCCCAACTTGATTATCATACACATTGTAAGGAGAGTGATCACTTTAGATAAGCTATTAGCAGCAGGAGAGTGGGGTGGGAGGAGGTATTTTTTCATGCTTTGTGTGTATATAAAAAGATCTTTTACACTTTCCACAGTATGCATCCGATGAAGTGAGCTGTAGCTCACGAAAGCTTATGCTCAAATAAATTGGTTAGTCTCTTAGGTGCCACAAGTACTCCTTTTCTTTTTGCGAATACAGACTAACACGGCTGTTACTCTGAAACCTGTCATCTGTGCTTAATTACTGTTTACAAATTCCAAGGCCAGAAGGTCCATTGTAATAATTTAGTCTGACCTCCTGTATAAGACGGGCCATAGCACTTGCCCAAAATAATTCCTAGAGCAGATCTTTTAGAAACGCATCCAATCTTGATTTAAAAATTGTCCGTGATGGAAAATCCACCATGGACCTTGGTAAATTGTTCCAATGGTGAATGACCTTCACTGTCAAAAAAATGTACACCTTATTTCCAGTCTAAAATTGTCTAGCTTCAATTTCCAGCCACTGGGTCATATTATACCTTTCTCTGTTAGACTGACGAGCCCATGATTAAATATTTATTCCCAAGTAGACAATTATTGACTATAATCAAGTTACCCATAACCTTCTCTTTGTTAAAATAAATAGATTGGGCTTTTTGAGTTAATCACTTTAAGGCATGTTTCCTAATCCTTTAATCATCCTCATGTGTCTTCTCTGAACCCTCTCCAATTGACCATGTCTTTCTTGACACCAGAACTAGACAGTATTCCAGCAGTAGTCACATTGGTGCCAAATATACTCCTACTCAAGATTCCCCTGTTTACGCATCCCAGGATTGCATTAGCTCTTTTGGCCACAGAGGCACATTGAGAGCTCATGGTTAGCTGTGTATGCCCCCCCCCCCCCCCCCGAACAGAGTCCCCCCCCCCCGCATTCTGGAGGTATGACCTGCACTCCTTTTTCCTAGATGTATACATTTGCACTTAGCTGTATTAAAATGCATATTGTTTGCTTGTGCCCAGTTTATCAAGTAATCCAGATCGCTCTGAATCAGTGACCTGCATTCTTAATATTCCCCCAATTTTTGTGTCCTCTACAAACTTGATCAGTGATGACTTTGTTTTCTTCCAGGTCATTGATAAAAATGTTAAATAGACTAGGGCCAAGAACTGATCTCTGCAGGTCCTCACTGGAAACATACCTGCTTGATGATGATTTGCCATTTGCAATTTGAGATGTAGCCCGTTAGCCAATTTTTAATCCATTTACTGTGTGCCATGTTCATTTTATATCATTCTAGTTTTTTAATCAAAATGTTATGTGGTACCAAGACAAACACCTTACAGTATTACCTTTATCAACCAAATTTGTAATCTCATCCAAAAAAGATATCAAGTTAGTTTGACAAGATACATTTTCAATAAACCCACGTTCATTGGCATTATTTATAGTATCCTCCTTTAATTATTAATTGAGTCCCGTATCAGCTGCTCCATTATCTTGCCCAGGATCAATGTCAGTTTGACAGGCCTTTAGTTGCCCATGTCATCCTATTTACTCTTTTTAAAAGCTGACACAACTTTAGCTTTCTTCCAATTGTCTGGAGCTTCCCCAAGGCTCCAAGACTGATTGATTGAAAATCAACATGTAATGGTGCAGTGAGCTCCTCAACCAGCTCTTTCAAGACTCTTGTATGCAAGTTATCTGGGCCTGCTGATTTTAAAATGTCTAACGTCAGTCGCTGCTGTTTAAAATCTTCTTGAGGTACTAATGGAATGCAAAGGGTGTTCTCACCATCAGTGAGCCTATATCATCTGTTTTTCCCCAAATACAAAACAGAAATATTTATTGAAGACTTCTGCTTTTTTGCATTACTATTGGTCATTCTATCATTCCCGTCTAGTAACGGACCAATATCATTGCGAGGATTTTTTTTGTTCCTAATATATTTTGAAAACACCTTCTTATTGTTCTTAGCTCTGCTGGCCATAGATTTCTCCTTTTGTTTCTGTTATCAATTTTCTACAATTCCTAGCTTCTGATTTATATTCATTACTATCAACTCCCTCTTCTATTTTTTTTATAGCTTCCTTCACTTTTTTTTAACCTACCTCCTTCCTCAGTTGTGAAATCGTGGCTTTTTGGGCATCTTGTAAAGTATTGTTAAATGATTCCCAATTCTCATTCACATTTTTCTGATTAAATTCTTCCTCCCAACTGATTTGGCATAATTGTTTTCAGCTTTGTGAACTGGCCCTATTAAAACACGAAGTGTGTATATATATTACAATCATAGTTTAGTTCTCAATGGATGTGCACAATTTCTATTAATCTTAATTGGGTTGCAGATCAGGGGAGAGAAGATACTTTTACTGGTTTAAATAAGACATTAATAGGAAACCTTAGTATTTAAAGAAATTCAGAGGGTAGGAAAATTTAGCTGATCAAAACTGTAAGGATAAAAAGACAGTAAGATTAAAAACAAAATTGCCAAGGAAGTTCTTAAACTATAATTTGTCTTTTCATTTGAAGGCTTAAGAAGTTTAAGTATAAAATACACCAAAGTTGCTTTTGACATATTTAATAAAATTAATTGTTTTGTTTCTAACTAGGGTATTTCTCCTGTTAACATTACAGTAATTACAGTGTCTGTTTGAGCTGTTTCTGAATCAACATTTTTTTTCAATTAGATTATGATTAGGTGTTTTACTGTCACAGCAAATCAGACCTATTACAGAAGCTTCAGGTTAAGAACTAATGAAAATATTAGTGTTCAGAAAGAGTATAAAATTGTTTAGGAGGCTGGAGGGATTATTCTTTCCTTATAAATTAAATGAACTAGATGTATGTATTTTGACTAAGTGACAGCAAAGGTATAAAAGACATTCACTTGAAATTTATTCATGTCTGTGAAGTTTTAGTTAAAATTGAATATGGACTTCTTTGATCTGATTGGTGTCGCTGAGAGCCAGTGTAATTAAATACAGACAAAAATGTTATTTTTTGTGTTTTTAAAAACTTAAAAGCAATCCAGTCTATTAACCCAGGACTCGGAGGGAGATTTTTTTTAAAACTTAAATAATTGAGGTCAGAGGAAGTCTGTTCACTTGCCTGTTGTTGTACTGTCAGTAGCTATGTAACACGCTGCACAAGGATTCAATCCTAAACCAATATTAAGTTTGTAGGTAGAAAATTGGTTACCATCCCCCTTTGTTCAGGTTATGTAGCCATTCAGGAATCATTGACCTGGAATAGAGAATGGTAAGGGAGCATCAGTGTCAACTAGCTTACATTTCTCTCCCTCATGTAGATTTATGGTCTCCAGTGGTCATTCAGTCCATGAAGTAGGATTAGAATCCAGGATCATATTGGTCTCCTTGATTCTTTTCTCTAACTGTTAGGGAGCACAACTCTTTTTTCTTTTTTTTAGTGCAAGATTTAGGTGTAAATTGCATTTAATAATAATAGTACCTGGCTCTTATATAGTGCGTTTATAATTTAAGACTACATGGAGCTAGGCTTGCTCATTTATTTCAGTTTGGTTTGGTTTGACTTTGATGGTAATGCGCAAGAAACTGTTAAAAATTTTGATCATTGAATTTTCTTCATCTATACACTCTAACACAGATCAGCATGGATAATCCAGGTCCCTCTTCTAAGGCCCATGACCTTTGCTGTTGGGTCTCAGTAATGAATAATTTAAAAAAACAAACATGCTGATGGATGACTTACCCATACTAGCTGTCCTCTGGTGACTAACCTGATTTACACTGACACCCTGTTCTGTCTAGTTTCCTGATCCCTATACAACAGTTTTGCTTTGAGCATCAATAAACAATCATGAAGAGAACAGAGTTGTGTTTTATAAAATATAGAGATAATTTTACTGAAAGGCCATAGCCAGACTTCAGTTTCTGCCTTAATGAACCTCCCATGTTTTGCTTTGCTTCATTTAGCACAAGTTTTGAGAGCACTGTTAGGTCATAATTCAGGAGAATTATTAGCTTAAGTATAGAAACTCATTTTGTAGCTAACTACAAGTTGCATCTAATTTCATGGAGCTATTAAAATTGTTAGTTCTTGGTCCATTTATGAGTTACATTTTCAAATTACACAGCACCAAAAGAAGATAATTTCTGAGAACAATGGGTAAAATTCACCCCTGTACCAAGTGTCTGCATGCGGGCTGTGTATCACTTAAACCCTCAAAATTGGACTTAAAAGGCACATAGACTTCGGGTGGGTCCTCTGCATCTGGATGAATTTCACACAGTGTGAATACGAACTCTGTAAATATCACAGTTGCAGCACTAAGGCACTGTTACTCTGTGCGAGCTGCTGGAAGTCCAGCATAATGCATACTGAATACCAGTAGGTGGTGCAGTGGGAACAGGGACTGAATTCCAGCATAATGTTTCTCTAAACAAGGAAGCTATAGCAACTATAAAATCAAGTTATTGCCTCTCTGTGCACCTCTGTTATTACCCACTTGAGCTATAAGACATAACTACACATAGACACAAAAGAAGGTTTAAATTGAATTGTCTGTAAAATAAATCACATAAAATAAGTTTTATATAAGTCTGTTTGATGATGCCTGCATCTCAGCAGTGCACTATTGTTCCCTACAGGTGAGGGAGTTTGATGGTCGTCACTATATTATGGAGAAGTCAATTACAGGTGATTATGCGCTCGTGAAGGCGTGGAAGGCTGATCGTGCAGGAAACGTTATCTTCAGGTATTGCCCGTTTGCCAGTGGAGGAAAATCCTTTAATAGTTTGGAACAATATGAAAGGGAAATGGAATCCTGTCTCCTGTTTGAGATCTTACTGACTTCACTTTTATTCATTTTGCGTTGCTCTACTGTCAAATTATAATCCTATAAAAGGTCAAAAAAAATAATTGCATATATTAATGGCTTTCAAGAATAAGAGAACAGCTGTGAAATTCAAAAAAGTGATAAAAATGAGGCATGGCTGATAAAAGCCACTAATATTTCTTGGAAAACTTATCCGCTTTCTGTACCGACTGAAACTTTTGAATAAAGTTCAATTTTTTTTAAGGACAGTATATTGGGTAGGGTCACAGGTGTCAACAAGAGCCAGCTGCATTTAGTCTGCAATCCAACCAATAAGCTTAATTATGACCTGTTGAAGTCCATGGTTCAACTCCTATTGACTTCACTGGTGAAGGATCAGACACTTTATGCCATTATATATCATCCTTTGTGATGGAAAAACTCACCCGTCTGTATGGTGGTGAGTTATGTCCAAGTCCCCTTAAAGAACTGTGCAACACAACTTTAGCCGCAGTCTGAGACCAAGGTATGACTAGGCAGCTGTATTGCTCCTGTGGTTTCTCTTCCATTTAAACAGGAGAGATTTGCTTATGTTTAACACAGTTTTTTGTTTGTTTGTTTTTTGGCTGCTAACAGAAGAAGAGGTAAGTGTTGTGGTAGCTGAGTGCACTCTTACAGTAAACTGCTAAGTCAAGTAATCCAGCCCTTTTGAATATTAGAGGAAATAAGGAGTGCAAAAAGCCCCAAGTGTTGACAAACCATAAGTCAGATTCCCAAAGGAAACATGCAGTTGTTCGTCTGTCTTAAAAATCATGGTATTTAAATCAATGGCATTGTTTTTTGCCTGCCTTATGATTTTTGAGCCTCTAGGACAGAGGTGGGCAAACTACGGCCTGTGGGCCACATCCAGCCCAAAGGACCCTCCTGCCCGGCCCCTGAGCTCCTGGCCCGGGAGGCTAGTCCTCAGCCCCTCCTCTGCTGTTCCCCCTCCCCTGCAGCCTCAGCGTGCCACGCCACCAGGCAGCACAGTTGCAGAGCTGCAGCCTGACCCAGTGCTCTGGACGGCGCGGCTGTAGAGCCACCAGCCACCAGTGCTCCAGGCAGCATGGTAAGGGGACGGTGGGGGGCGGGGGGTGTTGGATAGAGGGCAGGGAAGTTTGGGGTTGGTGGTCAGGGATGTGGATAGGGGTCGGGGTGGTCAGAGGGCGGGAAACAGCGGGGTTGGATGGGGCAGACATCCCAGGGGGGCAGTCAGGAATGGGGAGGGGGGGTTGGATGGGGCGGCAGGGGGCAGTCAGAGGTGTGGTGTCCAGGGTGGTCGGGGGACAGGGAGCAGGGGGTGGTGGATGGGGCAGGAGCCCTGGGGGAGCTGTCAGGGGGCGAGAAGCGGGGAGGTTGGATAGGAGGCGGGGGCCAGGCCAGGCCATGCCTGGCTGTTTGAGGAGACACAGCCTCCCCTATCTGGCCCTCCATACAATTTTGGAAACCCAATGTGGCCCTCTGGCCAAAAAGTTTGCCCACCCCTGTTCTAGGAGGAAGCTTCCCTTCTTCCCCCACTTCCAAATGAGAGCTTGTTTCTGGTTGAGCATTGAACTTTAAATGTGTACACACAAAGAGATGTAGGCCACCCTGTTGGCTGTTCACTTGCCTTCTCCTGTCCCCTGGGGTGTGGGCATTGGGAGCTGTCATTCTATCTCTTCTACCTGTCCCTCCATGCTCCACACAGCCCCCCATCCCATATCTTCCCCCTAGCATTTGCTTGCCCCCCACATTTCCCCTCTTTCTCCACAATCACATACCTGTCCCATTCTCCCTTCTTTTCCACATTCTGCAGCATCGTACTGGTCTCTCTCTTGCTACTCACTTTCCATTGTATGTTCCTTTTTCCCTCCTGCACCTAACTTCTATACCTCCTACATTCCTGAAGCACAGTTGATATGAGGAATACTTCACTTGGAGAGGAGGTCTGAAAGCTCTGCTTTCCTATTCGGCAGCTACTGAGGAGAGGAGGAAACATCTCTGGTTTAGGAAACGGTATCAGGCCTGGGATACCTACAGCCAAGATTTGATCTTCTTTGCTCCTTTCTGCAAATGTCCAGCTAGCAGATTGCCAGATCAAGTAATCTAATTGTAAACTAATGGTACCCCTCAGCCTGAGAGTAGAGAGCAGTCTTACTACAGACACTCTGATTTTTACCCTGTTGCGTGTGAGGAACACTTCAGAAGGGAAATTGCAATAGACTATAGTAAACCTATTTTACCTACTGTGTGGCCTGATACTCCATTCTGACAGGTTTTCAGTACCAATAGGGTCTGTTCCAAACACATTATTGCCTTGAGATTTATGACCTCCACTCTAAATGAACTGAACAATTCCTGGAATTGACTGTGACTCACTGGCTACAGGAGCTGTTTGCTTGTTGGGTTTTGCCACATTTTGACAGTGGATCCCCTATGCCTTTGCCTCCTTTCCACCGCAGTAGGAATGAGATCTAACCCAGCCAGGCTGTCACTCACCTTCAGGCTAAGGGCAGAAGTGAAAGTGTTCTTCTGTTGCACTCTAAAAGATGGATTAAGGTATATTTAATAGATTTTAAGGCCAGAAAGGACTAGTGTGATCTTCTAATCTGACTTCCTGAATATAGGCTGTAATATTTTACCAACTGACTCCTGCATTTAGCCCAACAATGTGTGGCTGAACTGCATCATGTCTTTCAGGAAGAAGGATTGAGACGGGATTGCTGCAAAAGGTCTTGTTTTGTAGCCTGTAGCATTTTTGTTCAATACAGCAAACAGTAGCTGCATTGTCTCCAAACATGTTTATACTGAGCAGACTCACTTCTAGACAGCCTTTGCCTAGCAAGCCTAGTCTCCCTAATAGATATCGATGTCAATTACAGTGCAACATAATCAAGATAACGACCAAAATGTTTTAATGCCTTAAAGAGGACCAACTAATCCAAGCTTTGGATCTGATTCAGCCAGGGGAGTATAAATTACTCTTTCCTGTGCCAGCTACGACAAGTTGCTCACAGGAGAATTTCATTTCATTGGTTTGGGGTAGATGTGCCCTCTGGATAGCAAGGACAACTCAGTTCTCACCAGTGCATCCCAGGAACACTGCTGGTTGGAGCTTCCTTAGAGAGCTGCTATATGAGTGGATGTGCCAGGTGCTCTGGTCATGCTTCCTGTTCGACCAGTACCAGCTTCCTGTTCGACTAGTACCACTCAGTTTTGTTGCTGTTCTGGCTCTTGCCAGTCCTACCCCTGTACATGGAGCTGCAATGCTTTGCACCAGCACAAGGACCCATTTTTCAGGGAGCTCTGTTACTTGTGAATTTAGCCTATGGCATGACTTTGAACACCGTTGTGTCCAGATTGGATGTAAGTTGTTTAGGGCCATTATAGGCTACAAGCAACTGGTTTCAGCTACCTTTTGCTTTCATGATAATTGCTCTTGATATGCCCTGAGGCTAGCTTAGATTCCAAAACCAGGAGAGTGGACTTACTGATCTGGCTGGCATGTGTTCGCCTGTTGAGTCTGCTTGTTATCTAGATGGCTTTAACAGCTATGTTCTACCCTGGACATTTTAAAACGTTTGCTTTAGATATATGGGCAGTAAACAAGGATATGAGAGGAAGATACTTCCACTACCAACATCCTTTGTGAAGCTTTGTATCTTTGATATGTTTAAGGAAGTTGGCAGTTCAAAAAGGTAACAAACAATTTATTGTTTTGGTCTGTGCCTATAACAGTAAGCGTCTAGAGAATGCTACCTTAAGGTCCTTCTGCATTTTCAGAGATCAGTTATTGTAATATGCCACTCACAAGGAGCTTATAACTAGAGTTGGAAAGATTACATTTTTGTTGGGAAGCATGGATTTCACCATACACACTCCCACAAACTGAAAAAAAAATATTTCTAATGATAACTGAAATTTACAAATAAGTAAAATAAGAAAAATTCTTCTTGAGAACTTATTTTAGAGTTTGATTTAAGGATATTGACTTTGTCTATTTTGGCACATGATGCTGACAATTTGTGTTTTAACAGTTATCAAGCTTTAACTTTAACTCAGTATCTTCTATCGTTAAATAATTGTCTGCCCTCTCCATAATGTCCTGCAACTGTGAAAATTTAAATTGATAAAAATAAAAAAGTATAAAATAAACATTGATGTTATCTGACACAATTATATATAAAATCGAATTCTGCCAATCCAATCCATAACTTTCAAATTGGTATCATCAGTGAGTCTCCCACTATAGATATGCAAATGAACAAGTACTACAGAAACTGTTGTCTGAAAGAGAAGATCATGTTATCAATTCACTTTTTAAAGCTCACTCGTGCACTCCTGTAGGTATATGCGTATTTCCCCACACTTAGTAAAAATCGGACACTGTGCATGCGTATGCAAGTGCAGTAACTGAATTTACAAGCTACATACTAGCTGGGGATATGAGGTTGAGAGTTCAAGCCCATAGGCAACACCTGACTTTGTTAGCTTTTAGCACACAGCATCTATTTATATGAATGTATTTTTTTCCACAGTGATATTGGAAAACTTTTGATTTCTTGGAGCGAAACCTTTGACTTGCATCTCGTTTTTACATCACAGATACCATTTTCAAATTTCTCTTTAACTTCTTATGTTTTGTGACAAAACTCCCAAAATGTAATGTACATTTTAGCCCGAAACATTTTAATTGCTAAATGTGATAACTGGATATTAAAACTAAGATGCTTTTCCTTATTGTCTGTCCATGTCTGTGCTTAATATTACTTGTTTTTTGTTTGCCTGGAAACTTTGCTCCTATTTTAAATTAATATCAAAACTCCCATTGACTTCAGTCGGACCACCTGGACAATAATACTTTTAATACTTGAGATGCATTTGTTGTGTGTTGCTGTACAAGGTTTGTTTACAATAAAGCTTTAATACAGAAGATTAATAGAAAATTGATCTGTTTACATTAGTCAGATTCTAATGAAATTAGACCAAATAATCAAAAAGAATGCCTATGTTATCAGACTCCTATTGATGTAAGGTTATTATGTAAAAATATTACTTTCCAGATCAGAATTTTGAAAACAAAAAAGCATTCAAATTCTGGTGAAATCAAATTTTGAGTTTTTCCCTTAATTTCACTATTTAAAAATGTTACCACTTCACCATTATCAGACATGATTATTTTTAGCATAATTAACAGGGTAAAGTTTGGCAAAGACTGAAATAGCAAGCCTAATAAAAGGAATTCTTCTTGCAACATAAATTTTATCCTTCTAAGATGGGTAGGTCTTCGTATATCTAGGAAAATATGGGTTAGTTTACTGTCATCACAAACATTTTCTTTTGTCTCCAAACTATTGGCATCAATCTCTCCCAATCACAAGGAGATTCAAAGTTTACTTTCAGAGTGCTATACAAATGGTTAGAACCAGATAGAAGCATTGATACTGGAATGCTGTTCAGAATCTGGAAATATTAAATAAAATTAATGGGGAATCAACTACAGCTCTAGAAAATCCTTGGAAACCCAAGGATCTCAATGGTATTTTGCCTTGGAAAGTTATTGTAAAACCTCAGTTTTTCAATAGATCAATGAGAGAACCTTTTGAAAGATGACTTTTGGTCTAGTGCTGATTTCATGTTTCTATAAATCTGGAGTAATGCCATTGAAATCAGTAGTTTCACAGGTGTAAAAATTTACATAAATGAGATTGTATGCAATGTTGTAGTATATTACAGAGACAAGGTGGGCGAGGAAGTATCTTTGATTTGATCAGCGTCTTTTGATTAGAGCTTGTCTCTCTCACCAACAGAAGTTGGTCCAGTAAAAGATATAAATGAGTTTGGCAACTTCTTTAAGCCTTGTCTACTCTTACAGCGGTGTGTAGAGTACATTAGTTACAACTGTTGCATCCACACTCGTTTCGGTGTATAGATTTCACTGCGTTGGAGAAAAGCTCTGGCATTGGGGAGACACAAGGGAAAGGCTCCAGCAGCTGGAGAGCAGTGTAGACATGGGAGACACTGCATGGGCATGTAGAGAGCAATGTAGGGTGTTTACCCGAGGGTTCAGGAATGTGACTCACTCTATTCACCTGAACTATGCCTCACTGCCTATGTTGCTATTTGGGCTAGCTGCTAGCTGGGCATGCAGTGTCTGTACTCTACACACTGCTGTAAATGAAGACATAACTTCAGTTTGCAATTGGAATTTTATCTTCTCCAGTGTTTGCAAACTCTTTAAAAATATTTCTACCTTTTTCTTTTCCCCCGTAGATTAGAGATTTTATTTGTAACAGTCTGATTTTTGAATCCAGGTGTCTATACGTTTCTTAATGATTGAACTTCTGACATATGACACCAAGGTCCATAATAATAGGTGATTGGGAAGAAACATTCACTTTTAACTCTCTTCTTTTTCTCTAGATATCAATTCCCATTCCATATTTTTTAAGTTCTCCTTATTTTTCCTTGGTTGATTTTCTATTCTACCTGTCTTATTTTAAGGGTATATTTCACTCTCACTGACTATTAATGAATGTTCTATTTATGTACTGAGACAGGAATATACACCTAATTTCTGTTTTCGATGGTTCCTCTCCTCTTATGATCTTTTGGCCAGAAACAGCCCCAGTGTGTCAGATGCTATGAGATGAAATATCTTTTTTTCCTCCCTTAGTCTCTTCCAGAGATTTTATAGTTGCTGGTTAATGTTAATAAAACAATTTCCATCTCTGTATTTGGCCTTGGACTGTTAAGTTGTTTTCACTCCATCTTTGTACTACACTAGAATCCAGAAAGAAACTGTGTAGTGCATGCTACGTCTAGGCATTGGCTACAACATAAAAAACCAGGAGGGGGCAGTGGAAGCCCAAAGTTCAGCATGGTAAAAGCAAGTGATGTGCATGAAACAATAGGATGAAGAGACAAGGAGTAAAGACTTAGAAAGTAGGTCTGGCCAGAAAACAACTCCATTTCTGCCAGACATTGCAAGGTTTCAAAATTTGTTTTCATTTCAATGTGGAACAAAAACAAGAACTTTCAAAAATTTTCACCAAAAACATGAGAGAGACAGACAGACAGACAGAGACCCAGACCCACTCCAGAGTAGCCAATAGCTTGGTATTTAGGGCTGTCAGCTAGGATGTGAAACACTAAGGTCAAGTCCCTGCTCTAAACTGGACAGAGTAGGGACTTGAACCTGGGTCTGACACGTATATTGGGCCAAAGAGAAGGAGACTGACTGACTCTTTCTGTCTCTGATTTTGGCCAGAAATTCCATACTGGACCTGAGAAATTTTCCTGATGAAATGTTCACTGAAACACTTTGATTTTGATGGAAAAAAGTTTCTGCAGAATTTTGTTGACTAGCTGCATTGGAAAATAGCATGTACTTAATATTGTGGCCCAAAATTCTAAAAAGGAAGTGTAGTTTTCTGAAAAAGTAGCATCTCAGATGTAGGTGTGGAGGTGGCTCAATAGACTTTTCTTTGTTTCTGGTAAGATCTGGGTTTGAGTTCTGGCTAGGTCATAAGGGAAAGTGTTTGATTTGTTTGTCTTACTCCCTAGATGCCATTTTTCCACATTACAAAAATAATACCCAGGGAAATTTGTCCCAGCTGGCAGGCTTGGTTTGAGAGAGTCCCAGGATTGGCATGGCAGAGATGTTAGTTAAAATAACTGGATGAAATTTACTCCTGTGGAATTGGGCTAGCGCAATTCCCATGTGCCATGTAAGTGATATTTTGAAGTCATGCTTGGGACAGTAGTGGTTTATAGGCTGCCTGCTGGTCCTCTGCACAGGAGTGAATTTCGTCCAACAGGCATTACTGCAACCAGGGGGAATATGGCACAGAGCATACAGTGTTAGCTCTGAACAATTAAATAAGTGAGTTTATCAGTTGAATATTTAATTGCAAAAACTAATGTGGCTATTAAAAGTCAGGGAAAGCTGTAAAGAACATGTGATTTATCAAAATGTAACATTTTCATATGTCTTTTATAAAATGCTGTTATGGGTTTCTTTTCTCCCTTTTTCTATTAGCAATTGTATCCACAGCTATCTGAAAGAAAATAGTGTAACCTTTATTTTGCAGGAACATGTTGTAATAGCCTAATTCTGAAATGGATATAATTTTACTCTTACTGTTAATTATTTTCTCTTTTCTCCTTCTTTTCCTGTGATAGGAAAACTGCAAGAAACTTCAACCAACCTATGTGCAAAGCTGCCAAAACAACTGTGATAGAGGTAAGCATAAGCAATGTTTTCTGTGTAAGTGTTGCTTATTCCAGAGTAAAATCATTGTATTGTCAGGTAATTCTAAAGCTAAACTAAGAAATGTGTCACTTGATTGTATACAGTAATTTACAAAACAATGGGTCAAAAAAAGATTCACTGTTGCAGTGTAACTTCTGTTTTGTTAGGTAAGCTTTGAGATGTGCCTTATGCATTTCTGCCTTCACTGCTGGGAAAAGTTTTCTGATCACTCTATAATATATGTACATAACCTGCAGACCAAGATCCATTGCAGGTTCAAGCTTGCCACCACTGCTGGAATACTATGTCCAGTTCTGGTGTCCACAATTTGAGAAGGATGTGGATAAATTGGAGAGAGTTCAGAGAAGACCCATGAGAATGATTGAAGGATTGGCAAACATGTGATTGAGCTCTTTCAGTCTATCGATTTAGCTTAACAAACAGAAGGTTAAGGGGAGACTTGATAACAGTCAGTAAATATCTACATGGGGAACAAATATTTGATAATGAGCTCTTCAAACTAGCAATGAAAGGCATAATGCAATCCAATGGCTGGAAGTTGGAGCTAGATAAATTTAGACTGGAAATGCGGCATAGATTTTTTTATGGTGCAAGTAAGTAACCATTGGAACAATTTACCAAGAGTCATGGTGAATTTGCCATCACTGACCATTTTAAAATCAAACTTGGACGTTTTTCTAAAAGAAATACTCTAGGAATTATTTTTGGGAAGTTCTGTAGCCTGTGTTGTATAGGAGGTGAAACTAGATGATCACAATGGAACCTTCTAACCTTGCAATCTGTAAATCTATGCATGTAAAACAAGTGGGCAATGGCTAATATAACCTTGCTTTTTGTCCCTGATCTTACATTTTGGAACCACTTGTGTGGAGTCACATTGACTTCAGAAGGAACTCTATGTGCTCTATGTGACTAAGATTTCATTATTTTTACAAACTAAAATGCAGTCTGTTTACTAGTCTGCTATAAAGTATTGTCATAATTCAAATTAATCCCTAACTGACATAATAAGTGAAGAGATTACTTTTGTGATACATTTCTTTCTGTCCTGCTTGTTAATTTACAGTGGAATTCCAGTGTTAATTAAGGCAAACAGACACATCTTTGTTCAAGATTGGTCTGTTTCACCAAGTTGGTGGTACGTGAGTTTTGAACATGCACTTTTAACATCATAAAACTTGAAAACTTCACGCATAATGCTGCTATACACATTTTACCATGATATTACTGATCAGGAAGTTATGAGTTTTCAAATGATATCTCACAAGGCATACTTTGTACAAAGATTATTGTGATCGTGTGGAGGGTGTGAATACAGGGCTGCATCGTGGCACACTGTATTTGCACCCCTTTGGATTTTTGCAAGATTTTTATCTGTCTGAACATTTCTGGAAAGTAAATTTTGGAACCGGAACTGAAACTTTTTTGTTTTGTGCAGAAATAGTGGATAAAGGTCACACAATTCAATCAAAGCAAACAATATTTGGTCACTTGCCAGTCATACTGCTTGATTATTGAGTACTCACAGTGAACGGGTTTATGAACATCAGAGAACAAAATTTGTTTTCAACAAAAACTTACAAAGTTTTTCAATTTAAAATTGAAGCTGGATGTAGCAATGAATTCTTCAGTCCCTTCTAGCCTACTCTGTCCCTGCCTGGTATGTACTGGCATTTAGGGAGAGGCTATGGAACAGAGAGACTTTTCTTCTATTCCCACATTGCATCCCCTCTTTCTGCTGCCAGGAGAACTTCTCTACCCACAGATGAAGGGGCAGAATTTTCTTCTCAACAAACAGTTACCATATGAATTTCTCACTGCTGTAATTCCATTTAAGACTAGCTGTTAGATCTGTCATAAACTATAGCTGCCTTGGGGTCCTTCAACACTTGCACTGCCATCAACTGCTGACAGTGCTCTATGCAAGATGGCACATCTGCATTATTTTTCAGCTATTTTACAGAAGAATAAATGGGAGGGTGGGAAAGACTCCACTGTCATAACCAAAGTCAGAACAATTAGATACTTTGTCTCCTCTGTGCATTCAGACATGGGATGCCAGAAGTGGGTCATCTGACTCATAACCACCAAAGAGTGATGCAAGTGACTGTGACAGAAATCAGTTGTACATCTCTGTGTATTTATAGATTCTTTTTTGAGTCACTGGAATTTTTTTCATTAATACAAACTATACATTTGTATAAGTTTATACAGTTCTTTGTATATGGTGCGGTAGATAATTTTAACTTCTTTCCCTCTGTATTTATATTTATATGTTTGACTTTTATCCACTTTTAAGACAAACTCTCATTTTATTGAGGTATGATTAGGGTTGGGTGTCCTATTCCTTTGCACTTCCTAGGAGCATGATACTATCCTACTACTGGAAATGCTCTTCTCAGGGTATTTCCACCCTGGCCAAAAGGAGGAAATGTGTGAGGAATCAATCAGTCAGTGCATATGAGAACCTGTTTTTGCAAGATTTCCCGCTGAGTTTTGAAGACTTCAGAGAGCATTGCACATGAATATGTGAAAGCAGAATTTATTCCTTAATATGTAGGTTCTTCTGCCATCAAGTTGAAGGTAGTGGGAGTTTTGACATTGACTTCAACTAGAGTAGGAACAAACCCTTAATTATTTTTTTAAATTCAGCCAAGAGAGAATTTGGCAGCAGTGTAGGGGAAAAAACGCATAGGTATTGTTTAATGCTGAAGAGCTGTAAATAATTAAACTGTGAGAGGATTTTGGAGAAGGAGGACTAAGATTATCGCTGATATAAACTGGTAACAACACACTCAACTTAGAGCTATTGACTTCAGAGCCCTGGCAGCAAATTTTCAGGTATTGTCCTTCAGCATTGTTTTTTGCCAAGAATATCCTCTGGCCAACTTCAATCCTTTCATTTCAGTTTCTTTACTGGATCAGAAATGTCTTAACTCTAAGTTCCTGCTAAGGAAATACACAAGGTATTTACTGGCTTGAACAAATTTCTTTTGAACAGTTTGGTGTAAAACTGTATCCGTGGATAAAACCTGATACCATGTGTGATTATGGGGATCTTTGCTTAGGCACATCTGCATCAGTCCTGCACAGAAAGTTAGACTGCATCATTTCTAATTCAACTTTCACATGACCAGTATTGAAGGTCATAAAAAGGTATTAACTAAACTACATAATTTATATAGATCATATGAACATTAAGCTATAGCAGAGAAAATCATTAAATGATCAAAGTTTTGGCAATATCAGTTCCTTGTGGTTTGGTCGCCCCCCCGAAACTAAAATGCCAGAGGGGTTAAAGCTTATTCTGTTCCCTTTCAATTTGTTTCTATGCTATACTTTCACCTAAAGCATTACATTCTGTATTTAACATTTTCTTCTCATTATGTTCACATGTAAATACTCACTCTAACAATGTAATTACATACATAGCTCTGTGTGTGGATCTATTCCCCACTCAGAAAACCTCACTAATTCTGAGAAAGGGAACATTTAAAAATGTCTCCTCTGCAAGAGTTAGGAAATATTTTACTAAAAAATGAAGAGTTACTGTGCCAAGTTTGGAGACTAAATTTAATTTTTAATGTGTGAAACTGGGTTTTAGTCCTTCGTTAAGTGCAGTTCACAATACTGTGCAACCTTAAGTCTGGAGTTGCCATTCATCCTTCTGTAACTGTGTGTGCGTGCATGCAAAATAATACCAAGACCTGATAGCACGTTTCATCAGTAGATCTCAAAGAACTTTATGAGGGAGGTCAGGACCATTTCCCCTGTTTTATAAATCTAGATAGTAGCATAGTGTAGTGGGTATCTAAAAGGCAAATGATGATGTTACGTCCAGGTCAAGTCCCTCTAACAGATCATCACCAGGCTGTTCTAATAGGACCCAACCTTTGGATTCCGCTGGGTCTGGGTAGAGTCCAGGCACTGTTTCTGCCTCTAGGTCTCCAGGGCACACTCCCAGATGCAGACTTCCATTCTGAAACCCTTCCTTTGGATAGGGGACTCCACAGTCCAACTACCCTAGGCTCCCAAGACCAGTGCTGAGACAGCTCAAGCCTTCCTAGTTGCTTATGTACACTCTGTCAGAGTCTCCCCTTCTTTGGACAGTCTGGTTTAGAGTTGAACTCTCTGGCGACTTGTGGCAGGTAAAGTAAGAAACACAGGTTTTGTGCAGGAACTTTTTAAACATAGTTTACTCTTAAACAGCATAAGAGAGTGACGAATCTAGCCAAAACAACAAAAACCTGAACACAATTCTCCTCCCCTGCCTCCGAATCCTCACCACTCCTGAGAGTCTTTCCCCCACTCCTCCAGCTATCTCTCTCTGTTTCTGGCTATGAAATGGTTCCCCCTGCTCAGAGGGCATATCTCTTTTTAAAAAACAGGCTGATACACTTTCCTCTGTCTGTCCTTCTGGGTATTTCCCCATGATCCAACACCCCTCTGGGTTTTGCTGTGCAAAGAGTCGTTAAAAGACAACGGTTAATCAGTAGCAACCTCATTGTTTTATCAGTGTAGAGCTATTCAGTTGTTGATGCCCGTGTTTCAATTTCCCAAACAGAGTCTGTTCGCTGTGTGCCAAGTCCCTACTACAAATGGATGATATAAGTCACAATCATATTGTTAATATAGATATATTCCCCAAACTGTCTTGGATGGAATCCCACCGCTAAACTCTGGGGACTCATGTTAGTGTTGGTTATAAAGTTATGGGCAGTACCAAATTTTGAGGAAGACTTTTTTGCTATAACTATTATTTTTCCTATTCTTACAGTGTCTGACTCACCTCCTTCCATCTCTCATAGGGCCTGTCCTTATTTTCCCTTCTTCATATGCCTCTGTGATAGGAACTTGCCGTATTGTTGAAAGGGAGTGGAGTAGCAAGGGTTTGACATTCTAGCTTTTCCCCTCAACTATAGGAATATAAATTTACTTCGTGAAGGTAGGTTGTGGAGCAATCAGAGGACTGTTAGATGGAAGCCCTTGGCTGTTGTGTTACCAGACAGCAAATGGGAAAGAGAAATCAAAATGAGGTTAGGCATGGAGCATTTTTGTGGGAGAGAGCTCATCTTAGAACTAACTCTCTTGCAGTGCCATAGAAGTGGGTCAAGGGGAAGATTGTGCCAAGTGAAGGAAGGCTGGCAGTGAGAAAAGAGCTCTTGAACTGAAGGCCTGACTCTTGTAGTTGGACTCCAGCTGAGAGAGCTGGATCCTGATATTCAAGGTAGTTTCCAACAGGAAAAAGTCTGGGTTCCTGTCACCCACTCATGTACCTGGAAATATTTGTTCTATTTGTCCTTTGCAGATCAATAAAATGGCTGTATTCACAAACACAACTTGTCTTTACCTGAAGGATGTTTTGAAACCAAGACCTCTGACTTGTCTGAGCTTTTTCCTTTTTTTCATCTTCATACACCTGTGAGGGTCAACTTTTCAAAGGTTCACCCTGGCAGCAAGTGGAGGAGTAGAGTTGTGTGCATAGTTAAAAGCACTTTCCCCACAGTGTGTTTGACTTCTTAAAACCAATGTTAGTTGATTGCATTCAGCAGCATGCATTCAAGGTAAAATGCTTCTATGCAAGAATTCCTACTCTTCTGCAGCAATTTGTCCCTGCTGTCCTGAGAATATCAGCTCAAGTGGAGTGGAAGTAGTCAGCTGTCAAAACTGTGAATGTTCCCAATCAAGCCCTAAGCCATCTGAAGCTCGCATTGTTGCAAAAGCTAAATCCTCACAAGGTTTATTGGAAACAGAATTCAGTCCTTAATGTGTTCACAAAGTTTGGGAGTGAAACTTAGCCAATTTGTGGCTTGTCAAACCTAGAGATGGTGAGATAATTTTGGAAATTGCAATGGAAAACCAGGAAATTTTTAATGAAACTTCTTGGTTGATAACGTCTTTTGTTATAATAATGTCAGGTTTCAGAGTAACAGCGTGTTAGTCTGTATTCGCAAAAGGAAAAGGAGTACTCCTTTTCTTTTTGTTATAATAATGTGACATTCATGCTTTTGATGCAGTATCAGTTGAAACTCAGCAATCTACATGGACTTCGCCTTGGAGATTTTCACTTGTGAGTTTGGTATTAAACAAAACATCTTCACCCATTTCTGTAATATACACTTGTATATCAAGAGTTGTGGGCTGATTGATTATAATAACTATGCCATATGTATTATGAGAAGGAAGACTGCGGTTTGTCCTGTGAGTTTAATTGAGCTAGGGGTCTAAGGTGTACTTTTTAGGACTTTGTGGCAATATGGTCTTTCCTATCCATCCACACAGCCAAAACTGTCTTGTCCAAACTCTTTTCTCATGTCTCAGTTACTGCAACATTCTGTTTTCTGGCCTCGACAAATGCAATCTTGCCTTGCTCATATGCATTGAGAATGCTGCTGCAAAGTTAACACACCCAGCCTGTAGCTTTGACCACATCTTTGAATCCCTCCTCTGGCTTTCTCTTCTCTATAATATCAAACATAAGACGCTGTCTTCACTTTCAAGACCTTTTTGCAGCCTATCTCCACCCTACCTATGTTCACCCTACCTATCACCTCTCTCATTTGCTATTGAGATGTCAGTTTCTGCCTTTGAATGATTTACAATATCAGCCTCCATCCTCCATGTATTAAATTTTCAAACTATCTCTTTGTGCTTTCCCCTGTGCTGGCCCTCCTGCTTTGGAGGAACTCCCTGTAAACATCTGCAAAGCTATCTCATTATCTGATTTCAGATTCCTTCTCTGAACTCTCCAAGTTTGCCATGATGCCTACAGTGGCTGGGCTGGTGCTGTGCTGAGACCATAGTCTATCATGCTGACTGATACTGTCTCCTTGTTTCCTCCCTTGTCTTTCTGCATCTGTTGTCTCTTGTTTTATACTTAGATTGTAAGGTCCTTGAGGCAGGAACAGTCTTTTTGTTCTGTGTTTTTACAGCATCTTCCACAGTGGGGTTCTGGCCCATGACTGATGCTCCTTGACACTGTGGTATATGAATAATAAGAGTGTTTGAATTAGAAGCCTCAGAGTGTTAAAATGCACTGAGTGTGGAAACTTCTCATGTTTAGTTATCATTCTAAATATTGTGCCAGACTCTCAGCTGGTGTAAATTAGAATAGTTCCACTGAAGTCAGTAGACATCTGCCAATTTACACCACCAGAGGATCTGGCCCCCATTCTCCAATTTCAGTTTTCTTTCCTAGCCTTTAATGTTTTTATATGAAGTCTTGTGTTAGTGCTTCTAGTCCACGATTTTCTTCTCTTCTTCTGAGGTCAATGGAACTTGAGGTTCTTGGTACTTCTGAAAATTGGGCAGGTTCTCACGTATTGATTTGGAGCCTAATTTTAAGCTTCCACTCTTAAAAACCTTGCTATTATTACTATTATTTGATCTTTAAGGTTAATTGCAATATAAAAATTGTAATGTTAGTTGACAGTACCAGTAAATTTTATCAGGACTGAGTTGGCAGCAAAGAATTTATATGCACAAAAATGATATCAATATTTTCTTCTCTACGTATTCGGATTATCCCTGCCCTGAAGGGTTAACTATATTATTTCTTTGTTTTTATAATACCTGGCACAATGGGGCCCCAATCCATATTCGGGCCTTTGGGTACTACCATAATATAAATAATAATAATAATAGATGGTGTATTTAAAATGTTGTTTATAAACTAGCTGTCTGAATATCTAAGATCAAAGTACTCAGTACTTTTTTTTTTGGTTTGTGGCAGGATTGCTAAATATAGCTCCCAGGGCAAACGGCATTTCCATCTCAAACATCAGAATACAAAAAAAAAAGGTAGTGTTCTTCTCATAAAAATGCATTAAATAAAAATCATTAAACCCTGCATAGTTTCTCCGGTTGCTTAGGAACAATATTCTACCTACGTCAGTGAGCTCGATTGTCGCAGGTACAGTGAACCATATTGCACTGAGGGACAGAAACAGATTGATTGAAGTAAGTCATTTATATCATATTGCCCGTGCCAAAGCATAGCATTGCTTTTATTGATAATAGTGAGAGAGGAAAAAATTATTTTACGATGCAATCCTGCAAAAAGCTAATGCACAAATATAACTATTCTCACGTGAGTAGTCTCACTTTCTAGAATCAAAATTCCTGGCCCCTAGTGCCATGTTTCTAAAGCCTAAATTACCATGTAATGTTCAATTGTTTTAATCTGTAGACAGATTTACTTTATAAATTACCAAATTTATAAAGTAAATCTATAGACAGATTAAAACTATTGAACTTCAGAATCATAAATTTTTCAGAGGGACCTTATTTAACATGCTTCTAATTTGCGGTGAGGAAAAAAAGGGGGGGGATAGTGAAAGTCAGGGGGGTTTGGTTTTGTTGTTTGGTATAATAAACCAGTCTCTCTTTAAAGGTAACCTTTAAATACAGGAATCCAATTTAGCACTTCACAGCTAGAGCACTGAATGTTTTTATATGGTTTAAATTCATAGTGAATCAAATCCTTTCTGGCTATCTCTCAGTGAGACTCATTTGTGTGTAACGTGACAATGGAGTTCAAACTTTTTGTTTTGTTTCTCCGTGTGTGTTTTCATTTTTTTTTCTTTAAATTGACTCCTTCTGAACCAAGTATGAGCTTTCTGAGCATTAAGCTCCAGACGTTTAATTTTGGGATCCATGTGCAGATGTAGTCAACACAGTCTTCTAAAGAAAAAGAGCCCTGGGAGTCCTATGGTGTAACTTCCCAAGATCTAATTGGGTTCTGAAAAGCAGTTACACAGGAAAGTTTTGGGTGATCAATACACACTGGTCAAAACAATTCCACACTCCAAAATATGGTGTGCATAATGATGACAAGTCTATAATTATTAATTATGTATAAAGCTAATTTCAGTTGTTCTCAGGAATTGAACTGACCTCTCATTTACACAATCAACTTTATATTGTATATGTTACCTTTAAATGTACCAGTGCTGTGCATGAGCCAAAAGACCTGGTGGTTTTTATAGGAAGACACTGTAAAGTGGAAGGATTTTTAAAATCTACCATTTCATTATGTGTGCTAACATGTACATATGAATTGATGACAGTTACAAGCAATCAGGACAGGGGGAGCAAGATGCATTAGGCAGTAGTCCACCACTCTCTGCATCATAAAACCACATATTATGAAGAACTATGGTCCAGGAAGGAATGTACCATGTACTTTCAGGGGTCACTAATTCCTAGAGTTTCGTAACCTATTTTTGGTTTCAATCAGCTTCGCTTTGTTAAAGTAATGAGGGGACAAAATAAATGATAACTTTTGTGTTTTCAGATGCAGTTTCCCAGTATAAGTTGAGAAAGGCATGGCATTCAGGGTTGAAATTTTACAGACCATTAGTCCATAGTGTGGACTACTGCATTTGGGCATGAAAAAAAAACAAAACAAAATCTCAGATGGGCAGAATATTAAGATTTGAAAAGCTGCAGCCAAGTAACTATTTTATGCGACATTGCATAGCATTTTAAAATATATGAGCACTTATCTCAGTTAGGTTTTAATCTTTCTGTCTCTCCACCTTCACCTAAAAATGTTTTTAAATGTAATTACTGAGTGAGGAAAATGACGATTTAGGAAGGAATAGAGGATTAGAATATTAAGGACATCTTGGCTTTGTATCATGGTTTTCTGAAGTGAGACTATTTATTGCTGTTGTAGGAGACTGTAGGAACACAGTAATATTCCCAGATTGAAGGAGGTCATTCACTTTCCTCTGTTTCTACCCCATTTGATGGATTTTTGTACATTATTTTCAAATAAATGCTATCTACCACTATATTTCCCAAACCCACATTGAGGGTCTCTGTGAGAAATCTGTACCCTCCAAATGTGAAATTGTGCTCTTTTCAATCATGGATATGTTTCTCAGAATCAAATATTGGGTTGCTTTGTTCACTTTCTATGATTAAATCACTGGGACACACCCACTTTACAAGAAGTTGTTTAACAATTCATTGACCCAAGAACAATCCCAAGCCATATCCCATTTTAACCCAAGCTAAATAGCTTAAATGTATTGGCTTGCAATTGCTTAAAGGTATTGGATATCATTCCTTTAATTTATTTTATTGAAGCAAGGAAAAGCAAAGACTAGAGGTTGGGTTTTTTAGTGGCATGTTACAAGTGCTCTGTCTCTGACAGGTGTAATTTACACATCTACATTTTTAATTTATGGGTGTATTTAGTACACATAGAATCTGGAAACAGCAACCGACCTTTTCAGACTTGGGTGCCTAACGCTAGACTCTCAAAGTGGCTGATTTTTTCAGAGGTCCTGAGCACCAAGAGATCCAAATGAAGTGATAAGCACAGCAGGTACTTAGGTGTCTAAGTGATCTAAACTTCATACTAAAATAATTGCAGGTACATAATTATACCCACAATAATTTACTCCAACAAAACTGATAACATAAAAAAATGGAAGCCTGATTAGGATAGGCTGAAAACTTGGCCTTTTGTATTGTATTTGATGACTTTCTGTCAGTCCTAACCCCTGCAAACTGAAGAAAGACATCTACTGGCCAGTAGTTCAACCTGCTACTTTCACATCTGTTAAAATGAACCGGTTCACATCTCTCCCCTCTTCTTGGCTCTGACATTCCCATTCACTGAGGTGTGGTAATGAGCAACCCACCAGCTATAGACTACATGACAATTTTTTACTTCTATAACCCTCTAGGACAAGGCTGTCTAGAAAAAAATCTTAGTAGCTGAGACAAGTAGCAGACTCTTGATACTATAGGATTTGTAATAATTTATTGTAGTGGGGTGAGACATACTCTGGAGAGAATCATACTGTGGCTAGCTAAATATTGTTGAGAGCTATGGAAAAAATCTGAAACCATAGTAATAGCGACAGACTGACCAAACAGGAGAGGAAAAGACTCCTCAATAAATACCTTGAATATCAGCTGGTTTGGGGGGGCAAGGGGGTTGTTTGTTTTTTTGTGCCATATCACAGTTTTCTGTATTAGTTTTTGACATTTTTTATGTTATTCAAATTGAGCATTTACATGGTGACTTTCAGACTGTTCACTTGCTCTTCATAAGTAGATTAGGCTGGGCTGTCTTGTACTCGCATTCTTGCTGCTGGAGACATATTTAAATGTCCAGCACTAGCACGTGCCTATGCAGAGTTGTAGTATGCAGGTCACGCCCAGGATATTAGAGAGACAAGGTTGAGGAGGTAATATCTTTTATTGGGTCAACTTCTGTTGGTGAGAGAGATGCACTTTTGAGCTACACAGAGCTCTTCTTTGGGTCCTGAAGGTGGATTTGGGCCAACTGACTTCCATCTACTTTAGATGCATGCCAGCAAGTTGTCAGTAAAGGGGAGATGTATGAAGGTAGCTGCCCTCCTTGTCTAGACTTTTCAGACTACAATAAAAACAAAAGGTGCTGAAAGAAACTAAAGATTTCTGTAGGAGCTACATTTCTCTTGTAGTAGTTTAGACCGAGAGAGCAGTCACACCTACAATATATATATTGTAACATTTTTTTTTTTAAAAGGCATTCTAGCAGCTGTACTCAGCAGTACTGAATCCAGACAGCAGGAGCATGGTTTGGTTCAGCTGTTATTTCCCATAGAACTATGATACAGACGAAGTAGAAAAACTTCATATGATCAGAAAATTAGAGTTCTTACTTGTTATGACTTTTTGAATGTCATGTTCTAAAGATAATTTTTCACATTTACTGCAGGCAAAAGGGATGCAGAGTTTCTCCATTAGATTCAAGTAAACAAAACTTCCTTCTTTAAATAGAAAGATATTTTAAAGTCAATTCCAGCTTTGGCTACTGTGCTTTTGGGCTGTGAGCTTATCACAACACCTGACTCCTGTCACTTTTCCCTATGGGTGGTTATTGCTTTCCTCCTCCTCTGACAACGTGCAGGAAACAGAATTTTGACGCATTATGAACTTTCCATTTTCTTAATATTTGCTAGTAATATTCCATGGTTACTATTAGGTTCACCAGTTCAGTCATGAACCCTGAGAAACTATTTCAGCCTTTCTCTCCCTCACTCCACCCCAATTTGTTTATTTTCTTTCAAACTTTCACCTTCAAGAATATTTCCAGCTATCTTCTTTCTTACTGTGCATGTCAGTGGAAGAATGTTTGTTTAAATATAAAATATTACTTTTAAGAATGTAGTAAGACCATTCATTTGATTGATGTATCAGCTGTATGAGCTATTCAATTTCTGAAAAATGCAAATACTGGTAGATGTGTTATTTAAAATCTATCACCATGTAAATGAAGAAGAAGAGTGACTAACACACACAAATCACCATACAGCATTCATATGCATTCTCTCTCTTTCAGTAAAAGTTGGCAAATGCCTGATTATTTTTTTCTTCTGAAAGGCTTAAGATCAGTAACATTACAAGTTAATAAATTCTCTGCCTGTGACCTTGTCAGATTTCATAAGTTCACCATAGTCAGGTCACTAATTGGATGTATTCCTTGAATCAGCTGGAGCTTTCCTTTTGAGGGTTTTCAAAGCAGCCTAGGAGGTTGAGGTTTTGTGAAAAATCTCAGCCTCTTCCTGTAGTGTTTCTTAACATTTGTTTAATTAATGTCAAGAAATGAAGTCATAGAATCATAGGACTGGAAGGGACCTTGAGAGGTCATCTAGTCCAGTCCCCTGACCTCATGTCAGGACTAAGTATTATCTAGGCCATCCCTGGCAGGTGTTTGTCTAACATGCTCTTAAAAATCTCCAGCGATCAAGATTCCATAACCTCTCTAGACAATTTATTCCAGTGCTTAACCACCGATGGGAAATTTTTTCCTAATGTCCAATCTAAACTGCCCTTGCTGCAATTTAAGCCCATTGCTTCTTGTCCTATCCTCAGAGGTTAAGGAGAACAATTTTTTCTCCATCCTCCTTGTAACAACCTTTGAAGTACTTGAAAACTGTTATCATGTCCCCTCTCAGTCTTCCTTTTTACAGACTAAACAAACCCATTTTTTTCAGTCTTCCCTCATAGATCATGTTTTCTAGACCTTTAATCATTTTTCTTGCTCTTCTCTGGATGTTTTCCAGTTTGTACACTTTATTTTTTTCTGAAATGTGGCGCCCAGATCTGAACACAATACTCCAGTTGAAGCCTAATCAGCATCGAATAGAGTGGAAGAATTACTACTTGTGTCTTGTTTTCAACACTCCTTCTAATACATCCCACCCCCTGAGTATCAGGCATATGGTGTCCTTGGTCTTCCTCTAGCTTCTAATGTATTTGTAGAATGATGCCTAAACTCTCATCTTTGGTTAAATCATGTCTCTTTTTAATGTATGGTCTGTGCAAAGGTGAGAAAACTATTTCAATTCATTTTGATTTGTCTTTTCCATGATTTCAGTTAGGAGAAATGTTGCTTTCACTGAGCTAAAAGCTCATTTTTTCTCATTTGTAATAATTTATTAAGCACTTGATGCATTTTAATCATTAGCAGCTTTTTTATTTATTTTACAGTCTAAACAGCTCAAAGTCTTCTGATTTTAGTATATTTTGAAAATTAATAGTGAGGGCAGGATTCTTTTTTACAACATTGAATTTTGTTTGCAAGTTAAAGGCTATTTCTCCAGTGAGATTTTGGTTAATGAGCACCCGTATTATTTAGGAGTATAAAAATTTAAAATTGGGTTGCCAGTTTACAGTGAAGTTATCTTATTTAGTGCCTTGAAAACTTCAACAGTATCAGGACTACACATCCCATTGTTCCCTTCAGCTATAGTGTACCTGCATCGCTGGAGGCCTGTAGAAATTCTGGGGTTGCCGTGGCTATGGTTTCAGGGGAAGAACTGAAATTCCCTTGTTAAAAACTGAAATAAAGTAACAAAAATGAAATTGAACACATTGAAGAAAGTGATACTCTGACATTAGTTAACGTTGTGATTGGTGCTTCAGCCATTACTGAGTCACTTCAGAAAACAGACTTTATAACCTTGGGCACACATGCAGTTAAACAGTATTTAGCATTTTGCCACTAGTTGTGAGCAATGGGTAATCTTGTTGCTTTAGTAAAGGCCTTGGAGGGTAATTATTCAAAAAAGGAAAAGAGGAAGCTATGATTTATGGAGGCTTTATTTTCCTTTGGTGTAGACAGCAAAAGATTTGTCAGGGTTTTTTAAATGTATATATTATATATTTATAATTTTTTATTAGGGCTGTCGATTAATTGCAGTTAACTCATGTACTTAACTCAAAAATAAATTGTAATTAAAAAAATTAATCATGATTGATTGCAGTTTTAATCGCACTGTCAAACAATAGAATACCAATTGAAATGTATTAACTATTTTTGGATTTTTTTACAATTTCAAATATATTGATTTAAGTTACAACACAGAATACAAAGTGTACAGTGCTCACTTTATATTATTATTTTTATTACAAATTTTTGCACTGTAAAAATGATAAAAGAAATACAAGTACTGAAGTGCAATCTCTTTATCATGAAAGTGCATCTTACAAATGTAGATTTTTTTTGTTACATAACTGCACTCAAAAACAAAACAATGTAAAACTTCAGAGCCAACAAGTCCACTCAGTCTTACTTCTTGTTCAGCCAATCGCTAAGACAAACAAGTTTGTTTACATTTACGGGAGATAATGCTGCTGGCTTCTTATTTACAATGTCACCTGAAAGGGAGACGAGGCTTTCGCATGGCACTTTTATGGCCAGCATTGCAAGGTATTTACATGCCAGATATGCAAAACATTCTTGTGCCCCTTCATGCTTCGGCTACCATTCCAGAGGCCATGCTTCCGTGCTGATGACGCTTGTTAAAAAAATAATGCATTAATTAAATTTTGACCGCCTTGGGGGAGAATAGTATGTCTCCTGCTCTGTTTTACCGACATTCTCCCATGCATTTCATATTATAGCAGTCTTGGATGATGATCCAGCACATGTTGTTCGTTTTAAGAACACTTTCACTGCAGATTTGACAAAATGCAAAGAAGGTACCAATGTGAAATTTCTAAAGATAGGTACAGCACTTGACCCAAGATTTAAGAATCTGAGGTGCCTTCCATAATCTGAGAGGGACGAGGTGTTGAGCATGCTTTCAGAAGTCTAAAAGAGCAACACTCCAGTGTGGAAACTACATAACCCAGACCACCAAAAATGAAAATCAACCTTCTGCTGATGGCATCTGACTCAGATAATTAAAATGAATGTGCATCGGTCCACACTGCCTTAGATCGTTATTGAGCAGAACCTGTCATCAGCATGGATGCATGTCCTCTGGAATGATGGTGGAAGCCTGAAGGGACATATAAATCTTTAGTACATCTGGCACGTAAATATCTTGACGCCGGCTACAGCAGTGCCATGCGGACACCTGTTATTACTTTCAGGTGACATTGCAATCAAAAATAAATATAAAGTGACCACTGTACACTTTGCATTCTGTGTTGTAATTGAAATCAACATATGTGAAAATTTAGAAAACATCCAAAAATATTTAAATAAATGGTATTCTGGTATTGTTTCAGTGTGATTAATCACAATTAATTGTTTTAATCTCTTGACAGACCTATTATTAATTTTTCCAAATACAACAAATATAATGGAATACCAGATTAATCATAACGCACGCACACAGTAAATGGGACACAACATATCTATCTTCAGCGTCTATGTGAATCATATGCCTCTAAAAAGGCAGCCCAGATTGCTTTGAATTTTTCTGAACAGTCCCTTTCTGTGGAATGCCAGTCATTTACTATTGGCAAGATCAGCCATATCACTGAGCCAGGACTCAATATTTGGTGGGGATCAACTTTTCCATTTTTGCGGGATTATTTTTTTAAAGACCAAAGTTGCACATGGGAACCACGCATCTTTGTTACTTGGTAATCTCCAGGTATAAGGAATATATCCCAAAATTAAATTTAAGGGGGAGGACTCCAATTTAGCATCCAATACAAAATTGGTCCTTCGACCCATGTCATACCAGGAATTCTTGATACAGGAACGCTCATATATCATATGAGATAATGTAGCACTACGGGAGTTAATTTCCCACAATGGTCAGCATTTATGAGGCCCATTACTATTAGCCTATGGACAAGCTATAATCTATAGCTTATTCATCTTTTGATGAATAAGCTATAGCTTCAGGTCTATAGTAGCTTTTTTAACATAAGCTACAATTATATTCCATTGGGTCAGAGATAGCTGGGTATCCAAATCTGTTTCAAGCAACTTTAAAATTATCAATCTTTGGCAGAGTTTTTTGGTCCAGCAAATCATAAAAGGATACCAGTGACCAGTGGTTGAGGAAATCCCTGAAATTTCCTCCAAAATAATAAATTTTTGGAGGTTCTGGAGCTCTCAATACACCCGGTCCAAATATATTAGTAAGTAAATGCTTTAACTGGAGATATGCCCATGCTTCGGAGAAGGGCAAGACAAATTGTTGCTGAAGATCTGCAGATGGTTTAAATTCGTGATTGTCAGTTAGTTGTGACACAGTCATAATTACTTTGTCCACCAAGCCGTCCACATCATGGTTTTGCCACCGAGTTTAAGGATGGGATTGCTCCATAGGACTGCCTGTACCTGGAAGAATGGATGGAAGCAGAACTTTCTAGCCAAGCTTGTCTCACAGCTGTTATTGTGGGCACTTTGGAGCCATCAAATCTATAATAATTTGATCCTACAGTGCATGAAAGGGAGACAGATTATTTCAATTCTTGTTCAATCTGAACCCAAGCAGGGGTCTGTGTGGTCATATCTAACAGGCACAAAGATGCCTATTTAACAGAAAGGAGATACGATAATATCCCAATTTTAGGGTCTTTAAACCACAAATTGAAGGCCTCCTAAAATGGACCAAGCCCATCTGCCATCTTCAGAACTGAAGTTACTCCTCAGATTTTACTGTACAGACGCTCCCCAACTTACACAATCGTTTCATTCCGGAACGCCTTGCATAAATTGAATTTTGCGTAAGTCGGAAACATATACTCGACCATTATGAAAAAAAAAACCCTAAAAAAACCTACCTCCTATTTCTAGCTTACAGAACTTTTTCCGTAAATGCCGATTTGCGTAAGTCGGGTCTTGTGTAACCCAGGAAGCATCTGTATAGCTAAGATTGATAACCTTTTGGTTTCCTGTGATTTCTAATATCTGATGAAGTAAAGCCTTAAAATAAACTGTAGCCTGCTCTGAGCAGTCAGATGACATGATGGTGGAAAAACTGGCAGCTAGTCTACATTTGTGCTGTCATCATTGCTTACACTAATGGGAAGTTTTAAGAAAATGGCTAATGTAGACATGTGAGGGCTAGACTCACAAAGAAACACAAGCATGGGCATGAATCTGTGGGTGAATCCATTTGAAGGAATGGGATCTTTGATCTTAAGTTCTTCAGGGCAAATATGTTCATTTTATTGTCTACATGTCACACACATTTATGGCAATACATACATAAAATAAATAATGTTGATGATTCTTGTGCTATGTTGACAGCTGCATCAAAAGACATATGGGATAAAAATAAATGCCAAATAATAAGGGTAGTGGTGGGGGGAGATAGATAACAATAGATGGTATCTCTAGAGAAATCACTTTATTTTAAGTCTTCTGAGGAAGAAGAATACAATGGGTCACATTCTCCGCTAGCATAACTCCATTGAAATCAAGAGAGTTATGCCAACAAAAACTTTGGTTCAATAATTCTAACCTTTAATAAGAGGAGATAAAAGCAGTTTGAATCAATCGTGATTAATATTTCTTGGGCCCACTTTTTCACCTAATAAGTAAAGACAAATAGTAATGAGAAAAGTAGGACTCAGATTCTAGATGGTAGCTGTCAGGGTTCCTTCCCCACTCTGAACTCTAGGGTACAGATGTGGGGACCCGCATGAAAGACCCCCTAAGCTTATTCTTACCAGCTTAGGTTAAAAACTTCCTCAAGGTACAAACTTTGCCTTGGCCTTGAACAGTATGCTGCCACCACCAAGCGTTTTAAACAAAGAACAGGGAAAGAGACCGCTTGGAGATGTCTTTCCCCAAAATATCTGCCCCCCCCCCGCCCTACACCCCCTTTCCTTGGGAAGGCTTGATAATAATCCTCACCAATTTCTACAGGTGAACACAGACCCAAACCCTTGGATCTTAAGAACAATGAAAAATCAATCAGGTTCTTAAAAGAAGAATTTTAATTAAAGAAAAGGTAAAAGAATCACCTCTGTAAAATCAGGACGGAAAATACTTTTCAGGGTATTCAGATTCAAAACACAGAGGATCGCGCTCTGGGCAAAACCTTAAAGTTACAGAAAACCGGAATAAAGCTCCCTCTTAACACAGGGTAAAAATTCACATAAAACAAAAGATAAACTAATCCGCCTTGCCTGGCTTCCATATACTGGTTGCAATATTGGAGACTTGGATTAGGATGGGTTGGAGTAGATGGATTTCTGTGTGGCCTCTCTCAGTCCCAAGAGAGAACAAACATAAACAGAGAGCACAAACAAAAAGCCTTCCCCGCCCCCCACAAGATTTGAAAGTATCTTGTTCCCTTATTGGTCCTTTGGGTCAGGTGCCAGCCAGGTTAGCTGAGCTTCTTAACCCTTTACAGGTAACAGGATGTTGCCTCTGGCCAGGAGGGATTTTATAGCACTGTATACAGAAAGGTGGTTACCCTTCCCTTTATATTTATGACAGTACCAGATGATCTGTTTTATGTATAGTTACATTGAACTGTCTGTGCAATTCTCTTCTGTTTTTCCTCCTTTTTGATTTTGTTCCAGGATTCTTAAAGTACCTGCTGTTCTGACAGAGAATCTTCATCTGTGTTCTCCAGGATTTTTTCATCTTATCCTATTTTTGATCGCAGAGGTATTCTGCCATCTCATAATATAGATGACAATGTGACCAATGATTTAGCAAGATAATGCATGGATTCTGTTGCACCATTTTGTTCCTGATAAAATCTTTTTATTTTTAAAACACTAAATTGACTTGGCCCACCCTACCTTATGAACTTTTCTTCCTCTTTTCCTGTCATTGCTCCCTCTAAATGTCTTGCACTGGTCACTTCACACAGTTTTGCCACCGTTTGTGCCAGAACCTTTTCCTCTAGAGCTCTTGCCATATGAACAGTGTTGTGTATTCCTGTCTCATCAGGTCTTTGAAAACAATTAAAGATCATCTGAAAACATACCCTCTCTCCCTTGTCTGTACCTTTTTATTTTCTCTTTCTCTCTGCTACTTTTTATTATTAGTTTGTTAAGACTTTTATTGGCACCCTATAAGGAATATTAGGGTAAAGGTTGTGTGACAGGTGCCATATGAATTTTATTATTGATGAAATTTTACAGAGACAACAGATACAGCACATGGATTTGTTTTCATCTGAGAATTATGCATGCTAACCTGGATTTAAAGTAATTTAATGTTTCTTCATTTGTGATGACAGTGCTCTGAGATTTATTCAACATAAAGATTAGGTAGATGGTATAACTCCCTTGATGTATCCTGTTGCAGAAGCCTTTATTGTTTAGGAATCCTTAGACTTGTTTTAGATATCCTTATATTGAGTTTAATGTTGCTATTGTAACATGTTCTCAGGAGACTAGCTCTGATATGATTTCATTTCCTTTTGAATACAGAATTTCTAACATCATGAACATTGCATATGTTCTTAGAACTTGAAATTTAACATTTTTGAAATACAGCATGTCATAGTAAATATTCTGTCTTGTTTTATACAGCCTTGCATTCTAGTGACTGTCCTACAAAAAAGCACATCTTGAAATACTTTCAAAGTGGTCTCCCTGATCTCCAGATTTATATGCCTAAAATTGTACACTTTGTACCCCTTTTGCTACCAAAATTTTGTTTCCCTCCATTTTGTGCTTATTATTTTGTATGTGCAAAGAACTCTCATGTGGATGTGCAGGAGATATTTGTGTGTGCAAACTGGGCAGCTAGAAATATAATTCTTCAGAAATGCATGTGGAAATATCCTTTCCCCAAAATTTTGGAGTTCCCTCCATGTGTAAGAAGGAGGCATGCAATTTTAGACACGCTTATTTTGAGGCCATTCCACTATTTTGGCCCACTCTCTGTTTTTTCTTGGGTAGATCTGAGCTACTCTGCTTTGAGTATCTGGAAGTTTCATCACTAAATCTCTCAAGTCTTTCATGTCTTGAGAGAGTATTCTGGTTCAACAGAGTATATTCACTCTTCCTTTTCCTCTCCGCAGGTAGAAGAAATTGTTGATATAGGATCATTTGCCCCGGAAGATATTCACATTCCAAAGATCTATGTCCATCGTCTCATAAAGGGAGAGAAATATGAAAAGAGAATTGAAGTAAGTAGTTCAGCTTCTTAGCCACTACGTATGTTGACCCAGAATAAATTTTATAAATCACAGAATTTCTGCTTGACCATTAAACTGTAGCCGTGATAAAATATTATGAGGTGGATTCTCTACTGTGTCAAGTTCCAGCTAGTGCAGGAGATGGGGAGGGAATGGTTATGGATCCCCGATTGTCAAGCTTCAGTAACTGCTTCCAGTCACTGCATAAGATAGAGGAGCCCCTGGACTTGTCTAATTTAGGGCAGTTGGTTATGGTCCCTAAGAAACCTTATACCAGCTTAAAATTTGGGGCATCGCGCTCCACCCTACCCCTTCTATATCATGATCCCTCCTCTTCCCAATATGCCACCTTGACTGGCAGCATGGACAGTGGTTGGTGTAAGAGCCGGCTCTGCCAACTTTACAGCAGGTGAGAGTTATCTCCCACTGGGAGGCTTGGCAGCAAGGGCCAGTTCCAGCCCCTTCATGCTATGCAGGTGGTACAGACTGGGCCCAGAAGAGAAAATTTGGTCCTATATTCATATTTATGTGGCAGTGTGTCCTGGAGGTGTTTTTGGTTTTTGTTTTTAACAGAAACTGTTACTTAATTGCATTCCTCTACAGAACTGGAAGACCTTTGATTGTCAGTATCTATTTAAAAAGTTACAATTAATATTAATGAATATGGTGGTAGCCTTTTAGCTGACTGCAAAGAAAGCAGCTATTTCATTGCTACACTTAGAACCAACCTGGAAGAAATTGTCCCTGCTTTGGTTCTGTCGTGTCCCCTCCCAGGAGCAATGTCTCTGGGTTCAACTTCGTGGAATGACAGCTCTCTGGAAGTACAGTTAGAAATTTTATGGGCCAGCAATCTTGCAGTATGTTCTGACACAGCTTTAATATTTCTTTGCAGTCAGAAATAACTTTTTTGGCTATATTTGATGGTTATTTTAGTGGGAGTGGGAAATATGAAGGGAAAAAAGGTATGCTGACTTCTGCCCATTTTTGTTGTCCTCCTGAGACTGTTCTGCTATAAATCAAACTTCAGTGACCACCATAAAATCCCAAAGGCCTGGAAAGCCATAAGGCCCTATACTTGAGTAAACTCTCCCTGGGGTAAACCTTCTTGTGCACCTCAAGCAGGATGATAAATCACAGCTTGCTTAGCCACTAGTTTATTCTGCACAAACTTGATGTGTCACTAGGTATCTGACTGGAGCCAGATGTGCCAAAGCTCTTAGTCTGTGGGCACTTTGTATTAGACAGCAGCTAATACCCCGTTCCCGCCTTTTAAGACATGGTCTATTACATCCGCTCACAAGCATTTATCTTTTTCAAAATGTATTGATTTTGCTTTGCTTAAAATGCTGTTGTCATTTCAGTTTGGCTTCAGAGGCTTGCCCCTTCTTTCCAGTGTAGCACCTACATACAAATGCTGCTTGGCTTTCTTCTCTGATTTGCCCACTACAGTGGGGGTCCTCCTAGGACCAGGAGATTAAGCCAGAACTTTAACAACAAGGCCTCATGTCATACCACTTACCCCATTTTTTATCACCTTTTAAAATGTTTTATATAATATACAATAGAGTTGCAGCAGGGATAAATTTGGTCCATTGAGTTTTGTAACCCTAGCAGTGATGCATCTCATCAAATAAAAATATAGCAATGAAATTGCAAAGTTATTTATTTACTGCCTTACACAGAGCCTATAAAATAAAATTTGAGGCGTGGCGCTCCACCCTAACCCTTCTATATCATGATCCCTCCTCATCCCAATATGCCACCTTGACTGGCAGTATGGACAATGGTTTGTGTAGGAGCCAGTTCTGCCAGCTTTACTTACTACATTTTGAGCATAAATTGGATCAGGCATATTACAGTTCCCAGTGGAATGTTTGGAAAGGATTCCCATATAAACCAGCTTTAGTTAGAGTGGTGGGAAAAGGAAGGCATGTTGTTGTTCTAATCATGTTACAGAAATGATAGTCCTCCTATACCATTTTGTGGTGGTGGGGTGCAGAGCGGGAGGAAGCAGAGGAATAAATAGAAGCTAGCTTGTCATACATTTACTGTCTTTAGATGTACAGTTTGCTCCTGCCTAATTGGATTCTGATCTGATCCCTCTAGCGGGAATGCCTTTGGTGTACTTTCCATCATGCATTCCTTTTTTCCATGGAAGAATCCTCCAACACAAGGCAGGAGCCAATCTGTGAACACTTTCATTTCCTGCAGGAAGTGAAATAATGAGTTTGGGATTCAAAGGCAACAATGAAATGATCCACCATTGTAGGGAAAGCAGCCAAGGGTTAAAAAGAAAGCTTTTTTAAAATGAAATTAAATTACATTCAAAATAAATGTTTTAATTTAAACATGGATTTTATTTAACAGCTATGTTCCCACTAAAGGCTTCTGTTCCATCAGTGAAAATCCCTTCTGCCCACATAAACTTACTGTCTTGAAATATGGAAAAGGTAAAGGACAAAATTACAGAAAATATATTTTTGACAGACACTTTCTCAAAAGAATAGTGCTGTTCTTGACAGCAAACCATCCCTTGCGGGAAAAGGCTTATAGAATTTAAAACCATGATAACTTTTATAGAATAGTAAAGCCAAGTTATCAAATTCCATTGCAGGGATAATATTGTCTAATAAGTTCTGTAGGCTACTGAAAAAATTCATATAGAAAGGATTTCATTTGTTGTTAAATTCTATCGGTTTTTTGTTTTTTTTTTTTGGCAGTACTTCCTCTAGAGCCAAAATTGGTTCCATCCCTACAATATTCTAAAGGACTTTTGCATAAAGTCTCACTGAACCCTTGAGCCTGATGTTTATGTCTTGCAGAACAGGAATCTTAACACCACAGTTTGTTTTTGACAATGTCTTACTTTGTAGCGATTATCCATCCGAAAGCCCGAAGACTCAAAAGCCAAACAAAAGAAGGAAGGAGATAATGTGAGAGAGCGGATCATCAGACGAGCAGCTTTAGAGTTTGAAGACGGCATGTACGGTATCCTCCAGCTGTTGTAGGTTAAAGAAATGGGATTTGCTGTGATAAAATAGCAGCTGCAGCTGTTATTCCTGGCACATGTTTGTTACCATCTTCACTGTCCACTACAGCACCTGTGGCTGTCGTTATATTAACATCCTGTTGAAATAGATGGAATGTTAGGGCGTACAGTAGGAGATGTTCTACCTGGAATGTTCATTGGCAGTCAAGTGATTAATTGATCTTTCTTGAAAATTGTAAGCACCCTCTGTATGAAATGAAGCTTGCTTGGACAGTTTTATATTAATGGGTTAGCATCTGAGAGAAGGCAACTAGGCAGTCCAAATGACAAAATAATTTGGCATAACTTTTGAGGCATATATTTGAAAAGCCAAACAGTTTGTTTAAAAAAAAAAAAAAGGAGGGTGTGTTATCACAGCACAAATATAATTTTGTTAATTTACTCATTTACGGTAATTATAATCTAGTTGTGCCTTGACCAATTCACTTCAGCTAATCTGGGCATAGGAATTCCACTGTTGGCCAGCAACTTCATCAGTCCAGACATTTCAGTTCACCTGCAGAGTGAAAATGGAGTCCTGGGCTTGGTAAGTATAGAGTCAGTGAAGGCTTATGTAATGCACTTAAATTAATTTGTTGTTTTTTTCACAAACTGTTTACACTTTGAGCTCAAAGAGCTGCCACGTTGCAAGGTGCTGTGTATTCTTGCTTAAGCCCAGGAATGTATTTAAAGCACATACTTACTTGAGACATATGTCAGTAGTCCCATTGGAGTTGTGGGACAGATTACAAGCTTAAAGATAAGCATATACTTTGGCAGAGGGCTTTGCTGTATTGGTGCCAGAATGCTCAGCACCTTGCAGGATCAAGCTCTATAAGAGGTTTTTAGTTGTGACATCATACATAATTTTAAACTAACATAATACGTATGCATATTTTACTATAGTGATGTTTTCTTAAATTGAACCTGGATGCCTGTAACTTTAAGAATTCTGTAGCTTCAAGGAAAACTATATACATTTAATAATTATAATAGCCTTCAGCAGTGTCTTTACCATACAGTCTCTGTTCATGGGCTAGTGTATGTTTCAGTGCACATACTAAATAAAAGAGGTGTAACACACAGAAAAATCCAAATGTATTATGTATTTGTTTTGAGTCACATGTAATTCTGGATCATCAATAAATATTAAGACTGTGTTTTGTTATCAGGGTCCTTATCCACTTGAAAACGAGGTAGATCCAGACCTGATTAATGCAGGTAAAATCATTAACATACTTAACTTCTGGAAATTGTTCATAACTGATTTAACATTTGATTCAATGCTAAATCCAGAACACTGGTGTAATGTTACTTGTAAATATTTATGTTGTTTTGCCTTTTTTATTACGGACCTATTTTCAGTCACTATGAGTTTCGATCATTAGTGACCATTAATATACTAGCTAGTCAGCATATGTATCATCACTGCTTTCTAGTAGTGACAGTTAAAGGAGGCTTTTTTTAACTCAAGCAGTGAAGGCTTGTGTTTTACTTTTTTGAAGCAAAAGATTCTTAGACCTATTCCCCAATTCAGCACGTAGACTTGCACTGTGATGTCTATATGCACATGCATTTGTTCCCACTGTTTTTCCTGGGATGTCTGGAAGTGCTAGAAATTGGCCCCATTGACTCTTGTCCCAGGCACGTTTGGCAAAATTCCTGTACTTCAGTCACTGTGTGTTTAATATCTTCGCTTCTCACTATTGAGGGATTATATCTTTGGAGGAACAATTTAAGCAACTTTTCACATATGAATATTTGGAGTAGATACTTCCAGTGTTCCCTCTAATTTTTTCTATCCATGTGTGGAATGAATTTTGCTATGTGCACCATATCAAGGTAATGTGCGGATGTGCACCACCACTAGAAACAAAAAACCTAGATATAATATATATTTTTTTAAAAGTTACCAAAGGGATAATTACTCCAGCCATAACAGGTTAGGCATTTTAGAACTCCCTACTCAAAGAATTAAATTTATGTGTAAGAGAAAAATACAAATTATGAAATGCATGGACCAGTCAAAAAACTAAAACAACACACTTTGAAAGAAGTATCAAGTAACAACAACAACACAAGTATGTGTTGGGAGGTGAGTGTGATAAGAACATAAGAACGGCCATACTGGGTCAGACCTAAGGTCCATCTAGCCCACTGTCATGTCTTCCGACAGTGGCCAATGCCAAGTGTCCAAGATGGAATGTACAGAACAGGTCATCACCAGGTGATCCATCCCCTGTCGTCCAGTCCCAGCTTCTGGCAAACAGAGGCTAGGGACACCATCCCTGTCCATCCTGGCTAATAGACATTGATGGACCTTTCCTCCATGAATTTATCTAGTTCTTCGTTGAATCCTGTTATATATCATCTTGGCCTTCACAACATCCTCTGGCAAGGAGTTCCACAGGTTGACTGTTTGTTGTGTGAAAAAATACTTCCTTTTGTTAGTTTTAAACCTGCTGCCTATTAATTTCATTAGTTTTAAACCTGCTGCCTATTAATTTCATTAGGTGACCCCTAGTTCTTGTGTTATGAGAAGGAGTAAATAACACTTCCTTATTTACTTTCTCCACACCGGTCATGATTTTATAGACGTCTATCATATCCCCCCTTAGTCGTCTCTTTTCCAAGCTGAAAATTCCCAGTCTTATTAATCTCTCCTCATCCAGCACCCGTTCCATACCCCTAATCATTCTTGTTGCCCTTTTCTGAGCCTTTTCCAATTCCAATATATCTTTTTTGAGATAGGGCAACCACACCTGCATGCACTATTCAAGATGTGGGCGTACCATGGATTTATATAGAGGCAATATGATATTTTCTGTCTTATTATCTATCCCTTTCTTAATGATTCCCAAGATTCTGTTCACTTTTTTGACTGCTGCTGCACATTGAGTGGATGTTTTCAGAGACCAATCCACAATGACGCCAAGATCTTTCTTGAATGGTAACTGCCAATTTAGATCCCATCATTTTATATATATATATATATATATATATATATATATATATATATATATATATATATATATATATATAGTTGGGATTATGTTTTCCAATGTACATTACTTTGCATTTATCAACATTGAATTTCATCTGCCATTTTGTTGCTCAGTCATGCAGTTTTGAGAGATCCTTTTGTAGCTCTTTGCAGTCTGCCTGGGACTTAACTATCTTGAGCAATTTTGTATCATCTAAAAATTTTGCCACCTCACTCTTTACGCCTTTTTCCAGATCATTTATGAATATGTTGAATAGGACTGGGCCCAGTACAGACCCCTGGGGGACACCACTATTTACCTCTCTCCATTCTGAAAACTGACCATTTATTCCTACTCTTTGTTTCCTATCTTTTAACTAGTTACCAGTCCATGAGAGGACTGTCCCTCTTATCCCATGACAGCTTACTTTGCTTAAGAGCCTTTGATGAGGGACCTTGTCAAAAGCTTTCTGAAAATCTAAGTACACTATGTCCACTGGATCCCCCTTGTCCCCCTTGTCCACATGCTTGTTGGCCCCCTCAAAGAATTGAGTAGATTGGTGAGGCATGATTTCGCTTTACAAAAACCATGTTGACTCTTCCCCAGCAAATTATGTTCATCTGCGTGTCTGACCATTCTGTTCTTTACTATAGTTTCAACCAGTCTGCCCAGTACTGAAGTCAGGTCTTACTGGCCTGTAATTGCTGGGATCACCTCTGGAGCCCTTTTTAAAAATTGGCATCACATTAGCTATCATCTAGTGATTTGGTACAGAAGCTGATTTAAATGATAGGTTACAGACTACAGTTAATAGTTCTGCAATTTCACATTTGAGTTCTTTCAGAACTCTTGGATGAATACCATCTGATCCTGGTGACTTATTACTGTTTAGTTTATCAATTTGTTCCAAAACCTCCTCTAATAACACCTCAAACTGGGACAGTTCCTCAGATTTGTCACCTAAAAAGAATGGCTCAAGTTTGGGAATCTCCCTCACATTCTCAGCTGTGAAGACTGATGCAAAGAATTCATTTAGTTTCTCCACAATGTCCTTGTCGTCCTTGAGCCCTCCTTTAGCATCTCGATCATCCAGTGGTCCCACTGGTTGTTTAGCAGACTTCCTGTTTCTGATGTATTTTAAAAAATTTTTGCTATTACTTTTTGAGTCTTTGACTAGCTGTTCTTCAAATTCTTTTTTGGCCTTCCTAATTATAATTCTATGCTTCATTTGCCAGAGTTTATGCTCCTTTCTATCTTCCTCACTAGGATTTCACTTCCACTTTTTAAAGCATGATCGACAGAGTGTGTGTATGTGAGAGAGAGATACACACTGCCTCTTTAAGTATACTGTCCTTGTAAGTAGATTAGTACTTAGCAGTCTGAAGCCTGCTTGTTCAGACACAGAAACAGCTGCCAGCAAGCTCCCTCCCTCCGGAGCCCTGTCGTTTCGTCCCCCGCACTCTGTGGAGATGGGGGGATTGAGTGGAGGGGGACACCTTGATAATGCCCCCTCCTTGTTCCTTCCCCTCCCCAACTCTGCACAGTAAGCAGGAGACTCCTGGGAGCCGCTGGCCAGGGGCTCCAAGCCAGTGGGCAGGAACAGTGCGGCAGTGGGTGGAGGGGCACCTGAAGTGCGTGGCACTTGATAGCCTGCTGGGTGGCTGCCCGGCCATGCAGCTTAGAGGGAATTTAGGATACCTCTAATTAGGATACCTCTAATACCCCTGTAATTCACCCATTTCAGCTTCAGACAATCCCTCCCCATCTTTTGGCAGGAAAAAGTGGTCTCACAGCTTTGAAATGGGAAAACTAGCATGTTAGGATTTGTTTGTTTTTGTTTGTTTGGGCGGGGTTTTTAGTTTCGTTTCACAATACAAAGTTATGCAATGCAGTTAATCCAATTCAGTTTAAACACAGGCCTTGCTTCTGCAGTGGGATCAGCTAGTGCAGAGACCTATACCCATATAGACTCCCATTGGTGTTAACGGGACTCTGCATGGCCATAGGCCCACACTAGTGGATCCCAGTGCAGGATCAGGTATATACATCTGGTATTTTAGAAAGGGCGTTTCATAATAATATAGATCTCCTCTTTAGCTGTACTAGCTAACATGATCTGCTAAACTGAAAAGCCAAATGAGATAAAGCACTGACATATAACCAAGTTTACAGTTTAATTTAGCTGTACACTCCAGCAACTGCTCTCTGTCTTGTAAAAATATTTGCTGCCTAGCTTAATTAATTGATTCTGTTATCAAAGTGTTGTGTTTCCCACTTTGAACAGTGCCATCTCTGCAATATTACTCAGTATTATTTATTATTATTAAATATTATTTCAGTACCTAACAAAGTTTCACCAACAGCTGGCTGTGGAAATATTTTACATGGGGAGATTTTCCAAGGCACAAAAAGGAGCTAAGTACCTACTTTTGAAAATCTCCATGTGTGTGCGTGCACACAAGTTAAGCCTTGAGAATAATGTAATTTTTTTTTTAATTAAACGGCATAAAAATTGCTCTTTAAAAATAATTTATCCTAAATTGGCAGCAATCATCTGGTATTTGAAGTATTCTTTCAAACACATGTGGTAGAATTTGCAAAGAACTTGCAAGATGAAAAACGGGATTGGATATTTGTATGGGTATCATAGTTATCATAATTAATTATAACAAATTTTACAAGGGATATTAAACCTCATGCTTCAGGTTTTAAATCAATCTCTAACTATTAAAGATACCTCCTAGGAAAGACAGGAAAACCAGTACTTCTTGTGCCTCACCAGAAGTGGTGCTGGGAGGCAGGAAGGCGGTCCGGTGCTAGGTCTAGGGTTAAGGTCCTTCAGGCCTTCCATGTGATTTGTCACGTGGGTGCTGGATAAGGCTTTGTGTGCTCCATTCACAGGACCAGGAACAGCTCAGGGAGCGACTGCTTAGCACATGGAGGCTGCTCACACACATTCATTTTCTTGTACATGCACCTTGGAGACAAGAGCGTGAACCAACTCTGTCACGCATTTCCACGAGAGTAAATTCCCAGTCTGGCCTCCTCTTTTGGTAACATTTTCTGTCTTCTCCAGACACTTTCTTTCTGCTAAAAGTTGCCCCACACTTTTCCCACAAATGGAATGAAAAGCTAAGTCCAGTGAGGCAGTGGGATCTATCTGATCACCTAGAACTACATACTCCATCTTGGTCTATAAAATACTTCCTGCTACTCACGCTGTACAGTGACACTTGCCAATTGATTTGGTATCAGTATAACTCAGGTGCCAGTGTAAGGCCACGTCTACATTACACTTACACTGGCACAGCTGTAAGGATACAGCTGCGCCGCTGTAAGATCGCTTGTGTAACCACTCTATGCAGAAGGGAGAGAGCTCTCCCATCAACATCATGAAATCACCTAAACAAGAAGTGGCAGTTATGTTGGTGGGAGAAGCTCTCCTTAATTCACGGCCTAATTCAGCCCCGCCAAACTCCCTCAAGCCATTCTTACAGAATAACCTCCCACTCCCATAATTCCAAAAAGCTTACTCCAATAAATATTGACAGAGTCTGGTGGAGTTTGACATGACAAAGATCCCTTCCTATTAGATTTTCCTAAAGAACACTAGTTCTGTAAATATAACAGCCCATTTCTTTTACAGGTAAAGAGACAGTCACTGTTCTTCCAGGTTCCTCCTATTTCTCTAGTGATGAATCATTTGCAATGATTAGAGGGTATGTAACAGAACTCTTAATCTGTTAAAATGCTGAACAAAGAATAGGATGAGTCACTAACTAAACTAATTAGTAATGCTCTGAAATGTGATTATCATTTAACAGCCTGTAAAACTATTGTGGATGTTCAGTGAAAATTTACAGGAGGATTAGGTCAGGCTACTGGAAACTGAAATATTCAACTGACTATGACTGATAGATGCTATAGGGATGTTTGCATCTAACACCACTTGGCTGTATCTAAACACATTTGTAGCTGTGTTTTAAACAGCTACTTTTTAGTCACTTTCTGAGGAATCTAATCTGTACTTGCACGCTGTATATTCTCTTTACTCAGCTTGTGTCTGCAATCCTGATTCTGCCTCCCTGATGGAAATTCACCATCTGCACCTGTTTTTTGTTTGTTTTTTCGGAGAGGAGGTTGGATACAAACAAACACTAAACCATAATGTCTCTGAAAAGATAATCAGTGCACATAATATGTGAAGGAGTGCATTTAAAAATGTGAGTTCAGAGCTGATTTTCTGTGAATGCAATTAACCAAAACCAGACAAATATAATCATGTTTTTGAGGCTCAGACGGCAGAGAGAAATCCAGATTAGTACTATGTGTAGGGGAAAAAAGTATATATGTAAGTGACAAACTGCTCAGTTCCTCTGTTGTTTACCACCATTTTAGGAGCTTTATATGATATATTAAGACAGTGAACAAATAACTTGGTTGGATTTGTGGGCTATTATTTTAACTTAGTATGCTAATTGCACACTATCTTTTACCAGAGGTCATGTCGATTTGACAATGCTTGGAGCAATGCAGGTGTCTAAATATGGTGATCTGGCCAACTGGATGATACCTGTAAGTAAACACTTGTACCATGAATGCTCTTACTTTAGAACAATACAAATGTATTTTTCCTAGCTTCTTTCATAACAATGGTGTTTCGAAACTGCAGTTCCTAAACTGATAGCAGAGAGGGAGAGAGATTGAGACAAGGGAGGATACATTTTGAATGAACAGTCACAGGTGCCTAACTTCAGTTAGTTATTTTTAATAAGTGTTCAAAAACTGGAGATTTAAGGAGCTTTAAAGACATTTGATAGTGGAACCATTGCACCAGACATAGAATTTTTGTTCAACATCTTGAGTTCCTGGAGACTTTCACTGTAAGATGTGTACTGTTTCTTTAAATCTGTGGCAAGAAGACAGGCACAAAGGAAAGAGTTTAGGCAGAAACTGCGCTGTGAGGCAGAGAAAAGGAGAGAACACGTTCAGCTTTAAGGTCGATACTGTTTTCCTTCAATATCACCAGCTCCAAGCATTCATAACTCCTGAGCCAGGCCTCTAAAACTGAGTTTGTATTGAAAAGAATGAGATTTTTTAAATAATAATGTTGGGGTCTTTTTATTTGCCTCCTAGTTTTTGAGCTGTTAGGGTTCCCATTTTCAAACTTTTCTGAGTTTCCTGCAGTTTAGAGATTTGTTGCATGCATTTTCAGTAGCTCTCAACACAACATCAATACCAGTAGGGAGTAAAGAATGTCTAACTATAGAGAGGTTTCAGAGTAACAGCCGTGTTAGTCTGTATTCGCAAAAAGAAAAGGAGTACTTGTGGCACCTTAGAGACTAACCAATTTATTTGAGCATGAGCTTTCGTGAGCTACAGCTCACTTCATCGGATGCATACTGTGGAAACTGCAGCAGACTTTATATACACACAGAGAATATGAAACAATAGCTCCTCCCACCCCACTGTCCTGCTGGTAATAGCTTATCTAAAGTGATCATCAAGTTGGGCCATTTCCAGCACAAATCCAGGTTTTCTCACCCTCCACCCCCCCCACACACAAATTCACTCTCCTGCTGGTAATAGCCCATCCAAAGTGACAACTCTCTACACAATGTGCATGATAATCAAGTTGGGCCATTTCCTGCCCAAATCCAGGTTCTCTCACCCCCTCACCCCCCTCCAAAAAACACACACACAAACTCACTATCCTGCTGGTAATAGCTCATCCAAAGTGACCACTCTCCCTACAATGTGCATGGTAATCAAGGTGGGCCATGTCCAGCACAAATCCAGGCTTTCTCACCCCCCCCTTCCCCCCCCCCCCCAGGGACACACATACACACACAAACTCACTCTCCTGCTGGCAATAGCTCATCCAAACTGACCACACTATAGGGCTTGAAGTTGGTAGGAAAGAAGACAGCCCTACAACTAACAGTCAAAGCAAATTCCTCTTGTAGGGAAACTGGAGATTCTAAGATGTTCCTGGCTGAAAAAATAAGAAAGTTGGACATGTTTTGGGAAGGGGCTATGAGGAGCATAAGAAGGTTTACAGCAGTATATATTAAGGTCACTGGTTCTGGCTGCATATAAGTGAAGCCAAAATATTACAGTCTAGTGATCGTCCTGTGACTGTTTTGAACTCATTTGTCTTTTTCTGATAGTCATTCACTTGTAACGTGAGGGACTAATGTTGCTAGTTAGATGGTTTCAGAACTCATTGGCAAAAACCCCTGAGCAAAGATGGGCACAACTACCAATCTTGCCTTCATTTGCAGTTACTTATTCACTCACTTATTTTCTTCAATTTGATGCCATTGTCAATAGGAGCTATGGGTTTTCACAGATGAAATGGTGAAATTCTAATCCATGAGTTTGACCCATTTCCAGTAGTACCATATGGATAAAAAGAATAGCTTTCAGGACAATCTGATGAAATTTTTGCAGGCAGAAAACCCTTTGATTATTGTGAAAAATTGGAGCTAAAAATTAATATCCCTTCTCTGTGAACCTGTAATGTTTCACTAGTGATTGGGCATCTTTTATACCTTAACCTAGTTTAGGGAACCCGGAGGATGATCAGGTATGCTGTTGGGCCAATACCTCTCATATTTGGACCCTAATATTTACATTAAATCAACTGTGCATTTCTTAAGATGCCAATTAGTACTAGATCTTTATGTAACTTGCCACTGAACCTAATTTGGAACATATTATATTTTTTTGTGTGTCTTGAGTTACAAAAATCCAAAATAAATCATAAACTCCGCCTCTTTTGGAAAGGAGAAGAATACTGTGAAAAAAGGGAAAGAATCAAATTATATTTTTAGTCCCTGATATGATTTATGATCTGCACCAAGATGAGATTAATATGAGGTCACCAAATATGTTTCTAAAAAGAGTCAAGGAGCTAATGGACTGAATTCCAATGTAGTTAAAATTAGAGTACAGGTGATTTATTTATTACAGCTATGTTTCAGAGAGTTCAGACTTCCTTTTAAAATAAATTCTGTATCTAAATCTTATACCAGTTAGATGGGCAAATGATTATCAGTCTGATACCGTAGATGCAAGTCTCCTGAGGACTGTGAAAGATATCGTTCTCTTTATGTCATCTTTTGAACCACTTTTATTTTCTCTTCATATTGCATTAATACAGTTCTGTCAGAAGACTTTATCTTCTTTGTTTTGCAGAGGATGTGACTATTCATTACATAATGCAGAATGAACTAATTATTTACCTACTGGTTTGCAAAAATTATTTTGAATCATTGCATTCTGGATCACAAAATGTGTTTAAATGACACACACATAAACATTTTTCAATCTAAATTTCTGGGGTTTAAACATAAGTTTTATTTCTTATTGAAGTATTTTTCCTCAGTGTCAATCATTGAAAAAAATAGTTTTTGTTACACACGCTAGGGATTTTTCTTGTCTTGGGGGAGATATGCTCAACTGAATTTTTGAAGTGTTTTTTTTTTTAGTGTGAGTGTTAAGAAAAAACAGTCCTCAAATGGGAGATTGCATGGGTCATATATATTTGAATTGGAAATGCTCTAAAAGTGTAGTATATAGAAATGACAGCAACATATATACAGTGTTTCCACTTCAAACTACAGTTACAGATGGAGTTCAAATGAAGTCCTCAATCCTACACTAGATTCCAATGGCATTCTGTGACATTGTGCGGAGTCACATTAGAACTCCATGAGTACAGAGGTCTTGCAAATCCTGATGATGGATCCGGTCATATTTCAAGTATTTTTACTAGCGTATGCCACCTCGGTAGTGGTATTATTATTTTTATTATTTATTATTGAGCTAAAAGTCTATATCAACATCTAGTCTATCAACAGAAGTCTGTCCAAACATTTCTTAATGCTCTAAAGCATGTTTGGATTTGATCACTCAAACAGTTGCCACATAGGAAGGATTCTTTTCTCTTTGCTCACTTACACTATTCTTGTAATGGTACAAGGAGACCAACAATGTTTCCAGCTATAGTGCTTTTGCTGCAGGTGCAATCTGAGGTTTTGATTTTAATCTGGACATCTTTAGGGTTTGAGTCCTTAGCCAAATTAAGACTAAGCATTAGTCTATCTTAGACTAATGTTCTTTATTGATGCCTTTCAAGTGGGCAGTCAGTATACTAACATATCTGTGGATTGTGGGCATGTCCTTCAAGTTAGAGGTCCCCTGACTCTCTGGAGTTCACTTCTTCCCCAATCCTTAGGACCAAAAAAGGCTGAGTTTAATGCTCATACGCACCGCAAGACCTTTGTTTACTCAAGCTTTTTGTGAGAGGATTGCTAGAAAGGAGTTTGAAGTGGTTGTTTAGAGGGTGTTATTTTGTGTGCTTTATTATTTTTATAGTAAATACGTCTTGGAGTTGAAAAGAGGAACATTTTATAAATGGAAAAATAAATAAAAGATAAACTTCTCCCTGCTGTACAAAGTACTGCTCAACCCACATGCAGTGTTGCCTCGCATAGCTGGTGCATCCCCTCTGAAAAACAGGCATTTTCAATTACGCTACCAAATGTTTCTGTAGCAGCTCTGACTGAAGAAGTTAACCAAAAAGTAGGCATTTAAGTGTTTCTCAGTCTTTTTCTACCTTCTGTTTTAAATAAGACAATATATCATCATTATTAGGTGACTTCACTCAGCTTTATATATCCTTTTTTGTTGCAAGATTTATGTTGAATAATATACAGATACTTTTTTATTGCAAGAAGCTAACAATCAGGGGAACTTAAAGTTCCATTTTATTGTATCATTTTTCACTTAGCTTTCTATTTTCATAGTTTCATCGTTTTTATATGCCACAAGTCTCTGCTTGGTGGTATTTCCATCAGTTGGAGGCAAGTAATAATCCTAAACCTTCAGGTTTTGAATAAGTATCATAGTGAAACTATTCTTCCTCTCCCTTAATAGCTTGATATCACTCAAGCACTGATGCTTATATTTGTATTTGCATACATTCATAATGAGGAAATCAACTGGGAAGGATTGTTAAAATAATTGTAGCCCTCTCTCCTTCCCTTCTTCATTAACTTTTAATGAGAGTTTTGGGGTAAGAAGAGCAGTATGTCATTCTAAACATCCTACAAAATGCAAGGCTCGGGATACTGGTCTGCTCATGGGAAGGGGGGAGCTTGTTCTTAATCACAGGTTCTTGATGACAGGCTGACTCCATAAAACATGAAGGTTTATATCCTTTGCATGCGAACATTCATTCCATTCTCCCCTCAGGGCCCCTGACTATCTTTGCTTGCCTCTTAAGGTTGCACCTCAGCCCTTCCTCCAGCTTTTTCAGCTCACACCGTCCCAGGCTCCTTCCTGGCGCATCTGAGATGGGACATTCATTGAGATCTTTGCTCACACCCTGGCACTGCAACCTTCCCAGCACTTACATCTCACTGAGAAAAATTTATTGCCTTTATATCACTTCCTTGGTGGCAAGCTTACAACTCTATTTGCCCCTGGAACACAAGCCTCAGAATTCCACTAATCTGGGAGGAAGCCAGGCACAGGTGGGCACTTACCTTTCTTTAAGGCCTACTCTGGGACACAATCCCCTCTTTGTTCACTTTGTTTAATTGTTTTTTTTTCTTTTGTATGCCACAAAAGGAAATGTCTCTCCCTCTAAGGAGCTCAGGGTAAAATTTTCAGAAGTGCCTAGGTCACTTAGGGGCTTAAGTTTCATTGAATTTCAGTGAAACTCATTGCCCGCTCAGTAGAAGGTAGACAGATTGCCAATCACAAATTTTAACCTTTTGTGATTATATATTCTGTTAAAATAATAATTAAAAAAATGACTGGACTATGTCTCCTTTCACTTTGTCTCCATATTGTTTTTACCTGTGCCAGTGTATCTTTTTCTATTGTGTATTTCAGTGTCTGTGTTCCTCACTCTTAATCTTCTTGTGCCCAGTAATATTTTCCCCCATCCCCATCCTTTTCTTTCCTATGCTTTAATCTCATTCCTTCTTCTTAATCTTTTTTTCCCTGTCTCTATCTCCCCTCCAGGAATCATCTCTCTTCCACTGCCCAGCACCTCACAGCACTCTATCCATGTCCCCCAACAACCCAGCACCCAGTTCTTTCTTTCTTTCTCTCTCTCTCACTCATCCACTGCACGGATCAGTCTAGGAGTCTGTTGCTGCAAAAACTGTGTGTGTTCCGCTTCCTAAAGACCACAGTAGAATGTTTAAAAATAATGACACATTACGTTTCTGCAGTATTTCTAATTCTCTATTTTTCTAAGTTCCCTACATAGTGAAGTAAGTTTTGGAGTAAGCTATAGTACCTTTCACAAAAAAGTAGCAGGGGATCTGATATTGCCTGCCAGTGGGGTTTCTTTGACTAATGATGCTTTTGCATTGCTAAAATACCCCCAAGCCATTAAACATCAAACTTTAAGAGAGGAGAGGAAAAAAAGATTAAAAGTGATGGATTATGCTTCCAAGGGATTCATTAATATTAATATCATAAATACTGGTGCTGCTGATATGATGTAACAGCAAATAAACCATTGAACCAGTGACAGAGATGCCCTGTGGCTAAAGGTTGATGAATCTTAGAGTAAATTTTGTAAAACTTCTGTGGGTTCCATGTCAATAGATAAAAATTTCTTCCAAACTTTTCCCTGCTGTATTACCATCACTAATGTGAAGGGAACATGCTCTGTCTTACATAATGGTTCTGATTTAATAAAATACCTTTTTGGAAGATCTGTAGTACATAAGAACAACAGAATATGGCTAATAAATATGCAGAATATTGCGTCCCAGTTGTACACCTTATCAACTGGTACTTTAAGTAAGCATGCAAGTAATTAGATGCAATCCATTTAAAAAGTGGTGTCTCCTTTTGTGTAGCATCACATCAGTTCTGGAGATAGAACACTAGGTTTTCTAACCATCAAAGATATCTGTATGTGCAGCTGTCTTCCCTATAGTCAATTTTAAACAATTACAACTAATGACTAAGAGAATTAACTCTATCTCTGCATATTCTTCTGCCGTAATCTAAAGTCTGATGTTGTGGTAGCTGCTCAGTTAGGGTTTTGGGTGAAGAGGACAATGCTCATGTAAATGAACACACACAAACACTATTAATTGTTAGTTGTGCTTATAGCACCTTTCACTCCCAAAGAGCTTCACAAGCTGTAGGCAATTCCAAGCTATCTTGTGCAGGTGTACGTGGTAGGGAAAGGGAAAAGGCAGAAAGAACCTTTAATTCTCTGGACTCCCCCGGCACAAGAGCAGGCCAAGATACAAACCTAGTTCTCCCTTGAGCACTAGGGAGGAGGCCTGACTAATGCACCCAGAGACCCTCTATGGCTCTAAGGTAGCATGCTCAGCCATCTTAGTGGTGGATCGGACCTTCGGTCCCTTAGACACATGCTGCCTTCAGACACAGGTGCTGTGGGGGAATGCATATTGCTCCTTTTTATGGAGCAGTAGCAAACAATGTTGCAAAGTTTCTTGTTCCTGACCCCTCCTGCTTGTGGTGGTGTTGATGTAGCTGACAAGGCAGGTTGGCTGTAATAAAAATTGGAGCAATATCAAAATTCACTTTCATTTTTTAAAAACTGATTTTAATCTGAAACATTTGGATCGAGATTTTCAAAAGTGACTAGTGATTTTGGATGCCTCCATTTTTTTTAGGCTCCCAACTTGAGGCACGTAAAAGGAGCCTGATTTTCAGAAAGCTGAGTACACACTGAAAATCAGGCCTGTCTATGGGGTCTCAAGTTGAGCACACAACAGCTAAGGCTGAGTCGCTTGGAAAAAATTGGCTTGACGTTTTAGAAATATCAGCCTAAAATCTTAATGCTGTACATCGAATCCCAGATCTAACTTGGAGCAGCCAGGATTAAAGGGTTAATAATGAAAAGAAAACCATCTAATGTAAAGAAAACCAGAGTACAAAAATACTGACCCTTACCAAAGATTAACTTTGCAGGGAAGTGATGAAGAAGGTCAGTTCCAATTTAATAACATTTTATTTTAATTTGCTATCTGTAGAGGTCAGTCTAACCTAGGACTTAGGAAAGTAATGTTATACATTAAGTGGTAATTTTTCACCCAGTCTTAAACATTTGTGCACAGCTTTCAATGAGCATCTTTTTTTGAGACCAGTTGAAAATCTGGTCTTCGGTGCGTTAGAAAAACAACATAGCTGTTCCGTTTGCACCTGACCCAAAGCTAACTCAAGTCAGTGGAGAGACTGCTATTTATTTCAGTGAGCTTTGGATGAGAGCTTGAGTGAGCTGTTACACTAATAGTAAACAATAGAAAAAAATAATATAAAGGGAATCCCTCCTTTGGATTTCCCAGTATGTTGTAGTTTCTCCATGTTTGCCTCTTAGGTCCTGAACGTGCAAGCATCAGATCTTTGTAGGATCAGGAGCTTAGACTGTAAGCTTTCAGAGCAGGAACTGACTTCATTTTGAGTCCGTGTTCAAGCCACTACCAGCACACACAAAAAAAGTAATAATACAGTTACTTAGGCCAGGTCTACAATACGGACCTAAGCTGGTATAACTACATCACTCAGGGATGTGAAAAATCCACACACCTGAGTGACGTAGTTATACCGGTCTTAACACGCCCCCGCGCTATGTCAGTGGTAGAGCTTCTCCCACCAACATAGCTACCACCTCTCAGGAAGTCTCTCCTGTCAGCACAGGAGCATATTCACTGAAGCGCTACTGTGGCTTAGCTGCATGAGTGCTGTTGCGCTGATGCAGCGTTTTAAGTGTAGACCTGCCCGTGGTTGTAGAGCTGAGAGAAACTCTCTTCCCATTGAGATGGTTCACATTTGAAACAGGGATTTTCCTAAGAGTTTGTTTAATCAAGAACAAAACTTCACTATTTTCACCAGCCCATTTTCCTGGCACAACAGTAGTTTTCAGCCACAAAACTCCTCTCTGTAAAAAATTCTTAGTGAAATTGTGAAAGGTTTCTCTTGTCTCAACAAGTCAACAACTGTTACTTTTCCACCATTTTGCTGATGACATTAAGATTTCACACAGATCTCATTGGCTTTGTAGCTGTCGGTCAAGGTCAGTGTGAATCTCCTTCTCCCTGATAGGGAGGATGTGACTGAAAATGTAAGAATAATAGGAGACACTGCCAAATCTACTGTGTTTCCCTGTAGATTATGGATTTTTTTCTGCAGTCTGCCTAGAAACTTAAGCAATTAGCTGTTGTCAGAGTTAAAGCAGGGATTTAATATGAAATCGAACAGTGTGTGTGTGTTATGAATTAGCTGTAGCACTAAAATGTTTCAAAGTCATATTCTCTCTGGCTTCTCTTTTATCATTTAAATCATGGGCCAGATTCATTCTTGGTGCAACTCCAATGAAGTCAGTGAAATCACAGCAGGGATTAAGTTGGGGAAATATCTGTAGAAAAAGCTCAATGATGAGATTCATTCAAGTGTGTAGAGTAGCCTCCGAAGTGAACTGGCAGAAGCTACCACACTTAAGAAATTTAAAACTAGGAAAAAGTATGAAGAAATTGTGTTGTAAGGACCATTCCTTCCCTGGCAGAGGGTGGGCTTGATAACATACCTGATCAGTCTCTCCCATTTATAATTTCTAGTGTTCTGTGAATATCGAACATTGCACATTTATTTCTTGCTTCCAAATTATACATTAAGATGCAAGACATTCAATGAGAAGCATACTTCTTCTTTCATCATTATTGTAGGTAGTGGAATGATTACCTACTGCTGCAAAGTAAGCAACTAAGTGCTATATAAACAGATAATATTCGGGCTAATTACGTTTATTAGATTTGTACATCTCTGAATGTTCATGGGAGCTGTGCTGCTAATTTCCAGTGCATTTTTGAGCAGCTACCCCAGACTGCATGCAAACAAATTAGGCATGTTGCAGAAAATATGGTGGGGGCAGATCTGTTAACTCAAGACTGGGGAACCTGCAGTTACCTGGATTCTCATGCTTATCTGAGTTCTACGGTTTCCAAGAGATGATATTATTTAAATTATAGGCAAAAGCATTAACTTCCTTGCAGACATCTGCTTTCTAAGTGAAGCATGTAATGTTGATCAGCTTTCTAGTTTCACCTGTCTCTCTCCCAACAAATACATACCTGGAAATCCTGCAGAGCCCTTATTGCACATAATTACTGCCATAAAGAGGCCACTGCAGGATGAAAGGAAGAGTAGAGCATGTTGTATTAGCTCCATTTCTCCCTCCACTGCGTGTGAGGCTTTTCTGTCCTATTTTATTTTGATTTGCTCTTCCCCACACTTCATAGCGTAGGGGGAGTATAGGGCTCATAATCGGGATGGTTATGGGTGCTCTCCTAGACATTTTTATTGGGGGGAAATGAGAAATCTGACTTGCACAGCTTCCTACAATGAGCAGCTTTTTCAGACTAAAACTATTCACTGCCTATTTCAAAGACAAGAAGATATGTCAAAAAATCCTTGATCCCCGGGTTAGTTCTAGAATGGAATGGCACTTGCAACCTTAATTGTGGAACCATAATCACTGGGTGAGCACGGATGTTATGTAATGCAGTTCTTGGAATTAACATTTAATAATCACTACAGAACATGCCCTACATTTTGGTGGGGCCATGTACAGCTAAATGGAAAGCTTAACTTGACGCTCTCTAGCCCTGTCATAGTAATTTACATCTTCAAATAGTGCGTGCATTTGAATGCTGCACAGCATTAAGACATTTGTTTAAGTAGCTCTTGAGATGCACTTTCAGTGTTTTCATTTGCATTTCACTTTGCAGTTTTAATTCAGTGCCAACAGTCATTTTGAATTAGTTTTATGGGAAACTAACTTCATAAAAATTAACTAACTTTCCTTTAGGCATATGTCATATTTTAAATTACTTCTCTGTTATAGAAAATAAATATTTAACATCCTCAGCACAGTCATTTTTAAGCATACTAAATTTTAGGAAAAAGATATTTGGTGAAATTTTCAAAAGTTCATAAATTACTTAGGAATCTAAATTGCATTTTCAGAAGTGTCTAAATCCCATTGAAAGGCTCTTTTGAAAATTATATCCATTGTCTTTTAATTCCATGTTTTGTTGTGGAAGTACAATGGGAAATGGGTGTTCAACACTTTTGAAAATAAGGCCACCTATTTAATAGCTAAATATGTATCTAGAAATTAAATTTAGACATCAGTTTTTAAAAAAATCTTTGCCATGTGTATATCTAATAGCATGTACATACACAATTATTGCATTCAAGGACTTTAACTGTTTGCTTCTGTGTTATTTCTTTCACCTCAACCGCCAGAAAAATACCATTAATGACTTCCTAGTATTCCTTGCTAATGTTCCTTCAGTTAGTCTTTCTGAGTAAAATCTAATCTGGCTGTCAGGGATGGCAATATAATTACAATAATTCTGTAATTGTGCCATTTGAGGCCCTACAGTCACTGAAAAAAATGACAGAGCAAGTATATTCTAGAGCAATTCATCTTCAAGCTCTATCCAGTAAAATCTTTCCTCCATTGGGGAAATGGAAAATAAAATACTGGAAGAAGAATGATTTTCTTTTTTGGAAGTAAGCTACTGTAAGCATAATTTCACTTGTGAACAGAGTATATTGATGTGCAATGTTAAACTTACACTATTTATATAGGCACATAATTATTTTCTTTATAAAACATTCTGTATCCTCTGAGATCTTTTCTTTATAATTGTAATTCAGGGCTTCCCTGGAGCTTGCTGATATACTGATAATTTTTTTCAACTCCTACAAAAACACGTAATGCAGATTATATTTCCTTGTTGTATGCGTCTCACTTGAATCCTTCACATACACAAGTGGTGATAGCAGCCTTATGGAAGATGGAGGGGCCTCCAGGGCTAATGTAGGTTGGGGATCCATGAGTACCACTGAGGCTCACTAAGTAGACAGGCAGAGCAAAAAACTCTCCATACAGGTTTTAGTTCACCTTTTGAGCAAGCCCCATTCCTTGTGTCCCCGTGCCTCCCAGCAGAGAGAGCACCACAGAGGAGTTAGGTTAGTCTAATCACCGTTACCCTCATTCACTATTTCCTGCAAGATCTAACCCCTTTGCTTAGCAAGGAGGCTGGAAATAGCAACTGATTCCCATATCTGCCCCTCCCCAGGCCCATCCAACATGTTCCACTAGGCCAGCTAAGTCCAAACCAGGATCTCCTTCAAGTGTAGGAATAGGAAGGTAGGGGAGTCATGCTGACTCTACTCCTCTCCATCTGGTTGGTTTTGTGAGGTTTTCCTTAGCTCCACGCCATGAAGGCGAAGGAAGCATCTGACTCTTGGAAATTAATCAGCATTAATGCCAAATTCCCATTTCTTTCCCCATCCTAGGCAGTTTGTTCAAAATCCTTCAAGATAGTCACTTAAAAGGTCAACTTGAACTGTAAACACTACTAAGTAGTTAAATCAGTCACTCTGGTTATTTGATGGCTACCTGCATCACTAGGTGGAGATGGTGTGAAAATTGTGGTTTAGCTGATACAGCTTCAAAGTAACAGCATTCACAATGGCGTGCAAGAGTTTCTGAAGCAACCCTTTTATTAATCCAGAACACAGAGTGAAGCATATGGTTTCTTATCACTAGTTGACGAAGGAAAGGCAGACAACATTCATATTGATTTAATATATCCTGATAGTATCCAGCTGACTGATGTGATAAGCCTAGGTGCTGGAACAATTTTTATATGGGGGTGCTGAAAGCCATTAAACTAAACTGTAAATCCTGTAAATGATGGAAACCACTTCAAACCAGGGGATCCTGCTGCATGCCCAGCTCTCCTAGTTCCAGCACCGATGGTGATAAACTACTTACAGTGGGTTTAAACTTGAGGCATATGACTAGCAGTGAGCATGGACTAAAGAATTGGTCTCAGTTTCCTCTTACGGTGTGTGTTCACTTAAACCCTCATTTCTTGATCACACAGGGAATTATTAGAGCTTTCATTCATTTGCTTAATAACCCCAGCTCTTTCCATTGGATCCCTCTGGAGTATTCTTTATTCCTATGACTGGCACAGGTTCTGCTCTGTACCATGTGAATATTCTTAGAAAGTCTCTTTGGGTAGGTGCAAGCCACCATGAACCTCAGAGGGAGCAAAATATGCAGGGCATCTTTACAATATCTGTACAGTGTCCGTGACTTCCCAAGGTATCTTTAAATTCAGCCTGAACTGAAAAGGTGGCAGTAGGAGGGAGAATTCATTCCATCCCTGTGCACTTTTTGTAGCAGTTATGCTGGCACAAAGGAGAAGGAAGGCAACAGTAAGCCTCTTCCTTCTCCCACTTTTGTAAGTATTCCTATTTTAGGGAAGGCGAAGAGCTGATTTGAAAAACTTTCTTCCTAATCCCAACTCTGATTGATAAAGAATGTTCTTATTATAATGCATGTCGTTAGGGAGAATTTGAACCAGTGCACTAAAATAGATTTTTCCTCTGGATTCCCAAACAAGTTCCATTAATGTATTTAGAAGCGTACAATGCTCATTTAAAGAAAAACAGCACCCAAAAAAGTACAAACCCTGAATTCTGTACAAGCTTGTGGGGGAGGGGTATAATAAACTTTAGGGTATATTTCTACCTGTTGCCAATTTTAAAATAATTTTGGTTTTTCCAAGGAGTTGACTAAAGCAGTTAGTCTCTCTACTTTCCGGTTATTTAATTACAACATTTCTATTAAGAGTGTTTAATCAAGTTGCAGAGAGTGACCTATTGTACCTACTGCATTTTATCCTATTTAAGAGAAAATTAGATAGCAATTAACACTCTAACTTCTATGTTAAGTGAAACAGTGTAGTTCTGCCTCTCAACCCAATGCCTCCTTCAGTGCCCACTGCTATTAGTCCTAATTAGCTTTTAGCAGAAATTTCATGTAACTGTTGGCTGCTGTTGCAGGCAGTTTCCAGGAAGAGTAAATATTTATTTTTAAGACAGTCTTCATTTTGAGCACAAGGCACTCAGATCATTTAACGAACAATCTGGTATATGTTGACTGCAATTAAATCTAGCATTGAGCTTTAAAAGTAACAGAAATCCCTTGTCAATGTGCAGCGATAGTAGGAGGTATAACTGGGGACCGAGAGCTCTGTTTTCACTTAGAACAGACTAAGATCTGCTCATTTGCCTTTAGTCTGAGGGCCCATTTTCAGCATAAAGGAACAAAAGTGGCTTTCTGAGAAATCATGGGTTTGGGAGCCCTTAACCCTACTTTGCACATACAGACTGGCATGACCCCATCTGACACTAGTAGGGGCCACAGAGAGAGGAAATTCACAACCTCATTTCCACACTCCTATTGGCAGCAACATGTATCTGGCCCAAATAGTGATGTTCAATTTTAGTAATATGAAGTTATTTCCCTTGTAGAGCACATAACTTCAAATAGTTGTATGATGTTTTTTCAGCCAGTTTCTTCTCAACCTCTTTAGAATGCTCTTCTTCCCCTCCCCTCATGACTAATGTGTGGGGAAAAGCCAATCAATCAGAGTTCTGCACATGGATGGAGGGCAGTATATGGTCCTTAGGCATCATATGCTTCTCTAAATGCAATTTAAACATTAAGGTGCTCAGGAGCTTGAACTTAGCACATGCTTTTAAGTGCCTTGCTGGATCAGGACCTTAAACTGGTGAATGAAGGGAAGGAAAGAAATCCCCAGTTGCACCATTGATTAAAAAAAAAGAGCATCCCATTAGCAGCGAAGGCTTGATGCAAAGGGCCAAAAGCCCCTGTGCTCAACTTGCATTCCCTCCACATATGTGGAGGGATGCAATATCCTCCTGCCTGGGCCATAGAGGAGAATATCTCCAGCTGCAGACTTGCCATGCTGCACCATCAGCATCCTTTCTCACTGAGTCCTAATCTACATGGCTCTCCAGATAACTAAAGGAAGCAAAACCAGCCAGGGACCCTATAAGGGGGCTTCAACATTATCATGTGGGCATGTTAATGACTAAGGTGGCATAATCCATGATAACTCCACCATGAAAGTTTTGCAGGGTTAATGAGGAAACAATGCCACATCTTTAGCTATCCCTGCATCATGCCCTAGATAAGTGTCTGTACAAGGTTGCTGAGAAGACAATTCAGCCTCTGCAGAACTCTGTATTTCCAGGTTTCTAAGGAAAAGTTTGGGTAGTGCTGTCAATTAATGTCCAGTGCACAAATCTGAGTGGCTGACACAGAGCAGCACTCTCCCAAGGTAAATGTTGATACTCCTTCTAGGATTGCAGTTTCAAACAAATATTTTGTAAAGTATCATTAAAGCAAAGTCTCCCAAGTTGTTTGGTTTTTTTTTGTTTTTTTTTTTTTGGAGAGGGTTCGAAATGTTTCTTATAATTACTAAAGATGCTAATCATAATCAAGTGCTAGTAAATTATTTACATTTTGAATGAAAATCTCTTGATTTAATACAAATTATTAATATGGCCAATGAACATATTTTAAGTGATTTAATGCAGGTAGAAAGAGCTGGGGAAGCTTTGACAGTTGGCAGTTGTTTGTCACCTTGCAAAAAATGCAGAAAAATGCAATTTTCCATGGATATTTGTTTCTCTGTGGTAAAGAAATTTCCACTGAAGTTGCTGACCAAATTGGTAATGGAATAAGCTTTTTTCGTTTGATATGATACACTGTATGCTTTATGTCATGGATCATAGTTATGCACTGCGTTGCCTTACTGAAGTATGGGACAGCAGGAAATAAATGGAAAAGAAAGAATTATCAGGGGAAAGTTTTACATTTGGAAACTCCCCATATGTATGTCTCTTTCCAGGCTGTTTGACCTAACACTGTTACGTTTTCCATACACAAAAAGAAAAACATGTATTTCAGTCAAGATTACTTATTTTCGGTTAAAGAAAACAGCCAATCAAAGGAAGAACAATGATAAAACCTTCATGACAGAAAGCAGTCTTTTCTCACTTTGTTAGGCCCTTACTCTCAAATTGCCCGACAGTCTTATCCACAGCGCACAGGTAGGCAGAGATTGACAAGCCATTTAATTTAATGATGCAGCACGCAGAAAACCATAGCTAAATATTCACTGCAAGCACTTATATTCAATATAGCATTGTGTGCAGTTATGTATTTGGGGGGAAACAGATTATATAGGCTCTGTGGTGATGGTAAAAATCTTTTCTTCCACTAGTATCTCAGGACAATGTAAACAGAAGCTTCTGAAGTTAGACATTTTAAAATTAGCAGATAACTTTTATCCAAGAGGTCTAAAAGAGCTTGTTCAGGAGCTCGCTGGAACATTAATGTTGATTTTTCAAGAAGTCTTGGACCGCTGGGAAAGTTCCAGAAAACTGAAAGAAAGCTAATGTGCCAATTTTTAAAAAGGGTAAATGGGATGACCTTGGTAATTATAGGCCTGTCAACATGACATAGATCCTCGGCAAGATAATGGAGCTGCTGACCTGGGACTCGATTAAGAAAGAACTAAAGGAAGGTAAAGGAATTCATGCAAATCAACATGGATTTATGGAAAAATAGATCCTGTCAAAGTAATTTGATATTTTTTTTTGTTGCGATTACAAGTTTAGTTGATAAAGGTAATCGTGTTGACATAATATATTAAGACTTCTGGAAGGTGTTTGACTTGGTACTGCACAACATTTTGATTTTAAAAAAGCTAGAACAATATGAAGTTAGCATGGCACACATTAAATGGATAAAAACCATATTCAGCTACCTGAATTCAATTGCAAATGGAGAGTCATAATCAAGTGGATCTGTTTCCAGTGGGATGCTACAGGAATTGGTTCTTTGCCTTGGGCTATTTAACATTTTTGTCAATGACCTGGAAGAAAACATAAAATTGTCTCTGATAAAGTTTGCAAATGAGACACACATTGCGGAGTGTTGTAAATCATGAAGAGGACAGGTCACTGATTCAGAGCAGTCTGGATCCCTTGGTTAACTGGGCAAAAGTAAACAATGTATGTTTTAATGTGGTTAAATGTATACATTTAGGAACAAAGAATGTAGGCCATCCTTACAGGATGAGGGACCCTATTCTGGGAAAGAGGGACTGAAAAAGATTAGGGGGTCATGGTGGATAATCAGCTGAACATGAGCTCCCAGTATGATGCTGTGACCAAAAGAGCTAATGTGATCCTGGAATGCATAAACGGGAATCTTAAGCAGGAGTAAAGACGATATTTTGCCTCTGTATTTGGCACTGATGCGACCACTACTGGAATACTGTGTCCAGTTCTAGTGCCCACAAATCAAGAAGGATGTTTGTTAGTTGGAGAGTGTTCAGAGAAGAGCCACAAGAATGATTAAAGGATTAGAAAACATGCCTTTTAATGATAAACTCTAGGAGCTCAATGTGTTTAGCACAAGAAAGAGAAGGTTAAGAGGTGACTTGATTACAGTTTTAAGTATCTACATGGGGAACAAATATTTAATAATGGGCTCATCAATCTATAGGGAAAGGTATACAATGATCCAAAGGCTGGAAGGTGAAGCTAGACAAATAAGGGAATAAGACTGGGAATAAGGCGTAAAATTTTAACAGTGAGAGTAATTAACCATTTGAACAATTTACCAAGCATTGTGGTTGATTCTCCATCACTGACGATTTGTAATTCAAGATTAGCTGTTTTTCTAAAAGATATGCTCTAGGAATTATTTTGGGGAAGTATTGTGGCCTGAGTCACAGGAGATCAGATCAGATGATCACAATGGTCTCTTCTGGCCTATGAATTTATGTCACACTTTAAAAGGAATAATGCATGTCATAAAAGTAGGAAACATTGCATGGCTGAGGAACAAAGAGAAATCAATATTGATCCATATTTATTTATTTAGCTATTTCCAAAACAACATAACAAAGAGCTCTGGTGTGAAACAGAGACAGCAGCTTGAGCTGCCATGGTGCTAAACCCGTGGTTTACAAATCAGCACAAGCACAGATCTTTTTGTTGCAAATTTTTAGCCCACAAAATTTTCTTCTGCCAAAAGAAAAGGAAACTTCCAGCACTTCCCTGCGGCCCGCTGCTTCCCGCAGCTCCCATGGGGACCAATGGGAGCTGCGGGGGGCCATGCCTGCAGACAGTCAACCTCAGCAAAATGTCTTGCGGCCCCGCAATCAGCTTACCCTGATGGGCCGCATGCAGCCTGCAGGCTGCAAGTTGCCCACCACTGGCTTAAGTCCTTTGCTGAATTGGCACCTGTCTCCTTTGTCTTCAGTTGAGTTACACCAACAATGGCATTAACCATGTGTTTTGATTCATGACTTTCTTTCTAACTACGTTAGATAGTGCAGTCGATTCTTAGAATGGGGCAGCAGAATATAACTGGCTGCATGTTTCCTTACAACATTGTTCTGTCAATGGCAATGATATGATATACAGTGCTTTTTTTGCATAGAAAACTGGCACACATGCTTGTCTTTCTGAAAAGATTTAATCTCAGTGCAGCAAAACGTTTGTCTCATTTTAAACTGGTTCCTCTTGTAGTAAATATATCAAGGCATTTGACTCTTCTTTTCAAAATTCTGTTTTAGGGTAAGATGGTGAAAGGAATGGGCGGGGCTATGGACTTGGTGTCTAGTGCACAAACCAAAGTGGTCGTCACCATGGAGCACTCAGCCAAGGTAAAGCTTTATCTCATCCTTCTAGATGTTAAGATCTATAACAAAAAGTTACTTTATCTACCTTGTGGAGATTCTTGAGAATGTTGCTGTTAGTTGCAGTTAAAGTACTAACAGGTGTTTAGGACACTTATTTCTTTCTTGGGTACAAATCTTTGACTTAAAATTTAGTATTTTTAAATCAAACACATTCTTGAGTGATTTTATGTAATTTTAATGTGTGTGCAAAGTGCTGGATCTACAGGAGATGCTGTAGATGGTACTTGTTCTTCACCTTCCAGCCGACTGGAAAAGTGAAGTTTTCCATGGACATTCATTTCACTGTGAGGAAAAGAAATTTGCCATTGAAATTGCTGTCCAAATTGATAGTGACAGCTCAATGAAACAAACCTTATCTGCATGATTTCATACAGTCTGTTTCATATTGCTGCATCAGAAATACAACGTTAGAGACTTTCTTTTTTGGTAAACAATGAATGCTGAGACTCTAGAGTAAACAATCCAGGGGTCTAAGTGGCAACCCTGCACTTTGGGAAATCTTGCAATATTGGTTGGACACTTTGATTGCTTAGGAGAGTTGTGTGTTGTCTTTTAACTGCTAAAATATTAAAAATCTACCTTTTTTAATTCACAGTTGAATTAAACTTGTAGATGGTGGTAGAATATAGAAAGAAAAAACAAAACAAAAAAAAAGTATGGTAAAAGAAAGGGATCTCCTCTCCACGCCCCCTCCACCCCCCCCACAATGTATTCTGGGATGGTTTTCTTTATCTTCTTCGTCAGAAGCATCAGGGATGGCTGCAGCTGGAGATGGGACATTGGACGGTGTGGGCCAAACTTCTGATGTGGCATTGATCATTTTCTCATGCAGGTGCTTTCCTGACTAGTTCTTGCTCAGATGCTAACTGATCATCATATGTAGGATCAGAAAAGAATTTTTCCCAAGTTAGATTGGCAGTGACCTTGGGGTTTTTTCACCTTCCTTTGCAGTGCATGAGTGCAGGTCACTTGCCAGGACTATCTGGGTATATCTCACTTAATCATTTCCCTTCCATTGAGAATCGGTGCACCTGGGTCCCTCCTATTCTCTGCCAAGGACACATAGTTGTCTTGTCTTCTGTGGACTCTAATACTATGGTCTAATTTCTGTTGTTGGATTTAGTGCGCGGATGCTGGGTGGTGTTGGGGGAGGTCAGATTAGATGATCTGGTGGACCCTTCAGGCATTAAACTCTATAACAAAATAACAATGGTAGTTTTAATGAAAACTAACAAGGCACTGGAAAATGGTTTATAGAATCTTTCACCGGTTCATCCGTAACGAAGGACAGTAGTAAATGAAAACCACCATCACCACAGAGCAGTTCAGGGGTCTATGTGAAATGAGTTGGTGTGCTCACTCAATCACCAGGGGTTGTTCCTCAGAAGATGGTTGAAGCAGATTGCTGAAGCATTGTGGGGGAAGTTTACAGCCATTGCCCATGTTGCCTCTGTTCTTCGGATAAAGGACAGAGTTGGCAATCTGGCACCTCAAGCACTAATTAAAAGAAAAATAAATTGTATCAAACCCTGCAAGCTTTACAGGGTTATTATACGAGGTTCTAAAGGCATTACAGTATAAAATAAGCAGCCGAATGGTGGATCAGCATTCATGTCACGTTCCCCGTCAGTACCCAGTCTTGGCTGGGGAAGGTAATGATCCAACCAGCGGACCAAATTTGGTGATGAATCCTGGTCCTGTTCCACCTGAGACATGTTGCACATATGCTAAGACGATGATCTCTATTCAAGTCACAGGGGATAAAAGACCAAATCTTTTGCTTGTATAAATTGGTGCTCCTCCCTTGAAGTCAAAAGAGCTGTGTTAATTTATACTGGCAGAAAATTTGGGCCAAACTCTCCCAGTTGCCTTTACTTGAGAGCACTTTACATATGAGCTTTCTGTGCTGGGAGTGTTTGTAATATTGAACCTTACGTTAGTAGCATGTGTGACGGGTTCCCCCCAGGGTGCCACCTGGAATTGGGTATCACTGAGCCCCCTGACCCACCAGCATGAGCTCCCTCTCACACTGTACTGCTGTGACAAGCTGCAAAGACCTTCAGCCTGCACTTTCACCAGCATTCACACAGGTAGGGACACACGCAGGCTCTCTAACCACCAGCTTCCCAGTTTGGGACCGCAGAGCAGTACCATCCTGCCCTAGTCAAATCTGGCAAGTATATGGGTTTAATACCTCGTCCACTTCTCCCTCATTGTGAAGAGATCATACACACTTGTGGTAACCAAGCTGAGATTTTCCCCAAGCACTCTAGTCAAAATTCACTGGCTTAGATTAAAACAAAAACAAGTTTATAAACTACACAAGATAGATTTTAAGTGATTATAAGGGATAGCAAACAGGTCAAAGCAGATTACCTAGCAAATAAACAAAGCAAAATAACCCAGCAAATAAACAAAAATGCAAACAAAGCTTAATATACTAGATAGATTGAATATGAATTAGCAGGTTCTCACCCTAAAAGATAATGCAAGCAGGCTGCTGATTTTTAAGGGCAAGCTACACTTGCTTTACAGCTTGGAATCCCCAAATGTTACATACACAGGCTAGAAATCCCTGTAGCCTGGGTCCAGCACTTCCCCCAGTTCAGTCTTTGTTCCTCAGGTGTTTCCAGGAGTCTTCTTGTGTGGGGAGTGAAGAACCCCAGATGATGTCACTCCCTACCTTATATAGCTTTTGTGTATGGCAGGAACCCTTTGTTCCAAAGCTTGGTTCCCAGACCAGTCTGTTGAAAAATATTGACATCCCAAGCTGGAGTCCAGCATCACATGGCCTCGTCACATGTCCTTGTAGAGTCATAGCAGCTATTACTTACAGGCTGTCTGGAGTGTTCCCAGGAAGGCTCGCCAGGTGGGAGATAAGCTTCTCCAAAGGACTATTGTTCTTTCTAATGGCCCATTACCCTGAATATGCCCTTTACAACTAGCTATTTAGACTGAAAGCATCTCATCTAGTGAGCATTACCCAAGTGTGATTACATTTGAAGTACAGATACATAGTATTTATAACTTCAGATACAAAAATGATACATGCATGCAAATAGGATAATCATATTCAGAAAATCATAACCTTTCAATAACCTCTCACGTGACCTATCTTGCATAAAATGCATCACAATTATGCTATAACCATATCATAATAGTATCACTATGAGGAATATGGCGTGCAGTGTTATGGCATGTATTTAGGGGATTAATTAAGCTTATATTAATTTACCAAATCCAGAGTTTCTTCTTGCATTTTTAATGAACTGTCAGTTATATATTTTGCTAGGGAAGACTTCTAAAATAATAGATTCCTGGCACTCAGATTAAGATGTTGCTCTTTCTCACTGTACCAGCAAAACAAACAAACAAACAAAATTACCTGTGTGAGTTCTTTCACTTTGCAAACTAACAAAAAGTACATTGCATATGGTAGTAATCTTGCATATTAAAGTATTTCATATTGATTTTGTTCTAAAATAACTAATCTTAGAAATGTTATTTTCTGGGGAGGGGGAGAAAAAGATTTTGTACAGGTAGTACATACTGCATGGAGCCAGTGAAGAGGCTCAATGTTTGAAATCTGTAAACTTCCTAATGAGTGCTATCTATGAGACCACCTAATTGGTACTATAGAGGGCCGCATGATTATGCTAATGTCACATTTAAGTGTCTGGTACATATTCTGAAGAGAATTGCGGTGCATAAATATCAAGCAAATGAAATAAAATAAGCACTGGTAGTTTTGAAAAAGCTGTTTATAGTGCAAAAGAATACTTTCGCTTCACAGTGAAAATTATATCAAGTAGTAACCAACAGAAATCTTATTTTATCTTAGAAAGTGTTATAAACTGTTTTATACTGCACCGCACTGCTCTGCAATAGATCTTTAATAGAGAGTAGTCATAGTAAGGGCTTGTCTACACTTACATTTTATAGCTCTAACCAGTGATGAGCTGCCAAAAGCTGAAGAACCGGTTCCTTCAGTCGCTCCAGGTCTTTGGCGGCACTTCGGCAGCATGTCCTTCAGTCGCTTCGGGTCTTCGGCGGCACTGAAGGGCCTGCTGCCGAAATGCCACCAAAGACCCGGAGCGAGTGAGGGACATGCCGCTGAAGACCCGGAGCACCGCCGGGTGAGTAAAAACTAAAAAGGGATTCTCAGGGGAGCCTCTCCAGCTGAGAGCTCAGGCAGGCCAGACAGGACAGTCCCATGGGCTGGAGTTCGCCCACCCCTTTAGCAACCAGTTTTAAACCAGATTCAAAATTTAACAACCGGTTCACGCAAACTGGCTCCAGCTCACCACTGGCTCTAACTTGCTGGATCAGGGGTGTGAAAAATCACCCCCCTGAGCGCAGCAAGTCTGAGCACTTTAAAGCACTAGTGTGGACAGGCACCGAGGGCTGGGAGCTGTGCTCCCACCTCCACAAGGGGTTTAGCGCTGAGCGCTGGATTACCAGGAGCACTGGGAGAACTCTTTCCCAGCGCTCATGTGCGACCACACTTGCACTTCAAAGCGCTCCCACGGCAGCGCTTTGAAGTTTCTGGTGTCACCATGCCCTCAGACTCAGTTTGGTACTTGCTTTCATGCATTTCCTTGTGATACTTTCAGGCTGCCTGAGAAGACTTCTCTTTACACTCAGTTGATGTCAGTGAGATGGCTCATGTCTTTAAATTGAAAACAGTTGAGGGTTCAGATCTGATTGGAGCACTCAGCAACTTGCAGAATCAAACCCTTAGATTATAAGCTCTTCAGAAAAGGGACTCTCTCTTACTACGTGTTTATACATTGCTTAGCATAATGGGGTCTCAGTCTTGGCTGGGCCTTCTGGGAACTACCATAACACTATTACTATTAATAAGCAAAAAGATTTTTTTAAAGTCTAAATACAGAAGCAAAACATTCTTACTTTGAGAGGACTCCAGAGCCCCTCTCACTGATTATTCCTATCAGGGTGAATTTTGAAAAAGACTTACAGACTACACACCCTGCACAGATATGGCCCTCCCAGAGGCAAAAAAGGCACTTACTCTGTCCCTCATTCAGTAGAATAGCTGTATCACAGAATGGGCAGGGTTTTAAACCTTGAGATTTTCATTCCGCCATAGGCCTGATAGTCCTGGATTCTGAGGCAGCTAAGTAACAAAAGTCTAATGCTATCTACATAATTAGTATTATGTTGCCAGTGAACTAACAACAAATATGTGTATTTGGAAAAATTAAGAAAAAACAAGTACAGTAACCTCACTAACAACTATGTAACAATAGAGAGACTACAGTATTGGGGAGAACACTGAAGTTACTCTGTCTCACTGCCATGGACAGTAAGAAGGAACTGAGTGGCAGCTGGGGTTGCTCCTCCCTTAGGAACTGGGAGACACAAAGGCATGCAAGATGCATGCATGGCCCCAGTGGACACTGCTGGTAAAAAGATTCAGCTCTCCAGTGCATGCACACCAAGAGTGTACAGATACTCAAAGAAGAATCCTCTTAGGGAAGTAGACCAGATAATCTAATTAGTGTCTTCTTTTTTTGTCTACAACTGTAGCCAATCTTTTGTATCTCTGAGATAGCAGAAACCAAAACAAAGTTATAGTCTCGTCTATGTTTTTATTATACAAACCATTTGTTATGATTTATAACTAGGTCTATAAAAATTAGGAATGCCTTAGGGAATTTGTATAGCAGTAATTAGGAAAGTTAAATAAATTAAATGTTTTTTTTAAAAAACCTGCCTTCAGGGATTACTTTTCAGCGCCATGTATAAGAGTTCAACGAGACTCCTATTTAAAAATATAGAAGTTTCACGTTTTATCTGAAACAGTGAACAGAAGATGCAAACTTTCAAAAACAGAGCCCTAAGTTGACCAAATAATGTGTGTGCATGCATGTGCAAATACATAACCAAAAGTGCAAAAATTTTGCATGAGCAAAAATCCAATCTGTGTGTGCAAATACCCATTTGCATGTGCACATGCATATTCTTCAGGCACAGCTTTGATACGAATGTGTGCAAATACTGGCCCTGAACACTTATACCTAACCTCCAGAAGTCAGGAAATGCAACTCAGGCTGACATTACATACACAACTCATCCATGCACTGTTTAAAATAGTATAAGCAAGATCTCTCTTTGTAAAATTCTTGGGACTGACTTACATGCTACTTTAGTCAATGGGAGTGCTGAAATCTGAGAAGAATGAAAATGCAAGAATTGTGCTATTATGAATTGTGGGGTTTTATTTATTCATTCTTGGATGCATGCAGTGCTGGTCTTATGGGTCAGCGACACAGGTGACTGCCCAGGGCTCTGTAGTCAGGGGGCATACCATGGTCAAGAAACTGCAGAAGGGCACTGAGTTTCTAAGTAATGATTACTAGCCATGCCCGCTCACGAGGGAAGGAGAGGGGATAAAGGGGGCTGTGGGGTGGGAACCAGACACTCACACACATCCCCTCTCCGCCCTCCCGGTAGCATGACACCTGCTATGCCACTGCCCTTCCACCTGCTGCTGCTCTGCCTGCTGAGTGGCCACCTGCTGTTCGGGAAGCCCGGGCAGGGAACAGGCCACCTGGGCTCGCTTTGCCGACCTGCCCTACCCGGAAAACGAGCTCTTCCTCAGGGAAGGTGCCATAGAGGGTTTCCTGTAGGGGGCAGGCAGCAAGCTCCCCCAAGGTGCTATTTTCCCTAAGGCTGGCCCTTGCACATGTATGTATAATTTGGGCCTTTAGGAACAAGAAATGCCTTATGTGCATTTCTTTTGGAGAGCCTGTTGTGGAAATCCCTGTATTAATTATTCTGTCTCTGCTTTCTATGGGAAGGTACTACCGCAAATAAAGTACATTCTTCATTTTTCAGCAAATATGTGGTCTCATAGCCTGATGTTTGTGGGCTACCACTCCAGATTTTTCTTTATCTTCTCTGAGAAAAAACGTTAGGACTGACACCAAAAACATTTATTTTTGTTGATTGTTGTCTATAATTATCATCTCCTCTTTGAATGGTTTATTGTACTGTATAATCGGAATGTATGGTAGATGTGCAACTCATATAACCTGCTATGTGATTATCTACTTGTCATTTTTGAGTCAGGCAAGAAAAATGGCATTCTCACAAACTAATTTATTTTTAAATTGAGAATTTTGCTCTCCCTGGAGAGCTTGTCCCTCTCTTTTGGTTCTCAATACTGCTTTGCTCTTGCTGCTCCAAGAGTGAAGAAACTGCAAGTATATAAAGCTGAAACTCAGAAATAGAAAGCTGCTGTTATGCTTTTTAGATGTTCTGTCAAAAACCAAAAACACACACAACCCTCACCAGTAACACCACTTCTGAAGCAAGTAGCATTCCCTTGGGGTAGCTATTTGTGCCAGAGCAGATTTTCTGTTCAATCCTAGTTATTTCTTTAAAGAGTTTCTCTTTGAGAGCAAACTGTTTCATCTGCATCTAAGAAGTAGTTCAAACTCAACAGAGGCGTGCTCCTTCATCCCCCTCAGAACCCAACATTCCTACCAACTGAAACAAATATAGGAGTACACATTAACCATGCTCTTGGAAAAGAGGATTTTGTTACAAACCTGCACTGATAAGAAGTCAATGGTTTAGAGACAGCCAAAGACATCACTCTGAAAATAAACAACAGGAATAAGATAATTCACAGAAAGGGTTAGGATCTGATGATGGATTAACAGAAATCAAGATGGAAGACATTGATGTGTAGTGAAAGGCTACAGGGGAGAGAGAAATGACATCTAGCTGCAACAAAAAGGACTGATTGATATCAGATCCTTCAAGGCTTCTGAGGTGTTTGTGAATGCCAGTAATCGGGGGGGAGGGAACAGAAGAAATATTAAGTGTGGGAAAAGCTAGAGGGTGAAAGAACTAGATACCAGCCAAAGTTACTGCAATGTCAAGAGCTGTCAAGGTAACTTCAGCATTGACAGAGAATATTGAATTTGGGCCTTGTCAGTCTTCATAAACACCAAAGTAGTTTTCTTTACACTTACTCGTACCATAACTTCTGTGCTTATCACTCTCTGTGATAAGTGCAAGTTTAGGATGAATAGGACATCACCTCGGTTCCACCACACCACTTATTCTGGGAGATTTGGGAAACCATCATTTTGTAGGTTTCAGAGTAGCAGCCGTGTTAGTCTGTATTCGCAAAAAGAAAAGGAGTACTAGTGGCACCTTAGAGACTAACAAATTTATTTGAGCATAAGCTTTCGTGAGCTACATCGTTTTGTATTGTGGTATGAGTCAGGATGATCCAGTTATTTTTCAGGTGAAGCTATCATTTTTAGTTCTATAGTCTCTTCTAATTCTATTTGAAAGAAGTGGCAAACATTTAATATTGGAGATCAGCCCAAGAGTTCACATCTGGGTCTGAACTTTCCCAAAATTCAAGGGCATTTAGATGTAGTGTGGTGGTTTTGGCTTATCATTACCATGCTAATATCTGTTACAAGCAGAGTCACCAGGTATGTTCTATGGTTGATACATTATTTAGCCCAGTCTTGAAACTTTTTATCTTATAACCAGTTTAAATTTTTTTACATCTTCAGCTACAGTGATGACTCACAAAACCTCCAGGTTGTTATGATAGGCTCGTAAATTCTCAGAAAATTTGTTCTGTACTCAAGAGTTGAGCTGTACTTTTGAAGACAATATGCTATATTTTTCATACAGACAAAGAGGTTGAATTTCCACAATAAGTGTAAGAGAGAACTCAATGTTAATTATGAAGTTGCAGCCAGCACTTCAATTGTTTATTTGTACGTCTTCCTTTAAACTTTGAGAAGTGCTTGAATGCTAGAGGTTTTCTGCCCGTGGGCTCTGATTTACAGTATCAGGGCATATATTTTAAAAACTGAGACCATTGTTTTACTGTTTGATTAGGTCGGGGTGGGCAAACTTTTTGGCCCGAGGGCCACATCTGGGTGGGGAAATTGTGTGCAGGGTCATGAATGTAGGGCTGGGGCAGGGGGTTGGGGTGCAGGAGGGAGTGGAGGGCATGAGAAGTGGCTCAGGGCAGGGGGTTGGGTGCAGAAGGGGGTGTGGAGTGCAGGAGGGGTCTCAGGGCAGGGGGATGGGGAGGAGGAGGGGTGCAGGGGGTTGGGATGCGGGGTGCAGGAGAGGTTTGGGGTTCAGGCTCTAGCCTGGCACCGCTTACCTCAAGTGGCGGCGCACAGCAGGGCTAAGGCAGGCTTCCTGCCTACCATGGCCCCGCGCCACTCCTGGAAGTGGCCAGCATGTCTGGGAGTGGCTCCTTGGGGTGGGGTGGGGCAGCGCACAGAGCTCTTTGCCCCTCCCCCAGGGCTGCAGGGACGTGGTGCTGGCTGCTTCCGGGAGCAGCATGGATCCAGGGCAGGCAGGGAGCCTGCCTTACCCCCACTGCGCCACGGGTCTGGCAATCCCGCGGACCAGAATGAAAGCCCTGATGGGCTGGATCTGGCCCGCAGGCCACAGTTTGCCCTCCCATGGATTAGATAGTAACTGCTGTCAGCAATTCTTTTATCTTTTTTTTCCAAGTGAGTTTTTTCCTTGTAAAGACGAGAAAGGCAATAGTGCTAGAGAGTGATGTTTTATTTATCCACCAAATAGGCACAAAACATGCAATGTTAGGCAGTTTGGCGAAACATGCACTACCCTTGCCCAGGAGTAATAAAAATCAAGTTAGGCCAAGAACTGAATAGGTATGAGGATTTTTTTTTGCAAAGAATAGTAAAAATATGTATACAGCTGTGTGTAATAGTGCCTTTCTGAAGCTTGAGTTGGATGGAGGCCTCCAGTGCAGACCACTGAACAAAGAGATCATAACTGATCTCAACCACCCTTGGCTGGGGGTCGAACTGACACAGGTGATGAAGAGCTGAAAAGCTCATCCCATTACCCTATGTCATCCACTCCTCCGTTGTGAACAGTTCTAATATTGATGCATCGTGGTAGATTAATGATGTTTTCGCTCTCAAATAACAAAATGTGTTTGTCAACAAAACTATTTTTAGCACAGGTTGGACCAGATTTTGGATCCCACCCCCCTCCACACGCATACAAACACACACACTTACATTCCTCTTTTACACAATCAACACCTCTTAAACACAGATGGTAACAGATCCCACAGTCTCATCTGAGTTCTCAATCTGGTGTGGCCCTGCAGATATAGGTGGAGATGTGTGGGTTCCAAAAGCCAGCTCAAATAGTAAGCAGCAATAAAATAATCTTCAGCTGAATTGTTCAAGACGCTGAAATGCATCTGTTCTCAGGGTCACTGAGGCTCTCTTCAAGCTATCACCTCTGCAAGCCTGTACATTTCAGTCTCCACAGGATACCAAGAGAAGATATTACATGACCTTAAAAGTGTTCTTGCTGTGTTACTGAAAACTTTTAAAATAGCACAGATCAATCTTGGCTGTTATGAGAACAGAATGCCAGAAGGTCCTTGAGAAAGGTACGACATAAGCTGATCATTTGAAAGTAATGCTGTCTGTTTCAAGTAATTATTTTCATTAAGACTGAGTCAGTGAGCTGTAGCTCACGAAAGCTCATGCTCAAATAAATTGGTTAGTCTCTAAGGTGCCACAAGTCCTCCTTTTCTTTTTGCGAATACAGACTAACACGGCTGTTACTCTGAAATCAGTTTTATCTGAGGTTTCAGAGTAGCAGCCATGTTAGTCTGTATCCGCAAAAAGAAAAGGAGTACTTGTGGCACCTTAGAGACTAACACATTTATTTGAGCATAAGCTTTAATGAGCTACAGCTCACTTCATCGGATAAAGTGAGCTGTAGGTCACAAAAGCTTATGCTCAAATAAATTTGTTAGTTTTATCTGAGTAGTTGCCTTGATACTAGATGTGGATCTTGCTTATATAATTAGAATGAAGCAATAGTTCCTCCCAGCAAAAATTTCTTTCACAACCCACAGATTGCTCATTTTGTCAGCATCCAGGAATTGACTTTGCTGAGGTCTGGCTGCTCAAGCTATATTAGACTTAAGGAGAGCTGACAGTGGTAAAACACAGAGAATTCATCAGTGAGTTCAGCTGATTAATTTAGACTTGCAACACTCTAGATCTCCTTTGAAATGTATAAAAGAAAACTGATAATTAGACATAAAATGATAAGAGTATATTACCAAAGTGTACGTTTATGGCTATATCTGTAAAATACGTACAACTAGCAATTGAAGGGCAATGATCAGTCCATTTTATGTTCATTCAGAGCAGTTTCTGCCTACATTCATTTAATAGGAAGTCTCATAGTTCAGCTGACACATAGTGTCCCTGAAGGAAATTAAATAGATTCCGTTTGATAATATTTGTAGACTGATGCTCTGTCTAAGAGAGAAACCATGTGGCTTCTACATAACACTTTTGGATGATACAGTTTTGTCCAGCCTGTATCATTTCTCGATTTTGCTGTGTGTAGGCACAGGGAAAGGGGTGTGTGCTAGGTGAGCATGAAGTCTCTGTTGGGTAGAGGGGCTGAACTTGATTATATGAATAGCTATTCCTGGCTGTGGGTACAGCCTCCTAAGGGCTGGAATCAGTTATGTGTGCATCAGACTTTCTGTAAGTACTGTGCATAGATAAGCATGTCGGAGAAATATCACGTAAGTGAGCTGGTTCCCTGCCGAGTGTACAAAGGAATGGGTATGGAAGGTTCCCTGTAGTTTCCGTGAGCTCCCAAGTAAGTAACCACTATTTGGGCTTTCACCTTAATAATAAAGAGCTAGATTGTGCTTTTAGGCACAGCCCCAAGCAAGACAAGCTCTATGTATTGCACCACCCCTGGAGGCATGGTTTTCCAGAGAGATTTCTTTGAGGTACAGTTCCCTCCCTGCCTTCCCCTTATTCCAGCAGCCAATTATGACAGCCCCAGATCAGCTCAGCTGCTGCATTAATTGGCTAAGGCTCCACCCATTCCCCACCCAGCTCCAGGAGGAGGGAAGCGGTAAGTAGAAATACACTGGGCATAGGGTCTGTGTAGCCCACACAAGGATGTAAAGAAGTTCTTATTCCCTTTTACTCCTCCGCATGAGTCTGTAATCCAAGACACGATCTAGCACAAAGTGTTTGGGATCAGATATAATCTGCCATCGGAAAGGACTCCAGCGTTAGAGGTCTGAGTACAGTGTGTGTTTCATGCATGCAGAGTGCTTATACCTGTGATGTTTAAGTGTATTATTTTCTTGTCCTTATCTGAATTCTGAACAAGAAATATTGGTTCTTGAAAGCTAATGTTTGTCCGTCTATTGTTAAATGCAGGGCAACGTCCACAAAATTATGGAAAAATGTAATTTGCCACTAACTGGGAAACAATGTGTAAATCGTATCATTACGGAGAAGGTAAAGTACATTTCTTTAGTCCTTTTCCAGTCTTTTTTCACTCTAGAAAGTGCCACCAAATCATATTTAAATTTAATTTAGTGCAAGCATGAATGATATGCAGCATCACTTAACAATGAAAATGGTAGATCCCCTTGGAGGTGGATTCAGGAGTTTGGGTGGGTCTCAGTTTTCCTTTGAAAAATGCGATCCTTTAGCACCCAAACATACTTGGCCACGTTTTCAAACACATTCAAATGCCTGTGATAGAATTATGAAGAGTGTCTGCTATCAGCCTTTCATGGGACTACTTGTGAAGTAATTTACTACTCAGTGTGAGGAAGGGAGGCAGAACTGAGCCCCAAACAGTCTGTTCGCTGCACAGAGTAGTTCAGTGGACCTTTTCAATAGAGGTTGAGAAAATTAAGTTATTGCTGCCACCACCTTTATTTTATTATAAGTGCTTACATTTGGAGGGCTAAGGGTAGTCTCTGCGGGAGCCCTCTTATCATACTAAGTAGTGTGCTTCAAAGGCAGTCATGTTAGATGCCATTTTCCCCCAGGAGTATATTACTTGTTATCTTAAATAAATCTTTCTCCACAAGGTAGAAGAAAACAAATGAAATGTGAAACTTATTTAAAGTCTGACTCTAGGAACAGGCTACATACAAATGTATAGTTGAAAAGGAAAGTTGAACAAAGATTGGGGAAAAAACGAGTAACCTACAGGCATTTTTATAAGAACCAGCCCTGGGCAGATCCTTCTTTGTACATATATGCACCTATCATATATTCCTATAAGAAATATCTCTTATGTATACACCAGAATATCACTTAAATTCAACTGGAAACTCTAACCATCTCCAAACCAACATCCTAAAGTAGGTGTTTCTTACCTCCAGTTTCTGTCTTCAGATTTAGGGATGTAAATCCCTGTGTAATTTCGTAAATCAAATTTGTAGCCTGATATACCCCAGGGAAGGATAATTAAGTGTTCAATCTGAGCTTCAGTCCACTCCTATGTCAAATCTGTGACTTCCCTTTGATTCCAGGTTAAACCTTCACCTTTTTCAACTGACTTTCTCTGGGAAAATGTCTTGACATATTATGAGTTTTATTGGCTACAGCATGCAACCAGTATAAGTCTCTCTGGCTGGCACCCATTAAATCCCACATGACCTGTATTTTGCATTTGTGGAAATACAGAAACAGCCTTTATTATGTATGTATTTATTATTAAATGTGCTGTGAGCTGTGGAAGTGCAAAGCAGTAACCAGAGTGCCAGAAAAAGCTTCAGAAGGTTGTCCTTGCTCACTTACACAGGCTTTGCCACTTTATCCCAGGTGTTCTGTAAAAAACAACACCACCTCTGCTTCATTGGCAGCCCTGGACTCCCAAAATAATCAAATTGGATGGTGCAATTGAAGTGGAGAAAATCACCCATGGACCCTTCAAACAATCAGATGTATTTCACTTCTGACCCTAACCTAAAAAACAAAGAGGGCAAGCAGTCCCCTCTTCCACCACCAGTTGTCACCTCTCAGGCAAGCATAAAATCCAACCAGAATTGCCCAGTAAGGTGTAGATCCCATCCCTACCAATTTGTCTAAAATGGCTGAATTCATCCAAAGAATAACAGATACATACTTTTACAATATTAACTCCCCTGTTTGTTTTTATTCTTTCAAGTACTAATGAATATTACACTGATATTTACTGGACAGTTATAGGTCAGAAAATTGACACATGTAAATAACAGCATAATTTGTTACCCTTCTAATAGAAATGTACATATTTCAGCTCACCATTTTTTATTATATAAATAGTCATTTCCTTATTATCCCTTCTTACACTAAAAATGACTCATATTTTATTTGAATCTGACAGGCTGTGTTTGATGTGGACAAGAAAAAGGGACTGACCCTGATTGAAATCTGGGAAGGACTGTCAGTAGATGAAATCAAGAAAAGCACTGGCTGTGACTTTACAGTAAGTCATTGTATGAACAAATGTAGTCATCGTGTTCCAGACCTAGCCATCTTAACAGATAAGAAAAGCACATAAGCCTTTTATTTGTAATCCAGTAGCTTTCACCTTTCAAAGTGTGTGTGTGACTGTGTCAGGGTGGCAGGTGATACTGAAGTTTAGATCACATGGATGCTTGCCATGAGAGCAGGGAAGGAAGTTGTAGGTTGACTAAGGTGAGAGCGAGCGAGGGTGTTAGGCCTGGGATTGGGGACTGGATGGGTGCAGTAGAAGAACTGGAGAGGAGGACTGGATTGGCAAGGACAGTTGGGGAGTGAAACTGAGCAAATGCATTGAAGGGGATAGGTCAGCTTCACTAGGATGGTGGGTGAATATTAGAGCCTGTTCAATGATATAAAAATTAGCTCACCCAGAGTCCTTTTGTGCACAGATTTTTCTTACTACATTTTCCAATACACAGTTTAAAATTGCCCCATATGTGTGAAATGTTCTCTCGGTACTAATCTATAAGGCCACTACTTTCTCATCCTTCAAATCCCTTCTCAAGAGTCTCAGTTCTTTAATGATGCATACATGAAATGGGCCAGTTAAAGATGGAAAGGCTTGAGGGGCAGTGGGGTATAACTAATGATGTATATTTAACCAAACAGATGCCGTATGTGGTGCATATAACAATTGTACATATTTTGAATGTATTCTTGTGACAAGGTAATCTGTCCGCTTATTAGTAGTAGGGCCTACAGGTCCTTCCACCCCTGCACCATGCCGTGGCCCCTTTATGGTTTGGTACTCAAGGATCAAGAAAAATGGCAAAGGCAGATATGGGAAGACAGGAAGCGGTCCAGGGAACAGTCTGTGTCTGGGGACAACCTGTGATGCTCTTCCTTAAGGGACAAGACCAAGAGCTTTGGTAGAGAGAGTGGGGCAGGGCTCCCTTCTCTCCCAACCAACCCTCACCAGCTCTGGGAAAGAGGGCTGTATATATGCTGCCTCTTCTCTCAAAGCCTGGAGACACCAGCAGTGGAAGGTTAATACTTGCTGACCTCTCCCAGTCCAGGGGGAAAGGGGTCTACTGGCGGAGAAGCTGACTGAAAGCCACAGTTGGGCCTGAGGTAAAGATCACAGTGCAACAAGGGCCTCCTGTGCCAAGGAGGGAGAAGTTTGACAGAAAGCCACCCCATCCCTTACTCCAAAGGGGAAGGCTAGGAAGACCCCTGAATATAAGGGTAGAATCTATAGACCAGAAAGGCCAGGACTATTAAAAAAAAACAAAACAAGTCCCCAAGACAGAGGGCATGTAAGGCCTCCTGAATGTAAAGGGGAGCTCTTTGAGGGAAGTTGTATAAGCTAAATAAATTATATCAGTGGTTCTCAAACTTTTGTACTGGTGACCCCTTTCACATACCAGACCTCTGAGTGCGACCCCCCCCCTTTTATAAATTAAAAACACTTTTTTTATATATTTAACACCATTATAAATGGTAGAGGCAAAGCAAGGTTAATGGGTGGAGGCTGACAGCTCGCAACTCCCTCATGTAATAACCTCGCGATCCCCTGAGGTGTCCCGACCCCCAGTTTGAGAACCCCTGAATTAGATCCCAGGGGAAGGGAAATATTGTTTAAAGACTGTGGAGGCAAGTGATTGATTTCTGAACCCCACTAAAGGAAGCTGAGGAAAGTGTGCCTACAGGAAATTGCTGTGCCACAAGGGGGTGCTCTGAGGTAGCACCCTGTCACTATCCTCCTTCCACATCCACAATGTGGTGCTTGTCCTCTTATTTGGTAAAACCTTTTGAGGCAGAGACAGTGAGGACAGGTGCTGTCCTTCAGGCAAGGGCGGTACCTAGTACACTGTGCATTCTGTACTACCAAAATACAAAATAATAAAGAAAAAATTACTCCAGTTCTACAATGGGATACGCTAATGTGGACAACAACCTCCTGTGGAGTCCTTGCTGGGTGGGGCTGAGAATTGTAAGATCACAGGCCAGATATTTTGACTTCATAAGCTTCCGTATCTGCATCTGTAGGAATACATTTTGCTAAACAGTGCCAAAATATTGTGTGTTAGTTTTATTGTTCTGCATTTTTTTTAAATAAATGAGAGGCAGGTATGAGGCAGGTCACTTCTGAAAATAGATTCAGCTAATTGGGAGGAATTCTATTTTTAATGTTGAAATGACCTGCAACTGGCAGAGTATAACACGTTGCTATAAAAACAGCTTGACTGCATAATTCATTGTCCACATAACACCTTACTGAAGTCACTCTATTAACCTTGTGTTTTAAAATTTCTCTTTTGAAACAACCCTCCGTATTCAGCAGACCTTTACACAAAAGAACTGGTTTTGATCATCCTTCCAGTAATGATTTAAGGAAAGGGGTTGATTTTTTGCATACTTTGATAATGTCAGGATTTATTTTTCTCCAGTCACAGAGCCTCTCGTGCAATCAGTAAAGTCAATGCTAAAGCATACAAAAATTGATTGTGTAGATTCATCTTTTTTTGCATTCAGTACCCACCCTCTATAATCTTGGAAGTTTAGAAAGGGGGTTAAGCCACAAGTGAGCTGTAGCTCACGAAAGCTCATGCTCAAATAAATTGGTTAGTCTCTAAGGTGCCACAAGTACTCCTTTTCTTTTAACGTATTTAATGTATTTTTATGGGCCATTTGTGATCAGCATTGAAAGAGCTAATGGCTGAAGCTACTGTAGTAGCACGTGTGGCAGTCATTCATAATGACAACTGATAGTCGTTGGGCCAGGGGAAGAGAGTGAGAATGACTGTATAGCCTGGTCGTTAGGGTACTCATTTAGGTAGACCCGAGTTTAAGACCCACTCCAATGACTATGATACATAAACACTGCAAAAAAAAAACACCACAAAACATGGCAGTGAGACTCAGAGCCTGGGTCAACTGACTTGCGCTCACAGGGATCGTGCTATGGGGCTACAAATAGCAATGTAGATGTTCCCACACAGGCTAGAGTCCAGGCTCTGAGGCCCTCCTCCTTTGTTGGGGGGCTCCAGCCCAGGTAGGAACGTCAATATTGCTAATTTTAGCCCCATAGTTTGAGCCCAAGTCAATTGACCTGGGCTGAGAAACTCGCTGCCATGGTTGTTTTGTTGTTGTTCTTTTCCAGTGTTGATACCCCCTATGTAATAGTGTATACAAACTGGAATAGCTTCAAGAGGAGAGACTGAGAGAGAGTCACCCCAGAATATCCCATAGCCCAGTGGCTTGGGACATTGTCTTCAATTTGGGAGACCCTTCTTATCAGGTAGAGGGGGCACGTGAACCTTGGGTCTCCCCTATCCTAGGTGAGTGCCCTAACCACTGCCTAAAGGTTATAAGGGAGGGGTCTTGCCCCCTCCTCCCCGTCCAGTATTTTGTAAACTTAGTCCACGTTTGTCAAAATGCCCAATATTGAAACAAAATATTGGGTTGGGTCAAAATGAAGCATTTCATTTCAATGCTACTGAAACATTTCGTGTTTTTGGGTTCAGTTGAAGCTATTTGGAGAGCTTTACACAAATTTGTGAATAGTTTCTGGTTGACTGAAACTGCATTTTTCAGCGAATCGTTTATTCATCAAAAACATTTCACCCAGCTCAAGCCCTGAACTCTGTGGTAGAATAATACCTGAAGAGCTGCGTTGTGAATGCTTTTCCTCATACACCAAAATGCTGACCCTGTCTACCTTAGAAGATACCACTTGCTGTACTTAAATTATTATTTCTGTTCAGTGAATTGAGTTTTGCTGCTGTTTACACCAGAAAATAACAATGACTTTAATGACATTGCGCCGATAGGAATGAAAAGCAGAATTCTCTCATCTTATACAGTACTTTTTCCTGTGAAGAAGTACTATTTTGTATAGAGCTAAAGAAAATAGATTATGGAGTTGAACGTTTCTGTTGATAGTATTTTTCAATGGCTTCAGAAAACATTAGCTAAAATAACTGTCTTTTGGGTTTGTTACAATTTAACGTTTAATGCATGAGTACAAATTGCGCAGTAATTTTATACTGAGCCATACATGATGCTGTCCATAATGCAGATGCTTTTGGATCCATACTGCTTCTTGTAAGAAAAATACACAAGGAAAGCCATTTAGAAATATTATGGTTTCTTTGAGAGATATTTGGCTGTACGTTGTTATTTTCACAGCCGGGTTACTTGCTTGAAAAAGCCTCTCCTAGAGGACATCCACAGCAGCTACATGCCAAGGGACAAGTGATTTAGAGTCACCAATCTTTGTTAGGAACCTGGTATTGTATCAAAAATAAACAATTCACTCTGGATTTCACTAGGCTGTGAAGACAAAGTATTGGCTTATCTTGTACACTTAAATCACATCTGCTACTGCCTGGCTTGTAGATCAGCTTGGCAAAGTAATCTCTTTTGGCTTGTACCAGTTTATAGTTTTGATGAGACCATGAGAGAACAGAATAAGAAAACATTCTTTTGTAGATGTATTTCATTATAAAAATTGATAAGGCAAGTCTGTCTACATAAAGATTCAGCTTCTTGTTTTTTCCTGTGAAAGCTCAATTCTAGGTCAGGGATACAAAAAGACATTAAAAGCTAACATGGAGCTCAAAACTGTGGCTTTCAGACCAAGAAAAACAACCCATGTTTGACTATCAAGCAGCTGTTGGTTTGGTTAAAAAAAAAATGAACTGTCTAAGGTCAAGCCAATGAATGAAAAATAATATGAAGTATGGGATATCATCAATTTCTCTGTGGTTTTATTTCATAGAGATGTCTTTCCTTTTTATAGAAACAATGGATTGTTTATATGATGGAGAATGTTTTAAATGTATAGCCTGTTTCCTGTCCTTGTCACCCCTCTCCCACCGTGGAACTTGCATTGAGCAACAGAGTTTTGTACAAAGAGGCTAGAATATGCTCTTTAACTAATGCCTTTATCTGCAAGTAAAAATAATTTCCAGATAACACGATATAGTGATTTTTTTAGGCATATAATGAATGGCTGCCCAACCATACAATCAACTCACATCACAACCTTGGACGTGGGAAGGGGAAAGTTTTGGCAGAGGACACAAGGCCCTCAGTCAAAATACCCTGGGATTTTTGATGTTCAAGCAGAGCAGACCTCTGAGAAACACCACAGATTGAAAGACACACTCTGTAACCTAGGTTTCAGAGTAGCAGCCGTGTTAGTCTGTATTTGCAAAAAGTAAAGGAGTACTTGTGGCACCTTAGAGACTAACAAATTTATTTGAGCATAAGCTTTCATGAAATAAATTTGTTATGTGCAAATAAATTTGTTAGTCTCTAAAGTGCCACAAGTACTCCTTTTCTTTCTGTAACCTAGGTATTTATGTGCCTCAAAGGGATATAGAACTGAGTGGATCCCGTTGGGATTTAGACCCGTGGGGAGTCTATGCATTGTAAACTTGATGATTCCCTGATTTTAAACCACTAGCCATCCTTGGGCTGCTCAAGCAATTTTCTGCTTATTTAATTTTATTTATTCATAGCAAACAGTTATATTTAGGCCTGATTCTGAAAAGTGCTGAGGATGTGCAACCCATTGACTTTCAGTGGATCGGACCCTTGGAGGGAGCGGATGCTGGGCACACAAGGGACAGCTGAAGTGTCAGATGTGCAAATACCCATGAGAGAAACATGAGATTTAACGTAATGTGCTCATTCAAATGTAAAACACTCCAAGCAGGGCTGGCTCTAAGATTTTTGCTGCCCCAAGCAAAACATTTTTTGGCCACCCCCGCTTTTTTTTCGTGCCCTGTCCCCGGCTCCATGCCAACTCCGCCCCTTCCTAATCCCTTCCCCAAATCCCCGGCCTCACCTCCTCCCATGGGCGTGCCGCATTTCCCCCCCCCATTGCTTCCTGTGGCTCCCCCCGCCCTGCAACCCTCCGCCCTAGCTCACCTCCACTCCGCCTGCTTCTCCCCCCTCCATGTCAGGCGAGGGAGAGGCAGCGCGTTCAAGGGAGCACGGGGAGCGGAGGTGAGCGAGGGTTGGGGGGAGCGCAGGAAGTAATGGGAGGTAGAGGAACCACTCCCCGCCCCAGCTCACCTCTGCTCCACCACCGCCGCCTCCCCAGACTGTGCCACCGCTCGGCTTCTCCTCCCTCCCTCCCTCCCAGGCTTGCCGCGTGAAAAGGGAGGGAGGGGGGAGAAGCGGCTCAGCGGCGGTGCGCTCAGGGGAGCAGGCGGAGCGGAGGCGACCCAGGGCTGGCGGGGGCACATTTCTAGGGTCAGCATGGCCGGCCCCGGAACGCCGCCCCTAATAACGTGCCACCCCAAGCACCGAGAGCCAGCCCTGACTCCAAGCCACACTGGTACTGAAAACCAGGACAACAGATAAACAATATCTGCTCACCGTAATTGAATTTTGTCACTGTTGTCAGAAAATACAGAGCTAGAGTCTGCCATTCTCACTCACCTCCAATAGTTCCTTACTCCTCAAGTATTTTTATTTATTTCAGTGGAAGCACTCATGGAATGAAGTACTGCTCAAGGCTGGCAGAATTGCCCCATGCTAAATACAGTGCATATGCATTTTAAGATGTGAAAACGTAAGCCTCCTGGAACCAGTCCCAAGGTGTCCATACACTGAGAGAGTTTCTCCCACTGCTCAATGCACATGCTTGCTGCAATTTAGTATCCCAGTTTACACAGAGCTTTGAAAAATCAATGTACAGTGTCTCATTCCACCAAGATGTCTCATTAACATTCAGCACAAAAAATACTCTGTGTGAACCAAGCCTGGCTTCTCAGCTGCTACTTCCACAAGAGACTGGATGATTTATTGTGGTTCACGGAAGAATAATTCCAGAAATTAAACTGCACATTGTCTGTAGGAAATAAAGACCTGCACCTCTAAAAGCAACAGGCCACTAATGGTTGCAAAGACATAATGTGTGAGCATGTTCAGCACTGTGAAATGGGTGGGATAAGGAGGCAGAAGAAATGCAGTGGGTCAGATTTTACGGAGACCGATTAATCATCTAGACCTGAGGTACTGGAGGTATTCTCTTTCATCTGAGGCAGCTGATGTCATCCAGGTTGCCTTTGCTCTTCATGAGGCTGGGAGTAGAAGGTGATCCCTTCCTGAGACTATCCAGCAGTGTCCCTCTATCTCTATACTCAGGGCTTAGTTATAACCATACTAATTTGGATCAGTCATTTGTGCACCGTTTCAGCTCTCCACCCCCAGCAAATTTCCTCACCCCCCTTCCCATCACACACATGGGTTCTTTTTTTCATCAGCTCTCCCTTTTGGGTTATTTTTCTGTTGCCCATTCCGTTTTGCTAGGATGGCTGCTCTGTCTCAGTCTATATTACTAATTGGTTTTAATTTTTGTACAGTACCATATATGCTGGGAATGAATGACTTAAAAAACAATCAAATAAAAATATCCTTGTGATGGAATAAGTTGGGAGATGGAGGGTAAGAAAATGTAAATAACCTTGTACTGTATTAATGCTAGCTGAAAATACTCTGTCTTTCCTGACTACATCCCATTCAAACAGTCTGCACAGCCACGGATACCATTTTTCTTAAATCCAATCTTTGAATTGTTCTACATGGGCCCGTCACGACAGGACACTTCTGTTTTGTCAGGTGTTTGAGGCGGATTGATGGACAAGCTGAGCTGTTTTCGGATAATGGGGTTTATTAGCTAAGGATTTCTTGGCAGTCTTGTGTTAATATTGTAATGGCAGTGCAATAACTATTGGAAGATCTCAACTGTGTTTATATATTAAAAGCCAGTTGGTAATGGGACTTCTGCTGCTGCAGTGTTTCATAGTTGGAAATCAGGGGACAGGGACATGCTTACAATAACCTAGTTTGCACTGTTGTGTGTGTTTGCCAACTTATTTTTTTCTCTCTCTTTTTTTCTAGGTTGCACCAAATCTCATACCGATGAGGCAGATTTCAACCTGAAAAGCAAGCTGGTCTGGACTTGCCAGAGTTCTTGTTTCCAAACGGGAGCTCAGTGAAGGGAAATCAGTGTCTGTTTTGCAATTATACTTTTTTTAAAGGGCTTTTAAAGTAGTTTCCTAGTAGTTAGATTCAGGCTGTGATAGCTGTTTCTCGCATGACATTACAGTCCAGTTTTAATAAAAAGGTGAATTTAATACCTAACTTTTTGATAACCTCATACTACAACCATGATTGTTAATAAGCATTGACTCAAGGAAATGCCTTGTAGAAGTCGTCTTATTGCTGAGGACTACATTTTTTAAAAAGTACAGACCTACTGTGCAAACAGACAATGTGCATGCCAACTTCCAACTGCCTGTGCATTTTCTGAAGTTTTACAAACAAGTTAACCACTGGAAGTGGAAATACTGCAAATGTCATAGTAATTCTAATATATGGTGAGGCGCTTCTTGATTTTCTTCTGGGGGATGATTGCTGAGCTTGTAGCAAACATGTAGAGCTGCAGATGTACATCTGACACATGGGCTTCCACTTTTTTGTGAAAATTTGGGTCCTCAACCTGTTACCAATAAGTCAGTGGCAAAACTCCCATTGAAATCAATGGGAGCAATTGGGCCCTTAACCTTGAATGTATGATCATTTTCCGTGGTATCTATGTACTGGTGTTAATTAAGAGAAGGTACACCTTCTAGAGTATGACTCTGGTCTCTTCTATTTGAATGATGAAACCCACAAATGTGTAACCTAGAAAGGGGCCACTTTGGGAGGGAAACACAAAAGGTCTCTTCCCTCAAACAGGCAAGTTGATGGCCTTGCAAAGGATATGGGCCTGGGTCCCAGAGAGGAAAGGTGGGTGGACAGGGATAATGCTGGGTTGTAAGGAGAAGGGTGGAGTGACTGTGGAAGAGTCAGGGAAAGGAGCTCCTTTTCAGAACTGACATTTTATCAACTATTCAAATTCGGATTGAGGAAAGGTTTAAAGTGATAGGCTCCCTGTTTATCAGCTCTTTCCCCAGCTCTTGCCGATCCAGGGAGCAAGTAGCGTTTCAGGACTCGCATCCACAGAAGCCACAGTCAAGATGAAATGCAGTTTCCTTTCTCTAGGTTTCCTACCCTCCCCCCTCCCCACTTGATAAGTCTTTTCCCTTTCCCACTCTGAGTTACAAAGAGAACTGTTGTTTTTTCTATATAGTATAGAACACAGGTCTGACAACACAGGTCCTTCCCTCTCAGGCCAGTACAACATAACTCCATTACGTGGGACCCTAATTCACAAAAATCCACGTTAACCAAAGTCTAGTACTAGCTCTAGATGCAGTGGCTTCTTTCCCAATTCTTCTAAATATTTTGGAAGTTTCCAAAATGCTTTGGTTAAGTGAGGTCCTGTCATACATGTGACATCAACAGTAAGAATCAGCTATATGCCAGGAAGCCATGCAAAAGAAAATGGTACATAATATAAGCAACCCAGGCAGAGAGAGAGAGAGAGGAAAAACTGAATTTGAGACAGATTAGGAAGTCTCCCACTTCATAAAATGTTGTGGGAGGAGCAGGGGAATGTTCTGAACACAGCACTGGGGGCCAGAAATAGTCCTCCTGTGTCCTAGCTCCTCAGTGTCCTTGGGCTTCTCTCCTTCATTTCCCTCAGTTTAGTGGGGAACAATACTCCTTCACAGGGTTCTTGTAAAAGTAGGCCTGATCTACACACGCATTTTGTACGGGTATAACTAATTTGATTAGGGGTGTGAATGTCTATTGCTATACTGGTACAGCCCCTACTGCAGATGCAGTTATACCTGTATAAATGTGCATTATACCAAAATAGCATCTCCTCCTTTCCCTAAAGGAATAAGCTATACTAGCATAAGCACCTCTACACCAGTATAACTGGGTGTGCACGGGGGGGTTGTACTCCTTTAACTATACAGGCATATAACTTGGGGGTGTAGCCAGGCCTACAAGTGAATATCTGAAGAAGAAAGCTGTTGCGTAAGTGGTAGTGTTAAGGTCACGTTTAATACAAAGAGGGTTTTGGCTGATATTTAATTTGTTCGAAAGGTTTGAAGCTGGCAAAAGCGCTCCAGAATAAGCTGCAAGCAACAATCCTGCACTGGCCCTAGTTTCCAACCAGCTCTAAGATCAGGAGGTTTTCTATATTATAAGCTCTGGGAAAAGATGTCAATTAACAGTTTGACCATTTCCACCCATTTGGAGTAAAACCCAAAAAGTCAGATTTAAGAAATTATTTCCAGGGGTTTTGTGTAGCTAGATTTCTATGGGATTGCTCGGTAATGGCTCTGCTATAATGGAAGCTAATGCACTGTGGGTTCGCATAAAACAATCCCGGGTTGATGATCAAGCGGCTAAGTAGCCTGAGCTAATCCACAAAGACCCTTCACGGATAGTGTTTGCTGTTGAGAGAGTATAGTGTCCTGGTGATGTAGACAGTAAAAAGTGCATATCATTATCTCTATTACTGAGGATCAGTTAAGAGCCACTTTTGATGGAATGGATGGGGTCATAAATAGGTTCCTGCTAGCAATTACTCTTGGATTTACTAAAGAACACTCAGTATGTATATTGTTTTTTAAAGGGAAATACGTAAAACATATTATCTAAGGAGGGGATTTGCCACTCCTTTAATACTTTTAATTTGTCTATAAAGAAAACTATGTTTAAATAAAGGAGGGGAAATCTTTTAGAAAATCTAGAGAATTGAATGTTATCTAATGGGATAAACCATATTAAATTAAGCTCAGTAGCAATTAATTTGGTGGAGACTGTCTAAAAGTTTTCCTCGGAGTATATTTACCACAACTGTGGTGTCTGATAGGTGCGAGAGGGCAGCAGCAAATATATATTACTTCTCCCCCTAGGATCCTTCATTCAGATGTGCTTATACCATTAGACTTGATGTTCAAAAGAGCAGAATGGTCTAATAGTAGTTAGAAGTTCATATCTCAAAACCTTAAGCAAAGGACTGGGGGCCAAGAACTCTTGAGTTCTAATCTTCACTTTTCTGATTGTTCACTTGTGGCCTTTGAAAAGTCTCAGACACATGCTCTGCTTCAGTTTCCCTAATTGAAAAGAGAGATTTACCTTGTGAGGATTAATTAGCTAAAGTCTGTACAGCAAGTAATATTTTTCCTTTAGGGAAAATTCAACGCTTGATCAAGAGTAAAAAAGAGCATTTGGGGACTGCCACGTGTGATGAATGTTTTGGACCTGATTCACCTCACGCTTGTATGAGTGTCACTCAGGAGAATTGAAGTCAATAGAATTACACGAGTGGAGATAAGAGTTGAATCAGGACTTATCAACATACAATTATAGTGTAAATATCTGTCTTCCATGCTGTCTATATTTGCTTCAGTAACTTGATACTATGGGAAGGTATTTATATTCTTAGATAAATGTCAAGTGACCCCCCACAAGCCAACTGTATTAATTTTGTGGTCATGTTTTGGCAAGACTTTGTATTATGATGAGTGCAAATGTATAAATTTGATTTTCCTAGCGGCCAAAGCCATTCTTGTTAGTCAGCCAGACAGCGTTCCTTTTGAAGAGCACAAGGAAGTCTGGTTCATAGCTGTAATGTACAAACTAGGTAATAGTTGTGATGACAGGTTCTTCTTTCTCTCCTCCATGGCAACATGAAGTCCAGGAAGCATGAGGAAGGTCCAATTGGATATCAATTAGATCATTACCTGGATGGCAGCACTTCACAAGACAGAGATAATATAATGCCCTTGAGTTGAAGAAGGTGGTGATTCTGTCATATCACTATGACTTATTTCTCTTTCTAATTGTTTAAACCAATACATGATTTTGTCCCTTGGAGAAGCAAAAAGTGAAAAGGTGATATAAATGGCTATTGTATTGTAAGCTATTTGTCAAAGTCCTTTACGTGTACTTGCAAAACAATCAATAAAAATTAAAAGATTTAAAAAGGGCTGATCATGTAGATTGCTAGTGCTCTTTATAATGAAGCATCCTAAGAATGTTCCTTTAGAAACGTACGAGAATCAGCAGACTTTGTGTTGGCATATTGAATGTGCTATGATAATGACAGTGCACCTTATTACACAAAATGTATGTGATATTAGCTGGAGATGGAGGAACTTGATAAACAGGAGGAATGCATAATCGGAGAACAACAACTGAGCCCAACTAACTGGTCATAGTGCTTTGCATAGTATTTCCTCTTGCACTGCATGTTTGGCCAGTCTGAGTGACAGCTCATAAAAGCATCCACAGTAAATGCATTGTTAAGTGACTTGCAGTTCACACTGCTCAAACGTGAGTATAAGGAAAAGGAGATGCCAAGGAGGGACGAGATCATGAGCCCACCTGCATGTAGCAACATATCAAGAATTACTTTGTGTGATCTGGACGCCTTGTGGAATGATTTGTCCCTCTAGAATAAAGATTATTGCACAAAAGGTGGGAGACAGTCTTTTTATATTTAGCAATACAAGGACTGAAGCTCCGGTATTAATGTGCATCTGTAGCCTGAAAGTGTTTTAAGGCATCATTCCTGCCCAGGAAGATAAATTCTAGTGTCTGCCTGATGAATGATCAATCATGGTGATTGCTGAAATGATGGAAATGCTGCCTGTTTATGATAGACTTCTGAACATCATTCATGGGCATGTATGTCAGCGTGTCCTTTTACCTCACATCACAACCAGCACAACAAAAAAGCTGGATGAAAAGCAAGAAGAAAAATGCTCAGACTTTGCACAGAAGAGATGTTTGCTCAGAAATAAAAGTCCTCAACAATTTCTGTGCAGGGCCATGCCCCAGCATTCCCTCTTCCTGTGCATGAATTGAGCTAAAGATTAGGTATCAGAAATATGCAAGTAGGCTACAGTTTTGGACCCTGAAAATCTACCTGTCCTACAGGGTAAATTTCATTGAGTGTGGCAGGGAAGGTGCAGTTGTGTGCACACAGGCACAGCCCAGGGGACAAAGGGTTAAATGGCTTTAAACCACCTTTAATCCTCCTGGCTATTCCTGGCACCTCTGCGGCCCCCAGCGTATCTTACACAGCTCCTGAAGGTAAGCACCATATGGCTTCTATGGACAGCAGCATCTCTTCGAACTTCCTCAGTACTATAAGCTCCAGTCCCACCCCTCCCATCTTTAACACACTTCTCTAGCCCAAGGCCTCACCTCCCAGCATGCATTGTACCTTGGGACTTGTGATTGGTCCTGTGCAAGGCAGCTATGGTCGTCTGATGCAGTGCCTCTACTGGGGAATTTTCAATCAAATCACGGATGCATACCGTGGAAACTGCAGAAGACATTATATACACAGAGACCATGAAACAATACCTCCTCCCACCCCACTCTCCTGCTGGTAATAGCTTATCTAAAGTGATCATCAAGTTGGGCCATTTCCAGCACAAATCCAGGTTTTCTCACCCTCCGCCCCCCACACACAAACTCACTCTCCTGCTGGTAATAGTCCATCCAAAGTGACTACTCTCTTTAAAATGTGTATGATAATCAAGGTGGGGCATTTCCAGCACAAATCAGGTTTTCTCACCCCCCAACCCCCCTCCAAAAACCACACACACAAACTCACTCTCCTGCTGGTAATTGCTTATCCAAAGCGACCACTCTCCCTACCATGTGCATGATAATCAAGGTGGGCCGTTTCCAGCACAAATACAGGTTTTTTTCTACCCCCCGACGTTCTGGTTAAACTTGGATTTATGCTGGAAATGGCCCACCTTGATTATCATGCACATTGTAAGGAGAGTAGTCAGTTTGGATGAGCTATTGCCAGCAGGAGAGTGAGTTTGTGTGTGTGGTTTTTGGAGGGGGGTGGGGGGGTGAGAAAACCTGGATTTGTGCTGGAAATGCCCCACCTTGATTATCATGCACATTTTAAAGAGAGTGGTCACTTTGGATGGACTATTACCAGCAGGAGAGTGAGTTTGTGTGGGGGGGTGGGAGGGGGGCGGAGGGTGAGAAAACCTGGATTTGTGCTGGAAATGGCCCAACTTGATGATCACTTTAGATAAGCTATTACCAGCAGGAGAGTGGGGTGGGAGGAGATATTGTTTCATGGTCTCTGTGTATATAATGTCTGCTGCAGTTTCCACGGTATGCATCCGATGAAGTGAGCAGTAGCTCACAAAAGCTCATGCTCAAATAAATTGGTTAGTCTCTAAGGTGCCACAAGTACTCCTTTTCTTTTTGCGAATACAGGTTAACACGGCTGTTACTCTGATTCCTGAATACCTGTGGTTCAACTGGAATTCTGAGGTTTCAGGGCTTAATGATTGTTTTTGCCACATAGGAGTTTACCATGTCAGATTGGTTCGCATTCTTTGTTAATGCAGTAGAAAAATGTGATCCTATAAGCTTTGGTATCAGTTCTCAAGTGCACTAAGTAGGTCAAACTTTCAAAAGGCCCTCCAACACACACAACCATTGGTGCATACATGTTTTGTGCATTATGAGCATTGCAAAATACAAATGGTAGAAGACCACTTCTGCATGCGAGTAATAGAATTTAAATGCACAAAACTCAATCTCTGTGCTTGTGAAGCTAACACCTGAGCATGGAAGCAGGAGTGCTCAGCAAATGTGCACTGAAATGCTTGTATATGCAAAGTGGCATGTGCTCAAATGGGGTGGGGAGTGTCTCATTTTAACAATTTGGCTGAATGTCTTTTTGTATTGAAGGTGGGAGATGAGGTGTCGGAGCTGGTGAAAAAGTATTCAGTGAAAAATTAGTGTGAGATTTGGTAGGCTAAATTCTGCCCCTTGGATGCATGTACACAGCTCTAAAAATGGAGATCATGCCATACATCTTAGAAAATTTGGCTCTATTGGTAGTAGAATGATTCGAGGCTGATAGAAACATGGAGGAAAAAGACATAATCCATATATAAGGAAACAAAAGCCACCTTAAGAAGCACAAAGCATCGGATCAAGAGGAGTGTGACAGATAAGGCAATTTCATAGAATCATAGAATATTACGGTTGGAAGAGACCTCAGGAGGTGATCTAATCCAATCCCCTGCTCAAAGTAGGACCAACAACAACTAAATCATCCCAGCCAAGGCTTTGTCAAGCCTGACCTTAAAAACCTCTAAGGATGGAGATTCCACCACCTCCCTAGGTAACCCATTCCAGTGTTTCACCACTCTCCTAGTGAAATAGTGTTTCCTAATATCCAACCTAGACCTCCCCCACTGCAACCTGAGACCATTGCTTCTTGTTCTGTCATCTGCCACCACTGAGAACAGCCTAGCTCCATCCTCCTTGGAATCCGCCTTCAGGTAGATGAAGGCTGCTATCAAATCCTCCCTCGTTCTTCTCTTCTGCAGACTAAATAACCCCAGTTTCCTCAGCCTCTCCTTGTAAGTCATGTGCCTCAGCCCCCTAATCATTTTCGTTGCCCTCCACTTGACTCTCTCCAATTTGTCCACATCCCTTCTGTAGTGGGGGGACCAAAACTGGATACAATACTCCAGGTGTGGCCTCACCAGTGCCAAATACACGGGAATAATCACTTCCCTCGATCTGCTGGCAATGCTCATACTAATACAATATCCATGGATAAAACCTATTGAATTAAGTTTAAGTTGTTTTGGAGTCCATTGTATTAAAAATGCAACGTTTATGTATTGTTGTGGAATTGTATGTAACTTCTAGAGTGGGGGGAAACTGTGAGTAGTGTAAACCCTCCGAAGTGTTATGAGCTTCAAAGGACTATTTGAAACTATGTGCCAGACAAGAATGAACTTATGGGGCAAACAAAGTTTGGTGTGTTTCCCATTAAATCTCTAGGGGGGAGATGTATGTAAAGTTCCCTCTCCAGTTGTGCAAGAACTCAGCCTTACGCTGCTGATTACCTGTTCCCAGGGTCCCAAATCAAAGACTCAAACTGTATAAAGGAGTGACTCAGAGGTCCATGGGTGTTCTTATTCTGAACAAAAGGTATTGTGAACTTGTGACCACAGAAAAATTTCTTGGTGCACTGACACCAACCAGCACCTGGATGGAATCCAAGAGATCTCTGCTAACCTTATTACTGTGAGCGTAGGATTTTGGGGTTTTTTTCAATATGTTTATTCCATAATGCTTTTACCTTAAAACATTGCTTGCTTAGAAAGGTCTATGTGGTAACTTAAAACAGTGGCATTTATAGCCTCTGAGGAGAAAGACTGTTTAGGCAGTCTGACTTGTGGAGAATTCACAGTGCAGCCTGGAAAAAAAACCCAGTCAGAAGCAAGTAAGACACAGGTCTCCACCTAAGAGAGGTAATGGCTCAGGAGCCTTGAGTGGGAGCCCTTGCTGGACCATCGAGGGGGACCACAGATGCAGTTGCCCTGGACTTTGACAAGGAGAATGGGAACAGTTCATAGAATCAGAGAGTTTAAGGCCAAAGGGACCATCAGATCATCCAGTCTGTGGCCTCCTGTATGTCACAGGCCGCCAACACCATCCAGCCACCTACCCACTGAAGCCAAGGTGCACCAGTGCCCATTGTCCTTGGAATGGCAGGAAATTGGTAAGTGAGATATACCCAGTGACTTGTATCCCACATTTAAATAAGCTAAGTATAAACACGGAAAGCGAAATCTGATGTTGTCTAACAAGTTAAAGGAGGGGTGGGCAAACTTTTTGGCCTAAGTGTCACATCTGGGTGGAGAAATTGCATGCAGGGTGTCAAGGTTCCTCCCCCACTCTGAACTCTAGGGTACAGATGTGGGGACCTGCATGAAAACCTCCTAAGCTTACTTTTACCAGCTTAGGTTAAAACTTTCCCAAGGTACAAATTAATTTTATCCTTTGTCCTTGGAATATCCACTGCCACCACCAAATTCTAACTGGGTTTACTGGGAAATGCAGTTTGGACACTTCTTTCCCCCCAAAATACTCCCAACCCTTGCACCCCACTTCCTGGGAAAGGTTTGGTAAAAATCCTCACCAATTTGCATAGGTGACCACAGACCCAAACCCTTGGATCTGAGAACAATGAAAAAGCATTCAGTTTTCTTACAAGAAGACTTTTAATAGAAATAGAAGTAAAGAAATCACCTCTGTAAAATCAGGATGGTAGATACCTTACAGGGTAATTAGATTCAAAACATAGAGAATCCCTCTAGGCAAAATCTTAAGTTACAAAAAAGACACACAGACAGAAATAGTCATTCTATTCAGCACAATTCTTTTCTCAGCCATTTAAAGAAATCATAATCTAACACATACCTAGCTAGATTACTTACTAAAGTTCTAAGACTCCATTCCTGGTCTATCCCCAGCAAAAGCAGCATATAGACAGACACAGACCCTTTGTTTCTCTCCCTCCTCCCAGCTTTTGAAAGTATCTTGTCTCCTCATTGGTCATTTTGGTCAGGTGCCAGCGAGGTTACCTTTAGCTTCTTAACCCTTTACAGGTGAGAGGATTTTTCCTCTGGCCAGGAGGGATTTTAAAGGGGTTTACCCTTCCCTTTATATTTATGACACAGGGCCATGAATGTAGGGCTGGGGCAGGGGGGCTGGGGTGCAGGAGAGGGTGTGGGGGGTGTGGTGTGCAGGAAGGGGCTCAGGGCAAGGGGTTCAGATGCAGGACAGGGTGTGGAGTGCAGGAGGGGGCTCAAGTCAAGGGTGAAGGGAGGGGTGTGGAGTGCAGGAGGGGGCACAGGGCTGGGGGATCAGGGGAGGGGGTTGGGGGGCAGGAGGGGTTTGGGGTGCAGGCTCTGGCCCAGCGCCACTTACCTGGAGCGGCTCCAGGTGGCAGCAGAGCGCAGTGGGGCTAAGGCAGGCTGCCTGCCTGTGGGCCATGGCCCCATGCTGCTCCTGGAAGTGGTCGGCACCGTGTTCCTGTGGCCCCTGGAGAAGGGGGGCAGAGGGCTCCGTGCACTGCCCTCACCTATGTGTACCTCCCCCAAAGCTTCCATTGGCCACGGTTCCCCGTTCCCAGCCAATGGAAGCTGTGGGGGGCGGTGTCTGCAGGCGAGGGCAGCGCATGAAGCCCTCTGCCCCTCCCCCAGGGGCCGCAGGGATGTAGTGCCGGCCGCTTCCGGGAGCGACATGGGGCCCACGGTACCATGGGGGTGGCAATCTCGCGGGCCTGATCCAAAGCCCTGACCCGCTGGATTCAGTCTGTGGGCCATAGTTTGCCCACCCCTGAGTTAAAGCAATTAGATTAGAGCAAATCACAGAAGGAACAAATAAGTTACACATGGAGGTAGTGGGATATATTCACCTACTCTTGTACAGCGCGGGGCAAACTTGCCTATACTGTTTAGATGGTGAGTGAATCAAGACTTTAATTTGTTTTGCATTGTCCTTGTGTTGCAGAAACACTTGGATAATCTAAAAGCAATCTTCAATTATGGGCAATTAGCACATTCTCACAGATCTGTCCAAGAATAATGAAAAGCTCAGCAAGCATGTCAATAGACATCCTTAAAAAAATATAAACTTTAGATTAATCTTCTTGTGCTCTTTAGAACAAAACCCATCAAACCGATGTTCTCCTTTCCCGCATTGCCCACTCAGTGAAACAGCACCTCTTCTGGCCTGACGTCCTGTGAGAGTAGGGAGGTGGACAGTTCCCCTTCTTTCGCAACAGGCTTCAGGCTCCTCCAAACTTCAATAGTCTCCTGCCTCACTGGATTCTGAAAAAGGCAGGAAGGTCAGTGCAAGTGTCTTTGACTGCCTGGCTCAGTGAGTAACCACAACACAAGGGCAGAGAGGAGGAGGAGGAGGGGAATAGTCTTTGCCCAAGGGAGAGAGAGCTACAAGGGATAGCACAAGAAGAAGCCACTAGTGGCTCAGGCACCTACAGGGGACCCCTGCTTACACAGTATGTGCTGGGCCCTCTAAGTCCTGGTTGTGGTCCACTATTATATTGCATTAGATCCAGGCTCACAACCCTGAGTAGAAATGCTGGTTCTGCAGCACTGATGTTGGATATTAGGAAAAACTTTTTCACTATGAGGGTGGTGAAACACTGGAATGCGTTACCTAGGGAGGTGGTGGAATCTCCTTCCCTAGAAGTTTTTAAGGTCAGGCTTGACAAAGCCCTGGCTGGGATGATTTAATTGCGGATCGGTCCTGCTTTGAGCAGGGGGTTGGACTAGATGACCTCCTGAGGTCCCTTCCAACCCTGATATTCTATGATTCTATGATGGATTTTCTGTTCTAAGGCCCACACTTCTGCAAACTAGCTCACAGTCCAGCTCTTCTGCCAGAGAAGGTGGGTGCGGGTGCTTTTTCCCCCTTGATCTGTTTTATCATAGAATCATAGAATATCAGGGTTGGAAGGGACCTCAGGAGGTCATCTAGTCCAACCCCCTGCTCAAAGCAGGACCAATCCCCCAATTTTTGCCCCAGATCCTTTAATGGCCCCCTTAAGGATTGAACTCACAACCCTGAGTTTAGCAGGCAAATGCTCAAATCACTGAGCTATCCCTCTCCCCGATGTTATGTTTGATTTCAAGTTAGAAGTTTGTCATTTTGGAGCTGCAGCTGTTTGAAAAATGGAAATACTACCGCTATGGGATAGTCTCATCTCACAAGGAAGGCCCGGAGACTTGCTAGCTCATACTCTGCAAGGTATCTGAGGGACAGAATCTTATCTCCTCTGCTGTGTGTGGCCAGGGCCATCAGATGGGGTCACTGTTCCCTCAAATCCTGGATGCTCCTCAGGAAGACTGGTAAGTGGTCTCGCACCAAGGCTGCTACAGAAAGCAGCAAGAACTGCACCCTGTTACCATCAGGTTTTGTTTCCAGTTGGCTTAGAATTCCTGGAACATAAAATGACTCTTTGAAGTTCAATATCTCAAATCGTGGTGAAGAAAGTGCCACATCCCGTGTGTATGTGTGTGTGGAGGGGTGTACTTTGCTAAGCTTTTGGCTTTATGAAAAGATACTTCTAATGTTTCCCTCTTCTACAGAATGATAGTCAATGATTTCTCTGCTCCTGTATTGATTAATACTGACATTTTTAGACCCTTCTCCTCCCCCCACAGCCCGACATTAAAAGCCAGCCCCATAAATCCACTAGCAAATAAAACAGAAAGATGGTGAAATCAGTCTGCAAGAGCATATCCCAGTCCTCGTTAAGGGGCAATTCAACATACTTAGGACACATTAACTGCTGTTGTGAGGGAAAGAGGTTGCAGCTCCATTTAAAAACAACAGGGACTTGCAAAATCCAATTTATAATTTGCAATGCACTTCCCCAGCAGTAACGACCATACACACCCGGGTCACAGTTTGGAAGGAAATATTGCAGACTAATTTGGGTGGATAGCTGCAAAAATAATCTGATTTGGAAAATCTTTACATGTTGAGGAAGAAATAATTCTGGAAATTATCTGTAATATCTTCAGTTGAACAGTGCTGGGTAGACACTTCGGGGAATCGTCAGTGCGTTTATTTCAAAATTGAGAAAGGTGGTGACTCTAACAATTATGTGAATCATCAGCTTTATAAACCTTTAGCTAACAGGTTATTTGATTCTTTACAAAATAACCAATTTTAGAAGACATCCACTATCACCCAGAGATCTTGTTTCTATGGGGATTTTAATTGCTCAGCAGTTCATTTTAATGCCTGCTTTGAGATGATAGAATAATTCAGTGATCGGAAAACAGCTAATGTAGGCAACACAAAGAATGAGGCCTTTGAACAAAGGGGTACATTGGAAAACCGCAGGTAGGTGACTGAGGCTCCACCTCCCCTCTTTCTGGACATTATTACACCAGAAAGAGACTTGCTCCCGGCAATGCCATCTCTAGAATTTTTCATGGTCTCCACATTTCTAATGTATGCAGTAGTGTTGATGCCAGCCAGAATCAAAGGCTTAAAAAATAGAAAATGAATACAAGAAATTATATTTCAAGATAAAGATATGACCCAAAGTTCAAATGACACAGGATCATCGTCAGTTGCAAAAACCATTATTTTTTCAGCATTTATGAGGGATATTGGCTTGTAACAAGTGGCATGCCCTGTGGGCTGGAGAGCCTGAGGCTAAGCCAACCCTGATTGGAATGAATCCTAGCTATGTGGAATCAGACAATTCCCTGTAAAGAGCAGAAGGTCCCGGGAGCGAAGGGAGCTGCCATTACAGCGATGCTGGTGGACAGTACAGGGTACGGAGGTGAAAGGCTCCTGTAGGACCATGATATCAGGGAACTTGGAGGGCAAAGGCCACTGAGGAGGGTCGGGGGGCTACCTTGCCTGTGTTTGTGACTGGGTGTCTGAGCCCCACTGGGGGAGAACTGGGAGGATTGGTTGGGACAGAAGAAAAAGCCCTGGGGTTCAGAGAAGAATGCCAAACCTAAGTAGGGAGTTTTTCTTTGTGTTGTTGGAATGGACTTTAGTTTGGGACTCTGGGTAGTTGGAAGCTGGTTCTGGTATTCAGCTAGCCCCAGCAGGTATTGTTAACCAGAGAAAGCCTCTGTGAGGTTTTTAAAGGGACAAGAAGAGAGGAAAAGCAGAGGTGGGGAGCCTGCAGAGACACCCCAGGCCAGGAAGGGGCGCTCAGTAAGTAGCAGTCCTGTTACAGAGATTAACATCTTATTTTAAACAAATGATTAAATCCCTGATTAAACAGCCTATTCCTCTTCAACAGGATACTTCAGCACATGCTAAAATCCATTGACTATAATAGAATTTAAACACTGTTTAAAGTTAAGCGTGTGCTTACTGCTCCTGTATTCTCTACACAGAAAATCTCCGTTTTTGTTCTTGTTGGTAACGTTGCTTTAAGACGGCATCAAAATTCCTTCTTCATAGAAAACCCCATTCATTCTGTAAGCTTGTTGGAATTGTTAAACTAATTTTTAAAATATAATTTAGCCTTACCTTTTAAAAAAGAAAATGTTAACAAAAATATTTTGATTTTTCTCTGAATTCTCTACATTTCAATTAATATTTTGCTTTATCATTTTCAGTTTTCTCAGGTTTGGGGTTTTTTTTAATTGCCAAGTTTGATTGGTTGGTTTAGTTACATTATAAGATTTCTTGAAAACAAATATTTTTTTACTTCAAAATAAAAACATTTAGTTTTAGAAAACTCCAGTTTTAAAAAAGATACAGAAGTTCTTCAGAATTTTTAAATGGATCCATTTTGAAAAGTACTGAAAAGTAATATTCTGCTTTTGCTTCAACCAGCTCATCTATTCCTTTAAAAAAGAGGTATAAAACACAGAGAGAACCATGAGCATAAAAACTGTAGTGTCTTAAAGGGGAAATCACTGTGTGCAGATGATCAGCAGAGAACCACAGACACAAAGTTCCAGGCTACATAAAAGCTACTGGTTCGGTTCAATAGCTCCTGGTACTGAGTGATTTTGACATGTGGATACAAACAACAAAGCACCCTTGAAAGTAAAAATAAATATACGATGGAAAAATCATCTGAATGAGTGATAGTCCTCCAAATAAATATACATTGGAGGGATGTAGAAAAAGGAGTTCTTGATGTTTGAAAATGCACGGAGAATTAAGGTAGTGAGATAGAAAGATCTCTGAATTAACTCCTAGCAACAAAGGTGTTCATTCATAACTTCAGCTAACAAAGTTAACTCCTCATACATTAAGTCTAAGAACAATTAAGTAAAAATAAAGAGAAACTATTCTTTTACTGCTGTTGCAGGGAGGGGAGGAAGGGAACTTACCACGACATTAAGGGGACATCATTTATACTCTTCATTGACTTAAAGGGAGACCTGATTCAGGAAAGCACTGAAGCACACATTTGACTTAAACATATGTTTAAACGCCTTTCAAGTTAGTGGGACTCAAGCATGTGCTTCAGTGAGTTCCTGAATATAGATGGATTTAAGCATGTGCTTATTGAACTGGGGCAGATTTTACTCATCTTAAATTAAAAATTCCTGTGATCTGGGTTTTGCAGCCCTCCCCTGATCCATGCTTAGCTATCACTCTTCAGCCACTGTCTGCAGAAGAGCTGATGTGGAGATGAAGGAGGCACCAGGAGCTGGAGACGAGCGTAGCCCAGAGCAGCTCCAACTGTTCCCTTCCAGGGAGTGACCTGGGTGAGTCCATAGCACCTGCAGGTAAGAGTGCTCTTTGCAAGCAATGGTTGGACACAGTGAAAGTCAGTTGTAGCATAAGGAAGAGCAAAGGTTTTGGAGAGTAATGACCACAGGGTAGGCCCTGTAATAGACAACCCCGCACTTCTCCTATCTTCAGATGCTGCATCATGGAAGGGATATTACATCTGGCAGCTAAGCTGAGGAATCCCCATGTTTTCTACCCCTTTATACAATCTAAAGCCTACCTCAATTACACACTCAGGTATGAGAGCTCCTTAAGATGATGGTTAAAACTGGCTACTCTAAGGCCAGCCAGTAAGTACAGTAAATTCTGTTGGAAAAGCTCGACATGTGCCTCGATGCGGTGATTATAGTTCTATGTACTCATCTTCCTATTCTAAATACAGGTTTCAATGCAATCCCCTCCCAAATCTGAAAGCATTGGCCATAAGATGCTCTCCCACCAAAATAGCTACCACTGCTCATTAGGGGGGTTTAATTATGCCAGCAGGAGAGCTCTCTTCCGTCAGCACCAAGCGGCTACATGGGACCCCTTACAGTGGGACAGCTGCAGCAGTTCTGCTCTGCCCTTGTACACTCTGTAATGGAGACACAGCCTAAGTAACCCTTCAAGCAGAAAAGGAAGTTCTCCTTAACAGGCATTTTATTCCCTTCCCCCAGCATTCAAGCTGTGATGGGACAAGGGCTTGGGCACCTCTTCAGGACAGTGGTGGAAGCAATCAAAAAAAATCTTTGTTCCACAGTGGTCTATTTGGATTCAATAGTCCTTCCTGATGGGCAGGCGAGAGCACCTTCTGCAGGAATCTAGCATTAGGTATAGTTTTTTATTTCCGGTTTGGTGAGTTACATAGATTCAGAATAAACGTTTTACATTAAAAGAGAAAAGAATTGAGCATTAACTTATAGCAGGGGATTTAGAGCTTTTGACACAGTCTCCCACAGTATTCTTGCCAGCAAGTTAAAGAAGTATGGATTGGATGAATGGACTATAAGGTGGATAGAAAGCTGGCTAGATCATCGGGCTCAACAGTATTGATCAACAATGTCTTGTTGGCAGCCGGTAGCAAGCGGAGTTCGGTTTTTTTCAACATCTTCATTAATGATCTGGATGATAGGATGGATTTCACCCTCAGCAAGTTTGCGGATGACACTAAGCTGGAGGGAGAGATAGATATGCTAGAGGGTAGGGATAGAGTCCAGAGTGACCTAGACAAATTGGAGAATTGGGCCAAAAGAAATCTGGCTGGGATGATTTAGTTGGTGTTGGTGCTGCTTTGAGCAGGGGATTGGACTAGATGACCTCCTGAGGTCTCTTCCGACCCTAATATTCTATGTTGAGGTTCAACAAGGACAAGTGCAGAGTCCTGCATTTAGGACGGACGAATCCCATACACTGCTACAGGCTGGGGACGGACTGACAAAGCAGCAGTTCTGCAGTAAAGGACCTGGCGATTACAGTGGACTAGAAGCTGGATGTGAGTCAGCAGTGTGCCTCTGTTTCCAAGAAGGAGCATTGCCAGCAGATGAAGGGAAGTAATTATTCCTCTCTATTTGGCACTGGTGAGGCCATATCTGGAGTATTGTGTCCAGTTTTGGCCCACTACAGAAAGGATGAGGACAAATTGGAGAGAGTCCAGTGGAGGGCAACGAAAATTATTAGGTGCTGGGACACATGACTTATGAGGAGATGCTGAGGGAACTGGAGTTATTTAGTCTGCAGAAGAGAAGAGTGAGGGGGGATTTGATAGCAGCTTTCAACTACCTGAAGGCAGGTTCCAAGGAGGATGTAGCTAGGCTGTTCTCAGTGGTGGCAGATGACAGAACAAGGAGCAATGGTCTCAAGTTGGAGCGGGGGAGTCTAAGTTGGATATTAGGAAAAATTATTTCACTAGGAGGGTGGTGAAACACTGGAATGGGTTACCTAGGGAGCTGATGGAATCTCCATGCTTAGAGGTTTTTAAGGCCTAGCTTGACAAAGCTCTGGCTGGGATGATTTTGTTGGGGTTGTTTCTGCTTTCAGCAGGGGGTTGGACTAGATGACCTCCTTAAGGTCTCTTCCAATCCTAATCTTCTATAATTCTATGATTCTCAAACTTTTGTACTGGTGACCCCTTTCACGTAGCAAGTCCCTAAGTGCGGCCCCCCCTTATAAATTAAAAACACTTTTTTATATATTTAATGCCATTATAAATGCTGGATGCAAAGCAGGGTTTAAGGTGGAGGCTGACAGCTTGTGACCCCCCATGTAATAACCTTGTGACCACCTGAGGGGTCCCAACTCCCCCGTTTGAGAACCCCTGATATGGAGTTTATAAATGAGATTAATGCATGCAGCAGCTTACAAGCATTCCATAAAGTCTTATAACACTAACAGTAATATCTGTTTTAACTACAGTAACCCACAGGTAAGCCAGACTAGTTTCTAGCTATGCATCTGTCAGTGTCCAGTGAGGCCTGGGGTCTTGGCATTGCCTGGAGCGTGGTCTGCCGGTGTCATAATGATGATGGGCAAAAGTTGGCTCATTTTGAGGGTGTAGGGAAGACTGTGGGATCAGTCAGCTTTTTTTTTTTTTTTGGCAGGGGATGGTGTGGGTATGAATTAGACTTTTAGGGAAATGGGAGGTAAGGAGGAAATAGAAAAGGGGAAATGGTGGCAAACATAGGGGCTAGAACTAGGGGTGGTGGGGATGCTGCCGCACCCGGTGGCTTGAAGTGGTTTCCATAATATACAGGGTGTACAGTTTGGTTCTATGACTCTGAGCACCCCCACTATACAAATTGTTCCAGCACCCCTGGTAGCAAAATGTTTCCCAGGCTTCAGGAAAAAATACTAAAGCCAGCTCTGTCATGCATTTTTCAATGGGGAAATGCTGAGAGAAGCCACAAAGTCTGTTCTAGCCACATGGCTTCTGATACCAAGCAATAAACTACTCAGAGATGACCAGATGAAACAAGTACAAAGTGCCATTTTGAAAAATGTGCTATCTGTGAAGTGTGCCCCCAAAAAGGAGGCAATCCATGGAATCCTGGCCCCACTAAAGCCAATAGGAGTGTTGTCATTGACCTCAACAGGGCCAGGATTTCACTCAATGTGAATAAACAAGTCCAGATCAAAAGGGTGAACTCATGGCAATTGATAGTTATGGCCGATCAGAATCTGGGGAATGAACAGCCCTTGTTTGCAACTCCTTTTAACATAGAGCACTAACTCCAGACTGAAAAAATAAAGAAGTTGTTCCATGAGAAATAGAAGTTGTCAAACAATAATGTTAAAGGTGCAGTTGTTACTGTACTGTAGATCATCATGTCAACATATAACTGATGCTGTGTAGAGCTGTGAGAAAATGATAAACATTTGACATTTTTATCATTTTGTTTTAGGCCATTTCATAACCTGCAATTACATTTTTTTCATTAAAGTTCCATGAGATGTTGAATTTAGCCTGTTTTTGGATGTGACATGTATTAGTTTTTAATGTAAATAGATGTTCAAATGAAAGAAAATTTAAAATGTTAGAAATAGCTGAGGGGTTTGCTCAAAAGTAAGAAGATTGATTTTTCTGAAACACAGTTCTGAATTTTTTTTTGCCCACCATTTATACATTGTAACATGATGTGACACTAGATGACCATCAACATATTTACATATGGGACAGCAAAATGTCTTTAATACTGTATATTTGTGGGCAGGGACAGGTTGTGCTAAAACAAACTTAAAATAACCAGATACCTAGGTTTAATTGTGGTGGATCAGCAAACTTCTAGTAGAGTAAACATATAAAAGAGAAAGTGGCTTCACCTTGAGTTTTTTGTATTTTATTCAGTACAGTGTATAGCTTCTCACCAGTGCTTGAGAATTCTACAGAGCTCAAGCAAATCAAATACAGTAGCATCCAAGAGCCAGCTAATGGAAAACAAGTTCTGATTCCAAAAAGTTCATGGCTATTGTCAAGGTTCCTCCCCCACTCTGAACTCTAGGGTACAGATGTGGGGACCTGCATGAAAAACCTCCTAAGCTTATCTTTACCAGCTTAGGTCAAAACTTCCCCAAGGTACAAAATATTCCACCCGTTGTCCTTGGACTGGCCGCTACCACCACCAAACTAATACTGGTTACTGGGGAAGAGCTGTTTGGACGCGTCTTTCCCCCCAAAATACTTCCCAAAACCTTGCACCCCACTTCCTGGACAAGGTTTGGTAAAAAGCCTCACCAATTTGCCTAGGTGACTACAGACCCAGACCCTTGGATCTGAGAACAATGAAAAAGCATTCAGTTTTCTTACAAGAAGACTTTTAATGAAAATAGAAGTAAATAGAAATAAAGAAATTCCCCCTGTAAAATCAGGATGGTAGATATCTTACAGGGTAATTAGATTCAAAAACATAGAGAACCCCTCTAGGCAAAACCTTAAGTTACAAAAAAGATACACAGACAGAAATAGTTATTCTATTCAGCACAATTCTTTTCTCAGCCATTTAAAGAAATCATAATCTAAACACATACCTAGCTAGATTACTTACTAAAAGTTCTAAGACTCCATTCCTGGTCTATCCCCGGTAAAGACCAGCATATAGACAGACACACAGACCCTTTGTTTCTCTCCCTCCTCCCAGCTTTTGAAAGTATCTTGTCTCCTCATTGGTCATTTTGGTCAGGTGCCAGCGAGGTTACCTTTAGCTTCTTAACCCTTTACAGGTCAGAGGAGCTTTCCCCTGGCCAGGAAGGATTTCAAAGGGGTTTACCCTTCCCTTTATATTTATGACACGCCCCCCAAATCTCAGCTAGGGTGAAACACTGGCTGGGATTTCTTCCTGGAGCTCTAGGAAAAACAGAGTTAATAAGGCACATGCATCTCTAAATATACTACCAAGTACATAAAGACTAACAATATTTTCCACATCTCAAGGACGATTTTAACCAGTTGATTCTGGGAAACTTTCACGGGAGAGTGCATCAGCCACTTTGTTAGAAGCTCCTGAGATGTGTTGGATGTCGAAATCAAAATCTTGGAGAGCTAAACTCCACCGAAGAAGTTTTTTGTTAGTTTCCTTGACAGTGTGAAGCCACTTCAGTGCAGCATGGTAGGTTTGCAGGTGGAAACGCCGTCCCCAAACATATGGGCGTAGCTTTTCCAGAGCGTAGACAATGGCGTAACATTCTTTTTCAGTGACTGACCAGTTGCTTTCCCTCTCAGACAGTTTTTTGCTGAGAAACACTACAGGGTGGAATTCTTGATCAGGTCCTTTCTGCATTAAAACTGCTCCCACACCACGCTCGGACGCATCTGTGGTTACTAGGAACGGTTTGTCAAAGTCTGGGGCCCTTAGTACAGGGTCAGACATGAGTGTTGCTTTAAGCTTGTTAAAGGCCTTCTGACACTTTTCGGTCCACTGAACAGCATTTGGCTGTTTCTTTTTGGTTAGGTCTGTCAGTGGGGCAGCGATTTGGCTGTAGTGCGGTACAAATCGTCTGTAATAACCGGCCAAGCCTAAGAAGGATTGAACCTGTTTCTTTGACTTTGGGACAGGCCACTTTTGGATAGCATCCACTTTGGCCTGTAGGGGGCTGATAGTTCCTTGACCCATCTGGTGTCCAAGGTAAGTCACTCTGTTTAGGCCTATTTGACACTTCTTAGCCTTAACAGTTAGTCCTGCTTCCCTTATGCGCTCAAGGACTTTTTGTAGATGTTCCAGGTGGTCTGCCCAGGAATCCGAAAATATGGCCACATCGTCAAGGTAGGCGACTGCATATTCTCCTAATCCCGCTAGGAGACCATCTACAAGTCTTTGGAAAGTGGCGGGTGCATTTCGCAGCCCGAAAGGGAGTACATTAAATTCATACAGCCCGAGATGTGTGGTGAAGGCTGACCTTTCCTTGGCAGATTCATCTAGCGGTACCTGCCAGTACCCCTTGGTTAAGTCCAAGGTAGAGATGAACTGGGCCCATCCCAGTTTCTCTAATAGTTCATCTGTGCGTGGCATTGGATAGTTGTCTGGGCGAGTTACAGCATTTAGCTTACGGTAGTCCACGCAAAAACGTATTTCCCCATCTGGTTTGGGAACTAGAACCACTGGAGATGCCCATGCACTTTCAGAGGGGCGGATTACACCCATCTGTAACATATCCTGGATCTCCCGTTCTATAGCAGTTTTAGCTTGAGGAGACACCCGGTAAGGTTGGACCCTAATTGGGTGAGCATTACCTGTGTCAATGGAGTGGTATGCCCGTTCAGTCAGTCCTGGGGTGGCTGAGAACGTTGGTGCGTAGCTAGTGCACAGCTCCTGGATCTGCTGTCGCTGCATACGCCCAAGGGTCATGGAGAGGTTCACCTCTTCCACACCACCACCACATTTCCCTTCGTAGTAGACACCTTCGGGCCACTCAGCATCGTCTCCTCCCTGGGCTGTAAACTGACAAACCTTTAATTCTCTGGAATAAAAGGGCTTAAGAGAATTAATATGGTACACCTTAGGCTTTCAGTTGGAGGTGGGGAATGCTATGAGATAATTAACAGCTCCCAGGCGCTCCTGGACCGTAAATGGCCCTTCCCACGATGCTTCCATTTTATGGGCCTGGAGCACCTTTAAGACCATGACCTGGTCTCCTACTTTGAAGGAACACTCTCTGGCATGTTTATCATACCAGGCTTTTTGCTCTTTTTGAGCATCCTGTAAGTTTTCTCTAGCAAGGGCTAAAGAGGTTCGGAGGGTGTTTTGAAGGTTGGTTACGAAGTCCAGAATGTTAGTTCCTGGAGACGGTGTAAATCCCTCCCATTGCTGCTTTACCAACTGCAATGGCCCCTTAACCTCACGGCCATATACAAGTTCAAATGGGGAAAACCCTAAACTGGGATGTGGTACAGCTCTGTAGGCAAAGAGCAACTGCTGCAACACTAGGTCCCAATCATTGGAGTGCTCATTTACGAATTTACGTATCATGGCCCCCAAAGTTCCATTAAACTTCTCCACCATGCCATTTGTTTGATGGTGGTAAGGAGTGGCAACCAAGTGATTTACCCCATGAGCTTCCCAAAGGTTTTTCATAGTTCCTGCCAGGAAATTAGTCCCTGCATCTGTGAGGATGTCGGAGGGCCAACCTACCCTGGCAAAAATGTCTGCTAGTGCCTGGCACACACTTTTAGCCCTGGTGTTGCTTAGAGCTACTGCTTCCGGCCATTGGGTGGCAAAATCCATGAAAGTCAGTATGTACTGCTTTCCTCTGGCTGTCTTTTTCGGAAAAGGACCCAGAATATCCACAGCTACTCGCTGAAATGGAGCTTCAATGATGGGGAGTGGCTGGAGAGGGACTTTGACCTGGTCTTGGGGTTTTCCCACTCTTTGGCACACCTCACAAGAATGGACATAGGTAGAAACATCCTTGCCCATTCCCTCCCAGTGGAATGACCCCCCAAACGGTCTTTGGTCCTGTTCACCCCAGCATGGCCACTAGGGTGATCATGGGCTAAGCTCAAGAGCTTGGCCCGGTATTTAGTTGGAACTACCAACTGTCTCTGAGGATGCCAGTCTTCCTGGTGTCCCCCAGAAAAAAAGTTTCCTTGTATAAAAGTCCTCTTTCTACAACAAACCTGGATCGATTAGAAGAGCTGAGAGGCGGTGGGTTGCTCCGTGCCGCCGTCCAAGCTCTCTGGAGGCTTTCATCTGCTTCCTGTTCGGTCTGGAACTGTTCCCTTGATGCTGGAGACATCAGTTCCTCATTGGATTGTGGACCTGGGCTTGGTCCCTCTGGAAGCGATATAGGGGATGGAGCTGTTTCTGTTGACTGTGAACCGCTTTCTGCTGATGCACTATGTTGGGATTCAGACTCCGGCTGAGCCTCTTGGGTCGGGTTATCGGCTGCTGCCAGTTCAGGGTCGGTGGGGCCCTCTGGTGTTGAGGTTGCAAGTATTGGATTCAGTGCTGACACTGGGTCTGGTGTTGGTTGTTCGGCAGGTTCCGGTTCTGGGACTGGTTCCGTCTGGGTCTCTGGAACTGGATCCACTACTGCTGTTGCAGACATTGGCCTGGGGTCTGGGTCCATCACCTCTGACCGGGTCCTGATAGAAGTTTCCGGAACAGAGCTAGGCCTCACGGCTTGTTTAGCCTGGCTGCGGGTGACCGTTCCCACCCTCTTGGCCTGCTTCACATGATTGGCCAAGTCTTCCCCCAACAGCATGGGGATGGGATAATCATCATAGACTGCAAAAGTCCACATTCCTGACCAGCCCTTGCACTGGACAGGCAACTTGGCTGTAGGCAAATTGAAAGAGTTGGACTTGAAGGGTTGAATCGTCACTTGGATCTCTGGGTTGATTAAATTGGGGTCCACTAAGGAAGCATGGATAGCTGACACTTGTGCTCCGGTGTCCCTCCACGCGGTGACCTTCTTCCCACCCACACTCACAGTTTCCCTCCGCTCCAAGGGTATCTGGGAGGTATCTGGGCCTGCAGACCTCTGGGGTGATTCTGGTGCAATGAACTGTAATCTGTTGGGGTTCTTGAGGCAGTTGGCCTTTACATGCCCCAGCTCGTTACATTTAAAACATCGTCCAGCTGACGGGTCACTGGGGCGAGATGGGTTGCTGGAGAATGGGGTGGTGGGACGATAAGGGGTCTGGAGGGTTCTTTGGGAGGTAGGTGGGGCCTTGGGCGGCCCCCGGTAATAAGGTGTGGTCTGGGGTGGTCCCTTCTGGTCTCCGCTCCAACTGCGACCAGTTTTCTTCCTCTCTGCCACCTCCACCCATCTGGCTCCAATCTCTCCTGCCTCGATTACAGTTTTGGGTTTCCCATCTAGGATGTATCTTTCTATTTCCTCAGGAACACCCTCTAAGAATTGTTCCATTTGCATTAGGAAGGGCAAATTTACTGGAGAGTCAACACTTGCTCCTGATATCCAGGCATCCCAATGTTTCACAATGTGGTAGGCATGTCGGGTAAATGACATGTCTGGTTTCCACCTTAGGGCTCGGAACCTCCGACGAGACTGCTCGGGTGTTATCCCCATTCTGACTCTCGCCTTGGATTTAAACAGTTCATACTTGTTCATGTGTTCTTTAGGCATTTCAGCTGCCACCTCAGCTAAGGGTCCACTGAGCTGCGGCCTCAGCTCTATCATATATTGGTCAGTAGAGATGTTGTACCCAAGGCAGGCCCTTTCGAAGTTTTCTAGGAAGGCCTCAGTATCATCGCCTGCCTTGTAGGTGGGGAACTTTCTGGGATGGGAAGTGGTACTTGGAGAAGGATTACTAGGGTTTGTTGGGATATTCTGCTGAGCCTTTATCTTCTCCATCTCCTCCACATACTTCCTCTCTTTTTCCTTCTCCTCCAGTTCTTTGTCCCTTGCTTCCATAGCTCTCCTGTGAGCAGCCGCTTGGTGTTGTTCTGCTTCTCTCGCTGCCTCCCTTTCTTGTTCCTTCTTCAGCCGCATGAGTTCCATCTGTCTTTCATGTTCCCTTTGTCTTTCCTCAGCCTGAAATTTGGCTAATTCGAGCTGTAGTCGAGCCGCGGATTTTGTCATTCTAACCTCTCTGTTTTTAACTAACTTTACACCCGAGGTTTAGAAATAAACAAACAAAACTTGGCTGTAAAATTTTGCTGTGCTGGAATAGAATACCTATTCTCTGATAGTGATTGTCAGTCTACAGAAAAAGACAATTCCCTTGTCTCTGCTCTGGGCCCAAATTAAAGCAAAAAACCTCCAACTACTTGGAAACCTGCTTACCCAGCCCAAAGAAAAAGCAAAGGGGTAGAACACACACCCCCTATTTACTTTTAGGAAGAAGAGAGAGAAAAAAAAAACAAACCTCTGGGTTGGAAGACTGTGAATTTCCCTGCAGGAGTTAAGTACCCTGCCTCCAGGCAAAGAAAACCTGCAATTCACAAAGATAATCCCCTTTTGTCTCTGCTTGGCCACAAAGCAGAGAAAAAACAAGCTGCTTTCAGTTTCAGCTGCTTTCTGGACTTCCTTTCCAAAGGAAAAAAAAATTTCCTTTTTAAAATCTGTATTTCTAGTTCAAAAAATCTCAACTGGATCTCAAAATGATTTCAGGTTAATCCCACCACTATGCCACCATGTCAAGTTTCCTCCCCCACTCTGAACTCTAGGGTACAGATGTGGGGACCTGCATGAAAAACCTCCTAAGCTTATCTTTACCAGCTTAGGTCAAAACTTCCCCAAGGTACAAAATATTCCACCCGTTGTCCTTGGACTGGCCGCTACCACCACCAAACTAATACTGGTTACTGGGGAAGAGCTGTTTGGACGCGTCCTTCCCCCCAAAATACTTCCCAAAACCTTGCACCCCACTTTCTGGACAAGGTTTGGTAAAAAGCCTCACCAATTTGCCTAGGTGACTACAGCCCCAGACCCTTGGATCTTAAGAACAATGAACAATCCTCCCAACACTTGCACCCCCCCTTTCCTGGGAAATGTTGGATAAAAAGCCTGACCAATTTGCATAGGTGACCACAGACCCAAACCCTTGGATCTGAGAACAATGAAAAAGCATTCAGTTTTCTTACAAGAGAACTTTTAATGAAAATAGAAGTAAATAGAAATAAAGAAATTCCCCCTGTAAAATCAGGATGGTAGATATCTTACAGGGTAATTAGATTCAAAAACATAGAGAACCCCTCTAGGCAAAACCTTAAGTTACAAAAAAGATACACAGACAGAAATAGTTATTCTATTCAGCACAATTCTTTTCTCAGCCATTTAAAGAAATCATAATCTAACACATACCTAGCTAGATTACTTACTAAAAGTTCTAAGACTCCATTCCTAGTCTATCCCCGGTAAAGACCAGCATATAGACAGACACACAGACCCTTTGTTTCTCTCCCTCCTCCCAGCTTTTGAAAGTATCTTGTCTCCTCATTGGTCATTTTGGTCAGGTGCCAGCGAGGTTACCTTTAGCTTCTTAACCCTTTACAGGTCAGAGGAGCTTTCCCCTGGCCAGGAAGGATTTCAAAGGGGTTTACCCTTCCCTTTATATTTATGACAGCTATTGTAGCTATAGAAGGCAGAAATGAATAAAGCTTGATTTTCATTAGCTATATTGAACCTGTAAGGTGGAGAATTACAAGTTAACTTGGTTTGATGAGGAAATCAGTTCTAATAGTCCCTACTGCTTACCCATTCTGCTTATGAAATGATTTTTATTATGTGTATTCGAGCAGAGCCCAGGGGTCCCAAGTGAGATCAGACCCCTTTGTGCAAGGCATTATACAATAATAATACAAGCAGTCTGGGTAAACTCATTACTCAACAATCCAAATTACTGTGTCATTCACATACACATAAAGGACATCTGCCCCCAAATTTGGCACTCTAAATAGACAAGACAAAGGGTGGGAGAGATGGTGACGTCTTATCCCCATTTTGAAGATGGGGAATTTTGACACAGAGTGATTGTGACTTACCTGAGCTGACACAGGGTACATCTACACTGCAGCTGGCAGTGAACCTCCAAACCCAGGTAGACAGACTCGTGCAAGCACACTAAAAATAGTTGTGTGGCTGTTGTGGCTCCACCATCTGAGCCCAAGTCTAGGGAGTTGGGTGGGCTTGAGCTTGGGTAGCCAGCCTGAGTCTCAGCCAGAGCCACCACCTCCACACAGCTGTTTTTAGCACACTAGCACGAGTCTGTTTACCTGGGCTGCGAGGCTCATGCCCAGCTGCACCATAGACGAATTCACCAAGAGTGAATCTCTTGAGTTCCAGTTCAGGGTATTACCCCAAAAAGCCAGATCTCTTGAGTCCCAGTTCAGGGTATTACCCCAAAAAAACCATTCTGCCCCTCTTGAGTATTGTGAGCTTGGAAAAGCACCTGTTTGCTTATGCTCCGTCATTCACAACTTGTGATAGCGGAGTCCCCATCACCACCTTTGCCTGGAGCCTGACAAGCTTTGGAGCGTTTCCTCAGGGGTGTCAGTGGTATGGATTTCCCCTGAGATGTGAGTTGCGTTTCTACTGGGCCTGTGTTTGCAGTATGTTTTGCAGCAAGGCATTTGAGGTTTCAGCATCACTATGTTATGATAATACTGTACTCATGATCTGTGATCCCACATATTTAAGCTTAGCTACCACTGCTTTGTCAAAGCTGTAGGAAGAAACTTTATATATTTTCTTAAATTACTATCTCTCAGCAGGCTGCATCATATTGCAGAGTGCATCATTGCCATATACTAGAGGAATCAAACCATGCCATGGGCCTTATGCTGCCAGCCACTCATGGACACTTTCCTGTAGCTCAAGTAGAAGACGTCTACCTTTCTGAAACACAAGCATCAGAGTTTTACTGCCCCCTTGCTGTGAAGTTCCAAGTGACCAGGAAAGTGTCAGCGTCATGACAACGAGGATATCTTAGGCAGCCATCGATTTTTTTTTAACGCCATATGATAATGTAGCGAAATCTGGAACATCAGTCTTCCAGTACAGGGAATTTAAACATAAAATGAAGCGATGGTGGGGATGCTATCCAAAGCACAGGGCTCTTTATTTTTATAAAAGACACCAATTGATTGAACATAGTGTCAAATAAAAAACAAATCTTCTCAATTTCAAGATGCCTAGAAACCAGCAATGGGGATTTAGCTTTGACTTAACTTTCCCTCACAAGCTCTTAACACACATACACTTAATCCCTCACCCAAGCTCAGGAAATAAAACAAATAACAGCTATCTCTTCAACTTTTCTCCTATAGCCAACTAAGGGGTGGTGTGTTTTTTTCTTTTTCTTTTCTTTTTCTTTTTCTTGGGTTTTTTTTTTTTTGGCTTGTTTCTTGGGTTTTTTTTTTCTTTGAATTACTTTGGAGACACTTGAACAATACACTGATAAGGGCTATGTATGAGATAAATAGAATGACAGTCAATCACATTCCGCTCAATGATGTTAAATTGGATGGGAATAGGAATGTCATCATGTTTAAGTGATTAAAAAACTGTTGGACTAGATCATTGCATTAATACAGGCCCTGAATAAGAAGTATAGTAGTGTTGCCCCAGAAGCAGACCAGGGATCAAATTGTGACCAGATATTTACATTTTTGTTGCCACAAACCAATTATGGATGTAATTTTATACCATCAATTATTTGGGGGTCCAGTAATGTCACATGGACATCTATGGACACAATGCTGTCTGCAAATCGGATACTTAGATATTTGTGACCTAAAATGAGGGCACAAATAATTGCAGGCAAACTTTTAGACCTTAGAGGCTAGAGGTTCTGTACATCATCAAAATGTACAAAAGTTGCCCATTACCATTCCAGACAACTCTAAAACTGATGGGGCAGCGTGAAGTCTTCTAACTGCAGTACCTAGCAAAACAAAAACCTGATTTCAGTAACTCAGATGTAAGTTTCTTCCTCTGGGCTACTTGGGATGAAAATATACTTTCCTGAAAGAAGAAACAAAAAAAGTGGATCTAATAGGGGGTCAGGGTGGTCAGAGCGCAGGGAACAGGGGGATTGAATGGGAGCAGGGGTCCCGGGGGGGCAGTCAAGGAGGAGGGGGGGTTGGATAGGGCAGCGGGGGGCAGTTAGGTGCAGGGGTCCTTGTTAGGGGGCTTATTCCTTCACTCACTTACTTCCCTGGTCCTCCTCGCATGAACAGAGAGCAACAATACCCGAAGTCCAAAGGTGCAAACAATTCGATGTTTATTGGGGTGAACTTCCAGCAAGCATGATTCCAGTTTCCTTCCTTAGTATCCTCCTTCCCAGCTCTGACACCACAGAGCCTTACACCTGTGTCCCTGTTCCCATTCCTGCCCTTAGCCAAATGTAAGCAGTGTCAGGATGAGCTCCACCCTGACATCTGGTGGTGAGGTGTGGCAAGTTGTGGAAAAGAACTTCAGGGGCTGATCTCATTTGCATAGGCACACCCACCACGCCTAGAATGAGACCATAGCTGCCCAAATGGTCACTTTGGCTGCTGTGGGATCCCCAGTGTCTCTGTTATTGGGGCAGGAAGAATAAATTGTTATTACCCTGATTATGGGAACTGTGCTTGGAACTGCACGTGGCCTTTTGTTATGATGGAGGGATTCACCATCAACTAAGTAGCACTCGCTAGGCAAGGGTCATGGGTTCCAAAACTGTGTGAATGGAGAGAGGCTGGGGACAAGTATTAATACTTGGTGGCATGGGCCCCTTGGTGAGGGCCTTACATGCTAATTGCACTTCCTCCTCTCTCCACTGTGGAATATCAGAGCTAATTTTGATTTCATTAGAAGTCTAGTTATAGGCTGCTGAGCTCACTTTGGGCTGACAGTGCACCAGCACTGGGGCTCCCCTATTATAAGCTGAATTCACCTAAGAGCTGAAATCACTGAGTGTTGTGTTAAGTAGTGGGGGAGCCTGAAGATATATTGTGGAGCAGTTTGCGGGAAGGCTGGTGAAGCAGTTCGACGCGGCGCAGTGTGTGGATGGCAGGAGCTGCTTGTGGGCCGTGGAGCTGAGTGAAGGAGTTCGTGGGGCGGCTGGCGGAGCGGAGCGCAGCTGAGCGAAGGAGTTTGTGGGGCGGCTGGCGGAGTGGAGCGCCGCTATGGGGCGGTCAGCTTCAGATCACGTAAAGTGCCTCTTACCCCTGTCCCATTTCCACCCAGGTTGGGAGGTAAAGCTCTGCAGATAAACTTTCGAACTCTGGGGCTGCCCTGACCAGGGACAGAGACTTTTGGGGCATTGGACTTTTGGGACTTTGGGTGATTTGGGGTTGCTGGACTCAAGAACCAAAGGGAAAAGGGCATGCCCCAATTTGCCTGGGGTGGGTTTTTTTTGCTCATGGGTTGTGTTATGAATCCTGTTGGTGGTGTTTCCCCAACATAATGCCGCATTGTTTCTCTCTGTTATTAAAAGACTTTTAATACACTCAGACTATGTGCTTGCGAGAGGAGAAGTATTGCCTCTTGGAGGCGCCCAGCAGGGGTGGTATATATTTGTCCCAGGTCACTGGGTGGGGGCTCGAGCCGGTTTGCATTGTGTTATTGGAATGGAACCCCTAGATATTGAACCCGGCCCTTGTTGCTGCCAACTCTGATGGGCAGAAGGGTTACATTTTTGGGGGCTCGTCCAGGATCGCCTGGGTCAGTACCCCTCGCAAGCACCTGTTGAGTGATCCACTACATTGGGAAACAATTTATATTTTTTTTGTTTGTGCTTATATTTTGAGGAAATTACTGTTTGTATAATGGCTAATATGTCAGGTTTGTTGGGCCCTGGCTCAGCAGCTTCTAGTTCAGAGGCTGCAGCCTCGGCTGATGATTGGACAAAAGCTCTGGGGCAAATATTGGAAAAGGTTGTGCTGCCCCATGCTGAGTCAGACTCTTGTCGTAAGTTAAGATTATTTGCTGGGGAGGAGGAGTTTGAACCCTGGTTAGAGCATACCACTGAAATGCTGCAAGAGTGGGCCGTACCAGATGCAGAAAAGCGAAGATGCCTTATAGAGAGCCTTGGCGGCCCAGCATTAGATGTGATTCGCACCCTGAAGCTCATTGACCCTGGGGTCAGTGTGAAGGACTGCCTAGAGGCCCTTGAACACACCTTTGGGAGCGTAGAGGGCCCTGAAGCCAGCTACTGTAAGTTCCTTAATTCCCGACAACAAAAGGGCGAGAAGGCTTCAGCCTACATACAGAGACTGGAGAGACTGCTTCAGAGAGCTGTCATGAGGGGAGCAGTGACTGCTGAGCAGATGGATCAGACCAGAGTGGCTCAAATTGTAAGAGGAACTCAGTATCAGAACCCGATTCTACTTCATCTCCAGCTAAGAGAACGACGGGAACATCCCCCAAGTTACTCCCAGCTGATAAAAGAGGTCCGAGAGGAGGAAGAAAGGCAGGCTGCCAGTGAGTTTTGGGAAGCCCAAACATCGGAGCCAGCCAGCACAACACCACTGCAAACGGCCAGTGTACTGATGGTGAGCACCAGAGAGGAACTTGTCCAACAAATGCAGGTCCTGACGGAACGGATAGCTGAGCTGCAAAGTACCATTGACCGAGTTAAGACTTCCAGGAATAAGAAGCCTCAAACTGTGGCGATTGAGAAGCCCGCACTTAGAGCCACCATCCCCCCCAGGCGAAGGGGGAAAGGTCAATTCTTCTTCTACCGATGTGGTCAGGATGGACACAGTGCTGCCAAGTGCCGTAATGAAGAAAACCCCTCCTTAGTGTATGGAAAGCTGAGGATCAGTTGGGAGAGATCCGGTAGCTGCCAGAGGGTCTGGGGACGGGGACCCCCCAGGTCTGCAGGATTTGAAGATTCCCCCAGAAAAGACTGTCCAGCTGGGATCCCTGCAGGACTGATAGGGCCTCGAGCAGAGGTCATGGTGAGGATCGAAGGGGTGGAGTGTAAAGCAGTGCTTGATACTGGATCTCAAGTGACTATTATATTTCAGTCATTCTACCAACAGATGCTTAGGCACCTGCCTATACAGCCACTGACTGGCCTTGGCCTGTGTGGCCGCAGCATGGATGAATACCCCTACCAAGGGTATGTCATAGTGCACCTGGAATTCCCAGAGGAGGTTGCTGGGGTAAGAGAAGAGGTAGACACAGCTGCCTTAATATGCCCTGACCCTAAAGGGACTTCTGATGTGTCTGTGCTGATAGGGACCAACTCCAGTCTCTTCAAGGTACTCGCGGATTACTGCAGAAGGCGAGCTGGGGACCAGTACCTGAATACCCTGATGATCCATACGCTTTGTGCTGAAGCCTATAGGAAAATTGAGAGCGCTAAAAGGGACACATCTGAGCTACCGCTTGGGGCACTGAAGTACGCGGGCACAACCCCCTTAGTAGTGCCTGCAAGGACGGAGCAAGAAGTGCTTGTCATGAGTACCTGTCTGAAAGGCAGTAAAGGGACATTAGCAATGATAGAGCAGCCGATGGGAGGAGAGCTCCCTGAAGGAGTGCTGGTCCCCAGTGGAGTCATAACCCTACCTGCTGAAGCCCAGGAAAGGGTGACTATACTGATTGCTAATGAAACGAGTCGTGATATTTTTGTGAAGCAAGGACAAAAGATAGCAGACCTCTTTGAGCCTGAGTCGATTGTAAAACCCCAGTGTGAAACTCAAGTTCCGACAATAGACCCAGCAAAGTTTGACTTTGGAGATTCACCAGTGTCCGAGGACTGGAAAGATCGCCTGAGGAAGAAACTTTGTGAAAGATCCAAGGTGTTCTCACTGCATGAGTGGGATGTGGGATGTGCAAAAGGAGTAGAGCACAATATCAGACTACATGACTCTCGACCTTTCAGGGAGAGATCTAGGAAGATTGCTCTCTCTGAGATGGAAGATGTGCGACATCATCTTCAGGAGCTGGCTGCGAATGGCATCATTACAGAGTCCCGCAGCCCATACGCCTCACCCATTGTGGTAGTCCGCAAAAAGAATGGGAAAATCCGGATGTGTATTGACTACCGCACCCTAAACAGCCGTACTGTGGTCGACCAGTACACTATGCCTTGAGTGCAAGACGACTTAGACTGTTTGCTGGGAAGCCAGTGGTTCTCTGTGTTGGATCTTCGAAGTGGATACTACCAGATCCCTCTGGGAGAAGAAGATAAGGAGAAGACAGCCTTCATCTGCCCATTAGGGTTTTATCAGTTCGAACGCATGCCCCAAGGGATTTCTGGAGCACCTGCCACCTTTCAACGTCTCATGGAGAAAGTTGTGGGAGACATGAATTTACTGCAAGTGTTAGTTTATTTGGATGACCTGATTGTGTTTGGAAGAACCTTAGAGGAGCATGAAGAAAGACTTCTTAAAGTGCTTGATAGGTTGGAGGATTATGGTCTGAAGCTTTCAATTGACAAATGCCAGTTCTGCAGAACCTCAGTGAAGTATGTGGGTCACATTGTGTTCCAAGAAGGTGTGAGTACTGATCCTGATAAAATAGAAGCACTCACTACATGGCCACGTCCAAGTAACTACAGAGAACTCAAGACCTTCCTTGGATTTAGTGGCTACTACCGCAGATTTGTGAAAAACTATGCTACGATTGTAAAGCCTCTGAATGATCTTACCAGGGGACATCAGTCCAGCAAGAACAAATCTAAGTCCAAGAATAAGGGGAGGTCCCCAAAGCCTCCTGTGCAGAGACACTATGGCCCCTTTGCACCATTTGGGCCACGGTGGGATGAGAGATGTGAAAGGGCTTTTCGAGAAATCATTACTTGCCTAACTCATGCTCCAGTCCTAGTTTTTGCTGACCCAAGCAAACCATTTATCCTGCATACTGTTGCCAGTTTGGAGGGTCTGGGAGCAGTCCTGTACCAGGAAGTGGAAGGCAAATGTAAACCTGTAGCCTTTGCCAGCCAAGGATTGTCTGATAGTGAAACTCGCTATCCCACCCACAAGCTGGAATTTTTGGCCTTGAAATGGGCCATCACTGAGAAATTTCGAGACTACTTGTATGGTGCTCAGTTCCAGGTGTGGACAGACAACAATCCACTGACTTATGTGTTAACAAGTGCTAAGCTGGATGCTACAGGGCAGAGATGGGTGGCCGCCTTGGCTAGCTATGAGTTCAGCATTCAGTACCGATCAGGGAGAAGCAATGTAGATGCAGATGCATTGTCCAGGCGTCCACAGGCTCCAGAAGTTGCTGTGATACCCACAGATGGAGTGAGAGCTATTTGCAGTGTGAGTCGCCGAGAGCCAGAGGCCCGTGAAGGCTTTCAGGGATGTGTTGCAGAAGCTTTGGGCCTGCCCCCTGAATGCATGCCTTCTGCTTCGGTGAATTATATTGCATTAGACCAATCTCCTTTGCCCATGCTCAATGCGGCTGGCTGGCAAGAAGCCCAGCGGCAAGATATTGACATTCGTGATACACTACTTGCCAAAAGGGAGGGGCGAAGCCCAGCTGCGGTTGTCCCACCTAACCCGGAGGGTAAACTACTATTGAGAGAATGGACCAAACTAAAACTGATTCAGGGAGTGCTACACCGAATGACCACTGACCCTTTACAAAAACAACGAGCACAACTAGTACTGCCAAAAAAGTACAGAGCCCTGGCCATGAGGGCCCTGCATGATGACTTTGGGCATTTAGGGATGGAGAGGACCCTGGAACTTATTCGTAGTAGGTTCTATTGGCCCCGAATGGCTGAAGATGTTCGCAGGAAATGTGAGACTTGCGCTCGATGTGTTCAAAGGAAAACTCTACCCACGAGGGCTGCATATCTCAAGAACATCACCAGCAAAAAACCTTTGGAGTTGGTATGCATTGATTTCTTGTCTGTAGAGGTAGACAAGAGGAATGTTGGAAACATTCTAGTAGTGACTGACCATCCGACAGCCCCCAGGAACAATGGGGAGAGGCCAATGCTCCACGTCAGCCTGAATGACAGGGCGGGCAGGCTAATCAGGGAGGTCCCGTCCTCTGTGAGCTGGAATTGCCTCAGTCAGACAGAGTGGGGCCGAGCTAAGGAGAAAGCAGGGGCACAAGCTGAGTTGGGGAACAGAGCTGTGCCAATCCAGAGAGAGCAGACCCTGTCTGGGAGCAGAGCTGCAGCCCCAAAGCCAGAGGCGCAGCCCAGAGAGAGCAGACTTGCCCTGGGAGGAGAGCTGCAGCAACCAGAGACAGAGGGGCCAGAGAAGCAGCCCAGGGAGCTGGAGGCAGAGTAGCAGCCATGCTGAGGCAGGGTGAAGCTGGAGCTAAGACAGAGTGGAGCTGGAGATGGGGCTGGAGCAGTCCGGAACCGGCTGTTGTGAGCAGCTGGGGAGAGCGAGGGGGACCCTGGGCAGTGGGCCCAGCACAGGGAGACGCCTCAGCCAGGAGGCTCTGCCTGCCAGCCTCGAAGGGGGATTGGTAACCCCGACAGTGCAGGGGCAATGCTGGGAATAAGAGCCCTGCCACCTAGAGCCTGTGGCCACCACCAGAGCGAGTGTCCAACCCACAGCATCCCTGCAGCACAGCCAGAGCCTGAGCAGGAGGCCTGGGACTTACAAGGACCAGACTGTAAACTGCCTGGACATTCCAGAGACACTGTTTGTGATGTTCCCTGCCACAGAGCGGGGTGATGTGTTTCCTTTAACCTTTCCCATTTCCCCTTATTCTTTTTAAAATTAATTGTTGATTAAATAACTTGCATTTGCTTCAATTTGTATGAAATAATCAGTGGCTCAGAGAAGTGCCCAGTGCAGAGAGAGTACCCTGGAGTGGGAACACCTTAGTCCCTGTCCTAGGTGACCGCAGCAGGGTTGGGAGTCGAGCCCCCCAGGAATCCTGGGCCCAGCCTTGCTGGGGTTACGAGGACTCTGCCAGACAGGAGAGTGGAAGGGGAGTCCTCAAGGGCAGGGAGGCCACTGGGTAAAGGAAGTGGGAGCGAGGACTCAGATCCTTTCGCTAGCCCACTTCACTGGGGTAGTGCAGAAGCCAGGAAAGTTCCCCACAATAGCGGGACTATTCCCCTGCTTACATTTAGCTACAGCACTATATACTAGGTGCAATACTATTTGGATAGCATTTTAAAAGTACACAAAAGTTAACATCATTTTGCTAATCTGCTAAACCTAACTGAAAGGCATTCCAGGTAAAATTAAAAGATGTTGATTTATCTGTTGTCTGTAATATAACCTGGGAGAGCTGGGTTTTACAAAAGAGTTGGCAGCAACTGTAGCCAACTGATTAGAAAGTGGTAACAACTCACTCAGGTAACAAGAGGCCAGAGCGTTCCTGCCCATTGTGAACTAAAGATAAGGTGTAATAAATAATAATACATTAGACTCATATAGCAACTTTTATCCAGACAGATCCCCACACTAGATTATTCAGCTACCATTTGGAAGATCTTAATGGTCTCTAACAGGGAGTGAAAAATGTTCGGAGATGCAAACTAAAACCCTGCTCAGAACTTTTCCACATTTACGGGCCTCCAAAATCAGGATCTGAATATTGCAGTTTCAGCCCATCTCTTAAAATGATTTGTTTCTGAAGATTCTACAGTAGTTGCTCTGAGTCGTCTGACAGGCAACTTGAAAAGGTGACGTTCCTTGAACCTTTCGTTTTTCTTTTCTGGGTCTGTCCTGGGGTGGCTGTGAACATCAGCACGAAGCTGGCGCACAGCTCCTTGATCTGCTGTCATTGTATACGTCCAACCATCATGGAGAGGTTCACCTCTTCCACGCCACTGTCACTTTTTCCTTCATAGTAGACACCTTCAGGCCACTCAGCGTCATCTCCTCCCTGGACTGTAAACTGACAAACTTTTAATTCTCTGGAATAAAAGGGCTTTCGAGAATTAATATGGTACACCTTAGGCTTTAGAGTTGAGGTGGGGAATGCTATGAGACAGTTAACTGCTCCCAGGTGCTCTTGGACCATGAATGGCCCTTCCCACGACGCTTCCATCTTATGGGCCTGGAGTGCCTTCAAGACCATGACCTGGTCCCCTACTTTGAAGGAACGTTCTCTGGCATGTTTATCATACCAGGCTTTTTGCTCTTCCTGAGCATCTTTTAGGTTGTCTCTAGCAAGGGCTAAAGACTCTTGGAGGGTGTTTTGTAGGTGGCTTACAAAGTCCAGAACGTTAGTTCCTGGAGAGGGCGTAAAACCCTCCCATTGCTGCTTTACCAACTGTAGTGGCCCCTTAACCTTGCGGCCATACACAAGTTCAAATGGTGAAAACCCTAAACTGGGATGTGGTACATCAAAGAGCAACTGTTGCAACACTAGGTTCCAATCGTTGGAGTGCTCATTTACGAATTTACATATCATGGCCCCCAAAGTTCCATTAAACTTCTGCACCAGGCCATTTGTTTGATGGTGGTAAGGGGTGGCAACCAAGTGATTCACCCTATGAGCTTTCCATGGTTCCTGCCAGGAAATTAGTTCCCGAATCTGTAAGGATGTTGGAGAGACAATGTACCCTGGCAAAAATGTCTGTTAATGCCTCACGCACACTTTTAGCTCTGGTGTTGCTTAGAGCTACTGCTTCTGGCCATCGGGTGGCAAAATCCATGAAAGTCAGTATGTACTGCTTTCCTCTGGGTGTCTTTTTCGGAAAAGGACCCAGAATATCCACAGCTACTTGCTGAAATGGAACCTCAATGATGGAGAGTGGCTGGAGAGGGGCTTTGACCTGGTCTTGGGGTTTTCCCACTCTTTGGCATACCTCACAAGACCAGACATAGGCAGAAACATCCTTGCCCATTCTCTGCCCATGGAAGGACTTCCCCAAATGTTCTTTGGTTCTGTTCACCCCAGCATGGCCACTAGGATGATCGTGGGCTAAGCTCAAGAGCTTTACCCATTACTAAGTTGGAACTGCCAACTGTCTTTGAGGATGCCAGTCTTCCTGGTGTCCCCCAGAAAGAGTTTCCTTGTATAAAAGTCCTCTTTCTACAACAAACCTGGATCGATCAGAAGAGCTGAGAGGTGGTGGGTTGCTCCATGCCGCCGCCGTTCAAGCTCTCTGGAGGCTTTCATCTGCTTCCTGTTCGTCCTGGAACTGTTCCCTTGATGCTGGAAATATCATTTCCTCATTGGATTGTGGACCTGGGCTTGGTCCCTCTGGAAGCGATGCAGGTGATGGGGCTGTTTTCGTTGACTGTGAACCGCTCTCTGCTGGTGCACTATGGGGTATTTCAGGCTGTGGCTGAGCCTCTTGTGTAGGGATATCTGCTGCTGCCAGTGGAGGCTCGGTGGTGCCCTCTGGTGTTGGAGCTGTGGACAGGGTTGCAAGCGCTGGACTCAGTGCTGGCAATGGTTCTGGTGCTGGTTGCTTCACCACTTCCGGTTCTGGGACTGGCTTTGGCTGGGTCTTTGGGACTGGATCCACTACGGCTGTTGCAGTTGTTGGCAGGGCATCCGGTTCCACCACCTCCATCTGGGTCTCTGGTAACACAGACAGGGCCAGGTGTGAAAGCTTGCTTAGCCTGGCTGTGGGTGACCATTCCCACCCTCTTGGCTAGCTTCACATGGTTGGCCAAGTCTTCCCTCAGCAGCATGGGAATGGGATAATCATCATAGACTGCAAAAGTCCACATTCCTGACCAGCCCTTGTACTGGATAGGCAACTTGGCTGTAGGCAAATCAAAAGAGTTGGACTTGAAGGGTTGAATTGTCACTTTTGCCTCTGGGTTGATTAAGCTGGGGTCCACTCAGGACTGTAGATAGCTGACACTTGTGCTCCAGTATCCCACCATGTTGTAACCTTCTTCTCACACACACTCAGTTTCCCTTCACTCTGTGGGTATCTGGGAGGCATCTGGGCCTGAGGACCTTTGGTGTGACCCCAGTGCAATGAACTGTAATCTGTTGGGGTTCCTGAGGCAGTTGGCCTTTACATGCCCCAGCTCATTACATTGAAAACATCGCCCAGCTGACGGGTCACTGGGGCGAGGTGGGTTGTTGGAGAATGGTATAGTGGGACGATAAGGGGTCTGGGGTTTTCCTTAGATTGCAGGTGGGGCCTTGGTCTGCCCCTGATGGTGTGGTGTGGTCTCGGGGTGTCCCTTCTAGTATCCACCCAAACTGCGACCAGGGTTGTTCCTTTCGGCTACCCCCACCCATTGGATTCCAATTTTCCTTGCCTCCCTGGCAGTCTGGGACTGCTCATATTGATCAACATAAGAAGCAAGACTTTCTGCTGAGTCCATTTTCTTATCCCATAACCACTGTTTTACATCATCATTGGTCATAGTCAGGGCTGCTCCTGTAACATTAAATCACCCAGTCCTTCAAAGCTAGTTATATCCCTTCCTTTGACCCATTTATCGAACAGATCCTTCATCTGGTTTACATAAGCCACATTACTTAGTCCAGCCCCTCTATTAAGGGCTCTAAATTTTACTCTGTAGGTTTCAGGTGTAACCTGAAACTGTTTCAAAACCAAGTCCTTAAATTTCCCATAGTTTGAAGCATCATCAATGGGCATCTTATTGAATATGTCCAGAGCTCTGCCAGTCAATTTTGCTATCAATGTGGTCATCTTGTGATCATCAGGAATTGCATGGAGGGTGCACAGTCTCTCAAAGGTGATGAAATATTCAGCAATATCACTGGATTCATCATACTGTGGCCATAGTCGCTCCCATTTGTGGATTTTTGGGGAAGGATTGTTAGGGTTATCCGGTGGACCTATCTTAGCCCTTTCCAGATTTAAGCGCTTCAGCGCTAACTCCACATCCAAGCATTTTGCCACTGCCTCCAAGTGGTGCTTCTCCACCTCCAAGCAGTGCTTCTCCGCCTCCGCCTGGAAGTGTTTCGCCTCCATCTCCACCTCCAAGCGTTTTGCCTATTTCCTCTCCTCTCCAACTCCAACTCCAAGCGTTTTAAGGCTGTCTGTCTGTCATGTTCTTTTTGTTTCTCTTCAGCTTCAAATTTAGTTAATTCTAGTTTCTGTTGGACATTGCATTTTGCCATCCTAGCTCCTGCTTGCCTATCTTACCCGAGAGCTAGAAAGAAAAAAAAACCTGCTTGTGAATTTCCTTGCTGCTGTAACTTTACCCCTCTGCCCTGAGGCAGAGAAAAAAACTCCAGCTGCTCTCAGCTAAAAAACCTGCTTCCAAGCAGCCAAAAGGAAAAAAATTGTCATTTTAAAATCCTGCTGTGCTTTTGGTTCAAAATGATCTCTGGTTCAAAATAATCCCACCTTTTCCACCATGTCAGGGTTCCCTCCCCACTCTGAACTCTAGGGTACAGATGTGGGGACCTGCATGCAAGACCCCCTAAGCTTATTTTTACCAGCTTAGGTTAAAAACTTTCCCAAGGCACAAATTTCACCTCGTCCTTGAACAGTATGCTGCCACCACCAAGTGATTTAGACAAGAATCAGGGAAAAGGACTACTTGGAGTTCCTCTTCCCTCCAAAATCCCCCCAAGCCCTTTCACCCCCTTTCCTGGGGAGGCTTCAGAATAATATCCTAACCAACTGGTTACAAAATGATCAAAGACCCGAACCCCTGGGTCTTGAAACATCGGAAAAATCAGACAGGTTCTTAAAAGATGGATTTTATTTTTTAAAAAAAGGTAAAAATCATCTCTGTAAAATCAGGATGGAAAACACTTTACAGGGTATTCAGATTCAAAACACAGAGGATTTCCCTCTGGGCAAAACTTTAAAGTTACAAAAAAGCAAACCAGGAATGCACCTTCCCTCTCAGCACAGAGAAAAACACAAGCCAAAAAAAAAGATAAGCTAACGCATTTCCTTGCTAGTACTTACTAATTCTAATGGAGTTGGAGTGCCTGCTTCTTTTGATCTGTCTCCGGCAAGCACACAGAACAGACAGACCCAGAACAGAAAAACAAAAGCCTTTCTGCCCCCACCTCCAGATTTGAAAGTATCTTATCCCCTTATTGGTCCTTTTGGTCAGTTGCCAGCCAGGTTACCTGAGCTTCTTAACCCTTTACAGGTAAAAGGACTTTGTGCCTCTGGCCAGGAGGGATTTTATAGTACTGTATACAGGAAGGTTGTTACCCTTCCCTTTATATTTATGACAGGGTAATAGCTCCAAAATAGGAAAGAGTGTGCTTTGATGAGATAGCATGGTGGCATTCACTTCTGTAGTGACAAAGCAATCACCAGATTTCATACTTGGGAGATGGCTGCAATGTTGTTGTTTTGAAATTATTTGGACTTAGTATTAGAATGGATGAGTGCTACAGAACATTATTTACAAATATTTATTGAACTAAAAACATTCATTTGTTTTTGTCATGGGAAAATAGGAATTGCCAGGTTGGCTCAGACCCAGGTCCATCTAATTCAGTGTCCTGTCTCTGACAGTGGACATCGCCAGGGGCTTCTGAGGGAGTCACAAGATTCTTTAGTCTTGTCTACATACAAACTTGTACAAATTTAACTAAATGTGTTTTTAAATAGGTTTATTTAAAGGTTCAACACCCCATGTGAGCACTCCTTTTAAAATGGCTTATACCAGCTTAATAGAGTCACAGATTTCAATGCCAGAAGAGACCATTATGGTCATCTAGTCTGACCTCCTGCATAACAAAGAGCATAGAATTTCATTCAGTGACTCCTGCATCAGGCCCATAACTTCTTATTTGGTAAGGAATCAAATTAAGCTAAATCAATTTGACATCTTTAAATCAATTTAAGTGTGCAGTCCAGGGACTTTGCACCAGACAAAATTGGTTACTAAAATGATTTGATTTGAATTGGTGCAACTTTGCATGGGGACAATTATAGAATAACCTGTTCTAGAGAGAAAATTACTTTCTAATTCCCTCAGTTCAGTTTTGATTTCTAAGCTGAAGCATGAGGTTTTATATACCTTTCTAAAAATTATCCTGTCTAACAAACGGACCAAAGATTTTCATTGAGCTGCCCATGTGGATGATCAGGGCTTTTTTCTGAATGGTTATGTACATGAGTACTTTAAATTATGCTTTCCAATTTGCATTATCTTGCATATGTCAACAGTGAATTTTATCTGCCTCCCCCAGCTGCCCATTCACCTATCTTTGTAACAAGTCTGATATTCCTCACAGCCTTCTCCAATCTAGACTACATTAATGATTTTGTGTTATCTGCAAATTTTGCCACCTCCCTATTCACCCCGTCTCTGGATCTTTCATAACTGTATTAAACACTTGTCCTAAAGAGCTTTGGGATACCTTTCTGTTTTATCATATTGATAATTCACCATTCTGTCCTGCTTCTTATTTTCTCTTTGCCAGTTTCTAAATTCCGGTGGTAATTTAGCTCAAATAGAGTCTGAGAGAATTTTTTAAAGGACTTTTTGTAAAAGCAAATAAATTATCACAATCTATTCCCCTTTTTCCATGGTTTTGTTCGCATGCTCAAAGAATTCTAATAGATTAGAGAGGCATGATTTTCATTTACTGAAGTCTTGCTCATATCAGATTAATTTAATTTTGCAATTCTTTAGTTATCATTTGAACCCATTTACCTGGTACTAAAGTAGGGCTTACTTGGCTGTAATTTGCAATACCATCCGCTACTAGTGACTTACTGCTCTTTAATGTATCTGCTTGTTCCAGCTTTTTCCTCTTTGGCACCTCATTATCTGACAGTACCTCAACTTTACTATCTGAAAAGAGTAAGTCCAGGGTAATAGTCTGTGATGAAAACTGATGCAAAGACGTTATTGAAGCATCTATGCGGTGTCCTTATCTTCCTTAATTGTGCCCTTTATTATCTGGCAATCCAGTGGATCCATAGATTCTCTTGTAAGTTTCCTGCTATTAAAATAATCAAATAATTTTATTGTATGATGTTCTATTTGTTTTGGCTATCTACTTGTCAAATCCCCTCCAAATATGGAATGAAAACAAATTTCAAAAGTTGCATCAAAACAGAATTTTTGTGCTCCGATCACCCCTGCTGAACTCCACCCATGGTGAGAAACAAAGCTAATGTATAAGGGAAATCCATATATGTAATGACTTTTCTTTGACAGCCATGACATTGAGACTTCCCCCACATAACTGTCAGGGTCTTAGCTCAAACCTATGAACCAGTAACTGTAATTCTGTAAATGGACCGTCACCTATCCATGGACGTTCATTAGGTCTGGTGAGAGAAAGGTCAGAGGTATCAAGTCAGAAACCCTTTTGGGTCTGCTCAGTGATATTCAAGCTATAACTTCAGTGTAGGTGTGTACAGCCAACTACCCGGCAGTTTTAAAATTGTAGATAGTAACTTTGCCTATGTGTATGCACTGAAGGTCTTGGCAAGATGGTCGCAGAGATCCAAGAGAGGCATTAGGGCCCAAGGGAAGGTTCCAGGATTTCCAAGCAGCCCTATTAAGGGATGGCCCGCTTGCTTTATCTGAGGGTGGCCCTAGAAAAGGTGGATCAAACAAGCCCTGCCTCATTGTTTACATCCTGGCTCAACTGTTTTTATAAACAAAATTGCTTTTTGGAATATTTGGACTTTGACCCCTGGATATGACTTTGACCTGAATTCGGATTTAAGGAAAACGGCGATGTGGAGTAACGAACTTGCATGTTTCAGAATTGATATTGCAGCTCTTTCAGAAACTCGGCTCTCAGGTACAGGCTTTAGAAGGGCAAAGGACTATGCCATTTATTGGCATGGCAAACCTGAAGGAGTAAGGAGAGAAATGAATTTATGTCATCGTGTGAAGCTCAGATTGCAGCGTCCTTACATATCATGGCACTTGGAGTTAGTTTACAGGAGGGATTCATCAACAGTGTTTATGCTCCAACTCTGCAGGCTAGTGGTGAGGAGAAGGATAGCTTTTACCAACAGTTAGAAGAATTGATTGGCAGGATTCAATGGAAGGAACCTATCCCATCCTAGTACTTGGAGACTTCAATGCAAGAGTTGGGTCCAATGCTGTGATCTGGTCTGGGACTGTACGTAGGCATGGCATTGGATGTATGAATGACAATGGTCAGAGAGCTCTCGAGCTCTGTGCCAGTCAAGGCTTATCAGTGACCAACACCTTCTTTGCTGGTAACATCAGAAAAAAAGAGTACCGTGGAGACACCCGAGGTCTAAGCATTAGCACTAGCTGGACTTGGTTCTGACAAGACGTTCATATTTGAAAGATATCATACATACACGATCCTTCCAAAGCAGTCTGTGACATAGACCACTCTTGTCTGCTGCAAAGTGAAATTTCAAGCTAAGAAGATCCACTGTCATAAAACTGCTGTACAGTCTTATATTGACTTGTGCTGAATCAATGATTTGGTCAAGAAATGGCTTTTTAATGAAGAAGTAGCAAAGGCAGCTGGAAGAAATGAAACTGCTTCAGATGCATGGGAAGTCCTGAAGACAAGTACGTACAATGTGGCAATCAAGAGTTTTGGAAAGAGTATTAAGAAAAATGTTGACTGGTTCATAGACCATTCAGAGATATTGCTGCCACTCATTGAGAGGAAAAAGATCTCCCCTGATCACCTTCAGGTCCACTCCTACTACTGATTCACTCAACAACATAGAAAAGCTTGTAATGTTGTTCAAATAGTTTCCGGGAGGTATGCTCAAGAATTTTGACTGGGTCTCTGTGATAACATCTAACAGGCCGCTAACGCAGGTGACAGTAGATGGTTGTATGAGGGTATTAGAAAGGCCATTGGGCTGATAAAGAGCAAAGACAGCTCCACTGAAAGATCTGGATGGCATATTGTAACATATAAAGGGAAACAACTGGAGAGGTAATAACCACAGAGGTGTATCTCTTCTTAAGATTGTGAGGAAAATCTTAAGCCATATTCTTTTACCTAGACTTCAAACTTTAGCTGAGAGAATCCATCCTGAGAGCCAGCATGGCTTCCACTTGGGAAGGTCCACATGGTCTTCTCTATAAGACAACTGCAGAAAAAGTGCAGAGAGAAGCTTATTCCACTGTACATGGCTTTTATAGATTTAACAAAAGTCTTTGACATGGTTAGTTGGTCAGGGCTTTACATTGTTCTGAAGAAGCTTGGTTGTCCACCTATATTGCTAAACTTTGTGAAATCCTTACATGATGGCATGAAGGCAGCTGTAATGTATGAAAACTGGGAGTTTGACTTGTTTAACATCAACAATGGAATGAAGCAGGGTTGTGTACTGGCTCCTACATTGTTTAAAATTTACTTCTCATTCCTTCTTCAACATGTGTTCCGTGATGTTCGAGAAGGTATCTGTCTTAGCACTAGACATGATGGGAGTTTGTTTAGCATTGCAAGGTTCAGAACTAAGACGAAGGAGATGATCATAAGGGACCTATTGTTTTCAGATGATGCAGCCCTTCTGGCTCACAGAGTTGATGCCCTACAATATCTTATTATCAAGTTTTCTGATTCCTGCAAAATCTTTAGGCTAGCAATAAGCTTGACCAAGACTGCTATCATGCACCAAGACTCTTCAGAACCAGTTCCAGATATCACCTTAGATAGTATTCATCTAGATGCTGTAGACCAATTTTGCTACCTTGACTCTACTGTTACCAGCAATGTAGATCTTGACGCTGAGCTTACTAGTAGAACTGGCAAAGCAGCCAGGAACTTTGATCTTTTGCAAGACAGAGCCTGGAACAATGACAAATTGTCAACTAAAGTGAAAATCCATATTAATGAGATGTGTTTTATCCACTGTTCTATATGGCTTAGAAACATGGATGACTTACGCCAAACATACCAAATGACTAAACAGTTTTCATCTCAGATGCTTGCATAAAATTCTTCGATTAAGATGGCAAGACAGATTTAAGATGTGGAAGTGTTAAATCGTGCTGGTACGTCATTCATGGGAATGTTGATTAGTAAGAAAAGACTCAGGTGGCTTGGACATGTCAAGTGAACGCTGGATTACAGGATCTTGAAGAGTGTATTGTACTCTGAAGTGCACAAAGGATCTAGAAAGAGTGGCAGACTACTGCATAGATTTCAGGATGCTTGCAAAGCTGATTTAGTATCCTTTGGAATCTCTGTGAATGATTGGGAAAGGCGTGCACAATGCTGCTCTGGTTGGCAGAGTCAGCTTGTAAATGGAGTGAGGCGTTGCGAGGCGGACTGGATCAAGCTTTGTGATGAGCGGCATCAGGGGAGAAAAGAATCTGCTGCTCAGATTCAGGGCATTGCTAGTGCATGGGTATGCCCTACCTTTGGAGGGGACTGTCACTTAGGCATTGGACTCAGCAGCCATCAAAGAATTAATCAGTGCATATACCATGCTCTGTAAAGAGCGTCGGTGCTATTGGTTGTAAATTTTCTCCAAAGGGCAATGCTAGACAAATTGGAATATGATCAGTCACATTAGACTGAATACATATAATGAGAACATGCTCATTTGGTACAATACAACTGAGCTAATATGGTTAGTACAGCCCTCAAGGGGCTGAGAAGTAAGTTCACAAGGGTAATAGGTGCAAAACATGCTTGTTGGAATTGTTTACTTTGAAGTGAATCGCTTCTTTCCAGAGCTTTTCATGTGAGATAAGGAAATTAGCAAAAGAGAAGTAAAGATGCTGCAGTGCCCAAATCCAGTGGCACCCAGCAGCCCACTGTTCAATTTTTATTGTGTGATTAGGTATGGGTCTAAATCCCAAAGAACTGAGTTGTTTGGGAAATGGGGTTTTAGTTTAGCCCAGTACAAAGATAACATCCAGCCATTAAGTTCAGATCCAGATTCCAAGTCTCTCAAAGTTCAGGGTGAGGTCAGGGTCCATTTCTGTCTGTATTGCAGCAAAATAGTGGGGACAGTTTTTCACCTGCCACCACAACACAGGCAGGGAGGGTCCTGTGGTAACAGCTCCTGTCATCCATTAAGCAGGCATCAAATCCCTGACCAGCAGTTGCTGTAAGAAAGTAATACTGTTGTCATAAATATAAAGGGAAGGGTAAACCCCTTTGAAATCCCTCCTGGCCAGGGGAAAGCTCCTCTCACCTGTAAAGGGTTAAGAAGCTAAAGGTAACCTCGCTGGCACCTGACCAAAATGACCAATGAGGAGACAAGATACTTTCAAAAGCTGGGAGGAGGGAGAGAAACAAAGGGTCTGTGGGTCTGTCTGTAGTCGTCTTGGCCGGGGATAGACCAGGAATGAAGTCTTAGAACTTTTAGTAAGTAATCTAGCTAGGTACGTGTTAGATTATGATTTCTTTAAATGGCTGAGAAAAGAACTGTGCTGAATAGAATAACTATTTCTATCTGTGTATCTTTTTTGTAACTTAAGGTTTTGCCTAGAGGGGTTCTCTGTGTTTTGAATCTAATTACCCTGTAAGGTATCTACCATCCTGATTTTACAGGGGGGATTTCTTTATTTCTATTAACTTCTATTTTTTATTAAAAGTCTTCTTGTAAGAAAACTGAATGCTTTTTCATTGTTCTCAGATCCAAGGGTTTGGGTCTGTGGTCACCTATGCAAATTGGTGAGGCTTTTTATCCAACATTTCCCAGGAAAAGGATTGGGAGGATTGTGTTGGGAGGATTATTCATTGTTCTTAAGATCCAAGGGTCTGGGGCTGTAGTCACCTAGGCAAATTGGTGAGGCTTTTTACCAAACCTTGTCCAGAAAGTGGGGTGCAAGGTTTTGGGAAGTATTTTGGGGGGAAAGACGCGTCCAAACAGCTCTTCCCCAGTAACCAGTATTAGTTTGGTGGTGGTAGCGGCCAATCCAAGAACAAAGGGTGGAATATTTTGTACCTTGGGGAAGTTTTGACCTAAGCTGGTAAAGATAAGCTTAGGAGGTTTTTCATGCAGGTCCCCACATCTGTACCCTAGAATTCAGAGTGGGGGAGGAACCTTGACAGCCGTTCACTACTCTAGTTCTCGATCTGCAATTTCCATTGACGTGGCTTTCGGTTCAGCATCTGTGATCACCAAATCAGTTGAAGAGAAGCTATAAAGCTTTGATCAAACCATTAGTTACACAAAAGTTCTGTTACCAAGGCCAGGGAATATCGCATAGCAACTGCAAAGGGAGGTGGGAAAACTGGGCTGGAGAAACCTGGAGCCCACCCTAACATCCATTGATCCATCTTCACTCTTAAAGTTACACACGTACTTAAGTAGTTTGCTGAATCAGGGCCTTAGCTAACAGGGCACCCATTCAGATATCAGTGTGGTTGAGTCAGCAGCTTCATCTCGGTAAAGAGTCAAAAGTTTATGGCTTTAAGTTTCAAACTTAAGGTTCTAAATTTCTCCCTCATTTGCCTGGGATCAAATGCCATTTGGCAGAATTGGACCCCTGGACATTGGTTAGCAGCATTTCAGGTTATCGTGTTCTAAGTATTTCACTGTAGTGCCAGCCAATGGACATCCGCCTAACGTATGTCCTTTGGATAGGACATTAAAATATGCTCTCTTCTTTCTGTCTGTGGTAACTGCATAGATGGGAGTTAGTTTCCATGGCACTCTTTGAAAAGAGTTAGGGAACAACTAGCATGTCCTGATCAATATTTTTTTATGTCTCTGTGAGTTGTTCTGCTGAACACACAGGGTTAAATTTACAAAAAGACACATCTGAGTGCTTAGTACAAGATAAGACCTTGTGCGCACAATCTTGAGTGTGCTGGAACATTTTCATTAGGTAGTGCATAGTAGTACTTATATAACACTATTTATCAGCAGATCTCAAGGCACTTTACAAAGGAAGATAAGCACCTCAAAACTATTGTGCACCTACATATAAATGTCAGAGAAAACTGAGATGTGGCAGAAAGGTACATTTTCAACATTACTAGTTAGGAGTGCAAACTGCCTACTGTAGACAGTGGATTTCCATGTTGGAGAAATTAGGAATTGCCTGTGATGAAAAATCCTTTATTTCTAATGCTTTGTTTTCTCTTCCCTGCAAGTCAAATTACTGGGGAATATATTTGATTGAGAACATATTAAGCTGGCAAACCTAGCTTTTTCTACCAAGATGCCAAATGCAATGTTAAAATGTAAACATGGAGGTAAACTTTCTAGTATGTAGCCATACAAGAAAGTACAAAATATTTAAGTTAGGGAAACCAACAATTATTAGGTCTGAAAAGCTCTGGGGTCTTACAAGATCTGTAGGTTTCTTTTTGCCTCCTGTATCTCTTCTTCCCTTACATGAAAATAAAATTTTCCATGAATTGATCTCTTACTTCCACCAAATTGATCCCCTTCCTACAGATAACTACTGAAGACAAGCCTTTTCCCACATAGCTAACTTACCCATTGTCCCCTTGGCCAATTCCTCATATGTCCCTGGGATGGTCTGTCTAGTTCCTACGTGGACTGGTGACCACATCATCAAATCATGGGCCTTCATATTCTTTAATGTTATGTGAATGTCTTCCTGTGATCAGCTTGAAAGGATATGGTCAAGTTGAAAAAAATCACATTTTCCTCTGAAAACTTGGTTACTAGAACTGAAAGAGACAGGAAACAAATAAATATTTCTCTCTGTTTTGCCAATTTAAGTTGTCCATTGGAAAGCTGCTGATGGTTAGTCAGTTTCACTGTTTCATTGATGGTCATTTGCATTTCTCACTCATACAGCTCTGGGGTAGCTCTCAGGCCTGCTCATTCTCAGGCACTGCAAGAGGGTGTTTACAACACCCAGCAAAGCTGAACCTACAGAGGTAGGTCTGTACCAAGAGAAAAAGTGGCATGGGAGGGGATAAAAGGGAAGGCATTGTTGCCTTTGGCCTGCCCAAAAGACCCATATAAACACAGCAGAGGGACAGAAAAAAACTCAATTATCATTAAGGTAGTAAAACCCATAATTCAGGCTGTACTATTTGAAGAGTGTCGTATCAGATATTTTTCAAAAAAATAAAATTTGGCAGTGCAACAAAATTGTCCTTGGCGCTCTTAGAGAGCAGAGATGCCTGTCAACTGAGCTAAGTTTTGCCTTTATGCTTCGATTAAATCCCTTTGTTAAAATAGATGCATGTACTGTACACTTACCACACAGTGTGAGGCACTGCTGGAAACACTGATTTGATAGAGGAATGAATGTCATTAATGTCTAGAAGGAAAGAGAACAGTTGACTATCTTTCATAGTCTGTTTTAATACTTCTAAATAACATGATCTGTTCCAGACTAATCTGTCATTTCACAAATGAAAACCATGTTTTTAATCACTCATTTATCACTTAAACTGGATGCTTTTGTGGATTGTTTGCTTTTCACATAAACTGAACCTGAGGAATGTGGAGCCTTTGTTTTCTTATAGGTATATTTAAACATTTCTGTTGCCATCATCAAAATTTCATTAATTTGTTTTAACTCTATTAAGATAGTTTCATGTTTGAAGAAAATGTGTATCCCTCCATTCCTTTAAATATGTGATTTATTGGATTTACAGCATGCATAAAATATTTTATTATCTGTATTACCGTAGTGCCTGGGAGCCCCAGTCATGGCCTAGGCCCCCATTGTACTAGGTTGTCACAAATTTTAGCGAGCATCCCCTCCTGGCCACTCACTAGGACTGCTGTGAGAGGAATCCAATCCTCTATTGCTCTGGATCCGTGGGGTGTTGCAAGCTCCTGGAGCCATTGCTACAAGCTCTGTGTCCCTAGGCACATTCTCGGATTGCACACTTTCTATTTGGCATCCCCGCGCTGAGGATTGGAACCAACTGTTCAGTCACTTCACCACTTTAGGTGCAGCACTGGCCCTTCTGACTCCCTGGCACTTAAACACACCCCTCTCCTAGAACTCCACCCCAAACATGTGAAGTGTGATAGTTGTAAATGCTTAACATATACAGGTAGATCTAAAGGTCCCAGCTCTGCAGATGACCCATGTGGGGGCCAATTTCTGTATTTTCTGTTAGAGTTTTGGACAGCTAAAGATATCACATAAAAAAAACCTGTGTTAAACAAAAGTTAAGGTGGTGAAGTCAAGCAGTCAAATGTTAGGAAATGCCAGAACATATGCCAGGTGCCCTAGAGAACAGAACAGGTAATCACTGAGTGATCCATCCCGTCACCTATTCCCAGCTTCTGGCAATTGAGGTTGCCTGTGCAAGGGGGCTGAATTAAAAATGCAAAGACAACTTTAATTCTGGCATTTCCCAGCATTTGAGTGCTTGACTTTTCAGAATTAATGTTCTTTGAATGTGGATCTTTTGTTTGTAGTAGAATCATATAAATGTAGGGCTGGAAGGGACTTCAGTATGGTAGCTAGTCCACAAAGCAGACATAGAGCAGCTAAATTACAAATTAAAGCAGTTCTCCATGCTAACTCATTCCCAGCTCTTTGAAGTGTTATACAAGCTATGAGCGCTTTTCACCATCCTCTGAAGAATCTGGCATTGGCCTCTGTTTGAGACAGGATACTGGACTGCTGGGACCACTGGTCTATTCTGGTATGGCTGTTCTTGCATCCTTAATTGTTACAATTTAAAAGGAACTTTTAAGAAGACAGGAGAGAAAGACAGGGTGGATCTCTCCAAAATTGTTCTGTTCTGTACACTCCCCCAGAAGCGCCACTGCCAGAGACAGGATACTGGGCTACTTGGACCATTGATCTGACCCAGTAGGGCAGTTCTTATGTTCTCATCACTCAGGAATTAAATGAGCTCATTGTTCCATTAGTATGTGGTTGAAGGTAGGCACAGATTTAATTAGAACAGATAATGTCATAGGCACAGAATTTTGATATAAGATAATGTCTCTTGGCAGTATTTAAATGCCAAGACATTCATAGAAAATAAGCGTTCAAGTGACACAATGATATTTTAATTATACCAAATGATTGGTGTGGGTGCAAATGTTACCATCTGTGTAAAGAGTTCTTGTGCAGGTGAGTGGACTTTGCTCTTTAGCAATATTCTGAGTGAGCTGCTATGTATGTTTACCACTGCTCTCTACTGGGCAGAATCAAACCTCTCAATTCAGTGTCATTGGCCTTATAAGAGTAAAGGGCATTATCTTTCAGTTCTATTGGGAGAGGCCTGTACTTTGGGAACAAGGAAATCTAGGTTCTCTCCCCATTGCTCATGTGCAGTTCCAAGTGATCACTGTGTACAGTGGAGTAAGAACCATAGGTCCAAAATTGTTACAATATTGATTCATACAGAACAAAGTCAATGGCACATCTTGTACATAAGGCAAGCAGCATTTGGCCCTTGTGCTGTGTTCCAGCCACTCAGATGCCTGTGTATCCACGAAGCAGAAGTGGGTAGCAGGAGAGTCAGCTTTTGGGGGCTCTCTCTTGAGCCTATGTTTGTACAGCACCAATGTGATGAATTGGGAGTATGCCTGTACAAGTTATGAATTCTGTGTGAGATGTGTCTGTGCTTGTGACAGGCTGCAAACTCCAGTGTGAACCTGCGGCCTTTTGCCTTCTCTGTGGTCTGATTGCTTCCATGTTGGATTGAAAATTTCAAAGCCTGGTGGCAAAACAATAACAAGAGAGGGTAGTTGACTTTTAAGTGCACAATCATTGACAGTCTGTTCACTCTAGACAAAAGGCTGGTCCCTGCCAAGAAGAACTGATTTAGCAGGAGGAATATTGCCTTTGCAACTCAACTAACCAGGCAGAGGTTTGTGCTCCTATAGGGAAACTGGCAAAGGTGTCACCTAACATGGGGCTGAAGGTTTTTAAAGGGCAGAAGTTGGTCAGCTCAGAGGCCCGTTTTCTCTGGTTCATGAGGGAGAGATCACTCACCATGTGCCTGTCTGCCTTAAGACCCAGATGGTTCCCCAAGGATTCACGTAGGAAGGGTGTGCTAGAAAATTAGGGATATTTGCAATTTCAGATGTCTGTTGTTTTGCATGATCTGTATTCTCCTGTGCGCTCTCTGTTCAGTAAAGAGCAAAGGCACCAGGAATTGGTGTCCCATCACCCCATCAAACTTCTACTGTGCAGTCTATGATTTATCAGAAGCTTATAATTTGGCCAAATTGGAGCATTCTTTCATGGGAAGAGAAAACAGCACATTCCCAATACCAGGGAAATCCCATGCTAAATTTCAAATACTTGTGCCAAAACATGCAGGTTTCTCAATGAAACTGTTGTAAAAAAAAGTTTACATGGGCAAAAAATGTATTTTTACACAACCTCAAAAATGGAAATTTGCCCCCAAACATTTAAGCCTAAAGCAGTTCTCTAGCATGGAAAATTTCAGCCCCAATGGTTAAAGTTTGACAAGTTATAAGCAACTGCAAACAGGGCTTCATAATGCAAAGTGTTAGGTAAAATTAATTATAGGTGTCACTGCTGGGTCTCCTTATAACATATTTGTGACACTGGCTGGCCAGGTCATGCTAGAGTGTATTCAGGTCACTTCACTACTGGGTAGACAGATTGTCAGTTTGCTTTCTGTGTGAAGATACTCTACATATGGATTCCAAGATCCTTTAGCTGTTTGGACTCTTAGAGTGTGTACCAAATGCAAAGCAAAGTTATTCTGGGTAGCAGGAAAAGACTGTTGGAAGACTGGTAGTTTATTACATCACTGCCACCATTTGGACTTACAAACTGTTCATATATTTTATTTGCTTTAGCCTCTCAATAAGTCTCATTTCCTTTTCTTAGCTAATAAACCTAAGTCAGTTTACTATAAAATTGGCTGCCAGCATTGTCTTTGGTGTAAGATCTGGAGTATCAATTGATCTAGGGTAAATAACTGGTCTCTTGGGACTGGGAGAAACCTGATGTGATGTGATTTTAGGTTTAAGTAACCTTTTATCAAAAAGTTCAGCTTGTCTGGATGGCAAGATAGACTGGCGTGTCTAAGGGGACTGTCTGTGACTCCATGGTAAGACTGTTATAATGATCCAGGAGTTCACATTTGTTACTGGCTTGGTGAAATCGAATTAAAGGCCCAGAGAAGGAGAGCAGTCAACGGCAACAGAGGGAAACCTTACCACTGTTGGGACCCTCCTTCCAGATGATGTTGGGGTATCCTCTTGCACTGAGGTTACCTCTCCGGGGGACGGAACTCCAGTCATTAGGAAAAGGCAGGTGTTCATAATGGGAGATTTGATCATTAGAAACATAGATAGCTGGGTTTGTGAAGACCGGGAGAACCATATGGTGACTTGCTTGCCTGGTGCAAAAGTTGCGATCTCTCGAGGCATTTAGATAGACTTATGTGTAGTGCTGGGGAGGAGCCATTGGTCGTGGTACATGTAGGTACCAATGACGTAGGGAAGGGTAGGAGAGAAGTCCTGGAGGCCAAATTTAGGCTGCTAGGAAAGAGACTGAAATCCAGGACCTCTATGGTGGCATTCTCAGAAATGCTTCCAATTCCATGGGCAGGGCCAGGTAGGCAGGCAGAGCTTCAGAGTCTCAGTGCTTGGATGAGATGATGGTGAATCAAATGAAATAAAAATCTTAAATGAATCCACATTTCCATAGAATCTCTATGGATAGTAATTCCATGCTGTAATAAGAATATAACAGTAGGGATCTATTATCGACCACCTGACCAGGACAGTGATAGTGACAATGAAATGCTAAGGAAGATTAGAGAGGCTATCAAAATAAAAAAACTCAGTAATAGTGGGGGATTTCAATTATCCCCATATTGACTAGGTACATGTCACCTCAGGACGAAATGCAGAGACAAAATTTCTCGATACTTTAAATGACTGCTTCTTGGAGCAGCTGGTACAGGAACCTACAAGGGGAGAGGCAACTCTCGATTTAGTCCTGAGTGGAGCGCAGGATCTGGTCCAAGAGGTAACTATAACAGGACCATAATATAATAACATTTAACATTCCTGAGGTGGGAAGAACAACTCAACAGCCCAACACTGTGGCATTTAATTTCAGAAAGGGGAACTATGCAAAAATGAGGAGGTTAGTTAAACAGAAATTGAAAGGTACAGTGACTAGAGTGAAATCCCTGCAAGCTGCATGGACACTTTTCAAAGACACCATAATAGAGGCTCAACTTAAATGTATACCCCAAATTAAAAAACACAGTAGAAGAACTAAAAAAGAGCCACCATGGCTTAACAACCATGTAAAAGAAGCAGTGAGAGATAAAAAGGCATCTTTTAAAAAGTAGAAGTCAAGGTAATAACAAAATGTTTTTTAAGTACATCAGAAGCAGGAAGCCTGCTAAACAACCAGTGGGGTCCCTGGATGAACGAGATACAAAAGTAGCACGTAAGATGATAAAGTAATCGCAAAGAAACGAAATGAATTCTTTGCTTCAGTCTTCACGGCTGAGGATGTTAGGGAGATTCCCAAACCTGAGCCTTTTTTTGTAGGTGACAAATCTGAGGAATCGTCACAGATTGAAGTGTCACTACAGGAGGTTTTGGAATTAATTGAGAAACTTAACATAACAAGTCACTGGGACCAGATGGCATTCACCCAAGAGTTCTGAAAGAACTCAAATGTGAAATTGCGGAACTATTAACTATGGTTTGTAACCTGTCCTTTAAATCAGCTACTGTACCCAGTGACTGGAAGATAGCTAATGTAAGGCCAATATTTAAGAAGGGCTCTAGAGGTGATCTTGGCAATTACAGACCGGTAAATCTAACGTCGGTACCGGGCAAATTAGTTGAAACAGTAGTAAAGAATAAAATTGTCAGACATGTAGAAGAACATAAATTGTTGCGCAAAAGTCAAAATGGTTTCTGTAAAGGGAGATCATATCTTACTAATCTATTAGAGTTCTTTGAGGGGGTCAACAAACATGTGGACAAGGGGGAATCCAGTGGACATAGTGTACTTAGATTTCCAGAAAGCCTTTGACAAGGTCCCTCACCAAAGGCTCTTACGTAAATTAAGTTGTCATGGGAAAAGAGGGAAGATCCTTTCATGGATTGAGAACTGGTTAAAAGACAGGGAACAAAGGGTGGGAATATATGGTAAATTTTCAGAATGGAGAGGGGTAACTAATGGTGTTCCCCAAGGGTCAGTCCTAGGACCAATCTTATTCAACCTATTGGTAAATGATCTGGAGAAAGGGGTAAACAGCAAGGCTGCAAAATTTGCAGATGATACTAAACTGCTCAAGATAGTTAGGACCAAAACAGACTGTGAAGAACTTCAAAAAGATCTCACAAAACTAAGTGATTGGGCAACAAAATGGCAAATGAAATTTAATGTGGATAAATGTAAAGTACTGCACATTGGAAAAAATAACCCCAATTATACATACAATATGATGGAAGTTAATTTGGCTACAACTAATCAGGAGAAAGATCCTGGAGTCAGTGTGGATAGTTCTCTGAAGACGTCCACGCAGTGTGCAGCGGCAGTCAAAAAAGCAAACGGGATGTTAGGAATCGTTAAAAAAGGGAGAGAGAATAAGACAGAGTATCTTATTAGACTTATATAAATCCATGGTATGCCCTCATCTTGAATACTGCATACAGATGAGTTCCCTTCATCTCAAAAAAGATATACTGGCATTAGAAAAGGTTCAGAAAAGGGCAACTAAAATGATTAGGGGTTTGGAACGGGTCCCATATGAGGAGAGATTAAAGAGGCTAGGACTTTCAGCTTGGAAAAGAGGAGACTAAGGGGGGATATGATAGAGGTATATAAAATCATGAGTGGTGTGGAGAAAGTGAATAAGGAAAAGTTATTTACTTGTTCCCATAATATAAGAACTAGGGGCCACCAAATGAAATTAATGGGTAGCAGGTTTAAAACAAATAAAAGGAAGTTCTTCTTCACTCAGTGCACAGTCAGCCTGTGGAACTCCTTGCCTGAGGAGGTTGTGAAGGCTAGGACTATAACAGGGTTTCAAAGAGAACTGGATAAATTCATGGAGGTGAAGTCCATTAATGGCTATTAGCCAGGATGGGTAAGGAATGGTGTCCCTAGCCTCTGTTTGTCAGAGGGTGGAGATGGATGGCAGGAGAGAGATCACTTGATCATCACCTGTTAGATTCATAGATATTAAGGTCAGAAGGGACCATTATGATCATCTAGTCTGACCTCCTGCACAACGCAGGCCACAGAATCTCACCCACCCACTCCTGCGAAAAACCTCACCTATGTCTGAGCTATTGAAGTCCTCAAATCGTGGCTTAAAGATTTCAAGGAGCAAAGACTCTTCCAGCAAGTGATCAGTGCCCCATGCTACAGAGGAAGGCGAAAAACCTCCAGGGCCTCTTCCAATATGCCCTGGAGGAAAATTCCTTCCCAACCCCAAATATGGCGATCAGCTAAACCCTGAGCATATGTGCAAGATTCACCAGCCAGATACTGCAGAAAATTCTTTCCTGGGTAACTCAGATCCCACCCCATCTAACATCCCAGGTTCACTCCCTCTGGGGCACCTGGCATTGGCCACTATTGGTAGACAGGATACTGGGCTGGATGGACCATTCTTATGTTCTTATGTAAGGTACCTGACCTGGAGCTTTTAGCTGGAGAAAGTAACTATTTTTCTGAATTTGTATGTCCCTGTGGAATGTAATCATTCTACAATGAATACATTTGTACTAATAAGGTGGATACTTCATGTCCTGTTTTCATGATGCTACTTGGACAAAATCTGTGTACTGTGCTTTCTGGGTACCTCTTCCAAAAAGCCTTTTACCCCTGACACCCATTCCCCGTAGAGAAGAGTTGATTAACAATAGCCTAAAAACCATAAACATGGAACAGAACAAAATGGAAAGGAAAGAGCATGAAATGAAAAATATCCCAGCAAAAGTCATGTTGTGAACAGAGCCCAAGCTTGGCACCACTTATTTTCGTTGTTTCCTACCACTCTTTCCTTGTCTATTTCTTATTTGGGGCTTGATCTTGTTGTGCATGTGTTCTGTTCACAACACAATTTTTGTTGGGATTTTTAAAATGTATTTTGGATTATTATTCGTTAACCCTTCCCTGGGGGGGACAGGAGTAGAGGAGTAGGACACAAATTAATGAAAATAATTATTTTCTCCCGCTAAAAGCTTCAGATCAGGTACCTTCATGTATTAATTGTTATTGCTGAAGTCCTTCTGGCACTATATTTCCTCTCCTTAGCACATCTGGTAGTTGCCTTTATTTAAAGATAAACATCACTCCCATATGTACCATGTATATTATGCCCTGCGCTGAAGGTACTCTCTCTCTCTCTCTTGGAATGCAAAATTCTAGTTCAGGTCACAAAGTAAAAATTGGATCAGCTTGTCCTAGGTGAAGTGGGTTCAAGACTAAATACACCCTCAGGGGTTTGTATATATTTATTCTGAAGTACTAATATATGAAATCACAAGACCATTGTATTAAAATGAGGAAATTTTTTTGTCCCCCTTAAAGAAAATGGCACACACTTTTTTCTCAGCTCAGTTCTCTAAAAACATGAAAGATAAGAAGCACTTCTCATCAGGAGGGAATTGTGACATGTGCTTGAAAATAAATGACTTATTGTATCATTTTCTGAACATAAAAAATGTGCCCATCTTACTTGGAAAAGAAGTCATCATGGGACTGTTCCTTCTCTCATTGCAAATCATAGGACCCATTGTCAGCTGAGTCAGGCCCCATGTGGTATTAAATACTGGAGCCTAATGTAAGAGATTGCAAGCATTTTTAAAGTGTGCATAGAGTGTAAAGTAGATATAAAGTGCTACGGCTGTTGTGAGTGGAGAAATCTGATTGAAGTAGCATTTTATCCTTATTTTACATAGGTGTAAATGACTACACAAGGTGCAAATTGGTGGAGGATCAGGCCCTGAAAGAGCACTAATGCAAGATGATCCAATAATGAGACCTATTGTAAAAAGCCATGTTATTCTGCCTTGTATCATGTCAAGGAAAAAATAGCATTGATTTTTATTTTACTTTTGGTTTCAAAATTTCATCTTAATGGTGTTAGTGAAGTTACTCCAGATTTACGCTGGTGTAACAGATCTTGCCCCATTTGCAAAAACCATCTTGAAGACCGTGAAGAAACATAAATCTAGTGGCATATCCTTTTTCTTACCTCTTACCCTGCCATTTCATGTGCTCAGTGAATTCCAATTGGGACCCTCCTCTTCCACATGTGGAAAGATGTGAAGCTTCCTTCCAACATGGCTTCTTTGGCACACAGCCCATTTCGGTCTTTCATCATATATTAGGTATTCTGGGTACTCCCAATCAATCCATCTCTTTTTAACAAAAGCCGAAAGATCAAAAATGCCCAGGCTGTGAGCAAACTCGTCATTGTGAGTGCTCATGGTTGCCATGGCTTCTCTGGCAGCTTGGACACTTAGATCTTTCAGCTTCTATTTAAAAAAGATAAATTGGAAGGATTAAACACTAGTGATCTATGTTTTTTAATAGATGATGAAAGATCAAATTTGTCCAGCGGCCAGCAAAACCTTTTGGGAAATGTCAGCTGGGCCAGAGTTGAAGGGAGCCATAACTATTACATCAAGGAAACAAACCCATGAACTACAGCCTTTGGGCAGCTCCATTATTCTAAAACCTGAAACACATTATAAAATGTGTGTGTGGAGAGTAATAGTGGCAACTTGTTTGGAATACTGATTTCTACTGGTGCCTTAATCTTTCTGCAGGGAAAGTACAGCTTAAAATGAGTTGGTGACACTTTATATTAAGGTTCTATTTATAAGCCGTTTATAAGGTTAATGATTAGTAGATGTTTTAATAAGGGGTTAATTGTTATAAGTTGTTAGTCCACAGGTCAATATATTGTCTACAACCATGGCTTCTAATGATCAATAACCTTCTCTAGATGTAGTTATAACAGTCTATAACACAAACTATTCATATGTGTAACACGCTATTACATCATCTATTTATCGTTTAGTGACCCTTTTTAAACTTTTTACAAATCAAACCGTAATATAAAGTATCCAAAGATTTTAAAAGTTCGCCCAGTTTAGATTATAATTTAGAATATTTTTCTCATGAGAAATGTAAATTTTTATAATTATTTTTTAAAAAAACTTGATGAATGCTTTTAAATATATGCACTTCATGTGTTCATGACTTCATGCCTAAAAACTAGACCCTGGCAACATTTTATGTGCAAATTGTTTTGGAAATGTTTGCATCTTCAAAATATCAAAGACACACATCTTTGGGGATTTGTGTGTGTGTATGTTTAATATATTGGCTTGTGAAACCACTTTTGGCTTGGCATGGTGTCAAGGTTCCTCCCCCACTCTGAACTCTAGGATACAGATGTGGGGACCTGCATGAAAAACCTCCTAAGCTTATCTTTACCAGCTTAGGTCAAAACTTCCTCAAGGTACAAAATATTCCACCCGTTGTCCTTGGACTGGCCGCTACCACCACCAAACTAATACTGGTTACTGGGGAAGAGCTGTTTGGACGCGTCTTTCCCCCCAAAATACTTCCCAAAACCTTGCACCCCACTTCCTGGACAAGGTTTGGTAAAAAGCCTCACTAATTTGCCTAGGTGACTACAGCCCCAGACCCTTGGATCTTAAGAACAATGAACAATCCTCCCAACACTTGCACCCCCCCTTTCCTGGGAAATGTTGGATAAAAAGCCTCACCAATTTGCATAGGTGACCACAGACCCAAACCCTTGGATCTGAGAACAATGAAAAAGCATTCAGTTTTCTTACAAGAAGACTTTTAATAAAAATAGAAGTAAATAGAAATAAAGAAATCCCCCCTGTAAAATCAGGATGGTAGATACCTTACAGGGTAATTAGATTCAAAAATATAGAGAACCCCTCTAGGCAAAACCTTAAGTTACAAAAAAGATACACAGATAGAAATAGTTACTCTATTCAGCACAGTTCTTTTCTCAGCCAATTAAAGAAATCATAATCTAACACGTACCTAGCTAGATTACTTACTAAAAGTTCTAAGACTCCATTCTTGGTCTATCCCCGGCAGAAAACCAGCATATAGCCAGACACACAGACCCTTTGTTACTCTCCTCCCAGCTTTTGAAAGTATCTTGTCTCCTCATTGGTCATTTTGGTCAGGTGCCAGTGAGGTTACCTTTAGCTTCTTAACCCTTTACAGGTGAGAGGAGCTTTCCCCTGGCCAGGAGGGATTTCAAAGGGGTTTACCCTTCCCTTTATATTTATGACACATGGCATGCCAAATACATCACATTCAGTTTTATCATGTAGCAGTGCACCCCCACTAACTTCAGTGTCGTTGCACTGATGTAAAGAAGAGCGGAACTTGGCTCTTCTAGTTACTGTTTCCAATCAGATTGTCAAGGTTCCTTCTCTACTCTGAACTCTAGGATACAGATGTGGGGACCTGCATGAAAAACCCCCTAAGCTTATTTTTACCAGCTTAGGATAAAAGTTCCCCAAGGTACAAACTATTTTACCTTTTGTCCCTGGACTTTTTTGCTGCCACCACCAAGCGTCTAACAAATATAACAGGGAAAGAGCCCACTTGGAAACATCTTTCCCCCCAAAATCCCCCCAAGCCCTACACCCCCTTTCCTGGGGAAGGCTTGAATAAAATCCTCACCAATTTGCATAGGTGAACACAGACCCAAACCCTTGGATCTTAAGAACAATGAAAAAGCAATCATGTTCTTAAAAGAAGAATTTTAATTAAAGAAAAAGTAAAAGAATCACCTCTGTAAAACCAGGATGGTAAATACCTTACAGGGTAATCAGATCCAAAACATAGAGAATCCCTCTAGGCTAAACCTTAAATTACAAAAAGACACAAAAACAGGAATATACATTCCATTCAGCACAACTTATTTTATCAGCCATTCAAACAAAACAGAATCTAATGCATATCTAACCAGATTGCTTACTGACTTTTTACAGGAGTTCTTACCTGCATTCCTGCTCTGGTCCCGGCAAAAACAACACAGACAGAGAGAACCCTTTGTTCCCTCCCCCCTCCAGCTTTGAAAGTATCTTGTCTCCTCATTGGTCATTTTGGTCAGGTGCCAGTGAGGTTGTCTTAGCTTCTTAACTCTTTACAGGTGAAAGGGTTTATCCTCTGGCCAGGGTGGATTTAAAGGTGTTTACCCTTCCCTTTATATTTATGACACAGATGTTTCAGTAATGTTGGTTGTCCATAAAGACTGAATTTGTCAATTTATAAACAGCCAAACCAATATTTAGTTAAGTGTCATTATCATGTGCTTAATATGAGAGCCTACTGGCTGTTCTTCTTTACACCATAAACATCAGTTCTGAATAGACTGACATATATGATTTCTTAGCATCCCCAGCACATAGGAATCTTACACATTTATGTCTTAAGAAGATAATAATTTCCATGTTTCAGAGTAGCAGCCGTGTTAGTCTGTATTTGCAAAAAGACAAGGAGTACTTGTGGCACCTTAGAGACTAACAAATTTATTTGAGCATAAGCTTTCGTGAGCTACAGCTCACTTCATCGTGCATCCGAAAAGCTCACAAAAGCTTATGCTCAAATAAATTTGTTAGTCTCTAAGGTGCCACAAGTACTCCTTTTCTTTTTGCGAATAATGTCCATATCCTTTAAAGAGGGACTTTCATAGTGAGAGAACGCAGATGCATTTGCTTATTACCCATATTTAATAACTATTCCCTCTTACAGTCTATATGAGTGGTGGGCAACCTGCAGCCCGTGGGCTGCACGTGGCCTGTCAGGGTAATCTGCTGGCCGGCCATTAAACAGTTTGTTTACATTGACCATCCGCAGGCAGCCGCCTGCAGCTCCTAGTGGCCGCAGTTCACGTTTATCAAATTAACATTGTCTTCCGGAATTCCGTAGTGTTTCAGGATCACAAGGCTTCTCTGTAGAAACTACTTTTGTAAAATCAAGTTTAAAAATCATCTTCTGCTGGCATTCTAAGGCTTTCTGAATAAGTCTTCTCAAGCTGAAAATCTGGTCTCAACATGACTGAGTACACTGAAATCCAGCCTATTCTTCCCTGAGTACTTTTTCAAGAGCAGTTTTCATCCTATTCCAAATGGTAATGCAAAGCACTTTTCCGGGTATACATAGAAGTGTCACCCTGCTTCGATTATCACAAATAAGCTGGCCCTCCTCTCTAGGGATTTTGCAGGCAACACCTCTTCGCCAATCTGTAAGACAGATCTCCTTTTCTCAAACCATTCTCTACAACCTGCACATGTGTGATTCAACATCACTTCCTCCCCAGCTTTTAACATTTCACCATCTAACTTATCATTACCTGGTGCTATACCATTCTTCAGCTGGTTTATAGCCTTAGTTACTTCCTCAAAGTTGATTAATTCTAGTGATATTTTCACTATTTCTTCACACCTCTCAATGTGCTAGTGGTTCTGGCTGGTTAAGCACAGCCTGGCAATTTTCCATTTAACAGCCTCTCTGTCCTTTATCTGTTAAAACTATACCATCTCAGCCCTTCACAATGGCTAAAGAATCGTGATGTCATTTGTTTAGATACTAGAAAAAGCTTTTTAGAATCCCTTCTTATATGCCTCCTCAGCTTCTTTTGCTTTGCTTTCCATCCGTTCTTGCTGATCTATTAACTTCCGTGCCTTTGTCCACATTCTTGCTGCAGAATAGCTCTTCTAGTGCTTTCTTGTTGCTGAATTCTCTTCTTCAATTCTTTCTTCTCCTCAGCAAGCCTCCATGTTTTTGGTTGGGGCCATTCTTCCTTCTAATGTCCTCTCGCCCCCACTGTAGTCTTGGCTGCATTCACACTTGCTTCTTTGGAAAAACTGGGCATTGTTCCTCTGATATCCAACAGTGTCTTTAACTTTTCAACTCTATTGGTAAGTTGAAGCTTAAAATGTGCCTTCACTGCTGGATCTATTAACTTTCTAGTGTCATACATATCCTCTGCCTTGCATTCTTTTGTTTGATTTGATTGTCCCAATAACAAAATGGTGGCCATTTCCACCAGCAGTGGTATACTCCCTGGCATCCACCAGCAATCTTCTCCAGCACCTACTAATGTGAATAAAGTCTAGCCGTTTCTGGGTGAAGCCATCATTTGATCTCCATTTCAGTTTATGTCCTTCCTTGTATGGAAATAGTGTACCCCCCAATGCGAAGATTGCTGAATTCTGAAGCCTATGCAGAACATTCTCCATTATCAGTCTGTCCTGGGATACCACATGTGCCTTCAGTGTTTTCATATCCAGTATTATCACCAGCCTGGGCATCTAGATCTCCCATGAGGATATTGTCATATTTACTGATCTTGCTAAGGACACGCTACAATATTTCATAGTAACAAACAGATCGGCTTGTTGGCACATAACACTGAACAGCTGGTTTTTTGTTTTGTTTTTTGCATAGATGTCACAAAGCAAGCAGTAGTATTCTTTAGGTTATGATTTCTGCAACAATATTCCAGTGACAATTTTATTCAGCTTTCATCCGAATAATAGCAGCATTACTCATGCAGGCTCTGATTCTCCAAAGAATCACCCACATGCGTAACTTTATACATGTGAATCATCCCATTGACTTCAACAGGACTGCTCACATGTGAAAAGTGAAGTGCACAAATGTAAAAATGTTTCCAGGATTGGTCCTTCAACTGTTATGGTTTCAGAAGAGATGGTTGGAGAATAAACAACATTTTCTCAGCCTAAATTCTATTTCTAGTTATTTTCTATCATTTTCTACGGGGATCACTTTTAAATTATGATGATAAATCTACATTTTAAAGATGCTCTTGCCACTTGCTGTTCAAGTCAGCTTTGCGTTATTCTGGCATGCAGCCAAATTTTCATATGCTCTATAGTACCTCATCAGAAGTGATTCATTATACTTTACGGAAGGCCTCACTTTTCATTCTTTTATCATTCTGCTTTATGTTCATTACAAATCAGTCATTTATTTACTTTATTTACTACAATTGTGACAGTCTGACAGTATGTCATGGCAGTTTGTTTTACTGTACGTGAATAGTTTTTAAGATGCACCAGATGATAGTATTAGAAACCCAAGTGCTTCTGCTGGTACAATGTAGGCAGGAGTAGTGCAAGCTTCCCCACTTATCCATCAGGCAATGTATCTTATCAAGCAAGGACCACTGGTTTGTAACGGGACAGTAATCTCTGCTCAGATTGCCACGAGTATGTCAGTTAGTGCCAATTATTGTCTACTACGAGGATGGTCTTATGGCCCATGGACACCAGTTAGCCATGCTGACATGGGAGCTCATTTCACCCAGGACACCAGGTGTGATGAGTAACTTTGGTGAGATCTGGGTACCACTCTGACCCTTCACCTCTCTACTCCTCTGCTGCTGTGTTCAGAGTTTTTTGGATGTGACGAGATTGTGTCTTGAGGTAGTATGGCAACTGGTTTCCTTACAAACAAACATGTTAAACAACTTTGTGACCCAATCTCCTCTTGGCCTTGTTTCAGCACTCTGCGCTTCCTTTCAGCTTGCCTATTGCTCTGGTTTTGGTTGTCTCAGCGCTGCCTGATGCTGTATATGGCCTAGAGCAGTGGTTCTCAACCTTTTTCCCAGCTGGGGCTGGGAAGGAGGAGGATCTCTCCACCGCCACAGCAGCCACAGAGCTGGGGCTGGGAAGGAGGAGGGTCTCTCCCAGGCAGCCGCAACCGTGGAACTAGGAAAAGTCTCCTCTTTCTCTGGCCTCCACAGCCCTGCAGGCCCCAAATTCTCCCCACACCCTCTTCTCACCCCACTGCCCTCTCCCACCTACCCCTTATTCCCCCTCAAGGCCACCACCTCACCTTACATGTGTGTCTTCTCCAGGTCCAGGCATCTAATTAGTGGAGCCACGCCTGCACGGCTCCACTAATAAAGTGGGTGGTCCTTCATCCTTTCATCTGTGGCCTCCCAGGCGCGCACCTTAGAGGGAACTATCTGGACCACCTGAATGGAGCTCATGGACCACAGTTTGAGAACCTCTAGGCCCAAGAGGAAAGTTCTGAGCATGGCCACACCCTAACGCCTCTGCCTCCCAGAAATGTCTGCCTTTGAACCTACTGAGCTAGATTCTGTTCACACACTAATTTTACATTGCTGTAACCCACTGACTTCAATGGAGTTACCTTGATTTACACTACTGTGAGATCAGAATCAATCTCTCTCTTCCGGTTTCCTCCCAGTCTTTTCTCATCCCCTCCTGGCATATTCTAGGGATGGATTTTTTTTTTGAAGGAAAACAAAATTAATGACCTATTTTGTTTAAGGCCTCTTATCTAAGTGAGTCTCTGAACACTATTCCTGAAAACATAATAAAACCTATGTCTCACTTCTTGTAAATATAGTCAATGTCTTAGTCAAAGAGCTGCTGCACAGACACGGTTTCTTTTTATTGAGTCACCTGAGGCAGGGTTTAAGCAATACATTAATGGAATATTTTGACAGGTTTCAGAGGAACAGCCGTGTTAGTCTGTATTCGCAAAAAGAAAAGGAGTACTTGTGGCACCTTAGAGACTAACCAATTTATTTGAGCATGAGCTTTCGTAAGCTACAGCTCACTAAACATCTGATGAAGTGAGCTGTAGCTCACGAAAGCTCATGCTCAAATAAATTGGTTAGTCTCTAAGGTGCCACAAGTACTCCTTTTCTTTTTATTAATGGAATAAATTTTTTTCCATAATGTATATTTCTGAAATGGCAATCCTTTGGTAATATTATATCTGTATTAAATCAGATGGAAATAAAATCCTTCAGAGCAAAGTACAGCTGTGATTTTTTTTAACCAAATGGAGTCCTGCTCTCAATAAAAGCAATTTCTATGCTGTTTCTATCTGATCAAGTTCAACGTCAGGGTGAAAAGTACATTTCATGCTGCATTTAATTTTCAGTCATGGAGCATGAAATCCTTAACTACAAAAGAATGTAAGAATAAAACTTCTGTCTGCTGTGTCTTGAGGGGAAAAAAGTGATCCTGAGAAGGAAAGATGAAAGTTTCTTGGGGGTTGGGGGAGATTATTAGCACTAGGCCTGCACTGCTGTAGCTAATCTGACCCTAATTCTGAAATGAACCAAACTACCACAGAATCTCTATGGATAGTAATTCCATGCTTGAATAATAAGAATATAGCAGTAAGGATATATTACTGACCACCTGACCAGGATGGTGATAGTGACTGTGAAATGCTCAAGGAGATTAGATAGGCTATAAAAATAAAAAACTCAGTAATACTGAGGGATTTCAACTATCCCCATATTGACTGAGTACATGTCACCTCAGGACAGGATGCGGAGAAAAAGTTGGGTTGGTCTGATGTACAAAGTCCAAGGAGATATGGGGAATGAGGAAATGGTCCCAGGAATAAATAGTGCTTGGGGGAAAAAAATGTTACTGTAGCTTTTAGGAGCCCTGGAGCCTTGCAGGGTGGGTGAGGCAAGGCTCCTGTCTCCCAAACAATTGGGATGACCTTTGGGAAGGGGACCAGCATATATGCTTTTCCTCCCTCATAGCAAGATAGACATCAGCAGGAGAAGGCTTGCCTGCTGCACCCCCTAAGCTGGAGGACTAATTGGGAAAAGGTGCCTAGCTGATGGCAAAGCTGGCTAAAGCCCTTCAGCTGGCTTGAACCATAACCCCACCTCCATGGAGGAGAGCTAGGGAGACTCCTAGTCAAAGGAAGGCAACACTGCCAGCTTGAACCTCATCCCCAGCTCTGTGAAGGAGGACTAGGGGAACATGTGCCCAAAAGAGAAGGTTATTAGTGGTCCAAACCGTAACCTGAGCTCCAGGAAGCGGGCTAGGGGAAACTCCCAGCTTAGGAGAGGAACCATAAGGACAGTTTCGAGTCTAGCCTTGTGTGTGCAAAGAAGCTGAGGAGCCGCAAAACCAGTGTCTTAGAGGAGAGGACTATAAGACTGAACCAGAGGGACACTTACACTCGCTGTATCCACCCTCCACTGCTCAGTTCTTCAGAGCAAGCAGCATTTGTGGAACATTTGTCAGTGGCATATAATAGTCTAATCTCTTGTGGGCTATAATACTTTGGTCTAATTTTGCTTGTGGGTGTAATGTGTGGGTGCTGAATGGTGTTGATGGCCTGTGACAATCCGAAGAGATTATCTGGTGGTCCCTTCTAGCCTTAAACTGTGACTGTATTTCTGTATTTGAAATAATGTGCAAGGATACTACTCTGGGAGGAAACCGAGCCAAAGGCGGATGCATCAGGCTGCACATCAGATAACTGTGAACCAAAACAAAGCTGCTAGGTCTAATTTTATGCCTACCACCCTTGGCAGTGTCACTTGAACACAGGGAATGTTTAACTCTTCCCCCTCCTATCCAACCCATGCCAGAAGAAATTATTTATCACAGCGGTAATTTTAATGGTGCATCTCTCATATACTTTCCTATGTCCTGGAAAATGATACGACTGACAAAATGCTGCTAAAACATGAACATATTGGGTATGTCTATTCTGATGCTGGCAGGCCTGATCCCAGCTCTTGCTCAGTCTGCAGAATACATGGTGGCCAAAGTATGAAGGAACATATGAATCTTTAGTGCATCTGTCACATAAATATCTTGTGACACTGGCTACAACAGTGCCATGCGAACACCTGTTCTCACTTTCAGGTGATACTGTAAACAAGAAGTGGGCAGGATTATCTCCTGCAAATGTAAACAAACTTGTTTGATTGGCTGAACAAGAAGTAAGACTGAGTGGACTTGTAGGCTCTAAAGTTTTACATTGTTTTATTTTTGAGTGCAGTTTTTTTTGTACATAATTCTACATTTGTAAGTTCAACTTTCATGATAAAGAGATTGCACTACATTATTTGTCTTAGGTGAATTGAAAAATACTATTTCTTTTTACTGTGCAAATATTTGTAATAAAAATAATAATATAAAGTTAGCACTGTACACGTTGTATTCTGTGTGGTAAATGAAATGAATATATTTGAAAATGTAGAAAACATCGAAAAATATTTAAATAAATGGTATTCTATTATTCTTTAACAGTCCAATGAATTGCGATTATTTTTTTTAATTGCGTGATTAATCATTTTAATTGCACAATTAATTTTTTAACCACTTGACAGCCCTAGTAACAATAGTAGTATAGACGTGATGGCAACCGGTGCTAAAGTCCTTGTTGCCACGTCTACCCCACTGTTGTTACCCATGCTAGCTAGATTAAACTTAGCACTGGAATACCTACCTATGCTACAATCACACCTTCCCTTGCAGTGTATACATAGCCTAGGTGAGAACAAACCCTTTTGGTCAGAGGAAGGGAATAAAACCAATTTCTTCTCAAATTCAGATTCATTGTAACTTTTGTGATTTGTTTTGAAGTCAATTTGGTCAAAGTTTCACTGTTTTGGATAAAGAAAAGGAGTACTTGTGGCACCTTAGAGACTAACCAATTTATTTGAGCATGAGCTTTCGTGAGCTACAGCTCACGCATCCGATGAAGTGAGCTGTAGCTTACGAAAGCTCATGCTCAAATAAATTGGTTAGTCTCTAAGGTGCCACAAGTACTCCTTTTCTTTTTGCGAATACAGACTAACACGGCTGTTACTCTGAAACTGTTTTGGATATTAATGTACAACTCCAGGCAAGTGTTTACAAATCATCACAAATAGCAGGTGTGACTATGAAATCAAAATAAGAGTCACATCACGAGGAGTAAACCAGCTGTGGTTATCAAATGAATGGAATATTCAGGGATTATACCCAAGCAATCTGATACAGTAAAGAGAATTAATGCTCTGTGTAAAAACTATAACCCCATCAGTCAAGCTATCCAACAGACCTCTTGTACCTTCACCCTTCCTCAGGGATGAGTTTAGGTTTGGGTGCTGATACTGAGCTCTATGGTAGTCAAGGGCACTCACTGCAGTGCAAAATTGGCCTATAAATTACTTGTATACCTGGAAGAAATCACTAGAATATCCTGGTTTCCAGCGATTTCCACCTTAATACAGAGTTGATATGGTTCTTTTACCACACTTTGTAATAGTGTGTTATGAGGGGTATCAGGCCATAGGTTTTTCTCCTAACCTCTTAATCTGCCTAAAATTTGATCTTTGATACCAGCCCAGCATGGCTTTGTGGGAAGATAGAGCCGGGAAGTGGGCACAAAGTTGGGTTTGGGACTCCTTTGCAGCTCCCTAATCCTGGGCTCACTGGCTATCAGGCCAGCCCCAAAGCACAATTTACACTAGTCTCAGGGCTAAATTACACCTCAGCATCACGCTTTGCCAGCTGCCAATGGAGGCTTTAAAATTAAGTTTTAGGCTTAGTAATAAAGCAGTTAATCAATGAGGTAGCTGCATAAATTCCAAGGCCAGAAGTTACATTGTGATCATCTAGTCTGATCTCCTGTATAACACAGGCCATATAACTTCCCTGAATTAATTCCTGTTAGAACTAGAGCCTAGCTTTTTTACAAATAAATAAATAAATAAATAAATATTTTAAAAAATCAACATTAAATGATTGTATTTTAAAATATTTTAAATAGTAAATCCTGGCCCTTTGCAGTCAATGGTAAAAATCCTATTATTTCACTGGCACCAAGATTTCAGCCAGCAGCTTTAAACTTTCCCAGCTATTTTAACTGAAACAAGTCATATAGCAAGTGTATGGAAGCCCTGCAATCAGATCAGAGTGCGGGCTCTTTACTGTTTTTTATCAGGGAAGACACCATTTTGAGACTTACTCACAATTTCAATATTCCTTGTTCAGAATATCAATTTGAATGTGAACAGGACTGTAGCATCAAGTGTAAATATAAGATTTTAAAAGAATCATTCAATCCAAGGCTACTTTGTAATATTAACGTTGCATTCTCTCTTTTAGAGACCACAATCTAGGAATGCAATCACTCAAGCCTGTCAATATGGTAATTGAATGCATTAAACAAGCTATCTGATCAGCAATATCATAGACTAAGTATAACAAAAATGTTTTTCTCTGAGGGCTGGGTTTTGCAACTTGGTCTTGCTCTCAATGGCAAGACTCCCATTGAGAGGTGTGGATTCAGGCTCATTTTCCTCATATATGTTCATCTAAAATAGTGGCAAGTTGTCATCTGTTCTCACTCAAGTGTAAAAATTAGATTTCTCCTATAATTTAAGAGGTATGAAGCTTTTCGTCTTGTTTATAGCTAGTCAGTCTCTTTTTAAAATATATATATATATATATATATATATATATATATATATATATATATATATAATTGCTGTTTTCTTATAAAGTTGTGTTTATGAAACAAGTCTCTTTCTTGTATCCAGGTGTTTCAACTTGAGTAATATTAGAGAGTTGATTGGCATGCATAGGTACAACAGAATTGATACTGGATATGCAGAACAGGTACACTTAAACCATGTATATTCATGTTTGCAGCTGTCAGGTGAGCATTTTTTCTCATATGACAGAATCAACTCAAATATTTTTAGTTATCTCTCTGAGAACTCTGCAATGCATTTCTGCTATCTGCTAATCTTCCACATGCATAATGTCTGTCTGTATAGCTGCTTCTACTGATGTCATCAGCTGCCACTACCTCTGTGCTATGCACACTGGAATTCTTTTCACATCTGAGCTGATTGAACTTTTGAGCAATCTGATGTGCATAGGCTCTCTGGGAGCTACAGTTGATGTTGCTTTTGTAATGCTTAGGGGAACTATTTCACTGCTTATTATCTGAGCAGAAACATTCTTCTGCCCAGGTATTGTGATGGAGTTTGGTATTGTGGGTGAAATGCAGGAAAATACCACCACTTTCTCCCACTGTAAACTGACCCCTGTGGCTGTATCTCCAGCTAGAATCAAGCATCAGGCCTAATACTGATCCCTGAAGCACCTCCACTAGAAACATGCCCCCCCCCCATTCTATAATCATTCCAGCTGATTTTTTGAGATCACTCAGTGAGCCAGCTCTTAATCCATTTAACATGTGCTTTATTGATATTGTATAGTGGTCATTTTAAAAAAAATCCGTGTCCTACAGTACTAAGTATATTACATCTACAGCTGTTTGCACCTACCACCCCACAGTGGAACCCATACAGGGGTATCATCAAACAGTTACAAGCCATATTTGATGGGGACTACATCCTGAAGGAAATCTTTCCCAAGCACCCTTTCCTGGCCTTCAAACAACCTCCCCTCATCCATCTTGCCAAGCTCATAATCAGAAGCAAGCTCCCCACAAATTAGGAGACACCAACTCTAAGTTGCACCTGACCCTGCCATATCAACAGGTGCAAAATCAGCCGACATATCTCAATTTTTATAACCATCAATACCCCCCACAGCATCCCTTTCAAGATTAATGGGTTCTACACGTCTACCACAACATGTTGTGTACCTCATCCAGTGCATCAAATGCCCCAACAACTATTATGTGGATGAAACCATACAATCACTATGCTCTCAAATGAACTCTGATAGAAAAAGAAGACAATACCACCATATCACTTTTCACAAAGTGATCACTCATATTTGCCCTCTCAGTCCTTGTCCTCAAGGGAAACCTGCAAAACACCTTCAAAAATCAAGCCTAGGAACTTAAATTCGTAACTCTGCTCGACACCAAAAACCATGGACTCAACAGAGACACTGGTTTTATGGCTCATTTCAACAATTTGTAGCACAAGCCACTGCTTGCCAACCCTTAATTGCCCACTTCATTCAAAGTGGTCTCCTACAGCCTGTGCTTATGCTTGTAATATACTCAGGTACTCTGGGTAACTTTTCCAGACCTGAAGAGAGCTCTGGGAAGCTCAAAAGCTTATCCCTTCCATCAGAAGAAGTTGGTCCAATAGAAGATACTACCTCACCTACCTTGTCTTCCTTTTACATTATGTCTACTAATAAATTTGTAACATCCTGAAAGAATGAAATCAGGTTTGTTTTACAAGATTTATTTTCCATAAAACTGTGTTGAATATAATTTATATTCCTACTCTTTATCAACTGAATCCCATACCAGTTTTTCCATTATTTTGCCCACGACTGATGTCAGGCCTATAGTTATCCATATAATTTCACTTGCTCTTTTTGAATATTTGCACAATATTAACACTCTTCCAGTCTTCTGGAATTTCCATGGAATTCCAAGATTTTATTAAACTAACTACAGTTAAGATCAGGGCCAGAGATCTCAGTCAATTCTTTTAGAACCTCTTGCATACAAGTTATCCAGGTCTACTGATTCAAAAATGTTTATCCCCAATAGATGATGTTTTTACATCCTCCTTAATACTAATGGAATGAAAAGTACTCCTGCATCATCCTCATTTGATACAAATACATCATCCTGCTTCTTTCCAAATATAGGATAGAATGGAAATACTGATACTTCCACTTTTTCTGTATCAACAATTTTATCATCACTATCTAGTAATGGGCCTATATCATTGCTAGGATGTCTTTTGTTCCTAATACTTTAAAAGCTCATTGTCTTAAGTCATGTCAGCTATAAACTTTCCTCAGATGGATTTGGCATCCCTCATCAATTTTCTATGCTTCACAACTTCTAATTTATACTAATTACTGTCTATTTGTCTTTTTTTCATTTGTTATATATTTGCTTTTTTATTTCTAATTGCTGCCTTCACATCGCCACTGAACCAGAATGGGCTTTTAGCCTAGGTTGTCCACTTTATTGAGTGTGGGATCATGGCTTTTTGTCAATCTAATAAACTGTCCACATTTTTCTGTCTAAATTTTTCCTCCCAATCAATTTCTCTCATAATTTTCCTCAGTTTTGGGAAACTAGCCTTTTTGGAGCACCAAGTGTGTATATATATTATTGGCGAGGACTGTCCTGTTTCTCTGTATTGAATGGAATTAGATCATGATTACTGATGCCTAGGCAACTATTTTGTGTTGGGTGCAATACCTTTTTGTGTTAGCATGATCTATAATTTTTAAAACTGTAATGATGTTCTACTATTGACTCCATGAGACTTCCAGCATATGTCTCCTAAACTGAAGTGCCCTATAACTACACAATTTTTCTTTCTACGCACTACTGAGATAGGTGCTTAGGGCATAACTAACTCATCCTGTTCTCTGTTACATATATATTCACGATCTCATGGTTGAGTTATCAAGAACTATAGAACAGTTTATTTCATATACTAGAAATCTCCTCTCTCTTCAAGCAAAAAGGAAACATGGCAAATCCAAGGGACATCACAACACTTCTTCCCTTGTCCTCCATATCTGATACCAGATATAGAGCCCCCCTAAACAGAAGGGGGACTCATCATCTAACAGGGGTGTTTCTAGAGGGGTTCTGCAGGGATTGGTATAAGGCCCAGTGCTATTCAACATTTTCATCAGTGATCAGAAAGTAATTATAAAATCACTGTGGATAAAACGTACAAATATCACACGGAGTGGTAAATAATGAGGAGGCCAGGACAGTCACACACAGCAATCTGGATTCCTTGGTAAACTGGGCCCTTTCAAACAAAATATATTTTTAATATAACAAATGCAAAGTTATACATCTAGGAAGGAGGAATGCAGACCAGACCTACAGAATGGGAGATTGTATCTAGGCAAGCAGGGACTCTGAAAAAGATGTAGGTAGAGGTCATAGTGGACAATCAACTCAACATGACTTCCCAGTGTGATGCTGTGGCTAAAAGGGCTAATGCAATGCTTGGATCTATAAATGTGAGAGTAGAGGTAGGGAAGTGGATTTTACCTCTGTATGTGGCATTGCGTGAGACTGCTAGTGGAATGTTGCATCTAGTTCTGGTGTCTACATTTTTAAAATAATGTTGGAAAAATTGGAGAAGGGTGCAGAAAAGAACCACAGAAATTAAGGGCTGGAGAAAATGCCTCACAGTGAGACACTAAAAGAGCTCAATCTCTATTTTAACAAAAAGAAGATTAGGAGGATACTTGATTATAATGCGCAAGTACCTTCATGGGGAGAAATTACTGGGTACTAAAGGGCTTTTTAATCTAGTGGAGAAAGGATGAAAAAGAACCAATGGCTGGAAGCTGAAGCCAGCCAAATTCAAATAGGAAATAAGGCACACATTAATTGTGAGGGGATTAACCTTTGGAACAAACTGCCACTGACAGTGGTGGGTTCTCCATCTCCTGATGTCTTCTAATCAAGACTGGATACCTTTCTGGAAGATATGCATTAGCCAGATGCAGGTTACTGGGCTCAAGACGGGTAACTGGGTGACATTTAATGGCCAGTGATATATGGGAAGATAAACTAGCTGATTTAATCGTCCGTTCTGCCCTTTGAATGAGGTACTCTTTGAATTCAAAGTCTTTGAATGAGGTAGTGACAGCTGCTACAGATCATGCCTACACATGTATTGTTGATGTCCTAAACTTATGATTCTGAAGCAACTGTTTACAGACTAAAGCATATTATAACCAACACTGTATATTTAAAACATATGAAACATGATGCAACTGTAGATTATTCCTAAATCAATTTTATAAAAGCAGCAATATGCTTTAAGGACTAGATCTGTCATTGGTGTAAATCAGCATAGCTTCATTGAAACAAATGGAGCTATGGTGATTTACAGCCTGAGGATTTGCTCTAAACTCCTATTACTCTGGGAGCATTGGGCCAGATTCTCATCTGGTGACATCAGTGTAAATCATAAGTAACTACACTGAAGTCACTAGCATTACACTGGTATAAAACTGATGCAAGTCAGATGAGAATCAGATTAATTATTTCACTGTGTGATTAGGAGAAAGTGTTTTGAAAGTTTTCTGGACATTTCAACACTACTGAGTACTGGGCTATATAAGAGAAATGATATCCTTTGTCATAACTTCAGTTGGGTCCTGAACACAACTCTTGATTCTAAGAGACTTTATTTTGGGAGAAGTCCATTTAAAAACCTTCTGTTTAAGGGGTTTTGTGTGTTTAACCAAGGACCAAGCCTGGCCTCCACTTAAACTTAACATAGTAAAAGGATCCCAGTTGAAGTTTCTCCACTGGTTTGGATGCAAATAAAAAAGCCACTTTCTCCCAACTGTTTTTCTTCCTATAGTTTGTGGAACATAAAACGCCCCTCGGGCTGTTGCTCATATAACTGTAGAACATGTCTCTGCTATCTATTGGCAAACACAAAGATGCAGGCTAGATTAAAATGCAATACGTGTGAGACTAAACAGTAATCTGTTGTGTGAATGGTTCCACCAGTTAACATACTGGTACTACCTGGGGCAGAGGAGAGGGTTGGTGTTGCTTTTTGCAATCATTCTCTGTAAAATAGCTGATATAAATAGAACTGAGATAATAAAGGTGACTTAACTTGGATGATGGAGGTTTGCTCACTGATACTGTTAAGCAAGACTAGCCAAATTTTGCTTTCAGTCACCTTGGTGCAGCTCTCATTGATTCTGAGCTGCATACCGGTAAATGAGAGCAGATTTGGGCTCATCAAGATTATGGATATCAACAATAATGTTGTTCCAGTACATAAGGAATGGTCCTGAACAGCACAGGTACAGAGTGTTGCATAGGCAAGTGGCAGCTTAAAGTGAGGGGAAGAAAAGGGAGAGAAGGGGAATCCAAATCTGCATTAGTGTGCACAGTACTGCAAGACTACCAAAGTAGTCCTGCCTAGTAGCAGGAATGAGGTCAGAGAGGGAACTAAGACTCTAACTTGCAAGCTAAGTTCCTTCATTTTCAGATATTCTGTGCCTAACCTCCATTTTTAAACCTGCATCCCTGAGTCAAGAAAGGGAAACTTAAGGAGCTTGAGACTTGTTTCTCCTTAGCAGGGAGGATAATGCTAAGGGCTTAATCTTACTTGGGACCATGTGTATCCTCTGCTAACATGTGCTAGAGCATAACCACCTTGTGCACCTTATGAAAATTCAAGGCTTGAGTGTATTTGTCCAGATTCTGCAACGCTCTGCCAGTTTACAACATTGGCCCATTGTCTATAATAGCAATGGAGGGTCTGCTTCCTCACTGCCTTGTACTTTATGCCTTACGCTTTACCTGTGCAAAAAAGTGTAAAATGACTACATAGGTGCAAGGCAATAAAGAATCTGGCCATTGTGTTTAATGTTTATTGTATGTGATACACCATGGACAGGGGACTGGAGGGAATGTGCCATGGCTTCATAATGTGATGTCATAAAGGGATTCGAAATGTAAGCAAATCAGGGAAGGGAGGGATCAAGAGAATGCGCTAGGCACATTTGGACTAAAAAGGGCAGGTTTCTGATTTTAACCTGTGTGCTGCAGTGGGGCTTCTTCCGCCAGAATTTTATGTCCAGTTGGTCTGCAGTCAGCTCTCTTCACCATCTGAGATGAAGTATCTCACTCATTGCCAGCAGAACTAATTTTAAGGTGAAAAACTAATACACAGGAGTGAAAATGGCTAAGATACAACTAAGAAAAAGGCAGACTAATAATTACAGTGAATGAAGTAGCAGGGACTTCTGGATGAAACCAGGTCAACGTTGCAATCCAAACGCAGTTAGCAGTGGCAGGAGTGGTGTCTGGCTAGTAAATCAAGGGGATGTGCACTATGTTGATGACTCGCACTTAGGTAGTTTTCATTTGAGAACTGCAATACACCAATATAGTAATCTTATAACAACAGCTCTGAGAATTTTAAACTGACAGCAAGGAAATTAATTGAACAGAATCAAAATGGGGTTTCAATAGGACTTGTGTATCCAGGGGCTAGTGCTCCTTCAGTGCAAAAACTGCTTATTAAGAAAAGTGAAGACTCCTAATGGCTTGGACAGAAGGCTGGGAATATATCAGTATCATCAGCACATTCCTGACCCTACAGCTGTATTGATTCACAGCACCTAGGGACAGATTGTTCTGCATAAGTACTGAGCTGGGGTACAATCCTGATTGGCACAATCCTTCTCAGTAATCACAGCAGATCATGGAGGGTAATACCTGTTACCCCTCCCCCTCACCCACGAGCGTGCATTATGCTCCCACCTGCACATGCACCCAGATCTTGATGGGTAGGGCCATCCCCTTCTGGCTGGGATGGCTGGTGCCTGCTGGAGTCAGAATTTGATCCAAAGAGAGAACCCTGAAATGTCACCAAGAAGTGTGTGCATTTAGGAACTAAATATGTGACTTGCAATTCATTAACAAGCTGTGGGTGTGATTCTGATCTCAGCTATGCTGGTTTTACACTAATGTAATTTGATTGATAGCAGCGTGAGAGCAGAATTTCTGACACTAGCATTGACTAGGATAGACTCCAAGCCCATTCTTGCCTTTAGCAGAAAGAACTCATTTTCCCCAACATTCTCTTGCTGAGATAAGTTCCTTGTTAATAAAACAGAAATCAGTGTATAGCTACAATCCTAAAACTGACAATTTCTGGCTTACAGTGTTTTCTCTGTCAAGTCACTGGGTCCAGTTCTGACTTCAGTCTTGCCTGCACCCTTTTTGTATTGATTTGACTATATCTCTTTAGAAACAGATATAATGAAATCAGTGAAACCTTCTAGGGTGGACAGTTATACCAGTATAAATATGCTTATATCAGTATAGCTTATTTCCATAAATTTGCTGAAATAGTGCAAAAACCAGTGTGGATAAAGATCAATGCTTTTTTTAATATCTAAATCTGATTTGTTTTTTAATTTTTTTAAATCCATTTTCTTTTTTTAAAAATAAACCCATTTAATTTGAAATTGACAACTAGCTTAAGGCCTAAACATACAATAATCTATTATATCATTTAAATAAATAAAATAATATCCAAGCAGCCTATGTTTGCTGCCCAGGTTTTAAAGGAAGTCAAACCACTGACCTGTTACTAGCCACTGATTAAGCACCTGGTACCAGAGTTTGCTGAAGGGATAAACCAGCTTTTAACAGAAATAGCCTCTTCTGCCGGGGCAGAAAAAATATTTTCTTCATTTCAGTTTATTCAACTAGCGATACTCTAAACCACAGGACTTATAATGGGTGTGCTAAGCGTCATTGGCAGCTGGGGTTTCCTAGCATGGGGCATGCACTGACCATCCTCCTATACCTGGAGGGCAAGAAGTGGGTGGTGTAGAACCAATACTCTGGGGTGTATTAAGAGGGGTGTTGTGTGTGAGACATGGGAAGTAATTGGCCCACACTATTGAGCACTGGTGAGGCCTCAGATGGAATACTGTGTCAAATTCTGGGTGCCACACTCTAAGAAAGATGTAGACAAATTGGAAAGAGTCCCAAGGACAGCAACAAAAATGATTAAAAGTTTAGAAAAACTGACTTTAAAAAACCAAAACCTGGGTATGTTTATTGTTGTGAAAAGAAGACTGAGGGGGACCCTGATATGTCTTCAGATAAAGAAGTCAGTGATCAATTGTTCTCCATGGCCAGTAAGGTAAGACAAGAAGTAATTGGCTTAATCTGCAGAAAGGGAGAATTAGGGTGGATATTAGGAAAAAAATTCTAACTATAAGCTTTGGAATAGATAGTGGAATCCCTGCCATCAGAGCTTCTTAAGAACAAGTTTGACAAACACTTGTCAGGAATGGTCAAGGCTTACTTGGTCCTGCCTCTACGCTGGGGGCTGGACTTGATGACCGCTCTGTGATGTTACACCCCATATTCTTCATGGAAATATGGTTATGACATGAATATGGTATAACTAAAATATACTTTATGTAAGATGGCTCACGTGAGGTATCACTGGAAAGTTTAGGATTTACTGAATGTGTTTATCCAGTTTGTATGAATATATCATTTTTGTATCTGAAGCTGGGAATATTGACCATGTCTATGTATTTCAAATGTGCTATATTGGATGAGGCCAAACAATGTTAGTGGCTTATTGAAGAAATGCACACAAGCATAAGGATTACCCCAGGAACTGTGTGCAATAGAAACCTCTCAGAGATAGCACTACACAATGGGAACTGTTTGACCCAGGTTCAGATAGCTCTATACAATGGGAACTGTTTGACCCAGGTCATAGCAAAAATGCTTTCCAGCAAGTTGGGGGGGTGGGGGAAGAGATATAAATGAGGGACAATGACAACAGGAGGGGACTTCACTCTTTCTACAACACCACACCTGAAATTATCTGCAGAACAAAGACTGAACTGTGGGAAGTGATGGTCCCAGGCTGGAAGGACTTTTAGCCTGTGTAAGAAAACCTGGGAAAGCCAAGGCAACTTGTGCTTTAAGAATCTGCCAGCCTGTTTATCACTCAGGGTGAGAATTTGCTAATTTGTATCCTATCTATCTAGTGTGTTAAACTCAGTTTACGGCTTTTGTTTATTTACTAAGGTAATCTGCTTTGTTCTGTTTGCTATCCCTTTAACCACTTAAAATCTACCTTTTGTAGTTAATAAACTTATTTCTTGTTTATTATGAAACCCAGTTTATGTAATTTCTAACTGGGGAGAGGGGACAAGAAGTCGTGCACATCTCTCTTCCCATTGAGGAAGAGGGTGGATTTTTATGAGCTTGCGCTGTGCAGATTTTTCTGTAACGTGCAAGACAATATTATTTTGGGTTTATCTCCCAAAAGGGGTGTGCACATGAGTGCTGAGGGAGTCCTTTTACACATAGCTGACTTCAGTCTGTGTCTGCAGTGGGGTGTGATCCTAGCTGTGTGTGCATGCTGCAAGAGGCCAGAGAACATAATTCAGCAAAGCAGGGAGAGGGAACTCAGGCTTGTTGAGCAGGAGAGGCTCAGTGAAATCCCAGTACATCAGGTGGCATCCCAGAAGGGGGGGTCCAACCTGTCACACTCTCCAAGTCCCTTTCAGCCTTACATTTCTATGATTAATGCTGCTTTTACACCGTCAAACTATTCTCTTACTCTAGGGAAACCCTCAGCCTAGTTACGGCACCTTTATGCCCTTTGTGTGGCAGTGGAGCTGTGCAAAGGGGTTGTAGCATGTGCCAGCCATGACCCCTGAACCCCAGCTGCCATAGTGACCCTTAGAAGCAGTTACCAGCCATGTGGATTAGAATAGTATGAGTTGAACAAACAGAAATGAAGAAAATAGTTACATATAATTTATGCTCACAGAACCAGAACAAAAATATAAGAAAAGAAGGAAAAAATAAACAAATGGAAAACAGCATGCTACACACGTTTTAACTGAACTGTATTTTTTCCTATTTGCAGGAATTTAAAAGGCTGTGGCTTGTAATACGAAGTAACACTAGATAACAAGAACACTCCACTTCCTTCCTTAATGCTAACTGCTCTCCAGCTCAGTTGTTGTAATACATTCTATTCAAATGTGGCGTCCTCTTTCATTTTTCACTGTCAATGGACAGAATTGCGGGAAAGTCTTTAACTCCCTCTCTGTGTGATTAAGAATATCCAGCTTTTTAATTTGTGCGTCGGCACTGAGAATCTCTTGCAAGTATCAAGCACAAATGGAAGGTCGCTACTTGCATTTTCAAATCAATTCATTTGGCATTAAAGTACAAAGGAGGATGAATTTGAGGTTATAATATTGTCTTAACTCTTCAAAACAAAAAATCCTATTAAAGCCGCATATCACTCTGGTAAGCAGACATGTCCCAGGCAGATGAGCTATTGTATGTGTACTGGAAGATCACACATGAAAAGCTTTGCAATACATTTCTATGTTACTGTTATCTAGGTCTTCTTACCGCACTCATCATCATGATATCTGGGTGCCTGCAAAACTGGATAGTAAGGTTAGGGCCTCAAGTACATCTAAAAAGGGATGCCTGCAGAGTGATTGACATTTTATAGGTACTTAAGACAGACAGATGTTGTGTCCTGACAGATATCTTGAGCCACATTGTCAGTGTAGAATCTTGAGAAGACAAAGGGCCAAATTCTGCTCTCAGTTACAATGATGTAAATCCAATGTAACAGCTGATTTAAGCAAATACTCATAAAGGAAATTAAAGAGAAGGTGGGGGCCTATGCAGTGGCTACAAGCAGCACCAGAAAGAAGAGGACTAGCTGATTTTCCCTTCTGCCTCGCTCTTGAACTGTACAATCCAGACTTTGAGGATACAAAGCCCCTGCTGCCCCACCCCAGGATCTGGACGGGAGCCGTCCATGGAGGACCCAGAGGATATCAGCTATCTGGTGGACAAGCTCCCACGTCACCCATATACACCAAGATTTTAAAAAACATCCTTTCCATTTTGAGGTTGCTTACTGTTAATTCAGTACCATTTTGTCTGATCACTTAGAGCTGGGGACCAAGAAAATCAAATATACAATAGTTTGAGTAACTCCTTCTTTAAGATGCAAATTTCAGATAGAAGTGTGTCATGTAGACTATGATTTACCGTATGACAAGTTCTGCTAACTCTTTTGTTGCAAAAAGATTAGCTACTACTTAGCAATGAGGTTAATACTAGGACTTAAGGCACTAGCAAGACGTATTAAACCACCGACAGTGACTGGCAGCAAGAGATGGGGCTCTTCAAATAAATAAAATGTACAATTAATTTAAGAAAAGCAGCATGCATGTATAAAGTAAATCCTGGAGAGAAGGATAAAAAAAAGAGGAATGAACTTTTAAATAGAGAGGTGCTGTAGGGACATTCGGGAGTTATAAGATCTAAATGCTTTTCATCACACTCAAGGAAGCTGGGGTTCTCAGATTGCTTTGCCAAAATGTGAAGCCCTTATTAATTTATCGCCACATTTCTGTCAAAACTCCCATAGAAACTGGGAAGTACAGGCTGATTAAGTAAGGACTAAGTTAAAAAGTGGGTAAGGATTCAACATTTGGGCTGGAGTCTTTATATATGCAAAGACTTAAATCCTATGAAATAAGAAGATGGTTAGACCTCCTACTGTGTGTAGTCCTGATCACCATATGTTAGACCTAGACATCATACCTGACCATCATATCTTAGACCGTGAGCATGTTGAATTGTTAGGGCCAGATTCATTCAGCAGAGGAACACAGGCCATCTTTATGTTTTCTTGGCCCTGCATGGGACCTGCAGGGCCCCTGATGTAAGCTTGAGCAATGAGTGACTGCAAGGGCCACATGGTGCTATTCTTGAACCCAATAATAACTGGAGCTTAGCACCCAGCTATGCCCTCCCTTGGCCCCACCCCAACACACACCCTTCTCGGTGGTCCATGAGGGTGGGGTAGCATAGAGCTATATGCCAGCTGCTTTACAGACTCCTGAATGGTGCATAAAGGGGGCCACAGTTGAACTGAGTATGGAGAATTAAGAGGCTACCGAGCCAAGTAATCACATTGATGATTTCCAAATGATAAAGCTTAAATTCTCTGATCTGTTGTTGTAAACCTTATCCTGTCTCCCTCCATCTCTCTAGTGTTCTTCACCCTCACACATCATGCTACAGCTAGTATTTATACTGTATGCTCTTCGGGGAAGAGACTGTGTCTTTCTTTGTCTTCTGTGACACAACCAGCATGCTTCTGGATGCTGTGAAATACTATATACAAATCAGAATGACTTTCTCCTAATGCTGGGGCCCCCCTTTGTTCCCACTGACCTGCATTTTAAAAAAATGTATGCAAGTCAAAAAACCAAACCAGAACCAGGGATATGGATCAAAACTTGGGAAAACTGACAAAAAAAATCAGACAAAATATTTCACTTGGAGGGTTCCACATAATCTTCATGGTACAAATGAATCCCTCTCTCCACAGAAAAAGAAAAACTGTAACAGTCAAGAGAATCACTCGGATGCAGACAAAGTTGAGGAGGGTTTCTAAACACTAAAGAAGCTGCCAAAGGAAGTGGTGGATTTTCCATCTCCTGATGTCTTCAAATCAACCCTGGCTTCCAGTCAGACACAAGTTGCTGGGCTCAGTACAGGAATAAAAATAACAGGCCATAGCCTGTTTTGTACAGGGCTGACTAGAAGATTTACTAATGCTGTCTTATGGCCCTACAAAATCTGTGACTCTATGAATTAGCATGGTGGGCCAGGTTCTGCTCAGTTTCACTGATGTCTGCCTGGAATAACTCTATTGAATTCACTGCAGTGGTTCTCAATTCACACTGGTGTAGCTGCAAGCAGAATATCCTCCAGGGATATTAGAGCGCCTTGAAGTGAAAATGGCTAAAGATCAGGTTAGTAAATAAGAGCTATGACTCATGGGTTCAGATATCTTTTGCATTTCCTGGCATTTCTTACATTAAACAGTCTATATGGTCTTTTGATTTCTAGAACCAAATGCTAATCCATGATGCACGACACAAGTGCAGTATTGCTAATTCTAAATTATGCAGTGATGTGTGGTGTGCTTCAGGGGGCAGATTATAGCAGCAGGTTGTTACAAATATAACAGCATCTTGATCTATATTTTAGCATGTAAAATATTACACTTTAACTGATTTCTGCAATTTTTCTGCTTAGCTATCCATTTCTTGTTTCATAGAATCATAGAATCATAGAATATCAGGGTTGGAAGGGACCCCAGAAGGTCATCTAGTCCAACCCCCTGCTCAAAGCAGGACCAATTCCCAGTTAAATCATCCCAGCCAGGGCTTTGTCAAGCCTGACCTTAAAAACCTCTAAGGAAGGAGATTCTACCACCTCCCTAGGTAACGCATTCCAGTGTTTCACCACCCTCTTAGTGAAAAAGTTTTTCCTAATATCCAATCTAAACCTCCCCCACTGCAACTTGAGACCATTACTCCTCGTTCTGTCATCTGCTACCATTGAGAACAGTCTAGAGCCATCCTCTTTGGAACCCCCTTTCAGGTAGTTGAAAGCAGCTATCAAATCCCCCCTCATTCTTCTCTTCTGCAGGCTAAACAATCCCAGCTCCCTCAGCCTCTCCTCATAACTCATGTGTTCCAGTCCCCTAATCATTTTTGTTGCCCTTCGCTCGACTCTCTCCAATTTATCCACATCCTTCTTGAAGTGTGGGGCCCAAAACTGGACACAGTACTCCAGATGAGGCCTCACCAATGTCGAATAGAGGGGAACGATCACGTCCCTCGATCTGCTCGCTATGCCCCTACTTATACATCCCAAAATGCCATTGGCCTTCTTGGCAACAAGGGCACACTGCTGACTCATATCCAGCTTCTCGTCCACTGTCACCCCTAGGTCCTTTTCTGCAGAACTGCTGCCTAGCCATTCGGTCCCTAGTCTGTAGCTGTGCATTGGGTTCTTCCGTCCTAAGTGCAAGACCCTGCACTTATCCTTATTGAACCTCATCAGATTCCTTTTGGCCCAATCTTCCAATTGGTCTAGGTCCTTCTGTATCCTATCCCTCCCCTCCAGCGTATCTACCACTCCTCCCAGTTTAGTATCATCCGCAAATTTGCTGAGAGTGCAATCCACACCATCCTCCAGATCATTTATGAAGATATTGAATAAAACCGGCCCCAGGACCGACCCTTGGGGCACTCCACTTGATACCGGCTGCCAACTAGACATGGAGCCATTGATCACTACCCGTTGAGCCCGACAATTTAGCCAGCTTTCTACCCACCTTATAGTGCATTCATCCAGCCCATACTTCCTTAACTTGCTGACAAGAATACTATGGGAGACCGTGTCAAAAGCTTTGCTAAAGTCAAGAAACAATACATCCACTGCTTTCCCTTCATCCACAGAACCAGTAATCTCATCATAAAAGGCGATTAGATTAGTCAGGCATGACCTTCCCTTGGTGAATCCATGCTGGCTGTTCCTGATCACTTTCCTCTCATGCAAGTGCTTCAGGATTGATTCTTTGAGGACCTGCTCCATGATTTTTCCAGGGACTGAGGTGAGGCTGACTGGCCTGTAGTTCCCAGGATCTTCCTTCTTCCCTTTTTTAAAGATTGGCACTACATTAGCCTTTTTCCAGTCATCCGGGACTTCCCCGGTTCGCCACGAGTTTTCAAAGATAATGGCCAGTGGCTCTGCAATCACAGCCGCCAATTCCTTCAGCACTCTCGGATGCAACTCGTCCGGCCCCATGGACTTGTGCACGTCCAGCTTTTCTAAATAGTCCCTAACCGCCTCTATCTCCACAGAGGGCTGGCCATCTCTTCCGCATTTTGTGATGCCCAGCGCAGCAGTCTGGGAGCTGACCTTGTTAGTGAAAACAGAGGCAAAAAAAGCATTGAGTACATTAGCTTTTTCCACATCCTCTGTCACTAGGTTGCCTCCCTCATTCAGTAAGGGGCCCACACATTCCTTGGCTTTCTTCTTGTTGCCAACATACCTGAAGAAACCCTTCTTGTTACTCTTGACATCTCTGGCTAGCTGCAGCTCCAGGTGTGATTTGGCCCTCCTGATAACATTCCTACATGCCCGAGCAATATTTTTATACTCTTCCCTGGTCATATGTCCAACCTTCCACTTCTTGTAAGCTTCTTTTTTATGTTTAAGATCCGCTAGGATTTCACCATTAAGCCAAGTTGGTCGCCTGCCATATTTACTATTCTTTCGACTCATCGGGATGGTTTGTCCCTGTAACCTCAACAGGGATTCCTTGAAATACAGCCAGCTCTCCTGGACTCCTTTCCCCTTCAAGTTAGTCCCCCAGGGGATCCTGGCCATCCGTTCCCTGAGGGAGTCGAAGTCTGCTTTCCTGAAGTCCAGGGTCCGTATCCTGCTGCTTACCTTTGTTCCCTGCGTCAGGATCCTGAACTCAACCAACTCATGGTCACTGCCTCCCAGATTCCCATCCACTTTTGCTTCCCCCACTAATTCTACCCGGTTTGTGAGCAGCAGGTCAAGAAAAGCACCCCCCCTAGTTGGCTCCTCTAGCACTTGCGCCAGGAAATTGTCCCCTACGCTTTCCAAAAACTTCCTGGATTGTCTATGCACCGCTGTATTGCTCTCCCAGCAGATATCAGGAAAATTAAAGTCACCCATGAGAATCAGGGCATGCGATCTAGTAGCTTCCGTGAGTTGCCGGAAGAAAGCCTCATCCACCTCATCCCCCTGGTCCGGTGGTCTATAGCAGACTCCCACCACTACATCACTCTTGTTGCACACACTTCTAAACTTAATCCAGAGACACTCAGGTTTTTCTGCAGTTTCGTACCGGAGCTCTGAGCAGTCATACTGCTCCCTTACATACAGTGCTACTCCCCCACCTTTTCTGCCCTGCCTGTCCTTCCTGAACAGTTTATAACCATCCATGACAGTATTCCAGTCATATGAGTTATCCCACCAAGTCTCTGTTATTCCGATCACGTCATAGTTCCTTGACATCACCAGGACCTCCAGTTCTCCCTGCTTGTTTCCAAGGCTTTGTGCATTTGTATATAAGCACTTGAGATAACCTGTTGATCGCCCCTCATTGCCAGTATGAGGCAGGAGCCCTCCCCTCACATTCCTTCATGAGATGCTTTTGCACACAAACTGCCACCTTGGCATTCAAGATCCATTCCATCCTGAGTCATGTTGTGTATTACAGAATGTATTCTATCAGATATTGCCCCATCCCTCAGATTCAAAAAGGTTAAAGAAGCGAGGGAGGAGATATCACGTCTATGTATTGTCTATGTTTCTCTCCAAGAAGTTATGTTTATCTTCAGGTTGAATGAACTCACAATCTAAAGAAAACCATGTCATCAATGAAACTAGCAAAGTCTACATTGGACAAAACAGGCACACATGGGCCATGTACATAACCCTAAAAGAGATAGAGTCAAGCTGATTCATTCATTCGTGTATTTCCATTGCATTGCTTTAAACTGTGAATCTCAAACTTTGTCATAGCGTGGATCACCTCTTAATAGAGGAACCATGTCATGTATCTGCCCCTTACAGAAAAGACAAATAGAACTTAGTACAAGTGAAAGCAACAGGTTCTATGGAAAGTACTCTGCAATCCATTCTTTCTATGAGTTTTTTAAACTATCCTCTAGAATTCTAGATTAAATTATGATCCTGTATTAAATTCTATAAGATAGTTTTAAAATTACTTAAAGATTCTCACTTTTTTTTACATTCTGTGGGTCTTTCCCATGAGGGAGCTTTCCTCCCAAGTATTATCCCCTTTCTGATAGCACATCATCCCCATGACAACTGCAGTTGCTGCTTACATGAAAAATACAGTGACTGCCCTTAAATAGTTCATTCTCGTTGTAGGAGTATTATGGGTTTTGAGCAGGGAAATGAATCCACTATTTGTATTTTAAGCTGTCTTCAGTGGAGTGTTTTCTACTTTGGGGGGGAAAAAGCCAACCATGCTGTCTCATCTAGCTCTTCCTTTCATCTCCCCATCCCATCTCTCCTGTTCCTCCTCTCCCCCTGATGCTGCTTCTTCCTTTCCATTGCATATTTCCTTACCACTTGGTCCCTGCACTTGCTCCTGGGCAGCTTGTTTCTCATCTGTTCTTTTCCCCGGGAAATGCTGGCCCCTGCTGCCCCCCAATTCCCTTCTTTTCTGCTCACCTGGAGCTTTCTCTTCAACAGCAATTGGCCTCTCCTGCTGGCAGTTGCAGTCCCATTCATAGCTCCTGTTTCTCTCCTCTTCCTCCTCCAATATAGTCGCATCCTGTAGAGGAGAATGGAAAGTTTGGACATGGAGTTGTGCTATTTTCTTATGGCTGTTTTTGGCAAGCATTGACTCACATGCCATTGCTGGCAGAGATCAGCAGCAGAGGATTCAGAGCACCAGGCAGGAGCATGGGCATGGAGGGGGATTCTTACTGTCATACCCCTGTACTGGCCTGCCCTTCGGGGGACTGCTGTATTGACCTTGATAACTTACAAAAATTATGCCTAGGCTATTTGCACTGTTTCTGGCAGCACTGGCAAAGAAATCCTTTCTCCTATCTGAAGTGTTTATCGTGTTTATCGTAGGATGACCACCCATCCCTTGTTTTAAGGAACCGCCCCTTATTTCATTGATTTACCCCTTATTTTCAGATGTATTGAAATGTATTAAAACTGATCATATGTACCATTTTAAACATTAAATTGAAGCTTATGTTAATTGCATTGTATACCTGAGGGCAGTAGAAATGTACACTTGAGAGAAAAATACATGATATGCTAAGGGAAATGGTGTTTCCCTAAAATGTCCCTTAAAATAAAGCGTTAATAAGCGTTAGCTCAATACCAGGAGCAGATTTACCATGAAACAAACCATGCAGTGGCCCGGGGGCCGCAAGGACGGGGCGGCCCCCAAAATGCAGGACAAATCTCATCTGACAACCTGCCCCGAGTCTCAACCAGCGGCGCAGCAGGGTTCAGGCAGGCCGGCTCCCGGAAACTCCCAGGAAGCCCCCACCCTGGACAGCGCATGGCGACCTGCTGCCCCCATCCCCTGAAGGGGTGTGCAGAGACGTGCCAGCAGCAGGGCTAAGGTGACTCCCTGCCCGCTTTGCCTCTCTCCCTCTACCCTGTGCCACTCCCAGAAGCGGCCGGCACATCCCTGCGGTCCCTGGGGGTGGGTGTGTCTCCGCGTGCTGCCCCTGCCCCGAGCGCCAACTTCGCAGCTCCTATTGGCCGTGAACTGTAACAGGGGAAGTGCCCTGCCACCCAGTGACAATGGAGAGCATCTCCTTCACCTTAGAGATCTGTTGGAACTCAGAAACTTTGTGCAGGAGTCCCTCTCTATGCCACATAATCTATAATGAGCACCTGGAGGTGCTAAAACCGCATTTACAGTGTAGTTCCCAACCAGCCCATGGCCATAGAAATCTAGTTATTATATTGTCCTATGTCATATTGCCCAGTGCTGCTCTAGCTACAATTATATGGCCATATACTCTGCTCTATGCTCCTGGAGGATTCCAATCTCAGAGAGCCTACCTATAGCAAACCTGAACCACAGACACCTAGAGCACTTAGCCATCACTCCACAGCTCCCTCAGGACCTTACCCAAAACCCACTGAAGTCAATGGGAGCCTTTCCATTTGGCCCCAAATCAGGAGACCAAAGCTCCTGGTTCAGAGTGGCACAAAAAGTGGGAGTCTCCCATCCAGTCCAGAGCTATTTCCTTCACCCCACACCACTGCTACCATATACTGGCTGGCCATCTAAGCCTGGTGTTGGTGGGGTGAGGAAGATCATGCTGCATTTCCAAAAAGAACTTGTACATGTTGTTCCCATGTATGATACCCCCAAGCAGTCACAAGCTGACTGTATATTTTCCTGACACAGAACATTGTGATTTATATTTTATTTTATTTCATTTACATAATTAATTGTAGAGTAGCTTAAAATGCAAATCACAATCCTAGAGATGCTTGGAAAGTCATTATTGTCCTTTACATGGAGCACAATAACATGCAATATTTCCCAGGGGGAAAAAGGACAAATCATTCCCTTTTTAGTACAAACCCCACAGCGAAAAGTAACATTTTCTCTGCGTTGTAAAAATAAACCATGCTGCGCGAGCTAAGACACTACTTGATATATGTATTTAGCCAGGCTCTTTGCCTTTACCTTTGGTCACGCTTCAGCGTGTCCGAAAATGTTCTGTAAAGAAACAATCAACATTCATGTGTTTGAGGAGGTGAGGTTTGGATCTATTTATTTATTTGCAGTATTTGGAATGAACAAGATGACAAAAAACATATCTTTAATGAGTTCTGCAAAGAAAAACAGTTTGTAAAAGAGGCCCAAAAGCATTCAGATTTTTTAAAATGAGAAATATCAGATCCTGAATCTTTTTTAAAAATTCTATAGACGACTGGAGAACCAGTGGGATTATGAAATCACAAGGAATTGAAATCTATGGGGAGGGTATATGTAGCCAGACTCTTTTTCATGTCTCAAATCCTTCTTATTTCCTTTTTAAAACTCCACTTAAGTGCTGCACAAGCCATTTTGCTCTTAATAAATACATGTGAGAGTATCTTATGGGGAAGACATTAGAAAATGGTAAAGTAACTGTAATCTGTTTAATCAGTTACAAGTTTCAATTGATTTAATTTGCTAAATGAAAAATGATGTAACTGGAAAGGTACAATATTTGCTTTTAAAAGATGGCAATTATATTGACTATGTGGGTGGAGAATAAAAGTGGCAGCTGAGTACAATTCTTCGACTGAAGAATCAAATGAAAATTATGTCTGCATGTGTTAAAGAAGAGACAAATAGGCTAGTTTGGTGTGCTTACAATGACTGTTAATCAGTTTTGTGGAATCACAGAGCACATAGCTATTAATAATACTTTAGTGCTGCTTGAGGAAATTTTAAATAGAACCACAGTAATTCTTTACGGGTTAATGCCCCTACTTGGGACCCTTATTCTTAAAGCAATGGCTTAGTTGGCTCCACAATGAGAAGGCGCTCGTCTCACAGAAGTGTTTTTCATATGGATTGGATAGTTAGAGCTCTAGGGCTAACGTACATTTATGCTTAAAATATGGATATGAATAACTATCTTATTAGTCGTCTTAAAGCAATGGCTTAGTTGGCTCCATAATGGAAAGGCAGATTCTTCTCACAGAAGGGTTTTTCATATGGATTGGATAGTTGGCGCTCTAGGGCTAACGTACATTTACGCTTAAAATATGGATATGAATAACTATCTTATTAGTAGTCTTACCGAAGACTCTGTGGGATTATTTTTAAGGCACTATTTTTCAGTCACATAAAATGGAGAAAAATTCTCATAAAAAGAAAACGAATATGCATGGCATCCAGGGGCAATGGCAGAAAAGAGAGAGACAGTTCATAGACAGCCAAGAAAAAAGCCACAAAAAAGATGAATGAAGCCAGCTGTGTTCCTAACTGCTCCTAGAACAGATGTTTTAGGGTTTAAGAATTCAGTCTCAGAAATGCCATGCTCAGCTGTTTTACAGTCAACATTCCATTTCTAGATCAAGAGTAAGAGGAGGAAAGAGGAGAATGTAGGATTCAAGGCCACCAGAAACAAAAGAGGAGGTTCGTCAAAGGTTAAAGCAACGTGATATGTCATTGCTGTTTTATTCAGGGTGCAACAGGCCACTTGCCTAACATTAATTTACATGTACCCATTGAGCTGGAATATAGAGGTTTGTTACACTCATGCGTTGTGGGCCACTTAAAAATACATAGAAATCTGACCTTTCCATCATAGGTCACCAGTTATTTGCATGGGATTTTAACTCTTCAAGTGGCCTTACATGTGTTTGGGAGGAGCAATTTAATTTATACGTAATTTCTTCCATGAGCTGGTCATGTTTTGTGTGAGGCCTCCAATTTGTCAAGATGAAGGTTATCTGGCACCATCAATTCTATTTATCACATTTTAGCAAAGAAAATTTCCATAAATGTTTATTGGGTGGGTGATTATTTTAGAAAAAAAATCACATTCACTTAGTGTTATGAGATGATGAACTTTTTCATATGTGGGTTACATGTTGCACTATGGTATGTTTGTTTATAAGTTGGTATGAGAGAGTTAATGCAAAATAGTGGTGTAAAGAAAATGGCTTCTTCCACCCATTGGCCAATAACAACTGGTAAACAAGCATATCCACTAATGGCCTGATTCACCACTGAATTTCTCCAGATGGATTAAAACTGGAATAATCCAGTAGTGAATCAGTCGTGTTCTTGAGTTATTACAATAATCTACCTGTTGTTGTGTTCTTTTTTAACAAACACTGGAAAAACTTAAGCAGTGAAAAGCTGCATATTTATGAATAAGAGTCGACAGATTAAAATAAAAGCTTACATTTACCAATCACAGGCTGTTCTCTTTGATTAAAATACTAAAGCTAAATAAAATCATGACATTCAAAAGTCGGAGCTTGCCAAGGGCAAGCAAATGCATAACAGGCATAAATACTGGTAACAAAAGGGGGACTGGTGCCAAATAATATAATGACACTTTAAACTTTTTATAACACCTTGATAAAAGCATTTCAAAGTAGCCTAAAAGGAAGGTAGCATCATAATGAAGGGGGTTTGGCCCAGAGAGAGTTAAGATGTTTTAGAAGTCTTTTTTTACCATTCCAAACCTAAACAATGTGGTTCAGGGGTTCCATAAATTACACTGATTTATTCCCATTGTCAATGACCACTATGAAAACCTTTTCATAAATAAACATATTTAAAGAAGGTAACTGGTAAAGCATTTGAAAATTTATAAGTAAAGCTTCATTTTAACATTTTCTCTTATTCTGCATGGCAGTTCTTTAGATGCTATTAAAAGTCCTTATTGAGAAAAAGAGAGGCACTTTTAGATGATAGCTCTTGAGATGTGAAAGTCTGCTCATGTTTCTCTCTAAGACAAAACAAAACTAATGGGCTCACAGGGAGAGCTGAATATTGAAGGAAACAATGAAATAATTAACTCTTTACTTCTGTTAGTTGTGACTAGGGTCAGATTTTCCTCTTAAATTGGTTTTACACCAGTGCAACTCATAGGAACCATACTGGATCAGACCAGTGGTCCATCTAGCCCAGTATCCTGTCTTCTGACAGTGGCAAATGCCAGGTGCTTCAGAGGGAATGAACAGAACTGGGCAATTATTGAGTGATACATCCCCTGTCACCCAGTCCTAACATCTCACAGTCAGAGGCTAAAAGACATCCAGAGAATGGGGTTGTGTCCCCGACCATCCTGGCTCACAGCCATTGATGGACTGATCCTCCATTAAATTACCTAATTTTTTTAATCCAGTTATACTTTTGGCCTTCACAGCATTCCCTGGTAATGAGTTCCACAGCTTGATTGTGTGTTGTGTAAAGAACTTCCTTATGTTTGTTTTAAACCTGCCGCCTATTAATTTCACTGGGTGACTTTTGGCCCTTGTGTTATGTGAAAGGGTAAATAACACTTTTTCTCCACACCATTCATGATTTTATAGACCATTATCATATCCGCCCCCCTTAGTCGTCTCTTTTCCAAGCTGAACAGTCCCAGTCTTTCTAGTCTCTCCTCATGTGGAAGCTGTTCCAAACCCTTAATCATGTTTGTTGCCCTTCTCTATATCTTTTCCAATTCTAATATCCCTCTTTTGAGATTTGGTGAGCAGAACTTCATGCAATATTCAAACTGTGCGCATACCATGGATGTATACAGTGGCATTATGATATTTTCTGTCTTATTATCTGTCCTTTCCCAATGGTGTCTGACATTCCATTAGCTTTTTTGACTGGTGCTGCACATTGAGTAGATGTCTTCAGAGAACTATCCGCAATGACTCCAAGATCAAGATCTCTTTCTTGAGTGGTAAGAGCTAGTTTAGACCCCATCATTTTGTATGTATGGTTGGGATTATGTTTTCCAATGTGCACTACTTTGCATTTATCAACGTTGAATTTCATCTGCCATTTTGTTGCCAAGTCACCCAGTTTTGCAAGATCCTTTTGTAACGCCGTGCAGTCTGTTTTGGATTTAACCTATCTTGAGTAATTTTGTATCATCTGCAAACTTCAGCACCTCACTATTTACCCCTTTTTCCAGATCATTTATGAATATGTTGAACAGCACTGATCCCAGCACAGATCTTTGGTGGACCTCTCTCCTTTGTGAAAAGTGACCTTTTATTCCTACCCTTCTTTCCTATCTTTTAACCCAGTGGCTCTTAATCTTTACAGACTACTTTACCCCTTCCAGGAGTCTGATTTGTCTTGCGTACCTCCAAGTTTCACCTCACTTAAAAACGACTTGCTTACAAAATCAGACATAAAAATACAAAAGTGTCACAGCACACGATTACTGACAAATTACTGACTTTCTCATTTTTACCATATAATTATAAAACAAATCAACTGGAATATAAATGTTGTACTTACATTTCAGTGTATGGTATATAGAGCAGTATAAACATATCTTTGTATGAAATTTTAGTTTGTACTGACTTCACTAGTGCTTTTTATGTAGCCTGTTGTAAAACTAGGCAAATAGCTAGATGAGTTGAGGTACTCCATGGAAGACCACTGCATACACTCAGGGGTACATGTACGCCTGGTTGAGAACCACTGTTTTAACTACTTACTAAACCATGAGAGGATCATCCCTCTTATCTCATTGGTTCAATGGAGTTTTCCTGATTTACATTGGTGTAAGGGTCTGGTTTTTTTTTATATTCCTGTGATGGGGTATACCTGCCTTGCACTGGGCAAGAAGGGGTTAATCTCATATTGTGGACTGAGGAAGCCACACCCCCTCACCACTGCTGGGCATGCTCCAACTGGAGCCTCAGTATAAAAGGGAGCAGCCCTGGTCAGTCTTCCCTGATTGCTGAGGAAGGAGGACACACACTGCAGGCTCCCTCCTGGGAGCTGCTGGAACCCCAGAGGGCAGGTGTGCCGAGATCCAGGCTGATACCTAGCTGCCCACAGAAGCCCAAGAGGAGATGGAACCATTGGGAGTTTCGCCCACGAATGACCCCAGAGACCCAGGAGACCTGTGGACGGCAGCTCTGGAAAACATTTGTCCAAGGAGACTAGACATTGATCTGGTTGTGGAACTGGGACAAAGGCAGCATGTTTTGGACAGATCCCCGCTGACCTATTGGTGAATCCATTCACTGCTGACAGGCCCTGGGCTGGGACCCAGTGAGGTAGGAAGGGCCAGTTTCCACCTGGCCACTAGGCAATACAGTCCTACAAGGGAAGGCAGCCATATTGACCATGCAGCCCTGCAAGGGATGGCAGCTATATTGACTCTGGCCACTAGGCTGTGCAACCCTGAGGCTAAGGGCAATCATTTGGACTCACCCTTTCGGAAGGGCATCATAGCCCTGCAGCTGACAAGTGTACCTGCCCTGTGACACTTCCCATGAAGTGCTAAGCAGCAATCATCCATTAGTATCAGGTGGGCACATGCAAAATTTCCTTCACTTGTAGGGGAAGGCACTGGTGATCCTTGATTATCGTCTTTATTATAATTCTTTGTGACACCATCTTCAGTAAGTAATGTACATTGCTACAGGTATTTGGAGACTGGCCCAAGTCACGAAGTGCAGATCAGAATTCAGAATTAGCAAGGTACATAAGCAAGGATGAAAGTTTAAGCAAATCAACAGCCCCACTGACCCTAAGGGAACTGTTCACATGCTTAAAGTTACACAGATAGGGCCTGATCCAAAGCCCACTGAAACTGATCATATACTTAAAGCCCACTGAAACTGATACTTCACTGTATCAGGGCCTTAGATCTGAACATACTCAGAGGTTGAGAGATTAGAATTTGGTGTTGGGTTTGGACCTAACTCTGTGTGTAATCTTGGTTGGAAAATAAGCCAACTGTAGGCCCTGTATTTGTGCCAAAAGTTGAAAGGTGACCACCTCTGAAGATTTCTTTTCCCTTTAGATACTCACAAACACTCAGATCCAAGCTTCAGAGTCTGAATCTGGTCTTCAAACATCCCATGGTTCAGGGATATCAAATTCCAGGTTTTGTTTTAGCCCACTATAGAGATGGCATGGGGCATTTGCAAAAATTTAGGTCTGGAGCATTTGCTTCCAATATTTTGGATCAACCCTGTGCCTGTTTTTTTTTCCCCCTTCACAAAAAAGATGAATAAAGAAGTGCCACAGTGAACAAAACTTTCAGGAACATCTTCAATAGTTTTTTAAAAAATCAACTGTTGGCTATCAAAAGGATGAGAATTCCAGCAGATGAGTTACGAATTTTGTAATGAGAACGCTCACTCAGAAAGGAAACAATGAGAGAAATTCATTAGGGTAAAACCCACAGTGATAAATGTTTTAAGGGTGAATACACAATAAAATAAGATGTTTTTCCACAATCAGCACCCAGTAATACATTTTTCCAAGGACTAACCCTGCAGTGATGTTTCAGTGGGTGGGGAGGTGGACAACCACTCAACAAGAGAACAAGATCCAAGTGATGTGAACATATTTGCAAGGAAGTGGGAGGAGACAGCCCTGCTGTTGTGCAAATTTATTTAAAGAGATATCCCACAAAGAAGGCTCCACTGCATAGTTAAGCTGTTTAAATAGAACCCATAGTAGTGAAAAATTGAAAGCTTGAAAGTGATGGTAAACACAGTTGTACTAACAAAAATGTGCAGTGGTTAGCTGGGTTAGAATAAAGCCATGACAGATGCTGCCAGATGGGTCAGTGATATAAATGTAATTCTAATTACCTGGCTTTTTGCAGACCTCCAAAAAACCTAAGCTGGCATTGCAGTAAAATCACAGACCAATCCCCACCTAAAGGAAAGAATATTCTAATGAAGGAAAGAATGATTTGACAGCTAAGATAAATGATGTATTCTGACTTGCACATTTTGAATAAAGATTCTGACAAAGAATCTTTGACTTTAAACAATAGACTGAACCCTGTCTTTTTTATGTGTTCTAATAAAATGGTTTTGTCGTGACTACTGGCTGCTGCTAAGTTTCCTCCGAATGTGAAGCATTGTCAGAGCAGAAGCACTTCAGAAGGAAAGTCAAAGCCTCTTGCAGTCAACTCTTTAATGTTCAAAATTACTGGCTTTGAAGTACAATGAACTTAAAGAAAAATATTCTGCAAATTAAAAATGACACTGCAGTAGCAAAGATCCCAGTAGGACAGGGAGAGAATATATTGGACTAATATAATTCCCATTATTGAGGTAAATTGCTTTGTTAAGTCATTCTGCCTTAATAATTGATATGTTTGGTGTGGTGATGCTGAGAGAACACTTCCCCAAACTACTCATTTCATGGTGTGCAAGTTCATTCAGAACCAGACAGAACCATGTAGACACTGGCATGGAGTTTCCCCCTGGAGCTCCCTAGCTGCCTGCTTCTTGCAGAGGACTTGGCCTGCTCCATGGGCTGGGGAATGTGGACAGCATGGGATCCTGCCTCCTCACTCTCTTGCACCCCACTGGGTTATTTCTGTCTGTACAGGTGAAAGGAGGGAGCAATCACTATATTCTCCCAACATCTTGGGAGGGAGGGACCAAGTGGAGCAAGGGTCCTTGTGTCCCCACATCTTACAACTCAAAATATGCTTTGTGAGGAGGTATCACTTGAAAATGAATATCTCACTGATCATTAATATTATTGCATGATGTATACACATGGAGTGTATTAAGAGTTATGGATGTATGCTGGAATTATAACTAAAGTGTGTTTAAACCAGGCATATCAGGAGGAGTTGGTAAACAGGTCTGCCATAGACAAAGGAATGCATATTTGCTTCTTGGACCAGCCCAGCCCTCAGGCAGAGACAATGAAGTTCCATTCATTGTACAGGGAGCCTAGGTGCCAAACTCAGGCTTTGTGGATCTCACCATTGTTCTACTGATTTTTCTGGGTGCCCGAAAGTTACACATTGCAACACTCAGTGTTGCAACACCTAAATTCCTGATGTGAATCTGGGGTAAGTTAGTGTTGGCTGTAATATTTTGACACCATGTAATGTTTTGTTCGCTTGTGTGGGTATAATCTGTAGGCAGCAGCTCTGCACTCAAAAATGATTCCATTAGGACATATCTAAATGAATGCTTAGTTCAGGGAAAGCTGGGGTGTAAATCTAACCCACACTAGCATGCTGAACATGAAGTGTACATGTTGACCCTTCTGGTGCACACTTAAAGTTCCCTCATGCACTTTATTCACATTTCAAAGTGGGGTAGATCAAAGTGCACTAAATGCAGTAGCAGAGTCCACATGGATACTTAATGTGTGGCATGCTAGTGTGCATAGATTTACACCCCAGCTAGCCATGAACTAAATGTCCATTTAGCCAAGCTCTTAGAGAAACTAAAGCAGAAAGAATAGATTTAAGCATTGATATGCTCCACTTCTAAAGTGAGTTGCACCACAACTAACAGTGAACATTTCTCCAAGTACTAGTTGTCTGTGCTGTCCTTTACACAAACTTCTAGTACTACCTGGAATAGCACCATCTGGCAACCCTCACTAATGTTACAGTTGCTGTTAGAAACCCAACATTTACCAACACTTGCAACACTGTAATATATGAGATGCAAAAGTAACACTTTACACTTAGAACTGGAAATAACTGTGATATCTCAAGTATGCAGTATGGCAACTGTTGGTAAATGCTGACTTTTTAATGGTGACCCATTATGGAAATTATTCTCTGATGTGACACTATTCCCCTTTTTCACATGAATGTTCTAAATTACTGTTCAGAAAACACCATGTTATCACATGGTGAGCCAGGACAGAGGCTAGGAAAGTAGGAACTCAGATTTCTGGGAGTAAACTAAATGCTGACTGGTTGATTTTGAATGCTTTTTTCTTCAGATATAGAGCATTTGGCAGACTAAACTGAGGTGCTTACACTATCTGAATTAGTTTATTTTCATCTCTTTCTTGTTTATTTAGATTTTTTGTTTCCAGTTTGATGCCACCTGTATTTTTGTTCCATTGCCTTTCCTCAACTACATTTACATACTGTGCATACAACAGTTAGCTTTACAGTTTAGTTTGTTGCCTAGAGACAGCTGTTGGGAGGCATGGTATTATAAATCACACCTGATTCTGTTGCTAAGGAAATAAGGACAGCTTCCAGCATTTTCCTTTAGGCTTTGTAATAACAGAGAAACAAAGTGTTTTGTACTCAGGATATTTAAAATATTGATGTAATTTAACAAAAATGGAAATGAAGTTATATTATGTATATCTGCTAGAGCTTTTCTGGGGAACAAAGACCCTTCCTTCTAAGCGTGATTATTGTAAGCACAATATTACTGCATGTTGTAAGACAGAAGAGAACAATTAGGCAAAGTCTGGATTTAGGGCATAACAACTCTGTTTTTTTTAACAGAACATTGGGGCAGTGCCTAGAGCTCACCCGCAATGTTTGTGGAGCTTTACGAAGAATGCTTTATGAAACAAGTATTTTTGCTACCAAAAGCTCTTCTATAAAAATAAGAATTGGACTTGAGGAGAAGAGACTTTTTCAGTCTCATTTAAACTGGATCTTCAGTAAGAAACATGAAAGTGTTTAATTTCTTGAATGAATTTATGCTTCAGTGTGATGCGTAGAATCACAGAGCACACACTTAGTTGACTTTCAGTATTTCCTTCCAGCAGTTTTCTCATAGTTTCTGTCCTTGTAGAACTCCATGCAGGCCCAACAGCTGGTGTAGCTTGCTGAGTCTCTCTGTCAGGATGCCGAGATAAAGTTTCTTGACACCTTAAATGACTGCTTCTTGGAGCAGCTAGTCCTGGAACGCACAAGAGGAGAGGCAATTCTTGATTTAGTCCTAAGTGGAGCACAGGATCTGGTCTGAAAGGTGAATATAGCTGGACCCTGTGGTTATAGTGACCATAATATAATAAAATTTAACATCCCTGTGACGGGGAAAATATCACAGCAGCCCAACATGGCAGCATTTAATTTCAGAAAGGGGAACTACACAGAAATGAGGAAGTTAGTTAAACAGAAATTAAAGGGTACAGCGCCAAAACTGAAATCCCTGCAAGTTGCATGGAAACTTTTTAAAGGCACCATAATAGAGGCTCAACTTAAATGTATATCCCAAATTTAAAAACAAAACAGTAAGGGAACCACAAAAGTGCCACCGTGTAAAAGAAATAAAAGAAGCAGTGAGAGGCAAAAAGGCATCCTTTAAAAAAGTAGAAGTTAAATCCTAGTGAGGAAAATAGAAAGGAGCATAAACTCTGGTAATTGACATGTAAAAATATAATTAGGAAGGCCAAAAAAGAATTTGAAGAACAGCTAGCCAAAGATTCAAAAAGTAATAGCAAAAAAAATTTTTTAATTACGTCGGAAACAGGAAGCCTGCTAAACAACCAGTGGGACCACTGGACGATTGAGGTGCTAAAGGAGCACTCAAGCACGATAAAGCCACTGCAGAGAAACTAAATGAATTCTTTGCATCAGTCTTCATGGCTGAAGATGTAAGGGAGATTCCCAAATTGGAGCTATTCTTTTTAGGTGACAAATCTGAGGAACTGTCCCAGATTGAGGTGTCATTAGAGGAGATTTTGGAACAAATTAATAAATTAAACAGTAATAAATCACCAGGACCAGATGATATTCATCCTAGAGTTCTGAAGGAACTCAAATGTGAAATTGCAGAACTACTAACAGTGGTTTGTAACCTATCATTTAAATCAGCTTCTGTACCAAATGACTGGAGGATAGCTAATGTGACACCAATTTTTAGAAAGGGCTCCAGAGGTGATCCCAGCAATTATAGGCCGGTAAGCTTAACTTCAGTACTGGGCAAACTGGTTGAAACTATAGTAAAGAACAGAATGGTCAGACACATAGATGAACATAATTTGTTGGGGAAGAGTCAACATGGTTTTTGTAAAGGGAAATCATGCCTCACCAATCTACTAGAATTCTTTGAAGGGGTCTGCAGGCATGTGGACAACAGTGATCCAGTGGATATACTGTACTTAGATTTTCAGAAAGCCTTTGACAAGGTCCCTCACCAAAGGCGCTTAACAAAGTAAGCTGTCATGAGGTAAGAGGGAAGGTCCTCTCATGGATTAATAACTGGTCAAAAGGTATGAAACAAACGATAGGAAAAAATGTTCAGTTTTCAGAATGGAGAGAGGTAAATAGTGGTGTCCCCAGGGGTCTGTACTGGGACCAGTACTATTCAACATATTCATAAATGATCTGGAAAAGGGGGTAAACAGTGAAGTGGGAAAATTTGCAGGTGATACAAAACTACTTAAGATAGTTAAGATCCAGGCAGACTGCAAAGAGCTACAAAAGGATCTCACAAAACTGGGTGACTGGGCAACCAAATGGCAGATGAAATTCAGTGTTGATAAATGCAGGATAATGCACATTGGTAAACATAAGCCCAGCTATACATATAAAATGATGGGGTCTAAATTATCTGTTACCACTCAAGAAAGAGATCTTGGAGTCATTGTGGTTCATAGTTCTCTGAAAACATCCACTCAGTGGCAGTCAAAAAAGTGAACAGAATGTTGGGAATCAATAAGAAAGGGATAGATAACAAGACAGAAAATATCATATTGCCTCTGTATAAATCCATGGTATGCCCACGTCTTGAATACTGTGTGCAGATGTGGTCGCCTCATCTCAAAAAAGATATATTGGAATTGGAAAAGGTTCAGAAAAGGGCAAAAAAAATTATTAGGGATATGGAACAGTTTCCATATTAGGAGAGATTAATAAGATTAGGACTTTTCAGCTTGGAAAGGAGACTACCAAAGGGGGATATGATAGAGGTCTATACAGCCATGACTGGTGTGGACAATGTAAAGAATTTACTCCTTCTCATAACAAAAGAACTAGGGGTCACCAAATGAAATTAATCATCAGTAAGTTTAAAACAAAAGGAAGTGTTTCTTCAAACAACGCACAGTCAAGCTGTGGAACTCTTTGCCAGAGGACATTGCAAAGGCCAAGACTATAACAGGGTTCAAAAAAGAACTAGATAAATTCATGGAGGATAGGTCCATCAATAGCTATTAGCCAGGATGGGCAAGGATGGTGTCCCTAGGCTCTGTTTGCCAGAATCTGGGAATGGATGATGGAATGGATCACTTGATGATTACCTGTTCTGTTTATTACCTCTGAGGCACCTGGCATTGGCCACTGTCAGAAGACAGGGTACTGGGCAAGATGGATCTTTGGTCTGATCCAGTATGACTGTTCTTATGTTCTCCACAACAGAGAAATGGAAAAAATGCTTTCTTCACAAGTTTGGTGTGTCCTAAATTTCAGAGTCCATTAACATTTTATCCAATACAATTGCTGATTTACAGATCTCATAATTTCCTCACTTATTATTTTGGTTGATTTATACAACCAATAAAAAGGAGCTCCTATCCCAGGGCCCTAGGCACTCCTGATACATTTTTAAATATACAGTCCTAAAATGACTAACTTTTATCCTTAATAGCCTACAATAGCCCTGGCAACAAAAAAGAAATCATGCATATTTTTAAAAACCACTTCCAAATTCCTACCATTACGGCTACCCCCCCTCATGAGGCTTCACCTTCTCAAACCCCAGGGAGAAGAGATGGCTTCTGCAGCATGACTGGAAGGTCAACAGATTGGGGATGTTGTGGGATGAACAAAGGGAACCTTGTGGACAATGTTCTGCTGGTGGTTCTCTTTCTATTATACTGAGGGAATTCCAGCTGAAGTGCTGCTGTAGCAGTATTATTGCACGGGGAGAAGTATGGTCTCTCAGATAGGTAGGTCCCAGGCTATTTAGAATGTATTAATTAGGGTGAAATCTTGTTAAGTCAATGGCAAAACTCCCATTAACTTCAATAGGGCCAAGACTTCACCCCTAGATATTACCACCTAGAAAAAAATAGGCAAAATTATTAATTCTTCTGATTGGGTGGCTGCCCCTCAGTGGCAGAAAAAGGGTTAGAAGGAGCTGTGCCGCAGGCAGCCAATCAGAGAAGGGCTGAAGGGAGCAACCAATCAGGGCCAAGCAGGCCCATATAAAAAGGGAGCTGCTAGGCACAGGAGGGCAGGTCTCTTCTGGGAGATCAGGGAGGAAGGATGGACTGTGTCTCTGGAGGGCTGAGAGGAAATACCAGCACCCTGGCCAGAGCAGTGCTATGAGCAGGATCTGGGGGAGTGAGAGACAGCTCCTGGCTGGCTGCTGGGGTTTGCAGACTTAGGCCCTGAGGCAAGGGCAAAGAGGATGCTAGGGCCATGAGGAAATGGCCAGGCAATTTGCTACACTAGCTATTAAGGGAAGTGGCTGAAGAGCAGACTGCAGGTCCCCTGGAAAGGGGAAGCACAGAGTGTGGCTGTGGTCCTTGGAGAGACATGGGTCCTAAAGCAGGAGTGATGGTGACAAGCCACCACCTGAAGAGGGCACACTAACATGCAGAGCTAATTCCCAAGATGACCAGCAGGAAGTGCCACAGCGGTGAGTGGACCCTGTTACAATTTGTATTATTTATTTGTATTACAGTAGCACTTAGAAGTTTCTGATCAGGACTCTGTTGTGCTATGCATTGAATGTATATATAATGTAAAGTCCCAACTCCAAAGAGTTTACAGGCATTAGTATAGGACAGGAGACAACTGGTAAATATGAGAGAGGGAGAGCATAAGGTAACAGTGAGACATTACATGATTGCTAGTGCGTACAGCACATCAGCTACCTAACCATTGTCATGTGTCTTGTAGGCATCATGGCATAGGTAGATTAAAAGAACAGATTTAAAAGGAGGTTCTTCCATTGTTGTCTATCTCTTGCTCCCTGATTCATACATGAGGTTTTAGCAAAGAATGCAGTTCTACTTTATCTTTTTACTTTTACTTTTTTAAACATTTCTTTAATGCACTGAATATATAAGGGGCATGAGAAATTCCTTCTACTGCTAGCAGGACTTCCATTTTACCAATTAGCAGATCCTCAATGAAAGGAATAGTCTGGTTTATCCCACCATATTTAACCAAGGATTTGACCTTCTTCTTCTCTTCTTTTGTGTTTTGTTTTTTTTAAGGCCTGGTAATCACTTCTTAGTCTGTGAAACAGCTGTCCATTAGTAGCACACTGGGCAACTTTAGAAAGCCACTACTTTCACATTTTTCTGCTTATTTTTTTGTTTGCCCTGCAATTGTTTTGCTGTGTAGGGTCTTGAGAGAGAAGGTAATGTTCCAGAAAGCTGGACTTCTTAATTTTAGGGTGGGATAATAAGAGGACGAATGGCCCAGTTCAGCAAGATTCTTAAGCGCATGCCTATCTTCATGTATGAGTAGTTCCACTCAAGGGAACTACTCACATGCTTACAGTTAGGTATGTGCTTAAGAACCTTGCTGAAGTGAGGACTCAGAAGTAGCTCACTGAGAAAGTTACCTTATAATGGCCTTTACAAATACCATATTGAGCATAGGCAGAAGGGAAAGGAGATTCTTCCCTGACTTCCAGGCAACCAGGCTGACCACACCCCAGCACAGCTGCCAGGACCACTAATCATGGAGGCAAGTACCCACAGTTGGCACCAATAAGGAAAACAAGCCCAGCTATAAAGGAAGGGGAACAGGGAGAGATGGGGATGCAGAATGGCCTGGACTAGTAGAGGTGGCCTGATGTGAAGCTGTTGCCCCTCCAAGAAACTGACAGGGAGACAATGGAAGACTGAAGACTGCAAGCCCTGGAGTTTAAGGGCCTATGGACTGGGCTAATTTGAGATGACTAGAGGGAGACCATATAGGAGAAAGCTGAGACCACCTCAAGACTGCTCCAAGAGCAGTACCAGAAGTGTGGTTGACTTTAACTGTCCCTGCAAAAAAGGGAAGCTCAGAAAACAAACAAGCCCCACCACCCCTACACACTTTTTTCTTCTGGTGTGTGTGTGTGTGTATATATATATATATATATATATAATGGCAAAAGACCTAGAGAGGTGAATCAGCACTTGCAATGACTGGCTGACTTGCAAGCACAGCAGCAACTGTTTGAACAGATGGCATTGCACAAGCAACAGTTGTTACAATAGATGCTGGCCCTGGTACTGGCTGCTACTTTTCTGGGGCCCAACACTACAGGAAATGGGTCCCCAACACTTCAGGGAACCACTCCAACTTGCTGTCCCAAGATAATGACAGATGACCCAGAGTAATTACTGGTAATTTTTGAAAGGGTTGTCAGCCTCTCAGTGTCCCCCCAGCCCAGTGGGCAATCGAGTTCACTCCACTCCTCACTGGAAAAGCCCATGCAGCATGCCAGGGGCTTGACAATGCCACAGCCAAATACTATAAACAGGTGACGGCTGTCATATTGGACTGGCTCGGTCCACATGACAAAACCCACCATCAGCATTTCCACCACAAGTTCTACCCCAAAACACCACCACAAGCCATCATCCAAAGGCTAAAGGACTTCTGCAGGTGCTGGTTAAAGCCAGGGTCTCGAACAGGACCCCAGATAGCAGGACCCATTCTTCTAGAATAGTTTGTACAGATTCTTTCAATTCTGACAAGGCCAAGACTGGGTTTCCAGACACCAACTGGTAACCCTAGCAGATGTCTCTTGCCTTAGAGGACTACATGGCTCCTCAAGCCATCTGGGGGCCCTCTGCTGCAGAAGTACCCACTCCATGTACACTGGAAAAGGAAACTGACCAAGTATCCAAGGGTGGGGGTGGCCCATATTGGGTAAGCCCCAAGAAAACCCAAACACCTGACTGGTTTTTGGGCAGGATAGGTGACAGGGCAAGATTTTTCCCCTAGATAGCAGGTCCATGGCTTTAAATACCCCACCGGCCCCACACCCCATGCCAACACAGGAATGAGGATCCAGTGAAGTTCAGAAAAGATGACAAGACACAGACTTGATAGTCTGTCCCTCCTGTGGACAACAGGGACACAGGTTTAGCGACTCCCATACATGGAGTGTAATTTTGGGCAGGTGTGGACAGGCAAAAATAGGGCCCAGAAAAAAAGCCCCAGGGAAACTCATGACTCCAGTAGAGGTGAATGACCAAGGAACACTGGCCCTCGTAGATTCAGAGTCTGTCCAGACATTTGTCTGGATGGGGGTAGTGGGACCAGTAGGGAAGCTGGCAAAGGGGTAAATCTGCATTAAATGCATCCATTGAGATACTGTACAGTATCCCAACATGATCGTGACATTGACAGTTGATGGGAACCCAGGACAGATGAAGGTATGCATGTCTCTGGATCTCTCCTATCCAGGGATATTAAGCCAAGACTGGATATATTTCACTAAAGCTTTACAGAAACTTCCCTTAGTGCTAGAGCCTGAGGAAGACACTCCAGAAGAAATGTTATGGGTCCTGTTAGGGGTCCTCCTGGCCTAGAAGGAAAAAGTCCTGCAGAGAGAAGTGAATAGAAAGGAAAGAGTGGTGAGAGAGGCAACCCTTGCCATAGGCATAATCGAAACCACTGACTCTGTAGTAGATTCAGGCAATGCAGAAGATTGGGGGGGGGGCGGCTTCCACAGGCCCAAATGTGATGCCCCCTCTGCAACTGGACCCAGAGAGGCTAACAGGCTTCTTAGGTTTCCTCACAGAGCAAAGAAACTATGGCACTTTGAGCCAGGCCTTCAAGCAAGTAGCAGTGACAGACAACAAGGAGGTGGATCCCCTGAGGGCATTGCAGTACCCTTCACTTGTCTTTGTTCTACTGTGTAAGCCAACACAGGAGATATGGATGTAATTACTTGTGTCCCAGGTATATTGTCACAAGCTCCTACATCTAGCACACGCAATCCCAGGTGTGGGACACCTTGGGAAGGATAAGACGGTCTAGGATCCTGGCCTGATACTTTTGGCCGGGGGTCCTTAAAGAAGTTGAAAATTTCTGTCCATCATATTCCTGAATACCCATTAGTGCCCTGTAAGGGAGTCCCGCAGACTCCACTAGTACCCGTTCCCTTGGTGGAGACCCCCTTTGAATGAATAGGAATTGACCTTATAGGCCCTCTAGAGAACAGTGCTTCCAGAGAGCAGCATATATTTGTGAATTATGCCACTCAATACCCAGAAGCCATCCCATTTTGGTCAACAAATGCCAAGACTATTGCTAGTGACCAACTGAAGATCTTTGGGCAGGTAGGGATACCCAAAGAGATCCTGACAGACCAGGGAACGCATTTCACATCCTGGCTGATCAGAGAGATCTGTGGCCTACTGAAAGTCAAAGCATTATGTACATCCATGTACCACCTGCAGACAGATGGCCTCGTGAAAAAATCAGACTCTCTTGAGCATTCTCTTTAAAGTCAGTACCCAGGACCCTCAACATTGGGACCAACTACTCCTTACCCTACATTTTGCCATTAGGGAAGTACTGCAAGCTTCAACAAGGTTTTCACCGTTTAAACTTGTATACGGGTGACAGCCAAGAGGCATGCTTGGCCTGGTGCAGGAGACATGAGAAAGTCAGGCTCCAAGAGCTAAAACCTTGTACAATATGTTTTGAAGTTACGTGTGAGAGAGAAAGGGCTATGGAGGCCTACATTAGAGAACCTCAAAGAAACACAGGAACAATAACAGCAACATTATAATAAAAGGGCACAACTGCATGCCTTCCAGCTGGGTGTCAGCGTTCTGCTGTTTCTTCCAAGCTCTAAATCAAAGCTGATGGCCAAGTGGCAAGGCCCTTATGAGGTAGTGAAGGTAGGAACCGTGGACTAGTTAATCAGACAACTGGGGGGGGGGGGGGACAACAAATTTACCAGGCAAATTAACTGAAGCCATGGAAAGCCAGGGAATCCCTCTTCATCATGCTGTATCCTGAGGAACTGGACCCCCAAATTAATGACTCTTTCAGATGGCCAAAATTTCCCTGAAGGAGCCAAGTGAGAATGGAAACTACAATTTTTCCCAATTTACAGCTCAGCTAAATCTGAATGGAGTTTCATGAGACAAAGGCCCTCTTCTAATTTGCGGGGAGTGCCACGTGTCAAAGGCCTGCTGCAAATGATGGAGGTGTGAACTTCTCACAGGAAAGGGTTGCAAGAGTGTGCCACATATCTGAGCTGCTATTCACAGGGTCCTCAACTGGAACCCAGTAGACTAGAGAGCTGGGTTCCCCTACCACTGGCTCTTGCCATGGAACAATGTGGCCCAGATCACCACCATTAGGCAGTGCTGCCAGGTTTGGACTTCAACCCCCCAACAGTAGCTATGAGTTTCATTTTCTCTTATGAACTATTTCAGCAACACTACATTGTAGCTCATGCTATCACCCAAAATCTCCCAGATAGCAGCTGTAAGCAGTACCCCATCTCTGTGCTCAGAATGAGAACAAAGGGAAATGGGATTATGGGACTGTGATTTCTAAAACTAATGTGTTCAGGTCAGAGCCACTCATTTGAGTAAACTTGTCCTGGCTATTTATTAAGGCCGAGCAATGCCTGGAAATAAGGAAAGATGGATCTTCTTATGTAAAGGAAATCTAGTTGATATTTTATCACAGCAAAGTGCAGTGCATAGGGAGTCATGCCCAACAAACTGTTACAGTGTAAGTATGTCCATGAATAAAACCAAATTGGGTATGCTACTATATTACTAGTGTTGATCTAACACGGCATCCAGGCAGGGCAATGGAAATATTATTTTGAGACTTCCATTTTGCTGAATCTTAAGGGGGAGGCTGGTACATGCTATTTTTATTAATAAAGAGCTCTGAAAATACATCTTCTGCACTATGGAAAATATACTTCATTCTGTTGTCTTTTTTAAATAATGGGTAAAAGGGGAGACCTCAACCCAGTGATAAAACCTGATTGCTTATTTACAAAGGGATTTATTATTATTAATTTGTATTTCAGGACTGCCTAGAGGTCCCAATCAATTGTGCCTTCTATTTTTAAGCAAAAAATCAATAGCGGGTTTTGTCTGAACACTGATGGCATGATAAAGTGTAAAACTGATTGAACTGTAGAATTCTAATTCTATACCAGCAACATTAAAATCAACATCATGCTATGTATCTGGAAGACACCAATTGTATGTACAGTAGAAAACAGCATCTCGGAATGAGAGATCTTTCAGAAGCATTACCAGTGTTTAGGTAAGGTGTACGTATTTTATGTTCTAATTAGAGCTGTCAAGCAATTAAAAATTAATTATTAATTGCATTATTAAACAATAGAATACCATTTAAATTTTCAAATATATTTCAATTAGAACAGAATATGAAGTGTACAGTGGTCACTTTATATTTTATGACATATTTGCACTGTAAAACAAAAGAAATAATTTCAATTCACCTAAGACAAAGACTGTAGTTCAATCTCTTTATCATGAAAGTACAACTTACAAATGTAGTATTATGTACAAACACTACACTGAAAAATTAAAGTACAATTTTAGTCTGCAAGTCCACACAGTCCTACTTCTTGTTCAGCCAATCACTCAGACAATCAAGTTTACATTTGCAGGAGATAATGCTGCCCACTTATTTACAATGTCACCTAAAAGTGAGAGCAAGCTGTTGTAGCTGGCATTGCAAGATATTTACTTGCCAGATATGCTAAACCTTCATATGTCCCATCCGGCAAGTAAATATCTTGCAATGCCAGCTACAACAGCTTGCTCTCACTTTTAGGTGACATTGTAAATAAGAAGTGGGCAGCATTATCTCCTGCAAATGTAAACTTGTTTGTCTGAGCGTATCAAGGTTCCTTCCCCACTCTGAACTCTAGGGTACAGATGTGGGGACCTGCATGAAAACCCCCCTAAGCTTATTCTTACCAGCTTCAGTTAACCCCCACCCCAAGGTACAAACTTTGCCTTGTCCTTGAACCATACACTGCCACCACCAAGCATGTTCACAAAGAACAGGGAAAGAGCCCACTTGGAAACATCTTTCCCCCCAAGCCCTACACCCCCTTTCCTGGGGAAGGCTTGATAATATCCTCACCAATTGGAACAGGTGAACACAGACCCAAACCCTTGGATCTTAAGAACAATGAAAAAGCAATCAGGTTCTTAAAAGAAGAATTTTATTTAAAGAAAAGGTAAAAGAATCACCTCTGTAAAATCAGGATGGTAAATACTTTACAGGGTAATCAGATTCAAAACAGAGTCCCTCTAGGCAAAACCTTAAGTTACAAAAAGAGACAAACAGGAATATACATTCCCTCCAGCACACCTTATTTTACAAGCCATTAAACAAAAGAAAATCTGACATATTTTCTAGCTAGATTACTTACTCACTTTACAGGCGTTATGAGGCTTGCATTCCTGATCTGTTCCCAGTAAAAGCATCAGACAACCCTTTTTCCACCCCCTAGATTTGAAAGTATCTTGTCCCCTCATTGGTCATTTTGGGTCAGGTGCCAGTGAGGTGGTAACTTCTTAACCCTTTACAGGTGAAAGGATTTTGCCTCTGGCCAGGAGGGATTTTATAGCACTGTATACAGAAAGGTGGTTACTGTTCCCTTTATATTTATGACAGAACGATTGTCTGAACAAGAAGTAGGACTGAGTGGACTTGTGGACTAGAATTTTACTTCTATTTTTAGTGCAGTTTTTGTACATAATACATTTGTAAGCTGCACTTTCATGATGAAGAGATTGAACTACAGTACTTGTCTTAGCTGAATTGAAAAATACTATTTTGTTTACAGTGCAAATATTTGTAAAAAAAATACTGATTTCAATTACAACACAGAATACAGTATATATGAAAATGTGGGAAAACCCCCAAAATTTAATAAATTTCAATTGGTATTCTATTTGAGTGTGATTAAAACTGCAATTGTGATTGGTTTTTTTAGTTAATCATCTGAGTTAACTGATTAATCAACAGCCCTAATTCTAATGGATTTTAACTCTCCTGTTATAAGATACCTAGAGTGCTAAAGCGGATAAAAGCCATGAAATGGTATATATTGTCTTGGAACTTAGAGACATTGTCAACTTGATTTTTTTTTTTTTAAACTGACTAACTTAAACTTATCTGACAGGACTGTTCGTTTAGTATATCCTGAAATATTTTTAAATACATGTACTTTTTTCTGGGGCCATGGTTAGTTTATAAAGGCTGGTTAAAAAGCAATAATAATATGGTTCAGGCCATATCTTTCTCCCATTCATCTTTTCTGTGTTCATATCTGCCTCCTGTCTCTTCAGATGCAGATTTGTTGTAGCTCTTACTGATAAATACCCTTTTGCAGAACCTAAAAAAGACAGCATGCACAAGTGTGGTGTGGAAGTGAAACATTTAGTGCAAATGACCATCCGCAATTAACTAAAATAGAAATATATGCTGGAGCTACCACTACTCTGCATGAGTAACTGCTTCAGAATTGGGGGGTAAGAATCAGGAATTGGACTCTACAGTCTTAGTTTGCAGGCTATGTGCTAACTTCTAAATCACCCAGCAATATGCCTGCCGATTTACTATCTAACAAGTTTCCATTCCATCCTCAGCTAACTCAAATTTACAGATATACTTGAATTTAAGCCTGCCTAACTAAACAGGAAATACACTTCAGACTGATAACTATTTCTTGGTAATGGCACAGCTATCCTGACCAAACTTGAGCTTTCTGTAACAATCGGAACTGACATTCTATGGCTTTCCACAAACAAGACCATGTTTTAATTATGGTTTTTGTTTTTTGTTATGTAAATTGCTACCATTGACAATGGAAGTGCCTTTTAGTGGCTGAATTCAATGTACTTTAGGCATCTTTGTCTGTTTCCTCTAGAAGCAGGCTTGGAAGGATTAAACTTTGACGTTAACCAACATTTCCTGGTAAATTTCACCGCACACACACAAAGCAATGAAAAAAATATTTCCACTGATAAAAATCAAAACTTACAGATAGGCACAGTAAGTAAAATGCTGCTTGAAAAGTCCTTAGTTTGAATTAAGGACCGTTACTTGTATATTTTGACATGGGATATTGACAATTTGTTTTTTCATGGTTAAAAAGCTTTAAACTTTTTGCATCTCAGTATCCATTTTCATTAAATTGTCTGGCCCACTAATAGTTTCCTGAAACTGAAAATTTAAACTGATACAAATAAAGTGCTTAAAATTGACAGATAATATCCATGTTGATTTTAAAAATATTTAATTCTGCCCAGCCTAGCTATAATCTTGACCTTTGCAGTACCTGGAGTTGACATGATACAGTTAGTGTTGCACAGTATAGTACTATCCTGGTTCAACCAACTAAACACATAAGAAAATAAGTATCAAAGATACCTGTACTATTTAAAAGTAGCTTTCAGTTCAATCTTTTTGTGCTGTTAGGCTCTGATTCAGCAAAGTTTTCATGCATGTGATTAACGTTAAACACAAGCTTAAGTCCCATTGCTGGATGCAAGACCATATAGATGTACTTTGCTGCACTTGGGCCTTTATCCTGCCTAAAAACTAGTGCATCTAATGAGGGTGGGTTTAAATACAATTAAAACTAAAAAAAAGTTCAAGATAATTGCAAACCAATTTGAGTGTCTGCAATTCCTAGTTAAAGTTTTACTTATTTTTTGATTCAGGAGCCCAATGGCAGTTCCATGCAAGGAATACTGTCAGGATTGGGCTCTGAGAGTGAAATTCACAAGGCTCATGGCTTCAATGAAAACTGCAGGCGCTTAGTCAGCTGCAGCTGAAAATCAGGCCATTTTATACTCTATCGGCAATGACTTCCAGCAAAAATTAGCAAATTAACTCTACTGTAACTTGGTCTATATGCCTTCAGCATTTCTTACATGACATGAACTGGGAACAGGCTTTGGGCTTTCTCCTCCAGAGCAGTTAGAATAGGCAGTTCCTTTGTTTCAACTTAGTAGTTTTCATAGTTTGAGTTTTTTTATTCTGAACTGGTTTCTAATGGTTGCAGGAAACATTAGGAGAAGTCTCCTATGGCCTATTTAATGCCTGTCTTTCTATTGGGTGGTAGGCAAGTCCTGGGCAGCACAATGGCTGAAGTGTATAGCTTATATTGCCAAAATAATGAATTCAAATACTATAAGGATTGTATTAGAAATTCTTCATCTCTTTTATTATCTGTCAGATGAATGATTACATTTTCAACATTTAATTATCTTTAAAATCCAAAACTACTCTGCATTTAATGAAAATGTTTTACTTGAGCAAAAAACTGGTATGAGATGCAGCATTTTGGGCATTCCATAAGCAGAAATGTTTGGTTTGCATTAGGGCTGCTGAATTTTAAATAAAATGGTTATGAACTTTGGGAGCATGCATCCAGGTCACTATGAACCAGAGAAGTAATGCTAGTTACTAATTAGACACCATTATAAATGGTAGAGGCTAACAGCTTGTGACCGCTATGTAATAACCTCACAACCCCCTGAGGGGTCCCAACTGCCAGTTTGAGAACCCCTGAATTAGACTGGTAAACATACCTTAATCTATTGTATGGGCCAATGTTTAGCCAGTGGCTCTCTTCAGAGGTGAAGCACAGCTGTAGTCTACTATGGGAAACTTGGAAAGGGAGGTATGTCTCAGTAAAGCACAACCCCTGTGAGGGAGTGGCAAGTCAAGCTCCCTCTCTGTGCCCATGCCCTAAGCAATTGGGGGTCAAGGAGCAGGGCTGACCTTCCCAGCACTACTGCTGACATATGGAATGGGGAAGGGCTTCCATGCCCTTATTGGAACTTGCAGTACAGAGTGAGACTAGGCAATCTGCACCTTCCTTTATAACTGTCCTGCTCTGTCATGGACATACTTCCCTTCTAGCCTCCTTAAGGTGCTCCACTGAGGGAGCAAACTTAATTATGCTTTCTTAGGTTGCAGAGGCCCAGATTACACCTTCCTGCAGGAAAAACCATGGGGAAAGAGCCCTGGATAAAGAGGAAAATGGATTCCCACTGTAGAGTTTTCCCAAGATCAACCAACATGGGTTCTTCCCCAAAACCCACAAATCACTGCTAATTTGTGCCAATGCCAAGGGATCTGCAGAAGACTAAAGCCTTCTGTGTGTGTAGGACCTGAGCTTCCCCATTGGATCAGGATTCCTCTGAATCCCTTCTGGTTTCTGGGCAGCATTGCTCAAACTCACATTGCCAGGGAATCCTTTCCCCACAGTTGCCCCTGCAATCCTTCTTGTAGGGGAATTCCCCAGCACAAAGAGGACTCATAATTTAAGTTATTACACCTTGAGGCTATGTAGGCTTGAGGCTTCATCAGATTTGCCATGAGTTGTAGGACAATGCACATCCCTCACCAGCTCCTGCCCCCTCCCTAAATTCCTACTGGTCTCCTGTACACACGGGAAATCCTGCATGGGAGACATCTCAGTGCAGAAAAGCAATTGCTCAGTACTGCCCTTTAAGACCTTTCAGAGAGGAGGGAACAGTCATTCAAGCAACTCCATCCAGCCCTTTTAACGGGCTGCAGGCATGTTAAGAACACTAGCAGGCAGATCTAAAGGAATCAGCATGGCCACCAGCTTTCTCCATTGCTATAAGGGATCTTCTTCCTCTGTTCCTTCCCAGAATCCGTTCTGCTGTGTTCTTCCTTTCTTTGTTTTGGCTTGGTCGCTTTCCCACTCAGTTCTCCTTGATTATAACAGCAAATATTTCCAGTTCCAATTAACACACTGGTACAGAGGGCTTCACTGCTTAGCCCAACCTTTGCAATCCTTCTCATAGGCAAGGGATGCAGCACAAGGCTGGGGTAGCTGGGAGACCATAAAACTAACCAGAGAAACAACACAGCTTGAAGTTCAGGTCATTCCTGTGCCCCCTATTGTGATAGGATACACAACTCTCACTGGACAACCAGGGGTTAAGGAGCTGCTCTGAGCTCAGCCAGCTCCACTCTGCCACACCTGCAAGACATCCATAGGCTGGAGAAGGAGTAAAGAGGGAAGCAGAACAGCTCACCTGTGAGCAGAGCAGGGAAGAGAAGACCTGAAACCCTCTGCTCCAGAGGACAGGCCAAGGGAAGGCAGGAACTTCCCTGATGACAGCTGCCTGAAACTCCCATAGGGAAGGGATGACCTGATCCTGATACTCCCCGAGAGGGAGGTGTTCCCTTCTCTCTCATACTAACTCAGTTTGTTTGTGTTAACTCCCTTTGCTTTTTGTTGACAGACTACCCTGGAAGGGGAGAGGCTTTGAAGTGACCTGGATGGTGAACCAAGTCACAGGAACAGTGAGGCCACTACAGAGGTGGAGCAGCCAGAGGCAGTGCAGCCAGAGGCAGCAGACCCCAGTGGAGAGAGAGCTGCCACACCATGCCCAGCCACAAGGAGGCACTGGCAGTGAGGCAACTCCTTCAAACTGTCTTTTCAAAGGTATTCTCGCCTCTGCCTCCCAGGCAGCCACTTTTATAGCCCTTCTGTGAGGCATCCTGGGGCTACTTGGGCTTGTGAGGCACCTTGCTACCACTTACCCTTGGTGTGAGGAAGCCTTGTCTGCACCTGCCATGGGTCAGCTGCCCAACAACACACCCCTCCAGGCCTCCGCAGGCCCCATTCTCTCTACCAGTTGGCAATAAGCACATTCCAAGCGTCCTCTTGGAGTTTCCAGGCCCTGTTCCATTGGACACTCTCAGAATTCAGAGCCTCACCTTCCAGAGGAATAGTACAGCCCCGCTTACCAGTTATACCTCAGAATCACTGTGCCACTCAACACATGACACTTAAATATGTTGGTAGTCAACACAAGAAGAAGTTTATTTAACAAAGAACAGACTCAAGAAGAAGCAAGCAGATGGACGTACTGAAAACAGTTACATAAAAAAATCATTCCTTCTAGCACCTAGTATTGCTCACCTGTGTGTTTTCAGCGAGGTAGGCAGTGGCCCCTTTTTCATGAAACAAGCCAGGCTCTCTGCTTTTCTCTTCCATAAAGGTTCTCAAGTGTAGCTCTGTATCGACAGTTGTTGTCCAAAGGACCGTTGTCTTCCCTTGTAAACAGAACTCCCTCCTGCTGGTGTATTTCTTCTTGTAAATTCCCTTCCCTCTCTGGACGTTCTCACAATCCCTTCATTAGCATTCAGCTCACTGTCAATGGGTGTTTGTTGTGAACGAATATTCAATTTATCTGTAGCCAGACCGATAAACATTGCTCTCCTTTAAAAAAAAAAAAATTCTCACCCATTGGTGACCAGCCCCAAGTAACAGACCTTCAGAATATAATTTTCAGTGTGTGTATATATACATAGCTCCTTGCATACATTTCAGTGATTACAAGAACCAGTGTGACAGACTTTCAGGAGAGACCTTACATGACACTCTTTGATGAACAAGTGTCCCTGTAACCCTTATGCACCCCTGTGCCCTTTCTCCCTGGCTCACACCTTCTTCAAAGCACCTGCAAAAGGAGTGGGGAAGTGAAGCTGGAGTCATCTATTACACCAAGGACCAGACAGTGCTCCTGCATTCTGTTATATCCATTCTGCAACTGAGTGGGGGCAAACTAGACTAATGAAGCTGGTCATATTGATTATAGTGTGTATTTAATATAAAGGGTATTGTCACTCCCAATATGCACTTTCAGTTGTGGATTGTGAGCAGCATATTGATTTAGGTGGTTTGCATAAAATCTCATCAGTCCCATTGACTGTTTTCAGCATCTTTTGTCATTGCTTCATTACCATGCAAATAGAAAGAGATCCTTTGGGTATCCTAATGCAGGATATCAAAATACATCTGTCATGAAGCTAGGATAGTAAGAATGAAACTGACCAATATCATTACCTAAGGTAGTGTACAATTCATATCTGATGGGCTAGATATTATCCACCACGCTCCTTAATTAGAACCAAAGACTCCATGCTAAACCAGGGCAAATAATAGAGCAGTACTGGGCTAGAGTGGCCCTATCCCTCAGCAGCTGCAGGGTGTGCTCCAGATGGAGGGATAGTTTAAAAAGACACTGGTTGCCCTGGGGAAGGGGGCAAGAAGCTATAGTCTGTACCAGGAAGTGATGCTGTTGCCTAGAGCTGTGAGAGAAGTAGCTACAGCACTATTAAGGATCCTCTGGAAGCAGTGACCCAGATTTCCCTCCTCCCCTCCCCACACGGCCTTGAGAGTTGGAAACTCCAAAGAGATTGCAAAGAATGGGATGTGGTCCCACTGGAAGACTAAGTGGAGACTCCTAGGTCTGTTACCATGCACACAACAGAGAAGCCACAGCCTGGTAGGAAGCAACCAAAGGGGCAGCATAACTTGGGCTGGACTAATGAGTGGTCTGGATACTAACACTCCTCTAAGGCCCTGGGTTGGGACCTAGTGACATGGGTTGGCTCATGTCCCCCTACGTTGCTCTCCTGCAAAAGGTATTCTGGAAGGATTGAGGCCCATCCAGGGCCCCCTCAAAAATAACCAGTTTGGAAAGAACAGTGGAGGCGCTGCCTGACCACTAGGCTAGCTGGCTATCAGACTGACTCACTACAAAAATTGGAGGAGAATGGGGGCAGCAGGCACTCGGGCATAAAGGAAACTGCAGGTATTTAAAAAAAAATGAGGATCATAGAGATGGATCTCAACAGGTTGTTAGAATGGTTCATGGAGAATTAACAGCAACAATAAAAGAACCAGTTACTGCAGCAACTGATGACACAACAGCTTATTAGGGAGCTGACCACATAACACAGAGCAGCAGCAACAGCTGGTGCAACAGGTGGTAACACTGCTGCAACCCCAAAACATGCCACCCAACGTGGTTCCAAACCTCCTCCCTAAAACTGACAAAAGTGGGACTGGAAGATGAGCCTGAAGCACACCTGGTGACATTTGAGAGGGTCACCACAGTGGCCTGTTGGCTGGTGGATGGAAAGCTAGGTGATCCTAATCGTCCCCCATGTGACTGGCTATATACCAAAGCCTTGATGTGACAGCCTCACAGGACTATTCCCTACTAAAGGTGGCCATCTTGGGTGCTTTTGGCATCTCTGACAAGACTCACCTGTCACAGGTTCCAGGGAGAGAGCTTTTCAACCAAAGCTCCAACTACAGTGGCGGACCAGGTCCGAAAGGAATATTGATGGCAGTGATTCCAGACTGAGGAAAGGACAGGAATACAGCTGGCAGAGAAGATAGTGTTGAAATAATTCCTCCAGATTCTCCTGCCTGAAGTTTGGGAGATGGTGGTATGATATCAACTAGGAACTCATCAGAAGCAGTGATACCGACCTACAACTACATGCTGACCACAAGTGTTTTGATAAACACCAAGAGGGAACCCAGCCCAACTCAGACAACTGAAGGAAGAGCAAGAATGGAAGGGGCTAAAGGAACCAGGCTGCCCAATCCAAAGTGGCCTGTCAAGCACAGACTGACCTCAGGAGTTTGCCCCCACAGAGAGCTGGGACAGGAAGGTGGTTCCCCACATCAAACATGAGAGTACAAACAGCTGAAGCCTCTCCACTGTCTGGCAACTGCTTCCCTTGCAGGCAACTGGGCCACTTCTGATGGGATTGCCCATACATGGACTCCAATGAAGGTCAGGTCTGGGTAGCAGAATCCAGAGCCAACAAGAAGGGCCTGGAAAAGTTGATGGTTTCAGTATAGGTTAATGGGGTCAGGGTCCAAGGCTTATAGCCTCATTGTGTAGTTAGATGATGGTCAGAGAATACGTGTCAAGGGAGTGCCTTCAGTTACCCTATTTCTTCAGTGCATTCATGGGGACATATGAAAAAAGCTAAAGGATGGATTGAGTCCTGCTGCATATGATCCAGTCAGAGCCTCCTTTACAATAAACAGGCTGGAAAGAACTATTGGAGCCTCTGCCTGGCCCTCTCAAAAAGACATATCAGATTGTCAAATCTGTCCCTTGAAATCTTACATTATAGATTGGAGATATATCTGCTATTAAACTGATACCTGCTCTTTAGACTCTTTAGAAAGCTCTTTAGAAAGCTTTAGAAAGCTCATGCTCAAATAAATTGGTTAGTCTCTAAGGTGCCACAAGTACTCCTTTTCTTTTTGCAAATACAGACTAACACGGCTGTTACTCTGAAACCTGTCTTTAGACTCTGGGGATCTTAATCCAGGATACAGAAATACATCTGTCATGAAGCATAACTCTAGGACACAAAGAATGAAATTGACCAATATTAATACAGCCCATATCTGATATGCCAGGAATCCATTATATTTCTTAATTAGGATCAATGACATTAGAGCTAGAAAAGTTGTATCATTGTCAAATCCATCCCTTGAAAGCTTAGGAGATAGTTTAATTGCTCTCAAATCTCCTCTATCTTCTCTTAGGAACTGATACATGCTTTTCACTAAGGGACTGACCCAAATCCCACTGAAGTCAATAGAAATATTTTCATTGACCTCAACTGACTTTGGATCATGCCTCAAGAAACAAAGAAGTGATAATGAATTATCCCATTAATTGTTTAAGTAGTCATTAAGTATCTCTTTGCTTTCAATATCTTTTGTACTTTCTGTTCAAGTCCCCCTTAGAGGTCCCTTCTATTAGCCATTTGCAGGATATATAGCCTATAGTCATGTAGAAACTAGTATAAACTTTAATTTGTTATATTTTAATGGATTTAATAAGTAGCTTTGAAGCAGACTGACTTTGAGCCTTGACAGAGTGAGGTGATCTTTCACCAAGTTTCCCAAATGTGGTGACAGTTTTGCCAGTTCTTATTTTATGTATGAGCCTTTCTCCATCTTGAGGAAGTAAAGCATGAGATGTGAGTAGTAAGGAACTACTTTTGTATTCTTTTTGTTTGGTAAGTCAAAGGGCAATGGCTCATAAGTTATGACCAGGAAGACAACAGGTTCGATAGTCAAGAGGCCATTGAAGAGTCTGTTTTTCACCTTTAAAACAAGGGATACAGACCATATTGATGCAATCATCACCTTCTATTATTCCCTCAGTGTTTTTTGTCCCAAATAAACGCAGAGTGGTGGAGGTACTACTTCTTAGTCACCCTAAAAGGAGAGCCCCAAAAGTGGACCAAGAGTCACAATGACATCAGCAGGACTGGACAAAGCAGTTGGAGTGAGAAACTTGTGATCTCCTGATTCAATCAGAAGATTACAGGGAGGTCTTGTGGGATGATCCCAGCCTGTGTTTCACCCATACAAGACCAGGTAAATGGGGAAGAAGTGTCATCACAATGACAACTTGGCTGATACTCCTTTCTCTGCCAAGGAGAGTAGAGACAAAGATATTACATATCGGCCAGCTGACCCGAGAATGATGCCCGCTAGCGTGATGGTACCTGAGCTCGAAGACTTTGCCTAGTTCTCCAAACCAGTTACTGACTGACTTTGACATTCCACAAGACAAGCAAGCTAAAGTCCAGATACTTTTTCTAAATAACTTTATTCTTTTTGTTCCCTTAATAGGAGACACCTATGCAGTGACACCTGCCAGGAGACACCTGTCCTAGCCTTTGGGTGGTGGGAGGGGGGAAACAGGTGGCCATTAATAGTAATCGCATGTGCATATAAGCCCATAGTGTAACCTACCATTGGGTATTCACAAGCATAGGTTTGAAGCAAATCTTATCATAGGTTTCTAAGAGTCATCTGGGATACATAGGTTAAGTTTTAAATCTTTTTCTTTCCACAAGGGAAAGTATAAACGGCATAGAGATAGGAAGATTAAGTCATTTAATCATTTGTGTTAGGTTAATTTTGTGATTTGATTACTGGTTGTGTTCATACAATAACTTCATCATTTGTTGGTCTTAAGTTGTTCTCTTTATAATTACCCAGTTTTAAGTTGCATTATTGTTAACTCCTTGATTGGACTAACTCAGTTTATATTGTAAATCAGTATTAATCATATTGTTTAATAATTTAGGGAAATATAAGAATTTTTTAAAATTTTGTTGGTAGTGCTCTTGAATAAAAGTTGTAATAACACACCACATTTGGTTTTCTCTGATCAACTGGCAATGAGGTAAAAACAACCTTAAATTAAAGGGACTTTGAGTCCAATGCATATTTAATTAAGTCCTAAGAAAAGCCTTATTACACATTATAGGTCTAGCTAATCCTACCTCCTGATTCATATCTATGAAACCCATGAATATTTTTGCTATTTGATATTTTTGCAATGATCCTACACTAAAACAATCAGAACTGCATAAATAATCACAATATAGCATATATGACATTCAATCATAATTAAGATTAATTACAAGGTGTTATGCAGAATGTCTTGATGGTAAAAGAAATATACACCAGCTGTCATATCAAAGACTTGCATTTTTATAATTGTTCAGAATGTTTTGTATAATTTTCCCATTTAACTAAATTGGTTTATGCAGAAAATAATTTCTCTATTAAGAAGTCTGTGTAGACACTTTTTCACAATTGTCTAACATTGTGTAGGTATCCAAAATGACTGAGCTATATCTTAAACTGATAGTACAAATGAATTATGAGCAATCTATGCTATCCATGTCTAATAACCTTCTGCATCTGAGCCCTACTCTTCTCATTGATTTTTTTTTTCTAACCATAATGCAATAACAAACTAAATATTATCACTTGGTTTTTGACTGACGCTGTCTTCTCACATTTTCAACACTTTTTAAATTGTTCTTATCTGCTTATTATCACTTCATCTGCTGCTAGATAAAATCCACAATGGTAGGATCCCAGCAGGTGGGAATAGGTGCTAGAGAATTTAGATTCCTTCGCTGGACTACACTTCCTATGATCATGTCCAGTACTTTGTGAATGGTTTTTGGTGTCTTAGGTACATTTTCCATTAATCAAAAAGTGATTTTGCCAAAAAGAAAAGGTTTAATATTTTTTTTTCAAAACTGAAAAATTGGGGGCATTGCTTTGAGGGGGGGGTTTCTTGGACAAAGGATAGACATTTTCTACGGTGGGGCGGGGGGAGAGCTCTAGTTTTTAGGCTGGCTGCCTTGATGATGGCTATGGAATCTGTGTCTGAGCTGCCCACGGCTAGTTCAGCTGCTGTACTATTTTCTGGTCTGGATCTCATTTTTGTTTGACATCCTTAATTTTTGAGAACTTGCTGAAATCAACATGTTTGAAAACAAGGTGTTAAACAAGTTCTTTAACTAAGCCACACCTGCTCTTATTTATGAGAAAATGTATTTGTTGGCATTACAGTAAATTTCAGGTTGATGGGTCACATGGCAAATTTCCAAAACTTCTCTCCTTTGCTAAATCCTTCCCACCCAAATCTATACTTAAATTCTTTACATGGTCACATTAATTGGAGAATAGGGCTCTGAGTGATTTTTTTTTTCCCTCTTTGCAGTCAATAATTCCGTTACATTATTTGCAGAAGTACCAGCATTACTGATTTCTTTTTTCCCCCATGGAAAACCAAAAAAATATAATCCATTTTGCAGCAGTGCCACATTCCCAGTCATCAATTCAAATAATACATTTTAGGTGATAACTGAAGCTCCTTCATCTTTTAAGTTTGCACAGAGTTGTGCAAACTCAAAAGCTTGTCTCTCACCAGCTGAAGTTGGACCAATAAAAAGATACTGTATTACCTCACCCACCTTGTCTCTTTAACATCCTGGGATCAACCCAGCTACAACAACACTGCATAGGACAGATGTGGCATCTTTTCAAATTCAACAGGAACTAGGTGGACACCTTTTCATGGTAGTATAGTGAATAACTCAGCTGCTAACTTAAAAGTTTACGCATTCAGATCACAATGCAAGAGACACATTCATTTGTGTTTGTCTGAAAATATAAGCTGTGTACAAATCTTCCTTATAGAAGGAAGACCGGATTAATTGCTTTGGGTGTTTTTTTGTTCCTTCAGAACTGCTGCAAATTATTTGGAAAAAAGTAATGTTAGTTAATGCTGCATTCTTAACAAATGCAAGGTAAGGCTATAAAGAGATCTGTAAAAAGACTGTGTGGCCCCTCCTACACATCGTTATTGTGACTGTCAAAATGGCACCTTCATACTCAGCAGGTCTGCTTCCTGTGACTGTATTCAGAGTTATATTTTCTCACTTCGGGGATGAAAATAGCATTTTACTCCTGTTTGCTGTACAGAGCAGTGAAACTGAGAGACAATTATTTGGATTTGTGTGTGTGGCAACAACATAATTGATAATTAAGTTCCAATTAGTTATAGGCAATGGTATTGCCTGGGTGTCACTGAGGGAATAATTTGAAGACCGTGGAGTACACAGGTGTAAAGTTTGTTCTGCAGAGGACTTTTATTAATAGACATGAGATATGAGAAGGAGAGAAAACAACCTGAGTTCCAGAATTTGAGCCAGAAAAATCCAAACCCTGAAATTCCAGTGAAAAGTAGGAAAAACGCCAATTTTTTTTCTGATCGGTGGTGCTCATAAAACCGTTTTGAGTCTGTAAAATTGGTATTTAGATAACTATCTTTATTTGTAAACTGAGCACATTTAATTTGTCAAATGAGAGCCAGTGCCCCCCAAGGCCATTTTTCCAGAGTCACTTTTCAGAGTAGAAGTGTACTTTAAGGTGATTAAAGCAAAGGATCTTGTTACTTCTGTTTTTCACGTGACTAAAATAGAAGCCATTTCCTAAACCCAAGGACATGTGAAAAGACCATCTCTGGTAGCTAAAATAACAAAGTTTATCAGTGAAGTTTTATCATAAAATGCTACTTTTACTAGAACTAAAACTACAGGAACCATTTTCATTAAATGCATGTATTACTGCTAGAAAGTGCTAAACTGACATTTTTACTGCCTGAAATATTCCATTTTTCTACACAACTGCTCCAGAATAGGCAGGGGCACTTACTACTAACCAGCATGTTTACAGCCCTGTTTCGGAGGGAATACTACTAGTAGTGAAAGGGTAGTTCAGTCTTCATGGTCATTCATTCCTTGGCATATCTGAGTCTAACATAGTTGGTATTAACTGACCAGGAATTGTATTTCTAGATATGTGGAGATTCCCTTAACTTACTTTTTTTTCACAATCACCCACACTATTTTAATATGGCTCTCCCTGAATCCACCTCCTTTGAGACTCAAAGCTTGTTTGCATGTAGACATCTGTTTAACTGAAAGTTTTTTGATTGCTTTTTAAAACCTATTTAGTTGAACAGATGCAATATCACAGGGTGCTCCCTTCACTATATGGTGTGCCATGCTGCCTGGCCCATTTGCATGGTCTCTCATTCACTATATACACACACTCCACTTCTTTTTCCCATGTGTACCTTTAATCTTTAGATTCCAATCATTATAAAACATAGTGCAGGCATGTGTCAGGAGGAGCATCCCACCCAGCTTTTTATATTGCACTCAGCTCACTCTCTGAGCTTCCCCCCACCCTTTTCTTGTACCTTCCACTATACATATTCCCCTTATTGAGCTTATTGCCTCATTAGCCCAACCATTGCCCCCAAGTGTCAATAATCTCATAGCTTATCAGGGTTGGAAGGGACCTCAGGAGGTCTAGTCTAACAGCCTGCTCAAAGCAGGACCCATCCCCAACTAAATCATCCCAGCTAAGGTTTTGTCAAACCTGATCTTGAAAACCTCTAAGGAAGGAGATTCCACCACCTTTCTAGGTAACCCGTTCCAGTGCTTCACCACCCTCCTAGTAAAAAAGTTTTTCCTAATATCCAACCTAAACCTCCCCCACTGCAACGTGAGACCATTACTCCTTGTTCTGTCATCTGCTACCACTGAGAATAGCCTAGATCCATCCTCTTTGGAACCCCCTTTCAGGTAGCTGAAAGCAGCTATCAAATCCTCCCTCATTCTTCTCTTCTGAAGGCTAAATAATCCCAGTTCCCTCATCTTCTCCTCATAAATCATGTGCTCCAGCCCCCTAATCATTTTTGTTGCCCTCTGCTGGACTCTTTCCAATTTTTCCACATCCTTCTTGTAGTGTGGGGTCCAAAACTGGACACAGTACTCCAGATGAGGCCTCACCAGTGCCAAATAGAGGGGAATGATCACATGTGGCAATGTTCCTACTTATACATCCCAAAATGCCATTTGCCTTCTTGGCAACAAGGGCACACTGTTGACTCACATCCTGCTTCTTGTCCACTGTAACCCCTAGGTCCTTTTCTGCAGAACTGCTGCCTAGCCACTCAGTCCCTAGTCTGTAGCAGTGTATGGAATTTTTCCGAGGACTCTGAACTTGTCCTTGTTGAACCTCCCTCAGATTTCTTTTGGCCCAATCCTCTAATTTGTCTACATCCCTCTGTATCCTATCCCTACCCTCCAGCGTATCTACCACTCCTCCCAGTTTAGTGTCATCTACAAACTTGCTGAGGGTGCAGTCCATGCCATTCTCCAGATCATTAATGAAGATATTGAACAAAACCGGCGCCAGGACTGACCCTTGGGGCACTCCGCTTGACACCAGCTGCCAACTAGACATGGAGCCATTGATCACTACCCATTGAGCCTGATGATCTAGCCAGCTTTCTATCCACCTTATAGTCCATCCAGCCCATACTTCTTTAACTTGCTGGCAAGAATACTATGGGAGACCGTATCATATGCTTTGCTGAAGTCAAGGAATAACACGTCCACTACTTTCCCCTCATCCACAGAACCAGTTATCTCATCATAGAAGGCAATTAGGTTAGTCAGGCATGACTTGCGCTTGGTAAATCCATGTTGTCTGTTTCTGATCGCTTCCTCTCCTTGAAGTGCTTCAAAATTGATTCCTTGAGGACCTGCTCCATGATTTTTTCCAGGGACTGAGGTGAGGCTGACTGACCTATAGTTCCCTGCATCCTCCTCCTTCCCTTTTTAAAATGGGCACTACGTTAGCCTTTTTCCAGTCATCTGGGATCTCCCCGGACTGCCACCATAACACGTTAATTGCTTTGAAATAAGTCTGTAATCTTCTCTGTTATACAATTACCTAAGTGACCTGGATGCTAGCTAGCACTCTGTCACATGCAAACCAGGCTTATTTCAGTTTATATTAAATTAGTTAGGTACAGGTTTAAGCTAAACCAGAATAAGTCACTCTTAAATTGAAATAAGAATGTCTGCACAGGAGTGTGTTTTGGTGTTACCACGCTGGTGCAAGTTAATGTGTAGACAAGTCCTTATTCTGACATTCCAAACTTCTGAGCAGCTTCAAACAGCCATCATTTTACTTCTAATCAACCTTCCACAGAAATATTTCTTCAAGCTACCAGGCAAATGATTACTACTTGAGGAATTCCTCTCCTTCCCCTCTCCCTCCAAATTACACTGATCCACGGTGCAGGTCAGGAAATATTCAGTCCTGAGACAGTGACAGATTTAAGAATTGCAGTGGACTAGAAACAGGGACAAAGATTTTCAAGGATGTTTAATTTGAGACCCCTTTAAAGGGACCTGATTTTTAAAAAGTGCCAAGTACTGATGGTCTGAAAATCAGGCCCCTTTAAGGTGTCTCAAGTTGGGCATCCAAAAATTGAGGCACTCAAATCACTAATGGCTTGTGAAAGCTTTAGCCAGCGATTTTATACCACTGCAAAGGGGGAGATTCATGCCTCTCCAATGAGACAGAAAACAATGACTTCCAGCCCTGGAAAGTCCAAAATAACAGACAAACCCTGTCATTTTTAGATGTAGAAAAAAGCTTCTGAAGGTGTTTTGTTTTGTTTTTTTCTTGCCAGGAGTTCTATACAGTTCAACTCATGGTCTCCTGGGTTTTACAGGTGGAACGATACAAGCACTAGTACCAATTGTATGTTTAACTTTTCTAAACTCTTTATAAAATCATTTTTCTGTAAGAAAATGTCATCTACAGAATATACGCTGGAGTGATATAAAGATTTATCAGTACTTTTTGAGTTGCCCAGCACAATTCATTTGTAACTTTTGAGTAATGTGACCAAGCCTGTGTTTGATAAAAACTTTACCCTTCACCCCTCCTGTCATGGATTGTATTGATTACAAAACTTAAAGCACCAGTTTGAAAATGTGTAGTATTATATTGTATCTTCTTTCATGTCACTCTAAGATGATGCAAAATGATACCTTGTCTTTAGCTATAGAGTGCAGTTTGTTGTTTTGTTTCACAGCATGGACCATATGGACTTTTGTGTTCATTTATGGCATATAATAAGGCCAGTTACTTTGGAAGGAATGGATTTGCACATTAACCGGCAAGGAGTAAAGAATTGCTTATATTGGAGAGAAACATGGTAGCCTGGATGCCTGTTTGCCCACTCATCCCACAAATGTCTCTACACTTCTTTTCTATACTGCTCACTACAGATCAAACATCTTTCCTGGGGTGGAGCATCAGTTCAATACCTTCTCTTTATTCAAATCCCTCCTTGAGATCTACTTCTATTGAATACCTTCTTGTGGGGGTTAAAACAAAAACATCCATTTTTTTTATTTAAATGTTTTTTAAATGCTCCATATGCCAAGAAGTTGCTCCACTGTTCTTGGGACTAGAGAGATGCTTGTCTTATCTGTAGTGTGAATTTGACTTAAACGAGTAACTACTTCTTAGGGTTTTTTTTGTTTTTGTTTTTTGAAACTGAGTTGTTGCCTGCCACATTGAGTAACAATGCAATGCCACATTATACATCAGTTTCCTCACCATTAGATTCCAGAGAAGTTGATAACCTATAATGGTCCAAGTGGTTCATTTCAATAATTTCCTTTCACCTATCAGTTCAAACACATCACATCAAGCCTTTACTATTATTATTACAGTCAAATGAGCTAGCAGAGAAGTCAAAACAAATATCAAGAACTAGATAAAAATAAAAAGAGATAATGCATTCAATATTTAGAATTGTCAGAAAAAATTTGCAACATCCTCAGATGCTTTAGTAGGCGTACCAGTTGAGTGGCACTATTCAAACATTTGTCATTCAGCCTAAGTTTAATAATCTTCCTGAAGTGAAGGCACTTAACTTGGAAGTAGCTACAAAAGGAATTTAGAACCAGAAGAAATACTATGACAAAAATGCTCAACAATTACTCCCATTGCAAGTAGGAGAGAAAGTTAAAATCCAAACAAAAAGAAGCTGGCAGTTTACCAAGAGAATAGATATACCATGCATGCCAAAGCCACCTGTCATAACTATCCCTGACAGTGTGTCCTAGAGGAGGAGAAGACATTGAAACAAGGACACAGAGGCCTACTGACTTTGCTCTTGTATTGGCAGAACTAACCCATGCACCCCCAGTTACTAAGAAAAACACCAGGAATAGAAAAGATGAAGTCCATGTGGCTGATCTACCTGAGCACTGAAGAGCCTGCTGCAGAAAGAGCTATTTTGAGAACAAGCAGCCATGGGATCAGAAAGCCACTGACAGGATCTAAGACAGAAACTGTTAACAGACTAGATTGTGACTGTTACTTTTAGCTGAGTTTGTTTTATTTTCATGTGAATTTTTTAAAACAAGACTCCAGTAATTACTGGAGTCGTGAACACTAAAACTTCTCATGTGACAGGGAATTTGTAACTCTGGCACAGGGCATGTCACTGAAGCCAGGACAGGAAGTTCAATTTCCTGCCAGTAGTATTTATCAGTCCCTTGTTACATTACTGCTCCCCATCAGGCAGTTGTTGCAAATGGCCAAGACAAAACATGTTCCATCTGTGTCATAGGGGACCAGAGACCTGGAAGTCCTGAGTTAGGTCACCTCACTACTAGTCTAGTTTATATAGGTTCTTAAACTATCACTGCAATATCTGAGCGTCTTCCAGTAGTGCATTAAGTAATGTGACTGACCACAATCATGTTTGGTTCATTCACTCCCAAGGGGGAGAATTGTGTATGTGTTGTAGTATTTTGGTTTTGGTAGGGTTGTGACTTGCTGCTAGTTTTGATGTACATGCTGCTCTGTGTTTGTGTCAGAGACGTGCACATTCCACTTAGCATGGAAAGTGATGAGGTTTGTTTGGTTGGTTCCCTCTCACTTTGTGGGGGAGTTTGTTACAAAATTTCAGGCTGACCCCTGAGAATGCTCTGTCCCCGGCACAGTTGAGCTTGACCTTTAGGATAGAAACTAGAAAGTTCCATTGTGTCTGAAAAGCCAAGTCATTGATCCCAGTTCATCCCAAAGCTTTGTGTGATATTTTAGATGTGCTGGGTCCAGGCCAAAGAGCACTTGAAAGTAAGGACCAAGACCTTGAATTTAACTCTGTACTGTCGGAGGTGCCAGTGTAGGGAGCAGAGGACAGCCCTTCCATAACAAAACACTACACAATTGCAAAATGGGGAATAACTGGTTAAGTGGCTGAACTAGTGAACAGAATCTGGTGATAATAGTGGATGACAAATTGAATATGAGTCAACAATGTGATGTAGCTGCAAACAAAGCTAATATCATTCTGGAGTGTGCTAACAAGAGTGTTGTATGTAAGACACAGGAGGTAATTGTCGTGCTCTACTTGGTCTCTACTGCGGTTTCAGCTGGAGTATTGTGTCCAGCTCTGGGCACCACACTTTTAAGAAAGATGTGAACAAGTTGGAGAGAATCCAGAGGAGAGCAACAAAAGTGACAAAAGGTTCAGAAAACCTTATACGTGAAGAAAGGTTAAAAACCGGGGCATGTTTAGTTTTGAGAAAAGAAGACTTGAAGGGAGACCTGATAACAGTCTTCACATATATTACAAAGAGGATGGTGATCAATTGTTCTTCATGTGTACTGAAGGTAGGACAAGAAGTAACATCCTTAAGCTGCAGCAAGATAGATACTAGACAAAACTTTTTAAGGGTAGTTAAGCTCTAGAAGAGGCTTTTAAGGGAAGTTGTGGAAATTCCATCATTGGAGGTGTTTGAGGACAGGTTAGACAAACACCTGTCAGGGATGGTCTATGTATGGTCCTGCCAGCCCCCTTCACTGGGGTTAGGTGACCTCTTAAGGTCCTTTCCAGCCCTGCATTTCTATGTTTCTATGCGCTTGTGGATAGCCTGTGTTGCTGAAACCTTCGATGTGTGCTAGATGGAGGTTTTTAAGGGCTGATGGCTTCATGCCTGCTCCTGTTTAAACACTCCCCACTAGTGTCCATGCCCAAGTGTAGAGGGGGGTGTCCTAGTTATGTCTCCACCCCCCACCTAAACTGCTATACACATCGATATATTGAAAGGGGTATTTGAGTTCATTCATGAACATACACCACCCCTCTCGATGTAAAACAGACACTTAGATCATCCTTTTAATCGCAGAATGAAGTGCAGAAGAGGCAACCCTGAGTTGTGCCCTAAAGATCAAAGAACAAAAGAGGATGATGTCAGCTTCTTATTTTTAAATAAAGGAAGAAGCTCACTGTGAGGAGACAGATTGAGGGAGATGAAAATCATGCTTCTGGAGAGGGCCAGCCCCAGAAGCAGAAGCCTCTGTGAGGAGCAGGGGGAAACAGACCAGAAAAATAAACAAGCCCCTGAGGGAGGAAGTATTCTGCGCCATTGATGAAACATGAATGAGCAAAAATCCCAATCAGAAGCAGGGTAAATTGGTTCCAGCGAGTCAGGCCGAAACAGCAAACAAAGTGGGGGGGGGGGGGGGCAGCGAGAGGCATATGGCAGCAGCGTGGACCCGGTTAACATGCAAGGCAAAGTGGCTGGTGGAAGGGCCGGCGTTCAAGCCGGCGCGGTGACCAAGCGCACAAGCTCCAGCCGAGCCCGGGGGCTGCGTGGCGGGAGCGTGTGGACTCCCGAGCATGTGTCTGCGCCATCCCGTGGGTGTGGCGCAGAGCGGAGTGTCGACGCCGGCAGGGCGGGAGGAGCGAGCCGGGGATTACAGGCAGTCAGGCTGCCCGGCAGAGGAGTGAGGAGGGCTCCGGTGGCCAAGGCAGCAGCAGCCGCAGCCGCAGCATGGCTTCATCCCAAGGGAAGAGTGAGCTGCCATCCGCAGACTGGATGGCAACTTTGCCAGAAAGCATCCACAGCCTCCCCCTCACCAACCTAGCCATCCCAGGTAGGAGACCGCAGCTACGCGGGGTGGTTTGTTCCCCCCCCCCATCCCCGTCATGTTTATTACATGGCGATATGAACTAGCATGTGCCAAGAAAAGCCTCCTTCGCTGAGAAATGGGGCGAGCTCTTGCATTTCCACTTCTTGCCTCGGTGGGTTGAGGGGTGAAATCTCTCCCGGAGCGCTGCTTGCAAGGTGACTGCTTTTCTGAGCAGCCTTTGTGCCTGTGGAGCCGGGTCTGTCCCCCCCTCATTTCCCTTCTCCGTGCCCTTATGCCCCCCCCCCCCCGCCATGGTTTTGCAGCTCAGGTCCCTATCCTCCCTCCACCACGGCCATTCACCTCCTCCTTGTTGACACTGAATTGGATGGATCTGGCGATTTCTTTGCCAGACCCTCCCAGAGCCATTAATATTCTCCTCGAGTCTCCCTTAAAGAGACTCAGCCCCTCCCGGCGAGAAGAGGCGAGGAAAGTTCGGGGTAGCCCCCCAGCCGCAGCAAAGCTGCTCTCCCCGGCAGGGCTGCTTGACATGTTGGCCCTGGGGTGATCTGGTGCAGATGTGCACGGGAACCAGCTATTCAATGAAATGCAGAAGCGCGTGTGTTTGTGTGGCTGTGGGAGAGCGAGCCAGCAATTGCTGTGAACTCCTGTTCTGTGCTTGATGCTTGTATGAAGTATGTGTAAAGGTTCCTGTATGCAGTCTTCTTGTAGCTATGCTGGTCCCAGGATGTTAGAGCGACAAGGTGGGTCTTTTATTGGACCAACTTGGGTTTGGTGAGAGAGACAAGCCTTACTTTCTTCAGGTCAGTTTGACTGAGGGAAAGAAAGACACTGCATGCTTACCACATCCTTCTGTAAAAGACTCACTATGGGTTGGAAGCTCATACAGCCCAGGACACAGGAAACATTACTTTGTCTTAACTTTTTAAATGACCGGCACAATCTGGAGTGCTAAACTGTTTGACTATCCTTAATGCTCAGCCCCACCCCTGCGCCTCCATCTCCCACAGATCAATGAGCTGTAATTAGCAAAGCATCTTCAGCTTTGGAAATTGAAAGAGAACTTATTTAGGACTATTAAAGCAGTATCATTATTACACCCTCTCGACTGCCAAGGCAGTGTCAAATGCAGGGTACCAGTTTTGTGAGAGCATATAAGGGCTTTATAGTATATGATATATGTATAGTATATAGTATATGTTCAAAATCAACAAGAGCTGGTGAGAAGTACTGGGCTGTCATTTTATAGGAGCTGTAGTAGGAATATGCCACATTTGCCTGCTTCTGAACTCTCATTGTTCAGTGAGGGTTTGCAGCCAGACAGAGCAAAGGTAAAAACCAGACAGATCTTTGGAAATGCTAATGTGTTCTCTCAATAATTACGTGACTGAAATGGATTGGTGTGGCAGAATGTTCGGCAGGGGGGAGAAGCAATACCACCAAAACAATTACCAAAAAATAAAAAGCATTCGTATTCAGCAAATGCTAACTGGTGACTATTAAATGCTAATAAATTAATTGCCCTATCAGAGTGTTAACAGCTCACTGGGCTGCAACATGTTTATTTGCCAGTTGCATTAGTCTGAATTTTTAAAAAACCCAATAATCTCCCTCACCCCTTTTCTCTCTTTTTGAAGCTGTTCCTCAAGTACCTGACCAACGGTTCAACCCACAGCCTTTGAATCCCTGTAGCTACTTGTCGTATTAAAGGGCTGCACATGTGGAATATCTGACAAACTAAATTCGCTGCAGCAGAAGATGATAGTCTGCAGGGTGTGTCACTTAACACTGTGCTACTCATGCTTATAAGATTTCTAAAGAAATGAACTCTTTAGGGATAACACCAGAAATGAGTGCCTTGTGGTTACATGAGTACATGATTTTGTATTGACTTGGATGCTTGAAAACCAAATGAGATTAAGCATCTAATGGGCATTAGTGACATGCATTTTTATTATTAAAGTGATATTACATATATAGGTATAGCCTGGATTTGTCAGGCATTTCAGTGTAACTTAGGATGTATCCCTCTTTCTTTATATGTCATGCAATTAGTTTGCTATACACAAATGTTCAAAATGATCTTGTCAGTCTGATTACAATTTTTGCTTCCGTTCTTTAAAAGATCGTGAAAGAATCCCTCTCCTCCCACCCATTCCAGCTAGTATCCCCAACGGACAAACTTAAAAAACCCACTGCCATTAAAAATGGTGGTGCGGGGGAGGTATGGATATGTTGGACTGACTAGTTCTAAATGTCTTCTTCTGCTAGGCCATGTCTACACTACAAAATTATGTCAACTAACTTACGTCAGCTTACAGCCACCATAACTGTTACATTGCTTGTGTGCATGCTTGGCTCCTTGTGTCGGCAGTGTACATCCTCACCAGGAGTGCTTGTATCAATTGTATTGTCAGTGTGGGGACATTGTGGGATGGCTCCTAGAGGCCAGTAACAGTTGACATAAGCAATACAATGTTTACACTGGCACTGTGTTGACAAATGAGATCAACTGTGACTGTATGCCACTTGGGGAGGTGGTGTTACTAAATTGGTGTAGAGAGGCACTTATGCCAGCAGGAGCCAAATTTAAGTGAAGACACATCCACAGCTAAGTCAACCTAACCCTGTTGTGTAGAACAGGGGTTAGTCTTCTCTAAATGAGTCATTCGGATGCCACAATTACGTTGTAAAAGGACTGGCATAAATCCACTGATTTTAAACACAGCTAAAGAGATGAAATTGTGAAAATAGTAAAGCTCTGAAAATAGCGCTTCTCTCTATATGGCACATGAATGGTGGTGAACTACTGAGGAGGTAAACTAGCGTAGTCCATGCTACTGTTATGTCTCTCTCTTAAATTATGGTACCTTATTCCATCGTATTGCCCCTGTACAGACAGGAACACTGGCTGCATAATATTTATTTACTGCTGTATATGGCTGATTCCAAACAAATACATATTCTGTGGGTATGTGGAGGTAGTTCTCTTACTCCACACACACACACACACACACACACACACACACACACACACACACACACACACACACACACACACACACACACACACACACAATTTCCTTGAGAAATACTGTTTCTTTGTGTTACTTTACCAGAGTAAAAGGGGCAATACAAGAGTAAAATGCACTATCACTTAAAATCATGATAAACTACTGGTGTAAAGTAATCTTGTATTCTAGGAATTTCAAAGGACTTTAAGAGAGTTAGGTGCCCAATGCACATTGAATTTCAATGGATGGCAATTAATTTCCCTGGGCATATCTGAAAATCCCAGTTTTGACTGTGAGTTATGGTGTGTGTGTGTGTGAGAGAGAGAGAGAGAGAGAGAGTAAATACTGTGTTTCAGTATGTGACTTCATTTTCTATAGCATTTCAAAAACATCTCATGTAAAATGTCAGTCTGGTCCCTGAACCGAATAAGGTAAAGAATGACAGCTCACAATGCGTGATTTGCCATGATTATTAGAGCAATTGTTCCCCACCTCCTTCTCTTTTTTTCATCAAAAGATTTTATTTAACAATACACTAAATTGATGCCCAAATTGGTGTCGCAGTCTGAAATGCTAATCAAGGTGGTAAACCTAGATCAACCTGATGGTTCTGGGATTAACAGGAAGCCTGATTTGTGGGAAATTTTCTGTTATGTCCTTTGGTACTGTACTAGGGCTCTAACAATCTAATGTAAATTATAATGGCTTTTAGGTGTCCCAGTAAACACTTATGATAAATGTCAACATTTCTTACCTCATTTCCTGCAAGCCCTAAACACTAGCTGCCAGTGCTATGACATTTGTATCCCCAGTCAAAGGTACTTCAAGTCAATGTAATTGCAACTGTTGTTTACTAGTGTCCCTCTGTCTTTTGCTTCTGTTTTTACACATCATAGTAGTTTCTTCTTCTTTACAGTTTGTGCCTCTATTTTTGTGGTGTGTTTGCCTGGGTCTCCCACTGTCTTCACAATACAAAATGCCTAAATGGCTTACCTTCTGCAGCATTTTTGGTATTGGCGTTAATATCCAGCTATGGAAATCTATGAAGTACCAATCACTAGGTCAGATTGTGCTTGTGTTATAAAAAACTTGCTTATTATTTTTTGTTAATAGCTTTTGGTTGTTGTTGTTGTCACAGTGTGTTGCATATAATGATAAATAAGTTAACTTTAAATGTATAGGGACATTTACAGACCAAGTTTCCCTTCAAAATACAGGGCTTGTTTTTTTTTAAAGAGATATTTGTGTTAGTTTTGAGCAGATCATCAAATTTATTTATTTCCATACATATTAAATTACATTTGATACTCATGAAGGGTAGTGGTTACTTGGCTGACATCACAAGAGCCTTAAGATTTTAATGGGGCATCTGTGCTAAGAAATTTCATGCCATTTTCCAGCAACTGCAGCTGAAATGTCGCAGTAAAATTGGTACTAATTTTCCTCGTGTAGCTTTGTCCAGAGATCAGGTGCAGCACAGTCAGTAACAATGCAAGTTTCCTCCCTGCTAACATGCGTCAACACTCTTTAGGAACAGCTATTTCTAGGAATGTGAGGGTGATTCAGTCTCCATGTATGTTTGATCTATGACTGCTTTGCTGAATCTGCTAACCGTGCCAGACAGCACCAATATTATTAACAACTATGGAGCAAATTCTGTGGTCTTTAATTGAACAAAATTCCCATTGATTTCAAAAGGAGCTCTTGCTCATTTAAGAACTATGTACTTGATCCTGCTCTCATTAAAGTTAATGCAAAACTCCCATGGATTTCATTGGCACAAGATCAAACCCTCTGCAATTTGGCCCTTTGCTCCTATAAAGCATTAACAATCCCAAAGCACATCTGGTTATCCAAATCTCTAATTTTGAAATGCTGGTGTTAGCTAATGATACTCTTTGAAAAAATAAGTATCATCTTTAGGAAGCCTGGGACACGACTGTGGCCCAGATCCACAAAGGGACATAAGCATTGTGATGCTCAGCGTCACAATGCCTAACTTTTAGGTACTTTGGAAATCACTGGAACAACAATGGGATCCACAAAGTCTGGATTAGGCTTCCTGTGCAATGAATGGGGAGAGAGAGCCACAAAAGCCAGCATGCAAGACAGGGAGCCACCTGAACTAGCCAATGGGAGATGCTGATGAAAGGACTGTGTCCTAAGCCCCACCCCTCTGTGACAGAGTGCTAGCAGCAGCACCCTGATCACTGGGGGGCGGGTATGAGCACCTGGGTGGTAGTTACTAGGCTAATGAAGTAATTGAAAGGATATAAGTAGCAGGAACAGGAAGCAAGGAGGAGGAGCTCAGAAAGTTAGCTGTATGAAGGAAAGAAGCTGTGTGGAAAGCCCCTGCTGCAATAGGCTAGTGTCATGTTCTGTTTGCAAAAGAACTGTGCAATAAAAGGTATAAGAGGTGAAAGGCAAGCAGATTGGGTGAGTTCAGGACTGTGAGAGGATAGAAACTGGCTAGACAGCGTGACACACCAGGTAGCTGAGGGAGCACCCTGTGACAAGTGGGGGTTAGTCTAGGGTCCTTAACACTCTTGGTTGAGGGAACGTGACCCACGTGAGGGTAGTGGGTTCTGGATGCGAGGGAGGAAATGCTACTCTGGCTAGCCAAGTAACAGATGGAGATGCAGAAGACCCAGCAGATGGAGAGAATAGCACTCCTGGGTAGGCAGGCAGGCAGAGGAAAGACAAAGAGGCTCTAATGGACTTTATTGTCCTAGAACAAACAGTTTTATGCAAAGTTTCCCCGAGGCCACGCAAATCTAGGTTCAGAGGCATCAGCCAGAATCATTAGAATCATTAGAGGCTGTGGTGAAACTAATAGAGGAGTATGTGGAAGCAGACTTCCCATGTAGAAAACTCTATCCCCTCCTTTCCCCCCACAACCAGGGAAGGGGAAAGAAGGTTGAGAAACCTCCTTCATGAAAACCTGGCAAGAACAGGTTGAAGGGGTGAGGGGTGAACAAGGGTGCCGCAATTGCCCGTACAGTAGTCTGTTACCAGTGGACAGGGGGAAAGGACACAGAAACTGCCTATACATGGACTGTGGGTTCATGGAGCTCTGTGGATAGGCAAGTGGTACAAGGTGGGTCTGGGATAAAGACTGTTCCCATCTGAGTAACCTGGAGAGCCACAAAGGGAGTGGTAGACTCAGCAACTGCATGTTCCCTAGTTGTAAGTTAAACCGCACTGGCAACAGAGAGGGGTGACAATAACCATCCACTGTGTGCATGGGGGAAAAGAAAACTTACCCTCTGGCTGTCCTCCTGTAGAGGTGGAAGGAAGACTTAAGTTGCAGAGAGTAGGTGTAATAAAGTCATTACCCAGTGTGGTCATGATAGGGATAGACTAGACTTCTTGAGTAAGAAGGATAAAAGATGGAGGGAGAGACCCCAATAAATGGGCCTGAATGCGTAATTCTGAATGAAGACCCTCCATATAGTTACAGTGGGGGAGGTTTAGGTTGGATATTAGGAAAAACTTTTTCACTAGGAGCGTGGTGAAACACTGGAATGCGTTACCTAGGGAGGTGGTGGAATCTCCTTCCTTAGAAGTTTTTAAGATCAGGCTTGACAAAGCCCTGGCTGGGGTGATTTAGTTGGGGATTGGTCCTGCTTTGAGCAGGGGGTTGGACTAGATGACCTCCTGTCCTTCCAACCCTGATATTCTATGATTCTATGATATAGCCCTCCAGGGATAATACAAAAGCACCTTAGATGTATATTAACAAGGACTTGGGTGGGGTGGAGATAAATTTGAGAAGGGGGCAGTGGATCAGGAAGTACTGGAGCAGGGACACCTAGAGAAGAAGGAGGGCAGAGGCTTGGCTGATTCCCAGGAGGAACAAACTGTGAGCAAGGCCTGAGAGAGGGGGCATGCTACAGAGAGGGAGAAGGGTCCTAATAATGAGGCCTTCATGGGCAAACTTACTATGATAATTCTGAGTCAGGGACAAGATAAGAGAGAGGAGGACCGAGACCAAGGTATTGCATCTCTAGAGGGGCAACTTACTTGGCTGTTTACAAGTCAGGGGTAAAAGAAAGCAGAGTTAAGGTCAGTGGGGTGTAACTAGCTATGACCTACAGGCTGAGACAAATGTGTGGTGGAAACATCTATCTTCAGGTGTACTTTTTGTGGGTGGAAGGCAGGAAACCGTCACCGGTGGCCTATGGAAGGCTGATCTGAAAGGGCAGAAGAAGCCCCATTAGAACTCCAACCTCATAAAGAGGGTAGGGCTTAAACAGTGAAGAAGACCCCTAGGAGGCAAGAGAGGTTCTCAGTTGAAGGAGGCAGGGAGGTATGTGATAGTTCTAGCTATGGCATGAAGAAGGTTGTAAGTCCAGCTGGAGGCTGTTAGTCACTTTCTGTTGGGGGATTATGAGTGCCAGGGTGGTAATTACTGAGCTAATGATAGAATTGGGAGGATGTAAGTAGAAGAAACAGGAAGCTAGAGGGAGGAGCTCACAAGGTAAGCTGTATGAAGAGGCGAAGGTGTGTGGAGAGCTTCTGCTGCAAGATGTCTGTATAATGTCTGGTTTGTAGAAGAAATGTTTGGTAAAAGGTACATATTACGAAAGGCAAACAGCTTGGGTGTGTTTTTGAGATAATGGAAACTGGCTAGGCAGTGTGACACATCGGATTGCTGATGGAGCACCCTCTGACAGAATTTATCTTGGAAGTCTAGACTGCTGGGAGTCACCAATTTCTGCTTGCAATCCACACCTGGGAACTCCTCTTTTGAAGTCAGGTAGCTTAGGTACTTAAGTAATTTCTTGTGAGAACAAGTTCATGCTTACTTCACACCACGCAAAGCAGCTGGAGGTGGGGCCACTGCTGCTCTTTTTACATCTTTTAGGCCAGTGGCTAGAGAAGTCAACTGGGATTTGGGTTCAGTTCCCTCCTTTGATGAGGAGACAGGATTTGAATCCAGGTCTCCCACCTCTCAGTAGACTGTACTAGCCACTGAGCTGTGGCATGTTCTGATGTGAGCCTCTCACGGTCTCTCCTGTTGAAGTTGTTCAACTTGATATAAAGACTTAGTCATTGGGCCATAGAGAGAATGACTCTGTAGCATAGTAGGTTGGAGACCCAGGATTCAGTCTCCCTCCTTAAATAACTAATTACTGATCCATAGTGAAACAGCTGCAACAGGAGAGATTCAGGGAACATGACCTCAGAATATCCCATGTCCATCAATGACTAGAACACTCTCCTGAGAGACATAGGCTTTGAACAGGGATCACTTCCTTTCTCTCCCTCAGGCGGAGAGGGGAGAATTGAACTTGGGTCTCCCAAATCACAGGTGAGTGCTCTAACCACTAGGCTAAAAGTAATAATGTGGGCACTACCCTAATTTTGAATGCAATGTAATGTAATAGGCAATCTCTGTATGCCTGCCAGATTGGGGCCCCATGGACAAGACAGGCCTGCAACTTCCTATCTTCTCTTGGTTCATGGCCCTCTCTGGGGCTTAGGTGGAAGATAAGCATCTGGATGCTACAGGGAGGCAGTAGTGTGCATGCCCAGAGCCAGAAATGTAGGTACCAAGGGAATTTTCATCCTGAAAATTTAGGCACCTACAGGGTTAGAGGGTAGCTGAGTGGCAGTTTTGTGGTTTTCAGTGCAGCATAAAACAAGGTTGTAAGCACTCCAGGATTTAAAGATTAATCTTTAATTAAAGATTGTCATGTGATGAAACCTTCAGGAATACATCCAACCAAAATTGGCAACCCTACTTAAAACTGGGATTTAGGCATCTATGTCTCGGGCTTAGGTGCCTAAGTACATTTGTGGATCAGTGTGTGTCTTCCTTAGTGTTTGGAAAGAGCTTAGCACACTTAAGCACTACCAAAATTGTAATCATAAAGTCTGCTGTTAATATTGTATCCAACATTTATTTCCATGGAATTATTTCCATAACTGACAGACTTCAAAGAGCCAAGGGGGGAGAGGTAATATATTTTATTGGCGCAACATCTGTTGGTGAGAGAGACAAGCTTTCTCTCACCAACAGAAGTTGCTCCAATCAAAACTATTACTTTTCTCACCTAGTCTCTTGAATATCCTGGGACCAACATGGCTACTACGACACTGCATAGGCTTTACTTGAAAGTCAAACATAGGACTTCATTGAGAAGAAATTAACATCCAGGAGCTCATATTGCCATCTTGCAAATTCTTCCCAGTACATACACATTTTAACACTTAAATCTGAGTGCACATAACTGTTAAATATTTGGACAGGTGTACTTCCGCTATGTAAGGAAATGTGCAGATGCAAAAACTACAAATCTTCTTGGTTTTTAAACTTGTGAATTCTTAAGTCTTAGGAAATCAAAATGTAGTCACTAATGGGTAAAATCTCTTGCAACTCAATTTATTTCCCTCCTGTCTTCATTTTCTGGTAAATAGAGGCAGTTTTATTCTTTCGGATTGGAACTAAACTTCTTTGGCAACTGGTGAAGTATTGATTTTAAACAGCAGAGTAGATTAGAGTTTAATTCAGAGCCTGAATATTTATTCCTACGCTGTTGTCACAAGAAGCAAAATATTAACATTACCTTCACTTCCCTAATAGATTTATAATAACTTATCCAATACAAAAGATGCTCCAGTGTAATAGGAAACCTGCTGATTTATTAGCAAGTATCAGTACAATTTCTTGTTGCTTGGAATTAGATACAGTGTTTTAATTGCATAGGCATGTATATAACTGTTATTGTTTCCCTTCAACAATCTATTTTACAGATGTATTCAATCCGCAGTATAGTTTGAGTTACAGTAATTGTTTTAGTTATCTTTTACAAGGTTCTCACATTTGCTCTGTCACTTATTAATCTAATACATGGAGTGATTCATTCAATTTTTCACTACTTAAATTCTTGTCAATCACATTCCTAGAGTCGGTATTAGATTTTGCCACTACCTTGTTTTAAATAGATTAGCTGGCTGCAGTCTCAATAATTCTAACTGGGTATCTGTTTGATTTCCTAAAATCTGGACACTTCTCTTACACCACAGTAATGGTAAACTAGGAGATATATCCCTGAAATAACTGGTGGGTCAACTTTCTAACAACCAGAAACCTTTCAATTTGGGATGATCCCAGCAAATATTAAGACGATCCCCTATACCATGGCGTTTCCTCCAGCATTTTGTGGTGAAGTCTATATCTATTTTGTTCTGAAAGACTCTATGCTAACATACCTAATTATAATTTTCCACTAGTATCATACCCAGGAGAGGGAACTTGCAACTTGTAATAAATTGAAAATAATCTCAAACTACTGGAAAGCAAAATATGCACATTTCATCTCCTGTTGGTAACTGCATGGAGCACTCAGAATGGATATATTCCACTGAGTCTGTCCTAGTTTATACCTCCTCTGATACTGTTAATTTACCATTCATATTAGAAGATCCACCCAACTAAAGTTATAAGTCTGTTTCCAAAACAACTCTGTCTTGTTTGGTAGTAAAGGTAAAGTAAAATGGACTTTGTACCTGGTTTTAAAAAATGTAGTCTAGGTCACTTTCTCTGCCTTTGATAATGCCAGTGTAAAGAATACTGTTAGATAACCAGTCTAGGTGGTGGTTTGAATCTTTGTGTCTGCAAACCAGTAGAACTAGATTAAATATTGTACTTATTTATTCAACAATATCAATGTGCCCAAAGCTTGTTATCTGGGTTCTGGATACAAATGTTCTGCAACAAAGTAAGCACTCAGCAATAGAAAGCATGCCCTTAAGAAATCGCCCACTGATTATATACACATATCAGTGAATGTGTAGCTAGTTTTAATGTGACTTGAGGTATTGCATGTACACATGCAGTGCAGAGGTGCTAGTCATGGGATAAATTAATTTGCCGTGTAGCTTTTACCACCTCACCTGCACTCTGCTTATTAATCTATCTCTCTTGAGCTACTTCTAATATTCTGAATCTCTGAGCTGCCTTAAATATAACATATCACAAGATCTTTTCTGTTCTGCCTTACCCCCCAGTTTGTGTAATTGTCCCACCAAAATTAGTCTGGACTAAGACCTGGCATGAGCAATATTTGGTCCTGCATTAGTGACATGTTTAAGGTTTATACGTGGTGTCTATATACCTCCCTTCTGACTGAGTGTGTGTGCCTGATGTTGGTAACTCAAGTACACAGTGTAAGGTCTTCAGCTGCCCTTGAATGATACAGGCTCGTGGGTAGCTGGGACTGTTGGAGGTTGAACCATTTTTTAGCAGGTGCAGATCTTGCTACCCTCATCCATCTCACTTTTTGAGATTAGTCAGCTGCAATGCAGTTCACACCTTAAATCTGTGTGGATAGTGCTGAATATGTCACCATGGCTTCTCACTGGGAACACATGAGACCAGCACACTGTGATCTTCTCTGGCTGCCTTTTGGTTTCCAAGTAATTGGTTTGACCTGAAAAGCCCTAAATTCTGTGGAAACCACCCACCTAAAGGACACATCTCATTTCTATGCCATACTGTTACAGTTGCAATTACTAGAGGAGGCAGAGCTGGAATGTCATCAGTTTGGATAAGGAGGAACTGCTGGTAAGATGTTCTCTGTGGCCATGTCTAGGCTTTGATGTTTTTTAAAGGTGACCTATTTCTGAAGACTACACTACGCTAGAGATGTTCTGAGCTTTGAAATTTATACTTCTCCTACCCCTTCTGCAATCTATCTTTATTTTAAAAAAATACCCGAATCAGTTGATCTTAAGAAAAGTTGCATAATTTTTTTGAGGGATTAAGGTTGTTTATTTTAAAAGAAGGTAGGTTACTATATCTTTAACACTGACTAATGAAACTTTTGCTGGGGGGGGGGTTAGAATTGTGCTGCTAAACTTGTATTAATAATATGTTGATGGCTACATGAGGCCAGGGGTGGATACTTTGGCACTGTTTTTGCGCCACTGGAAAAAGGAAATTTGTAGCTTTTCAGTGAGAGGGACACACACAATACATGCTTCCACCTTGAAAAGACCAGCTTGACTTAGAAGGGAGGTAAAAGTAGCTGTAGTGTGTGTGTGTGTGTATAAATAAATAAAAAACAGGTGGTAAAGAGGGGAGGTTGATGATTCAAGAGTCCACACTTCAAGAAGGATTTTGACAAATTGGAGCGAGTTCAGAGAAGAGCCACAAAAATGAGCAGAAGATTGCAAAATGTGTATTATAGTGAGACTCCAGGAGGTCAACCTATATAGCTTATCAAAGTGATCAAGATGCCTTTTAATCTTCTGTCTAGAACTACATGGGGAACTGAAATTTGATAATTAAGGGCTCTTCAATGTAGCAGACAAAAGCGTAACAAGATGCAATGCTGGAAGCTGAAGCTAGACAAATTGAAATTAGAAATAAGGGGTAAATGTCTAATAGTAAGGGTAATTAAACACTGGAAAAACTTAATGACGGTTGTAGTAGATTCTCTATCATTGAAAATTTTTACATTATGATTGGATCTATTTCTAAGAGAGATGCTCTAGTTCAAGCACAGCAGTCGAACTTGAAGCAGCAGTTAATTCAGGGAAGGCTTCTGGCCTGTGTTGCGCTGGAGGTCAGACAAGATACTTACAATGCTTCCTTTTCTAGTCTTCAAGTCTTTCTCTTTAATGCTGTGACACTATTATGTGGTTCTTTTAATAGGCTATTTTAGAGTAGGGTTAAACGTATCTGTATTTAATTGTATGTGTGAGAAATTTTATTCTTGTTTTGTGACCCTCTCTTTTTAAACTTCTGCGTACAAATATTCGGTACCTCGTTTAGTAGCCATTTTGTTCTGAGAGCTCAGTGCACTTTTGGATGAGACATGCACTGTGCGCTCTCTGAATGAGACTTACTTTTTATTCAGAAAAGATCCACTTTCTCATTATTAAAGGAGAAACGTGAGAAATCTGGCAGCAACTACGGGATTTAGAGTATAAGGGCACGGGAGGAAAGAGCTGAGAGAAAATAAAGGTGCAGTACACGGAAAAGCAAAGGCTCCTCAGTTTCAGAGCTACATTTGCCACTACAAGTCTTGCACAGTTAGACTTGTGGCTTCACAAGTAAAGAAAGAGATAAGAAACAGTCTTTATAAAAAATCTTATGATTTAATAACGTGTGTCATCGTCAGAATTTATAGAATCATAAGAATGTAGGGCTGGAAGGGACCTTGAGAGGTCATCTAGTCCAATGGCTCTCAACCTTGCCAGACTACCGTATCCCTTTCAGGAGTCTGACCTGTCTTGTGTACTCCAAGTTTCACCTCATTTAAAAACTACTTGCTTACAAAATCGGACATAAAAATACAAAAGTATCACAGCACACTATTACTGAAAAATTGCGTATTTTCTAATGTTCACCATATAATTATAAAATCAATTGGAGTATAAATATTATACTTACATTTCAGTGTATACTACAGAGAGCAGAATAAACAAGTCCTTGTCTGTATGAAATTTTAGTTTGTACTGACATTGCTAGTGCATTTTATGTAGCCATTGTAAAACTAGACACATCTCTAGATAAGTTCATGTACCCTGGTTGAGATCCACTGATTCAGTCCAGGACCACATATACCTAAGATCATCCCTGACAGGTGTTTGTGGAATCCCTGTCATCAGAGGTTTTTAAGAACAGGTTAGACAATCTCCCCTGGAAACCTGTTCCACTGGTTAACTATCTTTATAGTTAAAAGATTTTTCCTAATATCCAACCTAAATCTCTTGCTGCAGGTTAAACTGATTACTACTTGTCCTACCTTCAGTGCACAAGGAGATCAGTTGTTCTCCATCCTCTTTATTACAGTCCTTAACATATTTGAAGACTATTATCAGGTCCGCCCTCAAGTCATCTTTTCTCAAGATTAAATATGCCCAGTTCTTTTTACCCTTTCCTTTATAGATCAGGTTTTCTAAACCTTTTATCACTTTTGTTGCTCTCCTCTGGACTCTCTCCAGTTTGTCTACATCTTTCCTAAAATGGAAACTGGACACAGTACTCCAGCTGAGTCTTCACCAGCAAGAGGTAGAGTGGGACAATTACCTCACGTATCTATCTTACAACACCCCTACTAACATAATTCTGGAGTATATTAACCGTTTTTGAACTGTATCATGTTGAATCATATTCAGTATGTGATCTACTGTCACTCTCAGATACTTTTCACCAGTATTACGCCCAGACAGTTATTCTCCATTTTGTATTTCTGCATTTGATTTCCCCCCACCCCTTTCCCAAGTATAGTACTTCACACTTGTCTTTATTGAATTTCATCTTGTTGATTTCAGACCAGTTCTCTTACTTGTTAAAGTCCTTTCAGATTCTAATTCTATTCTCCAGTCTGCTAGCAACCCCTCCCAGCTTGATGTCATTCACAGATTTAATAAGCTTACTCTCCATTCAATTAGCACTTGCATCACTCCTGGGTGGCCGCCCGACTGCGCAGCTTAGAGGGAACACAGCAGGCATCTAGTCTCAGCTTCTGGACCTCTCTGCTGTGTTCAACACTGTTAAGCATGAGATATTGCTGTCTTCCAGAGAGGGGTGGCAGGGTCCAGGGTAAGGTAATAAAATGGTTTGAGTTCTTCTTGGAGGGATGCACCCAATTGTTAAGGGGCTTATTCCTTCACCCACTTACTTCCCTGGTCCTTCTCGCATGAACAGAGAGCAACAATACCCGAAGTACAAAGGTGCAAACAATTCGATGTTTATTGGGGTGAACTTCCAGCAAGCATGATTCCAGTTTCCTTCCTTAGTATCCTCCTTCCCAGCTCTGACACCACAGAGCCTTACACATGTGTCCCTGTTCCCATTCCTACCCTTCGCCAAACATGAATGGTTTTGTTCAATATCTTCATAAATGATCTGGAGGATGGTGTGGATTGCACTCTCAGCAAATTTGCGGATGATACTAAACTGGGAGGAGTGGTAGATACGCTGGAGGGGAGGGATAGGATACAGAAGGACCTAGACAAATTGGAGGATTGGGCCAAAAGAAATCTGATGAGGTTCAATAAGGATAAGTGCAGGGTCCTGCACTTAGGATGGAAGAACCCAATGCACAGCTACAGACTAGGGACCGAATGGCTAGGCAGCAGTTCTGCGGAAAAGGACCTAGGGGTGACAGTGGACGAGAAGCTGGATATGAGTCAGCAGTGTGCCCTTGTTGCCAAGAAAGCCAATGGCATTTTGGGATGTATAAGTAGGGGCATAGCGAGCAGATCGAGGGACGTGATCGTTCCCCTCTATTGGACATTGGTGAGGCCTCATCTGGAGTACTGTGTCCAGTTTTGGGCCCCACACTTCAAGAAGGATGTGGATAAATTGGAGAGAGTCCAGCGAAGGGCAACAAAAATGATTAGGGGACTGGAACACATGACTTATGAGGAGAGGCTGAGGGAGCTGGGATTGTTTAGCCTGCAGAAGAGAAGAATGAGGGGGGATTTGATAGCTGCTTTCAACTACCTGAAAGGGGGTTCCAAAGAGGATGGCTCTAGACTGTTCTCAATGGTAGCAGATGACAGAACGAGGAGTAATGGTCTCAAGTTGCAGTGGGGGAGGTTTAGATTGGATATTAGGAAAAACTTTTTCACTAAGAGGGTGGTGAAACACTGGAATGCGTTACCTAGGGAGGTGGTAGAATCTCCTTCCTTAGAGGTTTTTAAGGTCAGGCTTGACAAAGCCCTGGCTGGGATGATTTAACTGGGGATCGGTCCTGCTTTGAGCAGGGGGTTGGACTAGATGGCCTCCTGAAGTCCCTTCCAACCCTGATATTCTATGATCCTATGATTCCAACTTCCTTACTCCCATTCCCTGTTCCCATTTCCCCCTTTAGCAAAACATGATTCCAATTTTCTTACCCCCATTCCCTGTTCCCATCTCCCTTACCCACGTGCCCACGCCCACCCCTACCCCCACCCACTCACTTCCTCATTGACTACAGATTATATAGTAAAACTTGAGTTCTGCTTAGCTATACCTTAACCAATCATTTTCCTGAAATTTAACTAACCAATCCTAACATATTGTAACATGATTATGTAACCAATTATATCCCACCACCTTAATTAGTTTACACCCAGCAAAATTAATTATACAGCGGACAGGAACAATCACAGAACCAGACAGAGATTATACAGACAAACAATAGCAAAGTGGAAACTATAATGACAATATATAGTGGAAACAAGACAATACAGTGGAAACTGTATTTTTTCCATATAGTGGAAACAAGACAATACAGAAGTGAGGGTTTCACATCCCAGCTATTGATAAGTGAGTTCTTGCCAGACAGGATGCTATCAAACTAAGTTTCCTTTTACATTTTCTAGGCACTTCCCTTTCTCTGGAGGTGATAGGAATACAATCCTGTCCTGATAGTGCCTAACAGCCCAATAGCACCTTATTTCAATGTGACTAGTTTGGAATGTGAGGATGTGACCGTTCGCTTCCCAGCTTATGGCTGCCTCTGCTGCTTAGCCAAAGGCCTTAGCCTAAGAACAGGGCCTCAGACTGTCACAGTAAGAGAAGGCCCTTACACCAGCAGACAGTGATTTTGATTCTTTCTTTTATACCTCTATAATTAGCCAAGTGATAAGAATACACCTAAATTCTTAAAGCACAGGCCTTTGCAGACAGGCCTGAATATCTATATCCTAACACCAATGATGTGATGTGAAACTACACCTCCACTACTAAACCCCTCACTTTTGGGGTTCCACAAAGATCAATTCTCTTTGGTCCTCTTCAACATCTGTATGTGACTACTAGGTGAACTGGTCAGATTCCATGGACTCAAATGCCAGCAATATGCAGATGAGACACAGCTCTACTTGTAAGCTGACGGGGCATGGGCAGCCTACCTAATGGATGGACCAGAAGCTTGCCAGGTGGTTGTGATGGCAATTTGGGTAATGGCAAGTGTAGATCCAGAAATCAGGCACTGATTCAAGGGTGAAGCCAGAGTCAGGCTCAAGGTGCCAAGCTGAAGGTTAGAACCAGAGTTAGAATCAAAGCCTAAAGGTAAGCCAGAGTCAATGTCTGGGTGTAGCCAGGAATCAGAAACTGGAATGGAGCATGTAGTCTGGAGCTGGAGCAGGAGCAGGGCTTGGAGCAATGACAGGAAGCAGAACTGAGAGCAGGGCAAGTGCAGCTGTAGGTGTGGCTGACATTGAGTTGCTGCTGCAAGACTCAAGTAGCAAACTGATGGCTCCCATGCACAATCAGGAAGCACGGCTATTTGGAGGGGGCTCATTGGGTCCAACTGAACTTGCTGGGTTCTGACCAGGCTGGGAGTCAGCTTTGCCCCTGACACTACCTATCCTTCACCACAACTAGCACCAAGATGGTTCAGTGCTTGAACAAGATCTGCTCATGGAAGATGAAAAAGAGCTGCTTGAAGCTGAATCCAACAAAACAGAGGTGATGCTGATGTGCAGAGGACAATATTCTGAGGAGTTTATAGCCACAGTGCAATCTCCTCTGATTGAAAGTTTACATCTACAGTTGGTCAATTCAGTCAGTAGTCTAGGAGTACACATTCTTTGCTGAGCTCTCATATTGTAATAGTTGGGAGTAATGCTTTCTACTATCTCTAGGTGGCTAGGAGAATGTCCCATTCTGACTGACAAATAGCTGGCATCTCTGGTGGACTACAGCAATGTGATATATCTGGGCATGAAACATTCAGCACTTAGAACTAACTCCAACTAATACAAAATGCTGCAGCACTTCTCTTGCAACACAAGCTACCATGAACATATCACATCTGTCTTCTGTGCTGTACCTTGGCTTCCCATAGAACTTTGAATCAAGTTCTAGGTATTGGTCCTTATCTTCAAAGTGCTCCATGGCCGAGGCCCAGTTACCTAAAAGACTGTCTAAAGCTCTGGGACGAAGACTGTGGTCACCAACTTCACTCCTTTGGCACAATGGAACTCTCAGCAATATGAGTAAAGCTTGTCTGTGAAGGATACAGAACCTTTGGAGGGTAGTCCAGGACACTGGACTGAACGCCCCTAGAAACTAATGACCATCACAAATCTCGCCACTTTCTGTTTCAAAAAGTGCAAATTGCTTTCTCTAAGATAAACACAGAGGAACAGGTCTATTTATGTAATAATAAACAAACAAAACAAAACCATACTCCACTACACCTGCTGCTCCCTCTGGAGAGAGGATGAGAGAACAAACGTGACAGATGTGTAGTCATGTTGTCTAATGCACTACTGGAAGGCAGTCAGATGAGCATGGCATAGAAAAACATAGAAGAGTGAGATATAAAAGTTCTACTGGACTGGTTTGGTATGATTGGCATAACTCACATCTCCTTCATTCCTTGTGAGCTGTGTAGCCATTTCAAGCTCATACTAATAATCTTTCTCTTATTTTACTGATTTAATTTGTTTCTGGTATTTTGTGTGTTTTGGAAAGAATATTTATACATTGTGGGAAATGAATGGGAGCTCAAGAATAATAGGGATGCTTGAAGTTCATATTCTTTTTACTGAGGAATACCCTACATTTTGAACATCTAGTAATGATATACTTCTTTAGAAGCCATTCCTTCATCCTTTGTTCCATGTGTTCTAAGTAAATTTCAAACAGTTTCGGGGGGGGGGGGGGGTTTGGGGAGGGGCCTCCTGTACACATCATAATTTGCAGCATTATTTGTTTCTTATATTATGCCAGCCGTCACATGCTTGGATAATGACAGACACAAGACTGGGAACTCGAGGTGCTTAAATGATTGTTTCTTGGAGCAGCTAGCCCTGGAACCCACAAGAGGAGAGGCAATTCTTGATTTAGTCCTAAGTGGAGCATGGGATCTGGTCCAAGAGGTGAACATAGCTGGACCGCTTGGTAATAGTGACCATAATATAATTAAATTAAACATCACGCTGGTGGGCAGGGAAAACACCACAGTGGCCCAACACTGTAGCTTTTAATTTCAGAAAGGGGGACAACACAAAAATGAGGAAGTTAGTTAAACAGAAATTAAAAGGTACAGTGCTGAAAGTGAAATCCCTGCAAGCTGCATGGAAACTTAAGACACCATAATAGAGGCTCAGCTTAAATGTATACCCCAAATTAAATAACATAGGAAGGGGAATCTAAGTAAAAGAAGCAGTGAGAGACAAAAAGGCATCCTTTTAAAAAGTGGAAGTTAAATTCTAGTGAGGAAAATAGAAGGAGCATAAACTCTGGCAATTGAAGTGTCAAAATATAATTAGGAAGGCCAAAAAAGAATTTAAAGAACAGCTAGCCAAAGACTCTAAGTAATAGCAAACATTTTTTTTAAGTACATCAGAAGCAGCAAGCCTGCTAAACAACCAATGGGGCCACTGGATGATTGAGATGCTGAAGGAGCACTCAAGGACGATCAAGCCATTGCAGAGAAACTAAATGAATTCTTTTAATCAGTCTTCATGGCTGAGAATGTGAGGGAGATTCCCATATTGGAGCTATTCTTTTTAGGTGACAAATCTGAGGAACTGTCCCAGATTGAGATGCCATTAGAAGAGGTTTTAGAGCAAATTAATAAATTAAACGGTAATAAATCACCGGGACCAGATGGTATTTACCCTAGAGTTCTGAAGGAACTCAAATGTGAAATTGCAGAACTACTAACTGTAGTGTGTAACCTATCATTTAAATTAGGTATCCTCCAGTCCTTTGATATAGAAGCTGATGTGATGCTAATTTTTAAAAATGTTTCCAGTGGTGATCCTGGCAGTTACAGGCTGGTAAGCCTGACTTCAGTACTGGGCAAACTGGTTGAAACTATAGTAAAGAACAAAATTGTCAGACCCATAGATTAACATAATTTGTTGGGGAAGAGTCAACGTGTTTTTTGTAAAGGAAAATCATGCCTCGCCAATCTACTAGAATTCTTTGAGGGGGTCTGCAGGCCTGTGGACAAGGGGGATCCAGTGAACATAGTGTACTCAGATTTTCAGAAAGCCTTTGACAAGGTTCCCTCGCCAAAGGCTCTTAAGCAAAGTAAGCTCTCTTGGGATGAGAGGGAAGGTCCTCTCAGGGATCGGTAACTGCTTAAAAGATAGGAAACAAAGGGTAGGAATAAATGATCCATTTTCAGAATGGAGAGAGGTGGATAGTGGTGTCCTCCAGGGATCTGTACTGGGGCTAGTCCTAGTCAACATATTCATAAATGATCTAGAAAAAGGGGTAAACAGTGAGGTGGCAAAATTTGCAGATGATATAAAACTATTCAAGATAGTTAAGTCCCAGGAGACTGCAAAGAGCTACAAAAGGAGCTCTCAAAACTTGGGTGACTGGGCAACAAAATGGCATATGAAATTCAGTGTTGATAAATGGAAAGTAAAGCACATTGGAAAACATCCCAGCTATACATATAAAATGATGGGGTCTAAATTAGCTGTTACCACTCAAGAAAGAGATCTTGGAGTCATTGTGGATAGTTCTCTGAAAATATCCACTCAATGTGCAGGGGCAGTCACAAAAGCGAACAGAATGTTGGGAATCATTAAGAAAGGGACTAATGATAAGATGAAAAATATCATATTGCCTCTATATAAATGCATTGTACTCCCAAATCTTGAATATTGGGTGCTGATGTGGTTGCCCCATCTCAAAAAAGATATATTGAAATTGGAAAAGGTTCAGAAAAGGGCAACAAAAATTATTGGGGTAGGGAATGGCTTCCATATGAGGAGAAATTAATAAGACTGGGACTTTTCAGCTTGGAAAAGAGATGACTAAGTGGGGATTTGATTGAATATAAAATATATGTAAAATCATAACTGGTGTGGAGAAAGTAAATAAGGAAGTGTTATTTGCTCCTCCTCATAACACAAGAACTAGGGGTCACCAAATGAAATTGATAGGCAGCAGGTTTAAAATGAACAAAAGGAATTATTTTTTCACACAATGCACTGTCAATCTGTGGAACTCCTTGCCAGAGGATGTTGTGAAGGCCAAGATTATAACAGGGTTCAAAAAAGAACTAGATAAGTGCATGGAGGACAGGTCCATCAATAGCTATTAGCCAGGATGGGCAGGGATGGTGTCCCTATCCTCTGTTTGCCAGAAGTTAGGAATGGGTGACGGGATGAATCACTTGATGATTACCTGTTCTGTTAATTCCCTCTGGGGCACCTGGCATTGGCCATTGTTGGAAGACAGGATACTGGGCTAGATGGACCTTTGGTCTGACGCAGTATGGCTGCTGTTATGCCTAATTTGGTTCTTCATTGAATAGGCCGCCTGTATTACTGTAGCTGTATTTTACCTGGTTTTTATGCATTATGTAGCATTGCATGAACCGCACTGTAGCTCTGTTTCAGATGACACTTTAATTTCAGTCCTTTATATTACTTGTCTTATAACTGTTGAAAAATATTACCTCTTGAGTGGACATTTCTCATACATATTGTCAGCCAAGTGAGGAAACTTCTTGGAAAGTTTTAAGACAAATTGTTGAGCCATTTTTGAGATTTCCAAAGAATGGAAGGGGGGGGGGGGAAATCGGCTACTAAATATTGTTCAGATGTTTTGCTTTGAGCTTGAATAGCAGATAATTCATACTTTTTTAGAAACTTGACACATACATAGTTTCCCCATTTATTCTTACCTTTAATGTTAACTACCATTCTTGCACTGAGGTGATCAAGTGATACATATATTTCTGTTATATTACAATCATTCCTTCCTTTTCAGTCTATGCTATGGCTTTGTCTCAATTTACTCTTGTCCCGGGGAAGTGCTTTCTTGTTTCAAGACAATAAATGAATGATCATCTTCAAAAATTCTGTTCTCTTCTTCCTTGACCCTTCCCCCCCCCCCTTTGTTTCTACTAATTGTAACCTTGTTCTCGCTCCTCTGTTCTTGTACTCTTCTCACGTCTGCCCTGTTTGTAAAACAGTCTGTCAACACCTCTCCTTCTGCCATTACCGCAATTTCCACCTCTGCTGAAATCCTGAGCCAGGGCTTATTTTTCTGTTGCCTTCGCTATTAATCTCCATTCTCAATCATCTCTCTGAGTCCCAGCTCTCCAGACTCCAGCATGCTCTGAATGATGAAGCCTGCCTCCTCAGATCTCCTAAAAAAGCAGAATCACCTCAGCCTCCTTCATTAGCTCCCCATCTACTGTCAGCTCTGATTCAGAACTACCTTACTTCTCTTAAATAAGAGCTGCCTATTTAATGCATCTCTGTCTCTGTCCACTCCGTATTCGCTGACTTAGTTCCAGTAGAATTGGCTTCTTCTCTGACCCTCCATAAAATCTCATGATGTTAGCCTGTATTATTCCTGTCTTCCTACCTCATTGACTTCCCATCTCCTTTCAAATCATGGCTGAAAACATCTTTACTCCTTGTCTGTGCATCCAAACTCCTCTTTTCCTCTGCTACGATGTAACTCTGCAATTGTAATTGTGTATTGTAACTTTTTAAAGTTGTATCACACCTTTCATACAAAATATTTGTTTTGCTACATTGTATTTGTATTGCCACACATGCATAATTTAAGTGCTCAAAATAAGTGTGCCATATAATGATGATAAAATCCTACTTTATAGAAAGCAAACAAGTTAAGGTTATGGGAACTAAAACCGTGGGTTTGCAGAGAGCTTTTTCTATTTAAAAGTCTTATTCATCATGTTCAACGCTCTAATGGCGGGGAGGGGGGAGGAGGGGTTTCTTCCTGCTTTTAATTAAATATAATTTGGTTTCTGCTTTTAAGACACTTTTGATTATATACTGCTTAGATTTAATAGGCCATCTGTTCCAGTGAGAATAACCTCTATCCTAGCTCATTCTGTGCTCAAAAGAGTTATAATTTTAGAGTCCTGTCCTGCAAACAGATCCTCATGTACAGTCCTTAATTCCAGCTTGGAGCCCCATTGAAATTCACAAGAATATATTTTGAAAGAGAGATGAATCTAAATTGTAAAGATTGGATTTCAGTCTCAACTTTCCTAGTATGTAGGACATGTTTGGAAGCAGGATTTTCAGTTGACCTATGATTAGGGATTTTGGTTTGGGCCTGTCTTTAGCTGGAATACATCTATAGTGTCAAAGAACTCAGCAATCAGTTATATAGTAATATTGTCATGACAGCAATAAATCAGTGGAAACAAATGCAATGTAACATTTTCCCCCCCTCTCCTCACGTAGCAAGTCAGTAATTGGAATCCTTGGTAGTTTCCTGTAGTCGCAGCGGTTCTCAAACTTCATTGCACTGTGAACTCCTTCTGACAATGAAAATTACTACATGACCCTAGCAGGGGGACCGAAGCCTGAGCCTCTCCAACCTGGGTGGGGGAGCCAAAGCCTGAGCCCCACTGCCCTGGGAGGGGGCCAAAGTTGAAGCCCAAGAGCTTCATCCCTATGTGGGGGGGCCTGTAACCTGATCCCTGCCACCCAGAGCTGAAGCTGGGGGTTTCAGTCCCAGGCAGTGGGGCTTGGGCTTCAGCTTTGGCTCTGGGCAGTAGGGCCCAAGCTTTGGTCCCGAACCCCAGAAAGTCTAAACGCCAGCTCTGGCAATCCCGTTAAAACAGGGTCACAACCCACTTTGGGGTCCCAAACCACAGTTTGAGAACAGCTGCTCTAGGGGTTTTGGTGAGGAACAGCTTGTGCATATATTTTCATGTACAAATGCGTATGTGCTGGTGGCATAATTTTGTAATGGTGCTGTACATCTCTTTAGGCCAAATCACGAAGATCATGTTTAGGATATTTTATAGCAAGAATGCGATTTCATAATTGGGTATAGCTAGGTAGCAGAATGCATGTTGTGCTCTAAAAAGCAGTGGGTTGTATGAAGAGAGGAAACAATTTCTGTTTGTTTAGTTATATGAAAGGATATTTAAATCAAACTCTAACTTTTACATTTATAATAGCAATAATCATCCCTTTCTCAGATATTCTCTACCTGTCAAATGATTGTCTTCTAGGGCTTGAGGAAAAGTTAAGGCTATTTCTCCCCTAATTGATCATTGTTCAACAGATGACAGGCCTCATTCCTGATAGGTACTCTGTGCTCTCAGCTCCTATGGGAATTGAGAGTGCTCAGCATGTCATAAGATCAGGTCCAAAGTTTCCTAAATGCGTCACTATTGCTTAAATGTCCCTCCTCCTGAAGTGGAGTAGAATGATAAATCCATTTAAGAGCTGACATTATTTCAATATGAAACTAAATATATTTTAAATCTTTTTAAAAGTACAAATTCTGTCATCTTTAAATTTTTGGCTTTAAATCACATGATGGTTTTCTGGTAATGCAACCTAAAGCCAATTAACGGAACAGTGTTCAGCGGCCTACCCACCTGATTTAATATCCTCACTTGTGATAAAAGATGTTTAACCTTTTCCTCATCTAATTTAAAATCTGACTGGCTTACATACTCCCTGAATGAGTAAACCATCAGATGAAATCTTTTCAGAAAGTTGAATACTTTCCACTGCACAGGTTCCAAATTTAACTCCACACTGCACATCACAGTCAGACAGGACACTGCAGATTAGCTGAGATGTTGCTAGGGAGGCTGTAGGTTTATTGGATTATGAAAATTACTCGTGATTTTTAAAAGGAGAGGTATAGAGGCAACTGAACTACTCTCACCTTTAAATAATTCCTGTACTGTGCAAAATTCAGGTGTAGCTTTAAGTTATGCACTTTCTGGTTTTAAATTGCTGGCTCGCTTTTATCTGCAATCAATTAATGTTCAGTAGAAGACAATATTTTCTTTTTTTTTTATTATACCTCTAGCATGTAACTGGTGTTCTGGCAGTCATACAAAATGGCTCTGTAAACCTTAATTCAGTATAATCTCTTATAGTTAAATAGTGGCAGAAAATATTCAGATTCTGTATTACAAGTACAAAAAGTGCCTATGGAGTCAAGTGATGGCCAAAGGCCACACAGTCTCTTCATTTCTTTTTTCTCAAAATGTCAAAAGTTCTTCAGCTAAAGTAGGGAGTTCCACAGCCCCTATCAATGAGCCAGTTGCTGATGGGGCAGTCTTCATCGGACATGATGGGAATGTTAACTGGTGTAAATGAATTGGTGGGCTGCGAATCTGGGGTCAGTGAGGTATGTGGTACTGGGGTCCCTGGTATGCACTGGGGTTGCGTTCTTGAAATGGGCGACGGATACTGAAATGACAGATACTGGGGAATTTCGCCCCCTAAGAAATAATGGACTGCCCCACCTCTTCCTGCCCCCCATCCATCTGCGCCCCACCTCTTCTCTCCCAGTTCCAGCCCCTTCTCTGAGCGTGCCCCATCCCTGCTCCTCCCTCCTCCCAGCACCTCCTGAATGCCATGGGGAAGCACACAAAGAAAAGCCGCACAAAAGGTGAAGCAACGGATATGCGGATCGGGACTGACATGAATTGGAACACGTTTCCCTATTGATGAGGAATGGATACGTGAAATGACCGATAAAGGGGAGATGTATACTGGGGACCCCCTATAGTGGGAAGGAATGGCTAATGTGGGCCTAGTTCCCTACAGTGCCAGTGGCGCGAGTCACTGAACAAAAGGGAGGATTGGCACGGCTGGTCAATTTTGAAGGTGTCAGTTTGTCTGCTTAGTAGTGCAGCTTCTGCAGCATATGAAATCTGTAATCATGCATCTCACAAATCGTGAGCAATTGGTTCTTCTTAGGCTGTTTTCAAGTTGTGCAGTATTGTTATGCACAGTTGGCATAGATTTAACAAAGGGTTAAGATGAGTTAGAATTGCTAAGAGGGAGAGAGGTAAGAGTTGAGAGCTAATTTCTTGTCCTGTTCTTCTGCTTCCCCTCACCCTGAGTCAAGCCATCTTGGAGGGAGCTAACATGCTGTTCTAATCTAGTTACAGCCAGTACTAGGTTGAACTGACAGCTGCCTGTTTGGTTCCTAATAGAGAATGGAGAAGGTGTAATTCCCAGACCAAATGCAACACTTCATTTTTTTTTTTTATCTTGTGATCAGGAGAAGCTGGTCATTTGCTATCTTCCTTACCTACTCCCTGTGGCAGAAAAAAACAGCACCATCAACATACAGGCCCTGGGGAAGAGCTTTGGGTGTTTTCATTTTTTCTTCCTGTATAGACTTCTGCATGAACCTCGGCTTGCCTATCGCTGGCTCCTGACAGTGTTGCCAACCCTTGTGATTTTCATCTTGATATTTGGGTTTTTTTTAAATAAATTAAAAAAGCTCCAGTTCCTGGAATCATGTGATAATTTTGGCTCCCCCCGCCCCTTTTTTTTTCTGTCCTTCCTGGTTGCAGAGGACAACCTGAAAATATAAACCCCAAAGACTCAAAATCCAGAAAGTAAATAAAAAGAAGCCAATATGTATTATTTTTTATTAAATCTCATGATTGAGGGGCCTAGCTCAGGACTTTTGAATACTTGGGGTTGGCAGCTGGCAATAGTGTGCCTGTCTAATTCAGACATCCACAGCCGGACCTACATATTTGGAGAGGACATATGAGAATTATCTAGACTGAAACCCTAGTTTCTCCCACATGCATGACATCCTGGTCGAGTAGTGCGAACCCAGCTCCATCAACAGCCACCTCCTGTTCATATCAGTCATCTTCTCATTGCTTCAAAGGGAGAATGTAATTTTCTCAGCCTTATGTAGCACTGCCACAGCCCGGAGGAACTTCTTTTTTGGACTCTTCCCAGTCCATTTTGTCCTTTTCCAGGACTCTTTGGATGCTAGGCAGCTGCCAATGTTAGCACTTGTTCTGCTGATTTTACCTCTCCTTTGGAATTTGCTTCCCCAGCTGCTCCAGTGTGTGTTAGCCTGGCAGTGCAGCATGAAGGTCATCTATAGGTTTTTGTCTGATAGGAAGAGTGTTTGTTTGACACTGTCATTTGAAGATTTAATTGTATCTGGTTTTTATATTTTGACCATGCCCCTGGAAGTGTCAATAGGGGAGTTTGATAAATTGGAAAATAAACTTTTTTCTTGCGTCAGATGAGGGACATGCCTTTTTCTTCCGATAGTTCTTATATGAATAAAAATGTCATAGTTTCGTGTTTTAAGAATGCTGCAAGTTAAGGAAAGGAATAACTAATTGGAATGCATTTTAGTTTGTTTTCCGTTATGCTTTTTCTATTGTATGGCACAGACAACCCCCTTTCTTCTTTTCCTGTGTACTGCCCCTCACTAATGTGGAAAAAGAAAAGGAGTACTTGTGGCACCTTAGAGACTAACCAATTTATTTGAGCATGAGCTTTCGTGAGCTACAGCTCACTTCATCGGATGTAGCTCACGAAAGCTTATGCTCAAATAAATTGGTTAGTCTCTAAGGTGCCACAAGTACTCCTTTTCTTTTTGCGAATACAGACTAACACGGCTGTTACTCTGAAACCTGTCACTAATGTGGGTATAAAACCATTACAATATTCTGGAGTGTGAGATCACATCACATTTAAAAAGAACTTCTGAGAGCTGCCCATTCTTTCAACCATATTTTTCATTTAAACTTCTTTTTAATAGAAGTCTATTCAGTAATGACAGTTAAAGTCTACTCTGATCAGGAAAATATGCTGACAAGGAGATGTATTAGGTTTAATAGTCTCTCTTGGGGAAGTGGTGGAAGCAGTATTGCTTAGTTCCTGTAAAACTGGATAGCACAAAACACTGGTAAAAACAAAATAAGGATTTATTGCATTTGGTAGGTATATGCACTAGATCAGTGTTTCCCAATCTTGGGACGCCCCTTGTTCAGGGAAAGCCCCTGGTGCGCCGGGCCGGTTTGTTTACCTGCCGCATCTGTAGGTTTGGCCGATCGCGGCTCCCACTGGCTGCAGTTCGCCGCCCCAGGCTGCCACCCCAGGCTGCGGGAAGCGGCGGCTGGTACGTCCCTCGGCCCGCTCTGCTTCCCACAGCCTCCATTGGCCTGCAGCAGTGAACTGTGGCCAGTGGGAGCCGCGATCAGCCAAACCGGTGGACGCAGTAGGTAAACAAACCGGCCCGGCCCGCCAGGGGCTTTCCCTGAATAAGCGGCGTCCCAAGTTTGGGAAACACTGCACTAGACGACATAACAGATTTTTTTTTTTCCAATTCTCATCTCTGACTCTAAGAAATCCAAGCTGATACCTAGTGATTCTTCAATATACCTCGTTCAGAGTAACTATATATTCAAAGTATTCCATTTGGATGCTTATCTGAAGCCCAACTAAAGATCTCCAGCCTTTTAGAGGTTGTTCCCTGACATCAACCTCATCCTCTTCAGTCTTCCAATGCACTTTCAGTTTTCTCCAGCTGACTTTCTCTTCTCTGGATCATATGGATCTGTTTAGCTATCCTGAATCTGGAGTATAATTCTCTGTGACAGTGTCAGTCTCCACTGAGCATCCGTTTGCCTCCAGGAAGTTGACTATTTAAATGTGACTGACAGGAAAATGATGGTTTATTAGTAAGAAAACTTTTCTTGGAATGTTCTTAGACAATGTTTAAAAAAAGGAATGTTGCTCAGCATTCTATTACCTTCAGTCAGAATGAGGTCACCTGCTGGCAAAAATTCTTTTAAGGAATTAATTTAGAGATTGACCACTCTGTGCCTGTCTCTGACTAAGAAAGAGAAATCTGCATCAGTGGAAGATAGATAATGCAAATCATTGAACTACAGCAACTATTCCCTTTAAAAAAACCTAATCCTGATAGTGCAGAAGGCAAGGGAATTTTTGTCTTGCTGACTCAGTATAAAAAGTCTGAGGTGAGAGTGGGAGAGAATGCTTTAATCTGACTTGTCCAGCACAGACCTGCTGTCTGCAGGAGGCATCTTACTTTCTGCCAGAAAGTGATTCTGCTCCCAGGTCAAGTTTTGTGCTGAGTAACTCGGTCTGGTTGAGAGCTGAGATTAGCGACCTTGGAGTTTTTCTACATGGCCCAAACCTGACTATTCTGTGCTGAGTTGAGCCTTAATTGAATAAGAGGCCAATAATTATGCAGCTGTCCTTACTCGTTAAAGGCCAGATTGTGAACCTATGACTGCCACTGGGGAGCGGTTACTGACCCGAGTAATCCCATTGGTGGTACTACTCATGTGGCAAATAACTACCCACAAATAGGAGTTGATCATTTACAATCTGGCCCCAAATGATTAATGCTCTAATTGAGCAAAGCACTCTAATATTTTGCTGAATCAGGGCTTTAGTTTGTAAGCTAAAACAGCCATTGTGGTATATTTTAAAAACTGTGCTGACATTGTAGCTTGTCACTTTAAATTTCAGAGGTCCTGCTTGCAGGCTACAGAGCTCTGTTGAGAAGTGAACAAACTGGGCATAGCATTGGTGAATGTGCAGCCAGCCTAGAGTAAGGTGGATTGAGTTGTGCCTCTGTGTTTTAGGGAGCAGCCTGCTTTGTTTCTCTCTGTTTGGGGGCTCTTGTGTGTGATTGTTCTGAATTCTAAGAAACAAAGTCATGTTATATTGCAACCTTCCAGCAAGAGTATTTGTTTTTATCTAACTTCTCTGTGTGTATGCAGTGGTTTTGGGGGAAATGCATTAATAGTGTGGTGTCATTGTTAAAAAAAAAAAAAAAATAAAGACACTGTATGCTGTCTATTTAGAAATACAATGCCACCTGTATGTATTTTAGCATTTTTAACAGGCATTGTAAGATTCCAGGGTCATCTGAATGTTGACCCTGTGCCTTTGCACTGGCTCTGCCTCTTGGTAGAGAATCTACCCTGGCAGTGCAGTTTCATCAGAACCAGGTTGCTTGAGGCTCCTTTCCCTAGAGATCCTGAGATTATGCAGACTGCAATATCACTTTTGTCTATGCAAGCTGAATTGGAAGGGGTGGGGAGGGGAAAGATAGCTTTTCTGTCTGTCCTGTCTCCAAGCCTGGACCACATGGAGAGATCTCCAGAGGGTCGAGAGAAAAGATGATTCAACAGAGAAATCACCATGTATGGATCTAGGAAATGTGTTCTGTCCCTTAATGTAATATAAAAATCTCCCCTAACATAAGGAGAAACCAGAGATTTGGGTGTTGGGGAGGGAGGAGTAGTGAGACCATCTATCTTTTTAATACAGATTAAATTAAAATAGGATTTTTTCTTTAGCAGTGTATTTTTGCATACACTGATTCCTGAAAGTGTACATGAAAATGCTATGAGGCATGGCAGGAAGTCATTACTGTACAGTATCCCATTACCCTCTTCTCCTTTAGAGGTCTCTGATGCAGTGATAGTAGTTTTGTGAGCTTTTGTGAAATCTGTAAAGAAAGTAAAAAAAACTCCAACTATTACCAGTGTATTTTACTATTTTCATACTATTCATACTGCCTACACAGACATATAATTCCTAATATATTCCACACCCTACAGTTGTTAAAGTACATTATGCCTTTTGTTGGAAATTTGACACTTCTATACATGGCAATTGCACTCTCCGTCTAAAATGGATCATTCTTACTATTCTGCACTCCACAACTATAATAATCTCTCTGCATAAGAATAGTGCATAACTGTATAATGTGTCACACTAGAAATCAGTCTATTAAAGCAACAACAAAGTAAAAGGACTGGTAATCTTGTGTTCGATACATTTCCTGATTGATCTACCAGGTAATCTGTGCTGGCAGTTCTGACATGGCTGGTTGCCACTTTTGCAAGAGAAACACCAATGGTGGAACATATGACCTTTATTATTCTTGTAGCTGCTGTGCTTCCGGGTCAAGTGGAGATTGTTATCATGCTCTTTGTGCCATCCATGGTTAAAGTAGATAGAAACAAGGAGTTCCCATTGCACCAGCCGGAATGGGGGAGCTGTGGTGAGGAACTGCTTAGTTAATTCAGGCAAAGAAGGGAGAGCTTCCTCCTGCTTTTAGGAGAGCAGGGGAAGCTGCATTCCCTACTGCTTTCCTATACTTTAACCCCTGTGCACTGTGTGGTGGCACATTGTTTATCATGTGACATGTTCCCAGGTTCATGACTTAGTTCAGGATGATGTATACTAAATTTTTCTCTTTGGTCCCTGTCTGTCAGCTCAATAGCAACAAATGGGGCCGAATGAAGTGTTTTTTTCACCACTTTCTATCTCATACCAGTTTCTCAGCTTCGTCTTTAAACATTTTCTCTCTGTCATTCTTCACCAACGCATCCTCTGTTTCTAGTTCCTTGCAGATTGGTATGTATTGCCATGTAGAATATCTTGTCCATGGTCATTCTTAACATGTGTCCAAACCATCACAATGATTTTGCTTGAATCTTCTGTAACAGCATTATTTCTTGCCTTATTTCAGAGTAACAGCCGTGTTAGTCTGTATTTGCAAAAAGAAAAGGAGTACTTGTGGCACCTTAGAGACTAACCAATTTATTTGAGCATAAGCTTTCGTGAGCTACAGCTCACTTCATCGGATGCATACTGTGGAAAATACAAAAGATGTTTTTATACACACAAATCATGAAAAAATGGGTGTTTTATCACTACAAAAGATTTTCTCTCCCCCCACCCCACTCTCCTGCTGGTAATAGCTTATGTAAAGTGATCACTCTCCTTACAATGTGTATGATAATCAAGGTGGGCCATTTCCAGCACAAATCCAGGGTTTAACAAGAACATCTGAGGAACGGGGGGGGGAGGGGGGTGGTTGGTTAGGAAAACAAGGGGAAATAGGTTACCTTGCATAATGACTTAGCCACTCCCAGTCTCTATTTGTGCTGGAAATGGCCCACCTTGATTATCATACACATTGTAAGGAGAGTGATCACTTTACATAAGCTATTACCAGCAAGAAAGTGGGGTAGGGGGAGAGAAAACCTTTTGTAGTGATAAAACACCCATTTTTTCATGATTTGTGTGTATAAAAACATCTTCTGTATTTTCCACAGTATGCATCCGATGAAGTGAGCTGTAGCTCACGAAAGCTCATGCTCAGATAAATTGGTTAGTCTCGAAGGTGCCACAAGTCCTCCTTTTCTTTTCTTGCCTTAGTCATTTTCTTATTTTTTGCAGTCTTGAAACTCCAAGCATGGTACGTTCTTACATTCCATGTTCCAATATATGTCTTATCCTTCACGTTCATCATGTAGTTCCCTGTTCTGTGCGTGTTTTCGAATCATATAACTTTTTGCCCCCCACGTCAGTTCTTGAGTACAGAGTGTTGGCATGGGCTGTCTTGGCAATGACAGAGCCAGCATACTCTTCTTTCTCTCTCCATTTTTCATTTGTTTTTTAAGGTCCAGTATTCGTCAAGTGTTTGACCATGATTCCTTGGCTTTGGGGCTGACCAGTGTATCGTAATCCATCTGCAACACTGATTGTCTGAATATATCCACAAGCTTGCTCTAGCACTGTTTCTACCAAATATTACTCTTTTTGAAAGTTGCTTTGCTGTAGTGCACGAAGTTTTCTAACTTCATATACTAACTTATTCCATGTGTATTAAGTTGTTGCCTTTTTAATCTTTACCTTTGAAATTCGAACACAGTCAGTTGGCACAGCAAAACCAAAAAGTGAGAGACTCATTATCACAGAGGTACTGTAGGTTCAGAATACTACTAGAATTGCTGGAAAACTGTTTTTCCCCCTCACAAAATACAAAAGTGTTACTGAATCTAATTAAAGAATATAAACAATATTTATCAGGATGGTGTTCCAGTAAGATAATAACTAACACAGCATGCTGTGGGGGAAGCAAGAGCAGTGAAATATAAATGTCACTTCAGTCACATATATAGTGAAAGTGGAAATAAAGTATAAGCTTTTAACAGCAAGGCTCATTAACCATTAGAATAATTTACTATGGGAAGAGATGAATTCTCCATCACTTGAAGTCTTTAAATCAAGATTAGACATCTTTGTAAAAGATATACTTTAGCACAACCAGACGTTATAGGTCTGGTGCAGGAATTACTGGGTGAAATTATTCTATGGCATGTGTTTGATTTCTGGCCTTAAACTCCTATGAATAGGGGCTGATCCAAAGTCCACTGGAAAGAGTCCCATTGCCTTAATTGAGCTTTGAATGAAGCCTATACTAGGATCATAAAGGCAACATTCCATTGTGTTTAAATCCCAGGCAAGCCACTATGTTTCATAAGTCTCCAGGTTTAAAGCTTGAAGTAGCTTTATCCTCCTCCAGCTACATGAGACTCCTCCAGGAAGGGGACCGTGTCTTCTAGAACAATCCAAAGACTGGCAAACCTAGAAGTTGTAGAATTTTGGTAAAGGAAGGGTAACACTTTGGAGGACTGGGAAGAGTGGGTTACTGGACTCCACTGTAACACTTTTTTTCAACCACAGCTCTTTTAAAACAAAGTTTAACTTTTTTTATTTCAAAATGACTAGATTTGGGGTAGGCCCCTTTTGCAAGGCACTTGGAATGTATCAAATCACTCCTGGGGGCATATCCCTGCTTTATGTAACTATGGATTTAAAATCAGAAAGTGTGGCTTCTGGAAGGGTGGCACCAACCACTTACAAGGTGCCAGAAGGGAGGGCTACCTGCCATCTTTACTAGCTACTGGATAGCATAAAAATCAATATTACTGCTTTTAGATTATTTTTAAATAGAGTTTTTGTGTCAGGATGTTTTAGGCAGTAACTGCCAGATCAACCTGCTAAGACTGTGGTGCAATGGTGGATCCTTATTGTGGATCTGCAACCAAAAAACTGTGATCTGGTAATTTCCCCCATGCAATCCCATTCCCTCCCCCACTCTCTCCCCTCCAGACCTCACTACTTTTCAGGTGCTATTTCACCAGAAAATGTGTGTGCTTAGAATGATGCATGATCACATGTAGAAATGGATTCTGCCATCTACTGCCTTCCGTAACAGCAAATGCTTCCTAGAACAGACTATAAAATCTGTTAGCTCCGACTCAGTGGTCCATCAAAAAGAAGCAGATGTTGTTCTCCACTGTCCTTGAGACCTTGGTAGTATGGCAGCCATCTGCCACTTTGTAGGCTTCCAAGATAAGTCAGTCAGAATTCAAACCAGTATCCTGTAATGTCTTGTAAATCTAAAGAAGAGGGAACTGGCAACAGGGATGTAAAAGAAGAGATGGCTATATGCATCCTGAAACAATTTTTTGCTGCTCCCTTCAATAAAGATTTAAACCTGTGTGGGCTAATTGATCTCTTCCTAGATGCTCCCAGGAAAGTGAGAATTTTCTTCTCTAACATTTCCTGGTCCTTAAATGACTTATTTGGGTGTGCAAGAATGGATTTAGGAGTCTACATTTACGTGCCCATTTGTGAAAATAGTGGCCTTAATTGAGAAGTGAAGAATTTCTAGGTAGACCTAGTTACTTCTAGACTTATCAAGATGAGATTTTTTTTTTAAGGACTTAATAAAACAAGCTTTTTTATCCATCTCTGACCTTGTTTTCTTATAACCTGCTTTTCTTTATTCTTTTCTTTTTTCCCCAGCTTTTATTCATTTTTCCTTTATATTAATCAAATAGTCAATTTCCCACAACTTTTAGCCCTTTTCTTTTCTACATACTCTTGCTGTCTATTTACTGAAACTTCATCTACAGCCTTTAAAAACTAAATAAAATTATTTGTAGCTTAGAGTTAGGCAGCCTCCCTTGCTTTCCTCTTTTTGGGGGTGGGGCGCGAGGGAGAGGGCTGAGAAACATGTCTGCTTAGGTATCCTCATCAGCTAACCTAATGTGGACAATTTAGAGTGAGCCCATATATGTACTAAGAAGTTGTTGTTTTTTTTTTTTAAATTGGTTGTAACATTAAAGAATGTATTTAGCAATAGTTTCTATTCAGTGTAAAGAAATATAAGCTGGCAAGGAAAACTGATGTCAAGGATTGACCCTTCTGGTACCATGACTGATCAGACTGGCTATGTGCTCAAGGTATGCTACGTGGCTCAAATTTCAATGCCTGGACACTTTTTTTTTTTTTTTTTTTTGAAAATAGAAGCAAGGAAAGGATGAAAAGAGGTAAGTCCATGATCCTAGTTCAGTGAGTGGGAATGACTTGAAACAGAAAAGTATTAATTTAAAAATATAAGAGGAGAAGAAAAGGTTTATTGGATGTAATGACATAATTGTTCCATTCAAGGACATGATATTAACAACCTTTCCTTCCATGAGTAATATGTGAGCTAATGTAAATAGTCCCCGTGGGCCTACTTGGAGATACTTGCTGTAAGGATTACTCACTGGCAGCTTTCCAAGCAAGTGCCTGGGGCGGCATTCAGAATGGGGCAGCAGTCTGTGTCCCATGGTGGCAATTCAGTGGCAGCTCCACCGCTCTTCCCGCCGTGGCAGCTTTTGGGCAGCAGCCCTGCCGCTCTCCCGGGTGCTGTGGCAATTTGGTGGCAGCTCTGCCGCTTTGGCGGCGGTGGCAATTCGGCGGCAACTGCCTGGGGCGGCAAAATTGGCAGAGTCGTCCCTGCTCACTGGAGAACAGGCAGCAGTAGAAGGCCCTGTATATCAATCAGATCCTATTCACCAAACAATCGTGTGAGCCAAGCAGACACAACATCCTCCATTCAGGCTAAAATACGTACTGAAACGACGTCAAATGGAAAAACCAACCTGTGTGGTTAGGGCTATTTCACTAAACTCGCTTTGCCAGCTTGATCGATCAAGCTTGTATCAGATACAGAAGCCTTGAAGCCAACAGTAAATGCTTCAATCAGTTTTATCAAGTTTTTAAGCATCAGGCAAAACACTCAGGGATGACTTAAGCACCTAAAAAATTCATGAGGATGAATGTTGTTAATTCCAAAATGTTGAATTTATACCACTTAAAGTTTTTGAAATATATTAGGTATACTGACTGAAAATATAAACAATTACACTTTCTTGTAATGCAAATGTAAATAAATAAATGCCATCATTAAAGCATTGAACCTTTCTGCTACTTAACGGTAATCAGCACAAGATTGTGTGTGTGTGAGAGAGAGAGAGAATGCCTTTAATTCCCTGTTTACTACATGCAATAATGGAAATACATGCCCAGGAAGAAAATGAGTGACATAATCTGCACTTATTCTTCAAGCTTGTCAGGTGCTTACCTCCAGATGGTCAAACATTCTAGTGCAAGATTCTCCTGTAGTAATTTAAAATGGTAAATGTAGAACCCCCATGCTGGGTTTCTGCTGGTTCTTGTTCAGGTTTTAGAGCCATGAGGGTCTATTTTCATATGAGCGTGTAGATATCATAGGTGGGATTTTCAAAAGCACTCAGCATTCACACAATTCAGCTCTCAGTGGGAATTTAATCTTTGACTTCAATGGGAGCAGAGTTAGAGCAGTGCTGAGCATTTTTGAGAATCACACCCTATGTCTGTAATTCTCATTAATGCAGCTAGGAGTTACGTGAGGAAACCTTGTGCACTCAGAAGAGACATCTGGCCCTGCAGTTATTTGTATCTCTTGTGGTGATCTCTTCTGAGGACACTGGCTTTGCATAATGTGGAGGCCGCTCTTGTGTAATGACTTGTTATCAGTGGTTGATTATTAGATTTTTTTAGCCCAGATATTTAAGCCCTGTCTACACTAGGGCTCTGTGTTGCTGATGCTGGTTGTGTTGAGCTGTTACTCTGAAACCTGAAAACTCTGAATTGATATTTCTCTCAATCTGGGTAGAAATTTGAGTCGGGGTTTGGTCTCCGATAAGCAAGTACAAGTCTCATTGATTTAGACCTTGATTCAGCTGAGCACTTAAGCATGTGCTTAACATCCAATGACTTCAAAGTTAAGTATGTGCTTAAGTGATCTGCTGAATTGGGGACCTTAAATTCGTCGTGTACATGCTTATCTGGGCAGATCTTGGTTTCAGGTTTGTAAGGCATTTTGCGTGCAGCTTATGATAGGATCCTATGTGTGATAATTACCACTGATCTAACTCAGGCCAGAATCCTGTATCCTTTTCTGGCCACAGCCCAGTTCAGCGAGGTCTCCCAGCACAGCCACACACCATCACCCTTTGGGGGAAAGCTGGGGGTGGGGACCGAAGGGAATGAATCCCCTCTAGGTGGATCCACTTATCTGTCCGTCCCCACCCCTGACGACCACCACCACGGTGATAACCCTTTACACTGCTGTAGAAGCTGCAGGATGGATCTTCTGTTCTAAGACCTCATGTAGAATATTCTTCCACCTTTGCCCCTGGAGAGACCTCTCAAAGTCCTGTCCAGCTACGGGCATTGTGTTTTGGAAAGAAGATTTTGATCCACAGTGGCCTGCCTAAATTACTTTTGTCCTATGCATAGGTCCCTAACAAAATGCGTTCTAACTTTTTTTTTATTGCCGTTTATCACTGGTTAATTTGAATATGTAATCATGGAAATAAGCACAGATGGATTCAATGTGCTTAGCTCTGAGTTATACACTAGCTCATACAGTAGGAGCTTTCACCTTTTTGAGCTGAGAATAAGCATGGAAAAATATCAACTGAAAGGCTAACTTCTTCCTTTTCCACTCCCAAAAATTTGTTTATCCACCTGAAAATAGAGCCTTATAATATCTTCTCAACTGTGAGTGCAAGTATTATTAGCATTTTATGGTCGGGACACGTCTGTGGGTCCTTTTCTGGCCCCCAAAATGTTCTGTCTGCCAGCAACTTGGATTAAAAAAAAAACCCAACCAATATTAAAAACTCTTTGAAATCTCTTGTTCAGAAAGGACTCCTTGTGGCGAGCAGGTCAAACTTGTACATCCTCCTGCTGTCAATTCTCAAGTGACAAAGGGATGAAATGGAACCTGCCTCTTGTACTGCACTATAGCTATCCTTGCAATTCCCAGACATAAGTAGCATGCACTGCAGTGCATGTTAGTCAAGTTATTTTAAACTCTCTGAATTTTGACAGTTTCATTATTTTTTAGCAACTGCTTGAAAAAGTAACCGTGCAATATAATGTTACTTTGGAGATTGAATCCCCCATTTGAGGGCATCTAAATTACATAGCAGTGGGCACCTAATGATACTTCTAATAACTATGTACCAGAAATGAATGGATGAAACCCACATAAACGGGAACATGAGTTATCAGTGTACATTTCCCCTGCAAGCACTCTCAATGAGAGAATAAATTCCTTAGAACAAGGGCAGGATGAATGATCTCCTTCAGCAAGAAGCTGGCCATACTCTGAGACCGTTCTTGGACCAGCATTAGCGGTAGGAGGAATAGAGGTTTTCCTTGCCAACCATTATTTCCTTTTGAGGTCAAGTCAACTCTTTCCTATCAGGACCATGGATCACCGTTGGAGGATGATGAAAAAAGTTTGCTTGCCAATGACAATAGGGAAGGACACTGTGCTGTCACTCTATTGATGGCCTAATACAGTAGGGATATTACAATTGTTTTATGGCCTCACTTTATGGCTGTCAAATGTTCTTTCCCTTGGCTTTGCCCTTACAGTTAACTGTTATACTGAAAGATGGTGATGGATGAAGCTGGAGTGAATGCAATTTATAATTTGCACAAGCTATGGATGTGATACAGTAATTCTGATCGTAATGAATATATTTTCTGTATGACAAGTCAAGTGCCAGAAGAGACAGACAATAAAAGAGAGAGGTTTAATTGCTAGAAAGATGTGATCTGGTTACATGGCTCTTCTGTAGCATTTACTCAGATTGAATGATCCTATTCAAAACTAGTTGTCATTGCCTCCTTTTTTTCCCTCTCCTTTAGTCTCTATTCCCTTATTCTACCAACACAGGTTTCATTCTCCATAGTGCCATCAAGTGGTGTGTAGGCCATTAGGCAGATGTGTCTTGCTCTGATAAATAGCCTCATTTGGGAACTTTTTTTAAAAAGAGTGTGCACAAGTGATATCTGCTCAGGAACTTTATGGTGGTGGTTACTTTGCTGTTCAATAAAAAAGGAATATTTACCATCGCAATCTATGAACCCTGTTGTAAATTTAGCACCTCTGAGATCCAGGCGCAGGTAAGAAGCACACTAATATGTAATAAATAGTTTTATTCTTTTAAAGGAAATATTTCCACACCACCACACAACATTTTTCTCAGAGGAAATATGCCTAATGTAGCAATATACCAAACTCTTTATATTCTTCTTTTAGTAGTGTCCCTGTGGGTTCTCCACTTCAATTATTTCAGGTGGGCATGGGCCTTTCAAGCCCGTGATAGGAGATTTTTCATTAGCAGTGTCCGTTTTGCCTGTGTGTGTGTTCTATACAACCTTGTGCTGCACACGAGGGTACATAGAGCTATGCAGGCAAACTGTCCTCCATTCCTTCTCTACTGCCTTGGCCTGAGACGGAGCTCTAGCATGTCCACCTTGTGCCTGCCTCAGCGTGTTCTAAGGGTATTTTTTGTTTTGTTTGTTAGTATAGAATTAGTTAGTCGTGAGAGGCTTGTTTTTTCCCTCTCCTTTCTCCTCCCCCACTTCCCTCTTCTTCTTTTTTTTTTTTTTTGCTGGGGCACTTATTTGGCCTTTCTGGGCATGCCTGGCTCACCAGACTTCAAACATTCTCTCTCTTGTCTGGAGGCTATCCCAGTCAGCGACAGCCACTGTAAGTGTATTTGTTTCTTGTGAGAGTCTCATATCTCCCCAAAGTGGAACTTTTTTTTTTTTTGGCTAGCTCTCAAATCTAGAGCACAGAAGAGTTGAGAGACCAAATTGAGGGTTTTGATGATGGAGCACTCTCTTCAACCTTCTTCAGAGTCAGTCAGGACACCCCTCCCCCGCATACATCTGTCTCTGGGCAGATTAGGCACCCAGTGTCTTGCCTAAGAGTGGGAGGACTCAGGGAAAGCTGCGAAGAAGTGGAGCTCTGTCTCCCACCACAAGAAGCCAGCTCCCAAAAGGCCCAATCTCCCACTGAGTCTACAGTGTTGGAGGCTTCAACTGCTCAACTTGGTACTGTGGAAGCAAAGGACTCTTTCTCTGATACAGCGGGGCCAGGAGATCCTGGAGCATTTTGGAGATGCATGGCTCCAGCAGGCCCCCAATGCCACCTATGAAGGACTGGGATGCCCAAGACATACAACTCCTCTAGAATGGCACCATCTATATCAGGCTTACTTACCATCTGCACTTATTTCCATGATTACATGTTCATGATAACCAGTGATGAGCTCTGATCAGAGGGGGAGAAAAGTCAGATTGCATTTTGTTAGGGACCTAGTAATTTAGGCAGGCCACTGTAGATCAAATCCTCTTTCCAAAACTCAGCCCCAATAGCTGGCTAGAACACTGGGGGTCTCCCCAGAGGCAAGGGTGGAAGAATACTCTGCATAAGGTAGTGACCCCTAAACTTTTCAGGATTGTCACCCAACCCCTGTCTGTGCCCCTCCCCTGCTGAGGCAGGGATCAGGGCCTCAGCTCCCTGGGAGAAAGGGAAGGCAGACGGGGTAAGGAGGCCGAGGCTGGGGGCAGGGCTGGGACGAGGGCTGTGCATGGAACTGCAGGTTGGGGCTGGGGCTGAGGTTGTGGGCAGAGTTGGAGTAGAGTGGGACTGGGTGATGCTTCCTCCCCACCCCCCAGGGGGGCTGGCTCAGGCTCTGCCATGCCTCCCTGAATGTTTCTCTGTGCCCCCTTAGGGGGGTGCGCCCCACAATTTGGGGACCTTTGGCATAAGGCTTGGGAACTGAAGACCCATCCTGCAGCTTTTTACAGCAGTCTAAAGGGTTATCAGAGTGGTGGGGGCGACAGATAAGTGGATAAAAACTCCCTAGTTTGAGTTGATTTTTCCGTCAATGTCTGCTTGTGTGTCCCTTTTAATGGTCCAGCTCAAACAATGACTGTGTGACAACAGATGCATCACTGTTATGGTGGGGAGCATATATCAATGCCCTCACAACTCAGGACAGATAGACACCTCAGGAAACCGGTCTCCATATCAACCCGTTGGAACTCAAGGCAGTCAGGAATGTCTGATTTCAGTTCCTACCCCTCATCAAGGGCAAGCCCATTCAGGATCATGATGGATAATGTTGCTTTCATGTTCTATATCAACAAACAGGGAGAAGGAAGATTCCGCTCCCTTGGTGCCAAAGCTGTAAAGTTATGGAACTGGTGTATAGCCCACTAGAGTTGGATCTCCATCACTTACTTTTCTAGAGTCCAGAATGACACAGCTGATATGATTAGCCAATATTTCTTCCAGGACTACGAATGGGAGTTGAACTCTCAAACTCTCCATGGGATATTGCAAAGGAGGGGACTTCCACAGATGAACCTATGCGCCATATTCTGCAACAAGAAGTGCCCCCCTACTCTGCTCAAGAGGAGGCTAGGTCACCACTCTTTTTAGGGAATGGTTTTCCCCTTTCCTGGACTAAGGGTCCTTTCTATGCATTCCCTCCAACACCACTAATACTAACTCTGATAAACAAGATCATACAGGACAAGACCAGGGTTATCCTTATAGTATTGCCCTGACTGAGACAGACTTCGTATCCTTACCTGCTTCACCTGTATGTCCACCTGGCAGTTAAGCTTCTGACCATCCCTCATCTCCTCTCCCAGAACACAAGTTGCATGCTTCACCCCAGCCTAGGGGTCCTCCACTTCCAAGTATGGTTTTATATGGTTCCCAGTATTAGAATCCACCTGCTCAAAAAGTATTACTAAACAGTAGAAGGGAGTTTACTTGAACTATTTACCGTCTGAAATAGAAAAGGTTCAATCACTGGTGTCACCGTCACTGAGTGGCAGAATCCTCTTTTCTTTCAGCCATCTTTGATTACCTGCTGGACTTGAAGAAATCAAGCTCTAGCTCTATTAAGGTTTATCTGGCCACAGTAGCAGCCTTTCATCCTGCACTAGAAGGGTTTTCTATCTTTGCTCACCTTATGTCCTCAAGATTTATTAAGGGTATAGGGAACCTGTACCCCCGGTTAAGGATCCTCCTACTTCTTGGGATCTCAGCTTTGTACTTAGATGCCTCCATAGGACCTCCATTTGAACCTATGGCAATGTGCTCCTTGCTTCACTTATCTATGAAGGTAGCCTTTCTAGTAGCTATCATGTCAGCTTGCAAGGTTGGGGAGATTGGGCCCTTGATGGCAGACCCTCCATTTATAGTATTTTTCAAGAACAAATCTTTTTATGGCCTCACCCTAAATTCCTACCTGAAGTGCTGTCAGATTTTCATTTTAACCAGGCCATTCACCTATCGGTATCTTTCCTAAACCACATAAATCTCAACATGAGACCTCCTTTCATACTTTAGATGTGAGATGGGCATTGGCCTTTCCCAAAATTTCTTTGTCCTATCTCGATAAATCACCTATGCTGTTGTCTCCATCGCAGAAAGGTCCAAGGGGACCACAATCTGTGTGTATCATTGCTTGCTACAATGCAGCTGGTGCAGTACCTCCCCAAAGGATGATAGCACACTCTACCAGAGCACAGGCAACTTCTACAGCTTTCATCAAGGACATTCCAGTGTCTGAGATATGCAGAGCTGCTACATGGGCCTCAGGGCATACTTTTTCTAAACACTATACTGTGGTCCACACTGGCAGATCTGATGTGGTGCTTGGTTCTGCTATGTTGTCATCAGTCTTAGACTCAGTTGCGAAGATCTCTCCTCCCTGCAGGGATACTGCTCAGGAATCACCTAAAGTGGAGCACCCACAGGGACACTACTCGAAGAAGAGGTTACTCATTTTGTGCTGTAACTGTGGGTCTTTGAGATATGCCCCTCTCTGGGTGCTCCACTACCCATTCTCCTTCCCCGCTGCTTTGGACTGTACTTCGTTGGACATTTGGATAGAGAAGGCACTGAGGTGTGTGTGGCACAAGGTTGTATAGTGCTCACGTACAGGCCAAATGGAGCTTGGTGCTCATGCACTGCTAATGGAAAACCTCGGATCAAGGGCTTGAGAGGTGCATGTGCACCTGAACTAACTGAAGTGGTGGACCTATAGGGAGGCATATCTATGAAGAACCACAGTTACTGAACAAGGTGAGTAACCTCCTCTTCCCAAGCAATTGGTCTCTCAGTTTTTGTCTTTCTTTTGTCAAAAATTAAGTTTTTAGTTGCAAGGGCAAAGGTAGCAAAGGCTGAGGGTTACATTTGTGTGATGGGTGAGCAGCTGCTACTTTTGTGTTCTTGGTGCTCATGCTGCTCAGGGGGTAGAGCTAACTTCTGGAAAAGTAACTTAATGAATTGCAAACAGCGTAGAGAAGAGAGCTCATCCTTCTGTGGCCAGAAATGCGTGATTTTGACCTGGTGTGTAAACATATCCACCCTTCTTAGTTGGTCAAATGTCACACACAGCCCTTCCTCTTACTAAGTGCAATTCCATTGTAGTAGAGGGTCTATGCAAGGCCCTACACACCATTTAAACCGTGTGTTAAGGGCTCTCTGCACTCAGTATCATAATCAAACCCATTGTTTTCACTCTGAAATATGCATTGAAGTCTGACATCCATATCTGTTACTTGTATAACTCCATTACCGTAATATCTAGACACCTCCCAAGTATTTAAAAATAGAGAGAAATTTTAATTATTTTCTTTTTTGCTTTCCAGACAAACCTGTAAACAAATCAAGCTATGTCTGAAGGAATTAATGAGGTAAAGCAAAATTGAAGAAATAAGATTTGTGCCATGGCCATTTGCATTTTGGGCAGGAGTTAGCTCCATGACAGCTCTGGCTGAGCTCCCACTTGTGGATGGGCACTTTAGGCCACTGTATTAGATTCTCCTTTTAACGGTAGATTCAAACACATTCTCTTTCTGTCCTTCCTCTGGGGTTTTTCCATTCTCTGATCCTCTATTCGTTGTAAAAGGAGCTGAAAGCCTCCTCCTGTGTTTGTTACAATAGTTATGAGTCATTAACAGGTGGTTCCATTGTCCTGCTAGGGCAATATTAGTAAATTGTTGATGGTCATAGAATCATATCATAGAATCATAGACTATCAGGGTTGGAAGGGACCTCAGGAGGTTATCTAGCCCACCCCCCTGCTCAAATCAGGACCAATCCCCAACTAAATCATCCCAGCCAGGGCTTTGTCAAACCTGATCTTGAAAATCTCTAAGGAAGGAGATTCCACCACCTCTCTAGGTAACCCATTCCAGTGCTTCACCACCCTCCTAGTGAAAAAGTTTTTCCTAATATCCAACCTAAACCTCCCCCACTGCAACTTGAGACCATTACTCCTTGTTCTGTCATCAGCTACCACTGAGAACAGTCTTGATCCATCCTCTTTGGAACCCCCTTTCAGGTAGTTGAAAGCAGCTATCAAATCCCCCCTCATTCTTCTCTTCCGCAGACTAAACAATCCCAGTTCCCTCAGCCTCTCCTCGTAACTCATGTGTTCCAGTCCCCTAATCATTTTTGTTGCCCTCCGCTGGACTCTTTCCAATTTTTCCACATCCTTCTTGTAGCGTGGGGCCCAAAACTGGACACAGTACTCCAGATGAGGCCTCACCAATGTCGAATAGAGGGGAACGATCACGTCCCTCGATCTGCTGGCAGTGCCCCTACTTATACATCCCAAAATGCCATTGGCCTTCTTGGCAACAAGGGCACACTGTTGACTCCTATCCAGCTTCTCGTCCACTGTAACCGCTAGGTCCTTTTCTGCTGAACTGCTGCCGAGCCACCCGGTCCTTAGTCTGTAGTGGTGCATGGGATTCTTCCGTCCTAAGTGCAGGACTCTGCACTTGTCCTTGTTGAACCTCATCAGATTTCTTTTGGCCCAATCCTCTAATTTGTCTAGGGCCCTCTGTATCCTATCTCTACCCTCCTGTGTATCTACCTCTCCTCCCAGTTTCGTGTCATCTGCAAACTTGCTGAGGGTGCAATCCACACCATCCTCCAGATTATTTATGAAGATATTGAACAAAACCAGCCCCAGGACCGACCCTTGGGGCACTCCACTTGATACCGGCTGCCAACTAGACATGGAGCCATTGATCACTACCCGTTGAGCCCGACAATCTAGCCAACTTTCTATCCACCTTATAGTCCATTCATCCATCCCATACTTCTTTAACTTGCTGGCAAGAATACTGCAGGAGACCATGTCAAAAGCTTTGCTGAAGTCAAGGAACAACACGTCCACTGCTTTCCCCTCATCTTCAGAGCCAGTTATCTCGTCATAGAAGGCAATTAGATTAGATTGCCCTTGGTGAATCCATGCTGACTGTTCCTGATCACTTTCCTCTAAGTGCTTCAGAATTGATTCCTTGAGGACCTGCTCCATGATTTTTCCAGGGACTGAGGTGAGGCTGACTGGCCTGTAGTTCCCAGGATCCTCCTTCTTCCCTTTTTTAAAGATGGGCACTACATTAGCCTTTTTCCAGTCGTCTGGGACTTCCCCGGATTGCCATGAGTTTTCAAAGATAATGGCCAATGGCTCTGCAATAACATCCGCCAACTCCTTTAGCACTCTTGGATGCAGCTCATCTGGCCTCATGGACTTGTGCACGTCCAGCTTTTCTAAACCACTTCTTTCTCCACAGAGGGCTGGTCACCTCCTCCCCATGCTGTGCTGCCCAGTGCAGTAGTCTGGGAGCTGACCTTGTTCATGAAGACAGAGGCAAAAAAAGCATTGAGTACATTAGCTTTTTCCACATCCTCTCTCACTAGGTTGCCTCCCTCATTCAGTAAGGGCCCCACACTTTCCTTGACTTTCTTCTTGTTGCCAACATACCTGAAGAAACCCTTCTTGTTACTCTTAACATCTCTTGCTAGCTGCAACTCCAGGTGTGATTTGGCCTTCCTGATTTCACTCCTGCATGCCTGAGCAATATTTTTATACTCTTCCCTGGTCATTTGTCCAATCTTCCACTTCTTGTAAGCTTCTTTTTTGTGTTTAAGATCAGCAAGGATTTCACTGTTAAGCCAAGCCGGTTGCCTGCCATATTTACTATTCTTTCTACACATCGGGATGGTTTGTCCCTTAACCTCAATAAGGATTCTTTAAAATACAGCCAGCTCTCCTGGACTCCTTTCCCCCTCATGTTATTCTCCCAGGGGATCCTGCCCAACAGTTCCCTGAGGGAGTCGAAGTCTGCTTTCCTGAAGTCCAGGGTCCGTATTCTGCTGCTCTCCTTTCTTCCTTGTGTCAGGATCCTGAACTCGACCATCTCATGGTCACTGCCTCCCAGGTTCCCATCCACTTTTGCTTCCCCTACTAATTCTTCCCAGTTTGTGAGCAGCAGGTCAAGAAGAGCTCTGCCCCTAGTTGGTTCCTCCAGTACTTGCACCAGGAAATTGTCCCCTACACTTTCCAAAACCTTCCTGGATTGTCTGTGCACCGCTGTATTGCTCTCCCAGCAGATATCAGGGTGATTGAAGTCTCCCATGAGAACCAGGGCCTGCGATCTAGTAACTTCCGTGAGTTGCCGGAAGAAAGCCTTGTCCACCTCATCCCCCTGGGCCGGTGGTCAATAGCAGACTCCCATCACGACATCACCCTTGTTGCTCACACTTCTAAACTTAATCCAGAGACACTCAGGTTTTTCTGCAGTTTCATACTTGAGCTCTGAGCAGTCATACTGCTCCCTTACATACAGTGCAACTCCCCCACCTTTTCTGCCCTGCCTGTCCTTCCTGAACAGTTTATATCTATCCCATGACAGTACTCCAGTCATGTGAGTTAAGGTCATTAAGGTCTCTTCCATTCAAGGACAGACACCAAGTACCATACCCCTTCCTCGTACCACAAGAGGGAGGATGTCAATCTATAGTGAAATATCTCAGTAAGGCTATACCATACAGAGTTCATAAAATCAAACTGGAATTCATAAGTTCATATAGTCATAAACTTCATAGTCTATGTCCAGCTCCTGTGAAAAATCTGTCTTTTGAATCTATAAACCTCCTTTCTATTGTTCTGGTGGAATGGAAGGACTTCTGGAAGGTTCTAGTTTGTAAGGAAAGGTGATCTCAGTAGGGACAATCCCCTGGAGAGGTTTGTGTATCAGGACAGAAACCTTTACCCAGAATCTCATCTAATTAGGAGCCAGTGCAGATAGCAGAGAGCCAGAGTGATAGCTTGATACTTTTCTTTCCCCTTGTGAGATCATTGTAAAATGTACATGGTCTGGATAGTTTCACAACTGTCCACAGCATGAGAGTTTTGTTAATTTCCCTCTGATACTGCTTTGGAAATCTCTTAATTGCTTTTGAAATAAAGCTTTCGTTCTGGAGATATGAATGGGCTCCTTACTTGCCTGGGAATGCTTCCCATGGCAATTAGGTAAATGGAGTTCTCTAGCTGTGGAATACAGGTGCAGAATAGCTCTAATTTTGGAACCATTTACACAGTGGGCCTGAGTTTAGGCTACAGTACTTCCTTTACATTAAAGTTGATGCATCTTATCCATCCCGGTTTCCCTTCAATTGTTCTATAAGACAGCCTTGCGTGCCTCCTTAGGGCATTCTCTACTGAATGGAGCCTAATATGGCTTTAAAATATTGATGAATAAAAGGTCAATTTTTAATTTCCCGTCAACTTAAACTTGCTAATTAGAATTTAGCATGCTTTTATCCCTGAAACCGTCTGACAGCATGTGACTTAATGTTCTTGCACATTGAAATAAATATAATACCATGGAATCTTATTTTGCCAGAGGCCAACACACTAGATTTATTAAAAGAAAAGGGTTTTGTGTAGTTCTAGGCATAATTACACCTCTTTTTAAACCGTCTTCTCTTTTTAAATTTTGATTCTTATTTATTCTTTCCATAATGCTGCTGCTGTTGTACCAAACTGGCAAGGAGGCCAGCAAGATCTGTTTCCTGTGAATTGTCAGTCTTGGCATTACTCCATTGATATTATATTTCTTATATTTATCATGAGTGGATTGCAACAATATTATCCTTGTGTAACCCACTTTCGTTCAAGCTGACTTGTGTTTTTAGCTTTCGAGGTTTCCAGTTCAACCCCTGGTGTTCACCAAGATAGTGGCTGTCACACTTGTCTGCTCATTCTTGTTTTTATTATGATGAAGGAAAGTGAAGCTAGCTTGTTAAATTGGGTTTAACCCAACTGAAATTCACAAATTCAAGAGTATATGTATGTATTCAGAAATGTGTTCATATATAACACTAAGGGACCAGTTCTGCCCCCAGGTGCAACCTCTGTTGACATAAGTGGGTGCTATTCACTCCTGTTGACCTCAGTAAGAGTTATGCCTGTGTATCAGATGATAGAACTGGACCCAAAACCTGACTGTCATTTACACTAAGCCAGGGGTCAGCAACCTCTCAGAAATGGTGTGCTGAGTCTTCATTTATTCACTTTAATTTAAGGTTTCACATGCCAATAATACATTTTAATGTTTTTTAGAGGGTCTCTCTCTATAAGTCTATATACTATATAACTAAACTATTGTCATATGTAAACAAGGTTTTCAAAGTGTTTAAGAAGCTTCATTTAAAATTAAATTTAAAATGCTGATCTTACACCGCTGGCCCGCTCAGCCCGTTGCTGGTCTGGGGTTCCGTTCACCTACACCGGCAGTGGGCTGAGCAGGGCCTGCAGCCAGGACCCCAGCTGGCAAGGGGCCAGCAGCCAGAACCCCAGACTGGCAGCAGGCTGAGCGGGACCAGCGGCCGGGACCCCAGACCAGCAGCGGGCTGAGCGGCTCAGCCCACTGCTGCTCAGCCCGCTGTCGGTCTGGGGTTCTGTCCGCCGGCTCCTGTCTGCCACTGTCCCGGCTGCTGGCCCCGCTCAGCCTGCTGCTGGTCTGGAGTCCTGGCCCTGTCCACATAGAGTGGGTACCTACCTTCTCCCTGGTTCTAGCCATTCTCTTCCTCTCTCTGCACTGAGATGAGGGTGGGAGTGTGCTGAGAACAGGGCTGGGGGTGAAGGAGCAGGTTGGGGTGCAGGGTCTGGCCAGGAGCTAGAATGAGGGAGGAGGCTCAGGGTTGGGGCAGGAGGTTTGGGTGTGGAGCGCTTACCTGGGCAGCTCCCTTTTGGTGCGAGGGGTGCAGGTGGGAATGGGTTGTGTGTAGGAGCTCCAGTTTGGTGCTCAGGGTGGGAGTGGGGATGCGGGGGGTGCAAGAGTCAGGGCATGGGCTGGGGGCGGGGGCTGGGTATGTGTGGGGGGTGCCAGAGTCAGGGCTGGGGTTGGGGGGGGTCAGGGCATGGGGCTGGGGTGTGTGAGGGGTGCAGGGGTGAGGGCAGAGGGCTGGGTGTGTGTGAGGGGAGGGCTGGGGTGTGGAGAGGGGTGCAGGGGTCAGGGCAGAGGGCTAGGGGTGTGGGCTGGGGTCGTGGGGGTACTCCCAGCCCCCTGCCCCGAGCGGCTCACAGCAGGGGGCTGGAGGGGATATGCTCTGGTTCCACCCCCTTCCCCAAGGTCCCCGGAGCAGAGAGTGTGCTGCGGCTCTGCCTTTCCCTCTCCCCCTTCATAGCAAGGGCTGTCACCTGATCGGCCACCGGGAGGGAGAGAAGGAGTGGTAGGAACCCAGCACGCTGGGGGAAGCGTGTCTGCCCTGCAAGGAGAGAGTGGTGGACGGGGGGCGGAAAAGAGTGGGCCGGGCAGGATTTTTAGTGCATGCTGCTGTCTGCCCGGGTCTGGCAGACAGCAGCGTGCCATTAAAAATTGGCTCGTGTGCCGTAGGTTGCCAACCCCTGCACTAAGCCCTTTACTCCACTCAGATAGTGTATCTGCTGTACACCATGGATGGGCCTTATACTTGTTGGAAAGTAATTTTCATTGAAGCAGGCAAAATATAATTTATGCCCACTTTACTCCACCCTGATGTTAAGGAGGCTTTAAAGGGGCTTGGTGAAGATAAGAATCCAACCCAATGAATTTAAGATGATGGGGAAATCCATTATCCAGTGGCTGGCACAGTGTGTGATCTGATTCTGCTGCCTGTCTGAGCTGTTACAGGGCCAGTTTTAGTACATTTCATGTCCAAATCACATTTCCTCTAAAGTGGGCATTGTTAGTTGCTGTTTTGTTCAACCAGAAAAATACACTGATCATGGTAATTCACTGAAATATCTGTTTTATTGTTGGTTATTGTACCAGAGAAGTTCAGCTTTGTATGTTCAACATCATATTAATACAAAGCTGTTTCATGTGTTTTGAGTTACAGCTGTACCAATGCCCGAGGAGAGAAATCAACTCTGTTCCTTTTGCCTCCTTTCTGTCTTCCCTGTGACTCTCTGTTACACAAGCTGAAATGATTGGTGAAGTTTGTACAGTTCTATTGCTTGTCAGACACAGCCAGCCAGAATGCTTCTGAATTCACATTTAATTTATTCATAGCGCAGCATGCAGCAGGGTTGATAGCTGCAAGTTAATATGGTGTGCTTTAATGAGATAACTTTGTTTGCCTCCCAGGTTTTGAGGTTTGTGCCAGTTTTATTTGTCAACATGACCAAAGCGAGAGCCATAAGAAATCATAGCTCTACACTGAAATATTTTATTTACTTAGTAAATGCTTTTGCTTGAAAACAAGTCAGTAAAGTAATTAAATAGTAGCTTTTCCTATTTTTGAATATAAATCAATTTTTTTTCTGTAATCTCTGCAGTTAACAATATGTATCTGTCAGAGTTCTGATTCACAAGTGTTGCTTGACTTAAAATTTCCCTGTATTTTTAGACCTGCATTTCTCTCTGTCTTATAAAATAAACCTCATATCCTTCTTTTCACTGATGCTTGCATTTGGGGTTTTTATGCAGAAAAATGCTACCATCCTAGGACAGGAAATGTCAGTCTCAATCTTCCCTAGAGGTGGCTGAAAAATCCTAAAGAACATTTGGCCTTACTTGATTTTCAAACTCCAGTGGCTATGTTTCCATTGCAGATAGTTGTCAGAGTTGGTGTGGTTGACTTAATTTACTACTCAGGTTTTTAACAGTGGCGAGTTCCTTCCCAGCAACTTGTTAGTATATCCTTAAGAAACTTGCTGTCTTTTCATTAACACAAATTTAGGTGCATTACAGTGCATCTTAACCTGGAACTGTGTCTCATCACAACAGGCACTAAAGGCTGTCAATAGGCTCATTCAGCCAACATTACAGAATATTGTTAAACACCACCACTTGTTATAGCCACACCTTCCATACTTTAGGAGTGGGGGAGGGGGAACACCGAAGGACACTTGACTCCTAGGCCTGGTTTACATGGAAAGTAGCACTGCTTTAACTAAAAGGTGAGTTTTTAAAACCGATTTAATTAAACAGGTACAAATTTGTGTGTGGACACTCTTCCATCAATTTAAACCTGGCTTGTATCAGTTTAGCTTGCATTGCATGTTCAAGCTATACCAATATAAACCAAGTTTAAACCAATGTAAAGTAAACTGGTTATTTGCACCAGTTTAAATCCGCTTAATCACATTTTAAGTACAGTGAGTGCAACATCTGTATATAGACAAGTGTGTGTTTGTTTAGTGGTTAATGGAAGAGGTCAGTCTGAGATTGACTTTAAACACCTTTTGTAATGCTCAAGCTTCAGGCTATCAAACCCCCTTAACGCAAAGGTGTTTCACTCTGTCTCGGATTGACCCCTCACTTTAAAGGCTTGCATTATGAAGTCCTAATAGCTACATGCATACACTCAGACAATCCTACGGCAAGCAAGGTATGTTAGAACTATTCCCCCTCACTCCAGTGTATTTAGCAGCCTTATATGAGTGTTTGCACAGCGATGGAACATGTCTTGAAGAAAATGTATATTTCCCCATCAGTTTTGTGCATTATTTCTGATGGAGAATTAGTCATCTTAAAGACTTTGTCCCAAATCAGGATGAAAAGTCAAAAACTAGAAACTTTTTGTGGGGGCGGGGGAAATTTCTGAAAAATTTTGTTTCAGGAGAATGAAAACAAAACTTTTGGGCTTGCTCATGGCTGCCTGACTGCATGGGCAGCTGCCTTCGTGGGCTTTCCCGCTCCCTGTGGAGTTGGGGAAGGGGCTCCCTGAGAAGCTGCCTCCCCACGTAGTCCAATTTTTCCAAGGAGCTGACTTCTCAGGGAGTCAGGTAGTCTTTGTAAAGAGAAAGGCGATAAATTGTTCTCCTTAACCACTGAGGACAGGATAAGAAATAATGGGTTTAAATTGCAGCAAAGGAGATTTAGGTTAGACATTAGGAAAAACTTAACTATCAGGGTAGTTAAGCACTGGAACAAATTGCCTAGGGAAGTTGTGGAATCGGCATCGTAGGTTTTTAAGAACCGGTTAGACAAACACCTGTCAGGGATGGGCTAGAGATATTATTTAGCCCTGCCTCAGTGCAGGGGACTGGACTAGATGACCTACCAAGGTCCATTCTAGGCCTACATTTCTATGAGGTAGCTAGTGGGGGAGCCCAGGTTGGTTGGCTGGCTGCCTAGAAACTACTGAAAGTTTTGACAGAATTGACACATTTCCACAGAAGGCTTCAATTCTACCAAGTCAGCATTTTTCTGAAGTGTCCATCTGAAAATTTTCAACTAGTTCTACTCAGAATGTCCTTGATTTAAGGAGTCTGCTCCCTTTCTCCCCATTTACACTCCCTACCCCTAGGTGTGTTTGGAATGTACCAGTAAATATCTTTATGTTGGGAATTAGGATGAGCAGATTTGTGTGCAGCCCTTTAATGAAAGAGACTGCAAACTAGATAGAAATAAACTTCTATTTGAAAATACTCTGTCACCAAGAATTATTCTTTACAAGGCAATAAGCTAGGCTTGTTGTTAATTCAGCCTACAGAAGGCACAAGTCACAACTGACCTTCCTTGAATTTCTTAGAATTGAGACTCTGTGTGTCTGCAGCACCGTACTGGGAGAAAACAAGGAGTCCATTCAAGCAAAGTCTGGATATTTGTGCATGCGCGCATGCACACACACACGAGAGCAAGAGAAAATAATAACCTTTGTATGTATGCACACACTGTTTTCCTAGTAAAAAGTTATTCCCTCCCCCTTGTTTGGTGTGTGGTTTTTTTTTTTTTTAAATAACAAAAAGCCAGTCCACTAACACATGGTGTCATTACCACAAAAGACTCACAAAAATTCAAAGGGAAGAATTTTTCACTCATGTCAAGGAAAAGTATAGAGCAGGAGGGAGGGTGAGTAAGAACAGAACGCTGCTGGCCTTGGGCTCCCAAACAAGAGCCATCTTGCAGATGCAGAACAAGATGGCTCAGAGGGCTGCTGACTGTGATTTGCTTCTTCTTTGATCACAAGCTGCATGTGCCTCCAGCAGCACATGTGTGAGGCAACTGGGAGGGCATGCCCCTTGCTTGCCATTGTATGTGAACCAGAGCTCGAGCCTCAGCATTCCTACTGGTGTTCTTTGGAACGCTATGGAGAGAGATTCTTTGCTTCTTATACCAGGAGAAAAGGCTTTCATCTAATATTTAGGGCTACATACAGAGTGTAGTCTGAGATTAATGGGTGTGTAGTTGGTAGATGGGAAGAGTAATAAACAGCAGATTGCCAAGTGGTATTTCTAACCCAGTAGGGGTCTGGCCGCTGGATTTGTCTCCTGTTGATAAAGAGTTAATGGGAACACCTTAATGAAAAGGCTTCTCCCAATTCAGGAAATATTAGAGGTGTAAGAAGTTTGCTTTTTTTATTAACCTCCAACTGTGCAAGAAAGAAATTAAAACACTTAGAAGGCCCGATCCAAAGACAAGTGGAGTTAATGGGAGTCTTTCCATTCATTTCAGTGGGGTTTGGATCAGGCCCAAACTGCATGCAGGTTTGCTTTTTTTAAAAAAATATATTCATTGAATTCAAAAGAAATGGAGTGGGGGCTCAGAAATTTTTGACTTATTTCCTGATTCACCTTTTCTAATTGCAGATATTATTGTTAGTTATTTTGTATTACAGTAGCACCTACTTATCATACAGTGCTAGCACTGTACAAATACTTATCGAATGACACTCCCTGCTCTGAAGAGTTCACCATTTAAATCGATAAGACAGACAAAGGGTTGGAGAAGAGAAATGTATTATAATTTATTCTCTCCATTAGATGAGGAGCAGAAGTGCAGAGAGATTTAGTGACTTTCCCAAGATCACACAAGATGTTTGTGCAGAGATGGGGATCTAAATCTTCTGTGTCCAAATCCAGTGCCTTAACTACAAGCTTGCACTTCCTCTCCCATATAGGGGAAAAAATAGGGCAAGATTCTATATAATGGGTTTCGATTTTCTACCAAGCAAGCTGTGTGGCAACAGAATGGGACCAACAATTCCGAAGACATCTGTAGAAATACCTTATCCTTTTGCTCCTAGGTTTCCATACTCCTAGCCAAACATCTCCTTACACAGCTTGGCCACATAATGATGACCCACGGGATGTAATTTCAACTCCAGAATGAAACCAACTCCACATCTTTCTGATTGAATTAAAAGTTTGGTTGTTAACACGTGATTAACACTGAAAAGGACATATGCAGAGTGAGGTTTGTTTTTTAAACTGTTCATACAAGAGTTGCTACCCTCTTCACTGAAATGTAGCCACCTGTGAGGTGGAATGTGACAGCTGTTTGTCATTATACAGCAGTTCTTCCCAAGAGATGAGAGCAGGCAGTGAGTTGTAATAATAGTATTATATCCACTTGACAATGACCATTGTATTTATGATGTATTTTTCACAAGCTTTAAGAGCTACAGGAACCCTCTACCTCTCAACTCATGTTGTCCATATCCTGGACCTGAGTTTCTCCTGTGCTATTGACCCATTGGGCAGTCCAGTTTGTCCACTGATTGCCTGTTTAGTTGTGATATTTCTTCACAGGTGATGCCAGGATGCATTCAGTATCCTCCTCTGTCACTATCTTCTGCCAGTTTTTTTCTTGGCCTTCCTTGCCTTCTCCTTCCTTCATGCAACCAAATCAGTGCTTAGCATGTCTCCCATTTTCTGTATGGCATATATATCCAAACCACCTGAGCCTTCTTTCTTTGATATTTGCTAACGTCCTGCTCTGTCAGCTCCCTTACTCTCATGTTTGTTGTTATGCCGTGTAATGTCTTCCTCAGCCATCTGTGATGGGCAGCCTCCAATCTTTTTTTTTTTTTTGAGCCACTATCATTAGCAAAATCTCTGCTCCATATAGTAGCATGCTTGCTACAGTCACATGACATAATCTGACCTTTTAATTTGGTGTGGAGACCTCTGTTTGACCAGATGCTGTTCATCCTTCCAAAAGTTTTTTTGCTAATCTTGTAAGAATATCCTTTATTGCAGCCACCTTCAAATGTCATCATGTAGTTTAAACAGCAGAACTTTTCTACCCTTTCGATTTCTTTTCCATCGACATACACCTTTGCATCTGTTCTCTAATTTCCTACCTTTATAATGTTGGATTTCTCTACATTTACTTTCAATCCAATTTTTGCTGTTTCTAGTTCTATTCCACGTCCTATTTAGTAAAAGTCAAGGTCATGTAACTCATCTCCACTAACCATTTTACACTCTCCACAATGCCTTTGTTGTCCACTTCATCAACCAGCCTACTGATAATGCAAAGAGGATTGGTACAACGCACACCTTTGTCTAACACCAGTCATAGTATCGAATCACTCACCCAGGCCTGTATCTGATCTTCCATATTATAATCTCTCTATTACGCTGATCAGCTTGTCTGGTATCCTATAGCTCCTGGCCATATTCCATTGGGTATCTCTGTGGACACTAATGAACACTTTCTTAAAGTCAAAATTTATTAAGATAGTTTTTGCCAAGCAATAATTTTTTGATGATCTGCCAAACAGTGAATGGGTTCACAAAGTGATCTGCCTTGATGGAATCCAGCCTGTTCTTCTTGTCCACAGTATTTTGTCCACTGTCACCTTTATTCTATTCAGCATAAGAGTAGCAGATACCTCTCCAGTTCATGCACTGAGTAAAGTATTGTACTGCTACCAATTCTGAGCAAAGTCACCCTTTTTTGGCAATGGCATGATGATAGACTTTCCAGTCTTGTGGCACTTAAACTTTATCGGTTAGCTGCTCAATCAGAATTAACCCACCTCCCGGTGAACCCACCTACTGTCAACCCCAGGAGCTTTCCCCTATTTGAGACCTTTGGTAACTCTTTAATTTCATCAGGTGATGTTGGTTCCTCTTCTTTTCTAAATTAGCATTGGCATTTCTCTGACCTGTGCATGATCGTCAGTTCTGGACAGTTTAATATGGAATGGAAATGTTCTGTCCATCATCTGGCTTGTTGTTCATGTGTTTTCAATATCTGTCCATGTGGCAGTCTGGTTATTTGTGAGAGATCTTTCACTATTCTATACAGCTGCTTGATGTCGCCCCTCTATGCGCCTGCTTCCGCAGCCGCCTTCTGAACCCAGGCATTTCTATCTTGCCTGCCTCTCTTCATTTCTTTGTCTTTTTTGCTATATCTAGCATCTGCCTCTGAGTTCTGTCAGTGTCTTGCACTATTCCTTTTTTTTTCTTCATAATTTTCAGCTTCTCAGTTGCTGTCCATGTTCCAGATATAATCCATGCATCTTTCTTCCATCCTCTTTGGACGCCCACTATCTCCTCTGATGTCTTGACTACTGTCTTCTTCCAGTTTCACCATCTGTCTTCCAGACTTTCATCAGCCTCACTCTGTAAAACACTGAAATAGTTGCTAAGTGCAGTCTGAGCTGCATTTCTTTGTCCTTGAACTTTTCTATTGCTATAACACTTTGTCCATTTTTGTAATCTTTTTGAGTTTGTTGTAATGGAGGACCACACGACAAGATAATGATCAGCGCCAACATCTGCTTTTCTGCTGACCAATTCTCTCTCAACCCCTCCCCCGTCAGCCTAGCAAGGATCTAGGAGAAGTAGAGTGATCAATATCCTGGTATTTTAATCACCTGATAACAGGATATTATTGCATGGAGAAACCTTCATTAAAAGAATGTTAAGATTGCAAAGCAAGCACTCAGAAATTTGAAAATGCCAGTGTGACCCCCTATGGGAGGCTTCATGGTCTTACCACACCCTGTCCCAGAAAGGAGCAGTGGAATTGAATCCCTCATGCAGCCAAACAGAGCAGGGGGCAGCCATTCCAGGCCCAGCAGGCCCATATAAGAGGAGCTGCAGTGCAGCCCAGAGGGCAGTTGGTGCCTGGAGCTGGAGGAGTGTGCTTAGGGTTCCTGGCTGGTTGAAGAAGCTACAGGACCCTGGATAGAGCAGTTTCTGGCAGGGATTGAGAGAGTAGAGAAAGAGTTCTTGGCTGGCTGCTGGGACTTAGCAACTGTAAGCACTAAGGTAAGAGCAAAGATGGTGAAGGGGCTGCAAGGAAGGGGCCCAGGGAAATGTTGTAGCATCATGAGTGGTCAAAGGGACACAGTGAGTGACTACTATTCGTAGAGTCCCTGGGTTGGGACCTGGAATAGGGGGCAGGTATGGGGAAGTGACAGCCAGCCACTGGGGAAGTGACTTAAGCCCTGGACCAGGCCCAGGAGAGGGGATTGAAGATCCCCCAAAGAGGGTCAGTGACATTGGATTATATTGGACTTTGATCCATCCTGCCTCTCTCCCCCACACCCCTCTGGATGGGAACTGAACTGTTTAGTGGCCTGGCTGGAGAGCTGGGGTCAGAAAGGCCCAGAGGGGGCAAAGAGTCTGCAGGGAGGAAGTCCTGGGGGCATGGCCCCATACCAGGGTTGGGGGACTATTAAACTGATTGTGAGCTGAGCCTAGGGAGGGCTACAAAGACTTTCCAGCCAAGGGATACTGGGATAGGCCCCTGCTGGACTGTTTACCCCAGAAGGGGTTTGACTTGTATTTTGCACAGACTGTGTGTAACTTGACCGGAGGACTGAGTCCTGAAGACCCACCACAAACTATGGGAGTGAGTTCAGGCACATGCACTCGGTCAGGGGATGCTTGCGAGAGGTTGCCTGTGAAAATTTAATTTGCCCCCTTGTGCATTATGATGTAGTCTTTAATTACATGATCACATATTATCTTTCTCTCACAGTACCCCTACCTTATTCAGCGCACAAAAAGGACAATGCTTAAGAAATAAGTCAGTTCTTCAGTGTTTCTTTTTTTCTTCTGTTCAACGTGTGGCCATATGCCATACAAACCCTACCCTCAATAAGGAATTAATTTCCTAAGGCTTTTCTGTGGTGCTCATCACTATGGTATCTGAGCTTTAGCATCCATGCACCACCCACATCTTTGCACTCTTCTCTTTTTACCCCCACATCAAACACAAACTGCTTGTATTCACTTTAGGACCCTTCATGGTTTAGCCTTGGTCTACTTATTATCTCTAATGTGCTATTGAGCCATCGATCCCTGCCTCCTTTCCATCATCAATGGCTGCCTCTATTGTGTATTATGCAAATTTTCCCACAAGTGCTGTCACCCTTTCTCTCATGCTGCTCTCTTTTTTGTGTGAGAGGAGCACCTTCAAATCAGCAAAGCCACAACATTCTCTTTCTTCAAACTTGCCTATGCCATGAAGTGGAGCTACGCAACTCAACAATGGTTAAGCAGCTGATGAGCACTGTTTGTTGTACTGTTGGTAATTTGTCTTACTGTTCTGTTGGGGTTCCCTCATCTATTTACTTTCACCTGTTGTCTTTCATTTTATATTTGGATTGTAAGATCTTAGAGGAAAGTTGTAGCCTCCTCGAACCACCATTTTCACCACTCTCATATAATTGTTTTGTACAAAGTAAGCTTTGTTAGGTATCATTTTGAAAGTCTTAATCTGTTGAACATTAACCTCTCAGTTGATGATTCCCATGAGTGGTTGGGAGGAGTATTCATGAAACTCAGTTGGGTGTGTCCCTGCCTGTGGATCTCTTTGTAAATGCAGTACCTGCCAGCGATTTGTAGCTTGCCAACAGCATCACAGTGTGAGAGAGAGCCCAGGTTGGTGGGAGAGAGGGCTCAGCAGTCCCACAGTCCAGGTTGCACCCTGTCACAAAAGTATGGGCTTTACATTACATGTCTGTACAGTACTTAGCATCCTGTCCATTTGATTGGGACTTCTTGGCACTATCACAATAGAAAAAATAACAAACCTTAACAAATGCATTTATCATGTTTGTTATAACAACAACCCTGTAAGATTTTTACAGGCAGCGGAACTGAGGCACAGAGAAATTTAGGACAATATTTTCAAAAAGTCTCCACCAATTTTGGGTGCACAATTAGAGACCTCCTGGGCCTGAATTTTCAGATTAGGTTTGGGATTTTTTTTTAATGCAGTGCTGGACAGACATTACTTAATGGTGTCAATGTTTCTGAGAGGTAGGTAAATTTGTGATATTTATTCTCATTCTATAGATGTGGAAACTGAGAAGAAAGGCAAAGTGACCTGGTTAAGGCCACACAGCTAATTCTTGGCAGGGCTGGGATTAGGACACAGGACTTGCTGACTCCTAGCCATATGCTCCTTCTACACTACATAGCCTTATTTCCAGAGCTACTTAGCATTCTCAGAACCTTTTGACTTCATTTGCAGTTGAGCGTTCAGCACTTCTAAAATTCATGCTCCAGGTGATTCAAGTTGAACAGCCCAAAAACTAGGAATGCAGAATTAGTGGCCACCTGTGAAAATTTTGGTTAAAGTGACTAGCAACCGTAACTTGTGGTTAAAGAACAAGACTAAGACTCTGAAATCTTGGGTTCAGTTCCTGGCTCAGCGACACATTTCCTCTCTGACTTTGGGCAAGTCACTTAGCCTCTCTGTACCTGAGTTCCCCATCTGTGTAATGGTGATAATACTTCCCTTCCCCATCTGGATATATTCATTCATGTCTGAGGTACTCATATACTTCAGTGACAGTGGTGATAGAAGTGCAGATCAACATAAGGAGATGGAGCATCCAGTATATTGCAGATCTTGAAGGCAGCATGTGTTTCTCACTGAGGACTGTTACACAGCTTACATTCTATGAAGACTTCCTAATCATTATGTTTAGCTTTTAATGCTAAGGATTGAAATCCACCCACACTGAGAACCATGAAATCTTATCTATCTAAATATCATTTTGTAGTTGCAGGAGCAAAGTCATAAGAACATTTGTTTCCTTTGGCTCATTTGCAAATAGGGAGACATCACTTTATCAAACTGCCTTTATTAGTACTTTAATTCAGCAAACGGAGATTGCTAAGTAAGATTCACTTTCTAGCCAAAATGTCAATCAAAACTACATGAGCCCTAGACTACTGTACAAGTTAACATTTTAACATCCCTAGTGTAGTAATTATTCTGAACATTATTCTTTATGACGCACAGAAAGGGGAGGACATTACATTGAGGCTTCTAGACTCTAATTTTCTCCCTCCAGCACTGTACTGTGCAGTTGTCTCCTTTCCAGAGGGGAGCTACCTTTACTGGGCATTGGACTGCCACAGTAGAGGGCAGAAAGGTTCAAAACAGCCTTTGCTTATGTGAACAGATGATTGGAATGAGCTGATGAATGGCTGGAACAGATGATTTGACAGAGTGAGGATTTGATAGGAAACCAAGTTCACTTACTGGCGAAGCTGTTCCGTGGTGGGTGTAGGTGTTATGGCTGTTTTGTTCACTCTTCTTTTTCTTCTTCTTCTGCCTGCGCTGAGGGGCAAAATCTGCCCCTGCCACCTCTAGAGGCTCCCTTGGCAGAGAACCAGTGCTGTTTTGCCGCACAATGGCGGGCACGCAGGCCTCCAGGGCACCACGCAATGGGGACTCCCTCCCTAACTATGGCACACAACTTGCCAGAGGGCTCCACCACAGCAGCATGCCAGTGGGAGTGTGGGGCGGGAGGGGGAACAGGTGGGAATGAATTCCAGGAGGGGCAGGAACAAGTGATCTGCTGCTGCATGGATCATCTTATTCCCACTTGCTCTCATGTGGGCTCATAAGTAGCTGCAGAGTCTACTGTAGTCACTGGGCTGTAGTAGCTTCAACAGAGTGGGAAAGAAGTTTGAAGGGTTCTACTTTCCTATTTGCCAGTGTGTCATCTGAGGACCAGGTTCAGAAGATATGTCCTGTGTGCTTAAGTTTTGGCCAACCAGTTCGAGGGTGGGATACTTAAAACTCGTGGAACTGCTATGGAGGGGCTTCCAGAAATTCCTGTGAAGCAGGAGATGGGCTTTTTTTTAGGGTTTCAGGGCCTTCTTACCCTGTTACCTCATGGCAGAAATGGGAGCATAAAGCCCTAAGGGGAACTGCAGAGTTTCACCCATTATTTTATTACTATGAATGTGTGCTTATTAAATTGGCCTAAGTTGGGTGGTGTGAATATCTCACTCAATCTAATTTGTTCTTGGAGCGCATCATTTACTACCTTGTGCATGTGCGAGAGATGGTAGTAAAAAATGATCAATGCTCTCCTTAGTTTATTGTATATGCAAGCACCCAGTAAGATTATTTCAATATATTACTATATCAGAGTGCCTCTGAGAGATCCTTTTGAGAGACACTGTTTCGGTGTATGTTTTAGTAAGGAAACTCTCTCTCTCTCTCTGATTTGGGATAGAGTGAACTACGTAGTTCAAGTAAGACAAGACGTAGTTCAAGTAAGACTTCGCTTTGGGAAGGAGCTGGAATTTATTTATATACTTTGGACAGCTCAATTGGCAGTACTTTAAATAGACTGAGGACAGCACTGTATTTTCATCATGTGTTTAGACTGAGAGCTTGCAAAATTCAGTGGTTTCATAGAATCATAGAATATCAGGGTTGGAAGGGACCTCAGGAGGTCATCTAGTCCAACCCCCTGCTCAAAGCAGGACCAATCCCCAATTAAATCATCCCAGCCAGGGCTTTGTCAAGCCTGACCTTAAAAACTTCTAAGGAAGGAGATTCTACCACCTCCCTAGGTAACGCATTCCAGTGTTTCACCACCCTCCTTGTGAAAAAGTTTTTCCTAATATCCAACCTAAACCTCCCCCACTGCAACTTGAGACCATTACTCCTCGTTCTGTCATCAGCTACCACTGAGAACAGTCTTGATCCATCCTCTTTGGAACCCCCTCTCAGGTAGTTGAAAGCAGCTATCAAATCCTCCCTCATTCTTCTCTTCTGCAGACTAAACAATCCCAGTTCCCTCAGCCTCTCCTCATAAGTCATGTGTTCCAGACCCCTAATCGTTTTTGTTGCCCTTCGCTGGACTCACTCCAATTTTTCCACATCCTTCTTGTAGTGTGGGGCCCAAAACTGGACACAGTACTCCAGATGAGGCCTCACCAATGTCGAGTAGAGGGGGACGATCACGTCCCTCGATCTGCTCGCTATGCCCCTACTTATACATCCCAAAATGCCATTGGCCTTCTTGGCAACAAGGGCACACTGCTGACTCGTATCCAGCTTCTCGTCCACTGTCACCCCTAGGTCCTTTTCTGCAGAACTGCTGCCTAGCCATTCGGTCCCTAGTCTGTAGAGGTGCATTGGATTCTTCCATCCTAAGTGCAGGACTCTGCACTTGTCCTTGTTGAACCTCATCAGATTTCTTTTGGCCCAATCCTCCAATTTGTCTAGGTCCCTCTGTATCCTATCCCTGCCCTCCAGCGTATCTACCACTCCTCCCAGTTTAGTATCATCCGCAAATTTGCTGAGAGTGCAATCCACTCCATCCTCCAGATCATTTATGAAGATATTGAACAAAACCGGCCCCAGGACCGACCCCTGGGGCACTCCACTTGACACCGGCTGCCAACTAGACATGGAGCCATTGATCACTACCCGTTGAGCCCGACAATCGAGTCAACTTTCTACCCACCTTATAGTGCATTCATCCAGCCCATACTTCTTTAACTTGCTGACAAGAATACTGTGGGAGACCGTGTCAAAGGCTTTGCTAAAGTCAAGAAACAATACATCCACTGCTTTCCCTTCATCCACAGAACCAGTAATCTCATCATAGAAGGCAATTAGATTAGTCAGGCATGACCTTCCCTTGGTGAATCCATGCTGACTGTTCCTGATTACTTTCCTCTCATGTAAGTGCTTCAGGATTGATTCTTTGAGGACCTGCTCCATGATTTTTCCAGGGACTGAGGTGAGGCTTACTGGCCTGTAGTTCCCAGGATCCTCCTTCTTCCCTTTTTTTAAAGATTGGCACTACATTAGCCTTTTTCCAGTCATCTGGGACTTCCCCCGTTCGCCACGAGTTTTCAAAGATAATGGCCAATGGCTCTGCAATCACAGCCGCCAATTCCTTTAGCACTCTCGGATGCAACTCGTCCGGCCCCATGGACTTGTGCACGTCCAGCTTTTCTAAATAGTCCCTAACCACCTCTTTCTCCACACAGGGCTGGCCATCTATTCCCCATGTTGTGATGCCCAGCGCAGCAGTCTGGGAGCTGACCTTGTTCGTGAAGACAGAGGCAAAAAAAGCATTGAGTACATTAGCTTTTTTTTCTATTCACAGGGTTTCATGCACCTCCAAAGTTTCACTTTCGGCTTGGGTTCAGATGAATGCAAAATCTTAAAGAGAAACTACTCAGTCATATCCATTGAGTTTCACATGGTTTTATGATAAAACAATGCAAATCTATCTTTTGCCTGATTTTACTCCAAAACCAGAAATCAACCCAGAGATGTTCTCATTTAGACTCCGAAGCACTTGAAAGAGTGTCAAATCTCAACAAATCTTTCAGTGAACATGGTCTGAGTTTTGTTGAAGTTGCAGCATAACATGAAACCAGTTGACTTTTGCTTACTTACTTTTGAGCTTTCTTGGGAACATTTCCAGAGTTGCAGTTCTAATATTCCTGTAAATATCTCAATATATGGAAGCTTATCTGACTCAATGTTGAAAAACGGGTGTAAGCCTCACAATTCATATCCACCTCTGAACTTCGCCAGAGTCTGAGGTTTTTGTTTAGTTGGGATTCTTACTTTTATGGGAACGGACTACAGTAGTTCTAGGTTGGGAGGCAGTTTGGCCAGTGACTAGTGCATTAGACTGGACCTGAGACCGGGGTTTACTCCCACCTCTGCCACTTGTCTGCTGGGGGACTTTGGGCAGATCACTTCACCTCTCTGTATCTCCATTTTTTTCCTTTTGTAAAGTGCTTTGAGATCTACGGATGAAAAGTGCTAGGTAAGAGCAAGCCTGTAGTGGTGCTAAAATTGATGGTACAGTCAGGATAATGTGTATAATGCGCAAACGTGCTCACTCAAGAGGCTCTATAGCATACTTTTAAAAAATAAAAACTATTTATGTTGATTTTATCCACAAAAGTGGCCATTTTGCTGCCATCTTCAGCTCACCCAGCTGTTATTTTGCCAGCGTCTTTCTGGTCTGCATATTGTGCTATACCTCTCGGGCAAGAGGAATCCTGTGCTTCAGTGGTTTTCCAATGCTTGTTCCTATGATGCTGTCTTCTGCCTTTAACAGGATCCTTCTGAGTTTCTGCAGACTAGCCCTGAACTTCTGCACTGTGAGCAATCCCATTGCCCAAGTGAAAATTCCCTTGCAGAAAGGCAGCACTTTGGCAATTGAGGGCTATGGGTGACAAGCTAAATTTCTCTGAACCATGGGTAGGGGTTGCAGCTAAGCGAAGGGATGTTTAGGGAACATGGGAAATCTGAGAGGGTGAGGCAACTGCCATCCCTGGCTCCAAAGACCCCAACACCTATTACACAGCTGAAAAGCTGCACAGCTGTAACTAACAAGCACTGATTATATTTGCACATTGTGATGTATTTTTTTTATTACTATTTGCATAAAGCTGAAGGAAAAGGAGTACTTGTGGCACCTTAGAGACTAACAATTTATTTGAGCATAAGCTTTCGTGAACTACAGCTCACTTCATCGGATGCATACTGTGGAAAGTTTAGAAGATCTTATTATATACACACAAAGCATGAAAAAATACCTCCTCCCACATACACACAAAGCATGAAAAAATACCTCCTCCCCGCTGGGGTGGGAGGAGGTATTTTTTCATGCTTTGTGTGTATATAATAAGATCTTCTAAACTTTCCACAGTATGCATCCGATGAAGTGAGCTGTAGCTCATGAAAGCTTATGCTCAAATAAATTGGTTAGTCTCTAAGGTGCCACAAGTACTCCTTTTCTTTTTGCGAATACAGACTAACACGGCTATTACTCTGAAACCTGTCATAAAGCTGAAGGTTATTCAATGATTTAATAATCCATTAACGTTGCTGGGTAATATTCAGTTTGCCCAGAATGAAGCATTGCCACAAACACTGCGAGATGGCCTTGTTGTAGGATGTTGGTCTAGGAGGCTGTGCTGTGCTAATGTGACTAGAATATAGAGGCTTACTGGCAGTAGGGGCATTTGAACATTTTAGAAAGACGAGATCAACATTCTGTGGTAAGGCAGTTCCTGCCTTTAGAATCAGCTAACCTGTAATCTTTTGTTAATAGCAACAGCACTGAAATATAAACCAGCAGGAACGTGTTTTACCATAAAGAATATTTTGAAGACTCCCAGCATATTAATGAAAAAACAAAATGTACAGGAAGACACTAATTCTGCATCTCGGTTAGCAATCAGCCATTATGGACATTGAGTTAGTGACATACTTTTGATAAGCTGTAATTCATATTTTATAATCACAGTTTAGAAAATTTGTGATGTGCTTGTTATGAAGCAGACTTGCATCTTTGTGTGTGTTTGTATGATACAAAAGTCATTAATGCAACAGAAGCTTTCCATATAGTGTAAAATCACATTATTTATGACTTACTTTTTGTACTCTGACAAAGTGCTCTCTTCTTGTCTGCACTTTATAAGCAGAAAGAATGCAGTATCCATTTACATCTATTTGCACTGAATACCAGTTTTAAAGAAGAAAACATTAAGGCAAAAATGTGTATCATTCCTTAAACATAATGATAATTTCAATGGGAGTTAAGCACCTAGCCTGCTTTGGTAATTTAGAAAATCATATTAGGTAATTTATTTGCATTTTTGTGTCCATTTACATCTTCAGGCTTCTAAGTATCTTTGAAAATCTGGCTTTTGGGAAACTGTCTTATTGAAGTCCATGAGCTTTAGGTGCTGAAGTGCTTGTCACTTTTGAGTGCTCCTAAGTCACTTAGGTCCAGATTCATAAAGGTACTTAGATGCCTAACTTTCCTTTTTACATACATTTGTCTCACCGTTGGGCACCACCGACATTCTCAAAAGTGACATTCGGCTGCTGCCTAAGTCCCTGCTGGTCACCATTTGCAAAGCCACCTAAGTTCTGATGTCACCCCTCAGCTAACAAATTGCTCGTAGACCTAGCTCAAGTTGAACTCCTGATGGCCCAGAAGCGGGATTCTCAAACCAGGTGGTGGAATGCCTGTTTCACCAGTGGGCCCAGGTTGTGTGGGCATGCTCTGTGTGCCTAGGGCTTGATACCCATTTCACTCTGCATCATAAGGGCTGGATGGAGGAGGGGGCATGAGGGGAGGCAGTACACCTGCACACAAGACAGCTGTTAAGGGGGGTGGGGGAGGACGGCGGCCAATATGAGCAGGTGGGGAATTTTTCAAAACTTTTTTTGAATGGGGAGAGAGAGAGTGTGGATGAGTCTCACCTGGCCTCTGAGAGACTTCAGGGAGAGTTCAGCTCCCTGCTCCAGGCCATGCAGAGTAGAGATTTGAATCTCTCATCCCAGGTTAGTGCCCTGGGATATTGTGGAGTGTCTCTGCCTCTGTTTTTTTTTTTTATAAATGGGATGGGAAAACTGGGCACATGCTACCTGAGTGGCTGACCTGGCTTAGGCCCCTAACTCCAGGAAGGGGTTCACAGCTGAGGATCCTAAGTGGAGGAAGGTGTCTCTCTCAGGCACCAGTCAGCCACTTTGGTGCCTAAGTTTCCTGCCCCAAAGCCCCTCCTCTTTCCTCTGCATTTCACTCCTGGCTGGTTTAGGCAGCTTCCCCACTCATCATGCAGGCCTCTAAGGATGCCTTTCGTAGGCGCCCAGCTGTCCCCATGCATTGTCAGAGGAGCCTGGGCACCTACCCCAGGGCTGAGGGCTCCACTAGGCAGCAGGACACCTAGGGGTGAGGCATTGCAGTGGTGAATGGAGCAATACAAAAGTACTGCTGTGGATCTGGACCCTCGATGCTTTTGAAAATTTTACCCAGTGTGCCTTAAACCAAATGTTCATTTCCATACCACTTAATAAACAAAAAATTTCTCTTATAGCCCAGGGGAGCAAATTCTTATCTCACTTATGCTATTAAGTCTGAAGGAGGGTAACTCCACGGAGCTACTCTGGATTTAAACCAACATGAGATCAAAAGCTGGCACTGTAGTTTAACACTTTAAAGTGTCCTCATTAGATAGTAGAGAAACTTATTTGCAAAACAAACCCTAACTTAAAATGGATTCACCACTGAAATTCTCAGAAACAGGCATCCGCTATCTTGCTGCTGTGGAAATATTCACAGCTGTAATGCTTAATACATACAGCTATTTGAGGATGTTGAGGAAACAGTTACTATGGATATATGCTCAAATAAATTTGTTAGTCTCTAAGGTGCCACAAGTACTCCTTTTCTTTTTGCGAATACAGACTAACATGGCTGCTACTCTGAAACCTGTGTATATAACTGATACTGTAAATCCTTACTCACACAAGCAATCCCACTGATTTCCCTATAGTTTGTTCAGCAAGCTCATTTTCATTAATCAGGCTTATTAGGGTCAGAAGGATCTCTCCAATGCTTCCCTCTCAAACTCAGTTTTGTAAAATCAGAGGAAAGCTGAGAGCATCTCAAAGTCACTTTAACTAACACATGATGGGATTTCAGTATGATTTGACTGCTGCTGTGCAGTATTACAAATTTAGTTCCTATTTTAATAAGCTTTGTTCCTGGCAACTCTGTAAAAGAGACCAGTGTTAAGTACAGATGTTAACCGTATGATAAGCACAAGAGCTATGCATGAAGCTCTCATTCTTGAAACCAGTGAGACTATTCTGACAAGAATACGTTAGTTGGATGAGTAAAGGTTTTCAGAAAGAGGCCCTTCATGCAAAGGCAAGACCAGAGGCCTGCTACCAATCTTGTCTATGTACAGAACACAATGGAATGTCTTGGAGTTATTCTAGCAGTGTAAAATCTTTGCAGAGAAAGCTAAACTTGACAATACAGATTTGTATCTGGCAGTGTTGGATTTTAGAAGTTTACAAGTAATATGATTGGCTTCTACAGCACAAATGTTTATGGGCAGACCAACAAGGGCTTTATTTTTCACAAAACCTAAAAGTTACTCAAAATGAAGCAAATTTGTGACTTACTGTACAGCAACTGGAAGAAAGGCAAACAGGAAATTTTTTTGACTATGACAGACATTCTCCAGTCTGGCACCTGATGCTATGTCTATATTTAAAATGCTTCAGTGGCACAGTTGTAACACTTCAGCATAGACACTACAGCACCGGGAGGGGTGCTCCCCTCAGTATAGGTAATCCACCTCCCCAAGAGGTGGCAGCTAGATCAATGGAAGAATTCTTCTGTCAACCTAGTGCTGTCTACACCAGGGGTTAGGTTGGCTTTATCTCTCGGGTGTGGATTTTTCACACCCCTGAGAGACGTAGCTATGCTGATGTAACTTTTCAGCGTGAACCAGCTCAGAATAGAACTGTGTAGAGCAGCTGCTATTGTTCTGTAAAGATTGGGAGTGTGGCTGCAGAGACCAAAGGTCATCCACCATTTTGCAAGGCAGGTTTCTGGACTGCAAGGGATAGAACAGAGTAAGTGGCAGGCTGCAGCTTACAGCACAATATGACGTTAATAAAAATAACTTAATTGTTAAGTACAAGGTCACCTCGCCTTAATAAGAGCAGCACAACAATTAAAAAACAGCCAGAGTCTTTACTATTGCAACAGGGTAGCAAACTGACAGTCTGGGGTGTAGGCAGATCCCTGCCAGTGACTTGACCTGAAATACCTGAGCTTGCCTTGGTGAGCTATAGAGGAAAGAAGACCCCATGCTAGTTTTGGCTGTAATAATTCTGCTGGTGATCTATGCTTTATTATGCTAAAGGGAAAAGTGACAGCTCAATTAGCAAGGAACAACAAAAGAACTTGTATTGGTGTCAGCAGAATCCTACCAAATATCAGCATCCCCCAAAGTTGCAGGTTTCAGGGTTACTGCAGACACCAGCATTGTCAAAGTTTCCAACCCCAGGCAGCATCATACTACAGCCACAACATACTCGTGCTGGAGAGAGACATGTTAGCAGGTGTGACCAGGGAGAACCTGTGGGGTATAGTTTATTTCAGTCTTGAATGTAAGTGACTCAGTTGCTTTGAAAAGTCTTGAAAATATATTTACCAGTCTATATGTTAACAGTTGAGACCAGAATTAAGTAGCTAAAATCAATGTGATGGGAGGATAAGGATAGGCATCAAATTACATGTACATGCCAGGGGTGCATTAGCACCCCCTGGCTTGAAGTGGTTCCATCATGTACAGGGTTTAGAGTTTGGTTCCAATGGCTCTCAGCAACCTCCCCCCCCACACACACGCTGTACAAATTGTTCCAGCACCCCTGTAAGTGTATATTTCTGATTATGCAAATGATATGTTGATGTAATTTTAGCAGGAAGCAACTGAGCTAATGTTTGTATTAAGCCATGAACATGCCCAATGTGAACTACATGTTTTCAGAAACCTGAGCAAACTCGGTCAGCTGAGTGCTCATTCAATTAATCTTAAGTGCTGTCTGTACTTGACTGCTTATTAAACGTTATTGACCAGATCTTCAGCTAGTATAAATTGGCATTACTCAGTTGAAGTCAATCCCTTTACATTTTGTGAACGTTATCTTGTTGCACTGATGTTTTTCAAAATGAAATAATAATTGTTTTCCTCATATTCCTTGGGGCATAGAGAATGTACACCAAGCGATGCAACTCGCTGCTTGACTTGTTTTACAATCCTGTCTATTATTCCTCTCTCACTAGCTTTCTCAATATTTTAACTATTTTACAAGGTGGTTTTTATTTTAATCTGCTAGTTGAAATAGCATCAAAGCTACTCTTATGTTCACAGAATATTGTTTGAGAAACCTCTCATGAGATCTTTTGTAGTTTGATAAATAAAAAAAAATCCCTTCCATTCTTTGTCAAATCCTGGGCCTTCAGGCTCAAAAGTAATTGGATATTTATATAAGCGGCAAAGAGTCCTGTGGCACCTTATAGACTAACAGACGTATTGGAGCATGAGCTTTCGTGGGTTAATACCCACTTCGTCGGATGCATGTAGTGGAAATTCCCAGAGGCAGGTATAAATATGCAAGCAAGAATCAGGCTAGGGATAACGAGGTTAGTTCAGTCAGGGAGGATGAGGCCCTCTTCTAGCAGCTGAGGTGTGAACACAAAGGGAGGAGAAACTGCTTTTGTAGTTGGCGAGCCATTCACAGTCTTTGTTTAATCCTGAGATGATGGTGTCAAATTTGCAAATGAACTGAAGCTCAGCAGTTTCTCCTTGAAATCTGGTCCTGCAGTTTTTTTGCTGCAGGATGGCTACCTTTAAATCTGCTAGTGTGTCCAGTGAGGTTGAAGTGTTCTCCTACAGGTTTTTGTATATTGTCATTCCTAATATCTGATTTGTGTCAATTTATCCTTTTACGTAGGGACTGTCCAGTTTGGCCGATGTACATAGCAGAGGGCATTGCTGGCACGTGATGGCGTATATTACATTGGTGGATGTGCAGCCAAATGTGTACCCAGAAGCTGCAAGACAAGCCCAAGAAAGAAACCAACAGAACTCCACTGGCCATCACATATGGTCCTCAGCTAAAACCTCTCCAACGCATTGTCAGTGATCTACAACCCATCCCGGACAATGATCCCTCACTTTCACAGGCCTTTGGAGGCAGGCCAGTCCTCACCCACAGACAACCTACCAACCTGAAGCATATTCTCACCAGCAACTACACACCGCACCACAGTAACTCTAACTCAGGAACCAATCCATGCAACAAACCTCAGTGCCAACTCTGCCCACATATCTACACCAGCGACACCATTACAGGACCTAACCAGATCAGCCACACCATCACTGGCTCATTCACCTGCACGTCCACCAGTGTAATATACACCATCATGGGCCAGCAATGCCCCTCTGCTATGTACATCGGCCAAACTGGACAGTCCATGCGTAAAAGGATAAATGGACACAAATCAGATACTAGGAATGGCAATATACAAAAACCTATGGGAGAACACTTCAACCTCGCTGGACACACAATAGCAGACTTAAAGGTAGCAAAATACTTCAGAACCATACTTCAAGGAGAAACTGCTGAGCTTCAGTTCATTTGCAAATTTGACACTATCAGCTCAGGATTAAACAGACTGTGAATGGCTAGCCAACTACAAAAGCAGTTTCTCCTCCCTTGGTGTTCACACCTCAACTGCTAGAAGAGGGCCTCATCCTCCCTGATTGAACTGACCTCATTATCCATAGTCTGATTCTTGCTTGCATATTTATACCGGCCTCTGGGAATTTCCACTACATGCATCTGACGAAGAGGGTATTCACCCACGAAAGCTTATGCTCCAATACGTCTGTTACACTATAAGGTGCCACAGGACTCTTTGCCGCTTTTACAGATTCAGACTAACAGGGCTACCCCTCTGATTCTGGATATTTATATGGCTATCAAGAATATCCTGCGTTATAATTAATGATGATGAAAATTTTGGAAGGGATATTAAACTGCATGCTTCAGGGTTTAAGCCAATCTCTAACTATTAGAGATCTGGATGAGACCTAATATGGAGGCAGATTATCCCTCATCTGCCTGTTGTTCCTGCATCTTGTCAGAGATTGGACACTGGGCTAGATGGTCCTCAGGTCTGATCCAGTTTGACAATTCCTGTGGTCCAGTGCCATGATTTCTCCATGTCCAGAGGCTGAAATAAAGGCAGAGAGGAGCTTACTCACTCCTCCCCGGCTTGGCTAAGTAGTGCTCCCCATGTCTCCCACTTTCGATGTGCAGTGAGCATTCCCCTTTCTGTTTCAATCTACTTTCACCGCTACCCACGCCTCAGTTACGGAAAATTAAGTAGCACAAGTCACCTGTCACTTGTTCCCATCGAGTAGTCATCAAATGATTGTGTTTTTGTTTTTTATTTGTACTCAAGGTTTCTTTTTCATATTGTATGCATTACTCAACTTCTGTCCTACACAAATCCATGCCACTTTCATGCCACTTGCAATGGACTTTTTGCCCATTGTCTTCTAATCCTGGTAACAGCAGGTTGCAGATGATTATTTTGTGGCAAAGATCATTTCATATGATGCTCCATGGTTGTCTTAACGCAGGGGTAGTCCAATTTTTGTTTTGTCAAGGTCCAGATTTCTTGGTCAAGGTATAATCAAGGTCCAGACTCCAGAGAAAATAATAAAGATAAGTAAATAAAAAATTGGGGGTAGGTCTGTTCAAAAGCATCTACTGGTCCGGATTTGGCCAGCAGTCTGCCTATTGACTACCCTGTCTTAATCCTTTTCCTCCTGCAACATACATATAGGGTCCTGGTTTTACAATTTCTACTAGAGATGTTTCTAATATACGTATCATGGCTAAAGCGGCTATTTTGTTTCTGATAACACCTAAAATGTGCTAGCCTGAGGGCAAACCTTAAAATAAGACATAGTCCCTGGCAGAAGAGCTTCCAGTGTAAAAACACCAGGCAAATAAAGGGTACAACATACGTGTGAAGTGGTGAAGGTGATGATTGGCTATGTCTTCACAATAAAATATATTAATTGTAGTTCTCTTCCCCACCCCCTTCCATCCCCCGATGAATTAACCTCAGTGTCCTATCAACCTTACCATTGTCTGTCAGCTAGTTTTGTGTAGGCATCATGGTAGAAATGGATCGATAGGAAGGATTTGTTCATGGAACTTTTGTGAACCAACTTCAGAAAGGAGAATTCTTCCCTATAGTATCTTACTGATGAGCAGAGTGCTGTCAAGATAAACCCTTTATTATGAACAGTAGCCACATACAATAATGGGGTAACAAAACCTACTATTCTGTGTAGCTGCAGCCTGCAAATGCCCAGACCTGCACTTCTTTATTTTTTTGCCCCAGCAGGAAGTGTGCCATAGTGAACCAAAGTCTGCCTCAAAACTGTACAGGAAATGTGGAATCACTGGAAGACTTGCTCTGTAGCCAGGGCCCTACCAAATTCACGGCCATGAAGAACGCATCAAGGACCATGAAATCTGTTCTCTACCCTGAAATCTGGCTGTTGTAGGGGGTGGAGGTATTTCCACCCTTCCTTTGTAACTGCCTTCAGAGTTGCGCGGCTGGAGAATATAGTATGGCGGCTGCTGGCTGTGCACCCAGCTCTGAAGGCAGTGCCAGAAGTAAGGATCGCATGGTATGGGGGCCGGGGGGGTATCGCTTTTTGTAGGGGCCAGGGTTGGCTTTATGGGTGGGTGATGTGGTGGGGGGGGCACCATGGTCACAGCCAGCCCTAGGCCCCTTTAGCACCCGAGGAGGGGCGAGGGTCGGGATGTCCCTGCCAGGGGATCCTACCTTGTGCCAGGCTCCAGCTACTAGTCCCAGCTGGGCTGGGGAGGGATGGGACCTACTTTTGGATCGGGACCCCCACGGTTACAACACTGTGAAATTTCAGATTTAAATATCTGAAATCATGAAATGGAAACATTTTTAAATCCTATGATAGTGAAATTTACCAAAATAGACGTGAATTTGGTAGGACCCTATCTATAGCATGTTCCCTACTTGGTCTCCCAATTTCCTTCCACAAGGATCAAGTGAACTACTTGGTTTTGCCCTTACTGGCTCAGTGACTGAGAAAATGCACATAGAAATCTAGCCTACGTCTCTTCCTGGTAATAGAGAACTCTGTCAACGGCATCCCGAGGCCAACCTATCCCCAGGCACTGTTACAGCAGTGGTCAGACTCAGTACATACATTAAGGTGCTGCAGGAATCCTTATTCTTTGCATGGAAGGCTTCCTTGCAGAAGAGTTTGAAGCTTATACAAACAATCTAAAAATCTTGCCTTTAAAAATTTCCTGGAGATGAATTTCAGACTGCAGTGGCTTTCTTACAGAGACATAGATGGTATGTTTTCACTGCAGTTGGGGTGTGTGATGTCAGCACATGGAGACATACCCAAGCTAGTGTTAATCTAGCTAGCTCATGTACCAATAGCAGTGAAGTACCCACCCAAGTAATCACTCAGGGTCCCTGGTGGGCTTGCACCTTTAGGAAGCTCATGCTGTTGGGGCTTCACTGCACAGGAGTTAACTAGATTAAAGCTGTCTTGGCTACGTCTACACATGCTACAATCACCTGCTTCAATTGCAGTGTGGAGATACACTAAGAGTCATAGAAAATCCACTTTTAATGCATCGAATCCCTCTTTCACTGGCTTTACATACAATCTCATTTAATCCAGCCATGCCTACCATCTTTTCTTTTTATCGAGGTTGCAATCTAATGGATAAAAATGTGAAAACTTGTTAGCTCCTACTTGGGTTCATTATTGGCCAGTTGTCATCCTTAACTCTGCAAACCTCATTTTTTTTACAAGGGATTTGAACTAGCATCAAAAAAATAAAACTATTATCCATGTTAAGAGGGTGTGTAAATCTCAAATTTAACTTAAGCCCACCAAAATACCAAGCATAATTTTCAGAGGTTCTAAGCACCTGCAGCTCCACTGGAAGTCAATCAGAGAACATGTGATTCTACCAAAAATGAGAATATATTTGTAACCCTTCTGCCCGTCAGAGTTGGCAGCAACAAGGGCCGGGTTCAATATCTAGGGGATCCATTCCCATAACACAATCAAACCAGCTCGAGCCCCCACCCAGTGACCTGGGACAAATATATACCACCCCCGCTGGGCACCTCCAAGAGGCAATACTTCCCCTCTCGCAAGCACGTAGTCTGAGTGTAGCAAAAAGCCTTTTAATAACAGAGAGAAACAATGTGGCATTATGTTGGGGAAACACCTCCAACAGGATTCATAACACAACCCATGAGCAAAAAAAACCCACCCCAAGCAAATTGGGGCATGTCCTTTCCCTTTGGTTCTTGAGTCCAGCAACCCCAAATCACCCAAAGTCCCAAAAGTCCAATGCCCCAAAAGTCTCTGTCCCTGGTCAGGGCAGCCCCAGAGTTTGAAAGTTTATCTGCGGAGCTTTACCTCCCAACCTGGGTGGAGATGGGGCACGGGTAAGAGGCACCTTACGTGATCTGAAGCTGACCGCCCCACAGCTCCATAGGCCTTCGCTTCGCTCCGCCAGCCGCCCCACAAACTCCTTCGCTCAGCTCCGCTCCGCTCCGCCTCCCACCAACAGCTCCCGCCGTCCCACAAACTGCTCCACCAGCCGGTCCACAAACTGCTCTGCGTCCCACCAGCAGCTCCCGCCGTCCTACGAACTGTTCCACCAGCCTGTCCACAAGGCACTCCAGCCATCCCGCAAACTGCTCCACAATATATCTTCAGGCTCCCCCACTACTTAACACAACACTCAGTGATTTCAGCTCTTAGTCAGTTCAGCTCTTTGGTGAATTCAGCTTGTAGTAGGGGAGCCTCAGTGCTGGTGCACTGTTAGCCCAAAGTGAGCTCAGCAGCCTGTAACTAGACTCCTAATGAAATCAAAATTAGCTCTGATATTCCACAGTGGAGAGAGGAGGAAGTGCAATTTTAGCATGTAAGGCCCTCACCAAGGGACCCATACCACCAAGTATTAATACTTATCCCCAGCCTCTCTCAATTCACTGAGTTTTGGAACCCATGACCCTTGCCTAGCGAGTGCCACTTAGTTGATGGTGAGTCCCTCCATCATCACAAAAGGCCACGTGCAGTTCCAAGCACAGTTCCCATAATCAGGGTAATAACAATTTATTCTTCCTGCCCCAATAACAGAGACACTGGGGATCTCACAGCAGCCAAAGTGACCATTTCGGCAGCTATGGCCTCATTCTAGGTAGGGTGGGTGTGCCTATGCAAATGAGATCAGCCCCTGAAGTTCTTTTCCACAACTTGCCACACCTCACCACCAGATGTCAGGGTGGAGCTCATCCTGACACTGCTTACATATTTTATCTATTTTTATTTTAAAAAATCATTTATCTATTTGAAATTGTGCATTGTGCGTAAAAAAAAAAAGTAGAGGTCAGTTTATAAGAGTATTTGCCATATTCTCTTTATTCAGAATGCAAAATATGTTTGTTTAAAGTTACTGTGGCAATCAAATATCTAGCTCTTAAAAGTGCCCACGGTACTGTAGTCCACAGCATAATATCGGTATTGCATTGTAGTAGGGAGCAACATGAGTTATATACTTTGGGGTCACTTAAAGATTTAATAGAATATGTTACAGTGATAGAAAAGGAAAGAGGCCTAATTAAATAAAGTCCATAGTGAAGCTAAAAATATACATCCAAGACAGCCTTGGATTAGGAAAGGACTGTACTGTCTGTAATAGAGGTGAAATGGGATGCATAATCCATGGTTGCAAAATATCCCTTTACAACAATAGATCCAGTAATTGGCAAGAAAGGAGGTTTTGTGAGGAAACCATATAATCAGAAGCAATGTATTTAATGGGAAATTTCTCTCCATAGTGGTACAAGTAGTACTAGTACAAACACGAGTAAGGACTGTTGCTATTCATGAAAGGAAATCATACAAATAGCAGCTCAGGGCTAAGGGGATGTCTTTGATTTGATATTTTTCAGAGTACAAAGGCTAAGTCATCCTGGGTCATATCATAAATAGGGTTTTATGTGTATCTGTGTGAAGAAGGGAGGATAGTAACAGATCAATATAGAATTTTGTTTTTAAAGCCTCTCACATGACATACTGCCCTTCAAGGCTAGGTGGGTAGCATCAGGGTTCTGAGCAAGAATTATAATAGGAAGGCACTAGGATTGCGGAGATGCCATTTCTCATGCTTAGCAGAACAAAGCCACTTTGGGTCATCATCGCTTAATGCTACTCTCGAAGGTATAAGCTCAAAACTCAAGCACTGCTGTTTGCCCCAAGAAGTATGACCATTATCTTTGAAAACTCATGGCGATCGGGGGAGGTCCCAGATGACTGGGAAAAGGCTAATGTAGTGCCCATCTTTAAAAAAGGGAAGAAGGAGGATCCTGGGAACTACAGGCCAGTCAGCCTCCTCTCAGTCCCTGGAAAAATCATGGAGCAGGTCCTCAAGTAATCAATCCTGAAGCATTTAGAGGAGAGGAAAGTGATCAGGAACAGTCAGCATGGATTCACCAAGGGCAAGTCATGCCTGACTAATCTAATTGCCTTCTATGACAAGATAACTGGCTCTGTGGATGAAGGGAAAGCAGTGGACGTGTTGTTCCTTGACTTTAGCAAAGCTTTTGACATGGTCTCCCACAGTATTCTTGCCAGCAAGTTAAAGAAGTATGGGCTGGATGAATGGACTATAAGGTGGATAGAAAGCTGGCTAGATTGTCGGGCTCAACGGGTAGTGATCAATGGCTCCATGTCTAGTTGGCAGCTGGTATCAAGTGGAGTGCCCCAGGGGTCGGTCCTGGGGCTGGTTTTGTTCAATATCTTCATAAATGGTCTGGAGGATGGTGTGGATTGCACCCTCAGCAAGTTTGCAGATGACACCAAACTGGGAGGAGTAGTACATACGCTGGAGGGTAGGGATAGGATACCGAGGGACCTAGACAAATTGGAGGATTGGGCCAAAAGAAATCTGATGAGGTTCAACAAGGACAAGTGCAGAGTCCTGCACTTAGGATGGAAGAATCCAATGCACCTCTACAGACTAGGGACCGAATGGCTAGGCAGCAGTTCTGCAGAAAAGGACCTAGGGGTTACAGTGGATGAGAAGCTGGATAGGAGTCAACAGTGTGCCCTTGTTGCCAAGAAGGCCAATGGCATTTTGGGATGTATAAGTAGGGGCACTGCCAGCAGATCGAGGGATGTGATTGTTCCCCTCTATTCGACATTGGTGAGGCCTCATCTGGAGTACTGTGTCCAGTTTTGGGCCCCACACTACAAGAAGGATGTGGAAAAATTGGAAAGAGTCCAGCGGAGGGCAACAAAAATGATTAGGGGTCTGGAACACATGAGTTATAAGGAGAGGCTGAGGGAACTGGGGATGTTTAGTCTGCGGAAGAGAAGAATGAGGGGGGATTTGATAGCTGCTTTCAACTACCTGAAAAGGGGTTCCAAAGAGGATGGCTCTAGACTGTTCTCAGTGGTAGCTGATGACAGAACAAGGAGTAATGGTCTTAAGTTGCAGTGGGGGAGGTTTAGGTTGGATATTAGGAAAAACTTTTTCACTAGGAGGGTGGTGAAACACTGGAATGCGTTACCTAGGGAGGTGGTGGAATCTCCTTCCCTAGAAGTTTTTAAGGTCAGGTTTGACAAAGCCTTGGCTGGGATGATTTAGTCGGGGATGGGTCCTGCTTTGAGCAGGGGGTTGGACTAGATGACCTCCTGAGGTCCCTTCCAACCCTGATATTCTATGATTCTATGATTCTATGACATGGATGGTGATGATATTTTTAGCCTGGATGGACTGATACTAGAGTAAAACATACCCTAAATGGTTGCTTGCTCATGAATTTTATGCTTAGCGGTGGATATCCCCCTTGCTATTTTTTCCTGCCACAGACCATTCACATTTTATATGCTATTCCTTGAACTAAAAGAAAAAATAGCTAATATGGTACTTTGCTGTATGAGACTACTACTTAACCAGACTCTCAGATCTGTTAAATGTTTTTTTCCCCCCTGATACATCTGAACAAACAGCATTGAGTTTTAACAGAGAAGGGAATAATAACAAACTCAGGTTTGTTTGCTCTTCTGAAAAAGGATGTATGCCACAAGGCTTGCAAAGATTTGGGAAAGTTCCTCATTAAAGGAGCTATGCTGATTTGTGCCTGCTGAGGATCTGGCCCCTTGTGGTTAATTTCAAAGGGGAGTTGTATTTGGGCCCCTAAATTCAGATCTGGGTGAGCTGTAATACACTGAAAAAAGTAGTGAGGAATGTGATGCACTTTAATTTTCGTATCAAACATACAGTTAAATCTTCATATGGTGTGCTGAAATTTTGATATTTTTAGCCAGAAGGGCCCATTATGATCTCCTATCTGACCTTCATAACACAAGCGATGGAATTTCACCCAGTAATTTCCTGCATCAAGCCCATAACTTTTGGTTGACACTACATCATCTTTTAGAAAGATAGCCGATCTTAATTTAAAGACTTCTGGTGAAGGAGAATCCACCACGTCCATTGGTACAATAGAACCTCAGAGTTGTGAACATCAGAGTTACAAACTGACCAGTCAACCACATACCTCATTTGGAATCAGAAGTATCTACTCAGGCCGCGCACGCACACACGCGCGCACACACACACACACACACACAAAGATTCAAAGCAGTATTAAGTCAATGTTCAGTTGTAGACTTTTGAAAGAACAACCATAATGTTTTGTTCAGAGTCGCGAACAACCTCCATTCCCGAGGTGTTTGTAATTGAGGTTCTACTGTAAATTATTCCAATGGTTAACTACTCTGTGGTAGAAATTTGAGCATTGTTTCTAATCTGAATTTCCTTCACTTCAGCTTGCAGTCCTTGGATCTCATTGTACCTTTGTCTACTAGATTAAAGAGCCATCTACTATATGATTTCTTGCAATATGTATATACTTATAGACCATGATCAAGTCACCTCTTAACTTTATCTTAGATAAGGTAAATAAGCTTCTTAAATTTGTCCACTGTGTGGTTGGTTTTCCATTTCTCCAGATTATTCTTGTGTCTCTTTTCTGAACCTTTCCCAATTTTTAACATCCTTTTCTATGTGTGAACAACAGAACTGGACAGTATCCAGTAATGGTCTCTAAAACAACCTCTCCTACCCCTACTCACCTACTCAAGATTCTCCTGTTCATGTATCAAAGGACTGTGTTAATCCCTTTAGCCACAATGTTGTACTGGTAGATAACTTAAATGTCAGTTTCCATGAATTCTAAATTATTTTGTGAGTCCCTTCCTATAAACTTGACAATGTGTTCCCTGTTCAGCACCACCATGTTCTAGGGCGATGAGAGAGCATGGTTTCTTTTGTGCTCTGCTATATTCAGGTCCATAGCTGGGTGAGTCCTGGGGAAAAGTATTTGGTGAATTGGAACCTGAACATGGATTCACTTGTTTGCAACTTGCTCTGTATTCATTCATGCTCATATGAAACAAGGTCGGTTGCAGAGTAGCAGCCGTGTTAGTCTGTATTCGCAAAAAGAAAAGGAGTACTTGTGGCACCTTAGAGACTAACCAATTTATTTGAGCATTAGCTTTCATGAGCTACAGCTCACTTCATCGGATGCATAAAGTGGAAAGTACAGTGAGGAGATTTTATATACACACAGGTCAGTTGGTTTGTCTGTGGATGTTATTAGAAAGTTTTGTTGAGGTTGGAAATGTGTAGTAGGCAGATTTTAATTTCTTAGGCAACAGTGCAGAGAGAGAGAGAGAGATGAAGAGGGAAGAGGTCCCACTCATTATGTGGGTGAGCCCACTGCACTGAGGTTGCAAGGGCCCGGACCTTTACACCTGATTACCTGTGGGGAAGGTATGCTAGTTGAGGTGCTGATGAGAGCAGGGTGGTCATCCCAGCACTCTGAAACACCTGTGGGATGAACTGGAGACCTTGCTCCGTCTCACCATCAGCACGCACAGAGCCCTCCCTGAGGGAGCAGTGGCAGAAGAGCACACAAGCTGCAGGACTCCGCACACAGGATGACCTATATGCAGAATAGCACCCACTTCTCTCCTTGGGTGAAGACCTCCAGAACCATAACTCTACTTCTAGTCTTGTTGAAAAGGGGGAAATTGGGCCTTGGATGCGGGAACTTCCTCTGAGGGAGATGGCCTTTTACACTTGAATAGGAGAGATGAAAACCATACTGTTGTTTTCAGTCCTCTCACCTCTTAACTTACTTTCCTTCCCTTAGAGGGATGTTACTCTCTACTCCTGCAGGTGATCTCAATCAACCTCCTACACTACATGCTCATTTCTCCTCCTCCGAGTCATAGGACACACTTCATGCTGCAGGAAATAATTTTCTGTTTGTTTGTTCACTCTTTTAGCTGATGTATAAAGTGCTTTAAATGTATATCGTAACAGTGTTATTAAATGCCTGTAGTTTTAATGTTTGCTAAAATTCTTCTGATGAAGTGAGCTGTAGCTCACGAAAGCTCATGCTCAAATAAATTGGTTAGTCTCTAAGGTGCCACAAGTACTCCTTTTCTTATTCCCATAGGAGTTTATCTTGTTCCCTCATAAGGAGCACCTGCTTTGTTAATGTACTAGGACAGCATGCAGTCTCTAATGAGCTGATTCAACATGCCGATTAGTCAGTTCTACATTGATTCTGTGTTAAGGCCTAATCCTGCTATCCTTGGTCTGTTAACTGAAGTTAAAGGACATTCGCTTGAGTAAAGAATGTAGAATAGGGTTCTTAATGTGTAGCCCACATTTGGTGAAATTAACCATTCTATGCTGAAGCACCCAAAAAGGGCTTGCCTTTGAAATAATCTTCCATCATGCTTTCATTTATCTGTACAAGTTCTAAACTGAAATCTGTCTGTGGGTGGTGGGTTGACTGGGAAGAGGTGGGAGGGTATCTACACGCAGGGATATCTTTTTAACTTTGTGAAATTTCATAGAAAACATTGCAACACTTCCTCCTATACAAATAATTACAAGAGACCAATGACTAAGGAATTATCAAAGGAGACAGGGAAACCTGCTGTCAGGAAGGCTGTATGAGTTTATATTGCCTTTTTTTTTAAATTGCCTCAGCAGTTGGTCTCATGAAACCCGTAGTTGTGGCATGTGCACCCTACTTGGAGAGCTATAAATACAAAGGAGAATCTCAGCTTGCTTTTTTTTATTTATTAACTTGTTTACAAAGGAAGTTTCTGGCCCTCTTCCTTGCAAAGGTAACCTTGAAAATGTGAACTGTGATATAAGCTGATTTACGGTTCAAGGAAACAAGTAACTGAGCTTTGCTTCTGCAGTAGGAATTGGGACAGACCTAAAGACCTTCCCCCCAATCTGTCTCTCTTGCACGCATGGATCCACACACTTTTTAGGTAAATTAAGTGTGGGGGTGTATCTCAAATACACATTTCATTAACCATCCCCTGTAGGGGAGTTGGGGGGCAGGTTTGCAGCAGGCACGGATAGGGAGATTCCTGGCAGTACTGCATGCAGCCACAGGGCAGCTCTTGGAGGCAGCTGTAACTTAGACTAATAAAGAGGAGAATTGATCACAGAACTAAAAATTAACAGTAGCTTAGGTGAATAAAGTCCATATATTAGGTGCCTTAAAGGAGTGAATTTCACAAAGCTGAAAACAATTATGAGCCAAGTCAACTGGGAGAAAGAATGTAATCAGAAAAATATGAATGATAATTGGGAATTGTTTAAGAACACTTTACTAGATGCTCAAAAAGCCACAATCAAGTAAGACAGCCATATTGTTAAAAAAAATGACCTGGTTTAGAGGGGAAGTGAAAATAGTTATAAAAAAATTAAAATATATGTATAAAAAATAGAAGAAAACGGAAGCTGATGGTAATAAATATAAATCAGAAGAAAGGCATTGAAGAAAAATGATAATGGAAGAAAGTGACAGCAGGAAAAATCGATAGCCTGTAGATTTAAGGACAATAAGGAGTATAAGTATTTTAAGTATATTAAGAGTAAGAAGAATCCTAACAATTGTATTGGTCCACTACTAGATGGAAATGGTAAGTTTATAAATAATAATGTAGAAAAGCTTGAAGTGATGCATAAATATTCTGAATTTGGGGGGATAACAGATGAGGCAGTCATAGCTAATGATGATGATAACACTCTTACCATTTCATTAGTATCTCAGGAGGTTGTTCAACAGAAGCTACTAAAGTTAGACATTTTAAAATCAGCAGGTCCAGATAACTTGCATCCCAGAGTTTTAAAAGACCTCGCTGATGAGCTTACTGGGCCGTTAGTGTTGATTATTCAGTAAGTCTTGGAATATTGGGGAAGTTCCAGAAAACTGGAAGAAAGTCCATGTTATGCCAGTATTTAAAAAGGATAATAGGATGACCAGGGTAATTTATAGTCCTGGCGGTCTGACTTCGATCCCAGGCAAGATAATGGAATGGCTGATTTGGGACTTGATTAATGAAAGGAAGGTAATGTAATTAATCAACATGGGTTTATGGAAAACAGATCCTGTCAAACTAACTTGATTCTCAATTTTGTGAGGCGTCTGACTTGGTCTCGCATGATATTTTGGTTAAAAAGCTAGAACAATATGAAATTAACATGGCATACATTAAATAGATTAGAAGCTGGCTAACTGCTAGGTCTCAAACTGTAATTCTGAAGTGGGAATGATCAAGTGGGTCTGTTTCCAACGGGGTCCCACAGGGATCACTTCTTGGCCCTATACTGTTTAATATCTTTATCAAGGACCTGGAAGAAAATATAAAATCATCTCTGATGAAGTCTGCAGATGATGTAAAAATTAAGGGAGTGGTAAATAATCAAGAGGATAGGTCACTGATTCGGAGTGAGCTGGATTGCTTGGTAAACCGAGTGCAAGGAAACAATACACATTTTAATATGGATAAATGTAAATGTGTGCATAGAATCAGAGAGGGGCAGGACTGGAAGGGACCGCAATGGGTCATGTAGTCCAGTTTCCTGCACTCAAGGCAGGACTTGTTGGATCATATTAAAGAAGTTCTGTATTAAAATCACAAATGAGTTTGATTCCCCAGAGTTTAAATTCCAGGGTATTACTAATTAAGAGGTCTCTTGGTTTTTGGTACTGTTTCTCTCCCTCTATGTGTGAAACTTGCAAGCTGCTAACTGTGTTAGTACATTCTAAGACAGAGTCTGTTCTCAAAGCAATTCACAAGAGAGAGAGACTCAAAGCAATACTCTAACAACAGAAACAGCACCCAGAGACTCCCCACCCTTTTGTTGTATTAACCATTGTGATTAAAATAGTGATAGAGGATGTATGTGGATGGATGCTTGGTGTGGATAATAACTGAATGATCAGGGAGGTGCCAGCCTAAGAATCCAGTGTCCATCGGCTGAAGAAGGTGTCAAGTGGAAATAACCAGAGGACCCCACCCGGAGGGCAGACTGGAATCCACCCAACAGCCTCAAGAATGGGAGAACCAAAGAACAAGATAACATCTTGGAGCCGTCAGGAATGTGCTATCTGCTGATTGATTCAGCAACAGCATGATGAAGCAATTCCCATAGACTGGCATAGGAAGAAATTCCTATAAAAATAGACTCTAAAAAGTGAGAACTTTGGGGTCTGATTCTGCAAACCAACTTCCAGGAGCATCAGATGAGCATCTGACAAGGCCCTGCTCCCTCCTCATGTCCAGGCCACCTGGCCAGTGACTTGGCATGAGCAACTCTAAGGCTGGTAACTATGATAACAACCTTGCAGAACCTGTGTGTGTGTGTGTGTGTATGTTTGTATGAATGAATGAATGTGAGAATAAATTTGAGATTGAA